>NC_088859.1:3716613-6287446 GCF_963853765.1 Magallana gigas
AAGAAATCTAAAAATTGTTCCCATAGGAAATGGAAATTGAAAATACACCGGAAAAAATATTAACAAGAAACTATTCGTTTAACATAGCTTCTCTGTGAATATCTATGTATAATAGCCAAATTTAGGCCCTTATTTTTAATATTTTTAAAAGGAAAACTTTTAAAATAAAATGATAAAATAAACTTTTTGAATTAATAGATTCTTGAATAGCAGATCTCCAATACATTAAGTGATGGATTCACGCATTGAATGAATTTTTAAAAAAATGATTCAAAAGCCACTTCATTTAGAATTGTATGACCCTTTCCTCAATGACAGGCCATGTACTGATTGCTGTTGATGGCTGATCACGTTCCCAAGAGCCCTACAAGCAAACCAGGGACACAACCACTCCACCAGGAAACCTCTTACCGGCACCGTGATCGTCAGAGCCGAGTTTCGGTCCGGTTATTCGACGTCTCTTAACAAAAAGGAAGTTAAACGTTCAAAACGCCATTTCATCTTACTAGATTTTATTTTTTTTAAAGATTTTATTTTGCTCATTAACACCATTTTTGTTTCCCTTTGTAACAGTCTGTGTAAGGAAACACTGGTGTTTTTATTAATTTTGTGGAAACTTGAAGAATTTACTTAGAATTTATTCTTTGTTTTTTGAAGAAAGTATCAGTCCAGCAAGTTACAAATGTTTTTCAAGTTTGTTAATAATATGGACAACTATCTTGTATTATTATGGTTGAATTGTTGAAATATCAAAGCATTTCTTATCTTTTAAAAGCGTTCCTTGAAAAAAAAATATCTGAGAAATCCATTAGTTTTTATGTACAGGTTGTAAATAAAAATATTTTTTATTCAACATTTTTACTGCAAATTCAAGCATCGGTCATTATTATTTATTTACAGTTTTCCTTAAAATTAACTGGTTTGTATTCTCCACCGATCCACCATGAATTGAATACGTAGACGTTCTATATTGTATAAGTACAAAGTGATTGTAACAATTCCTAACACTTCCTGAAATCTGATTTTTTTGTTATAAAAAAAAACTTTTTACCAAAAATTGAACTTTATGCAGTTTTTGGTGAACATTATGTTTTTTTTATGATACGTTGCATTGTATGGTAATTATTATCACTTTTAATTGCCTGCTATTATTTTGAAATAAAAGTCACCGACGCTCAAATTAAACATCTGCCCAAATACTGTATAAAAGTACAACCACTGAGCTCATTTTCGTATGTTAAAAACATAAATTTTATTCCGCGAATAAAGCGACACTTTTGCAAACAAACCTTTCGAACATTTCTAGATATAATATATTTAGAAAGGTGCGAAAAGAATATTATTATGTACATGTATATGAGATGAATTCTGTCAAAATGGTGAAACGTTTGGGGTTTTTTTCCTAATAAAAATTATAATTTAATTTTATTCAATAATTTTTAAATAAATACACATGTAGGCATGGTTAATTTCAAAACTTTGGTACTAGTTTTAAAGGGACATGGTCACAATTTTGGTCAAAAATTATTTTTTCGATTTTAATGTTTATAATGCTTCAGTGAGGTATTTTTAATAGGCAGCCAAAATTTGAGTGCCATTTGTTGAGTTATAAGCGAGTTACAGAGCTTACAATTCCTCGTTATGTAAACAAAGCTTTTGTTTACATTTTGAATGTTGAAGTGAAAATTCAAGTTTTAGACCTAAAATGAATGTGTTAATCGTTAGGTACTGTTTATTTATGCTTAAAAAGAATGGGATTATAGACAAATCATCTTGAAAAAGATTTTTTACTGGTATATTGAACCTATGTAAACAAAAACAGGGCACGAGCCTTGTTTACATGACGAAGAATTGTAAGCCCTGTATCTTGCTTAAAACTCGTCGACGGGCACCCAAATTTCATTTGATCATTTGAAATGCATTCATAAAGCATTGTAAATAATAAAAACAGAAAAATATAATTTGACCAAAATCGTGACCATGCCCCTTTAAATGACATATACGTATACAATAACATGAATTGAATATATTTTATTGTATAAAACATACAGAAAGGGTTAGAAACAAGTTCGAGCAACTTGAGATTTTTCCTTAAAATATAAATGTAATATTACACAACTGTCGTTGAAAACTATGCATACTGATAGAACAAGTACACAGGGAACATTCATGTTCAGAAGTGTTTAGTAAGATAATACAGTTTAATATCAACAACTAAATCTTCTAGTTTCGTCTGAACATAGGGAAAAAATACAATAATCCAATTCAGTAGGTATGTATAACTTCGAGGTCGGTCTTTGTACTTCTATAGCAATGTTGAAAGCAAGGGAAAGCTTGGTTTAGGTTGACTTTCTCGGTTGCTTTCTGGGTATAAAAGTGGTAACGGAAATGGCTGTAATATCTTGGCTGCGTTCAAGATCGTAGCAGCTACATTGTTCTACGTAGCCACCATGATTCTGAACGACCTTAAAACAGCATTATTGAACGCAGCCTATATGCGCGGATCCAGAAAATTCACTTATAGAATGTCCGAGTTTACCGGGAAAGTCCATTGTCTATTAAAAAGCCAGGACCAACCCCCCCCCCCCTCCCTCTGCTAGATCCGCGCATGCGGTATGAGTGGGGGCCCCGAGAGTCATCATGTGAAAATGTCTTATTTTGAGGGCCATATAATTTTTTTTATAATAATAACTGTGTAATTTAGGTAAATATTTATTTATATTATGCAAACAAGCAATGAACTCTTCCTGTGAATTATCCAAATTGATTATGTATACTTTGTTTTTCTTACTGTTTATTTAATATGTATATGTTCATATGTATAACCTATGAGACATTTGTCTCTTGGAATAAAGAACTTGAACTTGAACTATGATTAAATGTTAATTATAGTTTTCAGCTAGTTCTTGAAAGCTTAATCTCAAATCGAATTATAATTGTTCATTTTGAGTAATCTTTTCACTTAATCAATTATTGCTATATAATTGTCCGCAATGATTAGTTGGAGACTTTTATTGTCCATGTCGCTTAAATCGTATTTATAGAAACCGTCCGACTTGAGCACGTTCGCTGCGGGAGTTGATTGAACACGTAGCTTTAGAAAAAAAAAGGTGAAGATTCTGTTTTGTTTTAAAAGCATATCTGTATGTAGGAAAAGTGTCACAGCCAGCAAATATTTAACTAGACTACGTTAGACTATGTATGTGATGAAATTCCCAGAAACACATTGCTCCATTATAAACCGATAAGACGAGCGACCTCGATGTGCATAGTGAAACCGTCCAGATCGGAAACCCTCGGGACGTCAGACTTGACTCACTGTTTAGAAACCCACTCTGTGTTTTCCACAGAGCATAAACATGGTGTACTGTGTGGTTTATAACTGTACTACCCGTTCGAATACAGAGAAAAATGTGTCATTTTTCCGAAAGATAAGACTCGTCAAAAAGCATGGATACATTATTGTCGCAGAAGGGATTTTGTTGTGACAAATCATAGTAGAATGTCATCTTCGCTAGCCAAGGGTGACGATCCACTCTGCTACTCTTTTCACCCTTGGCAGATCGAGTCGACTTTTGTAGGAGATACGATCTGTTCTTTGATTGGACGCAGCTACGCATAGCTGATCCAATCGCAACGCTTGTATCATCATCTCGTAAACAAATATGGCCGCGCCCATAGACGTATGTCGTGTTTGTAATGACTGTCTGCCTGTCAAACACAGACGCGTGATTTTTGGCGAAACCTTTGGCGTTTTTCAACAGTTGACACAAGTTTTAGATTATAGAGCCTCTCCAAACGATGGACTTTCGAAATACGTATGTGGGTTTTGCTTTACGAAGCTTAATAAACTGTGCAAGATTGACACTGATTTGATTCACAAAATGGACTCTCTCAGGAGGGAAAAGAGTGAAGTGTTAGGAATTTTAAGGGAGAAACATTCTAAAACGTTACAACTGATCAAAGTAAGAACCCCAAAGTCCCAAGATAAACGAACAATAGTGCATTCACCAACTCCAAGGAAAAGTAAAAGAACGCTATTTTCCACCCCCCAGAAAAACGACTTCGGAGAAAGTCATGCCAAAATCAGTTTACAAAAGGCAGATCAGATGGAGATACCATGTGTAGAAACATTAAAATCAGCTCCAGAAAATCAGAAAGCCATGTCTATTACCGAGCTTGGGTATCCAAATGCTCGTGCACTGCTGAATGACGATGCGATCCCCGACGTTCCCTGGGCAACGAACAAAGAAAGTACTACTAGAAGTAACAAAACATCGAGGCCATACGGGGCGTATAGAAAACGACGAAGATTAGAGGTAAGATGCAGATATCTTGATCAGAGATAAAAAGTCCATAGTTCAAATATTTTGTAAATTAAAATGTAAATTTATGGCATGCTCTTTTTTATTTTTCTTATGAAAATAGGTTTTGGAAGAATTGATGAAAGAAGAAGAAAATATTGATGCTGGAAATGAGTCTAACAATTTACAAAACACATCAGCGGACATTTTAAAAAACACATCAGCAGACATTTCAAAAAACTCATCGGCAGACAATTCAATAAGCATATCAGCGGACAATTCACATGAACTGCGAGATGAGACATCACATGAACTGCGCAATAGCACATCATCAGATTCTTCAACTTTTGAAAGTAACAGTTGTACCGCAGATAAGGCAGTGCAGGTTTTCATTCCTGACAGAAGCTCTAAAGTAAAGAACCGAACAAGAAGAATACAAACAGGAAGGTCATATATTGACGTTAAGACAACCGATTCTCAAGTCCAATGTGATGAAGTGCGCCTGTGTTGTAATTGCCTTAAAAGTATGGAATCCAATGGAGGTATAGAATCCGTGAAAAGTGAAGATCGTAGCACATATATGATATTTTAGAGATTACAAATTATGAAAAAGAGTGGAATGCAATTTGATATCGGCTATACAGCATCATTTTGAGTACATCGGATACTTTTTAACCAAAGTCTTCCCCAGTTGTGCAATTGGATATAAAGCTGATGAGCGGAAACTATTAACCGAGAACTGAACTTGTGAACAGGAGAGACATCGGGCAAATAGGCACGGATTTTATTTACAACAGATAAAATTACTCTCTTTCCTTCCCTAGAACATGCCTGGTCCAATGTGTGAATTTAATAAAAGCCAAATACCTACACAATCTGTAGAGTATAGAATTAGATTTCGTTTGAATAAAAGAGGCAAAATTATATGGTTTTCTTTAATGCGGAGCTCTAAAAATTCCTCGTCCATTGCTTTGTGTCAGCCCAGTCTGACGTACAGCACACGGGGGTTCTTTATCTCACTAACGATCGCAAAACTCCAAGATCCGCTAGGGTGTTGTTATTGATTTATAGCAACGATCAACTGATTTAGAAAATGGTCTGTGACATTCGTTTTTTAAGTCCAAATTGGTATCCACAATTTAATGAAATGAAATATTTATAGCGTCAAAGGACAGGTGACACAATCACAACAAAAAAATGGACCAACAATTTTGATTGTGTGATCAAATTTCTGCAAATTTTTTCCTGCTACTCCCATCTGTTTCACAGCTGATGCTGAATTACTGAACTGATAAGACGCGTGACCTCAGTATGCATATCTGAAGCCTCCGAGATCGGAAACCTTCTTTGCGACGTAATAGCCGACTCGCACTACCCTTCAGCCACAGAGATTTCTAACTTGCTCTTTTATTAAATCTGAAGACAATAGATTTTGCTAATTGGTATTAAAAGTCTGAGAACCCTGTACACAAACATAAATTATTCTAGGCTTAGAAACACAATTTCTTTTTCCTAAGGAGTTATGGATTGGAGTAAAAATGGTGAACTGTTAAATTAACTTTTGATGTGCTTCATGTTTGAGAAAAATGTGTCATGTTGGATTTTCAAAAGATATATAAAAGTCATCAGAAATATGGAATCGTTGTTGCTTTTAAAGGACTTTGTTTTGTTAAAACATAGTAAGGGATAATGTATATAAAGACTTACTTTTTTCGTAACCAGGATCAACCATATTTAAATCAATGTTTCGGATCTGCAAGATTTGATCAATATGCATTTTCGATCATAATTTCAAATTTACTAAATATGTTGAGAATGAGATAAAGTTGTTGCCTGTCTGGCTGACAAGATGCTTTTTTGCCATTATCAATCTCAGAATTTTCCGATTCACTTTAATATAATTGCTTTTTAATTTGATAATCTTCTATTACCGGTATCTTTTTTACACAAAATTTCCCAAAAATTCTATCAACCGATGATTCAACATGTAATCTTGTACATGTCTACTCATTACAGGAGAGGGCTCACATACTAGGCTATTTATTAATATATGCTGTTAAAAAATTCACTTTAAACTGATGGTGCTTTATTTAATAATCATCATTTTCAACACAAATACAGTATCATCTGTAGATAAATTATCGTCCATTGCTCTGTTTACTACATGTATATAGCCGATTGTTTCGAAGAAAATGATTTTGTGTCACCTGTCCTCTAAAATTCATAAAAGCTTAAAAGCACTTTGAATTTAAAAAACTAAAAAACAAACAACAAACCTTTCAAAAATAAAACAATGACATGTATTACACCTCCTATCCCCCTAAATAATAATGCGTTTGTGTTTCTGGCGTACAGTGCATCCTTGAATACATGTTAGACTAGTATTAGATAACATTAACTTTTACTATCAAATATATAAGTACAAACTGAGACGTATTTGCAATTGTATTGCGTTTGTTGTTCAACATGTAGGGAGAGTGCGAATTAAGTTTTTATAAGTTGTGCCCAATCCCATTGTTATATATAAAGCAATAAAATATGTTCAAATCAAATCAACGTACAGAATGCAGCTGCATGCTTATTGCGAAGACGTGTTTTAAAGTTTTACTTAATAATTTTATTTCTGGAAATAAAAATGTGAACTATGGTTGTTCATTGTCCACGGGTCGCTCGGTTGTCGGGAATCCCAATCGTCATTGATACCGGGTAGTGAGTTTTTTTAAAATATTAAAAAATGATAAACGAGCTATAAAACTGGCGTCTTCCCTGTGTATAATTTGATGTTGTTTTTCCTTGTGTATTTACCGAAGGAAAATATCAAGGCCGGGTAAAATACTAGTATCTGTGTGATATGGTGAGACGTTTATCAGTTTTCTTTGACCGTCAGTTGGTAAATATGACAAATTTCTAGTTATATTCGTTTGAAACATATAACATCTTATACTTGTGAACTTGATCCTTACTTTAGATAACAATTTAATTGCTTGAGATGTTTTATCGAGGTATTGGCGTAATATTTATCCCTTATTCTAAGAAGAATTTAAAAAAAAAAAAACTCTGCACATAATTTTAACCTTAATACTGTATTAGTACGGAGGCTCATTAACACTCGAAATAATCATCGGAAACATCTTCAAATTTGACGATAAGATTGGTAATGGTTTATTCAGTTATTTTTAGTACATACTTCCCAATGGCTATAAATTGATTTATGCAAATTTTTATCTAAAAATGTAAATAATAGCCCATTATTGATCTTTTGAAAATGTTGTAAAAAATCATAATCATAATGTTTAGTGAAAATCAAATATAATTCCTCAAGTATTTGTTGTATATCACTTCTAAGACCTTGGTAGTCCGATTTTATTATCGTCAAAATCCACTGTCAGTCTTCCCCACTTACTGAATTAAGAGACTATGTATAGATAATCCACTTATGCCGTTACATAATTATCCTTGTTCTAGTCACTTTGAAAAAAAAGAAAAGAAAGAAACGATTTCACATCGTCAGCGGGTGGGAGTTAAAGCCCGCTTTACTAAAGCAAATTCCCGTACAATGTAGACCCCAACACCACAAAGTAAAGTTTATCGCCAATGATTCGATTCACGTTGATCATTTTTGAAAAGTAAAATTAAATAAAATGTTTTCCTTGTCTGCGTAAACAAACGGGAAGTATTCATAAATACACGTCCAACTTCCCTATGTATTCAAGGCTGTCAAAATACTTGTATTGTTTCTTCCTGAAATTAGTCAAATGACCAAATTCTGCAATCAGTCATGAGCCGTAGATGAGAATGGGGACGAAAGGCAAAACGGCGTGGTCTTTGGAGACATACACCATTCGCGATGTGGTGTATAAGATGGGTCTCCCCCGGACAGTGAGAGTCACTGAAGGCGTGTACAGCCAAAACGAACAGGAGAGCCTGTCCACGGGCGACGTCATTCGACTAGAGGAGGTCAGCGAACTACGGCGGGTGATGACGCGTGCCACACTGATGGACGGTGACGTCACTGATCTACAGATCCCCCTCAATCACAACGCTCCCGTCTATGTTTACACCGGCTCGGAGACCGTGTATAAATCGGTGCAAGAACTCATCCACCTCTTCCCCGGACACGTGCACGTGGATTCTCCCATCAAGGTTGTGACATTGGACCAGGGGGGTGGGGAAGGGGAGGAAATTGACCTCTCTTGGGGCGCATGCCTGAAACTGGACAAGGTGGCGAGTGGACAGGGGCTGCACTGTACTTGTGGTAACAAACGGGTCTGCCTGCGTCCTTTTCAAAGGGGAAAATTTTCCCGGATTCCCAAGAACGATATCATGTGTTTCAAGGACGTGATCAGAAATTTCTCGTTACCCATTAAAGTGAGATTCATGGAGAAACCGCCGGAGCTAAGCTCAGTTTTGGACATCAGTCAAGTGAATTACTTCTCCTTGGAGCGAGTGGAGTCCGAGGTGGCAATAGTTGGGCACGAACTTAGACCGGACGGGTCCCGGGTGTCGGACAATCAGCTGACTGTGGCGATGACCCAGGCAAACGACGTGGAGGTACAGATCTGTCTGAAGAACGAGACCCCACCCGCCGTGTCCCAAAGCAGTCCCAGGGTGACCACCCGCGCGGAGAAGAAACGCCCCCCGCCCGTACCCCAGAGATCCAGCAGTATCCCTAGTTCCTTTGGGAAGAGTGTTCCCCTAATAAAGACCCGTTTAATGAACCAACAGGTGCCCGTGGATCACTCTAACGTTGCCTCAGTGAATCCTCAGCCAGCCAGTGTTGGCAATAGGACTGGACTATTGAGTTCTTTTGGTGCCAAATTACCCGTTCTTCCTCCGCGAAAAATGTCCAATCCAGAGACCATGAAGGAAATCCACCGCGGGGGCATAGGTTTGTTGTCCCAGGAGAACAAGCTCTGCGCTGTCCCTCCCCTCCCGGCCCGAAGCAGACCCCCAAGTGAGGAAGCCACCGATATAACATTACACACTACACTGGGGAGAAACACACCAGAAATCGTAAAGAAACTAGGTAATGGTTTATATAAAGTGTCCTGAATGTGAAGCTTTAAAATGAGATTTGAACGTTTATTAAAATTTCATTATCAAGATTAGTTCGGGGTTTTGTAAAATAACAAATCAAAATATAGCATGATCCAATTAGTGACAGTTAATTATTTGTTTGATTTAATTGGGCGTTTTTTCACATCACGTTATTTTAAGATACATGTATAAACATTATGCTAAAGTTGGAAACAAGTTTATTTTAACTCGTTGTAATTTTACACATCCTCACCATCCTTGTATAGGCGGGGTCATTCGTCACCCAGCTTATACCCTCTTATAGCCGAACACAGGTGTCTTATTGCCACGCTGTTTCTAGTTACCTCCAAACAATTGCAAGCATTATTATGTTAATTCAAATATCGTTGTATTATTTACAGTAAAAGGTATCCTCTAGAGTGAATTAAAAGAAACCGGTCTGACTTAGAAATGAGGAGGAAGATGGAATGAAAATATATATAAACCAAATAGATAGTCATACTGGGTATATTTAATCAAAGTACTGAACTTGAGTGCTGGAAAGCTGTTAGAAAGCTTGTTGTCAAGTTGTTGGGAATATTTGCTTTAAGATTTTAATTTGGAATACTGTAGAGTTTCAACTTCAAGTGTAAGACAAGCCTTTTCTGAAATACCAATGTCTTCTATATATAAAATAATTGGAAAAAGTTAGAAAAAATTATTTTTGTCCAATGTCTACCAATTGCTAGGATGCGCATCTATGGTTGATAATAACAAATGTTACAAGTTTGAACTCACATTGTGCCAAGTATAGGTCTACATTTCAATCAAATCATCTTTTAAGTCGGATACCATAAAAGATAGAAGATCAAATCCTTCCGCTATCAATGCTTTTTCGTTTCAAGTTGGAACACACAGAGTTCCGAATATAGGACTCCATTCAAAATTTATCAAATCATCTTTTAAGTCATACCATAAAAGTTAGCGGGATATCGTCATTCCGCTATTTTTTTTTCGTGGGTTTTGAAATGATAAAAATATAGTAAGTTTTGAGTAAAATTTTTCTGTGATCATCTCCATCTGAACTTCTACAATTCACATCGAATTGCACTTTATGAAAATGTAAGAGGGGGGGGGGGGCAGTAGTCACTGTATACAACTCTCACATTTGTTTCGTTAAGGAGGCTGGGTGGTCAACAACTTAACCATCAGATTCAATATTTTCAAAACGATGTTTTAGGCTGTAAACTTTTATTTGGTAAAGAGGAATTCAATACATATTAGCTTTAAAAGTTGGGTATTTCTCTTATCTTAATATAGAACTCCTCTTCGTAAGGAGATCAATAAAAAGGCCACAGATGCCTAAAGGAGATCTAAAAATGGCCACAACTATAGAGCCCTCTTAAGAAATAATTAAATGTATTAGGATTTTTACCCTGAAATATAGTCTGTGTTATTGTGTAGGCACATGCACACGTAATATTATCACAAAATCGTCAATATTTTCATTACAAACCTAATTCTAATGCATAGAGAACCAGAAGACAGTATTATTGTGGGCGCAATTTACCACAATACATGTACATAGCATTGTTGTTTTTTTTTCGAAATTATTTTCTTTCAAACTACATGCATACTAATCCAATGAATAGTTGTCATTAAATATGTCGTTTTATTGCCCAACTCTTAATTATAACCGAGTAATTGCTTGCTTCAATAGCAATCTTGTTAACAAAAGTGATATAAATACATCAATCCGGACCAGCTTTCAGTAATCTCAATTCTTTGATTCATCATAGGTAGTGTTTTCACTTATAGTTTTGGTAACGTGACAAAGTGTTAAGCCTATTAACGCCCTAGCCGCTCAAAAAAGAATAGAATCATTTATCGTTATAATGTTAAGAACTACGAAAATTAAAGGATCATGGTCCCGATTTTAGTTAAAATTTATTTTTCCGGTTTTAACTCACCTAAGCCGAAAGTTCAAGCGAACTTTTCTGATCTTAGTTTGTCTGTCGTTCGTCAGTCCGTCTGACCTTGAACTTTTCACATTTTTAACATCTCTGGAACCACTGGGCCAATTTCAACCAAACTTGGCACAAAGCACTCTTAGGCAAAAGGGAATTTAAAGTTATAAAAAATTAGGACCACGCCCTTTTCCAAGGAAAGATACTAGCAATTAGGAATTATTGAAAATTTAAAGAATATTTCAAAAATCTTCTTCTCAAGAACCATTTGGTCAGGAAAACTGAAACTAGTGTGGAAGCATCTTCGGGTAGGGTAAATTTAAGTTGTGAAAATAATGACCCCCAAAGGTAAGATGGGGCCACAATGAGGTCAAATTTACTTAATATAAAGAGTAAATCCTTTAAAATCTTCTTCTAAGAAACGAAGCACCAGAAAAGCTAAAACTTTTGTGGAAGCATCCCCAGGTAGGGTAGATTCAAGTTTTGTTCAAACCAGGATCCCCAGGAGAGGAATGGGGCCACAATGGGGTTCGAATTTTCCATAGGAATATACTGAGTAAATATTTCTGTAAAATCTTCTCAGAAACTCATCAGCAAGAAATACTGAAACTTGTGTGGAAGCATCCTTAGGTAGGGTAGATTCAAGTTTGTTCAAATCATAATCCACAATGGGGCCACAATGGGAGGGGGATTCTTACAAAGAAATACATAGAGGAAAACCTTTAAAAATCTTCTTCTAAAAACATATGGTTAGAAGAGTTCTAATTTTAGTGAAAGCAACCTCAGATAATGTAGATTCAAATTCGTTAAAAATCAAAATATCGAGGAGTAGGGTGGGGCCACATTTAGGATCCAATTTTACAAAAGAAAACATTTTGATTATTCACGATCTACGTGTTTTTACTACTTTGTCCAGATATTTTGTACTAGTATTATGATTCCACTATGCTGATTTTATCATGTCTTTTGTTGCTCACTCAGGTGAGCGATGTGGCTCATGGGCCACTTGTTAATGTTTAAAATGCTTCAGTTAGGCAATTTTAACAATATTTAATAGTCACAGAGCTCACAATTCTTTTTTTGTAAACAAAGCTCAGGTCATGTTTTTGTTTGCATTTTTAATGTTGAAAAGAAAATTCCAAGTTAAGACCTAAAATGAATGTGACTAACGCTAGAAACAAGTTTTTTTTTTTCAAAACAAATTTGAAAATAGAAAAAGGAGCTTGAAAAATAATTTTTGTCGGTGTATTGATCTAATGTAAACAAATAATGGCACGAGCCCTGTGAGCTCTGTATCTTGCTAATGACTCTACGACTGACGGTCAAATTTTGGTTTATCATCAGAAATGCATTATTAAAACATTATCAAAGTAAACAATGAAAAAAGAAAAAAAATAGAATATACTTATATGGCTTCCTATAATATTTGAATTCATTTTTTTAATTATAAAGCCTGACATTTGTTCACTTTGAAATAGATACTGTAAAATCAGACTGATCGCCAATCATATGAACCTTAAAAATTTAGAAATATTTTTTAGCCATAAACTGTCATTTAGTATTGAAAAAAATCCAAATACACAAGCTATAAAATTTCAATAATTTCCTATGATATCAATGTATTTTATACTGAGATCTTTTTCGTAAGGAGATTAATATATTACATGAAGTCATATAAATGGTCACCACCATCTTAATCATATTCGACCTATCAAGGTGAGATGTTTACCTAGATTTGGTTATATGTTCAGATAGAGACATCAGTTTCTATAGGAACTACTATAGTCTGTCCCAAGTTATTGCTTTTTGATGATTTTTAATAAAAATACACATACCATACAAAACGTATAGTTGAAATCGATAAAAGAAAAATATCCAAGAAACAGTATCATTTTTCACACATAAAAATTCACAAAAACGAAATCAAATTTCTTATGGAAATTTATAATGGTAAATATTTACATCTTTTCACCATTCGGAACTCACTCGGAATACCTCGCATAATTTTTCAACGTTATCATCCGGGCTGATGCTGATGCATCATGGCTGATCCAATGCATATTCCCCGTAGACTTTTTATTTTGGGTTCTATTTTAAAACCTGAAGCGGTAGAGGGGGCGTTCCAATACAGATAATCTGGACATTTTCATATTAGTGGATGAACATAGTTTAAGCACAGATATATTTATGATTATCGAAATATCAAGCGAAAAGTGGTGGAAGCAAAATCTTGGGACAGAGTATATAGCATTCAAACTATACTCTGTTCCGGGTTTTTGCTTCCACCTCTTTTCGCTTGATATTTCGATAATAATAAATACTTTTATGCTTAAACTA
The DNA here is from genome assembly GCF_963853765.1 of Magallana gigas. Lineage (NCBI taxonomy): Eukaryota > Metazoa > Mollusca > Bivalvia > Ostreida > Ostreidae > Magallana > Magallana gigas. The sequence continues at coordinate 3,730,238 of NC_088859.1, forward strand.
CGTTCATCCACTTATATGAAAATGTCCAGATTATCTGTTTTGAAAGGCCCCCCTCTACCGCTTCAGGTTTCAATACACATCCCAAAATAAAAAGTCTACGGAGATTTTGCATTGCATCAGCCATTAATGAGCCCGGATGATAACGTTGAAAATTTGCGCGAGGTGTCCCGAGTACTTCCGAATGGAGAAAAGGTGTAAACATTTCCCATTATAAATCTCTGTAAGAAATTTGTTTTCGTTCCTGTAAACTTTTATGAGTGAAAAGGGATAATTTGTCAATGAAGTTATTTTGGATATTTTCCATTTCATCGATTTCAACTGTACTTCTTTCACAGGTATGTGTATTTTTATTAAAAATCATCAAAAAGTGATAGAAGCAATAACTTGGGACAGACTATAACACTTTGGGTACTGGATGTTCACCTAGCAGTGTTAACTAACTGGGCAAGCCCATAGATCTTAACGTAACCTAGAAGAACATGACATTAATTGATGTTCACCTAAAATTCTAAACATTGGATTCTCGTCATTAACCCAAATGTTCACTTAGAACTTGTTTTTTGTTCACACAGACATCATGACATCTAGATGTTTGCCAGAAAGTGACTCACTGACCTAGATTCTGTATTAAAATTCTATGTGTAGTAGATCACTTGGTTTATTTAATAAACCCTATGATAAGGTTGTTCATCTAGCAGCAGTTTATTCTACAATCAACGGTGTTCATTTGCAGAGACCGGTCTAACGTTAAATAAACTACCACCTGAGTTGGGACGACAGCTCTTCAACAACAACAGCAATAGTAGTGGCGGCGGCAGTAATAGGAATTCCAAATCGAACACTCCTACTAAACCATTGTCCAATCGTAGTTGTAAGACATTAATAACAACCAATCTAGCTCTATAACACATTACAACCAATGGTATGTCTATTTCATGATTTAACTCATGGATAATATTCTTTATGTTTTCGCCTTAATTACAGCTGTCGATGACTACCAGTCGTTAGAAGATTCGGATAGTTCTGAAAATGCCGACGAAGCTGAATACATTTCAATGGCAAGCACGAGTAAACTGTTGAAAAGGAAACCCCCAACTCCAATTAGAGGCACGCAGCAGACGACACAGCCCACCCCTAGCACAGCCCCGGATGTTCCATTGAGAAACCGTAGCAACAGCTCTTCACAGAACCATGCTGGATTAATTGCTGGTCTAGCACAGAATGTTGTCAGTAGAAGAGTCTCGCCTCTTCAGGAGCAGCAGCAGGCCCCGGTTCCAGCGATTACGATAGAAACTGCCTCGGTACAGGGCGTTCCCATGAACGAAGGTACAAATTGACTCGCTAGGAACTTATCAGCAAGCTGCTTTGTATTTTAAATCCTAATAAAATACAATTATCATACACTATTTTACTATGTTTTGTTATTTAACATAGGTTTGGTGAGCGTAATGCAGGTACCAATTTCATCCCAAAACCTTGACCAGTATTACACAAGCATACCTAAGGTAAGGGTTGTTAGTTTATTATACCACTACCTTACGGTTCATATCGCCACGTAACAAAATCAAATTAGTTACTATATATAGTACACTCCATGTCATCTTTCTTTTCAGAAATTTCGACAGAGCCTGGTCTTGGTTCACAAGGAATTTTTCAATCGTTACGGAGATAGTAAACCTACCGGCGCGGTGTCCCCTATCTCCCGTCTCCCGCCCCCCGCGGAAACCTCCACCTTCGCCGCCCTGTCTGTAGCTGACACAGTTCGCTGCTTCCGGGAGTGTCGGCTCACTGAGCTGGCCGACCTTTGCGAAAAGGAGGGTCTGGACGGCTGCTTCATTGACAAACTGACCCCTGACGACCTCAGCAAAGACCCCTTCAACCTCACCGTCCTGCACCGAATGAAAGTCGAGCAAATCAAGCACGGATGGCGGCCATGTTATGAATGACAGTGGGCGGTGACGATTTAGTGACAAATCCGCTAGTTCGGACATACCGGTATGAGCAGAAAAACAGTTCTAAATTAAGTGAAGTTGTTGATTTGTTACAAGAATATCTCAGATCTAAAGGTTGATGTTATGTGTGACTGATCGTGACTTCGTGTATTATTTATAAATGTGTTCATAAATTATGTGTAACTGTGTTTGGCAATGTTATCTCTCTATGGTCAATGATGTCAGTTGCAATGGTGACTGAAATCAGAAATTCAAATTCTTGATTAAAAGGATTACCATTTATTTTCTGTGGGTAATTTAAAGAAGAATTCGAATTTTTAATATCAATAATTCAAATCGTCTTTTATATCAAATATTCATTAGATTTTCTCATTCCAAGAATCATTACTTTTGTGATAACAAATTACAATTTCTTATACCAGTATATAAAAAATCGATCATAATTATGTTTTCTCTTAATATTCATAAGTAAGTGTTCTGATATCAGATAGCAATGGCAAAACATCTTTGCATAAATAATGAATACTCCCTTGACCTGTTAATAATCACTTAACTGCCCTGCCCAATTTGCTATGGTGTTATTCGGATATTTAAAAAATAAACCTTTTAAAGCGTCTCTGATAATTCAATTCGTAGCGAACTTCAAATTCGGTAGTTTAGAAGTATCGAATTCCGGTAGCTCAGTATTTGCTTTAATACATAACCCGTGTTATGTAATTTTTAACTATAATGATCGCTACCTTCATAACCCATATAGACAATCAAAGAAAACATTTTATTGTTTATCTTTCTTTTAAAAATGATCATCGTAAGGAGTAAGTAAAGAACTAATTTATCTATGTACAACAGAAAGTTAGTTAAAAAAAATGCAAAGTCGTCTTGTATGAGAATTCGAGTCTAGCATCATATAATCTATCATAAAGCCCTTATTGGATTTGATCACCTCGACAGTATTTGATCACCTTCTGATCCTCAAACAATGTTTCCTTATTTCTAAAATTACGGCTATAGTATTGTTATAGACTAACACATTGTAGCATTGTTTGGACTTACACGCTATAGGATTGTAATAGACTAACACGCTATAGGATTGTAATAGACTAACATGCTATAGTATTGTTATAGATTAACCGATTATAGTATTGTTATACCCCCCGCAAACAAAGTTTGGGGGGGTATATAGGAATCACCTTGTCCGTCCGTCCGTCTGTCCGTCTGTCTGTCTGTCCGTCTGTCTGTGCAATCGTGTCCGGTCCATATCTTTCTTATGGAGAAACATTGGAAGTTCTTACTTCACACAAAGATTGCTTATGACCTAAGGGTGTGTCATGACCTTGACCCAAGGTCATTCGGGCAAGGTCAAGGTCACTGGCAGAAAAAGTGCAAAATTCGTGTCCGGTCCATATCTTTCTTATGGAGAAACATTGGAAGTTCTTACTTCACACAAAGATTGCTTATGACCTAAGGGTGTGTCATGACCTTGACCCAAGGTCATTTGGACAAGGTCAAGGTCACTGGCAGAAAAAGTGCAAAATTCATGTCCGGTCCATATCTTTCTTATGGGGAAACATTGGAAGTTCTTACTTCACACAAAGATTGCTTATGACCTAAGGGTGTGTCATGACCTTGACCCAAGGTCATTTGGGCAAGGTCAAGGTCACTGGCAGAAAAAATGCAAAATTCGTGTCCGTTCCATATCTTTCTTATGGGGAAACATTGGAAGTTCTTACTTTACACAAAGATTGCTTATGATTAAAGGGTGTGTCATGACCTTGACCCAAGGTCAATTGAGAAAGTTCAAGGTCATTGTTTCAAAAAAGCTAAATTCTGTGTGTGTCATGTCTTGTATTAATGGAAATATTAGAAGCTAAAAATTAACAGTTTTCAAAAATAAAGCAGTTGTTATTTATAGAAAATGGACAGTGAAATAGATTCATCCAATATTTTCTATAATAGCAAAAATACACGCGTTATGATTTTTTTCTTAGCGGGGGGTATCAATTGTGAGCTTGCTCACAGTACCTCTAGTTATAGACTAACACACTGTGGCATTGTTTGGACTTACACGCTATAGGATTGTAATAGACTAACACGCTATAGGATTGTAATAGACTAACATGCTATAGTATTGTTATAGATTAACCGATTATAGTATTGTTATAGACTAACACACTGTGGCATTGTTTGGACTTACACGCTATAGGATTGTAATAGACTAACACGATTATAGCATTGTTATAGACTAACACGATTATAGTATTGTTATAGACTTACCGATTATAGTATTGTTATAGACTAACCGATTATAGTATTGTTATAGACTTAGACGCTACAGGATTGTAATAGACTAACACGCTGTAGTTTTGTTGTAAACTAACACTGTAGCTTAGTTTGGACTTACACGCTATAGTATTGTAATAAACTAACACGATAATAGCATTGTTATAGACTAACACGATTATAGTATTGTTATAGAATAACCGATTATAGTATTGTTATAGACTTACCGATTATAGTATTGTTATAAACTAACACGCTATTGGATTGTTATAGATTAACACGCTGTACTATTGTTATAGACTAACACGCTGTAGTATTGTTGTAGACTAACACGCTGTAGCATTGTTATAGATTAACACGCTAAAGTATTGTTATAGACTAAAACGCTGTAGTTTTGTTATAAACTAACCGATTATAGTATTGTTATAGACTAACACGCTGTAGTATTGTTATAGACTAACACGCTATAGGATTGTTATAGATTAACATGACTTTAGTATTGTTATAGACTAACACGCTGTAGTATTGTTATAGACTAACACGCTGTAGTATTGTTATAGATTAACTCGCTGTAGTATTATCAACACGACTATTGGATTGTTATAGACTAACACTCTATAGGATTGTAATAGAAATACATGCTATAGGATTGTTATAGACTAACATACTGTAGGATTGTTATAGACTAACACGCTGTAGTATTGTTATAGACTAACACACTATAGGATTGTTATAGACTAACATGCTATAGGATTGTAATAGTCTAACACGCTGTAGGATTGTTATAGACTAACACGCTGTAGAATTGTTATAGACTAACACGCTATAGGATTGTTATAGACTTACACGCTGTAGTATTGTTATAGACTAACACCCTGTAGTATTGTTAAAGACTAACACGCTGTAGGATTGTTATAGACTAACACGCTGTAGGATTGTTACAGACTAACACGCTGTAGGATTGTTATAGACTAACACGCTGTAGTATTGTTACAGACTAACACGCTGTAGGATTGTTATAGACTAACATGCAATAGGATTGTAATAGTCTTACATACTGTAGGATTGTTATAGACTAACACGCTGTAGGATTGTTATAGACTAACACGCTGTAGGATTGTTATAGACTAACACGCTATAGGATTGTTATAGACTAACACGCTGTAGTATTGTTATAGACTAACATCCTGTAGTATTGTTATAGACTAACACGCTATATGATTGTAATAGTCTAACACGCTACAGGATTGTAATAGACTAACACGCTGTTGGATTGTTATAGACTAACACGCTGTAGGATTGTTATAGACTAACATGCAATAGGATTGTAATAGTCTTACATACTGTAGGATTGTTATAGACTAACACGCTGTAGGATTGTTATAGACTAACACGCTGTAGGATTGTTATAGACTAACACGCTATAGGATTGTTATAGACTAACACGCTGTAGTATTGTTATAGACTAACATCCTGTAGGATTGTTATAGACTAACACGCTATAGGATTGTAATAGACTAACACGCTATAGGATTGTTATAGACTAACACGCTGTAGTATTGTTATAGACTAACACGCTGTAGGATTGTTATAGACTAACACGCTGTAGGATTGTTATAGACCAACACGCTGTAGTATTGTTACAGACTAACACGCTGTAGTATTGTTATAGACTTACACGCTATAGGATTGTTATAGACCAACACGACTTTAGTATTGTTATAGACTAACACGCTGTAGGAGTGTAATAGACCAACATGCTATATGATTGTAGTAGTCTAACACGCTACAGGATTGTAATAGAATAACACGACTATAGTATGGTTAAAGACTAATTTTCGAGCATATTACCATATGGTCTTCAATGGATCACAATATTCGTTAATTATTTTAATAATTTTTCATTTTACACATTATTAAAATGCACGATGTTGAATATTGTGAATTGAAGTTTTGCAGGGTCTCGATTTCTAGTATTATTTCCTTGTGGAAGAATCTCTTATACGAGAAAATTAACTTCCGTTTCAACTTTAACAGTTTTAAAGCACTATGTACATGAGTATCAACCTATTGAATCACATACAAAAACTATTATCGGCAAATATATACACCCAGTAAGTATCTCTAAAGGAAATCAATTGTAATTCACAGATATATAGAAACTGACAGGACTGAAATCTACACGATCCAGTTCTAACCAATTTATGTTTAGCAACCCAAGAAAATGAAAATTCACAGAGTGCACGAAATAATCATCATGATGTCCGACACAAATTCCTACAAAAGACGATTTGGCTGTTTTTTAACGTGCTAATATACATTAACGATAATTAAGTTAATTCTACTTACTCTTTACGATCAATTTATTAATTTGTTTTAAGAAAGGTATAAATATAAACACTAAAATGCTTTCTATGATGATTCATTGCAAATAAAAATGACTGCAGTCTCCGAGTTGTCTCTAAAAATTGAAGTAGAGGGAAGAAATAAAAATAGTAGAATGGGGTCTGGGGATCTTGCTTATAACTACATTGTGTTTGAAATGCAATAATAGCCGGGTAATTACGCCATTATAGGCGGGGGAATCCCCCCCCCCCCCGGGTCTAAGAGACAACCCTGAGTCTTCTATACTTCTTTACATTGTCTTAAATTGTTTGATGTAAAATTAACTAATAATTTTCTACAATTCTAGATTTCTTACAATTTGAACAAAAGATAAATAAACATTTTTAATATCTAGTTAAAGTTCTGCAGCTAATCCAGATACACTTCCGATGAAATCCACACGCAATAAACATGAAAACTATAAGATACATGTATATGGAGAAAAGTTCAACGTTCGCGATTTTATATTAATTTATTTACATTTTCCAGTGTCTTTGCCTGTGTTAACACTACGTATCGATTTTGTACTATATAACCAATAATACAAATGACGCCAAATCGAGGCGCCAGCGGGGTTTGCTTATTAATATTTAACTATATAATCGTACGATGGCTTAAAATTCTATAAATATAAGTAATAAGGAATCATTTTTTGAATATTATGAGATGATAATTTCGGTCGGGGTGTGATCAAATCTATCATAAAGCCCTTCGGGCTTTATTGGATTTGATCACGCCCCGACCGAAATTATCACCTCATAATACTAAAAGAATGATTCCTTATTCCTTATTTAATGTATGCTATGTATTTTTTCTGCGATGTCGCCACCTTCATAGTCCGCATGAATCTAAATACTTAAAAATTACAATTTAGAAATTAATTTATCATAGGTACTAGAACACGTTATATGTTCTGGTGTTATATATTTAAACCTGTAGCCATAAAATGTGTACATACACAGTAAAGGCCATAATATTAAAACAGATAATGTCAAGTGCCAAAATACAAAATTATACTTCATTATTACGGGAATAAATGAAATGTACGAGCATTTCACTGTCTTCAGTTTTCATACTTCGTAGTGCCAAGTGCTGTTTTTGACGCGCCATTATTTTTAGTATTCTAAAATTCAATTTTTTTCGTAGAAAACTGAATACCTTTGTAAAAATCATTCTGATTAAAATAAATCCTTGGACTAGCTCTATTATTCTGATGGTCGCATCCCAACGAAAGTGTGTTAAGATATAATTAAATGTTCCAGCGTTGGTTGTTGTACATGTATATTACACCTTTTGTCATGGTCGACATGATTGTTTTTTCTAATCTTTTGTAAATTTTGTACATGAATATTGGCAGTGAAATGAATGTAAAATAATTATTAAAACTGCATGTTGATATTAAAAGAAGGCTGATGAAGCATCCATTTAATTAAAAAGTTATCCAAAGAGAAATAATGAATAGATATTTCATTCTCATTAGTCCGTTTCATCAAGTTCTACCAGAGGTGTGGTGCTTGCGAGCGCTCATGGTAGGGGGGATTTTTGCGAGCCCTCATGAGCCACATTCCAGAGTCCGCATAGCATAAAAATGTGTATTTTTCTACAGGAATCAGGAATCTCTATCGGAATAATTGTATTTAAGACCTAACAATAAAAAAACCGTTCCTCTCAAGAAGACACAAGACCAATGTGATTCATGCATTTTATATATCATGTTTCAGTCTTTTTTTCAATTTTTATTAAGGACATACGAGACGTTCCTCAATTTTATATATTTCCTTGATATATTATTCCTTATTTATTAAAATTCAAACCTGTTACTTCCAAAAAATTCAGGGTACATTACCAAGCTATTAGTTAGAATTTTCCATAAAATAGCATGCAAAATGCATTTTAATGCTTATAAATAGAGTCATAATATATGTTTTCAATTGAACACTTTATATCTTAATTAAAAAATCTTATTGTTTTAGAAATGTGCAAATGCTTGGATTCGAAAGATTTGTTTTTCCCCGCAGATTCGAGTTATTCATGACATGTCTAGACAAAGGGAGGTAACTTTAATGAACGGCTGTTAATTTCGATCGGGATCGAGCATAATGATCGAATTTGTGTCACTTCCGGTAGGAAAAGCATCTAACGACTGCAACTACGCTTATAACTAAAATAACGTTGTATAATTTTCATGGTAAGTATTGTTTAATCGCATCTATGAAAGGAACAACATCTTTTACTCTAATTTTATATGATGCCATTATTCCATTCATAATGTTGCCGTAGAAAGCGTGAATAAACAGTAAAATGAGCGTATTGTGAAATATTTTTTTAAATAAAAAAAGCCCTGTAGCTTGGATAATATATAGCAGTCAGTGTTAGTGAGTCAGATTTCGTTATTTTCTCACTTAAAATCATTTCTAAATAGCAAGAAATTGTAAACGTAAAATTGTTATAATGAAATTAAAATAAGTTATATAGTTCCCAGGCCCATGGATGTGTTTAGACCACAGCGGCTTGTGTAGAAAAAAAACCCATACAAAAGTGGGTACCTCGGAGGAAAAATTACAAAGGAGAAGGCCGTGTTGGATACAGCCTCGCTTCATCAGCTCGATTCGTATTCCTTTATAAATGATTTTTCTTCAAGGTATCACAAGTATAATTTTTTTTTACACCAACATAAACAAACTTGTTGATTTCTCGCGTAAACATTCAAAATCGAGAAGTCCTCTGGGGTTCCCACTTTTTTAACAATGTTTTTTTCCCTACACAAGGCCCTTTGGATAGACGATGATAATGAATTATCAAACCAATTAGATAATCTGTTCATATGATATATATGTATTTGTATAAAGTTGTGAGCTATCTAGTTTTCAAAGTTTTACAATTTCTCTGTTAGGAGTGTAATGAATGAAATATATGTTGAGATTTGGCAAGGTAATATATCATCGCCAAGCCTAATGCAGCTAAAGTTAACACTCCCTGGTAGACATTAATAAGATAGAATAAAATGATTGTCATCAGTATAGATGCAATTAGAGTATAACATGATGGGAGATATAATGATGGATCAGACAAGAATTTGAACTCAGGTCCCCTGAAATTCTAGGGAGGTACGTGCTGTACCAACTGAACTACATGTATCTTACACCGGGGATCAAACCAGTCTGACAATCCCACTCCTCCCCCTCAAATGATCTTAGCCCTTTAAAACAACCAAGGTTCTTTCTCCTGTAAGGTGTTTACCTTTCAGCTCCAGGGGTTAGTCACAGCATCAAATGTATTGGGATTAAAGAATAATAACATCTTATTTCAAAGTGTAATTGATTTTAAAGAAAAGGTTGTAAAGCAACAAGCTCAGTCATGGTTGTGAGTCATAATACATGTACTCCCTTCCCCTTAAATAAGTGGATTTTAGCCGGGCTCTGCTGAGCAGAGTCCTGGCTGCAGGCAGGCAAATCACCAAGTTTACTATAAATAGCACAAATTCAAAAGTAAACAAAAAACCAAACAGCGTCAAAGTAAAAGCTTTCGCTATACCAAATAGTTACACAAAGAGCCACGTTTTGTCAAAAGTATTGGTATTTTGGTTTTTTTTTTAAATTTTGAGAAATTGTTTATCTTTTTTTAGTTTTCTTATTAATAACGTGTTTTAAAAACAAGACTATGCATTTTGGACACATACAATGCGCATGAATTTCCATGAATTACTTTGCTGCGCGTTGAAGAAATGGGAATTGGATATAACATAACGCTTGTTGCAAAATTCAAGGCAGCAACTGTTGAACTTTTTTCTACTAGACAAACATATTCTTGTTTTTAGCCGCTTACAAAATTTGGTCGCTCGCTGACGCTTTGCCGACATTAAAAGCATGAGAGAGAGAGAGAGAGAGAGAGAGAGAGAGAGAGAGAGAGAGATTTTCAGTCTTTACTACACAATATGCGTAGACACACCAAAAGAGCCCGGCTTTCATTACTTTGATTGTTATTAGTGGGGCATGGTCATGACTTGAGCTGAAAAAAAATTTAAAATTTATTTTGTTATTTTTCATATTGACAAAACATTACTAGGGTATAAATGATGGTCAACCAAAGTTTGAAAATAGGTTGTCAAGTAACAAGCGAGATGCAGTACATAGAATTCATGGCTGTGTACAGCTTTATAAAGCTCATATCGTGATTTGATTTTATAATTCTTTAATCTTTGTAATGACAAACTTGTTAGAAAAAACATAGCACTGATGATTAAAAACTTCATTTAGTAGGACACAAATACATGTATTTATTTTTATTTTACAGGGGATAGAAAATATATTTTACCTTAGAATGCATAAAATCTAAAATGAACAAGACATCAAAAAACCTATGTCTGCATGGTGTCCTTGCAATACTTATACATGTAAATATAAATGTATTTTTAATATCTTGATGAATAATTATGGCAATGTCCTAAAAATGACACAGTCTTTATAAAACATGTACTACATTCATTATCATTACTCAGCTTACTGTATATATAGAATTTGTTTTGACTGCAACCTTGCATTTCACCATGATAAACCATTGACTTGTTGTCTCAAGCTGTGCTATCTACATGTTCACAAGACCTTTTCTATTTGACTTTGATATGAGAGGCTAAAATTAAAATCATCAATGTCCTTATGACTTACATGTAGTCTAAATACCATTGAACTGAGCACTTGTAATGGTGTATTGAAGCACCAGTATTTGGAATTCCCTAAACAACTGGAAGTACTTGTATCATCCATTCATCTCTAATTAAGAGCAGAGTATGATGGAGATTTTATGCTAGAGTTATTAGTGCAGATAAGTGGTTCATCATTTCTACTCTCTAATGATAGCCAGTGCAAATCCTAATTGATATGTATCACCAGTTGGCTACACCCAGTTTTGCTTTGATCAATCAGACCAGCGCTAGTTATATGCGCTGTGTGGGAAAAGGTCAAGGCCACAGCTACTCTTCTGTAATGAAGAAGGGCACTCACTAAATACCCTCCACTGTCAAACGGAGGGAGTGACAGAAACAAAACAGTTTGTGTGTGAGAGTTATAGGTGTATTCTGTGCTATAAACCAGGAAATGAATAGAATATCTGCTTGCTAGAATATCTATTCCAAACTAGTACTGTGAGTACATTACTAAATAATTTCTCTGTGACGGATGAATTTGAGTATAGATTATAAATATATGCAATACAAACTATTGGTTAAGTACATTAGAAATGAATTTTTAAAAGTTCACTGGCATCAGATCAGTATAAAATATTATTCATTTAAAGTCTCTCATCAATTAAACTTATGATTTTTTGGTTAAAGTAATTGGGATGAACATAAAATAAACTTGTAGAATCCATGTTACCGGAAAGTCCTTTTTTATATACATCAACCTATAAATAATGATTTACAAATCCAAACTGCTTTTTAATTTTATATTGTATTTTCCTAGTGACTTGCCCCTTATATTCGTTTATTTTTTTCCCTAATTAATGACTGTTGGCATCTTTAAAAAAGTTAAGAGTATTCATAATGTAAACAAATATAAATGACTGATATTGATCAAATTGGGTTCAATGTAAAAATATTGATTTTTCTCAAAAGGATATGTATTACCAAGCTCAATGCTTTTTAATGTTGACCTAAAAGCAATAACATTTCATAATTGCTTAAGGGTAGCATGTGTTTAAACTTCCATGAAAATCAATAGCATTTCAAAATATTCTTATATTTGTTGTTTTTCTGAGTACACAGTTTCTGCTAGGAAATCTTGGTATCAATAATTCTGTTTTGTCTCAAGAGTCTTAAAAAATTTTATGCAGTATAAGTGCAGTGTTTACTTAAAGAAAAAATTAATACCATGAAGAAATGTTTGAAGAAATCGCTTTGCCTTACTCTTCTGTTGAAAACCCAGGTACATGTAATCTTTGGATTACGATAGGTGTTGTTTTTCTTAATATAAAGAAGGACAGGTAGTGGTTTGACACTGGAAGGGGCCCCTGCTGGAGCAAGCCAGTTATTGTGTGAGTGGAGAAAGGCGGTAGCATGCTAGGTTGTAATCTGTCACAATCCTATCCGGGCTTTGTTGTCCTTCACTAAGTAGAAGGAGAGTGAGTGTCTACTCTTATTTATTAAGATTGGTTTGTAGGTATATTTATAGGTATTTTATGTATAAAACGGAAGACTTTAAAACAGAAGACTCTCATGAATGATATTTGCATTTTTCTTGATTAAGAGCTTTACTGTTTACTTAACTTGACTCGATCTGTTTTGAAGTTGATGTGTCATAAATTATTTCATCACTAGTAAAACTTGAAACGGAGGAATGAAAAGATTTTTCTGGAATTTTCTTGCAACAGTATGTTGAAATATTTAGTTTAGGTATTGTATATTATGGTATATGTGGGTTACTTCAGACAGGATCCACTTAACACTGTTTGTTTGTTTGTTGTTCTGAACTGTGTGATGTATGTACAGCCGATTACAACTAGCCTTGTCCTATAACCAGGTCACTACTAACACTCACTGTGGCTTTCTCTCCACTACTGACAGTTTAGCGGTAGATATTTCCTCAAGATTTAGGTAAATGCTGAGGTAGACAGTAGTACAGCAGCCTCAGCTGTGTCAGCACTAATTAACAGCTGCTAATGTAAAGACTTACCTGCCTGTATACCTCTCAAGGTTTAGTGAGAGCTCAAGACTTAGGTAGACAAAATTACAGCAACCCCAACACTCATTAACAGCTCATTTTGGCCATTGATTTGACTATTCAGAAAGGTAGTTCAGAATTTATATGGAGAACATGTATATATCATGAATTTCATTTTCAGACTTTATTGGGAGTTGATATTGAGTGTATTATTAATTTGAAGAACTTATGAGGAGTTGATATTCAGTTTATATATTTCAGACCTTAGTTTGAGTTAATATTGAGTATAGTTATTTTACTTCCAGACCTTATCAGGAGGATGCCAGAGTGTAGCGGTGTTATGGGAGAGGAGTATGAATCTGTGCCGCTGCAGCCCTTTCTACACCAGGTCAGTGGACACACGGGGATGTTCCAGTACGACGACAAGACTGTGTGTAAACCACTGAACGTACGGGAATACAACTTTTACCTCAACGTACCACACAACCTTAAGCAGTTCACTGCAGAGTTCAGAGGTAAGAACCTCATAAATGTATATTGTAGCCTCAAGCAGTTCACTGCAGAGTTCAGAGGTAAAAACCTCATGTATTGTAAGTTTAACTAGTTCACTGTAGAGTTCAGGGGAAAGAGCCTTGTGTATTGTTAAGTTAAACTAGTTCACTGCAGAGTTCAGAGGTAAGAACCTGGTGTATTGTAAGTTTAACTACATGGTAGTTTGCTGCAGAGTTCAGAGGTACGAACCTCATACCTGTATATTGTAGTTTACTGCAGAGTTTAGGACTGTGGCTTGTTAGATGATCAGAATTTAGAGGTAAAAACTTTGTTTATTTTAACTTCAAGCAATTTTCAGCAATGACCACATAGTGAATCAAATCACACCAGAATTCAGGGGTAAACCCTTGTGCATTTTAACCACAAGCTTTTCACAGCTGGATTCAGCGACAACAACAACCTCATATGCTGTACTCTCTGTCTATTATGCAATCCTAAATCAGTAGACCTCTAAGTTAGGGGATACTATTTCAGTCTCCGGAAAATAAAATCCTCAGCCTGGAAGTACTACATGTACTATGACCTCTAGTACAATAACCTGTATTGTATGGTTTTGTTGTATTTGTTAGGAACCATAGAAGTGGAGATTCACGAGGACAGTGACGGGTATGTGACAATCCTGGGTCATCGACCCACGTCCACTGACTGGCAGAAATCATCCAAGTGTGAAAACTTCTCCGAGAGGGCTTCACAGAAAGTCAAGAAAGAAGAAGGACAACACAGGTACCCATTTGTTTTACACTGGTTCAAATACCTGGCCCAGCTTTAATGTAGCTGCAGGTCTGTAGCTCCCGGTCTGAATAAATTTGGATGGACGACCTGGGAGCTACAGGGCCTCCCATAGTAAAAAACTGCAATTTACGGCGCGCAAAAAATTGCACTAGCTTTGGACTTACTAACCTTATTTCTATAAGCTATAAGATATTCTGTGTAAAAACTGAATATTTTTAAGTTCTTCATTCAATTTACTACTGATATTGGTACTTTACTTGCCGCAAACTTTCTCTTAAAACACGCTACCAACCTTGGAAATTGAAGTATTAAATTTACGTCGAGATTGAGAGTCGCCATTTTTACATGTAAACAAACTGCACCACTTCACTTTACAGGGCTGGTGATAGTGTTTAAAAAAATTTCAGAGGCAAGTAAAGTAATGATTTCTGTAGTAAAATGTCGGAGGAATTTTTTAGAATCAAATATTTGTATAGAATGTGTTCGGAAATATGGTTAATCAGTCCAAAGCTAGCGCAATTTTTTGTGCGCTGTAAATTGCAGTTTTTTACTATGGGAGGCCCTGTAGCTCCCAGGTCATCCACCCAAATTTATTCAGACCGGGAGCTACAGACCTGCAGCTAGGCTTTAATGCTGAAAGTTTTACACTGGTACAATGTCATGCTTCTTGCTGAGAAGTGGATTGTCAAGGCATGTCTGGGGCATGTTCATATTGTGTAGTTGATGTGTGTTTACAAGTCATTGATTGATGGGGATTTCCTGATGATCTAATGAGTAATGATTTGTTTGCATTCAATGAAAGACAAGGGTATTTGGGACCAGAATTTTTCACAGTTAAGATCATCCTAATTATTTATAAATTTTCACATTACTGCTTGTAATTTTCAGTGAAAGGACTACAGTAGCACACAGCTGCTCTCCCATCTAAGGTTAAAAAGAGTCACTTTCAATTCATTGAATCAAAAGATATTTTTGAAATATTATACATGTTTAATTTTGGCTATGGGTACATAAAACACCATCATAGGTTTAGAAGAAACATGTAAGGTAACTGTGATATAATGAGGTGTAGAAACATGTAAGGTAACTGTGATATAATGAGGTGTAGAAACATGTAAGGTAACTGTGATATAATGAGGTGAAGAAACATGTAAGGTAACTGTGATATAATGAGGTGTAGAAACATGTAAGGTAACTGTGATATAATGAGGTGTAGAAACATGTAAGGTAACTGTGATATAATGAGGTGTAGAAACATGTAAGGTAACTGTGATATAATGAGGTGAAGAAACATGTAAGGTAACTGTGATATAATGAGGTGTAGAAACATGTAAGGTAACTGTGATATAATGAGGTGTAGAAACATGTAAGGTAACTGTGATATAATGGGTGTGGGGGTTTATTGGAATCTCAGTGTTGATCAGTCTATATGTCTGTCTGTATGTGTATAGACATGATTTTGCCCAGGCATGTTCTAAAAAGCAAACAAATTTATTTTTTAGAAAATGTTGTACAATAGTTATTGGACATATAAAGCTGTAGCCTTATGATTTTTCATAAGTGGATCCCTCAGTCTGTATTGAACCATAAACATTGTTCTTTAAGATATCAAAGACTCATACTTTAGTTATCAAACCAATGTCAAAAATTACAATATCAACATTGCATTTTATACTGTATTCAAAACAGGCTTTGCAGGGAATATAATTTTTAGTTGGTTAATCATATTCATGCATTTCTGCACATCAGGCAGCAATTTTAGTTTACTAGTCTGATTATGAAATATTTCATATTCTCAAACCAAAATTCATAAAATTTGAAAAACATGTTTGTAGTAAGTGACTATTGGGAACTTGCTGTATTTCAATGTTATTGACCTTTCTTTTTTAAGCTTACGACTTCTAAGAAGTGGCAGTGTTGAGGTTAGTACTCAGACTGACCAGGTTTTTGACTCACAAGACTCAACAAATAAAACAGAAAACATAAATCCCTGGAGCCTGCGTTGTCATAAGAAGACGCTGACCAAATTGAGGAAAGCCAACCAGGGGCCGGTCACTCACTGCAGTATCCTTTGATTCAGGCTCTGTGCTCACACCCATATACGAGTGTATCGTCTCTGGATTTCAAAAGTCTAGGAAATTTTTTGTACAAACAGATGAATTAGCTTGGCAAATAATGAGTTAATACTCATTATGTGGATCCAGATAATTTTTCCAAATGGGGACCTAGACCTGTTTTTGGTAAATTTAATATGTGAATTAAATTTTTCCAGGGGGTCCAAAACCCTCTCTTCCCTCACCCCCCTCCCCCATCCCCCCTTGATCCGTGCGTGACTCTTATTTCTAGCTTTACTGTAATACATTGTTACATAAATTGTACAATTTTTATGCAATTCAGCATTCTTTCTGGTTGTGGTAACCCAATCTTAAATTGATATAAGGTGAGTGTAGAAATCAGTCCTTGACCACCCTCTCAGAATTCATCTTGTTGGAGAATGTGGCAGCTCAGTACTGTCACCCAAGCATCCTGGACCTGAAGATGGGCACGCGCCAACACGGGGATGACGTCTCGCCGGACAAGAAGGAGCGGTTCATGAAGAAGTGCCAGAACACGACCTCCAGCAGCCTCGGGGTCAGGATCTGTGGGATGCAGGTAAATAGTGGGGACCATCTCATAATGCATTATATGTATATACAGTCTTTTTGGAACCTTTCAAAACACCTTATCCCTATATATTAGTATTAAAGTATTCACTGGGGACCCTCTAATAACACTAGTTCCTATGTATCAGTACCATACAGGTAATCATTGGGGACCCTCTCATTATACAACATCTGATCAGTTTTACAGGTTGTCAATGACAATATATTTTGTAGTAAAAGATTTTTGTGAAGAGAACAAGACTGGGCATCTTTTAAAGTTGAGATTAATAATTAAAATGATTACAAATACATTTTAGTATTTTCTTTCATGCAGGTTTATCAGGAAGACAGTGATAAATATGTCTGTGTCAATAAATACTATGGAAGAAGTTTAGGTGTGGACGGTTTCAAACAGACATTGCACCAGTTTCTCCACAACGGCTTTGTACTGAGGAAAGACTTGTTAGATCCAATCATACAAAAGCTGAAGGACCTTCACCGACACATTCAGTCACATGACACGTACCGCTTCTACTCCAGCTCACTCCTCATCATGTACGACAGCAGCTCTCAGGATGACCACCCGGGCAAGGGCCTGGGCAATGACAAGGCTGGCCCAGGCTCCAACCCGGTGGATGTGCGCATGATTGACTTTGCCCACAGCACCCACAGTGGGTTCCAGAATGACACGACTGTCCACTCGGGCCCAGATCAGGGCTATTTGTACGGACTAAAGAATCTTATTGACGTTTTCACTGACATGAGATGAGTTGTCGTCTACGGAAAATTGATAATTCTGTCGTCCTGAGAGGAGAAAGCCAGTGAGTGTGCATTGTTTGCATGCATAAGAGTACATTTGCATGTATTCTGACAGAGTATGAGAACTCTGATCCAATGGAAATAGTACACAAGTCATAGACATATACACGTTTTATAGATATATAGATATTACCAGAACCTTTTATCATTTTGGCAAATGAGTGGATATTATTTCTTCAGATCACTTAGGCTCATTAAGGCATATAAACTATCCTGATGAATGGATATAAACTATTATTATTATAGACTCACAAAAGGATATAAAATCCTTCATATCATAGACTGAAAAAATGGATATAAACCCTTCATATCACTATAGGCTAGATAATGGATATGAAAACCTCATGAAGTTATAGACTGATGGATATGAGCACATTATTAATGCATACATATAGGCTGATAGTTAAACCTTCCTCATCATGTGCACAGGTAAATGGATGTAATGACTCTTGCCTCCTAATAGACATGGATATAGATACTTTGTAGGTACTGGTACACACAAATACCTTGAACATTGTTATAGTTGATCAAAGGGACATAAACCTCACACATTAATATGGACTCACCACTGATACATGTACATATTTATTGTTATATTTTGGTTTTGTACAGAGTTGATGTTTGTTATTTGTGATACATGACATTAACTGAGGGATGCATGTACTCCTCTTTTGTTCTTCATATTGGAGAATTCATTTAAACTTTTATAAATACACCAGAAAACACAGAGTTGTTGTCAGGTTTTAAAACAGAGCTTAGTTTTATTTTCTCAAAAAGAAACTGGGAGCTTTTGTTATTACTTCCATGTCTTGTTATTGCAACTCATTTATTCAACTTTTTTTTTTAAAAAGAAGTTTTTTGTAAAAAAAAAAAAAAAAAAACCTCAAAGTTCAGGATGATGTATATGGTTTTTCATAATTTCATATGATGACTTTCTCACAGTAAAATCATGAAGTGTTTTTGCAAGCCATCTCAAAATGTGTAAACTCTTTTTGTGATTAAAAAAGTGACCAGATCATGGTGTTTTCCACAACATTGATGAAAATGAAAAGTGAACCTTTGGGACCATCTCAATCTCACTAAAATTTTAACATTCAGAATTTGACAGTTTAAATGTTGTTAATTTTTGTAGGTTTGTTATTTAGTTATTAGCTCATCTCAAATGAGGGGTTCAAATACTATGGAATCATTAACTTTTGAGGGGGTCAATTTTCATAGATATCATTGATTTACATATTGATGGGGACAGAATTTTTAGGATATACTAATGAGGGGCCCCACAGAATGCACAAACATTGAGTCACCATAAATTTCAATGATTCCACAGTAAGCTTTAGTGTAGCATTTCATGCGTAATTGTCCTTAAAAATTAGATGATTTTTGATAAAAATATTCTTGGGTGATAAGTGAAAGCAGTGTAACCCCCTCTCCTAAAATTTATTTTCTTTTCCTACCCAAAATTATTAGTCCTCTTGAATTGAAGAAAATTTGATATAATTGAGAGAGCTGACATGAAAATTTCTCTTGAGAATCCGATATGTTAGTATAAAAATTTTTGTTTGAGGGAAATAAATTTTTCTAGAGACCTATATGTCATTCCTGGTGTAATTTAACAATTCCAACTGGTGTGAGAGATGTTTTGTTATCAGCCTGGATTGTATAGAACATGGACTGTATTACCATGATTATATGTAAATATTATGATGTTTAAAACCAGAACTAATGATCTCATGCTTTGGTTTGGTGAATGGTGGTGAATTGTGTATTTTAAGTGGCTGGAAACATTTCTCATCCCTAATCTTGGGAGATCTTTTCTTCATGCCCTCGGTTGCTTGTTCGATGTTTGAACTTGCAAAGTGTATAGTCGCAAGTTTGAATGGTAGTAACATTTGTAACAAACAACTATTTACATTTAAAGTAAAGACTAAGATTTATATTTAAGAGTCTTGATATACAAATTTACAATGTTTGAAATCAGATAGTCAGCAATCTATCCATTGAGTCTTTAAGTTGTGAATTTTTATAATTGTTAAATGTGTATACAAGATGCAATGTTTATGTCTATTTTTTGTTCGTTTGATGTATTTACTTTTAAGTAATTGTGAATTTGTTATATCCCAATATCAGTAAGAAACATTTCAGATATTTCATTCAAAGTACATGACTTCCTGGTTGTCTTGATTTGTTTGTTTAATGGTGTTTAATGGTGTTGATGAGCAAGTCTCCAATAAAGTTAAATGGCTAAGTAGAATCACTCAGAATTATAGGTCTGATTTCATGAACATGTTGACAACACTTATAGCATTCATAGCAGTGACTGCATGTATTCATATGGTACCTATTCATCTCTGGAGAAAAACTCTTTAGTACTTGTAATTAGTTTTAAATAGGGACACTTGTACACCACAGACGACACAAACTGGTCTTAATGTCCTTGTATCAAGAACAAAAGTTTGGAAGAGATTAGGTTGTCAGTAATGGTGGCAGACACAGGATGCCACTCTGCAGCAGTGCACCTTAGATTAAGTCCCCTTCTTAAGCACAATATACCAATATACAGCAACAAAGCCTAACATACCCCCCCCCCCCCCTCTTCTCCGACACAGTCTCGATACTCTATTTGGTTTCAGTCAGCAATCCCTTAATTGCACGAGATGGACTTGCATTCCAGGGACATTGGCAGCATCTCCCATGTTTTGTGTTACTCCTGATAATTTTAGAGGTTCAAACCTGTTTTTTTATTCAGTGTCTTGAAGTTTTAAGAATTTCTAACATGATTTATGTTGTAAATTAGTATCATCTGCAATAGAAACTTTCATGTTGTGATTATCATCTCAGGGAGTCATTTTGCATCCTTGACAGTTTAGGGGTAGGGGACCAGCTTACTAGTCATATACGGTGTCTCACAATGAGGACCAGTCTAGTCACGTGATGTCTAACTATTTCCCATGCTATTGGAATACAACTGACAAGACAAACCTTGCTACCGTATCTTGGCGTCATACTGTAGTATTAAGAGTTGATAAAAAGCATTTTTTTTTGTCCACGGAAAAGAATTTATAAAAAACAACCCAATACACAAAAATTCCTGTATATGTATTAAAATATTTTTTTGACAGGAGGTCTTGTATGTTTCTTGGTCATTGAAATACTGTAGAAATGTGAATACATGTATATTCATTCAATTATTAAGCTTTGCCCCCCTTAGATTAATTATTCATATTGATGCAATATAAACCAAAGTGTCTCATTCTGGTACACTTTGGACTGTTTCAGTAGTATTCAATATAGTGTTTAGTTAAGGTACATTAGTTGCATGTTGACATTAGAAAAAGACCTTTTACATGTGACTGAATGGCAAAGCTACATGGATTGTGATGTTTTGTTTATAGAGACATATCTTTACTCTATGAGAATTTTATGTGTTGTAAAGTTATCTTTGCAATAAAAAAGCAAAATCTTTGGTATTTTTCGGAGTTGTTGATGTTAATGTTTAAATTTCCACAAACATCTGAGGCAAAGATACATGGTGTATTTATCAATCTTAATAAACATAAACTGTTCACTCGTATAATGTCCCAAGGTAAGGCACACGCTCAAAGGACAGAGTTGCCTTTTCTAAGTAATGGTGGCACTGTCTTTTTCGAAACCAGACACACCCTTGTTGACTGCGTCGTTCTCATCTTCATCTGAGAGATTTGTACCGATGTTTTCCATCCCTTGCATGGATTGGTATTTCTTCACAACCATTGGCCAGTCCACCACGTCTTCGAGCCGCAGGGGGCCGTTCCCGTGGTGTGACACACGAAGAAATCCCCCTACAACAAATACAGGAAAGATTTTTATATTGTTGTAAAAGTGACCACATAATTTCTTCGTTTTGCTCCATCTCTACCGAGTACTTACCGTCAGGAGCTACTTGGGTGTTTCTCCTGACCACATTCTTTAACCACCCTGCATTGTGCGCTAAAAGATCCACGGACCGGGAATCGGAAAACGCATCGATGTCGTCATCATCGCTAATGTATTCATCAGCATGGACGCTGCACAGCTTACCTGAAAAGGAGATATTTCATTAATTTCAACGGACTCTCAACGCTTTGCATAGCGTTGCTCATGCAGCTTACAGAACAATCTTTGAAAGCTAGACGTGTACATACCTTTGTGTTTATATATGGCCCGGCAGTACGTAAAGAGCTTTGTGAACAAGTTTAGTGGGGAAGGGGTAGCTGAAGTCTTGTTCATGTTACGAATTAGTTTCGCTCGCCCGAACTTCCACTCTGTGTCTGATTGTTGTTGAATTCTCTGGTAAGTGTCCGACATCATGGCGATCAAAAGATTGATCAGTACTACTAAGGTAACCATCATGTAAATCCCAAAGGTCACTTTGGCCATGTCCACCACCCAGATTGGACTTTGATTGGTTGTAGGTAAACCGTCAGGATCTACAAGTCCAAACAAGGAGAAAAAGAGGAGACCGAAGGACTCGACGAGGGTGATCTGTGAGACGTGGGCCTCTCCATTCCCGTCCCCCAGGCCCTGGCTGGGGTTGACCGTCTTTGGGGCGTAGACGGGTTGGTAAATCGCCAGTAAATGTAACGTGAATCCAGCGATAAATATCAACAAGATGACAAGAAACCGAGTCAAGTCTTTCAGTAAATCACGGATAATGATGGCCCATGGACCGAATAAATGGTGGAAGGACAAAAAGTCTAACAACTGTACGAAACACATCAAAAGGGCCCAGGCAAAGAAATAGTTTCGAATGAATATGAGCAGCAGTCTATCGTTTGTGTCGAATGCAAACGCTAGCACGTGACAAAATACTCCAATTGCACTAATTCCTATGGAAATAACCTTGACCCATCCGAGTCCTCCTCTGTCACCGGGATTTGTCAATTCTGACACGAGAAGTCCCGATAACCATGACAACAGGAGCCATTCATAGACACTGGGGATCATGGAAGCAGACTGCCAGATAGGTGCGCGGGGATACACGACAGTCAGGAGAAACAACAACATCAAGTACAGGTGACTCACAAGGTATGCCATGAACTTGATGATGGGAACACGGTTAAATCGATGACGAAGGGGCAGAGAGAACACAAGCCAGATGATAGGAATGAATAGAAAGGTCATAAACACCATCACGATCTTCCACGTCGCCCATTTCAGATTCCCCATCCATACATCTGTAAGGTACTTCTGGACGGCGGGATGTGACACCACCTCCTTCTGCTCGTTCTCAATGAGGACGTCTAAGAACGGCGTTCCGTTACAATCGACGGCCTTCAGAATGTGACCCGCACTGTTGGCGCTGGCAGCAATGGCCAGGAGTTCCGTCGCCATGTTCTCGCAGTAATCTCCCGCTGAAGTCAAATCACGTGAACGCTCCTTTTCTCTCACGGCCAGAATTCGAAAATTGTTTGAGAGTTTAGCGGCAGTATCTACTGGAGCAGGAGAGAGCAAAATGAATTCTTCAATGCACTTGTTGCGGCTGTTCTTTCCACATACCATTAAATCAAACACAAACTGAAAGAAAAATAAAACGATTTTTACTCTACCCCAAGACTCAATCACACCCTATGAGATAACCCTAACGGACGTCCAAAATGATTTTCGGATCGTTCGTCTCCGTTTGCATGCGTATTTGTCTATTTCCTTATTTAGCGAGTTCGTTTAATGTTCGGTGATGTCCGATGAATTCATCTTTCGGCAGAAAGTTTTGAGCTTATTGAAAACTTGGAATGGATACTATATAATAAACAATAGATGCCGTTTAAATACGTTGGCTTTGCAATATCATGCGTCTTGTACGAAACTCATGCAGTCCTTTTACCCTGCCTTTAGTCTGGTCCGTATGACCCTAATCATAACCGTACATAGTATAACCATTGGATGTGGTAAAGATTAGGGGGACGTGCTCTGACGTGGCCGGTAAACAACTGATATAATTCCATTAAAAACAATTTTTTAAGAGTTTTTTTAGCCGGTATTTATTCATTTCGTACACGACGACGTATGTTCGTTATTATCCGTTTTATACCTACACCTATCGCAAGACTCCAACAGCGGCGTAGACTTCCTTCATGAATGAGAAACAACAGATTGCAATATGTCGCCGTTTCTGCATCCGTTTGACGCCCGTTAGCGCTATCAAATGAGGCGTGATTGTGTGGACTTTAAAAAAGAAAAGAAATTCAAATGATGTATCAAACAAAGTTCCTACCTTTTTATCATCCATCAAGTGGTTCGTGTTGTGGTCACGTTTCATTAGAAAACTCAGGACGTCGGAGTGGTTGGCGGCCGCGGCGAAACATATGGACACTTTGCCTTCCTTTGTTTCAAACTTCGGAGAAGCCCCACTTTCTGTTAAGAGCTTCACAACGTTCAAATACCCTGCCTTGGCGGCGAAATGGAGAGCCGTCCAGCCATTTTTGTCACAAGCGTTTATGTCGGCTCCTTGTCCCAACAACAGCGACACCATGAATATGTGACCGTTAGCAGCCGCTAGGTGGAGCGCCGTACGACCTCTTTTATCTTTGACGTGAAGTTGTGTCGTTGATTTACTTAACAGCAAGGAAACGACTGAAGAGTGTCCGCCTTGAGCTGCAAGATGGAGTGGGATTGCTCCCTATGGATAGCAAAGAAATGACACGTGGTTAAAAATAAAAATAAACCATCAGGAATTTTAACCTTTGACATGGATGGTCAGACATTTACCTGTGAGTTGGTGGAAACGTCCGCTTGGACGCCCGGTGAATTCAGAAGCAGACGAACCAGACCTTCGTGACCAGACTGCGCGGCAAGATGGAGGGGTGTCAACCCGGACTGAAATTGGGGAAAATTACATGTTAGTTTTCCTTACTGATAAATAATTACCAATACAGAATATTATTAGGATTATTTTTACCTCCGCTCCTAGATCTTTTAACCAAGAATCACCTCCCCCAGGATGCTCGCTTTTCACGGTGGCGGGAACTTTCGTCAGCATCTCTCTAACAAAGTCTACTTGTCCGTAATGTGCAGCGCAGTGAATAGCACTGAGGCCGGTCTAAAACAAGCACAAAAACACAAGTCTTTTTCCTTCTTATTCTTTGACACTTTCTCTTACAGAGTTCATCAAAGTCTTTATTTATTTTTACCTTTTTGCTGGTGATTCTCCAGTTCACGTGACCATCTAAAGCGTCCAGTATGTTGACGTGACCATACCTGGCACACAGGTGGATAGCGGTCATTCCGTCCTACATCAGTTATCAACCAAGTCAGATAATGTCCAAAACACGAAAACCAAGAACCAACAGAAATAAAAGAAAAGACAAACTTACGGCGTTCTCGTCCGTGGCTGATGCCCCTGCTTTCAGAAGAACTTCGACCACCTCCTTGTGGCCCCCAGCCGCCGCTAGATGTAGTGCTGTGGAGTTATTCGTCTACAAAATAACCCACATAGTCAGCTAGTTGTCGGTATCTCATAGGAGTAAACGTACAGCGATATGATGACGGAATCTCTTACCCGGTTTCTGGCTGTGGTGACGACGGATCTGTTGAACTTCATAAGTTCCCGGATGACCGCCACACTCCCTTTGTCGGCTGCAATGTGTGCGCAGGTCATACCGTTCTACAACAGGGAAACGCTGGAATGAACTTTGGCTCAATATAATCGAAGTTCAAAATTGTCTGTGCATGCAAGCTTATTGAAGTAATTTGGCGTACTCTATTTCCAAAGAAGATGTACCTATTTCTGAATCAAACTAATTTTCTAAATGATAACAAAACTATTGTTTTACGTTTCTCACTAAAACTCCACTCTGGGGGAAACTACCGGTATTTAGTGAACTATTTACTAATTACTTTATTAAGGAATTTGGGATGGGTGTTAACACAAAGCAATTGACAGCTAGAAGCACTCATGCAACATGAACACAACACTCCAGCGGTGTTACTGTGGTCGGGATGGAGGAATTCGATACCAATTGCATTCATTTGCATTTTTACGGTCATGCATTAATTACAAAACGTGCAGTAAATACTTACTTCGTCCTAAATAGAAACAAATTGTAGAATACAAGTTATAGTGATTAAAGGATAAATAAAAAATAATTGTAAAGATTATAGAACATTTTTAAGAGTAAACACTTTAATTCGTTTAATCAGAAGATGAGGTCTTGACACGACTCCAATGATTGGTTACCGTGTTTGCCATGGAAACCAACTCCGGTCTGTGCTTCAGGAACAGCTTTACGACATCTGAATGGTCATTTTCAGCCGCCAGGTGGAGAGGGGTCTGACCATGCTGTAAAAATGATACACCGGCTTATTTACTAAGTATCAGATAGTGTTTGCACATAATAATAACTTGTTTAAGCCTTTGAATTGACTTCTGGATTTCTTACAACATCCGTGGCGTTAGCGTCGGCTCTCATCTTCATTAGCGTGTTGCAGACCTCCATTTTCCCGCATTGTGCTGCCATGTGTAAAGGAGTTTGTTTTGCCTATAAATGAAAAAATGTATTCACAGCATATTGTCACACATCAACGGTTATCATTCCTTAATATATAATTTATCTTAAAATTCATTGATATCTCCTCACCAAGGAGAGAGCGTCGATGACGGCATTGTGTGTCTCTATAAGGAGGCGGACCAGGTCGTTATAGCCGTTCTGTGCCGCTAGGTGGAGCGGAGTCAATCCTAGCTTTGACTTGGCGTTCACGAAGGCTTTATGCCACAACAGCACGTCGGCAACTTGTTCATGCCCATTCTCTGCCGCCAGGTGGAGGGCCGCTTTTCCGTGATACTTTCAAAATAAAGAACATATTCAGTATTGAAAATCTACGAGATATAAAGAACATATGATAGTAAAATGAAAATTAAAGAGATACTACCTCGTCAAAAACGTCGACACGCGCATGATACTGTAGAAGAATCTTTACGATTTGTAGATGTCCCTGCTCGCTCGCGACAAGTAAAGGTGACCAGCCATTCTAAAAATAAAAACAAACCAAAAGTTTTACATCCAATATCCCTGATTGTGATTGTAAATTGGGATTGTTGTTTACTTATCATAATTTAGACATTCGATCAGAGATCCAGATCAGAGCAGTACCTTTGACTGTTTATTGACAGCATTCTGGACGCACGTGTTACCGATGTGTTTCACTATTTCCAATAGTATGTCTTCGTTACCTGCACGGGCGCAGTAATGTAGTGACGTCTCGTGTGTCTATATCGAAACAAGAAGAATAATATGTAATTCTGCCTCAGCAAAGGAAATGTACTTTCTAAATTGTTCAAAATACTGGACAATCCGACTTCTCACCAGTTTGGTTTGTATGTTCTTGTCTCCGTCGTACTGTAAAAGTAGCCTCATTATGTCCGTGTCCTCAAACTCAAAATGCGTCATACTCTTCACGAGCTCTGCTGCATAATGGACGGGCGTTTCACCTTCCTAAATTTTTATGTATTCAAATATTCATGACAATCACATTTTACAAATTGATGATTTAACGTCACATCTTACATCTTATTTGTACCGTATTTGAAAAATTTACCCAGTTCTGTTGGTTCACCAACATGACAGCGTCAATTCGTGATGACGTCATGCTGACGTAAGTAAGGAGTTCTTTCGCCACTGCCAGGTGACAATGACGCACTGCTACATGGAGAGGAGTCTCCCCATTCTAAAGTTTAAAGGAAGAAGAACAAAATCAAGCATGAGAGTTTGCAACTATTAATAGTTAATTTATATGTTTCAGTCATCAACGTTGTTTTGAAAGACACCGACCTTTGACTGTTGAGTCGGATCTCCGCCTTCTTCCATTAGAGCTTGTAACATCTTCAGTTGGCCGTTCCTTGCGGCAATGTGCATGGCAGTCTCTCCGTTCTGAAATAAGTTACATAATGCAAAGAATGGTTGATCTAGGCCTACAGGTATTAAACACTGTTTGAAGAAGACGGTAACCTTTAGACTGCCTTGCTTAACTACAGTTTTGATTTGCATGTGTGTACCTCTCTGACGGCGTTTACGTCTGCTCCACTTTTCATCAACATTTCGGCACATCGTTCTCCATCCCTGGTTCTTGCCGCGATATGTAGAGGTGTCTCTCCAGCCTATTCAAGTGTAATATCATAGACATTTTTAACAAAGAAAAACACTTTTTAATAATTAAACTATATTACAATGGAATTTTCAAAATTCACCTTTCCTCCTTTGAATTCTACTTGTGCGCCATAACCAAGCAACATTTGGACCACCTGAGGTTTGCCACATTCCACCGCTAGATGGAGCGCCGTGTATCCATCCTGTTACAAACAAATTATTTTCTTGTATTAAAACCTTTTAGTCAATGGCCCCATATAGTGCAAGTTTTACAGTACATGGCAATTGAAACTTGCCTTAGTTTTGGCGTCCACTGAAGCTCCTTTGGACAGCAGAGCTCTCACCACGTTGGTGTGACCCCGCATAGCCGCTGTGTGTAGGCAGATGGCACCCGACTAGAACAAGATGGATTTCAATTTTAAAATAAAATCTAACATAAAAGTCAAAGAATAATGAACGGCAACTATCTGAAAGACTCAAACCTTGTTTGGCATATGCAGTGGGACCCCTTTCTTGAGAAACGTTAATGCTGTGTCGGGGTGTCCATACTGGGAGGCGATATGCATGAGAGTGCTGCCATCTTTAGTGCGGGCTGAGATCGAGGCTTTACATTTATCCACCAGGAGGTCAACGATAGCGCTGTGCCCTCGCTCGGCCGCGATGTGGACAGGCACGCGATCCATCTGCAAAGATTGATCAATTTTCGTAAATTTTGATGAACTCTTTCAACAAGTATACATCTAGAAGATATAAAGATAATTCAAAAACAAATGCAGGTCCAAAATGTCTTGTACCTTGTCCGTGAAATTCGGGTTGGCTTTCATCTGGTAGAGATATTTGACCATCACCTCGTCTCCCTCCCACGCGGCAATATGCAGTGGAGTGTGACCCTCCTCCTATAAATTAGATCGCTTAGTTAGCAAGAATTTCCTAATCCGGTGTTTCAGAAATTCTTCCTCAAATTCAATGCTACTCACATTTCTCAAGTCTACAGGAGAACCTGCTTCTATCAACATCCGGGCCATATCTATATCACGTCGTCTGCAGGCAATGTGGAGAGCACTGTCGCCATTTTCCTTTATTAAAATACATTGTAAAACACAATCAATGCCTAACAAAATAATTAAAACTAACCGACAGCGAACTTAACAAAACCAGCTGTTTTCCATATTTCTCTTTCCATATTTCTCTTGTTTATAATTTTAATCACCGGATACAACATTATTTGTGCTACAGCCTTTAAAATTCGTTTCTTTAATCAAAGATAGATGTTGTTGTAACATTGAATTTAAATATCTTTTATTCAAGTTTAAGTATTTATCTGTTTTTCTGATAACTGCATACATCAGAGCAATAGACTAGTTCCAGTCTTGCCGTTTGGTGCCATAGTGGTTTTATTTGGTGTTGTTTAATGTTGAATCCATTTTGCAACAACCTCCAGCAAACAAATCGCAATTCTTTGATTATAAGTACAATTCTATCGCATCTATTTATATATATTTACATTTTCAACCGACTTTGTCTGTGATAACATTACGAATCAATTTTGAAGCATATAGCCCAATAATTCCATAAAAGAGGAGCGACACAAAATTGGCGTGCCTTATAGCATAACCAAAAAACGGTGTAGCTGCGCCGCGTAGAAATACATAGCATGTGCTACATAAAAAATAGTGGTTTTGAAGTGTATAAATTGGAAATAATATAAATATAAGTAATAAGGAATCATTCTTTAAATATTATGAGGTGATAAAATTCTCTTCGGGCTTTATTTGATTTGACCTCGCCCCGACCAAAATTTTCTCAAAGATACTCAAAGAATGATTCCTTAAGTTTCTCAATCTAATACTCGCGACCGGCGCATTTTTCATGATTATCCTGAACCTACCGATGAATTCAAAGGAACTACAATACGTTTTATCTTGTGTTTTAGAGATAGGAGTTTGTGAAACTGGCGAATCAATATGGTTTTAATGATTTAACATTGCAGGAGATACACGGAATCCATCTTAGTACACGTTAAGTGTATGCAAATAAAGCAGCCATATGAGACATAATATGACTGGGCCAAATGTTTCATGCGGAGAAAAAACAGAAATTGCGCAACGAGTAAAATTAACGATTATGAACCAGACGTGGTCAATTACATGTACAAGTGCTTTGTGCTTGGTTATCTGTTTAATGAACGTTGAACTTGATCAACTGTATTCGGTCGAAGAATCATCTCCAATTTACTCCCACGAGAAGGTAAAGGAATGTTCCATAAATAATGCAAAACGGAAGATTATATCGCTAAACTTGACGGCGAAAATATGCATCATATCATTTTCAATGCAACTCGTTTGGTCGGGGTTTTTCATTATAGTGAAACTTAAATGATACATATAAGTAATTGTTATACTTTCATGTTAAATACTGAAATCTGATTGGTTAAGACGCAGTTAATAAAATTTGCTATTACCCTCAGCGTTAGCAACGCACTTGGCAACGGGTAACATTAAAAAATGTTACATGCGCGAAAATTATGCGCGTACGGTTCGCTGTAGAATTCACGTTATTCCTATATAAAAGCAGTAAAATTTTCTTAAAATTTTTAAAAAAGACATTCAGTATAACAAAATAAATAGTGCCTGTTTGGGAGGATAACAGTTGAAATTGACACCCCTCGAATACCATTGTCAACCTCCGCTTCGCGTCGGTTGACAATGGTTTTCTCGGGGTGTCAATTTCAACTGTTACCCTCCCAAACAGGCACTATTTATATAATACTTAATGCTGCTTTTGGTACTTAGATGAACTAGTCCTGGAATGGATGTGATTGCAGGGCGGCTTAACCCACCTTTCTCTGTTGCAGAAGTTGAGATTCCGAGCACTGAGAAAGTAGTTCCTTGCAAACCGAAGTATTCCCTGCTTCCGCCGCCAAAAATAGAGGAATGCAGCCATTCTATAAGATATGAAATATATTTTCTTTTTATTAAAAAGCTATCGACATTTTTTTTTATGTCTTCAACAAACAAATTTACTTACAGCAACTTTAAGAGAAACATGTACTTCAGTCTAACCCAAATTCCTCGTCCCCTCACAGAGACAAGTATATATGTAGAGCCAATTATAGCAGACTCTTTCTGTTAAGTTTACAGGGTACGAACTGTTCATTACTAAGTAAAAGGACAAAATGCAATTAAATCAAGGATTGTGTAAAGACGCTAAATTTGTTAAATTAAACGAGACAACAAACCCATTAAATACGGTTGTACTGGGTTCTGAGGTATGCGAGCCTTACTTTGTCTTGGGTCAGCCGGAGGTCCTTGCTTGACCCTTTCAGCAAAATCTGAACAATGGACAGAGCACCACTCTGCCGGGCGCTCGCCATGTGGAGCGGAATTTGGTCCCTCGGCTGTCCAGACAAAAAAGGATTAAAATTTATAAATTTTTAAAAATATTTGAAAAAATATACAAAATAGGAGCAGTGATTCGGGAGATCAGTCTGCAGTGTGCTGATGGACAAAAGTGTTCCAGATAACTTTTCTTCCAATGTTGCTTGCAAGAAATAGTCCTAGTATATTTCCAAAATATTGAAAATTTAACTTTATTTGATCAACAGAAAAAATGTTAAGGTTGATTCACAAAGTGTAATGTCGCTATTTGAAAAAGGTGGTCTGTGGTTGTGCAATTCTTTTTAGAATAGAATGGCAAATAGCAGGTAGTGGCGCTAAATTCTGCTGTGTAATGACCTCGATACCCACTATCAATCATTACTACACGCTCTTTCCATGAGAAAATTGACCGAAATCTTCAGAATGATAAAAGATGTCAATTTTTCTCTTGTCTTCGGCTTTATCAATATATCTAACGCAAGCTTTCATGAATTCGTTAAAACCCTTATTTCATCAACTCTTCTGAGAAGTTCATTGTTTAGCATTGAGATTATGGACACAAAAACAAATAAGACCGAGGATTTTACACGATATTTCCATCGCTAATTCAATGGCGGAGAAAGCAGAAGCGCGAGGGGAACCCATCGATCTCCGAACTTCCGGAAATGAATGATGGCGCCGGCATCAGATTCACATTATTAACGCGCCTATCCATGCAAGCGAGTAGAGAAAATACGTGTTTTGGTACAAACAGAATAGAAATGTCAATTAATTCTGTGTAACTTGATCACTCACAATCAAGTTGAGGAACAGTGTCCCAAATTAACGACCAGTCACTAATCGTTTTACTGTTGGCGCCATGGTGATGAAATAAAAATAATGCCGGTCCACATCTTTGAGAGATCCACAGATTTATTTAAGATAGGTGGGAGGGGGCCCTATACTTACCCCGCCAGGTATGGTCTGGTCAGCCTTTCTGTTGAGGAGGAGTTTGACCACATCGTCCTTGGCGAAGGTCGCAGCAAAGTGTAAGGCTGTCCTCCCGTCCTGAAATAGCAAAGCGACAGAGATGTAATCTACAATTTTTTAAAAATGTTTCTCTAGCATCGAAGTACCAATAGTTCTACCTGTGACGTTTAATATCGTTTTTCTACACGTTATGTATTCTCTAGAGAGGTTGAGATTTCAAACGTGTACGGGTACGTGTACGTGAACTAGGGGAACCACCTAAATTCTTTGCGAATTACGTCATCAGTTTTTTGTGACGACATGGTTTCTACACGTTCTCTAAACTTGTAGAGTGTCGTCTACACGTAAGTACAAACGTGTAGCTTTTTACAACAAATAAAATCTTTTTGATAAGTGAATGTATTCTTGTGATACATTATATATATTTTTATGCTTCATTTGCATGAAAATTGATAAGAAATTTAGCATTAATTTGGAATTAACTAAATAAATTCATGTCACAGAACTGCGTCGATTTACGTTCACATTTATATCCTACAAGTTAAGAAATCTTAACTGATAAATTACAAAAACGTGTACGTGTACGTGTAGTTTTAACACACGTATGCGTACCCGTACACGTTTTAAATCTCAACCTCTCTATTAGAGAGGTTTAGCAGACGGGTACGCGTACTTGTACGTGTAGGTTACAAGTTAGAACTATGCGTACTTACAGATGAAAAAAATGACAGTCATTGCATGTTTTGGAGGAAGAGATACGTGTATTAAAACTCCAATAACATATGAAATTTTAATGATAATTCATGTTTGGTGATATCAGTATTCGCATTAAATATTCAGGCTTAAGAAAAATAAACATATTTGTAAAAATAAATAGCCAACCGGGCAACAGAAGCTACAAGTTTGACCTTACGGGTACTTTACACGTATGTTCATTCGGGTGCATACGTGTTGAAATTCGTCATTACACAAACTGATGACGTATTGCACGTATTTTCCTTTCTATACGTACACGTACGCGTACACGTTGGTTTGCTAAACCTCTCTTATGTTGTTTTTACACGTATTTTTAATAGTGTTGTATTTACACGTTTTTTTAAAGAGAGCTTAAGCATTTGAACGTGTACGAGTACGTGTAATTAGGGGAATCCCCTAGTTAAATGTGTATTACGTCATAATTTCTGCATAACGCGTAAATCTACAAGTTGTACAAAACGTGTAGAATCGAAAGTACACGGAGGTGAAAACTTGTAGCATTTTAAAATAAAAATAAGGACTTTGTGTTTATCAAGCATTATTTCGTTTAAAGCAGACAATAAATTGAGGACGACTGCGCTTTGGTTTCATCAAATTTAGAGAACTGTTTCCTAAACAGTGAGAGTAAACTGAACATGTTGAAAATATTAAATCCAATGATTTTACACGTTTGCTTACACGTATAGATAAACATACCCCAAATTTGGTATGTGTACGTGTAAACATACTTGTAGCTCCACACGTACCCGTAGACGTACACGTTCAAATGCTTAACCCCTCTATTGATGTATTTACACGTATTTTTATCATTGTTGTATTTACACGTATTTATATCATGTTTCCACCTGTACTGTGTTATACATTATCATTTTACCTACACTGTATTTTATAAAAATTTACATATTCTAGTGTCTTTGACTGTGACAAACAATGAAATTTGTAACATATAGTTATGATGAGGTATTTAAATACGGCCAGGCTTCAGCTTGATCAAATATATCTTAAGGCTTTTTGGGATTTGATTACCCCGACACTATAACTAACGAAGAGAATAACTCCTTCTTTGTTTTACATCATTTTTCTTTTTTGTCCTGTATTTTATATCATTTTCTATTTATACTATGTTTATATCAGATTTCTACCTGTTCTGTTATATATCAGATTTCTACCTGTTCTGTTATATATCAGATTTCTACCTGTTCTGTTATATATCATAGTTCTACCTGTTCTGTTATATATTATAGTTCTACCTGTTCTGTTATATATCAGATTTCTACCTGTTCTGTTATATATCATAGTTCTACCTGTTCTGTTATATATTAGATTTCTACCTGTTCTGTTATATATCAGATTTCTACCTGTTCTGTTATATATCATAGTTCTACCTGTTCTGTTATATATTATAGTTCTACCTGTTCTGTTATATATCAGATTTCTACCTGTTCTGTTATATATCATAGTTCTACCTGTCCTGTTATATATCAGAGTTCTACCTGTCCTGTTATATATCAGAGTTCTACCTGTTCTGTTATATATCATAGTTTTAAGCGAATTGATATATATTATAATTCTACAGGTATTGTTATACACAATGGTTCTACCCGTTTTGTTATATATCATAGTTCTACCTGTACAGGTATATATCACAATTCTTTCTGTACTTTTATATATCAAAGTTCTTCGTGAACTGTTACATATCAGGGTTCTATCTATACTGTTATAAATCATTGTTTTGCCTGTACTGTTATATATCGTGGTTCTACCCGTTTTGTTATATATCATAGTTCTACCTGTATTGTTATTAATCATATTCCTACCTGTATTGTTATATAGCATAGTGTTACCTGTACTGTTATATATCACAGTTCTACCTGAATTGTTATATGTCATAGTTCTTACAGTGATGTTTTAATATATCATTTATCTATATCTAATGTTACACATTATAGTTGTGCTTATTCTGTAATATATCAAAGTTATATTTGTGGTTTAATATCATCGTTCTATATGTACTGTTATATTGCATAGTTCTACCTGTTTTGTTATATATCATAGTTCTACCTGTATTGTTATATATCATGGTTCTATCGGTACTGTTATATATATCATAGTTCTACCTGTATTGTTGTATTGCATAGTTCTACCTGTTCTTTTTCATATCATAGTTTTACCTGAAAGTGTGCTATGAAATACCAGGTATCGTAGTTCTACATGTACTGTTATATATCATAGTTCTTCTTGTATTTAAAAACATTATATATCAATGTTCTACCTGTACTGTTATATATCATGGTTCTACCCGTTTTGTTATATATCATAGTTCTACTTGTATTGTTATTTATCATTGTTCTACCTGTATTGTTATATATCATAGTTCTACCTGTTTTGTTACATATCATAGTTCTACCTGTATTGTTATATATCATAGATTTACCTATTCTGTTATAATCATAGTTCTACCTGTTTTGTTATAAATCACAGTTCTACCTGTATTGTAATATATCATAGATTTACCTATTCTGTTATAATCATAGTTCTACCTGTTTTGTTATAAATCACAGTTCTACCTGTATTGTTATATATCATAGATTTACCTATTCTGTTATAATCGTAGTTCTACCTGTTTTGTTACATATCATAGTTCTACCTGTATTGTTATATATCATAGATTTACCTGTTCTGTTATGTTATAATTGTAGTTCTACATGTCCTCTTATATATCATAGTATAATTTGTGCTGTTTTATATTATAGTTCTACATGTATCATTTATCCTAATAGACTGTTAAATATCATAGTTCTACCTGTACAGATATATACTTAAGTTCTAACTGATTTTTAAATTGACATATAGTTATTTGTTTATAATAAGCTGATTTCTAAAACGTTGGCAAAACATTTAAAGATTACAATCAATTATTAATGTTGTGTTAAATTAACACAAGAGGAATCTGCAAAAAATTTTCTACAGCATGATTGATAACTTTATATTTAGATTCAAAATGCTTTAATGGGTTTTCAATTTCATTAGATACATTGATTTTTTAAAAGTTGGTATTTTTATCATATGATTTGTTTGCTATGTAGAGAGCGGTCGGCATATTCCCGTTAATAATTGTTTGAATATCAATGAAAAAAATTATGCCTATGTCAATACAGCGCATAATAAGTAATCATTAGAGCATTTGCTGAGGAACAACGCAATGTTTATTCTTTGTTAGTTACATAAATTGAACGATTCGTTAAATATCTTCATACATTATGTCTTATGTTTCCATGTAATTAATTTTTTCTTCAATATTTATTTCATATATACTCAGCACATTATATATTCGATTTCTGTTAAATCATACATAGGCCGTCTGTTGAAGTTTAACTAGTGTGACTCATGTCTCTATATCGTGCTAAAATGAGACTGTAATCTTTTTAATTTTGTTTATAGTTTACAAAGTAACTGTTACTGTTATTTATGTAGAAAAAAAATATTTAAAATGTACTTGCATAAAGTATGTTACTTTAAAAGTCTTTAACGGATTATCAACTTTTGATTTTTTTTAATTTTTACTTCGAGTTAATTCATAAAATCGATTTAATTGTTTATAGTTTATTTATTTACTTTTTTGAAAACAAAGTTTATCATTGTTTATGTAGTTTTACTTCGTGGCAATGGATTGACTTACATTGTGATGCTACTATGATTTACCTACATCAATATACAATGTATTTGTTTTATTGGCATAACTTTTTTTTGTTGAAATATTAACATAAATCGCAATATAAAATACTATATACATACGTAGTATAATATAAAATAATCTGCATATCCATATATAGCTACTGAAAATCTTTTAACTTTTAATAACTGATAATTAGAAACTTATATATTTCATTTCATATTTCATTTTCCTATTTTCCCCTTCTCCAATTTACATATTCTTTAGAAAGAATTGTATGCAGGATAGAGTTACACACATAAAATATTTAAAGTTATTTGATAACACAGTCACGACTCCACACATCCTCAGTAGCCGATAATGTTAACATCGTGTCACACACTATTCTCCCTAATAACAAGTTGGAATTAATACTTAGAGCATACTGTAGAAGCAGAAATTTACTATCATGACACGCAACACTGACTACACACTTTGATCTAAATATATGGTCTCATAACTTTGAAATGTTTCAACAATCACAGACATTTTCCCGCTTTTTGTGATTTGGCCATGTCGTCCAGTCATTCGTTTGTACCGTATTTTGTATGTTGGTCAGTAATATTTGATATCTTAGCGCGACTTCCAACAATAGACCCAGTCAACATTTGCTAGGTAGACTAGGTAGTCTGCCCAAGGTTCATACATATAGTGTTATGTGTCGTTTATATTTGCCCCGATTACTATACACATACAGTTTAAGTATACTGACATTGGCCCGGTCGTTTATAAATGACCCGGTCGTTTATTTTTTCCATAAGGTCCATACATATACAACATAAGTGTCCTCATTGGCCCGGTCGTTTTTATTTGCCCTCAGGTCCATACATATACGGTATAAGTATACTCATATTGGCCCGGTCGTTTTTATTTGCCCTGAGGTCCATACATATACAGTATAAGTATACTCACATTGACCCTGTCGTTTATTTTTGCCATGAGGTCCATACATGTACGGTATAAGTATACTTACATTGGCCCGGTCGTTTATATTTGCCCCGAGGTCCATACATGTACAGTATAAGTATACTCATATTGGCCCAGTCGTTTATATTTGCCCCGAGGTCCATACATGTACAGTATAAGTATACTCATATTGGCCCGGTCGTTTATACACTGTATTTGCCCCGAGGTCCATACTTGTACAGTATAAGTATACTCATATTCTCCCGGTCGTTTATTTTTGCCCTGAGGTCCATACATGTACAGTATAAGTATACTCACATTGGCCCGGTCGTTTATATTTGCCCCGAGGTCCAGCAGCCGCTCAGCAATGACCAGCTTGTTCTCCCGCACGGCTACCATCAAGGGGGACAACCCATTCTCCTGTTAAAAAGGGTTATTGCAATTAATATTAAGGCAATACGTCATTAATCTTAATATCATAAACTCTATGTATGTAGAATTTTGTCTGTTCTATTTTGGCATTGCAGGCTGTTTGTCCTGAGCTTTGTTGCAACTCTGGGTGTAGATCTTTTCCATCTACATTATTAGGGAAACAATTTCTCCCGTTTGAAAGAGATGGAGGTAATATCATTTATACTGTTTGAAAGAAATGGAGGTCATATCATTTATACTGTTTGAACTTCTAGGAAATAAAGAGTTTTGTATGAAATTCAAAAACATCTTCAAACAAATTGAGTTTTAAAGCTAAACAACTCTTTCGTTTTTCTTTACCGAGAACATAGTTAATGGATCATAAAAAAATAAATTTTCATTTCGAAAATTCTAAGTGGAACTTAAGGGCAATTTGATGACTATTCGACCTCTCCAATAAAATTTTCTTAATGATTTAAACATTTGATGTTTGTGTATTGGATTGACATGTTTAGAAAATTGCTGTTTTATCAATGTGAATATGAATTTAGGATTGGCGTGTTTACGAGGACTATCATTAAATGACACTACAGGTACTCCGTTATAATTGTACGACTGATTAAACTGACTATTTGTCAAAATAACAAAGTTTTTACATAGCGGTATCCAAAGGAACCATAAGTTTTGGACCACCCATAGGACTGTGTACTGTCTTCACTGAATCGCTACTACGCCGTTTTTATTGGGCGCCTTTTCTATAGTTATTGAGCCATTTTCTCCGATTATTTTTACAGTTAATAACTACGCCGTTTTCTTAAAGGTAGTTACAATGCCGTTTTAATTTAGGAGTAACTGTGCGGTTTTCTCTTCATAGTAATACACCGTTTTCATGTTGTCTTTACTGTGACACCTCTTTTGAGCATGAACTATGTTATTTCCTCGGGGATGATTAGTAACGCCATTTTCTCATTTTTTCCCTCTTCGTTACGTCTGATATATGTCATTTATCTTACGACGAAGAACATTTGATTTCGTGGGTTATTCGCGACCTTCTTCTGACTGTAGGCGCCATTAGGACACTGGGTTATTCGTGGCCTTGTTCTGACTGTAGGCGCCATTAGGACACTGGGGTATTCGCGACCTTGTTCTGACTGTAGGCGCCATTAGGACACTGGGTTATTCGCGGCCTTGTTCTGACTGTAGGCGCCATTAGGACACTGGGGTATTCGCGACCTTGTTCTGACTGTAGGCGCCATTGGGACACTGGGTTATTCGCGGCCTTGTTCTGACTGTAGGCGCCATTGGGACACTGGGTAATTCGCGGCCTTGTTCTGACTGTAGCCGCCATTAGGACACTGGGTAATTCGCGGCCTTGTTCTGACTGTAGCCGCCATTAGGACGGTGTCCGCCTCATTAGGTGTCGGTTACACTGTTAACATTGTTCACGTAGATTATTGATACGTTTGTCAATACAGTGCTATTTCTGTACTCCGTAATCCTAACTCCCAAACAAGCGCCGGGTCTCCAGGGGACTACATGTCTACAGACAGCGACTAATACTAGGGTCAGGAATATAGTGAACATTGTTGATTTTAAAAAAATCAAAAAAGGTCTCAACATATATAATGTACACTAATGTTGATTAATGTATAAAGCTGAAAAATATTTTCACTACACACAGAAAACCCTTAATGTTCTTCCTCCAGTTTATATTCAGTCTTGATGTTTAATGATAATTTTTTGGAAATTTCTTCATTTTTTTTAAAGCTGATTTCAAGGAAATTTCTTTTTTTTACATTTTTTTTATTTACTTCATTTAGTCTAATAATATATTTTTTTAATATTAAAGAGAAAACCCTCCCTGAATTATTTTGTATTGTCACATTCACTGGCATGATGAAATATGTATCTTCATGATCTCTTTTTATTAAATAAAAACTGAACACTTTTACTTCCAAGACACAAAAACATACAACTAGTGATTTTCTTCAGTTATCACAACTATTATAATTTGAAGCCATCCACAATATATACTGCTGACCACTTGGGAGTGGATTTTTATATTCTAAAATTACTAGTATATCCAAAAATGGAAAGCGCAGCACATCATAGAATTTTGAGCAGTTTAAACTTTTCAAGCCTAATCATTAATAATATGCTTCCAAAAACAATAGAAACATGCCTTTTACTTCTATATCATTTGGTCGCTATTGCGATTTTTCCCATAACATTAAACCAGAGCTTTCGGCTTGCAGAGAATATTTACTTTCATCCAAGAAATGTGACATCTCGATTCATGAAAAATGAGATCCTTTAGTTTTTTCAATTTCATCTCATCTTCTTATTCTATTTTGACTAGTAATTGAGAATTCGTCAAAGTTAAGCGTTCTGCTGCCATATGCTGTAACAATGCCTTACCTCCTCTCTCTGGGACACATCCGGGTTCCCTTTGTCCAGAGTACGGAGCACCTGTTCCAGTAGCATCCACTCGCCCTTCAGACTAAGGGACAGAACCTTTCCCAGTCCCACTGTTCCGGAGCCCACGGACATCGCGTCCAGTTCCGTGCTCTTTAAAGACGCGCCACTTCCGATCCCGCTGGACACGGTGCTGTTCGACGCCGAGCTCTCGTCCGGTTTTTCTTTCTCGCCGACCGGAAGTCCTGAAATCGACATCCGGTCACTCCATTTATCAGCATTGCTAGCTTTGTCCATCTTTACCGTTGTAACATTCCTAGGATTCTGGGGGTTTTGTCGAGAGTTTTTCTCTCTTCTGTCAGTTAGAATTATCGACGAAAGTCTGTGGAGAACATTGATTCAGATGGAGTCGCGTTTCTCAATCAACAGCTAACTTCTCGAAAAACGAGACCCTATTTGTATTGTCTTAATTAAAGAACTGCTCAATAATCACAGCAATTAAAGAGATTTATCGAGATTTTTCCCTCAGCTTTCAGTTTTAGCACTGTTATGGGTTATTTTTCACTGTACTCACTTTTTTTCTAAATAACACCCTCGCAGTTCAAGAACTGTGGTGTATTCGTACTACGCGGTAGTTTTGACACGGAGAAGTCAGGTGTGGTATAATGTCTTCGACACTCAGGAAGCATGTCCTAGAAATCACTGGTTATACAAAGACTATGGCATTTTGTCGATTGTTTTCATTTGACACTTTTGCTTGGTTTGATTTGCTGTAACTTCATGCTCCGCGGTATGTCGCCTGCTGCAGCCTTTATCGTCGTTATAATGGGCGCTTGACAGCAACACAGGTACGCTATCTGCTCTGTATTATTCTCTTTATTTATCTTGCCTCTCCGGAGCATCGCACTGCTGCCTGCGAAATTAAAACGATAAAGAGTTAATCAATATGAAAAAATACACTAGCGGGTACGGAAGTTGGGGGGAGTCACGTGACAAGGTATCTAGAGTCGAGAAAGCGACGGAAAATCATGTTGACACGTTTCTATAGAAATGATTTATCTATCTGTTTTGGTTATTCGTTATGTTCAATCATAAATCAATGTGACATTAACAGGAGACAATATCGTTAAATCAATGATCATGTAAACGAGAAAAAAGTGAAATGATTGTGACTGGCATTTGAGTTTAGTCTATATTGATTTGGTCCATATACACAGGAAAACAGATGTGTCTATAAAAAAATGAAACTTTCAAAATAAACAAACAAACATAGCAACACGTACAGTAGCGGCAGATTACTAATGTAGGGTTATGGTTTATTCCTCGCACAATCGTATTTTAACACCATTAATTCTTTAGGAAGAAGAAAAAGAGCAAAAATGCCTTAAAGGTATTTGAAATCATAATCAGGCTTTGAAATTTTCTATAAATTCTAATTAGGGTAACTAATCAATGCATGTTAAGAGTCACTCATGTGATCTATTGCAATTGGTTTCCGTCCATCGTCGTCCGTCGTGGTGCGGCATGCATTGTGCTTTAACAATTGAAGACTTCTAACTTCGTCTTGGAAACTACATGACCAATTCTCCAACCCTCTAGCAAAATTTTTAATTTCATGTCCCCCGGGGTAGGGGTTTTGACTCTAGAGTGGGGTCAAAATGGTCACATAAAGATATTGTTTATTATGAAGTGTTTTTAAAATCTTTTTTTACTTCTACCGACACTGAATAGAAAACGACTACGTACCGGTATATTGAAATACCATAAAGCCGTCTAACAAAATTGTTAAGTTGTTCCATGAATCCTACATTTAGGTTACTTAGGGCTCTGACTGCAGGGTGGGTCCAAAATGGTCATACATAGTATTTATGTATATTATATTAAAAATACTTTTACTTATAATGACTAACGTTACAACGGTAGAAAGACAGTAAGGCCTTCTACTAAAAATGTTAATTTCATGACCCCAAAGACTGGGGCTCTGGTTGTACGTTGGGTTCAAAGTGGTCATATAGTGTTAATGAATATAATGTTTAAAAATCTTCTTTACTTCTACTGACATAGAATAGAAAATAGAATAGGATAACTAATTGCATACAAAGACCATAAAGCTCTCTGCAAAAATTTTAAATTTCATGACAGAGAGGTGTCATGTTATAAATTTTGAATTTACTGGGTGGGTGTAAATACAAAATTTACAAGTGGTCTGTCATGTTGTATATTTTGTGTTTACACCCACCCAGTAAATTCAAAATTTACAACATGACAGAGGGGTTCTGGCTCCCCCAAAAAAGGGGGGAGGTCATAGAGTAAATGTTGTTTTCTGTTGTTGAATATTGTAAAAAAAAAAAAAAGGGGGGGGGGGGTCGTACGCATATTTAGAAAGATATTTTAATTGATTATGATAAATTATTATGTATGATTATAGATTTCACAGAATCGAATCCTGTTGCGAGATTTCAGATGGCATGGAACGGGGGTCATAACCTATTTCAGATTGTCTGATCCAAAGTGCTAAGGTTTGGACTTCAGAGTGAAGCTTAAATACGTACCTGAGAGATTCTCTGACAGATCTGTGAATGAACTGTGGTACTCAGGTGACCGTCAAGGAGGCTGGGTGGTCAATGAATTAACCTTCGATCAAATTTTAAGATATGATTTGATAAAACTTTGATAATTTCCTATATTTTTATATAAAGCTCTTCTTCCAAAGGAGTTCGAATTCAATACAGTCTTAAGGATGTTGGCACCTGAAATACTAGTAATGTCAATCATCCAAAAAC
Source organism: Magallana gigas (assembly GCF_963853765.1). Taxonomy (NCBI): domain Eukaryota; kingdom Metazoa; phylum Mollusca; class Bivalvia; order Ostreida; family Ostreidae; genus Magallana; species Magallana gigas. The sequence continues at coordinate 3,773,682 of NC_088859.1, forward strand.
ATCTTGGATATAAAGATGAGGACCTTACATGTTCATTTATTTTATTTGTGACCTAAGTCACAAGCAATTTTTTTTTTTAAATATGGGGTCCCAAATGGAAATGATAATTTTCCTGAAATATTTGCTAAGATTTGGCATGGAAATTGATTCATTGATGAAATCAAACAAATATTTATAGTTTGAACTATTGTTTAGTTATGATTTCAATACAGTATGAAGTTGAACACATGTAGGGGCTATAAAAGTAATATCCTAACCAGAGTTTGATAACTCTTACTTTACTGATGGCTTCAAATGCCAGTACATAATGAATACAACAGCAAATGTAAAGATTGTTACAAAATTTTGGAGTAATCAAATTACAACGCAAATAAAAAACAAGTAATGTCATCTTTCCAAAACTTTGCATACAAATAGACATACATTTAATGTCTCATATAAAGTTTAAAAAAAGTAGGGGTCACATCTCAAAAAATTTAAATAAGACCTAAAATAAGCTAATTTTAGGCAAAAATTCGAGTTACATTTTTTCTTGACTTCTGTGGAATATAAGCTGAATATGTCAAAATATGTCGATAGAAATATCAAAATATGTCGATAGAAATATCTAAATATGTCGATAGAAATATCTAAATATGTCGATAGAAATATCAAAATACTGGTCAAAAATGTTTTTCAGAACAACATGAATATACCGTAATACACAAATTATATGGAAGTTTAGTCTGCGCTGAAAATTAGGAGGCTAAAGTACCAGTAATCTAAAACTTTTATACAAGAGGTGACATAAAATAGTTACCCAAGAAAAGGGGAGCGAACCTCTTCAAAATGGCCGCGACCACCGAGCCCTTTTTATAAGGACTGTGTGCCTCCTGTTTTATTTGGCTGATTTTTCAAAAAAAAAAATAATTTTGTTTAGTTTTGTGGGTATTTTTGGTTAAAGGTGTAATACTGTTTAATAATTATAATTCACAATGAAATACGCTGAGGGCGTGGTCCTTATGATAAGATTAGATTACTGCTGATGAAGTTCTTGTGATTTACGACTAGAGTCTGGCCATGCAGATTTTAACAATCCCAAAGTACAACTACCGCCATAGAGTTCTTCAGACTTCTGAAATTCAAATAATTCTTTAAATTGTATTTATATACATTGTAAGATTTAATTTGCAGTTGATAAAAACAATATTTGTAAATCTTTTTTTTTTAAATATTTGTCAAGTTGACCAAAATGTGACAGATACACGATTCCTGCCTGGGCACACCTGAAACAGGTATGGTGTTAATTTCTATTCAATAAATGTACTTGAGAATGAACTAAATTATAGTACACGGTATACATGTGGGAGAAGTATTACCAGAATTACCACAAAAATATCTTTGATTTAATATCGATAGTCCTAGAAACAGAACATCAGTGCAATAGATGCAGCATAAAAGTGGTCGCTTTTGATCTCGAGATATTTTTAACTATATTCAAGGACAGGTAGATCGATGGAGTGAAATCGGTGCAAAACCTTTCCCGCCAGCCCCCAGTATTTGTTGGGAAGTGTTTGATCGTGTCAGATAAATCACCGGCTGAAGCACTACCTCGGGAATCCGTGAGGGTAAAAATGACTTCAAACATTTCACACAAGCATTGACATTATTTTCAAAAGGAAACGAACAAGTGGCAATCTTAAAAACAAACTTCCAATTTAACGTTTATAATTAAAGCTCAGTTTTATATTTTGAATTGTATGGATCAGTTATCTATACATTAATTATAAATTCCAGCCTCTCTTAGACAACGTATTAAATAGATGCTAAAAGTATTTGGATTTTCTTATAATTAAACGAATTGTATCATTTTATTGAAGAAAACTTTTTTCTATCTATATCTATGATTTATACTGAAAATTGTATAAATGCACATCCCAATTTTGATACTTTCCTGTCTTTTGATAAATGAGAAAGGAGTTATTCGGGTGTTTTTTTAATTATTTTTATTTCTATAAAAAAGTCTCCGTAATTAAAATCAAACTCATTAAACTATGTAAAATACCGGTAAACCATGGGTTAAATGTCATTGTAGTTATACTTTCATTTCTCTACCAATCCCCGTCCTTTTTTTTCTTGGTATGAACAAACTTTAAACTTCTTTATTATGAAAGTTATAATATTTCTTTGCCTCCAAATTAGTTATCAAATCTTTGTCTCTATGATTTTTTAACTTATATTTCTAGTTAAAACTTTTAACCAACATGCAGTCTCTAAATAACTCACAGAGAGTACTATATGGTTTGAAAAATCTTGCGTCTACCATTATATATTATAAGAAGTTTTTGCAAGAGTTTTTATTACTAGTATACTTACATGTGCCCATGCGTTTTGGAGAAGATTGCTAAAATACCATATCGATGTACATTAGTGCCCATTACCCCATCTCACCATATCCCTTCCGTTTCCCGGATGATTTGTGCCAAGATTAAAAGAATTTAGTCTAGTGGTTCTAGATAAAGGTTAAAAAAAAAAAGGAACGACGCACAAGACAACACCGTGGATGCTATACCGTTGATAGCGAATGTACTGTAGTCCCACATGAAACAAAAATCAATTTATATGAGTCTAACAGTATCTTAAATAATTCTTCAGTTTATTGTTATGCGTAGTTTGATTAAAACCTGATTATAAAAGAAAACCATATTAACAAGTATATCACATCAGTCTGCACGTCTGAGAGGCTAATCGCTACAGTTCGGAATGAATAGTTCCCATTTGAAAAGGTTTTGGTTTTAAAATTAGTTCATTCTTAGTGTTTCTTGTTTTGTGTTGTTGCAAGAAACATGCAATGTTGATGAAAAATCGTGTCTACGTCGAGCACCAGGAGATAATTTTACACGATAATGTGCGGAATTTGTTGCGCTTTGTTTCGAGGGCAGAAACCGGTAAATTTGAAGACAACACTCGTTTTTCATATAAGAATTTTAAAGCCATCGGTGTAACATGTCTGTTGCAAAATGATTTATTCATGTGCTGTGTCAGATTACAATATTATGACATTTTTTAAAGTGATTCTTGTCAATCTTATTATTAGGGCAAGTTAGATTTCTCGTGCTCCAGACTAAAAAACAGGGGTCCGGATGCGAGTTCTCAAGCTGCGGTGGATATTGATCCTCAGACACACTTAGTCCTTACTGGACATGTCCTACATATGAGAGGATGTTTAACTCCGCAGCCCGCCACGGACAAAGCGGGAAATTTTCTCCAGTGGAATGGAGAGATATTTGGAGGCTTACAGGTAACATCTAAAATTGTGAGCACATGAATGAATATGAATTACTGAATGAACACAAAAACTTAAGTGTGTTAGAATGAATGATAGTAAAAACTTGTAATGCCTTTTGTCATTAACATAATTTTTTAAAAAGATTTTATTTTCAAATTAGGGATGATGGTACTTTGAAAGCTTATTTAGTGCTTTTCAGTGTTTAAATTTTTAAATTTTAAAAGGTTGGTCCAAATGAAAATGACACAGCATTGTTGTTAAGTAAATTGTCAGAAAAGTCAGATGTGGAACACATTCTTGGAACTTTGTCCAGTGTACAAGGTCCATGGGCATTCATCTACTGGCAGGTATTTTAACACTTAAAATAGGTTTCTATGGGGTTTTTTTTAAATAAATTGATAAACATAAATCAATTTAAATGTTATGAACTTTTCCATATCTTGAAGAAAAAAAATTTCAAATACATTTAGAATTGTGTAAGTAATTCTGTCATATTTAAAATTCATTTATTTTTTTTTTTGTATGAATTTTGCTGGAAAGATAACAATTTCTTGTACATTTTACTAATATGTTTTTACTTAATGTTACTGATGAAAAATAAATGAAAAACATTAAAATGCTTACATGAAATTCATGTATCATGTTCATACTTTCAGGAAAAAACGAAGAAACTGTGGTTTGGAAGAGACTTCTTTGGAAGAAGGAGCTTGTGTTGGCATCTTCCCCAATCATCAACAGACCCATTCCTTCTGACATCAGTACGCCAAAACACAGAGGTATGTTTATATAAGGTTTTACACATATTTACAATTATTTCCCTCCAATTAATAAGATGATGAATTTACCCACAATTTCATTCAATTTTGTAGGAGTTGGTTGAGGTACCTTCTATTGGGATTTATTCTGTGACTTTGACACAAACTGACTGTTTACACATTACAGTGTATAGTTGGTCTGAAGCAGTCTGGCCAGGAACAATGGACTTGGTAACAAGTGACAACCTTCACCTTGGGTTGGTGGGGGGCATTGACGGTAACGTTCAGTTCTGTCTTCATTCTGACCTTCACCTTGCCAAATGTATTCCACCTTTAAACAGAAGTCTCCCAGATATTGATACCTGTAAGGTCATGACAGAGAGTCCAAATTCAGTGATAAGTAACTTGCTACAGGATGCTCAGTTCAATTCTTGCGTCGATCACCTCATCGAAATCCTGCTGCAGAGTGTCACACTGCGAGTGTTTAACCAGGTCATATGGGCTCAGACTAAGAGACTTGACAGTGAACTCAATGCATCACCCCACAACTCGACTCAGCAGACTGTAGAAACTAGTTCTGTAGCTGATCAAATACAACCTCAGGCACAGAGAGATTTATCTCATGACCAAAATCTGGAACAACCAGGGGACGGAGTGATTACAGGTCAATCCAAAGTGGCAATTCTCTTCTCAGGAGGCGTGGACTCAGCAGTTATAACAGCACTTGTTGACAAGTAAGAGACCTTGATAGAACAAAACTCATTTTAATTCTCAATGATTTTGATAAAAAATTTCTTTACCGGTACTTGTCTTTGTTGTAGGTGTCTTCCCAGCCATGAGTCAGTGGATCTGATCAATGTTGCTTTTGAGAGGAATGTTCAGCAAAAAAATAGGTACACATGTGCCTCCTCTTTACTTAAATGTGTGTCCACGGAGGGATTCTAACTCATTGTTAATCATTTTGCAGAAAACCCGATGAGGAAGAGAAGTGGAATGTACCTGATCGACAGACAGGACTTCTGGCTCTGCAGGAACTGAACCCCGAGAGGAAGTGGAACTTTGTCATGGTAATATCAATAAACATGTTCCTAGGATTTTACAGAATTGTTATATTATTTTGCTGATCATAAAATTATACAAATCAAAGTACCAGTTACAGTAACTGTTATATTCTATTTATGTTTTCATCCATTAGGTAAATATCAGCATTGCTGAATTACAAAGACAAAGGTGAGGTATAAAACTTCTATAAACTCCTATCATGATGTGCTTCTTTGCTCTTTCGACAATTTATTTTGTTGCATCATATGCATTTTACAATTCTGTTTTGCAGATCCGAACATATCCGCCATCTTGTATATCCCTTGGAGACTGTGCTGGATGACAGTATTGGCTGTGCTGTTTGGTTTGCCGCCCGAGGGGAAGGAATTCTGGGTAATGGAGATCATGCTGGAAAGCCATACAAAAGCAGTTCAAAGGTACCGCTAGATTCTCTCAGGACACTTTGTTCATTAGATTAAACATACATTCCCTCCTAACAGTTGATTGTCTGTAGGTGATTCTGTGTGGTATGGGGGCCGACGAACAGTTTGCTGGCTACTCCAGACACAGGGGAAAGTTTGAGTGAGTCATCACTTGTATTTTACATACCAAGTACTTCTTGTGTACACAACAATCAATGAGATTTTATTAGGATTTTAATATTTTTTTCCTTTTCAGAGAACTTGGCTGGCAGGGCCTCATAGATGAGGTGGAGATGGAGGTTCAGAGAATTTCTGCCAGAAACCTTGGAAGGGATGACAGGTATTCACATAAGTGACAGGGACAGCTCTCTAAATAGGAGAAGTTTTATGTCTGTATATATATGAAATATATCCAATCTGAGACATTAATTATAATACTGTGTCAATTCACAGAATTATAACAGACCATGGGAAGGAAGCCAGGTTTCCATTTCTTGATGAGAATGTGGTGTCTTATCTCCAAACCCTTCCAGTGCACATCAAGGTAGGACAAGAATAATTCTTGTCCAAACCTCAACATGAGGTTTTATTGAGGATAGAAAAATGATATGGAAATTGTTTAAAATTATTAGAAAACCTCATTCTAGTATACAATAATAATATAATGATAAATGATATATATAATAATGAGCTCAAAAATGCCCAACTGATGCATCCTTGCAATAATTTCAATACAGGCGGACTTGCGCTACCCCCGGGGTCTTGGGGAGAAGATTCTACTGAGAGCCTGTGCTGTAAAGCTTGGCCTGATCAAGTCAGCTTTGTTTCCTAAGAGAGCCATTCAGTTTGGATCAAGGATAGCAAAAACTGAGAACAATAAAGAGAAAGCCTCGGAGAAATGTTCCCGTCTGGCCGATCCCACATGACTAATCCCACAGCACAACCCCACGTGACTAATCCCACAGTAGAACAGACAGTGTCTAACTGTAAACTTCCTGTGCAGTGATTGCCGATAACCATGGAATGGATTAATTCCTACCAACGTGTTACACACAAAGATGTTGATAATGGCACAAGTCCATACAGTAGGGAAAGTTATTAAAGGATATAAACTTCTATGTTGTCTTTAATTTCTACAGTGCATGGTGTTTTCTACACCCAGGAAATAAAACCTGGCCAACATCATTGTTAATCTTGGTTTAGGTCTGCCTTATTGTAACTGTGTTGATGTGCAGCCTATATAAAAGAGTTTTATAAAATGATATTTTAGTTTCAATCAATGGTGTGCTGGGATTTATTACGAGTTAATTTATTCACACTGCACTGTCACCACTATTTAATGTCAGATATATACCCTGGGATGCACATTGCATTGTGATGTCACTATTAATCAAACCTTCAGCATCTATGCCCATCAGAGCTCAACAAGTACATCAGCTTTTTATATGCTCTCATCATGTTTCATGTATCATTACAACAATAAAAGGATTCATAATTAATAAATGCTGATGTTGCTTTTGTGATGTATCAATCATGCCAAAAATATAGCTGTTAAAAAGTATGCAACAGAAATTTGTTTTTAGTAGAATAACGTTTATCAACTTTCAATTTTCAGTATAGCAAGATTATTAACAGAATTTAAAACATAATCATGTGACAACACAACTAATTGAACGATTTACATAATATGATTCATGATATATAAAATGTATTTCTAAATTTAAATTAGTTTTATTCAGATATTCATATTCATCCTGCATTACCACTTCTTTTTTGTTACTTTCCCAAATGAGCATTACTTGCACGGTACACCTTTTCTTTTATGAATAACAAAAATATCATAGATATGAACAGGATTTTCACTCAGTATAAAATCCTGTGTAAAAGATGCCTTTAAATAACAAGTCAGAAACTGTTTGAGTTCTGTACAAGTGATTCATTGAGGCTTCCAGACATGACATCAATGGAATGGATATACAAACTTAACTACTAGAATAAAAACAAATCACAGTCTGTTCCTCTGTATGTACAAAGTCTGCACCAACAGAAAACTGGTCCTCAACCCACAGAGGTTATACTGAGACTAACGAAGTAAAGCTGAGACCCGCCCCACACAGAAACCCCAAGCCCCACCCCCGCAATAACCCCACCCCTCACAGAAACCCCAAGCACCACCCCGCGATAACCCCACCCCTCACACTGAGTCTATGTTATATCTTGGTAATGTTTACGAGGGATGACAGGAGCTTAACAGTCCACTTTTAGTCTTTCTCTTCTTTTTCTTCTCTGCTTCATGTGATTCACAATTGTTTGAGTCTGCAAAACAAAAAATCTACCATAAGTCTTATAGTTTTGTCATAAGTATTCATAAGGAAAAAATTGATCCAACATAAAAAAGGTTCTTGTGTTACTTTTTTTCATCATTTAAATTGTCAATTAATATTGCCATCTAATAATAATGGTTATATTTCTGCTGCATATATTTTTCATCATAGAAAATCTAATAAAATCATCAATTTCACCAAGGCACAAGTACAAAGTATATAGCACAAACATACACTTCATATCAAAAGTGCAAGTTACCGGTACAAACACCAAGTCTTCATGATAAGTCTTTTTGTCCTTAAGTAAAAACACAATCAGAACAGAGTGTGGACCTGTTTAGTTTAATTCAATGCTATTGAAACAAGGATGTGAGTTTTGGCTGCTTGTTATTTTTCTCTACATTTTGCTGCATGATCTCCACTTACTCTGAGCACCAGCCACAGCGGGCTCGGCATGAGGATGCGTGTTGATCATGTTGGAGTAGTAATGGTCCTCGTAATCCTCGTCCTCCTCCTCCTCACTGTTGTGAAAGTGGAGGTCCTCCAGGTATGGAATCACTGTGAACCCTCGCAACATGTCCTCGTGTCCCTGAATCGGCTTAAACGCCACGAACCCCGGAGTCACGGGGTGTTTCCTCCTCACCCAACTAAGAAAACAGATTTCTAATCAGACATGGAACACTTGTGATCCTCATTTGGTGTGAAATGCAATCAACTTGCACTTTGTTATCTATTTATGTACATTTTATACTTACTCATGTTTCTTAATATCTTCTAAAGCTATTCTGTTTGCTGCCTCATACTGTAGCATGCCTGGTGGTAAAAACAAAACTTATTGTTAAAGTATTCCTTTGAGATTGAGATATTAAATGAGCTGCATCTTGATGAAAAAGATGAACAAATCAATATTTTCATATCTGAGCTTGATTGTAAGAGCCTGGGAACATCCCAGGTAGTTGATGTAGGTAAGCAAATACAAGTTGTTGATTGCACAAAATATCATTATTGTATTGCATTTATAGAGTAGATGTAGCTATACAAAATCTTCAAAAAGTAATGAATAGCCAAAATTGATAACCATTAGTACTAATCACCTCCAACAACTTTAGTGGTCTAATTTACACTGTCATTTATAATTGACAATTGATATATTTTAATAACTGAACAGTGAAGATTGGAGTTCAATAGTGCATAACAGACCTAACAAATCAGGTTAAGGTAAAGGAACAGGTAAGTCTTACCTGTGAGCAGGTCTTTCAGATTGTCCTCCACTCCATCTGGAATCTGGTACTGACCTTTGCCAATGTTTTCAAATAATTTAAATATGTTGTCTCCTTCAAACGGGTACACACCTGTTGTCATGTTGTACCTATCCGGGTAAACATATAATGTTGTGACCTAATTTCTGGACATAGCCATTGGTCAATACAAAGAAAATTCAATGACAACAAGACAAGTTGGAGTCCACTACTTACAGGGTGACCCCGCTGGACCAGATGTCCACTTTGAAACCAGAGAAAGACTCCAATCCATTGGCAATCTCGGGAGGTTGGAATGCTGGTGTTCCCTGACTGGTGTGGCAAGTGTCATCCCTCGCAAATGCATCGATGGCCTGAAAGGTCAATGGTCTACCATTAGGTGCTTATTGAGGGAGACAGGTAACTGACTAGATTATCATCAGAGCCTGACAAAGTACATCAGACCTATGTAGACAACAAACACCCACAATGATGCAATAGATAACAAGATCAGTTGTAAATACCTCTGCAACACCTAGGTCAGTTATTTTTAGAATTTCCTCTGTTGATAAAAGTAAGTTGCCTGGCTTGATGTCTTTGTGAACAATGCCCTGGGAGTGTAGATATTCCAATCCCTCAACCAGCTGTCTGAAGTACCTAATACAACAAAATGATCATCTTTACTAGATATCATCATCTGACAAATCTAACTGTTGATATACAGTGTCACAACAAATAAAATCAATGATATGCAAATTTATGCATCATAAAATTGTCATTACTCTGAACAGACTGAGGATTAGGTATGACCTGTAATACATTTAGACATGCATCATACCTGTGAGCCTGAAATATTGGAAATCTTTTATCAGGAGCAGCTTCCAATAATTCCTGTAGTTCTCCAACACAGTACTCCATGATCATATACCTGAGTTTACTGTTAAGGATAGTGGTGTCTTAGTTCATCATATGGTACCTTATCAATTGCTCAAAACTTCTGCCCATGCAAGTTGGAGCGTTTAACAATAATGTCATCAGTAATGGTACATATACTGGTATTTGTATTTGTAATGATATTTCCAAACTGAGCAAAAGGATACATTTTTTGTTTTTCTTCATTTTCAAGCAGGTCTGATAGATCAATGATGTGTCGGTGCTTTAATCGCTTTAAAAGTTGAATTTCTCTGCAAATAAAGCAATATATGTTTTTAATTAAAGATAAATATTATAAGAAATAGAAAAGATAAACAATTAAACATTCATAAAGTAATACATGTATATACATTATCTACATCTTTAAGTCATCTTACCATACCAATACTCTGGAAAGAAGCTACACTCAATACATTTGACAAAAACATGTATTGGCATAACAATATATCACACAATAAATTGTTCATTTCTTAAGATCTGAATCATTAATCTATATACGTCTTTTTAGGATGAAACTTTACATATTTATTTTTTTTCCCATGGCAAAGATTCTTGACGGTTTGGCATAGCCAATGTTTGATTAGTAAAAAGATCTCAAACAGGACACCAAATATTTTTAATAATTTTGTTGTTGTTACAAGATCATCCCCAAATAAATTAAGAAATTAGAGTAAAATTAAAACTGGGACAAGATTAAAATAATCCAAATCTGCAAAATTGATACGATTGTCCCCTAGTCCGAAATTCCCTGGCTTTTTTTTTTTTAACAATTTTGATATTTTACTTGCCAGGAAAACGTCAGAACCATTGCCATTATGAGAATGCCGCTTCCAGTTGGAGGTTTAGTTTTCGTAATGGCACCTGTTCTGACGTTTTTCTGGCATGCAAAAAAAAACCTGTCACATATTTTTGGATAATTGTCCCCTTGCCAGTATTGCTTAAAAAAAAACCTTAGAAACTCTACTTATTGTAGATGAAAAGAAGTGTTTGTGAGCAATCAGACATAAGGTACATAAGCATTACTTTTCCAAATGAACTCGTGTAAAGAATGAAAATCATCTCATTGTGAAATGAGTAGTAAATTAGAAATGACCAATAAAAAATGAACAAATTAGCCTTGCTGTTTGATTTTTAATACCTAACCTTTATTTCGTCGTCTGATTACGTGTTAATACCTATGGTCCCCATGAGCATCAACCCTTGTTTACCTTTTCACATTTTGCTCCCCGTTGTTTATTTTCCTCAGTTTTCTCCTCTTGATTATTTTAATTGCACGTCTTTGTAATGTTTCTGTATCTAGAGCTTCTTTAACTTTTCCATATGAACCCTCCCCTAAAATGTCCCCCATTAAATATTTCCCCACTAGTTTGGCCCTTCTGTGAGCTCTGTACACAACCTCCGCCGAGTCGATTCGCGTGATTCTTGGAATGTCATCTTCTCCGTTTAGAAAACTTATTTGGTCTACTGAAGAAATTCCAGCATCGTATTCGTGTGGTGCGTACATGGCATTGTGCACCATTTCATGGCCTGCCATAGTTCTATAATTGAGATATCAACGTGTTTTTGCGCCATGAAAAACATCACAAGTTGCATTGCTAGCTCCAGCAGACATTCGCCGACTCCATAACAGTTGATCCTCAAAGCGAGACTCACTTCCGTAAAGAGGGGCTAATTACGCCAAACATCCCCAAACACAATGAGCACTGAACGATGTACGTGAGTTAAGTTAATAATGACAAACAAAATTCTAAAAAATAACAGTTGATGAATTGAATATCTAAATTATGTTTTAGAATCAATTAAATACAGGCATCCATAATTTTGGAATTTGTTTAATGAAATTACACCATTTGTTCATCAAATTTACATGTATCCCCGAGTACCCAAACTCCGTCACCATAAGCGGAAAACAGTCCGCGTTTCTCTGCAAATTATTTTTTGCGGTTTTTATCATTTGCAATCACTAAATATAACATGAAACGTTATAATTTATAAAATTATTAACAAAAATATTCCTAATATAATTCAAATAAGCCCTCTGAAAACGACGTTTATCACACGTGCTATCATAACTTATGAACCTAACTCCGTCACCCACATGATCTATGATACGCCAGGGAATGAAGACACATCAACAATTTAGTTTAAACTCGACTTGTATCTAGACCAAGTTATAATAAGTAAAATCGGTGTAAACAATTTAAATTGTATATCATTTCATCAAAGTGAAATGATCGCCAGAATAAAAAAAAAATGGTCCTTGTAACAACAATCACAACGACCTTTTCAGAATGTATGGATGTCATTTGATTTCTGTCCTTATATGTTTCAAATATATCATATCAATAATGAATATATTAATGATTATGTTATTTATTTATTACATTTTTAATAAATGTAGCAAATTCTATAATTACCGTATATATCTGTAACCCTGTATAAGGCAAAAATTACGGCATGAGCGATTTGACGTTATCATCAGTGTAGTGCATAAACGCTATTGCGGACTGAAAAAAATGTATCAATAACCGTAATAAAAAATAAATTACATGTGAAATGTTTCATCTTGACCTCTCTTAAAATGACTGACCACAGTAAATAATCAAATAGGCCCGCATTTCAGAAATATCGTTATTTTAGTGCACCCGTAAAAAGGTGTTAGCTGATTTCACGCAATTATTGTTGCATAAAATGAACAGGGTGTAATTTTGTTATGTTTGAACACATTCTTAAATTTAACCGTTGTAAATTGTTGACATTTGATTGAAGATTTTTGACATGCAAAAAATGACGTCATAGTCGCACTTGATTTCAAACGGCGAGGAGTTTCCCGAAAGTGACGGAGTTAGGGTAGTGACGGAGTTAGGGTGCTATGCGATATTTCAGTTTGTTTTCCGATACAAAATATATTACAGTTGGGATTATTGAGTGTTCTCCATATTGTTGTTTAACATTATTTCATATTCCTTTCATTCTCTCATAAATTTCTGGTTGTCTTACACTATGCCATGTATACACTCTCGCTGTATTAATATATTGCTCCTATTAATTCCCAGTTGCGTTCATGACCCCAGTAATTGCAATTGACTCATCAATATTCTAAAACATTTTTAAATGAAATTTTATAAAAAAAATAGCATTTGTAGTAAAGAAAAAACTATTTACCTTAATAATGACTTTATTAATTGTATGGCACATTATCTTTAAACGATCACTTTATACTACTTTATGGTGGCATATCTCTGGTATGGTGGCATATCTCTGCCCCTTGAGTGCAAGTTATTTTTCTATCAAATATGTCGACATGCAAGATAAATATTTTGACATGCAAGATAGTTATGGCAACTTGCAACGTAACTATGTTGACATGCAAGAAAATTGCTATGAAATAAAAAAATTATGATATCTCAAAATATCTAAAATTTCGTCCACAAGTGACATACAAGATGATGCTAGATGCTACTTATTTATGTCGACATGCAACTTATTTCTTTTAACATGCGAGATAAATATGTTGACATGCAACTTATTTATGCTTACATGCAACTTATTTATGCTTACATGCAACTTCTTTATGTTGACATGCAACATATTTATGTTGACATGCAACTTATCTATGTCGACATGCAACGTAATTATGTTATCATGCAAGATACATATGTTGACATGTAACATATTTATGTCGACATGCAACATAGATATGTTGCATGTTGACATAACTATCTTGCATGTCGACACATTTGATAGAAAAATAACTTGCACACAAGGGGCAGAGATATGCCACCATACTCTGGCCCTTGTGTGCAAGTTATTTTTCGACCAAATATGTCGACATGCAAGATAACTATGTTGACACGCAAGAAAATTGCAATCAATAAGAATTACTTATGTCAACATGCAACTTAGTTATGTTGACATGCGAGATAAATATGTTGACATGCTACTTAGTTTAGTTCACATGCGAGATAAATATGTTGACATGCAACTTATAAGTTGTATGTGAACTTAACTAAGATGCATGTAGACATAAATATGTTGCATTTCAGCATATTCATCTTGCATGTTGATAAAACTACATGTAAGTAGCATGTCGACATAAATAAGTTGCATGTCGACATAAAGAAGTTACATATCAACATTAATTAGATGCATGTCCACATAAATAAGTAGCATGTCGACATATTTATCTTGCATGTCAACGTAACTAAGTCGCATGTCAACATATTTATCTGTCATGTTAACATATATAAGTTGTCTACATAAATAAGTAGCGTCTGGCATCCTGGATGTCACATGTGAGCGATATTTGAGATATTTTGAGATTTTTATAATTCTTATTTGATTGCAATTTTCTTGCATGTCAACATAGTTACGTTGCAAGTTGACATAACTATCTTGCATGTCAACAAATTTACCTTGCATGTCGACATATTTGATAGAAAAATAACTTGCACACAAGGGGCAGAGATAAACCACCATACGACTTATATCAGCATATTCAATTAAACAATAAAATGCTTTCTTTACTGATTCATGCGGAATAAGAAGGTGGCGAAATTGCAGAAAAAATAGATCTAACCGCGTTAGATTTTTTCTGCAGTGATCACTACTTTAATAACCCACATGAATCATCAAAGAAAGCATTTTATTGTTTTTATTTACATCTTTTTTTACTAATTAATGAATTTATTCTAAAAAGTAAGTAAATTTCACTAAATTACTGTTAATGTACATTTATTTAGTAAGTTCGATTATCGTTAAAATGATTTTTATACCCTAATTTTAACTTTAAAAGACGCACCATAGCACTGCTAGACCAATGTGAAATGGTTACTGGCTCAAACTGGAAGCAACCAATGGTTAACTAACGCGGGTCATGTATTTTTTCTTCAATGTCGCTACCTTCATATACCGCACGAATCACCAAAGTAAGCATTTTATTTAGCATTATATTTTGTTTATTTTTTAGTCTCCTGCCGGTTTCACCGCGGGGGGGGGGGGGGGGGGGGGGGGCTGTAGCTTTCCTCTGCGTCCGTCAGTCCGTCTGTCTGTCCGTCCGTTCTTTTATCTCTGATTAAAGTATAACATCTCGTTTATACAATAATAGTTTTGAAATAGATGTATGCGTCGAAGTTTTCATATAATAATACAAACCGGTAGGAGACGTGTATTGCTTATGCAATACTCTCAGAATGCTTGTTGTTTTTGTTTTTGTTTTTTTGTTTTTTTTGGGGGGGGGAGGTTGTTGAGTGACTTACAGTTTGAACCAGTAACCATTTTACAATGGTCTAGCAGTGTTACGGCGACTTTGTTCAGGCCTCAGGATCATGAAACAATTTCAGACTTGAGTAAAAATTTCAGTCAGTCATAAAATGATTATTAATGATCGTATGACGATTGAAATTTGTAATGAACAATGTTATTTCAAGACATTTTTTAAAAAGCATTTCAATTTTGTCAATGTTTTCAATCAAGAGACTCTAAGACTGCTTCATGATCCTAGAGCCTGGAAGTCTGTAGCTAGAACTTGTAAAACCAGAGACAATTGATTCCTCTTCTAAGATTTTTAAAATGTCCTGTAGATGTTTTATCTTCTTGTGTCTCAATGGGTCCACGGAACCTGGAGGAGAGGTGGGTAGATCAACCGCCAGAATGTACGTACGTGCGCATTAAATAAACAGAGGCCTCTGGGCCATAGTGGTCACATGAAAACTCTCAATGTATGAAAGATAGTCATTATTAATATTTGCATTAAATCTAATAAGTTGGTATCAAATCCTAAGGTGATATATATTTGATATTGATAATTGAAATCTAGTATCATATAACAACAAAAGTCTCTTATTTTCCATTCAATATTTTATTATAAGGAATATCTTAAATATACTTTATATATGACTTTATCGTATCAAAATATCACGGTTTGTTTACAATTATGGCCCTTTGATAAACCAATACAGCAGTTATTGCGAAAAATATTAGTTTACAGTCAGACACGTTTACTTATATATACACAATCATTGTCATCGAACTATGTTTGTACAATAGTGTTTCAAAAACATAAAGTAGGAATTATGCAGTCATGTAATTATATGTACATGTAAAACAAGATACGCAAGTGGTACAACATCTAGGTCGTCAATGGACGAGAGTCACGTGATAGCAGATTATAAATGTGGTTACCTTGGAATCATTGGTTGAATATTATTGCACATAAAAACACCCTCTCGCTAAACACTAACTTTCGTAAGCTTATCAATGGTAACAAATTAAAGTTTCTATCACAACGGAACCAAGTATGAATAATGAATTTCAAGATGGCTGTACAGCACGTTTTACAGAGAACGAGCAGTTTTACAAGTTTCATTAACCGGCATATGTCACAAAGAATAGCGTTCCTGTATCTGAATAAATTTATTAACCTTGCGTTTTGAAGCAATTGTTTGTTGTTGGTTTATTTTAAAGAGTTGTTTGTAGATTATATGGTATACCTCAGTAAAACGTGAACATACAAATATTAACGACCTCAAAACATCATCATGGGAACAATGTAAATATACCATTTCTTTTCACGCTAATAATTTACCTAAATCATGACCATGATAAAATTCAAAGCTGCACTATAGGAATCTTAACATGGTACATGTATATTCAAAAGAATTATCACATAAAGCAACCTTGTTCTGGCAATCCGACGTTATCCGACGGGGGATCTAAATAGCACTGACACTTTGACAGTAAAAGTGTTCAAAAAATAAAAAACAATTCAGCATTCTCCATATATGATAGAATCTCAATATTAAGTCATTGCATAGCCCCTGGAATTCCGTTTAAATCGCCAGGTCAACTTCTCCCATATAGTTTGTTTATTGTTTCTTAGTTGTTTGGGTTGACTCTTTCTGAATAATTCCGCGTTCACATCAAAATCGTCCCCCGTTTCGTGTCCACTATCAGCGCTTCCGTTGCTGCCATTCTCGTTGTAACGACTTCTGAGAAAGTCCTCGTATGATCCAGTGCTTACCTGCTGAAGCGGAAGTCGGTCTTTCCCGCGCTTCATGTAGCGCCCCATAGCGGTAGTACTTTTCACTGTTCTATCATCATAACCAATTTTACAATCAGTATAACTAAAGTCACGAATTGTTCTCCGTCCCATATCTTCTTCAGGGACTTTATTCAGACTGGAGGATTTCACTTGAGTTGGTTTGGATTTCGAATGACCGTCTTTCTTTTTCCCGGGATGCGACACCGGACGATTTGGCGGGTTTTTCCGCTTATATTTGATCTTGTTCCTCCACGTGTACGTGTGGTCTGAGAAATAATCCTCGTCCTCACTGTCGTGTAAATATTTGGAGAAGTCGTCCCCTTCCATCTCTCGTTCCGTTGGTGGCCGCAGTGCATTCGAGTTGAGTGATGGCGGATAGACTTTTTTCGCCGTTTCGTCGTCATCATAGTCGGGTTCGGGCTCGTAGTCCGGGGCGGGGTATTCCTCCTCAGCCTCTAGTTTTGGCGAGGCTAGAACTGGGGGAGGGGGCGCCGGTCTTTTCTTGTGTGTGGGTTTGGTATCAATTACTGAAATCTCGTCTATCATTTCAACGTCACCGGATTCAGTCTGTTGAGATAAAATATCGTCTACGTTTTCCCCGAACAGAGGGTTTTTGCTAGTTTTCTCGAAATCTAGCATTGAATCGTTTTCAGCAGCGATGGTGGGTGTTTCTTCCGGTTCATACACTGGATTGTCGGAGCCGAATCGTGGGAAGAACTCATTCTCTGGGGGCGTGTCTATGATATCCGATGATTGATGGATTGTGATGGGTGTGTCCTTATCACCAATTATCATGTACTTCTTTGGTTCTTCAACAAGTTCATCCTTGTCATTTAGTTTCTGGAAGTCCGTTTTATTTTCATCCTTACTTTTGTGGTTAGATAGTATCAAGGACTTGGGCTGGTAGTTGCCGATCTTAGGGAGGGCGAATGACCGGCCCGGGGGCTGGGGGGCGGGACGGCTCTTGTTAAAGTTAAGACGGGCTTTCTCCTCAAACTTCTTGATCTGTGTCCGGACTTTCTGCTCTTTCTGCTCCCCCTCCCCAGGAAATACGTCCATCACATGGGTCCGTTTGTCTTTTCTGTCCATCATGATCTGAAAGCATCGAAAAGTTAGTTTTAGTATTGAACACCCAAATTACACCAACAGAATTCTGACCAGGAACACTGCGCAAGGGGCAGAGTGTGTGTCAATTTTTGTGTAAGGGGCTTAGCTAATACAATGGCGAGTGTGTTCTATTTAACAAAAGCTGTCCGTTGATCCACGGTTATGTTTTTAAATGTGGGAATTAAATAAAAACACAATGTATTATTACGACTGGTTGCACTAGACGCTATACATAATTCTACAAGTGTAAACTGTTTAAAGCGCCAGTATTCCCAGAGTCGTGGTATATAGCAGTACGTTTTTGTTTATTGGAAATAAAGATCCAACTAGATTTAGTTGCATTGCTTGTTGGAATACATGGTGTCCGCCGTCAAAAATATACTTTTTTTATTTCTAAGAAAAAAATTTACAAGATGAAATTTATTATTCAGAATAATTGATAGAGAGAGAGAGAGAGAGAGAGAGAGAGAGAGTTTGTGCCAATGTATGCACTTTTACACTTGAAATTGAATGATTTAAACAGATGAAACCTGCATATCAATATGCAAAACCATGTCTGTGTATTTCATGACGCACTGGGTCTTTAGTAAGTAAGGTGAATTGTTTGCCGTTACTCAATGTTTAAATAAACGTCCATAAGAGTTTACATTAAACAAGTTCTGACTACTTTTAAAAGTCGGCTCTGCAAGTTGTTAAGCCTAGCCCGTATACTGATGGATGGCCAGATAAATATTATGTCTAAACGCCAAGATATTTTTGTCCAGCAACAAAAATATGACTGAATTTTTTTCAGCTTCAGAGAAAAAAAAACATACGGAAAAAAGTGTTCAATATTAGTATTATTAATTAAGAAAAAATATCACCTGGTTGGCAATATACATTTTTCAAGCGTGTGATTAAAAGATGTAATTAAACAATTCCTGTTTGTGACCGAAATGAGTCCCTGGTGATTTTATTTTCCAGGATCAATACAGTTGCAGGCAGTGTCATTATTCAGAATATAGAATAGCGACTCAAGAATGGTCTCATTTTCGTACATAAACGTGGTAAAATCAGGGTGTTATTGGTCAATTTAGAACTGTTAGACTGATAGAATGATACAAAAACCCCAAACGATGAGAATGCTACTGAAAACTCTAACTTCACCAAAAACTGCCTGTTACATGTTCAGATACATATATCAAACGATTTTCAGCAAAGTATCTTACCTATATAAAGCAAGATTAATTAAATCGGTAAGGTCAGACGTAATTGTCCGGGGGTAGATTGCACTGACACCATTCCATGGAGTGCTCGGGTCGTGATTTAACTTTCGTGGTTTGTTTGATTACATTTACCTAACTTCAGATTTTACAAAGAGGTTTAAAAAGGGTATGGGAGCAAACGATAGCAGGTACAAATTGTCAAGTTCCTTGAAAAATCCCACTTTTAGGGTTTTTTTTACGAGTAGTTTTATGTCGGACCATTATGCAATAGGGTCTTGTTACTGTCTTAAATTACTGTGCTTTTGTTACAACAATTTTGAACAAAGCAGGTTATTAGATATATGTACATCCATTCTACTTATACAAAGTTAGACTGAATAAGAAAAAACAACTTATAAAACTTTACTATCTTTACAAACTGTATATAATTTCTCGTTGTCGTTTTTCTATTTTAAAAAAATCCAACATAAATTTACACATCCCCTCCCCAATCTCGCCAATAAAATGACAAAATACCGTTTAATACCATTCTAATTTCGTGAAAGAGACAGGTGAACAGGTGAGTTATTTCCAAAATGTCAACGTGTCTTTTGTTTTAAATTCTGTAGAAACTATAATGTACAGTTTAACAGTTTTATCAATCAGTTTAAAAACACCCCCCCATTCAGATTAATGTACGGGTGGTGACAGGGCGTGGTGTCACACAGAGCACTTACCGCCCGATCCACTGACCCTTACCCCCAGGACCCGACCAAGTAGTTCCCAAACAACAATATCTGAACACTATTAACAACCCTTAAAGAAAACTACGCACCTTTAGTCAGAAAATTCACGCCATTTTAGAAACATGGATCCATGTTCAGGCAGACATTCTTGTATAAACAGAAAAAATGCCAACGTCACGACTGGGATCTTATTCAGCGTCACTCAGGCATGGCACCCAGGGTTTGTTCTGAATTATTTAGACGACGGCAGTCCATTCAGCGATGGGTACTCTAGTGGAATTAACTACCGCGTTCTTGTTGAAAACAGGGCGTTCCTGATGTATGCCACCAAGTGTGAAGCTTGACTTGTGTATCCCGGGACTGTATGTAGGTCCATCATCACTGGACCGTGAAGCAATCGACCAGGCTCTCTAATCAATAGCGCTGATCAATGGGGGAGATAGAAAACATAAAATATACGAGGGGTTCCTATTGATTTCAACAATAAAGCGGCTCCATTACAATGATTATAGTATAGGTGACATTAACCGACCCATGGACAATTGCATGGTGCCGACGTAGACACGTGGGCCGTACATTTTCGATGTAAATGCAAAGTAATTCGTCTGAACTGGGTCGTTTTAATCACTCAGGGGTCAACAGCAGAATTTCCTGAGATGTAAAAACAGCAATTTTTGCATAAAATTACACCTTTATATTTTACACCTTCATAAGTTCTGCATGTGAGATGTGTAGTTTTGCTACCATTATTAGTTAAGGCATTACTGATTATTCGAAGCGATGCTTAAAATTATGATATGAGTAGGAGTCCTGATCTACATAAAGAGCACCTGCTATGTATGTGAAAACAACATTCAATGCATAAAATCTATAAACACGCATTGTTGTAATGTCAAATGTAAAATGAATTTTTTGAATTGAAATAGAGTGTGTAGAGAGAATTACTCTCTACTTTCCACGAAATTTTTAAGTCGACATTGCATGTCATATGAGCAGAATGTTAAAATACAAGACAGAAAAAAAAAATATATATATGATATAAAATAAAACATATTTATTTATTATGACCCTGTTGTCAGATGACATCTTTATTGAAATAATTTTTGTTCCCTGAAATGCAATAAATGAATTATAACTAAAATATGCATTAAAAAAGGTGACAGTACTTCAGTAAAGCTATCGCTCCGGACAATAAATATGAACGACAACATTTGGGATGCCGAAGTCTCTATGTGTGTGCACAATGCTGCTCTATAACAAATCACTACTAAAAAGATTCCCGAAAGAAAATTTGCTCGTATGTTGTCAATATTAATCATTGGGTAAATAACTCAGGTAAAATCAAGGATGGGACAGTGCTTGGTAGCATGCCTTGTGGGTTTTGTTTATAAACACAATGTAAAGTCACCTAAAGAGGTATAACGCATTTAATATACGATTTCGCCTCCATTTCGCGTTTTCGCAAACATAAGGCATTTTCAATATTATATATCAATAAAACATTTATATGAAGTATATTCCAAGAAACGCAAATCACAATCACACAATTACCATGATAAAAAAAGTCTTAATTGTCTGACACGATATCATTAAAATCTTCAGGTTTTGTTAGGGGTTTATAGGAAAATAGTTAATATGCAATAAAAAGTTGGATATTTTTACTATTTGAACCATCTTAAATTAACCCGAAGAAATCTTACTATAAAATTATGTTCTTAAAGGTATGTAAATTATTTTTTGTTTAAGTGGTCTTCATACTGAAATTAGACAAACATTTCAATTAATAGTGACTTTTCTTATACAGTTTAGTTTGAACATATTTTATTGTATAGATAACATACAAAGGGTTCGAACAAAAGTTCTTGCAACTTATTAGGTTCTCACCCTAATACAAGTAATTTGCAATTTGCAATTATCATATATATATATATAATATCTTATACAGTCATAAATAATGTCCGATATATTATAAACAGGTCTCTTCGTTAACACTATACTCTATTTACACTAATACATTGCATATCGCTGGAAGTTATCACGATTCAGAATATCAAATACCAACTGACTTTATACACAGAGTTTTATTTATTCATTTGTCGATGCAGGTTTCCTGAATTTATGACAAATCAGTGATTACAGACACCATTATAAAATCAGTACCCAGGGTTAGAAATCATATTGGGACAGGTATCTGTATCCATACTAAGTAACAGGCACTTTCCGTTCAAACACAGGTGTAGGCGAAAAATGGGAAAGAGCATTAAATACACCTTTCTTATCGAACACTTTACTGCATCCCATATGCAAGAAACATGTAATAATGTGAACATTTAGTAGTGGATGGTTTGTTACGTTGCATGGAAAACGTAGTACATATACCCCAATGGATCTATGTTAAATCGTTGTCATATTTTTGTAAATTCTATACTTATGATAACTCCTTTAATCGCTGTTATTTGTACGTTAAAGATACCAGCGCTGAAGAGAACAAAGATGGAGAGTAGAAGAATTTCTAGCTTTTTTATTTCTGTAAAGATGTTTATCAACTCGATCATCCTCTCCTTGTGGTCTTACTCTACCTTTCTTGAGAGATTCCGGTGGGTCTGACCATACGCATGAAAATAAAGCCACTAAAAATCCCAAACTTTATATTTACTCTCAGTATAGGAGTGATGCGTGTAAATAATTAAATTCAACATTTTTACACCAATTCTTGAATACGCTTCTGTAACATTTAAATTGCATTCTTTTTTTAAATTGCAGATTAAAACTCAGCCCTATGTACAAACACATAAAAAAGGAATGGAAAAAAGTTACAATTCATACAAGTTCTCAAAACTTACATATGTACAAAAATTCTAACCAGTTGGTTTAAAACATATTTCTGATATTGTTATCAAAAAATGGCCCTTCCAATCGATGACACCTGACAATTCTTATCCAAATATACCCTCTATAAAAATATACTTAACTATCCCAATTGTACTAATGCGTGGCTAGAATGTATATGACTATATATAGTCTGTATCTATCATTTTAATTTTATGAAAAATATAGTTTATAACTAAGCATTGGAATTTGACGTGTATAAAGACATTTTCAAACGTAGATAACTTCAAGTACTAAAATGATACAAAAAAGAAATTTTTAACATCAATTGCTGTGTGTACAATGCAAAAAAAAAGTAATAACAATAAATTGTAGATTTATTTTTTTTATATCTTTTTACGTTTCTATTTGCCGGATATTTCTTAGCCGATCGGATTTTTCATTTTATCGATAAATATACACAGCGCCACCTGCTGTAAACAAAATCTTCGCAACCCAGAAAATATGAACTGGGAGAACAAATTTTGTTCTATTCTTCGTGAAACCGAGTCAAACTTGTCAAAGGCTAGGGTATGTAAAGCATGTTGTTAAGATATTTTGGATGCATTTTGTGATTTGTTTCGTTTTCCTAACAATCGCCCTAAATCTCTTAACCCGAATCGCCTTCAATATTTCCATTGTTTATGTTGACGCCCCAGGCCATTATATTTATATTTTTTTTCCAGAGGAAGCTTTACACACCTGGACATGGACATCTAGATTTAACAAGTAGGGGTTGTAAGTATCCTTATTGTTATCAATAGGAAGAAACACGAAATATATTATGACTTTTTTCTTTTATATTTAGCCAGTACTCCATTTAGGCTATAGTGTTTTCAATAAGTTGACCTTCTGCATATGATCTGTCGCAGTTGCTAACGACATCTTGAATTAAAAAAAGGTTTATTTCAAAGTCATATATAAAGATATTGTTAAGTAACTAATACCATAAATGATTGTGATTGTTTCCCAGTCAGCAGCTCTCTGCCAATGAGGCGAGCTTCCTCTCTGCTGGACATGTCAGGCTATGTCCCCGTGATGACCAGTACCCCCCAGGTAGCCGCCCTGACCCAGTCATCTCTCACTCAGCCTCAGCTTGCCAACTCGCTCCAGGAGAAGATGGAACAACAAAACAAGGTCAGCACGAAACATTCAAGTGTACATCTATGATTAATTTTAAAGCTGAACATCGCTTGTTAATAGGCAATGTCACACAAGTACCTGGTATATAAACCTTTCGATTTCTTTTCACCCGATTGCACACCTGAAACTCGTGGCCGACATGTAGTATTCCTTCGTGGTTTTTGTATTTTATGCATTTATCTTTTATTCTATGTGCATATTATGTTTGTAAATAATGCATTGACCAATTTATTTGATGTTAGTATTCTCCTGGCTTGAAAACATTGCGTAAAATTTGATAATTTCATTGCGACCTAGTAACACGGCGACGCTATATGTACATCAACACAGGTGAGGCCTCTAAAGCAAAGTACTTTGAAATGTTTAGCGGTCTTTGCCTTATATAGGTGTTGTAGGGATAACAGTGATGAAAGAGAAATATGGTGGACAGTGCCTATTTACTAGCGGTGTTCAGCTCTGAATCATACCCTTTGATCCGCTCACATAGATTGCTTACTGAAATGACGTAGCCTCTGCAATGGTTACTATCTGATATTTTCAATGTTTTCAGGGATGAATCACCCTTATAAAGATCCTTTGGAATAATAGCTCCCCCCTTTCAAATAAATAAAGGAGGGCACATTAAATTGCTAGTGAATATTTATATACTTAAAAGGTTACTAGAGCAAGCAAAAAAAAAATTTGACTGTCTGTTGGCATTTATTCAGATCCTTGCTTAGCAATCTAAATGAGAACAGCAAAGGGTCTGATTTTACTCTTTCATGTAAAATAATCCAAATATAAATTATCATTATTATACATCGTACATTATATATATATTTAATTCAGGTTGAAAGATATAACAACGTTTTATCGAGCACGTGGTTTGCTATTTATAGTTTGTTACTAAGGGTGGTTTACGCGTAGTAATACTGGTTAGACCAGTTATTAGGGCATGACTGGTATGCTTTGTGATTTTAAGTTATTCGAGCTCAAGACTTAGCGCTGTTTACACGCTTTGCACCCACCCGCCCACCCACTTATACATAATCATTCATGTATTGGGTTTGATTGCACAAAATATTAATAAAATGCATAATGCTATAATATTTCTGTTGCAGATAATGAGTTTTGTCCCAAGAATTCGACATATATTAACGCGGTATCTATGTATTTTATTGAATAAATGCGCTAGTCTTGGAGCACTTACCCATAATCAGTGTTGTTATGATTGAATAAGGTTGTAAATATTTTATGTTCGTTTGAGATAGTTTGAATTAGAACATAATGGTTCCAAGTAATAAGTCTACATAAATGCTGTGTATTTATTCTTTGAATTTGCCTTGTTTTCAGCTGATTGACCAGCTAATGCAGATGGTAAACAAGCTTGAAACTGACAGGAATAACTACAGTGAACAGATGAGGGATGTCAGAGGTGTGTAATCTGGGACCTTTTTGTGTTAACATTTGCAATTTGCTGCAACATTTTTGAATGCTTAATGTTATAATCTTAAAGATGTTTCATCTCATAGCTAGTAAATGATACATATATGGTTTAAAATACCTACCAATAGAAAATGGTGGCTCCATATAAATGTTTTCCTAAACTGCTTTTTTATGTGTAAATAAATGCCAAGGAACTAAGGTTGCAAAATTATCATAAGGGTGGATACATAATATACCAATATACCAGAAGTAATAAAGCCTGGCGTATTTTAGAACATTGTATAGTCAAAAAGCAGTTTGAGGAAGTTTTGTTGATAAATTGACTGAAGCAATGCAGAAATAATCCTGTTTATAAAATGCATGAAATAGTGTATTGAACCTGTCTGGCTACTTGTTTGAGTAATCTATAAGCAATGGCAGTGATTTTCATTATGTGTTTGTGTTGTAGATCAGTTGTATCACCTGAGGACACACAGTCCCAAACCCGATCGGGGAGGAGATGTGGAAAACAAAATTGACCGTCTTCGGCAGGACTTACAGAGCGAGATTAACAGTATACACCTCCAGCTCCAGAGAAACGCCATAGACAACACGGTCCACAGAGACATCAGGGACATGTAAGTCAGAGGGAGGGGTCAGAGGGAGGCTCCAGGGTTACATAGCTCGCCCGTTACTGGCCTTAATGTCCAATATGCAGTCACATTGTGGATGTATTTACAATACCAAGAAATTAAAGATAATTTAACTTGTATGGAGTCGTATTACAGCATTTATCTTTATTTGGCAGGAAGAACAATATACAAGATGACTTAGACCTCATGAAAAGGGATATAGACATCCTGAAATCTAGAATGGGTAAGGTGATGGAAGATAGTGCACGGATCATTCAGATATCGAGTTGTATTTAAATGTAGTAAAAAATAGCTACTCTACTTGAAGTAAAAATGAGGTATACTTTACTGATGTATAAAACTTTGAGTAGGCATCCTTAAATATAGTTGACACAGGAAGAAAAAAATTGTATACTCCTTTTTGTATTTCATTTCTAGGAAAAATAGAAAATGAAGTATCGTCTTTTGTTAAAAACCAGAGAGGAGTGCCTCAATATGAAAAGGTTGGAGAATTTTTTTTACATAGATATAGATTCTCATTTGTTCATATACTGGTAGTTAAAATGTACTGTGGTTTCATTAATATTCAAGGGCATCAATTTTCGTGGATAAAGTGAAAATCACAGTTTCAAGGATACATAAATTCGTGGCCTATGATCCTATCAGTTCAAAATATTAATAGAAAATGCACTTCAATGAACATTTAATTTCGTGTATCAACTTATCAACGAAATCCATGAAAATTGGTATTCAACGAATATTGATGAAACCACAGTATCATATTTGTCATACACTATATCCTTTGATGATATTCAATTTTAATATACAAATGTGTATATATGTAGGTGCTAAATCGGCCGTCTTCTCTGAATTCCACCACTGACACAATGAGTCGAGTGAGGGACCAGTACCAGATACAGGAACTAAGGTAAGAGGACACAGGCCCCATCACAGATCTCTTCTTAATGC
This sequence comes from Magallana gigas, assembly GCF_963853765.1. Taxonomy (NCBI): domain Eukaryota; kingdom Metazoa; phylum Mollusca; class Bivalvia; order Ostreida; family Ostreidae; genus Magallana; species Magallana gigas. Next base: position 3,800,758 of record NC_088859.1, read on the forward strand.
ATGAGTACATATGTACTCTAATACCTGACAGGCTCAACATCCACTGTGACTGTGTCTGTAGGTCGATGTGTCCATGTGTCTGTAAGTGTAGTGTGTCAATGTGTCTGTAGGTCGAGTGTGTCCATGTGTCTGTAGGTCTGGTGTGTCCATGTGTCTGTAGGTCTAGTGTGTCCATGTGTCTGTAAGTCTAGTGTGTCCATGTGTTTGTAGGTCTAGTGTGTCCATGTGTCTGTAAGTCTAGTGTGTCCATGTGTTTGTAGGTCTAGTGTGTTCATGTGTCTGTAAGTCTAGTGTGTCCATGTGTTTGTATGTCTAGTGTGTTCATGTGTCTGTAAGTCTAGTGTGTCCATGTGTCTGTAGTTCTAGTGTGTCCATGTGTCTGTAAGTCTAGTGTGTCCATGTGTTTGTAGGTCTAGTGTGTCCATGTGTCTGTAAGTCTAGTGTGTCCATGTGTTTGTAGGCCTAGTGTGTCCATGTGTCTGTAAGTCTAGTATGTTCATGTGTTTGTAGGTCTAGTGTGTCCATGTGTCTGTAAGTCTAGTGTGTCCATGTGTCTGTAGGTCTAGTGTGTCTGTAAGTCTAGTGTGTTCATGTGTCTGTAGGTCTAGTGTGTTAATATCTACTGTGACTGTGTCCGTAGGTCGAGTGTGTCCACACTGAGGAATAAGCTAGATAACCTGGAGTACTCGCTGGGAAGTGGATCAGCCACGCCCAAACAGCGCTATACGTCAAACAGCGGCGTCAACACACCCCTGTACATCAATGCCAAGTCGTCACAGCTCTACGATAATGATTTCACAGGTTCTCTTTCGGATTGATGTCATTCATATTTTCTAAGCTTAATCAACCAGTTTAATTTCTCCTGGTTTGATTTTGTCATTGCTACATAGTAAATCTAAGTATATGCTTGACCTCTGATTGACCCCTTGACTTGTAGGTTATAAATCGGAGAAATCGGTGAACAGTGTGATGGATCTAGACGACCTTGGCCTTTCTGATGACGATGAGAGCACAGACTTTGAAATGTTTAATCCACAAAGGGTCAAGATCAGCTCTACAGAAGTAGACTCAGGTTTGTATTTAGAACTCCTAGATCTATAACATGGGAGGATGTGGTGTTCTAAAGACAGAAATTTGTATTGGAATCTCAGTCAAAGGCAAGAGGAATGTATCCATTCCAGGATGAGTTTAGAGATCTTTAGCCATTGTGTGATCTGTATTCAGACAGGATATGGATCAAGATATCGTAAGCAAGACAATTTATGTAGAAGATACCGTACACCAACTTTTATTTGCGTGCGAAAATGTTTGGCGAGGTTAGCGAGAGCCTCGTCGTCACAAATATTTCACGCCACGCACCAGTTTTTGTCGTATGGTTGTTAAAACAGCATGGTTCTGGATAAGGCTCGTCGTGTTGACAACGTTAGGTGTCACAAACCAGTTTATCGACAGTTATTTGCGAAAATAAGTCCCCACAAATAAAAGTTGGTTTACAGTATATAAGCACATTGTATTGTGGATCAAGATACTTGTTTCTCAAACACTGATAGGGGTGGTAGATCTATGTATGTATTCAGACAAGATTGAAGAGAAAATCTCTTGCAAGGGTATCTCAAGTAATAGTAATAGGTAGTATATCCATATTTAGACATGATTGTGGATCCAGATATTCCGTATAGCAATATTACTATGTGCTACTGGTAGGAAGCAATGGTTGTTGGAGATAAAGAGATCCATAGATTTAAGTTTGAAATCAGCAGCACTAGGTTAGACACCTTGAAGAGATGGCCAACTGCCATTGATTTAATATTTCTGTTTTTAAGAGCCTGTTTTACAATTCTGTACATTGGAAGTTGACTCCATTATTTTTTGTTCAATGACAGATGAGTGATGGTAAGTTCTGGAATGTGTCCGACATTCATTGGTTTGCAAGCTTCATTTTTGTTGATTTTGTTTGCCATTTTAGTTCTATTTTGTTGTTGCATTCTGTTTTATTTGAGACAAATTCAAGGAAGGGTATATTCCTTTCATTATTTGTTACTGATTTAAAGTCATCAATGGTAGAGAGTGTTGTTTAGCAAATTTTACTACAAATAGAGAATGCATTATTCTGTAGTACGGGTAAGGATAATGTATGTGTAGCATGCCATGAATACTTTATTACCATTAAATCCATAAAGAACTCAAGGAGGATTGTACACAAAACTAATGGTCATTTTTAATTCTCAGTCTGCTGAATTTATATTTGATAATTTGATAATATTATCATCACCTGTTTGCATTATTTAAGCCATTAATCATGTAAAATTGAATAATTCTTAATTAGCTGTCAAATATTACACATTCATTCATATACATGTTGTTCTTGTTTTTAGATGAAGATCTGAACTTGTCTGACCTTGACCTAAGTGATGATGACCCTTTGGAAATCTGACCCTTTCACCGCTTACTGTACTTGTAGACATTTTCTTGCCTTGTGAATTCCTTCCCCAGCAATACTAGCTGCAATAATGTACCCCTCTCCAAATTTTAATAACTAAGGATTAATCCCCCCCTCCCCCCCCAAATAAAAAAAAAAATCGGGAGAGGGCTACTTTATATCAGCTACAGCAATACATATCAACTATTAGTAGTGCCTCAATCTTGAATATCATTCAATAAATACTTGTATACCGGTACATGTATATGTATCAGTAAAGTTATTTTGTTTGTTCATAATGGTCAGAAAGGGTTTGACCACAAAAGGCTGATCAGTCCATTAATTTTCACTCCCACATTAGTATATGAGAAAATTGTATGGAAAATGAACAGGAGGGGAGCTTTTGGTCCAGTAGCTGCAGGTTTGTAAATTTGTATGGACGACTTGGGAGCTGCAGTTTCATGTTAAAAAGTTGCAATTTACAGCGCACAAACAATTGCGGTACTTTGGGACTGATTATTCGTATTTCTAAAGAGGAATATTTCGGAATCAAATAGTTGTACAGAATGTGTAGGGAAATAAGATTAATCAGTCCCAAACTAGCACAATGAATGTGCACCATGAATTTCAACTTTTTAATACCAACAGAACTGTAGCTCCCAGGTCGTCCATCCAAACTTTTTCAGACCGGGAGCTACAGACCTGCAACAATTGATGCAGATACATAATTTATGTATTACAATGTATAACTTTCTGCACCTATATGTAACTGAAGTCATGCTTCTGTCTGTTGATGTTGTATTTTCTGTAATTTTAATCCCTTGGGATGGTGGAATTTTGAAACTTGGTTCAATGAATGAGTTGACACCAGTCAAACTCGCAAGGGCCAGTTACATACTATTTAAAACTTCAATTATTTACAAATAATCTACACAAATGTACAAAAGTTTGAGAATAGATGACTGTGCTTAGATTAGGCTTCATTAAGCCTGCTAAGTCAATGACTCTTCAGATCAAATTCAACTTGCAGTAAATTTTGACATGTATACCGGTAATAAGGAAATTCAGTACCAGTATATGTACCGGTAATAAAAATTGATATGTTATTTTCTAAAGAAATTTTTCATATTTAAAAGGGAATGACAGAAATTGAGCTTACAGTGAAATGTGTATATATTGCAAATTGGGATACACTTGTCTAGGTGTTTTCCTGATTACGGTACTTCAGTACCCCTGAAAATCATTAAAGAGTTGAAATCCATACTAGTATGATTTACGATAAATTTTATTACTTATTTAAAATTCATCAAAGAAAGCAAAGCAATAAAATCTTAATACTTATACACATATAAACTGGTAGATGAAAATTATCATCGCATAATAAAATACTGAAACAAAATAATAGTAAAATGTTCAAAGCAGTAACAAAGCAATGATACTTGATTCCATACAACCATACTGCTTTAATTTGAATTTAAGAAAAAACAAGATATGGCATAAAATACGAACTGAGCTGTGAAAACATTTGAGATTCTCTGAGAATGATGTGGGTCTGAATAACAACCAATGAATTCCTGCTGTGAATCTTTAACATGGGTCATACACTCCAGCTAAAAATGTTCCGCTAGAGACACAATAATGAGAATTGTCCACGGTTATTAATTTTTATTATCATGTGAATCAACGCTGCAGTGCCTAGGAACAGAGCCCACCAAGCACTTCATTAATCCCTCGTCTCGGAGTCACTGTCCTCGGAATTGTTTTCCAGGAGATGGATATCAGAGGCACAGGACACCAATGGTTTGTAGAGCGTACAAAAACCTGTCGTGAATAAGAGTAACCTCAATTTTGTTACTACATTTTATCTATTATAATAACAGGCACATAGCACCAGGAGGAGGCTTAAACCTTAGTAAATTAAAAATCATTTTTAATGAAACTCAATATTTTATTGTAATAGAACTTTTAGGTGCTATGCACTCATCCCCATCCCACCACCACAAGAATACGGAATGGCTTTTTTTTATTTGCTTGTCAAGATTTTGGTAGTCAGCCCCCCACCTTCAAAAAAGAGGCTACATGCATAAACATTCTAAAATTTCATTTGCATTTCCAGCATTCAACTCTTCATTAAAAATTAACACTCAACAAAAATCCATGTTAATTCTTTTATTGCAGTTTTTAAAATTGGCTAACTTAAATATTGCACAATTAATAATATTTGTGAGAAGAATCATCATAGTAGTTGTAAATCTTATCCTTCTGCTTGTACAGTGATCAACATTGGATTTCATTATCGATTCTCTCTCGCTCGCTCTCGCTCTCTCTCTCATTACAAGCACCTGAAGTAAGTTGCATTAAGTATAGCCTATCAGCAGAAAATCCCTTCCCTTTATATTAAAAAGACAATATATGGCATACATATAATTATGTAAAAAAATGTTTCTATATACATGTAAATTGGGTTTGGTGTTTTTCTATTTTCAGTTTTATTTGGTGACTAGTTGATAACAATTCAGGTGCCTGTGATATAAACTAGACAGACAAAAACTAGCTAGATACTGCATAAAACGCCAACCATGGAACACACTTCAAACAAAGCATATAAAAGGGTAAAGCAACGTCCGTTTAATGCCATAAAAACTGATACAATTATTCTTCAAAAATGCACCTTTGTATATGTTCATAAATATATATATTCAACCGCAACTGTACTACAAAAAAAAGTTATGATTTGTACTAAAAATATTTCAAAGATAAAACAAAATATCCCCATTAAAATTAAAAGATATAAAACATATAATTAACTTACTACAAATGATATTAAACAAACAAGTTTTAGTGCAAAAGTTTCAAAGAAGACGGTACAGTTCTTTTTTTTTCGAAATTCAAAAGATGTTGAAATCTCAGTAAAAGTACTGATACACATACACCACACTGAACACGTGTGTACATAGTACCAAGTTATGCACTTTTATTCTGTTTGTAAAGGGAAAGTTGACTTCAACAATATGTCATATTTCTGTAGTAAACAATGATGAAAAATGTTACTTTCCCCATACTTTTTTTGGAGAGGAAAATGGGTCTGCAGCTGTCACCCTCAACAAAATAATTATATTTTATGATAAAGATATAATTTGAATTTCATCATGGGTGTCAGCTGAGAACATAATTTTCAATTCAAAAACTACTACAAAAAAGACATGGTTGCTAAGTTAAAGAAAAATTACAGGGAATGCATTTTCTATGACGTCACATACTCTTCTGAATGTCTAATCAGGTAACTATTTATAGATATTTATTTTTTAGGTATTCTTGTGTAAATAAATACTATATTTCCATTGCTTGTGACATTTGTAAAAATCCCTTTAAAACAGGGCAAAATATGACTGAAACTGTACCTAGTTGTTACTATCAAAAATACAGAACAGAAAATGGAATGGCAAGTCAAAATACCATTACATAATTGACAAAACAAATAAAACCAAAGTTATAAACTGGTACCCTACTTTATTTAATTTGTTCACAGCTGTCAAAGATCACTGATGCAAAGTGATTTTTAAAACAAAGTGAAAGAACTTTGCCATTTGTGGCTACAGAGATTATACTTTTTCAAAAGTTTGGATATGTGATATTTAGCAATCAGAGTAAGGGCGCATGTCTGTATACATGTTTATATTATTGCATGTACATTTACTGTGATGTATTCAAGCTCAGAGAAAATTTCATAATAAAATACCCATCATTATTTGATTCTTAATCCCTGTCAAGTCATATCACTTGTTATCAGATTTTTTGTTTCCATTCCATTTTCTGTTCTGCTTTTTAACAACACTGATACAAAAGGTGCATTTGATATTTCATGATTAAGTAAACTAAGCTGTTAAAAACATCAACCTTGTTTAAATAACAGAAGTAGTGATACATTAACAAACCATGCTGAATGTAAAGTAGTCAAATAATGATATGATTTAAATACTTTACTACGTTGTCAAAAAAAGACTGTGAAAGACTTCTATTAGCATGCTCTACATCCTCGGGGTGAAACAAAGCAACAAGACAGGTTAGTTGAAGTGGTACATAATGCCATGTTAGTGATGTTACTGCAAGGTCACACCAGGGATGGGGCCAGACACTACTGAATATCATTCCCCACACTACAAGTCATTTCCCTCTCCGATGTTAGTGTTGATATGGTATCCTGATCTAAGAAGTGAAACAAGAAGATAACACCTCAGTAAAGAAGTGAGAATCTTAACAGTTCTGTTACTATTTTTGAGGGAGATTTCCTCTTGGAATTTAGGTTTAACTGACATAGCTAGACATGTTTTGTAAATGTAACATACATGTAACAACTCCCTTTTTAGCATGTAATGTACACGTGCTTAATAGATACCGTATGTCTGGGTTTTTTTCACGTGTCACAAAATTTACAAAAATTGGGAAAATATGCAGCATTTTTAATTTGCATCAGTCCTTTTTTGCAATTTTTAAAGTGTCTTATAAAAAATAATACAGGATATAATTTCTGCATTTTCAATATTTTGCGATTTCAAGAGGTTGTAAAAAAAAAGCGAAAATTAGATCATCGCAAAATTACCAGATATACGGTAATGTTTAAAAATGGTATCACAGAGCTGTACTATGGTGGATGAAAGGATTCTTTGCTTTACAGGTTAACATACTTTCTATTGTATATCTTTGAAAACCACACAGAGAACCAGACCTGGTCTTGAATTGCTGCACTCACACATGGCTGGCTAGGTAAATATAATTATCTATATATGGTCATGCTTCATATATGTCTACACATATATACAACCATGCTTAAAATATGTCTAAACAAGAAAACGTAGCATTACTAAGCAACTGATATGTTTTACTATGATTAATAGGACTACACAAGCAGAAATTGAAACTGCAATCAGGTACATACAATTCATGCAATATTAAGCAAGGCCTCCCCTAAAAGAAATGTTAGTCATTAAAAAAAAACACTAAAAATGAATGAAATCTACACATCTTAAGAAATTTCAGTGATAAAATTTATGTTTCTTTATGGTAAAAATAATTCTAAGCAAAACCAAGGAAAACAACATTTTAACTTTGACTAGATAGAATCTGTGCAATTTTGACAACATTTTTGGTTCAACGTCTAATTATTAAAATGAATAAATTCTCTATAAATGTGTAAGTTTATCTGGTGCCTGAATTGTGATACACAATAGGAAAGTCTACTACCCATGGTAAATGTAGTGCTTTAGGCAAGGTAATGAATTTGAAGTAGAATATTTTTAAAGATTAGAAAAGTTTAGGGAGATCACTAGTCTATGTATTCTCTTACAAAAACTGACATCTTGGTTCAGTTAAAATTGCTTGCATTCTATTAAATTACTCTTTTACATTAGGAGGTAGAAAAATACTTTAAAATGGCCATGACCACCTTCCCTCATTAAAAACTTGACCACATTAGTCGCATTATCACAGGAAGCACTACATGTGTGTTATTGCTGTGAGTATTTTCCCCGGAAGCCTCCTCTCATTCACTCACCCTTCATCTTTCCTCTATTAATCTACTTGGCCACAGGCCATTATAAGAAGCACTGAGCAAAAGGTCCCTGAGATGTACAAACAGAGGGAGCTAACTAGACAGCAGCTCCAGGTCATAGTGATTGATCAAAGGTTTGCTACCTTCTGTTTTGTCTGCTCTCTGTCGCGGCGGGAGCAGGAAGACGATGGAGAGCGCCACCAGGGCGTGCCACACACTGTGTATATACTGGTAGTTCTCCTCGGTCTCCAGGAAGGCAAAGATGACTACACCAATCGCCGCACATATAACACCCGGCAACAGGAAGAAGAGGTAGCGGCGCTTGGAGGGGTACAATTGTCGCCGCCTTACACACTTCATAATCTGCGAATCAACATTCATCATCAGTGTTTCCTGATAAGGCTTATATATTATAAAAAATAACCACATAAAACAGTTAATAATCTACCAATCAAAATTAATCATTACTGTTAAATTAAAAAAAAAAAAACCCACCTATAAACAGTAATACACTTAATAATCTGAGAATCAAAATTCATTGCTACTGTTCTCCTACTTAAACAATATATCATGAATAATTTTTATCCTTACACAAAGGCAGTTAAATTTTCACAAAAACCTACTTGTTAGCATCACAAAAGTGCAATACATTTTTTATTTTGCTTGAAGCATACATTATTCTTTGTCAAAGTAGACACTATCTACGACTCTTTTACCAAGGAGCTACAGGTTGTGCAAGTATTACTTACCCAGGAAGCCATCATTATGATGATCCCCAGACATATAGGAATCAGGAACGCATAGAGGGAGTGTTTGTCATACATCATCCCCACCGCAAGCCCCAGCATCCCCAGGGTCACCAGAAAACCGTGGGCCTTCTCTGGGAGACGAGCCATGGCAAGGGTCGTGACCCAGAAAGAAAGGTACGAGCCCAGGAAATCACAGAAGCTGAGAACTTCATACTTCATCATACAGTACTGGTAGAGACCTTTGCTGGAGTCACAGGCATGGTAAAACTGGAAAAAGGTTAAATGTTGGCATAACTTTTGGCAGTAACCAAATTTAAGGAGGTTGGGTGGTCAACAAATTTGTAAAATTACTGCACTAAAACTCGGTTAGAGCGAAGTCCTAGGGACTAATGGAATTACTTTGCTATATCAGTATAACGGATTCGTAATAATAACTATAGCAAATTCACTATATTATACATATTTTCTTTCACAAGACTATAATTTTTGCTAATTGAGGCTTAAAATAAAAAAAAACATTACTTTGATACCTTTAATAATCAGATTGTAAATTGAAAAATTTATATGAAAATAAATTCATTCAAACTATTATGTTAAATGTTAGTGCGAAATTTTTAATTTGTAAAGATTTGATAAGAATTTTACTGGAGACTTAATAAAACTTCGCTATATCCGAGTTCGTACTAAACAAGTTTTACTATAATAAGATTTTCTAAAACTTTTTAGATATGACTTTTTTAAAGCTATAAACTATCATTTAGAAGATAAAAATCCATATATTTGAAAAGTTGGCTCTTTGTACTGAGCCCTTCTTCTCAAGGATATTAATTCAGTCTAAAGATGGCCGCCACCATCCAGCCGTCTTATCAGATTAGTCTTTAGTAAATGATTTTTCGTAAAAAAAACCCATGGCATTCCTTTTTATATTCAGCATGACACTATGATACACCAATGTCTATAATAATTTCTCCATTGGTAACTTACTGTTGAGAAAAACATGGTAAAAAAATAGACCAGGCCCTCTAGGAAGTAGCGACGATAGAAAGCGAGGAAGATGCTGGGTATAAAAAACAAGTTACTGAGAGACAGAAGGAGTGTCCCCATCAAAATGGTCCCATTACTCTCCGCATTACTACCATCGGTGCATCCGTACCCAGCCCAGCCTACAAAGAGAGACCAAGGCTGATCATGTTGATGAAATAATCAAAGTTAATACACTTACTTGAACATTTTACAACTTAAATCTTTGAAAATAGTTCATCTTGTACTATGCAAATTTTTCACCTCCCTCATAATACCCACTCCTCAACATTAATAGTATCATATAAGAAGAAGTAAAATTTGGGTTTTGATACTAAATATCAGGAATAATATCAAAGTATTTTTGTAATGATACTACTAATCTGATTTTGCAGTGTTATAAAGTTCTCTTGGTTTAAATCATCTCAGTGACTTCTGTACACTAGCTGTGATATATAAGATGAAGCAAGTGTCCCTAACTCCACTTACCTGCGTAACACTGACAGGTACTAAAGATGTGGGACCCACTAATGTACTCCTCACAGGCACCAAACGTCCCGCACTGACCGTCCACACAGCCGGTGAGGCTGAGGGCCAGACTCACCCCCGGCAACAAGGTACAGGGCTCCACCCTAAATAAGGTGACATAACTGAATCAACGTCCAGTACACAAGCATTCCAATATCACAGAGACACTTGTTATAAAAACTACTGTTATCAATCCATGATTACTCTGTGATGCTTACAACATATATTTTGATTTATAAATAAGTGTTAGTTTCAGAGGAGACTCCAGTCATATTTAAACATGTAGAAGCATAAACTCCTATGGTAACAACTATTTTATTTAAGACTATTTTCCCTTAACAGTTTTTACTGGTAAGAAAATGTTCACATTGACATACATTTAACAGATACATACTGATTGGAGGTCCTGTTCCAACACTGACTGTGGAGGGCCAGGTACCAAGTCCCTGCCTCGGGGTAGGGGATGTAGCGGGTGACCGGGCCAGTGGAATTGGAGAAGATGGTCACTGGGAGGCCCTGGGAACACTCTCTGATGGTCTCCTGGTGAGGGAGGTAGCCCTTGACGAGACATGCCCACACCAATGAATCCTGGGAGGGATTCTGAAGAAGATAAGTAAACTGTGACCTCATGCTCTGGCGTCTTGGTAGGGATAATGTAGTAACAGTTTGGAAGTTACAGACTACAGAGTATGGCTAATAACCATTTACAGGTGTATGGCTAATAACCATTTACAGGTGTATGGCTAATAACCATTTACAGGTGTATGGCTAATAACCATTTACAGGGGTATGGCTAATAACCATTTACAGGTGTATGGCTAATAACCATTTACAGGTGTATGGCTAATAATCATTTAAACTAGTTAAAAAAATGAGTAGAACATTCAAGCTCATTACTAAGTATCTTCTGTACAATACTTACATTTTTGAGGAGTAAATTTGTGAGAGTAAGCTTTAATGTTCCACCTATGTCTTTGTCAGAGTCCAGGTGAAGATCTGTGATCAATACAGATTCATCGGACACAAGGATTTCATTTGCTGGTATTGGATTCATGAAGATGTTTGGAAAGAAGAAGTAAGCTTTGAAGAGATCTTTGGAGACCTGGAAGCGCCCCAGGCTTGAGATCAGAATACAGACGTTATCATGAGTCAGACTCGAGTTTACAACAGCTGGTGTGGCACTGGTGTTAGCGGTAAGACTACTGTTGTCGGCCAGCTCCACTGTATCCTGTATCCTGTCTGTCGGACTCTGTCTTTTAGTCTGGTCAGAGGGACTCACAATTTGGAAGATGTTATTATGTAGACAAACTGTCAAAATACCATGATTGGCCTATCATTATTAGTGAGCGTAATGGGAAACATGCTATTGAAGGTTGATCTCATTTAAAAAATAGGATTTTTAACTTTACAACTATTTAAATTGAATAAGCAGGTGGACCACTTACATTTGGGAACAAAGCTTAGTTTGAAGGTGATGGATCCATTTCCCTTGTATCTAAACCTAAGGTAGTTCCAGCTGGTGATTAATGGGGAGGGAATCACAGCCTCACACACACTGTCATTTGAACAGCTTGTGGTCAAGTTGTCTACTGAGGGTAGGGTACCAGTTGATGCGTCCACCAGTACAGAGCAAACATTTTTTGTCTTGTTGTCCATCTCCACAGAGCAGTTACTGAGCACTGCTGTATAAGCATAGGTATTATCCGGAAGCCAGAATCTGTAATAATCAGTTTGTGACTGCTTCATTTTATGTTTTTTTAAATTCAACCCTACATTGATAACAGAAAAATAAGTTATTGCATCAAAGTCTGAAATCATGAATTACATGTACATGTACAAGTACATATATATATATTGACACCATCCTATGAGATAGCAAGTTCACTAAATGTTTGTGGTTTGTTACAATTATGTGTACTAAGTTATTTTTTTGTACTGTGACTAGTTGAGCAGCCATGACTTCACAAACTGTGTTTCCTCACCTTACGGTTTTATTTAGTCCCTCGCTCGCGTCCAGCCTGATATTGGACTGCCCCCTGGTGTGGACTTCCTGTACGTCTTCCTGGACGGCGGTGATGACACGGACTCCTAGCGCGTACCCGCATTTCTTCTTATCCACTCCCTACCATACAAACACAACACATAAGAAAATATTCTTGGAATGAAATATATTCTCATGAAAGTTTATTTCCTTTAAGTGCCTCTAACAATTTTTGAACAGATATATAAACATCCCGTAAGAATAAAATCTCGATCAATTTCTTGAGCGTTGATTACAATGCTGTTCAGATTTAACATCAGTATAATAATATTAATAAATGATGTTTACCTCTTTGTTCTTAAAATATTTTTTGACACCTTCAAAAGGAGCCATAAATTTAAAAGATTAATTATCTTTTTTTCTTAAATTTACCTTCTGTGTGATTTTTTCACTGGATTTCTTTGGCAAAAATGAAGCAATAAACCATGGTCCAGACTGGGGAGCTTGCAGCACTAAAAGTGATGACTGGTTATTTGTCACTGAAACAACATGGTGTTCAAAATTCCTTCTGAGGTGGAAGTCTCCAGGAAACGACTCATTGTAGGGCGTTCCCACAGGATATCCCCCCGGTCGCACATATCTAAAACAGTCATTGTACCATCAATAATTATACACCGGTATGATGCATGAGCAACATGTCATGATGTGTAACAACAAGATGTTGGGTGCTGCAGGATGTAATAACATATACATGTACTAGACAGTACCAGTAGGCAGTAGTCACATGTTCATAATCATAGCAGGGACCCTTCCATCATGAATTATAGTAAAGAGCTCTTTATATTACACCATATTACATACTCAGACATAGTGAGTTCTTGTTGCACTATCTTTATATTATTTTGCCTCTTTGTCTGGTTGATGAATTAATTCAGACTTACACATTGACTGTTTTATGAGGACAGTTGAGATCGGAGGTGGAGCTTTTGATGTCCAGTAGAGCACTAGCTGCATTGGCTGGAATGTAGACCGACGTAAGGCCCGCTGATTGGTAGCCTTTGTAGTCGGTCATCTGAACTGTCACTGTCCATGATACAGTACTAGAGTACACTGTAATCAACAACAGAAATAAACCATCAAATATTTCATCTTAAGGTAGTTTAACGTGTAGCACTGTACTTAGGGATTCATAAACAATTAAAAATTTGTATGAGCTGCTTTTCCTACACAGTTGGAGAAAGAATGAATTTACACTTTGAATGTTCAAAATATTATTTCCACACTCAATGAAAACTAGAAGTACTGAATATTTATTATACTTATGAGAGTCGAGATAATGTAATAAATTAGGAATTTATTAAAATCAATAATGAAAACAATAGATCAAAGACTTGGATATGAATTCCCTGTGTTATTGCATCTGTTTACAGGTTTTTTTCATTGCTCTATTTCAAAAAAGTTATATTTTCTCTTTGAAAAAATTTCCCAGAATAAGCAAAATCGAAAGGACATTTTTGTAAGGGAATAATCAATATTATAATGAAACTATATATTTAATCGCTATGGCCGAACAATAAATAAGTACACATTAAATTAACACTTAATTCAGTACAATTTAGTAAAGAATATGAAAGAGAATCTAAGATGTTTCGAAATATTATAATTCATAGAATGGTAATTGGTACAGTATGTTCAGTGAACTTGATTTTTTTCCTATTCAGTATTTCGCCGACTGTTCATAGTACCACCGATGAAAACAGTAAAAGAAAGCAAGACAACATACAAATAACCTTACGTTCAGATGATACGACGGTAAACAAAAGAAAAATCACAATCAGAACATAATTCCCTTTCATAGCAAAACAGGAAGTAAACAAAAAGCTACCGAAGCACATCGAACCCGATAATAATAATCCTTTGTATAGTGTTTGATTTTAAGAATTATAGACTCGGCTCTTACAATTAAACCTTTTATACCCCCAAAAAACCCTGCAAATAACATACGATTAAACGGTATATAACTAACAATGAATATGATAGCATTTTTGAAATCAATTTCTAATGCGATGACGTCACTTTAATTATGTGACGTTACGACGAAACGAAAGATGGGTTGCTCAAGCTGTTGTGGAAAAACAAAAACAACAAAGGTGAAACCCCTTAAAGTAAGATATATACGTAAAACATGTGGCTACAATAAACTTTACCTAAAAAAAATAGTTTACCGATAGACATGCATACAGTTTTCTCAGTTTTTGTTTTCGATGCCCTTCAAGATCTTGACCTGTGTCAGCGATTATAAAAGGTAGCCACATTTGAGTAAGGCTAGAATAGAACAAATGATGATTTAAAACGATAGTAATATATTTCGTACCTATTAGATCAACAGTCATTATACTAAGTATTCAAATAATGCGCTAAGTATAAAAAGTAGTGAATATTTCACGACTCAAGCTCCAGTGATCATAATACAAATATCAAAGAATAAAAAACATTCCATTATTCAGTTTGAAAATGAAGAGGTATAACGTTATATACGAAGTAACTACAGTAGGCGTATGTTTAAAATATAAAAAAACCCCACCTACCCTTGTTGTCATATTGCAGTTTATGTTTAATTTATTGAAGTGTGCAAATTTCGTATTAGAAAAAATAAAAAAACGGAATATGATTTTGTTATATTTTTCTGGCTTGTCAAAAATATATTGAGTGAATGTTTTTAGGGGTGGGATAGGGTTTGGGTTTACGTACCTTCATTTTTCCCGATCTGGGGTGTCCGTGCCGAGTAAAAAATCATTAAGGTTGTTTGAATCAGTTCTGACGTCACAAACCCCACCAAATGTGTAAGTCCACAGTCACGCACTGTGCTGGAGTGACTACAGTAATTACAGTTGATGTGATAATGTTGTAGACAGAGGAGGACGAGGACTGGCCGGAGCTACAGGACGGTCCTATCGCCGACAGACAATGCCGGGACGTGCTGTTCCTCATTATCTTCATCCTCTACCTGGGGGGAATGGTAAGCTATCACAGTCACGTTATTAGAGGCCCCTTGAGCTTGGGAACCGGTTTGCATGACTGTGAGTCCCTTCGTATCAATAACTTAGAACCATTTTAACAAGACCTTGGACTTTCAGTTGCGCGTAGCTTCCTTTTTTCTTGCGTCAAAACAAATTAAAAATGACATGGTTTCAAGCGAAATATGCCTCGATTGCGTAGTCTTAGCTAAAAAGCCAGAAATTTGTTGTTGATTTCAAACAGCCATGGCTGAGTGGCTAGCAATGAAATAGACAGGCCTACGTCACATTGCTGTTTGACACAACTACACAAAAGTCCAAGCTCTTGTTAAAACGGTTCTAAGATTTTAACTATGGATACAATTAGCTTGTGGTCAGAACAGGGAATGATGAGCATCTCGAATCCGCTGTGTGAAGGCGCAGGGTCTAAGCCCGTTTTGTTTGCGAGTCTTTTCTTTATCCACAAATAAAATCTATCTTGTGGTCTTAACGGACTTAGCCCCTGTGTGTTAACTCGGATATAATGTACATGACATTGAGATTTTTCTTTAAATTGGTGTATTCTTATGATTAAACCTACATTTGAACCAAAGGACTTGTTTTCTGTATAAGGCATATGTTATTGGAATTCCTCTGCAAATCAAACCAAAAAAATATGCTGTTAAGGACGTTGGATCCTGCGATAAAAAGTCTTAAAGTTTTTTTTTCTAAAGTATTTTTTAAAAATCTACACACACAGCCTAACCAAAATTTAAAACAAAATTTTGAGGTCTAGGCCTATATGCTTCATTTGGCGCTAGGGTGTATTTAATATGACCTTTCTGCACTCAATGTGCAGATTGCGCATAAATTGCTTTTCTCTCAATATTTTATTACCGAAATGAACTATGGCATCAAATTTAAACTATTTAAAATAAATGAAATTAAAATTATCATAAAGAAATATGTTACAATTTCTTTGCCTAATTGATATTTTGACCTTTTTTCACTGATAAAACGCTGTTTTTATCCATTACCGATTCAACATGAAATAAAATTGTTTAAAAGTCTCAAACTTTTTCTCAAATTATGATAAACTTGTCAGAAAAATCTTCAAATTTCAGAAAATAAAGCCAAAAGTATGGGTCTATAATGTAAAAATTGAGATATGGCATGAAATAAACTAATTTTAGCCAAAAATTGGGATTCATTTTTCCTTAACTTTTATGAAATATAAGTTAAATTTGCCAATATGTGTCGATAGAAATATTAAAAAATTGTAAAAATATGTTTTTCAAAACGAAATGAAGATATCCTAATGCACAAACTATCTGGAAATTTTGTTTGTACTGAAAATAAGAAAGCTAAAGTGATGGTACTCAAAATCAACCGAGTTATGAAAAATGTTCATTTTCTTCTTAAAAACCTTCCGCCACAAAATATAGTCCCATACTAAACTCTGTAAATATGCAATTTTTCCTTTACTATTTTATTTAAAATAGTTTAATTGGCATTATAGAACATGAATTTATGAGTAGAATCAATAAATGATGCATTGTTTCCAAAATAGAGGTGGCCTAAAATGGCTACCCAAAAACAGAGGAACGAACCTCTTTAAAACGCAGATAGTTCAGACGGTATTTATAGAATAGAACGATAGCTTCAAAGAAAGGGGTCTAGCTTGTTTGCAAGTTCCTTTCGACGCAAAATATATGTTAAAACTATCCCACCGTGTATTTACCAGTAACACATGTTATTACATGTAGAAGAAAGCGTCTTGGTCACATCGAAATAAATAATTATATTAGAGACAATTGCTGGTGGTTCAGCAGTATTCAAATCATTTCAGTACTGGAAAACTCCCAAGTGAAATTTCATGTCGTAAAAGATAGATAAACATTTTGTAATCATACCTAATGTTTATTTGAAATAAGTCCACTAATGTCACCGACATTTTTTTCTCGTAATGAAGTTTGTACATGTAACATTTTTGTAAAAGAAAATGGCGATCCGGCCACGCCGTAGAAGTGAGATCAGAGAGTCTTATTTCTCTTCTACACCGCGAACGGATAGGATCTCGTCTTCCGACCTAAACAAGAAAATCACATTAAAAAGAACATTTTATACATTGAACATTGACCGAACGAAGTTTCATTTAAATTCGTGGATTGTCAATTTTCAGAACCATTTTAACAAGAAGTTGGACTTTGGGTAGTTTTGTCAAACAGCAAAGTGACGTAGGCCTGTCTATTTCATTGTTGGCCACTCAGCCATAGCTCTTTGAAATCAACACATTTGTCTGGCTTTTAAGCTAAAACCATGCGATCTGGTATATTTCACTTGAAACCAGCGTCATTTTTAACTTGTTTTGACGCAAGAAATAGATAATTACGTCCTACCGAATGTCCAAGGTCTTATTAAAATGGTTCTAAAAGGTCATGTACGTTCGTGGATATTCTGTTTGAAGACTGCGTTTCATAATTCGTTGGGGATATTTATTCGCTGGTAATAGGTACCCACGAAATTCACAAAAATTGAGCCTCCGGGAATATTAATGAGTCTTTAGGAATGATCATGAAATACATTTCCAAGAGTTTCATACCTAGAATATTGATAGATGTCTTGTAATTACTGTTAATCTTCATTCTTTGGCAGGTTTACGTGGCGTACCGCGGGGTTTCCCAGGGTGACCCGTATCGTCTGGTGTACGGTGTGGACAGCTGGGGTAACGTCTGCGACAGAAAGAACACGCCCATACCGGGGGTTCCCCTCTCAGGACGGGACATGTCGGGGAAAAAGTAAGAAATTTTCAATATATGTACCAAAAATCTCGTCTTTTTATCTTGTAAATACTTTGTGGTAAGGTCAAACATCATCACGAGACATCTAGACTTGGTCAAATCGTCTCTACGTCAAAGGAAACGCCAAAATACTTGAGGAAGTGTGATACAGTAGACTTAAGTATGCATAAATGAACGTAATTTAATTTTTCAGAAGAACGTTACATCTAGATCCAGGTTACTATACAGAGTTACTGAAAACCCACATCATCCCTTCCTTCTCTAGTAACCCTGACATCGTCGTCTGCTTGTCTCATTGTCCAAACGAGACGCTGTCTTCGTCAGCGGAGGTAGACGCATACATGGCTCGCACCAACACCAGTCTGTGTAGATATGACACGTCAGCTTACGTCAGTGATGACGACATCTGCCTTAAACCCGTCAAACCGCAGTATGTGTAAACCAGAGGCGTGTTCAACAGATCGAGCGCTCGCGATCGCTCGCCAAAATTTGTGTTGCGGGTATAGGGAAGTTTGGCGAGCGCTCGCGATCGCTTGCTCTATTGAACTCGCCTCAGAAGTTTGTATGTCATTTCGTGGATTCAAAAGATATCCAAATCAATGTTACAAAATATGGTAAAGGGATAAAACTAAAATAACTATTAGGACTCAAACTGTCGATCAAACAAGATAAACCAACGTTATTCTAGCACGAAATATCAAGTCAAATGAAATAACCAATAGCTTTAAGATAAAAAATCATTTTAACTTATCTGACAAAAGATATCACCACAAATTAACCAATAGGACACATGCAAGATTTTCCTTTGTGTTTTGTGGCACCACCGTGTCCTAGCGCTGTATCCCCGACAGGGTGGGACTCGTTTGGATTTCTTTATATCTTTTGTGTCTTGTAGCACCAGTGTGTTCTGGCGCTGTATCCCCGACTCAGTGGTGATGATGGTCAAAGGTATGTCCGGGTCCTTCACCTCACTCCTCAGCGGTATCTCCGGGGGAAGCTTCACCCAGGTAACACCACTACTATAACAGTTACGGGTTTAATCTCTCTAAAACTTACATAGGGCCATTGGAATCCATTCCGTCCACGATGAAACGGTACTCTTGAACTTGTAGAAAGTCATCTCTGATCTGAAGAATACGTGGGTGGAGATTCTATACCTCGCCGCCATCGCCTTCGGTAAGTTGGAACTTTTATAAACATTCGGACTCCATTGTTGACCTTGACTTGTCTGACTTGATAGCATTGCCTGACCGTAGGGACCTCGGTGGTGGTGGTGGTGCTGATGTGGCTCCTTGCCGCCGTCATCATCTGGATGCTCATCTTCGCCGTCATCGCATTCTCTATCGGAGCCTCCGGATACAGCTGGTGAGACTCTGGGTCAGCTCATTGACTCGCTGTTTGGTTATTATTCTGTTGGAGTACGGTTAGTGCCACTCCATACTTTGGTGTTCTTCTTGAGGTACTGGGCCGTTTTGTGTTTGGTTATTTTGTTGGGGTACAGTTGGTACCGCTTTGTGCTGTTTGGGCCATTTTGTGTTTGGTTATTTTGTTGGGGTACAGTTGGTACCGCTTTGTGCTGTTTGGGCCGTTTTGTGTTTGGTTATTTTGTTGTGCTGTTTGGGCCGTTTTGTGTTTGGTTATTTTGTTGGGGTACAGTTGGTACCACTTTGTGCTGTTTGGGCCGTTTTGTGTTTGGTTATTTTGTTGTGCTGTTTGGGCCGTTTTGTGTTTGGTTACTTTGTTGGGGTAAAGTTGGTACCGCTTTGTGCAGTTGGTGATTGCTCTGTTGAGTTACCGTTAGTATCCACTCTGTAGTTGGTTATTATTCTGTATACTTAGGTTTGTTGATACCTAATCTACATTGGACGGTATATTCTGTTACCTGTAGGTACTGTTGGTACCGGTTTGACGCGCGGTACAAAGGACTCCCAGCGAACGAGCAGACAGAGGCAGAAAGGGAGAGAACCCAGACCTGGTTGATCTACGCCGCCGTCACCAGCGCCATCACGGTAACTGTCCATCTAAAGTCACAAAACATGTGTCCACAAATTCATTCTAGCATAACAGGGAAGTCTGTCATCTCACCGATCCACAGCTACATTATGACGCCGTCTTCTTTGTTTTCCAGTTAGTGCTGCTTCTTGTGTTACTCATCATGAGAAAGAGAATTCAGCTCGTAAGTGGAAGTGTTTTATACAAGAGTAGTAAAGGGTTGCCTGGATTTGTGTCGTGCAAGTCATCTTATTAACTATTTATTGCCATTTACATGTATGTTACATTTAAGTTTAATAATTCAGAGAATTTAAAACTATCTATACCAATTTGCGGAGTGGCTTCCTATCGAACTATCTCCCAACTTAATCATATTCATAAACAGAGGAAATCTCTGTGTGAAACTTGTAATATACAATATAGGTGGTACAACTTTTCAAAGAAGCCGGGAAAGCCCTGAAGTGTGTACCGTGTCTGCTGCTACAGCCTGTCTGGGTGAGTATATGTCGCGGACTCCCGCCAAAAGCATTCATGTGATTGTGAACTGATTCGGTTTGTAAGCCACAGTCTCATGTTCCTCCGTTCCTTTCACTAGACGCTGTTGATACTGGTAGGAACGGTGGGAGGACTGGTGCTGATAGCGGTCTACATAGAGACATCTGGTAGGTGTGAGATGTCGCACAAACGATGCTTCTCCCAAGTTAATGGACATTCAAATAATGGTTGATCATATGTGAAGTAATTCTTAACTGTCTTACAGGACAGCCCAATGTGAACAACCAGACGCAGACAGTCTCCTACGAGATGGAGAAATCATGGGAGGTGATTCACACGTGACCAATCATGTGATTCGTTAATGCAATTTTCTTATATTAATTAGAATATTTGAAGTGATTTGTTTAATCTAGCGCTCAGCTTGTGTTTTGATTTTTGTAGTATGTACGGTGGTATCATATCTTTGGATTTTTGTGGATTTCTGCTTTCATCGTTGCGTGTCAAGACTTTGTCATAGCCAGTGCCATAGCCACCTGGTATTTCAAAAGGTAGGCCTGACTCCATCATCTCATCCCCTTTATAAACAAATTCAATAATATTGAATGTCAATATTCTAGTTTCGAAATATCTGTTTCAGAGACAAGTCGTCCATGGGGTGTCCTATCGCTACGGCTATCTGGAGAATCATAAGGTGGGTACATAGCTTCTTCCGCATTGAAAACATTGACAAAGACATCCATAGCGACTTCAGGGCAGTACAAGGGGTAGAATTATTCGTTGCAGATACCACATGGGGTCAATAGCGTTTGGGTCCTTCATCATAGCAGTAGTGCGCCTGGCCAGACTAATTCTGGCCTACATCCAGTCAAGGTAAGCTTACACCTTTGAACTGTTTCTCCCCCACCATAGTGTAGATGCTGTGACACGTCACTGCCCTTACTTCCAGGTTGCGGGGTAAGAGTGGCCCCGTGGTGGACTTCGTTCTCAAGGTGTTACAATGCTGTCTCTGGTGTTTTGAGAAGTTTCTCGCGTATTTGAACAGAAATGCGTACATTGAAATTGGTAAGTATATTAAAACCAATCTTGACTTAAAACAAAAGAAACACTGTTTCAGAGAATAAACATTTCGTGGCGCCCTTCTTGTTTATCTTTAAAGATTTTATCAAAGAAGAAAATGTCATAATGTTTATCTTTACTATTTGGGATAATTTGCAATATGTGTTCGGAATTTTCGCTCTCAAGATGTTGATACTTTCAATTTACACAAAAAAAGTACAATTTTTCTTGATATGTCTAAAGCTATCTTCGGTCACTCATTCTGTACGGGGGCCAAGAAGGCCTTCCTGCTGATTCTGGAGAACGCCTTAAGAGTGGCGGCCATTAACTCTATCGGAGACTTTGTCCTGTTCCTCGGGAAACTCAGCACCATGGCTGTCGTCCTCGTGGTTGGCAACGAATTCTTCCAGGTCAGTCTGAACGGTTCACAGCCTAGGTACAGGGTGTTAGCAGGTGCGACGTCAATTTTAATTACAGAATAAAAGTGCAAATAAATAAACTACAATTACCTTCGAAAAGTGATAAAAAAATAAACATGACTTAAGAAGTTTTAGAGGCATATATCAAGTAAATCGTCATGTCTGGTTTTCTATCCTTTATTCTAGTTTTCTGTTCAACTTCTGTGTCTATCCACATAACTTCTGTAAAGAACAAACATCTGAAGCTCATACTTCGCACAACAGTTGAACTTGACCGGGGGGGGGGGGGGGGGGGGTCATAACTGTGGGCCAATGTCAGCTGATGTTGTTAAGGTCATGGGGGGGGGGGGTCATAACTGTGGGCCAATGTCAGCTGATGTTGTTAAGGTCATATCATCTTATACACAGCTTTACTTGGCGCACACCTTGCTCACGTCTTAATTAAGACATGACCCTGAACTGATGCCATTTGACTATGACTTTGGTCACATCATAAACATTGTGTTTTAATAAAATAACGTCCCAACGAGATTACTGGTATTAGTCTTTAACAATTCAAAGGGACATGAGGATGTAAATTTCGTGTTTGTGCCTCTGACTGTCAGCTGTGCCTTTGCCTATGCCATCTCCCACTGTTTCCTCCTAGTGTATGAGGTAGGTCACATTTCATGAAGATATTTCACCAACAGATTTTACTGGATCCATATTCCCTGCTTTTTCCCTTTCTCTCCAGATTACAATTGATACCATCTTCTTGTGTTTCTGTGAGGATTGTAAGGAAAATGACGGAATCAACAAGCCCTACTATATGAGCACAGACCTACTGGTAAGATCACAACACCGATCTTACAGTGGCAAACACTGAAATTAATTTGGATAAGTCCTTTGAGTATAGGGACTTTACAATTTCACTAGTCATTTAAACTTCAATTCTGTTATAAAATGTTAATACATAATTTCCTTATAGAACTATATGCAGAAAACAAGCAAAATAATGAACATGGACAAGCAAAAGAAAAAGAAAAAAGAGGAAACAGATCTCGCAACTGTGTAGCCATCTTAAAATGGACTGAGACAGTGAAGTTCTTGGGTAAACGTAGGGAATCAAGGGACATAAATCAGGAATAACAAACATTTTTGTCTTATATAACAATTCTTTTATAATAAATATTTTATACAAGTGATGAAAGTAACTTCACATAATGAACAGAAATGTTGGATAAATGGTCTGTTTACAATGAGGGTGAGGATAAGGCAGCATCAGCGTGAATCAGTGACCGAAGAAACTGAAATGAAAGAAAAAACAGAACAAGTTAAAAGTTTAATACTGTTTCTAGAAATAATAATTTTATCTCAGATCAAATGCTCTAGTGTTGCAAAACTGGGCACTTACACTAGCATGAGAAACATAACGAAAATATTCCATAATCCTATGAAGATTCTGAAGTAGCGCAGACTCTGTAAAAACTCTCGAACCTTCTCCCCTGAAAACAACAACTTCACACTTACACTGCTTGTAAATCATAGTCAAACTTATCAAGAACAAACTTCAAATCAAGAATTGAATTAGAATTTCATTTACATGTTGCATTATCTTGAAATAGATGAGATGTCATCTCTATGACCTTTACACTGTACACAGGGTTATTTTTGCTCCGAGTAATTTTTGCCCTTCTACAGTTTTGCCCCGTCTTGAATTCACCAAGATACGGTTTTGTTTAAAAAAAAATAATTTGATACCTTGAAATTCGCTCAGCTTATATTTTGGCCAGATGAGAGCGAGGGCAAAGGGGGGAAAATAAAATGGGAGCGAATATTTGCCTGTACACAGTATGTACCAGTGAGTGTTTACAAAATAACACAGACACCTAAATTTAATACTGTTAGTAAACTATAGAGATATTCATAAGTTCTCGAATGTTGAGAACTATAGGTACAATTCAATTGACACACATTTCCCCAGTCAACAATTTATGAAAGAATTTATAAACTACCTAAGGTTGGTTCAGCATTCACTTCGAACTGGTCATTCTTTGCTTTGACCCTGGCAAAAAAAAAAGGTTATAATTCATATAGTCTGTTGAAAGTCCTCAAAAGAACAACCATTTCTCAATTTTAAAGAGTGACTGGACATAGCACTGTATTGTTAAAAAGGGACTGAAAGGTACTTACAGTTTAAAGTTCAAGATAGCACCAGCATTCACCAACAAGGTTCTAAACAGAGAAAATGATTTTGGTGTTTAGTTGGCGTGTACCATCCATTTACAATTCATTAAATGTAAACAATACTTATTGAAAGTTATAGTCAAAACAGCGTCGTAACATAAGTTTTATTTGATATATATTTTTTTCAAATATAAAAGCTTAATAGCCTGAAAACTTACCCAAATAAAATCAAGTCTGAAATCATGTTTACGTTGTCATTTCCATTCCCAGTAACTCGAGGATAAATGATTCGATTTCGTTAACACTCGTTCTTCCCTTGTTTCGACTTGCAAAAATGTTCGTGTTGAAATGCCGTAATGCAGATAAATTGATACTGAACACAGTCACGAGTCTTTTCAACTTTGTTTAACTTTTATATCTAAAATGTTTAAAAAGTACCAATTCGTTTTAGAAGCTTATTTTCATGAACATCTTTTTGACGGATTCATCAGATCTTATCATCTAAATTTCTTCACGGCTTGAATACAGTTACAGTTTGAATAATAATTTAAACGGTTTAAAAGAGATGTAAATATAAACAGTAAATTGTTTTCTCTGGTGATTTATGCGGTATGAAATTATATAAGAATTGATAAAGAAAGGTTAATTATCAATATTTTGTAAGCAATATCTGCTACTTCCAGTTTCATAGCCGTATGAATCACCAAAAGACAGATTTTTGGGTTAAAATATAAATGCGTCAACGTTGCCTTTCTTTGAGGTTTTTTTGTATCGCATGACGCATCGTCATTCACCAAATGCTGCTCCCTAAATGACAGAGAAAATGTCAAATCAATTTGAATAAATCATTTTTGCGTAACTAAATTTCATAAATTGTTGCTAAAACCTGCTACATATGGATTATTGTTTTTGTTTATTAAAAAAATTATCTATACTCAAACAAAAAGATGTGAAACTTGTTGAAAACATTGATTTTGTTCAACATTTCTTGTATGGGGTATTCTTCATCTCTGACGTACACGTACATGTTAACTTTAATGACTGAAAACAGTGCCACCAAAATACTATAAATGATAACAAAAACCTTTTCATTTTTCCAATTGCAATTCCTTGTAAACACATCAGAGCTATAATGTTTAACCTGCGTTGATTGATAGAGGGGAGGGGGTACATCTAGAATTTTCATTACGAGAGAAAACATTGAAATAACTGATTTTTATATACAATGTACATCATACACATGTACGTATGATAAATATATATGTGTACATATTACACAACGATTCAACGCTTTGGACCAAATATAGCGTGTTAGTAATGGAACAAAAACGTTTTGGAAAGAAAATAAAGAGCAATAAATTGGTTTGATCTGCTAATTGGCAGCTCTAAGGGCCCCTAACCGATGTGTTTTTGGAGGGCAGCGAAACGTGGGACTAGCGTTAAATAAGTATTTGATATTTTGAGGTAGCAATGTCGGTACTGCCCATCTATGCAGGAGAGTTACACTAGCTAAGTACCAGTTTGTTGGTAATCTCCTTGGTCTGATACACCAGTCCCCTGGTCTTTGTTTACTGTCACGTCCTCTCTATGAGTGTTTACCGGGATGTCAAACACATTCGGACTCTTGTATATCGTCATAGTTGGACTAACCCGCGACTCTTTCTTGTCTACATCGCACTCTTCACAACTAGCATTACCCTTGTCTTTTCCCTCTTTTAGGTTTTCCCCGTTTTCTTCCCGCAGTTTTGAATAATCCACTTCATAAACCTCCACATTTCCACCCTTTCTGTGACCGATCCACAGTTCATTTCCCTCATCCACCGCTAGGGACAAGGGGGAGAACTGCTTGTCGAACCGCAGACCCACTGAGGAGAAACCCTCATCCCTCAACAAGATACACACATTCCCATCCCAGTTCGCTACAACCACATTGCCCAACTGGTCAAAACACAACCCTTTCGGTATAAAGGGGCGCGAGAAAGTGGTGGATCCATCAAAGGAGGAGATCTCCCGCCCCTCTATGGACATCAGAACGACTTTTTTCAGTAGGTAGTCACCGACGGCTATCTCTTCATGCTTGTTCACGCCGACGTACAGAGGGTACTGGAACTCCTGCTTCGTCCGTAAAATTTTCCTGAGCATTTTCCCGTGAGTATCGTAGATGAACACGCCGTACTCCCTACCTATACCCGGTACATACCGAACAGAGGTGACCCCCACCCCGGCCACGATCACATGGTCACGTGGGGAGGTACTTATCTCGGTAGGGTGGGTCATCGTCATTTGAGCAAAGACCGAGATTTTCACGCCGGTTTTCAGTGTCACTTTTAGAACCAGTCTTTCTTTAAAGCACACTAAGTACATGTTCCTTTCCGAGTCTAACGCCAGGTCGGTGATGTTTTGGTGTATCCCTGTCACCTTGTGTTGTAGACCCCCCTTTCTGTCGTACAAAGCCACTTCAGAGTTCTTTATGACGATCCAGGAATGGAGAGGAGAAACGGGCCAAATAGAATTGATACAGCCACCGAATTCCCGACATCTAAAGTGAGATTTTAACTTGACGTTTGAAGTCTTAGCATCAGGCAAGAAACCGCTCTCTGTGTCACGTGACTGGATGTTAGTACCTTCTGCAAACGTTTTGGCGCGTTGGAAGTTTTTAGTCAGATTTGTTCTTTTAGGTTTGCTTATCGGCTTCGGAATCATTGTTGCCCCTCTCTGAAGTCTGAAAGGACTGTTTGATCTAGGCACAAAGGTCCGTGATCGGGTTATCTTACTGTCTGGGGAAACCCTTCCATCGTTAGTGGGTGACTCCAAACGGCGTCCCACGACCAGGAAGCCGGAACACACGGGACACAGGAAGTTCTTGCCCTCATTGTAACAAGACATGGTCGGGAAGGTCTGGGCACAGTCTTTACACAGGGCCTTCTTTGGGTCCACATTCTGCGTTATCTCGTTACCTTCCATCATGTTCTATTGTTTGTACAGCATGTGTGTAGTTAGGTTCTTAAAATCTGCTTTACGGAATACCAAACCCGATGGTCTCTTTAAATAGCTTTTTAAATCGCACTCTCGCCGGGAGAAGTTTTAAATGGAGGCAATATATATATTGATTGTGTTTGTGTATTGATTGTTCAAACTTCAATCGAAGATGTCAGAGCGAGATAAGGCTTCAACAATGACCATTTAATGTATCAAAGAACTGTTCTAAAGTGGCGTCTCAGTTTTGCAGTTGAGAAGCAATATAATTATGGAGAAAGTGAAACTCTCATTTTTTCTTTGAATATATTTCTTATTGACTATAAAATAAATGAGAAAAAATAAAATGCACCTATTACATGCAAAATTGAGTTTAAAGCACAAAATGATGCAGTTAATTTAACATAAAAGCAAGTACATTAAAAGGAATAAAAATATTTTACGAAAAAATTTTCTCGCTGATTTTATCTATAAAATTTTTTATGGTATATTTTTTTTTGGTCTTGTTTTATGGTATATTGATAAATGAAATATTCTCACTAATTTCATCTATGTCTATAATTTGTTTATGGTATTGACATTTCTGGGTTGTTTCAATACAAAAGATTTTACGTTGGAGACGTCTAATGGAAGATTCCTTAGTATGAACATGAAATTTATAATGGATATTAAACCATTTCTCTTAACTTGCTTCATCTGTATTAATATGATATAGCCAAGTCATTAGTCGTTATATATTTTGTTGAGCGCAGATTGGAAGCATAGAATAAATGGCTTTTTGTTTCATGAATTAAGTTTGCCCACAAATACACGTTTCGATATACATGTTAAGGACAGCTATACGACTACATAAAGAAAAAATGCACGTGCATGTAAATTTAACATGCCAACAGTTTAATCTACTAAGACCGGCGATGGTCAGGAATCTGAACTGCGTGTGTCGGAGCGTTGTCACGTCCATCATCACATGGAAGAATGGCTGGTGTTATGATCAATATTCCGCACTTGTTTCAACTTACTATCTATGTTCTAAAGGAAAAGGGGTCGATGTCATGAGTAATGATAAATTGAATGAAAAAGATAAAACACACACCTTGGATTTGAAAATGGTGAAGAACCTGTTTTAAAGTGGGTGCATTCAGTATTACAACCAGGTGCATTATCCTGCACAGAGCATATGTTTATACCGATCTATTATTCTATGTAGTTTAGAGCCGCTTTACAGAGCATACTTACAAATGAAATGTCTTAAGTTCTTAAATTTCTTATTATAAATTTCTTCTCATATCCAATTTCACACGTATGTTAACTTGAGACACTGCCCGGAACATTAAAGTAAAAGTAAAAAACTGTCCTTTTGGGCTACGATCATTAGTGGCATAATTAATTAAACAACACGGGTAATGGAGACATTTCAGCAGACGGTGACTAATAGAATCATTCATTATTACGAGTGTGGGATAGTGAAATTCCACCGAGGGGACAAGATTCACTGTCTAGGACGAGGCTTTGCCGAGTCCTAGACCGTGAATCTTGGCCCCGAGGTGGAATTTCACTATCCCACACGAGTATATAATGAATGATTATTTTTCTCGCATTATATTAGCTTAAAAAATGATGTTTGACAACTTTCTGTTATGACGTTCAAAAGATTACTTTCGGTTTATCCCTCCGCGTGCTTCAAATAGTGCAAGTTAAATGAAAGCATACGACAGTTTTTCCAATTAAAATATGAAAAATTGTAATTAATTATGCAACACAATTACTTAATGGATAATCTCAATGCACTATTTTGCATTTCCCTACAGCAGACAACGTTTGTTTACGTTTTAAAACAGCGTAGTTATACACAGTGTAAGACAGAAAAATCTCACACTGCTGTCTCACACCGGACAAACCGATCTCACACCGGTGATAATGCGAGAAAAATATGTCTCAGCGTTCTCATAGCGACCCGCTAAAAAATAATACAGGGATATCATTTATTTCCCGAGTCTTTTGTCAGTGTAAGATTTGTTTTTTTAAGACATTATCTCAGACGGTCGCACACAGCTTACCTGCCGTCTCCACACAACTCAACCCGGGGACAGTGAATATGTACCACTTTAAGCTGTATCCCGCATCTGCACTCTCGAATGGAATGTTCCACTTACGTCGTTCCGCGTGACTGGGGGAGCGATTTTGGCACTACCTATTAATAGAGTGGGATACCCCAGTCTGAGAGATAAGTGTTCGCCCAGTCTGTGAAACTGATTAGTTTGCGAAAAATGGCGACGAGGAGAGCGTACGTCCTCATAGTGCCAACATTACTATTTTACCTCAAATTTTCAAATGGAGAAGTTTTATCGCCACCGTATTTTAACCTGGCTCAGCAGAGGCAGATCTATGCAAGTTCCACGTGCGGGGTGGACGTTGTGGGGCCCGAGCTCTACTGTCGACTGACAGGGGCTAGTTCAGAGAATGGATTTGCCGACCCAGAGCGCGAAATCATCCAAGGACAGTACTGTGATGTGTGCGAACCCAGCCTCCCCGAGAAGCGGCACCCTCCCCAGTATGCTATAGATGGCACGGAGCGCTGGTGGCAGAGTCCGCCCCTGTCCCGGGGGATGGCCTACAACCAGGTCAACCTAACCATTGATCTAGGACAGGTAATGTGTAATTCTGTACTCTAAAATTACTTAGTTTACATGTATATGTATGTATGCATGGTAAGCGTTAAACTGTAATAGGTGTCAGACTCAGCAGCGAGTTGGCCGCATTTTCTAAATCCGTTACCATGACAGCTGCTGATAAGAGATTTTGGCAGAAGCTGTGTTATCAGCAATTAGGATCAGGGTGTATACACAAGCTGAATGTCTAATACCTACCACAATAAGTGTACACTTGAGGCTTGGAACCCCTCATTGCTGTCCATTGTCTGCAAGGTTTACCTGGCTTCATCTTGACTCTAGGTGTGAAATGAACAGCTCTCAATCATAAAAGTCAGCTGGCAGGACCTACTGAGTCAATCTAATTATGGGCCACCTCGGCAATAAATAATAGGGTTATGATTTGTTATTCTTTACTGTGATCTTGATCCCATTCAGTGGAGGAAATATAAATACAATCTTACATAACAGTCCTTGTTTATCAATAAAATTATACCTCTCAGGCCTCAAGTGTCTGTTTGTTTAACTTTTGAGAAATGTCACAGTATGTTTAAAGGGATTTTTATTTGGAAGCCCTTTGTCCAGCCCAAAGGAATTTTATAGAGGATCTTAAAATTACATTAACATGGTGGCAAGAGAAATGTTATTATTCACAAGGGCCTCCTGATGTCATATTTTTATATTAATATTACAACTTATTACTTTTGAGTTATTTTAGTCTATACTGAATCCTTTATGATTTCCAATGTACATGAATATACAAAGAAACCCAATTTTGTTCAACAAGTAAATATTTTAAACAAGTATTGTCACTGTTTTAGATCAAGAACTTTAGAAATCAGGCCTGATAGATATTCATTAAATTATTTGTCTGCTGTGAAATTTAATATGAAGATATTTGGAAATCTTAGAAATAAAAAATCAGCACTAAAAAAAAAGAAAAAATATCCATTGAAAGCATGAAAGACCCCATCCATCCACACTAAATTAAAAAACCATACATAACCCATATATATGTATTCTCTTTACATTTTTGTTATTAGGAATTCCATGTTGCATATGTCTTCATCAAAATGGCAAACACGCCCCGCCCTGGGGTGTGGGCCTTGGAGAGATCTACAGACTTCGGTCTGTCATGGAAGCCATGGCAGTACTTTGCGGACACCCCAAGTGACTGTATGAAGTTCTTTGGGGTACAAGCTGACCGGGATATATACGCTGATGATGCAGTCATATGTTCTACCGAGTTCTCTAAAATTGTGCCTCTTGAAAATGGAGAGGTGAGTTTTTTTTTTAAATAAAAAAAAACCAAAATAATTTATTACACGTGGCCTCTGTAGCTAAATTAAAGACTCCTTTTTTTGTAATATGAAATTGCTATAAAATTTCTTGCTACAATAAAAAATTATTTTCCCTTTCTCAGGCCACTTTTATTTTACTAAACGAATAACAATTGTATGAATAACTTGATATGTAAGCCTATTGTTTCAGTTGTGAATGTAACTATTTGTCCCATGTGCAAAAGTGGGTGATTAAGTGAGAAATTATTTTCTTTGTGAAAAGAGCATTGAGTTTCATGATAAGAAATGCCCCAGTTTATAATATGAAACAGCTGTATCTGATTCAGTGATGTGAAACATTCCAGCCACTACTTGAACATCTTGTTAGCTCACACAATGCCTCCCTGTGTATATATGTGAGAGTGTGTGTGTTAGTCAGTAAGATTAAAGCACTGCAGCCTGGTCAGTGGGTGCATGTGTTACTTAAGACTCCTGTAAGTCCGTGAAACCCAGGGAATGTCACGACGTACTGACAGAGTCTGCAGTCTGCTTTGTCAGCAATGACACAGAGAGACTGTCCACTAACTGTGGCCATGGGTCAGTGCACTGAGTGCAGCCAGGGTACAAACACGGCCAGTCCACTGTGTCAGTGATAGCAGACCACTCGCTGACCCAGCTCTCACAGACGTCAGCCTAGAGATGTGCACTACTTGTCATCGAATCATTGACGGGTGCATATCTAAATACATGTATCAGCCGTCAACACTTTAAATATCACCTCCTTAACAATGCATTGCTGGCATGATTTAAATACTTTCCTCAACACCTCCGAGGAATTTGACATTAAAGCTTAAATTTCATTGAGAACAAAGTAGCAATTGATAAATGAAATCTTTTAGCCCTGATTATGGTAAGGCCTGCTTTTCATGTAAGTGTGGCGGTGTCTATCAGCAGCTTACTCTGATTGGCTGATAAGCTGGAAGTGCCTGATCTCCACAGCATAGCCCGAATCCACTGAGAGTCTGTCCTATTGATAAGGGGGATTTAAAATTAATGCTGTAGAATAAGGTTGTTATGATTTTATAAGAAAATGTTAAAAGAACCATGAAATTACCATTAAACTTGGGTTTCTTATTTCCCTTTGTCCTTCACTGGTAACATTGTTTTCAAGGACACATTCTTTCAATGTCTTAGAAAACTTTATATACTGTATTATACAGGGGTTTTTATTTCTGATTGTGCTTTGGTATGGGAGTGTGTGTGAGTCTGTGTAAGTGTTGCCACATTACCCCTAGGTAATCCTCTTATCATCATGGCTGCAGTACCAGAGATCAACATCTCTCTTAGTGCCTAAAAGTTTGGTGATAAGCAAGATAAGAAAATCTCAGAGGATCAGCTATAATATGCAGAGAGAGAGAGAGAGAGAGAGAGAGAGAGAGAGAGAGAGAGAGAGAGAGAGATTTTCAAGTAAATCAATGTAAAAAAAAAAGCATTTATTTTGATTCTATTTGATGAATAACTATTCAATCCCTCTCACACTAGTTTTGCCAATTTCCCCTATATATAAAGTTAGACAAATGAAGATCAAATACTATTAATAATTTACAACTCCTTAGATAGAATGGTGTTCTTGTTGAATATAGACAATTCTCGACAGTGCCAAACAACATAGCACTTATTTTCACAGGTTCCATTGTGGAGAACTATTAATCAGCTGTTAAGGTAGCTCCATACTCGTAAAATTCTCTGAGGAAAGTTGAAAAACCGAACTGATTTCGACTTAATAGACTTAAATGTCATCAATTGTTAGAAAAAATATACATGTCATCGCACTTTTTGAGCTGCCAGATAAACATAAACTAAAGCATATTTTAGCATTAGAAAAATGTTTTTTTTTTTTGTTTAAAGTAAAATCTTGTAGGCAGAAATTTGTTTTTCTTGTTTAATTTTAATGTCAACTTTATCAGGAAACTAAAATTACAAAAATATTTGAAAATTGATTGTTGGAATAAGAAAAACTAAAGCATTTAGACATACAACTGAGAGAAAAGTCAGAAAACGAGTTATTTCTCCTTTGCATAGATAAAATATATGAAAATTTGGAAATTTAGTATAAAATTAAGTGCGAAAATATCTTGAACCTATCAATAACTCTAATTACATCCATGTAATTATATTCACATAAAATAAATAATACTATCTTGCACAATTTTTAAAGAATTCAAAGTTTTACAAAAAAGTGTGACATCACAGAACACTGGATCTACTCTAACACTGTATCCTTTGGATTTGATTTTGTTATATGATATCAGTATACAGAGTATTGAAGATTTGCTTGCATTTGCTCCTATTTTTTTTTTTTTTTACACACAATTCAATTGATGTAGAATTATCAAATATTGGATATTGCTTTTGAGTGATTTTAGATTTTTACCATTATATATGATAAAATAACTAAAACTTGGAGTATTTTTAACCGTACAGAAAATTCTAATTTGATTTTTTGGGGGATCTATGCCATTTTGAACCCCCAAGTTTTGCAAAACTTTAATATACACATGTATCACTGAAACAGTTTATTTTAAACATTTTGCATGACTTTTTGTAGTTATAAAAGAGAATAAGAGATATCCGTAATTTAGTTGGAGTTATGCCAATTTTGAACTTAGAAATTTAATGTCTGTCAGTTCTGTTCCTGTAAGACAAACTGTACTATAAACTCTCAACAGAATTTTTACGAAACTTAAAGTGAATAAGGATCTGATGTATATAGATATGCATGTTTGCTAAAATTCTGATTCAACATTTATTTCTAAGAGTTATGTTACTTTAAAATAGTTCCTACTTGTAATTCAAGCAATCATTGTCATTTAGTATGTGTTGGATTGTCAAGCAGTTTGCAAGCATGGGATATTTGAGCTTTGCATGCTCATTCTCCCAGTATTGGAGTTTAATTTCTAACAAGGGAGACAATCAGCTTATCCTTAAACAGAAGATGTCATAAACTGTGCGCTTTCTGGTTCAGTTGTTTAGTGCTTGCACTCATTGGATTGAATGTTTTAGAATTTCTATAAACAAATCTTTAAGATTTCTAAACTTTTTGTTTTCTTAGAAAAAGCTCAAATGTTTGAATAAAGCTGTGTCTCTTTTAAGAAGAAATTCTCTCTACATCAAAACATAATACTGAATGACTGTAATCATTTTGTAAGATTTCTTTCTACATGCATTGTTTTGGTCGGTAGATTGTGGTTTCCCTGGTCAACAATCGCCCAAGTGCTCAGAACTTTACATATGCCAGCAAGCTCCAGCAGTGGACCAAAGCCACCAATGTCCGACTCAAGCTGCTCCGAACCAAGACGTTACTGGGTCACCTGATGGCAGTCGCCCGACAGGACCCAACTGTCACCCGCAGGGTAGGGATGCTTCTGTGTAGTCTGACCAACATTGTTTTATACTCACAGTTACCAAAAAGACTCGGTAGATAATTAAGTTTGGTTTGAGTCAACATGCATATAATGATACTTGGTTTGAGAGTTCTGTGATATACAAAGAGCAGTATACATGTATTGTGCAATCTCAAGTACAAACAATTATTAATCATCAAAGAAGAATAAAAGTAAAAGGATGGAAAATAATTTGGATTCATATTTTATCATTTTGTCTTTCTAGTACTTCTACAGTATTAAGGATATTTCCATTGGAGGCCGATGCGTGTGTAATGGCCACGCCAACACGTGCGACAGAAGCGACTCCAATAACCCTAACCTCCTGGTCTGCTCATGTAAACATAACACATGCGGCAGCCAATGCGAGACTTGCTGTCCAGGATTTGTCCAGAAGAAATGGAAGCAGGCAAGGGCAGACAAAATCTTCATGTGTGAACGTAAGTTATGTTTAATACTTCATTGTTGTTAACCTAGTTATTCATTTCTTATTACGTGTTAACAAATCGGAGATTATTAGTTTTAAAATCCAAGCTTAGATCCAATCTCTATGGTTTAATATTAATTAAGTATACTAGATAGCCTGTATGCTATCAATTGTAGATATTTTATACTGATATCTATAGTACACATACGATATAGTGACAATTTGTATTTTTGTTGTACAGCCTGTGAATGTTACGGCCATGCCACCAAGTGTCTCTACGACGAGGAAGTGGATCGGCTTGGACTCAGCGTGGATATGTACGGAAATTACCAGGGAGGCGGAGTCTGTCAAAACTGTCAGGTGAGCCAGACTGCTGACTACTGTCACTCAAAAAAAGCATTAAAGATATGCCAAAATGCAATATGCTGTACTTTTTAATTCAATTAAATGATGAATTGATGATTTCAGCACAATACGTACGGTATTAACTGTGATAAGTGTGCGGCTGGTTACTACAGACCCTACGGAGTCCTGAAGAACGACACAAACGCATGTAGACGTAAGTGGAGGTGTTCATTTAATGCACTATCTGTAGAATGCTGGGTAATTAACTGTGACTGAATGACCTCTATGTATGACCTTTGACCTTTCAGCCTGTGACTGTGACCTGAACGTTTCTACAGGGGAGTGTGAGGAAGGGTCGGGACGATGTTTGTGTCGCAAGGAATACACAGGCCTCTATTGTGACAGGTAAGTAACTCATCATTAAAACCTCGATGTTTGGGTACACAGAACATGTTCCCAGGAAACAGTATTGTGTGCCTTGTTTCAGTAAACAGATAAAGTAACTGTTGTGATGTTCCTTCCTTTGTAGTTGCGCCCCGGGATACGAAGGTTACCCCACCTGTGTTCCCTGCCAGTGTCACATGAACGGTACAGATGGAGAGATCTGTTCACTAGAGGGGGGCCAGCCCTGCCCCTGTAAGGAGAACTTTGTGGGTAACCGCTGTGACATGTGTGCCTCAGGATACTACAACTTCCCAGAATGCACTCGTAAGTCTATTGTCTAAGAGATTTGCAGGGTGTATAGCATTTTTCTCCTGGTGGAAGAAATGTACGATCTTGATTTGTGAAATTTGGTGTTAATGACCTACTTTTGTGGTCAATTTCAGCGTGTGCCTGTGAGACATCCACTGGAGGATCCGCAGACAACAACTGTGATGTGGAGACTGGGCAGTGTCCGTGCCAACTTAACTTTGCCGGCAAGGAGTGCAACCAGTGTGCCCATGGCTATTACAATTACCCAGCATGCACCTGTGAGTCAATGACATCATCAACAAAGTATTTTTGAAATAAATCTAAAGATTTTTGACAGAATATCTTTTTAAATACATGTAGTTATGTAGAGATATTGAACACCTATATCAGTTATTGCAAATTAAAAGATGAAATATGAATTTGATTTATTTAATATAGCTATCAAACTTTCATACAAGGCACATAAACTGTAGTTGGAGAGCAATGTTAAGTGATAACTTGAAATGACTAACAGAATAATCAGTATAAACTGTAGTATCAATGTAAATACATTGTGTGTGTTCCAGTGTGTGACTGTGACTCGTCGGGAACGTCGTCGGAGATCTGTAACAAGACAACAGGCCAGTGTCTGTGTAAGGAGAACTTCATGTTCCCTCGCTGTGACCGCTGTGCACCTGGTCACTATAACTACCCCACGTGTCAAGGTCAGTCTCAATCTTACATCAATGATCTGGGAAAAAGTTGACTAAAACTCAAACTTTTGGAACTGTGTTGATTAAGGTTTTGACCATTTGATTACAAAGTATACTACAGTGCATCTAAAGAATATTGGAATTAAAGATTATGTTGAGCGTGGGTAAATAAACTGGTAGTCATTATAATCATATATTAGTATTTGTGTGTCCAGCAGGTTAATGGAAACATCTAAAATTTTATTTTTAAAATTTTATTTATACAAGTACTCTATTGTCTGTGTTAGAAATAATAAGTTTATTTACTGGTATATGCACTTGTCTATGTTATATATAGTGAGTTTATATACCGGTAAACAACTTTTTGTTTACAGTGAGTTTATCTATGCAACATTTTGTCTATAGTGAGTTTAGAAACTATTATAATATTTTGTCTATAGTAAGTTTATATATATTATTATGACATTTTGTCAACTGCAGAGTGTCAATGTGCTGAGCCGGGCTCCATTGAGAAGGTGTGTCGTGAGGATGGTCAGTGTCCATGTAAACCAAACTTTGGAGGGCGTACCTGTGGCAGGTGTCATCCAGGCTTCTACCGCTACCCAGACTGTGCTTGTAAGTACGAAACCAGCGAATACAGCACCTGATGCAAGAATAATGCACTAATGCAGTTAGAGAGTAAATTGTACATCATGTGTCTCAGGGATGTTTGATTGAATTACATGTATAACATTAAGCATCTTTGGTTGTGTGATTAAATTGGTGCATCGCGTGTCCTTATTGTGTTTCAGCCTGTAACTGTGACCGGTACGGATCGTACGGAGAGACCTGTGAACAGTTGAGTGGACAGTGTGAGTGTCGCCTGACCTTCGACGGTCTGAGCTGTAGCAAGTGTAAGGAGGGATTCTACAACTACCCCATGTGTGAAGGTATCCTGTGTTAACTGTGGATTCATATGATCAAATCAAATTAAATTGATTCAAGTGTCAACAAATTCTTTAAAATCTGTTTTTTGCTCATTGTGAAGCTGTCTTATAACTGTAAATTTATTGACTCAGTATTGATTGATTTTGATTTGTAGAATGTAACTGTAACCCTGCTGGAGCCAAGGAGATCCCGGGGTACCCCCTGGGAGGGTGTGGTGAGGTCATCAAAGGTCAACTGTGTGAGTGTAAGGAGCGTGTGATGGGAAGGATATGTGATCAGTGTATGCCCGGCTACTTCAATTTGGACAGAAACAACCCACTGGGCTGTGAAGGTAGGTCCTCGTCCACTACCCTATCTATCTCTGTTGGAATATGAGTCTCAAATTCATGAAAACGTTAACTTGCCCTAAGGAGGCTGGGTATCATCAGATTAACCATCAGATCTGCCTATATGCAATGCCAAACGATTTTTACTACAATAAAAAGATCTAATCAAACTGAGCATCTTTCGAAAATTTCATCAAAATCGGTTGAGTATAAGCGAAAATATTCCGATAAAACCTGAATTCTTACCTGAACGGTTTACTGAAACGCGCGCTTTTTTGTCTACACAGGCTGTGACGTCACAACTAGGACAGAAATGATGTTTTAAGCTGTAAAATTTTATTTTGTAAAGTAAAATTCAACATATATTAGCTTTGGAATTAAGTATTTTACGAAATATTTATGAAGAGCTTTACTTATTGAGATCAGTTTAGTCTAAAAATGGCCCCAACCATCAAGCTCTCTTAAATTAAATGTCTAATTATTAACATTGTATCAGTACATATTTTTCTATTAAAAAACCACTACTGAACTTGTGTTTTCTGCCCTGTTTTATGAAAATTATGGGAAAATGCACTGTTTATGACCTCACAATTAACCTTTTGAAAGTCTAAATCACTTAACTATTTATAGATTCTTAATTCATGGGTATTTTTGTGTAAATAAACGTTACATTTCAATTTTTTGTGATATTTTAAAATTCTCTCTAAAACAGGGCAAAATATGTCTGAAATTGTACCCAGTTCTTTACATTTAACAGATCCAATCATGGAAGGTTTTATTAATATTCTATGAACATTCAGTAATCTTTTGTGTTTTTGAGCTGTGATGAATGAGTTATTTCCCTATCAGAGTGCTCCTGCTATGCCCCTGGTACTGTGGCGGGACTCAACATGTGTCACGCATCGTCAGGTCAGTGTACCTGTAAACTGGACGTGGTCGGGCGGCGCTGTGACACCTGTGCCAGTGGATTCTATGGTCTGTCTGAGGCCAATCCATTTGGATGTACAGGTATGTACTTCATAATAAAGCAGTTAGTAGTTATTGCCAGTAGACTGTGACTTATCATGGTAGCATTGGTTGAGCAGAAATAAAGGACAATCTATTTGCTATCTTTAGAGTGTGATTGTGACAGTGGTGGATCCATCAATCTAAGGTGTGAGCAGAGAACGGGACAGTGCCCCTGTAAGCCGCGAGTGGGTGGCAGGCGGTGTGATGTGTGAGTACTACTCAGGGACTCAGTAATTACAACCAGTATGTATTTGAGTGACACTGAATACAAGGTATTAACTTTGTGTTGATTGTTATTTCATATTTTCAGACCTGAGAGGAATCACTTTTACCCTACCCTGCAGCAGTTCAAGTATGAGATAGAAGATGGGCACACTCCGGAAGGATCCAGAATAAGATACGGCTTTGATGAGACATTTTTTCCCAATTTCTCCTGGAGAGGTTATGCCATTTTGACAGCTATACAGGTACTAGCCACTAAGAGCTCATGTTATTTACATGTGGTTCATTATCGTTCATATAAAATTAAATTTATCAACCTTGGCAACTTTTTATTCTTTAAGTTATTTTGATTTCAGCCTGAGGTTGAGATGGACATTGAGATCAAGAAGCCCAGTTTGTACCGCTTGATTTACCGTTACGTCAACGTAAATAACAACATTCTGCGAGGACAGGTGAAGCTTAAACCACACAATCCGACAGATGTCACCCAGAGCAGTGAGGTCTTCTTTCAGGTGACCACGGAGCCAATGTTTGTAACCGTGGGCAGTGGGAGGGACTATGAATTTGTCCTGAATCCAGGTCGCTGGACTGTCTCCATCAGCTCCCCCGATATCCTACTTCTGGTGAGGATCTTTGTAAATTGTTTGGAAATTTATGCAATGATTTTGTTGATCTTACTGTAAAAGCTTTTCTCTATATTGGACCTCAATTCAGCAATAAATACATGTATTTCTTAATTCTTTTTTTTGTTGTTGAACAGGACTACATGGTACTAGTACCAGATGCTTACTATGAGGCCACAGTTTTGCAAGAGAAAGTTACTCGTCCATGTAAAATCCCTGGAGATCAAGGGCCGTAAGTAGTGTTACACCAGCTCAGATTTCCTTTGAATCGGATTTTACTACAGTTTATGAGTGGTAAATGATCAGCTGGTCCATGAATGTATTACAGGTGTGTATCGTATGGGTATCCCGACCTGGAGACATTCCCCACTGTCATTGGAGGATCAGGATTCGTTATAGACCGTAACGGAAGCCAGATCCCGACCCAGGTGTTCCCCAATCAAATCATTCTGGATGAGCTGGGAATCCCCACTCTGGCCCAGCTGGACAATAGCCAGGTAAATATCATTTTCTCAATATGTTATTGGCAACACGTACACGTATATCTGGAGTCATATATGTACATTTGGGATATAGCAACCTCGGCTGAATATGGATATTGTCATGAAAACAATTGTTCATTTCCTCAATTAAACATTTGCAAAAAAAGAAGACATATACATGAAATACAAGGTTTACGGTAATTGTTACAAAGTTCATCACAATGAACAGCAACCAATGCATTCAACACAGTATAACAATGGCTGCTGCTTTTGATGACAGTTTAATTAATATGCACATATTTGTGATAAGTTTAATTGATATGTTCATCTTTGTGATATCAGCGGGAGTTGAACCTAAACCTGCGAGTTCCCCGGCCTGGAGATTACGTGCTGGTGTTCAACTATTTCGCCCTGTCCAACAGATCCCAGGAACTAGACGTCGAGGCCGATGTGGACGGACAGACGACCCTCGGCACTGTTCTCCTGTACAGCTGTAAATACAGGTAATCCAAGCGTTTACATCTCATTTGAAACCATTCAAAAAGCAAAATAATTGAAATAATGGAATTGTTCTTTAATTATATAAATGTATGTTTATATATATTTACACTGCTGTATCTGTTTTCGTCCGATCCATTAACAGCGTGCTGTGTAGACAAGTGATGAAGAACATTGACGACATGCCCTCCGTGATCACCATTAACGACACCATCAATATACGTGTTACAGGCGACCAGGATGTGGACGTGGCCATCGTAAGTGTTACACCTTTGTAAACAAAACAGAAAAAGAGCATCTGTGCATCTGTTTTGTTACACTATATATTTATAATGTCTGTCTGACTGTGTTTCCCAAGTTTTTTTCCACTGTTTTATGTCTGTATTTCCAATTAAACTGCCTGTACATTGTAAGTATAGTTGTTTTCTACAAATCGCTGCCGTATTCTTCCCCTTTATATATTTTTCTGTCTGCTTACAGGGGTCAGTGGTTGCTATCCCATATGATGAGTGGTCCCTTGGATTCATCCGACCAAGCATCATCTGTATCCGCATCAATGGAATGTAAGTATTACATGCAAATCACTGGAAATGACATATACATGCCCTATAGAATCTAAGGAAACAAACTGTATTGGAATCTAGGGAAACAGTGTGCATTACTTGTGCTTGATCTCTCTGTGTTTGCTCTTGCTTTCAGATGTGTTGTGTCGGGATACACCATTCCATCCAGCGGTCTGAGAATTGACTTTGAGGATCCACCAAACTCAAACCTGATTGCCACCGTGGTGCCAAGTCACATCACTGAGCAAGGACTTATTGAACTGAACAACATTAATGTATGTATATTATATGATTTTAAATACATCTATATAAAAGATGATCATGATGAAAGAACATGTACACTGTAATTTAGGCAACTATCAGGTGCTGTAACTAAACTGAACTTAACATATACATTTTTGTTCATCCTCCTTTGTCATGTATTTTGTTTCATGCATTTCCTGTATTTTTTTTCCTGTATTGTACTCATTCATATGTATTTTTGACCCATTGTTTGGTAATGTATATCTGTATTTTTGTCCTAATGTCCCCAGAGAGTGGTGGAACTGACAGGAAACATCCGCACGCCCGGTCAGTATGTGGTCCTGGTCCACTTCTACATGCCCTCGACCGCCGGCGCTGACCTTCCCGTCACCTTGTTTACTGAGGGATTCCCCCCAATCACAGGTAAAAATAGCTTTTAGATTACTTATTTATGAGTTGCATTTATTGAATGAAATACATATTTTTTTTTATAACAATGACTTGTTATTGTAGGGACCTTTAAGCCTCGTTTTTGCCCAAGTGTCTACGGCTGCCGGAGTCAGATTGTGTTTGATGGGACAGTCAGAAACGTGATTTCTCTACAGCCCGGCAACTTTACGATCAGGTTCAACAACACCATGGGACGAAACATGCTGTTGGTCAGTCTCACGAATATTTGTCACAAAAATATAATTTTTCAGGATCCCTAGCCACTTAAGAAATGATTCTTTGCCGTAAAACATTTATGAATATAAGATCATTTAGAAGTATGATTTTTGTAAAACATTGAATGATTGGGCCAAAATAAAATTGTTTCTTTGGAATTGCCTCCCGCTTCATTGAAATGCCCTGGATATTTTTATTTTTTTACCAATTATTAATTGGTTAAACTTCCCTCCCTCCCTTCTGGGTCTATAAACCTCCAGGCGGCAATTCCAAACAAACTTTTTTTAAAGTTGACCTTACAGGCCCTTTTTATTTATAATACATGTAGTGCATTTACTTGAATTTAGACCCTCTATTATACAAGAATATATATAATATACAAGAGTATAGACCCGTGTATCATATATGAACTCAAGATAATTGAGGTAAATATTTGAATGTTTCTGACTTCAGGATTATCTGATGATGATACCAGTCAAGCAGTTTTCCCAGTCTGATTTGAACCCACAACCTATTGACAACTCGGCTCACTTCTTGAAGTGGTGTGTGGGGCCAGGATTTGTTCTTGTGTGAGTACTGAGGCTATTTTCAAAGTTGTGAGACAGCCAGTGATCATTATTATTTTACAAAGGGAAATTGAATGTTGTAGACTCAATTAATGTATATTAAAATAATTTAATTATGGTTGTAACGCGGCATTTGATTGGATAGAAAAATTTAGTTAAATTTGTATAACCTGGTTTGCACGTCACAAGACACGTCACAATGCACCGACGTACTAATTCACTTGACGTTACGTTTGAATTTTGAACAGATTTATATCATTTTTAAAAGAAAAACGGACTCAATTTGTACAGCAAATTCCAGAAAATTAAATTATAAGGAATGAACTCAATGTCTACCCATATTATACTCGTATAACCTGGGTTGGAGCAATTTACGCTTTTTTATAATCCGCTTCGCGGATTATAAAGCGTAAATTGCCCCAACCCAGGTTATACGAGTATAACTTGGGTAGACATTGAGTTCATTTCTTAAGTGTTTTTATAAATCTGGTAAACTTTGTAATTGTTATACAGAAAGAAAATGTTTATTTTTAGTTATAGTATTACTATAAAAGCACTTCGATCATACCTACATGTATGTCTTTGTACTGGTACATTTCAGGGATACTACATGTATTTAAGACAT
Source organism: Magallana gigas (assembly GCF_963853765.1). Taxonomy (NCBI): domain Eukaryota; kingdom Metazoa; phylum Mollusca; class Bivalvia; order Ostreida; family Ostreidae; genus Magallana; species Magallana gigas. Next base: position 3,844,181 of record NC_088859.1, read on the forward strand.
TTTTATCAGATGGAAATTGATAACAAGTGTAAGGGTTAAATTTAAAATTTTTTGGTATAGGAATTTAATCAAGGGATATCACAAGGTTTTCATATGTAAATTGAATCATTACATGAGCTGTTGATTGAATCATTACATGGGCTGTTGATTGAATCATTACATGGGCTGTGAGAGTTTTTTGTGTTGTTTAAGGAATGACACGGAGTTCTGTCAGTCAGGCGTGTACACACTGACCACGGACTTCAACAATGGTGGCCTAGCCTGTGGCTGCGACACGGATGGCTCGCTCAGCTTTGAGTGCTCCAACTTTGGAGGGCAGTGTCAGTGTCGAGACAACGTGATTGGTCAGAAATGTACTCAGTGTCGAGAGGGATACTATGGATTCCCACGCTGTAAACGTAAGTAGCTCTGACATTTTGATGTTAATGACATGTGTGTGTTTTATCATACATGAAATCTACATGAAGTTCTTATTTCAGCTTGCAACTGTCCCTATGGAATGTGCAGTCCCTTTTCCGGTGAATGCATGTGCCCCCCGCGGGTGACAGGAGAGCGATGTAACACCTGTGTGCCCGCTACCTATGGCTTTGATCCTCTAGTGGGCTGTACTGTAAGTCAATCCTTCTTCTCTCATTCTATGATATCAATGTGTGGAGTGTGATGAATATCATAATGATATAAGTAACAGAATGATATGATCACATTGTCAGAGAAATTTTTGAAATAAGATAATGTTGTCTCTGTTTCTTTTGCTAGAAAGTTTAAAAAGGTGTCCTATTTTGTTTGCAGGAGAAGGAATATTTCTATTCTAACCCCAATTTGTTTCACAGAATTTTACTAGTAGAGAGACCACAGGATTTTTACCACAGACTGTTTGTTTTACAGGACTGTAAATGTAATGCTGAGAGTGTTCCTTTTTACAGGACTGTAAATGTAATGCTGATGGTGTTCCTTTTTACAAGACTGTAAATGTAATGCTGAGAGTGTTCCTTTTTACAGGACTGTAAATGTAATGCTGAGGGTGTTCTGCTTTACAGGAATGTAAATGTAATGCTGAGGGTGTTCTTTTCCCTTTACAGATCTGTAAATGTAATGCTGAGGGTGTTCAGTTTTACAGGACTGTAAATGTAATGCTGAGGGTGTTCTTTTTTTACAGGACTGTAAATGAAATGCTGAGGGTGTTCTGTTTTACAGGATTGTTAATGTTATTATGAGGGTGTTCTGTTTTACAGGACTGTAAATGTAATGCTGAGGGTGTTCTGAACCGGGACATGAACTGTGACCAGACCACTGGACAGTGCACGTAAGTTACAGCATTATAAACAGGACAATGTCACCTCTGTAGGTATCACTGAGAGTGCTAGATAAGAGTTAGAGACCTGTTGTGTTGTAGGTGTAAGGACAATGTTGGGGGCCGTAAGTGTGACTACTGTCTGGCCGGCTTCTACTCCTTCCCGTACTGTTCTCCGTGCAGTAACTGTGACAGCCAGGGTACACAGGAAGAGATCTGTGACGCAAGCAGCGGAGCCTGTTTGTGTAAAGTAAGTCATGTATAGAATATCTGTGTGCAAACTAAGTCATGTTCATAGAAAGTGTGTGTGTGTGAATGAAGGAAAGTGTCACTTAAACAGAGGAAAAATATTTAAATCACCATTATCTAATTGGTCACTTGTGGTTTTCACCTGTTTATAGGAGAATGTAGCTGCCCCTGACTGTGATGTGTGTGAACCAGGCAGTTTTAACCTTGACCCCAGGAACCCAAAGGGCTGCACCAAATGTTTTTGTTTTGGGACCACAGCCAGGTGTGACAGTTCCACTTTGGTCTGGGGAACGGTAAGTTGTACAGCAAATCCTCATCATCCTTGTGTGCTGCGTGCACTGTTATTTGTTTCAGGATGATCAGAGTTTTCATTATTTTTCCTCAGCACAAGAACATGCTAGGGTGGGCTGTCACCAACACAGTGGAGGGCTCCCTGAGAGAGTCGGAGACCATCATAGCTGTCCTGGAGTCAGACACCAAGATCGTAGACCCGGACCAGGCCATGTACTGGATCGCCTCGGCCTCCTACCTCGGGGATCAGGTGAGACAGCTGGACTTGGGGCATTCGCTGTATCCTGTTCTTCTCACCTTGTAGCATTTAATGCATTTAGAACTTGTACAGAGTTGATCTCATTATGTCAGCACTAAAACACTGTTTGTCTGATGGGAAAAAACAACATGCTGCTATTTCCAGTTCATGAACAGCAATGCATATTTCGAGTCAGTCAGTTAATTCAAGATTTGAAAATTTCAGCTCAAGTCCTATGGAGGTAAACTGAGGTTTGAGGTGTATTCAGTTGTTCCTAGAGAAAACGAGACAAGCCTGCCTAGTGGACCTGACATCATTCTACAGGTAAACAAACAGACCAAACATTGCAGTGCGAGTAATTCACAAGTTGTTTGCATGGCCTTTTGGTTCTATTGGAGATTTTCTGGTTTTTTGTAGGGAGGAAATATGACCTTACATCACATATACCAGTCAAAGCCAGAACCCACCACAACCTACCCAGTGGAGATTACACTGAACGAGGTCAGGAATACACGTACATTAGTCTGAATGAAGTACATTTGTGAATCTCTGTGTGAGGTCATTTACTCTCAATGATGTACATTCTATGCAAAAACATGCAGACAAGAAATACATGTACAAGTCTACTCTTCTTCAAACCAAGTCTATTTTCCAAACAACCTCAAAAGCTGACAAAATCCTTAAATAAAAATTCATTTTTTTTTTACCAGAAATTAGATGCCATTTGCTTTAATCAAAATTATTTTCAAATATTCGTACACAATGCTAACCCATTATTAATAATTAACGTCATCTTGATGGGTTTTTTCCAGTACAATTTTGTGCGTGGGGAGGATGGACTCCCAGTGTCGAGGGAGACCTTCATGATGATATTGGTGGACATCACAGCCATACATATACGGGCCAACTATTTCTCCCCCACAACTGAAGTCAGGTCAGTCAAACACTTTTAGAAAGGCTCAGGGCAACTTGACAGGAATTTGGAATCAAAAAACAAATCTAATCTTGTCCAATCTGGCTATAGGGTGGTTCCAATTTTTTGCCATGTTAGAAATGAATGTAATAAATCAAAATTGGAGGATACTGCAAATTTGTTGCAGAAAGATTTTGATACCAAAAAAGAAAATGTTTACAGTACCTCCTGACAAGTGAGTTTTAGTGGTGAGAGATTGAGAGAGGTTTCTGACTTTACAGGCTGATGAATGTAGAGCTTGAGCAGGCAGTGGAGAGACAGGGTGAAGGGACCCCAGAGAACAAGGACGATGGAGGTGGCTCCTGGTTTGGGGATTGGTTTGGTGGTGGAGAACAGACCACCCCTGCCCCCCTCCCCACCGCCATCAGTGTGGAGCAGTGTCAGTGTCCCATGGGATACATAGGGTCCAGCTGTCAGGTAAAGATCGGAAATTCCAAGGGAACAAAATATATGATAGGAATCAGGATCCAATATTAATCCCTGCTGTGTTGAATCATTGCATATCATTCAAGTTTATGAACTTTTACACTAGAGAGTATGAATTGTGTTTTTTTCTGTCAGTAAATTCAGTGATGTTGTCAATTTACAGGACTGTGCCCCCGGCTACTATCGGTCATCCAAGAGCCCGTATCGCGGGGTCTGTATCCCGTGTAGCTGTAATGGCCATGCTGATTCGTGCGATACTGAGACTGGTGAATGTCTGGTCAGTACTTTATGTAACGTTGTAACGGTCTTTGATAATTCAAAAATTGAATCTGGATATTTAATGATGAATTTTTAACATTTTAACAAAACATTTGAAAAGGTCTGCTGTTGAAGATTTATTTTATCAAATGAATTTCTTTCTGTAGAACTGTAGAGACAACACAATGGGAAAACACTGCGAGGAATGCTTACCTGGTTACTATGGCGATGCCTTGACTGGAGTCTGTCAGATTTGTAGCTGTCCATTGCCCATAGAAAGTAACAAGTCAGTATCTATAAAAGACTCAGTAACAAGTCAGTATCTATAAATAGACTCAGTTACAAGTCAGTATCAGAAACTCAGTAACAAGTTTTTATTATGTTACTCTTTAGACCATACTATTTTATCATTATTCAATAACAATTTCTTCTAAAGATGCAGTAGGAGTTAACGCCTCTATAGACTCAGACTCAAGTCACTCTCACATCACACACAAGTCAAGATAGCTTTATATACGTCTCTAACAAATGTAACAAGTTGTCGTTTTATTTATTAACTGTGAGTGTTGTGGGTGTTGCCTTTGATTTTGATTAGTTTGATGTTTGACCTTTGATCTGTTATAACTCTGTGTTTACAGCTTTGCCTCTGGGTGTAATGTGTACGAGGGGAGCGTGTACTCCTGTGACTGCCTGCCCGGGTACACCGGATCACGATGTGAACAGTGAGTGGCAAACAGTTACATGTGTATTATCATCTTAAAGACAAGAAAATTCATAATTTTATAATGACTGGCAGAGGATCTTGAAATGCTTAGTTAAAGGGATGTCTATCCTTCAGGTGTGCCCCTGGTTACTATGGAGACCCAACTCAAGAAGGAGAAGTATGTCGCCCATGCCAGTGTTCGGGTAACATTGATATGTCTGACCCCGAGGCGTGCAGCCTGTCCACTGGGGAGTGTCTTAAGTGTCTCAACAACACCATGGGACCCGGATGTGCCTATTGTGAAGACTGGTACCATGGAGACGCAGTAACCCTCAAAAACTGCCAAGGTACCCCATCCATTCTGTGACTTACTGAAGAACAGGTGAAGACGGTGGAATTTTTCTTACATGTTGTAACATAATTTTTGGTTGTGGTTTTAGCCTGTACATGTGACCAGTGTGGTTCTGTGTCATGTGACCGCGACTTGGGATCCTGCCAATGTCAGCCAAATGTGGAAGGTCTGAACTGTGACAGATGCAAGGTCAGTCAATGAATGGTAAACCAGAAGTCTTTCAGAAATCATTGTATGTACATCTGAATTTCCAGTGGTGAACTAATCCTTTCAATATTTTTTCTGCAGCCTGACACGTATGGATTTGATAGCTGTGCTGGATGTCGGGATTGTAACTGTGGTCTCGCTTCAGTGAGCACACAGTGTGACAGTGTTACGGGTCAGTGCATGTGTATGCCAGGAACAGAAGGCAATTACTGTGACCAGTGTTCTGAGGGATTCTGGAACTACACAGCTGCTGGCTGTCAAGGTAATCATCTAGGAAATCAGTAATCAGATGCCAAAAGATGCTTTACTGAATGAGAAATGAATACTGAGACTTGCACCTGTTTGATACTTATAACTGTACATTAACAGTGTGTGAGTGTGAGGAGGATGGAGCCATCACATGTGACAGAGTCACTGGCCGGTGTCAGTGTCTTCCAGGGGTCACAGGAGACCGCTGTGACAGGTGTCTCCCAAGATACATCCTGGTCCCCAACAAAGGATGTCAAGGTCAGTTTATGAAATAATGGAGGATTTTCTTAAGAAAATGATTCAAGTAGAGTTCTAACATCAGTGGCCAATATTTATTGGTTCCTAGCTTTGAATACTCGAAAATGACCATTATTTCTTGGTTCCATGTTGTGATGTTTTTCTGTTTTGATTCCAGCCTGTGACAGCTGTGTTCACATCCTGCTGGATGATGTGTTGTGTACTGTCATTGGTTCCTGGTTGTAATGTGTATATATCTCTGTTTTTTGTTCCAGCCTGTGACAGCTGTGTTCACATCCTGCTGGATGATGTGGAGGCCTTACAGAGGAGCACCACCAACCTGTCCACCACCCTGGAGTCTGTGTCCGTCGGCATGTCCGCCAACAACCGTCTTGAGGAAATCAACCAGGCAGCCATCAACCTCAGGGTAAGACAGCCATTTAGTGGTGGTACACTGTGCTATTGTTTGCTGCTGCTAGGCTACTTCTGATGTGTACCTATCAGTTACACTGCCTGTTTATGATAGTGATGTGTACTTGTATTTAGCCTGAAGTGGATGCACTGTTAGCTGGACCACAAGACATCTCCCTGGAACCACTATCTAAGGAACTCTCAGAGGTTCAAACTCTGGCAGATGACGGCAAGCTTCAGGTAGAATCATCAACTCTTACAGCAATCTACAGATTTATTATCTTCATTCACCAACTCAATGTATAAAGTTATAAAACCTACATATTAAATATGCTCACAACTTATTTGATAGGACCAGATCCATTAAATAGGCTTAAAATCTCATCAAGTAGGCAAACTAAATCATTGAATTAGGATGTTTGGTCTGGTAATTTTGATTTTGGTTGTGATGCCATTTTTGCTCCGGTTTCAGTCGGACAGGCTGAAGACTAGGGGTCTATTCCTGACAGATGAGTCCAAGGATCTCCTGACCGCCGCAGACAACATTGAGGCCAAGACGGCGGAAGTAAAGCGCGAGGCTGACGGTAAGCATTTACCAGTACATGTAGATGTAGGGGAGTAAGAATGTACATGTCCATAGGCGAGTAAGAATGATGAATTGGAGTAAATACCAGCAGATGTTTGTACTTACACCTTGTTGGTTCACTTCCACTATTATCACAGGCTTGCTTATTTTACAAATAGAATTAAACACAAACTTTTCTTAGTTGCTGATTCTAAATGTACTTGCAAATATCTTAAAGTGTAACAAAAGTTCCTGAGCTCTCTGATACTGGTGTTCTGTTTTCCTCCTTCAGAAGTTGTGCAGTATGCAGAGAACATCTTGAAGCAGATCTATGAAGGAATCAAGATCGCCAACATTGACACTGCCATTCAGGACTCGAGAAGGGTCCTCGACCAGATCAAGGCGGCCAACTTTAGCGGCAATGCTGAGGAGTGTACTACAGAGGAGGCGCTAGCCAAAGAATGTAAGTGGTGAGGCCTGGGCAGGGGAAAGGGGGAGAGATCTGTACACTGAGCATTGATTGGTGAAGAAAATTGCGCAAGGTCTCCTTCTTGTCAGTTCAGATCAAATGTCCACATCTTTCTTATTCGCTTGCTATGATATCAATACTGCCTGATTTCAGTGCTGGCACAAATGAGCTTCTGGTTTGCCAGTGAACAGTCCAACAGTTCTAGAGAAACCCTGAAGGAGGCAGAAGATATCATAATGAGGCTGTACGATCTCCAGAGTAACGCTAGGAACTCGGACAGGGAAGCAGACTCAGCTCAGGACCTCGTTAATGACCTCAATCAACAGACAATGAGCATACTCAAGGTAACAACCTCAAATAGTGTTCATGTTCTTTTATTCAATTCAGAAATTGGTTGATTTTTATGCCCAAGCAATTTCTCTGGCAATGATTTGAAGGATAAAGCTACTGCACTTCAGAAAAAAGTCATATTATATCACAAATTATTAGAAATTCCAATAACCAGGTTTAATGAATTTTACTGTTAAAGTATATTTTCTATAAGTATTTTATCATAGCCTGATGTTGGTCTCATTATGTGACATTTAGGTGAGACTGGGGACCCTGGATATGTCAGAGAAGGACGTCCAGATGCTGCATTCCATGTCAGACAACCTACTGATGGATGCGCGGGAAGCCCTGGGTGTGTCTAGTGACGCAGCTTACGTAAGTCCAAACCATCAGTCTGCCGTCTGGTGGTGTCTTCTTAGTGTTCATATATGAGATGTCTGATGATTAACAAGGGCTTGGATATTTTCTACCTGCTGCTCTACAGTCCTTTTTAATTCTAAATTGATTATTTAAAGAGTAAAATTTACAGTTTTTAAAATTGACAGGCTTTTGTAGCATTTGAAGTTAGCGCTTTCCTTTTTAATGTTTTTTAAAAGAAATTAATACCTTTTGTTTTCAGGAAGCTGAGACCCGGGCCTCACAGATCGATGCAGCTGTCGGAAGGATGCGTGATTTTGTGGGCAATCTGACCAGTGGTCTGGAGGAAGCCATCGTCAAGGTCAACGAGAGTCAGGAGCGTGCCCAGTCCCTGTCCGAGCAGGCTCAGTTCCTGGAAAAGTGCGTATCAAAGCTTTAATATTATAATAAGGTCCTGTTGTAAACAATCCATCAAATAAATAGCTTCTACATGTATATAAAAAAAAGACTTCTTCCAGACGTATTAAAAGATTCCGATTTTTTTCTGGTGCAGTATCTACACAGACACGAGGGAGACTTCTGCCAATGCTCTTAATGCCGCCAGTGCTTTTCAAGGAATTGTGGACGCCATTGATGATGCTAATAATGCTTCCCGTGTAGCTCTTGAAGCTGCAAATGAAGCCCATGGAAAGGTCAGTGTTTATTCTTTCGGTCAAATATTAGGTCAACCTCAGTTCTGCGAGCCACTGATTTGTGTATCCATTTTCACATTGTTTTTTATTTAGCGTACCTGTATTGCAGAAAAATGAACCAATCTTTGCACGTGATTTTTTTCTTTTTCACAGTCTAATGGTGTAGGAGAGAGTTCCCAGAATTCCAAGGGGAACAGCACAGCTTTACTGGAGTCAGCTATAACTCGTCTGGACAGGACAGAAGTGGGTCAGTATCTATAAAGAAGTGTGTCAGTATCTCTATAGAAGTGTGTCAGTATCTCTATAGAAGTGGGTCAGTATCTCTATAGAAGTGTGTCAGTATCTCTATAGAAGTGTGTCAGTATCTCTATAGAAGTGTGTCAGTATCTCTATAGAAGTGGGTCAGTATCTCTATAGAAGTGTGACAGTATTTCTATAGAAGTGGGTCAGTATCTCTATAGAAGTGGGTCAGTATCTCTAATGACTCTATAGAAGTGGGTCAGTATCTCTATAGAAGTGTGTCAGTATCTATATAGAAGTGTGTCAGTATCTCTGTAGAAGTGGGTCAGTATCTCTGTAGAAGTGGGTCAGTATCCCTATAGAAGTGGGTCAGTATCTCTATAGAAGTGTGTCAGTATCTATATAGAAGTGTGTCAGTATCTTTGTAGAAGTGGGTCAGTATCTCTGTAGAAGTGGGTCAGTATCCCTATAGAAGTGGGTCAGTATCCCTATAGAAGTGGGTCAGTATCTCTATAGAAATGTGTCAGTATCTCTATAGAAGTGGGTCAGTATCTCTATAGAAGTGTGTCAGTATCTCTATAGAAGTGGGTCAGTATCTCTATAGAAGTGTAACAGTATTTCTATAGAAGTGGGTCAGTATCTCTATAGAAGTGGGTCAGTATCTCTAATGACTCTATGGAAGTGGGTCAGTATCTCTATAGAAGTGTGTCAGTATCTCTATAGAAGTGTGTCAGTATCTCTGTAGAAGTGGGTCAGTATCTCTGTAGAAGTGTGTCAGTATCCCTATAGAAGTGGGTCAGTATCCCTATAGAAGTGGGTCAGTATCTCTATAGAAGTGGGTCAGTATCTCTATAGAAGTGGGTCAGTATCTCTATAGAAGTGGGTCAGTATCTATATAGAAGTGTGTCAGTATCTCTGTAGAAGTGGGTCAGTGTCTCTATAGAAGTGGGTCAGTGTCTCTATAGAAATGGGTCAGTATCTCTATAGAAGTGTGTCAGTATCTCTATAGAAGTGGGTCAGTATCTCTATAGAAGTGGGTCAGTATCTCTATAGAAGTGGGTCAGTATCCCTATAGAAGTGAGTCAGTATCTATATAGAAGTGGGTCAGTATCTCTATAGAAGTGGGTCAGTATCTATATAGAAGTGTGTCAGTATCTCTATAGAAGTGTGTCAGTATCTCTATAGAAGTGAGTCAGTATCCCTATAGAAGTGTGTCAGTATCTCTGTAGAAGTGTGTCAGTATCTCTATAGAAGTGGGTCAGTATCTATATAGAAGTGGGTCAGTATCCCTATAGAAGTGTGTCAGTATCTCTATAGAAGTGGGTCAGTATCCCTATAGAAGTGGGTCAGTATCTATATAGAAGTGGGTCAGTATCCCTATAGGAGTGGGTCAGTATCTATATAGAAGTGGGTCAGTATCTCTATAGAAGTGGGTCAGTATCTCTATAGAAGTGAGTCAGTATCCCTATATAAGTGGGTCAGTATCTATATAGAAGTGGGTCAGTATCTCTATAGAAGTGGGTCAGTGTCTCTATAAAAGTGTGTCAGTATCTCTGTAGAAGTGGGTCAGTATCCCTATAGAAGTGGGTCAGTATCTATATAGAAGTGGGTCAGTATCCCTATAGAAGTGGGTCAGTATCTATATAGAAGTGGGTCAGTGTCTCTATAGAAGTGGGTCAGTGTCTCTATAGAAGTGTGTCAGTATCTCTATAGAAGTGAGTCAGTATCCCTATTGAAGTGGGTCAGTATCTATATAGAAGTGGGTCAGTATCTCTATAGAAGTGTGTCAGTATCTCTGTAGAAGTGGGTCAGTATTTATATAGAAGTGGGTCAGTATCTCTATAGAAGTGGGTCAGTATTTCTATAGAAGTGGGTCAGTATCTCTATAGAAGTGTGTCAGTATCTCTATAGAAGTGTGTCAGTATCTCTATAGAAGTGAGTCAGTATCCCTATAGAAGTGTGTCAGTATCTCTGTAGAAGTGGGTCAGTATCTCTATAGAAGTGGGTCAGTATCTCTATAGAAGTGGGTCAGTATCTCTATAGAAGTGGGTCAATATCCCTATAGAAGTGGGTCAGTATCTCTATAGAAGTGGGTCAGTATCTCTATAGAAGTGGGTCAGTGTCTCTATAGAAGTGGGGTCAGTGTCTCTATAGAAGTGTGTCAGTATCTCTATAAAAGTGGGTCAGTATCCCTATAGAAGTGGGTCAGTATCTCAATAAAAGTGTGTCAGTATCTCTATAGAAGTGGGTCAGTATCTCTATAGAAGTTGGTCAGTATCTCTATAGAAGTGTGTCAGTATCTCTGTAGAAGTGTGTCAGTATCTCTATAGAAGTGTGACAGTATTTCTATAGAATTGGGTCAGTATCTATATAGAAGTGGGTCAGTATCTCTATAGAAGTGGGTCAGTATCTCTATAGAAGTGGGTCAGTATCTCTGTAGAAGTGGGTCAGTATCTCTGTAGAAGTGTGTCGGTATCTCTATAGAAGTGTGTCAGTATCTCTATAGAAGTGGGTCAGTGTCTCTATAGAAGTGTGTCAGTATCTCTATAGAAGTGTGTCAGTATCTCTATAGAAGTGTGTCAGTATCTCTATAGAAGTGGGTCAGTATTTCTATAGAAGTGTGACAGTATTTCTATAGAAGTGGGTCAGTATCTCTATAGAAGTGGGTCAGTATCTCTGTAGAAGTGTGTCGGTATCTCTATAGAAGTGTGTCAGTATCTCTATAGAAGTGGGTCAGTGTCTCTATAGAAGTGTGTCAGTATCTCTATAGAAGTGTGTCAGTATCCCTGTAGAAGTGTGTCAGTATCTCTGTAGAAGTGGGTCAGTATCTATATAGAAGTGTGTCAGTATCTCTATAGAAGTGTGTCAGTATCTCTATAGAAGTGTGTCAGTATCTCTATAAAAGTGGGTCAGTATCTCTAAAGAAGTGGGTCAGTATCCCTATAGAAGTGGGTCAGTAAACTAAGTATTTATACTGTTGATTGCCAGTAATTATAGAGCAGTTAATGTTTATATAACTCGTCTGGACAGGACAGAAGTGTGTCAGTATCTCTATAGAAGTGGGTCAGTATCCCTATAGAAGTGGGTCAGTATCCCTATAGAAGTGGGTCAGTATCTCTATAGAAGTGGGTCAGTATCTCTATAGAAGTGTGTCAGTATCTATATAGAAGTGTGTCAGTATCTCTATAGAAGTGTATCAGTATCTCTATAGAAGTGGGTCAGTATCTCTATAAAAGTGGGTCAGTATCTCTAAAGAAGTGGGTCAGTATCTATATAGAAGTGGGTCAGTATCCCTATAGAAGTGGGTCAGTAAACTAAGTATTTATACTGTTGATTGCCAGTAATTATAGAGCAGTTAATGTTTATATAACTCATCTGGACAGGACAGAAGTTTGTCAGTATCTCTATAGAAGTGGGTCAGTATCCCTATAGAAGTGGGTCAGTATCTCTATAGAAGTGGGTCAGTATCCCTATAGAAGTGGGTCAGTATCTCTATAGAAGTGGGTCAGTATCTCTATAGAAGTGGGTCAGTATCTCTATAGAAGTGGGTCAGTATCTCTATAGAAGTGGGTCAGTATCTCTATAGAAGTGTGTCAGTATCTCTATAGAAGTGTGTCAGTATCTCTATAGAAGTGGGTCAGTATCCCTATAGAAGTGGGTCAGTATCCCTATAGAAGTGGGTCAGTATCTCTATAGAAGTGGGTCAGTATCTCTATAGAAGTGGGTCAGTATCTATATAGAAGTGTGTCAGTATCTCTATAGAAGTGTATCAGTATCTCTATAGAAGTGGGTCAGTATTTATATAGAAGTGGGTCAGTATCTCTATAGAAGTGGGTCAGTGTCTCTATAAAAGAGGGTCAGTATCTCTATAGAAGTGGGTCAGTATCTCTATAGAAGTGGGTCAGTATCTCTATAGAAGTGGGTCAGTATCCCTATAGAAGTGGGTCAGTAAACTCAGTATTTATACTGTTGATTGCCAGTAATTATAGAGCAGTTGATGTTTATATGATGAGATACTGCATGATACAGCCAGTAATCATAGAGAAGTTAGTGTTTATCTGATGAGATACTGCATGATACAGCCAGTAATCACAGTTAGTGTTTATCTGATGAGATACTGCATGATACAGACAGTAATCATAGAGCAGTTAGTGTTTATCTGATGAGATACTGCATGATTCAGAAAGTAATCATAGAGCAGTTTGTGTTTATCTGATGAGATACTGCATGATACAGACAGTAATCATAGAGCAGTTAGTGTTTGTCTGATGAGATACTGCATGATACAGACAGTAATCATAGAGCAGTTTGTGTTTATCTGATGAGATACTGCATGATACAGACAGTAATCATAGAGCAGTTTGTGTTTATCTGATGAGATACTGCATGATACAGCCAGTAATCATAGAGCAGTTAGTGTTTATCTGATGAGATACTGCATGATACAGCCAGTGATCATAGAGCAGTTAGTGTTTATATGATGAGATACTGCATGATACAGCCAGTAATCATAGAGCAGTTAGTGTTTATCTGATGAGATACTGCATGATACAAACAGCATATCAACTAATTCTTCCCACAGGTGGAAAATATAAGCTAGAATAATTAAAGATTAATTTATCAAACTAGTATATATTTTTTTTTTACAAATCCTAGAGTTGTCAGAGAGATTGCGTGAAGCCAAACTGAGTACAGACGATGTGGAGACAATGAATGATGAAATCAGCCGCGGAATGAATGACCTTAAGTTCCAAATCCAGGAACTCGGCAGATGTAAGTATACTTGATAGAAAAAGTGAAAATGTCGAGCAAATCTTAATCAATTACCAAGTAAAAAGGAGTTAAAATGTTCAATTACTGAACATGCATGAACAAATGATGTATAGTTAATATAAAGGAAATATAGGTATCCAGAAAAATCAATTCATAATTGATACATAGATATGACAGTACAAAATTTTGAACATTGATTTCTTAGGTGAATGATAATTGAAGACTAATTTCATACGAAATGTTGATGTTGTAGATGAGTTTGAAAACAGAACAAGAGATGCGGGCATTCGAGCGACTGCAGCCGGGCAGCGTGCTCTGGATGCCCAGGAGAAAGTGGGCACAATTCTAGCCAAGCTTCCGGAGGACAAAAACAAGATAGATAGACTGGCCAACACTGTCGCTAAGACAGACAAGAACATTGCTGATGCCACCAGTCAAGGTGAGCTGTTGGGTTATGTTGTAGGCATTAAATGTTTATATTGTACGGGTTCGGATCAATTGCTCAAATGCGTTTGGGATATGATATCCCAAATGGGATAAAAATTTGAAGAGCAAATAATAGAAAATTTTTATTGTCCTAAAAATTTGATAAATCTGCATTAGAATAGATGAAATGTAATAGCTTTTGGTTTAAGTTTATTTTGCTGGCATTATTGTAATCATTTAAAGTTTATATTGCTGCCATTTTACGTTTATATTGTAGGCGTTTTAGGTTTTTAGTGCTGGCATTTCACGTTTATATTGTAGACATTTTAGGTTTTTGTTTAAGGCATTTTTCATTTAAATATTGTAAGCATTTTGCATGTACATGTACATTGTAGGTTTACATTGTTAACACTTTAAAGGTATGAAAGAACAAGGTGCTCTGTTCTAAATCAGGATTAAAAGATCTAAAGTTTGCGACATCTCTTATCTAACAGCTGAACCAGTAAACTGAATAATCACCAAAAACGTCCACTGATTTTCTAGCGTTGTTGTGTTGTTTGTAGGTGATTTTGTGAGGGACAACCTGCCTGAGGTGATCACACAGATCAACCTTCTGGGTCAACGGAAAGAGGCCGTGGAGGCACTGAGAGATGGAGTTTACACCAACCTGAGTCGACTCCGAGAACAGATTGAGCTGGCTCGAGACGCTGCCAACAGGGTGAGTATGTGGAAAAAAGTGTTAATTGCCATTGCATGATAAATCTGTATTATTTTTTTTATTAGCTCACCTGAGCTGAAAGCTCAAGTGAGCTATTCTGATCACATTTTGTCCGTCGTCCGTCTGTCCGTCTGTCCGTCTGTCCGTCTGTCCGTCCGTCCGTCTGTCCGTCTGTCCGTCTGTCCGTCTGTAAACTTTTCACATTTTGAACTTCTTCTCTAAAACTGCTTATCCAATTTCAACCAAATTTGGCACAAAGCATCCTTATGGGAGGGCGAATATAAATTGCAAAAATTAAAGTCCGATCTATATTCAAAGCGGAGAAAACCTTGAAACTGTAGAAAAAGGGGGGTGCATTTTAAAAAATCTTCTTCTCAAGAACTACCGAGGCAAATTCAACGTAGTTTAGCATAAATTATCCTTATGGGAAGGAAAATATAAATTGCAAAAATTAAGGGGTAATTTTGTTTCAAATCGAAGTTATTACGAAAATAATAATAAAGGAAAGGCGTGTTTCAATCGGGCTCGGCATACGGTAAAATGGGTAGGCAAGACTTGGCCTGGGCAAAACAAAAGATTTGCAGTTATTAATCTGCCAATCTCATTAAAATTTCAGGATATTTGATGGACTAGTATATTTGTATTCGCTGTAGATATTGCCATGACATTATACGAAAAAGGGTCGATCTGACTATGATGAATTTGCTTGTTGTGCAACAGTTCGCGTATGAAGGGAAGTTTTGAAACATGAAAAATATATTGGTGCCGATTTTGTGAAGTAAATTGAGGCTAAATATTTCAATGCGTTGACAGTTTTCACACATGACGTTGGTGTTAGCTTGTTCTGATTTTCGTTTCGTTTTCATTATTTATGCTTTGTAACCTGGAAACTATCGTCTGTATTTCGTGATTTTTACGTATCAAATCAATCAGAGACTTCGGTAAATCAAACAGTTACGTTAACTGTTTACCTGCGCAAATTAAGCAAAATCTGATGTAGGGGTACTGAAACACAATTCATTCTATCGGTAATTCGGCATTATCTTTTGCGTAATGGTAGATTAATGCAATAGGTTTTGTTGAGATGCTCGGCATTTTCTCTAGTTTATTCAGTTTAAATAGAGTTTGATATCGCTTACGGAAATATGTAGGTATATCCATGTATATATATATATGATTCATTTCGAAAAAATAAATTGTGTTCTTTATTTGTTATACATGTAGTGCATGTTGTTTACAATTTCTATTTACCGGTACTAACCATATTTGAGTGTTAAGCTTCGAATTATAAGCAAGATACAGAGATTTGCTCACAATTCTATATTTGTACACAGATCTTAAAAGCTAAAGATTAAAAAAGTATTAAAAAATTGTCAATATTTATTACGAAAATTTTCAAAATCTGTTCTTCCAGAAACCCACTTATTGAATTGTAAACTTAGCTCACCTGAGGATGGGGCCACAATGGGGGGTCGAAGTTTAACATGAATATATAGAGTAACTCTTTAGAAATCTTCTTCTCAGAAACTAATCGTCCAGGAAAGCTGAAACTTGTGTGGAAGCATCCTCAGGTAGTGTAGATTCAAAGATGTTAAAACCATGACCCCTGGTGGTAGGGTGGGGCCACAATGGAGGGTCGAAGTTTAACATATGAATATAAAAAGTAAATCTTTAAAAATCTTCTTCTCAAAAACGAATCGGCCAGGAAAGCTGACACTTGTGTGGATGCATCCTTAGGTAGTGAAGATTCAAATTTGTGAAAATCATGACCCCCGAGGGTAGGGTGGGGCCACAATGGGGGATCGACGTTTTACATAGGAATATATAAAGCAAATCTTTAAAAATCTTCTTCTCAGAAACTAATCAGCCAGGAAAGCTGACACTTGTGTGGATGCATCCTCAGGTAGTGTAAATTTTAAAGTTGTGAAAATCATGACCCCCGGGGGTAGGGTGGGGCCACAATGGGGGATCGAAGTTTAACATAGGAATATATACAGTAAATCTTTAAAAATCTTCTTCTCAGAAACTAATTCGCCGGCAAAGCTGGAACTTGTGTGGAAGCATCCTCAGGTAGTGTAGATTCAAAGTTGTGAAAATCATGACCCCCGAGGGTAGGTTGGGCCACAATGGGGGATCGAAGTTTAACATATGATTATATACAGTAAATCTTTAAAAATCTTCTTCTCAGAAACTAATTAGCCAGGAAAGCCAAAACTTGTGTGGAAGCATACTCAGGTAGTGTAGATTCAAATTTGTGAAAATCATGACCCCTGGGGGTAGGTTTGGGCCACAATGGGAGGTCGATGTTTTACATAGGAATAAACAGAGTTATTCTTTAAAAATCTTCTTCTCAGAAACTAATCAGCCAGGAAAGCTGAAACTTGTGTGAAAGCATCCTCAGGTAGTGTAGATTCAAAGTTGTGAAAATAATGATCCCCAGGGGTAGGGTGGGGCCACAATGGGGGGGGGGGGTCAAAGTTTAACAAAGGAATATATAGGGTAAATCTTTAAAAATCTTCGCAGAAACTAATCAGCCAGATGATCTTTATAATTGTTAAGACTTTGGCCCCAGGACAATTCTTTGGCCTCACGAGAAGGTTCAGAAGTTTGATGTAAATTTATATCCCATATATAAACTATTGTTAGGGATCTTTTTTAGATCTGCAATACTCAACATATGATATGACTATAAAATCATCCTGTTAGAAAAAGGACTAATGTTTATAAACATAAGAATATCCAGGGGAAAATGGATTTTATTTATACAGGATTTACATCAATTATTGTACATTGTCCAGATAGTTTGTATTATGACTCCATTGAGCTGATTTTATCATACCTCTTGTTCCTCAGGTGAGCGATGTGGCCCATGGGCCTCTTGTTGGTTGTGTAGTAATAGAAATGCAATATTAATACCAGTTTTGAAGATATTGATTAATTTGTTTTCATTTTGTTTACAGATCCGTGTCGGTCTGGAGTTTGTTGGAAACACAACAGCCACACTGAGAAATCCAGCCAATATTGAGTCTGCTGGCTCCTACTCCACTCTCTCCATGTATGTACAGACTCGCCAGAAGAGGGCACTGCTTGGCTACGTTGGAGCGGACATGATGCCAAACCGAGTCACACCCGTAAGTTATCAAAATTACTGTTGTTGTAAATAGTCAACATTTTTAAAAAAAGCTTACGGTGATGGAAATTTAAATATCACAGGTATAATTTTAAAGCATTGTTGTAAACCAGCAAATGGGTAC
Organism: Magallana gigas; assembly: GCF_963853765.1. Taxonomy (NCBI): domain Eukaryota; kingdom Metazoa; phylum Mollusca; class Bivalvia; order Ostreida; family Ostreidae; genus Magallana; species Magallana gigas. The sequence goes on from NC_088859.1 coordinate 3,861,890, forward strand.
ATTAACTGCAGCTTGAGAATTTGTCAAGCTTGTCATATAAACGGCTACATTTACATGTAAATTGGTGTGACAGAAACCCATGATAAAAAAAATTGACAGTGATGTGATATCTAAACACTCTTATTGTAGGACTACATGTCTCTAGAACTGAGAGACGGACGCCCACTCCTGCGTTACAACCTTGGATCTGATCCAGCGGAAATCGTCTCCAAAATGGACGTCTCTGATGGCAAATGGTACCTGATCAAGGCCAAGAGGTGAGTCAGAATAAGTCTGTGGTGATCAAGGCCAAGAGGTGAGTCGGAATAAGTCTGTGGTAATAAAGGCTAAGAGATGAGTCTAAATAAGTCTGTGTTGATCAAGGCCAAAAGGTGAGTCGGAATAAGTCTGTGGTGATCAAGGCCAAAAGGTGAGTCTGAATAAGTCTGTGGTGATAAAGGCCAGGAGATGAGTCTGAATAAGTCTGGTGATCAAGGCCAAGAGATGAGTCTGAATAAGTCTGTGGTGATCAAGGCCAAGAGATGAGTCTGAATAAGTCTGTGGTAATAAAAGCTAAGAGATGAGTCTGAATAAGTCTGTGGTAATAAAAGCTAGGAGATGAGTCTGAATAAGTCTGTGGTAATAAAGGCCAAAAGGTGAGTCGGAATAAGTCTGTGGTGATCAAGGCCAGGAGGTGAGTCTGGGTAAGTCTGGGTTGATCAAGGCCAGGAGGTGAGTCTGGGTAAGTCTGTGTTGATCAAGGCCAAGAGATGAGTCTGAATAAGTCTGTGGTGATCAAGGCCAAGAGATGAGTCTGAATAAGTCTGTGTTGATCAAGGCCAGGAGGTGAGTCTGAATAAGTCTGTGGTGATCAAGGCCAAGAGATGAGTCTGGGTAAGTCTGTGTTGATCAAGGCCAAGAGATGAGTCTGAATAAGTCTGTGGTGATCAAGGCCAAGAGATGAGTCTGGGTAAGTCTGTGTTGATCAAGGCCAGGAGGTGAGTCTGAATAAGTCTGTGGTGATCAAGGCCAAGAGATGAGTCTGGGTAAGTCTGGGTTGATCAAGGCCAGGAGGTGAGTCTGGGTAAGTCTGTGTTGATCAAGGCCAAGAGATGAGTCTGAATAAGTCTGTGGTGATCAAGGCCAAGAGATGAGTCTGGGTAATTCTGTGTTGATCAAGGCCAGGAGGTGAGTCTGAATAAGTCTGTGGTGATCAAGGCCAAGAGATGAGTCTGGGTAAGTCTGTGTTGATCAAGGCCAAGAGATGAGTCTGAATAAGTCTGTGGAAATCAAGGCCAAGAGATGAGTCTGAATAAGTCTGTGGTAATAAAAGCCAAGAGATGAGTCTGAATAAGTCTGTGGTAATAAAGGCCAAAAGGTGAATCGGAATAAGTCTGTGGTGATCAAGGCCAGGAGGTGAGTCTGGGTAAGTCTGTGTTGATCAAGGCCAGGAGGTGAGTCTGGGTAAGTCTGTGTTGATCAAGGCCAGGAGGTGAGTCTGGGTAAGTCTGTGTTGATCAAGGCCAGGAGGTGAGTCTGAATAAGTCTGTGGTAATCAAGGCCAGGAGGTGAGTCTGAATAAGTCTGTGGTGATCAAGGCCAAGAAATGAGTCTGGGTAAGTCTGGGGTGATCAAGGCCAGGAGGTGAGTCTTGGTAAGTCTGGGTAAGTCTGGGGTAATAAAAGCCAGGAGATGAGTCTGAATAAGTCTGTGGTAATAAAAGCCAGGAGATGAGTCTGAATAAGTCTGTGGTAATAAAGGCCAAAAGGTGAGTCGGAATAAGTCTGTGGTGATCAAGGCCAGGAGGTGAGTCTGGGTAAGTCTGTGTTGATCAAGGCCAGGAGGTGAGTCTGGGTAAGTCTGTGTTGATCAAGGCCAGGAGGTGAGTCTGGGTAAGTCTGTGTTGATCAAGGCCAGGAGGTGAGTCTGAATAAGTCTGTGGTGATCAAAGCCAAGAGATGAGTCTGAATAAGTCTGTGGTGATCAAGGCCAAGAGATGAGTCTGAATAAGTCTGTGGTAATAAAAGCCAAGAGATGAGTCTGAATAAGTCTGTGGTAATAAAGGCCAAAAGGTGAGTCGGAATAAGTCTGTGGTGATCAAGGCCAAGAGATGAGTCTGGGTAAGTCTGTGTTGATCAAGGCCAGGAGGTGAGTCTGGGTAAGTCTGGGGTGATCAAGGCCAGGAGGTGAGTCTGGGTAAGTCTGGGGTGATCAAGGCCAGGCCCCGGGGCCATAAAACTTAGACGAGCTCACTTTTGATCTCAGTCTCACTTTAACAAAAGGAATATATAGCAGAAAAGTGAGACCAAGATCAAAAGTGAGCTTGTCTAAGTTTTATGGTCCCGGGGCCAGGAGGTGAGTCTGGGTAAGTCTGGGGTGATCAAGGCCAGGAGGTGAGTCTGAATAAGTATGTGGTGATCAAGGCCAGGAGGTGAGTCTGAATAAGTCTGTGGTGATCAAGGCCAAGAGGTGAGTCTGGGTAAGTCTGGGGTGATCAAGGCCAGGAGGTGAGTCTGGGTAAGTCTGGGGTGATCAAGGCCAGGAAGTGAGTCTGGGTAATTCTGGGGTGATCAAGGCCAGAGGAAGGGTTATGAGTCAGTTCAACATACTGTATACAGGGTCACTTCATCCCCTGTTATTTTCACCCATCTACACTTGTAAACGGTTTTGCCTCGTCTTAAATTTGATTAAACACAGTCAAATATTAAGAGAAAACTTGGTTTCATTACAATTCACCCAGTCTTAAACTCGCATGCTGACAACGAGAGTGAAAGGGGCAGAAATAAAATAGAAATGGTGAATATATCGCTTTGTTCAGTATGTCATACTTTGCATCATTAACATTGTGTAGGAAGAAATAATTTCCTCAACATGAAATTGTAATATCTGTCCATATTTTCTGATATTGTTCAGTTGATGTTTTTGGTTATTGTTCACTTGGTGATGTTTTTGGTCTTTGTGAAGGATTGGGAAGTCTGGAGAGTTAGAGGTCATAGGAGATGGAGACAACAACAATGATAAAGTGACGGGAGAGTCCGGCGGAACCTTCACCGTCCTAGAGCTGAACCCCCAGACCACCAAGTTCTATGTGGGTGGGGTCCCCAGCGACGTCAGGGTAAGGCTCTGAAGACATCAATAGACATTTCTCCTGTTAATAGAAACAAAGTTTTAAAATTTGTTGTTATAGCTGAACTTTGATATCTCGAACACTGACATATCGATTATAGTGGATATGTCGAAGACTTCAACATATCCATTATAATCGATATGTCAGATGTCAACAACACACTGTGCCCACAGGATAACCTAAGTATCAAAACAATCTATTGTTATAAGAAGTGCTAAACACCCCAATCCCCTTCCCTATGCCATGTCCCAATAGAATAGGGGACAGACATGCACCTTTAAGGGCAAAATGAATGCACTGTCCATCCATGATGAAAATCAAAATCACTTAAAATATTATAACCCATTTGAAAATAATTCTCTCTGTCTCTCTGTCTCTCTCTCTGTCTCTCTCTCTCTCTCTCTCTCTCTCTCTCTCTCTCTCTCTCTCTCTCTCTCTCTGATGTACATGTATATTAAGTACATAAGTTTGGACTGATAGAAAATACAAGATTCATGTATTTTTTCTAGTTTTTCACTTAATATATCCTAAGATAAAGATTGTCAAATAATCTTTCAGTCCCAGCTTCTGCTGCACCTGTAGAATGTTTAATTAGTATAGCTGGGAAGATTTTCAAACTAATAGGATGCAATTAAAAGATGAAACCTTTGAAACTTTGATCATAACAGCAATCTTTTGTCTTAAGGTGTCCTCAGCATAAAGAAATGCAATTAAAATATATTTAAAGAAATATAACTGGGAAAAACCCTCTGTCTATAAATTAATACAATTAAGTGTCCAAAATTATAAAGATTTGTGTTATCTGGGGAAATATCTCTATTTAGCTTTTTAATAAAAGCAACATTATTCCATAAATTGTTTTCTATTATGCACAAATTCTGTGTCTCTATATCATATCTGACATTGTATCATGCCAAATGTCTATAAAATAATATCTTTTTACTTATGTAATATGTTGTTCATAATGCCACAAGATTATTATATATATTTAGCAAATAAAGAATGACTCTTGTATATATAGTCATTGAATTTGAACCTGATACTGAACATTAAACTGTAGATATGTTAAGGAGTGTTTTATGTTTGAAACATTTGCAAAAACTCTTTATTAGCTTTACTTTTTTAAAAACAAAGTAATGGTAATGGTAATGCATTACTTTACTCATGTAATGGTAATGTAATGCATTACTTCAAGAAAACCAAGTAATGGTAATGGTAATTTAATGCCAAAATTCATGAAGTAATGGTAATGTAATGCATTACTTTACAATGTAATTCGCCCCAAGCCTGGTTGAAGTTATGTGTAAGTCCCAACCACTTATTTTTGGGAGTTGATTTTAATCAACTCTCCTATGCACTAACTCGGGCAACGCGAAAATGAAACAGTGTTTGGACCTAAGCACAAATCAATACCGCTGACAACACTTAGTTCTTGAAAATAATCGATAAATTTGATGCTATGTATTCTGAAGCATTGTTTTTCAAGAAAACTTATTTATTAATACCGTGAAAATAGTAAGATTTTAAATTGTACAAACAGTTTAGATATTTTTTAAGTCTTATGTATCCCTACGCTAGAGTTCAATGTAGTCTCGTTCAACCAGACGCTTGGCTGTCTCCGTTAATAGAGTCTCTCTTGCTTGTCGGAGATAAACGGAGACAGCCGAGAGTTTGGTTGAACAAGACAAGAGATCAATCTTGCCTGGAACCATACAATTTCTCAGAAATATTTAGATTACTGATACTTCTTGCAAAATCACATATCGTTGATTTTGAATAAATAATAATCGATAAAATCAACTCCCGTCAGTACTTCAGTACTTTGATTTAAGTACCGTATTTTTCGGGGCATAGGCCGGTATTTTTTTCCTCCGATGAGCGAGCCCCGGCCTATCCCCCGGGATCGGCTATTCTTAGACTCAAAGTTAAAAAAATTTAACAGTAAAATATAAAATCCACTGTTTTTATCCGTTGTACTGTTGTAGCAATTTATTATGAGGGTTGGTTTTTTTTCATCCGTTTGAACTATTGTTCGATAGTTGTCCCGTTGATAATTTTTGTAATGACATCGTGAGTAATAAAATGTACAGTACTGTACAAGATATTTCTTTACAATCCCAATCAAAAGAATTTTTTTCCCACGTTCATGTATGAACCCTGGAAACTATTATTGCGTAGTAAAAAAGAAAACGAAACCGAGTAGAATGTAATATGACGGAATTTTGGTGAATTCTTCAGGTCTGCGTTCGTAGGAATCACTGGTCTTGGGTGTAGAATAAATCAAATGCTATGTGTTTTTACAATTAATTTTCTGTTGGATGAAATAACGGTATTCTGGTGTCGTGTGTATATACAAAGGTGTGAAACCCGTGACTAAAACACAGCCTGGGGGCACGTAGCCTAGTGAACACCGTTACACTTCATTGCATTAACTGTGTTTTTAACATTACAACTTCTCTGCATAACGACAAGTCACTATTTAATTAATTAATGGAAAGAACACAAATGTTTGGTATTTCGTTTTCTCATTCATAGCGATTTAACTCTATTTGAATATGAAACCACGTGTTGAGCTAATGGACGCCATACCCTGTATTTACAAGTAGCTTTCAAAGTATAACTTGATTAAATGAGATTTAGCAATAAGGTATTAATAAAATATAAAAGGTTTGGTAAAATATTATACTTAGTTCTACCAGACAGAACCACGGAGGTTGGTGTTGCAATTAAATTTACACTATGTAAAATTACGATACACAACGATACACCGACGAATACGGAAGAGACCAAACAGCCACAAAACACAGATTAATTTTTAAAAATTGCTTGAAATGTATATGTTAAGCAAATTTAATAACTTTGATTACTCTTTTGACTTTCTACATCGATATTCTGAAAGTATATACTTAATACGGTGACTTTCTTAATCATCGGTCATACTTTCACTATAGAAATCATCGATTGAAAATCGGCTTATCCCCCAATTAGGCTAGTCTAAGGATTTTTCTTGAATTTTGTCTAAAAATTAGCAATTCGGCCTATGCCCCACATCGACATATGCCCCGAAAAATACGGTATTTTGCCCTCAATATATCGAACACTCGGATATCTCAATTTTTAAACAGTATGTCCCATCTAGTTCGAGATAACCAAGTTTGACTGTATTAAGCTAAAGGAAAATAGAAATAAATAGTACCAATGATGTTTTTGGGATTCATATTAATGATTTTCCTGCTGAAACAGTACGTTATTACATGTATAAAAATACATACAAAGCAGATTTTGACTTTTAACCCTTTGTATTTTCTATACACAGTTACCTCGCCCTGTGGATTCCACGTACTATAATGGTGCTATGGAAGAGGTGATGTTTGATGGGAAACCACTGGGATTGTGGAACTTTGTGGCAGGAGAAAACAACTTCAAAGGAGCCATTGAAAGGTCAGTTAGTGCGAGATTTTCTTTGGAATTGTAAGCTTTGATGAAAGACATATTGCTTTTGATTCAAAAATTTAGTTTTTTGTTTAGATGAAAGGTTTTGAAAGTTTATATAATGTCAAGAATTGATTTTTTGGGGATTTTTAGAGATGTCATGAAATCAGTTGTATCCAATGGCTTCCGATTCAATGGCAAAGGTTACGTGAGGCTGAGCGCTTCCAAGGTCAACTTCAAACCGGCTAAAGAATCGAACATCATCCTGAGCTTCAAGACCTACGCTGAAAATGGACTGATCTTCTTCATGGGCAAGAACCGTGACTTCATGTCGCTGGAGATGAAGGAGGGTCACGTATTGTTCCAGTACGACCTTGGGGGCATGCCGGCCAAACTGATCACCCCAGGGACGTACAACGACGGGAATTGGCACACGATCCAGGCCCAGAGACAGGAGAGGTTCGGGGTGCTCAAGGTGGACAATGGAGACGGTAAGCTGTTGTTACGCCTGTTTATTTGATTTAAATTAAATGGTTTTAAATAAAGATAATTATGTTCAAATAACGACTCAATTTGGCGGTAGGCATTGCGTGTACTCCTCTGTATGATTCAAAGTTGATAAGAAAGGTAGATTTTAGATAGAATTTGACCTTTTCTGATCTCGGTTTATTTTTGGGGGGTCTGATGGTTTATATTAATTTGATCAATCAGTCAGCTTCCTAAAATAATATCATGACTACAATAGCACCAAAATCCTCTTGATTTAAAATCAAATTCACATTGTGTACTTATATCGACAACAGACAATGTTTTCTCTTGTTGGTGTTTGAGTTTATTTATAGCACATTGTACTTGTAATGGCTAGCTTTACATGTTGTTTGTTCACAGCCATACAAGGCCAGTCTCCGGGATCACTGACTGAACTTAGCTACACAGACGACATTTTCATTGGAGGATACAACCGACTCTTTGTTCCTGTTGGGTATGTCGCGCTAACATTAATGTTCTAAGCTTTAACAGAGTACTATCTGTAATAGAGAAGAATACTACTGCTAATCTGTAGAGAATAACAGCCTAGGATAAAAATGTGAGCTATGTTGTAGTAATGTGGAATCCCGAGGTTTTGATGGCTGTGTACAGGACCTTCAGTTCAACATCAACAAATGGGATCTGAACAAGAATGAGGCGGCCAAGGGCGTAGTCCGGGGATGTCCTGAACAGGTCAGAAATCATTAGCTCTATCACGACTGTAACGCAGGTTATACACACTAGCAGTGACCTGCATCGGTGCTTCTCTATTCCTTTAATTGACATATTACTTCTTACATGATCTAAACACAGGTTATATTGTTAAATGTTAACACTGATTTTTGTGTGTCTCTATTCCTATGATTTGACTGTGGTTGTAGATCTTGAGAACTGCCACATTTGACCAGGAGAGGCGTGGGTTCATCTCCAAGGAGCTGGCAGCCAGTGTGGGTACCAACTTTGATGTGACCTTCAGAATTAAGACACTGTCCAACGCCAGCATGATTCTGTACACATCTAACAACGACCAGGTAAGAACTCGCTCCCAGATATTTAATGAAAGTCGAAGGATTACATGTAGATTATTTACTTTCTGTTTTGGTCTCTACTGTTGTTTTTATTATCAAATGATATGTTAAGTTCAGTCAATGTTCCATTTCAGACATCTGGATTCTCCGTGGCTATTTTGAGAGGTCGTCTGGTGGTAACCTCTGACCCTGGTGGTGCCCCCCTGGCTCTGGAAAGCACAGTCAATACATACAATGATGGAAACTGGCACTATGTGTCCATAATGAAAATGGGAGCAAAGTATGTTGGATGGGTTCAAAAGATGATCATTATCATACTCTTCTTTATGTGTGAGCTTGCCATGTGTGGAAGTGCATTATGTGTTCTGAGTTAAAAAAAGAAAGAGTTTATCTTGTAGGCTGATGATGAATATAGATGACCAGGAAATGGTGGATAAGACGGGAAGATCGGGCACAGATGTATTCACGGAGCGCCCTCTTTACATCGGAGGCACCGACTTCACCATGTCAGAAAGACTGGTAGCGTCCACTGCCAGATTCTCCGGCTGTATGTCTGATTTCACAATCAACGGAAAGTAAGTAATTGACACTGCATACATCAACCACGCCAGGAAATCAAGTATTAATTATGAAAAAAAAATTATTCGGATGTTTCTATTTGGATATTTATTTTTCAGTTTCTTAAATTTTGCCACCATTCCACGCCAGAATGTGCGAGATGTCTCATTCAGTGAATGTCCTATAGAGGATACAGAGATTAGTGTTACCACGACAACAGTTCTACCAACATTCCCCACTGACAGTACGTATCATATCATCACTCAGCAATCAGTTCAGTGTTGTGTGATGTCATCATGTATCAAGATTCTTCTTAACATGTCTCCTATCCATTCATAACTTTAAAAAGAAATATGTGACAAGAAATCAATGTAGATCGACAGCATTTATTATGATAATATAGAAAACATTTCAAATCTTTACTTAATGTAGATGAAACCTTAGAAACTGATTTTTGTTTGATATTTAAAAGCTGAGGAGTCAACTAAGGAAGTGACAGTGGCTCCAGAGGAGAAGTGTCACCTGCCGTCAAATGTTGACGTCGAGACGATCAGTCCAGGAGACGTGGAGGGCTTCAAGTTTGGTGACACGCTGACGAGCCGCCACGAGTATGTGGGCTGGAAGAGTCTGAGAGTCAAGTAAGAAGCATGTCCATTTAGTGTGTACTGTTCAAAACAAAGTGAAGGGAAATTTCCATGATGTGGAGCAGTTCTTAAAAGTTTGATTAAAATAAGCACCAGCAAGATTTTATTTCATTATAGGGCCAATATAGAGATAGAGTTTAAGACAACAAGCAGTGGAGGAATTATGTTGTATGCCACAGACAGACGAAAGACAGACTTCATTTCCCTTATCATGAAAGACGGCCATCTTGTTTTCTCTTTCAACTGTGGCTCTGGGGCCCTGAATCTTGAAACTGACCAAAAATACAATGACGGCAAATGGCATACCGTGGAGTTTGGAAGAAATCAGAAGACAGGGAAGATCTCTGTGGATGGGGGCACAGCTAAAGTGGGAACTTCTCCTGGTCCAACACAGTCGCTGAACCTCCGAAAGCCATTCTTTGTGGGTGGGATTAATCCAGACCTATCCTCTAACGACAAAGTCAAGAAACACTTACAGGTACGTGTTCTACGGAATGAATGGTAACGGCTGGTTCAATCACTAGGTCATGATTAACGCAATCTTATTCTGACCATTAGAATCACCTGTATTTACAATGAGCCTGAAAAAATTCACACAAGAATACTAATTTTTTTGTTCAGGGTGTACTAGGCAGTTTTGAGGGATGTATGCGTAACATGGAACAGAACTACGAGACCTTTGGTCAGCCTAATGCGACACAGAAGGTCAGCTCTTGTGTGGCCAATCTGGAGAGGGGAACCTTCTTCAACGACCAGGGAGGCTACATCACTCTGTGTAAGTCTTACATTTCTGGTGTCGGGGGAGACAAAGGGATATGATTGAATACATACAGATAACTGTCCAATGTTTTATTACCAGTACACAGATGATAAGTACTTTGTGGGTCTGGACTTTGATTACATCGAGCTAACTGTCCATTATTTTATTACACATATGATAAGTACTATGTGGGTCTGGACTTTGATTACATAGAGCTAACTGTCCAATGTTTTATTACACAGATGATAAGTACTATGTGGGTCTGGACTTTGATTACATAGAGCTAACTGTCCAATGTTTTATTACACAGATGATAAGTACTTTGGGGGTCTGGACTTTGATTACATAGAGCTAAATGTCCAATGTTTTATTACACAGATGATAAGTACTATGTGGGTCTGGACTTTGATTACATAGAGCTAACTGTCCATTATTTTATTACACAGATGATAAGTACTATGTGGGTCTGGACTTTGCTTTTAACCTGGATATCAGACCCAGGAATTTGAGCGGGGTCATCCTTGCAATCTATGATCCAGCCGAAAAAGGAGACTACATTTTCCTTCAACTTGTGGATGGAAAGGTTTGTGTTTTTAGTTATTCTGATAGAGGATATGTCATTGACATACATGCAGGGAAGATACTGTAAACCAACTTTTATTTGCGTGGGAGAAATTTTTGCGAGGTTCACGAGGGTCTCATTGTCGCAAATATTTCTCACCGTGGACCAGTAATTATTATATATTTGTAATAAAAGAAGAAGGTGTGGATAAGGTTTAGTCGCGAAAATTAGTCGCTGCGAACCAGATCATCTTTGATAAATCGCTTAATAAAGTCGTCGCGAATAAAAGTTGGTTTACAGTAGTTAGCTTGATTCTGTTTACAGTTTTGATTACTACTTATTGTACAGATATTTTATAAATAAAATGCCCTTGTCACCAAGTTTTGTGCTTGCTCTTGTTGACAGGTTGTTGCTACAGCTGACAATGGACAAGGGGAGGTCAAGACGGAATACACGCCTCGAGAGGAAAATGCACTGTGTGACGGTGAATGGCACAGTATCAGTGGTGAGTGAAAGACAGGACTCATGATCCTCTTTTTGGATGAAATTATATTTCACCAAGTAGTCCAGAATATATCCTTTTTACAACTAATATAAGATTAAAATGTTGAATAATCTACAACAAAAAATTCATGATACTGTTACATGTTTTAGGAATAAGTTCTGTTTGACATTGCCTTAGTTAGATGTTTCTTTGGTTTGCAGTAAACAAGGCCAAGAACGTTCTGTTATTGACGGTGGATGGGAACAACGCCCCCGCGGGAACAGGCGCGGTGGGATCCTCCGAGATCAACACCAATGATCCCATGTATATAGGAGGAGTCCCAGGTCTGTCACTGATTAATGATCATCTTAATCCTGTAGAGGAGTTTATATATAGTTACATACCATATATCAACAGAGCAATGGGGACTGCAAATTTATTTATTGGTTTTAATATGTGAAAAAGTTTTTCTGCTTTGTTTACTCATTATCTTTTCTTTGATGTCATAGCATTAAGTTATTTTATATTAACATTTATTTTGTTGAATTTAGATTTTACCAGGACAGGAATTTTGACTGACAGGAACTTTTCTGGATGTATTCGTAATTTTGAGATCAGGCGTGGTAAAGGAGAACTGTACAAAGCCCAATACTTGTCTTCAGGGGACATCACTGGGGATGTTACTCTGAACAAATGTCCCCGGAACTAAACTACAGATATAAGACAGCCATGTGCAATAAGCCTTACTAAAAGTTTGGTCTGTAAACAGGGTAGACTTTTAACTTCAGTGAGATGCAAAATCAAAATCAAAATCCAGTTTGAAATCCCCATTTACAGTTTTATTACATGTAGAGCATCCAACTAATAGTTGCTACCAAAAAAAAAATTAACAAAACCTTTCCCCCCCAATCGTAAAAGTGAAAATTTGTTGTTGCATATCCTTTTACATGTATTTAATTGTTATTTTGATAGCCCTCAAGAAGTGAAAACTTTTCTTTTTTCTAATACAAATTTATCTTGGAAAAACTTGAGGTGGTTGTTTTTAAACATTTTCGAAGGTATACATACCCTCTTTTATCGATTTCTGATGTGAATTTTTTTTTATAATTTCCCTTAAAAGAATCTTTGTAGTAACAGTTAAGTTAATTTTGTGATTTAAAAATAATAATTGTTAGATTGTAACATAAGATTGATAATACTTTTTATGCAAACAAGTCAACATTTTATTGAAATCATTTTATTTGAAATTTTTAACAAAAAATCTTTTTATACCATTGTTACAGCAGTTATTTTTATTCTAAATGTGTCAAAATTTAAATTAGAATTATTTTATTTGAAATTTTTGTTAAGAAATTGTTTCCCCATGCACGTTTGATATTTTTTTCAGTGTTTGATTTAAATAATTTTAAGAAATCATGAAGCTTAAAAGAATCTTTGTAGTAACAGTTAAGTTAATTTTGTGATTTAAAAATAATAATTGTTAGATTGTAACATAAGATTGATAATACTTTTTATGCAAACAAGTCAACATTTTATTGAAATCATTTTATTTGAAATTTTTAACAAAAAATCTTTTTATACCATTGTTACAGCAGTTATTTTTATTCTAAATGTGTCAAAATTTAAATTAGAATTATTTTATTTGAAATTTTTGTTAAGAAATTGTTTCCCCATGCACGTTTGATATTTTTTTCAGTGTTTGATTTAAATAATTTTAAGAAATCATGAAGCTCTTTGAATTGTCTTTCTTTCATTCTGTAATTTAAATGTTGAAAATAAACATCATCTCTTTTAGAAGAGTCATTCCAATTTCATTTTAATAATGCCCACTTTTTTGTAAACCAGTCAATTTGTTATTGGTCAAATGTATCTGTTTCAATTTCAATGAATACCACAATGCCTTGTACTAGCTAAGGTTTTGTTCTTGTTAAAGTTACTTATAATTATTCTACGATTTTTGGACCTTAAAAAAAAACTTGATGGCACTCTTCTAGAAGAATTGATATTTAAACATATTTGGCCTTTATTCCATTTTCATGTTTTTGTACATTTGAATTGTCAATTTGTAATGAAATACTTAATTGTACAAAAATATTAAAACTAGGAATCTTAACTTTGATTTGTTTTCTGTTGATACAAATTTTAACGATAATGTAAATGAGAGTTTTTGCTGACATGAGAGAAAGGTACTAGTCAATTTTTGTCTGCTTTCTGAATTTTTTGCTTTTTCAGAACCACCATATCAAACTTGACTCAAAGCATGCTTGGGTAGATGGGAATCAAGTTTATTAAAATGAAAGGTCAAGCCCTCTTTCAAGGGGATATGATTTGATATTTTTAGGGCCCCGCTCTGTGGGCGTCCTGTAGTGATCCGTCTGTCCGTCCATCTTTTCGTCAGTCGAAGATCAATTGTCCAGAGCATATCTTTTCTCCTCTTGGCCCAATCTGGCCCATACTTCACCCACAGAGTGCGTTTGGGTAAAGAATGTGCAGTGACCTTGAACCAAGCTTAGGTCTAAGGTTAAGGTCATAGCAAAATTATATAAAAATCCTTGTTCGGGGCATTGTTCTTTTCCCTTGGTCCGATGTGGCTCATACTTCAACCACAGAGTGCCTTTGAGTAAAGAGAGTACTGTGACCTTGAATCGTGTTTCTAGGTCTAAGGTTAAGGTCATAGCAGAATTATGTATAAATCCTTGTTCGGAGCATATATTCTTTACTCTTGGCCCAATCTGGCTCATACTTTAACTACAGAGTGCCTTTGGGTAAAGAGTGTGCAGTGACCTTGAAACATGTTTTAAGGTATTGGTTATAGCAGAATTCTGCATAAAATCCTTGTCCAGGGCATTCCTTCACTATCCTTGGTCCAATCTGGCTCATACTTTACTCACAGAGTGTCTATGGTTAGAGGGTGGGTAGTGACCTTGAACGAAATTTGTAGGTTAAGGGTCAAGGTCTTACCAAACCACAAAATATTTTTTTCAGATCATATGTACTTTCCACTTAGCCCTATTTGGCTCATACTTCACAAAAACAGAGCTTTTGATTAAAGGGTGTGTTGTGACCTTGAACCAATTTTCAAAGTCAAATGTGAAGATCATAGCAGAACTATATGAAAATCCTTGTTTGGGAGCATGTATTCTTTTCCTTTGCTCCAATCTGGCTCATAGTTTACCCACATGGTGTCTATGATCAAAGGGTATGAAGGGACCTTGAATGAAGTTTGTAGATCAAGAGTCAAGGTCATATCAGATTTTTAAAAATCCTTAATTAAAAAGCATATTTATACTCTCTACTTAACATATATAGGCAAATACTTTACTTAAAAGGAGCTTAATTTTTGGTTAAAGGCGCGCAGTAATCTTGAACCAAGTCAATGTGGAGGTCATAGCGGATCTCTTTATAATCATTTTTAGACAGTAGATTATTTCTCATTTGCTTAATCTTGCTCATATGAAAAAAATGTCTGTATGTAAGGGGTAATAAAATTGAATAAAAAGATCTATGCAAGCTGGAAAATTTTTATGTAATAGGTCAATGTCAAAGCAAAATTCGTTGAAATTCTTTTCATTCCATTGTCCATCATTAAAGCGAGGCCCATTGAGATGGACATCATCTCAATGTTGTCTAGTTAAAATTTTGTCGGCATTAATTGAATGTCTTATCAAAAACACACTTCATGAGCATTTGCGAGTTTATTTCTGCACGGTCACATGTAAAATCTTAAATTGAATGTCAGCCTCATGCTTTTAAGCGAGGATGAGATTGTAACAGTTACACAATTACGACTACATATAAAGACGCGTCGGTTGACAATGGCATTCTCGGGGTGTTAATTTCAACAGTTATCCTCCCAAACAGGCACTATTTATATATTAGAATTCACTTCATTTCTTTATAAAAGCAGTTAAATTTTCTTTAAGATAACACATTCAGAATAATACAATAAATAGTGCCTGTTTGGGAGAGTAACTTGAAATTGACACCCCTCGAAAACCATTGTCAACACCTCCGCTTCGCGTCGGTTGACAATGGTATTCTCGGGTTGTCAATTTCAACATTTACCCTCCCAAACAGGCACTATTTATTATAGCATTGAATCATGATTTTTTTAAGTATACACTCTCATAATTGCAGCGGTGTGTGCATGCAAATTGAGTAACGCACGTTAGCGCGTTATGAAAACTTGTATGCACACACCGCTGCAGTTATGAGAGTGTATACTTAAAAAAATCATGATTTAATGCTTATATTTACATTTTTTAACTTCTTGCCTTGTCCGCAAATGTGATTCATACCTTAAAATTCCTATCTTATCCTAAGGGTAAGTTAATATTAATGGAAGAGCCACAGTAACAGCCACAAGCGTGAACTTTGATTTTCGCTTGTGACGTTGCAGTTTACAGCGTTTAACGTTTGTGACGTCATAATAAAACTCTTTAATTGGACCTTTGACTACTTGTTGCATTTAGAGGCATTTGAAGATCACAGAATTTAATGGAAAAACACAGTAGAATGTAAATATTTATTATTATATTTTTATGTTAAATACTGAGATCTGATTGGTTTATACGCAGTTGATAATCCGTTCTATTACCCTCAGCGTTAGCAAACACACTTGGCAACGGGTAACACTATATAAATAATGCCTGTTTGGAAGGGTAACTGTTGAAATTGACACCCCGAGAAAACCATTGTCAACCGACGCGAAGCGGAGGTTGACAATGGTTTTCGAGGGGTGTCAATTTCAACAGTTACCCTTCCAAACAGGCATTATTTATTTTATTATACTGAATGTCTTAATTTTAAAGACAATTTTACTGCTTTTATATAGAAATGAAGTGAATTCTATGGCGAACTGTACGCGCATAATTTACGCGCACGTATCAATTCGTTGTGTTACCCGTTGGTAAGTGTGTTGCTAACGCTGAGGGTAATAGAACGGATTACCAACTGCGTCTAAACCAATCAGATTTCAGTATTTAAAATGAAAGTACAGTGCTGCTATCGTGAAAGTTGACAAATCCTATCCTTTCCTATATCCTGTATCCTGCATCCTATCCTGCAAATAACCTCTATCCTATCCTATCCTATCCTATCCCATACCCTCAAAATATAGGAATGCAAGTTAAATGAAACGAAATTTAAGAATTAAATGATTTTATCAATGTAGTACTCAAAATGAATTTAATGAAATCTTAAAACCGAATATTTTTTGAGCGTGATACCTTACTTACCTGTGCTACGGTAAATTTAAATCGTACGCGGGATGGACACAATAACGTAAACAAACAGGTAAGCGATTCTATTTTTGATTTTATTATATTTATGCATAAAAAACAGATAAATGACTTCGATGCACTTATTGAGGAACTGTTTAGTCACATATTTTTATCAAATTATTTTCTTATCACATATAACTGAGCGTTATTATCATTATTCGAGCGATACGTTCGGCGATAAATGTAAACACGATCTGAAATAAATAATTCCTTTAGGAAGTTTATATCGTTTATAGTTAAACCACTCGGAGTTATTTTTAAAGTATAAATTCTTAAGCATTTATAGCTACCTAACATTTATTAATTCGATATGTTCAGGTTAATATCGGACAGAAATATGCGTCACTGTTATTGGGCATCGAAGAAATTATATGAAACGTGAATTAAGCAATGTCTGTTTCTTGTATACATGTTTATCTTTTAAAATGCCGAATTGGTCGTTTATAAATTAAAGCTTTTATTACTTTGCAGACTTTAAATGAAGTAAATACAGAAATCTATTTCTGACGTTGTCAAATGTTGCATCGAATTCTCGCACTAACTCCGTACTTGCGTACGGATTGACAAAGATGTAGCGCCGACATTTTAGCGCGCATCAATGTGATGCACCGCGTTCATGATATAATAATTATTCTTAAATGGTTTAACTTGTAAAACGTATTAAATTGACATTTAAAATACATTGTTAAGCTAATTTTCGTTTCGCAAAATAACTCTGAAATTTATACTCGAATCTGATTGGCTACAGGATGCAGGATAGGATATAACTTAACTTTTATATTTCTATCTTGTATCGTGCATCCTGCATCCTATCCTATCCTTGTCAACTTTTAGGATAGCAGCACTGTATAATAAAACAAATTGTTACATGCGCGTATATTATGCGCGTCACGTCATTTCTATATAAAAAGCAGTTATAATTTCTCTAAAATTAAGACATTCAGTATAATAAAATAAATAGTGCCTGTTTGGGAGGGTAACAGTTAAAATTGACACCCCTCGAAAACCATTGTCTTCCTCCGCTTCGCGTCGGTCGACAATGGTATTCTCGGGGTGTCAATTTCAACAGTTGCCCTCCCAAACAGGCAGTAATTATATAATATTTCCAACCAAAACGTGAAAGCCTTAAAGGGGCATGGTCACAATTTTGGTCAAAAATTATTTTTCCAATTTTAATATTCACTATGCTTCAGAAAGGCGTTTTTTTATAAGGCAACCGAAATTTGAGTGTCATTTGTTGAGTTATAAGCGAGTTGCACAGCTTGAAAATCTTCGCTCTGTAAACAAAGCGTTTGTTTACATTTTGAACGTTGAAGTAAAGATTTCAGTTTTAAACCTAAATCGAATGTGTTAAACGTTAGGAACTGTTTATCTATGCTAAAGATAAATAAAAAGATAGACAAATCAGCCGGAAAAGATTTTTAACTGGTAAATTGAACCTATGTAAACAAAAGCAGGGCACGAGCTTTGTTTACATGACAAAGAATTGTGAGGCCTGTATCCTGCTTATAACTTTACGAATGACTCTCAATTTTATTTTGTTTGAGCATTAGAAATGCATTTCTAAAGCATTGTAAGTAATGAAAACATAAAAATAGAATTTTTCCAAAATCGTGACCATGCCCTTTTAAGATTATCAGAGATTCCACCCTCTCTAGCCACCTGCTTTAAACCACCAAATTTGTACGTTGTATTACGTATACGTATAGCCCTGACTTTTTATCTCAGAATATAAAGGGTTCATCAAATAATTATGATCTATCTATTAATGAAGTTTGCATGTACTTTGTAAAAAAAAGTTCTAAAACAGTCAGTTAATAGTAAATACATTTATTTACTGAATGGTTAAAGAACTGCAATTGACATGCATCTTTGAAATGCTATAATACTCAATGGGAAGACAATTACAGCATGAGTAGCATCGTATGAAAGGACTAAGTGCGGTTTTATGCAATTTTTGCCCCCCCCCCCAAAATCAAAGTTTCAGAAAGAGCTTTAAAATAAGGTGAAAGATAGTTAAAACCATATTGGAAATAAAGATGTAAAAGGTTATCACCACAGTGACGTCATAATGTAGAAATGACGTCATGAATATTGCATTATTTTGATAAATTGATGTTTTGTAGCAAAATATGGGTGTTTTCCGATGGTTTTTCGACTGGGAAACATCGAGCGCAGGCTTGCTCGAGTACCATTTTATAGTATAATATGTATAACTATCTGAAGAAAAACATATGTTAAAATCGCACTTGAGCAGACCTGCGCTCTATACTTCCGAATGCAAAATATAGAGCAAAAATGAGAATATCTTCATTTGTTTGCAAATTTGCGGGAATTAGGTCATTTAAGTGACGTCATAGATAAATAGCGAGTGAGCAATGATGACTAAAATCAAGATTAAAGTTATAGGCATCTTCTTTACAATGATTTGTGAAGATTTCATTTTTATACGATACTATTTAAAAATTGGTTGAAATCGGGGGCAGATATTTGACCATACCGCACATAGTCCTTTACAATTTGAACCAAAGTACTGAAAGTCTCAAAAGTCGCCAGGCTATTAGGATTTTAAATCAAATATCAATGTCTCATCAGACAATTTACTTTGAACAGAGTGATTTTAAATATTCAAGCACTTACATTCCTTCATATCTAATGTCGTCCCAACCGAAGAAATATGTGTGCTCTCTTATCACTGTTCAAACAGTTTTGAATGCAGGTTTTTTAAATGAATAATCGATAATATCCTTGTTTACTATTTTGGTTGTTTTACAAACATCTGACTGTTACTATGTAATTATGGTGAAGAAATAACATTTTACTTTCGTTTTCAGCTCACCTGAGCTAAGTTGAACCATTATTTTTCCGAACTTGGCACAATTCATCTTTAAGTGTAGGGAATTCAAGTTTGTTAAAATTAAAGGTCACATCCTCTTTCAAAGGGTGATACCGGTAATTACATGTAAGAATGATAGTAAAGGACTATGTGCGGTTTTATGCATTTGATGCCCCCAAAATTAAAGTTTTATAAAGCGTTTTAAAAATAAGGGTGAAGACAGTTAGAATTATATTATAAATAAGGGTGCAAAAGGTTATCACTACAGTGACGTCATAGTGTAGAAATGACGTCATGGCGATAGGAAGGGGCAATAATGGGCAGAAGCGCAAAATGTAAAGAAAAATCTTTATAAATTTTCTCATAATCATATTGGCCTGAAAAGCTGCAACATGTGTGGAAGCATTCTCGGGTACTGTAGATTCAAGTTTGTTCAAATCATGATCCCTTATGGCAGAGTATTGCCACAATCGATCGAGGCATTTGACAAAAAAAAGGTGAAATCTTGTGCGATAGCATCCTCAGGTACTGTAGAATTGTTCAAAAATGGTGGGGGGGGGGTACCTAATATTTTCTTAGGTATATGAACAAAATACCATTGAAAATCTTCTCATAAACCAATTGGCTAGAAAAGCTAAAACTTGCATGAAAGCATCCTCGGGTACTGTAGACTCATGTTTGTTCAATTATGATCCCATCGGGTAGGGAAGGGCCACAATGTTGGTCAAATTTTGAAAAAATCTTTAAAAATATCTGGAAATTTGGCCAAAAAAGCTTAAACTTGTGTGTAATCATCCCAAGGTAGTACAAATTCAAGTGTGTTCAAATCAAGATATGTGAGTGCAGTTTGGGGCTACTATGGGAGTTTTTTTTCCACAGAGATATAGATGTATGGAAATGTTTATTAGGAAAGCTGTTACTTGTATAAAAGCAACCTCAGATAGTGTAAATAAATGTTAGTTATACTCGTTATCGCAGGTTAAATTTTTATCTAAGAAAATGTTTTGAGTTTATTCTAAAAAAATCAAATGTTATAATAAATGGTATTACTTGAACTTATACGCAAGCATTTTGACACCCACACACACACACACACCCACCCACCCACACACAATGTTTACATATGAATATCTGGAGAAATATTCGAAAATCTGTTGATTCAGGATAAATTCTACTTAATTTTTTAAGACTTCATAAATTTATTTATTACGGCTTTTGTAGCTCAGGTGAGCGGTGTGGCCTATGGGCATCTTGTTACAAGATGGGAGTTCAAACCACATATATATGTATTATCGCATAGAGGTAATCGAAAATGTAGCGTTCGTTACCATGGCAGTCACGTGATATCTAGAAAGAAGGTAAAGAGGGTGTCAGGTAGACTGGTCCTCTGTCTCTATCGTACGAAAGTATATCGCGCATATCAGACATGCATAGCCAGTCTAGGTGTCAGGAAGATATTCCTACTGTTTTATGAATGTATGTACTTGCAGACATCTTCTGTCTGAAAAAAATATCAGGACCTATTGCTCAAATTACCAACAATCTGAGAATGCTTTCATTTAAATCCAGCCGTCAATGACAAATGCATGACTATAATTAGGGAACAAATTTACCTAGATACGAGGAATAGATATGGCCGCTTCAAGTGTTTTGGATTGTCCGATTTGTTTGGAAAAATTGAGGAATCCAAAGTATCTACCTTGTCTGCATACGTTCTGTGAATTGTGTATACAGTCATTTATTGAATCGTCCATATCAAATTGTGTCAAAAAACACAAGACAATATCGTTTGATTGTCCGGTTTGTCGACTCGTCATACCTCCGCCAGCCAATAACTTATCAGCCAAAGAATGGGCAGATCAGCTGCCAATAAACCACATGATTTTGTCCAATTTGGAATCGTTTCAGAAACAGAGAGTTTCAGGACAAGAACTTTTCTGTGATTCTTGTAGACAAAACAGTGAGCAAGTTATTGCAACAGTCCGATGTAAGCAATGTAGAGAAAACCTTTGTGAGGCTTGTTTTAAATTTATCCACAAAAGGGTAAAGGCATTTGGACTGCACACATTTATTGACTTACGATCAACAAATGCAGAAATTGACACTACAGATGAGCCTGGAAATTGTTTGGTTCACACAGATAAACCAATAGAAGTGTATTGCTCTGACGATGGAAAACTTGGTTGTATCTACTGTTTGACCACTATACACAAATATTGTAAAACCGTGTTATCATTGGATGAAATTAACGAGAAGGACTTAATAAACTCCTCAGAGAGTGTCATTAATGAAACAAAAAAGATGAGAGATTTGACCTCATGTTATATTCTAGACACTAAGAAAAATATAAATGAACTCAATCAGGAAAAAAATGAGGTTTTGAAAAACGTTGCCAAAAACATCGAGGGCATAAAACAACGACTTGATTCCTTGCTTTCCGAGTTAAAAAAATCATTAAGAAGTACATACGAGAAGGAAACATCTGATCTCTCATTGGTACTGAAAACACTAGAGGATTTTGACACAACCCTCTCACAAAGTGAGAACATTGCATCAACCTTTATGCAGAGTGGAACAAAGAAACAAATTTTTATAGCAATGGAGAAAATGAAACTTCAATTATCTGATCACTTGGAAAGAATGACAACTAAGACAAAGGACTTTAAAAGATCCAAAGTCAAGTGGACTTATATCGATGTAATAGAAAGTTTGAATGAGTTGACAAAATTGGGTGATCTGGAGTGCATTATTGAGAGCTTTGACTTTATTACACCAATAAAAAAGTTTTACAAGGCCATGGAAAAAAACGAAGAAATAGGTAATATATTTTTTGTCCTTTTTAGTCAATAAGTACATTTGTACAAGCAGCTTTTAAGCGTATACGAGGTCTATTTGAACATATGACACTCCATTCAATTTTTATTTTTATTGAGAGTTTTTAGGGAGGGGGGGGGGGGGGTGAAGATTGGCGCATACTCTGAAATATCCCCAACAAAGTTTAAATAATAGAGAGGTTAAGGAAACAAACGTGTAGGAAAGGAAAATATTAGCATTACCTCATCAGTTAGTGTAATGACGACGAATTTTTCTTAAGCCTGAATATATAATGCGAATAACTATACCAAACATACCAAACATAAATTTTCATTATAATTAAATGTGTTAGTTAGTGGAGATTTATTACACGTATCTCTTTCTAAAAAAACATGTAATGAATCTAGCTATTGTTTAATTCATCTGTGATATATAAGAGTTAACATATATAAAACTAGACACGATCTCGTTGCGAGCAACGAAGAGGTCTTCAGTCCGATTTTTAGAAGGAAATGTGACATCATCGACTTTGATTTTCGACAACAAAACATGATATGGAAAATGAAGAGAAGTACTAATTAATGCTTTTTGTATCGCTTTTTATAAGTTATCTTACATTGATTTTTAAAATACTTGTATTTCTTCCAATTAAGATAGAAAAGATTAAACTTGTTTACCTCTGGCCCCTAAAACCCTTATTAGGTAACGCAAGAGAAAACATTATATTGTTAGGATATAAAAATGTATTATATCTAATTCAGCTTTAATAACATTTCACAAAATAGCCCTCAGTAAAGGACTATAGATATGGAGGATCAAAATTTTAGACTTTTGACACCTAAAAACCCCTAATTAAGTAACACATGATAAAATCATTCCATTGCTTGGATAAATAACTCTAAGATAAATATATTTGCTACTATAACATTTTATAAAATATATTTCAGTAAAGGGCTACAGATGAATGACTTTAGAGGCCTTTGATCTCCAAATGTAGGGGCCAACCCCTTTTTATTAAATGAAATGACATTTAATTCTAAACACATTTTGTTCAACAAATGTTTAGAAATTCGTTACCGTTCTTGCATGAGGTATATGGGTAAGAACGTTTTAGGGGCCGATCCCTTATCTCCTTATAGGGACCGTTTAACAAAATTTTGAAGGTTGAATATTGTTAAGAACATCATTTTGAAAAACTTTTCTTCTGTACTGCATTTCAAAATATCTTTCCTTTCTGAGATATGGGTGATCAAAATTTTGGACTTTTCGCCCCTAAAAACCCCTAATTACATAACAAATGATAAAATAATTGCATTGCTTGGATACATAAATGTGAGATAAAAATATTTGCTTCTATTATATTTCACAAAATATATCTCAGAAAAGAAATACAGATGAAAGACTTTAGAGCCCTTTGGTCCCCTAGTTTGGGGGACCAACCCCTTTTTCTTGATTTCAAATGAAAGTTCTTGTAAATTAAAACTTTTTTACATTATATGTCTTAACAAAATATTTTTCAGAAAAGAGATAAAGAAAACCAGAAAAAATTAGAACGTTTTTTTTTAAATCTCAATTCTCGGGTCCAGGGGAACTTCAGTGCCTTTCAAGACAGATCAAAATGAAAATAAATTACAAATCTACAATTTTTTGTTTACTATCCCTGAAAGTTTGAACTCAATATCTTTTATAGTTAAGGAGAACTTGGAGGGACAAGGCACCCCTCTAAAAATCACTAAAACGGCAATTTCTAAAAAAAAGAAGAGACTTCATCGATATAATCAGAAACCTTTAGGGTTTAGATCACTATCTATCAGATCTGAAAGTTTCATGAAAATCGGTCGAGCCGGTTTTTTTTTTAGAAATCGTGTGAACAAATTTTGTAAAAAAAAGAAGGAAAAAACTAGACACGATCTCGTTGCGAGCAATGAGGAGGTCTTCCGTCCGATTTAAGAACTTGAGATACATGTATGACCTTGACTTTGCTTTTTAACAGCTACACATAATTTGGAAATAAAAGAAAGGGGTCTTCATTTTACTCAGACTCTTTTATTTCCGTAGTAAGCGCTCTGGTTGAAAACATTTAGATCCCTCTTTGTTCCTAATTTGAGGGACCATCCTCATTTTCTTCAACAAGTGTTAAGAATTTTTTTTCCATTTTTAAGATATTGGGAATATATTTTGACCCCTTTTGGTCCCCAATTTTAGGGGACAGCTCCTTTTTCTTGATATTAAATGAAAGGGAATTTAAAACTAAACAAATTTTGTGCATCAAGTGTTTAGACATTTTTTAATGTTCTTGAGATATTTGAGATAGAATTTTTTTAAGGACCGATCCCTGAATTCCTTCTATTGTCACCGTTTAACGAAATTTTGATGCTTAGATATTGTTCAGTAGATAATTTTGAGCATCTTTTCTTCTATACTGCTTATCAAAATATATTTCCTTTACGAGATAGAGGTGATCAAAGTTTTCATATCCTGACCTCTAAAAAATCTTAATTACCTTACACACGAGAAAAATATTATATTCTATTGGTACATGACAGTAAGTCCCTTTTTTCTTAATATGAAATGAACGGGAATTTAAAATTAAACGCATTTTGTTCAACAAGTGTTTAGAAATTATATACCATTCTCGAGATATCTGGAAAAAAATATCTTAAAGGGGCATGGTCACGATTTTGGTCAAATTCTATTTTTCTGTTTTTATTATTTACAACGCTTTAGAAATGCATTTCTAAGAATCAAATGAAATTTAAGAGCCAGTCTATATGTTTTTAGCAAGATACAGAGCTCACAAATCTGTGTTACGTAAACAAGGCTCGTGCCCTGTTTTTGTTTACATAGGTTCAATACACCAATAAAAAAAACCTTTTTCAAGCAGATTTTTCTATCTTCTTATTCATTTAAAGCATAGATAAACAGCTCCTAATGTTCAACACATTTTAGGTCTAGAATCAACATTCAAAATGATTTATTGATGAGATGAAGAATATTTAGATTGATCGAATGTATAAACATGATAAATATATGTTATTAAAAGTGTGAAGAAAGTCAGTGACTTTGCATGACCAAAATAATTTTGTGTTTAATTAAAAGATTCGTTATTATCTTTTTTATTAATACACAAACTTTGCATAATTCTCTACCTTAAGCATTAAATCATTATTTTTTGAAAGATGTGGTAACGCGCGCGTGAAAATTTGTTTGCACACACCGTTGCAGTTATGAGACCACATTTTCCCAAAAAAAAATAATGATTCAATGCTTATATTTACGTTTTTAACATCTTTTCCCTCTCCGCAAATATGTTTTATTTTTAAAGGGGCATGGTCACGATTTTGGTCAAATTCTATTTCTCTGTTTTTATTATTTGCAATGCTTTAGAAATGCAATTCTAATGATCAAATGAAATTTGAGAGTCAGTTAAGTTTTAAGCAAGATACAGAGCTCACAAATCTGTGTCATGTACATTGTAAACAAGGCTCGTGCCCTGTTTTTGTTTACATAGGTTCAATATACCAATAAAAAACCTTTTTCAAGCTAATTTTTCTATCTTCTTATTCATTTTAAGCATAGATAAACAGTTCGTAACGTTTAACACATTCATTTTAGGTCTAGAATTGAAATTTTCACTTCAACATTCAAAATGTAAACAAAAGCTTTGTTTACATATCAAAGAATTGTAAGCTATGTAACTCGCTTATAACCCAACAAATGACGCTCAAATTTCAGTTGCCTTTTAAGAATGCCTCACTGAAGCATTGTAAACATTAAAATCAGAAAAATAATTTTTGACCAAAATCGTGACCATGCCCCTTTAAGAGCGACCCGGTTAAATAAGAAAGGATGGTTGCGTATTGTTAAGCACATTATTTTGGGCATCTTTTGTTCAATATTGCTTTACAAATTTGTTCTCCATTGTTTGATATTGAAGATCAAAATGTCTGACTTCTGGTCCCTTAAAATCCCTAATTAGATCAAAATTTCTTACTCCTGGCCCCTTAAAATCCCTAATTACGTAACAAAGACGTTAACAATATAATGAGAGGCCAGCATACATAAGTATTACTTTCACTCTCTAAATAAGTGATCTCCCTTTGATAGCATACTGTATCATCATCTTTTAATATATGAATAAGCTTATCATCGTTACCTATCATATCGCATTTTTAAAGTTTCTGTCATTTTAATTGCAAAAGTTATTTTTAAATTTGTCAGACTTACACTATTGAGTTGACCCCATATTGACCATGTATAAACAATTTCTTATTAAATGTGTGTATTACATGTATAAGTAAGTGTAGAGAATTATCATTTTTATATGAGTTATAATAGGAAGGGAGGAAGGAAGGAGAATTTCTTTCTTAATGTATTATAATGCATTAAATACAATGTAGGCCATCATCATAATGGCCAATTACATTGTATTTGATGCATTATAATACATTAACAAAGAAATACTCCTTCCTTTCTTCCCTTCTTTCCTACTCGGACCTTATGGGACTGTTCTGACCCCATGAAACAGGAAAATACATAATATCTTCTAATGTCATTATGATGCATCAAATGGTGTAAAGCTACATTCCCCAGGTGTTGTCTTTAACCCCCCCCCCCCTTATGAAACAGAAAATGATGATACACTGTATATTTTGATAACTTCTGAGATCCTCATCCCTATAACCATATAATTTATTCTTGCTCTTTGTGTCATTGCATATCAAATTGTATACATGTATAGGTTATGCCCCCTTGGAGACACCCTGACATTCTAAATCTAGAAATGATAAAGTATTTTTTCTTATTGATATGTAGTGTTTTGTCCATGTGGGTCATTCCTAGCCTAATGATGGCACTGCTTTGTTAAGGAGACTTTAAATTGCCCCAAATAGGCAAATACACAGGCATATAACATTTTGTTTCTAAATCTTAAAATTTGAATTAAGCAATTTCCAAAATGTTAATGTGCATTAGGAGAGAAAAAGCAATCAATAAAATGATTTAAAATTTGTTACTGTACACATGTAAGAATGTACTAAGAGGACTAAATCTTTAGAACCAGGTTTGATTGGTGGGGGTAGGGGGGTGGATGTGGAGTACAAACATTTATAATTTGAATCATTTATTCTTATTAGTTTTAACTTGTCAATGAAGTGTTTGCCCCTAAATAACACTGTTTTGTACGAGTTTAATTAAAAATGAAGGCCACATGCAAGTTCCGGTAATAATTTAAAAATTAATTTTCATAACTGAAGGATGAGATCCCTTCCTATATGATAATAACACATGAGCAGCACTTTATGTTGAACTGTTTGCATGTGAATTTTAAGTTAATCAATAATTTTAACTTTTCATGTCATAGAAAGTATACTGGTCTATATAATTATTACAAACGAAATTAAATTATGCCCGCTCTCCGCGGCGGTTGCCGGCTTTAGATTTGCTTCTGTGTGCCTACATTTACATTATCGTGTTCACGGATTTAGAAAAGGGATGGGAGTGATGGGTCCAGACCCCCCCCCCCCCTCTCCCCCCGATGAAAATTCATTTAAATCAATAGTAAAATTACCAAAAATACACCTCGGACTCCAATGCCCTTACAGACATGTAATTGCTTTAACCCGTAATTGCTCTGACCCGTAAGGTAACTTTATTTTGGGGGAAAATATTATATTTATAATTTATTGTTTATTTCAATTGTAAGTATACATCATAATATGCAGATGTCCTGCACCACCTTAAAGCTGTTATTTTCCTCATAAAATAGTGCAAGGGGTTTTGAAGAATAGGTCATAAAAATACATGAATGTTACAAATAACTGATCTTTGTCTGAAGTTATGTACACAATAATTTAACACAGGTCTACAGGTCTCAAATGCAGATACTTGTTTTACCCAGCTCTTCGATTATTTGGGTTTCAGATGGTATACATACATGCAGGTGTTTTTCATATGCAGAAAAGGTTTTGATGATTAGGTCATAAAAATACATGCATGTTACAAATAACTGATCGTTGTCTGAAGTTATGAACACAACACAGGTCTACAGGTCTTAATTGCTGGTACTAGTTTTATCCAGCTCTTTGATTAGATGTACATACATGTATGTGTTTTTCAAATGCAGAAAAGGATTAGTTAACATGCATAAACATTTCTTTTGTGGTGATCACCTAAAAGGAATTATATTGTGCTCTAACTGGATTATCATTATGATGTTGACCAATATAGGTAAGCATAATACATGTATAGTGAGTATAAAAGTAGCACAATATTATGAGACACCGGTATGTACATAAGTATTACTTTCACTTTCTAAATAAGTGATCTCCCTTTGACAGCATACTGTATCATCATCTTTTAATATATGAATAAGCTTATCATCGTTACCTATCCTATCGCATTTGTACAGTTTCTATCATTTTAATTGCAAAAGTTATTTTTTCATTTGTCAGACTTATAGTATTGAGTTGACCCCATATTGACCCTGTAACAATTTCGTATTAAATTTGTGTATTACATGTGTAAGTAAGTGTAGAAACTTATCATTTTTATATGAGTTATAATAGGAAGGAAGGGGTCTTTCTTTCTTAATTTATTATAAAGCATCAAATATAATGTAGGCCATAACCATATGGGATTTTTCTGACCCCATGAAACAGGAAAATACAATATACCGGTATCTTCTTATGCCATTATGATGCATCAAATACTGTATAGTACATAACCCCCAGGTGTTGACTTTAACCCCCCGTATGAAATAGGAAATGATGATACACTGTATATTTTGATAACTTTTGAGATCCTCATCCCTAAACATAACATTTTGTTTATAAAAATCTTATTAAAAATTGATTCAAGCAATTTCCAGAATGTTAATGTGTATTAGGAGAGAAAATGCAATAAAGAAATGATTTAAAATCTACTACTGTACACATGTAAAAATGTACTAAGAAGACTGAATCTTTAGAACCAGGTTTGATTGGGGGTGGATGTGTAGTACAAACATTTATAATTTGAATCATTTATTGTTATTAATTTTAACTTGTCAATGAATACTAGTTATTGATCCCAAGGTAGAAATATGACCTCTGATCATACCTCAATAGATAATTTGTCAATTATGCAAAGTGTAATGTGGTGGTTTTTTTTTAAGAATAGCATTTTTACCAGTTTATAAAACTTTTTAGACCCCAAATTATATTTTGATTTTAATAGATCATTCAAAAATGAAGAGTAGTGTAAATGTAAGGTTATTTTCATTTTAAGCATAAATGAATGCGAGTTTTATTTTTAAATTTCATTTTATCTATAGTCTGAGGAGGAATACATGCTCGGATCCAGAAAATTTTCCAGGGGGAAGGGGGGGGGGCGACAGTTTAAATTTGAGTTTGTTTGGGTGTGGGGGTTCCAAGTCATATATCTGACAATTTTTTTTATGTAATTTAAAATAAGTAAGCCATACTACAGTCATGAACATGAATAGTATAGAACAAATCACAAACTTATACATATATATATATACGTGTACATAGGAAGTATTACAAAACATAGAAGATAGATCTATATCTGGGTTCTTAAACTGAATCATATATCATGTACATATATGATTGTTTCTTTGTTCTAGGCATTTCAGATGGGATGTAGGTCATGATCCCAAGTGCTATTCCTGAAATTATCAAATATAATAAAAACCATAGAGATTCCCACCTTAATCCAAAGATATTATTCCTCCTCTGGTCATGGTGCATCAGATCATTATTATATATAAGTCATGACCCTTAGGGTCATCCTGACCCCCTTAGAATCAGAAATTGTCAATTTTTTTAAAAGTCCCTATCATATCCCAAGATAAGATGTGTCTATCCATTTAATCATAAGAGGAGTTCTAGGATCTATGTTTTTTTTGGTGTGATTAACGTCAATTTTCTGCTACTATTTAACTCCCTGGACGAAATTTAAATTTTTAAAACCTTACTACACATCTATAGAACAGTCCCTATCATATCCGAAGATGAGATGTCTATCCATTAAATCATAAGAGGAGTTCTGGTCTAAGTTTTTTAGAGTGATATATATAGGTCAATTGTTTGCTACTATTTGGCTCCCTGGATGAAGTTAAATTAAAACCTTATTGCACATCTATAGGACAGCCCCAATTATATCCCAAGAGATGACGTAGCTAATCCAAAAGTTGTAAGAGGAGTTCTGGTAACCATACTTTTTTTTTTTGCAAAAAAACGTCATTTTTTGTTGCCCACTGATCCTTGTAGTAAAAAAAAATTCTGGAACCTGATCACACTTCAATATGACACCCCTAATCATATTCTAGAAGATCATTTTACTACTGAAAAAAAAAATGACGTTTTAGAAACCAGTTTTTTTGTAAAAAAAAACCCCACAAAAACCCGTCATTTTTCAGCCATTAAATGACCCCCAGGACAAAATTGAAAATTCTTAAACCTTATTACTCATCTATAGAATACCCTCAAACATATTCCATGAGGTGATTTGTCTATTTTTGAAAATGTAGGAGGAAATCGAGGAAGAAGGTTTTTTGTGAAAAAAACGTCATTTTTTACCAATTATTTGTCCCCCAAGACTACCAGAGAATTTTTGAAATCTTTTTGCAAAACATCATGACACCCCAAATAAAACCGCAAGAGTTCAGTTTGCTGGTTTATAAGATGTAAGAGCAGTTTGAGAAAGTAAAACGTGACAGACGGACGGACAGATGGACAGACGGACGGAACAGGGTAACACCAATATACCCGAACTTTAGAAAGTGCGGGTATAATAATAACAACAGGGAAAACACCGAACGAAAACAATAAGGTCCTTAGTTGGAAAGGAAGACCTTAACAATGATGTTCAATACAATTAACATAGGCAATTCTCAATTCTCAATTTTTGACTGTGACTAAAAATTCGCAGATAAGATTGCAGCCCAGATAGAATCACAAAGGCCCTAAGGAATATGTTTACTGATGTTATCGAGAAAGTTGACTTCAGCACCAACGTCTGTCCGATACCTTGAATAAAATAAGCACAGTAAAGGATTACCCAAAGTACTGTCAAAGTCTCAGGTACTCCGACACCGCTGATGGAGTGAACCCTGTCATTCACGAATTCCATCGGAACTACTAGAGCAAGTGACCTGATAAAGCTATTCCTTTGAAATGATATCATGATGTAGTAAATTTTCAATTCCAAGTATGTGCTCCTTTGTATAGAATATGACAAACGTCATTAGAGATCCTGCTTTTTACTTTGACAATATATATATTTAAAAAAAAAAACATTGCAACGACTTACAGACCCATTTAGCGTCACAAACCAAATTTAACAGACAATTTCACAGACAAACCGTTAAATCTAACAAAATTAGTGTGCAGAGGAACATGAAAAAGTGCACTGTGCGAATTTTCATCACTCTACCAGTGATTGTAACGCCTTTCATTCATGAGCTTTAATGAAAAGAAATACATCTTGAGGAAACATGTACAATGTTTTAAGGGCTACGATGGCAAAGATTTGACAAGTAAGTGAAGTGTATCTGATATGCCTGATAATACTAACAGACCTACACAGACGTATGACGGGGGAGATCGACCAATAACAGAACAAAACCGCTGTATCCTAATACTAGAATAGAACCGGTTGCACAGGTTAATGCTGTGTGCACAGAAATCCGGGGGAATTTGGAGGGTAACTAATGTGCTAAATTTGTGTCATCATTATTTATCACAAGCACAGTCAACACCCACAAAGAGGTGTGTATGCTATAATTGATGAACAAAGTTTCTGGCTAAACCTGAACTGTTTAAAATTTGGATCCAAACACAGCATGTGAATCACACAAACTGTCTACATATTGAAGAAACTCCACAGTCAGAGGTAAAAGATTTCATGGATTTGTCCGTTTGGACATTGGGGGTGGACAGACAATATTTGACATACCTACATTGATTGAGTGTGACGTTACCTCTAATAATTGTCATGAAAAACCTGCTCGCCAGGTAGCCGATCTTTCCAAGACTGTGGACTTGATTCCACCCAATGATGATTCAGCATACATATCACTAATTATTGGCAAAGATCTTTTAAAAGCACACCTTGACCAGATAAGAGGTATTTCCTCTCACCTATGCTCAACGACTATGATTGGGTAATTATCGGCGAAATATTCCTAGATGGAATGTACCAATATCTATTGAGGTTATGAAAACTATGATATGTTCCCATACTTAAGAAACTCCTTTTAATGTTTTAGTGCCATGTGATCAGAAAATGCACTTTTCAGAGTGTGTGGAGAATCACTTAATATTCAAGCGTATAATTGAAGACCATTTACCATCGTTGTCAGTCGATGATGAAGCTTTACTGAAGAATTTGTATAATGATATGAAAAATCGAGGGATTCATCAGGACATTGGACTGCTACCTTACATTTGAAAGGACTATGACCTGCTCTACCTAACAATCGACAACAACCATTGAATCAATCTACTTGCCGGACAAGAGACTTTTTAAGAACCCTACGAAGATGATGCACTTTCATGAATTGATGAAGAAATTGTTAAAAGCTGGTAATGTGGAGCAAACACCGCCATTGACTCATGAAATTGAATGTTGATAATACATCTGTATGAGGTATACCACGCACAGAAAAAAGATAACATCAAAGGAGCTTTTGACTCATCGGTGTGATAGACTTTCCCTTAATTATTTTCTATTAAGTGGGCCTTATTTTATGAATAATCCGTATGGAGTTTTGCTGAAGTTTCGCCGAGATGGCAGCTATTGAGTAAATGTTTTATTATTTTTTATTTGGTTGATGCAGATAGCAGATATTTGAAATTCATTCGGCACACGGACAAACCCCTTAGTTGACGATACCAGATAAAAGTTAATGGTTTTATTAACATTCCGCAGATCTAGAAGAAAAAGTGTCGTTACTTCAATGTACAAAGAACGCTCTAGAGGGACACGGTCACCTATATATACTTCTTCACATGATAACCTCTAAATCTTAAGAAATACATGTATTTGCTGCATTTGATTAGTAAGATTTAACTAAAGACCTAGATAATTCGGAGTTCTGGGCTAGTGATCTTCAACACAAAGAAGTCAATGTGTTTGATGGATTCTTCAAGAAGACTACGTCACCTTTAAAGTGAACATAACAGCAAAACCATTCTTCACTAGACGATGTGTCCTATTTTCTATTATTAGCCTGTTTGATCCTTTATGACTCATACCCCGAGTGACAATTGCAGGGGAAGCAATGCTCAGAGAAGCCATGTAAAATCAATTGGGAAGCCTTAACATGTCCTGCTATGGCTATTGCTGCTGTAGCTAATGTGAAAATGGTTTATGAACTATAACAGTTACTTGGATTTATTATGGGAAAAACCAAGCTGATCCCAAAGCAGGGGCAAACATGGCTGGAACAGTTTTAGCTGTTGAATTGTTCTTCAAATTAAAGAAATTGACATCAATTTGGACAATATTTCCTTCGTTACTGAGAGTAGCTTAGTTCAAGCGGTTCTTCACGCTTCCAATCGTGTCTATAAGATTCGCAGACAAAGTAAATCTGAAGACTGGCATTACATATCCACAAAGTTGAATCCAGTACATGCAGGAAATGAATCCGATTACTAGTATTATTTCCAAGAAGAGTCACATCGCAACTTCACTAGTAGATCATTTTCACAAAGAAGTTTAGCATCAAGGTCGCTTCTTCTTTTGTTATCGATGTAAATATTATCCTTCTCTCTGATTCAGTGATTTTATGATAAAAGGAAGTTCAGTGGTAGTTCAACCCACTATGCATCTCATATGGGCTGATCTTGGGAAAGATTGATTGGTGATTGGTGTTGTGAGGAAGATTCCGTACTTCCTGCTACTGTATGCCAACGTCACATGCCTCACTCATAAAGTACGTACTGGTCATTCTGATGTCTGAGGTGTCTTCCATCATTAATGCTCGACTACTGGCTGGAATCTTTTACGATCCTCA
This sequence comes from Magallana gigas, assembly GCF_963853765.1. Taxonomy (NCBI): domain Eukaryota; kingdom Metazoa; phylum Mollusca; class Bivalvia; order Ostreida; family Ostreidae; genus Magallana; species Magallana gigas. Next base: position 3,895,943 of record NC_088859.1, read on the forward strand.
GGAACCTTATTTTTTTCAGCAACTTTGCTGACCTTGAAGACAACATGTAAAATAGACTCTTTCTACCTTTTGGGGTTTTCCCCAAAATTATCCACACCTAAAAATAAATGCCCTGTGTACAGCAACTTTCGCATTGCTTTTAAAAGAGATGACAAATAAAATATTTATCTTTACTCCAGGAACGATAAAGTGGCATAATAATGAGAAAACTATGATAGAAGGGGACATTTTTCCTCCTTCGGGACAACACTTTGCATCGAAATGACTGGCCAATGTGAATAATAGAGTAAGCTAACTATTGTGATGACTCGCGTGTGCGCACCATTGTATGTGCACAGAGATGAGGATCTACACACGTCCTGCGACGGAAAATGTGCTACTCATACAAAAAAACCCAGTAGAAGTTGATTGAGTGAGAAAACAGTAGAACTTGCTTTAGTGAAACTTGCGTTTAATTGTCTTATTTTTGGGTAATTAGGGTTTGCTCTGCGGGCGCTTTACAGTGATCAATCCATCCGTCCGTCCGTCCAAGATTTCTTGTCTGGAGCATAATTTTTCTCCCCTTGACCTTGGCTCATACCTCATCCATTGAGTGCCGCTTGGTGTAGGGTGCGCAGTGGCCTTGAACCATGTTTCTAGGTCTAAGGTTAAGGTTAAAGCAGAATTATATTTAAAAACCCTTGCCCAAAGCATATCTTCTCTACGCTTTGTTTAATCTGGCTCTTACTTCACTAATAGAGTGCTTAGGGTCTAAGGGTGTGTAGTAAATTTGAATGAAGTTTGTAGGTTGAATCAAGGTCATATCGGACCACACAAAAATCTTTTATTGGCATTTATTCTCTCCACCTAGTCTTATTTGTCCCATACCTCATATCTACAGAACTTTTGAATAAAGGGTGTGCAGTGACCTTCTGTAAAGTTTCAATGTCAAATGTGAACGTCATATTATATTTATATGAAAATTCTTTGTCCGGAGTTTTTCCTCTTTCCCCTTGGTCTAATATGGCTCATACTTAGTGCCTATGGTCAAAGGGTGTGCAGTGACTTTAAATAAAGTTTGTAGGTTAAGGTACAGGTCATATTAGATCACACAAAATTATTTAATAAGATTATATATACTATCCACTTAGCCCTATTAGGCTTATACTTTATAGAAACAGGACTTTTGAATGAAGGGTGTACAATGACCTTGAACCAAGTCAAGTGTGAAGGTCATAACAGAATAACATAAAAAATCCTTGTCCGGAGCATTTTTCCCCTTGGTCCAATCTGACTCAAACATGTACTTTGCCCACGGAGTGCCTTTGGTCTAAACGTATGTTCTAACCGTGAATGATGATCCAATCTGGCTCATACTTCACCAATTGCTTAAATTTTTGTATGCTTTTTTATGTAGAATTATAAACAATCAGAGCTAAATTCATTTATATGTAACATTGATATATCAAGTTCTTTAACTGTTTGTCCAAATAAGTACATTATTTTCACAGCTTTCACAGATTGTTCCACAAGGAACGGTGTCTCTCTCCAGACGTTTTTTATATAAACTACAGATACTTTAAGATATTTTGTCTAGCTGACTTAACACTTTTGAGACAGAATATATATTTAAAACTCCTATTCAGCGAATAAAGATAATTTTCTTAATTTTTGAATTCAGAATGTTTGGTCCTTTTTTTTCTTAATGGGTAAGAAAGCACCTTTTTAAAACTTTTTAATAATGTTGAATTTGAATTAAGGCAGCCGGTAATCGGGTTTTAGTAATTGAATTAGAAGCTTTTAGGTGTAAGGTTTAATGTGTTGTATTTAATAATTTATTATAGCTATGTGTAATTTTTACGTAATTAAGCGATGAATAAACCTACTTTTTTTTTTTTTTTTACAATTGCATTTCAGCAAAAGAAAACAAAACTAATGACAAGAAACAGTAAGTATCAATTACATTTACTTCGTATCAACACATTCGCACGCACACAGGCACGCCAAGCCACATAGACTGCATATTTCATTTTATTTTTAAAGTGAAGACCAAAAAACAATTATAAAATTATGAATTATGATTTATAGAGATAATATCATTAATTAGTCACTGTGTGCATGTAGTAAACCTGCAGCTGAATATACTAATTACTATTTTTCACATGTGTTGAGTGTGCAGATAGAAATTTTTGTGTAACAAAATTTTTCAAATTGCAAATTTAGATATTATAAACACCCATGTTTTTCTCTGGATGACAGTCAACTAAGTAACAGTGATAACACTCATATATTTCCATTTATAGTTCATTACAAATAGTGGAATATTTACTTGATCTACAATTATATATACACCTTTAAAATCACAACTCTTTACTATGCTAAATGTAATTTAATTTGCCATTAAAATTTCATTTACCTTATGTTGTGAATTCAATAATGATAGTATATCATATATTTGTATAGAGAGAGGGCGATCTAAATCACAAAACTTGTTCCCGATCGTAACTTTATAGTACCATGAAAATATGTTCATTTAAAAAAAACATAAAAAGACCTTATGTTCTTTTTATCATGAAGAGGCCGAAAGATTGCTGCCCCAGATTCATTGCTTCCATCCAATATATTAAGCGAGATCGAAGAATCTGATCCTGAACTTCGTACCTACTCTGGAGGAAGAGCTATGTCTAATGCTTTACTGTTGGTTGCAATAGACTTAGGAAATACTTTTTCTGGGTATGCTTATGCCATTAATAGCGAAATTCAAAATGACCAATGTAAAATTTATGTCCCCACCTGGATTGCTTCAACGGGAGCCTTGATTTCATCCAAAACTCCATCCACCATTTTGTTGGACATGGATACAAAGTTTGTTGCTTTCGGTTTTGAAGCTGAATCCGAATATACAAACTTGTTAGAGAATGGAGATGGCGACGACTATTTCTACTTTTGTCATTTAAAGATGATGCTGTACGAACACGCTAAAACAAAGGTAAGTGAATAAAAGAATACTTATTCCCTTAATGCTATGTTAAGAATATAATTTATTGAAGAATATCAATTTAACAAATGCATGGGTTATTTATTATAGTTCATCTTTGATTTCGACCTAAGTCAATTTCTTTTTTATCGTGGCCATGGATACGTCTTGTCACGTTTTCATACTCTAAGCCATGTTTATATAACGGGTTTAAAGGGATGATATCAAAGCTCAACACAAATGTATGAAGGAGAAATCGTATGAATATTAATTACATGTATGTCTTTTATAATACATTTATCAGTAGGCAAGCATATTTATACAAAGTAGGTAATAGATTATTACAACGGTATCAAAAGATAGGACCATATTAGATTAACAAGGTTTTTTCACTGGGTCATAATGAGAAAAATTAATACAAACCTCGAAAAACAATGATTTAGACAAGCGATGTTTTCTCTTGGATCTTTTTTTTCTTTTAACAGAGACTGACTAGAGATACAATGATACCTGACTCAAGAGGCCGAGAATTACCTGCTGTTAAAGTTTTCAGTTATGCTATAAAATATCTTAAAGATCGTTTATTGGATGATTTAAAGAAGAGGGAGGATATGGAATTAATGAAGAAAGAAGGTGTAACATCCTGGCTGTTAACAGTTCCAGCAAATTGGGATGACAAAGCCAAGGAGTTCATGAGGGAAGCAGCAAAAAAGGTATCGATCACAAAAAGAACATAAATATGAATATGATAAAATATATATTTTACATTGATGTATTGTTGTCTCTAATACTAGGCAGGAATACCTTTGAATCAGCTTAGCATTGCATTGGAGCCAGCGGCGGCCAATATCTACTGCAAACACCTTAAGAACATGGATGGCACAAATACAATCACTGTCTTTGAACGTGGAAACAAGTACCTTTACCTAGATGCCGGAGGTGAGCGTCAATTATTCACCTTCATAGTTATTGAAACAGAATTATATAAGTCATGTCATCACTTTCAACTATTTAAATATGTCATTTATGCAGGACCTCAAAGTGCGATGGGACTATAAAGTCCAATGGTCTACGCCAAACCCCGCTGGTTTGACGCGCCAAAGTCCAATAATCCGCATGCAGTCGCCAGTCTTATGGTGTGATAGTTCGCTGTAATATGCAAAATCTAGATAAATATTTAAATTGAATCGAGGTTAAGAAAGGAAAATTCGATAGTAAATATTTTATAAACAGCACATTTGGTTTAATCTCCTAGCTTTGTTCACCATTAACTTAGAAATTTATTAATTACATATTAATTACAGCATTACATGTATTTTGGTGCAACACATACATTGTATTTGAATAAAACATTTTTTATTCTTTGTTCTCGCAAAGTAAAAAACATTCATCTACTGTCACTGTTGGTTTTTCACAACTCGTTTCTTTCTCCGTTATCTATGTTTAGTTGTTAATTTTAAAAAGGTTTAATTCTTGTTGTAACGCGGCTTTTAATTGGATAGAAAAATTTAGTTTAATTTGTATAATCTTGTTTGCACGTCACAAGACTAACGTACTCAATTTGTACAGTAAATTACAGAAAATTGAATTATAAGGAATGAACCTAATATCTACCCTTGCTATACTCGTATTTTCCTTTCTTATACTCGTATAACAAGGGTTGAAACCTTTTACGTTTATCGATAAGCTGTAGGACATGTGTACGTTAACATGCATTTTCGTCAACATGAATAAGTTGCATATTGACATTAAAAAATTCTATGTTGACATTAATAAGTTGCATGTAAACGTAATTTTTCGTTTTTCAACATAACTGAGTTTCGGTAAGCCCCAGTCACAACTGGTCGCGCAGTACATGTACATATGTGCAAAATAATATGAAAACGTTAGATTCTTCAAAGGAATAAACAAACTTTTGATTTATTGATTGTAACATTTCCTTACTTATATATATATATATATATATATATATATATATATATATATATATATATATATATATATATATATATATATATATATATATGTGTGTGTGTGTGTGTGTGTGTGTGTGTGTGTGTGTGTGTGTGTGTGTGTGTGTGTGTGTGTGTGTGTGTATGTATGTATGTATATTAAATCCTGCACAAGCGCGATAAACAATACTTTACACATTAATAAGCTTTGTATGTTATTCCGGATTTTTTTGGGGTTCCTTTTGATAATAAACTGTCCTTTTGATTAAAAAGTTTTCTTAAAGATAAGTCAAGCCGTGAATTGAAATGTTTAAGCTATTGTTTAAATCCAGAGGACGTAAATTCGTTCTCTAAATTTATCAGAAATTCAAAACTTTAATCATTAATATTTGAAAAAGGAGAAATATTTTGAAAAGCAATGTTGAACAAAAGTTGCTCAGAATAATTGTTCTTAACAGTATTATTTATACCTAAAATTTTGTTGTTTGTGGCCCCGGTAAGGAGTTAAAGGGTCGGCCCATAAACCTTCAGTTATCTCAGAAACGGGAACAATTCGTTAACACTTGTTGAACAAAACATGTTAATATTTGCGAGACCTTTTATTTGATGTCAAGAAAAAGGGGCTGACCCCTCAAATTAGGGACAAGAAAGGCTACACAGTCTTTTTATAAAAACTCTTTCAAGAGCGATAATTTGATTTCAATGATTAAGCAAAAACAAAAAACCGTTTAAGCTATATCTAACGCTGAAATCCGTTTTAAAATCGGACGATGCACTACAGAGATATTGGGGTTTTAAAATTGATTTTTCCGTGAAATTTTGATTCTGCATTCTTGGTTAAGAAAAAACTGTTATGTTCAAAGTTAAATTAACTCGTACCTAAAATAATTCGATATATGTTAAGTCGTTCTAAAACACATTAGGTTATTTATTTGCTAAATCGTTCTTAAAATCAGCAAGATGTATGTCAATTCGTACTCAAAATTATTCGGCTTTTGTTAAATTGTACCAAGAATAAAGAACTCTGCTTCTTAGAGGATCTTCTAGCTTTACTTTCGACATTAACGGAACACCTACTCGTTGCTTTGCAACGAGCTTTGTTCTAGTTAATAATATAAAGGTCTTTCGTTTCCAACGGAATACCTTTTTCTTTTTTTGTACTGTTTATTTTTATTTTTTCTCCACAAATTTTGTGCACGCGATATCTCGAAAACTATTCAGCCGATTTCGACCATTTTTTCACAGATGATTGCCAGTGGTCATAATTCTTTTACAAATTTTGAAATCGTCACTTCCGGTTCCGATTTACGGCTTATTTTGTAAGTTTTTACGACTAATTTTGTGCAGACATAAACTTAGAGACTATCAGAAATATAAATATGAAATTTTCAGGATAGGAAGACCATAGTTTGAAGTTGTGCAAAATGTAATTTCATTGAGCTCACCTTGGCACGAAAATTCATACGTTTTGATTTTCATCTTTTCATTAGTTGATATTTTGCTAAGACATATATAATAAAGGTGGTAGACTGTCAAAAGTTCTTTCCAACAAATTCAAAAAAAGGGGGTTGGCCCCCTTTTTAAGGGCCAAAACATTCATAAACTCCATTACAAATAACTTAAATACGATAAAAATTTTGTAATGCATTATAGAAGCAAAGTTCTTGATCGTGACAATATCTATCAGGTAAAATCATTGCCACGCCCATTTATTACGTAATTAGGGATTTTGAGGGGGCTTTAACTTTGACGCAATATATCTAGAGAAGGAGACATATTTTGTTAAGCATTGTAGAAGAGAAAGTTTTGCATTGATGATTCTAATCGATTATGTTAATCAAAACACCAATGTCTGTCCCCATTAATGATCTAGAGGGCTGGCCTCTAAACTATTCTATCATTTGTATCTCAAAAATGATCAACAATTTTAGATGAGTGTAAGAACAAAAAATGTTAGTATTATAAATTAAGAACTTTTCTTAAAAACAAAAAACAGGGGCTGGCCCCTTTACTTAGGGGTCAAGCTACTCGTGAACTCTATAACAGATAACTTAAAAACGATAAAGTTTTTGTAATGCATTGTAGAAGCAAAGTTTTTGATCGTAACAATATCCATCAGGTAAAATAATTGCCACACCCATTTATTACGTAATTAGTGATTTTGAGGGGCAATAGTTCTTAAACTTTGACACAATATATCTAGAGAAGGGGAATATTTTGTTAGCATTCTAGAAGAGAAAATGTTTGCATTGGTGATTCTTATCGATTCCTTAAATCAAAACACCAATGGCTGTCCCCATTAATGATCTAAAGGGCTGGCCCCTTAAATACTCAATCATTTGTATCTAAAAAAAAAATGAACAAGTTTAGATAAGTATAAGAACAAAAACTGTTAGTATTCGTGAGACCTTTCAAATGAACTCAAGAAAAAGGGGCTGGCCCCTGAAAAAAGGGGCCAAGACACTCGTAAAGCCTTTTACACGTTCCTTAATCGAAGAACTGACGGGAGTTGATTTTATCGATTATTATTAATTTAAAAATCAACGATATGTTATTTTTGCATGGCAAGTAGTTTCTAATCTGTATATGAATTATGCACATTTTTATAATTTGAATTCTAGAACTTTTCCGACAAGAATTTCGAGAAAACCCCATATGAATCATGTTATGCAATATTTAAAGATAGAATTAATTCCATCAAAATATGTATCAATAATCGAAATATTTCTACAAATTATACACATGTCTGGACACAAGCAATATTGAACCCGTCTCTTCAACCAGACGCTCGGCTCTCTCCGTTAATCTCCGTCTACCAAGAGAGACTTTCTGTTCGTCTGAGATTTACGGATACAGCCGAGCGTCTGGTTGAAGAAGACTAAATTGAACTCTGGCGTAGGAATACATACGACTACAAAAAATATCTATATTATTCGTACTATTTATTATCTGACTACTTTCAAGGTATTTATAAATATGTTTCCTTGAAAATTAATGGTTTAGCATACAGTACACCGAATTTATCTGTTATTTTCAAGATCTAAGTCTTGTCAGCGGTGATGATTTGTTCTTAGGTCGAAACACTGTTTCACTTTCGGTTTGCCAGAGTAACTGCATAGGAGAGTTGATTAAAATCAACTCCCAAAAACGATTAAGATTTTGTAATGTATTATAGAAACAAAGTTGTTGATCGTAATAATATCAGTTTTAAAAACTCATTGCCACACCCATTGATGAAAATCTCTAATGATAATTAGGGATTTTAGGGGACTAAAGTCTTAAATCTTTAATGTGCTGTATGTGAAAAAGCAAAACACTTTGTTAAGCATTTTAAAGGATATTGACAATCGTATACATTATCGGAAAGGAAGTGGTTGAGCGGAATTTCTAAAATTTCATTGATGTTTTAAAAGGGCACGGTCACGATTTTGGTCAAATTCAATTTTAATATTTTTATTATTTACAATGCTTAAAGAATGTATTTCTTATGATCAAGTGACGTTTGAGAGTCAGTTGTAAAGTAATGAAGAAGATACAAGGCTTACAACTCTTTGTCATGTAAACAAGGCTCGTGCCCTGTTTTTGTTCACATAGGTTTAATATACCAGTAAATATTATTTTTTAAGCAGATTTGTCTATCTCCTTATTCATTTTAAGCATAAAGAAACAGTTTCTAACGTTAAACACATTTATTTTAGGTATAAAACTGGAATTTTAAGTTTAACATTCAAGATGTACACAAAAGGTTTGTTTACAAAGTAAAGAATTGTAAGCTGTGTAACTCGCTTAAAACTCAACGAATGATACTCAAATTTTGGTTGCCTATTAAAAATGTCTTGATAAAACATTGCAAACATTAAAATCAGAAAAATAATTTTTGACCAAAATCGTGACCATGCCCCTTTAATCGTAGCGTTTAAAAATTGAACGGAAGACCTACTCGTATCGAGATCGTATCTAGTTATTATTCGTTTTTGTCTTACAAATTCTGTGCATGCGATTTTTCGAAGATGGCTCAATCGATTTCTTTTATTTTTTTTAGTCTGCGATGTTTGTCAAAAACTTGTAAAGATAGAGGGCTTAAATTTTCAAAGATGATAGATCTAGTTATGATTATTATTAAGGTCTTCCGTTTCGAACGGAAAACCTTTTTGTTTTGTTTCGGTTTCTTTTTCCCTATTATTATTAAGGTCTTACATCTTCAGCGGAAGACCTTATTGTTTTTCTACTGTTTCTCATTTTTCCAACGGAAGACCCTCTTGTTATTTTACGGTTTCTTTATTCTTATTAAGGTCTACCGTTTCCAACGGAAGACCTTATTGTTTTCGTTCGGTTTCTTTTTCCCTATTCTTTCTTTTGTGTACAAGATTTTTCAGAAACTACTCGACCGTTTTACCCGAAACTTTGAGTTCAAAATTTCAGGGATTGTAGACAAAAGGTTGTAATTCTGACATGTGGTATATATATTTTCCTGTGACCAAAAGCGTCGAAGCTCGACCGAGCTCGAAAATTACGGTTAAGAAAGCGTCGTGATTTTACGTGGTTTTCTTTCAATATCTCTTTCCTCGATAGTATTTTGTTATAACAAATAGAACAAAAAATCTTTATAAAGTCAAGAGCTTTCATGCGACATAAAAAAGGGGCTGACCCTTCAAATAAGGGGCTGAGGGAACTCTAAAGTCTTTTAATGATAACTTTTTACTGTGAAATATTTTGTGATACTTTATAGAAGAAAGTATGTTCATTCTAACGTTATTCGCCTACACATGGCAACCATTTACTCCTATGTAACGTAATTAGGGATTTTAAGGGGCCAGAAGTCCAAAACTTTGATGCTCAATATCTCAAAAGTGAGGCAAATTTTGATAAGCAGTATTGAACAAAAGATGCTCAAAATATTTGAGCTTAACGATAATCAACCATACTTTCTTTGTTATGCGGTCCTTAACAGGAGTTACAGAGTCGGCCCCTTAAACGACCCTCTCTAGATATCTCGAGAACAATACAAAATTTGTAAGTACTTGTTGAACAAAAAGTGTTTAAATTGACAAGAGCTTTCATTTGAAATCATGAAAAAGGGACTGGCCCTTCAAATAAGGAGCTAAGGGGGCTTTAAGGTCTTTTAATGATAACGTTTTACTGTGAAATATATTGGATACGTTACAGAAGCAATTATGTTCATTCTAACGTTATTCACCTATACAGGAAAATTTTGAAAAGCAATATTGTATAAAAGATGCTCAAAATATTGAACTTAAGAATCTGCAACCAAATTTTCTTTGTTATGCGGTCCTTGAAAGGAGTTACAGGGTCGGTCCCTTAAACGACCCTCTCCAGATATCTCGAGAACGGTACAGAATTTTTAACCACTTGTTGAACAAAATATGTTTAAATTGACAAAAACATTCTTATGACATCAAGAAAAAGGTGCTGGCCCTTCAAATTAGGTGCTGAGGGGCTCTAAAGTCTTTTAATGATAACTTTTTACTGTAAAATATTTTGTTATAGAGGCAATTATGTTCATTCTTACGTTATTCGCCTAAACATGGCAATCATTTACTCCTATGTTGCACAATTGGGGATTTTAAGAGGCCAGAAGTTCAATACTTTCATCCACAATATCTCAAAATGGAGGACAATTCTGAAAAGCAGAATTTAACAAAAGATACTAAAAATAATGTGTTTAACAATGTACAACCATATATTGTTTGTTATCTGGACCCTAAAAGGAGTTTTAGGACCGGATATGAAAACGATTTTCTCAGATATCTCAAAAACGGTAACCAATTTCTAAACACTTGTTAGCGGTAGACAAAAATATGTTTTAATTAAAATGAATGTAAAGGAGCTGATCCCTCATATAAGGGACACCAAAGTGGTAGATAGTCTTTCACCCATTACTTTCAGATCCTGCCTCCATTTCCAGATACGTTTCGTTGACGAAAATCAAGAGCAAAGTCATTCCGTATTCTAACAATCGGACGGAAGACCTCCTCGTTGCTTGAAACGAGATCGTGTCTAGTTATTCTTTTTTGTTTTCTGACTTTTTTAGAGCGTTATTTCTAAAAAAAAAACTACTCAACCGATTTGCACAACATTTTCAGGAGTGACGATTTTGTAAATTTTTAAGGGCCATTTTGTCCACCCATCTCCTCCGTAACTAATCAAGGTAGAAGCTTAAAATTTTCAGGGATTGTAGATGAATGTCTGTAGATGTATCCCCATGCTTCCAATTACGAAGCTCGCCTGAACCTGAAAATTAGCACCAAATTTTTTCACGAAATTTTTGCATATTTTCTTTAATACCTTTCGATGTGTACATATTTTGGTTAGACATGTAACGCAAAAGTTGTTCCAATTTACACGGGTTTTCATTTGATTTTAAGAAAAAGGGACTGACCCCCCAAATTAGGGGCAAAGAGGGCTCTAAAGTCATCTTACAATAAATCTTTACTGAATAATAATTTGTTATTAATTATATAAGCAAAAATGTTCATTGTACAGCTGTTTATCTATACAGTACCATACTTAATTCATATGTTACGTAATTAGGGGTTTTAAGGGGCCAGAAGATCAAATGTTTGATCATTAATATCTGAAAAAGGAGAAATATTTGTAAAAGCAATGTAAAACAAAAGTTGCTCAAAATTATGTTCTGTACAACGTGCCACCTTAAAATTTTTGCTGATGGCCCCATTAAGAAGTTTAAGGGTCGGCCCCTAAAACACATTTGTACAGATATCTGAAGAACGGTTAACATTTCGTGAACACTTGTTAAACAAAATATGTTTATATTTAAAAGACCTTCAATTTGATATCAATAAAAAGGGGCTTGCCTCTCAAATTAGGGGCCAAGAGGGTTCTAAAGTATTTTTATAATAACTCTTTACTGAACAATAATTTGTTATTAATTATATAAGCAAAAATGTTCATTGTACAACTGTTTATCTATACAGTATCTTACCCAAGTCATATATTACGTAATTAGGGGTTTCAAGGGACCAGAAGTTCAAAACTTTGATCATTATTATCTGAAAAAGGAGACAAATTTTTTGAAATGCAATCAAGAACGGAAGTTGCTCAAAAAAAGGTTCTGTTCAATATGCCACCTTAAAATTTTTGCTGATGGCCCCATTAAGGATTTTAAGGGTCGGCCCTGAAAACACATTTGTACAAATATCTCGAGAACGGTTAACAATTTGTAAACACTTGTTGAATAAAATATGTTTATATTTGCAAGACCTTCAATTTGATATCAGGAAAAAGGAGCTGACTCCCCAAATTAGGGGCTAAAGGACTACTAAGTCTTTTTATAATAACTCTTTTCTGAGCGATAATTTGATATTAATCATTAAGCAAAAACAAAGAATTTTGTAAGCTTAATCTAACGCTGAAATATGTTTTAAAATCGAATGATGCGCTACAGAAAAATTGGGGATTAAAAATTGATTTTTCCGGAAATTTTGATTCCACATTCTTGGTTAACAAAATAATGTTAAGTTCAAAGATAAATTAATTCGTACCTAAAATATTTCGACAATTGTTAAATCATACTTAAACACTTTCGGAATTTTATTTGCTAAGTCGTTCTTAAAATAGAAATGAAAAGTTTCTTTTCAAATGTTTTTGTTTAAGTTACTCATACTATTACTTTAAGAACTCTGCCTCTTAAAGATACCTCTAGCTTTAATTTAGATATTAACGGAAGACCCACTCGTTGCTTTGCAACGAGCTTTGCTCTAGTTATTTTTCTTCTTGGTAGTCACCTTTAATTTCTCAGCCATTTCTAAATCGATTTTAATGATTTTTTAGGGATGATGTCTTAGGTGAATGCATCTTACTTCCTGTCTGAAAATTCACTTCCACTTCTGAATTACCTCCCTTTTTCATGTATTTTGGAACATGATATTGTCCACGCATCTCCTCAAAAACTGTTATAGTAATAGACATGAAATTTATATGCAAGATGGGTTGGTAATGGTACATTTGCTTGCTTGTTTTAGATTTGACCAGAAGTCATTTTCCTTGAAGCTCGCCTGGAAATGAAAATATTGATGTTAATTTTTTGGGGAAATTTGAGATTTGATTACGAATATCTTTCTTCTCATCAATATTTTGTTAACACATGTAGTCCATCAAAAGTTTATCTATACAAGAGCTTTCAACTGACACCAAGCAAAAGGGCTGACCCCTCATATTAGGGGCCAAGAGGGGTCTAAAGTCTTTCATCTATATCTCTTTTATAAGAAATATTTTGTAATGCATCATAGAAGCAAAAATGGTTATCCTTCAGTTGTTTATCTATATATGTTTCTGATATGTTACATGATTAGGGATCAAGGTTCTAGAAGTCCAATATTTTGATCATTTATATCTTACAAAGGAGAAATATTTTGAAAAGTATTATAGAAGAGAAGATGCTCAGAATAACTTTCGTATTAATATTTAACCAACAACTTTGGTTTCATTAATATTCAAGGGTATCAATTTTTGTGGAAAAAGTGAAAATCACAGTTTCAAGGATACGTAAATTCGTGGCCAATGACTCTATCAATACGAAATGTTAATAGAAATTGCACTTCAATCAACACTTAATTTCGTGGATCAACTTAATAACGAAATCCACGAAAATTGGTATTCAACGAAAATTAATGAAACCACAGAAAGTTTCGTTAAATGGCCCTTTTAAGGAGATAAAAGGTCGGCCCCTAAAACAATTTTTCCCAAATTAGCAAGAACGGTAACAAATTTGGAAACACTTAATGAACAAAATATGTTAAGAATAAAAAGACCTTTCATTTGATATCGAGGAAAGGGGGCTGCACCGTCAAATTATGGGCGAAGAGGGATCTAAAATATTTTATCTATATCTCTTTAATAATAAATATTTTGTAATGTATTATAGAATCATAAATGTTTATCTTTCAGTTATTTTTCTTTATATGTTAGAGGTTTTCTGATGTGTTACATAATAAGGGTTTTAAGGGACTGGAAGTCCAATATTTTGATTATTTATATCTTTAAAATATAAAGGAGAAATATTTTGAAAGCATTAAAGAAGAGAAGATGCTCAGAATAACGTTAGTAATGATATTTAACAACCAAAGTTACATTTAATGGCCCCTATAAGAAAATAAAGGGTCAGTCCCTACAACAATCTTTCCCAAATATCTCAAGAACGGTAACAAATTTGGCAACACTTTATGAACAAAATATGTTTAAAATACAAAGACCTTCATTTGATATCGAGAAAAAACTGTGCCCTCAAATTAGGGGACAAGAGGGATCTAAATGTTTCAATCAAAATACAATACAACATAAGGGCGAGAAGTCCAATACCCAAAAAAACAAAAAAAAAAAAACAAAAAAAAACAAGATATAGAAATTGAAGAAAAGAGTGTGTAAAATCAAAAGAATTTTTCTTCTATTTTATAATTATATTTAGGCGGTAAATAACAAAATAAAGGTCATACATGTATCTAAACTTCTAAAATTGGACGGAAGACATCCTCGTTGCATGAAATGAGATCGTGTCTAGTTATTTTTCTTTAAAATTTTGTGCCCACGATTTCTCAAAAACAACTCGGCCGATTTTCATGAAACTATTACATCTAATAGATATTGATCTTAACTTAATACAAATTTCATTTATGTTGATGACGTCATTTCCGTTCTTAAGATAGTGACGTTTTAGCGATTTTTAGAGGGTCGGCTTGTCCAGAAATTTCCTTTTAAACAGTAAAAGATATTGAGTTCAAAATTTCAGGGACTGTAGACAAGAAATTGTAGATGTGCTATTTGGCATTCATATTTGTCATGCTCAAAAGGCGTTAAAGTTCGCTTGGTCCCGAAAATTGAGATTTTAAAAAAAGTCTTAAATTTTTATGGTTTTCTTTGTTCATCTCTTTTCAGAAATATATTTTGTTAACATATGTATTGAAAAAAAAGTTTTTATTTACAAAACCTTTCATTTGATATAAAGAAAAATGGGCTGGCCCTTCAAATAAGGGCACCAAAGGGCTCTAAAGTCTTTCATTGATAGTCCTTTACTGAGGGATATTTTGTAAAAGATTATAGAAGCAAATATGTTTATCTTACAATTATGTATCCAAGCAATGTAATGATTTTATCATGTGTTACGTAATAAGGTTTTTATGGCGGCCAAAAGTCAAAAATTTTGATCACCAATATCTCAGAAAGGAAAAATATTTTGAAATGCAGTATAGAAGAAAAGATGCTCAAATGATGTACTTAACAACATGCAATCTTTAAAATTTCGTTGAACGGCCCCAGTAAGGAGATAAGGGATCGGCCCCTAATACGTTATTTACCATTTATCTTAAGAACGGTAACAAATTTCTAAACACTTGCTGAACAAAATGTGTTAAAAATTAAAAACCCTTGCATTTGATTTAAAAAAAAGGGGCTGGTCCCTTTCCCATGACAAATTAAAATCAAAGCTTTATGATTTCATCGACAGTTGTTTCTTCAATAAAAATGGAAGTCGTAAAAATGCTTACCTTCTCATTTGTTAAAAACCATTCTTATTGCACACACAAGTACTCTGAAGTTGACATTAATAAGATGCTTGAGCATCTGATAGACACCATCTATGTAGTTTTTGGAAATCAAGTCTTCCAACAATCTGTTGGAATTCTCATGGGTACCAAATGTGCCCCATTGTTAGCAGATCTATTTTTTTTGTATTCTTATGAAGCAGAATTTACTCAAAAACTTGTACGTGAAAAAAATAAATCACCTGCTGTGGCCTTCAACTCAACATTCAGGTATATCGACGACGTATTATCAATTAACAATTGTTATTTCCATACTTGCGTCGACTCGATACATCCCAGTGAACTTGAAATAAAAGATACCGCAGAGTTTGCGTCATCTGTTTCATATTTGGATATTTTACTGGACATAGACATTGATGGTAACCTAACAAAAATACTTTATAATTAGACTCTTGTTGCTATAGCAACAAAAAGGTCTTCCGTTCTTCATGTATTAATCTGTACAAAAAATATATTTCGTTTGTAAACAGAAAATGGATATTATTTATATTGTAAAGGAATTCCCAAGAAATAAACAAAACCAAAAGACAGAATTTCAATTTTTGAGTACTTTCTGTGACGACCAGAAGTTACGCTGGATCATACAGAACATAGTAAACATAATAATACATTGTTTTGTCTTTCCCGAAAGTTCGGATGTTCAAGTTTTTGGTAGTTATAATATCTAGTTGAGAAAAGGTTTTTGTCTCGGGACCGGAAACAAACAAACGGAAGTGATCGATTTAAGAAATTAAAAGTAGATATTTTAATACATTTACCTACTGTTCATCACGTTGAATAAAATGTTAAAAAAAACTTCTATCGCTTGAACGCTTTGAGTGAGAACCGGAAGTGACGTACGACCATATGAAACCCGTTAGACACACGCCCAATCAAATGTCCGTTATCCATAAATGTTTTGTGTCTTGATCTCTCATAGTTTCTGAGATCGTGTGGGTACTTTGTTTTTCAAAAAGAAGGCTATCTGAATAATTTGAGACGTTTCACCGGAAGTAGAACTTTTTTTTTTATGTTTTTTTACAATGTGTAGATGACCTTTTGTAATTCTATAGCTTAAATGTTACTTCCATGTTAAATAACCAAATTATTATTAAAAAATCAAAATAAGATGTACTTACTGTGACGACCGGAAGTTACGCCGGGTAGAACAAAATAGTGTTAACACATGTACTTACATAGGTCTACCATTCCACAAAGTTTGGTTGTTCAAGTCGTTACCGTTTTTGAGATCTCGTCGATATAAGGTTTTTTGTCTCGGGACAGGAAACGGACAAACGGAAGTGCTCAATGTAAATTGTATTAAATATTTCTTGTATACTTGCCTTTTGTAAATTATTGTTGATCGAGCACACTATAAATATCAAAGGAATAAAGTTAAACTGATAAACAGCTCCATTTGTTCGAACTCTTCCTATGTGGACCGGAAGTGACGGAAGACAAAATGAAACCGGTTAAACACATCTTCAATCAAATGTCTATCATCCCTGAAATTTCGTGCTTATATCACTTATAGTCTCTGAGATCTCGAGGGAACAAAATGTGTTTTAAAAAAGCTACCTAAGATAATTGAGATATCTCACCGAAAGTAGAATTTTTTTGTTGATATCACATCGAATAGATTTATACTTATATATTTATTATATGGAAAAGGAATTTAATGCGTAAATTATTTTTTAAAGTGCTTCCGGTGATTACCGGAAGTTACGACGAACAAAACAAAATAGTTTAAACACATCTACAACTATAGGTCTATCATCCCACAAAGTTTAGATGTTCAAGTGTTTGCCGATTCTGAGATCACTATGAAACAAGGTTTTTTGACGCGGGACAGGAAACGGACGACCGGAAACGAATTTTGAAAAAATGAAGAAAAAAAACCTCGAGATATTATCATTTTTAATCATCCCTAAAAATTTCAAGGAAATCTATCAAGACATCTCTGAGAAATTCTGCCGACAAAAAAGGAGAAAAAAATAAGAATAAAGAAAGAAACAAACAAACAAAAAACACACCAATCACTATAAGGTCTTCCGTTGGAAAGGAAGACCTTAATAAACGCGATGACTTCTATTTTTCTATAGTCAACTTTCCTTACTTATGAAGCAATATACCTTCATCACCTGCATATGGTGTTTTTGTCTCTCAGTTTATTCGATACGCAAGGGCGTGCTCTTCGTATGGACAGTTTCTAAGACGAAGCAAGCTACTGACAAACAAGTTGATAAAACAGGACTATCAATAGTCTCATTTAAAGTAATCTTTTCGCAAGTTCTATGGTCGATACAACGACCTTGTCAGCAAATACAATCTTCCACTGGGTCGCTGACTGACGTTTTTCATACTATTTGTTAGACCATACTTAATCACTTAATTGTCTACGGACTTTTCCGTTTTTTCCCGATTACGACTATTTGAATCATAAATGAGCTAGATCCTTTTGTATTACAGCACAGTTGGATATATGAATGAGTCAATGCTTCTTTGGGGTTCAATGGGGGAATTTTTTTAAGTAAGATAAATAACTCGATAGTGTTGAATAGTTTAGAGAAAACATCCCCTCCTCGGGCCTTCGGCCCTCGGAGGGAATGTTTTCTCTAAACTATTCAACACTATCTCGTTATTTATCCATTACATAACCTCGAAAGGCTATGTCATAATATATTATGTTGAGAGTCGAAGTACATGGCATTCCGGTTATTAAAAAACTCACAAGCTTTCAAAAATGACAATGAGAGGTAAACCGATAACTAGTTATATTGGAAATGTTAATTCAAACATATTTTAATGAAGTTATATTATGTATATCCTAAAAAAACTAGTAATAAGAAAAGAAAATAGTGTTCATACAGCAGATCTAGAAATCAATAACGACAAATTAAAATATACCAGTATATTATAATTCAACATTATGTTATAATAACAAACATTTAAAACAAACAAGTTTTAATTTATTTTTTTAAAAAGAGACCACCAGTTGGAGCCATGCGAGACTTGGCAATATGCGATGTAAAGTTCTGTTTGGAACAACACTGTCATTTCAATGGACTTTGTTTTTTATCCTTCAAAAATAATTTTAAAAAGTACATAATTAGTCATCTCTGGGTCATCTCTCCATCTATTTTTAAAAAGCGACTTTTTAAATGTTGAAATGTGTTATCTTTACACGTTTCAAATTTGTGGAGAGAAGACCCAGAGACAACAAAATCATTTAAACACAGTTGTAAATAAGTAGGATTTTGCATAAATTGCATCGTGTTGCTATATTTAGACCCATAATATGATAAAACCTTTTGCATTACAAATATTTTCCCACTCATTCCACATCCAACAGAAACCAAATAACGGTTATAATTCGAAAAATATTTAAAATTAATTGAAATTTTCACTTTCCTTGTGCGCCCAGATTCCTGCCGAATGTACATCTTAAGCGCCCACTTTCTTTTCAATGAAACATTTTATGTGCTTTATTTCGGCATTATATTCTTACGCTATAAATAAATAATAAAACAAATGTACTAGTAATGTATTAATAATATTTTAGAACATTGCACAGCGTTTAAAGTGCAGTGTAATATGTTTATTATTATGTACCTATCTTATTTACCAATACTTATTATTCATATGAATATTGGCAAATAATACAATACAAATCCTTTCTATACTATGCGAAAACAGCGGGGTATATATTAATTATATAGTGACAAACTGATGGGAAGCATAGTAATGCTCAGCAAAATATGGAGTATTATGCTTAAAAATTATACTTAGCATTTTCGCTACAGGTGGAACAGTGGAGATAACCGCGCTTGAAGTAAAAAAGAAAGGAGACATCAAAGAACTTGTTCGATCAAATGATTGGAAACTGGGCAGTGGCAATGTGGACATGGCCTTTAAGAGCCTACTGGCGGAGATAGCCACAGAGGAAATGATTGAAGGCTACAGCAAAAAGTACCCGGAAGACTACCTCGACCTGTTCATGAAATTTGAAATAAAAAAATGCGGCTTTACAAAAGGACAAGACCCAAATTCATATCTCATAATTCAGATACCTGTCACTTTGATTTATGAATGTCGAGACACTCTTAAAACAGACTTAAACACCCTTATTAACAATTCGAAATTCAAAGGTCTTGTCATCTTGAAATCTGACAAATTGAGAATTAATGTAAAATTGTTTGAAACTTTTTTTCAGTCGGCTTGCGATGGAATTATTAAACACGTAAAAGAGTTATTTCAGTCTCCCAAAGTCAAAGATGTCAGTAAGATTTTGATGGTTGGTGGGTTTTCTGAGTCGTTGGTATTACAAGAAGCAATTCGTAACGCTTTCCCAAATTGTCAGGTTATTGTACCTCATGAAGCGGGTTTGGCTGTCCTACGCGGGGCAGTTTTAATGAGTTCTATCCCGGGGACCACATCTCATCGCGTTTCAAGGCACACATATGGTGTGGACATGGATGCTAGATTTGACCCAATAATACACAAAGAGTCTAAAAAGGAAGTCATAGATGGAGTTGAATACTGTACTGGTTTATTCGACAAGCTCATAAAAAAAGGTGAAAAATTTCTTCCCGACAAAGCATCAGGCCTAAAATTTTACATTCCAATGACCCCAAAACAGAATTTTGTATTATTCTATATTTTCTCGTCGGAAGAAAGTGATCCGTTATACACAGAACAGTGTACTTGTCTCGGAAAGATAGTAATACATGTACCAGTTGGGTTGAAGAACCGCATATTATCTGTGCAGATGGGTTTTAATTCCACTATGTTAACAGTAGAATCAATGGTGTTGGAAACAGGAGAAAGAGCCGCCGCAAAATTTGATTTACTAGAAATTTAGTATAAGCAGCAAAACACATCAAATGATGCATTCTTGTAGTTACTTTTTCAGCAGAGAGAGAGAGAGAGGTATTCCTGTTAAAACTCCACTCTCAAATTTAGTTTCAGAATTTTTCTGTAAACACGGGCGTCGGGGGAGGGGGGGGGGGGTAATCCTATACTTCCAAAACAAAAAATCTGTCCGGTCATAACATTTTTTTCCCACAAATAATGAAAATCCTAATAGGGGGGGGGGGGGGGGGGCTAGTATGCCTTTGACTCCAACTTCTCAATCTTTCAAATGTACATTACGGATCAATTATGTTTCCTGCGATAAAAAGTGTGGTGGGGGGGGGGGGCTGAACTCTCTATTCTGCTATGTGCCTAATGGTTAGGTCTTACTTAGCAAAATAAGTGGAGGGGGGGGGGGCTAAGCCTAACAAATAATACAATACAAATCCTTCCTGCTCTTACATTCTTATAAAGAGACTTAATAATATGTAATAATTTCCCTCCAAAACCCTCCATTTGCAATTTATACCATAGTTTTGATCTATCAATTAAGTCAAAGGCCTTTGTATAATCCACAAAACAACAGTACAATCTTTTTTTGTTTTTTAAAGTTCTACTTATGAGATTCTGTAGTACAAATATGGCATCAATTGTACCTACCCCTGGTTTAAAACCAAACTGAGCATCAGTGATATTATATCTCTGGTTCCATTCTAACAATCTATTATTTATAATACTTGTAAATAGTTTTGCCAAGCAACTAACTAATGTGATACCTCTATAATTGTTTAAATCTTGCATTTCACCTTTTTTAAAAATTGGTACAATACAACCTTTTGACCAATTGTCTGGGTAAAAACCAGAGTCGAATATATTATTAAAAAATCTACACAAAAATAGGTATCATAACCTCTTTACATTTTGAAAAAAAATTCCTTAATTACACCATCTTCAGCATTACTCTTGTTACTTTTCAGTTTCAAAATAGCTTTCTCAACCTCTAATTCTGAAATGCACACATCTAACTCTTCATAACATGATAATATTTCATAATCATCACTAGTGTTGTCATAAGTAGTAGTATTTACATTTTCAAAAAGGTTCTTAAAATGCTCAAAAAACTCTTTGGCACTTACATCACAACTGATTTTTTTATTATTCTTAAATAAACGAAAAAACTGCTTTGGGTTACATATTCTTAGGTATTCCATTCTGTCTCCCTGATATCGTTCGTAGTTATGCTTAAACTTCTGGACTGTTTTTTTAAAAATAAATTTATAACGTTTTAATCATGCATGTACCGGTATTGGTTTATACATTTTAATAGTTTTAAAAATATGTAATTATTTTGGAGAAAATTGATGATCTACATTCTTTTAAAGATATTCTACGGTTATTTTCATTTATTTATTCTGATTTAAGGCAAAATCAAGGCTTCTTTAAATAAACGATTTTGTAATTTATGTAAAAAATAATATTGGCGATGAATATCATTTTATTATGATATGCCCAGCCTTGAAAGAATATAGAAAAGCCATCAATGTACTTTAGACAACCAAATGCTTTCAAATTTTTTGAATTATTTTCATGTAAAAAAAAAATTTGGGATCATTTATAACTTATGAAAATTGATCAGTATAATAATAAATAAAAGAGTCAATCTCCAGGTTGATGTGTACGGTATGCACTATTGCTTTTTGTATATATTTTCTCTATTTTGTTTGATACAAATAAATTGAAATCTATTTTCTATGACAGTGCAATATGTTTAGCTTCAATCTACTGACTCGCAGGTCCCGAGTTCGAATATTGTGAGACTTTTTTTTTTATTAATAGCAGTAATATTTTAAAAGTTCCTTTTTTCTCCAGAAATGTGGGGCTTGTATGCAGAACTTTTACCAAATGTAGATGACCCTAACGAGGGCTAGTTTTTTTTTAGCCCACTTCTAGAATAAATCAATTTTTTGACAAAAATAGAGATATAGACTAGAAAAATAGTCAAATGATATACTAGTGTGATAGTGTGTTTATTAATAGTTTAGTTATTGTAATTTTTCTTTAGTATTGTTGAAAGTTATGAAATAACTTTCAAGGTTTAACAAACTAATAAAAGTTAAACTAAACCATTTAAATAAATAGGAAAATAAATATGTATAAGTTTAAATATGGAATTTCCAGATCATAATCACTCACACCTTTAACCTTTGAACTGAAATAAAATATAAGTCTAGTGTTTCATTGGTTAGATTTTCCCGCCATGTCCAACGCTTTGGTCCAGAGAAGTCACAGTATGTGTTGTTATACCCCTGTAAAACAGTTACTATATAACTCTATACGAAAAAAGTCCAGCATTTTGACTGTTTGGCTGGAACTGTTAGATTTAAACTGTTATAATCGATTGTTAAAATAGACTGTTGACCGGTGACGTCACATTCCGCGAAAACGTGTTGTTGATTAGAAGGGGTATAACAAAACAGTTGCTGACTGTGTCTCGGGCAACAGTTGATCTGTCGAACCTTCGGCCTTGGACAACAGTTTGCGAGACGGTCCGACAGATCAACTTTTGCCCTCGACCCCAGTCAACAACTGTATATTATATTCTTATCTTTATTACTAAATTAAAATAATAGACTCGAATTTTTGGGTTTTAATACCGAGAAATCCATGAGAACTGTCTTTTGTTTTATATATTTTAACAGCATTGGTACAATGTACTTGGAGATTATCATGCTTCGCTAATTAATAATCAACGAAAATCCCTTTAAAAAATCCGGAAGTCGTCTTTATTTTTCAGATTTTACAATCTTCCGCATGCGCATTAAATCACGTTAAATCACGGGATGCTCTTTAGTTTATAGTTTCCACAATATTACATTTGCATGGATAAACTCAAAAAACAATTATACAAATACGTGTAAATTTTCATTAAAAATTTGCTATATATTCTGTTCATGAAAGGAAATAAGGGAGATAACTCTAATTTAGTGCGTTTAATTTGAAAAATCCCGAGAGTTCTGAATGTCATCATGGTGTGCAAATCTGATGTATCTATTTCGACATAATATGCAATATCAACCCGTGCACGCACGGGTCAAATCTAGTGGAATATTAAGTTTCAGTGACAGTAAGTTGACATTTTGGCAATATACAGAGTCCTTTACATTGTTTTTGTATAATTACAATTATTAATGTATAATTTTGAGAAAAAAATAAATGAAAGAGAGAAATTGACATGTAAGATTAAAATTCAACTATCTTTTTTATACATTTTTAATATTTACACCAACATGTACAGATATGTTAATATATAATAGAGATCTGTCTGTTATACGCTGAGAGTGAATCACCATGCAAATGCTATGACGGGATTCAATCCCATAGTTTGGTATGTTTTGTATATCGATATTATAACATTATTACAGTAATATGGAATGTGGAAGTAATGTCCTCATTAGTACATGTATTACCATATTGTACATGTATATTTGAATTGTCAAATATCAAGGAAAACAACTCTTAATCATATTAATATTTTGTGTAAATTGGTACATGTATAAAGGACTATATTTGGTACGGTTTAATATATGCCCCCAATTTTAACCAATTTTAAAATAGTGTTGTATAAAAATCAAATCTCCATAATTAAGTGGACATATGATGCCTATCACTTTTATCTTGAATTTAGTCATCGTTACTCATCTATGTTTATCTACATGTATGACTTACCTTAATGACCCAATTCCCGCAATTTTGCAAGAAATGAAAATATTGTCGTTTTTTCTTTATATTTTGCACTCGGAAGAATAGAGCGCAGGTCTGCTCAAGTACGATTTTAACGTAATGCTATGTTTTTCTTCCTATAATTATACACATCATACTAAAAAATGGTACTTGAGCAAACCTGCGTTTGATGTTTCCCAGTCTAAAAACCATCGGAAAACACCCATATTTTGCTACAAAACATCAATTTATCAAATTAAGACAATTTTTATGACGTCATTTCTACATCAAGACGTCACTGTGGTGATAACCTTTAAAACACTTATTATCAATATAATTTCAAATACTAGTATCTGCCATCTTATTTTTAAAGCTCTTCAAAAAACTTAAATTTTCGGGGCGAAAAATGCGTAATACCACACATAGTCCTTACAAAACTGTTATTTATAATTATTACTAATTCTACATGTAAATTATCTTTTTTCATGTATATGATTTGTAGGATCCAGAATTGAATTGAATTGGATTGAATTAAAAATAATAATCATTAGCAAAATGAAACATCAGACTTATTTATTCGTCAACACTGCCTCCCGCTTCACTAGTACTTTATGACTAAAAATACGATATCAAAAAGTCAGGTATATCTGAAAGGTACGGAAGCGTATTATTGATACTTGGTAAATTTTTTCTTTAAAATTCCAACCTTAAAGTTGGAATTTGCAACTTTAATCTTGGAATTTCCATTCTTAAAGTTGATTTTTCCAACATTTAAGTTGAAATTTCAAAACTATCATCTTGGAATTTTCAACTTTACACTTAACTTTACACTTGGTAATTCCAACTTTAATTTTGGAATTTAACTTTAATCTTAGAATCTTTTAGTTTGAACTTTAAGGACGTCGTTTACTCAGGGTTTGAGTTCTCAAATTCGGATTGTTATAAAGTTCAATGTCATGATACAATTTGTTCTTAATACTAGACGTATTTATGAAATGAATTATTATTGACAAACCATTCGATATTTTTATTATATTATGGAATTAGGCTAAAAAAAAAGTTGGACTCTTAGCACAACAGAGGCAATTCGGACTTAAATTTTCAGATTTTGTTTTTCACTGAAATATTTTTTGTAGTACTGTAATATTCAAGGTTAATATTTTATTTGTAAGTGAACATATTTTTGCATATTTTCTGTTGGTTTTATCTCACTTTTTCTTCTAGATATTCGAATGGCTCACACTACAAAAATATTGAAAAATTCTTAAAAATGATAAAAGACTCCATATCTCAAAATTTTAATCATTTACCTCATATAACTTTTATGCGGGCAGAGTAAGGTCAATATACCTAGTTTAAAGCTATAAATGTTTTAGTATTATCATCACTCAATTTTTTGTAAAATTGAATCAAAAAATGGTAGGAATTTGAAAACTGATAGAGGAAATTTGGACTGGAATATTCATAAAAATTGTGAATGAAAACTTAATGCTTTGTGTCTGTTTAGTGTCACTGCCATTCATAAACTGTATTTCATTTTAAAAAGAGTTTAGCAATTTGAATTATTTTCACAATTAAGAAAATTCCAATAATAGTGAATTATTTTGAGGGACTTTTCTTAAATTTTCAAAAAATATTTAGTGGCCATAATCTCAAAGTTAGGTCATTGACCTACTTTAATGAAATTGAAAAATATTACTACAATGATAGGTCTTTAACACACAATAAATGGTTTTTCATTATCATCAGTGGAATTTTTTTTTTTCATTCTGAGTAAACGTATACCTTAAAGCTAGAAATTCACACATTCAAGTTGAAATTTCAAGGGAAAAAATTTAAATTGTGGCACCAATACGCCTCCTTAGGCGAAAACAGATTATTTTGTCGGGTGGTTTTATAGCAGCTAAGGGTTTATATGGCCCATTATATTATTTATGATACAAACAAGTAGCTAAAGTTCATGTACTTCTATCAAAATGTGTTTTTAAACATGACGTACTAAATAAACTATTATTTAAAAAAGTACATGTTTATGATATTTGACAAGTTTTATTCATCTCGTATATGAAAATAACATAATAACATAATCTGAATGAAGATGATATATGAAGATGCAGTGTGCCTATAGCGATCACCACTTCGTCGAAACAGTTCATTCAGATTTTCTATAGACAGCGCTACTGGATTACTGGTCTCCTCTCACCAGATATTTTACAAAATACGTATACACAAAATAGGTTTACAGACAGTAATATTATTACAAAATATCAGCAAAATCGGTCAAATAACTGATTCTAGATTAGTGCTTCAAATAGAAGATTAGTTTAACAGAAAAGATTTGAAACGCACCTTAAGGGGGATGTGCGGCTATCTTGTACATTTAAGGATAAGAATGTAAACATTTCTTGAACTGGCTTGTTTCTACCCGAAACTGGCCAAAAATGCTGCCAAAAGATATAAAGGCAATAGATATGAAGTCCTACATATTGTTTTGTTTGAAAGGTATGCATACAAAAACAGGACAATGCCTTTTTAATCACTCCGAATAGGTGTCGAACTGCGCAGTACAGGTTTATTTTGAAGATTTAAATATCTGGAAAAAATATGAAGGGGGGTTCATTGTTGTCCTCTCTACAACCATTTGTTGAGGAAAAAGTTTGAATTTTGCTCATTTAAGTGGTAACAAATGTACAGGATGGCCGCACATCCCCCTTAAGACAACCCTAACTTTTTCATCCCACAAAACAACCTGTTTCTGACAAAGATCCATGATTCAGTACAAAAGAGTTTGTTTCTACAGTTATATGAATTGTACAAGAATCGTCTGGCTTGCCTGTTACAGAGTTCTTCTATCAGGTCCCACATCATTGATGACAGAGGCCAAGTCTGATGTAAAGGAGACATGTAGACAGAGAGAGTTAGATACTGAGACTGTAGAAGGGCAGTCCTGGTCTTCAAACTCAGAAATGGCTGGGGATATTAAACGCACACAATCTATTATTAGCTGCAGGACTGCAACACAGCTCCCGATTTGAAAACATTTGGATGGACGACCTGGGAGCTACAGTGCCTCCCATAGTAAAAAACTGCAAATTACTGCGCACAAAAATGCGTTAGTTTTGGACTGACTAAACACATTTACGAACACATTCTGTACAAATATTTGATCCCAAAAAATTCTTCGCACATTTTACTTCAGATATCGTCACTTCACTTGCTTCTGAGAGTCTTTTAAACACCATTACCAGCCCTGTAAATTAAAGTGGTGCACGTTTGTTTACATTTAAAAATGGCGACTCTCGATCTCGACGTGAATAAATATACTTCATTTCTGAGGTCGGTTATCACGTTTAAGAGAAAATTTGAGGCAAGTAAAGTGACGATATCAGTAGTAAATTTGCTGAAGAATTTATTGGTGCTAATTACAGTAAAACACGGTTATAGCGAACACGCTTATAATGAATTGACGCTTACAGCGAAGTGATTTTCATTCCCCTTGACTTTATTTCTTGTTGTAAACTTGACGGATATAACGAATTACGCTTATAACGAAGTAAAATTGCCCGTCCCTGGGACTTCGTTATAAGCGTGTTTTACTGTATTTTTACAGAATTTGTGTGAAAAAAAGGTTAATAAGTCCAAACTAGCGCAATTTTTTGTGCTCCGTAAATTGCACTTTTTTACTATGCACTGTAGCTCCCAAGTCGTCCATCCGAATTTTTTCAGACCGGGAGCTACAGTCCTGCAGCTAAATCTATTATCTAAGTGAGCTTATACCAGAACAACAGTCTGCTCTACAAAAAAAGAGTAGCTACATTAGATATCCTAGTGTTTGTAATGTTACACTTCCTAGAGTTCTTGTGTTACAGACACATTGGTACAACATTATCACAAGCAGCTCTAGATGAGCTACAGGTCTTGGTCCACCATAATCAGGGATTGTATTTAGATGATATAATCATATTCATACATGAGATAATGAGATAATTTCCTAGGAGATCCTGGGGATCACAAATCACAGGGAACCTCCAGACTGGTTTTTCATGTTTTGTATAAATATGTACATATATTTTACAAGAGTGTTAGAATTTGAGCTCAAAATGACATAATCATTTATGTTAAGAATGACATATTTTGACTAAAGAATTTTATGTCAGAAGTAGAGTTATATGTTAATATCAGACACCAGATTCAACTGCCATTGTGTATAAACAAACCATAAGCTCTGTTTTTGTAAACATAGCTGATACATGTATATAGGTAAAAGTTTATATTATATACTTGTTTTTTTTTCGAATTCTTTTTAAAAGTTGTCTATGTTTTTACACGCGTTTTCGTGTTATGTAATTGAGAATAATCATGTTTGTATTTAGAATCATCTAAAGGAACTAATAAATGTATTTAACTAGAGTGTAAACTTGTGTTACTAGAAAATGTATTTAACTTGAGTGTAAACTTGTGTTATTAGAATTGACTCGTATATACAAATTTTCAATATACATGTACATTTGTTTTCCTTTCTATGGTTATATTTCCACACACACACACACACACACACACACACACACACACACACACACACACACACACACAAATAAAATTTTGGTTTGTCATAAGAAATACATAAAAGCATTGAAAAAAAGTGAAATTTATAACGATATTTTCGCAAAATCGTGACTATGCCCCTTTAAGGATTTTGCGAAAATATATTTTTCCTAATCTAATGTTTACAATGTTTAAGTAAGGCAATTATAATAAGCAACCAAAATTTGAGTGTCATTTGTTGAGTTATAAGCGAGTTTCAGAGCTTACAATTCTTTGGTATGTAAACAAAGCTTTTGTTCACATTTTAAATGTTGGAGTGAAAATTCCAGTTTTACACCTAGAATGAATGTGTTAAACGTCAGAAACTGTTTCTTTATGCTTTAAATGAATAAGAGGATAGACAAATCAGCTTGAAAAAGATGTTTAGTAGTGCATTTATATTGAACCTATGTAAACAAAAACAGGACACGAGCCTTGTTTACATGAAAAAGAATTGTGAGCCCTGTATCTTGCTTATAACTTTACGACTGACTCTCAAATTTCATTAGATCATTAGAAATGCATTCCTAAAGCATTGTAAATAGGGATGTCAATTTTACCCGGTTGGCTTGGTTGATTAATCGGAGCCTTCAGTCGAGCGATAGCCGAGTACTCGTTTATTTATTTGAAACTGTGTGTCCTAATTCTACTGAAACATACACCGTAGCTTAACCATAAAACTTATGATAATACGCACTATAAATGTATTTGATTTCAAATAAATTAAAAAGCACTTCATCTAGATATCCGTTAGCTTATATCTTACTTTTTGGTTGTTGATTTTAATCAACTCTCCTATGCAGTTACTCTGGCAAACCGAAAGTGAAACAGTGTTTGGACCTAAGCACAAATCATCACCGCTGACAAGATTTAGTTCTTGAAAATAATCGATAAATTCGATGTAATGTATCTTGAAGCATTGGCTTATTTATGAATACCTTGAAAATAGTCAGATGTTAAATAGCACGAACAATTTAGATATTTTTTGCAGTGGTATGTATTCATACGCCGGAATTCAATAAAGTCTCGCAATCGCAACTTCTCGGGCCTTTCCGGCAGGCTCGGAAAAACACCTCGAATGTATTTACATTACCGGATGTTAGAATTTTATACAAAATGGAGTCGCTTCCCATTAAAATAAGTATCGGCTAGAAAGCCTTATAAGTCGCTTCTGTGTTATATTTTAGGGTATATTATTTACTTTAATGAAGTCCACCTTAAATCTCAACCGATCATAAAATGTGCTGTATTTATATCAAACATCTCAACAGATCGTAAAATGTGCTGTATTTATATCAAGTTTTATAAAAAGGGGGGTTGTCATTTGAGGTGTTTTTCTGAGCCTTCCGAAAAGACCCGAGAAGTTGCGATTGTAAAGTCTCGTTTAACAATCGGCTGTCTCCGTAAATCTCCGACAAGCAGAGAGTCATTCTATATTTAGAGGTCGCGTCATCAAGCTATCACGTGACCTGGTGTACACATTCTCCAATCGCAACTTCTCGGGCCTTTCCGGCAAGCTCGGAAAAACACCTCGAATGTATTAACATTACCGGATGTTAGAATTTTATACAAAATGGAGTCGCTTCCCATTAAAATAAGTATCGGCTAGACAGCCTTATAAGTCGCTTCTGTGTTATATTTTAGGGTATATCATTTATTTTAATGAAGTCTAGCTTACATCTCAACAGATCGAAAAATGTGTTTTATTTATATCAAGTTTTTTAAAAGGGGGGTTGTCATGGACGCCTAGGTAATACATTCGAGGTGTTTTTCCGAGCCTGCCGGTGTAATGAAGAATAATGACCCCCGTAGAATAATGACCGGGGGTCATTTTTCGACGTAGAACCCCGGTCATTATTCTACGCAGGAAAAATGACCCTCGGTCATTATTCTACGTAGAAAAATGACCCCTTTGCCCGAAGAATAAGTGTCATTTTCATAAAAATGAGCACACTCCACATGAAGAAAAGTAACTCCTGTAGAATAATGACCCCCTTGTAGATTGAAGTTTTTCAGTATATTTTTTTCATTATTTATGAAATAGTCTTTACACTATTGTAATTTTTACTGCTGCAGTTTACAGAAAGTAACAGAAATTATAATTCATATTCCAATAAACTTAAAGTGAAAGAATGGGTATATCTTAGAAAATAAAAATCCTTCCGTTATAACAAGACTTTGCCTAATATATTGAACTATGTACAACTCCAACAGGACACGAGCCTTGTTTACATGACAAAGAATTGTCAGACCTGTATCTTGCTCATAACTTTACAACTGATCCTCAAATTTCATTTGATCAGCAAAAAAAGCACAGTACAACACGGAAAAATAAAGCAGAAATGCTTCGCTCCCTGCGCGCCAACACTGATGCCGAATCCGCGTCAGGTTGTGATGCATCTTCAGAAACTGACTCCGAACCCGAGGATTCCGGTAAAGGATAGACCAAATACTGTCACCCGAGTTATAAATCAATGACCACAATGTTCGTTATTTGGACTCTCCTTAGGAACAGCGGTATGGCAATTATATGTACGATTACTAGTAAATGCACTTGCTATGTTCTATATTTTATACACTTGATAGTTATTTTAATATACATTTCTAAGTAATGGAAAAAGTAAGCTTTATATCAGTAAATGTTAGAGGTCTAAATCCAGACATAAAAAGGACAAAAATATATCCATGGCTTTATGAGAAAAAAATAGATATGGCACTTCTGTAAGAAACACATTTTGTTCAAAAATATGAATGTAAATACAACACTGGTTGGAAAGGGAAAACTGTTCATGCATATAGTGATTCAGTTTTTAGTAGAGGTGTAACTACTCTTTTTATAGAAAATCTTGATATTAAAGTTATGAACTTTAAAAAGTCATTAGATGGAAGGAAAATGTTGTTAAACGTTGATATAAATGGTGAAATTTTCTCCATCATTAATGTTTACGCTCCTAATATATTAAACAACAGACAAATTTTCTTTACAAAATTAAAATCTTTTATAGAAAAAAATTGCTTAAATGACAACATAATTCTTTGTGGGGACTTTAATTGTCAAATTAATGATACAAGTGATAAAAGTTTACACGTTTTGAAAAATATTCTGAACAAATTCAACTTAATTGACTTTTGGAAAATGAATTCCCCGAGTTGAATGGTCTAACATGGTATGATGCAGAAAACAACCCTAAAAGTAGGATAGATTATGTACTATTGTAATGTGTTTTGTGGGTTCTAACCACGAATGATATTAATTTTTCTTAATGTTACTTTACGTTTAGTTTGATTATTATAATTAAATGAAAATCACTTCACTTTGATCACAAATATGATTGAATGATATAATAAATTTTCCTTTTAACCCTCTGTGCTTGAAACCTTTATTTGTCTGAAACTCTACGTTCCAGCAAGTGTGCTGAACCAAAGCCTCCCAGACCGCAGTCTGAAACCTAGTGCCTTAAGTCACCCTCCCGGCTTTGTATTATTTACTAGTACAGAACCGAAGAATATATAAATCTCAAATGGTCCGTCTGCATTAATTTGAGACACCGCAAATGAGACCTATAATTCTTACCCGTAGAGTTCCTTTCGCTTCTGCAGCTATCCGCCAACTGAACTCCGTTCAATAGCGCGCCGGATTTTATAGCCTCTAAAAAAACGCTTTCCGTCACGTGACTCGGGATCATCGTAACGTTTTATCTAATAACCAAACACAGAGGAAATTATCTTATTCAATGATGCTTTAATTAGAATATTTACTACACTATTAAATGAAAATATATATCGTAAATTTGGTGGATTAATAATCAGGAAAATTCCTGGCACTCATTCTAAAGGAAATCGCATGTCTGACCATAGGTTTTTAAAATTTCACCTGAACTTATCATGTGAAAAAAGAGGCCCAGGCTACTGGAAGTTAAATGTGTCAAATATAGAAAACGATAAATATAAAAAGGAGATTCATAAAATCATTGATAATTTAGATAACTCCTTGAACCCAGTCGAAAAATGGGAATGTATTAAACGTAAGATAAAAGCATTTTCTATTAATTTTTCGAAATATCAACAGAGATCAATTAAGAAACGGAAAAAGGAAATTGAGAAAGAAATTGAAAATATAGAAACTAGTAAAACTGAGGAATTCGATTATAAAAAGCTTAAACAGTTAGAAGCAGAATTAGATTCTATTTATGATAAACAATCAAAAGGTGCACATATTAGATCTATAGCAAGTTGGGTAGAAAATGAAGAAAAAAAACACTTCATATTTTCTAAATTTAGAAAAGCAACATCAATCATCAAACGTAATAACGGAACTTTTGACTTCAAACAATGAAAAAATTCATAATACCAATTCAATTATGGGGGAAATGTTTAAATTTTACCAGAGCTTATACGCAAGTAAAAACATTGATAATAAAATAATTGATGATTACTTATCTGAAATCAATGTACCAGTAATAAGTGAGGATAATAAACGTATGCTAGATAAATTTCCGACGTTCGAGGAATGTACGGAAGCTGTCAATAGTATGAAACACGATAAATCGCCTGGCCTTGATGAAGTGAATTCTATCAATGTTTTTGGAATGTAACTGGCCCTTATTTTTACGATGCTCTTAAAGATATATATGAAAATAAAATAATGACACACACATAGCGGCAATCAGTAATATCGTTAGTGTTTAAGAAAGGAGAAAAGAATTCTTTAAAAAAATATCATCCAATTAGTCTTACAAATACTGATAACAAAATCATAGCTTTTGTTTTTGCAAAAAGACTACAGAAGATCCTAAAAGACATAATCAATGATAACTAAACTGCATATATAAAAGGAAGATACATTGGAGAAAATGCCCGGCTTATATTAGATATATTTGAATTTTGCGAATCGGAAAACGTGGGGGGGGGGATTCTGTTATTTTTAGATTTTGAAAAAGCATTTGATTCGGTTGAATGGAATTTTCTTTTTAAAACTTTAAAAAAGTTTAATATCGGAAATTTTTTTATTACATGGGCAAACATTTTGTATACAAACCCTATTTTCAAAATGAAAAACAACGGCTGGCTTTCAAAATCATGTTCAATGACAAGAGGAATAAGACAAGGATGTCCTTTATCAGCTCTCTTATTTCTTTTTGTTGCAGAAATATTGGCGACTAAAAAAATCATCAAAACACAAATGGCATTAAAATAAATAACTATGAAATTAAAAGTATACAACATGCAGATGATTTAACAGTGGCTATGAAAGACGAAATCTCAACGAAGAATACTTTAGAAGGGTCAAAAATTAATACTATTAAAACTGAATTCATATTGTTAGGAGATATGAAAAACGAATTTGAAGAACTTCGTGGAATCAGAGTAACAAATAAAGCAATTAAATGTTTAGGTATTTATGTAGGCCATGAAAAGGAAGAATGCTATAATAAAAATTGGATGAGAATTTATCATGACATGGAAAAACTATTTGAATCCTGGAAACGAAGAAAATTAACACTCTTTGGAAAAGCATGTATCATTCGGACTCTAGCTATTTCAAAACTTGTATATACTTCGTCAATACTTTGTCTTCCTGATAGCAATTTTATTAAAAAAATACAGAGATTGATTTTTAACTTCATTTGGGAGAAAACAGAAAGAATCAAACGAAATACTTTAATTGGAGACATAGCAAAAGGTGGATTATCTATAGTAGACATAGATTGTAAGTTAAAATCATTAAAAGCAGCGTGGATTCCAAGATTACTTAACTCAAAAGGCATCCTATTTGATATTCTTAGTCACCAGTGTAAAAACTTAATATCAATATACACTTTCTTTTAAAGTGCTCCACTACTAAAACAGAGACCTTAGATAGCATAAAATTACCCCTATCCTACAAAGAAATATTTTGTTGTTTTAATGAATGTAAACGTGAACTGCACTTTGAAAAAAGATCACCTGATGATATTTTACAACAACCAATATGGAATAATTGTAATTTAGTATATAAGGGAAACTCCGTTTTCTTCGAAAACTGGATTAAATCAGGAATACTATACATTAAAGACTTGTTTGACGACGAGGGTAACTTCGGACGATTAGATCATTATGCAAATATTATTAATAAATCAATTCGAAGACTTTACTCATTCAGCAATGTAAACTTTATAAACATACAAAGCGTAATGAGTTTCAACTTCCCTCTGGGATATTACAACTTGACTGGTGAATCTAGTAATTTTTTCTATAAAAATCTCATTGAAAAAAAGTTTTGTAAGCCTTGTTTTCAATCAATACTGCGTAAAGAATTTGAAATATATTATGAGAAGAGTTGGAAAATTATATATGAATGCAAGATTAAAGATATAAAAGATAAACATGTAGCCGAATTCAGTTACAAGCTTTTAAATAATATATTATGTAATAATGTATATGTGAGTAAATGGAAAAAAAGATATATCAAATCAATGTGTACACTGTAAACAAATAGAAAATATAAAACATTTGCTTTTTGAATGTAACAATGTTAAAAACATATGGAATACTGTAAGTAATTTATTGTCATTCAAAATACAATGGAAACATATTGTTGTTGGTTTCTTCTATGTAAAAAGCGATAAAACTAAATCTCTAAATTTACTTATCACTTATGTAGCTTATAGAATTTACAAACAAAAAATGCTATGTAGATTGGATTCTATGAATGAAACTGAATGTAATATAATAATTATATAATCATGTTGAAAAATCCACTTGTTTTTATGCCTCAGTTTTACGTTTTTTAAATGCAAATGCTGAGTGAAAGTTTTTTGAAAATCTGTCGAAGATGATGTGATATGTCTTATTATCATAATGTAAAATATTCTATTATCCTAAAACTACTGAGAAGAGACCTGTCTTCCAGTAGAGCTGTTATAAAAGGGGGGATATGGGCTGTAGAACAAAGTAGAACCTCTTAATTAAGACAGCAAACTCTTTTTTTCCTTGATTTTTATAACTTAATAATATAGACAACTACAGTGTGCAATTGTAATATAGTAGACTGTTATATACCATGGATACATAGGGTCTGCCTATGTATCTCTACACCCGGAGACTGTGTGATTGATAATGTTGTCTACCAGGTTAGGCAAGATATTACATTTACATTTATTTAAATCTCTATACATTGCTAATTTAGCCTTATGTGTACACCATTTTTTTACTTGCTTTGTGAACCTATGCTATATGTATATACATGTGTACTACACTCAAACATTATATGTGGAATCTATACAACTCTAAATACTCTTTAAAGTATTTTTTGATAAGCAATATAAAATTAGATGACAAAAATAATAACCATAGTATTTTAGGTAAGACAATGTGCTGCCTTGTAGATAGCTAATTAGATTTTTGTGCTTGAAGTTATTGTATACTTTGTTTGTTCTTGTCAATAAATAAATTATCAAAAAAAAAACAAAAAAAAATTTCTAAAACGTATTTTTTGGTTGAATATTGTGAAAGAAAATTCTAAACCGGTGAAAGTATTTCAATTATAATATACTTTAATCCACATTAATATTGACAGATGTTCCTAACCACTTTAAGGGGATGAGAGGGTGGGTGAATTTCTCTCAGTTTGGGATACATAAATCCTACCTGGGTATTAGTTAATTTTCCCCTTTATTTATTTGACTTAGTTTTGCATTAAAACGAATAAATTCACTTATATAGGCCTATAATGAAATATGTATGTATTTATCCTTCCATCATGATATTCAGGAAATTTTCTTCAACTCAGAAATGAAAAGTCCCCAAGATGTTTGGGCCTTGGGACTTAGAAACGATAACTCTTACCTGAGGAACTTTCATACCAAATAAAATTGTAAATATTTTTTTGCGTTTATTTGCAATAATTTTCATTTAAATTTTTAATGTCACAGTTATTAAAATACATTTTCTTATAACATCAAGCAGCTTTTTCAGATGATTTGTCAACAGAGTAAGAAAACATGAAAAATTATGTTTTGGGGAAATACTAAAAAAATTGCAGTAATAACATTTTTGAATGTTAAGAAGTATTATATTTATTTTAAGGTGTCCGAAGGAAATATCCATCATATGACAAAAATTTTTCTCTCAATTTGTTAATAGTTAACTTTTTTAAAATTATTTTACAAAAACACGAATAACCGTTTAAAAGTTCTTTAAAAGTACCAAGTACCCCTATCACCATTTTAATATTTGATAAGTATATGTTTCGTGGTCTTCTGTTGAATATTGGATTTAACTGTGGGTGTATAGAACCAACTTAAATCTCTGTAAACATTTGTGAATTTTTACAGCGAATCTGAATGGGTCAAATAAAACCACGTGATCTATATTTTAATAACAAGAACGTTAGCAGGTCTAGACTATGTAGGCCATGAATCGGACGGAAAATACGTATAATTACCTTAAATTTGGATTGACCCAATCCCGGTTTTTCAAAGTAAGTTTACTCTTAAAAAATCAAATGTTTGGTTAAGTTATTTGTAAGATAAAATAGTGTTAGAAATCTATCATGAGTTATGAAGACGTGATGTTATATGGTGTATGTATATCTTGTATGTCGACTCTGAAATAGATGCAACCAGTTACATGTGTTTTAAGTTTGTATTCATGTTGGTCTAGTGAAAAATGAAATCTTTACTAGAGCAACATGAATGCAAACTTATAACACATATAATACTTAGGTCACATTTATATTAAGGTAGGGCGAACAAATTTTCATTGTATCGTCAGCTTAAGAAACATGATCGCAAAAAGCTAGTGTCGGACGACGCGGAGCAGTTACGATCATCGAACGTTCAGCGTCAGATTGATTTTAACGGTCGGCCGATTAACATTTTGCAGTTGCTCAATGCTTCAATTTATTGACAAAAAAGTCTGCAGCAAGGCGTCGTTCACCTGACTGCCGTTTATCGGTAGATTTTCTGTCGTCAATCGGTGTTTGCCGGCCGACATTTAAGAAAAATGCAAATGCCTAAACCTCGACCGACCGACGACAGACATAAAATATCGATGGTCGGACGATGATCGAGGGTCGCTCGACAGACTAATCAACGACTGTTTAAACTGAAGAAGTCGGCCACCGACGCAGAAAAAATTGTAACTTGCCTACAAGGACACGAAATTGGTCGGCCGACGAAAAAAGAGGTCGATAACAACCAACACCCCTGCGAATGTGTTCGGAATGTTTTCTTTATCGTTGCTAAGTATGTAATAAATCCAGAGGTGCTCGAATGAAAGTTCACGAGACTTCACCGAGATTTGTTCAGTTCCTGTGAAATTTCGAGCGGAAGTATAAGTGTTCAGATAATATTCTCAAAATACGTAAGTACTGGTCATTTTTCATATTATATCCTACATGGATTTATGTTAAAACATGAAAATCTTTAAAGATGTATGTCTCATATCACCATCTATCGGTTATTTATATTAAACGATAATATTCAGAACAGAGTTATCGTTCGTGTTTAACCACGTGTAGAGTGGTTGAAAATATAAACATTGGGTTGCTTAATAAAATCATGGCCATGTTTAATGCTTGTGGTGTGCAATACCATATTTTTAGAAAAATAATGGGTGTCTGTTTTGCATAAAAACTTTTTCGAGCCATTTTCGAGGAACATTCTGCATAAAATAATATAATCTGTTTCACTATTGGTGATAACACTAGATCATGCGCGGATCGAAAATTAATCCTCGGGGGGGGGGGGGGGGGGGAGGGGGGGTGTCTACAAACATGTTAATTGTTGCAACAGCAGACAAAAATAGTTTTTGTTTTGTCGCATTTATTTCTAGAACACATTTTATCCACCAAATAAATTTTAAAATCAATAAACCTCAAGATTTTATATTTGACTACAAATACCTAGATTCTATGAAATCTATACTACTATATTAAAATAATAGACTCGAATTTTTGGTCTTTTATACCGATAAATCAGAAGAATACTGTCTTTTGTTTTATATATTTTAAACATCATTGGTACTTGAAGATTATCAATTTGTTTTATTTTTTCTCAGTTAAGCCTCGCTTATTAATAATCAACGAAAATTCCCCAAAAAATCCCGGAAATCATCTGGATTTTTTGGAATTTACAATTATGCGCTTGTGCAATACATTCACGCTAACGGGATCTTTAGTTTATGTTTCCACAATATCATATTTGCATGAATAAACTCAGAAATTATAACACAAATACGGGTAAATTTTCATTGGGCATTTGCTATATATTCTGTTCATATATATTAATGATTTCTAATGAGTGAAAGTATAAAATAACAAATATATATTTCAACTAATTATAAGTACTTTGTGATGACAAAAAATACTTGATTACATGCAAAAAATTTACATTATAATTCTTAGGAGAGTGAAGATAGAATCTATTTTATCGTAAAAATGAATAATGTCCTACGGACCCAGTTTTACGATAGGATGCGTTCCGTGTATTGTCTCTGTAGCAATGAAAATACGTGTACGTTGGTGAAAAGGTGTTGAATTCTTCCATTGTATGGATTAAAATTTTTAGATGAAAGATATTTACAGCCTCAAAAAGGTTTGTTGGGGTGAATTTGACTGTTGTTTTCAAGGCAACTTCATTAATTTTCTCCAAAATCGTTCCGGAGCGATTTTGCAATTTTCTGCTACATTACGGGTATAAGGGAGGCATTCTAACTGTTGTGAGGACCTTTCCCGAGACACAGTTAGATTATTCAAACCAAGGAAAGTGTAATGAAATTAATAGCATTATTGTAGGCTTATACCTTTGTTATGTAAATGTCAATAATAAGGTGTGTCGGTGTAGCTATTTCGTAAATGTTCGATATGCAATGTCAACCCGTGCACGCACGGGTCAAAGTCTAGTAGACTTTACACATGAGGCATGATTTTGACTGCGTAACTGAAAGGGTTAAATAAAATCACGTGATCTAAAATTTAAATGACAATAACATTCGCAGGGGTGACCAAGGCAACGGCTGATGAACTGGCGACTTTCGCCCGAATAATCACATTGTTTCCTAAAATTACCATCGGCGTTGGTCGTTTTTAGAAATGTGACAAGTGTTCTACTGGTCGCGGCTATTACAATGTCAAAGGGTTTATTGGAATTTACATAAATTATAAGATTTTGTAATGATATACTTCGATTGATTAGGACATAGTTGTTGAATCTTATGATAAAAAGAGAACATGGTCGCGACCAAGCAAAGCATATTTAACATTGTGTCACGAGTTTTGCGGGATTCCTAAATTACCATATAAAGTTTGAGATATTTCACTCAAAAAAAAATCTTAATTGCAAAAAAAAAACTTAATTGCAAACTACAAAACAATCTAAGTACAGAAAAATAATATTTCCGCCTTAATATGTTTGTATGGAACTAACAGAATGTAAACAATTTTGTCAAACTGAACCTTTTTTCATTACAAACTTTGCCTGTTTGTATCTTGTTTCACACCAAGCTGTCACCAGCCTCACAGGGACCTACCTCTACATTTTAATAAAATTTATTCAGTTCTCCAGCTGGCGGCGACATCCGTCTCGGATTACTTTCCCGGATATCAGGATTTCTTATTGTCAAAACAACTAGTTTCATTCAATGTCAACGTTTTGGGGGTTTTGTAATCCTTTTTAATGCATTCTAGGCTATGATTTTACATTTGTACTGTACGCTTTGACAATCGATAATTAAATGATCCTCTTTAAAAAAAAAAAAAGGAATTAGGACACTCTCCTTTTTTCTGCACATGCTCGCTATTTTAGAGAGTCAGTTTATCTACAAGGAGCTATTTTCCAAAGCATTCTATTTAAGATGTTCTTTTCAGACTACTCTATCATACTGGGCGAGTAAAGAATCTACAACTTAACTCTCAGCACTGATAAATATATTGGACTATTTGATTCGTAGCGTATAACCGACAAAGATATTGGAAAATGTGAATATAATTATGTCATATTGTAAATTTTGAATTTACCGGGTGGCAGTAAATACAAAATTTACAACATGACAATTATATTAAAATCAACACACATTTGAATTTTAGATTCTGGCTATAAATACTCGCATTATCATCGGTGTGAGATCAGTTTGTCCAGTGTGAGACAGCAGTGTGAGATTTTTCTGTCTTACACTGTGTATTACTACGCCGCTTTAAAGGGACTTGGACACGATTAAAGATCAAAAATTTTATTTTTATTTTTGATGTATAAAATGGTTAGCTGGTGCATTTTAAATGATTGACAAAAATATTGAATGTTAAAGTCAAGTAACAAGCGAGATACAGAGGTAAGAATTGGTTGTTATGTAAACAAAGCTCAAGTCTTATAATTGTTTACAAAAATGTAATGTAGAGAATTACCATTTCTTAGAAAAAATGACATGTAAAAACAATTTAAACTAATTCAATATCTTCATAAATACTATTATCAACAAAAGAAAGATACATTTGATTGGACTTACCCCAATACAACACATATGTAAAAAATGACATCATTCGAGCTTTGTTTGCAAAACAAAGAACTATGAACTCTGTATCTTGCTTATAACTTGATATTTGACTTTGAAATTTTTATATAACATTATAAACTTCTATATTTATCAGTATAAACAGGGAAAATGGAAAAATAAAATTTAAAGTCAAATCGTGTCCTA
Source organism: Magallana gigas (assembly GCF_963853765.1). Lineage (NCBI taxonomy): Eukaryota > Metazoa > Mollusca > Bivalvia > Ostreida > Ostreidae > Magallana > Magallana gigas. Next base: position 3,937,237 of record NC_088859.1, read on the forward strand.
GTCCCTTTAAACTGTAAACAAACGTTTTCTGCTGTAGAGAAATGCAAAATGATGGATTGAGATTATCCATTAAGTAATTGTTTTGCTTAATTAATTACATTTGAACATATTTTTATTGAAGAAAAATAAATTTTGTATGCTCTCATTTTGACTTGTACTATTTGAAGCACGCGGAGGGATAAATCGAAAGTTATCTTTTGAACGTCATAAAAGAAAGTTGTCAGAAATAAGTTTTAAATGTAAAATAATAAGAGAAAAACAATCATTCAGTATATACTTGAGTGGGATAGTGAAATTTCACATCGGGGCCAAGATTCACTGTCTAGGACTCGGCAAAGCCTCGTTCTAGACCGTGCATCTTGTCCCCTCGGTGGAATTTCACTATCCCACACTTGGTATAATGAATGATTCTATTAATCACATCTCGAAGGGCTTCTCAGATGATTTGATCACGTAGCAATCAAGTTTGAATCCCATTAAACAGCAATTTATAAAATGTTCATCGGGATATGAACTTGATTGGACAAGCCCGAGGGCTTTTCAGAAGATTTTATCATGTGTTATAACTGCAGTAGCTCTCTACACACTTTACATGCAAAAACACGTGGAATGTAAATTTACAGAATTAAACGTTTTCGCTATACTATCACTTAATATAAGAAAGCATATTTGCAAAAGTTAATATTGAGATTTATAGTTTATGCTATGCTATGTTGTAAAATAAATACTTGAAGTGACCGTCATTTTATGAATATTTATTACAATTTTATGCTGTGTTGTGCTATGAAATTCCAATGTAATGCTTTGAAATGTTTTCACCATGATATGAGATTCTCACGCAATGCTGTAAAACTTCTATGCTATGTTATTTTAAATTTCACCAGTAACTTGATCCAAAAGGTCGGATCACGTCGAGTTTCAACGAGACGTGATCCGATCCACTGTTATAATGATAAATATATTACGTTCCATCTATTCATCAGTATATAGGTACCCCCGCCGGGGTTATATGAAAAAAATTACAAAAACAAACGGTCAACCATCACAAAAATCCGTAAAAAATACAAATTCAAAGCAGAGCAACACAGACCTCCAAAAAGATAGAGGTTAGGGATCAGGTGCCTAGGAGGAGTGAGCATCCTCTGCTGACCGGTGTCTAATAATTTAAGGTCCGCCTCGTAAAATGATCCGGCCGGACCTTTAATGTTAACATTTAGGGTTCGGTGTAACGAAGAATTTTGACCCAGGTTTAAAATTGACCCGGGGTTCATTTTTCTACGTTGAATATTGAGACCAAAGTTGTTGAATAAAGACCCTAAGCCGTTGAAAATTGACCTGCAACGTGGAATTTTGATCATGAAACCCGTTAAAAATTCAACAGCAACGAAGCACAAATTAACGAATCAATGTTTTTAACTTGAGTTTATTTAATTAGAATTATCAGTTTTTACTTATTTATTCTGTAGATTTACATGTTTACATCATTCAACGGGGGGGGGGGGGGTGTTAAAAATGAGACTTAAATGATTATTTTTTGAATTTACAATTAATTGCTTCAACTATTTAATAACTTTTTTATTAATTATAAATTTTTCAATTCAGAAAAAAATTCCCTTTTTTTAAATTCACTGGAGAAGTATACACATATAAATAATTTAAAAATTACAATACGTCATATTGTCTAATTTTGGTTTTACATTCACCCAATAAATTGAAACTTTGTTATTGTTCATTGTATATTTTCTTGGTGGGTGAAAATACAAAATTAACAGTATATCATGTTGAAATTTTTGTGTTTGCTCCCACTCAGTTTGTTAAAATTTTGTATTCACACCCATCCAGCCAATAACAGTTTACAAAATGATGATACGCTAACATGTACTCTTTCGTGAACAATGCTGTAGTAACTATTTATCTTGGAAGCCGATATTTTTTAGTGTTTTATTTGTTCCGTTATAGGATAACTTCTGATGTAACTAAATGTCATCAAATCGGTAATTTTTCTAGGCATAAACAATTCTGCTTCATGGAATCTGTAGCAAGTTAGTAACCTAATTTTTGTACAGGATGCCAAGAAAATAATTTTGCTTTAATTGTTTCTAAATTGCTTTGATCACAAATATTTAAAATAAATTTACTTACAGTAATTGTTTTCGTCAACAAATAGGTAAATTACATTTTTTGAATAGAAATATTTTGTGCAAGATTATAAAACAGCGTTGGAGTAGATGGTTGACCTTCCTATCACAGGCACCTACATTGTTAATTTAAACGTGTTTTATTGAACGGAATGTTCAAATTATTGAATGGATTGGATAACAGATAAGCCTATGTTAACCCATCCAAACATACAAAGAAATTATCTATGGGCATAACAATATGGTATTACAAATTTAAAGAATATTATTGATATTATGTGTATAAAAGACAGGTGATACTTAAATATTAAATAATTATCTGAACATTTACCATATATGATTGTAAGACATATTGTTGATAGACATGTTCACTCACACCTTCATTAACAAACCTATCACCTTCATTTATAATTACAAATATACAAACCTAAGAATGAGATTTTCATGATCCAGCCCATTTGAAAAGAACAGTAAATAAAAGGGAACTATATAATAAGTAAATATACATGTATAATACTTAAATAGGTTTTAAAAGTGTAACTTGAGAGAATCAAAAACGCTTGGGAGTTCCAATATAACTAAACACATGGGAAACAATTTTACAATTTTATTAATATGAAAAATCAGAACTACCATAAAGTATATTGATCATATGAAAAAGTACACTAATGCCAATAAGTTGTATAAAAGGTTCGTCTCTTTGTTGAGTGTATCTTGGACATCCAGGGGAAAAAAATCACACTTTCCTTCAGATTCAGACCCACAGTATAAACATCGACTTCCATCAATTAAAAAACCCCTAGATAAGTAAGCTTTACTAGCTATATTCCGTAATTGACGTAGAATAATATTTCCTATTTCCTTAACTAAAGTATTTGTAAGCTCTGGGTATATTTTGTTTTTTTAAGTTTTGACTTAAAGATAGATTAAGTTGATAAAATTTTCTTTTCTGCATGAAGATTACTCCATAATTTACATGTAGATGGAACAAAGCTATTGTAATAAGTAGTCCGATATATTGGTAGATAGTAAACAAGAGGCCCATGGGCCACATCGCTCACCTGAGTAACAATAGGTATGATAAAATCAGCTTAAAAGAGTCATAATTCAAACTATCTTGGCTATGTAAAAAATTACATGTAGATCCTGTATAAGTACGAGTCCATTTTTCCCCTGGATATTCTAATGTTTATAATCAAGTCCCTTTTCTAAAAGGATGATTTTATAGTCATACATGTCTCACCTGTTGACATTGCAGTTCTCAAAGAGACCCTAAACAATTGTTTATGTAAAGGATATAAACCTACATCAAACTCTGAAACCCCTGTGAGGCCCAAGAATTGTCCAGGGGCAAAAGTATAAATAATTTGAAGGAATCGGCAATACTGTAAACAAACATTTATTCGCGGCGACTATATTTCACGATTTACTTCCAAGAAATTGGTTGGCGACGACTAATGTTCGCGACCAAGCCTTATCCAAACCCGTATTTGTTATAACAGCCATACAATAAAGACTGGTTCGCGGCGAGAAATATTCGCGACGACGAGGCTCTCGCAAACCTCGAAAAAATTTCTAGCACGCGAATAAAAGTTGGTTTACAGTATGTTGCATATAAGTAATTTAATAACCATATATCATAACATTTCATTTTTTGGGAATAATTAAATATTCTCCTTTGTAAACTTGGAATCCAAATGTGGCCCAATTCTACTCCTCAAGATTTTGATTTAAAGAATTTAAATCTATATTATCCGAGGTTGCTTTCAGTAAATATACAGCTTTTCTGGGCAATTTGTTTTTTAGAAAAAGACGTTTTAAATTTTTTTTTGTTAATAGTCCTATGTAAATTTTTTGTCATGATTTTCACAAATTTGTATCTACACTACATAAGCATGCGCGGATCCAGAAAATTTTTCCAGGGGGGGGGGGTCCGAAGGATAATTGTGTATGCCAGGGGGGGTCCGAGGCATATTTTCGCGATAATTTTACTATGTAAATTTAATAAATTTTCATTTTCCAGGGGGGGTCGGGACCCCCCGACCCCCCCCCCCCCTCTAGATCCGCGCATGCATAAGGATGCTTCCACACAAGTTTCAGCTTTCCTGGCTGATTAGTTTCCGAGAAGAAGATTTTAAAAGATTTACACTTTGTATTCCTATGTTAACCTTCGACCCCCATTGTGGTCCCACCTTACCCCCGGGTACAATGATTTGAACGAATATAATATTACACTATCTGAGGATGCTTTCATACAAATTTTAGCTTTTCTGGCCAAATGGTTTCTGAAAAGAAGATTTTTTAAAAATATCATCAAAATTTCAATAAATCCTATTTATCTCCCCTTGAAAGAGAGCGTGGCCCTTCATTTTAACAAACTTGAATCCCCTTAACCTAATGATGCTTTGTGCCAAGTTAAGTTGTTATTGGCCCAGTGGTTCTGGGGATTAAAACGTCGAAAATGTAAAAAGTTTACAGAAAGACAGACGGACGGACGGACGCCGGACAAAAAGTGATCAGAATAACTCACTTGAGCTTTCAGCTCAGGTGAGCTAAAAGCTAATTCGACCAAAGATTATTTGCATGTTCAGTTGAAAAATGTGATTGAATTAAATCTAATATATCTTGTGGTGCTAAACCATTTATTATCGTGTAGAATATAATTAGCTTCATATAATGTTTATCTCTTCGAGATTGTAAGGTTTCCAAATTAAGCTCATTATATAAAATGATTTTAGAAAAATTAACTCTGATCCCTGTCACTGTCCTGGTTGCTTTAATTTGTACATGTTTAAGCAATTCGGAGTTTTTTGATACAGCTGGTCAACACAACATCACCAAATTCATATTCGACCCCCCCTGAAAAATGAAAATTTATTAAATTTACATAGTAAAATTATCGCGAAAATATGCCTCGGACCCCCCCTGGCAAACACAATTATCCTTCGGACCCCCCCCCCCCCCTGGAAAAATTTTCTGGATCCGCGCATGCTTATGTAGTGTAGATACAAATTTGTGAAAATCATGACAAAAAATTTACATAGGACTATTAACAAAAAAAATTTAAAACGTCTTTTTCTAAAAAACAAATTGCCCAGAAAAGCTGTATATTTACTGAAAGCAACCTCGGATAAATTCTTTAAATCAAAATCTTGAGGAGTAGAATTGGGCCACATTTGGATTCCAAGTTTACAAAGGAGAATATTTAATTATTCCCAAAAAATGAAATGTTATGATATATGGTTATTAAATTACTTATATGCAACATACTGTAAACCAACTTTTATTCGCGTGCTAGAAATTTTTTCGAGGTTTGCGAGAGCCTCGTCGTCGCGAATATTTCTCGCCGCGAACCAGTCTTTATTGTATGGCTGTTATAACAAATACGGGTTTGGATAAGGCTTGGTCGCGAACATTAGTCGTCGCCAACCAATTTCTTGGAAGTAAATCGTGAAATATAGTCGCCGCGAATAAATGTTTGTTTACAGTATTGCCGATTCCTTCAAATTATTTATACTTTTGCCCCTGGACAATTCTTGGGCCTCACAGGGGTTTCAGAGTTTGATGTAGGTTTATATCCTTTACATAAACAATTGTTTAGGGTCTCTTTGAGAACTGCAATGTCAACAGGTGAGACATGTATGACTATAAAATCATCCTTTTAGAAAAGGGACTTGATTATAAACATTAGAATATCCAGGGGAAAAATGGACTCGTACTTATACAGGATCTACATGTAATTTTTTACATAGCCAAGATAGTTTGAATTATGACTCTTTTAAGCTGATTTTATCATACCTATTGTTACTCAGGTGAGCGATGTGGCCCATGGGCCTCTTGTTTACTATCTACCAATATATCGGACTACTTATTACAATAGCTTTGTTCCATCTACATGTAAATTATGGAGTAATCTTCATGCAGAAAAGAAAATTTTATCAACTTAATCTATCTTTAAGTCAAAACTTAAAAAAACAAAATATACCCAGAGCTTACAAATACTTTAGTTAAGGAAATAGGAAATATTATTCTACGTCAATTACGGAATATAGCTAGTAAAGCTTACTTATCTAGGGGTTTTTTAATTGATGGAAGTCGATGTTTATACTGTGGGTCTGAATCTGAAGGAAAGTGTGATTTTTTTCCCCTGGATGTCCAAGATACACTCAACAAAGAGACGAACCTTTTATACAACTTATTGGCATTAGTGTACTTTTTCATATGATCAATATACTTTATGGTAGTTCTGATTTTTCATATTAATAAAATTGTAAAATTGTTTCCCATGTGTTTAGTTATATTGGAACTCCCAAGCGTTTTTGATTCTCTCAAGTTACACTTTTAAAACCTATTTAAGTATTATACATGTATATTTACTTATTATATAGTTCCCTTTTATTTACTGTTCTTTTCAAATGGGCTGGATCATGAAAATCTCATTCTTAGGTTTGTATATTTGTAATTATAAATGAAGGTGATAGGTTTGTTAATGAAGGTGTGAGTGAACATGTCTATCAACAATATGTCTTACAATCATATATGGTAAATGTTCAGATAATTATTTAATATTTAAGTATCACCTGTCTTTTATACACATAATATCAATAATATTCTTTAAATTTGTAATACCATATTGTTATGCCCATAGATAATTTCTTTGTATGTTTGGATGGGTTAACATAGGCTTATCTGTTATCCAATCCATTCAATAATTTGAACATTCCGTTCAATAAAACACGTTTAAATTAACAATGTAGGTGCCTGTGATAGGAAGGTCAACCATCTACTCCAACGCTGTTTTATAATCTTGCACAAAATATTTCTATTCAAAAAATGTAATTTACCTATTTGTTGACGAAAACAATTACTGTAAGTAAATTTATTTTAAATATTTGTGATCAAAGCAATTTAGAAACAATTAAAGCAAAATTATTTTCTTGGCATCCTGTACAAAAATTAGGTTACTAACTTGCTACAGATTCCATGAAGCAGAATTGTTTATGCCTAGAAAAATTACCGATTTGATGACATTTAGTTACATCAGAAGTTATCCTATAACGGAACAAATAAAACACTAAAAAATATCGGCTTCCAAGATAAATAGTTACTACAGCATTGTTCACGAAAGAGTACATGTTAGCGTATCATCATTTTGTAAACTGTTATTGGCTGGATGGGTGTGAATACAAAATTTTAACAAACTGAGTGGGAGCAAACACAAAAATTTCAACATGATATACTGTTAATTTTGTATTTTCACCCACCAAGAAAATATACAATGAACAATAACAAAGTTTCAATTTATTGGGTGAATGTAAAACCAAAATTAGACAATATGACGTATTGTAATTTTTAAATTATTTATATGTGTATACTTCTCCAGTGAATTTAAAAAAAGGGAATTTTTTTCTGAATTGAAAAATTTATAATTAATAAAAAAGTTATTAAATAGTTGAAGCAATTAATTGTAAATTCAAAAAATAATCATTTAAGTCTCATTTTTAACACCCCCCCCCCCCCCGTTGAATGATGTAAACATGTAAATCTACAGAATAAATAAGTAAAAACTGATAATTCTAATTAAATAAACTCAAGTTAAAAACATTGATTCGTTAATTTGTGCTTCGTTGCTGTTGAATTTTTAACGGGTTTCATGATCAAAATTCCACGTTGCAGGTCAATTTTCAACGGCTTAGGGTCTTTATTCAACAACTTTGGTCTCAATATTCAACGTAGAAAAATGAACCCCGGGTCAATTTTAAACCTGGGTCAAAATTCTTCGTTACACCGAACCCTAAATGTTAACATTAAAGGTCCGGCCGGATCATTTTACGAGGCGGACCTTAAATTATTAGACACCGGTCAGCAGAGGATGCTCACTCCTCCTAGGCACCTGATCCCTAACCTCTATCTTTTTGGAGGTCTGTGTTGCTCTGCTTTGAATTTGTATTTTTTACGGATTTTTGTGATGGTTGACCGTTTGTTTTTGTAATTTTTTTCATATAACCCCGGCGGGGGTACCTATATACTGATGAATAGATGGAACGTAATATATTTATCATTATAACAGTGGATCGGATCACGTCTCGTTGAAACTCGACGTGATCCGACCTTTTGGATCAAGTTACTGGTGAAATTTAAAATAACATAGCATAGAAGTTTTACAGCATTGCGTGAGAATCTCATATCATGGTGAAAACATTTCAAAGCATTACATTGGAATTTCATAGCACAACACAGCATAAAATTGTAATAAATATTCATAAAATGACGGTCACTTCAAGTATTTATTTTACAACATAGCATAGCATAAACTATAAATCTCAATATTAACTTTTGCAAATATGCTTTCTTATATTAAGTGATAGTATAGCGAAAACGTTTAATTCTGTAAATTTACATTCCACGTGTTTTTGCATGTAAAGTGTGTAGAGAGCTACTGCAGTTATAACACATGATAAAATCTTCTGAAAAGCCCTCGGGCTTGTCCAATCAAGTTCATATCCCGATGAACATTTTATAAATTGCTGTTTAATGGGATTCAAACTTGATTGCTACGTGATCAAATCATCTGAGAAGCCCTTCGAGATGTGATTAATAGAATCATTCATTATACCAAGTGTGGGATAGTGAAATTCCACCGAGGGGACAAGATGCACGGTCTAGAACGAGGCTTTGCCGAGTCCTAGACAGTGAATCTTGGCCCCGATGTGAAATTTCACTATCCCACTCAAGTATATACTGAATGATTGTTTTTCTCTTATTATTTTACATTTAAAACTTATTTCTGACAACTTTCTTTTATGACGTTCAAAAGATAACTTTCGATTTATCCCTCCGCGTGCTTCAAATAGTACAAGTCAAAATGAGAGCATACAAAATTTATTTTTCTTCAATAAAAATATGTTCAAATGTAATTAATTAAGCAAAACAATTACTTAATGGATAATCTCAATCCATCATTTTGCATTTCTCTACAGCAGAAAACGTTTGTTTACAGTTTAAAGGGACTAGGACACGATTTGACTTTAAATTTTATTTTTCCATTTTCCCTGTTTATACTGATAAATATAGAAGTTTATAATGTTATATAAAAATTTCAAAGTCAAATATCAAGTTATAAGCAAGATACAGAGTTCATAGTTCTTTGTTTTGCAAACAAAGCTCGAATGATGTCATTTTTTACATATGTGTTGTATTGGGGTAAGTCCAATCAAATGTATCTTTCTTTTGTTGATAATAGTATTTATGAAGATATTGAATTAGTTTAAATTGTTTTTACATGTCATTTTTTCTAAGAAATGGTAATTCTCTACATTACATTTTTGTAAACAATTATAAGACTTGAGCTTTGTTTACATAACAACCAATTCTTACCTCTGTATCTCGCTTGTTACTTGACTTTAACATTCAATATTTTTGTCAATCATTTAAAATGCACCAGCTAACCATTTTATACATCAAAAATAAAAATAAAATTTTTGATCTTTAATCGTGTCCAAGTCCCTTTAAAGCGGCGTAGTAATACACAGTGTAAGACAGAAAAATCTCACACTGCTGTCTCACACTGGACAAACTGATCTCACACCGATGATAATGCGAGTATTTATAGCCAGAATCTAAAATTCAAATGTGTGTTGATTTTAATATAATTGTCATGTTGTAAATTTTGTATTTACTGCCACCCGGTAAATTCAAAATTTACAATATGACATAATTATATTCACATTTTCCAATATCTTTGTCGGTTATACGCTACGAATCAAATAGTCCAATATATTTATCAGTGCTGAGAGTTAAGTTGTAGATTCTTTACTCGCCCAGTATGATAGAGTAGTCTGAAAAGAACATCTTAAATAGAATGCTTTGGAAAATAGCTCCTTGTAGATAAACTGACTCTCTAAAATAGCGAGCATGTGCAGAAAAAAGGAGAGTGTCCTAATTCCTTTTTTTTTTTTTAAAGAGGATCATTTAATTATCGATTGTCAAAGCGTACAGTACAAATGTAAAATCATAGCCTAGAATGCATTAAAAAGGATTACAAAACCCCCAAAACGTTGACATTGAATGAAACTAGTTGTTTTGACAATAAGAAATCCTGATATCCGGGAAAGTAATCCGAGACGGATGTCGCCGCCAGCTGGAGAACTGAATAAATTTTATTAAAATGTAGAGGTAGGTCCCTGTGAGGCTGGTGACAGCTTGGTGTGAAACAAGATACAAACAGGCAAAGTTTGTAATGAAAAAAGGTTCAGTTTGACAAAATTGTTTACATTCTGTTAGTTCCATACAAACATATTAAGGCGGAAATATTATTTTTCTGTACTTAGATTGTTTTGTAGTTTGCAATTAAGTTTTTTTTTTGCAATTAAGATTTTTTTTTGAGTGAAATATCTCAAACTTTATATGGTAATTTAGGAATCCCGCAAAACTCGTGACACAATGTTAAATATGCTTTGCTTGGTCGCGACCATGTTCTCTTTTTATCATAAGATTCAACAACTATGTCCTAATCAATCGAAGTATATCATTACAAAATCTTATAATTTATGTAAATTCCAATAAACCCTTTGACATTGTAATAGCCGCGACCAGTAGAACACTTGTCACATTTCTAAAAACGACCAACGCCGATGGTAATTTTAGGAAACAATGTGATTATTCGGGCGAAAGTCGCCAGTTCATCAGCCGTTGCCTTGGTCACCCCTGCGAATGTTATTGTCATTTAAATTTTAGATCACGTGATTTTATTTAACCCTTTCAGTTACGCAGTCAAAATCATGCCTCATGTGTAAAGTCTACTAGACTTTGACCCGTGCGTGCACGGGTTGACATTGCATATCGAACATTTACGAAATAGCTACACCGACACACCTTATTATTGACATTTACATAACAAAGGTATAAGCCTACAATAATGCTATTAATTTCATTACACTTTCCTTGGTTTGAATAATCTAACTGTGTCTCGGGAAAGGTCCTCACAACAGTTAGAATGCCTCCCTTATACCCGTAATGTAGCAGAAAATTGCAAAATCGCTCCGGAACGATTTTGGAGAAAATTAATGATATATATATAATAATATATATGAACAGAATATATAGCAAATGCCCAATGAAAATTTACCCGTATTTGTGTTATAATTTCTGAGTTTATTCATGCAAATATGATATTGTGGAAACATAAACTAAAGATCCCGTTAGCGTGAATGTATTGCACAAGCGCATAATTGTAAATTCCAAAAAATCCAGATGATTTCCGGGATTTTTTGGGGAATTTTCGTTGATTATTAATAAGCGAGGCTTAACTGAGAAAAAATAAAACAAATTGATAATCTTCAAGTACCAATGATGTTTAAAATATATAAAACAAAAGACAGTATTCTTCTGATTTATCGGTATAAAAGACCAAAAATTCGAGTCTATTATTTTAATATAGTAGTATAGATTTCATAGAATCTAGGTATTTGTAGTCAAATATAAAATCTTGAGGTTTATTGATTTTAAAATTTATTTGGTGGATAAAATGTGTTCTAGAAATAAATGCGACAAAACAAAAACTATTTTTGTCTGCTGTTGCAACAATTAACATGTTTGTAGACACCCCCCCTCCCCCCCCCCCCCCCGAGGATTAATTTTCGATCCGCGCATGATCTAGTGTTATCACCAATAGTGAAACAGATTATATTATTTTATGCAGAATGTTCCTCGAAAATGGCTCGAAAAAGTTTTTATGCAAAACAGACACCCATTATTTTTCTAAAAATATGGTATTGCACACCACAAGCATTAAACATGGCCATGATTTTATTAAGCAACCCAATGTTTATATTTTCAACCACTCTACACGTGGTTAAACACGAACGATAACTCTGTTCTGAATATTATCGTTTAATATAAATAACCGATAGATGGTGATATGAGACATACATCTTTAAAGATTTTCATGTTTTAACATAAATCCATGTAGGATATAATATGAAAAATGACCAGTACTTACGTATTTTGAGAATATTATCTGAACACTTATACTTCCGCTCGAAATTTCACAGGAACTGAACAAATCTCGGTGAAGTCTCGTGAACTTTCATTCGAGCACCTCTGGATTTATTACATACTTAGCAACGATAAAGAAAACATTCCGAACACATTCGCAGGGGTGTTGGTTGTTATCGACCTCTTTTTTCGTCGGCCGACCAATTTCGTGTCCTTGTAGGCAAGTTACAATTTTTTCTGCGTCGGTGGCCGACTTCTTCAGTTTAAACAGTCGTTGATTAGTCTGTCGAGCGACCCTCGATCATCGTCCGACCATCGATATTTTATGTCTGTCGTCGGTCGGTCGAGGTTTAGGCATTTGCATTTTTCTTAAATGTCGGCCGGCAAACACCGATTGACGACAGAAAATCTACCGATAAACGGCAGTCAGGTGAACGACGCCTTGCTGCAGACTTTTTTGTCAATAAATTGAAGCATTGAGCAACTGCAAAATGTTAATCGGCCGACCGTTAAAATCAATTTGGCTGTATATCGTCATAACTCAGTGGTTAAAATACCGTACTTGCGAACCGCAGATCATGAGTTTTAATCAAAGCTTGAGCTTTTTGTTCATATTAACTAAACAAAAATATGTATTTTTTAAAAATCTGAAATTTCAATGTTTTCGACTATTTGAATTTTTTTTTATCTTATCCATCATGATTTGTATCATAATTAAGTAATTTTTGCTAATTAAAGAAATTTTTTCAAGGTGTAGTGAGCCACCTTAATAATGAACGTCAACTTTCATGTGAACCAGTCATTTTGTTTTAAATTCAATAAATACCATTATTCCTTGTATAGACTGTATATTTAATCTTGCTAAAGTTACTTGCCTAATTACTCAACCATTGTTAGACATTAAAAAACCGAAAACTTGGCAGCATCTTTCTAATAGAAATAATATTTAAAGGCCGGATCTGACCTAGTTGAATATCCACACGGACGGCAATTAAGCATATTAGGGAGAGGGCCACACCCCAACTAATAAGACTACAGAGTGAAGCTATAAATAGATACCTGCATAGCACAGACACGTGTTGAAGTAAAAGACAGCAGCACATGGTTTCACTTTTTATTTTTCCCGCTTTGAGTATACTTGTTTTATATAGCGCATTCATATATTATTTCTAAAATTAAATGTTTTCTATTTATAGTTTTTTTGCCCTTTAAGCGTCTAGGGGCTTTCGGATCAGCCTTGAATGATACTGAAGTATGTTCTCTATACACATTTTCATTCCAATGCAGAGTTCCAAGGAAAGCACGCACTTTATACTGTTCACTTCCAAATGCTATCCTGTTGTCTTGATAGACATTCAAAGTGTTATTAAAACTTTCCACAAAGTATGTATCTCTCCCTAAATTGAAATGATCTGGATATTTATAAATTGTTTAATTTACACTAACACTTTTGAGTAATTTAATTGCCACAGGATTTTCAAGTACAACTTTTGATGGTTCATAATTTGGATCTTGTTTACATTTTGAGCTAGGGTGGCATCGCTTGTGGTCATTTTGGTAATGGTCAAAAATGTTGTCCAAAAAAGTTCTCAAAGTAGTAGAATTGCCCTCACAATGCTTGGCTGCCCAGTAAAAATGTGTCGGAATAGGTTCCACTTTATCGACAAGTTCTTCGGACCAGGTTTTTCCTTCCTTGTATCTTGGTCCATGAAATATTAGTCAAGGCCTTTTTGATACTTTTGATGCCATGCCAAAGATCATTTTGATTACATGTAAAACCATGTTCCCGTTCTCTTACATATTTATTAATGGTCATGTTCCTGTCGTGGGTATGCACATTCACAGAAATGTCCCTGTTGTCAAAATCTTCATAAATTTTTCGTTTTCCAATTGTCTCATGCCTTTGAGAAACAGGATCCTCTGCCTTTGTTACATGAGCACAATTAAGAACTTTATGTGATCTCTCCCCAATTGCAACGACACTGGTGTCTTGAGCATTTTTTCGCCATCCATGCCGTGCATCAGTAATTATGTCTATTCCATCCAAGTTTTCATATAATCCAACTTCTTCATGAATGGCAGTGTTGCACGAATCTTCATATTCTTCTTGTACAATTGGTTTATACATTTTAAAAAATGCGTCCCTTTTTTTAACGGAGAGAACACCAAGTCCTGCTGCATTACAGAATTTTGAATAATGAGAAGGTAACATTCCACTGCATAGAAATGCATGGTTGATTCTTTCATTAACAAGATACTTCCCATTTGGTAGGTATGGAGATGATGCCCAAATGTAGGAATGTTTTCCTCTATTGCCCCAGGTACAAACTAATTTCAATGAACTCACATGACTTCTCTATGTGACTTTTTTAACTTCAAGAGTCCCTTTACAGTACTTCCCGTGGGATGCTGAAACATCGATTAGTTTTCTTACAGCTTGCAATGGTGTCACAAAAAAATCCTGCTTCACTTGACTCTTATTTACTTTAGTACAGGTGATTTAAAATCATCATCATTCGTTTTTGGAGATTGTCTCCAGGTATCCAGCAATGATTCCATGATGTCCGTGTTATTAACTGGTCTCCCTTGCTGACCAAAACTTCCCTCACATTTTGAAAATTTTGCATAATTTCCTGCTTTTTTCCCTCGGTAATCGGCATCTCAAACTTGAAATTACCTGGTCGTTTTCTCTTAATTTCTGACATTTTCTTGAAGTCTTCTAATATCTTTACAATGGTTAAATATTTAAAAACAACTTTGATGGACAGAAAATAAGAATGTAATGCTTATAAAAATGGCCACATACATGATACCATGGTAGAGAAATCTCCTTTGGTACCCCATGCCCTAAAACTTTCCCTCCAATTCTGGCCATCATTCTTGTAACAAAATGGAGGAAAATGAGGACACAAGTATATTTACTTTGAGGGTGAACTCTGATCAAAGGGAATCAATAATTCAATTCATCAATTTTAATGAATGGGAGTTGGAAGAAATGATATGTGAAGAAAATACAACTGGGAATGAGGACATCAGTGCTGACGCCTTTGAGAGGACATTCTGATTCCCGCAAAGTCAAAACTTTGATGAATGTGAACATTGTTTTTGCAAACCCTGAATAAACATATATCAAATTATATTTTTGTTCATTTTTGTTTTTTTAATTCGTTATATTTATTCTATTAGTATATGATTTAATTTTGTTGAAATTATTTTATTGTTAAAATTTATTGTTGAATATACTTTTGAAAATATATACGAATAAGTGCACCTTAAGTTGATATTCCATTAGTAAATGTAAACATTTCCTAAAATTTGGTAGAGGAGTGTAGTAGATCTTGCATTTAGCATTCCATAGAATTAAAGGTATTCTGTTTAATACAGCTCTATCGAGAGATATACTCTTGCCATTGGTGGTCAAACGTCGAGCATGAAAAGTTTTGATTGGTCACTTTCAGTTCTTTATTCTTTTAGTTATTTAAATCATGACAAAGCTTTAGATCAGCAGAGTGTATCTACTCAAGGTCAAGGTTTTACACCTTTTTTCCTCCTGAACCAGGTGATCTTTTCTCGTAATAACGAGATAATTAACTCGTAATAACGAGATCATTTCTCTTAATAACGAGAAAATTATCTTGTAATAACGAGATCTTTTCTCGTTATTACGAGATCCTTTTCTCGTAATAACGAAATAATTAACTCGTAATAACGAGATCTTTTCTCGTTATTACGAGATCTCCTCTCGTAATAACGAGATATTAACTCATAATAACGAGATCTTTTCTCGTAATTACGAGATAAAAATATTTTTTTATGTGGCCCTATTCGTCTTTCGTAGGTATTACATGTAAGTCTTAGTATTTTTGTATATTTGTTGACAAAATAAATTATTGAATATATAACAAGTTGCTTTATTTCACGTGTGTTAACCTTGATCTAGAAGAAATAAATTGTGGAACGAACCTGGGTAAATAAATAAAATATAAAAAGTATAATTTGACTCCTATAATATGACGAAAATTAGACAAAGTGATTTGAAAAACAAAAATTTTACCATCGCAGCATTTAAAATATTCAATTAATTTTAAAATAATAAATAGTTATATACAATGTCAAATCATCTTACAAAACATAGTGAAGCACTGCTTAGTTCAGAATAACACCTTGTTGTATCGGTTGTAACAAAAACTGCTTCAATCAGTAAGAGTAAGAATCTTTCTTTATCATGAACTATTGAAGTTTTACATACAGTATATGAAAAATTACCATAGTTTCTAATTTTTTAGAAAAGGTTTCGAATAATAAGATAATAGAAAATGGATCCATATGTTTGAGAATGCTAAAAATGTAAACCAGAGCATTCTGTTATAACACAAAATGGGGATCAAATAGAAAATATTCCAGTAATTGGTATCATCTCAGTATAGGGAGATATTACCTTGAATAAAATGTGATATTGTTCTTTTTTTTCAATTTTGTTTCCCATATCTGATCTTTCAGAATAGAAAACCCTGATTCAATTTTAATCATTTGATATGTTATATTTTTCAAATGATGATGACTACATCTATAGAGTTTGCATTTTCTAAGTATGTTTTCCCATCTTTTTTTAGTTTTTCCGTCTTCCAGTATAAAATGGGGCCCAGTACCGCCTAACTTGTTACTACATGCCTTAATAATTGTGAGTTATCAGAAACAAAGTGAGAGTATTTTCTACAGAAGTTATCTCTCTTATCAGAGGGACATTCCACCTTAAAGCACGCAAACATCATATATAACATTAAAGGCGGCATTCAATATCTTTAATATTTTCTGCATGACATCAAAGATTGAATTCTTGATATCAAATTCCTTATATCGAAAAATTCCATGTTATATTGTTTAATCCAAAAATGAAAAATGTATTTGGCCTATTCTAAATCTGCCGGATGAATATTGCAAAATACATTTATAAGTATGATTTTAAAAAATCAGCATGTATTTGGCATTTGTAATTTCAGGTTGAGCCTAATCGGTAAATACGTGTTAAAATGTCCTAAATTTTCAGCATTTGTAATTGAAGGTTGAGTCGTCGAATCAATGCATTGAAAGTCACAAAAGTCGACAGACTTTTAGAATTTAAAATCACATTTCTATGTCTTAGACTATTTACCTTGAACAAACTGATTAAAAACCCAAGCGATGACATTCATTCATATCAGGTTTCGTTCCAACTGAGTGTATTCCGTGCGCTACCCTCGCTTTACATAAAGTGATTTTGACTGCATCTTTAAAAAAAATCGATGATAGCCTTATTTACCTAGTATTTTGTTAACTGTCTTTGTTGTATTACAAAATTATGTTATTGTATATTTGTGGTATTAGAAATTACTTGTTTAACAGAGAAGGAGTGTAAACCATAAACAAAATCAATCATTGCATAGAGTGTTACAAAGAACTGGTTCGTCGATAATGTAGTGTTGCCATATCCATGACAGTCACATGATGATTTCTAGTAAGAAGGTAAATAGGATTCCAGGAAGATTTGTGTCCAGGGATATTCCTACCGTTATATGAATTTATGTATATGCAGATATTGTTTGAAAAAATAGCAGGACCTATTGTTCAAAACACCTATGATCTGAGAATACTTGTATTTGAATCCAACAATCAACGACAAATGCCTGACGTTAACAATAATTTTCGGAAAAATAAATGAAATCATTTACAAGATTAAAGATCAAAGATAAATACTAGTGAAATGGTATATATTTTTACTTAAACGGCAATAGGGAACAATAATATTTAAATATAAGTGACCACCTTATTAAGCTTCAATTCTCGGGAAGAAATAGTATCTAGGTATAATCTAGCGCCCAATCAATCGGTACGGGTTCTTCAGGGAACAACTTTACCTGGGTACGAGGAATAAATATGGCCGCTTCAGGTAAAGAATGGGGTGTTTTGGATTGTCCAATTTGTTTGGAAACATTGAGGGATCCAAAGTGTTTACCATGTCTGCATACGTTCTGTGAGTTGTGTATACAGTCATTTATTGATTCATCTATAACGGACTGTGTCCAAAAAAAGAAGACAATATCCTTCGATTGTCCAGTGTGTCGACTTGTCATACCATCGCCAGCTAAAAACGTATCAGCCAAAGAATGGACAGCGCAACTGCCGATAAACTATCAGCTGTTGGCAATATTGAAATCGTATCAGAAACAAACAGAAGTCTTCTGTGATTCCTGTAGACAAAACAGCGAGCAGGTAATTGCAACAATCCGATGTCAGCAATGTAGAGAAAACCTTTGTAAGGCTTGTTTTAAATTTATTCACGAAAGGGTTAAGGCATTTGGATTGCACACATCTGTCGACTTACGATCAACAGATGCAGAAATTGACACTACAATTGACCCTGGAAATTGTTTGGTTCACACAGACAAACCAATAGAAGTGTATTGCTTTGATCACGGAAAACTTGGTTGCATCTACTGTTTAACCACAGTACACAAAGAGTGCAAAATTGTTTTATCATTGGATGAAATTGACGAGAAGGATTTAGATAATTTCTCGGAGAGTGTCATAAATGAAACAAAGCAGATGAGAGATTTGACTTCATGTAATATTCTGGACACAAAGAAAAACATGGCAGATCTCAATCAGGAAAACGACGAGCTTTTGAAAACGTTGCCAAAAACATCCAAGACATTAAAAAACAAATTGACTACTTACATCTAAAGTTTCAAAATTCATTAAGAACTACTTACGAGAAAGAAAAATCTGATCTCTCATTTGTACTTAAAACACTAGAGGATTTTGACACAAGTCTTGGTCAAAATGAGAACATTGCATCTACCTTAATGGAAAGGGGAACCAAAAAACAAATATTTATAGCGATGGAGAAAATAAAACTTCGATTATCTGATCACTTGGAGAGAATGACAACTAATACGGATGACTTTAAAAGATTTAAACGATCCAAAATTAAGTGGACTTATATTGATGTTGTTGAAAGTTTGAATGGGTTGACAAAATTGGGTAATCTGGAGTGCATTATCGAGAGATTTGATTTTATCACCCCGATAAAAAAGCACTTCAATGCCATGGAAAAAGACGGAATTCTTAGAGAGAAAGGTAATATGTATGGCACGCCAAATACACAAAAATGAGCTTAACATAGTTTCACGTTTATAAATTAGGTTTAACAACTGGTAACAATAGTTGATAATTCGCAAATTATAGTTAACGATTCGTTAACGTTGTATCTGTTAAACTCTTTTAAACGGTTGTAAACTATAGTTAACGAATGATAATCTAAGTATATCTGTCTGCAAATAAAGTTGACGACAGATTTTGCTGATAAATATAAATTCAAATCTGTAAACTATAATTTACATTCGTTAACTATAGTTTAGAGTCGTTAATCATAGTTTCACAATTGTGAAACTACGTTTATCAAATAAATCATGTTTTGCATTCGCAAATGGTTGTTTTCGGTGTTAACAATAGTTTTACCTTTCTGAAACATAGATGATCGCGTTAATTATGGTTAACAGATGTAAATTATAGATTATTGGCGTAAACTATAGTTTTCTGTCCGTAAACTATAGATTACAACCGTTAAACCTAGTTTTATTTTTAACTTGAAACTATGACTTTCTAATTTTTGTGAATTTAGCGTGCCATAAATATGATTTATTGTGTGCTCAAAGAGCTTTAGCAAATTAATACAACCAGCTTTGAAGTGATTACGAGGTATATTTGAACTTAATCATTGTGCTCCATTTAATATCCGTATTTGTCAATTTTTTTTTTGGAGGGGGTGGGGAAGTGGAATTTGGGGCATCAATTGAATAATATGAACAGATGACAATTTCAAACCGTCAACCATCTCAAAAGTCCATGAAACGAAATACAAATTCAAACCAGAGCAACACGGACCTCTATAAAAATAGAGGTAGGATCAGGTGCCTAGGAGGAGTGAGCATCCTCTGCTGACCGGTGTCGTATAATTAAAGGTCCGTCCCGTAAAAGGGTCCGGCCGGACCTTTAATTTTAACATTTAAGGTCCGCCTTTGCTATAAAAGGGTCCGGCCCGTATATGAAGAGGCCCGCCTAACATAAAAGGTCCGGGGTATACATTTCATTTCTATCTTTTTAATTTCGAGAGTTTTAATTTTAATTCAATTTTAAGTCCCAAAGTGAAGGGTATTAATCAATTTATCTTTTTAATTATCCATGTATACATGTATTTTTATAATTTATGTTACTTTGATTAACATATTACATGTAACATATTAGAATCAACACCCATAATCAACCCAACCACCCAGCCCGAACCATTACATTATATGCTCTCTCTCTCTCTCTCTCTCTCTCTCTCTCTCTCTCCTGCTATTTCCATCACGTTGATGTGTCTCTCTTCATAACTTAATACTCATGTGTAATATTTGATTAATTTCAGCACTAAAAAGCAACTTTACGGGAAAAGTATGGCTTATTCTATCTTCTTAATAATCATTTTAACAAAAAAAAAGTTTCTAATATTTAACACATTCATTTTAGGTCTTCGACATTAAGAATGTAAACAAAATATTTGTTTACATAGCAAAGAATTGTAAGCTCAGTAAATCGCTGATAACTTAACGAATGGCTGCCTATCAAAATTGCCTTAATGAAGTATTGTATACATTAAAATCGGAAAATTAATTTTTGACCGAAATCGTGACCATGCCCCTTTAAAAAGAATAACATAAATTTGACATATGTACAGAAAAAAAATACTAGCTAGTTTATTTTTGTTTAAAATATTTGTACATGTAAATTGTACTAACTGTCTCGATTCACTCAGATATCCCCTAAACATTAGTTTTCATTTTAATATTGTCAAAGAAAATTGAGAGAGAAGTTAAGATATACAAGTGTAGATAAAAAACCATAAATAGATCTTATAAATTATTGTTGTTAAAAGAAATATTTTCTCAAGGGAATTCAATGCATTTCTATCTCTTACATTAGGATTTGATAAAAAGACAAAACATTTGTTTTGTTTGTCGTTTGTTTCAAATTTTATCTTTGTTTTTGTTTTGATAATTTTATCATGATAATTAAGGATAGATTACATTTCATTAATATGAGCAAAATAAAAACGATATCCCTAATTTTGAAAATATTTTAAGTAATTTCATATTTTTATCTAATCTTTCTTATAAAAATTTGATTGCTTCTAATACAAACATTAAGGAAATTTTGGAGTAAGTATCCATTTTTTTTTTGTATGTAGCATATACTATATGATTAATAAGTCAATAAGTTAATTTAACATATAATGCTCATAAGGTGGAATAACACATCATCACAAAATGGCTGACCGCTGATCGAAACGACATTTCGTTTTATCAAAACGATTTTATAGATTTAAACATGTAACTTAATCAATGGCCGAGTGGATAAAGTGTCGGACTTGTGATCCGTCTATCCCGAGTTCGAATCCCGCAAAGGCTTTTTTTGTTACTTACTGGAATAATTATTTTAGATATTCATTTTTTATCCCCAAACTGCAATTTTTTCGCTTATTTGACATTTATACAGTTTATTTATCATTATATCTTCCATCATCAAAAAATTTCCTGTTAATTCAAGTGACTTTTTCCAGGTGTGTTATTCTACCTTAACAAGGAGAGTAACATCTTAGTTTAAGAAATCGTGTTCATTCCTTTTAACTTTTTACAATGAAATAAAATGAATTCAACATATGACGAAAGTAATAATGAATAATCAACTCTTGTACTTTTCAGGTGAACATAGGTATACTCTATACCTGTGCCCCTTAGAGGACCCCTTAATTATCTAATTGTCTAATCTTCTACACTCACATATACGTGTATCATTAATTTTTTTTCTTCACAAATATCATAACATGCATTTCTTACCGGCCCCTCCATTATAAAAAGATAAGAGGGTCATTAGATGAAAATCAAAACCGTCACACAAATTTACCTTATTTTAAGATTATTTCAAGGAGACGGACAATCGTTTGAAAATTAATTCCAGGGGTTTGTCACAATTAAAAAAAAACGTCGGATTAAACTTAGTTACAAATATGTTTTTCTACTTCTTTTTTAAAAAATTAAATAACACTAATTTTACTGTATTTTTGGGGATACAATGCATGTACATGCAATGGGCCCCACTTCTATAACTGAAAAGTAAATATAACTAGATGCGATCTCGTTGCGAGCAAAGAATAGGTCTTCAATAGACGAATTTGAAAACCCTAAACTCTAAACTATAAAAGTTGTCATTAAACACTTCGTTGCATTTGCAATTGCAAAGCGGAAAACTATAATAAAAAAGAAAACGTGTTCCTCTGTTGATACTCTGACATTTCAAATAAAACATGGAAATAACAAAAAAAAGAGACATCTAAATGATATATCCGAGATATCTCAACATAAGAAACGCAATAATCATCTCGATGATTTACCATGAGATTTTAATCCTGGGTTGAATTTTTGAAAAAAATCTAAAATACATACTATTATTAATTAGAAAGTTTTAAAAAATACAATTTTGTTTGGTTCCGGTGACGACTGGACATGCCGGATAAATCATTGATACCTTTGCTGCACATCTACATGTTTAGGTCTATCATATAGCAAATCTTGGTTACTCAATCACTTTCCGTTATTGAGTCTTGCTCAGACAAAATCAGAAAAGATTCTAAAAATATCTGAGATACCTCAGTAGAATAAAGCAATACTCATGTATTTACCATTACAATAATGCGCTGAAAAAAAAGGCTGGAAAATTCTATCGAAAATTATAAAAGCAAAAAGTACAATTTTGCTTGCTTCTGGTTACGACCAGAACTGACAGACAAGTTATTGATACGTATTCTGCATATATTCATGAAAAGGTCTATCATAAAGCAAAGATTGGTTGCTCAATCACTTACTGTTTTTGATATATCGCGCGTACAAAATCAGAAAAGAAACATATCAAATAGATATCTGAAATATCTCAAATGAGGATAACGAAAGGATCTAAAATAGATAGAATTTTTCATTTAAAAAGCCGATTTTTGGTGTCACCTTCGGCGACTACTGAAGTGATGGACTAATAACTGATACAATGTATCTATTCTGCACATTAACATGTTAAGGTCTATTTTATAGCAATGATTGGTTGTTCAGTCACTAGACTTTATTGAGATCTCGCGCGGACAAACTCAGAAAATTGACATCTCAATCAGATCTGAAAAATCTCAACAGAAGAAATGCACTTTTCAAGTATTTGCCATTTCAACACTGTGTAATATTTTTAAAACAATGTGGAAAATTCTATTGAAAATTACAATAATAGAACATAGAATTTTGTTTGGTACCGGGTTAAGCTCGAATGATGTAGAGATTATTTGACTGATAAAAAAAATTTTCATTGATCACTAGCTCCGATCAAAGAATGTCATAATTTCTCTTCACTTTTCCCTTTAAACTAAATCATTCTTTAATTTTTCATGTAAAGAAATGCATCTAATTTTGTGAGGCTTTGAAATGTGAAGTAGTAAAACAAATTAAAATGGTGCCTTAAAGGCGTTCAGACACCAATCTGAAGATAATTGCTAGACAGTTTACAAATATATTTCTGCATCAAAACGCTTTGTATCATAGCAATTTTATCACAAATAATATACCTTCTATCTTTTTTTGTAACCTTAAAAGAGAGAGAGAGAAAGAGAGAGAGAGAGAAAGAGAAAGAGAGATTATAACTTAACAAATTATCAGACTTTTAATCCTTTTTTAAACACCTTACCTTCAGTCAGTCAAAAGATGCTTTTTAATTATAAGTACATTGTACATGTATCATCTAATTCATTTCTTTTGTCTTTTCACGCCCTTATAGTTACCACAGTTACGTATACACTACTAAGTATATTGTGAATGTATACCCTCTGTCCAGGTAATGCACATGTGCGACCTTTTAGTAATTACCTTAAAATAATGATGGACTCTACCTAAAGACGTATGAATTGTTAGTATATTATCATACGTTCCTGATCTATTGAAAATTAAACAAAGCACGAGAAAAAAAGACAATATTGTTTGTGCAGAACACGACAGTGGAGCCTTTTTTCTCTCTCAGATTAGGGGTTTATTCTGATTAGGTAAGGTGTGAATGCCTGCAGGGCTTCATTTACCCGTGTGTACATGTCGTGAAATCCTCCGCTAATCCGTATACACCGAGATTTAAAAACAACGGGACTACATGTAAATAGTGTGTTCAAAATATTGTAGAAATACTCATGTTTTTATTTTTTTTTACTCCGATTCGCAAACAATTTGTCAAAATCTAATCCGCTATCAATATTTAATATTCCACAACATAATTTAGTGATACGGCTATACTGTGATGTACCATACGCTAATGGCCGAGTGGTTTATATAAACAAAGACATATTTTAAATACATGTAAATGCACATGAGCAAAAAGAATAATAACTCTGAGATAAATTGCAATAAGTGACTACGGTCAGGACCTTTTCTTATAGGGGAAAGCCGGACCTTAAATGCTAACATTAAAGGTCCGGTCGGACCATTTTACGGACCGGACCTTAAATTATACGACACCGGTCACACCCGCCGTGTGCTCTTTGTCGTAATCGGGGGGAAAACAGAAAAGTCCGTAGACAATTAGGTGATTAATTATAGTCTAACAATTAGTATGAAAAACGTCAGTCAGCATGTGAGCCAGTGGAAGATTGTATTTCCTGACAAGGTCGTTTTATCTACCATAGAACTTACGAAAAGATTACTTCAAACG
The DNA here is from genome assembly GCF_963853765.1 of Magallana gigas. Lineage (NCBI taxonomy): Eukaryota > Metazoa > Mollusca > Bivalvia > Ostreida > Ostreidae > Magallana > Magallana gigas. The sequence goes on from NC_088859.1 coordinate 3,962,175, forward strand.
AGACTGTTGATAATCCTGTTTTATCAACTTGTTTGTCAGTAGCTTACCCTCGCCTTAGAAACTGTTCCCTACGAAGAGCATGCCCTTGTATATCGAATTCACTGAGAGACAAAAACACCATAAGCAGGTGATGAAGGTATATTGCTACATAAGTAAGGAAAGTTGACTTAAGTCATCGCGTTTATCAAAAAGTTTTGTTCACTGGGATATATCGAGTCGTATACAAATAATCCTCAATAAAATTTAAATGATGTTATTAACTCTTGAACATTCATAGTTTCCTTTAAACTTTTTAATTGTCGACGAATGGTAAATTATGTATGTATTTTCCTATGGAGTAACGAAGAACTCAAGAAACTGTGGCGGATAAAGAAAATTGATTTTCATAACATTTTATAGCTGTAATAATGTAGCCCTCTCCGATTTTTTTTTAATATCTGATGTTTACTAGAAGGGCTACAATTCCACAGGATCACCGTAATGGTGCTAAATTATTTTTAATGCTGCCGACTTCGGATTGAAAAGATCGTTTTTATGTTAGACTTCCTTCAGATAAATGATTTTTAATTCAGATTAAACAAACTGACCGTATATAAACCAAAACCACATAGATCTAACTACACCATCATGTTTACTAGAGACAAGTTCAACAGAGCGACCCCGCTCGCCAAAATTTGTGTTGCTTTGTTGAACTCGCCTCAGTCGTCTTCTTCAGCAGCCATATGACAGTTCTCGCGTGATTTCATGGGATGTATGCTTAAAGATTTAATGGACTTAATAACCTAAATTTCAGTAAAAATAAGCGATCTTACCTCATTCTACCACTAAAACATCATTTAAGGAAAAGATGTATATACATGAACACAGTTATATAATTTGTATATTAAATTACAGCGCTAGCGTGTTTGATTGGTATACGTGTTTAGAGTGAGTGGTCATGTATGAGAGTTTAATATCTGTAACGTGGACAATGGCAAGACTGGACAATAGGGTCACATGACTAACTCTGCACGCACCCTTCCCCGCCAAAATTTTATACCGGACTGGCACTCTCCGCCTAGCCCTTGAACGGGTCAGAACTATAGCTGTATAGCAATATACTTAAGCATTAGGATTGTTTGTCCCGGTTTATTCTGTATTAATAAATATTTAACAACGACCCAAGCTTGGCTTATTTCGACCACTGGCTACATACATGTAATAGAAAATTCATAAATACAGCGTTAATTATGTTTGAAATGGAGAAATTCCTATATTCAGTTCAAGATCCGCCCTTGATTTTTCATTGATTATTCCAAAATGAAACCGACCAAGGTCAGTAAACATGGTGGACAAATTGTTGTATGCGTTGTTGACATACACAAAAAATAACTGACATACAGACTAAAGTTTTGGATTTTTTATCTCAATCACAACTATCCGATTTTTCCAGTAAATGTCGTGCTTGGGAAGCGTCTATTTATCAAAACTAAAAGCGCGCATGAAACAAACGAATTGACTCATTTTTTTCCACATTTGTCAACTCTTGATTTCTCTGTATTCCCTAGGTAAGTTCCCAGGAAATATATTCACTTTTTTACGTAATAATTCAATATTAAATAATTGCAAGCAAATATTTTGATGCAAATTCCTACTATCTTGGATCCGCCAAAGTGTGTCCACTATCCTACTCTCATGTTTGCTATTTCGGGCTGATCGAAACTAAAAGTAGATTTTTAATTTATTTCTCAATAATCATTTATCAGGTAAAATTCGATTACAGCTTACGGACATCATATCACACGTGTTGAATTGCGAAATGTATAAGCAGTTACTCTGTTGCAGGCGTTTTGTAGATTATTGACAAAATGTATTAATTTATAAGTATAGATTTAGCACATTACACTATATTTTTAATTTCTTTTGAGACAGAAAATATATCGAGAATTCTTATTCAACGAATATTTTACTCGACGCCATTTTCCCTTCATAGTCAGAACTTTGGGTTTTTTATTTAAAGGGACACGATTTGAGCTCAAGGTTTTTTTTTATTTTAAGTATCTATAATCTTGGTATATGAATGAATCGTCAATGTTTGTAAGTCAAAAATCAAAAACTGAATTACAAGAAAGATATATAGTTTGAAATTCTTTGTTATGTAAACAAAACTCGAGTCTTTTTACTGTTTATATATGTGTGATATTGGTATGATCATGAGTTTCATTCAAATGTGGCTTTTTTGGTTGATAATATTATTTATGGGTACATTGAATCGGCATACCAATTAGTTTGTCACAATTCATTTTTCAAAGAAATGGTAATATCTGTTCTTTGCATTATTTGTAAAAAAAAAAAAAAATAAGACTTGAGATTTGTTTACATAACAATAATATGTCGTCTGTATCTCTGTTTTAACGTCTAACGTTCAAGTCTTTGTCAATCATTCAAAATACACTAGTTGATAATTTTAAACATTTTAAATTTTAAACAAAACATTTTGATTAAAAGACATATCTAGGAACCTTTGTAAAATACAAATTGCATTTTTTAAACTTTCAATTTGTGTTGAATTTGTACTAAAGCATCCGACTAATCGAGTATTAGTTATTAGGCTTTTAGTTGTATGGTTATACATGTACATGTAGTGTATTGTGTTTATCATATATACTATATATATTTTTATCTACGTAAATTAGTGAAGAGTAAACCAGCTATTTTATTAACAACAATAATCTTATCCACATGTAATATTATATAGTAATAATTTCTTTCTTTTTTTCTCGAATTCCAGCAAAAGAAAACAAGACAGAGTGAGTATCAATTATATTTATACAGACAAACACACATACGCCAAGACACGCTCATACTTAAGAATATTTTAATTTCATTATAAGAAAAAAGTACAAAAAATCTAATAAAGACCTCTTTTTAATATAAAGATGCCGAAAGATTGCTGTCCCTGCCCCGGATTCGCATCGTCCATCAAATGTAAGCGAGATACAAGAATCTGACTATGGACTTAATACCTACTATGGAGGAAGGACTCTGTCGAATGCTTTATTGGTGGCTGCCATAGACTTGGGGAGTACTTTTTCTGGGTATGCTTTTGCCTGGAGAGCCGACGTAAAAAACGACCCATTAAAATTTCATATTCATCACTGGCAGGCCTCAAATGGAAATTTCATTTCATCCAAAACACCATCGACCGTTTTATTGAATAAGGGTGCACAGTTGGTGGCTTTCGGTTTTCAGGCTGAATGCAAATATGCATATTTGTCAGAGAATGGAGAAGGCGATGACTATTTCTACTTCCCCCACTTTAAGATGATGCTTTACGGCCACGTGAAAACAAAGGTATAGGATAATAGTAAAGTTATTTGATTATGTTTATCAAAATATACTTACAACTGTGTCGATTATTTGTTATAGCTCATCATCGCATATAGCTCAAGTCAGCTTTTCCAGATGATCAATATTTGATCGCTTATATTTTTTCGTCCACAAATAAATTTTGTCACATTCTCATACTGTGAACCGTGATTTAAAAATGGATTCCAATGAATGGTTCAAAACGCAACACAAAAATTATAGGGAGTAATTTTGGTAGATCATGATACATGGTTGAAACGTGAACAAAAAAAAGGAACCATTTTGGATTTAAAAAGATATTCAAAGGGTCATGATGAGAAAACTTGATTCAAGTCTTTAGAAACAAGGACCAAGAAAAGCGATGTTGCTAATATGCCTTTTTCTTTTAACAGAGACTGACTAGAGATACAATGATATCTGACATACGAGGCCGAGAATTACCCGCCAGGACGATTTTTGCCTGTGCTATAAGATATCTTAAAGATCGTTTATTAGACAAGTTAGATCAGAACTTCCATGGATCTTTCGAGACAAATGAAATATTCTGGGCACTAACTGTTCCAGCATTTTGGGATGACAAAGCAAAGTTGTTTATGCGGAATGCAGCAGAAGAGGTATGGATAAGAATAAGAACATAGATATGAATGTGATTGTGTAAATATTTTACATTTATGTCCCTTTTATTAGGGAGGTATATCTTCGAGTCAGCTAGTTATTGCATTAGAACCAGAGGCGGCCACTCTTTACTTCAGACATGTTAAGGCCCTGGAGGACACAAACACAATCGGTGTTTTTAAACCTGGGAGCAAGTACCTTTTTTTAGATGCTGGAGGTTAGAATCGATTATTTACATTGTATTTATTGAAAATATTTACACTGTATAAGTCATTTTAACACTTGCAAATATATACCTTCCCATAGTGTAGCAAATAGATATACATTCGACAGAGAGATTCCCTATATTGAAGCTCTAACCACCCGGTCGTCTTGCAGGTGGCCGCTCACTGCTAGGAGGGTGGGTTCCATAGGTGGTGAGTTAAAGCCCCGGCCAGGGCGGAGGTGGAGCCCCAATGTAGTGAATTTCCCTGTGCTGTATGTATATCTATTTGCTTTACTATGGGCAGGTAATAGTCAATTTGTTTTACACTGCCCCTTAATCATTTGAATTATGAATTACGTAGCTTTATAATCATTAGATAGCATTGTGAAAAACATTCACTTTAAACATTTTCTCTGTAGGTGGAACTGTGGATATAACCGTGCTTGAAGTAAAAAATAATGGAGACATTAAAGAACTGCATCGATCGAGTGATGGGGAATCGGGCGGAAGCAGTGTAGACACTGTCTTTAAGAGCGTACTGGCGGAAATATCCATGAAGGAAATGATTGAAAACTACAGACGAAAGTACCCATACGACTATCTCAGCTTGTTCGAGAATTTTGAAAACAAAAAACGCAGATTTCAAAAAGGACAAGTTTGCTCATTGGAATTCCCCATGTCTTTTTGCGAGGAATGCTGGGAAACGTTAGGCACAGACGTAAACACCCTGATCGACAATTCTGAATATCAAGATACTGTTATTTTGAAACGTGACAGATTGAGAATAAAGTCATTTGAAACATTTTTTCAGGCGGCTTGTGACAGAATTATTAAACTTCTGAAGACGATGTTCCAGTCTCCCAAACTCATTGATGTAAAAAAGATTCTCATGGTCGGAGGGTTTTCAGAGTCATGTATATTTCAAGAAGCGCTTCGGGATGCTTTCTCAAACTGCCAGGTTGTTGTACCAGAAGAAGCGGGTTTGGCTGTTCTACGTGGGGCAGTTTTACTTGGATTTTATTCAGGGACCAAACCCTGTCGCGTTTCAAGGCACACATATGGTGTGGACAAATATGGTTGATTTGACCCAGCAGTACACGAAGAGTCTAAAAAGGAAGTTATAGATGGAGTTGAATATTGCACTTGTTTATTCGACAAGCTCGTAGGAAAAGGAGAAAAATTATTTGACGGCGAACAATCTGCCATAAAATATTACATTCCAATAACTCCACAGCAGACAGACGAAAGTGATCCGTTATACACAAACCAGTTTACCCGCTTTGGAAAGGTAAAAATACATGTGTTGCAGGGCCATCCCTTTGGGTTAATTGTCTTCAATAAGTGTCGGGTGAAAAATGTGGTGTGAAAAGTTTGATAAAGTTGCAGGTGCGCGACGCAGGCATTGTAGCCCTGTTTCCCAAGGTATCATTTCAGCTCGTTAGAGAGAGCGAACATTAGTCCATAATTTCTGAGTTAATATCTGTAGTTGTCATTTGTTTATTGTGCATCATAAAGTTCTGAGAGATGAAAGTGAGCAGTTGGTTGAGTTATGGGTGAGTCTGAGGAGTGAGAAATAATTGGTAGGGCCTTTCCAAGGGAACGCGTGGGAGACAGGGGAGAATGAGTTTGGATGTTAAAGAGTGAGGACGCATTTGTGATATAACCTGTGTCTTCTATATATTGTGTAATTCGTGTTCGTTGTAAATATGTAAATAAACTTGCAAATATAAACAATAGTTATCAATCAGTGCCGGTGACAGGGAGGACCCTCGTCACATATTATGGTGGCAGCGGTGGGATCACTAAAGGACAAAGGAACAAAATGCCGAAGAAAAAGAGGCAAGAGCCTGTCAAAGAAATAATTGTGAATGAAGTTACACCAAAGCCGAAGTCATCTACTCTAGTTAGGCTCGTTCCTTATTACGGAAAGTTAGACGAAGATGTTGATTTTTGGATTAAAGACTTTGACCGGATCACCAGCGCATATTCCTGGAGTGACGGCAGGAAGTGTGTCACAATATCGGCGTTCTTCCGAGACCAGGCAGCAGATTATTACAAATCGTTAGATGATGCTTTAAAAGATGATTATCGCTCTGTTTGTGACTCTCTCCGGGAAAGGTTCATCCCATAAAAGCTACAGTCATTGTATTACTCAAACCTCTTTGGATACAGACAAGCAGAGATCCAAACTGTTGACGACTATGTCGCAAATATAACAAAGCTAGCCACACGTGCGAACATGGACATGCCAAGACGACAAAAAGAAACTCTTACCAAAGAACATTTCATTCAAGGGTTAAGACCTGAAATAAAAGGGTTTGTTCTACTTTCAAACCCAAAGACTTTGGAGGAAGCTTTTCGTCATGCAAAAAGGGAGGAATGTAACAATTCTCATGTGGACAACTCGAGGACAAGAGTGGCACCTATGTCACGCGAACCCAAGAGAACAGAGGAGCTGGAGAAATCCATCGCGGACCTCTCAGCCCAAGTATCAGTGATGGCTACCGAGATAGTGAGGACGCATTTGTGATATAACCTGTGTTTTCTTTATATTGTGTAATTCGTGTTCGTTGTAAATATGTAAATAAACTTGCAAATATAAACAATAGTTATCAATCAGTGCCCGTGACAGGGAGGACCCCCGTCACATATTATGGTGGCAGCGGTGGGATCACTAAAGGACAAAGGAACAAAATGCCGAAGAAAAAGAGGCAAGAGCCTGTCAAAGAAATAATTGTGAATGAAGTTACACCAAAGCCGAAGTCATCTACTCTAGTTAGGCTCGTTCCTTATTACGGAAAGTTAGACGAAGATGTTGATTTTTGGATTAAAGACTTTGACCGGACCACCAGCGCAAATTCGACAACTCGAGGACAAGAGTGGCATCTATGTCATGCGAACCCAAGAGAACAGAGGAGCTGGAGAAATCCATCGCGGACCTCTCAGCCCAAGTATCAGTGATGGCTACCGAGATAGGGCGCATTTCTTCCCATCAACAATATGCCTCAAATACCCGGGGACAGAACTTCCGAGGATCCTGGCGAGGAAAAGGCCGTGGACTGCAGCCCAGGTCTGACCGGAACCTTAGGACAACGGATGGAAGGCCAATCTGCAACAACTGTCAGCGGGTAGGACATATCGCAGTTCGATGTACGGAGCAAAGAACCACTAATTCGGGAAATTAAAGCCCGCCCCTTTGTCTGGAGGTAAAGGGTTAGCGGAATTTAAACATCCCCCAAAAGAGAGCCGGTAACGAGTAGTGAAAGGATTCGATTCCTCTGGGAATAGTGAAAATAATATAATTGTGAAATATGTATGTGAAAATATTGTATCATGTCAGTTGAATCCTAAATTTTGTACCGCCAAAATTTTAGGAGATGTGAATGATAAAAGTGCTTCAATGCTGATCGACACAGGATCCAGTGTCACAATTGTGAGTGAAGAATTCGCAGACCGGGGTACCATGGCGCCGGCTGGAGGAGTGAGCATTACATCGGCTACGGGCAACCGATTCGATATAATTGGAAAATGTGACTTTCGAATTAGAATTGGCGAAAAGACTGACATTGTTTACAATGCATTTGTTGCTAGGAATTTCCTATATAACTGTATTTTAGGACTACATATTCTTAAAGATTGTGCATGTTACATTGATTTTGCAAATGATTCTTTGTATATAATGGTGAAGGCGTCTCGTTCAGTCCTGATGCGAATCTAATTTGTAAGAGTTTGGAAGGTGCTTGTCAGGGTGAAAGTTTAAACGGGATTAAAATCAGTGAGTGTGTGAAGTCTGGCGAGAAAGATGTTACAGTTAACGATCTCTATGTAACAGAAAATTTAGATCAAACAGAGCGTGAGTCAATTATGAAGGTGTTAAATAAGTTCCGAAAAGTTTTTGCATTTAATGACAACGAATTAGGCAGGACCAATTTAGTTGACCATTCGATAGATACGGGGGACAGCAAACCCATCCACTTGCGGCCGTACAGAATTTCCCCGTCCAGCGAAAATTACTGGAGTCTCAGATAGAAACAATGTGTGCTAACGGAATCGTACGACCGTCCAAGAGCCCGTATTCAGCTCCAATCGTCCTAGTGACGAAGAAAGATGGCAAAGTTCGCATGTGCATCGACTTTCGTAAACTAAATGAGGTCACCAAAAAGGATGTATACCCTCTTCCCAGGATAGACGATATGTTAGATGCGCTTAATAATTCTAAGTACTTCAGTGTCTTAGATTTGTGTCAATGATACCACCAAGTTCCAATCAAGGAGAGCGACCAAAAAAGACTGCGTTTTTCCTTTTTCGGAGGGCATTACGAATATAATTAAATGCCATTCGGACTGTGCAACAGTGCTCCTACTTTCCAGAGACTTATGGACTCTGTGCTCTCAGGGTTACTGTGGAACACGTGCCTTGTGTACATAGACGATGTAATTGTTTTCTCTGAAACCATCAGTAACCACGTCAAAAGACTCGAGGAAGTGCTAAAGAGATTTGAGGACTCGGGGTTAAAGCTTAAAGCCCAGAAATGCTCATTCGGGAAAACCGAAGTTGCGTTCCTTGGACATAAGATCTCAGCAACGGGAGTATCGCCGGACACGGACAAGGTAAAATCAATTCACAACTTTCCCGAGCCTTCAAATGTTAGTGAACTCAGAAGCTTCCATGGGCTTATTTCTTACTACCGGAAGTTTGTAAAAGACTTTGCTAGTAAGGCTGTGCCCTTAAACAAACCTTTAAGAAAAGGAGTTGAATTAATATGGGATAGTAACTGTGAAAGTGCATTCAAAACATTCAAGGAGGCCTTGACCATCTATCCTATACTAGGTTACCCAGATTTCTCGCTTCCGTTTGTTCAGTACACTGATGCGTGCGACACCGGTATTGGTGCAGTGCTAGCGCAAGATGATGGCCCCGATGGCGAGAGAACTATAGCCTACGCAAGTAAGAGTTTAAAACCAAACGAGCAGAATTATGCAGTAATCGAAAAGGAGGCGCTTGCGATTGTGTGGAGAGTGAAATATTTTAGACACTATCTATTTGGTCGTAAATTCACTGTGATTACTTACTACAATCCATTACGGTGGCTTATGGACATCAAGAATCCCGCTGGTCGTCTCGCACGCTGGTCATTAACTCTTCAAGAGTATGACATAACCATTAACACCGTCCAGGGAAATCTCATCAAAACGCAGATGCTTTATCTCGAATTCCTGCAGAACCTTTAGTGGCGACCACCTGTGCTAAAGCTGAAACAGATATCATACCAAAGAGGTCGTACCAGGACATTCGCGACCGTCAGAAAAACGACCCTTCTCTTGCAGCTATCATCCAATACTTAAAGCTAGGGGAATTACCTGAACTGTCTTCGAAAGCTCGTGAAACTGTTATCTTATCTGGTGAATATAAACTCAGACATGAGTGTCTACTGTACCATCTTTGGCAGCCCGGATCTCACAGACGACGCCAAGCATTTAGACGCCAAATTGCTATTCCAAGGAGCCTCATTGATGAAGTGATGTATGCTTGTCATGACGACCTAACAGCAGGTCACCTTTCATACCAGAAAACCTATGATAAAGTTCTAGAAAGATTCTATTGGAAGGGAATGTACTCGGATATAGAATTCTGGTGTAAATCATGTGTAGATTGTGCGACCAAGAAGTCCCCAAAGAACAGGCCAAAGTTTCCACTAAACCCGCTACCAACCGTTAATGGACCATTCGACAGAATAGCTGTAGATGTCTTTGGGCCATTTCCACAGACTTACAAGTCAAATAAGTATATTATTGTGTTTAGTGACTACTTAACCCGGTGGCCCGAGGTCTTAGCAGTAAACAATGCAGACGCAGAAACTACTGCGCGACTTTTTGTTGAGTAAATAGTGTGTCGTCACGGAGCACCTCGTGAGCTACTATCAGATAATGGTAAAAACTTCAGATCAAATCTAATGAAGGAAATCTGCAAATTGACAAGCACCAAGAAAACATTAACTACTGCTTATCACCCAGAAACCAACGACTTAGTTGAACGCTTTAACGGCACCCTATCAACGATGTTGTCAATGTATGTGCCAGGTCATCAACGTGACTGGGACACGTTCATACTGTACATCCTGTTTGCATATAGGACCGCCATCCACGAGTCTACAAAAGAATCACCGTTTTACCTTAAGCACATACGAGATGCTGTTTTACCTCTTGAAGCTGCACTTTGCCCGCCGACATTCTCCTATGCCGTAGCAGACGACTATAAGGAAGAAGCCAAAGTCCGTCTTCAAGAGGCCTATACCTTAGTGAATGAAAACTTACAAAAGAACCAGCAAAAGCAGAAAGAACATTACGACGGTGTCTCTAAAGAAACACATTACACCGAAGGGGACAAATATATATATATATATATATATATATATATATATATATAAAGGGCAAAAAAAAGAAGAAAGTTATAAAGTGCACGTAAATAGTATTGTATTATTGTTTGTGCTACGTGTGTGTAATGCAATTATTTTATTTAGTTATAATTAAAGTCTGTCGGCTAATTATCATAGTGTGTCGGGACGCCACACTTAGGAGGGGAGGTATGTTACAGGGCCATCCCCTTGGGTTAATTGTCTTTAATAAGTGTCGGGTGGAAAATGTGGTGTGAAAGGTTTGATAAGGTTGCAGGTGCGCGACGCAGGTGTTGTAGCCCTGTTTCCTAAGGTATCATTTCAGCTCGTTAGAGAGAGAGCGAACATTAGTCCATAATTTCTGAGTTAATATCTGTAGTTGTCATTTGTTTATTGTGCATGATAAAGTTCTGAGAGATAAAAGTGAGCAGTTGAGTTATGGGTGAGTCTGAGGGGGTGAGAAATAATTGGTAGGGCCTTACCAAGGGAACGCGTGGGAGACAGGGGAGAATGAGTTTGGATGTTAAAGGGGCATGGTCACGATTTTGGTCAAAAATTATTTTTTCGATTTTAATGTTAACAATGCTTCCATAGGGCATTTTTAATAGGCAACCAAAATTTGAGTGTCATTTGATGAGTCATAAGCGAGTTACAGAGCTTACAATTCTTCGCTATGTAAACAAAGCGTTTGTTTACATTTGGAATGTTAAAGTGAAAATTCTTGTTTAAGACCTAAAATAAATGTGTTAATCGTTAGGAACTGTTTATTTATGTTTAAAATGAATAATAAGATAGACAAACCAGCTTTAAAAAAGATTTTTTACTGGTATATTGAACCTATGTAAACAAAAACAGGGCACGAGCCGTGTTTACATGACGAAGAATTGTAAGCCCTGTATCTTGCTTAAAACTCAACGACTGGCACCCACATTTCATTTGATCATTAGAAATGCATTCCGAAAGCATTGCAAATAATAAAAACAGAAAAATAGAATTTGACCAAAATCGTGACCATGTCCCTTTAAAGAGTGAGGACTCATTTGTGATATAACCTGTGTTTCCTATATATTGTGTAATTCGTGTTCGTTGTAAATATGTAAATAAACTTGCAAATATAATTGTATTTTCCCGCGTTTCGGTAGTAATAGCGGGAAAATGTTGTATTTACGGTGCATTATTATGGAAGGGTCCATTAGTAGCCAATAGAATTGGAGAGTAGAACAGGTTTTAGACAGGTGTTATTCAGGTATTCACTTCTAGCCCCCGCGCGTCAGGAGTTAGACGCAATGGACGCCGAGAACGTGCAAAGACAGATAAACGAAACCGTGCGTTTTGCAAATAATGAAATGCTCAGCAATATATCAGAACTTTTAGATAATAGACTGGCAGACATGCAACGCAACATAAGTGAAAACCAGAAAGCTACTGCTGAAAAACAAGAAGCGCGCATGGAACAAGTTATTTCAGAAGGATATAAATTCAAAAAACGTGGAAATGAAGAACAACACAAGCATAACGTCAAAGTCTTTGCAAAAATGCAAGAAGCAAATGAAAACCTGAAGGAGAATAAAGTTCAAAGTGCCCAAAGGAATATTGCAGAAGGTTTGGACATTATAAAGAATAGACAAAAGTTAATTAAGTTAGCAGATTCCTCTGAGGCCGGATGGAGGGCGGTGGACGAATACACAAAAAATCCAATTGCTTCGGACTCCGAGGACGAAAAGAAAATAAGCAAAGCGCAGACAAGGGCTGAAAGAAAAGTCAAAGAGGCTAAAGCGAAGAAAAGGAAGGACTTCCGAGATTCAGCAAGGCCGTACCAGAAGCCTTCGTGGTCGCAGACATCAGCTGACAATACAACTTGGAAGTCGGGGCATTGTTATCGATGTAACAAGAGGGGCCACTGGAGGAAGGATTGTACGGAGAAACTAAATGGAGACAAGATAAGTACAATTGTTACTGAAGTAAATCATTTGATAAGTCAGATCAATAATGAAAAACCTATTGGCAATACAAACAAAAGTCAGTCATGCATTAAAAATATTTCACCTGTTGGTCGTTTAAGGGAAAATTTAGGTCACTGGCGTTCGATTGGAACAAACGGGTATGTGTTAGACGTGATAGAAAACGGATATAAAATGCCATTGTTTACAACACCTGAGCCTATTGAGTTAAAAAATAACAGGTCTGCATTGATGAATCAAAGGGTTGTAACTCAAGAAATAGAAAAACTGTTAAACAAAGGTTGTATAGAAGAGGTAAAAGATAAGCCAAGGGTGGTGAATCCCTTAACGGTGGCTGACGGAAAAGCAAAACAGAGGTTGGTATTAGACGCTAGACATGTCAATCCTCATTTGTTTAGATACAAGCACAAGTATGAAAATGCAGAAGTGTCAAAAAATGTATTTGAAGCAGGTGATTTTATTTTTTCATTTGATTTGAAAAGTGCGTATCACCACATTATGATGCATGAGTTAGACAAGGAGTATTTAGGTTTCAAATGGAATAACAAATATTATGTGTTTAAAGTTTTACCATTTGGTATTAGTACTGCTGGTTACATTTTTTCAAAGTTAATGAGAGAAATTGTAAAGTTCTGGAGGACAAAGGGCTATAAAATTGTCCTGTATCTAGATGATGGCATTGGAGGTGCTTCAACATTCCAAGAAGCAAAGGTGGTAAGTTCCGAAATTCAGGGAGATTTAGATAAGCTTGGTTTTTTGATAGCGGAGGACAAAAGTCACTGGGATCCAGTACTGGAGTTAGTCTGGTTAGGGTTGGTCTGGAATACAAAAATCAATAAAATTATGGTCACAGCAACAAGGGTAAATAGGCTTAAAATTTGTATTTCGAATGTTTTCGAAAGTTATGAAGCAGGTCTTATCTGGTTTGATGTTAGAAATATTGCATCTGTTGTTGGACAAATAATCTCAATGCAAACAGTGTTCGGTAGTGTAGTTAGACTAAGGACACGATATTTGTATTATTGTATTATGAATCGCTCCAGTTGGAATTCTAGCATAGTGTTGTCTGAAAAAGCTATGAATGAACTCAAATATTGGTTTACATCTCTGGATGGAATAAATGAATCTGGTGCTACATTAAGTCAGTTGACAAAAGAGGATGTTAGCTCTATTGTTGTTTATTGCGATGCCTCAGACACAGGGTTTGGTGGTCATTTGACTATGGGTTCAGATTTTGAACAAACTGAGTCGGAATGTTATGAAGTATGGAATGAATGGGAGAATAAACAAAGCTCTACTTGGAGAGAGCTTGAGACGGTAAAGAGAATTTTAACAAAATCAGTTGATATTGTTGAAGGCAAGTCAGTTGAAGTGTATTCGGATAATAAGAATGTACAGCACATTCTGAAGGTGGGTAGCAAAAAGAGAAAGCTACAGGACATTGCAATGTCAGTGCATACTTTTTGTGACGAACAAAAAATAAAGGTAAAATGTAAATGGGTACCTAGAGAAGAAAATGTAAAGGCAGACTGTTTGAGTAGAATGTCGGATTGTGACGACTGGTCAGTTAAACAGTGTGTGCTTGAGTATTTTGACAATATCTGGGGGCCACATACATGCGATAGATTCGCAGATCTAAATAACAGCAAGTGTAAAAGTTTTAATTCTAAGCACTGGTGTAGAGGATCGAGTGCTATTGATGCATTTTCACAGGTATGGACAGATCATTTAAATTGGGTTGTACCCCCGCCAATGTTGATTCCTAAGGTGGTAAGAAAAATTGAAAAAGAAAAATGCAATTGCACCTTGGTAATTCCAGAGTGGAAGTCAGCTCCTTTTTGGGCGATGTTAATTGATATGAAGGGAAATTTTAATACATATGTAAAAACACACTCCAAGATGCATAATGTACATGCAATTTGTAGAGGAATGGGAAACAATGGAATATTTGGGAAAAGGAATTTAGCATTTAACATGATTTTTTTGAAAATAGAGTTTTGATATTGGAAATATATTTACAGGAATAGGACTTCAGGACAGAATTATGAAGACTGCAGAAAAACATGGCGTTGAACCTGGAAGTTATTTATCAGAATTATGTCCTTCTCTTAGTGACTGGATTCTTTCAAGTAAAAGTGATAATACCAACCGATCTTATTTCAACGCTTATAGAAGATGGGAGGTTTTCATTGAAGCGCAAGGACACAGTGCATTACCGGCAAGTCCAATACACGTGGCTCTATACTTGACGCATCTGCTCCAGACCGGATCATCTCAACATCCAGTGAATAATGCTGTTTATGCGATTAAGTGGGCTCATGAATGTGCGGGTTTTACGGATCCAACAAAAAATTCTTACGTTACTTCTCTACAGGAGGCAGCGAAGCGTAAAGCTAGTCGGGCTATCAATTAAAAAGAGCCGATTTCCAAGGATGTTCTGATTGAATTGTGTGATAAATATATTGATGATAGTGACTTATTGATTGTTAGAAATTTGACAATGATTTTATTTTGTTTTGCGGGTTTTCTCAGATTTGATGAAGTAAGTTCTTTAAAATTTAAAGATATTCATGTGTATGACGAATATATTGTGTTGAACATTCAAAAATCAAAAACTGACCAATACAGGCAGGGAAATGAGGTGTTTATCGCAAATGGTGTAACCTCTGCGTGTCCAGTAAAGATGTACTTAAGATATTTAGATTTATTAGGTACTATTGAAGACAAAGATTTTTTCTTATTTAGACCAATTTTTAGGTCAAAAAATGTATGCAAATTAATATACAAGAACAAAAAGCTTAGTTAAACTTCAGCTTGGAGCAATCTTTTGTCTATGTTAAAATCAGTTGCAGGAGAGCATGTAAACATAGGAATTCATTCTCTTAGGTCAGGTGGGGCAACTGTGGCAGCGAGTTCAAACGTTGATGAAAGATGCTTGAAAAGACATGACAGGTGGAAGACTGATTCGGCCAAAGATGGCTATATAGTAGATTCCATAGATAAACGTTTGTTGGTATCGAAATCGTTGAATTTGTGACATAATGGTACAGTTGTATTCACCCCCATCTTTGTTTTTTTCTAGACCACGGCTGGCTGTCAGGCATTTTGATGTTTGTGTTTGTTTTTTAATGTAAGTAGTAAAGTTAATACTTGTATTTTCCCGCGTTTCGGTAGTAATAGCGGGAAAATGTTGTATATACGGAACGGTGCATTATTATGGAAGGGTCCATTAGTAGCCAATAGAATTGGAGAGTAGAACAGGTTTTAGACAGGTGTTATTCAGGTATTCACTTCTAGCCGCCGCGCGTCAGGAGTTAGACAAAATTTAATAAAAAATTTATTACTAAGTATCTTTATGTAAAATATATACCATATATGTTGTGAGGTCTGTTCACAACCTCCCTGCATCCAGCGGCACCTGGCAACAGACACAGGTTTTCTAGAGTTTTTATACTGCGATTTTTATCGTTTTATCTCTAGTTTTTTTCCTGGCCGGCCCTGATGCATTGTGTAAAGGGAGATATTTTTTATGACTCTGATATTTATTTTTGATGTATAACGGTATACTAGCAGTTTTCATATATTTATATATGCTAGTTCATCATGATGTTTTTCTGCAAGTTTGTCTATATAGATAGCAATATTTAATAAATCAAAGGCGTCCAGCAACCACGGCTGGCTGTCAGGCATTTTGATGTTTGTGTTTGTTTTTTAATGTAAGTAGTAAAGTTAATACACAATAGTTATCAATCAGTGCCGGTGTAACGAAGAATATTGACCCGGGTTGAAAATTGACCCGGGGGTCATTTTTCAACGTTGAATATTGAGATCCGGGGGGTCATTTTTCAACGGTGAAAATTGAGACCAAAATCGTGAAATTTATACCAGGGGTCATTTTTCAACGGTATGAGAAATATTTTTCTAAACTCTGATGACATCGACACGTTGAAAATTGATCCTGTTGAGAATTGACCCCAACCTCAGAGTTTTGATCTGAACTGGAACTAACTCTACACAGTTTAAATGTTCAATCATGCACATATTTGAAAGTTTTAGTTTTAAAATATTCATACTGTCCGATGCATATGCGGACGGGCTAATTTCGTTTAGGTTGATAGGTCCAATTAATCATTTAATTTTGAGACTGAAAATATGATATCCATTTATTATTACTATACTATGAAAATAAAGCTAAGAAGATGACCGTTTGCTTCGGAATGGAACAGGCGAGTAGGGCTAGAATACTTTTTGACATAGTGACATGGTTTTCATTCCCTCATGTGACAGAATTTTAAGTTTCAACTTGTCATAATCTCTGATCACATGATAAATATATCTAACAAATGTATTGCCCGTCATTGTCACTTTTAAGGCAATTCAACAGAGCCCTATTCGACAGGCACCTGGCGTTGTATTTTCTAATAATTGAAATATAACCTCTATACTGTTTTATTGGGTAAAGGGTATATACATTTATATCAAGACAAAAGGATATAATGTCAGATACCTATGCTTAATTTGAAGAAGTCAGCATCCCTGACAAAAAAATAAATGAATGGTTGTCTTATTTTTATCTTTTTTATGTATACTGTATTATACATATATATACTTGACAATAATTTTTCATAAACTCGTCGGATTAACTTTATTCAAGCACCATCCAATTTTCTGCATATGCAGAGTCATAGTTCTTTTTTAAAAATGCAATTTATTTCTATCATTTTGAGTTTTCAATTCCATTAATTACCAGTAAATTAGAAACACAGGCAACTGACGTAATATATTTCCTCAAAATTAAAAACGTATAGCATACAGCAAAAATGTTATCAATATTTTTTAAAAAGTAGGTTTGCATCTAAATATACAGTCGGAGGATGGTTGATCTAATTATATTAATGGTATACATGAAAAGGCATGCAAAAAGTTGAATATATTAAGATTACTCAAGCATACAATTGATAGATAAACACTTGTTAAAATTCGGCTTTTATCAGACCTAGACTGGAATATGGTGATGTTGTGTGGAGCAGCTGTATCAAGGAAAATCCGAATTGCTTAAACATGTACAATTTGAAGCAACCAGGACAGTGACAGGGATCAGAGTTAATTCTTCTAAAATCATTTTATATTGTGAGCTTGATTTGGAAACCTTACAATCTCAAAGGGATAAACATAAACTAATTATATTCTCCAAGATTATAAATGGTTTAACACCACAAGTTATGTTAGATTGAATTCAATCATATTTTCTAACTGAACATACATATAATCTTAGGTCAAATGAGCTTTTTTACTATCTACCACTTTATACTTATTACAATAGCTTTGCTCCGTCTACATGTAAATTATTGAATAATCTTCATGCAGGAAAGAAAATTTCATCAACTTTATCTTTCTGTAAGTCAAAACTTAAAAAACAAAATATACCTAAAGCTTACAAAAATTTCAGTTAAGGCAATAGGAAATATTATTTTACGTCAATTACAGAAAAAAGCTAGTAAAGCTTACTTTAAGGATTTTTTAAACTGATGGGAGTCGCGAATATACGCGAAAAGTTTATTATGAATAAAATAGTTATTACATATTTAAAGTGATAATATGTAAATTAAAAAAAAGTCATTTATAAAGTCTCATTTTTACCCCCCTTCCCCCCCCCCCCCCCCCCCCCCGTTGAAACATATAAATATAAAGAATAAATATGTATAAACTGATAATTTTTAATTAAATAAACTCAAGTTATAATATTGTTTCGTTATTTTGTGCTTCTTTGCTGTTGAATTTTGAACCGGTTTCATGATCAAAATTCCACGATGCGGGTCAATTTTCAACGGATTAGGGTCTTTATTCAACACCTTTCGTCTCATTATTCAACGTGGAAAAATGACCCCCGGGTCAATTTTCAACCCGGGTCAAAATTCTTCGTTACACCGGTGACAGGGAGGACCCCCGTCACACATGTACCAGTTGGGTTAAAGAATCGCACTTTATGTGTAATGATGAGTTTTAAGACTGAGTTAACAGTCAAAGCAGTGGTGTTGAAAATGGGGAAAGTGTCGCCAGTATATTCGATTTATTAGAGGCAAACACGTCAAGTGATAGTTTTAATAGTGTAGTAATTATTAAGTTATATCGAATACACTTTTTCCACCCTGTGCATAATAAAACTGAAAATTCGCCAGCCGTATTTAATAAACTCTAGGGATGTATAACAATTTTTATTACACACCCCTTTAAGGCAATCTTCAGTTGGCAGTACACACCTCTAGGGTTTGTCACGCACAGGTAGACGAATTTTCGGTTTATATCGCACACGGCGAAAAAGGGTATATTTTCTTTTAGTTTCTATTCTGAGCCTTGGAGAGGGAATAGAAAACACACAGCAGAGGGCGGATGGTTATATTTGAATGTTATTAAAAGAAGATGGGGGAATAAGATGGCGCAACTGCCCATTTGGTTTAGTCGTAAAATACAATTTCAAATTTAACATTTTTTTCAATATATTACACATTATATTTGGAAACATAAACAAAAGAGCCTCCCCTGATTTAGCGTGAATGCACAAAATTGTAAAATAAAAAAATCCAGATGATTTCCGGAATTTTTTGAGGAATTTTCGTTGATTATTAATTAGCACAGCTTGATTGAGAAAAAAAATAAAAACAAATCGGTAATCTTCAAGTACAAGTAATGTCTAAAATACTTGTATATAAAACAAAAGACAGTAACCTTCCGGTTTATCGGCATTAAAGGCCAAAAATTCGAGTCTATTATTTTATTATGGTAGTATAGATAGTTTTAGTGTTATAAATCGTTTAAGGTAGTTATTATTATGTTTTCGAGTTTCAAACACAGCAATGCTTATCAAATCAAGAAATTTCGATGAAAGGTATTGTAACACGCACATTTTAATCGGTAAATTTGACTTCGTTTTTAAGGCAAGATTTAGTAAATGAAAAGTGCCTACAGACTTATAAAATTTCGGAGTTTTGTCTGATTTTTTTATCATGAATTTCCTAAACCTGTAGACACCTGTTGCTAGATCTTGTTTGATCTTGACCTTATCAAAAACTTGTCTGACTCAACCCGGTGGAGTTAACCCAGGTAGTTTTAGCTCACCTGAACCGAGGTTCAATTAAGCTTTTCTAATAACCTTTGTCAGTCGTCTGTTCGTTTGTCTGTCTTTAAACATTTTTGACTTTTTCTTTAGAAAAAATTGTAATACAAATATTAGTACAAATCATTCTTATGGGAAAGAGATTATAAATTGTTTAAATAAAGTTTAATAAACCATTTTCTAAAGGAAGATAATCACGTACCACAAATAGGGTGGTTGTCTTAAAAACTCTTCTTCTCAAAAAACCACCACACTAAAAATGCCAATATTTACACCATAGCTTATGAATTGTATGTATAGGTAAAATTTGAAGTTGTTAAAATTATTACCCCCCGGATTAATACTGGGGCCGAAAGTTTAACATAGAAATATATAGGGGAAATGTTTATAAATCTTCTCAAGAGCTATAATGCTACAGTTGGTGACATTATTATGCAAGCATCCTAAGAAAGTTAAAATTGTGACATCCGGACCTATACTGGGGCCCAAGGAGGGGTTGACAGTTTAAGAAATACTAGTATATTGAAAATGTTTAAAACTCTTCTCAAGAACTACAATTATAAAATGTGTTATATACATTGTAACTATCCAAGCATCATAAGATAGTGTCGAGTTCAAATTGTTAGAATCTTGATCCCCAGGCCAATACTTGGGGCCACAGGAGGGGTCCTAACGAGTGAAAGGAGAATGGAGTGGTCTTAATCAAATAGTTATCCTGATAGCCATGTTTATTGATTTTTTCAAACACGTTTTGACACAAAATGATTTTAATTGTTTTTCTTTTCAAGTTAATGATATATCCCTATTTCATGCACGTATATAATACATCTTCATGTGTATGTATTTAAATTTTTGTCTCATCCTAAGTGTTTATGTTAGTGGGAAGATTTATCATATAATGTAATAACACGAATTGTTTTATGGCACATTATGCTTCCGTATTTTGTTTCGAATTTTTAGTACACCTTGGCTGAAGCTCATGTAAGCTTTTCTGATCACCTTGGTCGGCGTGCGTCTGTCTGTCCGTCCGTCTTTCGGTACGCCGGCCCGTCTGTCTGTCCTTCTGTAAACCTTTGCATAGTTTACTTTTTCTTCAGAACCATAAGACCAAATTCAACCAAACTTGGCACAGAACATCATTTGGTAAAGGCAATCAAAGTTTATTATAATGCTGGCCCATGCCAGATAAGCTGTAACTTGTGTTGCACTATCCTGAGCTAGTATGGATTTAAGTTTGTTTAAATTATGACCCCGCAGGAGGATGGGGTTACAATGGAGGTTGAATTTTTACATTGAAATAAATAGGGAAAAATCTGTTTAACCTTTCAATAATCATTTAACCTTATAAACTGAAGCTTGTGTTGAAGCATCTTCCGGTTGTGTAAATAAAAGTTTGTTCATAAACACAAAGGTTTTGGATGGGATTATGCGGAAGTTGAAATTAAAACTTATTTAAAAGCATCCTCAGGTAGTGTAGATTTAATCATCTTGTTAAAGTGAAGAGAATCTGGACCATGACTGGGTATCAAATAAGTTCAATATTGTATATCAGCTAGATTGTTCAAATCACGACTATCAAACTAATACTTGGGTCCTCAAAGAGGTTAAAAAATCAACATAGGAATATTCATGTAATATACGTAAAATCTGCAAAAAGTATTCTTTTCCAGAAATCCAATGCTACAGTTTGTTATATTATAGTATATAAAACATAATAATTCTTTCTTTCCATTCTAAATTGTTAATACAACGATCATTGAAACAACGAATGGGTCCCAATATTCAACATGAAGATATAAACATGTACAGAAACTTTTTAAAATTAAGATATATATACTCAATTAAATTGTTCAGATATTTATATTTTGTATTTGACTCCGTAAAACACATTCAATCAGAGTACTGAGGTGAGCGATGTGGCCCTTGGGCCTCTTGCTTTATCATATTTAATTTTACAATAACGATCAACCGTTATGTATTTATTTGATTTTTTAGAAGGATTTAGCCATTCAGTTGTATAGACTTCAATTTTAGTAGTAAGGTTAATTTTTAAACAGGTACCTGTATATACACGCAAAGATTTATGTTAAAACATTAAAAGACATTTTTTGATTTCATCATTATTTAATCATTCATGGGATTGATTGTTCATGGCATGAATAATTATATGAAGATCCTGATCAGTAGTAATAAAATGTTCACACATAAGACTCCATGTCTGTTTTATGTTCACTCAGACCTTCTGAAATATATATTAAGGACTAATTTTCATGCAAATAGTTTAGCATCAAATTAAATTTACAGAAACGCATTGCTTCAAGTTGAAATAATTTTTAACGAAGGCGTACGTACAAGATCGTAAGTCGTACATTCAAGATACTATATAAGTCATGATAACGACATAACATACATAACATCGTACATACGAAATAATTAGTCGTAATAACGACATACTAAGTCGTAATAACGACATACTAAGTCGTAATAACGACATACTAAGTTGTAATAACGACATACTAAGTCGTAATAACGAGTTATTAATTCCCTATAGCGAGATTACATGTCATATGTACTATATAATATGTCGTACGTACGAGATAGTAGGTCGCTCATAATAACAATTTTTTCATATTAACAAGATTAAATATTGTACATGTATATGAGATAATAAGTCGAAATAACGAGATACTAAGTCGTGATAACGGGATACTAACTTAAAGTCAAAATTACGAGATACAGTAAAACTCTGTTATAGCGAAGCCCTAGGGACCAATTGATTTACTTCGTTATATCCGTATAACGAATTCGTAGTAACAGCTATAGCGAATTCACTATATACATGTTTTCTTTCACCAGACTATAACTTTTATTAATTGAGGCTTAGAATAAAAATATATTACTTTGATACCTATGATGATCGGATTGTGAGTCGAAAAAATTATATGAAACGAAATTTATTCAAAGTATTATGTTAAATAGTAGTGCAAACTTTATAAAACTGAAAGAAATTCGTTACAAGATTAAATATTGTGCATATGAGATAATAAGTCGCAATAACGATATACTAAGTCGTGATAAAGGGATGCTAACTTAAAGTCAAAATTACGAGATACAGTAATGAATCGTACGTACGAGATGTTAAGTTGCACGTACGTGATTGATAAAATCATTTATTATTACGAGTATGGGATAGTGAAATTCCACCTCGGGGACAAGATTCACGACTAGGGCGACGCTCTGTCGAGTCCTACACGGTGAATCCTGGCCGCGCGGTGAAATACGCTATCCCACACGAGTACATGTACATAATGAATGATTATTTTTCTCGCATTATTTTACACATAAAAACGATGTTTTACAATTTTCTGTCATGACGTTTAGAAGATTACTTTCGGTTTTTCCTTCAACGTGCCTCAAATAGTGCAAGTCTTAATGAGAGCAAATGACAGTTTTATCTCTCCTGAGCTGGAAGCTCACGTAAGCTTTCTAATCACATTTGTCCGTTGTCCGTCTGTCCATCCGTCCGTCTGTAAACTTTTCACATCTTTATTATTATATTGACTTATATAGCGCAAAATATACATGTAGTTTCTTTGCGCTGTACATTGTGTAAATAAAAGATGTGTTCTTATAAATGCTATTTGAGAGATACTTTAAAAAATATTAGTTGAGTGATTATAAAACAACAGAAGCTTATCTAAAACATAATTAAAGGATGAGCAGGATATATACATACGTAGTCTTTACATAGTAATCGTCTATATTTTACATTCACGCTTGAACAACAGTGTTTTGAGGGTCTTGCGAAATGCTCCGTGTGTTCAAGCTTACAAAGTTCCAATGGTAGTTCATTCCACAATTGGGCACCTAGAATGTTTATAGCTCGTGCGCCGTATTTATTTGTATTTTGATTACCTCTTCACTACCAGTTTCCATTGGTCAGATGATGATCTCATTGTCCTGTGTGGTTGGTAGACAGAACATAGTTCGCTCAAGTATGTTGGTGCTGTTAAGGAATGTAGTGATTTGTGGATGGTTGTCAGTACTTTGAATATAACACATTGTTTTACAGGCAGCCAATGTAGTTGTAGAAGTACTAGAGTAATGTGTTGTCTCTAGTGTGTTTTTGTGAGACAACGTGTAGCGCTGTTTTAAGCCACTTGTAACTGGTGCATCTGACGATCGGTTATGCCAAGCTGGAGGGCATTGTGGTAGTCAAGATAGGATATGACTGTTGCATTGATGACATTTTCACAAGCTTCTAGGGTGAGATGGTGTTTCACCTTCGAGAATCTCCGGATGTTAAAGTGCATCTTTCTGGCAACAGAGCTGACTTGTTTCTCCATTGATAGAGTAGCGTCTAAGACAGCACCAAGGTTTTTTTTTACATTGGGCCTAGGTGTTACTATTGCCTCGCTAATCTTAATACTTATATCTCTCAAACGGCCCTGGTTGTGGGAACTAGCAACCACCATTACCTCAGTTTTTGCGTTGTTTACTTTGAGTTTGTTCACAGTCATCCCAGATCGAACACTTGCCATGCAGTTTTCCATGGTGTTGACTTGAAAGTTACGCATGGCGCGCTGTGTCTTTTACACTTAATCGGCTGTAAAGTTGTGTCATCTGCAAATCCATGGCGGTTAATGGCATACTTATTGATAACTCTTCTAAGTGGTAGAAGGTACACCAGGAAGAGAAGAGGGCCAAGAACAGATCATTGGGGCACTCCCGTGGACAGTGGCACATCTGAGGATGCACTGTTATTGATTTTTACTGCCTGAGTTCGTCCATCTGATATAAGATATGTCCGTTGTCTGTCGTCGTTGGTGTTGGCGGCTTTGCCGTTGATGTAAACTTTTATCTTTTTCATCTTCTTCTCTAGAACTACTGGGCAGATTTAAACCAAACTAGGCACACTGCATGACTGGATTATGGAAATTCAAGTTTGTTCAAATGAAGGGCTACACCCTCGTTAAAAGGGAGATTATTTAGAATTATTGAAAATTTGTTTGTATTTTTCAAAAGTCTTCCTAAAAACTATTAGGCCAGAAAAGCTGTAACATGTATGGAAGCATCCTCAGGTAGTATAGATTCAGGTTTGTTCAAATTATGGTCCCCGGGGGAAGGGTGGGGCCACAATGGGGGGGGGGGTGGATTTTTACATAAGAATGTATAGAGAAAATCTTTAAAAATCTTTTTTTTTAAAAATATTTGGCCAGGAAAACTTAAACTTTTGTGGAGGCATTCTCAAATAATGTATATTCAAGTTTGTTTATATCATGGACCCTGGGGGTTTGGCGGAGCCACAATGGGGGATGAATTTTTACATAAGAATGTATAGAGAAAATCTTTAAAAATCTTCTTCTCATAAACTATTAGGCAAGAAAAGCTCAATTTGGAGTGGAAGCATCCTCAGATAATGTAGATTTAAATTTGTTAAAATCATAGTCCCTGGGGGTTGGGCGGGGCCACAATCGGGGATGAATTTTTACATAGGAATATGTAGAGAAAATCTTTAAAGATATTCTGGGAAAGTTTTAAGTAAAAAAAGCAGTAACTTATGTGAAAGCATGGGTTGTGCAGATTAAAATTAGATCAAACCATGATTCCCTAGAAAATAGTGGGGCCATAGAGTGGGTGGAGGGGGATTATATAGGAATAGAAAAAAATCTTCTTACAGCTACAACAACAAAAGGGCTTGATATTTACCGCAGAAATATGTGGATAGAAATCGGCAATTTTAAAAAAAATGTTTGAGCTACTGTACTTTATTGTCAAGATATTTTAATTTTGATACTGTAATGCTAATTTGATCAGAGCTAAGTCAATTGTTGCTCAGGTGAGCGATGTGGCCCCTGGGCTATTTGTTTTGAGTTTATGTCTTATAAACAATATTTAAAGAGGAGTTTCAGGTGGCAGTTAGCTACCCGTCGTCGGAGATTTCGCTGATGTTTAATAGCTGGCCTATATATTTTCTATATATTAATCCTATTTTTAATTTTTTTGTTTCAAAAAGGTCTAAATCCTAAGCACATTTTTCATAAAAACAATATACTTTTGGCTTAAGATCAATATATCAAATTTGTAATATGGTTTCGTAAGATTTTTCAACAACAAAATACGCATTTTCTCGAGTCGTTTTAGTATAAACAGAAATTGATTTCGCTAATGGAAATATAGGTATTTATATGATTCTTTCTATACTCCCCCCCCCCTTCCAGTTCTAGAAAATCCGATTATGATTTTGTATAAAATACAATAAATTAATAAGAATATACTTAATAATAAATTCACTTTATTCTCAGTAAATAATTTTGTGCCAGAAATAGATCTCTTTATTAACTTTAGTGATAAAATGAAAGTACCAAATAAATTTTTTAAAGAAAATTACCATGTCTTAAAATAGCACAAAAATTTCCACAGGTAATAAGGGGACCTTCAAAATGGAGTCGCTTTCCGAAGAAATGTAAGTAGAAATCAATTTATATATATTGTGTATTTAAGCTTACTGTTAACGCAGATCACGGAAAACATTCTATCATTATAATAGATTTATATGTATACATATTCAAAATGACACGCAAATATTCCTTATAGATATTTTTTCATAAATCAAAGCCTAAATTTACACATCTTAGTATCCATCATTCTTTGTTGGAATTCGTTCAATTTTAATTTTATTTTTAACTAGTTGAATAGTTGAATTGTTGAAAATTGTTTACGCAACACAAAAGTTAAGTTCTATGGAAATAATTATGTGTAAAATTACGTACTTTTTAATTGATGTATTCAATAGCAATGGGCTAAATGTATGTAACCATTTGTTTGCTATATTGATCTTCTTGAAACAAAGAACTCCGTATAAAAATAAAGAAAAGTATAAAAACTTTTGCAGAAAATAAATATGTTTTTTTTATTAAATAATGATGTGTACCTCTAAATTACATCAGGATCTGATGAATAATTTGTTGACCACCGACCCTTCTTAATGACAGCGATTTAAAGTCAATCATTTCTTAATCATTATACATGTTTGAGAAAGATTTTATCCGAAGTGCCTTACTTATTAATTTTCTCCTGGTTTTTTCACATTGTTACCATGGTAAAGTGTTTTAACTTTCATTGATATTTACATTTTTATTCTACACATACTTATCAAATAATTAAAAAGCATATTTAACCACATAGGATTTTAAAAAGATCCTCCCTTAGTATTTCTATTTTCGTCGTACACACGTGTGTGTGTGTGTGTGTGTGTGTGTGTGTGTGTGTGTGTGTGTGTGTGTGCATTAATGACAATGCTTGACGATGCCCTTTTAAATATTTTATCTATTCATCTAATGTCTTATTGTTCATAGAATTTGAATTGATTACAAAGTTATGGGGGGTTTTTTCAATCCGATTCTCCTCACTTCAGTGCTTACACTCTTATCTCAAGTGGTTGAGGTATAAGTGAATGATCTGCAAGTCATGAGTGGTTTTTTTTTTATAAATAATACTAAAATACAAACTATTCTTTTGTAAAATGTGTATACTATTCATTTGGAAAACGGAAATTTATATTTTATTATTATAAGTTAAAAAATCATGTACGTGATTTGTGAATTGTTGCTCTTTAAACTATTTGTCAGTCTTTTGTATTACCATAAACGTTTTATCATAATATGTTCAATTTAAACAAACATTGTCTTTATAATGATAGGTGTGAAGGAATGCAACACATGTCAGAGTCAGTGTTTGTGGGACTGTGCGAGATAGTTGGGACCTCAACTCAGGTGGCCATGAGGGGAGAGACAGTGGATATTAAGGAAATGTTGGAAAGAAGAGTAACAGCTAGCTATGCATATATCGAAATGATGAGTGGAAGTAACAGAGAAGGTTTCAGACTTAAGGGATCAGATGTGGACGTTATGTACTGGCCAAACAACCACCGAGTGATCATGGACATGTCTCAGTCTGAGTATTACAACACAGCCAATACAACGTTGATTCTCTCAAAAAGTTCTGAGAGTCCACCAGGATTCACTCTACTTCAGTTACTGACACAAACCACATACAAAGAGGTCCAATCAACATGTGTCAAAATGAATGGCAGAACCTATATATCTAGCTCTAAATACAGACAGTTAACTTGTTCGGCTACACTACCTAATTCCGTTGTACATGGACCCTGTGGTAGCGGTGATATTGGACAGGAAGTGGAGTATGACACTGCTTTTTGTTTTGTTAGTGACGTTTGGCCTCCATCTGCCTCATCATGGAAAGATAGATGCCACTCATGGCCTGATCCTGAAGTCGTTGATGAAATTGTCAGAAGTGGATGTCACTTTGTAGCAATAGGACACCCATTAGGACTCCATGAACAAGAAGAATGGAGAATGTCTTTTTCTCAGGCAGAGAACAGGTGTGTGTATGCAATGGACCACTGTCAGTTTTTGACTTATGGATTGCTAAAACTGTTTTTAAAAGAAGTTGTAAATCAACAATCAGAAGAAACCAAAGGACTGCTATGTTCCTATCACATGAAGACAACAATTTTCTGGGCAATTCAACAAAACACAGTGTCCAACTTGTGTCCACGAAATTTTCTGGCTGGTTTCTGGGTCTGCTTTAAACTCCTCCTTAAATGGGTGTATGAGGGGGTCAGTCCTAATTTTTTTATCCCGCAAAACAACCTGTTTCTAACTAAGGTCCATGGTTCAGCACAAAACAGACTGTTCCTACAGTTACATGAATTGTACAAGAAAGGTCTGGCCTGTCTGTTACAGAGTTCCTCTATCAGGTCCTACATTATAAGTGCCCTGTACAATCCCAGACTTTCTATCAATACAGATGAGAGCGTACTGAAATGTGAAATTGATCATGATTTGGAATTTTTTCTTGAGATGAGTTGTAATGATAACGTAAAATCAAACAGTCTTTACAGCTGTATGAAACACCTAGCTGAATTAGAACATCTAATTTGTTCACCCCTCACAGAATATAAAGTTCTCATGTTACAAAAACTTAAAGCTACCATCCTTCAGAGAACTGCTTTTATATTACACATTAACAAAGGTGTCAACAAGCAAATATATATACCTGACAAATTGTCCTGTCATATGATAACATTAGCGGCCAAGTTTGGGTGTGTTTCTGATATGTTGTACATTGCCATGTATTATTACAAGACCCTTAGATACAGGGAAGCTTTGTCTGTTATAAAGATGACAGAAACCAAGTTAGTACAGCCATGTCTTATATATAGGAGACATGTAGACACAGAAAGTTATATTGAGGCTGTAGGGGGACAGTCCTGGGCCACCAAAATGAGACAGGCTATGGCAGGAGATATCAAACTTTACAGCACAACATCTTATATAAGTGAGCTTATATTAGAACAACAGTCTGCTCTACAGAACAGAGTGCCTGCATTATATGTCCCAGTGTTTGTAATGCTATTATTCCTAGAGTTCTTGTGTTACAGACACATTGATACAACATTATCACAAGAAACTCTTGATAAGTTACATATTCTAATCCACCTTGATCAGGGACTGTATGTACGTGATATATTTAGAGACATCTCCTGGGAAATTCTGGGGATCTGTCAACAGATCACAGGGAACGCCAAGACTGCTCTTTACTCATACCAACAGTCAATGTCAACACGGTATCCAATTCATCAAATTCAAAATGCTACACAAAAGAGAATACAGGAGTTACGTTCGTCAATATCACACCAGCAAATAAATTATGACATGTAATTCCATTAAATTGTTATGGCCATAGGAGTAAATAAAAGATTGACCAGTTTCATAATGCAGGAACCTCATCACACTTTAGTCAGTTTATAAGGAGGCTTTTTTTCTAACATGAAATTTCTTTTTTTGCAATATGATTTTAAGGAAAAGAGGCTTCTTTTCTAACATGAAATTTCTTTTTTTGCAATATGATTTTAAGGAAAAAACGTTTCCACTAATTATTTGAATGTAGATTACCACAACATCATCGGGCACCCATATTGATTTGAAGTTGAGGGTTTTTAAGATTTTTTTTCTGTTAAACTATATCCACTTTTTCAAAATGGTGTGATCCTTTTCTTAATTCAGAAAGGATTGACCCCCCCCCCCCTCCAAAAAAAAATATTTAAAACTGTTTGTACCTTCTTTGATTTTATCATTTTATCAGGGGATTTTTACTCACCCTAGGCACCTGATCCCACCTCTATCTTTTTAGAGGTCCATGTGCTCTGCTTTAAATTCGAATATTTTTTTATGTTAAGAATGAATAATTTCTTCGAACAAAATTTAAATGTCAGAGGTTGAATTACATCTTTATATGAGACACTACATCAACTGTCATTGTTCCGATCTTAATTTTTGTTAAACTAGCTGGTATGATTATGAGGAATAGTTATTATCATAATCTTTTTTTTCAAAATATTTTTTTTTATTTTTAACCGCGGCCGCCAGAGACCTTTTTGTTCTGTAATTGAGAATTATGATTGGTATTTGGAATCATCAAAAACAAAGTATAATTATGTATCTAACCCGAATGTAATATTTCTGTGTTTTTAGAATCATTTACTATTTCAATGAATATTTTCGTCCTTTTTACGGTTATCTTTCCAAAATAATATATTTAATTAGACTCAACAAGTAAATGAGGAAAATACTTTATACTTGAAGCCTTGCATTTTAGAATTATTTACTATTTCAATGAATATTTTCGTCCTTTTTACGGTTATCTTTCCAAAATAATATATTTAATTAGACTCAACAAGTAAATGAGGAAAATACTTTATGCTTGAAGCCTTGCATTTTTTAAATGGCAGCACGGCAATTGCACTGTAATCTTTGTTGTTATGAGTTGCTTATGATACAAGTAACATACTTATATTTCTTCTATCGAACACTTTTATCGCATTTAAGTCTAGCTTATAAAATAGAAATGTTGTTCTCTGTTGTGCAGAGGTGTTTACCATTCATATGAATCTCGTTTTTGTAAACATAATCATAAAAATAAAATGATTTCAAAGTATGTTTCTTATATTTGTCTCATGTTATGATACGTGTTTTTAGAAAAAATAGTTCAATATTTCAAGGTGATTTTAAAATTGAAATAAACAGAAATCCATGTCAAGTGCTGGACTTTTCAATACGAATAGACTCATTGCTCCATGATAAAGAGGCATCAATACTTTGAGCCTTAAAGTAATTCACTTTTAAAAGGAGATAACTGCAGCTAGGAGTTGCTGTAGCCATTTGTAAATATTTACATTCACTTTCTTTTCCCCTGTTGCATTGATTGATTTGAGTGATATTTATGCATAACAACAAGTTGTTGTCCTTTAAAAAAGGACTACAATATGTGGACCATTTGCATGTGTTTCCAACGAAAACGTGAAAGCCTTAAGATTATCAGAGATTCCACCGACTCTAGCCCTCTGCTTTTAACCACTAAATTTGTACGTTGTATTACGTATACATGTATGTATAGCCCTGACTTTTTATCTCAGAATTTTAAAGGTTCATACTTCTAAAATAATTATGATCTATCTATGAATGAAGTTTGCATGTATAGTATCAGGCATTCGGTGAATTCTACTATTTGCGCACACATTACGATTCGCACTACTTTGTTAACTATGCAGTGACATCTTTGTGTAAATTAAAAATTTCATATTTTGATGCATTTTTCTTGAGAAGTGACATAATTATTCAATCATACTTAAATGCTTAAAAAAAATTAATCGGGAAGTTCTTTAGCCTCGCCTACTATAAAAGTAAAGTTAAGTTACATGTGTATTCGGAAAACAACAAAACATTGCAAATTATGCTATTTGATGCATATGCATGTTGTAGTTTCGGCATAACATTAACTTATCTCATAATATTGATAGTTCATTGATATCACATGCCAATCATTTCTTTAAAAGGAATACTTTGTTTCTGTACTGTTTACCGACAACTTTACAATTACAGCGCCTTTGAACTTATGTGTGCATATGGCACGGAATCCCGATTCCGATTCAGATAAACGTGTGCTAGCCTGTTTCCCAGAGCTACCTACTACGCACAGGAACCAGACTAGCTCATGCGCAGGCTGAATTTTCCCCATAGCATCCGGTTTAACCTCGCTTATATATTTTCTGCGTGGACCTCAGGGTCCACGCAAAAAAGACCCAATCACCAAGTTTGGTGCGTATGGATACATTCAACGTTCCTTCATATTTCTCAAAGAACATGACTGACTCCCATCGCGACTTCAAACCGGATCACTACCTGGTATAATACTTACGTTGATTAATATTTCAATGGTGTAAATAGTTTTTAACAGTGGAAATGACTTCAGTTGATTAATTTTTTAGTAAACAAAAAGTAAATTCTTCAAATTACAGCATGAAAAGTATAATTGTGTTACTACATGATGTCAGCATAAATCGTCGGCTGCAATTTTTTTAAAGAGATTTTTAAAGGGGCATGGTCACGATTTTGGCCAAAAATTATTTTCACGATTTAATGTTTACAATGCTTCAGTGATGCTTATTAATAAGCAACCTAAATTTGAGTGTCATTTGTTCAGTTTTAAGCGAGTTAAAGAGCTTACAATTCTTTTGCCATGTAAACAAAGCTTTTGTTTACATTTTGAATGTTGAAGTGAAAATTTCAATTCTAGACCTAAAATGAATGTGTTAAACGTTACGAACTGTTTATCTATGCTTAAAATGAATAAGAAGATAGAAAAATTAGCTTGAAAAAGGTTTTTTATTGGTATATTGAACCTATGTAAACAAAAACAGGGCACGAGCCTTGTTTACATGACACAGATTTGTGAGCTCTGTATCTTGCTTAAAACTTAAAGACTGACTCTCAAATTTCATTTGATCATTAGAATTGCATTTCTAAAGCATTGCAAATAATAAAAACAGAGAAATAGAATTTGGCCAAAATCGTGACCATGCCCCTTTAAAAATAAACCATATTTGCGGAGAGGGAAAAGATGTTAAAAACGTAAATATAAGCATTGAATCATTATTTTTTTTTTTTTGGAAAATGTGGTCTCATAACTGCAACGGTGTGTGCAAACAAATTTTCACGCGCGCGTTACCACATCTTTCAAAAAATAATGATTCAATGCTTAAGGTAGAGAATTATGCAAAGTTTGTGTATTAATAAAAAAGATAATAACGAATCTTTTAATTAAACACAAAATTATTTTGGTCATGCAAAGTCACTGACTTTCTTCACACTTTTAATAACATATATTTATCATGTTTATACATTCGATCAATCTAAATATTCTTCATCTCATCAATAAATCAACGATACAATAAAAAGGTGACAGACGTGTGTTGTGTTTATTGAAGTTATATCAGCTACAGATTGTTTATTTACAGTGGTATATATACACGGCTGGGCGCTGACCGCCCGGGGCCTCAGGACAGGGTCGGGGGGATTGGGTTGGTGGGCTGCATCACCTGGCGCTTGTAGTGTGTGTTGGTGTACACCCCGCTCTCGTCCTGCCACGTGTTCCGGCCCGGACGACGGTAATCGGCCGTGTCCGTGAACTGGGAGTTACACTTCCGGTAGGCGGGGGATAGGTCCGGGAAATCGGCCGGCTTCTCCTGTAATATTGTATACATATATAAACGATATTGGGAACCAGTCTATAGGGTAAAACATAATTGTTGATGGACAGCAATTTGCAAAAAGCTTAGAAGATAATTTTTTAAGATCAAATCTATGTAAGAATCAAAATTTGGTGGCTACATAGTCACAGATTTTCTTCATACTTAAGAATTTGATAGACTTTGGTGAGTACAAAAACCTAACACCATTTCTTTGCTGCTATGTGGCCCCGTTGCCATGGTAACCGAGGGTAAAGATGTAAAAGTGGCATTTTAATGCTTATTTGAGAACATATTGCGAGTAATGTGCACAACTTGGGGTTTCCAGGGTAGAATATATTATTAAAAAAAGTTGTCATTTTTCAACGCGAATATTTTTAGAGCGTTTCCATGGTTACAAAACAGAGATTTTAAAATCTGTTTTCTTCATTTGATTGAAATAAAAAGTGCAAATCTTGGATTTTTGGTAAACACTATTATGATTGTGCAATTAAGAATTTAAATATGAAAATTAAGAACCGTTGCTATGGTAACCAGATTTAAAATAAAGAAAAATAAAATATTTTAGGCATCCTTGAATGGATATAATTCACTTATAATGAATAAATATATAAAATCAATTGGTTAGAAAAAATAAAGTATGTCCTTAACTTTAATGTCACTTGAAAAAAAATCTGAAATTTTCTAAAAATAACTGCCGTTGCTATGGACTTTTTAAAAAGTAAGAATTTCTGTGTGATTTTTTATGCAACTTAATTTTCCATACCAACAACACGTCTTTGTTGCATAACAAATCTTTTTATGGTATATAATGACAATTTAGATATATTTTTACAATTTCCAACTAAAACAACTGCAAAAAAATTAGGTATTAAAGTATATCAAAATCATTTTCATTTTCATTTTCTCAGTTTTTTCTATGTTTTGGCCTTGTTGCCATAGCAACGGATGTATATTTTCATAATGAAATATATATTGCATGGACATTGATATGGATGTAAAAATTTAACAGTTTCTCAATTCGGCTTATTAAAAATCAGCAAAAAACTGATTTCAAAAATTTGTAACGGTTTCCATGGTAACATTTTAAAAGTATTGGTTCCTCCATCAATTTTCTGATATAATTAAAAAATTCAAAATAGGACAAAGGCTGTTTTATATCTTTGATAGTTTACATTAGTGGGCAAAACCTTGTAATGTGGCTTCAAAATAGGTAAGTTTTGCTATTTTTATATCTTTAGCCTCAATTACCATGGCAACGGTTACCCCCAGCAACCAACTTTTAGTGGTTTTTTGCGTTTTACACCTAGGTGTGTATGAAATATAAGGAAAATTGTTGATTATGCGTGGCCAGACCCTTTTATATAAACCTTTGATTCTTACATACAATTGATTTTAAAAAGAAGGCAATGAATTAATATAGTTTCAATATGATCATAGTTGGAAAACGCTACAGTTTAGTAAATGAAATTTGACTATTAAAAAACATTAATTTACCTTTAAGTACAAAGTTTTTTTTTTACAATTTTTTTTTCTTAAAGGGACTTAGACACAATTTGACTTAATTTTCCACTTATATTTTTCCATTTTCAATGTTTATAATGATCAATATAGTAATTTATAATGCTATGCCAAAATTTGGAGGTCAAATATCAAGTTATAAGCAAGATACAGACTTCATAATTCTTTGTTTTGTAAACAAAGCTCGAATATTGTATTTTTTACATACGTGTTGTATTGGTGTAAGTTTTGATTAAATGTAACTTTCTACTGTTGATAATAGTATTTATGAAGATATTGAATTAGTTTAAATTGTTTTTTGCGTGTCATTTTGTCTAAGAAATGGTATTTCTCTACATTACATTTTTTGTAAACAACTATAAGACTCTAGCTTTGTTTACATAACAATCAATTCTTACCTCTGTATCTCGTTTGTAACTTGACTTTAAAATTCAATCATTTGGTCAATCATTGGAAATGCACTAGTTAATCATTTTATACACAAAAAATAAATGCAGACGGAAAACCCTGCATACTTTGGCTACTATGTTTGAAATAGTTTCAAACTTTTACATAACATGTAATCAGTTAGTAGAGGTATAATAACAGATCAATTATTAAGAAAATGTTTCTTTCCTAATTGAAATTTTGTGCCATTTTATTAGAGGACTTTTAACCCAAAAGTATACCGCAAATTGTCATTTTTATGTTCCAATTTTGAGTACCAATTTGGCGGAGAGAATAAGTTGGTAAGTAAATGTAGTGATATCCATGCAATTCATTGGGAAAGGGTATCTAGTGTTCTCGACCTGGTATTGTTTATCTTGAGTACAATTCAAAGCAAATGTAATTAGAAAATATACTCTACTCTATTGGGGAGAGGGGAGGGGGGGGTGGCAACAAAAGCTAATGAAACCAAGAGTTTGTTTTTGTTTACAATCATAATAAATTTGCATGGGCTTTTTAAAAAATAATTTCATCTATTGCTCTTTGGTCCTATCAATTTACAGATAAACATTTTATGCTTTATTTATTCATTTAGCATGACTGAACAAAGTTATTTGCTTTCAATCCAAATTGAACCATA
The DNA here is from genome assembly GCF_963853765.1 of Magallana gigas. NCBI lineage: Eukaryota > Metazoa > Mollusca > Bivalvia > Ostreida > Ostreidae > Magallana > Magallana gigas. Next base: position 3,998,011 of record NC_088859.1, read on the forward strand.
CAGATTTCAGGGAGAAAATATGCAGTGTAAGTGAAATAGATATTTTCTGATGAATGCCCAAAACTAGAGTCTAGCTCTGGCAGATATATACAAAGGCAGATAATGTGATGGTGACCACTTACAGGGACGGGGGTGTACTCAGGGTCCGGGGGTGTAAAATCTGCCCGGTGAGTGGACTCTAAATGGAATTTGTTGTAATCAGGATTATGTCTTGGTAAAACAGATCCAAATCCTCGTTGTGGGGTGCCTAAATCTCTGTAACATATACACAAACAAATATTAGATTTTGATAAGATATCGATATCTATACCAAAAAAAATGTCCAAATCTAGCAATGAATCATATTATATCATACTGTATCTCAATATTTTGTTGTTGTTAATCCACCAGGATATATGATATTATATCATATTGTGACGGGTAGTTATTGGGGTTTCAGCCACCCCCTTTTTTTTTTTCTCTTTTTTTTTTTTTGAATTCTGTAAAAAAAAGGGGGGGGTGGCTGAAACCCCAATAACTACCCGTCACAATATTATTACTTTAAAATATTTTGTTTATAATTAGATGTAATCTTTGTATGAATTTGTACTTGTGACCCTAATGTAAATACTTTCTAAATAATTATGAAATTGGTATTCCCGTTTCATAGAAATATATTCATATGCAGAAGAATTACATCTGCATATTGTTGACACCATGTTTAATTAGTCTCAGGTAAATAAGAAATCATGAAAACAAACCGAATTTTACTAAAAAAAATTCTACTTACAGCAAAATAAATTCATGAAAAGTTAAATGAATAATTTTTAAACATTGTCATTAATATTGTTTTCTCTATGATAGCATCTTTATGCTAGATCATCATTCATTACATTTACCTGTCCAAGTGAGCATGTTCCAATGTGTTCATGTTCATCATTGGTTTCCTTGGAATTTGTTCCTCAAAATCTTTTTTCAGGAAGGTTTGTTCAGCATGGTCTTGATATGTTGTTTTATTCAAGGACTACAAAAGGAAAAAAAAATCTGATATAACACACAGTCTGTGTACATAGTATTCTACTATATTTACATCATCCAGTGTCTTTGTCTGTGATAACATTACGTATCGATTTTGTACTATATAACCCATAATACAAATGATGCCAAATTGAGGTGCCGGTGGGGTTTGCTTATTTATAGCTAAAGATTTAATTGTACGATTGCTTAAAATTATATAAATATAAGTAATAAGGAATCATTTTTTGAATATTATGAGGTGATAATTTCGGTCGGGGCGTGATCAAATCTATCATAAAGCCCTTCGGGCTTTATTGGATTTGATCACGCCCCGACCAAAATTATCACCTCATAATACTCAAAGAATGATTCCTTATTCCTAATGTAAGCACATAATATATCTCATTTTATTTTCTAACTCTTTGGGGGTTTTTTTCTTCTTTTTTTTGGTATAGAACAGTTGATATCGGAGATTTCTCAATTCCTAAAAATTCAATATGAAGTGACTAAAAAAAAAAAACTTAAATTTCTACAAAATTGACTCACAGTTTAAGTTTTTTTTTCATGTTTTTGATGATGTCGCCCAATCTGTACAGTTTATACTCTTTTGTCTTTTCTTGATAAGACTTTTCCCCTATTACTAGTAATATTTCACTGCCTAACTCTTAACAACTCACCCCATCGGTAATGTTTCCTATCCTTTCATACGTGGCTTTGCAGAGATTTCTTTCATCTCCTCGACTGATGTCATAATCCTTAGGTTCTGCTTCTCGTGCTTGATGCCTGTAATCATTTTATCGATGGGTTCTTTTTGTTCTCAAACAACACGGATTTGTAAGATTTTTATTCTTTATTCATATATGAATAAACTTCAGACGTATATATATTATTTTTAACAACATGTTTCCTTCATATAAAAGCATCGATATATTTTCTTATTTATTTACATCGAGGAAATTCGAAATTATTAAAATTACAGTGTTTATCTTTTTTGATTAAAACAAACTGTCTCCAGATTTATGGTTACACATACCAATTTGAGTTTAAAGTTGCTCTCCCATAGTTCATATGGTTTGATCTCAGAAAAAGAGATCCTTTTCTTTCAATGTAGTCGGGTATTCCTGCCATATTCTTCTATTTACATTGACAGCGGAAGTTGACAAGGCATTCGCTTGGTTACGGTCCAGCTAAAATCAGGAAGTCGGGAAGAGCAATTCTGACAGTTTAAAAAGCAAAATTGGATATTCGGACATAGTAAAGGTGATGAAAAATTATTTGTTTAACCAGAACTCTTTAATTAGAATACAAAATTAAATTACATTTTCAATTTAAACTACGGCTAAATATGAACTGTTTTTCTGAACAACGTACGGGTATGACTAATGTCAGACACTACGAAGTTTCCGACTGAGTGCCTATAATAAGTATTGAGTAATTTTATATTGCGATATATTTAGTTTTATAATATATGCACTCCAAATCTAATCACAACAAAACTACCGAACCCCCAATAATTTTGGGCTTTTCATATTTTGATATAGTAAGTACGGTGCCTATTTTATTTTAAAATTTTATTGTTTTCTACTTTCAAGTCTTTGTTGGTTTTAGGCGCACGTGCGGTTATAGTTACATTTTTCCAAACAGAGATGATCAGTGACGAAACAAAATTTATATTTATTCTCTCTCTCTCTCTCTCTCTCTCTCTCTCTCTCTCTCTCTCTCTCTCTCTCTCTCTCTCTCTCTTATATTTTGCAAAGCAGCGCGTCCTTTTTTAAGTATCGATTTTGTACTATATAACCCATAACTTCAAACTACGCCAAATTGAGGCGCCAGCGGGGTTTGCTTGTTTATATTTTTAATATTTATTCGTATGATGGATTAAAATTATTTAAATATAAGTAATAAGGAATCATTTTTTGAGTATTATGAGGTGAAAATTTCGGTCGGGGTGTAATCAAATCTATCATAAAGCCGTTCAGGCTTTATTGGATTTGATCCTTTTTTCGTAAAAAAAAACAAAACAAAACACAACTATATCTTTTGCCTATAATATATCGATAAGGTAGGAGGCATTTTCTCATTACGAGCGTTAAAATAAATAACGCAAAAATGATTGTGCTTATATTGCATATAGTAATATGAATCAGGAGAAAAGAATTTATGAAAAATTTATTTTAAAAATATGGAATTTTTACTATAAGTACAATAAAAAAAAATCTAGGCCACCTGAATGCTGAGTCACCAATAGATGAATTGTGATTTTTTTTTACCTTCCCACCCTGGGACCTCATTGGCGGGGCCTTTGTGAAAAAAAATGACAATACTCCGACACATGAAAAAAAAATTATGCAATATAATTATATCCATGAATCCTCTCCAAAATATATTTGAGAAAAATTAAATACATAATTATATAATTTCCATGAAGCCATCTACTTAAATTGTGGAATTCATGGCTCCTGGCTCAGAAGTTAGGCCTAATATGACCGTATAGTGAAAACTTCAATGTACAGCAGGGAAGATAAACTGAATGCATGATTAATACGATGTTCATGAAGCCCTCAATCAAAATTGAAATTAATGGCCTGTGGGTCATGGGTCCAGGCCCTTTGGTGGGACTGATATTGCCAAATATTGAAAATATATTTAATTTTAGAACCCTGGAGCCAGGGTATAGATGATCCAAGATTCTTCCGACACTTACCATGGTTCTATTTATTATTTGATGTTTGCAAACATCAAATAATAAAAGCACGGGTAACAGTGAAAGGAGTCTTGGATTATAGAGTTTGAACTACAAAGTGAAGCTTAAAATGCAAGCACGAGACTCACTGACAAGTCCACCCAAGTACATGGTATGGTACTCAGGTGACCGTCAATGCCTGTGAGCTCCTTGTTATAAGATATGCTATATGTATCACAGTGGCGTATTTCTATAGGTCAGGGATGTTTGCTTTTGTTTTTACGGATTCATCAGTCGTAAGCTTTCTCTGTATTACAGATGGGGAACCAGCAGGCTATCCTGAGTGACATTGACATCCATGAGCTGAAGGACACCACTCCTTTCTCGGACAGTGACCTCAAGACACTCGAACAGCGTTATCATGCACTCGACCCATCACCGGATGCCACTGACGGAATTCCGTACGATAAAATGATTCTACTTCCGGAGTTCCGAGGCAATGAGTTGTGTCCCCTTGTCGTAGCGGCAAATTTAGACGGACGGTCAGGACGAGTTTATGCCAAGCAGTTCGTTCAGATCTTTGGAATTCTTAGCCCGAAAGCAAACCCCGAGGAAAAGAAAGAGTTTTTGTTTGAGCTTTTCAACATTTACGGGGCAAACATTCTAACACACGACGAGATGTACCGGTTTTTTAAGACGCTGTTTGACAGGGCCTTTAGTGACGACCACATCTTGGCGCTGACATATCGAGCTCTCAACAACAACTCGCTGAAGAAAAAGGGGGAGGTAACGAAGGCGGAGTTTGTAAAACTGATTCCAGATCACGAAATAATCAACAGGATGTCCATAGAATTGCTACTATGATGAATATGGTTGAACAAATTCAGCAAGGGACTTGTCCTGTTGTGAGCTTATAAACAAACATTCGCTTAAGATTTGTTTCTGTCTGAATGGAAGACTCAAGGGTCAAATAGTTTGGAGCCATTCGATGATCGTCATTGAGCAGTCATCAAAGCGTCAAACAATTTACAAGCTCTAAATGACACAAGCGTCAAATGATCCATGTTCACGACGCAAGTCACGACGCGTCGTGATCACATAGGCGTCAAACAAATGTTTAACCAAGCCACATGTGATGTAATGATGAAATCCACTCGACGTTAATTAAGTGGTCGTATAAGCGTCAAATTATTAATCCAACTCCAATTGATACACCAAAGTTTATTAAGCGTCTCTATGCGTCATGTATCAAATGAATAGCGAGCGTCATATTTGGGGATCAGCTGAAGAAGTCATCGATTCCAGAGAGACTGTAAAAGTTTCTGACTGTGTGGATGCTGGGATCATGTGGTACTTTTCTAGTCATGTATCCGGATAGAAAATGATATTTCAAATAAAAGATGAACATATTTTACAGCGTTTACATCAAAGTTACTCTCACTCATTAATACTGAAACAAAAGTGAACAGTTTGAGCATATTGTGTTAATAGACCCCATAGACCACATATATTTATATTCTATATGCATTTATAGAAAAAAAGTTATTTCACAAGTTGTACACGGGTTGATTAAGAGTGGTCTTTCTTGATTCGGAATAAAGACAGGTAACTGAGGACTGTTCACTTATTAAAGAGTCATTGAAAGATTCGATAAAAATCTGAAAATTTCAGATTCAAGAAATCTTTTTTGTTGAACAAATTCATGAACATCTCTTTACTTTGATAAAAAGAATTATTGTTTGCGTTTTGTTTTTGTTTTGTTTTCTTATAACATTTAATACGGGTTCTATTATATCCGATACCAATTTTGATGTTAATCATAATGTGATATCTACATGTATTTCAAATAAATGCAAAATATATTTTTTTTAAATCATAGGAAAATTACTAATTTGAGATAAATTTAAGGGAGGGGTAATAATAGTACTTAAATATCTATGCCTCAGTATATTATTTAAAATGACCAGAACAACTTTATCAGCACGGCACATTGTGATTGAATTTAATACAAAAGTGAAAATACTTGGGACAAACTACTATATGATAATCCCATATTTTCGAAACTGGCGAGATCGATGTCTTGTTCATTGAAAGACATAAATTTTGATATAAGTACACAAATTCTGTCGACTATCGTAATTACTATAGAGACCTCATAGACGGGGCACCTGCCCACATAGCTAGGGCAGCTCCGCGCTCCATGGAGTTACTCCTATACGTTACAATTACCAGGAACTTCGGAGATGAAACTTTACGAGGGTCCAGTCACATCAACAAGGCAATCAGACGTGGAGTCATCTGTGCTTTTAGGCCACCAGCAAAGATTTACTGGTTCTTGTCCTACCTGACACGCCATGGATTGTAATTAACCTCGTCTTTTCCAATTGACATGGAACCTTTCATCGTCAGAGAAAAATTAGTACTAACTTGATCTAGCTGCCGTATGTTACATTCATGTTGTGCGCTGTTACCTGTTTACCTGATTCTTGTTATTTCTCTGATGCTCCCATAACTGCGAAATTTGTTCTTGAACTTGTTAATTTTTTTTTTTACTAACTGTTCCACTAGTACCTACTGATTGTTTGTATGTTATAATGTTCCACTGGTACCTGCTGTTTGTAGTTGATTGTCTGTTAGTTTGTTCCACTGGTACCTACTGTTTGTAGTTGATTGTCTGTTAGTTTGTTCCACTGGTGCCTACTGTTTGTAGTTGATTGTCTGTTAGTTTGTTCCACTGGTGCCTGCTGTTTGTAGTTGATTGTCTGTTAGTTTGTTCCACTGGTGCCTACTGTTTGTAGTTGATTGTCTGTTAGTTTGTTCCACTGGTGCCTACTGTTTGTAGTTGATTGTCTGTTAGTTTGTTCCACTGGTGCCTACTGTTTGTAGTTGATTGTCTGTTAGTTTGTTCCACTGGTGCCTACTGTTTGTAGTTGATTGTCTGTTAGTTTGTTCCACTGGTGCCTACTGTTTGTAGTTGATTGTCTGTTAGTTTGTTCCACTGGTGCCTGCTGTTTGTAGTTGATTGTCTGTTAGTTTGTTCCACTGGTGCCTACTGTTTGTAGTTGATTGTCTGTTAGTTTGTTCCACTGGTGCCTACTGTTTGTAGTTGATTGTCTGTTAGTTTGTTCCACTGGTGCCTACTGTTTGTAGTTGATTGTTTATCTGTTATAATGTTCCACTGGTACCAACTGTTTGTAGTTTTTTTTTTTTTATAATTTATTGTTTTTGTTCCATACATACTAATACTAATGTTGACAATAATAAATTTAGTTTTTATAAATTTTATACACATGCATACTCACTCACACACAAGTATATTTACATACATTTTTCAATATTAGTGGTAAATGGTTACTTTGTTTCAAAAAAAAAATAAATAAGAAAAACCCAAAAATAAAAAACAAAAAAATAAATAACAAATAATAATACGAATAGTAATAATCATAATATCATAAACTAATCTAAAATGTTTTTCCATGTAAGCCACAATTTTTCAAAATTGCGCAGCTTTTGATTTTGGATAGCAGCATATTTTTCTACATGATATTTTAATCTTAAATGACTGAGTAATCCAAGAAAATTTGGCATTTTATTTTGCATTAAGGATATAAAAATATATTGTTTAACATATAGAATTATGAAGTTTATAACCCTGTTAGTGTTTGACAATAGTAGCTCACCAAGAATAACATTCAAAACATTAAAACCAACTCTTTCAGAGGTCTGTCTGTATATATGTAGACTTAAATCACTCCAGAGTGTTTGTACTTTATCACAAGCAAAGAAAACATGTATTATTGTTTCAACATTTTCCATACAAAAACCACAACAATCAGAAGTTTTAATGTTAATTTTCTTAAGGTATTTTCCAACAGGAACAATTCTATGCAAGATTCGAAATTGTAACAACTGGGCAGAAGAATCACTAGTGGTTTTATAACAAATTTTAAAAACATCTTGCACTGATATTCTGTCTACTCCATAAGGCATAAGCTCTGCCTCCCACTTGCTGATTGAGGTTGGAATAGCCTCATTTTTATTCAAAAAATTATAAAAGATTTTTGAACATTTTTCAGAAGATATGAGAGGTTCAAAAAATAAAGGTACATATGGATTAGGAAGTCTTTTGAAAGAAGAACTATCTATTAACAATGATTTCAAATATTTTGAAATAGCTGTAACAATACTACATGTATTGTATTGCATCACACATCTGTCAGATAGATTGTATGTGTTTTTAAGAACTCCAAAGTCTAAAAGATTACTGTTTGTAGTTGATTGTCTGTTAGTTTGTTCCACTGATACCTATATTGTTTGTAGTTGATTGTTTGTCTGTTATATTGTTGATTGTTTGTTTGTTATATTGTTTCATTTTTAACTGACTAATCATGCGCTACTGTGACCTCTTGACCCAGTCATTACTATTATGCAGGTATAACAACGATTTGCTCAAAAGTAAAAATAATTGTAAGTGTAAATATATTTCACTATACTTCACAGTGATTTTCCTCTGATAATTTAATGTGTCAATACAGTGATGTTTCTCTTTCGCAATAGAGTAAAAAATAAACTTGAACTAAACCTTAGTGAGCCACCCAGCCCGCGGGCCTCTTCAAAGAAAAGCATCAGCAAGATCAAAAACCAAAAAAGACCTCACTAGTTTTCCATTAATTCAATTATTTATTACTTTTTCATGTTTTAAATGTAATTAATCTTATCTCCATGCTGTTTTCCCCAGTTTACTAGTATGTGACCTCTATTAAGGCTTGTATTGTTTGTGAAGCGTACTAATTAATCATTACTGGAAGTAAAGAATTATTAATGGATACGCAAACAGAGTCGAAACAACTACCTGCTATTTGTTGTCGAAAAATAAGAGGTCTTTTCACTCTTATTGATTTTATTAAGGAAAACATTCATTAAAATACGCAAGTAATACATATAATTTTGATTTTTAAATTGGTCTATTTGTGCTTCGTTAAAAAAGGTATAAACTGAGACTTCAAAGATGATTGTGTCCCTTTTAACTTTCAAAAACTTTTCAAGGTCAAAGTTATCAATATATAGATGTTATAAACGCTTTGAAGAAGATTTCATATGAGCATGTTTCTATTACATGTATACATGTACGTTTCAAGATGAGCTAGATTGGTACCATCTCCAGAAAGTTTAATATCGACATTTGGAATTACCTTGATCTTCCACTTCATTTAATGGTCGTAAAATTAGCGTAAAATTGTTGAACCGTCCATTGGAACTATTGGATTTTTTTAACGGATTTTTTTTTTATTAATCCACACAGTCTGAGAGATCCCCAAAGACGACTGAACTTAAAAACAAGTTGTGAATTTGAGGAATAAATGTCTTGGGATTTTAATAAAATGTTTATAACAATGTGTATTTTTCGTTTTCAATTAGTGACGACTTGTAACATGTAATACAGAAGGTTTTCATTCATATGAACCACGTTAGATGCGTTTTAATATGTGTTAGCTTTGGGAGTTTTTTTCTGTAAGAAATTTGAAATGAAATGAAAAACTATATACGGATAAAAAAGGAAAGAAACTGTTTAACGTTAATAAAAAGTGTCAATGGCAATGGATTTTTTCTATCTAATTAAAGGGTATTTAACTCAATTAAGAATTTCACAGTCATGTTGCAATTAAAAACAAAAATGAAATTAAAATACTAAGTAATTTAAACCATTTCAACAAATATCTAAAATCAAAATTCTTCTTGTAAGCGTTGGTTATCAAATATGAAAATGCTGCTTAAGTTAAACTTAATTACTCAGTAATTAATGTATTTTTATGTTCTTTTTACATGAACGCCAATTTTTATTCATATTATAATGTTATATTTTGGGATTCAAATACACTGTACAGAAAACTCCATGTTGCGAGCACAATATGAATTACCTGGGTTATTCGAGATGTGATCGATCAAAACTCAGTAATTAATTGTCTCTTTGCACGGCAAAACTTTCAGAAAATGAGACGATATTCATATTGCATTGATGTGATGAAGTATTACGTCCTGTGGCTCTTAATAATCCTAATCTGATGAAAATGTCCCCAACATATGCGACGGCCGAGCGTGGTCAACCTGTACGTGATCTTCTATAATAAGGACCATCAGTCGCTGTAATCGCGCGAGATTATCGCGCCTTTCTTGGGTGATAATAGGCCATGATTACAAGCTTGTGACGAATCCTCTGTCCACAATTTACGGTACGACTAGCTGGTCTACAAGGAGGTACCTGTCATCATTCCCGTTCCAACCCCAAGCCTCCTTTTCTCTCCATGTCCGCGAGGTGAAGTCCCGCGAGATTCCCGCGAGATTTTGTAGCAGAAGAAGAAGCTCTGCAGCTCTGGCATGTAATGATTTTTAATTCGTCAGATTGATGTAGTTTTTATAGCAGTCGGTAAAGGATGTAGAATTTCTTTGCATCGATCAGACATCGAGAGAAAGGAGAGGTAAGCGATCGATACGACCGTCACGGCCGACGCTCAACTGACAAGAAACAAAAGTTCCGGAGAGAGAACCGCTCCGTGCGGAAACCATCCAATTTCATTGATTTCTTTTTAGCTCTGACTTTCATTCGCAAACCGGTAAGTTGATCTCATTATCCATATATTCATTATTGAAGAGAGTAATGAACAGAGGTGCTTATAATGACACAGATCCGAACGGTTCCGAATTGGCAGCTAAAACATCCCCGAGTGCCGCGTCTGGTGACGTAGATAGTCCCCCGCGCGATAGAAAATGTCGTCTGCTTTAATTGAAACAGTAAGATGTGTGAAAATCTGATATTTTGTCTTTTCTTGTAGTTGACATTTATAGATTATTGAAAGGTTAAATCCACAATTCCTCTCGCTTAGTATTGTGTTTCCGCTGCGACCAGAAAACGGCACCAAAAGCAGACCATCTTGTAAACTCGCGTTAAGACTCCAACACACAAGCTGTACGTATCGGTGATATTATGTTGTGAAGTGTAACATTAAAGAAAACTGATAATTAGCGAAATAATCACAATGTGGTATTGATCGCAGCCCAATGGCAGATTCTCACAAATTTAATGAAGCAGTGATCACCCCTGACAGGTTCAACGTCTGCTCGGTGCTCCGGACTGGAAGTGAGGACTTTTACTTTCGGTGGAATTGAGTACTGTGTGTGGCATTAAAATTGAGAACTGTGTGTTGGCACTGGAACTAAGGCCTTGTGGCGTCCTCGAGTTGAGGTCCTGCTGAGGCTTGAGGTCTTGTGGTGTCCTTTGAATTGCCTTTTGGAGGCCGCCTTGTGCGGTGCTTAACGTCTTGCGGTGTTAATTCATGATGATGTCATGGATTGCGTGACAAAATTCGACATTGAGTTGGACAAGGATATCTTCTACGCTGGAGAGACCTTGACCGGACACATTATTGTGCAGAATACAGAGAACATCAAAGTACAAGGTGGGTGTCCTCCCCATAGAGGGTCCTGTACAGGCCTGATACAAAAAACGGGTTCACCCTTTAACTGTAGTGAAACTAAAAAGTCTGATACAGAAAATGGGTTTACAACTTCACACACAAACCAATGAAAGTAGAAGTCTTATACAGAAAAGGGGTTCACATACCAACTAATGCAAGTAAAAGGTCTGATACAAGAAAGGGGTTGCTGATAAACTTAAAAATGCCAAATATTTTGTTTTAAACAATTGCGTCATGTGTACTAGACAACCGTCGGGTAGCCGATATGAACACCTCCCTACCAGGACCACTCGCACACTAACCTGGTGACAAGGCTGACTGATCGATACTAACGCGTCAAAATATCTGCATTCTTCATTCTCTCTGATGATGCACCGTATAAATGTTATTACATGTTACAGGTTTCATAATGTAGAAAGCGGGGAATATACTGGGGAAGGGATTGAGTCCAATATAGAACCATTTCAAAAAGACCTTGGACTTTTGGTTGCACGTAGCTATCTATTCTTGCGTCAAAACAAGTTTAAAATGACGCAGTCTCAAGCGAAATATTCACCGATTGCGTAGTCTTGGCTCAAAAGCCAGACAAATCTTGTTGATTTCAAAGAGCCATGGCTGAGTGGCCAGCAATGTAATAGACAGGCTTACGTCACATTGCTGTTTGACACAACTACCCAAAGTCCAAGCTTTTGTTAAAATGGTTCTAATTCGGACCAGGTACTTCTTTCGAGGGGCACTTTATTTATTTTATCTACCCCAAACCATTGTCCACTGAAAGTTTACTATTTCAAGAGCAACTGTGCGACAACATTTATAAAGAAATAAACGTGATATTGACCCAATACAAGATCAAATAACCATGCACATATACATATCTGGTTAATATAACATGCATTGAGGGGATAGTGACATTCATTTTATTTGATCGATGATATTGATGTGAAGGAAAAGTAGGTAATAGTTACCAACAGACTATGAGGCTGCATTGCTGGGTGGTGCAATGTAGGTTTTGTTCTTTCATGAAAACAGATAGTAGCAAAAAAACTTGGAAAGAAAACAACCACGTTCTTGTTACATTAATCAGTTAGGAGATTCCATAAATATCATGTGTCATATACAACAATGACTCATTAGCACAAGAAGTACTTTAGTCCTGTAAATATGCCTCCCCAAAATGACCGAAATAATTTACCCAGCAGTCCGTCAAACAAGACATATGAGTCTGTCCAGAGGTGTCATAAACGGAACAAATACATTGTTATCCTATATCTTTGTGAACACTTGAACTGGTCATCTGTTTTATATAGCTCTCCTCTCCGGTTCTCTCTTTTCCAGGGATAAGACTTCTTTTGCGCGGCAAATCCCACGTTGAATGGAAGGTCACCAAGGCGGGGGAGAGGCGGACGGTGAAGGATGACGAATACTACATCGACGAAAAGAAGGTGGTGTGGGGGAAAGGTAAGATGTCTGTACAGAACCAACGATAAACGGCGAGAGTTCCGCATAGGGTGATAAAAACCATAATTGAACACGCCAGATACTCGAACAGGTGTTTAGTCATAATAACAGCAGTAATGGTTCTCCGCCGACTCCCTGCTATATCCACAAGGAGGAAAAATCAATGTGGTGTTGCCTTGTTTTGTACATGTTGTCACAATAGATTACGGTCATTATCTGCCGGGGATCACGGACCATTGAATGTCGAATGCCCATTGTGCAATAACTTTACATGTTTTTTATTTGTTTTTGTAAATTTCGTAAGTACCACCAACCAATTACAAATATACAATATACAAACAATATACAACGAATTTTGAAAAACAGTCCTAATATATTATACCTGTACATACAAATATACATCCCAAAAAAAACCCTTCTGAAAACATCCATTAAAATCAGCCTCCGTCAAGTTGACTACACAATAGAAAATTTTATGAATGTAAAATATCATAATATGCTTATGCAAACTATTGTCAACAGATAAAAAGGAAGTCGAAGGAGGTGTTCCCATCATGCCACGTGGTAACCATAGATACAACTTCCAATTCAAACTTCCAGAGAGTACTCTGCCATGCTCGTTTGAGAGTAAAGTGGGCACCATTAGGTACTATCTACGGGCAACCATGGACATGCCCGTGTCTTCCTCTCCCCAGAGCAAAAAGTACTTCTCTATCATTGGTCCCCACATCGATTGTATGGACGAGCGCTACCTAGTGAGTGATCCGTGTCTTCTAACGTTTATCTCTTTGTCACAATGAAAACATCGACATGTTACATGCACAACCACAAAGAACCAAAATTAACAGAAGCTTTGATCAATTCTCAGTGTCGTCGTTTTAACTAAATGAGACAAGTTCTAGAAGATTAGTAGATGCTAGGTGTACATACATGTAGGTTGTTGATTCTATTCTTACACCCATCCACTCGTTTTGTAGACCCCCTCCCGGGCCAGTGACAAGATTAGTAGATGCTAGGTGTACATACATGTAGGTTGTTGATTCTATTCTTACACCCATCCACTCGTTTTGTAGACCCCGTCCCGGGCCAGTGACAAGCGCTACTCCTGTTGCTTCTGTTGCTCACAGGGCCCCGTGGCTTTGGAGGCAGTGCTAGAAAGAAGTGCCTACTGCGCAGGCGAAAATATCAAGCTCCGCGCAGAAATACAAAACGGAAGTGACCAAGATGTGTGGCTTGTGTGTAAACTAGTGCAGGTAATGAGATCGATGGAATACGATACAAAGATAGATGCTTCCCATTAGATAACAGGATACTAAATAAGTTTTATTTTTCAGCATGTGGAGTTTTTTATCAACAAAGGAGTTCTAGGTTTATGCAAAGAAGCCTCGCACAAAGTGTGGCAATATCGCGGGGACACGGTGCGCGCCCATGCGACGGAGAAGTTTGACGATCTCCAGCAGTACCTTCAACTTCCGGTGGTTCCGCCTTCCATGGTGGATGTTTGTAGTTTAGTTCAAATTTATTATACACTAAAGGTCAGTATACTTCTATGACATGTCACTAAGGTCAGACATCATTCTTTGGTAAAAGTTTATGTACAACACAGTCGGACACCATTCAAAGATATTCAGAAGATTTACATTTACTGCAAAATCAGACACAATGCTTTAATTAATTTAAGGTTGACATACCACTGTATAAAAAACACACCAATATCTCATGATTTTAAGTAAAAGCACAACTGACTGACGCGACTCTTATTGTAAAGTGATAAGTGGATTCCCATATTATTCTCCGAATACTACATGTATGTACTCCCGGTAAAATGTTTAACATGTAAGTTTAGGAATTTCAACAACCATTCTGACATGAGTGTGCTACTTTTTGCTTTCAACAACCAAAAAATCGGTCTATAATTGCAAGTTGCGGGTTGAATGTTGCCACCATTGCTTGTTGGCAAGTTCTTAATTATCTGGCAGTGTGTTGTAAGGCTGTGACGTTCGCGCACCTTGCTCTATTTAGGTCTGCCTGGTGATGGAGGAGTCGGGGGAGGTGCTGGACCTCCACTTCCCGGTCACTGTGGCTACGACGCCTTACAGGATCCCTAACGCACCTTATCCTATACTACAGTACGGTAAGGCGCCATGGTTAAACTGATGATGATAGATAATGAGTTGGTCTCCTCTACAAATGGCTTATTGAAATTGTTCTTTCTAATCAACACCTTTCAAGAATATTTTTAATCAAATGTTAGAAAAATTTGCTTGGAAATCGTTCCTTAATTAATCAGATAGGAGCCATACAAAGCCTGGTCAGCTATGATAGGCAACAAAATAAATAAGCTCAAAGTTTTTTGCCAATAGAAAAGGAAGAAAATCTTGAGATCTCCATTGGATGGTTTTGTATGTTACAGATCACTGTGTCCCTAACGTGGAGGGCGGAATGTACGTGAGCTCCGAGTTCCAGCTGGGTCAGGTGTACATGGGGGACGGGGAGGAGGAGACGGACGAGGTCATCCTTTTCCGGCCCCTGTACGTCTGCGTGCCCCACGAGCGCCTCCAGGTCAACAGCCTGGAAAAGGAAGGCGGAGTCAGTCGTGCGGCGTCCCGGATGTCGATGACACGATTGAGTGACCGACTCAAGTTCAAGGAGCCCCGGGTCACGGTCATATCCTCGGAGAAAGACTCTGCTAAAACGGACAGCGAGGAGGCTTCCCCCTCCCACGTGACCTCTCACGCGGACGGACTTTCACCACTGTTTGCCCAAGTTGACCTTGAGTCACAGTTTAATCAAAAACCATCAGACGACCTGACCAAGGGCCAGCTGGAGGACGTCTGTGAACAAGACACGGACCCTCACTGTTCCGTCAAAAACACTGACATTACAAACTCCGAGGTCAAGGTCTGTCTCGATGTGACCGATAGTCACCTTGAACTTCCCAAACAGACTTGAATGATGTCTGTGACAAAGTATTACACAACATGGCTTGCTCACATCTTTTTTTTGTGGACAACCTTGACCTTTATTATTTTTTCTTTAAAATTTATAAAGTGTCAAATCAAAAAGTACGTATATAGCAGAAATATTTGTATATAATTTTTAATTTCTTGCACATTTTTCTACGAACTAACGGATTTTTCATACGAGCACCTGTTGACGTTGTGTAGACAAGGCGTTGTGTTGTATGGGTGGGGCTCTAAGCCGTGTGGTCAGGATTCCGCTTGTTTATTGGCGGTTGGTTGTGGTTTTAACCTACTTGTGACATCTTTTGATTAATATTTAAAGTACTATCATGGTGATAGATCTAATAAAAGGAATGTCAGTAGTCTCTAACAATCAAATCAATAAATAATTTTCAGAAGTTATTTTACTTCTATGCAACGTATCATGTGGTGTCTTTATACATGTAGTTCATAAATCGGAGTGTGTGTGTGGTTTATTTACAAAAAATGGTATATAGATTTAGAGCTGTGCATGTAGTCTCATTATAATACTAAATGGACTATTTTTTTATTTTTTCTAAAGCGAGAATATGAAATGCGTAAAAAATTATGTTGGCTTTTAACTTCACACCATAAATTTGAATTTTAAAACAATATAGTGTGAGAAATCCATTACACTAATGCACACAAAAAACATTAACACAAAATTCAAACTGTGATTTGGCAAGAAACACTATAACATTCTCTCTCTCTCTCTCTCTCTCTCTCTCTCTCTCTCTCTCTCTCTCTCTCTCTCTCTCTGTGTGTTTTCGGTTACACCGTGTGATCGTTCGACAGATAGTTACCCGGATACACAAACAGAAAAACCACTCTGTGTCCTTCTAATACGCAATTCTTTTGACTGTGTCAGGTTGAAACTTCATTAAATCGTGATCTTCTTTCAAAGCAAACAAAATCTTGAATAACGCCAGTAATGTACAATTTCGAAATAAAAGTGTGGTTTTCACTGTTTGAACCAGTTCTATTAGATTTCCTGATTGATGTTCACGTCGTCTCTCTGATACAATATGTATACAGCGTCTATTGGGTAACAGGATAATAAATTATCTTATTTAAAGATCTCTTTAATCTTAGAACAATTGCTACCACCATTTTTAAAAACTTTTTTCCACTCCCCCCGACGTGTTACTGTATTGTAAAGCCCGTCAGAAGAAGAGCGACAGAGCGTTAGATTGTATCACTTGAGTCTTGGTTAAAAGATAGCAGTGGTGTTCTGTCCGTCTTACAGAAAAGGGACAATTCCTGGCGTTCCATCCAATGTTGTCTCTAAGAAAATCTGGACAGTTCGGAATAAAAGTTGCTACGAGATTGTAGAGGCTGTGGGGTGCAGCAGCCATTCAATCTATTCAGCTGCTATTGACAAAACTCTTGGGTAATATTTACATGTGGTATTTGCCAGCGCCCTCAAATGCCGGTCTAGGAATGCATCTTCAATGACATCTCTATCCAAGGCTACTTAAAACCGAGGCAATTTAAATCTACCAACACCGTTAAAGTGCAGAGGCTCGAAACAAGAGGTTTAAAGATCAAAATTTGCAATAAGCCTTTGTAGAAATAATTACATATTTTTCTCTTTCAATAGCGGTATTTGTATCGGTTGACAGCGCCGATCAAAACCAGTGGATTCTATTGGCCGGATATATTTATACCATAGATTAGTTCATATTAAAATACACTGTAGTGTACATTTGAAAGTATATAAATGGTGACATGGAATACCCTGTGTTCGCCTAAAAACAGCGTTTGTGGACAAATACATACGAGTGTCTGCTTAAAAGGTAGTCAAGCAGGTATCGACCCCGGCTACTTGTCCCGTAAACGGTTAATTACCGACTTGGTGAAATTGAAATGTAGGGATCAACAGTGAAAACGAAATATTATTCGTTGGATAAACATTGGAGAGTTTATTATTCAAAGAGGAGTTGTGAAATGTATTTTGTTGGACTTAATAACACAAAGCTATACTGACCTAATCAAATGATATTAAAAGAAAAGGAACATAGCTTGATGAGCTCGAAAGAACCCCGTGAAAATGATCGCACCACCCTGTCCCCGATGGCACGGTCTTTGTCGTCTGCTACGGGGAGAATGTCATCTGCTGGACGCAGGGGTGAAATGAACGCCTCCGTGGCTTCAGTGACAGACGATGAGCTCTCGTTCTCGGATTCTGACGATGAGGGGGTGTCACAAAGCCAGACTGTGAACGAGAAGTTCTGGAACAATTTCGGTGACTCTCTAAAGATGATAAACGACGATAGCGCGAAATTCCGCATCCGACCAAAACCCAACTTCAAGAGCAGTCAGATTTTTAGAGGAGCGATGACAGAGACTTGTGGAAACACGGAGTACGGAAACAGCAAGGGGTACACTAAACTGAAAGAAACTCTTAACAGATTGTCGGATGTGTCCGGGGCGGCGCTCCGTGTGTTCACCAAGGCTTCCCAACCGAAGGAGGACGACAGCCCTCCGCCGCCAACTGAAGAAATAGTGGAGAATGAAAAGGAAAAAAAGCCCGACGATATCAAAACAATATCCTCGGTACTAGGTGGTGCAAAACGCAGCTGGAAGTTAATCAAACGCAGTGTGAATGAAACCGCTATGGAGAAAAACACAGAAAAGACTAAACTAAACTGGGACATGTTGGCTCATCATGCAAAAGGGCTGACGGATCTAGAACGCGCAAGACAGGATCTGTACCAAAGGTACGGCCTGCTCCCGATGGTACACACCGACGGTTCGTACGAATGTCGTAACATCATGTGGAGTGAGAGAGCCATTCGGTTGAACATGACCAACCCCGTGCAGTACAATATCATCCCTTACGACAAACGGCGCGCGCAGAGCGCCAAACCCCGCAGCAAAACCCCCGCCCCAAAGGTCACTTTTACCCGCCCTTCATCTGAGAAACCGCGCCACCTCAGAAGCGCTTCAGCAACGAAGCAAGTTCCTGATAGAGTGACGTCAGCGGGTGGCTCCCCCAGGACAAAGACAGAGCGACCCCCCTCACAGAGACAAAATGATCGCTTTTTATCCCCAGTTACAATACGGAACAATTTAATGCAGAAAACATAGTCGGATAGCTGATCAATTTTGAATTTTAACAAGGTTTCCCCGTTATACCCACGGTAACTAACTGCACCGACCCCGAGTCTTCAAAGAGAGTGACTGGGACTTCAATGGTGAATAGTTGGTATTGTATCATTATATGCTGACATGTATATGTATTGTTTGAGGTTTAACCCCCTACATAAGTTCCTAAAGGTAGATGGTGTATTGATGTATGGACCGCGGGATTGTACTGAATATGACATATAAAGTTGATTATTAAATCATTCCTGTTTTGAATTCTTTGAGTAAATATGGATGTATTAAATGGACTCCTTTCTATGCCGTCGATGTTTGATTAGGTCTGTTTGCTTACAGATATTTATTTCCTATTTGATATGAATTTGACGTCTCTCTGCACGCAATGAATCAATAGAGGGCAGTCAAACAGACAGTAGCATAATGCTCAAAGCTTCGCCGCTTGCAAACCTCACAAATATCGTACTAATTTGAGTTTTATATTGAACACTTTTACATCAATTATAACATGTAAAAGAAAAATCTAACTGCTTGGTTATAGAATTTTTTCTCAGTGCTTTCTCTGGGTAGCACTGTGTACGCACAGAAACAGGTGCCCTGTAGCACCGTATACCTACAAAAACAGGTGCACAAAGGACACGATTTCTGCCTGCGGGTCAAGCGCCTCGCTCCTAAATTAGCAGTTCTCTAATTGTAGTTTTTCCCTCAGTTTCAGACCAAAACAGTACTACGCACTGATTTTTTTCTTTTAGGGGGAGGGGAGGGGGGGGGGGTAAGTTTGTACTCGGTACAAACGCTTCGATATTTATAGAGAATATGATTCTTATAACACTGTCATGTCCGCCCCAGTATAGAGGGACCCTGAACCCACTCTCGGCTGTGGGGCATACATTCGTTAGTTAGTTACATATTAGTATAAGTGGACTCCGGGCCCCTGTCGTTGTGAGGTTGTGGGGATGCCGGACATAATATTTCTCTACTACGGAGGAACAACCTCTTAATAACGAGTATATACATTTAATTACTAAATAAATCAATGAGAAGGGTATTGCTCTTTGGTAGACATATAGATATTGGCATCCCAAAAGGGCTGATGTCCAGCCTCATAATGCGGTGGTCCGGGGACGACCATGCCTGGCCCACCAAATCTCCACCACGCCGTGGACTGCTTGGCAACAAGCATGACAGAAGCCGCGTACGTATTTGATTTAATGCCGCTCAATAGTCATTAATATCGACCCAACCTTAATCAATGGAATTTATTTCATGCTCTGATTTATAAATCAACAAATTAATAAGAAGTGATTAAGTTAAGAGTAGAAAGTAATCAAACTCGATGTATTACATGTATTTTAAGAGGCGAGGAGTTAGACCCACAGGAAATGTGCCAACAGAGCGGATCTGCAGAAAGAAGGTGTTATTCTAGAGGTGTTCATAGATCTGCTAAAACTGTGGCCCATAGGTACAAGTAAAGGAGGCAAGCGATCGCCTGTTAAACAAACTTAGAGGATATTACAGATAATCAGCTTGTGTCTTTGTTGTATTATTATTTATTACTTATAATTTAATACTGTTAAACCTCTTTGGTACGTGTTTTGAATTGTATCGAAGACGTCGGTTATTTAACGAAACATTTCAAAATCAAGATACACCATGTTGACTAATGAAGGAATCCGTAACTTCTTACAACAACGGGTCATGACCCCCTGAAAAATATACTTTGCTTGACCAGAATAGTTCTGAAGAAAATATTACTATTACGATATTGATCAAATATCTTGCCCATTGTTATTTGCATTGGTTGGTTGCATTTAGACGGCATACAGTTACTGCATTGAAATGCATGGTTGAGGCTTTTACAGAGAGTGGTCCCGAACTTCTAACAGACACACCAACAAAACACTGTCTTTGTCCTCTCCTCGATAATCAATCCCAAAAAGAGACATTGTGGAATGCATGTCAACCTGGATATTGATATTCATTTAATAAATTGTTGCAAAATTACGACAAGGACATTAACCATAACAAGTCAATGAAGTACAAAATGGTACTCTATAATCAGAAGAAAATAAATTGCTATTCATTTTTTTAAAACCTTGTATGCAATACTTGAACAGCAGATAGATTGGAAGCGTGCTTATCATACATATAGAGGATGGACCACGTGGTGGTCGAAAACACTTCCGATGCACCCCATCTATGCACCATACCTCCACCCCCTGCTTTTCCTGCTTCCGTCATCGGGTAATGCGACCCCCATCTTACTTTTAATTAATTTTGCGCGCGACATTTAACTGGTTTGGTGTGTGCACAATTACCGAATGTCTGTATCTTAAAGTTATATTCCCATCGGTCCCCCCGCTAACCCCCCCCCCCCCCCCTCCTTCTTCTCCCAGGGTGATCCTGTACAGAGACGCGATCAAACTGTGTTCATTACATTAATGTTTTATCCAAATATTTCATTGCTCGTCAATCAACTGACAAATTGAGAAAGTCAATTACATTAATAAACCGCACACTGAGTGAATGAGAGGAGACACTTTGACAGAATACACAAAAGTCATTCATTTCTGATAATCGAATCACATCGACCAATGGCAGGCCGGTATGTAAAGAAAAATTGGGCCCCGGTGTTCACAAAGTACAAATAATTGTATTGCTGCCACATTGAGTAAAGTGATTGAAATTGGGGCGATCTTTCAGGTTTTTTTGTTCTTTTGCTCAAATTAATCCAGATCTGCTATATTTGGATGTCAATAATTTTTTGATTACTCAATGAACATTTTCATTAAACGTTGCTCATTTTTTGTATCAATGGTTTGAGAAAACGGTGGTTACGAATTATACTTTTCTGTTGAGCATATTCATGGGGATATTTCTGGATGTCAAACGACAAGGTTTAGATCATTATGTCAGTAAAACTACATGCAGGCCTTGGTTCTTTTAATTTCATTTTTTTCTCTATTCCCCCCTAGAGTTAAGATTTCAGTATTAAGACGGCTCGACAATAGGTGTACACATTCATACCCTAGAACAAATTTTCAGTCTAATTAAAATTAGATGTTCCGAATCGCGCTACCGCTTTTTTCCAACGTAATTCAAAAACTCCTCTGAGTTTCCGTCTACCATGAATCGTATAAATTTGAATTCTATTAAATTGTTTCATTTCATACTTTGACGGTCTAAATGACAAGTTAACTTTACATCGCCCGGTCTTTTCATGTATATTACTTTGTGGAATTTATATTTTGACGACGCCAAAAGTTCTGCTAACATGTTATTTTGTTAAAATCCACATTCCCTCCCCTGCGCTGCCGATAATCCCACTGTGTCTTAGTGGTGCCCCCTGGTGTCCATTCTGCTTACTTACACAGACCGACTTCGTGGCGACGTTGTAACATATTTTACAAACATTGGGGAGGTGATTTGTTGTTTTAGATTGCTACATTAGTACAAAATAATATTCACTTAATAGAATGTTTCAAAGGCATTCTTCGTGAGTACTTCTATTAAAAACATGTTTAAAAGGCAAAGTGTGTAATCTTGGCCATCTTTATGATAAATCTCAAGTGTCTTTCCCGATGTGGTTTATCAAAAAATGTCCGTTTCATTTTAACAGGAGCATACATATATGTAGTATCTTTTTTTTTTTAAGAGTGCGTACATCTTGTGTGTGTGTGTGTGTGGGGGGGGGGGGGGGGGGAATTCCACTTCGCTGTAAAAGGGATCGGTACTATCAAAATACTTACGTTCATTCATTCATTCATTGTAACATTTCTAAATTATAAAATTTGCAAAGTTAATATCATCTTTTACTCAGTGGAAATAAAAGAAGGTCCCAAAATGAATGATAATTTGTTTATGCCTCTTTCTTGAAAGCTTTCGCTTTTGTTCAAGAGATCAAATTAATAAAGGTAGAAAACGAGCAAGACTTGTGCAGGACACGCGATGATTATCGGGAAAACACAATCAAAATGAACGGCATTGAGGTGCCGAAGGAATATGTTTAAATTAAAGTACTGAACAAACAAACAAAGAGAAACTCCGTTCCTAAACCAATTAGAAGTCGGACAAAACCAAACAACAGTAGCTACCAGTTTTCCCGGGGACGAAAGTCTTTATTTAAAAGGATTTTAACAGTGTTCCAGATACACAATTAGACAATGCCTTAATTAGTCGAACATAGAAAAATATTTACAAATTCAGCTTGAACTATTTAACAGTTCAGAGTGTACTGTTTGCTATATAGTTGATTTTATGGCTAAAATTCCTGGAGCGCGCACAAAGACAACACAAAACCGCCGCCAACTCCCCCTACAATAAACCACTACAAAGACAACAAAAAAACCGCCGCCCACTCCTCCTACATGTACAATAAACCACTACAAAGACCACACAAAAACCGCCGCCCACTCCTCCTACAATAAACCACTACAAAGACAACAAAAAAACCGCCGCCCACTCCTCCTACATGTACAATAAACCACTACAAAGACCACACAAAAACCGCCGCCAACTCCCCCTACAATAAACCACTACAAAGACAAAAAAAAACCGCCGCCCACTCCTCCTACATGTACAATAAACCACTACAAAGACCACACAAAAACCGCCGCCCACTCCTCCTACAATAAACCACTACAAAGACCACACAAAAACCGCCGCCAACTCCCCCTACAATAAACCACTACAAAAACCACACAAAAACCGCCGCCAACTCCTCCTACATGTACAATAAACCACTACAAAGACCACACAAAAACCGCCGCCAACTCCCCCTACAATAAACCACTACAAAGACCACACAAAAACCGCCGCCCACTCCTCCTACAATAAACCACTACAAAGACAAAAAAAAACCGCCGCCAACTCCCCCTACAATAAACCACTACAAAGACCACACAAAAACCGCCGCCAACTCCCCCTACAATAAACCACTACAAAGACAAAAAAAAACCGCCGCCCACTCCTCCTACATGTACAATAAACCACTACAAAGACCACACAAAAACCGCCGCCCACTCCTCCTACATGTACAATAAACCACTACAAAGACCACACAAAAACCGCCGCCAACTCCCCCTACAATAAACCACTACAAAGACCACACAAAAACCGCCGCCCACTCCTCCTACAATAAACCACTACAAAGACAAAAAAAAAACCGCCGCCAACTCCCCCTACAATAAACCACTACAATGACCACACAAAAACCGCCGCCAACTCCCCCTACAATAAACCACTACAAAGACCACACAAAAACCGCCGCCAACTCCCCCTACAATAAACCACTACAAAGACCACACAAAAACCGCCGCCCACTCCTCCTACAATAAACCACTACAAAGACAAAAAAAAACCGCCGCCCACTCCTCGTCTTATAAATCCCCACAAAGACAACAGAAAGACCGCCGCTTACGCCTCCACCCACAACAAACTACCAAAAAAACAACACAAAAACCACCGCCCACTCCTCCTCCTCCTACAATATTGCCAATGCGCACAGGTTTACATTTTATAGTAACTAAAAAAAATTAACTCCTTCCATTGAGTTTATATATGAAAACCTTTTAATCTACAAGATTTGTCAATATTCCTAATCTTAACTCCCAAAAACTTGTCAAAAAGATTGATTAATGTTTCATAGATTTAAAACCAGAAGTCAATCGTACATTGAAACGATACGACCTTGACGCAATGTCAAACTATGTTCTCTTGAATCTACTAATCAGAAAGTAAACACCCAAGCTATAGTTTCGCATTTTCATGCCACATTCAATGTTTTATCCAAAGCCCATGGGCCAATCGCTCGCTTGAGAAACAATACCCAACTCTGACCTTACATGTACTTAGACCGTAAAAGCCAACTACATAGCTTTACAATATCAAATACATTACAAAAAAGTATCGATGCAAACAAAGTTTATCAGAGAGTTATATACTGAGCATCTTAAGAAAAATCCTTCAAATTATCCAAACTGATTGAAATTCAATCTTTTGGATTAGCAATAGTGGGTCTTAAAAACAACAGATTTATCCTAGATTTCTTAAGAACCAATATCAAAATTCAATGTATTGACCGTACTCATCAGCAGAACTTCTGTTAAATTACTGACCACTTTTCTGTACAGTATTGTGGTACATTTAGCACACGTATTTATTTTTTTCAGGATACCAGAAATCTCTTGAAAACGAAATGTTATCTCGTGAAAACAACATAACTCGTAAAATCGACTTATTATCTTGTAAAAACGACTTATGCCTCGTGAAAACAAGATGATATTTCGTCAAAACGACTTTCCTCGTAAAAACGACACATTTTCTCGTGAAAAGAACATACTGTGGTTTCATCAATATTCGTTGAATACCAATTTTCGTGGACTTCGTTGTAAAGTTTATCCATGAAATTAAGTGTTCATTGAAGTGCACTTTCTACTAATAATTTTTATTGAAAGGGCCATTGACCAAGAATTTACGTATATATCCTTGAAACTGTGATTTTCACTTTATCCATGAACATTGATACCCTTGAATATTACTGAAATCACAGTATTATCTCGTGAAAACGATATATAATCTCGTGAAAACGACACATAATCTCGTGAAAACGACAGAAAATCTTCAAAAAAAGACATCGTCTTTCGAGTTTAGTGACCCATTGAATATTATATCATAATATACATGTACCTCAAGTACATACCATACTTAGTAATGAATTATTTATTAATGTAAAACTGTGAACAAAGAGTGAAACAATCTCTCTGTTTTGAACCCTGTTGAGCACGTTTCCCAATGATCTCTTTCTTCTACATACATAGACGTTTGACAAAGAATGCTATTAAATTCAACCTAAAAACATTTAAAGTATCGCAATCAAAAGTCATTTTCAGAAGATTTAAGAAATGAAGATAATAATTTTTCTATTGATCGACGTATCAAAGAAAAAATTGACCGGAAAACTTCATCAATGCGCGTAGCGCATTGATGAAAAAGTTTTCCGGTCAATTTTTTCTTTGATACGTCGATCAATAGAAAAATTATTATCTTCATTTCTTATCATTTAATAAAACATTTCAAATAAAAAAATGTTAAGTGTCATTGATCAAAAATGTAAATAATGTAAATGAAGCGGCGCGTATGAATACAAAACAACAACAGCAACAATATTCAAAATGGATGCACCTTCAGCTGATGCAGAGCTACTTAGTTGAATTAATGGATTAAACACAAATAGTGAGTTCAAATCTTAACCGGCTGAATTGAAAACAAAAGGAAAATACATGCGATAGCTTGTGATATTATTCACTGTGCTGAAAAATTCGTAATAAAACTAGTTAGCATGTGAGATCGCTGGAATATGCAACTGGACATAACCATCCAAGGAGAGGCGATCGTGGACGAAAATAGTTGATATGTCGACAAAGAATAGTATGTATAAGCGACATTTGTAAACGTTGTGGTAACTAGCTAGCCAGTGATGTACTTAAATGGTATTTCTGCCGCTTGCAATGCGCCGAAGGAGTTGATGCATTACTCATAGCTTTTCTTTACGACGCTTATTCTGATGACAGATGATGTACGTGTGTAAATTTAAAAAATTATAGTTACCAAATTTGAACAGCAGTGCTACCGTGAAAGTTTATAGGCCTATATGTTCGTTATAATAATATTCCTGGAAAAGGAACAGCCAGCCTCGCTGTAAATGTTGATTGATCTCAAGCAGACGAAATCGTGAGAAGACGCTTAATTTTCTATTTCGTGAATCAAATAATGTGTTTTATTTATTTCTGAAGGTTAAACTTTTCAAGTTTTTATATTCACAAGGTTGCATTTTGTTTGCTGACAATAAAACAGACACAACTTTACATTTTGTTGACAGTGTTTATCTTGGAAATTCCCGTTCTATAAATAGTGTTAGATCAGAACAGTTGAGAAAAGTAGATCCGGCAAAAAATTTTTATTGATGCAGGTATCAAAGAAATTTTTCAACCAATCAAAAGCGCCGATATCTCATCAAACGAATAAATATTAAATGATATTTTTTTCTGGTGTCTAAAGAAATAAATAATTACGTGTCCTACATGTATCACCGTACTACAGCCCCCATTTTTCCAGATTTTTAAAAAATAATGTTTTTTAAAAGTAACCTACACGCTTTGTTGCCTCCCAAAAATCGTTTTGTCAAACTTCAAATTCCCCATAACAACTTGCTTCGATATTAATTCACAAATCTGCTTTCCAATTTCTCCAGAAGAACGGATTTGGTATAAATTTGTAGGAATAGAGAGGACAGAAACAGAGGGATGAGAAATCTACACCGGACAAAGTCAACAGAAACGCCCTCTTGAGCTTTTAGCTCAGGCGAGGTAAAATCCCAATATGCTGCCAGCAAAGGAATGAATTAAATATTCTAGACTAAAACGCATTTTACATGTGGTATTTAACTTTAATTGACTTCCATTTCACTCCTCAAGTGAAAACTGACATAGATAACAATGATACCAGCTCCGTCTCACAATGAAGTGAACTAATACACAGTATTAAAAAGGTGCTTTTACATGGACATCAAAAGGATATCAAATTATCGGATTGCAGCTGTGGTGACATACCGGTAGTTGAAATTAAGTTGTGGGTCAAAAGTTCTTATGCGACTGACTAGTATATAAGCAACAAATGATTAGCTATTGTCTGATGTATGGTGTAAATTGTAACAAAATGCTGGGTGAAGGATTTTTGTTGCATCAGTTTCAGACAAAGTTTCATCAAAATTTATGAATATAAAGTGGATATAACATTTTTCTGAAGATATCTCTGCATTCTACCAGTTTTTACTAACACAAATGATGTAGCAATATATATTGTATAATAATGTCAATAGTAAAATTAATTTCACTATCATTAAAGAAACAATCTACAATGCATGTCATTACTTTTTATTTTAGAAATCTGAAAATTAGAAAAGAGTAAGGATAATTGGCATACATTTTCCCCACTTCTGAAAGTATGGGTGATTTTCATGGATTCATACTTTTTTGTATTTGAGTTTTTTTCTGGATAAAAATGGCATATGTCCTTTCTTGAAATTGAGTTAGGTAAACTCAAAATGCTAACTTTTATATAATGCAATTATCTCCAGGTTATACTGATAAAATTTTAAGACTGTTTCAGTTCTATATTGGTACCATATTTCAGCTTTGAGCATAATGAAGAAAAGTTAAGAGTCGTCAAAATCCTTAATTAAACAGCTGTTTAAAAGATGTGCGGACATGACGTTATGCTGAATCAGAAAACAAGACTTTTAAAGGGATCTAATTCTGCACACTAAAAACATTAACAAAAAACCGTTTACAGTTGTTTTTGCAGGTTTAACACAATACTTCTAAATAAAAAACCCAATTCCTCCAAGAGTCAAAAATGCAAGCAAACATAACTCTATTTCCCGGTACATGTACTTAGAACAATTTAATACTGGTATTTCACAGCTGTACCAAAAAAATGTACCTATGTTACAGGAAAAAACCCCAAATGCTTTCTAATAATAAAGTAGAGAACGAGAAGGAGGGATTTGATTATTGGGGGGGGGGGGGGGGGGGGGGTTACCCTAAAGAAGTAAATGCTGAATATTCCCTGACCAGGCTGGACCCATATTTACATTCAATTAAACAGTTTCAAAATATTTAATTGTCAGAATGTTATTGACAACAGGTTGGCTGAGGTTCTTTAAACAACTTCAATAACTTCATCAAATTAGAAATATTATCAGAAAATATAACTTACGAAATTCAATACAAATATCTCTCGCGTAATATCTTACAATATATAAACTTATAATATAAAACATCCCATTTTTTGGTACCATTTATTTCTGGGGTTCAGAGGAAGGAATCAGATGATGGACACAGATAGAATGGAATCACAACCTCTAGATGATGGTTACAAATGTACAAAAAGACCCACACTCTGATGCTAATCACCTTTTCTACCATACACAATGTAAAACTTATGTTCAAATATTTGAAAAATGTCAACTAAACAAGGAGACAAAGCTGAACCTCCGACCCCAGATGAATTCCAAGATTACATAAAATAACTTCTTACACGGCATTACTGTTAGTTTTCAATCAAACTGAAGAGACTAAGCACAAAAGTTTAATTATTCCATTATTTTTGTCCATTTCATTATATTTGCATGTTGCCCCTGCATGTATAGAGAATAAAATGCATCATTCATACACAATATAATATATATATTATACAGTATAATATTGCAACATAGAGAAAAATATTCATTTTCTCAATAAAATAATCTGAATAAATACTAAATATATAACCATAACTGTTCTTTAGTATCGCAATCTATAAATAGGATTTGTTTAACACACTTGTATGACATCATGAAATAACATCAATCTATTTGTGTCAACATCACAACAGAACAAATCGAGGCTACTCCAGGATGTGAAAGATGAGTTCTAAGACGACCGAACCCCCGCGACAGAGAGGGACGGCACTGTGAATGACGGGGATTAACTCGTTGTCAAGATCATTCATGTACAGGTCAGGTAATTTCTCCTCATTGCCTCCAATATCATAGCCCACCTAAAAGTAGAGAGAGATGTTCACAGAATATTTCAACAAATTAATATGAACAAAACATTGACTAGGAGTATGCTTTTATTTATAATTATTACATGTTTACAAGTAATTAACTAACTGTAGTCCAATCTCAATAAGACTGCCTTGAGCTAGTGCTATGAATTTAAAACCAAACACAGTAAAATGATGAAGCCATCACAGACACTTCATAAGGATTGCTTTTCAAAGAATTTGAAGAAAATCAAGAATACCTTGTCTGTCTCGAGGGTGACCCGTAGCCCAATTTTGACCAGGTTTGCCTCCTTCAGCCGGTCCAGGTGAGGGGTGAGGGCAATGCAGGCAGCATTGGCGAGTGTCTCCGCCATCCGACTAACGTCCACTGGCTCACGCGAGCCACCATCTTTGTTCTCGATAAAGAATACATCCGTCCAGCGGATGACTCGGTGTTCCCCAGCGTAGTCCGTGGCGTGGGGAATGTGAACACTAGTGATACCGTCCATTGCTTTACCATCTATTGGACTCTTTACTCTGTAAACAAACAGTCTCAATCTTAAGGACTTTTTACTCCGTGAACAAGTACAGTAATAAGCATTAATTTCAATCTATTGGACTCTTTGCTCTGTGATCAAGTAATAAACTTAACACATTTTTTCACTATATAGTCAATTAATAAACATACTACAGATTACATGTTTCACTTCTATTCACTACCATAATTACACATTTACAATTGTAACTACAAGTTTATTTTGGGTTCACATTTGAAATACATTTATCACAATTATGAGTATCATTGGTGACTTTTCAGTGAACACCCAAGGAAAGACAACCATGACATTTTTTTATATCTTAATGAAGTTCAAAGCTAAGAAAGTCAGTCTCCTCCTCAACCTTCTTACCCTATGTTAATGTGTTTGTCCTCGCGGACCCATTGAATGAGGACCACTTCATCGGGTGACTGTGAGGACAGAGGACCGCAGGCTATGGTGAAGTCCTTCATGTCCTTGATGGACTGTTTGAGGGCGGCCATGGACTCGGGCGTGATCTGGACCATCAGTCCGTCCTCCACAATGCTCGACTTGGCCTTCAGTCCGGAACTTGGCTTCAATGCTCCATTGAACACAACAAAACTTGCCCCTGTCACTAAGATAAAAACATGCACATTTAAAATTTTTCTATCTATAATTTAACAAACTGAGATATTGAAAAATTTTCATGTGAAAGGTTGTCCTATAATATAAATGACCATCTTAAACATGAATATTCAATTTACACTTCTATTGAACCTATAATTTATTACAAAGCAGGATTTCTACCTTTCAATGCCTGTGAATTTTTTTCAATTTTTCAAAGATTCTTCTGATTAACCATACTCAGATGAACATGCATCTGATCCACCCCAATATCATTGTCTTACCTTTCCGCGGCTTGTTCTGTATGTTGATGGCCTGAGTCTGATAATTTCCGTCGTCGTTTTGGATACACACCAAATGTGAGTCGGCCTCCGTACTGAAGCAAGCTCCGATGGCCATCACATGCTCATTGCTATTCTCCACTACTTTCATCAACTGTGTAAAATGATAATTGTATCAGCCTTAAATCACATGTATCAGGTACCTGTATTTAATATTTGGGAAGACAATGATCAACTCCAAGGCGATTTTTAGTTGATTTAAAAACAAAGTTCTATTGTGTCATATAAAAAGGCAACTAAAGACATTAATAGATATAAAGAATGGCACATTGTACTACATACAAATTAACCAAATAAGTATCATGTACCTTAGGTTTACACTGATTCCTTGTCCTTTTCAGTCAAATTGAATCATGTACATCTATAACCTTGTACAACTGTGTATTTTTATCAGACAGGTAATTTATAAAAATACATACATATTTACATAGTGCTAATTTATAATTGGATACTCAGCTTGTATGCAAGAGATTCCTCAGATAATACAGAATACTCGGAGGCATTACCTTGTGTAACTTGCATCTTTGTAACAGGTAACTTAGTCATCCTATCATGTATTTTAGGTCTTTGTATAGAGTAACTTACATCTTCGTATCGATTGCGGGGGAAGTTGATGGTGGTTCGTTTATCCTGCATGTGGATCGTGATCCCGCGGATCTGAGGCAGCATGTACTGGAAGTTCCTGAAGTCTGCCAGGAGATTCATGATGGTGTGTCCAATCTCAAAGAACACTGGTTTACGATTCCGAATGCTGATTAGTGGACACGGGTAGTCTACAAAGATAAAAAAATAAAATACATTCAAATCTGAAATGTCTTCTTTTTCTTACCATTATACTCTCTCTCTTTCTGTCTCCTTTATCTTATTTCTAACTAAGATCTCTTCATTGACTTAATTTATCTATTGAAAACAGATTTTAACCATTGGTAATTAACAGGTTAAACCTTTTTGTGTAAGACTTGTTTGTTAAATGCTTTTGAAGGAAACATGGTAAGAATATTCCTATATAAAGTCACATTGACTCTTTTTCAAATTCTTTCTTAATAAAAATAAATGCATAAACAGTAACTACAGTAACTTAGCAACAATATCTATTAAGTGTTAAACAAATAAAGATGAAACTACAATACAGAACAATAGATCTTACATCTGTACTCTGCTCCTAGCCTCAACAGGAGGCGGATAGGAAAGACTTTGGCCCAGGGCATTTCCCACTTCTGTAGGAGAATCCCAAACAGGTATGGAGGAGTGGGTAACACCAGTTTGTGCAGACACTGGAAGGTCGGCTTGATGTAGAGGAATCCCCCGTGGTCACGGTCGTCGAGGAATGTCTGGGTGAAGATCGAGTGACCCATGTCTGACACTGTGATACCTGTAGTGTAAAACAAAAGTCACTCACCATATATAATATTACACTAAAATCAACACCACAATATCTGTACTTATAATGGAAACACAAAATTACTTGTTTGCAAATTCATAACTAAAAATGATGCCTCCATACAATTAAATTATAAACATGGATACATGTTAAAATTGTCTCTGCTAGGATTTGAACCAGTCTTTGGACATAAAATGAGGCAAAATAGACATCAATACTGCCAACGTTGGGGGCATTACTAGTATGTGATGCTGTCTCTACCTTTGCCTGCGTCTTCATAGACGTGGTACAGATGTCGGAATATGTCCAGAGGAATCATGTCCTCCTCCGGCAGGCTCTCCAGAATGATCACAATTTCATCCTGACCGACGGTACACATTCCCTGAGTGGTGAAGCTCCAACACACTCGGTTCACACAACAGTCCACTGTAAGTACCACAAAGTCACAGTGTACGAACACATAACACTGGTTACACTCAAAAAGTTACTAAATTATCACTTACCAGGTATATATCTTTTGCATTTCAAAATACTCTTACAATGTACACAATTCCATGGTGTGAGTTAATGAAAAATTAATTATTTTAAACAGGGTCACAGGGTACAAACACAACACCCCCCCAAAAAAAATTAATTACTTTCAATAGTGAGAGTTAATGCAAAGTGTGGACACTACATTTATTCTTTGTAAACAGACAACTTGGATGCAGACTTTTATAAGGAACTTGCATGCATTTTAAAGATGTATAGTAATACATAATTATGTTTCTTTGCTATCAGGTCATTAAAACTTTAGGTTCTGATAAAGTAATACAACTTACATGACAGAATCTTGATCAAGACATGGAGATTAGAGCAAAGAGCAAAAGTCACAGGGTCAGCATCTTCATCTGAAATTGAAAAACTAAACTCTATACCTTCATTTTATAAATCAAATATGATTCATATGCAAAGACATATTAGTAGTTAACATCTTTTCTTCTCTTAATTTAAAAAAAATTAGAAGTAAAATCAAAATAAGAAAATCAAGATGTAAATGATAATGGTATGTTACCTATGTACCGGTAGGTATATATAACACCCAGCTAGATAGCTACCGGTACATGTATACAAAGTACATGTATTTTGACACAAAGTATCAAAACTCAAAGTACATTGTAGCTTATAAGAAATAAAGTAGATTTAGACATCAGACAGTGTTACCTTTTATTTGTGGTAAGTACTTCTCCATGGCAGGCTGATCATCCAGAATTACCTCTGATTAAAAATAACAAACACAGGTATTACAGAATACATAGGATCGGAGGGTATATGGCTGAATCATCATCAATCTTATGAGACCTACCTTCATTTGATTTGACTGAGAGAACTACGGGAGGTAGCCCAGTCTCTGGAATCAGGCATTGAGTCCTGGACATCTCACCTGAGCGCACTCGTCTTCCACCCCCATCTACATAAATTTACACAGACTTTTTGTAAACCTCATGATTTGGAAGAAACTTATTTGTTAATTGGATGATAGCTCCTCCAATACAATTTTTAGTCTCAACCTACTGACTCATTTGACTTAATATAGATAACTCTACAAAAATTTACCTGCACTAGATTTTTCAACCCGTTTCTGATTGCGTGTGGATCGTCGCAGTGGCAGGCGGGAGGAGGCCTTGTTTGATCCGTCTAGTTCAGTGAGGTCACCACCAGGCCGAATTCCATCAGAAAATATCACTTGTTTGGGCTCCTGGCGTCTCTGGCTTCCTATAAATAGATTGACACATATAGGAGACAGCATAAAAAAACCCATTAAATTATTGAGGTCATAAAAGGCAGATACCTCCTCTGAATCAAATCTTACATGTCTCATGTCATGTCAACTTTTATAAAACATTTCCAATAATAATCTAAATTGTAATTAGCAAGATTGAAATGACCTACAATGCTGTTGTGCCTCTAAAGTTCGGGACAAACTTTAAGTGAGAGATACTCTCTTTTGAAAGGCTGCACTACTTTCCTGTGAGTTAATGTACATCTGTATGTATATATTTTCTGTTTTAACCAAGACATGTCTAAGTACATGTGTACTCACCGTCCCTCTTCAGAACACCTGCTGGGGTGGTGGCAGCAGGTGCTTCACCTGAGACCGCTGCACCCTGCACCCCGCCACTGTACACAGCCGCTGTAGAAAAGCAAAGCAAAGCTGGTCAACAAAAGATACTGCTGACAGAAAAGCCAATAAGCCTAATGCACACCACTAATAACACAGTCAAATAAACTATACTTCCAACAGCAAAGCATTACAGCACAACAGCACTAAGTATGAAATATGCTTCAGAGGAGTTCACTGACCATTTATAGTGTATGCAGCATTAAATAAATACAGCCCTATTACCCATCCCCCAAAAAATTAAATTGCTGAACCAATTACTGTAAAATTGATGTGTTTGAGACCTGTGTATGGTTGTTGCTGATTACCTTCCAGGATCTGGTGACAAGGAACACACACCCGGGCCTCCTTGTTATCCATGTAAGGGAGGCGACTCTTCAAGTTACAGCAAGCGGAACACAGAACCTGTCAATGTAAGGGGTGTACAGAGCGCTCAGAACAATACAAACTCGTAGTAATCATCAGGAAAGTTTCTTGACTTTATGGTAATCTAGGAGCAAGGTCTTTTATTTTAACAATTTGTACATTATGCAGTAAACCAAGTATTATACATGTAATTTTTTCATTAAGGAATGACCACGAAGTGACTAAGAAGTAATCCACAACAATCAATTTTTACAAGAGGGTGTTTTAATCTTATCTCATAAAAATTAATTGCATCCCAATAACAGTTGATTTACAGCACTCATTATTCCCTGTTTTGCCGGACAAAGAATCCCTCACCTTTCCACAGCCTCTACAATGGTGTCTCCTCTTGGTGAAGGTAAACCTGAGGTCACAGCTCATACAGGTGAGAGCCTGACTGTCTGGGATCCACACTGGGGCCACATGCCCCACCCCCAGGGGATTAAACCCTGCCCCCTGGGGCTCTTCTGCTGATGCATTGGTTTCAGGTGCAGCATTAGCATCTACAGTACAAGTCATTTGTTTATTTATTTGAAACTAGTTATATAGATGTGTATCTCATCGCCATGCTTCACTATTACATTTACATCTTTAGCTTAGTATGTAGACAGATCAAAGAAACTCAATCATCATAAACTGACAGGAAATGTATTTATCACACCATCACAGATTTACATTCATAAAATAAATTTATCAACAAAAATCAGGAAACTAATTAATGACATTTAAATATAAAAAACAAATGAGAATAAAACTAAATTCTTAAAATTAAAATTTTGAGATATTCTATCTACTATTTGAACAGACATGCTGAACAAAATCAGACTCTTCTGAAGGAAATATTTTAGAAAAGCACGAGCATATTACTTTCTTCATCCGTTGAAAGGATTTTTACTAGCATTTACAGAAATAACAGAGAGAGTCTGTTTACCCTGATCTTCCTGTGACGTCCGCCCCTCGGGTGTTCCGTCCATATCCGGGCTGGCCTGGGTGTTGTTGGGGTACGGGAATGTATAGGGAGCTGAGGACCTCTCTTGGCCCCCGTCACCCCTAGGGGGGAGCTTCAGACTATTGGGTCTCCTCTGCTGGTGGGGAATCCCATCCCCAGGGCCCCAGGAGTGGGGACGGTCGGGTAATTGACCACCGTCCCCCGGAGGCCTCATCACAGCCTCTTCCAAACCACTTTCCTGCAGAGACAGTGCGATGGCCATGGCTAGGTCTGGATCCATCTCCTCCTCCACCGAATGACTGTTCTGAACACAAGAGTCGGTACTAACAACAGCTTGATCCCTAGGGTCCTGTCCAGCACTGGGTTCACTATGTGTGGCTACTTGTTCTACCGCTTCATTTGGCATAATGTCTGGAACCTGCGGCGGTTGGTCTGAGAGACCAGTCACAGGTTGGGAGGGCTCTTTTGGGCGAGCTCCCACACCCATATTGGGGGGTAGTGGCCGTGGAGCATTGAGATCCTGTAGGCTGTCAGGGGGCTCACTTTGTGTGACAGTGTTCATGTTCATGATGGCTTGATCCTGAGAAATTTGTTCATGTCCCACTTCTTGACTCAATTTCTCTGACTTGTCACTAGTGACATCACAATGCTGATTCTCTGTCTTTGTCTCAGTGAAATTACTTTCGTTTGCATTTTCCATTATCTGATTTCCCTTCTGAGATAAGTCAGTAAAGTCTTGGGGGTGGATCACAGGTTCCTCTGGGTCAACGTTTCTCTGTCCATCCGCTCCAACATCACCAATCACATCACCAAGGTAACTTTCCATATCAGATATGTCCACCTCTGAATCTGTGAATCCCACAGCAGTTGGTGCTACAATAGCTGGAGATTCACTGACATTTCCTGTAGCAGAAAAGGCCTCCCTGTTCACAATCCTGGCATCACTAGAGGAGTGTCCATTATTACCAGGAACTCTTGCCAGTTCCTCTGATACTGCAACAGAATCCTTTAAAGCTTCAGATTCAGACACAAATTCATGTGAGTTGGACTGTGTTTTGTCATCCTCTGAATTAGCTGGAATTGTCTCCTTTGTCACTAAAGAATCCTGTTCTTTCACAAAACTGTCATAAACCTTGACACTGGTGTCTTCACTCTGAAGACTGGGTCCATTACTGGTTGTACCCATATCATGCGTGTTACTACTGTCCAGACTTGACTGCAGGCCTTTTTGTCTATCCAATGAATTTGTCTCCTTTGAACTACTCTCCATGTTGTTTACAACAGACCTCTGCTCTCCAAATGCAGAAACAGAGGGGCCCATGTTCTCCACACTACTGGCTTTGTTCTCTATTAAACTGTAGTTCGAAGAAGTATTTGTAATCTTTGGACTTAAAGAGCTGCTGATATCACGGTCCACAGGTCCTGCATGTGAATTTGTATGAAGGGCAGTGCTGCTAGCTTCCTGGTGTTGCTGGAAGTTGCCAGCAGGAAGTGGCACTGGTTGCAGTTCTTGATTTGTTGGTGAGAGGGTGGTGTTGCTGTCAATACTGTTCACCCCCGAGTCCACAGAGTTGTAAATGGAGGGGTAGGTTTGTGGAGCAACCTGCTGATGGGATCCCATCTTCTGTGGGATGTATGTATTTCTGTCCTTTGTTTGGGAATGATAAGCTAAAGATGACCTGATGTCATCTGTTTTCTCCCCAACCTCTTGTATGTAGGTCAAATTGGACTTGTTGACCCCATTAGAGATGGCATGTGCGAGGTCAGGAGGAAAGGGCTGGTTTTCATACACGGGGGTGAACTCGTCCCGAGCCTGTACAGGATACTTGTAGTCCTGTGATCCGTTGGTGATCACATGACCCAGGTCTAGCTTATGATCACCATTAATGACCAGGTGACCTGGTTTAGCGATGTTCTTCTCCCCCACGGAACAGTGGTCGGTGACGCTGGACTTGAAGTCTGTGGAGGGCGCAAAGTCAGCCTCGGATAGGTCAAATTGATCGGTCGGGCTGTACGGGATGTCGTATGCCGTCATCTGGTTTGCATGGTTGGTGCTTGCAGTGGACCATGATGTTTCAGAGGAGACAGCGACATTGGACAGGTCCTCCCAAGGTCGCTCGTCCTTCAGGGCCACGTAGCTGGAGTAGTCCGAGGGCCGTGTCTCCTGCCCCGGACAACTTTTCTTCCCCGTCTCTGTCAAAAACAACAAATCTATCAATCAATACCTCCTCAATAAATTGAGCTGTTCATCATACAATTCCATTGTGTCATTCTACAGAACTTTATTTGGGGTGTGGGGTAGGATTAATGTTCTTTACGAAATATTAGGTTTAAATGAGGCAATAAAAACTTTACAAAAAAAAATAAACTTCAATTATGAAAGTTTTCAGAATGTACATGTATAAATTTAAGTGTAGTATATAAAAAAAATTAAAAATAGGTTGATGTATATAAAACTGTAATCACATCAAACAAGAAGTGAAGAGGATGGTATAATTTATCCTAAGTTCAAGGATAAAATCACATATTTTCCAAATAATCATTCAGTCTATGGCCTAAGGTAAATATTTATAAAAAGGAAGCAAGGGTAATTTATACCGGTATATATATATCATACATAAGTTTCTTTCCTAAAATACAAACATTTTTGAGTCAAAATCCTTTTCTTTTATTTTTGGAAAAGGTCTTTCTCATATTAATGCTCATTGAAATCAAATTTAATCCTTGCCTCCATTTAAGAAAATGCTAGCAAATGAGGGAGTTAGCAAAAATAAAAGTTCCTTATAATTATCCAAGATTTCCTTATACAGTAGTTCCTTATAAGTGAGTTATAATCCTCTAAAATAGACATGTACAGTGATTAATAACCATGGTGGTGGGAGGGGGTGAGCAATAAGGGCAATAAGATAACAGTATGGGCGATGCTGGTAATAAGCTTCACACCATTATTCTGTAAATGTATATGTATCTTGACTTTCCTTAGCCTTTGCATTAATTTTATTCCATTTTTTGGATGTTAGACACAAAATTTTCAGAAGCACTACATGGTCATGACACAAGAAACAAATTTTCAAACCCTCACCCTCTGCCTCAAAGTCATCTAAAACTTTATCCAAGTCCACAATCAAACTGTCCATGTCTGCGAGAAAGGTCACACTGTCGAGGAAAAAGAAAACTTTACAACAATTTAGCCCTTGTGTGACCTCTTGTTTCTGTATTGAATGATCATTGAAATGTAAATTTTTACCTTTTTGAGATTTCAGATTACTGTGTAACATGAAAAGTATTAAAATGTTACCATATTTCATGTTAGTGTAACGGATCATCAAGATTTATCATAATGATTGTCATATTTTTCAGAAGCAATTAAGACTTTTGACAACCTTATTAAGATCTAAAATGAAGATCATATGGCTTAAAGTACAAAAAAGCATTAATGGTAGACTTCAAATAACTCGAACTCAAAGACTGCTTCTAACTTTGAAATTGACTTAACATGAACTTACCTTTTAGTGACCTGGATAAAATATCTGACCAATCACAAATGCTGAGGTCATCTTGTTGGTCCTTTACAGCAACACAGGTACAGAGATTGGTCTTTGTCTGAGACTCATCCAAACTAACAAAGAGAAATAATAATCCAAATATTTCATAATTTACAATATCCTCAATTAAGAAAATGTCAGAGAGAGTGATAAATATTAACTGTTTGTAAATGGAACCAGTGTTTGATACAGAAAAGATACTGATCTTCCAAGTTGAGATAGAATCCAAGAAAAAGAATACAGATATCAACTATACTGATAAATCATCAGCAACTTGTTAATATCTTGGACTTCATAGCTGCTTTTTTTCCATTAACACACAATTTAAAAATCAGTTGTGTACACTTATTTGACAATGTCCAAATATATACCCTTTGCAATTACTTTCCTCTACAAATTACAAACCAGCATGGCTACTTGTATCTGCCTCTCTGCACAACACTACACTGACTACAGTCCTTATGTATGATTACATGTTCTTGTTATGACATAATCATACTGAACATTAACAACAAATCCTGTCAGTAAGAAAGTTATTTGTTTCAATAGATCATATTTTCTGATTAACTGTGAAACTGTACCGCCAATTTAAAGTTCAAAGTATCAAACAAATGTTTAGATAAATATCTGACACTCAAAATAAGTCAACAAATGTATAAGAAACAGGAATTTACAAAATAAACATTTTTTTTCTGTCATTGGTTCTCAAACACATAACATACTGGTTTTCTCTTGAATACATAAATTCATTCAAAATGAAACTTTATGAATTCATGACATATGGTCACAATCCTTCACCATCCAGTGTAATTAACTGTGTAATGGAACGAGATCTTTATACACAGGGTACGTTTCAGAAGAGGAAAAAATCTGGACATCTATGTACTAAGGATAAGGAAACATTAAACTAACTGCTAAATCAAATCAATAAAAAATGAATCAATAAACCTCTATAGAATGGACAAACATTTAAAACATATTTACAAGAGGGAAATGAATGTTATAAAATATCTATAAATAAATACAAATACGTACAGTTCTTTCATTCATATCACTGACCTAGCTTCTTCCTCCCCAAGAACTTATTTTAAGATATTCTTAAGGTCATTAAGTATATTAGAAAGTCATTTACTTTCTCACACAAAATGAAATGCATCCAGTGATTCGCTACTTGGGGATGATTAATCTTTGGTGCATTCGAAGGAAGGGTCTAACCAAATGCCTGTCTGAACCTTACCATTGTGTACAGCTGTACCGTAAATTAGTCAGTAAAGAATCGTTTACCTTTATTTGGGCGATAACTTGGTGGTTGTTGAGCTGTACAGTGCATCAATCGTCTTCTTCATGACAATCTTTAGCTGTCAGTGATCTCACAGATTATTTTCATGAAAGGTCAAGGTCGGACTAAAGTCACGTGATTTTATATTGACTTTCTGAAAGATGCGTTTGTGTAAAGTTAGAAAAACCCACAAAATGCATGTACGAAATATGACTTATATAACTGTTGGAAACATTTCATGAAAAACAGACAATTCTTATAATCTTGAGCTTGCTGTATATAAAATTAACAAACAACAATCTTGCCATTTAAAATCTAATGCTT
Source organism: Magallana gigas (assembly GCF_963853765.1). NCBI lineage: Eukaryota > Metazoa > Mollusca > Bivalvia > Ostreida > Ostreidae > Magallana > Magallana gigas. Next base: position 4,038,820 of record NC_088859.1, read on the forward strand.
CATTTGCTTTGCGCGATGGTGTCTTTTATATAATTTTGCGGCTTCGAAAACTTTCATTTGAGAGAATTTCGTGGTAAGATAAAATGAAAGTACAATTTCAGATTGCACATCAGTGTTGTAAGATACACACCAGAAAGGTGTTGGGTCTATATAATAGAGAGATGGCGAACAAAAAACAACTGTTTAAGTATTTGCTGGTTTTGGATTTTGAGGCTACTTGTGATAACAAACACCAGCCTGTCCCACAGGTAAGTACCACCAGCATGCATAACGTTTCAATGCCTAAAACTGTAACGTAACAGTTTTTCAAAAATTCAGTGTGTTTGTACCAGGGACGTATATAGTATATACGTCCCTGCTTTGTACTATGGTTTTATAGTCTGTCCCAAGTTATTGCTTCCATCAATTTTTGATGATTTTTAATAAAAGTACACATACCTGTGAGAGAAATACAATTGAAATCGATGAAAGGGAATATATCCAAGATATCTTCATTGAACAATTATCCCCTTTCACTCATAAAATTTCATAGGAATGAAAACAATTTTCTTACGGAGATTTATAATGGGAAATGTTTACATCTTTTCTCCATTCGGAATACACTCTGAATACATCGTGCAATTTTTTAACGTTATCATCCGGGCTTATTAATGGCTGATGCAATGCAAAATCTCCGTAGACTTTCAATTTTGGGATGTGTATTGAAACCTGAAGCGGTAGTGGGGGGTTTCAAAACAGATAATCTTGACATTTTTCATATTAGTGGATGAACGTAGTTTAAGCACAAAGGTATTTACTACTATTGAAATATTAAGCAAAAAGTGGTGGAAGCAAAAACTCGGACAAAGTATAGTCTGTTGATTGGTTATTATGCATAGTGTTAGTTTGGTTATTGCCTGTCCCTAGATATATATGCCGCACACCTCCTTAAATTGTTCTGTGTTATAGACCTCGATCTGAGTTTGAACGATGTACATTGTACATTCAATAGCGTAAAGAAAATCCCAAGATTTCTCTTTGAAACGCCCCTCTAGCTTGTCAGATTTCAATAAACCGCTGAAAATTAAAAGTCTATGGGGATTTTCTATTGCTAAAGAGATGAAGGTACCCGGATGATAATTCAATGAATGATTATATAATTTACGTTTTCCAAAACAGGACAGGTTGTTTATTAACTTCCGTAATAATTCAAGGTTAACATTTATCATAAGGTAGAGGAGATCTTATGATATTGAATTTGTGATAACGCAGTGTTTAAAAACAGTTATATTGACATAGTCATAATTTAAAAACTTGATAGCTCTTACTTACTCTATCAGTTATACTTGATTCCCCACTGGTAAAACATGTTGCAAATAATGGAGAGTTATGCACAGTTCCATATTGATAATATTAATAAAAACTGCAAATTTAATGTGCTCAAAAATTTGCATGATATATAAGTTTTGAAATTATTTTTCCAATTTCCTTGCTGACTTATATATATAATCTGTTGGAAATAAATTCATGGCACTCTACAGCTTATGTTGTCAATTTACCAGTACAGTTAAACTTGTTTAGTACAAACATGAATATAGCAAAATAGTGGATATCACACAGTTTTGTGGAGTTCTTGGAAAAATTCCTAACAAAGCTTTGCATAATTTTACAGTTACTTGTTACCTTTTACAGTTAATTTGGATATAAAATATTATGAATAGATTGTGCTCATTTTTAGAAATGAAAAATTACAAAATTTAAAACTTTTAATAAAGAATTTCTTTATAGTTTAAAAATTTAGCACTATCATTTAACATAATAGTTTTAATGAATTTATTTGGAAATTCACATAAATTCTTCAATTTGCAAATCTGGTAATTTTAAGTTTCAAAAAGATTCATTTTCATTTCAGCCTCGATAAGCAACAATTGTAGTCGGATGGAAGAAAACATGTATACAAGAAATTCCCTATACTTATTACTACAAATTTGTTATAAAAAAGATATAACAAATTGGATATAACAAAGTAAATCCATTGGTCCCAATGACCTCGCTATAACAGAGTTTTATTGTACTTTCCTTAGAAATATGGGTAATTTTGGCACACACCCTTGCAAACTTCAGAAGTTAAAGTGTGTGATGTCCATGACGTACCTAATATATTAGTTGTAATTTTACCTAACAGTAATCAAAATTACTCTGCTCCAATTTATGAGTTTTTTTACGATTGAATAGAATTTATGAGGCATAAATGATAAGGAAAATGAGAGAGAGAGAGTATTATTGAATTCTATACAAGCCTGAGAATATTGTTTTGTATCTGTGGGATATATCATTATGTATTCACTTTTAAGCTTGTGCATGTATGAAGAATGAGAAGAATGTCACAAATAATTTCTTATACTTTTCATTTTGTTTTTAAGAAGAGCTTTAACACCAAGCATGTCAAGAATGTACATTTACTGGTGAACTTTAATAAATCAAACATAAAATAGTATCTTAAATTGCCATGGTTTATGGAAATATATTGGAAGTCCCAAATACTGTCTCTATATGAATTTAATTTGATCTTCAATATATCAAATCTTAGGGTGTGGAAAATTTCATATCAATCCCCAATTCTCTTGAGTGCAAAATAAAGATTGGACTGTATATTAGAAGTGGAAGTGTGATCCCCCCCCCCCCCCCCCCCCCCCCTTGCTAAACAATTAAGTTTTGGAAGGGATATTACATCATAAATGTGTGACAGCAATCCGTTAAAAGGTGATGCTCTGTTTAGCCATGCTCTTCTTAATGTAAATGTCTTTCCTGAATTGTTTTTGTAGGAAATCATTGAGTTTCCAGTCATCAAAATAAACACAACTACTCTTGAATCAGAGGCCATTTTCCATACATATGTTGAACCAGATATCAACCCCAAGCTTTCTCCATTCTGTACAGAGGTAAATATAAAAAACAGTGACTTCTTTGACAGGCTATAAAAGGAAGTTAACATAATGACTAAGAAGGTCTGATAATAGCTATAAATTTAAGGTCAGTCTGAACAAAGGGCGAGATAGATTCCCATTGAAAGCACATATTTTATACTTAATAGAATTTAGAAAATTTCACCAATTTGTCGTTTAACAGAATAAATATAAGATAATTTACAACCTCCAAAAGTAGACTTGAGTAATTTTATGACCTGATATGCAGTTATCATTTTATGAACCAGATGACTGACCTCTGAGTTTGTTTCCCCACTACCCTGGCCATCTTATCAAAAGATGTCTGTTTTTTATTACATATATCAGTGATACAGGAAGTACATACACTGTATGTGAAAGTTTGATCAATGCCTTGTGTAAATTATGTAACACACTATTTGGTGTCAGTATGTAGTTTATTACATCTACTGTATTTTCGTAATCATTTTACACATGAACAGGAGATGCAAAAAAGACCAAGTAGATAATTTTTAAAATTAAAACCCAAAATAACCCAGTTAAACAGTCATTCTGAGAAATATTGGTGTCTGAAGAAAATAATTAAAGTGCTACGATCTCAATCCACCCTCAATCCCCTCATGTATACACCACATGTGATCTTTCAGTTATTGTTCTTTGAAGTGCTCCTGATGTACATGTATGTATTGTACTTACAAGTTTGTGTTGTTTTTCCTTCAGCTGACAGGAATCAGGCAGTCTCAGATTGATGGTCAGCCTCATCTCACCGAGGTTCTAGACAAGGTATGGCTAGCACAGAGTCAGGTCGCCTCCATTGTATAAATTGTTACAAGGTTTCCTATTTTAATTCAACCAACTTGCAATTCCTAACAACTTTATTATAGAGGTGTTTGTGCATTTGATAGCGTTGACTGATTTGGACATGTTAGCCAGGGTTCATCAAGTCCAGTCTGTCAATATTGCACATGCAGTAATAAACTAGTTTGCTGCAACTAATTTCAAGACCAAGCCTTTTTCAGTGAAAATATAAAAATAAATGCAGGTTATACACACTATTTTGTGGAGAGTAATATTCAGACAAGTTTCACAGAAACCTCACAAACATTATCTTGCACAAAAGTAATCAAAGTACTGAAAGTACTGTTAGACGGTGGCGTCGTTTGAAAGTGGCATATTACATGTAACAATGAGTGATGTACATCGTATGATAATTATTTTTCTCGAAAACCGCGACCAGTATCGCATACATGTACTAATACTTAACGCTTACTCGCACAACTGGTCGTGAGTTTCCTACATGGATAATTCTGTGGAAATCGTAGCTGTGATCTCACTCTACACTTGACAAATGCTGTGTCTCTTGGTCGTCATCATTTGGGAAAACCCCAAAGATTTATCACAGTAGTCTTTGTCGTATAGAAGATTGTATCTATATTTTGTATCAATATGTTGGTATCTATATCAGTTGACATTAAAACCCCGTTTGAATGGTTGCCACCACATATTGAATGAATCGAAAGCGATTTCATCACAGTACACCCAAATATTTGATTGTTTGGAGGGGAATTTTGGTTTTTTCCCTTTTGACCTTTGGGTTGACCCCGCAAAGGGGAAAAACTTTTGAAAAGTGTGGATTGGACTATTGTGCTTTAAATATATTGTAGATTTCTCAAAGTAACAAGAACAAATAAAGCTTTGGTATGATAAAATACTTATTTTTACTAACTTTTTGGGGATATATATAGTATGTTAATTGTCCCTCTCGACAGCATTTTCCCTCATTTTCTTCACGGGGAGAAAGTTGCAGTCTTGTGGATCATCACATTTGCTTTTTTTTCTCATAGTCAGTTAATACATTTAGGTGTAAAGAAAACGGAATGGGTTTACAAGAACCTGTTTGATAAAACTGGTATTGCTTTTGGAATGCACGTCATCATGAAACAGAAGAGTAAATTAATATTTTATCTTCGACTTTAGTGGATTATTTCCATTTGCTCACAACGAAAGTGAATGAAAATTTAAAAAAAATATCATACAACATTCGGTCGCGGAAGTTTCATTAATCAACGTTTTAAACATGTTTTCTATTGTATTTAGCTATAGATTTATTCAAATCATTTGAATGAATTCGGGAAAGTCACATGTATATTTTATCGCTTCTCAGTACACTTTAACACGCATAAATTACTTGCTACATTAAACTTTTCTAGTAAACTTACAACAAATATTAATCAATTATACAAAATAAGTTTTTAAAAACACCAAACAAACAAAATTCAAGCTGAACGCACGTTTTTCTGACCGTACAGCTGTGTATATAAAGAATATCGGGGGATAAGATGGCGCAACTGCCCTTTTGGTTTAGTCGTAAAATACAATTTCAAATTTAGCATTTTTTCAAATAAATATATTTGATATGTTATTATACAAGTTTACAAAATGGTAATTTCTAACTCTTATTCAGTTTGAAATATTTCAAAAAGATAAGAAAAAAATAATAAATCTTTAAGTTTTGGTGGTATCGAACCCACAACCTAAAAACCCAAGTTCTATAAAGTTTCCTAATGGCTGGTGCTCTAACCACTGAGCCATTTCATTCACAACACAAGTGCGTTGTTTAAATGCTATATGAGACTATGACCACGGATTTACGGACTTGTATTATATTTCTAAAACGTTCAATTGTTGAGCTACAAAATGACATTTTTGAACTGTAGTGGGTCATCTCTTCACATTTTTATTGAGTTCAATCGGTTTAAATTCCATTAAACCACATTTAGACAGTAAAAATAAATTTTTGAGCTCAGACCCACTCTATGAAAGAAAATGCATTGAAGTTATAAGAATATAAAAAAAAGTTTTGACACGCATACGCCAGTTTAAATCAATATATTGCAAGTATTTAAAATATTTAAAGATTACAACCCGATGTTACGTTAAATATACATTGTTTTTAATTATTTTTTTTAAAGTATCAGATTTAATAATATTTTAATTTTGCCGTATCTAATCATTCCTCATATGGGCATTTTACACGCCTTATTCACCCATCTTCTTTGATTTTATTCTTTGCATGTACTAGACAATAGATCTAGGGTTCGCAAATCCCGGCAATATTTTCGGAAAGCTATATTTCTGTAGCTCAGCAGAATTCTAGAGTCATCTATGAAGCATATTTTTTTGCCTTCATGTTTCATTATTTATCGCAAATATAGCATGGATGTATACGCTACGGCCGATGTAGCATTGCGTTAAGTGATGACACTTTCTAACCGGTGTGTATTTCAATTGTGAGTCGCAACAAACTGGCGCATTTATATATGCCCGCCTATTTGTAAATGCATGTTGACAAAATGCTGCTTACACTCGGAGACAAATGTCGAAGAAAGTTCATAATAGAGTTGTACTCGCGAGTTAAAAAATATTTGAGAACAAACGGGGCGATGTTTACGTAAATATGTAAATAATGTTATCTGTTAGTGAAAAAATGCCCCCAAACCAAAGAAAAGATTTTCTAATACATTTAGCAGGGACGGGCGCATATGAATTAATGTCATTATTTGTACCTCGCTCATCGAATTGCGTTATTCAGTTCATTGTAAAAAAAATTCGACAGAAACTGTTTAGTTAACAAAATTATTATATCTTACATTACCGTTCACAATGTACCATAAATGTATATGGAATATCGCATGTTTTTTCTCACAAAAAAGCTAGCGTTTGCTGCAAATAAAAAATACACGAGCTGACACGCCGTAAAATCCATAAGACGTTTTACAGCATATGTAAAAAAAATCTGAACAAAAAATCTTTGAAACATCGTAAAATGTAGTTTATAAACATTTAAAATGGCGACTCAATTTGCACGTGAATTTTACAATCCGACGTCGATTAGCATGTTTGAGAGAAAGTCAGCAGCAAGTAAAGCGTCAACATCTGCAGTAAATATTGTCTGATGAATATTGAGGTGCCTGTAATAAAATTAATGTTTCTACAGACTGAGTGAGGTACAAAATAAGGTACATTGTAAATCACAGGTCAGTCGAAAATTTAACACATTTGTATCTAAATTAAAAGTTTTTTGTGTGTTTGAAAACACATGCACACTTGTAGAAGAAACTGTGCCATTGATCGGTTGAAGTTCAATAAAATGTAATTTATGTAATATTCATTGTCAGTATCTGTTGTGAAATCTTTGGAATAAGCTACAACAACAAAAATATGCTGCTCAACTAAAACTAATGCGTTGAAAATGGCTGAATTTATCGATGAAGCATAATTGCTGAAATATGAAATGGCAAACCAGTTTAAAAAGTGTGTTTCTGACAATTATTTATATCATAAAAAAACAAGAAGCAATTATTGTGAGATCTCTTGACCAATTATCGCAGTGATATAGTTTATGTAGTCCTGATAAAGAGTTAAACGTCAAAACTGTCAGTTGGTGCTTATATTATTAATACCGCGTAAGCAGATAGGGTAACGGCTCATTTAAAATAAAACACAATTTCATTCATTATTTAAATGTATGTACAAAATAATTAGCAGCTATAATGCTTAAAATATCTGATAAGATTAAAATTAGTTCTCATACTGAAATCGACACGTAGATAAAACATTGTCTGTATAACACTGCATACATGTACCTAACAGAGTTATCGTTCGTTATCCGCTAGGGTCCCCGTGAGAAATACTCTTCCGGTCAGGACCGTAGCAATAGACCGTGGCTATTTATAGCCACCGTCTAAGGGTAACGGCTCATTTAAAATAAAACACAATTTCATTCATTATTTAAATGTATGTACAAAATAATTAGCAGCTATAATGCTTAAAATATCTGATAAGATTAAAATTAGTTCTCATACTGAAATCGACACGTAGATAAAACATTGTCTGTATAACACTGCATACATGTACCTAACAGAGTTATCGTTCGTTATCCGCTAGGGTCCCCGTGAGAAATACTCTTCCGGTCAGGACCGTAGCAATAGACCGTGGCTATTTATAGCCACCGTCTAAAAATTAAGTTTGTTAACAGAACCTTTTGATTCCTGATATTTAAAGATAAACTCTCTCATCCACTGAAAGGAATTGTTGTTCTGGAATCATCATGTGTATTTGCTTGGTCTATTTCTATACCATCCTCACTGATTGCTTGTTGTTTGACAGATGGTCCCTGCATGGATGGAGCAACATGGACTGCTGGATCCAGAGAACAGTAGTTTATTTGTCACCTGTGGAGACTGGGACCTCAAGACAATGTGAGTCTTTGTTAGATGTAACACGTATGTACAGAGTGGGGCCTCTGAAATATGTGTTATTGTTTGAGGTAACATGTAGGTCCAGAGTAGAATGTCTGTGAGTAGAATGTCTTTGAGTCTTTGTTAGGGGTAATTTGTATGTACAGTATAGGGCCTCAAGAAGATGTCAAGTCTTTGTGGGACATAGCACCCATCTCCATAGTAGAACCTCTCAATAGATGGGAGTCTTCGTTGGAGTTAATATGTACGTACAGAGTAGGGCCTCTGGAATATATGTGTGTTTGTTGGAGGTAACATGTATGTACAGAAAGGGACCTCTAAACATGCTTGTGTTTGTTTTGGGTAGCATATATGTATAGACTACGACCTCTCAATCAACATGAATGTTTCTAGAGTCTGTAACTTGACATACCGGTATGTCTTGAAGGTCATGACTGGGTTGGGGTAATATTGGTCATTACGGGATATGAATCAGGATATGTAATACTGTAGATTCCTAATTAAATGCGAGGAATTTATATCTGCGTAAAATCGCGAGAAGCACCCCTAATTAAATGCGAGGAATTTATATCTGCGTAAAATCGCGAGAAGCACCCCTCGCGGATTTTAAAACCTCGCCATTTTTTTTTAAGAGTTGAGAACTACAAGAAATATGGATAAAGGATCCGCGTTAACGATTTTATATTCTCACGATTTAATACAAATCAGCGGGATCGCGGTATTAAGTACTCGCTTTTTAAATTATTGTTGTTTATTGTATTTACTGTATATCATGTCAGAAGCATATCTTCTTCAGTTTGTCTCTCTGCAAAATGAATTGTTAATATTTTGAATTGTTAGGCAAACGTTTTTTTATTAGTTGGATTACGGATCCGCCGACTAAATTTATTTGACTTTTAGAAAAAAAATAAAATGCACTTTTTTTACTGACCGACATAAATTAAAAGAAATACAAAAAATAAAATGACAGGTGAAAAATATCAATAAAAACCACATAAATTGGTTTCATTCACGAAAAAAATACCTTAACTTTTACACTTTCAGTTTTAAAATTGATTGGGTTTGGAATGCGGACTTCTCTATCACACACGTGCCTTGTTGACTAACGGTGGTTTGTGTTTTATCATTTAAATGGCATACTTTCACATATCTGTCATTTGCAAAAATGACATTAAACTGTCGTTTAAGACCTTGAAACAGTGTTGTCCCACACATACTGTGGGGCAAGCGGTGTCAGAAGTTATTGAAAGGGAAAGAACCCACTTATTATGTTTTGAAGTTTTGGAAATAAAGACTTCAGACAGAAGTACAGTAGGTTTTTTTTTCGTTTTTTTTTTTTTTCGACCTACTGACCCAATTTTTTAAATAAAAAATCCGTAATCCAATTTAAAAAAAATTTTTCGCCTTAATATTTTTATCAGGGGAAGGATAAATCGAACTGTGAGTAAACATTAGGGAATGTAACAAGAAATAGTTTTGTAGATTAAACACCTTTTTATGTGTTCAACAGGTTACCTTCACAGTGTTCATACCTAAAGAAACAACCAGCAGATTATTTCCATAAATGGTGCAACATTAAAAAGGTATAGTACTCCAGATTATAAGGCAGCATGACATCATACCACAGGACTACTACATCAACCATGTCTATCTATTATACAGTACAGTATCACAGTCATTTCTATCACCCAGCATGGAATTCTATGACCATGTATGTAATAAAGAATATTGTAATGTCACACCTCATAGGAAAAAATTATCTTGTTTTGTGTTCATAAACTTGAAATCTAAAATGTAAAATGGAAATAATTCTTTATTTAAGTTCTTTCATATACCGTACATGAACTAATGGACTGGTACCATCAAAATACTTTCCAGTATATTGAATCAGCAGCTTTATATTGACAGGCTTTCTGTGATGTCACCTCAAAATTTCCTAGGGGAATGATGGAAATGTTGACTGTCCTAGGAATTCCCCACACAGGACGGCATCACAGTGGAATAGGTAAAGAATCTATACAATACCAAGAAGGAACAATCTCAACATAGGGTACCACCGCTATACAATCCCAACATAGGGTATAACCACTGTATAATTACAACATAGGGTACAACCACTGTACAATCCCAACATAGGGTATAACCACTATACAATTCCAACATAGGGTACCACCACTTTACAATCCCAACATAGGGTACCACCATATACATTCCCAACATACGGTATAACCACTATATAATTCCAACATAGGGTACCACCACTACACAATCCCAACATAGGGTACCACCATATACATTCCCAACATACGGTATAACCACTATATAATTGCAACATAGGATACCACCTATATATATTTCCAACATAGGGTACCACCACTATACAATCCCAACATAGGGAATAACCCCTATATAATTCCAACATAGGATACCACCTATATATAATTCCAACATAGGGTATAACCCCTATATAATTCTAACATAGGGTATTACCACTATACAATTCCAACATAGGGTACCACCACTACACAATCCCAACATAGGGTACCACCATATACATTCCCAACATACGGTATAACCACTTTATAATTCCAACATAGGGTACCACCACTACACAATCCCAACATAGGGTACCACCATATACATTCCCAACATACGGTATAACCACTATATAATTGCAACATAGGGTACCACCCCTATATATTTCCAACATAGGGTACCACCACTATACAATCCCAACATAGGGAATAACCCCTATATAATTCCAACATAGGATACCACCTATATATAATTCCAACATAGGGTATAACCCCTATATAATTCTAACATAGGGTATTACCACTATACAATTCCAACATAGGGTACCACCACTACACAATCCCAACATAGGGTATTACCACTATACAATCCCAACATAGGGTATAACCCCTATATAATTCCAACATAGGGTACCACCACTATACAATTCCATCATAGGGTACCACCACTATACAATCCCAACATAGGGTATTACCACTGTACAGTTCCAACATAGGGTATGGATATGTGAAGCCTATACATAAACAAATGTACTTAACTATATGGGCCATTAAAAGATACCACAGAAGTGGAATAGATAAAACATCTGTAAAATTTCTATCAAAAAGAAAGAGTACTGGTAAATTGAAATTTGCATGGTGGTACATGAGGATGGCAGGGAAACTATTTTATGTTAATTTCAAAAGATTGTCTAGAAACAAAAATAAGGTTTATTTGCTATAATTTTACAAAGGAAAATATAGATACATAGTATATGTATAGGGGAATCTATTGGTGTTTATATGGAATGAAAGGCGTGACACTGGCATCTTTCTGGCATACTTTTGCTGTAATTTTAAGCCTTTGAAAACTACACAGAAAGAGGTCTAATATTTTGTATGACCTCAAAGGTTATTGTGGTCCATATCCTTAAAATCTCTCAAGATTATGATATTTCTTTTGTCAATAAGTGGGATCAAAGTATTTTAGAATGTGATCAAAGTTACCCGATATGCAAGATTTTTGTCATATTGGCATGATATGAAATTTTAAGGAGATGTAGATTAAAGATATTCTTCATGCTTCGAGGAGTTATGTTAATTTCCTGATACATGTACATGTCACAATACAATTCAGGAATGAGGAAGACATGATTTTAATAAAGCAAAACACCTAAGTTTTACACTGTAATTCAATGACCTATGGAGACAACAAATAAAAAAAATGTTTTGCTTTAATCTTTATTTGATGTTTTTCTTCATAATTAATTTATTGTTGTGTCCATACAGATGATTGTACAAACATAGGGAACATTGCAAAGGAGCTGATAAGAAGAGGCCATGTTTTCAAGCAGACATACTACCGACATCCTTAACCTCTGACAGAGAACAAGAAATTAACCTCTGAAGGAATGGCTGAACGTGCTCGGGGCCCAGACTGTCTAAATACACCTCAGTAGCGTGTGATTTGAAGTGTTTACGCTGTGACCGACTGTATAACGGATCATAGTGTTCCGTCAGCAGAGCCTCCACAAACTCTGGCCACTGCTGTCTCTCCCCCAGAGTTATCCAGTCCATCACTCTAGAACCACTGTGATGTTTTTGAAGTTTTAATAACTGTTCTTTTGTAAATTGAAAATTTTCAATATAGTCTGGATAAATCTGTATGATGTGTTGTATTCTTTCTTCTAAAGGTAAAGTTATCTTAAAATACTGCGATTTTCCCATTTCTTTGTGTAATACACTAGGTACATGTAATTTTCCAATCTTAACACTCTCGGATTCCATCCAGACAACTTTATCAGGATTAAATCTCCGCAGTCTATCCACAATCAAGGAGTCGAACCATTTCTGTGATGGCTGCGATCCATTTATGTCCCATCCCAGAACGGAACCCTTGTGATTAGCTAGACCCTCCAGGTCTAGAACTTGTTCACCAAGGGCAGATAACTGAGATAAAAGATGGGTCTTCCCCGAGCCTGTTGGACCTAAAGAAACACAGAAAAGAAAGTTGTAATCAGGAAGCTAAATCAGATACCAGTATATTAGATCATCAAATAATTTGTTTTGATTGTAAACAAGGGTTGTTTTAGTATTTTTATTTATCTACATACATGTCATGCAGGTATTTACTTCTGACATTAACTATGTCTTGTTTTCTTGATGATTTCAAATTCTGAAGTAAAACTAAAAATTACATTTCATAGATAAGAGGATAAATTGGCCGGCTCTTAGGTTTACCTGATAAGACCTTGAAGGTGAACTGTGTAGGTAGCTTTTCTAAACATTCCTTAACTTTGGCTTTATAAGTTTTGTATCCTTTTTCTAAAACAAACACATTAAATCCAATCTGTGCCATCACTATGGCAACACTTTGTGATCTCTGACCTCCCCGCCAACAGTAAATCAAGGGAGAGTACTCCTTTGGTTTTTCTGTTACATGGTCGTGAATTATTTGACTGATATTTTTTGTCACTAATTGAGCTCCATAAATCCGTCCTTTGAATGAATCCTCAGAATACAGTTTCCCGACCTCATGTCTTTCTATGTTACTCAGAACAGGGAGATTTATGGCCCCTGGAATGTGATCTTCTTTGTATTCATCGGGTGAACGGACATCGATCACTTCATTGACGTTTGGGTTGAATGGATCTGCAATTACCACAGGCAATCGAGACTTGGAGAAATGACGAAAAAACTGAGAGAACACTCGGCATTGTAAACGACTGCATGGAAGAGAAGGCATCTGTAAAAGATTACAAAACAGTAGAGTTAACATTTTTTACTGGTATTATCGCGAGTTCTGTTCTTATGAACTAACACATAAGTCAAATTTAAGGGATTAAGGGACACGTCGAATGTTGCTTCATAATTCCTAGTCTTTAACAAAGAGTCTATTTGGCTAAAACTACATGAAAAATAAAATTAGGCACAAATTCTAATTGATAAAAACATCAGTAGGTTAGAATGTTGGTAAAAATATCAGTTTAAATATTACAAATATAAGATTTTATGCTATATGTTGCTCATCTTGAAACATCATCAAATTATATGAAAATAATGTTCTTGGATATTCATACCATTGGATACTGTAGTGTGGTTGACACAATATCGTATATTATATGTTACAAAAATTGAATGATAATCATTTCATATGGAATGTAAGATACAATGTTTATCAACACACTTATATTAAATATGATATTGAATCCTATGATACTATAAAATATTGTGTCATATGTTATATCATATGATATAATAAATTATTGTAATGATACAATATGATATTATAATATCAAGTTAGACATGATATTGTACATCATATAATATGTTACGGTATTGTGTCTTGTTATACATAATCAATGTATATAATCACATAATACAGATCATAACACATGATACAATATAGTATCATATGATACAGAGAATAATAAATGTCAAATCTGTATCACATCGCATATCAACCCTTCAGCCATCCGGCTGATCAAGGAATGATATCAAGGAATGATATGGGATGTGATACAGATTTTGACATGGATTGTTGTTTTTATTTTATTTGAATTTAGAAAGCTAGTTTTCATTTTTCATGCTGAAAAAACTTACAAGCATATTATTATTATCTTCAAACCGCGTATTTTCGACGTCCAAATGTATTGTGACGTCATCTATACTAAAAAGATTTCAATCAAGACGTCATAATTTCGACTTCAAATATGCATGGAAAAAGAGAATAAGATCCGAGGTAATCCAAATAAAAAGTACAATGGTGTTCCGGAAAGGTAAAATAAAGGGTGTGATAAAGGGTGAAATAAGGGGTATTGATATGAGGTGTGTGATAAAGGCGTGTGCCACTGTTCATATCAGGGGTGCAAAACTCTGTATTTTATACCAAGTATGTAATAAAATATAATATAACAGAAAACATCACAATATTGTAACTTAATAAATGATATTATATTGTATGATACAATATCATATGATACAATTATTATATTAAGTATCATTGATACAATATTGTATCATTTGATACAATTATAATATATATTGCAATAAAATATGATATATTATCATGTGATAAAATAATAATTACATAATACAATATCAGGCTTGGGGTAATGCTAAATGTAATGGTAATGCATTGCAATGCATTACAAGTTTTCAAAGTAATGCTAGTAATGTGTAATGCCACAAAATTAGCATTACAAGTAATGGTAATGAAATGCATTACCTTCAAAAATCTAGTGTAATGCTGGCATTACATGGCATTACTTTGCATTACTATGCTTATTTATGCATGTTCACTTTTAAAAATGTGATAAATAAATGAATAGCTGAAATTATATTTGATTAAAATTATTTTAAAGAAGAAAGAAATAATTCTTTAGATAAAAATGTTTTAGTTGTAGTATAAAAAAGATTTTTAAAATGTTCATTTTATTGAATTGTAATATTACTAGATATAACAACACAATTCCTTAACATTTTAAGAGTGTTGTAATTAAGAGTGTGAAATCATTTAAACAATATACTCCAATTAGTTTTCTTGTCAATATAGAATGTGTCAACAACTATGCCCTCAGGATAATCCAAGTATCAAAACAATCTATTGTTATAAGAAGTGCTAAACACCCCAATCCCCTTCCCTTGACTATGTCCCAATAGAATAGAGGACAGACATGCACCTTTAATTTAAAAACAAAATGAATGCACTGTCCATCCATGATGAAAATCAAAATCACTTCCAATATTATAACCAATTTGAAAGTAATCTCTCTCTCTCTCTCTGTGTTGTATATTTAAGTACATTAGTTTGCACTGATATAAAATACAAGATTCATGTAATTTTCTATTATTGCACTTCATATATATCCTAAGATAAAGATTGCCAAAAAGTTTTTCACAGCTTATACTGCTCATGTAGAACGATTATTTAGTATAGCTGGGAAGATTTTCAAACCTAACAGGATGCAGTTAAAAGCTGAACCCTTTGAAAATTTAATGATTATAAAGTGCAACAGCAATCTTTTGTCTTATTAAAGTGTCCTCAATATAAAGAAATTTGATTACGATATATTAAGAAATATTACTGGGAAAAACCCTCTGTTTATAAATTAATACAATTAAGTGTCCAAAATTATAAAGATTTGTGTAATCTAGGGAAATACCTCTATTTAGCTTTTAATAACAGCAACGTTATATCATAATATGTTTTCTGTTATGCACGTACTTCTGTGTCTCTATTTCATACCTGACATTGTACCATGTCAAATGTCCATAAATATCAATTAACTACCGTAGTTATGTGGTATGTTGTTCATAATGCCATAAGATGATTATATATTGAGCAAATAAAGAATGAATCTTGTATAAGTCGTAACATTTGAACCTGATACTGAACATGAACCTGTAGATATGTTATAGTGTGTTTTAAATTTGAAACATTTGCAAAAAACTCTTTATATAGCTTTACTTTTTTAAAACAAAGTAATGGTAATGCATTACTTTACTCATGCAATGGTAATGTAATGCATTACTTCAAGAAATCAAGTAATGGTAATGGTAATTTAATGCCAAAATTCATGAAGTAATGGTAATGTAATGCATTACTTTACAATGTAATTCGCCCTAAGCCTGTACAATATCATATTTTACAAGATCATATCACATTTTACAATATCATATCATAATACATATACATGTATCTATAACAATATCATATATTTAAGATCAAACGCATCTATCAAACCAGTTTGAATGAGGTAGGTTTTTTATCATCTTTGAAAATGGAGATTAGGCTCTGTATTAGAAGCTAGATTTATCTATATTATAGTTTAATTAACCATGCAAGTTTGAAATAGTACTATTATCTACATCGTCGGAAACCCACGGCCAGTCTCGCATACACAGTAAACGAATGCGAGACTGGCCATGGGTTTTCGACGATGTACATTGTATAAACTATTGAACATGTCACCTTTTCCAAAAAAACTAAATCTCCAGCATTTGAAACCTATGGCTCTGATTTAGCATCCACGCCTGTGGTGTGCATCAGAATCACAAGATGCATCATCTATTCAAATCTGATCAACACTGAACAAATAATAACTAAGATTTTTTTTTATCAAAGGGAACCTGCTCCAAAAACTTTAACCAGCTCAAAAAACCTTAACCTCATTCAGCATCCGAAACCTATGGCTCAGATTCAGCATTCAAGCCTGTCAAATGGATAAGTATCATAAGTTAAACCATCCATGTAAGTTTGGGGAAGTTAGGATCAGTAATAACTAAGATATAATCATCAGAGGTCACCTGCTTCAAAAACCTTAACCTCATTCAGCATCCAAAACCTATGGCTTAGATTCAGCATTCAAGCCTGTCAGGTGCATCAGTATCAATATACAAACCATCCATGAAGTATGGTGAAATTAGGACCAGTAATAACTAATATATGATCATCAGAGAGCACCTGCTCCAAAAACTTTAACCAGCTCAGAAAACCTTTACCTCATTCAGCATCCGAAACCTATGGCTCAGATTCAGCATTCAAGCGCCTGTCAAAAACATCAGCATATCATAAGATGCACCATGAGCCATGCAAGTTTGGTGAAATTGGGACTAGTAATTATCAGAGGGCACCTGCACCAAAAACTTTAACCTGCTCCAAAAACCTTAACAACCCCCAACATCTGAAATCCATGGCCCAGATTCAGCATCCAAGTTTTTCAAGTCCATAAGTAGGTCCAGATGCAGCATCGATGCAAGTTTGGTGAAGATAGGACAAGATATAACCTTGATACAGGATCTGCAACAATTTAAAAACCTTAACCAAGTCTGGACGCCGACGTCGGGTGAATAGCATAAGCTCCCCCTGACTTCGTCTTGAGAAGCTAAAAATGTCTAGATTATCTGTTTTGGAAATTGCCCCTCTAATTCACTTCAAGCTTCAATAAACAACTCAAAATAGAAAGTCTAAGGGGGTTTTGCGTTGTATCAGCCATGAAATAGTCCGAATGTTAATATTGAAAAATTGTGCGAGGTATTCCGAGTGAGTTTAGAATAGTGAAAAGATGTAAATATTTCCCATTATAAATATCTGTAAGAAATCTATTTTCGTTTCTATGAACTTTTATGAGTGAAAATTGATTATGTGTCAAATGAGGATATCTTGGATATTTTCTGTTTTATCGATTTCAACTGTATTTCTTTCACCAGTTCACAGAAATGTGTATTTTTCTTAAAATTCATTAAAAAGTGATGGAAGTAATAACTTGGGACAGACTATTTATAGCATCATTTGGACTTGATCATTCATAATGTAAGAGTATGAAAATTGTTGATTTGAATAAATAAATAAAGTTATTGTAATATAAATAAATAAAGTCATTATAATTAATACATCTAAACAGTACACGTATAAAAAGTAAGATCCACCCTCTCTTTTAATTCATACACATGTACATATACCCTTAGGGCAGTACTTGATCATGAGTTGGTCAGTGGATATTTGTGATCTTGGTTTTTATTGGTTGTTTGTGTCAGGTTGAATTTGGTTGGTTTGTATATTTTGCTTTATGTGTTTTACCGCCAAGTTTGACAATCTTTGTCTGGACATTGACCAGAACAGACTATATATTTATATAGAGAAGTAATTTAATTTTGGACCAGACCTTGTTCTTTTTCTGGTAAGTTATATTAAGTATACTAATATCCTATAACACTTACTACTAATAAATTGATTATCCTATAAATTGCAGAAAACATTAATTCAGTCCATGATCACAAACTAATGAGTATGAATGAATTAGAATGAAAAGATATTTTTTTATATGGAATACAGTGTTGATTATAAAGATCAATATTTGGTTTATTTATTATAGTATTAATTGATTCTCAAATCAATTGTATATAAGAATTTTATGAAGATCAGATATTTGATTAAATTGGTCATTTATAAGATCAATTAGATTATATTTCAGTAATAAGTATTTTTAGAATTATTTTGTTCGAATTACAGAATCAGTCAATGTCAATTTAATCTCACCACGCAATCGGTGTATGAGCCTGTTCCCATAGAATGGTGAGAAAGTGTTTTTAAATATTTTTTTAATCTGATTAATATATTTTATGACTTATTTTGGAGAAATGTAATTCATGTACATTATAAGAGTTACCTCCCGCTAAATGTTTAAAGTACAATTATAGTAAGATAATGTAAAAATATTATCTTGATGGAAATACATATATATTGTACTAATGTTATATTTTGATATAAATTATATTATTGTTTTATGATATTTCAGGGCTTAAATATACATTGCAAATTTTAAAGTCACTGTGTCCGGATACGAATAAACGAACCATACAGATATCTTTGTTGTCAGTTATTTTAAACAAAGACTGTAACAACAAAGATATCTGTATGGTTCGTTTATTCGTATCCGGACACAGTGACTTTAAAATTTGCAATGTATATTTAAGCCCTGAAATATCATAAAACAATAATATAATTTATATCAAAATATAACATTAGTACAATATATATGTATTTCCATCAAGATAATATTTTTACATTATCTTACTATAATTGTACTTTAAACATTTAGCGGGAGGTAACTCTTATAATGTACATGAATTACATTTCTCCAAAATAAGTCATAAAATATATTAATCAGATTAAAAAAATATTTAAAAACACTTTCTCACCATTCTATGGGAACAGGCTCATACACCGATTGCGTGGTGAGATTAAATTGACATTGACTGATTCTGTAATTCGAACAAAATAATTCTAAAAATACTTATTACTGAAATATAATCTAATTGATCTTATAAATGACCAATTTAATCAAATATCTGATCTTCATAAAATTCTTATATACAATTGATTTGAGAATCAATTAATACTATAATAAATAAACCAAATATTGATCTTTATAATCAACACTGTATTCCATATAAAAAAATATCTTTTCATTCTAATTCATTCATACTCATTAGTTTGTGATCATGGACTGAATTAATGTTTTCTGCAATTTATAGGATAATCAATTTATTAGTAGTAAGTGTTATAGGATATTAGTATACTTAATATAACTTACCAGAAAAAGAACAAGGTCTGGTCCAAAATTAAATTACTTCTCTATATAAATATATAGTCTGTTCTGGTCAATGTCCAGACAAAGATTGTCAAACTTGGCGGTAAAACACATAAAGCAAAATATACAAACCAACCAAATTCAACCTGACACAAACAACCAATAAAAACCAAGATCACAAATATCCACTGACCAACTCATGATCAAGTACTGCCCTAAGGGTATATGTACATGTGTATGAATTAAAAGAGAGGGTGGATCTTACTTTTTATACGTGTACTGTTTAGATGTATTAATTATAATGACTTTATTTATTTATATTACAATAACTTTATTTATTTATTCAAATCAACAATTTTCATACTCTTACACTAAGAATCAACTGATTAGTCAGAAACACTTAAAAAAAATGGGTACTCAAGATTAAGACAGTCTCTCTCCAATACTAGCATTTGTGTTTTAGGTGGGTTATTATGTTATTGGTCTAACGTACCTCGATCATTCGGCACACCTCGGCAGATTCGTACCTCATCTAACCTCGGCTGTATGACGTACGTCACCATATTGGAACTACTTTTAAAAAAAGATGGCGGCGCCCATAACACCGGTAAAAACTATAGTTGAAATCGGGAAATCGGAGTTCTGCTTATTGTGTAAAAATGAAAGTAAGAGACTACACTGTCTAACCAAATTTAAAGCTACTAAAGAGGATTATGTGAAAAAAATTCAGCAATTCACCGGGCAGACGTTAGAGTTATCTCTGCTCCATAGTATGTGTGTGTGTGAAAGTTGTGTACTTAAATGTCAAAATGCAATTGAGTTCAAGAAAATGTGTTCTGACAACATTTGTCAATTTCACTACAATGTGCAAAGGCGACAAAAACGTATGCCCAAAACACCACCATCAACTCTAAAATCAACTGTGGCAGAGCAAATTGAACATTCTGTGGAGAAACTTAAACACATCAGTTTGGAAGAGGAGAGGAAGCCAAAAAAATCCAAACAAAAATTGTCATTTAACACTTCAGGTAAGTCAGAATCAAAGCAATTTCAATAGAATCAGAAAATCAATACATAAAAAGCATATAACAGAATCAATGCCATCAGCTTTAAATTCACTCACAGTTTTATAATTGAATCAGAAGCAGCAACTGACACACAGGTAATAGACACACCTGACCATGGATACTGTAGGCCTAAACTAGTACAGAGTAAAGAACAGGACGACAAAGTAACAATTTCTGAAATGATGGAGAGGTTCAGTGTTAATGTGTCTCAAAGTATATGTAACTCGGTTGAACAGGTTAGCAGATTTGGTAAAAGTGTATTATTTACCAAGGAAACAGGTGAACTCTGTAAGAGGAATTGGTTTAAGGACATAGCTATTGAGATGAGTGAGAAGTGCCCTGAACTTTTCCAAGTGCTGTTTTCTGCCATAGGTAGGTTATTATCTTTGGATGTCATGGGGAAAAACATTCATTTCATATTTCTTTTTCTTTTTGAAATATGTTTTAGCAGTATTTTAGTCATTGTTTCAATAACAATTAATAAAGGTGATAAGATCTCCATGGAGTCAAAACTTGCCACAATCTCAACAATCTATGGCATGATACTCCACTGTCACAATGTGAAGGCCTGTGCTGTGCAACGCATTTTTACAGCCTTGTGCATAAGATACCATGCAGATAATAAGGTATTTATTTGTTCACCTGCATATGCATTAGTTCATATTATGGCTTATTCAGCTGCTATTTAGCCGGCTGTTATTTAGCAAGTTATGCATGTTGCAATATTTGGCTGTCCAGTATAAATCCATATATGGTTTATTTTAGTTTTGAAATTCTTATAATTTTAAGTAATTATTGAGAATGCCTCTAAGATTGGGGTTCAAATAAGGAGATAAATTGACATCTATAACTCTCTGTTTGCATTTAATCTCTATTAATAATGAAATTTTTAAAATGTATATAATTATATATATAGGAAATGATTAACCACACAATGAAAATGGATTGATCAGGCAGCTGTTGTATTTTGTTATTACTAACCTTGTTCATTCATATATATTGTTATGATAACAACCTAGATATACTCCCTGAACCAGTTCGTAAAAGGCAATGGATTCTGATGGGAAATATGATTATGAGACCACCGTTAGCACTCACCTTGATTAAACCTTACTTCCTTTCAAGTATATTATCTGAAAATAACAATGTGATTAGAAAGTTACCATTAAAATTAATTAAATCTTCAATCATTTGTGAGGGAGAGGGGGATGTGTGAATGTCAGGGAGCATATGTGTAACTTATTTTGTTATGCTATTTTCAATTTTCATTAGTTAGTTCCTTTATACCTTTGATTTTATGAAAACTGAGATGTTTTGAAGACTACCACTGTGATGGTCTATATAGCTGTAAGTATTTCAGGAAATATGTTCTTTTATAGCACCCATGTTCAGTTATCATGAGCCCATTATGATATCGAAAGACACATGTTAATTTCTAAATAAGGATAAAATTGATAATAAATATATTATTATAATATATGTATGTGAATATCATTTATTGACCAATTTCACATATTGGTACATGTAACAAATAACTAGATGAAAAGTTACCATCCCATTTATAAAAAAACTAGTCTTTTAATTTCACTTGAAATATCTTTTTAAGACATATAATTTTTTTATTCAAAACTTTCAGCTTTTAGAAAGACTTAATAAGGTACACTTTACCTTATCACATGAGACAAAGAGGAATTTATTAAAAGACTTTGCAGAATTCTCTGATTTTCGAATCATAGAGAAGGTTTCTGAAGGAAAAGATGGAAAAATCAATGGTGATAATCTTGATATCTACGTCACTACAAATGATATCCGAATGGATAATAAAAATAGGGATTATCACTTTTTTGCATCAGATTTTGTCTTTGACCGGATTAAAACAGAGAATTTGGATAACACAAAAAGTTTGAAAGATATTGGAAACATCACTTGGAAAGACTTTGTTCCAACTTCTGATGAAGACCTTGTATATAAGAAGTCATTACAAATTTTACTTGGTAGAATCATAAGTATGTATGCATCAAAATTTGAATGGATGAAGTCTGTTTTTCCACAGCATATTGAACATGTTCAAGATGATGCTATGTCTCAAAAGTCTGAAGTCTGTTGGATGCCAGTTCTAATGAAGAATGAGACATGTTACTCTGATTGCATTCAGATTATGAAGTCCTATGAAAAACAAATTTTGCAGTGGTATACAAAAGGTGGAAGAGGTAAGAAATTCATCACCAGTCATCAATTCTAATGTATTTGATTTACTTCTTTTAACTTTTCCAAAATTAGATTTAAGACAAATTTTAAATTTATATTCTTGGGATAGAATTATTTAATAAGCTTATTTAGTAGTACACTTGAGCTATGTATGAGGGTTCGATTCCCTCCCTAGGCATAAATGGTTATTAAGCTGGTGCAAAGTGGGCAGATAGCCTAGTGGCCCCGCTTAGCTCAAGTTTTTTTTTTTAACAAACATTTAGCTAATGACTTGGACAAACTGAAGATCCCAGTTGGAGGTGACCAACTGACCAGAGTCAGGTTGCAGGGAGCAAAAGCATGTCAAGATGGTGCACTGACAGCTGCAGATAGATTGGAGCATATGGAACCAATTATTGTGGAAATGTTTCATACATTACAAGATCTGTTGGAGGTAGAAAAATATCTTATGAAATTAATGATCAACATGGTTTTTTTTCTTCTATCAATTAATACATGTACATTCTTTTACTGGTAATATGCCAGTTTTCTAGTATCATTTTCTTGGAAATTTAGAAAATGTACAAGAGGTTTTACAAGACCAGCAGTGGCAGGGACAAAGGAACATTGTATAACTTGAAACTCATCATTGAGAGAAGCAATGTCAATGGAAATGTCAAGAGTCGATTTGAGGTATATCAGTAATTACCGAATTAAAATTCTAAAGTCTATTTGCTGTTGACATGCAGTGTCCAACAATGTGTTTAATTTTAATAATGTAATTTCAAATGTTACTTACAGTTGAGTATACAGAACAACTTTGTTTTACAATATTTATTTCTTTACGTTCTTAACTTCGTTTATTTCCGTTAGTATTCGTATTATCTGGTTTACTTCAATACTGGTTTTTTCATGCACGAGCGCTTTCGCTCTCAGTATAAATAGATTTCCCGGGGAGTATTCGATTAATGCGACGTTCGTTACAAAGTAGTATAGGTTGTCTTTGGTTTTCCCTACCCGCCCTGACCCAAATATGTTTTTTGAGATTAACTAATATTTTGTGTTGCCATTTATTTGTATGTCGTATGCATATTAAAAATGCGATTTGTAACGAGCGCACCAATCCTAAAAAAAAAATCTGTTTTTGTTTTTCAACAAATTAGTCAAGAAAATATTTATTTTCGGAGGAGTGAAACGAGGGAGAAAATAAGTATTGTTCTTCTTTGACATAACAGTGCATAAAATAATCTATTTTAGGCTCACGAAGATTTTGTTCTGACAGTTGGAAATGCCTACCTCTTATCATTTATCATGAACAAATTTGGTATGGAGACATTGGATGCAGAACCTCAACATCCCCTTCTGAAGAATAGAAATATTAAGTTCATGCACAACAAGTATAAGGAGGAAGTTTTCCACACTATCATGGGTGAAATAGTTGAGGACCTCATCTGTACATTTCCAAAACTGGTAAATACCAGTATAGTATACATACTTTCGTCACAGTCAGCAACATTGGGGTGCCTTAGAATTAAAACGATACCACATTTACCATATCTAATCTTAATTAATAATAGTTTGACTATAAATAATGTCACTGAGATCATTTCTTGATACCATATTTCAGTAAGGTATATAGATATAGTAACACATACATGTATCATACAAAGTTTAATTGACAGGTTAAATAAGATGTTAGCAAATGTTATAGAATGACTCATATTTAAACATATTTAATGCCTCCTTTCAGGAGCCCAAGGTATCACTGAATGTAGAAATCTTCAATTCACAATTTACCGTGAATAGTACTGTTGGAGAAGGGAAAATGCTCAAGTTTGAGTTAGTCATTAACAATCAAAAGGTTCTTTTCAATGTTTCCTTGGAGGATGCACAGGAAGGAGTTAATATTGAATTAAACATGTTGAATCGAAGGATTCCAGTCAGGATTTCGATCAATGAAAAGGACAGAGATGATTTACAAAGTTATGTTTTTCAATTTCTTCAATGGTACTTTGTTATTTTGACATTTAAGGATGCAATCAAGGAGGGAGACTCAGATAGAACAAATATAACATTAAAGTTTTGCATCCCCATATTTTTCAGCCACTCAATCTTATCAAAGTATCTTGAAGAGTGTGTTGACTATATCCTAAAAACTGAAGTTCTGCTCACAGAAAAACTAGCTATGAAAGTCAGGTATGGCTCATTTGTGAATTTGACTGGTCATAAAGGAGAAAACAAGGCTGCAGATCTTCAAAAAGAGAACGAAGTTCTTGTCCTTAAAGAACTGATACGTGGACTGGGGTCCAACAAAACTGAAAAAGCCATTGACACCATCACAAAAGCAGCACCTGTTATCCAGGATATTGTTGATAACTTTGATAAAATGTCCAATATTTCCCACAGAAATACACATCACAGAAAACGCTCATCAGAAGGAGATATTAAGTGTATTCTAAAAGTTATTGTTCCGTTAAAGATCTGGAATTACACAGAAGGGAGGACACTAGAAAGTTTTAAGAAAATTAAGAAATCTCCGTTTGATTTTGAAAGATGCCAGTTTAAGGAAGCGATAAACAGAAAAATTCAAAGACTTAAGCGAGGAATATCTGTTCCAGAAAGCAGTGATGAGGAATCGGACCAAGAGTAGAGCTGTCTAGTAAGTAAGCATTTTACATGTATCAATTTTAATGGGAAATTTATTCACAAAATTTATTGGACTACATGTACTTTACAATAGAAATTCAAGTTCTACATGTATACCTTACAGTTTGAACAGCAGTTCTCTCTCTCACCAGAAAAAATGAAATTTTCGAAACCAAAGTAGTTAACCAACATAAGTCTTAAACATTTTTGTTCAGTACAATACATTCTAATCTCCTCTGTCATTCCCTTTCGGTTTTTGGCAATGTCATTTTTATTGAAAAACATTACAGCTGTAGAAGGTTGTCCATTACGTCCGGCACGTCCTATTTCTTGCAAATACTTCTCTAGATTTGTTGGCGGTCTGCAATGAATGATACGTTCAACACTTGGTGCATTCAATCCCATGCCTAGAGCAACTGTCGCCAGAATTAACCTAAGCTTTGGGTTGGTTTTGGTCAGTTCTTGAATTATGATTTGTTTCATCGACTCGGGATAATCTTTATGAAACTGTCCAAAGATCCTATTTTGAGGGATTTGTTCACCATCATAAGCATTATCCTGAAGCTCATACATGAGAAATTGAAAAAAATATCCCATTGCTTCTAGATTTTCAATGTACATGATGGTTACTGGGAATGCATGCATTTTTTCCTTCAGTTCTAGTGCAATTGGGTGGATCAAATCATCATATTTCTCAAATTTTTTAATATTAGGTAATCTGTTTCTAATTTCTAAGAAAATGTTTGGTCTGTCCACATTTTCAGCAACCACAACTGGTGCCTTCAAATTCATTACCTTGGAAAGAGTTTCAGTGGCACTCACAGTTGCTGTTGCTGTTAGGAGTAAATGCATTGCATCCTCGAACACACAGACCACTTCACCAAGGTTCTTAAATGCGGGGCGAAAATTATCTCCCCTGAAATAGGAAATTAAACCAAAAATAAAGCAAAATTTAGCATAAAATAATGGTTTGTTAAATCATTTGAAAATAGTGTTATGCAGCTGAAGCAGAAGGAATTATTTAAAAAAATAACAGTATGAAAAATTAGTTTTTTGAAACAAAGTGGATATCAATCAATGATCATTATATACATGTATGATCATTTTATCTTTTATAAACATATACATGAAATACATGGCTACGTGGGGCCACTAGGCTGTTTGCCCTCTTTGCACCAGCTCTTAATTAAAACTGCCTAGGGAGGGAATCGAACCCTCTTACGTAGCAAATATGTTTTAGATCATCTCCATTATTTACATGAACGCATGTCTTACCTGACTGTCCTTGTGCATATACCTGGTACATTAGTGATTCTCAACTAGACACGAGTCCTTGAAAGTTTTCTTTATTTTCCAACAACATGGTTTCTTTCTTTACCATGTTTACTGTATAAATGTAATAGCCCTGCAAATCAAAGGAGTCTGGGAGTTTCAAGCTCCCACCCCTCTAGATCTGGACATGATGAGATCTCAAATAAATACTATATATTCTTTATCTTACCATTCAGAAACCATGTGGACTTCATCAACAACAATAGCTCCAACAATATCCTGGTACAATTTGGATCGCAGCAGTCTGGAAAACTTAGTTTTAATGAAAGCTTCTGGATGAGAATATATTAAGATGAATTCTCCATTTGCCAGTTGTTCAAATGGAACGTCAGATTCCAGACATTCTGAACTAGTGAAATCAATATCCTCTTCATCATCAATACTTTCTTCATATGTAATACCATGTGTACCTTGAAAGAGGGACATATATACTTACTAATTTATATATTGTTATATTTGTCTATAATGAAATGAAATCGGTATATAAATAACAGAATGATCAATCATTTGACAATGTTAAAATATCTTGTTAGGGCTTGTCCACAGATTATTCCAACTTCATACAGGAAGGTTAACATTGCATCTCTAAACTTACAGCATTTAACAAAAGGTACCTTAATCTTTTTTTTTTTTTTTTTTTTTTTTTTTTTTTGATGAAGTGTTAGTAAGCCAACTGCTTCTACATACATCACGTACATACATCAGAAATTTTTAAGGACACAAAGTATGTTTAAGAAAGCAACGAAAACAATTACATCAATAATGCATATATAATGAACGTTTACTAAGAGAGATAAAAAAATACATATTGAGCACCTTTTTTATTGAGAGAGAGAGAGAGAGAGAGAGAGAGAGGGGGAGAAAAGAGAGAGAGAGAGAGAGAGAGAGAGAGAGAGAGAGAGAGAGAGAGAGAGAGAGAGAGAGAGAGCACTTAGAGTGAGTTAATCACAGGGGTCCAAATTTCCCAGTCTGTATTGAACTTATTCATTTCACTTCTTTCTTTTGCACAGAATTGGAATACTTTATATAACTGTTTTAAATCATTCATAAGGGCATTTACTGTTAATTGGTTTTTCTGGCATCTACTTCTGTATATGTATTTTTTTATCAATATGAGTACAATATTGAACGCTTTTGACTTCACATCATCTAAGACACCAAAAATAAAAGTTTTATTATCAAGGACTATTCTAATTCCTTTAGAGTTGCAAACTCTAACAAATTCTGCTAATAAATGTTGTACCCTTGGACATTCCCATAATAAGTGATATATTGTTTCCTCAGCATCTTCACAAAAGGTACATAGATTAGTATCCACTTTACCAATTTTATACATAAAACTGTTTGTAGTTAATATATAATGGTTTATTCTGTACTGCAACCATTGAAATTTAGAGTCTGAGGTAATAATAAAAGGTAAATGAAATATTGAAATCCATTGTTTTTCTGTAAAAACAAAATGTCTACTCCATTTTTCTTTTCCCACTGGTGTTACATTTGTCTGATTTAATATATCATACATTGGCTTTGAACCTTTTTTTGTTAATACAAAGGTTTTAATATTAAATGGTATAAAAGGTTTGAAAACTTCATTTCTAATGAAGTTGTATTTCCTTAGATCTGAAAGTACAGCTTGTCTTACTCCCATATATGTTAAATAATTCATTTGAATATTAAATTTTCTTTTCAACATTTCAAAATCTAAAAAGTTTTCATTTTCATCAAACAAGTCAATTACACATCTAACTCCTTTAGCATACCATGATTTATAAAAAAAAGACTGATTTCCTATCTTAAATTTATTATTGTTCCACAATGGCTGGCAACAATAATCCTGCCATGATTTTACATTTAAGTTATCTTGGATTTCTTTAAAAGCTATGGTAACTTCCTTCCAAAAATCATTTTTTAACGATTCTTGCATTTGCATAATATAATCTGAACCTGTATTTAATAGCTTTTCTAAATTAATAGAATTTTCCAGCAGTGTTTTCCATTTTGAATTATTATCCTTAATTAATCTCCTAATCCAAGTAGACTTTAATCCTTTAATATAGGAATTTATATCAACCATCCTTAACCCACCATGTTCACTCAATTATTTTAATTTTGGCCCATTTATCTGTAACTGGATTAAAACTTTTCAATGTAATGTTATGTCCTGTGTGTCCCAGGCAGGCATTTTATCAAACTTTTTTAAACTTGGACGAGGCTGCAGACAAGGTGATCCAATATCGCCTTACATTTTTTTATTATGTGCGGAAATATTGTCAATTAAAATTAAAAATAATGAAGATATTACAGGAATCAAAATTAATAACACCCAATATTTAATATCACAATATGCAGATGATACATCAATAATCCTTGATGGAACTGAGAAATCATTAAGGGCAACCATGAAAGAAATAGATGACTATTATAAATTATCTGGTCTTAAAATAAACCAAGAAAAAACTCAGATTGTGTGGATAGGAAGTAAAAAATATTCTGAAGAAAAAATCTGTTCAGAAATGAATTTTCAATGGACAACTCAATTCAAACTTTTGGGCATATATTATGATGTAGATTTAGATAAAATTGTAAAACTTAATTATGACAAGAAACTTGTTAGGATAAAATCTGTAATCGAACAATGGAGCAAACGACACTTGACTCCAATTGGAAGGATAACACTGGTTAAGTCTCTTTTAATTTCACAATTAAACCACTTATTTATAGCCTTACCAAACCCTCAGAGTAAAACATTAAAAGAATTAAACAATATTCTATTCAATTTTATTTGGAATTCAAAATGTGATAAAATTAAAAGACAAGTATGTACTCAGAAGTATGAACAAGGTACCTTAATCTTAACCAACTTTATTTTTCATTAATATCCTCTAATAAATATCATAAAATAGTGATCTCTTACAATAATAATAGCCGTTAAGTATTTACACCCGTTATAAATAGTCAAAGTAAACAGAGTGCACGTACTGACGTATAGTAATATAATATTTAAAAATAAAATATTTAAATACCTGTTATATTCAAATAGCAGGCTTTAACACCCCCTTTCCTTAAGCTCATCACTTGATCAATCATCAAAGAATTCAAAGGGGAAACGACCAACACACACATAGGTTTATCGCGTTGCAGTTTTCGCTGAGTGAACCAAGGCAGTAACTGAAAAATTATGCTTTTACCGTATCCTGTAGGTAATATAGAAATACAGTCGTTTCCGTCATATAGTGTTTTCAATGTCTGTAGCTGTTTTTCTTTGAGAATTATGTGTTTTTCTTGAAATAGAGGACAGTTTTTTAATGCAAACTCGATACACTCATCAAATGACGCCATTTTGAGAACTAATTTTTGTAATCGGCACTGTTTCCGTGTGAGTGATTAAACGGCCGCATTACAAATGTAAGGCGTAGCTACATATCAAATCACATCATACATCCGAGGTTTGATGTAGGATACCGGAATCGGCCGAGGTGCGCCGAATGGTACCTCGATATAAAAAGTCCACGCTTGACATTAGTTCGAGTTTCCTCAATTGTTTTACCGGATATTTCAAAATTACATCTAAAAACAAAACCATTCACTGATGAACTAGTTTCGGAATTGCCAAATATGTATTTATCTTGGCTATATACATTTTTCTTGTTATGTTATTTTTTTTACCGTATATGAACATTAAGATTTTAAAACAAATAAACCATTAGGTAAATTGATTCCCAGTTTCACGTTATAATTAATGCCGAGTTAATTGTGGTAAGAGTTATCTCCCTCCCGTGCCACGAATGAACATCCGGGAAATTTTATGAAAAGCAGACAGACCTAGGAGGTGAAAACACTCGTCCAAAGTAAAATCGTCTGAGTTAACTGAGGTAGTTGATAGCTTTATATGTTTGTATGGTCTCTGTTATGTCAGAAAACATGCATATCTTTAAATATAGAATATGAAGTGGCCAATATGCATTACGTCAATGCTTTTTTCTCCTAATATGTTATTGATTATTTTTTGTTTCAGAATAATAATTAGATATAGCAAAGCCTCTGAATATTGGCATTTATTTACACTGATGTGATCTGGGGAAAACCATGACCACGATTTTGAAATGATGTTTTGTACAGGGTTTAATTTCTTGGTTATCAGGTGAACTTTGAAATAAATTTCATCAGAAACTTAAGTCCATGCAATGACAGCTGACAGCCTGTCTGTGTACATGATAATTTTATTGAGCATTTCTTCATCTATAGCTTCAGAACTGTAGCTGTACAAAAGTATTAGGGTTGGAAAACCTTAAGTTAATACACTTGTCAGAAAAAAAATGCGGTATATGAGCACTTTAAGATTAGGATCAGTTTAAGATATATACTTATAGTACATTATTATAGTATTATCAATATGTACTTACTAAACTTCAGACAGTTTAGTGTCCTTTTACTTACCTCTGGATTTTGTAAATTACCCTGATCAGCCCCACAAAGTCAGTAGTATGATTTGTATATGAGTGAAATTGCAACAAATGTGATTGACTCTCAATCTGCAGTCTGCACATAAATTTTTCACAGTTGTAAATTTTCTACAAAAGAATCATTTGTGTTTAAATGTATTAGTAAAGAAGATTTTTAATCCACAAGGACTATATTTGGTATGGTCAAATATCTGCCCCCAATTTTAACCAATTTCTAAATAGTGTTGTATAAAAATCAAATCTTCATAAATCATTGTACAGAGGATGCCTATCACTTTAATCTTGATTTTAGTCATCATTGCTCATTCGCTGTTTATCTATGATGCCACCTTAATAACCAATTTCCCGCAATTTTGCAAAATGAAAATATTGTCATTATTAATTCATGTTTTGCATTCGGAAGTATAGAGCGCAGGTTTGCTCAAGTGAGTTAAGTACAATTTTAAAATATGGGGTTTTTTTCAAATAATAATACACATCATATTAAAAAAAAGATTTACTTGAGCAAGCCTGCGCTCTATGTTTCCCAGTCAAAAAACCCTCAGTGAACACCCATATTTTGCTACAAAACATCAATTTATCAAAATAAGACAATTTTCATGATGTCATTTCTACATTATGACGTCACTTTAGTGATAACCTTTTACACTGTTTTTCCAATATGATTTCAACTATCTTAAAACTACTTTATTTGTTAAGCTTTTTAAAAAACTTTAATGGGGGGGGGGGGGCAAAAAATGCATAATACAGCACAGTCCTTTGATTACTGTTTTGTGTGATGTAAAATGCAGTTTTTTAAGTGTGACAAACAGATGCACTTCAGCTTGTCAATTAAAAAAAAAATAGAGCTATAGTTTTGCACCTATTCTTTACCAAAAGGCTTTGAATCTCTAAATAAATATCCTCATCTGGATACATTTCCACTATTAGAATGCAAGCAAATTCATTATATTAATTTTTAAAACCCTTCTACGGTGCTTATCCCCAGTGTTAAGCAGATGAGAGTCATTAACTTTCCCGGGACAGGACACCAATCGCAGGTTAACTCCTAGCGTAAGCCGGTATCCAATTTCAGCTTGGAGGACTGAGACAATGATTATGTAGATAAAGTCCCTTGCCTAAGTACACAACGCACAACATCAAGTGACCACAGTGTGGTTTGAACTAGAAACCTTTTGAATACTGTACTTGCCACCAAACCATGTTAAGGTTAAGATGCAACTAGTGGCAAGTTTTTAGTTCCTCTTGGTCCATGTACATTGCTCTTTATAAATTTGAATAAGTCTCTTTTTCTCATAGTCAGTTTTAACTGGATAAAAAGAGTGCCCCTTATTTTAGCATGTTTGCATAAAATTTGAAAAATGGTGTACCTACTTGATTTTACTTGGATTTTTGTAAGGTGTAGATTACATGTTTAAAAGGGTCCTCTTATTTAATTCTTATTTAATACAACAGATGTGCTATATGATACCAACTTAACTCTGTCATTATTGCATGTCTACTGATTGCAGTCGATATTGTATTACTTTGACATGCATGCAACAGCTGAAAGTAAATGTCATAATTCAGATCTTGCAGTGGTTGAACAGAAGTGTTTTCCAGTGGGGAAAATTGCATGGCAGCATATATTTTAGCAGTAATACAACAAATATCCATGAAAAAAGCAAAAGCAGCATTTATAGAAAATTTCTTAAAACATGTAATTTGATAAAAGGAAGTACTCTTTAATATGAAGATGGATGTCGACGTGTGTTGAAAATCTTGATTTTAATTTAGCGATTGTTTTCAAATTGAAGTATACAACATTTTATGAAGAAATTATGATGCATTGTAAAATGTATTTATTTTGGAAAATTTTGATAAAGAATAACATGAATAAACACACACAAATTAAAGTCTAATGTGAACAACATCATGAAGTTTGTATCAAATTAGCAAGTGATTATTTGGTTTGAATCTTCTAAATATTTGATGGATATTTTGTCGATTTGAATCCAAGAGTAGAAATCCCTTCTCAGATAGATAACCTCTGTGGAACCCATCTACATGTTCACAAATCAGCTGCTTTATGTGTTTTGGAAAATTAGACATTGAGTTGTTGCAAATGGTCTTTTGTTTTTGTTCTTTTCCCCTGGACCCCTGATAAGTGATGATATGGGTTTAAAAAGACACTTTACATGTAAAATCCCCTGTAGGACATTAAGGAACCAATACCTACTCCACTAGCTACAAAACTTACTCAGTCATGTAAAGTTAACATGGCCACTGTCGCCTGTAGGTAAATGAGAGGCTGTGTGGGATTTTGGCTGTGATTTTTTTAATGCTTGATTTTAAGAAATGCTGGTACATCTAGAAAGAGGCTTGTGTACCATGTTCTGTGATTTGCTTCCATTATGTTCTAAGTTTCTTTGTTAGCTTCAGTTTAGTGGACATTGGAGATACATTGTACAAACAGCAAGATACCGACTGTAACTTCATACAGGGTTGTTGTCTTTATTCAGAAGTAACGATCATTCCTCAGGAAACTGGGGGTGGAAGTTCTCCTGACAGCCCGGTAATGCATACACAATCCGTCGGAACCTAATCCCCACCTAGACAGACTTGATCAATGAATCCATGACCGGGACTTGGTTACATTTCTGACATGTTTCCTTTGCTTAATAATTATATCATTGAGTGTCTCCGCAATTTAGTATGACAAAGATTATGATGATATTTATGTTCAAGGTCTTTTGGCTATATATTGCTATGATATTGAATGGTTCAAGATCCTTGGGCTATGATTTACAAATTACAATGATCATAAATAGTTCAGGGATTATGGGATGCTGCTATTTTGTGCTACAAAATTCATGTCGTGAATTATGCTAATTTTTTAGTAGCAACTCAAGGATAGCTGTGATCAAAACTTTTAGTGCTCTCTTCCAATATTAGAAATTGACTTTAGATTATTTTTCCATAATTATTTTTTTTTTTACATCTGTGACATTTACTTGATTTTGAAACTTGTGCTGATCTATCCGTACTTGATACAGTAGATACAATAGTCAGATACACACCTGAAGGACCTAGTCCTAGTTGATTTAAACTTGAAGTTGGCTTGAACACAGTCCTACATAGAGGTGGTGATTTACAACAGAACTGTCAGCAATGTCTTAACATTATCCATCTTATGGAATGATCCTTCACGTACAAAGTTATAACCCACACAAGTCGTCGTGGAGAATATAATTTTTTACCCATCAGTCATTCTGTTAGTCCTGAGATAACTTCTGGAGGAGTAGATCTGTTCATTATCCTCATTTAGATTGTTTAAGGATCCTATTCTTTTTAAGACTGTGAGATTTTTTAAAGGTCACTGGGAATATAATTCAGTATATATGAAGTACAAGGGGATTATTTTTATAAATTATTGTATTGTCAATGAAGGGTTGTTTAAAAATTTTCCAAAAGGCTAAAGTTTTTTCATTCTTCCTTCTGGATATGCTATTATTACTTTTGATTTTATATTTATGAAAGACAGAGTCCATTGTGTTATTTTGACAATAATGTAAACTGACAAAGAAGATGTATGTATTATCTGGATGAATGGCATGCTGTTGTTGATTGATATTAAAGGTGTTAATTTACCTGTGGTCACCCACTGATGGCTATTGTACACGCTGACCTATAGATGTCAGTGTTTGCACTAGCCCTGACGGATCAAATAAGCCGTTATAACCATTACCTCCCCCTAACCGCGGCAGTAGTAGAGCCAGTATAGCTGTGTGCAGAGGCTGAGAGACTCCTCCGCCATTAAACGCTCCAATAGAATGGCTTATTGATCCGTCTTCTGCTGGTGGTGCTGTAACACGGCACAAAGTTTGACCCATGAGGCAAGAAGGACTGGTTCAGGTAGGGCTACTCTCACTTAACCTTGCTGCTCTGCCATAATGACGGTAACTGTTTTAATGTCATTGGACTGTTTTAGTGTGCTATTTATATGTTGTGCAGTGAAAATAATTGGTTTAATTTTTTTTTGCTGCAGCGTCGGCAGCGTGTTAAGTGGTGTATAACTTTAGGCGAATAGGAAACAAGATTTGTCATGCTCTAAATTTGATTTCGCATCATTTTAATGGAATTAATCGAATGAATTTTGAATTTAGAGAATACATCATTCTATTCAAGTTCACATCATTACTATTCAAGTTTATTGGAAATTTCTGAAAATTACAAGGAATTGCATGATTTTATTTAATCTTGCTGGAATAGAGTTGGAATACCAGTATTACATATGATTATGAAAAACAGTTTGATGTAGATTTTTAAATTAATCCTACTGTCCAGTCTTGGGAAGTAGACTGAGCTGTGTCTTGACTTTAGATGGTATGATGTGTGTATTAAATTAGGAATTATTAGAAATGGCTTTTTGGGTGGATAGGAACACTGAGATTTTTAAATGAGTGAATTAGCCAGGACCGTAACCTCCCAGAAAGCAGTCCAACTCTCTAACCCATTTAAAGGCCAATTATTATTGGTGTGGGGGATCTCTTTAAAACGTTGAGATAGGTGGATCTTTATCATGTTTATTAAAGAAATGTTTGTATTGTATATTATACTTCTATAGAAAGGGCTGACCAAATCTACAGGAATATTGACTGTGAATTAAAAATATTAATGAGAATATTTAGCAGGAAGGTGAGAGCATGTTAAGAGAACCCCAATAGCGCATTATTAGCTCTCTCATTATTGATTAGGTAAATATTTTTTGTGATATTAGTTTACCGTTGAACTGTATTTGGAAAAGTTTACATTAAACATTTGATCTATTCATTGACAAATGAATCATGGTTCATCAATAAAACAGAAGTGTAAATAATACAAGGTTATATAGATCCAGTGAGTGTGTATAACCCCACTCAATAACGGTACTGTAAATGTATTACATTTAGGATAACTCAATGAATGTACTGTAAATGTATTACATTAAGGATGACTCAATGACTGTACTGTAAACTTATTACATATGGCATGACTCAATGACTGTACTGTAAACTCATTACATTTGGCATGACTCAATGACTGTACTGTAAACTTATTACATTTAGGATGACTCAATGGCTGTACTGTAAATGTTTTACATTTAGCATGACTCAATGACTGTACTGTAAACGTATTACATTTAGCATGACTCAATGACTGTACTGTAAATGTATTACATTTAGGATGACTCAATGACTGTTCTGTAAGCGTATTACATTTAGGATGACTCAATGGCTGTACTGTAAATGTATTACATTTAGGATGACTCAATGACTGTACTGTAAGCGTATTACATTTAGGATGACTCAATGACTGTACTATAAACTTATTACATTTGGCATGACTCTGTACTGTAAACGTATTACATTTGGCTTTAATGAGTGTGTATAAAACCCATCTAGCCACTCAATAACAGTACTGTATAATTACATTTGACCTGTATGTATTTGGTGGAAAATGATTTTTCTACAGATTAGTGTGGATTAGATTTAGCAGGAATTAGATTTAGCGCATTCCACTATGTTTGACATTTGGCAATGTATGTGATTTATCAGAAGCTGCATTCTGCCAAAAACCCTATTTAGAATACATGCCCAAATGTAAAGCGTTTACAGTATTCTGATTAAAACTCTGCTTTATTTGATAGTGCTTATTGTTGTCGCTGTTCATTTCTTAAAGTATTATTAACTGCTGTGTGGTCTTAAATGTCCTGTATAGGGTGAGGCTGAGTGAAAAATGACTCAGTCTGTCGATGAAGATACTAGTTTGGCGTTATTAGTCCCAGGGCTACCGGTTTTCACCGGAGGGGACTATAGCTTTCCTCTGTGTCCGTCTGTCTGTCCGTCTCTCTGTCCCACTTCAGTTTTACATACTTTTTTCTTTATGCATTTGAGGAATAATATGAAATTTGCTGAACAGCTTCAAAATGTCAAACTACAGATCAAGTTTACACTTTTGTAGCGTCTGGTTGACAGATTTTTGAGAAAATTAATTTTTTATATTCCAATTTTTGATGTTTGGGTTCATTATCGGGTTCGATGTGTATTGAATAAATGAGGAAAGTATGTAGTCAGTAATAATATTGTGCATTACTTGGACCATTCCTTGTATTGTTTCTAACAAACAAATAAGTTCGTTAAAATAGTGTCAAGCATTGTGTTGTAAATTTAATCGACAGGGGTTTTTGTATTACATGTACATTGTATTACAATCAGGTTCGTTATCGGGTTGGTCTGTTGATTCGGGGTACAGAAGACGGTAAGAAATGATATTTTGCATACTTCAGTCCATTGTTTTCACAAATTTCTACAAACCGGTATGGGACGTTGGTTGCTTATGCAATACTCTCAGAATGCTTGTTTTATCTTGGACATTTGAATCATCCTCTACCTCATGCACTTGCATACACCCCCTCCTAATAATAACAATTAATGGGAAGACAATCAGGATGCTGCTAGTACTTCTCCTTGTTGACCAAGGCATTTTATTATCTTCTGTACTATTATACAGAGTGGATCGACATCACACTTACACATTTGGTATATATATAGTTCTTACAAAACATGAACAACCTAAAAGAAGTGTTACCATGGAGAAAAGGCATCTGTGAGGAAGGTTCTCTAAACAACCTCAAAGTACGGACTGAGGTTGTGAAGGCATGCTGTATGAGGATAATGCACCATCAGACAGGAGCATCCTTAGTAGAGCATGATGCATTGTCAAATTAATCCACCAAATCACTCTATCATACACAATTAAGGCATACAAAGTCAGGGATTTGATGTGCTTCACTGTTAGAAGGAGACCAAGATTCCAGAGAGACACTGAATAAGGGTTGTTATGGTAACTGATCAATATATTGAGTTAATTGCCAATATTGCAGCATTTAAGTCCTGTGTTTGGTGTGTGGCTGCCTATTGATGTAGCAGCTTTTTTATCTGTAAAATTCAAGACAATGTGAGAAAGCCCAGGAATCAATGGCTGTGTTTTGAAACCATTCAACGGGCATTGATTTGTATAGGAATGTAGTGGTCTGTCGATCCATATACCCCAGACTTCTGTAGGCTAGCAATCACAGAACAGAGGCCTCGAGGGCTTGGTAATTAAAACGCAACTCCCCGAACACAGCACTGAAACTCTGTGGAGAGAATTATAGATTTCTGGGGAAATAGACCCTCAGGATGTGATGTTTGTAGACTGAGAGAAGAAGGGCCTTGAATAGACTAGATTATCCTCACCAGCTGTAGTGAAACCCAATCAGTCTACAGTATCAAGTGTACTGAGGGGGGAGCTAAAAATAGCCCTGATCCACATGGATCAGATGCTAATTCAGTATTCCTTCTGATTGTGATGTCATAATGGTCTGAAATATTTGAATGGCCAAATAGATCTTTGTAATGAGCTGTATTGAGCAACATATGTATAGGATTGTACATGCCCCACCTATATAACTTTTTCATGACGTCGACTGTCATTTTCCTTCTAGACAGGTACACGTGGTCTGTAAAAATATCAAGATTTTTTAGTAAACACTAGAAATTATTATCCACATAAAATTGGGAGAATTAAGCTCCCCTCTAAAATCTTGCTTTTATTTTTTTATATTTGATAACTATTTGGAATCATTACAAAAATTCAATACACTGAATTTTTTTTTGTTTTTGCGATTTGATACAAATTAAAGGGCAGAATCGCAAAATTAAGTACTCATGTAAAATAAGAAATCAACAGTGAATTTCATGTACACAAAACAACTAAGTTTATAGCACAGATCGAAGGATGGATGACATAAACTAAGACCTAGTACAGTGGGCCCTCATCTTTATTAGTTTGTTTATATACTGCTATTTGATATAATTATTACAATGACTATTTCTACTAATTAATATATTGTAGAAAAATGACGCCCACTCAACAATTTACTAAAAGACAGAGGTTGATATATCCTTCATTGAGAAACCCTTTTGTTGTGCTTATAGTAAACTTCTTGTTTTGAATGCCATGAGCAATACTTTGAATATACATAAATCAAAATCCTAATTTTATCAGTGATGATGATTTTCTATTGGACTAAGTAACATTTCCATCCATCATTTATTCGGTTTGTGTGGGGTTTTTTTAATTCAAGTTGTGAATTAATTTCCTTTTCAATCCATTATTGAAAGTGACAAACTAAGAACCTGATCAATGCCATGTAGGCCTGAGAGTATACCAGAGTCATTACCCCTACAGAGGGTGACCCCACAGTCCTACGTCAGTCGGTGAATGCCCACAGTTGATTGGTTATCATTGAAAGATCCTGATCAATAATCTACAAACGTAGAAAGAGAAGGGAGCCTGACATCACAGATTACCCTGGCTATTGAACCTTCCCAGCTGCCGGTGTTTTCTCGTCTATTTCTAGTCCCGAGGCTGGCCGTTTCTGTCACATCGTACCTGTTCTACCTGTGTCTTCCTCTCTCTCTCCCTCATTCTCCCTCGTATCTGGCTCTAACCTGTGAGTGATTCTAATTCTAGTCATTCAGTCTTGCGTGTGTATGTGTGTACATTTGTAGCAGTGATATTTAAACTTTGTGAATCCGATCTGTGAGAGGATCAATTCTCTTTAGTAAGTAGAGGTTTTTTTGCATGGGAATGTAACTCTGGTGTAATATAATAACTTATAAAAGGAACATTCCAATAATATTGATCCGGAGACTGTGTGAAAAGAATCTGCGCAGTGTATGGTTTGGGATGTACTGCTTTTCAGTCTATCAGAACATCAGGGGACTGTGAATGTCACAGCTGTATTGGGCATGGCTTTTGGGGGGGGGGGGGGTAGCAGAAAATACATTCAGTCACTTGAAATAGATAGTTTATTGTAATAACTAATACCACTAGCATTACAAGCAGAATGAGCTCAGTTACATACTTTCAAGGTATACCGGTATATATATTCCAAAGGAATATTTATACCAGATTTTATTTTAATGGATTTGTACAACTGGAGTGTAAGACTGAATTCATTCCATAGGAATATGAGAGTAATTCAAAAGTACCGGTATATGTCTGTAGGAAGGTTAACTGTACATGTAATACATTGTTTGGATTTATACATCAGAATTCCATTTACAGTAATTTTAAAGATGTTATATTATTATTATGCTACCAGGTAGTGTTAAGGTAACAATATAAAAAGGTGAATACGGGCCAACATCAATGTTTGATGGTTGTATGAAAGTATATCTACTAGTAGGTACATGGCACTGGTACTGAACATTTGTACTCGGGGTCAGGTGTGTGTCCATTTATGTGGTATGGGACACCTCAATATTTTGACATACTTCCTATCAAAATCAACATTGAAATCAAGTATGATTTTATGTAAATTTTGGCTCAAAAATTGTTACCTAACAGTGCAGGGCAATAGGTTAGACCGTTAACCTCGAGTCTGTAA
The DNA here is from genome assembly GCF_963853765.1 of Magallana gigas. NCBI lineage: Eukaryota > Metazoa > Mollusca > Bivalvia > Ostreida > Ostreidae > Magallana > Magallana gigas. Next base: position 4,079,765 of record NC_088859.1, read on the forward strand.
ATCTAGAGTTCGAATCCTGCTTGGCCTGTTAAAATTTTACCTTTCCAAGGATTTTTAAAACAAATTTTTAGCCAAAAATTGTAAAATATGTGAAAATTACAAAATGAAAGTTTTTTTTATTATAATGTACTTTTATGATATCCACATTAATATTGACAGATGTCCCATACCACCTCAAATAGTGTATAGTAACAATAGTATTTAGCATGTATTGCTGTGGAATTGATGGTGTCCAGGACACCTGCTGCTGTTACATGTACACTAAGCTGGCATGTAAAGTTTTATTGGAAGTTTCTTCAGAGAATTCTCCTCTGTTTTACAGATGGCGTCGGCTAACGACTCGAAATGGCAAAAGGATGCCGCAGACCAGAATTTCGACTATATGTTTAAGCTGCTGATTATCGGAAACAGCAGTGTCGGAAAAACGTCCTTCCTGTTCCGTTACGCGGACGATTCCTTTACCTCAGCCTTTGTCAGTACAGTAGGGATCGACTTCAAAGTCAAAACTGTGTTCAGACAAGACAAGAGAGTCAAACTACAAATATGGGTGAGTGTTTTATGTTAGAGGTTTGAAGTACAAAATGTGGATAACTTTTAGGATTACCGTCAAGCTACACAACATGGTTAAATCTGGAATAGTACATGTATAAATGGGTAAAGGTCAAACTACATTTAAGGGTATATGAAGTTGTTCTGGATAGGATGTAAACATGTTGATTGAGATTGGATGGAAATCAGTGTTTTGGATAGCATGTAAATTATGGTATTTGAAATGGCATTAAATGAAATCTATTGAATAATATGTAGATAGTACTAATTTGGATAACTTGCAATTTGTAGCATTTAGGAAAGTATATATAAAAAATGTTATTGACAAATGGTATATGTTTTTGAAGTAATAATTTGAGATAGAATGTTACCAATAGTCTTGGTAGGTTTGGATAGCATATGATTTATCATATTTTATCACATGTTTATCTCAATATACTATGGATATTTTTTATATAACACTGTGTGCTCTTATGCCATAATTACCCATACCAAAAAAAGTTACAAAAAAGTCATGACTTTTGAAGGCTTAAATAGTTACAAAAAAGTCATAACTAAGTCATGCAACTTTGGAACCACTACTTCTAATCGGTTCCAAAGTTGCATCATTTAGTTATGACTTTTTTGTAACTCTGTAATTAGGTACAAAAAAGTCATGACTAAAATATAACTATCAACAATTTATTTCATAAAAGAAATCAAGATCAGGCACAAAATAGTTATAAAAAAGTTACAAAATAGTTATGTTTTTAAATAAGAACAAATACAGGTATACTTAAGTTATACATTTAGGCACATATTAGTTATATTTTTAGGTACATCAGAGTTATACAATGAGTTACATTATAGTTATAGATATAGGCACATTTGAGTTACATTTTAAGGTACATTAGAGTTATACTTTGAGTTACATTATAGTTATAGATTTAGGCACATTTGAGTTACATTTTAAGGTACATTAGAGTTATACTTTGAGTTACATTATAGTTATAGATTTAGGCACATTTGAGTTACATTTTAAGGTACATTAGAGTTATACTTTGAGTTACATTATAGTTACAGATATAGGCACATTTGAGTTACATTTTAAGGTACATTAGAGTTATACAATGAGTTATATTATAGTTATAGATTTAGGCACATTTGAGTTACATTTTAAGGTACATTAGAGTTATACTTTGAGTTACATTATAGTTATAGATTTAGGCACATTTGAGTCACATTTTAGGTACATCAGAGTTATACTTTGAGTTACATTATAGTTACAGATTTAGATACATTTAAGGTAAACTAAAAATACCATTATACTACATCTATAGGTAAAAAATGCATTATTTCAGGTATAAATAGGGTATCACTTTCATTTTAGCATTGAAGTTCTTCATTTACATATTATAATCTTATAATTATTGCAAATTGATTAATTTTTTATGAAAAATAAAGATTTTTAGATAAGAATTAATAGCCATCAAAATATAATTCTTATTAGATAATCATATGACACATAATTGTAACATCTTTTAGCATTGTAACACTAATAATTCAGCATCATGATGTATATGCTAACATGAAAACCTTTTTTCTGAATTGATTTTACCGATAAACTTATTTTCTTTTTCATTACATAGCAGCACAATGAAATGACAGGCACATAGCATTGTTTTTGAAGGGGGGGGGGCCAGATTCATCCAAAAATCTTAAAAAGCAAAAAGAAAAATGACAAAAAAGGACAACTTCTCAAAATAATTAAAATCCTAATCTCTGTGGGTGTGGGTTGTAGCATAGTGTTTTCATAACTTAGATTTCATGAAAATCCTACTCCGTGTTGTTTGGTGGTTGGGGGGGGGGGGGCGTTCCCCTCTTATGCTTTTTGTAATTTTGTAACGTGGTCACAAAAAGTGTGTGGGGGGGGGGGGGGGGGATACATATTTATTCACTTTTTTATATGTAAATTTAAATCCCCCCATACTTCATACCTGATTGTCTTGTACATTACAACTGATATAATTTATAATTTTAGTTATTCAATAGTGTGGTTACTAGGGAGATTATTATGAAAAACAAAATACCAGGTTTAAGAATTAAAAACAACTGAAAAATAGTGGTTTATGAAAGAAATCCCTTTGAACATTTGTTTGGTTTTAGATAAAATGAAACATAATTTTATCAAATTCTTAAATTTAAATATATTTAAGTGCTGACAGTTCTATATATCATTTCACCAAGACTGAAAAAAATCTACCATCAATGAATAAAATTCCAGCTAGGTTCATTCGTTAATCATGGTAGTTAACATGGCTTTGTCTACTATACATCATGTATAAATTATAAATATTCAGTTTGTGAAAGAAAAACTACAAAATACAAAACTAGTGTGATTGATATATGAATTAAAAAAAAAATATGGCATAAGATAAGTCATTGTTCCCAGCTCTGGTCCTAAATTGGTGCTAAAGTTTGTGGGATAATCTATGGATAAGTTGGGTGTTGGTTGTTCTGAATAGTGCATGCACAAAAATCACACATCATCACACATGGACTGAGCATATTATTATATATTGAATAATATTCAATGAATATGCCCTGGTGTTGCTGGTAGAAATGAGTCCAGAGATTTTTTCCAGGGATGGAGGTGGTATCAGTAGATCAAGGCAGGTGATGACAAGAAGTTAACAGGATGTGTAGTCAAGTTGCTGCATATGCCATTGCATGTCTTTCTTGTCTTCTTTGTAAATTGGACAGTCTGTAATTATGTAAAAAATATATTTCGCTTTAAAGATCATTAAGTTCTGAATTTTTTAATTTGTGTAAAACAAAATGATTTAATTACTTTAGTTAAACTGATAGCTGCATGAGCAGTGCTTCACCTTTATTATATTGATGTATATTTATAATCTTGTCAGTATAAATAGTTTACATACAAAAATAGAAAACAGTCTTGAGACATTGAACACTAACACTTATCACACTATGCCCAGAAAGTTCCGCCATTTTGTTTGTTGTCATCTTGGGCAATTTAAATTTACTGGTGAAAATCCCTGTGTTACAGTTGATTTACTAAAATATTTATATCAGCTGATAGCAATCCAATAAAATAATCTTGTTCCTATAGTTATATATTCTGTAAATTATGAAAATCTTACCATGGTATTCCTCACAATGATTTCCTCCAGCAAATCTGGGCAGCCATCATTTAAAAATACGAACATATATCCAAGCCCATCGCTCAGGACTTTCTCTGTATATAATTATCATTGATGCAGATCATTCTTAACATGGAAATCTAACTAAACTTTACACAAAAACTCTGATAATCCAGGAATGAAGACCCTCAGTGTTGTTGTCCTTCTTCATGTTTAAAATGAGTGAAAATGAAATCAACCAATCAAATTCCGCTATTGATCAAGTTTGAAATCTGACCAATCATATCACAGCTACCAAGTAGAGTGAAAAATACTTTTAAAAACTATATTCAGTAAATACAGGATGAATTTACTAGTGTTACATTGTGTAAAAAACCTATTTAATTAAATAAAGGATATTATTTCATTGATCTTACAGTATTTTATAAAATATTAGTACTAATAATAATACGAAACTATCACTATAGGTCGCCATTTTGAATCATGGTGGATTCAAAAACAAGCGGGAATATATATAATTTCTCTATTTATATCATATGCTTTGCACCAAAAACAAACATTATGATAACTCAAAAGACAAACTAATTACCCAAGTAAATTTAGTTTTATCTATAAAGATTGAATCAACCCAGCCCATCACATTTACTGAGAGGAAATGCATATATCAGTTTTTTTCTTCAATTGAATGTTTATCATGTTTATTAACTGTTCTTAAAATGAAGAAGCAAGCATTTAATCAAGTCCATTGTTTAATTGCATAATAGTAAAAGAGCTTGCTGGACTTTACGCATGATTAAATAGAGACAATCACACAGGTGTGAATGAAGGCTTACACAGCCTGAGGGCTTGGTGGGGTATATACACATCTGATATCACACCTGTCTTTCTATAAGGTCTGCAATTAACTTCACTGATAACTGAACAAATATGAATGGACATACACTTTTCTCAGAGTGTACTAGCTGTTAAAGAATTAGCTGAAAATTATCAGAAACACAATAGCTAGTTTTTGTTGCTGTAATGTGAATTATAAGTGAAGAGGGGATGAAAAACACAAACTTGCAGGAAACTTCAATAGTTTTTAAAATGAAGTTATTATTAAAGAAGGGTATTAATAATAGCATTGAAATTCAGGCAGTAAAATTTATAATTACCCAGGGTCAGACAGTGTGAGAGTGTGTCAGACAGACTCACTGTGTGTGCATATATGCATGTTGGGTTTTTTTTTAATCTATAATATACTTATGTACAAAAAGAGTTTAAGTCTGTTGTATTTAAAGTGAAACAAACATTTAAAAATGACAAAGTCCAAATTAGTTACAAACGAGTTATACTGAAAAATTCTAAGTCTGAATAAGGCACAGTTTAGTTATACTAAGAAATGACAAAGTCCAAATAGGTACAAAAAAGTTATAGTGAAAATTTTCTAAGTGTGATATAGGTACATTTCAGTTATACTTTAAAATGACTAAGTTCAAATTAGGCACAGAAAAGTTATAGTGAAAATTGTCTAAGTGTGATATAGGTACATTTTAGTTATACTTCAAAACGACAAAGACAAATATAGTTACAAATCAGTCATAACTTTTTTGTACCTCAAATTTGAGGCACTAAAAAGTTACCAGTTTAGTTACAAAATAGTTATGACTCTGTATAACTTTTTTTGGTATGGGTAAACATTATGCATCTTCAGGTGATGATTGTTTTAGAATGAAAAAGTAACGGAATATTTCAGTTGAAAAATGTAGAGTTATAAATGTGAAGTACATGTATTTAATGCTGTTTCATTTATTTTTTATGAATTCATAAACATTGGTTCAAAATTGAAATGTTTGTTTCTTAAACTTCAAGGAACTTTTTTCCATGCATAAAGTTGTTAGCGTCTTGAAGGAAATGTGTTGTGCGGCTCACGGTTATTATTTTTACAGAAAAGATTGTGGTTTAAGAAAAGACGTGGTAAAACATATGTATTAAAAAGAATCTCTCATGAATTGCAATGGTATGATTTTTATTCAACAAGTTTTGTGTTTTCTATCCCTGAGTCTTTAGGGAATAGAAAACAAACAACATCGTTGGATAAAAATCATATTCTATTGCAAATCATGAGTGATCTTTTATTTAAGTAGCATATATGAATGATATTTGAGATCCAGAACAAAATTTTCAATATATTATGCAGATAATAGCTAGTTTTTGGTACAAATTGAGATTGCATAAAGATATATATGTAATGGCATTTGGATGTTCTCACTCTTTGATATAATAGACGATTCACTCCCCAGGAAATGTGGAAGACTTGTTGATTGATTAGCAAGCTATAAAAGAGATTATTTATTGAGGCTTGCTATATAACTTCTGAAAAAAGCAGTTTTAGCACTGACATTTTGTATCATTAAAATCTCTTTCATAACCAAATTCTATCAAGTTTATGTTGTAATAAAAAGAAGAGAATTTCATATTGCTTTATTAGGTTTCCTTTGTGATATTCCCACGCAATCCCTGTATAACTCAAATGACTTTGTCACATTACTGGGTACAGCTCGGCTTACACAAAGTGGTTTATTGAATCTTGGTACACAATGTACTACATATCCCAAAATCAAATATATTTTTTGATTGGACAATTAGTATACAACCTTAGAATAGATGGAACATTGAAAAAATGGTACATGTATTATGTGTAGATTTGATCGTGTTAAAATGGAAAATTAAGATATAAACCCTGTAACCAAAGGATAGCCATGTAAGATGTAAAGTAATTGTAGATAAAAAAAAAAAAAAAAAAATTAAAGTTATAATTGTCCTATCCTGTTTGTTGACAATCAGCTTTATAGGATAGACAATGTAAATGGAGGATTAACAAGATGAGGTTAAATCTTGAGAAGAACGTGAAGTGATTAATCAGTCAGTGATCAATTATTTAGCAGTTAACAGTGCACGGAATCCACGTATAGCTCTTGTTTTACAAACAACCCAATCAGAATGCTTCCTCATCACCATGGTTACTGGTCATGTGATAGGATCATTAAGGAAACATATTCCGTGTGATGCCAACAGAACTGTTTTATCTGGAGGGCTTTAGGTGCTTCCATCTTGTCACTGACTTGAGGTCTATTTCCACATTTGTCACATCGTAGGTCCGGTGGAAGACAGTCGGTGGTTTACTTTGAAGTGAAATCTGCAGCTGACATTTATGTTGTGTGGGAGTGATAGACGAAAGTTTCCATTTTAAGATACTAGATTCTATTTCCATGAACATGTATTAGTATTAAGTATAGAGAAAAATGTCTGTAATTGGACAAGGTGCACAAACTTTTCTTCCAAACAACCCACACACTGTAATACTCTTTGTATGTTTATCTATTGGGTATCAACAAATTCTGTAAGGAAATCTTTGTGAATAGAATAGGGGACAAAGAAGTGATATATTTCTATTTATTAAGGTTGAGCGTTGTTGGCGATCAGAGTTGTTGATTGTTGTGTATTTCTGTTACAGGACACAGCGGGACAGGAGAGGTACAGAACAATCACTACAGCGTACTACCGCGGTGCTATGGGCTTCATCCTGATGTACGACGTCACAAACGAGGAGTCCTTCAACGCTGTAATGGACTGGTCAGTATCTCAGCCAAGTCTGTGTTGATTGATCTAGGAGTCAGACTTTTCAAATGTTATCTAATGCAGGAATCAAGTGTGGTGTCTGGATAAAGGTCATTTGCAAAAGCTCAACAGCACATTGAGGAAAACCTCCCAAGCTGTTGCTCTGTCACACAACACACTGTTGCGCTACCACAACTTAATTCACATTAAAATGATTACCGGTATAAACAACACACCATCACACAACACGCTATTGCCCTATCACATTCAATCAAAATCACAACAGCGACGGTGAGTGATGTGTTTTTGTATTTGCTTGATGGTGTGTTGTGTGATGAAACTTGATCCTGAGGCACTGCTGGGTTTTTGCAAAGGTTTTATTTGGGCACCTTAGTTAAGGAATTTTCAATGAAATCAACATAGTGACTATCTGTCAAATTCTTTATTTCTTTAATTCCAAACAAATTGTCAATGTAATATAGCTCTGATTTTGTCAAAATGCCAATAATCATTACATGTACTACTCCATCCTACTGACTTTCAGTGCTGAGTACTGAACAGCATGTACTGGTACTAGCCCCAGCGCATGTACTGGTACTAGCCCCAGCTTGTTGGTGTAACAAATAATCAGCCACCTTGTTACACAGTACCTGTGCAGCTGATACCTGGGAATCTTGTATGCTTATAACCCCATTAATTAATACCTGTCATACTGATGTACAGTCAATAGACAACAAAGCTCAGTACATAATAGTGCATGATATAACACTGGCATCAAACAACTGATCCCTGTGATTAAGCCTGTTACTAATTAGTTTGTAATTAGCATGTAGTCAGTTAGTTGGATTGTACATCTGTCAGGTGAACACGGGTCTCACCTGTCACCTGTAATCACCTGTCAGCTCTACAGCTGTCAGTGACAGCAGTGGTAGCTCTAGCATCTGATACCCGGTAACACAACTCTCGTAACCAAAACATACACTCTGACTCAATCATTTTAACTGTAATTTTCATTTTTCTTTAATGCAATTTCTCTCTTCCGTTTTATTTTGTGTTTTTTTTTTGTTGTGTGGCATGATCCCACTTTTATATACATGTAGGTGCACTCAAATCAAGACTCATGCTTGGAGCAATTGTTGTGTATGTCTGGTGGGTAACAAATGTGATATGGAGGCATCTCGTGAGGTCTCCACTCGACAGGGCCAGGAGCTGGCCTCTGAACTAGGTAACACTCTTACCCTGACACACACACACAGACAGACACACACACGTATATCATACAGAGAGCTTTCCTATATTCAGTGGTGCGGGATCCCATGTAATCAGAGCACAGCTTCAGCTTGCTTATAATCAACTCTTGAAGATGGCAAAACCTATGGAAATAGTCCTAAGATTGTGTAATAAATTTTTGGTATAATAAAGTTTAGCTATTTCCATAGGTCTTGTCAAAATGAAAATCAGAAACAACTGTGACTTCTTTCATGGTTGCTTTTAGATTTAGTCATTACTTGTTACATGTTATTACTTCACTGGAACGTAATATCAAGACGGACAGAAAGAACCGGTCGTTTGTTCTAGAGAAATGCACATCCTTTCAATCCATCATAATATCATGCATTATCAAAGCAGTGCCCACTTCTCTCTCGGAGATCAATTGTCTGTGTCTTGATAGCTTCCGTGAAGTAATAACTGTGCTAATAGCTGGGGAAGGTCTTTGATTGTAGCCTGTGAACTTATTAGACGAAGGGCTGAAAGGTGAAAGGTCAAGGTTTTCAGTTGTAATGGACCCTAGTTAGCAGAGGTGACATGACTTGGGCTTTGCTTTTTCAGGTGCACACAGATAAAGACATATTCCTGGGACAATGCCCAGGTAGTGCTGGTGGGCAATAAGTGTGACCTTGAGGATGAGAGGGTCGTTTCCACGGAGAGGGGCAAGCAGTTAGCTGATCAGATAGGTACAGGATCAGTGTTGTCATCTGGCTAGGTGGTGGACCAGAAAATCCATCCATGTCACACTGAGTTCAGACACTACCATAATCATTCAAACTTAACATCATCAATAAGGCATTGTCTGGGCTAAAAGTTTTAACTGACTTTAAACTTAATTCAAATTTGTCAAATTTGTACAAGACAATTACAGTCTAACAAGAAATAATTTGATAGCTATTTCAGAACTAAAATTTTTAGGGCATTGACTTTTCTTTATGATAAAATTTTACAGACTGAGGTATAAAAATTTTGAAGGCTGAAAAATATGCATATGATGCCATGTTTCTAAATAGTGATGCAGTCCCACATCTAAATCAACATACAATTAAAATTTTTAAAATATAGAGTGCTGAAATGGTCCCTTATTTGAATTTTATATGTAGTACATGTATTTTCATTGAGGAAGAATTCTTAATGTTTATTAACAGTCCCATAAATGTATGAAGGATACTGTTTCCAGTACAAGTTGCAGAAAAGTGGTTTTATTTATGAGTATACACATGCATAAATAAAAATTTACAAAATTTGGAAAGTGACTGCTGTGACAGTCCCCTCTCAAGTTAAGACGTACAGAACTAAGATTTTGAGTGCTGATACAGCCCCTGTCCCAGGCACTCAGAATTGCAGATACAATCCCTCCTGTAATAAGTTCTATTGATTTTCCTTCTGCACAGCTTCAATCAATAGCCCATCAAACCCTACAGTAATGCAAAGACATGTCAGCAACCGTCAGGGAATCTAGTTATTATGTAAAGCAAAGGCTACTGCCTTTTTATGTATAGGAGAATAAACTGGATTGGTCTTGGCGAACAGGGTGTGATATGTTAATTTTGATGAATGCAGGCTTCACTTTCAGTGGTGAAATTGTTGTTAGGTTTGGCAATTATCTTAGCTAAGGGAATCAAAAGACAAGAAATCAAGTTAGCAAATCCTTTGAGTCCTCATCTTCTGAAAAACTATTTCATTTTAACTGCAATATTTGGAACAATTATGATCATCATTATCAGAAACCATAGAATATTTCTATGCTTGTTATGTAAATGATTTTGTTAATATTAGTTCAATGACCAGAAATTATCGTCACAAATGCTAATTGAAACTTAATGTTGATAAAACATCTGATCTCGTTCATTATAGTTTGATGACCAGAAAAAATCATCACATACGCTAATTGAAACTTAATTTTGATAAAAATATCTGATCTTATTCTTTTTAAATTCTTTCCTTCTGCAAAAAATCCCTGCCATGGAAACACTGTTACTCTTGATAAGTTTTGAGGGATCCTCAGAAGCCATGATGATACACAAGGAGTCTGGTTTAATTTGTTGATGAAGAGTTACCGTATTTCTAAGTTCTCTGAGAGGCATTTAGACCATTAGCTTTACATCAAGGGGTCCCGCAATCAATAGAGGCTGCTATCCTGGCTTGCAGCCTCTGTGCTGACTCTTCTATTGCTAACCATTATCTCTGTAGTCCATTTCAGATCATGTATAATTCTATTTTATAGTGTTTTCTTATAACTGGGAGTGTATAAACACTTCTTGTAGAAAATCAATATCATCAAAAGAAATGCTTAAATCTTGTACATGTATTAATAGTTAAAACAAATAGAAATACATTATATAATTGTTAAAGCAATAAGATCATGAAATAAGTTCAATACAGTAAAACAACATAATAAAGAAGATGTTACTATTAATTATCTACCGGTATGTGTTTTCTCTCCTTAACCCTCTAAAGTACGAGGTTGCTAACATTTTGCCCATTGATTTTTTTGTAGGTTTAGAGTTTTTTGAGACTTCCGCCAAGGAGAACATCAATGTGAAAGCTGTGTTTGAGCGCCTAGTGGATATCATCTGCGATAAAATGTCAGAGAGTCTAGACCAAGACCCGTCACTGGTCAACAGTCAGACGAAAGGAACACGGCTGACGGAGAATACTGCCCCAGAGGGTGGTAGCTGCCAGTGCTGAACGCCGCATGCCACGTAACTCTGTCGCGGTGTCCCGAGCTCCAAATACTTGACAACCATCATTAAAATTTACGCTGAAAAAATTCATTCACTGTATAAGAACTCTTGTATGAACGGCATAGTGCAATGGATGGAATGAGAATGATATGCAATATATTGTAGTATTAAGGAGTCGTTGTTTAATTTAGGGTAGTCTCTTGTCTGTCATAATCTCCTTACTGTGTGTATTTCTAGGAAGCACATGACTCAGTAATCAAAGTATGTTATTCATCTGGTGTTATTATTGCACAATATTCTGGCGATGACATATTACCTGGTGTTATAATGTTTTGTTTGGTTGAAGTTTAGAGGGTTTATCATGTTAATCAATCACCCCTTATAGAGATTACACTGTACGCAATGTTAATGGTTGATTTGATGAGTTTTGTATTCTGTATGTCGCCGCATGCTACTAGATTTTATCCCTCAAGAATTCTTTTGAATATGAAACAAGTGTGTGTCAGAGAAATCTCCATCTTGAATGTTAAAACTCTTATAATCTTCATTTTTAGAGGGCTTTTTTTTGGTTAAATTTGATTGTTTTATTATTTATATAGATATTCTACAGTATTTTCTTATTTTCAACTGGCATTCCTTGACGTTATTGTCAAAATTGGAATTGGTGACCTCTCCACTGATAGCAAAGCTTTATACATAATTATTATCATGTTCAAAGAAATCCTGATTGGTTATTGCCAACCAATGAAATCCATTCCCATGCTGTGTTTTGGTCCAGGCAGCCATGGACTGGCCTGTGATATTTAAGTGGACATCATTCTCCTACAGAAATCCTGTGTATTTAAACCTTTGGTTGTGGTCTATTTACATTACGTGTGTATTTTGTTTATACTTACTGTTGTTTATATTTTTGTTGATACAATTATTATTTTTTACTTTATACATGCATGTCAATGTTAAACATGTAAATACTTACATTTATATATACATTCCAAAGTTTAACTTCAATTTGACTGTGAACATGGACTTGGTTGTGATTTTTTTCTGCTCTGATTCTCTCCCTCTTACCATACTGTCAAGTTTATTGACAATCTTTTGAAACGTTATTAACAGACAAGAATCTCTCCCTCTAAATTCTTTGTTGAGGAGATACTAGCATGGTTGTACTACGCAGAATCTATGAATGTCCTTGCAGTGAATGCAGTTCATTGTGTGCCCATGGTATTATCTGTTCCCCTTTTATCATATAAGATGTTCACACTGCATTGGATGAACAAATGAGAATGCTGCATGTTCTTATGATTTACTCATGTACATACTTTAATTTTTTTTAGTGCTTTTTCTGGAATAAATACAATTTGACCTTAATTACATTTACTGATGAAATCTGACATAGTTTAAAAACTTGATCTGATGTTAAACTCGCTATTGTACATTTCTTTCTGTCGTTGACGTGGAATGAAGCCTGTTGTCATGGTGACATATGTAAGAGGATGTTCCGCTCTGTAGAATCTCAGCACTCTAGCTCCCTAGCCTCTTGTGTCTGTCTGTCTGTGTGAGCAGACTAGATCTTGTTAATCATTAGAAACTGACCAATAAACAGTTAACAGTCCTGCACTGACTTGTTATTCTTCTTTCAGAAAGAGGTACACGTACAATTTTGTAATTTTTGTGGGGTTCACATTTTTTGTTAATTGTCCATTTTCTCAGGTACATGAGGACGTGATTTCATTGATGTACCAGTACTTGTATAATTAATAAATATTGTGTAGATGTACAGTTGGTATCAATATCAATGACAATTGATTCACCACAAGCTGTTATATTGTATGGCTATCTAGACTTTGGACTTGGAACACAGTAATGTACTAGGACCGTCTGTGGAATATAAAATGGAGTTGCAACCTTTATAGAGGATGTGTAAACCGGTACATAATAAAACTAATGCCGGACAGCCAAAACATGAAACAAACAAAGTACTGTTACTATATTTATTTTTTTGATAATGAAATATATTGATTTTTGTTTCGAAATAGGATCATTCTCATAGCGATCAACAGATATTGTTTAGCAATGTAATATACATGTATCTTGGTTCATATGAAATAGAAATAGAGACTTGTAAATTAACACTATGATAACAAAAAAACAAAAATCACAGTTCTTGTAATTGCACATATATTGGCTCATAATCAACAAGAAAAATGGATACATGAATGTATTAAAAATCAATAAATCTATCAAAAAGGAATGTTGTTACAAAGAAAAATTACAACTGGAAATAATTTATAAAAAAAATTGAATATAAAATAATAAATAAAAATAAACATGTACGATGTACTTGTAAATAAGGAATGTTGGACGGAAAATTAATATTACCAGTAATAAAATACACAAAGAATGCATTACTATGCGTAAGCAAAATGCTGAGTATAGAAAAGTGGACCAGCCACTTTCATACAACACTCGACCATCAGCCTATAGCTGATCTTGTTCTTCACTAGCCAATCATTAAGCCTCAGAATCTCGTTTTCGGCTGCGCTTTTTCTTCAACTTTTTTGCTACAATCTTAGCATCCCCATATTTCTTCATTGCTGGGTTCTTGTCAGTGTCTCCTTTTCCTGAATAAAAAATCAAGCTTAAACTTTATTGCTGTATTCATAACATAAAAATCTCCTAATAATGTAAAACATTATTTTCTACATGTATTTCAACAGTACATCATTAATAGTGAACAAATTTATTATGCCTACAAATTCTTTTGACAAAAACATGTTCCAGATACTTTTTGCTTTTATTCTATGTGAGACTAGCTATAGGTTACAACCATTTTTTCCTGCAGCAATCTAACAGTGGATCCAATACCTCAGTTAACCTCACAAGCTTCCAAAACATGAAAGACTACTTACCATGTGATGGGGGCGTGTCCTCTTGGAATCCAGCATTTAGATAACTGGAGCCCTCTCTGTTGTGACCCCCTGCTGACACACTGCTGTGGGCGGACCTCCCTGATGATGGTCTAGATCCAGTTGGTGATGACCTCGGTGGCTGTCTTAGCCCGGTACTCATAGTGGCAGATTGGGGACGGGACCCAGATCCAGACATCTGTGGTGCAGGGCGGGGTGATCCAGACGTAGGTCTGGAGTTTGGATCAGTTAACCCCTCCTCTTGTCTGGAGGTGCCACTTACTGGTCTGTTGATGCCACTGTGGGAGGCTGTGCTGGGACGACTACCACTCGGAGAGGGGGATCCATGGGGTGTCTGGTCAGAAGATTCAGTAATGACCGGGAGAAACTGGCATCTGTCAGTAGATAGAGGGAATGATGTAAAATCCATATTGGAAGAAGAAAGTGTGTTTAACAATATGTACCGGTACAAAAGAAACTACATCAACATCAAGCAGTTAAAATGATAGAATATTAACAATGTGTGAAAAATCAAGTTAGAGTATCTCTTATCTTCGATGTGTTTTGAGTACCGGTATCTCTTACCTTTGAGAAGTTTTGAGTATCTTTTACCTTTATTATATTCACAGTATATCTTACCTTTGAATTGTTCTGAGTATGTCTTACCTTGGTTATATACACAATATCTCTTACCTGAGGTGTTCAAACTCCATTTCCTCCTCTGCCTGGAGCTGGTCCATGACTCCAGACAAGTTCTCCTCCTCCTCCTACACAACAAAGCAAATCAAGGTTTTCTAGAGGTTCTTGGTTGATATCAACAAAATATCATTATTCATTCACAGAGTTCTTTATTGCACATCTGTCACACTTACACTAATTAACTGACTAATTATGGCTCAGTACTATGTCATTTTCTCAAACTCAGAGAGGTAAAGGTAAACTCTGAGATATGCGAGGGTTCTACAGAGACATTGATAGTGAGAATCAGAAAAAAATGACTGGGACACCCATCATGATATGTAAGATAACCAATGTTCAGTCTGTAATAAATTAATTGGTTCTTGACCACTGGTATCTCACTAAAGGGTCCTCCACACCCTCTGGAGAAGTTTTGCACACAAGTCCAAATTTTCATACTCCTTAAAAACATGTAATTAAAGCATCAGGGTTGTCTCTAAGACTCGGGAGGCGGGGAATTCCCCAGCCTGTAATGCCTTAATTACCCGTTTATTATTGCATTTCAACACAATGTAGCTATAAGCAAGACCCCCCCGACCTCCCCTTCTACTTTTTTATTTCTTCCTTCTACTTCAATTTTTAGAGACAACCCTGAAGCATGCATTCGACTTGAAAATGACAGGAAAAAAATGTTCATTTTTGGGAATCAACCTTTAAATATGGTTTGCTGTTCAAAAAAAAAAGTCCCTGCTCTATTTGAACTTGGGACCTACAGGTTCATAGACTAAAGCTAAACCCACTGCACTACAGCAATAGACATCCAATTTTGGTGACAGTTTCATAATGGGTTGAAAATGCCATGTTGTGATATACCTTCCTAAAAAGTAAAAGTTGCATGGTGTCGAGGAACCTTAAATAGATTTCAAGAAGACAGATTACCTCTGACTCTGAGCTTGCCATGGAGAGGTCGACAGATGAGTTGTCACTCTTCAGCTCCACTGGGTCGGGGTACAGGTCCTCATAGTAACCATCTTCTTCTGGAATGTCAAAGGGAGAGAACTCACAACATGAACAAATACATGTTTACATATACTATTATGTGAGTTCTCTATTTTGTTTAAAACAAATGAGGATTGTAATACTTCACAATATGACAGACAGAATGACTTCTGGACAGTACAAAACAAGGTCAGCTTTCACCACAAATTTCAATTCTCAACTCATAGCCTTAAAGGGGCATGGTCACGATTTTGGTCAAATTTTATTTTTCTGTTTATATTATTTGCAATGCTTTAGGAATGCATTTCTAATGATCAAATGAAATTTGGGTGCAAGTCGTTGAGTTTTAAGCAAGATACAGGGCTTACAATTCTTTGTCATGTAAACAAGGCTCGTGCCTTGTTTTTGTTTTCATAGGTTCAATATACCATTAAATTATCTTTTTAAAGCTGGTTTGTCTATCTAATTATTCATTTTAAGCATAAATAAACAGTTCCTAACGATTAACACATTCATCTTAGGTCTAAAACCGGAATTTTTACTTCAACATTCAAAATGTAAACAAGCGCTTTGTTTACAAAGCGAAGAATTGCAAGCTCTGTAACTCGCTTTTAACTCATCAAATGACACTCAAATTTTGGTTGCCTATTAAAAATGGCTTACTGAAGCATTGTAAACATTAAAATCGAAAAAATAATTTTTGACCAAAATCGTGACCATGCCCCTTTAAAAGATAGGTGCCAAGATTTGAAACTGAACATTTGGATGATGAAAGTTGACTAGCAACATGCCTTCCAAGTTTAGACTGTAGGGTTCTTCATGCCAGATCTTATGAAGGGCCGGCTGTGTAAACATCTTGTTCTTTCTTACTTTCTCTGCTCGCCCATTCAGGAACACACCTGTCACAGACAAAGTTAAAGGCATATCAAGTTCAGTGTGCATTTGCTTAAAACAATCTAAGATTGACTATATTCTAAATTATTTCAAAATCTGAATGGAAGTGTTATTCATGATAAATGAGAGCTAAACTATTGCTGTAGATAATTCTCATGATTACTGATGATCATAATTAAGAATTCTTTGACTCACCCATGCAGTACATCTTGAGGAGCATGCGTCGCTTCATGGGCGACACTAGAATGAGGTCATAGTCCCGCTGAGCGAGGCGCTGACTGAACAGTGGCATCACAGACAGAAACTCATTGGCTGTCTTCCTAATGGATTCTTTTACTGTCTCTGAAGTAACAAAAATTCACAACAGTTAAAAATCTCTAAATTCTGCATCCTCTATTCATGCTCATGACAGTAAAAAGGATGACCTTTACTCCCTTCATTTCAATTATTTATCAAATACATTAACAGGACATACCAGCAAATAGAGATTTTTGAGCGAGTTTTGCATGAATCTCAATCATCTCATCCAGGAGATCCCACATTGTTCCGTGGAGAGCGTCGCCAAGGAACTCCGCCTCCCGACAGTAGGCATTCAGTATCTGGATCTGTCTGGACAAGTCGTGAACAGGGGCAAACAGTGCTGGTCCTCTTTGGGTCCTCTCTTGAATAGAAAGAATTATATTGATTACCAAGAAGATTGATACCTGTACTTAATGTAATCTTGTATATATCAAAATAAACACTGCATCAAGATAAATGTTAACATCACTAGCTCTCACTTAGCATAAATTTTCCAACATTCGTCTTCCATAAAAGCATTGTTTTGTTACTACACTACAAATATTTATCATACAGTCATGTACTAGAAATTTTTCAAATAAGATTTGATCACATGAAGAATTTCACACAACCATTTTCAATAACATTGGCTTCTCTAAAGTAACTTAAACCTACCTAGTACAAATCTTGCATGGAGGAATGTTTTGAGGAACTTCTTTGTCTGTAGACTCAGGTGGTCATTATCCGAGGTGGAGAAGGTCGGCCACACAGGGGTCCCGATGACCTTCTTCTGATAAAGAATGCTGCGGACCACCAAATACACCAGAAACATGAACCAAAACACCGCCCAGCTAGTGACGATGGTGGTCAGGACCCACCTGGAGTACTGGGGGAGGAGCCAGGGCGAGGAGAGGGTGTACACATTGTAACGAGTCACCATGGACCCGATTATTCCGAGGCAGCCCAGAGTGAGGAACGAAAGCAACATCATGATATTGTAAATCATGATTCTATAGGGGCGAACAAAAATAAAAGCCAAGAAATATCCAAAGAAGAGCAGAGTCACAGCCAGGGATTGGCTCGAAATGTTGTTAAAACCAGCGCAAAAAGCGATGATGATGGCCAATTTTAACCATTGCATCACTGCTCTGTGATACAGTCCCCAGAATCGAAACGAAGAAAAGACAAACATGTTTGCAACCAGCCAGGATTTGTTGAGTCCTACTTTGTACTCCGTTTCTTTCAGAAGAAGGAACGATTCGTGGTGCTTTGGACAGGACCCTACCGATTCCGATCTGGTGATATACACCATGTAAACAGGGAACAGAACAAATAGAAACAGCAAAATGGCCAGGCCAAAGGTGACATACAGCCAGTGGATGCCATAGAAACACTTCAGATCATTCATCACGTCCACTCTGTCGGTGTCCGTACATTGGAAGACGTGACCTACATAGGTAGCCAGAGGGAGGGTGAGAGCCTGTAGGATCACAACATACACACGTCTAGTGTAGGCCATTTTGGTCATTAGTGCGGGACTCTTTCTGTACCACAGGACTCCGTATATGATGGGATATACAGCAGCCAGCATCAGAATGACCACAAGCCAGCCAATGGATATAGCCGAAAACTGGACAGGAACTGAAGCGCTTGGAGTGTTGTAATTCTGTACACTGGCATACACACCCGAGTGCAGCTTTACAAATTCATACACATCAAGATTAAAGAGGAAGACAAAGTAAGTATTTGACAGCCATTCCTTAGGCCATGTCCATCTGAGGGCCATGGACTGATAAATGGCCAAGAACTGTAGAAAGTCCAGAATCAGAAGAAAGCAGTCCTGCCATAACAGAGACACTCTTCTTTTACGGCGACGCTCCGTCATCAGAATCTCCTCCTCAAAATCATCATCAATCTGCACCTTGTCTTCGGGGACGTACATCTTTCCCCATCCTTTCACTGGTGCTATCCCTGTAGGGTAAAGCTCATTGCCCTCCAATAGCGGCCTTATCTCCTTTTGCTTCATATTTGGTTGTTTGCTGCTGGCTGTTGTTTCTTTTAATGACTTGAATCACATATCTTTACATTTGACCCTACAAGATAAACAGTTTATCGTAGTCGAGTTCACTAGCGTTCTGGTCAATAAATAAACAGATACTGAGCGTTCTGGTCAATAAATAAACAGATACTGAACGCTGTAAAAATTTCACCTGTTCTTATTATGCAAGACTAACCCATGATAATAAGAAGGGGTAAACAGTAAAGCACGTCTTGGAATAGAAAACACAAGTCCCTGATATTTTGGATATAATGACACGCTTCTCCGAAGCGATCAATATGTTAAAACCAATAAAAAAATATTATATACCTACTTCACTAAATCCTCCATTTTGGCTTGTTTACAAATGGCATCTTAGATTCGGCAATATCCGGTGAAGATCGGAATGTTTCAAAGTTACGACAATAATTATTTTTAATGCAATGGAAGGCCAAATTTTACTTATAATTAAATCAAACTCTCAAAAAGTTTTCTCAAAAGAATAATTGACTATTTTTTCTAATTAAATCCTTCGTTAATTTATTTGATAGCAAATTAATAATGCGCAATTGTCTTTTTACGTCTATTAGCATAAGCATAAGCATTGGATTTTCTTTTCTTTTTTAATGTTCGAAGAAATGAACTAAAATAATAATTAAAGTTTAATAAAATAGAAAACAAAGAATCTGCCTACTAATTTTTTCATATTTTATTTTGTCGCGGCGTTTACAGTTAGTTTTCAGCAGCAATTTCGGCTATTAGTTAATTCTCTCCCCCTGAATGGGTCAAAGCAAGATGGCGTGGCAGCCGGAGGAAAATGGACTCCGCCAAATCTTGCAATTATTAAAAGAATCTCAGTCCCCTGACACTGCGACCCAGCGAAATGTGCAACAAGTATCCTTGTTTTATTTCATGTACAATTACTTGAAGCTGAAGTGATTATGAAAGGAGACTCTTTTCTTTCGTCACAGATTGGCACGTGTTGTTCACTTGAATGATTTTGCATTTTTTTTAAATATCCATACTGAAATTGTCAGTTAATTAAGTGTTATGTAATATGTATATGTATATGTAATGCTTGTAAGGCTGTTAGTGGAGACACAAAATGTCACATCAAATAGTTGATCATGATGTATCAATATTTAGTTTCCTTATCTTGATCCTAGAAATTAGAGGAATTGAACAAGTATCCAGATTTCAACAATTACTTGATTTTTGTTCTCACAAAATTAACAACAGAGGGTATGTATTGTTTTACCTTTTGTTTGCTGTCTAGTTTTATTTATTTACATCATTGGATGACTATCTTTATTTCTTGTGATAGTTAGTATAAAATCATGATGTGTTGCTGAAAAATCTATCCAAGACAGTCTCTCTCTATTCAAGTTATCACTGCTTCATATTGAAATAAAAGCTTGTAAAAAGTTGGATAGTGGAAATTATTCATTTTTCTTATTTAGATGAACCTACACGGTCATTGAGTGGACTGATTCTGAAGAATAATGTGAAAGCACACTTTGAGAAGTTCCCTCCAGAGGTGACCAGCTTCATAAAGGCGGAATGCCTGTCCAGCATAGGGAACCCCTCCCCGCTAATCCGTGCCACCATTGGAATCCTGATTACAACAATAGTAGCCAAAGGAGAATTGCGCAACTGGTCTGAGCTCCTGCCTACTCTTTGTAATTGCCTGGACTCTGAAGATTATAATGTGTGCGAGGTAAGTAGAAGATAGATGTTGTGGCTCATCGTAAGTTTAGCATTAGCTAACAGAAATTGGGCAAGGGCATGTTCTAAATCATAAAAATTTGTAATGAAATGTAAATAAAAGATTGAATTTAGAAAATTACTGTATAAAAGAGTGTTGAATATTAAAGACAGCTGAATGAAGCACTGTAATATTTGTCATTCTATTACTGTACACTACAATTTAATGTGTCTTTTCCAGGGAGCATTTGGTGCATTACAAAAGATCTGTGAGGACACCGCTGAGGATCTGGACAATGACAGCTCCAGGCCCCTCAATGTCCTCATCCCAAAGTTCCTACAGTTTTTTAAGCACAACAGTGCCAAAATCAGGTATGGAAACTTTTAAAAACCATCATTTTATGATTGAAATTTGATTTTTGGAATAAGGATTAATATATTCTTGAATTTTACAAGTTGATTGCATTTGATTTGAGAGTGTTTTTTTCTTAACAGGTCTCATGCCATTGCCTGTGTGAACCAGTTTATCATCAGCAGGACCCAGGCTTTGATGGTCCACATTGACAGCTTTATTGAGGTAAACCCAGTCCCCTCTCCCATCTGTAATTTCAAATGAAGGATAAATTTCTAAAGATTCCCATTAAGATTAAACATTTCTGGTATTGACTAGGCATTTGATGTTTGACACTTTTTGGTTATGTTGTAGAACCTGTTTTTCCTGGCTACGGACGAAGACACGGAGGTCAGGAAGAATGTGTGTAGAGCCCTAGTCATGCTGGTGGAGGTTCGCATGGACCGACTGATTCCCCACATCAACAGCATCATTGAGGTAGTGGCGGTTTCAAACCTCCTTCTTTAATTCTATCCTGAAATTTTTCTTCTAGAAAAGTTCTTTATTTGCACAGGTTAAAAATCCGTTTGTGTATACAATAAAACACGCTTATAATAAAGTGCCAGGGACGGGCGATTTTACTTCGTTATAAGCGTAATTGTTATATCCGTCAAGATTACAATATGTAAGAAAGTCACAGGGAATGAAAATCACTTCGCTGTAAGCGTCAAATCATAAGCGTGTTCATTAAAACTGTGTTTTACTGTAGATTGAAAAATTCCCGCATAGGTGCTTGTTTGATTTGTGTATTATTAACCCTGTGTTCTTGTTGCAGTACATGATGCTTAGGACCCAGGATGACGATGATTCGGTGGCCCTGGAGGCGTGCGAGTTCTGGCTCTCTCTGGCCGAGCAACCAATCTGTAAGGAGGTACTACAGCCTCACATTGAACGCCTCATCCCAATCCTCGTCAAGGGTATGAGGTACTCAGAGATCGACATTATTCTTCTGAAGGTAATCAAATACATGTAACATCAGAAATTCTTAAAGCAAGAGGTCTTCAATCCTTAAAGTATCTTGAATTTTGATGATGATTTTCTCATCCCTTTGTCAGTTCTTTTAACCACTATACTCTTATCTGACAGGGTGATGTTGAAGAGGATGAGATGATCCCAGACAAGGAGTCGGACATCAAGCCCAGGTTTCATAAATCTCGTTCCCACACCCAGAAACACCAGGAGGGAGACGAGGTTAGTAGTGGGGGGAATCAGTTAATTACATGAAACAAAATGTGACAATATGTATGCACTATTGTTGGAAAGGGCAAGTAGCTGATGTATCTATATTTTGTTGGAAAGAAAGCATAATCAATGATCTATGTTGACAGGATGGTGAGGGGTCTGATGATGGATTTGATGATGATGACAATCTCTCTGACTGGAACCTCAGTAAGTCTCTTTTTTTTATTCCTCATTATATCTGAACTTATGTTATAATTTGCTTTTCCTATTTTTTCTGGAACTAACTTGAGCATAACTATGATTTATTAACAGGGAAGTGCTCCGCTGCAGCGCTAGATGTGTTGGCTAATGTGTTCCGTGAGGAGATTCTACCAACACTGCTTCCAATCTTGAAGGAGACTTTGTTCCATGCAAACTGGGAAGTAAAAGAGTCGGGAATCTTGGTGTTGGGGGCTATTGCTGAGGGCTGTATGAACGGAATGATCCCCCACCTGCCAGAACTGACGCCTTATCTGATTGGCTGTCTGAGTGACAAGAAGGCCCTAGTCCGCTCCATCACCTGCTGGACCCTCAGTCGCTACGCTCACTGGGTTGTCGGCCAGCCACATGAGATGTACCTCAAACCCCTTATGACAGAGGTCAGTAACAGATTAACAATTAACAAAAAGAGATTTGTACCTTAAACTTTCATGACAGGTCAGCATCAAATAGTAATGCAAATTTTGTACCTTAAAACTTTCATGATAGCAGTCAGTAACAGGTCAACAATCTGAAGTTTTTACTTGTAAAAGAAACTTTTAACTTTCTAGCTGTTGAAGAGAGTGCTGGACGCCAACAAGCGAGTTCAGGAGGCTGCTTGCTCAGCTTTCGCGACTTTGGAGGAGGAAGCGTGCACTGAACTGGTTCCCTATCTGGGTTTTATTCTGGAGACGTTGGTGTACGCCTTCAGCAAGTACCAGGTAACAGACTTGTTGTCTTTCTTCATAATACACATGGAAGTAAACCAATAGAGTCCAATTATTTTATCACAATATTGAGATACTGAACATTTTTGTGACTTCTTTACAGCACAAGAACCTGTTGATCCTGTATGATGCAATAGGAACACTGGCCGACTCAGTGGGACATCACCTCAACAAACCAGTAATTATTTTGTTCCACCTTCTTCATACATGTATTTCTGCATATATCAAAGATTAATTTTCATATCTGAGTAGGAAAAAAAAAAGGGAAGGAATTTTATATAAGCTTATATGTATCTCTTTTAGGAGTATGTGAACATGCTGATGCCCCCATTAATTCAGAAATGGAATATTCTGAAGGATGAAGACAAGGACTTATTTCCACTGTTAGAGGTAGGTTTTCAGTGATTGCTAATACTTAAAAAAGAACTTTATCTTTGAGCTGAGGTTAACCGAGTCTCTTACCAACATATATAATGATTTTCTGTGCAATGGTTTACAAATTCTCTACCCTCTTTTAGTGCCTGTCCAGTGTGGCCACAGCCTTGCAGTCTGGATTTTTGCCGTACTGTGAACCAGTTTACCAGAGATGTGTTAATCTGGTGGAACAGACCCTAAACCAGAACTTTGTAAGCGATGTACATGTTGTCACCATCAGGAGATGTCTCACTTAATTACTTGATAATATTATAAACATGTTAAACACGATTCATTTATATTGATATTACATGTGGAAAAAACTGGTTGTGCATCATGGATGTGCAAGTTAAACAGAGAAATCTGACCTCTTTTCCTCAGGCCAACATTAACCAGCCTGACCAGTACGACCCCCCAGACAAGGACTTCATGATTGTGGCGCTGGACCTGTTGAGCGGGCTGGCGGAGGGACTGGAGCACCACATCGAGGGCCTGGTGGCCAGCAGTAACATCCTGAAGCTCCTCTTCCAGTGCATGCAGGTAGACTGTCACTTATGTCCCTTGGTGGGTTTACTTCTACACGGATTACATTGCATGGCTTTCTGTCTGATATATTTGCTTTACTGTGTGTTGAATATGAAAGTGTTGGAAAGGAAGTGAACTGTGTTGGTTTTACAGGATCCCATGCCTGAGGTACGACAGAGCTCGTTTGCTTTGCTTGGAGATCTGACCAAAGCGTGTTTCCAGCATGTTAAACCTTGTATAGGTAAGTAAAGCAATGTCATCAATATTACTTCTTCTTAAATCATTGCCCTCGTGACATTTCTTTGCCATAAATGATTACATGTTAAAAATAAAATTATAATTGTTGATTTGTTTTTAGTTGATTTTATGCCAATTCTTGGATCCAACTTGAATCCAGAGTTCATATCTGTGTGCAATAATGCTACCTGGGCTATTGGTGAAATCTCCATCAAGATGGGTGAGTGATACAGGTTTACTTATTTACATGATACCAGTAGGGTGAGTGATGGTTTACTTATTTACATGATACCAGTAGGGTGAGTGATACAGGTTTACTTATTGACATGATACCAGTTGGGTGAGTGATACCGGTTTACTTATTGACATGATACCAGTAGGGTGAGTGATACAGGTTTACTTGTTGACATGGTACCAGTAGGGTGAGTGATACAGGTTTACTTATTGACATGGTACCAGTAGGGTGAGTGATACAGGTTTACTTGTTGACATGGTACCAGTAGGGTGAGTGATACAGGTTTACTTGTTGACATGGTACCAGTAGGGTGAGTGATACAGGTTTACTTGTTGACATGGTACCAGTAGGGTGAGTGATACAGGTTTACTTGTTGACATGGTACCAGTAGGGTGAGTGATACCGGTTTACTTATTGACATGATACCAGTAGGGTGAGTGATACAGGTTTACTTGTTGACATGGTACCAGTAGGGTGAGTGATACAGGTTTACTTATTGACATGATACCAGTAGGGTGAGTGATACAGGTTTACTTGTTGACATGGTACCAGTAGGGTGAGTGATACAGGTTTACTTGTTGACATGGTACCAGTAGGGTGAGTGATACAGGTTTACTTATTGACATGGTACCAGTAGGGTGAGTGATACAGGTTTACTTGTTGACATGGTACCAGTAGGGTGAGTGATACAGGTTTACTTATTTACATGATACCAGTAATTCTAATTGGGTGTTTGTGGATTCAACCACAGCAGGAAGCCAGTACACCCTAAGAGAACTCGATATTCTGAAATATGGTTATGGCACACTTTGTTTATTTTACAGTATTTTGATGTATTGATGTCGGAGATTATTTATTCTTGATTTGTTCATTTAATTGACCGGTTTCGTAGTTAGCTAACTCCAAAGACGTTGCAATGATGTTAACAATAGCTCAGGAATAACACTGACTGTAGCTGGTATTCGTACTGTCTGAGTTGACGTCTTTAGCTCTTTGTTTTGTAAACAAGTACCTTGTATGGATGTGTATCTTGACTGTAATTTATTTGTATGCCCCGAGACTAGATTTATACACCCAGAGACTAGATCTATACACCCAGAGACTATACACCCAGAGACTAGATTTATACACCCAGAGACTAGATTTATACACCCAGAGACTAGATTTATACACCTAGAAACTAGATCTATACACCCAGAGACTATACACCCAGAGACTAGATTTGTACACCCAGAGACTAGATTTATACACCCCGAGACTAGATTTATACACCCAGAGACTAGATCTATACACCCAGAGACTATACACCCAGAGACTAGATTTGTACACCCAGAGACTAGATTTATACACCCAGAGACTAGATTTATACACCCAGAGACTAGATTTATACACCTAGAAACTAGATCTGTACACCCAGAGACTAGATTTGTACAACCAGAGACTAGATCTATACACCCAGAGACTAGATCTATACACCCAGAGACTAGATTTGTACAACCAGAGACTAGATCTATACACCCAGAGACTAGATCTATACACCCAGAGACTAGATTTATAAACCCAGAGACTAGATTTGTACACCCAGAGACTAGATCTATACACCCAGAGACTAGATTTGTACACCCAGAGACTAGATTTGAACACCCAGAGACTAGATTTATACACCCAGAGACTAGATTTATAAACCCAGAGACTAGATCTATACACCCAGAGACTAGATCTATAAACCTAGAGACTAGATTTGTACAACCAGAGACTAGATCTATACACCCAGAGACTAGATCTATACACCCAGAGACTAGATTTATACAACCAGAGACTAGATCTATACACCCAAGGACTAGATTTATACACCCAGAGACTAGATTTGTACACCCAGAGACTAGATCTATACACCCAGAGACTAGATTTATAAACCCAGAGACTAGATTTATAAACCCAGAGACTAGATTTGTACACCCAGAGACTAGATTTGTACACCCAGAGACTAGATCTATACACCCAGAGACTAGATATATACACCCAGAGACTAGATATATACACCCAGAGACTAGATCTATACACCCAGAGACTAGATCTGTACACCCAGAGACTAGATTTGTACACCCAGAGACTAGATTTGTACACCCAGAGACTAGATCTGTACACCCAGAGACTAGATTTGTACACCTAGAGACTAGATCTGTACACCCAGAGACTAGAGGCTGGAGACCGTGTACATATGATAAATGTGATAGAGAGAAACTAAGTCCCACATGTCTCTTTACTTTGATTTTGTTCCCTCCTGTTTGTAGTTATTTTTATCATTCACAGTAAAAGTACGCAATGTAGCAATTTCATTAAATCAAGGGAAGTGGAATATCTTTCATTGTTTATTTACCCTGTGTTAGTTGTTTATTGAGATGAGAGCAAATGTAATATTTACTCAAAGACCTTGTATATAATTATATTTATATATGTTTTGAAATTTGCACTGTGATGTCAAGAAAGTATACATTTACTTACCTAACCAATGTCGACTAATTGTAGTTTTCTTCAAATATTAATTTTGATTCTTATGTTTTTTCAAAAAAAGAACATTTATATAGATTGCTATTGATGAGACGTCACAATGATGTTAACAACAGCTCAGGACTGTACAGTGACTGTAGCTAGTATTCGTACTGTCTGAGGAAACGTCTCTGTCTAGTACTGTATTTTATGTGGGAGGACTTTGTATTATTTGTATGTTGATGTTTGATTTGACAACTTTTCAGGAAGCGATATGCAGCCCTACATCAGCATGGTTCTTGCTCCACTAATTGAAATCATCAATCGGCCAAACACTCCAAAGACTTTACTGGAAAATACAGGTACACACTCGACCTCGCATTACCTCTGCTTCACTTCTTATCACTATGGAGTTTGTAGGTTAATAGTACATGCCTTGTCTGATATATGGTCTTCAACTTTATATACTATTACACTTCGTACATATATATATGCATAAATTAGCTATATATAGCTTAGGGATTTTTCACATTTATATCCTAGTATTTGTCTTGTATTCACTGAAATTTGTTAACTATAGTTTTATTGGTTTAGCATCATGTCTCTTTTTTATATGAATTTCTTTTCACTAGATTTTAAACATTGTCAATTGCCATGTTGTACATTTATATGTATATCATAAATTTCAACTTGTGTCTGAATTCTGGTTGGTTTGTTTTTGTTTTGTTGATCCACAGCTTTTATTGATTTGCTTTTCTTGTTTTCGTTTTACAACAGCCATTACGATTGGTCGGTTGGGGCTTGTTTGTCCCCAGGAAGTGGCTCCTACTCTTCACCAATTCATTAGGCAATGGTAAATGTTTTTGTCAGCTTATTTTTGGGGTATTCATTTATTTTGGTGTTTTGCTTCACTTCTTGTGTAGCTTAAACTACGTCATCATGACACTTTTATTTTATCAGGTGTACATCACTGCGTAACATACGTGACAACGAAGAAAAAGACTCTGCTTTCCGTGGTGTGTGTCACATGATCAATGTGAACCCCGGCGGGGTTGTTCAAGACTTTATCTTTTTTTGTGACGCTATTGCATCATGGTCTCAGCCAAAGGCCGATCTCAAAGAAATGTTCTTTAAGGTACGTACAGTCTAGGACTTTCAGGGATTCATTATTTTTAGCTTTGAATCAAAGAATTTTATTCTCTTATTATCTTGAAATGTATGTTATTAAGTATGAGATCCAAATTCTACATGTAGTTGTAAGTCATTGGTTTGTTATTTTTTCAGATATTACATGGGTTTAAAAATCAAGTTGGTGAAGACAACTGGACCAAGTTTTCTGACCAGTTTCCGCAGCCATTGCGGGAGCGTCTCGCCATGCATTACAATGTGTGACCTGATCCTTACAGGTAACCTTAATCTACCTGTTCATACTTCATTATAAACGTACAAAAGAATAGATTTTGAAGACAGCTTTTCTTGGTTCAATGCTATAATAGATATTTAAAACAGCTTCAATTGATGTTAACCAAAAATTTTAAATTTAATAATTTTTGAAATAATTTTCCTTCTTTGAGGTCCCATAAATGGGAATATTCCATAAAATTATGTGCAGGATGCTAAAATACCTTCTTATTTTTCAGGTCCAAAGGGGAAAAAGGGAAAGTGCTGTCAGGGATATCCCATAAGGCACTACGGGGTCCAGCTCGGGGTTGGCATCGCGTCTGGGGAGGGCCAGCTCATAGGTCTCGCTGCCAATAGGCGACGCTCCTAATGGGGGCGTGCAGCAGGCCAAATCGCGGAGGGTGGGTCGCGTAATCGGGAGGGCTATTGAGAAAAATCTTCATATCTCAACATCGCGCAAAAACAGGGATTGTTAGACGTTATCTGTAGATTGCATGCCCAAACTTTGTCAGTATATTGATCTGTGTTCCTATAGCAACATGTAACAAACAACAAAATCCTTCATTTCAGTGCTTGAAATTGTTAAGAGTTTACAGTAGTGGGGTGCACCATAGGGGTATTGTGTGTAATGTCTGTTGCTGTGTGCTCATGATGACCCTTCCAAATTAGCTGTAATGTAAGAGTTCTTAGGAAATGTTGTTGCAGGGTTTCTTCCAGTCTGAATTACCTATAAACTGTTTGTCTTTGCCAAATTATGTAAGCAAAAGTGATAATGTTGTCAGCAGGTTAGCAAATTTTATATTGTTCAGTTCCCATGGTGTGCCCCATTTACTATTTTTCAGTGTCCTTGGTTTGATTGAGTTGAAATCATGATTATTATTGCAGGTGAAAATAGATTAATTTTTTCATGTTATCATTCATGTCTTGTTTGAAATTCGGCAAAAACATAAAATAAATTCCGAAATGTTTAAAAATAGTCGAACTCCAAACCCTGCGTGTTAAAATCAGTCGAGCACTGAGATAGTAAGGACACTGAATTGGTTAGGATTAAACGTTTTCTTCAGCTTTTCAATGTTTCTTGTACAATCCATGAGAGGATGAATCCAGTCCATGAATTTCAATCTAAATTATACATAATGCTTCCAAATAATCCTATTTTTATGTGTTTTAAAAATTTGCTTTCAAAGAATTTGGAAAGAAATATCACAGCTGAACTAGTACACTAGCTAGTCATGTTCGATTATGTGTAAATTGGTAGTCCTGCGTTATTTACAGTTTTAAAACATCTGACTGATTCATTTCGCTCTCATGGATTAAAACCTTGCGTCTCAAACAGCAACCTCCTGTAATCCGTTTTTTAGTGCAAGATCAAGCGCCCATTTTTTTTATGTGCATCTGAATGCCAAAGCCTATTTCCTATGTCTGGATGCAGACAGTCAGTGATTGACGAGGTCAAGGTCGTGTCATAGTGTCATCCTTCAGTTCAAGGACACGAACAGGTGTATTCTGAAAGGGAAATAACTCTAGCATGGTGAGAGGAATACACTAATGTGGTGTAGATGCAACAGTCAGTGATAAGATCACAATTGTCTACCGAGTGCTCGCTCTCTACGTCAATTGTGCCAATGTGAAGCAATCTTTTTTACACCTATTTTTAATTAGAATTTATTATTTAGAGTTTTTATCTGTTTAGGTTTTTTTTTAATGAAGTACTGGATTAACTTTTTCTTGGAAATGTAGTAAGATCTACATGTATTTCAACAATTAATTACTGTGTAATTGGTGTTGGTTATTATACTGTAAGGGTTTATTATCATCAAAATTATACTTCAAGACAAATGTATGTAAAAAATCGTCTGAAAGTTTTCAATTTTTGAAGTATAATATGTTTTATTACAAGAAACTTTTTTGGAGTATCTTAACATTGCCTTTGAAGTTAAGATACTTTGAATATTTAGATGTGATTTTTGAAAAATGCTACTTTAAGTTTAGTTACTTTAAATATTTTGATGTGATTAAAAAAATCCTTGAATTATGTGACAAAATTGTTTTGAAGTTGGGTTTGAGGGAATGGACTGTGATATATTTTTAAGTTTTTGCAGAGTGTTACATGTACCACATTCCAGCAGTAGTTGATATTTTTAGGGGTTTTATACATCAAGGTTGATGATGTTGTAAAGGGAGCTCATGTAAATTAATAAACAAGGGAGCTCACTGTGTAAATGGGGTTGCTTCATATTGGTTCTTTATTTTTCTCTCTGTGATCAGATTTTTTTTTATTATTTTACTAAGTTTTGCTGTGTTATTTTTTTTATTGTCGTGTTAACATGTTCTCACATTCGTTTGAGGAAAACTAAAAGCATACTTGTTACATTAACTGTTTTACTTTGCATGCAATAAAACTTCTGAATAATTGGGAAACCAGTCTTGTTGAATTTTTTTTAAAGTTTAATGATGTCAGTTTACTTTCATTCCCATGAAATTTGGCCTTGATCTTCTGGTATTTTTTTTTATTAATAAAAATTAGACACTGATGTAACTAGGATTTAAGAGTACCAGTACTTGGATTAAACTGTGACCTTAAGAACTGCATGTGGTTAATGCATTTAACAGCTTCAGCACCTGATGTGCAAGAGCCAATTTTGAAGTACCTGGTACATATTAACGATATACATGTACTAGATTCAGTATTTAAGCCTGTCAAGTGTAAGCATCATTAGAAACGCCATCTTTGCAAGTTTGGTGAAGTTGGGCAAGAAGTAAGATATAATCATAAGAGGGCACCTGCTTCAAAAACCATAACCTTGTACAGCATCCAAAACTTATGGCTTAGATTCAGCATTCAAGCCTGTCGAGTACATAAGTATCATAAGATGCACCATCCATGTAAGCATGGTGAAATTAGAACTTGTTTATACCTAGAATCAACAACAAAATTCTGTCAATTACAATTTTATTTGTCACCAACATGAGCCCAGCTTAATCTCTCTCTCTCTCTCTCTCTCTCTCTCTCTCTCTCTCTCTCTCTCTCTCTCTCTCTCTCTCTCTCATTTTTTCATTTCTGCTTTGCAATAAAACCACATAGTGCAATTAGTATTGAATAAGAGCAAATGGACTACAAACATATTTTGTATCGTAATTTTTTTTTTGGGGGGGGGGGGGTGATCTTGCATAATGGGGTTATTTTTGCCTGAAAAAATAAATCAATGGAGATGTGGATAGTGTTAAGAAAGTTGATTTGTGAAAAGATCGATATAAAAATCATTGAAATGATTAACCAGAACTTTACCAATCTAAATAATTCTAATTGAAATGCATGATCTACAATTGCAACTTCCAAATGCGCTTCTTGAAAGCCTTCAATATTTGATTCAATCTGATTGAAGCCCCTTGTAAATTCTATCGTTTATCTTTCTTGTCCCTCTTACCAAGACACATAAGTTTATTGATTAGTTTACTATCCAATATTTCATACTTATTTATTCACGTTGTAGTACCTAAACGGTTGCTATCCGTAAAAAAACGACGTTCGCTGTTTCTATTCGAAAATTATACGGTTACTAGCTGAAAAAGATGTCCGACACAGTAAGTATTTTTCTTTTCAGATTGAACAAAATGCTCATTTTCTCAAAGATTTTAATTAACCTGCAAACTTGACAACCCTTACGGAACGTAACACACATTTCAACACTAAAATATCCAGCTACCTACATACAAGATGAAGAATTGACTTAAAACTTCGTGAATAACTGTCGTTGATTTGGGCACATGTGCAGTCGAATTAAGTTTTTGGACATGATTGCGCCAAAATCAAAGTTTTTTTTTTAAATTGAAGCGACTGATTTCTTAATATTTGTACACAGAATAGTTTGATTGCAAGAATTATCCATTTTCTATGTTTGTATAAAAACATGACGATTTTACTCGATAAGCCGTATGTTACGGCTACTATTAGACAACGACACCGGTTTCTATTGGAAATGTGCACTTTCTAACCTCAATGAAATAACATCCATGTATATGCATTGAATCATACAATTGAAATATGTTATTCTATAGTAACCGTTTAAAAATACGACTTTCGCAACTCTCCGACCTTTCCAACAGAGCTCGAAACCACCTCGAATGTATCACAGGTGCTTGGGGACGGGACCCCCCCCCCCCCCCCCCCCATATTCCCCCCTCCAAATTCCCGAGTTATTTTTTCATCAATTATTTTTTTAATTATAAGTTGATGTATGCTGCACTAGAAAAAAAAATCACAATTAATGCGAAATAAGCTATGTATAAAAAAATATATACCGGTACCACTGGTATATTTTTTATATATAGCTTGTTTCGCGTTAATTTTGAATTTTTAGTGTAGCATACAATACATCAACATATAATTAAAAAAAAATAAATGATGAAAAAATAACGGGGGAATGTGGGGTGAATGTTGTTGTGGGTGGGGGGGGGGGGGGTCCCGTTCTCATGCACCTGTGGAATGTATTACATAGTCGTTCATGACACCCCCCCCCCCCCTTTTTATTTATTTTTATAGAATTTGATTTAAATACATTATGTTTTACTATCCGTCGTGATGTGAGCTAGCAGTGCCCGAGAAGTTGAGACTGTTTACCTGTATGACCTACCTATAAATGTACACATTTCATCCTTTATCAATTTTTTACATTTCATGAAAATAATATCGTTCCGCATGAGGTTAGTTAATGTTTGCGCAGTACTTGCCCGCTGACAAAAGAGGCGAAAGGGACGAAAATAAAACGGGCGAATATTTCCCTGTATACAGTAGTACATCATAAATTTTTGCGAGTAACAAAAATTTTAACTTTGCAATTTGGAAATTCTAACTTGCATTTTTTGAGATGTATACCGGTATATATAGTGAATTTTGAACTCTGATACCCATATGATATCAATAGAAAATCATGTTAAGGTGTTCTGAGACTCTTCCGAATGGGAAAAAGATATCAGATTATTCAATTACAAATCTCCATTAGAAATCTGTTTTTATTCCTGTGAAAATCTCCCGGTAAAAAAGGGATACCCTCCATAAACAAATATTCAATATTTTTCTTTTAATTGATTTTAAATTTTCTTATTCTCTTTATGTGTATTTTGTAAAAAAAAAAAAATATGGCTCAAAGGTGAAAGAAACAGTACGTAACTTTGGACAGACTTAATTAAATATGTCATAGGTTACTGTGGAATCATGGCTTTTAAGGGTGCATTTCGTAGATTAGAGCTACATGGTTGAACGCGAATTGGTGGAGTTGAATTCGTTGAAGCACTTGATGCTTCACATTCTGTGTGATGTGTTTTAGATTTTTTAGGCTTGTGCAGCCATAAGTTTGATTTTCTTTTTCTAGCTGGAAAAGAAATTTAAGTTTCATATAGTAGCCGGTGCATCGTATTCAGTTTATAGCCGGTGCGAACATATCAGTATTTCAAATAGCAACCGTTACTTTAAAAAATCATTTGATGTCAAATTATTTCGATCAAAATATACTTTCTTGTTTATTTTGTATTACTTAATGAATCAGAATAGATAAATGCTTTTTTCATAATATAGAACAAACAAACTATGATTTGTAGATGAAAATATCAGCTTAAAACTTGGTTGTAACAGCCTTTTAGTTCGTCACCGACCTAGGAAATTTCTCTATTTCTGGTTATTCATAGGACCCATTTTCCAAACTATATTTATAAAATATTATAATAATACCTTACATGTTCCGTGCACACGGATTATTCAAACACTTACATGGTTTGGGTACATTTTTCGTCAATTTTGTGGCTTGATCCATGCGTTTCGTGCATGTTTTTTTTCAACTAGCAACCGTTCAATTTTCGAATAGAAACACCGAACGCTGTTTTTTACTGATAGCAGCCGTTTAGGTACTACACCGTCTTATTGGCGATCATGTCATTCTATTTTCATTATTCGGATGTTTTACCCGATATCAAGTCGGTGTGTATGTTCTGTGCCTTATTTCCGGTTGTGAGGTGTCAAGGAAGATAAACACGATAAATATTCGTGACCGCTCCACAATTAATAAATTATGTCACGTTACAAATGTATACGGTAGACTTGTACGCTACGTCTGTGATAAAGGTTGTTATATTTTCTAGTCAAAGTCCTGCTGAAGAATGCATCAAAAATCACAGAGCAATTCGATCTGCCAATGTAATAAATACTTGAGAAAGATCAGCCACGGCATAATATGGAGTCTGGAGACGGGGTTTTATCAGTAAGTTTTTTTTTAATGATGTGGTGGCATTGTATTTAGTTGGTTTTTATCATTAGACCAACAATAGACATGATAAAATTGGGCACACCACAGGTGCATGAGGACAGGATCGACCCCCCCCCCCCCCCCCGCCCCAATATATAGACCCCCGGGGCTTTATTTTTTTTTCATTAAATTATCCTTTTATGACATATTTCTAATCTAATTTATTCATCCAATGCCTAAAATTACATAAAACAAACATTTTTTAAAAAATCAGACCTTCTGAACATATACCGGTAATACAAGAAGGTTGCTTACTTCGTCCATCTAGAATCAACGGAAGTAACTAGTAACATTAATTTCTTTATTTTCTCTTTTATGTCTTCCGTTGTAATACACTCAGTATGAGTGCCTTCTTTTAGATTTTGCAGTACCCAAGACGATAAAAAAGTTTTCAGTTCTTCGTGGCTTGATTAGAATTCATACTTCTTATGAATCGTACTTTTTTCGAGTTTGCCATGCAATTTCGTAAATCTCTTGGAGTTATCTTCCTTGCGATAAACCCTCACTTCCGTTGGTTCTAGATGGATCGGTTCAAAACTTGCAACTTGTCGGCAAAAATTGTCCTATTTACCTTATGAATGTATTTACACGGGCATGGCATCGCCGCATGCAGATATTCAGTGAAGGGAATTATCGGGCTACGACATGAGGTCACCGTTTTTACTGGTAGATGTAGTTTGATAGTATATTTCAACAAATATTCATCGGCAGTGCCTCTCGGCTGGCAGACAAAGTTAGCAACCTTCTTGTATTATATATGTAGAGGGTCTGATTTTTAAAAAATATTTGTTTTAGGTAATTTTGAGCAATGAATGTATAAATTAGATTAGAAATATGTCATAAAAGGATAATTTATAAAAGTAAAATAGTAATAAAGTCCCGGGGGTCTATAATCTTGGGGGGGGGGGGGGTTGATCCTGTCCTCAAGCATCTGTGGGGCACACTTTAAATACAGTGCTATGGTGGTGATTTTATGTACACCGGTAGATGTGTCATGTATCCAGTTGATAAGACACTAGCAGTAGAAATGCATTGTTCTTTTATGAACTGAAGTGAACATATTAACATTATACATACATTGTAATAATTGTATAACATGTAAATAGTTTAATCTTGTCTGAGGAGTAATGAAAATTTCATGCTTTCAGTTAGGCATGCTGAATTTTTGCAGTTAGATGCAGAACTCTAGTTCTGTTACTGATATAGTGATATTGCAGAGTGTGAACTAACTGCATGGAAAGTCCTAAAATATTCACATTGTTTTGTGCACACTGCAATAAACATCTTTTCAACATAGTTATAGAACTGTCCACATACATGTAGTTATAGAACTGTGGCTATCCTAATATTGCTGTCTACTTTCACCCATTAGATCTTTGGTTCTGAAAAATTTCCTTATTAGTTGACCCAATAAAAATATGAACCATTAGAGCTTCTAAAACCCTGATTTTGATTATTTTCATCCTAATTTGGGATACGGCGTGTAAGCCTTGGGTTCATACCGGTATATCATAAATTAAGGCGCAGTATTAAGTGTCTTTACCTGAACAGTTAAAGCAAGTGTATGATATTGCAGTGTGGGTCACTTCGTGGGTACATTCCCTGTGTTAACAATCGCACTGAGCTTCCTTGTCTGTGGCATTGCCTCCATTGGAATGGTTAAATTCAAGGAGACAGATATAACAGAGAAACTGTGGGTGCCGTCCTACTCCCGCATACAGGAGGAGAAGAAATGGATGACCGAAAACTTTCCTCCCGACACCAGATATGCCAAGGTCATAGCTGTAGAGAATAACATTCTATCACCGAGATCCTTGAATGCAGTAAGACTATCAAAAGTTTCTTGTTTTTTTGTGGGTTTTATTCAGATTAATGCCGTACTTCATTCAGTTTTCAACTTGGTTTGTTTTTTCTATATAAACTCAGATGTTATAACGATATTTTTGTTATTGTAGAAATTTTTGATTTGTGTACCGGGTACATGTTTTGCCAGGAATGATAATTTTTATGCGCATTGATAGAGCAAGATTTTATTTTACTTCATGCATCAAATATATGTCAAAACCTCTTGATGTTGCAATGCATTTACATTCCAGTCAAATTGTTTTGTTTTAAAGGATATTTTTAAAAAATGTAAATATTTAGCTAAAATAAATAATCAAATGAGAATGTTCAATGTTGGATAACTCAACTGAAAACAACAGCTGTGGGAAAGGTCATTTGTTTGCCCAGTGTTGCATTTTGTGATGACAGTTTAATTTAGAAAGCTGATAGCTATTTTTTATCAGATGAGAGGAAAATTCATTATAATCTAGCTAAAGCAAGTCCAGCCCCATGTAAATTGCTTTTTTGTAAGAGTATTTGAATGCTATATTTTAGATGATGGATCTTTATGAAAAAGCAATATCATTCCATGACAATGAGTATTCATATCACCATATGTGCCTCAGGTAATTTTTCAAAATCTATTTACACATCTTGACTGAAATTGATTCAGAGCTGATTATTATTGTGATTGAAATTGACTGTTATTATTGATTTTGTGTCCAGAGTTGCACGCCATTGCAAGGTGAGCAGTATCCTGGAGATTTGGTCGTACAACAAAAGTGCAATAGCTCACCTGACGTATAACGATGTAATCAGGGACATCAACCAAGTCAAAACCAGGTGGGCAAAGAGTGTTTGGTGTGAAACAGTGTACATTAAACAAATATGTTTATGGCATAACAACATTGTCAACTCTAGATCTCTGCTACATGTACATTGTATTGAGCTGCTTCTTTGTGATGACTTTCACTTTGCATTAAGTCGTTCCCTTTTTAGTGGATAGCAGTGCTGATAAGTTACATGAAATTCTTTGCCTCTCCCCAACTAGCAAAGTTGTTAAAATCTGAATACACTCAAAAAGAAGATTTCTCCTTTTTCATTTGCATCACACCTGTTCATAATTTTAAGTATATCTCTGAACAGATCTCACCTGTGTGAAGGTACAAATGTACATCTTTCATCACCATTATTACATGTACTACTCTCTTTTGGTATGCAATTTATTAAAAACAAGGACAATAAAATAAAATTTTAACATATGACAAATAAAGATAAGCTACATGTATACTAGGTTAATAAATCACATTGTTTGTGCCTGTTTAGTCCGTTGTACCACAACAAGCTGGATGTATAGGTTAATCACATTGTTTGTGCCTGTTTAGTCCGTTGTACCACAACAAGCTACATGTATTGGTTAATCACATTGTTTGTGCCTGTTTAGTCCGTTGTACCACAACAAGCTACATGTATTGGTTAATCACATTGTTTGTGCCTGTTTAGTCCGTTGTACCACAACAAGCTGGATGTATAGGTTAATCACATTGTTCCTGCCTGTTTAGTCCGTTGTACCACAACAAGCTACATGTATTGGTTAATCACATTGTTTGTGCCTGTTTAGTCCGTTGTACCACAACAAGCTACATGTATTGGTTAATCACATTGTTTGTGCCTGTTTAGCATGTTGTACCACAACAAGCTGGATGTATAGGTTAATCACATTGTTCCTGCCTGTTTAGTCCGTTGTACCACAACAAGCTGGATGTATAGGTTAATCACATTGTTTGTGCCTGTTTAGTCCGTTGTACCACAACAAGCTACATGTATTGGTTAATCACATTGTTTGTGCCTGTTTAGTCCGTTGTACCACAACAAGCTACATGTATAGGTTAATCACATTGTTTGTGTCTGTTTAGCCCGTTGTACCACAACAAGCTACATGTATAGGTTAATCACATTGTTTGTGCCTGTTTAGTCCGTTGTACCACAACAAGCTGGATGTATAGGTTAATCACATTGTTTGTGCCTGTTCAGCCCGTTGTACCACAACAAGCTACATGTATAGGTTAATCACATTGTTCCTGCCTGTTTAGTCCGTTGTACCACAACAAGCTGGATGTATAGGTTAATCACATTGTTTGTGCCTGTTCAGCCCGTTGTACCACAACAAGCTACATGTATAGGTTAATCAAATTGTTTTGTGCCTGTTTAGCATGTTGTACCACAACAAGCTACATGTATTGGTTAATCACATTGTTTGTGCCTGTTTAGCATGTTGTACCACAACAAGCTACATGTTTTGGTTAATCCCATTGTTTGTGCCTGTTTAGCCCGTTGTACCACAACAAGCTACATGTATAGGTTAATCACATTGTTTGTGTCTGTTTAGCCCGTTGTACCACAACAAGCTACGTGTATTGGTTAATCACATTGTTTATGCCTGTTTAGCCCGTTGTACCACAACAAGCTACATGTATAGGTTAATCACATTGTTTGTGTCTGTTTAGCCCGTTGTACCACAACAAGCTACATGTATAGGTTAATCACATTGTTCCTGCCTGTTTAGTCCGTTGTACCACAACAAGCTGGATGTATAGGTTAATCACATTGTTTGTGCCTGTTTAGTCCGTTGTACCACAACAAGCTACATGTATTGGTTAATCACATTGTTTGTGCCTGTTTAGCATGTTGTACCACAACAAGCTGGATGTATAGGTTAATCACATTGTTCCTGCCTGTTTAGTCCGTTGTACCACAACAAGCTGGATGTATAGGATAAACACATTGTTTGTGCCTGTTTAGTCCGTTGTACCACAACAAGCTACATGTATTGGTTAATCACATTGTTTGTGCCTGTTTAGTCCGTTGTACCACAACAAGCTACATGTATAGGTTAATCACATTGTTTGTGTCTGTTTAGCCCGTTGTACCACAACAAGCTACATGTATAGGTTAATCACATTGTTCCTGCCTGTTTAGTCCGTTGTACCACAACAAGCTGGATGTATAGGTTAATCACATTGTTTGTGCCTGTTTAGTCCGTTGTACCACAACAAGCTACATGTATTGGTTAATCACATTGTTTGTGCCTGTTTAGCATGTTGTACCACAACAAGCTACATGTATTGGTTAATCCCATTGTTTGTGCCTGTTTAGCCCGTTGTACCACAACAAGCTACATGTATAGGTTAATCCCATTGTTTGTGCCTGTTTAGCCCGTTGTACCACAACAAGCTACATGTATAGGTTAATCGCATTGTTTGTGCCTGTTTAGCCCGTTGTACCACAACAAGCTACATGTATAGGTTAATCACATTGTTTGTGCCTGTTTAGCCCGTTGTACCACAACAAGCTACATGTATAGGTTAATCCCATTGTTTGTGCCTGTTTAGCCCGTTGTACCACAACAAGCTACATGTATAGGTTAATCACATTGTTCCTGCCTGTTTAGTCCGTTGTACCACAACAAGCTGGATGTATAGGTTAATCACATTGTTTGAGCCTGTTTAGTCCGTTGTACCACAACAAGCTACATGTATTGGTTAATCCCATTGTTTGTGCCTGTTTAGCCCGTTGTACCACAACAAGCTACATGTATTGGTTAATCACATTGTTTGTGCCTGTTTAGTCCGTTGTACCACAACAAGCTACATGTATAGGTTAATCACATTGTTTGTGCCTGTTTAGCCCGTTGTACCACAACAAGCTACATGTATAGGTTAATCACATTGTTTGTGCCTGTTTAGCCCGTTGTACCACAACAAGCTACATGTATAGGTTAATCACATTGTTTGTGCCTGTTTAGCCCGTTGTACCACAACAAGCTACATGTATTGGTTAATCACATTGTTTGTGCCTGTTTAGCCCGTTGTACCACAACAAGCTACATGTATAGGTTAATCACATTGTTTGTGCCTGTTTAGCCCGTTGTACCACAACAAGCTACATGTATTGGTTAATCACATTGTTTGTGCCTGTTTAGCCCGTTGTACCACAACAAGCTGGATGCCACCACCATGCTGGGACGGATTCAGTTTGACTCGCGGGGTCAAATCATGGCCGCCGGAGCAGCCTCCATGCTGTTTGTCCTCAATGATAAAGAAAAGGTATGTGTAAAATAATTTGGTCGTGTTCAATGTTATAATCTGTTGGAAGAAGGAACATGATGCTTACGGGAAGATCAGTGTAAACTTGGGTAAAGTGGAATATTTAAAGGAAGATATGTTTACGGCTTGATCAATGTACAGTTGTACACTGTTGTAAAATGAATGATTAAGAGGCAGATGTCTCAGGAGTCCTTCTTTTTTATTGTATATTATTGTAAAACTTTTATAACTCAAATACAATGGGTATAATGAATGAAAATAAATTATTCATATATATATGTAAATTTACCTTAGTTTTACTTAATTATAAGCATTTTTAAATATTTGTTTTTTTTTGCATATTTTTAGAAATGATCTTTTATTCTTTTAAGATATCCTAAACAGTAAACAATGTGCAAGTAAAATGTACTTAGCAAAAATGACTTGTCACAACAAAAAACTTAATGTATAATACATGTACAGTGTAAATACAGATAGATCAAGACACAAGGAAAATTCATCCATCGCCTGTAAACAAGTCATACTGATCGCTTTGGTACATTCTTGTATGACCTGTAAATAAGTCACACTGCTCACTTAAGTACATTCTTCTGTGACCTGTTAATAAGTTGTACTGCTCACATAAGTGCATCCTTTGTACTGTTGCATTCAGATGAGACCATCAGCTCAAAAGTGGGAATCTGAGGTCATTGAGTTAGTGCAGAAAGGTCATGCTCACCTGCAGGAGACCTATGTATACGCCACTCGCAGGTACGAATATCATCATCATTCAGGGCTACCTTTGGAATTTTAAGGGCAGAGACAATTCCCTTTCTTTTGAAAATTCATTTCATTGATGAAGCTGTGTAAAAGAGGTTATGCTCAGAGGCGGATCCAGCAATTTTGAAAAGGGGGGATTCCAATTGATGAAAATCAATACGTGCAAAATACATTATTTGTCAATAAACAAGGCCTTTTTAACGTTTTCCGTGCGTAAATTGAATGAACATGTATCTCATCAATATCTATTTCACATCTATTTTAATATCAGAGTGCACGGCATTATTGAGCGTTTTGGTTTAGGTAAGGAAGATTTGCATAATTTCCAGCCTTTAAAAAAAAACCAAGTTTCCAGCAATGAGAACGTGCATCTATGCTATGCTTAATAGAAAGAAACAGAATGAAACCACAAATAATTCAGACTTATTACGACAAAAAATTAATTTTTTGGTAAATCTTTTTTTATGTCTTTGATGGTTAAATTCTGAACTATTTATTGACTTTGATTTCAATCGGTTGCCTTCTTAAATAAAGGTCTAAATGATAGGATATGACAAAAATGGGGATAGTTTATCTGCTGAATGGATGGAACATGTGAAATACAATTGTACAAGCAATAGTCGTCCCAGGGAACTTGATGTGACCTCTGTATAATGAGTGCGCCACATCACCCGGCACTAGTATACAGATGCGATCTAATATTATTCAGGAAAGTTTTGAAAAGTTGTGCATTTTCATAATGGTTTATATATAAACCCCTTACACGGTATTTTGTAACATAATTTCCGATTTTTGGAAACAAAACAAAAAAGGGCTTTCTTTTGTGTTTCATGTGGGTGTGAAGGTACGGTATAGCTAGCATTCCAGAAAAATAGCATAACTTGCATAAAATTAACTATAATCCATTTTTTAAAGAAATAGAGTAGACAATACATTGTAGATGTTAGAGATGTTATTATAAATCTGTGTTTTTAGCGACACTGCTTAGTTAATTTTTTTAAAATTTTCCACATGTTTACTCAAAGATGTGAGCACCGGATGCTGATGGGGAGTACCTTTTTCGATAAAAAAAATATCGTTAGGGTTTTTTCATATAAGAAATACATGTACATGTAAAATACGGTGCGTTGTAAAAAATTCTTTAAATTAGCAATTTTAAAGCATTTCTTTGAAATAATTACAGTATTTATATTATAAATGGGGACAATTGCCTTTAAATGGGCATTACAAGTTTTCAAAAAAAAAAATTATGTCCCAGAGAAAGGGGGGGTTCCGACCCCCGGAACCGCTCCTCTGGATCCGCCAATGATGCTGTAGTTACTGTAAATGTTGTAATATACACATGGGGGAAATTGAAGTGAAGAATGCAGTAAGCTGAAAACTGCCTAAAATACCACTGTGTGTATGATCAAACAATCAAAACTTTAGTTTGGTTAATCAAAATATCATGAAATGTTTGTTCATAGCTCTTATCTATAAGATTAGTGTATTTTACTGAACAGATGTTGGATCTTTAAATTCATCATGTTAATTAATAACTTCAATTTCAATTGAATTTAAACCTTGTCCATTTAATGCAAGTACATGTATTTGAATCTGTAAAGTATTGCCCCTTTTGGTGTTTTTCTATCCAGTTTCGATGATGAAGGATATGGCGCGGTGAA
The DNA here is from genome assembly GCF_963853765.1 of Magallana gigas. NCBI lineage: Eukaryota > Metazoa > Mollusca > Bivalvia > Ostreida > Ostreidae > Magallana > Magallana gigas. The sequence goes on from NC_088859.1 coordinate 4,123,003, forward strand.
CGATGATATTAACCTCCTTACGGTTGGCATCTGCATTGTCTTGATCTTTGTCATTGTCACACTTGGAAGGTTCAATCTCATAGAACACAAGGTAACAAAGCACGATATTGTCTAGGCCACCAGAAATGTCTCCATCATAACAAAGCATGATATTGTCTAGACCACCAGATATGTCGCCATTGTGATTCATAGCTAATATAGAATAAGCATACTTAATTGTAATAAGATTAAACAAATATGTGTATAAAACTTCGTTCCTTGAACTTTGAATTTATTTCAAATGCTAGAAACATTTCCTTTTGTAATTGATTCTTGCTCCAAAGATCCCTTTGCAGAGAGCTCTTTTATTGATATACAGCAACACTCGAATATAACAAACACAGATATAACGAAATTATGGCTATATCAAATTCTTATTTGATCTTAAATGTCCCAGCAAAGTTCTTATATAAATCTATAGAAAATTGTCACATATAACAAACAAGGCTATAAAGAAGGAATTTCAAGACATCCACAGGCAAAATTATAACATGTTTTATTATTTATATAACGAATATTCTCCATTATGACTATAACGAAGATTTTTCTATGGTCCCTTGAAATTTGCTATGAACAAGATTTGCTGTATCATGAAATAAGTCCCATCATAGGAACGGTAGTTTTTATGACAACACACAATACTTTGAAATTCGTAATTTTTACATGGAAAAAATATTAACTGATTTCCGCTGTTTCAGTGTTCAAGATGACATACACAAATCCTGTAGCTTTGTTTAGTTGGTTTGCCTGTTTGCTCTAGCTGCTGATGTCCATATGTAGACTGTAACACTAGTTACATGTAGTTGGTCTGTCTGTCTGTTTTAGCTCCTTCTGTCATTGGCTGGACTGTTGAGTGTAGGAATGTCCATCGGGTTTGCCTACGGACTAGCCACTACATTCGATGTTATATATGGACCTGTACATGCCCTAATGCCTTTTTTGTTGCTAGGTAATTATTTCTTTATCATCTTAAGATTATTTATTATTTTCAATAATTTACACCAAGTACCAGTGTATGAGTGACACTCTGTCCACGTGTCTGATCAAAGCAAGGTTTTCAAATCTAGTTTCTTTTAACCACTAGAAAAGTAAATCAAAGATAAACCAGGAGGTAAAAATGTCAAATGAGAAAATATTACTGGGGTATTTAAATTTTTTTAAGGTCAAAATAAAAGGTTGTTGCTTCATTGTTTTTTTTTTTAGTAATTTGTTGTTTATTTCTTGTCACAGTTCAATTTCTTTTTAAATGATGTCAAGGTACATGTATTAAGCGTCTGCCTTTAAAATCCTTGACCTTTCTGTACTAGGTATAGGGGTGGATGACATGTTTGTCATTGTGGAAGCCTGGAAGAATCTTACCCCCGAGGAGCTGAAGCTTCCCCTCCCTGAACAAGTTGCCATGACGATGAAGCACGCTGGGGTTTCAGTGACTGTGACCTCTGTGACGGACATCGTGGCCTTTGCAATCGGCGCCTCCACGGTAGGTACAGAGAACTATGTTGTAATTCGATTCACATCTGTTTGTAAACTGTGGCTTGTTTGTCAAGTTATGATATGTTCACAGTATCTTATACTACCCAGTTGATTTACTGTTGGTGTCCCCATAGTTATATCAGACCTGAGCAAACAGAGAGCTTCATTGTAATCATATTAATAGTTGTACCGTAGTATCTGTAAAATGTGGCCTGTGTGTCAAGTATATACACTAGAACGTTATGCCTCACAGTTTCTGTTGGTTGTCTCAAGCTCATTCAGATCGATGTGACCTTTTTTTCTGTAATATTTGTACACAGTATGTTATACTGTTAATCACTGTTGGTATCTCTGTAGGTTATACCAGGCCTAAGTGCCTTCTGTATTGATGCGGCCCTTGGAATCCTGGCCCTGTTCATCCTTCAGTCGACCTTTTTTGTGGCGTGTCTGACTCTGGATCAGAAGCGTATTGCTGCCCGTAGAGATGCCATTCTGTGCTGTTTAGCCTACAAAAGCTTTGAGCCAAATAAATGCAGTCAGAAAAACTTCTTGGCTCTGGCCTTTGAGAATTACATTGGACCATTCCTGATGAAGACACCATCCAAGGTTTGTACAAGGTCACTAGAAACATTGCCAAGGAAAAAAATAACTTTAAAATTTATATGCTGAATTGTTCTGTATTCAGTTTAATAATGGCCTTAATTTTTTTCCAACCAGTATTGGTTCAATAAATGCACAGTATTTCTTCATCTAATACTGTAAATTCCTAATCAAACGCAAGGAATTAATATCCCCATAAAATTGCAAGAAGCGCATCTCGTGGATTTTAAAATCTTGCTTTTTTTTTTTGGGACATATGTAAATTATTTGGAATTGGGACAAAAAATTGGCGTTCGAGATTTTTTATTCTCGCGATTTGATGCAAAACCATTAAATTGCGGAATTAAGTACTCGCTTTTTAAGAAATCTACAGTAAACTGTTTCCTTGTTTTAGATTATTGTGATGCTGGTGACAGTCTCTCTGTTGGGGGTCAACATCTACGGCTTCTACCACCTGAAGCAGGACTTTGACCTCACTATGTACATTCCGTCCAATTCCTATGCCCACAAGTTCTTCAAAGCCCAGGATAAGTACTTCCCGAACCGCGGAGTGGACGTCAATGTGTACTGTGGTCAGTTGGAAAAAACAGAAGTTATTTTCAAAAGGATTGCCTTAGCATACATTTATTTCAGATGTTGGGGAAAGAATTCTTAAATTCTTTAAAATTATTCTGTAGGTGACATACATTACGGCTCTAGTCAGAAGATCCTCAGCAACATGCTGTACAGAATAAGCACAGATCCAGGGGTGGAGAATGGAACAGTCATAAGCTGGTTCCCTGCCTTCACCGCCTGGATTAGAAGTCTTAATGATTCCAGCCTGGCCATGTATAGTAAGTCTAACTCTTGACATTTATTTGAAAAATAATTATCATGCAAAATATATAATTCATTGATTGAATTTGATTTAAACATATTGTATTTTGTTACTCCCAATACATAATGAGGCAGCAGGTTGTCTCTGAAGAGACAGACCTAAAGTGCTAGACTGGCCTCTAGCTTTAATATGTAATTTATCTATTTATAGAATGTAATGATATATTTTGTTACCAGAATTTATTATTATAACACTATTTGTACAATGTAATGAACTATTTGTACATTGTAGTGAACTATTTGTACAATGTAATGAACTATTTGTACATTGTAGTGAACTATTTGTACAATGTAATGAACTATTTGTACGTTGTAATGAACTATTTGTACAATGTAATGAACTATTTGTACATTGTAGTGAACTATTTGTACGTTGTAATGAACTATTTGTACATTGTAATGAACTATTTGTTCATTGTAGTGAACTATTTGTACGTTGTAATGAACTGTTTGTACGTTGTAATGTTGATATGCTGTATGCTGCTGTTAACTTGTTCCACAGATCATTATCCGTACGACGAGCACGAGTTTGATTCCCTGGCCCTAACATTTATTGAGAATACACCAGTAGGGCACGCCTTCAAGAGATTTGTTAAGTTTGACAAGACCACTCACCCCCCTGTCCTAAAGGTGAGAGTTGTGCAGGGCCATCAAATGTAGATATGCTCACCTGTATTTACATCTGAGTTGAAGCTTAGAATGAATCATTTTATGTTGGATCCCTTAAATTGCATCCTCCTTGTATAAAGTATTAAATTTTTTATTAATTACAGCACTTCCTATTAGGATTGTAATTCCCCAGACATATCTCTGATAGGTTGTTTTGCTATTCTGATTTCTTCAGGCCATGTACTTCTCACTGCGACACACCAGTCAACCAAACTCCCAGGCGGAAATCGATGCCATGGAAGATCTCCGGGAAATCACGGACAATTCTGGACTTCCCAAAGGAATGTGTTTCCCGTATTGCCCGCAGTATCTAACCTATGAAACAAACAAGGTTTAAAATTATAAAACAATCATATATTAAATATGAATGTAGAGTGAAGCAAAAGAAATGGTGTATAATATATTTAAGCTCTCTACATATGTACAGTATCATACTTTTACTTATACATGTATTATTATACTTTCATGTTAAATTCTAAAAACTGTGGTTTAGATGCAGTTTATAATCTGTTCTATTACCCTCAGTGTTAGCAACACACTTGGCAATGGGTAACACAATGAATTGTTACATGCGCATAAATTATGCGTGTACGGTTCGCCGTAGAATTTACTTTATTATTAACAAAATATAAAGTTTTCTTTAAAATTAAGACATTCAGTATAATGAAATAAATAGTGCCTTTTTGTGAGGGCAACAGTTTAAATTGACACCCCTCGAAAACTATTGTCAACTTTTACTTTGAGTCGGTTGACAATGGTTTTCTCGGGGTGTCAATTTCAACTGTTACCCTCCCAAACAGGCACTATTCATGTACATGTAATTCCACTAATTTAACATTTCTGAAAACTAATTATGGATTTGAAACATGAACTACATACTATACTGATGACATTTATATGTCACAGTGACACAGTTTCCATTCTTTGGACAGGTATTACAGGTGGAGCTGTACCGTAACCTGGCCCTGGCGGGGGCGTGTGTGTTCTTTGTGACCCTGGTCCTGATCGCCAACGTCCTGACCAGTCTAATCGTGTTCACCTGTGTCATCTTCACCCTGGTGAGTAATTTGGGGGTCCTGGCTCCGATTTCACAAAAAAACTTAAGTCATGTTACCTCCACAGCAGACTCAAGTCAAATCTCAAATATAAATCTGTCACAAACATCGTTAATACAGTATTATACTGTCTGTAATGTCAGTTTACATAGACATAAGTTATCCTGAACCAGGTTATTGTTATATTAACTTTGCTGAGTGGTGTATGGAAGACGCAGGTAATTTTGATGACCTGCATGTTTGTGTAATATTATTTATCACTGTCTTCAGGTGAATGTGGCAGGTACAATGAACTTTTGTAGCTATTATATCATTATGTCCACATCTATTTAACAACAGGTAGATGTGGCGGGTACGATGTATTTTTGGGGTGTGACTATCGACACGGCCAGCAGTATTCTGTTGACACTGTGTGTGGGGCTAGCCGTCGATTACTCCGCCCACATTGGACATACATTTATGACTGTGTCAGGTGCCAAAAACGGTACGTCAACTGTAAGATTCAAAGTTAATTTGTTTATTCAGTTTGTGGCTTCATCATGCTTGATTACAGTAATTCATGGTAAACTGTAGAAGCAGATATACCATTTGGAATTTAATTTCGTTATTTTCGTTGGCAGAATAAATCAACGAAATTAAATCCACAACGAATTTTTAACCCAAGTATTAATATACAGAGTTAATACATTTAAAAAATTATGTTTTGAGGAAATTAAATGCCAACAAAATTTTATTTGGTTTAAAAACAGCAAAATTTTAACCCAATCAAAAAATGTGCTTCTACAGTATATATGTCCCTTTTTTTCTCTGTAAAAGTTTGTATTTTTCTTACCAGCATTCCACAAAATTATCCCTTTTAGTTTAAAAACTAAACAGATAAAGTTACAAATGGTAACAATCTGAATCAAATAAGAACGAACAATAAGGAGAAATCAATATATTTAGAATGTAAAATAAATACCGGTGCAAACTCAGGATAGATCTTGGATGTTTTATTTTACGACAGAGCGCCCTGTAATGGCCTTGAAGGAGATTGGACCAGCCGTGTTTAATGGAGGATTCAGCACCTTCCTGGCATTTGTCCTCCTGGCCAACAGCAACAGCTATGGTTTCTCCTTATTCTTTAGAGTTAGTATCTGGGCTTCCTTTCAAAAAAATTTTTTAAATTTAATTTTGAGGTTTTTCTGATTTTTCTGCTTATTTCACTTTTCAAGTGATTGAGCTAGTATCTTTAATTTTTAAGGTATTTTTGGTTTTTTTATGTAGTTTTCAATAAGAATTATGTACATTCATTTGCATTGATTTGGTGGTGTTTGATTGGTTATTCTTTCATATATTTTACTCCCTCTGTAACAGGTGTTTTTCACGGTGGTTCTGTTTGGGCTTTTCCATGGATTAGTGTACCTCCCTGTGGTGCTGAGTTGGTTGGGACCCGAGCCCTACCACACGTCCTCTGTCCACATGTCACCACGGCGACAGATCGAGATGGATAAAGCGTCCAATGGACATGTAGAGGGATCAAAACTACTAGACCAGGTCAGTGTGAGGTCAAAGCAGTCAACATTGATATCATGTTATGTTAACGCTTTTTTAACTATTTCAATTAGGACTAAAATTGTAGCTTAAACAGAATATTATGAAATGGAGATACATCTAAAAAGTTGGGTTAATACTTTCAGCTTTGGTGTCATTAAATACAGTGAAACTTTTCAAACCGGCACCCCTGAAAACCAGTACCCCCTCAATATCAGCCTATATAAAAAGTTCCGGCCAGCTCTCTCTTTATTTCTTATATTTAAACCATTACAAAAACGGCACCCCCTGAATAACGGACACCGGTGTTTTTTGGTTGGCTGAGGTTTAAAGGGGCATGGTCACGATTTTGGTCAAATTTTATTTTTCTGCATTTATTATTTACAATGCTTTAGGAATGCATTTCTAATGACCAAATGAAATATGGGAGTCAGTCAATGAGTTTTAAGCAAGATACAGGGCTCACAATTCTTTGTCATGTAAACAAGGCTCGTGCCCTGTTTTTGTTTACATAGGTTCAATATACCAGCAAAAAATCTTTTTCAAGCTGATTTGTCTATCTTCTTATTCATTTTAAGCATAAATAAACAGTTCCTAACGATTAACACATTTATTTGAGGTTTAAAACTGGAATTTTCACTTCAACATGCGAAATGTAAACAAACGCTTTGTTTACATAGCAAAGATTTGCAAGCTCTGTAACTCGCTTATAACTCAACAAATGACACTCAAATTTTGGTTGCCTATTAAAAATGCCTTACTGAAGCATTGTAAATAATAAAATCAAAAAAAAAAATTGACCAAAATCGTGACCGTGCCCCTTTAACAAACGTGTGAAATATACCCTCAAAAAAACGGCGTATAGGCAGAGGACAGAGACACCCCTATAATTGACGGAAGGTGGTAAAACGACTCGACAGGGTGTCAGTGTTAATTACGAGTGTTAAAAATGGCTTTATAATGGGTTGTTTAATAAATGTTGTTATATTTAATGATTGAGAAATCATGTTTTTTTTGGTGTTTATTCTTGTTTTATTTTTCAATTCATTGATTTGATTCATAATGAGTTATTGTATTCTATTTTATACTACACTTATAGTAAAGATTAGAACTCACGCAGTGATAAATCGAACATCAATAATAATCTCCTAAACAATGCCTAGAGTTTACTGAACCTCAGTAAACCAGCACCCCCTGTAAACCGGCCATTTTGTCCGGTCCGACAGCCTGCCGGTTTTGAGAAGTGTCACTGTATGTAAACCCTTTGAATTTAAATTTTGAAATCAATATTTTCAATTATTTTAGCCCTTTTAAGATTTCTTACATCCAATTTGATGAAAGTTGTATCTCCATTGAAACCAGTGCATTTGTTTTCTACTGAATAGAAAACCCAAAGTATTTGAGATTATCGGCCGGTAGTTATTATTAACTGTTTATTTGTTGATTTGATTTTAACTTATTCATTGTAAATATCTTACAGCAATATGAACTGCAATTTTAATGTGGAATTTTGATTTTTTAAGAAAATGTTTTTTCTACTATAATGACAAAAAATATCATGGTTTCTATTAGAATTTCTGTTAGTTAATTTTTGTGGGAAAAGCCGTTAAGAAGCCTTTCTGGAGCAAAACTGAATTATTGACGTCCTGCACAAAAATTGATCTGCTATATATTTCTTAGAAAAGAAATCTGTCTTCGACAAAAATTAATGATTTTTTCAAATCTTGATTATTATAAAAGTTTAACTTACATGCAGAATTATCATACTAGCAGGTTTTTTTCAAGCAAAATAAAATTATAAAAAATACAGCTCATATTGCTTTAAAGAATGCTAAAGGATAAGACATGAGTACATGTACATATATAAACATATGTACATATATGAGGTTCTGACTTCTAGGGTTTGAATCTCAGGTGTATGTAATCTATTTACATTTAAACTTGTATGTTTAGGATACAGTGAAGGGGTAAGTACCTGTCTCATCTGCATGAGTGTCTACCTGAATCCTGGCTGTGATTTGTAACTTCTTCCTTAAAACTCAATGTGTCATGCTTGGAAGCTGGGCTCTTTGGTTTGCTATTCTTTTTTCTTTTTGATGAGTTCAGAAACTTAAATGCTCTGCCTAGGAAACTAGAACAAAATGTAGTTTATAATGCTTACAAATTACATGTGTAATATGTTGTGCAAATAGAATCTAAGCTGTATTTAATTAAATGGTTCTTTAGATCAACAGTTGTTTGAATGCATGATATTGTTAAAGCTGTCTTTAATAAACATACTAGTAGTTTATGGACATGGCTTCTCACAATATCCTAAGCTTTTGGAGCTAGAATTTTAATTATCTTCTGTCCATGCTTTCTGACAGCTAAGCCAGAATTTTGATTCTTTGCTAATGCTTTTTAACATTAAGCTTTTCTCTCTCTCTCTCTCTCTCTCTCTCTCTCTCTCTGATTCTGTTTCTGCTTCTAATATGTTCTCTATTGATGGAATTGGTTTCTATTCCCTCTATTTGTTAGATTTAATGTCCTCTTTATTTGGGAGATTTTATGTTGTTTTTAGGATCTAAATGTATCTCAATTTTAGGTGTTTTGTGTTCTCTTCACGGCTGTTACTTTCATCCTCCTCAGATTTATTGATCCATTCTTGCTGTAATTTGCTATTTGCACAATTTAAACACTAGCAGGTAGTGCCTAGCTTACAGAGTAAAAAAACATCAAAAAAAAAATTCCATTATTTCCTAAATTGTAAGCCGATTGATTTGATTATATGCACTTTTCTTTGTCATACATGATAATATTTGCATGTTATTTTTCTTTATCTTGTAATTATAAATCAATTTTCAGCTATGATATAAATTATCCTAATTATATTATATAATAAACTTTTCTTATGACTTCTAAGTAAAGTTGTGTGCACTTGATGAAATGTAGTTGAGTGTATCCTAGGTATTAGGAATGAATGATGATTGTTATTGATCAATTACAGATGTTGATTGTAAAAATCAATTTTCTCCACTATGTAAATATCCTATCCATAATCTCCTATCTGCAAACTTAATAAACAGGAAATGTCAATTAATGTAAATCAAAGAAATCAAACTACCTGAACGTGTAGTGATAATTAAACAATTCAGTGAAATATTTAATGAAGCAGTCTGAAAAAACAAATCAACAGGGAGTTGTTCAAATGCAATTTCAAATCTTATCTTTTTATCTGTTACAGGTAAGCTCACACAGAGTTTCAGGAAAAAATATTTTGAATTAATGGATATGTGAAATACAGTAAAATCTTTAATATCCATTGATCTTGATTTTTGTAGAGAGGAAAAGTATTCACCACAAGAGGAGAGCAGTCCAGTATAAATCAGGTACAGATTGATTCCAGACTTCCAACAAGCTTACAGTATAGTTCAGTGATGATTAATTGATATCATCAAACCTGATACTAGACTAATATCATTAAACCTGATATTAAACTGATATCATTTAACCTGATGAAAGGCTGATATCACTAAACCTGACAATATGCTGATATCATATAACCTGATGATAAGCTGATATCATTTAACCAGATGATAGGCTGATATCATTTCACCTAATGATAGGCTGATATCATATAACCTGATGAAAGGCTGATATAACTAAACCTGACAATTGGCTGATATCATATAACCTGGTGATAAGCTGATATCATTTAACCTTATGATAGGCTGATATCATTTAACCTGATGAAAGGCTGATATCACTAAACCTGACAATTGGCTGATATCATATAACCTGGTGATAAGCTGATATCATTTAACCTGATGATAGGCTGATATCATTTAACCCAATGATAGGCTGATATCATTTCACCTGATGATAAGCTGATATCATTTTTTATGATAGGCTGATGTCATTTAACCTGATGATAGACTGATGTCATTTAACCTAATGATTGGCTGATATCATTTAACCTGATGATAGGCTGATATCATTTAACCTGACAATAGGCTGATATCAAAAACCTTATGATTGGCTGATATCATTTAACCTGATGATAGGCTAATATCATTTAACCTGGCAATAGGTTGATATTGTTTAATCTGATGATAGGCTTATGTCATTTAACCTAACGATTGGCTGAAATCATTTAACCCCATGATAGGCTGATGTCATTTAACCTAATGATTGGCTGATATCATTTAACCTAACCATAGGCTGATATCATTTAACCTGATGATAGGCTGATATCAATTAACCTGATGATAGGCTGATATCATTTAACCCAATGATAGGCTGATATCATTTTACCTGATGATAGGCTGATATCATTTTACCTGATATTAGACTGATATCATATAACCTGATGGTAGACTAAGATGATTTTACCTGATAATAGACTGATTATATTTAATCTAATGAATGGTTGATATCATTGAATTAAATTGATTTTTTTACAGGGTAAACAGAGCCTCATATTTTCTGCGGATCAAGTATGTCTCTATAGTAACCAAAATGGCTGCCAAGCAGTGATGGTGTATATTTGAAGTCTCATTCCTTGTAGTCTCCTCATGACTACCTCATCAAAGTCAGTGTCATGCCGAAAAACTTTATCAACATCATCTATATGTTTAGTCATGAAAAAATAACACTAATGTGACCAGGATTGCTAATCTGAGAGAAAACAATATTTAAGCAAGGGAATTCCCTTGTGGAACTGATCAGACTTTTGGATTGTCTCACTCCCAACAATATTTGTTCTGTATTGACATGAACTTGAGGGTTAACAAGGGAACGTGTCGGGTTTATCTCAGGATTGATTGATATTTGTCTGTGATTATTATGATAACTTGTAGCAAATGGTAAAGCAGTCAATACCAGTGAATGTAGTGTAAACACACATTTCTTTGTTCTTATGTTATCCAAACTTTAGTAGATACATGTTATTAGACAGACTTTCTGTTCCCTGTATGTGTCACATTTTGTTTTCAAGTTTTATTCATACAAGGGTAGTTTTTTTTTATGATTTTTAATAATAATTATTAATGATTGTTGTTGATGTTGGTGATCACCTGGCCATCATATAGTATGTGAATTATGATTCATGGAACAATACAATGTCAAGAGAGTTAAATCTTGCAAACAGCACAATATTATTTAGAGGGTCAATGGCCGTGGCCATTTTTAGACAATATTCATCTCCTTTAAAAGGAGAACTCTATAAACTCTAAAATATAGGAAAGTACTTATGTAAGAATATAGGGAAATGCCCAAATCTAAATGCTAAAATATATAGACTATTTCTTTAATAAATAACAGTTCATAGCTAAAGAGGTCATATCTTAATATTAATCTCTAAGAGTTGTGCATGTCAATGAATCGGCCAAGGAGAATTAAGGTGGTACAGATAGACCTAAAATGAATATGCATTTTAATAATTATCAATATTTTACCAACCATGAAAAATGTGTGAAAAAATATTGGAGAAAAAACTATTTCAGTGTTTAGATGAACAAGGATGGAGATTTTTAACTGATTATTTAAAGAATTATAAACAATGCAGGTACATGTATTAATATTGCTACAACGTGTCAAATTGATACTGCATACCTATATCAAATCATGATATGTCATGTTTATTTGCATCTGAGATGCTACAATCAGAAGACTGTCTGTTTTATTTTTATCTAAACCTTGTTTGCTGCTTTGTTTGTGAGGTCCAGTCTTCTGATATTGTTAGTTCAGTCTGTCAGACTGTGAATATAGACTGTGCAATAAATGACTAGAAACAATGGCACCCACGGTCAGCTTCCTAAATCAACAGTAAAGGACTGTATATGTTTTAGGCCTAAAATGGCCTCAAAAAATGAGCCTCATCCTTTTTCAGTAATTCATTGTTGTCTTTTTATAGATAAAATATGAAGTTTTTTAATCAATTTCATTTTGATCCAAATGCCTACAATTCAAAAATAAGACGAAAATTCAACCGTTTCCAGCCATTTTTTGCATTTTAAGCATTAACCACCTTCTTTTAATAGTGTTTTTCTTTGAGAGAACATTGAGCACATGCTTGAACAAAAAAAGCTAGTACTTTCATCAGAGTTGTATAGAAATTCTCCTTCCTCAAAGTGTCGCTCTATGTTTCCCATTTGAAAAAAAAGATGAGAAAATGTTAATTTAAAAATAGTGTAACTTCTGACATCACATACTACCAGTGGGTAGAAATAAATCAAATAATTAGGTGAAAAATATATTAAATTTTTCAAAAAAAAAAAAACAACATAGCAATTTAATGTACCTAAAACCTTTAAATAATGCAAATCATGGGGACCAAATTATATAAAGTTCTTTACTCATTGTATCACAGAGACCCGGCTGACTGTGTCACTATGTACTAATAGTTATGTTCGGTTGTAATACACTAGTCTTAATTTGAAATCAACTGGAAGTGGAGTATTGATACTGTAGGGTTTTTTTTAAATAGAATTTTCTATCTTCTCAGGCTTATTTAAATAATTACTTTATTTAAATGATTTTGTTTTTGCTTGTTTTTGCAATGGAAAATATTTACAATTTGATGCGTCAAGTCAAAACAGAATCTGTTTTTATACGTGTATAGTAATAGGTATCTCTTCTCTCAAACAATATTTTATTGATAGTTTAGCTCAAACCTATGTATCTATAATAAGAAGTTTTGATCATTTTTTATTTAGAAAATAAGCTGTGAAACATTGAGAATGTGTTGTTCCTTTTCGCTGTAAACCACTAGTCCTTTACACAATGGCGATTGTTGTCAGTTTTTTTGGTTGATTTTACTGTGCAGGTTATGTTGACACTGCAGGCTTTTCAATTATGATTTAAATTTCTGTTTGGAATTAAATTTTTCTAAGCAAATTTTAATCTGAGTGCTAAACAGACGCAGTATGGCTGGTACATGTTTAAGCCATGCAATACTTTTGTATTTTATTCTTTGTCAATTTAGGTGTCCGCATTATGCCTTTGTTTTATTTATTGAATTAAACCACGGAATACTCCACTGGGTACGAGGAAATCCTACCACAATCCGGTGATTCTCAGCGTGTGTGATTATATATTTAAGTTTCTAATCAATAAATATTATGATCAGTTCTGCTTTGTTTCATCATTTGACCCGTTAATAGTTATAGCTCGGAATGGCACCTTCTCCCCAAAACCATATCCCGTCTCCCTAAAAACATCTACCTGTACTCCTTCTTCTGTAACAATGGAACAATGCTTTTGATCAGGTAGATAGTGGGACGTTTTCACTTTTAATATATTTCTAATATATTTCCCAATATTTCTTACGAAATCTAATTGGCAACAAACTAGTGACCAAACAAGATATAACCGTCTGATTAAAGACTTTAGTGTCTGTCGGCGTATGAACAGTCTTTTATAAATCTTCCACTGGCAAAATAACCAGTTAAGAAGACATCTTTAATTTATTGCTTATTCCTCATAGTTTATGGTACTGGTATCCAACACATCGGGTTGTGGATGATGCAATGATGTGGATCCGTCTGCCAGTCCATAACTCCTCTTTTATTGTCATCGCAACTGTAAAGTTGCTGCGCAGAATTTCAGGAATATTGTTATATGCTCCAGTTAAACAGGTTTGTCAGTGCCTTATCTCTGAAATCATCAAACTTCATTGTTTTCCAGATGCATGTATTTCAAATTCTAAATAGGAGTAAGTTAGTTTTGAATTTAAAAACTCGTTCTTTTCAATTCATCTTCTTTTAAAGTTTTCAACAAAATTTCACTACACTTTGAAGTTACATTTGAATATAGACATACGAGGGTTTTCCCAAAACAGCGTGGACATCTCTTAATCGAAGACACAGGAAGATGGAACTCGTAGTAAAACGGCGACGCCAGCGTTTGAGGCGACGCACCGATCACTAATAACATTTTGTACAGATGTAATCCTTAGCCGATTTTGAAGTAAATAAATTACCAAAATCTCATTGAAATGCATTTTGTGAAACAATGTTTAGCAATATCGGAAATATTCGGACGAGTATGATAACATCAAGTGAAAAAGAAATCCTAACTGATAGAAATAGACGTCGATATTTCGATTTTTGATCAGAAGATGGGTGGATAAGGCGTGTAAAATGCCTATACACGGACGGAAAAGATACTGAAAATTTAAAATATCAATAAATCTGATTTTTTTTTAAATATTCAAAATAATATATATTTAACATATCATCGATTTATTTACCTTTGAATATGGTGAATACTTCGAATTAATGACTCAAACAGGCGTACATCTATCAAAACCTCCAAATAGTGTCATTTTTAGCTCACCGAGACGAAGTCGGGGGAAGCTTATGCTATACCCCTGGCGTCGGCGTCCGGACCTGGTTAGGTTTTTTGGTGCTGTTCCTGTATCTAAGTTATTACTTGTCCTAACTTCACAAAACTTGCATGGATGATGCATCTGGATCTACTTATGGACTTGGGTTTTTGGAGCAGGTTAAAGTGCAGGTGCCCTTTGATAGCAATTTCTAAGTTACTTCTGGTCCTAACTTCACCAAACTTTCATGGATGATGCGTCTTATAATACTGATGCACTTGACAGGCTTGAATGCTGAATCTGAGCCATAGGTTTTGGATGCTGATGAGGTTAAGGTTTTTTGAGTTGGTTAAAGGTCCTCTGATGATTTTATCTTACTTATTACTGGTCCTTACTTCACCAAACTTGCATGGATGGTGTGTCTTATGATACTGATGCACTTGGGAGGCTTGAATGCTGAATCTGAGCCATAAGTTTCGGATGTTGGATGGGGTTTTTGAGCTGGTTAAAGTTGTTAGAGCAGGTTCCCTTTGATAGACAAATCTTAGTTATTATTGGTTCAGTCTTTATCAAATTTGATGCATCTTGTGATTATGATGCACTGCACAGGCAAGGACGCTGAATCAGAGCCATAGGTTTCAGATGCTGGAGGAGGTTGAGTTTGTTTCATTGGAATAGGTCACTTGTTAAATAGATAATAGTACTTTTTTCAAACTTGCATGGTTGATTTAACTATCATATAAATGAATCACAGATGTACCTTCAGATGTAGAGCCTGATCTCCATTATCAAGGATGCAAAAAATAATCTCCTACCTCACTCAAACCTGCTTGATAGCTAGATGTGGTTGTTGTTAAATGATATAACATGATTTCTACAATACAGTATTGCGTGATATGATACACTGTTATATGATATAGTATTGTATCACATGATTTTGTAATATATAATTTTATCACATGATATTGTATACTACGATATTGTTGCATTTGATATGATACAATGTTGTATCAAATTATATTGTATCATATGATACAATACCATATTATGTATCAAATGTGATACAATATCATATGATACACTTATCACATGATATCATACTGTATTATACAATTTTATATCATATGTTACATTATTGTGATGTATTATTTGATATTATATTGTATCATATAATACTATTTTATGTTATTTGTTGTATTTTATGATCAAATAAAATAATTTATATTGATACAATATGGTATAATATTTTATGATACAATATCATATCTTGATATATTGTTTTATCTAAGAATGTCATATTGTTTCATTATATAATGCAGTATTATATTACATATTATGATTCTTTTATATAACACAATATTGTATAGCACTACAGGATGCAATATCATATTTTATATTAGTGTGTTTATAAACATTTTATCTTGATATTCGATATTGTGTCAAACAACATTACAGTTTAACGATGATTTTCATATGATATGATAAAGGTGTTCTCATAAAGGTGATACCTCGTCTCGGTGCTTTGTAATCTGTGATTCCCTATGTTTAGAATTTTAAGGCATTTTCTTTTTATTGAGTGGGTCTGTGCTCCATATTTTTCTAATAGTCTAAATAAGGTATAATTGAAAACAAACCGATTTCAATTAACGAAAATCTGGAGAGATGACCCACTATACTATAAAAATATCATTCTGTATCCCAACAATTGAACGTTTTGAACAAAAAGCAAGTTCGAAAATTCTTGGCCAAAGACACACACAATATTTAAACTGCGTACTATGTTGTGTCTAAAATAGCTCAGTGGTTGGAGCACCAGTCATTAGCCAACCTTATATAACTAGGGTTTTTATGTCGTGGGTTCGATACCACCAAAATTTAAGGCAATGTTTTTTTTCTTATCGTGTGTTAAACATAATAAAATTTGAATTTATTTAGAAATTGCGCTTTTGCAAAGTTGTATTAAAATACATTTGAAAAGATTTAATTGGAAAAAAATTCAAAATTGATTTTACGACGAAACCGAATGGACATTTCCGCTATCTTAACCCCCCCCTCTTTTTTATTAAAAAAATATAAAAATATTAGCTGTTGAACTTGTTTGGGTTTTTTTGGAGGAACATAACATTGCATATATGGTACATTATTTTGCTAGAAAATTAGTGAAATGGATTATGGATACTATTCACAAAAGAAACCAAGTGTAACGGATAGAAATCCGACGATTATGTCATACTGACAGCTTTTCTATTTTAATGACTAATATGGAATCACACAAAGAAGCCCCCCCTGCAGAGATTTCCGGTTAAAGAGTAAATGTTTACTATTAACAAGAAACTTATCGTCAGTCAAAAATAGACCAAACAATGTATAGCGCGTTTTGGAAACTTTTGGAGCCGGAATTTTAATTTATTTAACTTTTCTAGGCGCCGAAGGGGGGGGGGGAAGTTTGTATAAAAAAGTCCTGGATCCGCGCATTCAACACCAGTGACAGGTGCGCGGAAATTACAAATGTTGGTGTTATCAGTAAGACATTAAACTTCTTTGATGAATGAGTTGGCGCATGGGCATTTTTTTGTCGGGCTTCGGGTACTATGGCATGTGCTATCGATTGAAGCAATAAATGGAATGGACTAGGGGCATTTTTGAATCAATTTTCAATTTTCCAATTGTTGATTCACCAAACATAGTGGCATACAGCCTTGTTTCATGATATAAAGGAAAATAAAACAAAAGTAATTTACCGTCATTATACATGTACGTCCATTAATGATGTCAAACTATCAAGAAGTTAAATAATCCATTAATAGCCTACTAAACTAGAAATAATATTGTTTTCTACGTTTAGAACTTAATTCGAACGTTGAAGGTTAATTTTTGCAAGACAGAACAACAATTTATGACAGGATTTAAAAGTTCTTTACAAATTACGGTATCCTATTCCTTAACGTTTTAGATTGCGATGATATAGATTACAAAAGTCCATAAGGAGATTTTTTTTTTGAGTACATAGTTTAAAATATCTCCAAGTTTCAGTTTTAAAAGGGTGTGCAAAATTATTGGCTTGTTGATTAAGAACACACTAATTTGATTATAAAAAAAATAATTAGTTTTGTAATCCATAATTCTTTTAATTTCTTAGCTTTTAATTGTTATTGCTAGATTGAATTGAATATCATCAAATACTTTTTTTAAACCATTTTTCTGCTTTCACTATTTATCAAGCATTGATTAATAAAACATTATTTTAGGGTAAAGTTTGTACCTTAGAATTGCAAGAAAAACGCTTGTAAACGATTAAACGTTTTAAATATTCTGAGTTATATAACTTTTAAAATCAGAAACATTGCAGACGTTATCGACAGGAACCCTGATGACGTCACTCGGCATCAGTTCCCGCCACGTGATGGAGGTAAGGCCTAATGGCGGTAATTGGTTTATTCGACGGCGGGAATTCGTGTCCCCATAGAGTTGGATGTGTCTCGACCATCCGTCATGTTCTGAGCTTATCAGGCGTTCCCACAGTACATCGATTATAACAAGTTGATGGTAGGTGACGATTTCCAGCCGGGGTCTGTATGAGGACACGCCGAGCCCATGGTGTACCTTGTGAGTCACCCGGTACACTGTATGCAACGCGGGCTGCGGTCTGACTCTCGTGCAATGCATATTTATTGTGAAGCTCAAGTTAACCGAATTTGCACATTACCCCGTGGCAATATTTCCGATATTTAATTATTATATTAAATGTATGAATCCCCCCCCCCCCCTCCGATCTAAATTTTCTTATATGGTAGGTTAACCCTTTGCTTGTAGATCTGAGCATTTTTTGAGTGCTGATTTTTATTCACAGACCAAAATTATTATCAAAGATACCATGTTTTATAATACAAATTGATTAGGAAATAAAACGTCCAGGTTGCGTAAGCAATTAGAACAAATACTATAATATCAGTTGTCTGAATCCAAGGCTTTCTCAGTTGTCTGCAGATAACGGTACGTTAGTAGCTGTAGATTGGGTCACTAATAACGCTGTGTTTACTCACGCATCATAAATCGCTCCCCAGTGCATCTTCAAAGTGTGAAGTGTCCTATTCCTTCGGGAGGCTAGGAATTCAGGTGAAAAGCCAGGGCGATGGTCCTCACTTAAGACTTTCATCTCAGATAATTATATTTATCGCGTTAAAGTGTTGTTTGTAATTTTAAACGTAGTTCAATTGTTTCCACTCATTTTGATGCCAAGCAGAGGTAAATAAAGGGACGGATGGTAGGAGCCTTGAATCTGCCAATCACAGACGAGAGGTTCAAGTGATATGGACCATTGCTGTCAACAGCATCTGTATCTGTAGATAGTGAGTCTATTTGGGTGAACATGACAGAAACAGTCGCCCCAGATTCACCCAACAATAGCCTGGTAGAGCTAGTATCCAGCCCCCGGGCCAAGAATCGGAAGCTGAAGTGGTTCAGTAAGAAAAGGCTGATGGGAAAACGCGTGTTTTCCGAGATTTATAAAGATACAGGGATGGATGGTATGAGGGCTAGCACCAGGGACGACACCGTGATACCCCAGGGCACCGTCTGTTTTATGAGTGAAAACCCGTACAGAATCTGTAAGGTAAGACCAAGTACTCGCCCTCCATCATAACCCATTAATTCTTGCTTTATGTATCGTTTGATTTGTTATTTTTGATAAGACATTTTTGATTCCTAGATGGTTCTGCATGAATCCTCATAAAAACCATCAGAAATGGGAAACTTTTTTCAAAGATAATATGTTCTTGGAGGTGATTTTAACGTCTTATGTTTTAAAAGAAAACTTAATTATTCTTTTCAATTTGATTTTAAAAAATGGATCCAGTGTAAAGGAAACAGAGAGAAACTCGCTGCATTCCTCCGGCATAGATATTGTATGTCAATGAGAATTACTTTGTTTTTCTCATGATAAGGTGCCAATTAAAAACTGCAGGGTGCGTTTTGAAACAAATATAGAAAAATTCTATATGGAAGTCATTTAGGCCATCCTTAAAAAATGGTTTGTTTGGATTACCGCCTGGAGGTTTCTAGACCCAGGAGAGAGGGAGAGAGTTTTTTTTTAATTTTTCAGACTTGAAGTTTAACTTATTAAAGATTAGTAAAAAGTAAAAAATCTCCTTATAAAACAAAAAAGTTCTTTATTTTGCTAATAAAATTTTATCATAGGGAGTATTTGAATAAGGCGTGAGGCAATATCAAACGAACAATAATTTTATTTTGGCCTTATTTTGATTATCTTATTTGCATAAATAAAATAGCGTAAAATTCGCACTTAGGCCTTATTGTCCTAAATCCTCTACATGATAAATATATCCCAAAAATTATTTTTGGTTTTATTTTAAGGGACTAACTCTGTCAAGGAATTAGAGTGTTAAAAAGGTGATAAAACTCCAATTAAGTTGAAATCTTTTGGGAGGATAATAAAAGGTCTCTCTAACTGTCCAAAAGTTATTTTACATTGTAAATATTCAAACATTTCTTTTGCATGTCAATCTTTTAACTGAACCGTTTTGACTATTTTAAGAGGAATCAAGGGTTTACTTTGACTCTGAATTGATCTTAGCGTAGGACATGTTTTTTTAATTGAAATTCTAACATTAGAACAATATTAATAAGATTCTGTTTTTCAAAATTCTCTCTTCTTCTTTTCTTTTGAAACCTTTTTAGTGATTTGTTAATTTAAAAATCTTTAAAGTTACACGTGCGTTGATAAATGGATAAAATCTTTAAAATATGTATTTTTACGTTATAAGTTACAAACTTCCTACTAATTGTACAGAATATTCCAATTACATTTAGAAATAATCATGGTGTAATAAATCGTGTTGATCAAACTTAAAAAAAATGATTTCCTCGTGGTTCAGCGTTTACTCGGCGTTAACCAGACTAGATGATATTGAAAATAACCAGACGTGGTTTACATTGTGTGTGGTTTTACAGTGAGCACCTTTCGCGGGATCCCCCGAGTTGTGTGAAAGGAGTTTATGGGTGTCTACTCAATAGTTATACAAAAAGTCTAATTATTGGGAATCAAATTCTAAATTTGAACCTGAAAAAATTGTATATAAATCCAAAATCTAAATCGGAAATCTGAAAAAGTTCTATAGTAACTCGACATGCACACTGCCAGTCATTAGGACTGTGTGGTCGTGGGTAATAACGGTCCTATCCGGTTCGTGGTGTTTCACTAAAAGAGGAAGCTCCTTTTTGAATTATTGGTTTATTGTTGAATAATAACTGATACTCAGATATAGTATTAAACTAAGCGAGGAATGAAGTGAAACAGTGAAGTAAAATGTTCCTTAAACAAGGGCTATATTGAGAAGTGTAAAGGTATGCGAGGTCTGTTGGCGTATGCTGATGTATTCTGGTTAGCTGGGTGTGAATTGTTCCCCTCTGTAGGCTGTCCCCTGTCTCATATGCTTAATTATTTACAAATCGATCAGCCATATGCGTTGACAACTAAAATATGTGTGTCTTAAATTAAAAGATATCTAAAGCTTAACACACGCAAACATAAAAGAATGGCATGCTGTTTGGGGGTGGATCTTTGTCATGTCCCATATCATGACTTTCGACAATCCATTATTTGAGCAATGACGTAAACGAATTGGAATATAGTCAACAAAAATAGTTTTAAACTACAGATATTTCGCGTACGATTTGATTTAAATTCTAAAGTAAAGACGAATACCATGTCTACCGAAAAACGGAGGAAGTTTGCTTTGTCCGGGATATTCCGCCGGCGACGGACGGACAAACCAACGGAGGAAGTTGGGATAGATCTGCTACATCCGGTCGACGACGGTGATCCGACAAAATCCATTCCCAGCAATGCCGGGGGATCGGGAGACGAGGATATAGGAAAGGTTAGAAACGAGCCAGTAACAACCTGTCGTATACTTGTATACCAGCTGTTTTTTACCTGTTGACCTTTCACGGTTTTGCAGGTTTCATTTTTCACGTGTTCAGTGTACCGTGACCACTTCACCTGTTTATATTCATGATTGATTTGACCCCGATTACCTATGTTTTTTATATCTATAATCCCCAGGTTCTAGATCCTATTCCGCCTTTCGTAACACAAATCATTGCTCGTCCCTTGTGGATTTTTCTTGAATTGTCTCTTTGTTAACGATCCAATTGATTTGCCGGGGTTCCCAATGTCCTCATTTAAACTCTTATTTCCCCATATCTCGAACAAATGGTGCATCATACCCGGTGCAGATGCCATACCTTTGTCCTAGATTATGAAACACCTGAAAAGAAATCAGGTTGTGTAAGTTTATGGTCCGTACAATGGTTCTCTAGTTCTCTGTCAACAACCGGCCCTGCTCCGTCCTGCAGCTCGATAAGGATGCATTATACGATCAAATAGTCCTCCATTAACGCTATTCTATTCGTTTGTTAAACAGCATGTTTTGAAAAGACACAATGGTCTAAATAGCCATCCCCTAAAATGAATGTAAAATAATATTTTGTTGCATTTGACGAAAGCCGACAGATGCTGCGAGAGATTGTTCTTTCCGTAGCAAATAGCGCTCCACAGGAGGGTGGTTTTGAGGTAACTTCAATTTTGTCGTTTACAATTTTGTTGATCGTAAATTGAAATATTTACTGCATATTATATATGTATACAAAATCGATTTAATTACTGCATCTCCGAAAAAAAAACCCCAAAACATTATCTTAAAAAATCTAGACTTCATTTTAAAAATTTGAAATTATGATAAAGGTTGCTTGAATTCCGTTAGCATACTCACGCCTGTAGTGAACATTTTCGGCCCATTCATCTTAATGCATGTCTCCTTGAGCTTTCTTAGGGACAAGGAGCACGATATGCCACGCGTGTCTTCAGACTCATGAACCCAAAACGGGAAAAGGATGAGACGAGTTTTGCGACATTGTGTTATGTTTTAAAAAAAATAGCGTTCATATTCATTATAAAAATATTTCAATTTCAATTTATTAAAATCGATTTTAATTTAAAATTGTACATATTTGTGTAGTGTTTGTAAAAAAAAATATTTTCAGTCATGGAATGGTCGGTAATCCACATAATCGCTAAATGGACACACACGGCTTATTTGGGAGAACATATTATTGGCCGTGTATAAGTTCTATGGATGACTATTATTGGTTTCAGACTACGAATGACCGACTCTCATACTTCTGTTTTGGTCAAATCAACTCCTCCCTGTATTAGCCTTACTTCAACTATATCTTTAATTACTGAGTATATAAATTTATTTGATTCACCAAAGAGTTATATGGCAATAATTTGCCATTAAAAAGGAGGGGTATTTTATGGCTCATACTTTTCAGGAATTTCCGAAAAATTTTCTTGCACAGGTAGGACAATGAACTGGCCATTTTGATGGTTTACAATGATAAGCAAGCAGTTTAAAGAGTTTGTGTTTTTCATTGGAATCAGAGGAATTATTTAGGGTGATTTCATTTTAATTATGGGATATGTTCACAAATTCCGGCTTCATATAGTAAAATTTCACTTAGCCAATTCTTAATGTTTGGTAAGCTTTATTGACATTACCTTTATTATTTGGCACTAATATGCAATGTAAAAAGCGCAAAATTGGAAAAATAAATATCCATAATATTCCCTTTGATGACGTAAAGGATTATTTATCGGCAATAGAAAGTTTGCTTTCAGTATTTCTAAAATTCAATTTTACTTATAGAACAATAGAGCATCCTTAAAAATTCGAAGAAATTTGGACTTTTTAATTTTATTTATCGTGACTAATGTTTTGCATGACATGCACGAGTAACAACAACTAAAATAGAATCAAAGATTTTGTTCTTTACTCAGATATATTTTTTCAAAGGTTGCAGCCGCTGGAAATGTTACAGAGCTACGACAAATCTTAAACAATGATCCGTCACGCATCAATGCCCAAGACACCCGTGGCTGGTCCCCCATTCACCATGCCGCTTCCCGCGGTTTTACTGACGTCATCAGCTATATATCGTCACAAGGAGGAGGTATATCCTTTATAGTAAAATCATAACTTTATAAAGTTTCAGATAATTCAAACAGATCATCTATTTTATATATAACCTCTAAATGTTTGTATAAAAAACCCCAGATATAAACCTTCAAGACAGAGAGGGAAACACGCCATTACATGTCGCTGTAGAGAAGGGGCAGCAGACCGCCATAGAGACACTGATTGATCTAGGAGCGGACACATCCATACTTAACTTCGCCAAAATGGCGCCCGTCCATCTGGCTGTCGACCTGGGGCTCCTAGAACCACTGCGTGTAAGTCTTGTGAACGGATTTTATTTGTTATCACGCCATGAGCTTTTATTTCA
Source organism: Magallana gigas (assembly GCF_963853765.1). Lineage (NCBI taxonomy): Eukaryota > Metazoa > Mollusca > Bivalvia > Ostreida > Ostreidae > Magallana > Magallana gigas. The sequence continues at coordinate 4,146,919 of NC_088859.1, forward strand.
CTTGATGTATGTCTTTGTTTTTCCCTCTATAGACTATTCTGATCAAAGATAAAACCAGCGCCATACTTCCGGGAGAGACTGGCGCCACGCCCCTCCACTACTGCGCCTACAAGGACAGAGACGAGTGTGCCAAATTACTGGTACGTTAAACCGTGCCAAACTACTGGTACGTTAAACCGTGCCAAACTACTGGTACGTTAAACCGTGCCAAACTACTGGTACGTTAAACCGTGCCAAACTACTGGTACGTTAAACCGTGCCATACTACTGGTACGTTAAACCGCGCCAAACTACTGGTACGTTAAACCGCGCCAAACTACTGGTACGTTAAACCGCGCCATACTACTGGTACGTTAAACCGCGCCAAACTACTGGTACGTTAAACCGCGCCAAACTACTGGTACGTTAAACCGCGCCAAACTACTGGTACGTTAAACCGCGCCAAACTACTGGTACGTTAAACCGTGCCAAACTACTGGTACGTTAAACCGCGCCAAACCACTGGTACGTTAAACCGCGCCATACTACTGGTACGTTAAACCGCGCCAAACCACTGGTACGTTAAACCGCGCCAAACCACTGGTACGTTAAACCGCGCCAAACTACTGGTACGTTAAACCGCGCCAAACCACTGGTACGTTAAACCGCGCCAAACTACTGGTACGTTAAACCGCGCCAAACTACTGGTACGTTAAACCGCGCCAAACCACTGGTACGTTAAACCGCGCCAAACTACTGGTACGTTAAACCGCGCCATACTAATACTTCTACTAGAAGGAACACAAAAAAGCATTATTGAAGATGTGAATAAACTTGGCAATTAAGTTAATCATTATTCTACGTTGGAATAACTCTACGTTTGAAGTAATGTTATATATCATGATCTAAAGACAATACTTGAGTGCTTTTACACTTAGGCATGTCTGCACGTGTCAATATTGGGACGGTGTGCCTTTATTCGGTTAATGCAAACGTTGGTTACGATAAAAAAAAATGTTCTAGAATTCCATTCGCAAACATACTTTAATTAAGTGGGCTTAAATATTACTAGTTTCTAAAAATTGATAACTGCAAATGCGTAGATTTCATTTGGAGCGTTTATTAATTATCTTTAACTAAGCAATTCAGATGAAGGTTTCATTGCTTTCGGTCTAATTCTAATTATACAGTTGTCTGTTTAGAAATCCATGGACACATAAAATACCCATCATTCTAATTAGATTACTGTTTTTCCGTCAATATCAATTTCACCATCCTTTCACATGATTGATTCCGTTTCAGCTTGAGCATGGCGCCAAGCCGTGTAAGAGTTGTGATGACGGGTTCTACCCGATCCACGCAGCAGCTACCAGGGCGTCGGACAAAACGTTGGAAGTCCTCATCAAACACGGTAAGACACCACGTGACCCTGACCACGTGTCTATGATGAACCAATGATTAGTGTGTTTTTGGTTACCATTTTTCTATTGTTATCTGTTGCTTGATTATTTGAACAGTTATTAGTCAACCAAAAAATCCAAGATTTTTTATTAAACTATTATGGAAGATCCTTGCTCTTTAATATGATATTGGTATACGAGAAAGCTAAATCAGTCGATAATCTAAATGATAATTAAAGCAAACAGAGGTCTAAGCATTCATTATACAAATAGTTCTAGAAAACTCACTTTAAAATTTATATAATCATGCCATCGTATGACATAGTGTCTTTTAATCTAGTTCAAAATTGAACTGAATTCTTTGGAAAAGTATTGTAATAAATAAACTTAATTTTATTATGATAATTTATGAAATAATGTATTGACGATAATCGATTGAAGACTTTTGCTATGGGTAGTCGGTGATGGAAACCTCCTGTGATATAGCGATCGTCAGCAACACTCTCTCGCTGTATATTTTCAGTTGAACGTTTGGGGTACACCCGTGAGGTGGTGCTGTCCTTCACAGACAAGTACAACAACACTCCTCTCCACTCCGCCGTCAGCAGCGGCGACCCAGAGGTATGACGTCATAGCTATTTATAGGTCCAATATGTGAAAAAATCTTTTGTATAATGGTTTTAAAAATGTTTTTTTTTCTTTCTAAGGCTGTAAGAGTTTGTCTCAATGCTGGAGCCGCTTTGGACGTGCAACAGGTAAAGATGCAATAAAAATAGTGTAACTGATAGATACTCACAAGATTTATTTAATGACGTAAAAATCTGTATTAAAAATGAACTTTGAATTTACAGGAAGATAAATCTACGGCTCTTCACTTCGCCTGTGCCCAGGGTGGGCTTAGCATCATCCAGATGATGCGTCAACTACAACCCGAGAAGTTTATGACTGCCAGCAAGAAAACTGACATTCTAAAAATGACGCCATTACACAGGGCGGCGCTCTTCAATCACATGAACGTTGTCAAGTTTCTGATTGATGAAGTAAGTTACGTGGTCCGACATGGTGTTATGGAGCTGGAAAATGGTAGCCATTTTTAAACCTCATAAAATTCTTTAAAAAACAGCTCTGTAATAGTTATAGGATATAATATTAAAGTGATTGGAAAACATTCATATTTAAAATATGGGAGTCTTTCTTCACTTAATAATAGCAGGCAATTATTTCTAGCTTAGCAAATCATCTAAAGATTAAGGTAGATGGTTCATTTGCTGACCGCCCAGCTTCCTTTAATTCTTTTAACAATTGTGCGAGTTCGTTAAATTCCTTCAAAGATTATTTCAAACGGTTTGCTGATCTGATAATTAGCCTAAAATAAGTATCACATCCTTTGAATTGCAGGGTGTGGAGGTAAATGCCGTCGATAGCCAAAAGAGGACGCCCCTGTTGCTGGCCGCATCAAAAGGAGCATGGAAGACCGTGCATCTGTTGTTAGAAAGTGGCGCGGACATCTCCTTAAAAGACAACAAAAACAGGAACTTCCTCCATCTTGCCATCAAATATGGTGGAAAACTTAATCAATTTGGTGTTCAGAGCATCAAGGTTTGTATTCTTACATTGAAACTAAGTATTGTCATTCAAAACTATATTCCATGTCATCAAAGAGTTCGTTTCTTCACGCTGAGTTACGTTTATTTGGAAACTTGTTTGTGCCAAAGTTTGATCTTTGAATATGTAATACTGAGTATATCAATTTATTCATTTCTCAGTCTTTGCAATATTTAAAAAAAATATAAGAGAAAAAGATAAAACCTTATCGTTTAGAATTTATTGCACAAAGCTTCAAATATCAGGCTCTGTGGACATAAATATTTAGACTAATTCCCTTTTTATCTTAGTTTCACTATTCCAATCTATATTCCCCTTGTAAAAGTGAGACTGAGATCAAAAGACGCATCATCTAAGCTTTATGGTCTCGGGTCCTGAGCTCTCCGCCTTTTCTTTCAGCACTTTAAGAATCTGCTGAACGAGAAGGACGACTACGGCTGTACACCGCTCCACTACGCCTCACGGGAGGGTTATCTTGTGGCCCTGGACGACCTGATAGAACTAGGGGCCATCGTCAACCCCAAAAACAAGGACAAACAGTCCCCCCTACATTTCGCCGCACGGTGAGTGACCAGGCCCCGCCGTCACCAACTTTCTTCAGGTCAATACTTGTCCTCAAGTCTAAATTTTTACCTCAAATTCATGTACGTTTCCTTTAAGGATTTGAGTTGAGGATTTGAGTTGAGGGATTAAAAATTTTTGGTGACGGCTTGACCAGAGCTAGCGTTCAGAGAGGCGTAAATATTTATAATGAGTTTGTTTACGTTGCCGTTATTTTCTTCTGACCCCCGATCTTGTCTCGTAGATACGGCCGTTACAACACTTGCCGCCGACTGTTGGACAGTAAACTGGGCCCCAACATCATCAACGAGTCGGACTGTGACGGATTTACGGCGCTCCACCTAGCGGCTTTAAACGGAAACGTCAAGATCATCAACCTGCTGATGCAGAAAGGCGCACGCGTCACACGGTACCAATCACGTGGTTTCCACGTCTGAATATCATTTTGTTTCTAATGAGTACCTATATAGCGCATATTAAGTAATTAGCAAGGATGATTAATCAATAAAAATAAATATATCTAGGTAGGCTGACTGTGTCTGTAGTAAAATGATAAGTTAGTGATGGAACCCTCACTCCATATATACCACTGAAATCTCCATCATAGAGTGTATACTTCAAAGTCTATCATATTGTAAAAATAACGGAATTACTTATTTTCGATCAGCCAGGCTAGAAGTGGAGTTGAGTTGTTTTACCTTAACTTCTCTTAAAAACTACTTTTCATCGGAAATGAGTCATAAAACGGTGTAAAGTGTGGGTCTAATTTATTGTCTAAACACTCGACTCCTACCCGAACAACCTTAAAAAAGCCGTATATCTTCTGAAGTGCTCTGTCGATGATCAGCAGGTAAACCCAATGTGATGTTAGAACTGTTCGGCAAAACTTGTGTTTTATGTGTTTCAGATTTATTGATATTTTATATTTAATGATTACATTAGGCCACGCTTCCTCGAGATTTATCTAAATTTAGCATTTCCTTCATATCCATATTTGCTGTCCTCAATATTTGGGTCAACATCAGCTTCTTTTAGCAGTCCAAAATAAGGTTTATTAAGTCTCGGAAGTCGCAACAGATGTAAAGGTCGTTTTATAGGAACCCAAGTTAGTTCGGCCTTAATACCTTTCAAATTTTATTATTTAAAATTTTATTGCTAACTTAGTTGCACAAAATTATAAATACTCAGTAAGAACTTAATTAAAGATATATATTAACTATTTTATCCTGTTTATATCAAGATAAAATCATGAAGTGGGGGGGGGGGGGTAAGAAAATTAGGTCTTCTTTATAAAAGAAAATTTGAAGATAAATAGAAAAGAATACAGATTTTTATTTTTAAAATGTTGAGATTATAGCTCTGTAATTGCTTTAATTGAATAGAATATATGCGATACAAGATTTGATAAAAGTTTGCAGAATAGTTTTATTTCGGGGTCAATCCAACATGAAATTCTTTTTTAAAAATGTTAAATTTTAAGAAGATACTATGTTTGATTTCGAAACCATCCCCTTTCAATAAAACTAGGAATATGTCATCGAATTTAGGTACATTTCTCTGATAATGATATAACAATTGTATGAAGAAAGAAGCATACGTTATGCATAATCCCTTTATTTTTATAATTCTAAAATACAAAAAGTATGTTTAAAGCCGTCATAACCATAGAATATTTTCGCTGACTAATCCGTTTTCTCGTTATGTGATTTTTGAACTTTAACAAGTGACAAAGTATATGACCGATAATTTACAAATGGTGCACTGTCTTTGCTTCCAGTTGATGTGGTATTTGAAAAAGAAAGACAACTGCGTTAGATTTTTGTTACTAAATGCTGGGTACTGAGTAATTCATTTGATGAATCGAGCGCATACTTACGTTTTAGGGCTCATGATGACAACTCGCCTATCCATATGGCTGCCCTAAATGGCTATACAAAATGCATCCGGGCACTCCTTGGTGTCCATGCCAACATCCTTGACGTCAAAAACAAAAATGGGGTAAATATAAAGCTCAATTTACTCTTTGCATTCGTAACATAAATGCATCAAAACATGCAGCACTTGCGATAGAAAATAAAGAAGAAACGATTTTTTTAAATATATTTTAGGACACAGCTTTGCATCTAGCTTCACGTGCAGGACAGCCCAAAGTGGTCGATCTTCTGCTCTCGCTTGGCGCCAAAATCAGTTTGAATATAGAAGACAAAAGTTTCATGGATATTGCGATAGAGAACCGCAAGGCCGCCGTAGCACTGACGTCTGTCAAACATGAGAGGTAAGAAAAAGTTGCACTTTACCTTATTTACAAGGCGATAATCAAGCACGAGATTTCAGTAATGTAACAATTAACTCACGGATCAGGTCTGCGTTTTACAAAATAAATTATAACCAAGTCGTAAATCTTTTCAGTATTGTTAAATTATCCTTTAAATGCAAAATTTACACAAACTCATTTCAATAAAGAATATTAATTACTTTTAGTATGTTTCACTAATTTTAAATTAAAACATCTGGTAGTGTATGAAAAATAAGTGATTATAAATCTTGTCGTGATGTTATTTTGTAAAACACAGCTCTGACGATGACTACAGGACCATTATCAACGCAAATAAAATTACTTTCTTGTCGATGAACATATTATTTCTAGATCTATTTGACGCATTACAAAGTACAAACTTTATGAAAATATACCTATTTTTATTTTTTTAAAAGCAAAACGAATAGAGAGAAATATTAGAATATTGTTTGTATGTAAATAATCTTATTTATAAATGTGTATTGTTATTTTATGTTAAGGTGGAGTGAAATTTTACATACCTGTTCCAAAACGTTTGGTTGCCCCATGCATGGCCTGATTCAACATCTTCCAGACGTTTGTATGGTAAGGTATATGCATGTACATGACTCCCTTGACATTTATGTATCTAGAAATGATTTTCCTTTGGAAGGCAGGAAGTATAGAATGATATTAAATAAGTCTCCGTTAATAAATGTGCTATTCTGGTTACAGACAGTCCTTGATCGCTGTGTCACAAATGTAGGGAATCCACATAAAAAGGACTACTATGTAAGTCAGCATAAATTTGTATTGTGGAAACTAGATCTCTATGACGTAGCTACTGTTCTATAGTGACCCGCAATTCAGTTCAAACTTTATTGGGTTATTTTATCTTTTTCCAGATTGAGTACAACTTTGAGTATCTGCAATGTCCAGTACGATTTGTCCGGGAGGCGAATAAGAATGGGGGCGACATACAACCTATGTTTGCCCTCAATGTAAGAATTTAATTAACTTAAATCGTTTCTTTATATTTATATCTAATCATTGAATAGTTGTATACTGTATGAAGATTTAGTTGGTGAATAGGTTATATATTTCGTTAAAGCTAGATTTTTTTTTCGCATGTCATTTTTTTTTCAATGTCTGTGTTTATAAACGTAATATTTTTGGCTGTATATTCTATTCAGCGGTTTGCATTTCTCTGCAACCTCTGAAGTTTCATCTTTATTAAGTACATGTACATAGCCAAGTTATTAGAGCTAACTTTTTGAAACATAAATTTCCACCAAAAAGCGTATACGCCCAATAAAATACGTTTAAATTATTTTACTTTAACCTTTTCCAGATTTTTCTTCGTTGATTTTAACGTTATTAAATATGAAGTTAATAAGCTGGTTTTTTTTTATAAATTTCAGATGATGGTCCGCCATGGAAGAGTGGAGTGCCTGTCTCATAAACTCTGTCGTACCTACCTCACCATGAAATGGTCAGTGCTTCTGTTCTACGGCGTATCTAAAGTAAACACACAGAGCGACATCTTTCTTCTGATGTCAGTTTAATCATATGTCATATTACAAATCAACTGATTAAATCGTAATTTGAAACTATTATACTGAGAGTCGTAATTGTACTCTGTTTGACAACAACTCTCAGAAAAAGTATTTTGGTAACTGAGTTTGAAACACTTTGCTGAGATTTTGCTCTAGTCAACTTTTGTCCATATCTTTTGAACTATGCAAGCGACTTCATATTTGGTCAATTAAAAGGTCAATGTCAAAACCGAAATAAAGAAAAAATCAACCCATTCATCCACATCACATGTAATACTAGTTGTGTTTCTGTCCCAGGCGAGCCTATGGTATGTGGGTGCACTCGGTGAATCTCGTGCTGTACATTGTCTATCTCGCCCTGCTGACATTGCTGGCCACCAAAGACTTCACGTCACACACGCCGCTCCCCAACAATTCTACTCTGAATTCAACGCAAATCACAGGAACCAAATCTGATGAAGTAAATACTCAAAGCTTACAGAATTCTACGGAAGCCCATTGGTGCCACGTAAGAAAAATATTTTATCTGGCGGCCGCCAGATAATTATTTGGCGGCCGCCACTTATTATCTGGCGGCCGCCACATAATTTTCTGGCGGCCGCCATATAATTATCTGGCGGCCGCCACATAATTTTCTGGCGGCCGCCACTTATTATCTGGCGGCCGCCACATAATTATCTGGCGGCCGCCACATAATTATTTGGCGGCCGCCAGATAAAACCTGGCTTCCTGATGCGTGCGCATGTTTTAATGGGAGCTTTTTAGGGAGTTGTGGATACACTCTAATTTATTAGTTTTAATTAATTATTTCTGAAACTTGACATTAAATATCAATTGCAGAGCTTAGGATTTTGAAAAACTGGTTGAGTTGAATGTATAGAAGACTTTGTTGATAGAATCTAGAATGAATTTTATATTACTTTGTGCCTTGTATTATACATGTATGTTGTATAAAACATGGTATTTTAGAGTTGATTCTGAACTTTTAAAACTGAACTAAACATCCGTTCAGGAAATCTTAACATTAAAAAACCTTATCTTGAGAGGAATTTTATGTAAACATGTATAAGTAAAGGAACGCACTGCCTTCTATATGTTTTAATTTTGGTGTAAGAATTTACCAACGCAGATTAAAGTCAGCTTTATTGACCACGACAGCTAGTACAGGCAATATTATCACGAGAGCAGATCCATCTATGACTTTATAAGGATAAACTAGGATAAGTGTTTACTAGCATTCGTGGCCATAAAAATGAAACTATTTAACTGACTGTGTTGTTAAACTTTTATTCCAAATCACATGAAAGGCAGTACAATAAAAAGACCGCGATCGGCCACAGTCTCTCAGGGTAAATCAAAGTACTGAGAGTACTGAAAGGCGGGGTCTTGAAAGTTTGAATGTGTAATTGTTCACGTTTTCCTCCGGTATATTCCAAATATTATGAGTTTGAATTAGTTGTTTCAATCTACATGTAGTATGCTAAAGTTCAGCTTTTTGCAATTGCCTGATACTTTGTCATAATTTTGCTAAATCCCGACCGGGACTGTTCTTCATAGTTGTAGAAAATTGACACAACGGTATGTTATGTAAAATAAGACCCCAAGAAAATTTTTAAAAAACTACAACTAACCGGAAAAATCAAAGCAACTATATTTAGGTATATAATTTAAATCGTTATATTTATTTATTTTGTGATCGAAGGGAAAATCTATAAGTTGGACGGTATCTGTTATACAAGGTTTATGGAAACTCCGAAAACTCTCAAACTGTTGAATTACCGAACAAAGTTAACATTTGTATACCGATAACAAACACAGGCTTCTAACATTAGAAATATTTCTTTTTTACAATAAGATTATTCCAAGTACTATAACAATAACAAAAAATTGTCGCAGTAGCCATTTTGATTTTTTCGACCTTCTATATTGTACCTGTCATGATTTTTTTGGCAGCGATTCATATAAAATTAATAGGTAAAAAATAAATTCGTTCGCCACTTACTACTTTTTTGTGTCAACTCGTGCATCATTTACACGAATCACGATACAACCGATTCTGAAATTTCATTAAAAATCATACTCCAAATGCAGTCATCTGCTTTTCAAATCGATAAAACAAGAAAATGGAGACCAAACGTGAATGAATCACGTCATATTCTTGTAAGCAAAATCTATATAGATTATACATTTTTGGTGACCAATAGATTAATTGATATATACAATCTTATCGATTGAAGAACCAAGTTAAATGTTAATGTTCATGTTGTCCGGCTTAGTTGGAATATACAATCATGTAATTTGTTTTAATGTTATGAGACATTTTCTATACTTTATAACGGGCAAAACCAGTCATATTCATGATTTAAAAGATTTCTTCATCAATATCTTAATGCCTCTCATCAGAAACTCAGCTGATCTTTCTCCCATTGATAAATATCTCGCACCAATATTAGACCTATGAATTCAGAGATAACGCATGGTTGTTGTGTTTTAAATCTTTAATTTATTGTGTGGTAGTACATGTAAATGAATAGGACTTATTTCAATTTTAAGAAGATAATCAAAGTACTGAAGTACTGTCGTGAGTTGATTTTATCGATTATTATCAATTCTAAAATCAACGTTATGTTATTTTGCATGGCAAGTAGTTTCTAATCTGTATTTGAATTACGCACGTGTATTTAAATTACGCACAGTTTTATAATATGAATTAGTTATGTTTACATGCGAGATAAATTTGTTGACATGCAACTTATAAGTTGCATGTCAACAATTTTTATCTTGCATGTTTACATAACTAAATTGCATGTTACCATAAAGAAGTTGCATGTTAATATAAAGAGGTTGCATGTTGACATCAATAGGTAACATATCTAGCATCTTGGATGTCACATGCTGGCGATATTTGAGATTTTTTATAACTCTTATTTGATTGCAGTTTTCTTACATGTCAACATAGTTATGTTGCATGTTGACATAACTATCTTGCATGTCAACATATTTATCTTGTATGTCAACAAATTAAGAGAAAACTATCTTGCACACATGGGGCAGAGATATGCCACCATATACTACCGCGCGTTACTCAATTTGTATGCACACACCGCTGCAGTTATGAGAGTGTATACTTTAAAAATCATGATTCAATGCTATAGTAATTATCGTGACCAAGCACCTGTTACCTAGCTTTCTCACCTTTGGCTGTCTTCGACGCTTATTTTTTGGTTTACTTTAATGATTTGTTTTCACTGAACATTGTCGTTTATATAGTCTATTATATAAATTTGATAGCACACAGTAGAGCAATTGAACAGACCTAAACTTCAAAGGTCTGGAAATATTTTAAAAGAACTGAAGATTCAAAAATCGTAAAATATCAGCTGTGCGAGTAAACTAGCTTATTCTATACGGGGGGGGGGGGGGGGGGGGGGGACGGGGGACGACAAACATGTTAAATCACATTTGTCTTAAACATACATTGTAAGGAGGAATTTCTACAAAAGTGACCAAGTTTTTACAGTTCTCAATGTACTTGTTCAGATTTATTTACACTCTTAACGAGTACCCGGGTACTCGATCGGAAAAACGTCCAAGTAACCGAGCACTAAAAATTAACCAATTTGTCATCCCTACTAAAAATGGTTGTTTTGATTTTCACGGTAAGTTGTAGTTTTTCTTGGGGTCTTATTTTACATAATATACCGTTGTGTCAATTTTCTACAATTATGAAGAACAGTCCCGGTCGGGATTTAGCAAAATTATGACAAAGTATCAGGAAATTACAAAAGGCCGAACTTTAGCATACTACATGTAGATTGAAACAACTAATTCAAGCTCATAATTTTTGAAACATAACGGAGGAAAACGTAAACAATTACAAATTCAAACTTTCAAGACCCCGCCTTTCAGTACTCTCAGTACTTTGATTTACCCAGAGAGACTGTGGCCGATCGCGGTCTTTTTATTGTACTGCCTTTCATGTGATTTGGAATAAAAGTTTAACAACACAGTCAGTTAAATAGTTTCATTTTTATGGCCACGAATGCTAGTTCACACTTATCCTTGTTTATCCTTATAAAGTCATAGATGGATCTGCTCTCGTGAAAATATTGCCTGTACTAGCTGTCGTGGTCAATAAAGCTGACTTTAATCTGCGTTGGTAAATTCTTATACCAAAATTAAAACATATAGAAGGCAGTGCGTTCCTTTACTTATACATGTTTACATAAAATTCCTCTCAAGTTAAGGTTTTTTAATGTTAAGATTTCCTGAACGGGTGTTTACTTCAGTTTTAAAAGTTCAGAATTAACTCTAAAGTACCATGTTTTACAACATACATGTATAATACAAGGCACAAAGTAATATAAAATTCATTCTAGATTCTATCAACAAAGTCTTCTATACATTCAACTCAACCAGTTTTTCAAAATCCTAAGCTCTGCAATTGATATTTAATGTCAAGTTTCAGAAAAAATTAATAAAACTAATAAATTAGAGTGTATCCACAACTCCCTAAAAAGCTCCCATTAAAACATGCGCACGCATCAGGAAGCCAGGTTTTATCTGGCGGCCGCCAAATAATTATGTGGCGGCCGCCAGATAATTATGTGGCGGCCGCCAGATAATAAGTGGCGGCCGCCAGAAAATTATGTGGCGGCCGCCAAATAATAAGTGGCGGCCGCCAAATAATTATCTGGCGGCCGCCAGATAATTATGTGGCGGCCGCCAGATAATAAGTGGCGGCCGCCAGAAAATTATATGGCGGCCGCCAGAAAATTATGTGGCGGCCGCCAGATAATAAGTGGCGGCCGCCAAATAATTATCTGGCGGCCGCCAGATAAAATATTTTTCATACGTGGCACCAACGGGCTTCCGTAGAATTCACTTCACTATCTAATTATAAAATTAATGAAATTTCATTAAACTCATTAAATTATGTATGTTTTTGATTACCACGTTTATGAAAATATTATTTTGAATAACTCTAAATTTTAATATGCAGTTCAACTTTGATGAACAAATTCAGTCAAAACATAATCCTGTGTCTGCTTTAGATGACCACGTGGTACCGGATGATCACGGGGCTGGTGTTCGTTCTGACGTCAATCAACATCCTCAAGGAGTTGGTCCAGATGGTGCAACAGGTAATGCATACACGGTATCTGCCATTTTTTATGACGTCATAAAAAAGTACCCATCGCTCTAGTTTGTCTGCAGAAATGTCTACCTATGGTAAATTTTGTCAACAAACATTGGCACCGTTGGCAAACCAATGGTAAGAAATTTTACCAGTTGTAAATTTGTTTACCAACGGCAGTACTCTGAACCCACCCACGGTCGTCTGCTAGTCAAAGCTCTTTCAACCCAAGCAACCTATCAACCTACATGTAAATCAAACGGTTTGTTTCACGTACGGACAAACGAGGTTCTTTCAAAGTTCTTTTATGCTCACGATTTTGACGGTGTAGCAATAGAGTAAACCTGTAACTCTTGGTTTCTCAACCAAGTAGTCTGATGTCGTTGACCGTGGAGTCTGTGTTTTTTTCGTGTAAGAAAGAGTCTGACTCCTATATGCTCCATCGCCTTATCATATTATTAGTTTGATTTAGAATTCTTGATCCAAATATATTTTTCAAAGTTTTATGGTCCGAATGTAATCATGTATTATGTATTTTATAGACTCTGCAAAACATCCGTTTCCAGTTGTGATTAATTATGTACATTGGTCTTTAAGCCAATTCAGTTGATAAAATAGAGTATAAATGTGGTTCTAATGCCCCAGTCACACATTCACGGATTAAATGCCGGATTAGCTACGGAAGCGATCCGGAATCATTCATGGCGATATGTATTGACCTGTGGCTTTTCCGTCTGTTATCGTATCTAAACGTAGCAATACTTGTATAGCTGCGACAATTTTTGAACATGTTCAAAATTCCACTACGGATGAAACCACCGTAGTACTTCCTTAGAAAAACTTACTAAACCGTTTTAGAAGGTAGAAGTCCGTTTTAACTCCGTATAAATCCGTAGTAATTCGTATGTATCAATTTGTATCCATTCCGTAGTGCATCCGTACTAACTCCGTATCATTAGATTTTCCGGTGTCAACCGTGGAAAATATTCCGTAGTAGAACCTAGGAGTTGATCTGTGAATGTGTGACTGGGGCATTAACGATTATTTGATTTTCCGGTGTCAACCGTGGAAAATATTCCGTAGTAGAACCGTGGAGTTGATCCGTGAATGTGTGACTGGGGCATTAAGTATGTTTTGGTATTAAAATTTTCACAGAATATATTCCTTAATTAGTTAAATAAGTCCAAATTCATGCGCAACTTTTTGTGCGCAGTCTAAACTGTAGACCTATGGTCCGTTTACCCGAATTTCCGTGGAGCGGCAGTTCTGCAGCTAGTTCTTTTAAAAGAGGAAATAAGCATATTCAAAATGGAAATGGGCTGTATAGATGCGTTTCGATACTGAGATGGGTATATTGATTTTATAATTTGGCAAAAAGATTTCGAAATTTTTCGATCTTTTCATTATATTTGAACACGAAAAGAAGCATGACGATTTGAGTTATGCTACATGTATGTATATTTTTGGCAAATTTTATAATGAAATTGACTTAAAATGTTAACATCTTTGAAAAATCAATTTTATTGGTGCGTTTCGTTAAAAAAATTAATTGGAAATAGTTACCTAAAGAAATGTCATAATACTTTAGTTAGCAATAGATCGGAATAAGCAGCTTCAATAAAACATTTATTTAAATTAAAAGTTACCTTTATAAAGACTTTTAGTTTGTTTTAAACCATTAAAATGCATGGTACTCAGTCTTCCACCTGATGACGTCAGCATTTTTTTTTGTTGCTCTAAGGGCCAGATTAACCAAATTATCCGAATTTGCTCATGGCCTCTTTCCTTTATATATTCCCCTCCCTTTACTCACGCCACGCTTTTTTTTGTTCACACCCTACTTCCATTGCAGCGGCTGCGGTACTTCCTGGACCCCAATAACTTGGTGGAGTGGGTGCTGTACGTGTCGACGGCCGTCTTTATCGCCCCCGTGCTCTTCAATGACTCGGACTGCCTCAACATGGAGGCCGGGGCGGTAGCTGTGTTCCTGGCCTGGTTCAACTGTCTCCTGTTCCTGCAAAGGTATACAGCGCTCAACCAAATTAAATATTTAGTTATTACTGCGATTATCTTATGTTTATATAAACAAAACCATCAATTTGAAATTTTGGTTAAATTGTTGCTATATAAAAAAATAAAAATGGCAAAAAATTACATGCCTCATTTTTGCAAAATTTATAATACGCATGGGAAACTGGATATACAGTTTTACTTATAATTTTTTTTTATCAAAACTATTCGTGAAGTGTTCATTTTCTGTTATCAAGACGCACGGTAAAGTTTAACGTCTCGTGTATTTAGCGACCCAACGGTAGATAGTGTCTTCCTATAAAGGATATCATCTCGTCGTTTCTCGTAGGTTTGACGTGTTCGGGATTTACGTTGTGATGTTTCTGGAGATCCTGGCCACATTGTTCCAGGCGCTCTGTGTCTTCTCCATTCTCCTGGTTGCCTTCGGGCTCGCCTTCTCCATTTTGCTGAGACACGAGGTAAAACCCAAGCTACCTTTACCTCATTCTTCAAACATTTGTAGAACCTAAACTGAGCTGCGTGCTTTGATTTTCTCGTTATATCTTAATCATCGTTTTTGTCCATCGATGTCATTTTGCAGGCGCTTTTGTGCCTCATGCTTACTTCTAATATACACTTGACTTCTATAAATAGGACAGCCACGCCTACTCCACGCCCCTGATGTCCATCGTGCGGGCGACGGTTATGATGCTGGAGCTGGACTACATGTCGTCGTTCAATGAGCCCTACTTTGACGACAAACCCAGCACGCTTCCCTACCCCTCCCTCACCGTCTTCTTCATGCTCCTCTTCGTTCTCCTGATGCCCATCCTCCTGGTTAACCTACTGGTGAGTCTTGCCGCGCTGTATGACGTTGTTCAGTTCTTGCTAACCAAACAGCCGTCTATGTCACTGTTGTTCGGTGTAAGATTCAGCTTTGTTAAAGCCGATGAGAATTTTTTCTGAAAATTTTGGGTTCTTCTGTAAAGCTTTCTAGGTACATGCATTTATAGTACACAATGATAGTGATGGGCATATTGCCAGAAATATCCAATTCCATAGTTTTTCTGAATGTTCGCTCTTTTAAACTTAAAATAAATTATTATTGAAAATACTACTAAAGCAATTTGAGTTTCTTACGAACACCATTTGTAGATTGCATATTACCAAAAATTTCATTTTAATTATTTACATGTAACCGAAAATTTTGGCACTTTTGAGTATTAAGGATAAAAGTGTAAATATGCATATTGTCGGAAGATTGGCGGGAAAAAACTACGGCAGTCATGACCCTTTATTGAATAAGTGCGTACCCTGCCAATATATTGTTACAGCATTACCAGGTAATTTGGGAGCGTAGTGTATAAAAGCTTGTACACTTTTCTTAAATTTTATTTGTTGATAGATCGGTTTGGCAGTTGGAGACATAGAATCAGTGCTAAGGAACGCAACTCTGAAACGCCTTGCCATGCAGGTAAGTATTTTGTTTAGATGCTTAAGATGAGTATATTCTTTCTTTCAGTGGAAAATAATAATAAAACCAATTTTATCAAAACAAGCACCGGTATTTAATATTATTTGCATTGATTCATTCGTAGGTGGAGTTGCACACGGAACTGGAGCGCCGTCTGCCGGCCAAACTTCTGGAGAAAGTGGACAAAATAAAGCACAAGGAGTATCCGAACAAGTGCGGGAAATACGTCAGGGTGAGTGCTCTCCCGCTCAACGGAAGTCGTGATCGATGCATGGTTTATCTGTATCTGTATAAATGAGGAATTCTCTGTTGATATTTGTAGGTGTTTAAGAACCTGATGGAGAAGGATGCCGACAGTAGCTCGGTGTGTGGGGGCGAGGAGGCCAGCTACGTCAAAACGGAACTCTTCAAGCAGAAAACCAGGTCAGTGTCCCCAATTATAGTTCATTGGGATATGAACTTGTTTTGTTCAGTGATCAGTTCCTGTAAAGCCAAATGGTAGGTTCTAACCGAATTCATATTCCTGCAAATTTGCAAATGAACGTCTTTACCATTCAGGAAGTTACATCAGAATTATATTTTTCAAATGTTGGCGTATTTTTTTTACACTAGTTTTAGAAGGACGCATTGTTTCCAAAGTATCAAATTTCTTACTATTTCAAATAAATTGAACAATGTTTTATAATGCGTTGCAAGACAATTAAGAGAGAAATCGCCTTTGACCTGATTACACCACATACCATTGAACGTACTACTGTTTTCCCCATATGAGAGTTATCTCACTTATCAAAAAGTAACTACAGCCTTAAGGTAGTCCATCCATAACTGTCATTTTCTCACAAATCTCTTGGTAAAAAGTTGCAAAAGCCTTTCTTTTCTTTGACAATGCTGAAAAAATTAATTATTTACCATAAATATTTTTGATAATTGATTTTTTTAAATTTTTGCATGGGGCAGACAACTCTTCCAAAAAAATTCTAAGTGCAAAAAGTTCATTTGATTGACTGCTTACATATTCCCGAGTTTGGTTTATGTCGGCCTCATATTAATTTTAAAATAGATGTTCAAAATAGTTAAAATCAATCAAAATTGTTAAATTCACCCCAGTTATGGATGGACTACCTTAAGCTCAGAGAGTGAACGACCAAGCGGTGTTTAATTGACTGAATTTATCATACTTAGGTTGAAAGAACTTTCTGTGAATATGGAACGAAATTATGACATGCTGAAACTGATAGTTCAGAAAATGGAAATAGAAACAGAAGCAGACAACCATGATGAAGGCTTTCACACGTCACACAGTCTCGATGACGTCATCAATCCCACCTGCTCCAAATGGAACTCGGACGTCCTAAGGAAGAACCTGATTCGACAGAATGCAGTCATCTCTAAATGGAAAGAACATTCTCAACACTCCAATATACAGAGTACCTTTGATTGCTGAGTTAGATTTTGATGGAGTTCAGATGACATTTTGGCTGATGAATCTCTTACATGTATCTCAACATTGTTATCAATTTTGACCAAGAACAAATCTCCATGTGTTTCATGTTAGACATTCGTGAGTTCAGTCTCCAGTATTGTAAAGAGTCAAACTGTTTGTTGTTGAACAAAAATGTCGTATTTGGTCTTATTGATGCAAGTTGATTGTTCATTGGTTTCCAACTTCATTTTAAGGTAGAACCTATGTCGCTATATATCTTCTGAGAATAACTACCGATGGATGTGAAGCAATTTGAAATGACTGGTTTACATTTTTAAAGAAATTATTCTTACTAACTAAATGAAAACTTGCATTTCTTAATATATAGTTTAGTGTTTTCGCCCAAGTTCGTTGTACAGTTCTCTTTATGGCAAAGTTTCTGTTGTGACAAAAGTCCTTCCATTACTGTATGTATGGAATAAAGAACGTTTTTAAGCCATTTAAATTATCACTGTATACTGTTGATTGTGAACTGGGAATTAAAAATAAAAGAAATGAAACAATAATGAATATTTATTAGTGTTGAAATGAAAAAAATAAGTATACAATCAAATTCTGTGGAATCAATGGAATTCATAGTGATTCAATTTTATTTGATTTCATAGTACATGTACCTTCTGTCGGCTGCAAATTGTATTCTCTATACGTACGCAACAAACCTTAAAGCACAGTTTATTTAAGGAATGAATTCAATATTTATTTGTTTTATACGATATAAAATGGTTTGGGGCAGTTTACGCTTTATAAACCGCAAAGCGGTTTATAAAAAAGCGTAAACTGTTTCAAACCATTTTATATCGTATAAAACTAATAAATATTGAATTCATTGCTTATAATTTAATTTTTTTTACTCTTCATTGTAGATAAAAACGGTCATTTGACCTTTAAAATAACGTAAAATAGTACAAAATTCAAACGTAACGTCAGGCGCATTGATACATTTTTGACGTTTGTCTTACTATGACGTAGGCAACATTCTTTATACGATATAAAATAAATTTTTCAACCAATCAGAAAGCGTGTTACAACCAGAATTAAATTATTTATTAATCATTAAGCAAATTCATAAAATAACGTAAATTCCTGTGCAAAAATTTGCATCGAGAAAACTGGTTATTGTAAATATATATGATTTCAAACATAAGTTGCAAATCAACCATAATTGTTAGAATCGAAATTAACATTTTATAAGCCTCATATACGAGAACAACGGAGAGGGTATTAATGAAATCTCTCAACTCATCACTATGTGGTTATGGCTCAGAGAATGGAGCCATGGGAGACATTTTACAAATATGGCAATGCAGATATCGGTAGTTTATATTTGCTGCGCCCCCAAAAGCATTTACCACACTATATCATGTAGATGATACACGTGACCTTTTGGCGTGTATTGTTACATTACGGACTTTTGCATAAGTTGTAAAATTCATTTGGCCTCTTTGGATGGTTGTAGGAATAACCCAATGGGTTCTAGGAGAGTCTAAGACAATGATATAATGATTGATCATATAATCTCGTTACTTTTCCATCGAATTCTCGTCACGCGAGATTTTCTGGGGATGAGTAAAGACGTTGTACGTTCTCTGAACTGTGTGTCTTGTTCGTCACTCGTTAAACAGCAGTTCCTTGGTGCATTCATGACGTCATCGAGTGACATATTACTTCCGTTATAACTGCTGGCGTCAGACACGGAGTTTGCGCTCTCGTAGACCCACTTTAATTCCATCATGGTGGCGTGAAGATCAAGGAACCGCCTCAGTAGTTTGATGTCATCTTTTCTCAGGATCACCTGCAAAGAAACCAATTAAGATGTAAATTTAAAACATTCAATAGTTCTATACTATACTTTAAAAAATAGGTCTATGTAATGCTTCAATAAATGCCATCGAATTTTGGAATATTAGCTTTCAAATGAGACATTTATTCCAATCCATAATTATTATTGTTATATTCAGTAGTATATTCTCACTATATAACTCTATATAGACAAAAGGTCAATAACTGTAATATTAGCTCGTCCGAAAAATATTGACCGGTCAATATTTTTTTTAATATTGACTGGCTAGGAATAATATCTAGAGAACTTTCCCTCTATTTCAAATAATCGCCTCTGATTTGTTGATTCGTAAACGATGACGTAAATAACTCTTCGCGACTCCAAAACAAGGTGACGTCATAATAGACAGTCAGTCAAGGCAAGTAAACAACGGACGCGCAATGCGACGGTTTGCTATCATAACGGATATAAGGATTTGCAAATTACTGTGAAGTAAAATCAGGTAGAACATCTGTATTTTAATTCTTCCGGTCGGCGGAATATCACCAGTGACCGTTTTATGCTGAGGATATTTTGGAAATGAACTTTGCAGAAAATTAAATTCGTGAATTCTTTGTTGAGCTGAGAAAATTACGGCGATCTGTTTTCAATTACTTTCTTAAATTTTGGTTTGTTTCTTCATATAACAAAACAAATGTTGACTGTGTTTTCGGGCAACATTGATTATATTAGCCCCCTTGGGACGAAAATATTGCCCTCCGCTTCGCGTCGGGCAATATTTCGTCCCTCGGGGGCTAATATAATCAATGTTGCCCTCAACCCCAGTCAATATTTGTATATTATTACTTAACAATTTTTTTAGTATCAAACTTATCATTCTTTGTTTTTTCAATGTTGCATAAAACAGTACTGTTGTTTTAAGAAACAAGAACACATTGTTAAAAAGTTAACCGGGACATGAACTTGGTTGGTCACGTGATAAAATCCTGAGAAGCCTAAAGGTCCGAAAATTCGATCACGTACAAAGTTCATATTCGGTGAACAATTTAACATTGCCGATTATTACTTATTTCACGTTTAAAAAGGTTTATCTTTCAGTAATCATCTGGAGGCAATTGAAAAGATCACTTAAGAAATAAACAGCAATTTAAAAAGTTCATTGCGACATGAACTTGGTCGGTCACGTGATTACATCATATGAAGCCCAAAGGGCTTCTCAGAAGATTTGATAACGTACCAACCAAGTTCATACCCCGGTGAACTTTTTGACATTACTGTTTATTTCTTATATCTACGTTTGAGAATAGAAAACCGTTCAGAATCATTGATATAACGGTATTTTTATGTTTACAATACTGCAACTGTGCATTATCATTGTGACGCCATGAAAATGTTCACACAGAGTTGAACGTTCTCGCTATTCTATAGATTCATATAAGGAAACACATTTGCAAATGTAAATATACAGAAATGAAAGTTTATACTAAGTGAAATCTTTATGTTCATATAAGGAAATATTAGCAACTGTAAATATTCGATATATTGATAGCAGCCATATGATGTATATTTAGTACATCCCATGCACATACTCTTTGTGAATACACAAATGTTTTTCGGTCATTCATTGGAAGTGAAACTAGTTTTCCCATGTTGAAAGAGAATATTTCTGCCAGTAAAAGGGAAAAAAAAGTTTTGGTTATTCAATGACTCCATTTTCTTAATGAAGTTATTTTGATGGAGTAAGCCATAAACAGCTCTTGCCCGCTAGACTAGCTTAATCTGATGTCTTGTTGCACTCAGGGATCAAAGCAACGCGTAAAGCGCTAAATAATAATCCCAGTTCACGCTTTACTATTCAGCCATTTAGGAGCGACATTAAATAGGTTTAAACTCTTTTAAACGGACAGTTTAAACTATTTTAGAGACAATCCTGATTAGATTGAGTATCGCGATAACTAGAAAACCATTAGGCAAAGCGTAAGTATCCATGAAGGCTGGTTATTTGAGTTGTTTTGTTCTCTATAACATTTATTGTGTTTCCGCCATGTATGTTTATTTTGTTTGTTTATATATAATTATTTTTTTATTGAGGGGGTTGTTTTTTTTTTTATTTTGGCTTTTTTCGGGAGGGGTGTTATTGGTTGTTTTTCATTTTAGAGGTTTTTTTTGTTATCTTATTAATGCAATCTGTGGTACCAGATTACCATTGCATTTAACATATTAGTTTCTTTCTATTCAATTCATTGCAAGAAATCGTGATGTTCCC
Organism: Magallana gigas; assembly: GCF_963853765.1. Classification (NCBI taxonomy): domain Eukaryota; kingdom Metazoa; phylum Mollusca; class Bivalvia; order Ostreida; family Ostreidae; genus Magallana; species Magallana gigas. The sequence continues at coordinate 4,168,445 of NC_088859.1, forward strand.
CATATTAATTTGCATAAAGATTATTTTTCGACAAGCTGTACCAGCTACTCTCCCCCATTCTCACGCGACGTTCCCCGCCACCTCTAGCGGGCCTTGCTCTGTGTATCTGACGGAACTAGCGCGATAGAGACAGGGGACTAGCAATTCACGATAAATCGCTCAGTTTAGAAACTGTTTACCATTTCTGCTGGTTATATGGCTGATAAAAAATATTGCGGGATTATAAAACCCTAAGCTAGTCGTGTATAAATGAATATCAGTGTGTCTTATTCAATGTTGCGCTTTTATGACGGGTTTGCGTGATGCGGCCCCCAGTACTTACGTAAACGGATAATGCCGGGAAGTGAACTCGAGAATTGTTCATAAAACGACAGGGTAATGGTGACTAAAAGAAAATTGTTTTTCACAGTTCGATGTGAAATTTTACAGTGGGATTATATGTTCTCTTTGAAGACGGTTAATAACGTAAAGCTTAACTCTCTTATAAATACACATTCGTTTGACGTTTAACTGAGTTTTACTGTATAGTACTCAAAAATCGAAATCGAAATCCTTATCTTTGGAAACCAAATCTTACAAAATTTCCAGAACATTAATTCAAATTCATTATGGTTCGGATTAGGAATTACACTTGGAAATGTCTGCTTTAGATGACAAGCCAGTGATTATTAACGGATACCAATGCCATCTCAGGTCTATAATCCTATTACCGACCGTAAACATACATGCTATACTTCAAATATTGTAATGGATGGTAATTGTCATGTTGTTAATTTTGAATTTACTGGGTGGGTGTAAATACAACATTTACAACATGTTGTAAATTTTGTATTTACACCCATCCAGTAAATTCAAAAATTCAAAATTTACAACATAACAGTAATCATCAAACTTACCATTTGCTGCCTGACCCACTCGAGCGCTGATAAAATATCTCTCCCCCGGGACTCGGTACTGTCCTGTGGCTCTTCGTCTGTCCAGTCCCTGCTCACCCTCAGAAACTTCGGGGGGAGGGTCACGGGGGTCGGGTCCTCATTGGTGACGTCACAGCGGAGGAGACAGCCAGGTATTGGTAGGCTGATGGGATTCAGGTCTACAGAGATTGGTTGTTGATCCTCCATTTAATCTTCATAGCAAACATTTATACGACCAACCACTACACATAGACTAGAACTATTTTGTACCGATCCGGATGCCTGATTTGCGAGTCATGCCTGGCTACCCCGGGGCCTTGTATCTTATCTGCAGATAAGTGCACGCTATATATCTTACAGAAGCTTGATGTGTTGATATTCGATCTTCGCTGATTAAAACACTTAAGCGACACACATTTACTGTCAAAGATGTATCAGTTTGCGCCGACCCAGTAGTTGTAAGACCAACCTTGTGCTATTGTTGTCCCTCTCAGATTAAAAATCAGAGTGAACAATAGCCGTGTGAATTTAAACGGTGGACATTGTGCAAGAAAACAGCAATACGTCATCACGTCCCAATACTTATTCTTTTAATGTTAAACAATATGTACTATAGCCTTAAATATGTTCACTTTATATGTATTGTTATTCCAAATATTATTTTGAACTAAACCGTACATCCTACATATATACATATACCTGTATACCCGTTTAAATGTGCTTTCAGGTTGACCAGTTACGGACTCAATAAAAATTATTTAGCTATAAGTCATTGGCCAGCTCCGGGTATACTTTGAATAAGCTAGGATGATAAAGTAGAAGGATTTTTTGAATTTTTTGGTATTAAAATTTTCAAAAAATATAAAATATATATTCCTAAATAACTTCTATAAGACCAAAATCTGTGGAACTTTTTGTTTTTTGAATGGATGGAAATGTAGCATTGCGGTCAACCAGAACTCCCCCCACAGTTCTTTAGCTAAAGAATTTGTTTTTAGGAAGTTATGGGACTATTAAAATACCGTGTATCAATTTTAAGAGTGTAAGATTGACATCAATAAATGGAGCCTATCGAAACTAGTGAGGCAATCAGGAGGAACTGCTGAGTCGATCCTTTTATTGGTAGTTTGAGATTTGAGTTTGAATGCAGTCGATTTAGATGTGTAATAACGGTTCTTATATCGCAGTTGTTTCCTATACATTAGCTTCGATTTGCTATATATAACTTTGTGGTTGGTTTGAAATCACTTACTTAATATCTTGATATATCTTAAACTGTATGGGACGTTTATGTACGAACACCTAGACTGACCAGGTTAATTCAAGGACTTAGAATTCCTGAACTAGGTATGGGAACTTAGCACCAGGAGATGGTGGAATTTTGTTTAAAGCTATCGTGATTTGCTGCTATAAAAACAAAAACATTTTTCACCCTTTTAATTCTATGATAAAGGCAGTAGCATAATCCATCTAAACACACTTAGCTGATAACTGGTGTCGGAGAAAGCGCAACACCGGATCAGATTAAACGCCAATCGCGGGGCTACTTATCCATTCATCTCAATCGAACACGCCAAAATGGCCGCTGCGAGTGCGGAGAAAGCGCCTATCTTGATGGCAGACAGAAGTATTAAGTTCTAGGCATATTTGGCTAAGCCTAACGCCAAACAAAGTGCCCGCTCCTGTCAGCTCGCCGGCTGATCCCACTTTAATTAAGGGAGAGAAAGAGAATCCGTGTATCAATCTTAGACGTATGCCCAATTTCTTGATATAATTAATTTATGTAGGTTTTATATATCCGCCAATAGGTATATTGCCAATAAAGATTATTGCGTCCTTACGGATGAATGATGAGGAAGGCTATTAGAGATCTACCCAAGACGAACTCCACTGCTTGTTGCATCGGTCAATAGCAATTCGCCATGATTTTACAATATCTAATACCGTAACTAACCGCCTTTAAATCGATGTAAATGTTATTGGAAAATGACAACCATTATTGCTGGTCCTTGAAGTGTGTCATTGATTTCCGAGGAAGAGTACTTCTAACAAAAACGGACGGACAAGTGAAACACCGGGACAAGCTCGCGGAATACCTGGAATATCGATCCCGACCGATGTCATCAGTCAGCAATCAGGACGAGTGACGGATAAAATCGGCAGTTACAGGAGGTGCTAGTTCTATTAAAATTCGGATGTCAAGGGACAAACTAATAGGAACGTGGGATTAAATTAACGGTGGAGTGAGAGAGGTCCGACAGATGAGGGCTAATTGTTTTCTGATTCCCGGAAGTGGACTCCGGCATGATTGTCCGGAGGGTGAAGAACGTGGACCATGATGATACTGGCGGGGTGGCTGGTCTACATATGTCTCCACTGGCTGGGGGGAGGGGCCACAGGACTGAGGATCCTACTTATTTGTGATCAAACGTTCCACGAGGTGTGCAGACAGAAACAAAATGACGCCAAGGATGACGTAATAGTGACGTTTTTCCCTGTCAGTGATATTCATTCTTATGTTACCCACGTTCGGAATATTGACGCCTTATTACGTAATGGCACGAGTACTGACGTCCTGTTGGTGTTTGGACACAGTGAGCTGGTCAGCGCCGTTGGTACAGTGGCACAAGATTTCCAAAGACCCGTCATCGCCTATACCAAAGACTCAGCCCCTGTGGTAAGAACTCTCTCCCCCAATCCCCCCACCCCGGTAACGCAGATTAAATAAATAACGAATTAGAGAAGTTACGTACATGTAACATTATCTATGGATTTATTCGTCCATGACAAATAAGCAATAGTTGTTTCTGTTTGCAAGGCACAGGTAGTCAAATAAGCCGACTTCACAATCCTTTTCATGTGGTGATACAAATCCACTCTAAATAATTAATTTGACAGTTTAATGACTTTTAAAAGCCCCTGCATCGATCTTCATCCTATAGACACTGTAAATGAAGGAGATTTTCATTCGGTTCGTTAAAAGATGTGTTTCAAACGCTAATATCCTGCTGCTATCTTAGGAGTTACCTGTAAATTAAAGGTATAAATCAAATGAAAACCAGAAACCAAAAAATGAATTTTTGGTCGCAAAGGAAATTAGTATCGTCTATTTTAATCTTGATGCATTCACGCAATAATCACGTGCCCTCCTTTTATGTAACCAGAGAACAGGTGCTACCTAATTAAAACGGTGCACAGAAAAAAATGTCTGTAAGGTTATCGAGATAATGCTGTTTGGCCAATACCGACTATCATATAAATGATGAGGGATCATACAGAAATTCTAACACAAATAAGACGGAACACTTTGTCAATTCACGTAACGCATTGAAGTGAGGGTCGTCAGTCATTGTTGTTGATGTTTTTATTGTTGATGATGATGTGGTTGATGTTACTGTTGTTGATGTTGGTGGTGGTGGTGATGCCTTAATTTTATCCACAGAGAGATTATATATCTTTATATAAGATTGTTTAATAATGAACGTTCAAGGACAAAAAACCACTAAGCTTATGATACAACGCGTTTACTTGTAGACGCTAAATGCCCAAAGGGTGTCGTTGTCCTAACCACATGATTGTATATCAAAATAATCAAGCATAGTTTAAACATACAAACGCATACAAATGTAGAATTTTGCTCATTTTCCATTTTATTTCATTTTTAATTCATTTGCTGAAAAGTAAATGCTACAAGAACTAGTGAAAGATGCTAAATAATCCTGGCCCGCGGCACCATGACTTATCAATCAAGGGGTAACCATTTGATGACGTCTCAATAATACTGATCTCCGTCGATGTCAAGTTGGCAGAGTCTTTACAAAATTATTAAATACTTTACAAAATTATTCAATAATTTTTGTTTATTTTCTGTCGGTTTTTTAGTTTTGCTTTAGAGTAGTTAATTTATTCACTGTATATGATGACAAAAGTTCATACGATCTTCTTGACATTTCCGGATTGAGTTATAATAGGCTACAGTGGGTGGAAACTTTGTTGTTTCCCTGTCTAACAGTGCGGTCCTAGCTCAGGGTGATCTGTATGATCTATGTGTCTTTAAGATGTGAAGTTTTGTATATCACTGAATGCATCGTGTATTGCAAAAAGGTATGATGATGCGAAAAAATCCCCTTAAACACGTCAGTTTTTAATGTTTTATATAAATTGGTAATGGCGACTATTTGCTCAATGACATGATTACGCAAGCGTTGCGGCGAACTACGTACGTTTCTGCTAAGCCTTAGGGTTAGATGCAGTACGAGCTGAATGCATGGGATAACTGTATCCAGGTAAAGTGACCATCTTACCTGACAGGTGTTTACTCAGTGGAATGTACCCACGGGGCAGGGGCCCCATTGTAAGATTTTATTAGTGACTGTCATTGATTCATGGATTAGATGTTTGTGGTTTTAAAAAAATTCCCTTTCTTCCAATTATAATACTGTGATGGAATCTATGTTACAGTATTTACTTACGTATTTCGCAACCGAAGATACATGTAAACATACAAATAAAACTAAACGTTTATTAAATAAATAAGATAGAATAAAACACTCATGCATAAAAACCATGATTATTTTCAAATTAGTAAAAGAGTCAACTACACCTCTAGTCAGTGTCCTGTTTACATACAGTATGTTCGATGTTTAGGGTTAGAATAAGTATGTGTGTACGTATGCGTGTAAGTATGCATCATACAACCTCATGCAGGTATTGTTATTTACCAAAAAGGCGATATGAAGGGTAAAAACAAACCAGTTAAAGCTAAACCTGTTGTATGAAGTTTAGAACAAAAAGTCGAAATATTTTGTAAAAATTTTGAAAACTGTGCAAAATTATGGTTGGAATAGTGTGTTTGAATGTAACTATAGGTTAAAATAATAGCTATGAATATCCCTCCCACGGTTTAAGAATATCAGTTAAAATTCATGCTTCTGGTTATTCTATTGAATAAACTCTGGCTTAGAATTATCTGGCGCAGAATTATGTCAACAGAAAATAAAGAATAAAGCCAACAAAACAGAAAAGAAAAACACATCAATCCTATAGCTATGGTATTGACTCTCTGCACATTTCATTACAGGAAAAATAACTTTTTCAAACAATGCAAGCAAAGTGTAACGAATTGAATATTTACAAAGAATATTACATAGTGAATCTGTGGGGAGTTAGCAGTGTATCAATGCGTCATCTGTCGTCTGATAAATAGTCAAGGTGGTGACCAAAAATTAAAAAATTAATAACTAGTTAAATGTCAAAAGACAAAAGTGTCTTTTGAAAACGTTTTGAATCAATTCTAAAAATATAGAAACACAAATGAATATAAACACAAGAGAGAGAGAGAGAGAGAGAGAGAGAGAGAGAGAGAGAGAGAGAGAGTATACGTTAAGTGATATGGGTTTCCTTTTCGTTCTCTCTCTTTTTTGGTTAGAAATTCCTTATTTCTTTCCACGAAATGCAGATGTTACCTTGTGTTGTGTTGTGTTGAACATATTTTATTGACTAATGCCAAAAGGATTGGACACAAGTTCCAAAAACTTAGAATGTCCTCTCCTTGTACATAATATATTACAGTGCCATACAATGCCAGTTAACATTGATAACAGTTATAAAACATGTAATGAAATACAAATAAATCATTAGTTTTAAATCTAGAATTAGAATTAGGTTGGATAAGAAAGTTATGCAAATAATTTAAAAAACTTAGATAAATCTACCACACTTTTGTATAAATGTATGAACTTCTTTAAATATTTTTATGTTTTCATCATAAGATAAAGTGTTGTCACCCCAAAGTAACAAATGTACATCAATTATATTCAAAAAGTTCAGTGATAAAAGATTATACATAAATGATTGTCTTAATGATGAATATTTTTTACAAACGAAGAACAAGTGATGTGCATCTTCTAAACTTCCACATGAACACATTGGGTTGGCTATTATGTTACACCGATAAAGATCACAATTGAGAACACAATTATGCCTTAATTTTGTATGAATGATATTCAAGAATCTTTTACCAAAAGAAAAATACTTAGGAGGTTTTGTATAATTGCTCTGTAGTGATTTCTTAAAAATATTTAACGAAGTAGCTTCCTTGGTATTATTATTCAGACTATTCCACTTACGAATAGTGTCAGGAAAAAATGACTTATTAAAAGCTTCTAATCTACATCTAGGCAAAGAATAGTTTGAGGAGTTTCTAGTATTATAGTTGGAAGTGACATTTCTAATTCCAGGAGTTATGTCTTTTAGATAAGAAGGAACAAGATTGTTATGAATTTTGAACATAGTAGATAATTTAAGGCGGTCCCGTCTCGTTATTAATGGTTCCCATCCTGTTTCCAAATATAGAGAATTTCTTGAGGCTATGACTGAAAGACCTGAAACTATTCTTGCTGCATAAAGTTGAACCTTTTCAAGCTTATCCATATCAAATTGGGTACATCCAGACCAAACTTCAACAGCATACTCTAGTTGTGGTCTTATAAATGATACATACATTTGTGCTAAAATATCTCTAGATACAGTAAATTTAAGTTTTTTAAGTAGACCAAGTTTTTTGTAAGCTTTTTTAACAATGATGTCTATGTGATTAGACCAACTTAAATTTGAAGATAACAATACTCCTAGATGCTTGTGTTGTGAAACATATTCCAAGGTACAATCATCAAACAACAAATTAGGAAATTTTTCAACATTTTTAAAACTAAAGAATACAACTTTTGTTTTTTGTGGATTAAATTCTAGAAGCCATTGCTTTGACCATTCCTTCAGTACATGAAGATCATAATTAAGATTATCTTCTATGACAGAAATATTGTTTGAACATTGTTGTAATGAACTATCATCAGCATAAAGTCTACATATTGATCTCATGTTTTCAGCCACATCATTTACATAGAGTAAAAACAATAATGGGCCAAGAACAGAGCCCTGGGGAACACCTGCATTTATGAATTGGCTGGAAGAGAGTTTGTTTTTATATGTTTTAGATGTTACCTTGATCTCTTTCTCCTTCAAAATGACTTTTTTTGTCATTCTCCTACAAAATGACTCTTTTTCATCCTCCTACAAAATGACAATTTTTCTCATTCTCCTATAAAATGACTATTTTTCTCATTCTCCTATAAAATGACTTTTTTTTCATTCTCCTACAAAATGACTATTTTTCTCATTCTCCTACAAAATGACCATTTTTCTCATTCTCCTACAAAATGACTATTTTTCTCATTCTCCTACAAAATGACCATTTTTCTCATTCTCCTACAAAATGACCATTTTTCTCATTCTCCAACACAATGACTATTTTTCGCCTGCATACTTCAATCAGATATTAGTTAGAATTTTGATTTTCATTGGAGTTCTTAAGACGAAATGTTATCAAATATTTGAAATAGTTTTCTTAAGATTTTTATTTGCAGCTGACCGTACATATGTACTTGTTGGAGATGTAACTAGAAGGTTTAACCAACTAGCCAGTTCAACGCACACTTCTTGTTATGTCTAATGCTATTGTTGTGACTCTGGAGAATCAGCTCTGTAAATGACAGTGAAAGTCAGCGTCATAGTCTATTTACTTACATGTAATGATCTATTTTATTTACTTACATGTAATGATCTATTTTATTTACTTACATGTAATGATCTATTTTATTTACTTACATGTAATGATCTATTTTATTTACTTACATGTAATGATCTATTTTATTTACTTACATGTAATGATCTATTTTATTTGGACATCAGTTAACAATAAAACAAACACAAATTTAGGAAATGAGGATTTTTCTTTTTCAAATATGATTGTACAACTACATGTACAAGGTTTGATGAGATACACGTGGTTGTATAGATCTATTTATTGAGTATAAGGTTTGATGAGATACACATGGTTGTATAGATCTATTTATTGAGTATAAGGTTTGATGAGATACACATGGTTGTATAGATCTAGTTATTGAGTATAAGGTTTGATGAGATACACATGGTTGTATAGATCTATTTATGGTTTGATGAGATACACATGGTTGTATAGATCTATATATTGAGGCCCTCCCCCGTTTTACGTTTCCACGTCCATTTTCTTTATGGATCACGTTAATTGCGTGTCGGGATTTGTTTTTTAAGTAATGCTAAGCTTTTCCATTGGATTGCAAGGGATCACGGAGTTCTGCGGAACTGTGTTCCATATAAATTCAATCAAGTTACCATGCTCTTTGGATATTAAGAAGCTGTCACGAAGAGAGCAATTCGCCAAAACCACGTACAATCTATTTAATAAAATTCCAATTACTGCTTGTTTCAAATCAAACCGCCGCAAATTAATCCCAGCAGTAGTCGATTTGTATAGTATCCAAAAACCGTTTATTACTCAGTTAGACACAGTAATGGCTTGTGTTACTCATTCTCCAACGTTACCGAGTAACTTATTATAGGAAATACGTAGGTTGTTTATTGTATATTACGAGTCAAAAACCATTCAAGATTGATTTTAAAATGGAAATTTTTTTTTCTTAGGATTCTACATGTTTGATCTCTGTCAATCAATTCTAGTCAAATTATACATTTTAAATATAAATATTCAAAATTGACTCGAGTACTATGAAGAGGCAATGATCTTATTTGAACTCATAAGAGAGAGAGAGAGAGAGAGAGAGAGAGAGAGAGAGAGAGAGAGAGAGAGAGAGAGAGAGAGAGAGAGAGAGAGAGAGAGAGAGAGAGAGAGAGAATATTGACGCAGAATTTTCGAAATACCGGTTTCCCTTTACTACACAGTGGGTTCTATTTCTGGACGAATGTGACATGGTCATCTTTAGGTCGGTGGTTTGCGCTTTACTTCCTATTCAATGAGATTTAGTCTTTCGAACTTTCCCTATGGCATTCCGACACTGTCGGAAATCTTTCAAGACAATACCAATATTAAAATCACAGATGGGCTAAATTAGGCTGTGCCTGCTGCCTAATCCCATTCAATAAATTATATTGAATAAAATATTGTTTAAATAAAAAAAGAAATCACTGATGAATTGTTTTAATTATCTAGTCACTTTGCCTTTGTTTGCTTTTGTACAGAAAAGATATTTTTTTCTTTTGCATGGTTAAAGTGAATGATGACTCAAAAATTGATGGTTTACTTTTTAATTATAAAAACGGAAAGAAAAGAAATAGATAAAATGATTATATGGAAGGTTTCACGCATTATAAGTAATCATTTAACAGTTTATATTAAGTCGTTAAATCTCCGGAATTACACATTTATACAAACCTAAGGTGTTTGAGAGTCACATGATTGCGATTGTCTAAAAATGGATACAATGCGATTGAATCAGAGAAAAGAATTAGAATTTGCAGCTATTAAGAAAATGAATATGCAATAATAACGAAAACGTGTTAAACTGACAAAGATGAATTTGCTTGTTGTGCAGTTTGCAGTTTACATTCGACGGGAATATATGAAACTTGCATAATGTATTTGTGCCGATTTTGTGGAGTTTGAGGTTTAATTTTTCAATGCGTTGACATGTTCACTTGTGACGATGGTTTTAACTTTAGAAAAAACTTTTTAACTTTGATTTTAGTTTTATTTTCGTTAATTATGCCTTTGAACTTGAGGGGAACTATCGCTTGTATTTTGGAATATTTACGTATCAAATGAAACATAGACAGCTGATTGTTTACCTGCGCAAAATGAGCAAAATCTGATGCACTTACAACATATTATAAAATACGATTCATTTGTACTATTCATTTTATTCGTAATTCGTTACGATCTCTACGTAATTGTTGAATTATGCAACGTGATTTGTTAAGATGCTCAGCATTTTAGTCTAAACGGAGATTATTTTCGCTGCGAGAAATATAAAGATAGATATATGATGAAAAATAAATTGTGCTCTTTCTTTGTTTTAGTGCATTTTTTCTTGTTTTAATTGTTTATAATTTTCTATAATTTACTGACTTATCTAAGAGTCAAGTTTCTAGTTATAAGCAAGATACAGAGCTTTGTGCACAATACTATTTTTGTACAAAGAGCTAAGATCATGCTTTAATTTGTTTATATTTTAAATGCTGAATAGGAAATACCAAGTTTAAAAATCTTAAGTTGAATGTAATCAATTCATGTAAACAAAAACATGACTCAAACCAAGGTCTGTATCATCCTTATAATTCTACGATTGACGCTGAAATTTTGGTTAATCATTAGAAATGGATGATATGCAGTACTACCTTCTGGTACCCTTCATATAGGAATTTTTAAAAAATAAAATACAATAACTAGTAAATAACTGAGTTAGAAGATGTACCTATATGCTCTCATATATTTTGGTCTCTTTATAAAGTGGTTGGGGGACTAAAATTCAAAAAATTAACCGGACGTTAACCGTGAACTCCTACCAAAAAATTAGTGAAACATCTTGCATACGATCTTATTTAAGATAAAAATGGTATTTCATAAAGGTACAATGTCAAAGATTAAGTGTATGCAAAAATAAGTGTAAAATTTGGACGGTATTTTTTTTTGTTATTCTACCGAGCGACCATATGACACATTAATTTTTGAATGCCCATATGAAGTCATTGTTGCTCAGGTGAGCGATGTGGTCCCATGGGCCTCTTGTTACATTCCTCTGCGCTTGCGTCACTTCGAAGCGGAAGGGAAACTCAATACCAATGTGTTGGACCAAAGAATAATTTTATTTTTATTTTTTTAATCGGATTTATTTACTTTTCAACACCGTAATTTTTCAAAAGTTCATATGATATAATTATAAAATATACGGATATCTCCTAAAATTGATATTTATAATGTAGTTAATCATTGGTTTGTGCGTCCCCATGTCTCGTAGTTTGAGAAGTAGTATTTCCAAAATTCATTAAAAAAAGGTTTGCGTACAAGAAGACAGTAAATTTTTGTTATTGATTATAGTGATAGTAATCTATATATTTATCTGTTTTCAATCTTTTTAAATATTCACATTTCAATGAGAAATTGTAAAACAATTCTTACTCTTAGCTTATTCTATTTTTCAACAGATATATCAAAATGACATGCTGTCAATCAATTCCAATCCGTTCCACTTGGGCCAGGCTATGTCGTACCTGATTAACACCTTGTGGCTGGAAAAACACACGCACCTGTTGACGGACGCTAGCCTGCTGACCGATGGCTTCATTGAGGGGTTCTGGGAGGGGCAGCAGTTCAATCTGTCCCACACCACAGTTCTACATCAAGATGAGGACTTCGACGAAATCTCACTCTTCTTCCACCTTAGAGATTTACGAGAAAATGGCGTCAAGCAGTTCGTAGTTCATGCCCAACCTAATCAAGTTAATCTACTGATGCGCGCCAACCGACGGTTTGAAGCCACCGCTGGACGAGGGGGGTACCGGTGGTTCTTGTCCGACACCGCAATTTCGGGTAAAATTGACGACGAGCTGATTCCAGTAGGCGCTCTTGTCGTCAAAGCTGTCAGAGACGAGAGGGCGCTAGTAGAGCACACGATAACGAGGCTCTACGAAGAAATAGAGGACCTAAAGGACAGCACGCTGTCTGACAATACGTCCGACTGCTTCAGGTTTGTGATTGGCATTTTGTGATTTTACAAGCAAACGTTGCAGCAAATTGATAAATTGATACCTTTATAGTGTTACCATTATAGGAGTGTCCTCCTGAAGAAATCGACAAAGAACCTGCCTCTGTGCTGCGGCATCGCCCAGTTCCGGATAGACAACCACTTCTGGAGAGTGCTCAATGAAAGTTACGGGGAGCTAGAGTGGATGTCGGCCGGCAAGATCTTCTACAACCACAGCAAACACAGCGTTCAGTGGTACGGGAGTACTATATTTGGCCCTACCTCCCAAAGCAAACATTTCCATCGTGTGGTAACCACCCCTGCGCCGCCATTTGTGTTGGTCAAAGGTCCCATAGACACAGGCGACTCCTGTTATGGAAACAAAATGTGTTACAAGGTTCTCCGAGGGAATCCTATCTACCTCGGTCCGAACACCCGTGTGGAGGATCTGCAGGAAGTGGAGGCGGAGCGGTACTGCTGCAGCGGGTTCGTCATGGACATTCTGGAGTACCTAGCCACGGACTTGGCCTTCGACTATTTGGTGTACTTTAGGGACGAGAACAGCCACAACGCCACTAATCTGTACGAGTCATTGCTGCACGACGTACGGAATGGATCGGCCGAAATCATAGCAGGTGCGTTGACCGTGACGTCAAATCGAAGCAAGCAACTACGTTTCACAGAGCCGTACTACTTTTCTGGGTTTGCAATGATCGTGCCGCCGCAAGAGGCATCCAAACCGTCAATGGACGCGTTTACTGCGCCGTTTGATAGTTACGTCTGGGTGGCAATATTTCTAAGCGCAACAACAGCTGCGCTGGCTACCTCCTTGTTTGAATGGAACAGTCCATTCGGATTGAATCCATGGGGTAGAAAGCGACTGAAGAACTACACCCTAGGCTCGGCTTTAGTAATGGTTTACTCCGTCCTGTTTGGCCATACAGTCAGCACAAAGACTCCAAAGTCCTGGCCTGCGAAAGTCCTTCAAAACTTCTGGGCGGGGCTCGCCATTTTCATCGTGGCTAGCTATACCGCTAATCTGGCAGCCTATTTGGCGGGAATCAATAGAGTTGATGATATGATCAGCATCTTTCATAACACCGTAAGTACCTCCTGCACTCAATAAGCATATAGTAATTTACTGAAGATGGTTTACTATAAAAATGTTTAAATGTTACAGATGAACTCTAAACGAGTGCATGTTCTGAGATCGAGTCCCGCGGCCGACTACCTCAGGGTCATTAACGAGAGGAATCGCAAAAACATCATGATCAGCGAGGTCCCCCCGGACGTGACGCAGCTCAACATCATCAATAACCTCAAGTAAAGACCTCATCTACATTGGTTTAAACATATTCATTGACACCTCAATAAATGTGAGCAGCAAACAAAGCCCTATATACCACATACTAGTATCATCGCCCTATATACCACATACTAGTATCCTCGCCCTATATACCACATACTAGTATCCTCGCCCAAAGGGAGGAACCTCGGTCATCCTCATTGGCTGGTTAACGTGAACCAGCAATCTGATTAAAATAAGATCTTTGATCCGCTCTGACAAATTCGAATTTGTCGGAGCGGATCAAAGATCTTATTTTAATCAGATTGCGTGAACCAGTGCATTATTTTTTCCCCAGGTATCCTTATCTTCCTTCAGATACAAAGAGAAGAGGGAAGAAAAGTGTAATCATTAAGTGGACCATTTTAAGACGCTAACCCATTTGAACTGAAAGAAATGTTTAATGATATTTTCAGGATTTTCATTTTAAATAACATTCTTGAGCAAGAAGAAATTGTTTGAAATAAGATAGGCGAATAAGATACCGCAAATGCCTTTTGGTTTAGTCTTTAAATACAATTTCAATTTTAATTTCTTTTCAATTAAATCTACTGTATTTGATTTTGTTAATATACAGGTATGCAATAGCACAAACAAATTATAAGAAAATAAATTGCCTTAAGTTTGGTATCGTATCCACTACCTAAATAGCCTATTTAACGTTATACAACGTAAACAAATGTCTCGTGCTTTAACCACTGAGCCATTTTAGTCACAAAGAGCGTTGCTTAAATACTTAATGCGACTTTGGCCACGAGTTTAAGAACTTATTTAATTTTTCTTAAACGTTCAATTGTTGAGATAGAAAATAATAGCTTTAATACACAGTCAGTCATCTCACCACGTGTTTGTTTTTCATTAGACTTTATTTAGACTATGACAAGAGTATGGAGCACGGACCCACTTTATAAAAGAATTGAAGTTCTACAAAATTAAACTTTGTGGAATTTTTGATACGCATACGCCAATTTAAATCAACAGATTCCAAGTATTGAACATATTTATTAAATTTATTTATTAAAATATTAACGCCTATGAGGGTTACAAATAAATATACAATGTTTTGAATGATACAAATTCATCAAAATTGTTGATATTTTAATTTTCAGTATCTTTTCTCGAAAGAACGAGATAATTAACTCGTATTAACTCGAATTAAGTTGATCTTTTTTCGTTATTACGAGATAATATATTTTTATGTGACCCTTTTCGTCTTTTGTAATTTTACACACCTTATCAACCCATCTCCTTTGAAATACATGTATTTGGAAAAAAATAAATGCATGCACGATGATACAATAGAAATTGAAATCTAATTTAAAGTTTATTTTATTTTGACAGAAATAAATCATACGAGTACTATGTTAACGACCGTCTGCTGTTGGAATACGCGCTTGCGCAGCACGACAATTGTTCAATCAAATTTAGCGGCAATGACTTTGGAGAAAACCTCTATGCATTTGGACTGAACAGGGATGCAGTTGATTTGACGGTAAGATAGAGTATCGTTTTGTCATTATTAATATTAAGGATCATGCATGAGAGTAAGCGTAAACAAATTCTCTCAATACAGAGAAGGGAATCAATTCTGATTTTATTTCACAAATGCATGAAATAAAAATGAAGATATGGTGTAAATGATGAAACTATTCTCAACATACTATATTTTTAGAATTTTGAAGAACAATTGAGAATTTAAACGCTGTCATGGAAAAAATCATTTTACAATGACGCGAGATTCGTTTAAAGTATGTTTTCTACGACGTCCGCGTTATCATTTTCATGGCCAATTCAAATAGTTAGCTTAAAACATGTTCATTCTATATTTTCATATTTATTAGTATTTACCTTTGTGAGAGATATTAAGCTAGTTGATCGTGGATTGTCTTTTTAAAGATTATCATTTTAATATCTCTTTATATAATTTCCTAGGAGAACATGTCTTCGTTGATTCTAAGTTACCTGGAGGGTGGACAGGTCACGGAAGCGTTACAACGCTATGTCAAGAACCGGAACTGCGTCGGTCGGTCGGAACGGTTTACCCGGAAGTACGGACTAGATCACACGGGCGGACTGTTCATCATCCTTCTGTCGGCCATGTTTGTGGGGGCGTTTCTCCTGGTAATAGAACTGTGTGTGTTTAGATACCTGGTGCCGTACCTGAGGAAAAAACCCAACGACAGTTTGTGGAAGAACAGAAATATAGAATATGTGAACCAGGTAACCATTGAGTCATTATAACATATGATTTGGAGGCGTTTTATATACTGAAAGTTGGGAGTTGTAAAGAGAAAAACACGAATTTTTAGGATGCGCTAATGTTTCTGGCTTTCTTTGATAACGTAAAGAAGTTTGCAAACCAGTACTTTCAGTACTTTGATTTCATAAATATTTTTGTAATTTCAATGTGGTGTATTTATTACGTGCGTTCGTTTATAAGACCGGATTGAAAGAGGTCTTTATTTTTAATTTCCATCCTTTTGATTGAAGAAAAAACGTATGTTCACATTATTTTGATATACACTGTTTTGTCTTTGATAAGTGTTCGACAAAACGTACTCCTTATTAATGTATTGATTCACTTCAACTGAGTTACCTTTATCTTGGCGGTAAAATTTGCAGTTAAACAGGCCGACAATAGTCAAAATTGTATATCAAAAGAGCAATGAGCCCGGTAGCTGCAGTTTTGTAGCTCCAGGTCTGAAAAAAATCGGATGGACGGATTGTTATAAGTATGATATGAGCCATCATCAAGTTTTAATGAAACATTGATTTCAAAGAGACTGCTTTCGGTCCTGTAGAAAGTAAATCACGACCACAGATCAATATCATTTTATTTTAATTTGCTCATTGTAATGCCGTTATTTTGAGGTTTGGATTAAAAAGACTCCTTTCCTCACTTTATACTGTACTCTGACCCAGGGTGTCATTTTATAAAGATTAATGTTTCGATATTCACTAACACCTCTTTGTCCAAATGAAACTAATATTCACTGAAATGACAATAGTCAAAGATTATTTTAGTCTTAATATTTTTTTGTATTTCTATGTTACGTTTAACGTGTAAATTTGAAAAACAAGCAAATAAGTAAGTTGTAAGTGTTCATTCCTAAAAAATGATAGATAGAAAAGCTGTCCATGAATAAAGTGAAGGACGGGAACAGGTAAAACTGTAAACTTATTGGACAGCTACAGGTAAGCTTACATGTAGCTACAGGTAAGCTGGAAACAAGACATTACATTTGCCAAAAAGAAGAGTAATAGCAAAAATGGTAATAATTTTGTAATGTATGAAATGACACAGATAGCGCGACACAGCAGCAAAATACTGAATGCTAGTAAATAATCCAACATCATACATCATATTTAATTGCATTTTTTAAACTCATAAACCACAATATATCCACTTGATCATAATTACTTGTAACCACAAATAGCATCAGAACGGAGATTGAGACAAACTTCACTGAGCTTTATGGAACACACCTTGCTTAACTTTATTATTTCAAAGTTGAAGTAATCTCTCTAAAATCGGGACAACACCCATCCCTCTAAAAATCAAAACTGAACCCTTAATTCTCTCGAGACCCCTGGAAAAAATTACTGCATCTGAGCCTGTCTAAGCATTCTTTTTTTGGTTTTTTTTTTTCAAGCCCATGTGATTCATGTTAGAACTTTGCACCGTGGCATTCCCACCCTTCATATCCAGAATATCACCAAAAACGTGTCTTCTTTATCATTGGATGAGAAGCTGTTGTTAATTAATAAAAGAGGGTCTGAATATGAACAGTTTTGTTGTTCATCTTTTAATCCCTTGATCATACCTGTGTTACAACGCACTTTGAAAATTTTACGCACTTTGAAAAAAAATAATTTTTTTTCAAAGTGCGTTGATATCGTCGATATTAACGCACTTTGAAAAAAATGGTACAGGGTTTAGTCGAAATAATATAAAATTTTAGATGCAATTAATAGATGTTTTAACCTTGTGTAGCTTAATGGGATAGATTTTACAAATAACACTATGTATTCTCAGCTAACTTAAAAAACAGTTTCTCGATTAGATTTTCTTTTCTTTTCTCATAAGCTTACGTAGTTTGACAATTTGCATAATGAACATCTCGGGAGATTTGAATTATCCAATTACTAGTATGACATAAACTGCATCGCTTAGCAGCTGCATTTTCCTTTTTTGCGCATGCAGCAAACTTACTAGTTATCTGGTACATTGTGCTGTGCCAGAAACAAAAATGATTCAATTTTTTTTTATTTATAATGGACCGGGGATAATGTATAAAATATTTCAACTGGCTTTAAAAGGAATACTTGTTTTAAAGTTTACAATAATTTATTGTTTGTCAATGTACATGTAATTTTTGATTGGAATTTGAAAAGAGGGTTAATGTTGAAACACTTATGAATTCTTTAACATACCATTAGAGAAGTTATTGTTTGACCAGCTCGCTTTTTTCAATATCACTGTACTTAATTTACAACCAAGCTTATTTCTTTTTCCGATTTTATACTTTTACCCTAAGTTGCTGAATATCATATATGTTTTGGAAGGAAAAAAAGAGGTAGGGGACAATATATCCTGTAATCAATCAAAAGATGTATTGGTAATTAACCTGTATCTTTGGTTAACCCCCACTCCTTACCCCATCCCCGTTTTTAAAGACGGTAAATTAGATTCATTAGTGTAGACAAATCATCATACTATCAACAAAATAGGAATTCAATTCCAGAATTTGTGATTTATACATATTTTTTTCAAAGTGCGTTAAGTGCCTCGATACTAAAAATTGTTGATGTACCTTCATGACGCATTTTGGAGAATTTTTTAAAAGTTGTTTATAGCAATGTTCATGTATCTCATATTCTACTGCAATTGAATAATACCGTGGTACATAGAAATAATGCTTTTTAAAAATGCATACTTTACTGGTACGTCGATCAATAGAAAAATTATTATCTTCATTTCTTAATTCTATTGGCAAAATACTGAAAGAACTCAAGATTCCATGTACAGATTCAACTGACGTCGCAAACGTCAAACTATGACGTCATTGATGATGCACGATGTAAGCATGAATACACAGTATAAAATTACTAGATAAAACATGTTAAAGTTCAGTTTATATGCATTTCTTCCTCAAATATTTAATAAAATGATGATTTTGTAAATAATCACAAATAATTCTTTATCATTATTAATTAAATTCTGCTATTTCAATAAAAAAGAAGCAAATAATTACCCTAAAATAGAGTGGTCAGTGTTATTTTCTGTTATTAAAATTTTCAAAATTTGTAAAATACACATTGGCCACACTTGAGTACCTCTACGAAATTTTGCAGGCGGAAGCATTTATGCAATATCTCTCAGTTTTAAAAGTTTCAAAGAGGTACTCAAGTGTGGCCACATTCAAATTTGGGAAATACTGCAGTAAAATCTACAATTTTCAGCTATTTTTAACGATCATAGTATGTTTGATGATGCGCATGTGCTAAACGGTGGGGCCGAAGTGAAAAAAATTCATATGCATAGAAGCAGAATATTGTGCCCTACATTATAAGTAATTACAATTTGTATTGTTTCAAACTTGAGTTTTGTGAAAATTTTAAGGCACATTTTGATGCTTCGTGGCTCTAGCTCAAATTTAACGCACGAAAAAAATTTTCAAAGTGCGTTTTGTCCCAAATTTAACGCACTTTGAAATTTTTGTCAAAGCGTAATTTATTTTTTTCAAAGTGCGTTGCCACATACCTGAAACTTTACAATAAGTGAACAAAAGAGACAGTACCACGAAAGACTGACTTCATCGTCAAAATTGAAAAAACCAATTTTATATTAATCAGCATCATCTACAGGTTTAACTGATGTTGTCCATTCTTAAAAACGAAATGAGGTATTGATAAAATCGGATGTGAGCCGAAAACCGTTCATTCTGTCAGAGCAAGAACTATTCTCGGCCGTACGCGCCTTAATTGGCCCAGAATGGACAGTTTTCGGTTTACATCTTTAATTCTAAAAGTGTGCAAGGTGTTCCGAGAAGAATCAGTAAGAACCTGTCTATGTCTTTGGTCAAAAAGAGGGAAAACTCGATATGCCAATAAGAAATATTGGAGTTTTTAGTTTTTTTAAAAATCAATTTTGATTATTCTTTACTTATAGCTATGTGTTCATATTTTTAAAAGATGAATGGGATCGACAGGCTGGTACAGGATGCATGTCTAGAGCATGTCAGTAATTAGTTAACAATTGAACAAAAATATACCGTGTTTATTTGATACATTAGTATATCATAACGCAAAGGTATCTGTATATCTGTCCTTGATTATGGTTTAAGATTTTTTTTTTAATTTTTCGTTAGTTCATTGTGTGATTTTAAAGACCATTGATTATTTTTGTACGGAAAGTGAAAATTGTGCTTCCCATTGAACGCATAAGTGCATCAATTTTTGAGAGATACTGAACTGCGTTATTAGTTGATATGATATGATGGTACATGTACTATGATTAGGTTTTACTTTTGTCAGAGACTGTACCGGACCGTGATGAGTGAACAGTTGGTGTCTCCACAGCAAACAGCGCAGGAGATGATCAGGATCGTCAAAGAGAGACAATTCGAACGCCTCTTTCTGAAGAACGAACTGAGCAAACACGTACGGGTCCTCACAATAATGCATTAATTAGAAAAATAAACAAAAGTATAACACCTTCAATATACCAGTTTTTTTGTTCAAGAGAAAATACGCAGTTTTCCTTTATATCCAAAGAAATACAATGTACTTTTAAAGTCTGTCCTTTTTCGTTGAGCGTGCGTGCAGTGCTCACTATGCATTATGGCAATGATAAAGATAAACACCCCATTGCGTGAGTGACACTTTGTACAATTATTTTTTATCTCACAGGGGAGAATCCAAAAGAAAGGGGTTCCGAAAGGTCTTCGTTTAATTGACATTACAGACAATTTAATCAGGTGAGTTTAGATCACGCTTCAATATTTGTTAGTCAAATGATGAGAAAAATTAACTAGAAATTCTTTGTAGATTCTTCCAATTTGAATATCGGTTTATGTTACAATAAGCTTCTTTTATCAATGTTGTCACTACGATTTAGGATTTTTTTTTAATAACCGAACTCTGTTTTCCGTTCGCTCAGATCAAAGAAAGAGGAATCACAAATATTTGCAACGTCATCCTCTGGTAAGATTTTTACAATTCAAAAACAGTCTTATGACAACGATGATGATGGCGAAGATTCCATGAGTGATGTTAGTGATTACGTCACAGGAGACGAACAGGATATTCAAATTTCATTTGAAGACATTGAAAACCCAACAGTTTTGTCAGATATATCGGAAGTACCAATCAACAACCAAAGAAAGGCTCCGAAAAACAGTCCACATGTAATACGGTCAATGTCGGAAAAGGTCATAGGTCAATTTATACGTCATAACCCACGTGCACGTTATTGTTCTGACTCAGTATACAGTGGCGTCTCATTTAAATCATCAAACAAACGAAACAAGTCTTGCCCAAGTTTTCAGAAACGCCCAACAAAAGAGAAAGAGAACAAACGGAGAGTATTTGAAGAGGGTGAACTTGAAATGGTGGACATGAGTCACATGGCCGAACGGCCAGAGAAAACCCAACTGATTCACAAATCAAAGCGAGGAGCAAACCTCGGCCGTGCGTTCACATTTTACGGAAGGTCAATGAAGGACAACCGTCTAAAGTCGTCCATTAGGAAGCACGCCATGGCGACGCGCCGACACTCCGAGTCCGTGTTTGACGACTGCGCAGTGGACGCTCTCTCCAAGGAGGACCTGATGGTCTTGTGGAAGAAATCGGAAATCGAGCTACAGACCAGTCTTAACCGAGTGACCCAAGAAAACGCTCACTTAAAGCGACTTCTGCGTGTTGTGGAAGTGTCAGAGAAATCACCGCAAGAAGAGGCCCCAGACAGGGAAACGGCTCACCTGACGGCCACCCCTCTGTAGAAGGTGTCATCTACATCCCGGTAGTGTCAAGGACCTGTCGCCACTCTATAACGGCGTCATCTCCAGACACCGGGCCACTCTACATGTGACAATGTATGTACTTAGGTCCTCCCGGTCAACAGCAGCTACAGACAGCCATCTTTTTTTTAGTGTACAACATTTAGATATCATCGTAGAATAGTCGGCTGCTGCCAGTCCTAACATGCACAATCTGTAAAGGAAGCACTTCCATTTAGAATGATGATATAGACGACTTAATGATGGCATTATATGACTTCCTCTACTTCTGTAAAAGACACAACAAAGAAGACTGTGTTATACAGTAATTTACGGCTGACTCTACATGTACTTGTTTTATGCAATCTTGTTCCTTTGTTGAAACCTCGTGGATACCTGTACATCAAAACCTTTAAAGGTTCAACTGTCGTTATAACATTTTGATACAATTTATTTTCTTTATTAAAAAAAACGTGTATTAGATCTTTTGTAAATAATGAGTCATCTTGTTATACATGGCATTGTGATAGCATGATGTGTGGTGTATATGAGTTTTCTGTATGAATGAAATTTCATAAAAACAATCAAACACAATTGTGGAGTTTTTCTCTGCAGATAAATAAAAGGATTTCTGAGTAACAAAACACTTCTCGAATCATATTTCCTAACATCTAAATGTCTACACTATAGGATGTTATTCAAAATGATATACTGTACAACATATTACTACTATGAATGTGTAATTAATTGAAAATCTATTGACACCCTTCCAGGTTATAAAAATTTACATTGAGCAAAATTTCTGGTTAAACTGCCGTGCCCTTTATAGCCGTTTTCTGATTAAGGTTCCTCGTTACATTCAAATTTCATTGGATGGATCGATAAAGAATCTTTTTTGAAACATGATTTTACAAAACAGAGACCAATATCGGCTTTTAATTATTTTATATGCTTTTTTGTTTCATTGAAATGGGAAAAATTGTTTTGACTGCAAACAGAGGATTGTAGCGCTTAAAACTTGGTAACAATCAATAGGTATAAATAATATCTACAATTCTTGATTTTCATTTCCTTAAATATCTTTTTCGAAAATAAATGACCGTCATTGATATGTATTTACAGATGATTGTATTGAGCATATATTGATACCAAATTCTTTGCTATACATTATCCTGTTCGCAACCGAAACGATGTTTCCGATTTTTTTAAATACAAAAAATTCATATAAATTAATTAGAAGCCAATACCGGTCTTATTTTTTGTCCACTCATTTTTCAAAAATGATTTTTTATCGATTCATAAAATAATGCACTGGTGTATCGAGCCACCTTAAACTGCCGTATCCTTTATAGGCCGTTTTCGCAGTTTTGACAGGGATTTCTTGAGTTCTATATTTTCTCTTAATGTATTCTGTAATAAATAGTTCAACTGTAGCTCTGAGGATTTCCACAGGTGTAGTAACTCCTGCTTACTCATGCTAGCCACATTCAGAGGCTGCGCAGTGGCGTGGTTTAGTGCATGGAGACCTCGAGCCCGAGTTTTATTGTGTTCTCGTGGAGAGCTTTGCATAGAATGTGGACGATAACGCTCACTGGTCGAGGAACGTGCAGATCTACTAGAATGTCCTCTGTTTCTATTCCAGGTAAGTAAACCACTTTTTTCATCATCACTCTCATCGTCAGAATAACACTGTCTGTTTTTGGCGAAAGAAGCACTTCCGTCTTTCGATGATAATTGACATGCGACCTGAGACACTTCACAGAAAGACGCCTCGTTTTCACCTCCGTAACAGGCTGCCTCGTTTTCACCTCCGTAATCGGCTGCCCCGTTTTCGCCCCTATAACAGGCTGCCTCGTTTTCACCCCTGTAACAGGCCCCTAACGTCTCATCACTAGCTGTACAACTGCTACAGCCTGACTCACACCGGCTTAGTAAATGTTGTCCTTCGTATGAAGAATGCACGTCACGTTTATCACAGTATTCGAGTTCCTGGTTATCGTCTGCTGCAAGTTTACCGGGAACATACCACATATCATACTTGCTATCGGACGCCTGGATATCACACAGATCTTCAAGACCTCTCAGTGTCTGGATGTCGTCTGCTTCGCTTTCGTTACACTCTTCGCCACTGTCATCGTAATCCCTTACCGAATCAACCTTTGGAAGAGAGTGTTGGTACTGGGACCGCAAAGCTTCCAAGTTTACACAGTTGCTAAGGTTACGAAGAGAGAGGCGAGTGATATCAACGGGTTCATCCGGTGAGTCATCAGGAAACAAGCTGGTAGATTTCATCTCGTTCACCCTTTAATAGACAGTGTCAGTTAATTCATCACCCTATTTTGCAATGAAAGTAATAGACATGTATATGATAATACAAACATTTAACTAAAAGTTTACCATTTTGCTTTCTCTACGATGTCTAAAAAGTTTCGATTGATTCGCTTTGTTTTCGCCATGTCTGCAAGCTTGTTTTTCTAAACAAACAAAAATTGAACCAGATGCATTGTCAACAAATGGATGTCGTCGAAAAGTAAAACAAAATAACCAAACTTATTTGACGACAATGAACAGACCCTGATTGTGCTTTTCATGAACAATCTGGAGAAGTCGCCTTTCTTGACAATCCCTAACATCTCCTTGGCAGACTCCTGGGCAGAAACCAAAACTGCACTGTTTATGCATCTATGGAGTCTCTGGAAAAAAAACCCGTATCTTCCACATAATTTCGAAATATACCCACATTTTGTAGTAATTAAAGGATAGATGGGGCCTAATGTACTATCAACATTTAACTAGATAAGAAATATTTTATCAAAATGTATATGTACAAACCTGACTGAAAAACATGACATTGAGGCTTTTCCAGAAGCTGTCGTCTGGTCGTCCCCGGCAGATTGGCAGGAGGAATTTAAAAACGAGATGTTCAACGATAACCAGCAGTATGCAGCAGACGATGGCGATGGAGAGGAGCGCGAACAGACCGCTGTGGTGGAAGACGGTCAGACTGAAGCGCTGCTGGTTGATGCCCTGGTTAAAACATTTCTCCTCGTCAAAGTGGATGTCGATCAGATTCTCCAGGTACCCAGACTCGTGGTAGTGCTTGATCTTCTCGGAAACTGGTTTCTAAACATTAAAAAAATCCTGTTGTTACATCACTATGCAAATGCAGACACATCTGACTTCTTACCAGTTGGAAGCCTCGCCTCTGTTGATGTACAACTTAGATCGGCATTGTTTATATCTTTAACGTCTTACCTGGAGCGGCGAATCTTTAGGAAAGCCTATTCCATATTCATCCTCGCCAAACGACTGTGGGACGATATACAGATTACAGTTTGGATCCAGTTTTACACGTGCATAATCCAGAATTGGATAATCTCCAAGGTAGGCGTCGATGTTACCATTTCTAAAACAAAAATGATTGGTAATTGATTTGGTCATCCAACAAATTGGCATATACAAAAACAATGGATAACTAATATGCATACCTACATCAACATATTGATAGCGTCGTTTGTCGTGGGCACGAGATAGTGCTGACTTCTTTGATAAAGCTTTTTGTTGATGTTGTTAGTCAGGGCCTCTACGGCGCTTCCTCCAAGTACTCCAACTCTAATTTCCATAAGCTGGAACATAAAAAAGTGCAAGCTTTGAAATTTACGATACAGCATGCATAGTATGGTCTTATCAAATCAAAACTCAGTTTTAGCAACGTTAGGTTAACTATTCTGACCAAACCAGGTGGTTTTTCACCGATTGATATACATAATTATGTATTTTCCACTTATATACTCACTCTTGAGTCAAACACGCTGTTATAATCAATCCCATTGTGTTTTCCTGCCAAAAAGGCGGCTAAGTTGGCTGTGTAGCTGGCGATGATGAAGATGCACGCAGACGCCCAAAAATTCTGAAGAACTTTACTCGGCCAAGATTTCGGGGACTTCGTACTAACCGTATGGCCAAAAAGCAGCGAGTAGACCATGGTCATGCCCGATCCTATGGTGTAATTTTGTTTACGTTTTCTGCCCCAGGGATTCAAACCAAACGGACTGTTCCATTCAAACATGGACATGCCCAAGGCTGATAAACTGGCACTGACAAATATGGTGCACCAAACTTCAGGAGAAAATGGTTCTAGAAAGGCGTACATGTAGGTCTTCTGGCTCTGCTGAGTGTACAGGACTGTAAAACGTGAAAAGTAGTACGGGTAGGAAAAATCAATGGCGCGCAGTCTATTTCCGGTGATGCTAAATGCTGCTATGGCCATGTGGGCGATACCATTGGTCAGGTCCCTCATCATCCCATCCCATGTACCGTTCTTCTCTTTCCCGTAAGTCGTGTCGTGAACAATGTATAACACGTACTCAAATTCCAGATCGGACGCGAGTTTATTCAACAGGTCTACTGCAAAGCCACGACAACACTTGAGTTGGAAGCTGGAAGAGTCGTTGATGTTTTCGTAGTTATGCAAGACATTCAGCGTCTGATTTTCGTCAGACACCAGGATCTGGATACAGGGTGTGCTCTGGATGCATTGATTTGAGTCTTCTATCCCGTTCTCTACCATCACAAATGGTTTGACTGGGTTTGTCACAACGCGGTATCGAACTCGTCCATTCCGGATATCCAAGTCTGGCTCAGAGGGCCATAGAATTCCTCGGGGGCGGGCAATTTCCCCGTGGACGTACCCAACGTCCTCCCAGATTGACCGACCCACCATGCCTTTCAGTGCCTTTATCCTATAGTTTTTATTTGCGAGGTATCCATCAGAGTTAAATTCAAACTTCATCGAGAAGCCTTGGTAAACCTTCTCCTGGAAGTGTCTGGAAGGTAATATATCCAATTATTTAAATATATTGTGTCTTTGAGATCTGTTTTTTGGTATGCATTAACGAACAAGATCTTTAGATTAACCTTTACAAATCATTGGGGGTTTTCGATATTAATTGAAATAAAGGGATGTATATTGACTGTAACATAATGCTAGTTTTGAAGTTAAGAGTTTTGATGGAGCCGATGGTTACAATAGATTGTCTCTCATACAGACAATTTATCATTGATACAGTTATGCCAGCCACAATCGTACCCGTGAGAGTCGATTTGTCGCCGATTTGGGAACGCTGGACTAATAAATGACATAATGCGGTTACTGACTGAAAACATTTCAATCATGATAACCATTAAACACTATCTGAAGGTTAACTGCACTATCTATCACTTCTGAATCATTCATGTAAGCGTGCCAAAGGTCCCTGTTTAAACAGGGTCGACTTTTAACAAGAATATTACCTATAGAGCTTCAGCCCAGTTGTGTGGTGACGGTATGCCCCGTTCATACAGGATTGTCCAACACCACGTGATACTTTGTCATCACGTGGTGCGCTTTGTATTGCCGAATTTAAGTACGAGACACTGTCTGAAATTACGTCATCCAATGACGTCACAGAATCTGGAACCATAACAAGAGAGCCAATCGGATACAGTTTGATCAATAGAGTATTCTGTGTGTACCCTTTTTCTGTAATAAACCATCTTACTTTCTTGGACGTATTGCACGGAAGTGACTTAAAAATTAACACTGCCATCGGAGGATCGAGGTGAAGAAGAACTATTGTGTCTTCTGCCAAGTGATTGTATAACTGCCTATGGAGTCCCTCGGGGGTCATTTTCTTACTAACAACAAGTAGAGAGATGGTCCAAAGCTCTGTATGGTTCAGTGAAATCACTTCTCCAAAGAACCTATCATGAAGCGCGGTGTCTTCGACGATGATTAGAAACCGGAACCAGAAATTCGTCTTGAAGAATGTCAGCACCGCTCTAGCCGTCTCTTGATAGGAATGTCCGAGGACTAACAATAATTTGTTCTCTCTCTGGAAATAAATCATATCCACAATTAAAATATGTTGGTTTGGAAATACTGTAATATAAGTGATGTCTACGTTGAATCTACATGATTGTATAAAAGAGAGACAAAAATAGAATCGTGTCTTTTAATGGTCGCGTAACTATTTCGTGGTTTTTAAATTGTAAATAAGCATTTTTATTTGTTGTTAGCAGATGAGTCAATAGTCATGAATTCCAAATTCTCGCCAGCTGTCAAAAAAATCTTATTAATAATGTATTGCGAAATCATATTCTCGGTGTCCCCCGGTGTTTTTACGATTAACGTCACACTTTCCCCCTCGAAGTCATAAATAAGTATCTTGATTAATTCAGAAGGTCGGTGAATTGGTGACTGAGTCAGCAATTCAATGGATGAAAACCGAACACTCAGAGACAATGCTCTCATCTTTTTTGGAATTTAGTTTTCTGATTAATTTATTAATTCATTCCATCCCCCACCCCAAAAAAAGCTATCTGACGCTTAGGGGAAGACCTTACTATAGAACTTACTGAGTGGAGATGAGAATGGGGATGAGAATCGATTGAAGAAGGTTTTTTTTTATTCTTAATCACGTCAATTATACGAAGAAATCGTTGTAATGGATGACAGATAGCTGTCTTTGAAAATAGTAAGCTCTTTGGAAACAAGAACTTAAGGGGGCTGACAAAATAAAGAAATGCTTGCTACAAGCTGCGGAGAAATAAATCCGCGATCGATGAAGAAATATCTCATTAAAGAAACTATGATCATTTATTTCAAGCAGGAAATTATTTGTTCAACGAGCTGTGTGATCTTGGTTCCGATCTGATGAATGTAACGTTCACTTGCCTAATGTCTACTATTTTCATAGTATTTTACAATATACCACTTATTTTTGTAACTATCTTAATTAGATATCATCAAACTAACGATAAAATTTTGGTTGGGGTTAATATCAGAGGGTGATATATTAAATACAGTTTTGCAGGTACTTCATTAAGCTACGTAGCGCTGCAAATCTAACGTAGCGATTGCACACAGATGGAACCTCGACACGGAAGGAGGATAATCTCGCCAAGTTTTACCTGGAATTTACAATAACGGTTAAAGTCATCCATCGATACTTATGTGGATCTGAAATGCTATATATATATATATATATTATATATATATATATATATATATATATATATATATATATATATATATATATATATATATATATATATATATATATATATATATATATATATATATATATATATAGTTTTATGTGTATACTCATGACCCTTGGTTTCGTGTTACAATTTTGACCCTTGGTTTCGTGTTACAATTTTGACCCTTGGTTTCACGTTACAGCATTTCAAAACAGAAAAACTTGATTTTTTCATACGAAATAAATGTAGTTCAGGCACAAATGCATTTATGTTTATTGAAATATAAAGCAAAAAGTGGTGGAAGCAGAGACTTGGGACAGGGTGTAGATATAGCTCGGTATTAATTTCCCAGTGTTAACGGTCAATCGCTTGTCTACGATCCTTTTCTTTTTATGGATTAATGGTTTCGCAATATTGCGTTCATACATGCAGTTAGATACCTAACACCTCGATATTGTGACTTGCTCTAGGTGTATAGCATGTACTGATTCTGGAAATCAGAACACAATTGTTATTTACAAATATTTAGATCAATCAAAGTTTGAAGTATTAAGGATGGGATAATTAGGGTAGTAAAGGATGGGGTAGTTCGGCTTATGTCAGGTTTTCTACCATGATATTTTTGAAGAATTATTATAATGAACTATATATATTTTAGAACGTGAAATATGATCTACTGGTATGTAGATCGTGAAAAAAATGATCTATTTACTTAGAATATAGATCTTGATCAACGATATACAAACAGACCCCAGTGATGCCGTGTCAATAGATAACGACCGTCAAATGAAATAAGTCTTTGGCAAGCCCAATACATCTACAGCACTGAGAATCCAATTCTCCATCTCCTCAGACGCCGATTAGGTCCCATTTTCTCTGACTTATTGTGCAAGATCTCGTACAGAATCGGTATCATGTGAGCGCTTTTCTCTGCGTTCAGTCTCCTCTTCAAGTTATGACTGATGGAGACATTGATCGTAGCTAATGTCTGAGTTTGCGCTACGTGCTCATACTTCTAAATAGACATATTAATTATAATGTAGCTTGAATGATCTCAGCAAATTCATCATCATGGGATTTCTCTTCCATGTTCCCTTTCTCAGGGGGACGCTCTACTGGATAATGTTCCATTATAATCTTGACCTGTCCGCGACCCTACCCTCCTTGTTGAATGATCGAAAGCTCGTCCAATGCCTCACAATAAGATATCAGATGAAGTACGTCGTAATCAAAATAAATCACTGTTTTAGAATTTTTAAATTGTAAAATATTTAACCATGAAATGCAATTCAACAAATCTTATTGGAGGGTTTCAAACTCGACAGGACTTGCAGACCACTAGTCCACGTTTTAACCTTTTTTGCTGCGCTGATGGATATTAAACGTGCGTCAAAGAATGATTGTTTTCTTACAATTTAGACAGTACATCACAATATACATGTATTTACATGCATTGAAAATCTGCGACGTTCAATTTTCAATAACACACGTCTAACCTGATCACGGCGTATGAGCACAAATAAACGTCATAACGCCATTTTGAATAGGTATACTGTTGTTAGATTTACCTGACCAATTTGGTATGTACATAAAATTATCGTTATATCATATATGTCCTATCTCAAAAAACAGTATGCACCGGCAAAGTTCTGGTACATGGAATATACGTTAAGGCGCGGAAGTGTATTACATGAGGCTGTTCCATATATATTATTCATATCCAATACAAAAAGCGTATATAATGACTTTAAAGCGACGATACAAAAATATTTCATTCAAATAAACATCAAAATAAATATAGATATTTAAGTTTTGAATGCTTATATTTATATTCATTTTGATGTTTATTGTATGAAGTATTTGTGTATCGTCGCTTTTAAGCTATTATATACGATATGAAACATAAATGGAACAGCCATATTAACGTTATTAGATCGCTTCCGCAACTAAAAATATAGTGCCAGAGACTTTTCGTGAAAACTCTTTTTTATTAACGAATAGATTTGATTCAACGATTATTTTTCATAATTACATATCAAATTGGTATAGTAAATTTGAACTTACAATAACTATTATGTTCAAAACGCATAGTGACGTTTATATTTGTGCTCATGCGCTGTGAAAGGGAAAGTGTATTCACTAAAATTGAAGTTCGCAGATTTCCAATGCAAACATAAGGGGGAATATAAACTGAATGTGAATATTGAGTATTGAATGCTTGTTATTATTTTTTTATATCGTCGGCCCTATAACACACCAGGCTGTGCAGACAAGTTATCATACCGCGATAACAATTAAATGCGTCTAAAACAAGAACTTTAAAGTCTTTTTTATTTGAACAGTAATTATAACATACGCCTATGCATGGACATAATTTTTCCTATTTAATTTTATAAAGATGCAACTCTACCGAATCACAACACGTCGTTATTAACCCATTTTACGTTCGTTTCGGTCAAATGTTGCTGGTAAGCCATTTCCCCCCATTTTTATTATAGCACCGTTAAAACTGTAGTTGACAGATTTACTCAATGAAGTCTTTTGCAATAATGACAGAAGTATGACAGCTATGAAAACATAATCATATATTTAGGGCAATGCTTCTTTGTTTCGGTTTCTAAATTTCTCGTGCATAAAGGGAATTTAAAAACAACATTTTTTTCTCCCTGAAAATGAGTAAATTGACTTGATTGTGAGAAGGTTAAGCCAAAGATAACATGACAGTTAGGACTCTCTTCAACACCAAACACTATCATGTGAGTTACTGGATGTGCGACTACGAGTATTCAATTATTCCTGTTTTGCAAGTATATAGATGAGTAAACAGATTCAATATTTCTAAAGAAAATATGTTGCTACTATGTCCTTTATTTACTTCAGTATTATGAAAACATGGTGTTGAATTGGTTCGGATTACGACTTATTTCGAGAG
Source organism: Magallana gigas (assembly GCF_963853765.1). Lineage (NCBI taxonomy): Eukaryota > Metazoa > Mollusca > Bivalvia > Ostreida > Ostreidae > Magallana > Magallana gigas. Next base: position 4,200,235 of record NC_088859.1, read on the forward strand.
GAAATGATAAACGTTTGATATTATTACTTTTATTTCCTAAAACATCAATTGCAACCGCTGATTTGGTGAGTAAACACAAAGATACATAAATTTCAGCCACAGCAAACTTTAGGTCTATCGGAGAAACAGCAGGTCGTGTCATATATTTCAGTCAATCCAAACCGACATCTGTTACAGTACGGCTCAACTCCTCGTGACAGAATGCCACTCAGCAGACGACAAATGACGTCACGGAAAAATCAAACCTACAATCATCTGGCGTTTTTATCAACATAAATATTTTTATAAACTGTTCTTTGAATTGTGATTTATCTATGACTGTTTTGATGATATAAAAAGTTATTGCTGTAACATCTGTGGTTAAATTATATTCTGCGCGACGGGATGATGTAGTAGTTCATCTAAATAATTTCACTTCCATACTAAAAGTTCAATTTTGCAATTGTATAAATTTACTGCGGGCAAAAGCATTGAATCCTAATTGCTTATAGTTTTATCTTCAGCTACATTCGAACCACCACTCCTCATCTTCATCTCAAACCTTTGACATAACTGACCAAACAAACTACTAAATTGTTGCTGTGTGTAAAATCGACATTTTTAAAAGTTTCTTCCAGAACTCATCATTCAAAGAAAACATTGGCATCATTTCTGTAAAAACTACCGGAAAGGATAACTGTAAATAAAGTTGTTTCTGATGTGAATGAGTAAGAGAGGCGGATGAGTTAGGACATGAGATATCAGCGTAAAATCTCCACAGAACTAAAGGAGACAATTTAGTTCTATTCTCCAACGTTTTGTGCCCATTTAGGAAAAAACAATTACGAAAAACAGGAAGAAAACATTTCATTGCAATTAATTTTCTATCGTTGTAGTCACTATAAACAGTGGTTGGTGCCAGGCCATGTAACGAGGAATTAAATCAAATTTGTTTCATAATGTCCTCTTTTTCCAAATTGATCAATAGAAAACCCCAATGCAGAGGTCCATGTTGATGATATAAAACAATTTCTTAAGAAAGAGAAATCTCCACAATCGATACCCAACCAGCCTTTACTGGGCGCTGATATGGAATGCTTTAAGAGAATTTCTCTTACTTGAGTCAATTAGTAAATCAAGAAAAAAAGACAACAAATGCATCATGAAATATATATCTGATAAATAAACATACGATGCATTTAGCGGTAACATATATTTTTCTTCCTTTGGCATTAATCAAGTCAAAATTGCCTTGCCGCTAGTGGTCTGTGCTATCAAACCATCACATAGATTGGCGACGAATCCTTGGAATTGTTTTTTCGTTAAAAAAATCGAAAGCCCGTGAACCTATGAACAGTGAAATAAAAGTAGAGTGAAGCAATGAGCAGAGCCAATACCGAGTAAAACACGTTGTCAGATTTATTTAAGGAATAAGGAATCATTCTTTGAGTATTATGAGGTGATAATTTCGATCGGGGCGTGGTCAATTCCAATAAAGCCCGAAGGGGTTTATGATAGATTTGACCGTGCCCCGACCGAAATTATCACCTCATAATATTCAAAAAATTATTTCTTATTACTTATATTTATATTATTTCCAATTTCTACAGTTTAAAACAACATTTTAAAATCACTATACATGCTATGTATTACTACGCGGCGCAGTCAATACTAGTAACGTGTTATGCTGTATGACACGCCAATTTTGTGTCGTTTATCTTTTATGAAATTATTGGGTTATAGGCTTCAAAATTGATCCGTTATATTATCACAGACAAAGACAGTTGAAAATGTAAATATATGAGAATAGTTACGAAGCAAAAAACGATTAACCGATCATTAAAGCGAAAAGAGAAAAAAAAACCGCATGGTAAACCTACAACAGAAAAAGTGAAAAGCGGTATTTTGACGGGAAAAGCCGGAGAATTTCAGCAAGAATGATAGTGTCCGAATTCCTAAGATTGTATCCTTACTTTCAGAATGACTCTATGGGGGCCGTATTGCGACCTACAATTACTACAGATATTAGAAACATTTTGCAAGGAATCTACAAAACATATCCTTTTATCTTAGTTGAGATTGTAAAGCCAAAGCCACTGTTGATTACAAGCACGTAAAACAAACATTTCAAGAATTTTACTCATTTTAAAATCATTTCAGGATATGAGATTTATAGACCCCTGCTGGAATAAATGGTGTTTTTGTGGTCGGCTTTCGTTTTGTTAACTATACAATGACAGCTTCATGTAAATTTTTAATTAATAGTATTTTTTTATGCATTTGACATATTTTTAAAAACATCTTTACACAGTTTCATAAGGATTTTTAAATGTTTTTATTTACATTTTGTAGTAAAGGTAAACTTAATTTGTTCCTTGCTTTTTCGGAAAGCACCAAAACAGTGCGATTTATACTTTAAATGCATGTTGTACTTATGGCAAAACATAAAAAAAATCATATGTTGACAAGGTTATCAAATGCCGATCATTTTTTTAACAGAAATACTTGTTTACAATATCTTTTATTCCAATTAATACATGCATATAAAACGGTGGTTACCAGCACGCCTCATCCCCTCATCAAACGCTATAGATATTAGCTTCTATTTTGCGGAAAATCATTATTAGGAATGTATATCCACTACCCATGTACTATTGGCCCACTCCTGCGACAAAGCATATCTGTAAAACAATGATATAACCTTCCTTTAAGTCATGTTTCAAGATTAGGACATTTTTATAGTGCGTGGCTTACAGTTTAACACAATTATGTCGTAGTCCATTACGTCCACGGAAGTGACGTATCTAACACATATTACTGCGTTTGACTGTACATGCCCTTAAACGAAAGTTTTCTGACGAAATCACGAAAAGGTTAATAGCTGTTTTATGACCATTAACAAGTGCATGCAAGGATTCAGTTTTCTGACCAGGCGATGGGTGACAAGATTTACATAAAAGTATTTGCTCCGGTTATCATGGAGCATATATCGACTTTGTATAAAAAGCTATTTACATATAAACCGGTGCTCGATGCGGACGACCTCGTCTTGTATCGACGAGAGCCTCGCTATATATCAATGCTCGGTTTACATCGTGGTACCTCATGATTCCGCCGCGAAAACAAAGTTGCTTACACCCATATTAAACTATGAAACTTTTTAAGGTCCATAGAAATGTGAATACACACATGTAAGAGTCAGTGAGTACACCGTTTGCCGGTCGTAATCTGTTTGATTATTCATACACGGAGCTACTCGGGATATTTGGTATCGACTGTACACAAACAACGAGGGGACTCAATCACAATACAGGGAGCAGCTGGCCTCACAATCACTTGTTGGTAACAGTTAATGATTCCAAATCAAAGCTAGCTGCTACTGCTGAACAACCTGTGGACACGTCCCTAGTACGTCACGTGACAACCCTCTGTGACGGAGAACCGGGCACCTGCTAGGGACTGTGTAAATTAACCTAGACCAGAGTCATTATAGATATTGTCATCAGTTACTAAAACATGTTTGCGTCAACCATTAGCTTAGATAATAGCTGAAATTGTAATCAATCTGATTGGGTTTAATATGAGGAATCTCTTATACAAAATAAAGTCTTCGATCTTGGTGATCATCTTAGCTTTCACTGAAGGGAGCTTGCAGTTGACCATGTTGTGGTTTCACTGTCATACAGAAATCGGACCAATTCCACAACGATACTTATGTATCTAAAAACTTTTTATGGTCAATGCCCGTGATTATTTAGAATGTAAAGAAAAGCAAACACTGCCGCTAAATTGGAATTGATTCATCTATTTGAACAAAAGAGGATACCCACTACTTATTGAGCTATGGTTGGCATCAAACTCTCAAACATCTCACGACAGACAGGGGCGACAATGGAGATTCGTCATTTGTTTGCTCTCAGCAATTCAGTCTAAAGCCACTCTCTTTTTTTCAGAAAGTTCACTCGATTGTCATAAAAATGAAATATTTAATTAAGAGAGCGTCGGCTTAACGCGGATCAATCGATGGCAGAGCGAGGCCAATGGTATACCTACGGAGGGACAGATTTGACATTTTAACGATTGCAGTGATAGCTTAACCCGCGAGAATGATTCTGCTCCACGACATTTACATCAAAAACAGATAAACAGAAAATATTGTGCATCGTTAAGACTTGATAAGCTGGTTAGTGTGGCCAAGTCAATCTAAAAGGGGGGGGGGGGGGGGTATATATTGAGCGAGAAGAGACTGATTAGTTTTAGGGACACGATTTTGATTCTTTGTCAGATATATAATGAGAACTATAAAAGTAAACAAATTACCTGTTTAGGATATTATAATTATATTCGATTCAATCAACATCAAAATCTTGCAGCATTGCTTTATTGTAAACTTTAAAAATTGGGTTAATCTTTAAACCTTGGTCTTACAACCTTGCTTTCGGGATCTGTCAGCCTTAATCAAACCCTGTCAGAAGGACTGAAAAATCTTGCTGTAAAAATCTAACTACCTTACATAAAGAACTAACTTTGACAACTTTGTCGTAAGACTCTGACAACAATGCTTTAAGAATATGCAACATTGGATTAACAAATCTAAAACATTTATTGATAGAACTTGACGACATTACTAAAGAAATGTATCTTGCTGTAAGAAATTGACAACCTATTCAACTTCGCTAAAAAAAACCCTTATTTTTAGACATTTGACCAATTTTCTCTTAAAATCTAATAAGACAACTTCGATTTAAGATTCTTAAATCCTTTGCTGTAAAAGTTTAACAGCTTGTTACAACCTTGCTGTAAAAAGCTGACAACTTTGCTGTAAAAATTGACAACTATGCTACTACAATTACCAACTCTAACAAACTTGCTCCTAAATAGTAATCTGAAAACTTTGCTACAAGAACTCTTTCGAGAAAACGAATAACAGTCGGGAAACGTTTGTTGATATCGTTCGCGTTTCAAATTGTATAAATGTATGCTTATACACCACAGTGTTAACTTTTAGATTATTATTAGATTAGGCGTAGGACTAGTTCCAATGTTAATACTCAGATACACTTTCAAAACTCTCACGTACAGTTCTTTCTCTTTTACCCATTTCAACGTTGCCTGTTTACGATGGAAGGAGGAAAGAGTTACAAAATATTTGAAATTGAATTGAAACAAATTAAAATTCCTTAGTTATCTTTTGAGACAGCATACAAAGAAATGCTTCAAAAAGTGTTCAAATCTCCGAATAATTAGCCGGCTAATATCACGCTATTTCCCTTGGAAAATTGGCGATAATTTGATTATACCTATAAGTCTATCTAGCCTGTCAAAACATTATTCCTTAACATCTGCAAAGAAACCCTGCACCGGCTTTTTCGACGATTTGGAGAATCTTGATTGAACTAGAATTATTTGGTAATCAGTATTAACAAGGCAAAAAGCCTAACCAAAATCAAAATGACACAAATTTGCAAAAAGCAAACCCTAATTCTGATAAAACTTGATCCAGTTATTTGCAAATTACGTGCATGATATGACCGGCCATAAATCTAATGTATCAAGCAATCGGACAGAGTAATTGGACAAAATTGTGCGGTAACTGACACACGAACACAGCGAGGGGGGGGGATTACTTCGTCCGGAGAGATTTCACAGTATCGGACTGAGAGAGTAGTCCGTGCCACGGGACACAGCCCATCCAGTGTTGATGTTTAGGGGTCGGAAGGAGTCGGGATGTTGGGAATAATGGTCCATGCAAATTGTAACTGAGTTTTAGAGACTTCGCCTCTTCAAATTCAAGTATTCAGACAATTGTCAACTATTTTCACTCTTAGAGAGGGTAATCGACAAACCATCCATCTTGATGTAAAATACTGTAAAATACTACGAACTACTTTAAATTAGTCGACATATTCAAAGAACAGCATTGACTTATAATTTGTTAAGTGTATTTATTCTTCGGTGTAAATATGAAACCTGTTCAACTGTAATAAACCAATCCACACTTTCAGTTATTTTAAAATTCCATAACTAAATATGATAAATTTAAACTTTTAAAAAGTTAAACAAATAAAACTATTGCTAAAATATCATAGAAAGCTAAAATTACCTTTTGGTAGACTGTCTTCGAGTCCTTTAAGTAGGCAAGGGTAGGTATTCCAAGGACATCAGTGACCATGGAAATAAAATTAATAGAATCCCTATTCCCCACTATAAACACTGCGAGGGTGCGCTGCGTCAGGTAAGAACACACCCCGTGTAGCTGGTCATACACACCTGTATAGGTAGGGTAGACGGCCCCGGACACGTTCACATCCGGTCCCCCCACCGACAAATAAAACGTCCGGAAGTGTATATTGTACACGTCTTGCTCGATCACCGCCACAATATCATTTCCATGACAATATAACGGCAACAAAAGGACAATGCACCACGTCTGAAAAGCCATAACGTCAAAATAACGTTAGTCTATTCCCCTATTAGGTCGTCTTAAAAACTTTTTCATTTTGGCTCATTGTAAGGTACGACCTTCCAATGGACTCCAAGTGAGATTCTGTGCGGTTCTGACGAGAGTTGTATTTAACGTCTGTGTTTCCTGTTCCGTTATTTTAGACTGGGAACATGCCAGCGTTTGGTATTGACTTCCGGTGAGCCCATACATCACCAGTCGTCGCACAAAATGACAGCAGATCATATCTATTGCAAATTTATAAGTTTTTTCCGATCGCTCACCACAGATGTTGAAAATCGATGCGACATTTACGCCGTGCATTGAAGGGTCGCCATCAGACGAGAATTGCTACTCGATGTCGACCGTAATGGCCGAATAGAGTGTTCATCTTCATCAGCACGGCTAATGAAAAAACACCATCTGCTTGAATTAAAAACAAAAAACCGGTCCTCGTCTAACCATATAGTTCTTTCTTAATGAATAAGATCAACTTTGATCTTGCTTGATGTAACCGGTTTATTGAAGTCGAGACTTTGATGAACTGTACGTTTCTTCTCACGAGACCGAATCAACCAGGGAAAGAAATTGGTCCTCTCAGATCGAACCTTCCCATTGGTCGGCAAAGGACAGGAAAAATACAGCGTTTAATTAAGTAAGAGTTGCTTACAATGGTCCACTGCTTGGATTATACTTCTTTTATCTTGATTAAAAAGCATTGCTTCAGGAGTGGTTACAGCTTATTTAAGCGTCAGAATTGTTTAATACCATGTCATGTTAAATGGATGACGTAGTTTTACATAGCTACTATGGATGGGTAGATGGACAAATAGACTGAGTTAGAGAATAAAGATAGGGATACTTAGATCGTTATATGCACATCCTCAGTTTTAAATGCACTTTGCAAGAAACAAAATGGTTGAATCCCCTCCCACCCCACGGACTTATATGCTGTAAATTATTGTTGTAAATCTCATATTTTTTTCCATGTTGGAAATTTTTTTGAAGCAGCCCGGGTCTTTCAAAACATCCTCGATACGTGAGAAAAAAATAAGAAAAAAGATAGATAGATAGATAGATAGATAGATAGATAGATAGATAGATAGATAGATAGATAGATAGATAGATAGATAGATAGAAAGATAAATAGATAGAAAGATAGATAGATAGATAGATAGATAGATAGATAGATAGATAGATAGATAGATAGATAGATAGATAGATAATCTTCGCTAGCCAAGGGTTTCTGGTCCTCTACTCTCCTCGGAGAAACCATTGGCTAGCGGAGATGAGATAGATCATAATTTTGCGGTTATTTAATTGAAGACTGATATACATGTATCTCTAAAAGTTTATAGAATGGTCCGATCTGTCATTACCCAGTAGCGTTTCACTGTGAAATTTCATGCACTCTGATCAATCTATATAATCTCGCGGTGTTTTATGGTACATTAAAATTGCTTCACATTAGAGTCGAAAGGTTTGAGGATAATTAGTTTTGATAAATCAATACATTCATATATCTGAAGGAATCTATCCATAAAAAAAAAAGCTTTTCGCGTATGAAGCGGACCTAACTGTCCAATTCTCTGGGTCTGTTTACTAACCGTGGACAAAGGCGGCGTGTCAATGCACGTGCTGGTTCCCGCCGGGCCCCGACAGGTAGTGGTTATCGATTCTTGTATGTAATTTTGTCAAATATTAAACATCTTCTGTCTTTGATTAAACATTTATGGAAACTAGAACAAATGGAATTGAGTGATTCCAATATAAAATATCTCTTCATCCGTTTATGGATTAATGCAGAAGCATTGCCTTTTTTTGGTGTGGTTTAAATCATCATGCAAAACAGTTTGAAGCTTGTTACTTTACAGCATATGTTGTGCATCTTTCCTTTCCATTGACTAGGCGTATAAGAATGACAGCTGGTATACATGTACTGACATAGCTGTTATGTCATTATAACGTAGATTAGTTGATGTCATCTGACGTCAATGCGTTGTCGGAGAAAAAAAACCCCATTCTGTTTACAAGCCATAGCATAAAGAAATGCAGATAGAATTTTAATCGCTCCCCAGAGTAAGGAGTCTCGTGATGTTGGCTAAATGCTCCGACGTGGGATATTTATAGAAAAATACCATATCAATTATTCTTTTAAAATTCTATCAGATTATTTTATTAGTAATAGATTTGTCATATTTGAGTTCATTCAACCAGTTGAAATTGTATATTTCAGTTTTAAAATAAATGTGCACATTTTGTTTCCCTCTGGACATCGTATTCTCTGGGGTTTTTTTTTTTTTGCTCTTAAGGGGGAAAAGGTGACTGTGTATGAAAACGCAGTCAAGTTGTGCGTTGGATCTTATAGATCTCATACAATTTCTCCATGTGTGACTGCTGATGTGTAAACACCCATCTTACAAATGCCGATCTTTCCAAAACGAATTCGTTTAGTTTCCCGGACCTTGCGGAGCGTTAAAATAAGTATGTGTCCGGGAGATTGGAGCCGGTCCGTGATAGATGCCGATGTTAGAGAGTTCGGGAGACAATCAGCATAAACAGAGGTCTGGAGACAGCCCAATTCTCTCCACTGATTGGTGTCCCAGAAAAAGGACAGAACACATCCTATCTGTCACAATGCCGACAGTAAGCGGTAACCAGCCTCATCTGGTGGGCCGAGGCAGTGGAGGGAGTACAGGCGTCCCTACCGGTGCCCTTGACTTCTCTGATCCTCCAGACTCGGGGTGAGGGGGCGTCGATGAACCAGAAGTCTACGGAGCCCCTCTCATCAATGATCTTTACTAGCTAAGCTTTACTGGGGTAGGTGGATGAGGACTAGCTTCATACCATCAACCTGCCCCTGTTTGATATGTAGACTTTGTCGGAGTGGAAAACCTAGCTTCTTATCAGTAGCATCAGTAGCCTGGTCTTCGACCTTAGGATTGGGGGGGGGGGGGGGGCTAGTTTCACATCAGTTATCAGGACCTATTTGATCTGAAGAGAGGGCGGGGAAAAGTGGGGGGGGGGGGGTAGCTTCTCATCAATTCACCGATTACCTGGTTCTAAATGATCCATTAGGGGCGTGGAACATTTACATTCATCATGTTAACCTGACCATTGTCCATCTAATATGTTAGGATCCTTATGATGAACGCCCGTCATGACTGATCTGTTTATGAGTCTGCTTGTCTTCAGGTTAGAAGCTAAAGATTATAGGGTCTAACAGTTTTGTAAGGAATGCTGAGAATACAAGATTCCTGATATACTGAGTTCTCCTTTATTCATTTCCTCTTTTTAGGTAAAGAGAAGTTTCTCCTTGCTTTACACAGAACAAACACATACTTATATACAGTTAAGTTCGTTTAGTACGATCAAGGATATAGCAAATTCTGAGATAAGCGAAGTTTTTTTTGAGTCCTAGGTAAAATTCTTAACAAATCATTGCAAAATTTTACGGTTAACAAAAATTCGGATATAACGAATTTACGGATATAGCAAACTGATTTTGAGTCCCATAGAGGTGAATAATAAAGAAATTTAACACTTTTATAACGCATTTCTTTACAATTTAAAAAGTTTGCACTACCATTTAACATAATAGTTTGAATAAATTTATTTTCATTAATTTTTTTTAGACTCACAATCCAATCATTAAAGGTATCAAAGTAATTAATTTTTATTCTAAGCTTCAATTAGCAAAAATAATAGTCTGGTGAAAGAAATTCGCTATATTTATTATTGCAAATTCATTCATTATATACGGTTATAACGAATTACAGATATAACGAAGTAAACCCATTGGTCCCTAGAAATTCGCTTTAACTGAGTTTTACTGTATTTCTCTCAATATCTGTTAGGTCATAGTAATCAGTATCAAGATACGTCATTGTAGTTTTGTCCAAATATTGAGACATCAAAAGAATGTGGTTATCATTTTATAGTATCAACTTACAATAGCTGTACTTCATCAACAACAGTCAATGGGTGTATGTCTGTTACATCTGTTTATATACAAGTCTATCATTATTTCTACAACTCATTTAGAATTCACAGTTGTGAACATTGGTAAATTGCACTAATTATTCTCCATAAATTGCACAACATGATTAGTACAAAGTTTGTATCACTAACAGTAAAAATCATAGAGACAAGACACAACAAATAAAGCACAGTAAAAAAGGTTTCAGATGTTGACAATTTGTTCCGATGAGATGAGTTTTTAGTTTTGGCTGTGAGTGAGGTCCCTAATACTTAATGTCGATGTCCCTGGTCCCTGTGCCCCGGATTCCCCGTTTATTATGCATCGTCTGGGCGGAGATTGAACAGACTCTCGATCACTGTCTCGTCTGCTAGGGTCGTGATGTCACCCACGTCCCGGTCACCAACCGCGATCTTGCGTAAAATTCGCCTCATGATCTTACCAGAGCGAGTCTTGGGCAGACTGGGCGCATTCTGAACAAAATCAGGCATTGCAAATGGGCCGATCTTGGTTCTCACTGTAAATGAGAAATGGGAAGATCAAATTAGCACTGATGAGGTACATGTAGATTAAAACAGGATCATCATCAAATAGCTACAATTAGATTTTGTAAACTAATGACAGACCTTTTGTCTTGAGTTCGCTGCCCAACTCTTCACTGAACGTCTCACCCTGACATGAGAAACAAGAAGTAAACAAGAAATAAACAGAGAGAAAGCAAGTGGTAAGTTACATAAACTTGTTGCTGATAACAAACAGAATCTAGATAGACGACCTAGAATTTAGTAACCCAAATAAACCCTGGATTTACTCTCTGGGTTTACTAGAGTGGACCAAGAGTAAACCCAGAGTGGACACAGAGGGTAAACCCTGATCAGAAGTATACCCCTGAAAGCAGACTACATGTGTATTCGTAAGATACAAGGGGCAGGAGTTACAGGCAATAAGATGGTAAGATAAAAAAAAAAGATGGGTCTACATCACACTTTGTACAGTTGACACCAAAGCAAATCGAGTAAACCCAAAGTAAACCCTGAGTGAACCCAAATTTTCAAAAGGCAGAACTGATTGGTACCGTATATGGGTGCACTGTATAACATTTGGTTTGAAGTTTATTACCAGTTTTTATAGAAAATATAGTGGGTTTTTTTCAGTTACCAGTAAATTGAAATACATATCATTTAAGAAAATGTGAAAAGTTCATAACAGTATGAGCTTAGTCGATTATGATCACAATACAAAAGCCTGCCTGGGGAATGGAGATATGTATCTATTAACAGATTGAAAAGTGCATTGTTACCTGACAATATTACATGATTAATAATACATAGGACGTTGTTTCTAAACTTTTAATGGAATGAAAATTGATAGTTATCAGAGCTGTGTTTGCGATTTTATATTCTCACGATTTAATATAAAACAACAGGATCGCAGAAATGAGTACCTGCTCAATATAAGGAAGGTACAGTAGTGCATTAATCAGTAAATTCAAGCTTCTGTATACAGGGTTATTTTACCCCCTGTTATTTCCCCCTTCTACACTTGCATACAGTAGCTAAGAATTGTACCTAGAATTTATATGAAAGTGACTTAATTAATTTTTCTTCGCTAAGAATTTATTTTCTACTTAAGTAGTAATTTTGCTATAAAACTTAAGTATTTTTATGAATCCCTTGAATTTGCCAGGAGAAACCTCTGTTTAAAGAGAGATAATTTGAAACACTGGAATTCACCCAGTCATAAATTTTAATGACCACGTATAAACCATATTAGGTCAGCTACAAACCATGTAGCTAATAGTATTCATCCCTAGTACCCACTTACCTCTTTGAGGGTGACAAAGCAGTAGGTGCACTCCCCCTTAATTTTGTGGGGGTGGGACACCACCGCAGCCTCCGCGACCTTGTGGTGCTCCACCAGGGCAGACTCTATCTCGGCGGTGCTCAGCAGGTGCCCCGAGACATTGACCATGTCGTCGATTCGTCCAGTGACCCAGATGTAGCCGTCACTGTCCTTCTTCCCGCCTGTAATGCAGCATAGTTAAACAATGTTTCTCATGTATTTAAGGTCTTCAATACTTGCAGACAAAACAGACAGTATCAAAAACAATAATTAACAGTTTCAAATAAAAGGAAACATGTTACTGTAAATATGCATGGATAAATTTTAAGCTCATTCTCTGTAAGACAGCCAGTTAAGGAAATCTACATGTGAGGATATCATAAAACATCTCGAGAATTTAAAATATTCCATGAAAAAATGAAATCTCACCATCTCCAGTGCAGTAGTATCCTGGGAATTTTTTGAAGTATGTGGTCTCAAATCTCTCGTGGTTCCCGTACACCGTCCTCATGATACCTGGCCATGGCTGCTTGAACACCTGTAACAAACAAACGACTGACGTCATCAGATATCACTATTCTGTTACACAGCAACACAGCTTCCCTCATTAGATATCACAGATATCTGAAACATCACAGATATCTGAAACACAACTCCCTTTCTTTATGTTATCAGCCAAACATCTGCGATCTCATGATTAAATACTAGCTATCGTGTAGCCTGTAAACAGGGATATTTTTACAATATCAAATTTTTCCTTCTCAATATGGATATAATTCATCTTATTTGAAATAAATAAATGGTATGCAACATATATAATGTCTTTCCTTTAAACATCATAGAGGAGCTATAATACTGTAGAAATCTGAGAACAACAGCAACATTAGACTATTATCTTGTTATACATGTATACTCTAGATATCAGGACACCACTAAGCCATTCAGAATAACAGATATCTGTTTTAATTGTAGATATCAATTTCCCTTGGTGCCTGTCTACACACTGACCAGATATCCCTCCTTGTTGGGCTCTGTAATCTCCCGCCCCTCCTCATCCAATATGACGGGGACCACTCCAAAGAACGGGAAAGTCTGGAACAAAAACATGAATACATCACGACTGATAGACTGTGCAAACAAGGGCAATAACTGAGTGTTGTCTACAGTGCTTTTACCAATTAATACAACAGACGTTTGCCATCAATAAAAGGCATCATTGAAAAAAATTAGGTCATTATACCATATTTTCCTCTTTATTCGTTAAAAATTCAAATGATTTCTGACAGTGACAGAGAAAATCCTTTGGTACTGACATGTAATGTCTAAATGATGGAGTCATTTATTTCTGTGTAATAGAGACATTCATTTCTATGTGATGTCGAACAGGACTGCTGTGGGGGTGACAGAGTACAGATTGGTTGCTATGGATACTTACTGCTGACCCTGGTTTGGTTGTTGTGGCACCAGGGAGAGGGGTAATCACATGACCTCCCTACAATACAGGCAAATCAATCAAAACAAATCAATAATCAAAGATCAATTAGGCAGATAAATATAACTTGATGGATGAACATTTCTATCATACAACTTTCAAAGTTTTGGCTGAGGGTGTTAAAGTTAATTTTTTACTATTTTTTTTAAAGTACTGTATCATTATCAATACATTATTATAGTTTGTACCAAGATATATATTCCATCACTTTTTGAAGATTCTAATGTAAATTAACATACCTGTCAATTAAGTACAATAGAAATCAATAAAAAAGGAGAAAAAAAGTCCAAAATTTCTTCATGGAGTGACACATTATCTCTTTTTACCAGGAAAGACTCACAGGAACAAAAACAAATTCTTTCTTATGGGGATTAATAATGGGAAATGTTGACATCTTTTCTCCATTTGGAAATACTTGAGATACCTCAAACAATTTTCTTTAACATTGTCATCAGGGGTATTTTCATGTTGTTTGCAATGCAAAATCCCAGTACACTTTTTATTTGTTTGCTGTGTATTGAAACCTGACAAGCTAGAGGGGGCGTTTCAAAGGAGACCTCTTGGGATTTTTCCATACTATTGACTAAACTTCCTATAAACCCTGAGGTATTTATCTCATTAAATATCAAGTAATTATAGAAAATATGCTGCATAAATAACTTGGAACAAAGTACCGGTACACTAACTATTAGGTGGTTGAGCTTTCATCATACAGTGGACAGAGAACAGGTTGTTTACATTTTTATTATCAATGGTATGTCATTTTGGTATGAATTATACCGCAATGACATACCAGTTTATTGAACAAGAGAGGGGGTAAATGGACTTTCATGAATAGATTGCCACCATTTTTGTTTTTTAGATATACATCATTTTTGTTTTTTAGATATACATTATTATGATATAGCTAGAATTGATATGTGCATAGTAGCAATCAATATTCCTGACATTCAGTGTACTTGTAATCTTTATTGCCTAAACTCAGCAAGCTGGGTCTTTTCCCCAAAAGTGACAGATTTTTACAATCTGCCAGACAAATCACTGTGGTGATGGAGAGATACTGGATTTTACACCCTGTCATTTCTTATGTAGGTTAAGCATTATCAAAATAATCAAACATTACTGGCAACGTCTGGTTGTTCTCATTTTTTTTTCTGGTCAATAGACACATAAACCTCATTAAAATAAGGTTTCAGTAATACTGTTTCCGCGTGTTCACTGTTTGACCAATGTTCCATAGAAATGGGATGGGGGAATTGAAAAGTAGAGGTGAAGAGTGTGTGGGGGTGGAACGTAGGGGTGAGATATGTGGATAGAGGTGGACATAGGGGTGAGGTATGTGGATAGAGGTGGAACACAGGGGTGAGGTATGTGGATAGAGGTGGAACACAGGGGTGAGGTATGTGGATAGAGGTGGAACACAGGGGTGAGGTATGTTGGATGGAGAAGTGTGGATGAGACTGTGCTTGTTGGTGGAGCAGTGAGGATGAGGAGTGTTTATGGGGTTGTAGCAGTATGGTGAGGTGTGTATATGGGGTTGTAGTAGTGTGGTGAGGTGTGTGTATGAGGTTGTAGCAGTGAGGATAAGGAGTGTTATGGGGTTGTAGCAGTTGTAGCAGTATGTTGAGGTGTGTGTATGGGGTTGTAGTAGTGTGGTGAGGTGTGTGTATGAGGTTGTAGCAGTATGGTGAGGTGTGTGTATGGGGTTGTAGTAGTGTGGTGAGGTGTGTGTATGGGGTTGTAGCAGTGTGGTGAGGTGTGTGTATGGGGTTGTAGTAGTGTGGTGAGGTGTGTGTATGGGGTTGTAGCAGTGTGGTGAGGTGTGTGTATGGGGTTGTAGTAGTGTGGTGAGGTGTGTGTATGAGGTTGTAGCAGTGTGGTGAGGTGTGTGTATGGGGTTGTAGTAGTGTGGTGAGGTGTGTGTATGGGGTTGTAGTAGTGTGGTGAGGTGTGTGTATGGGGTTGTAGCAGTGTGGTGAGGTGTGTGTATGGGGTTGTAGTAGTGTGGTGAGGTGTGTGTATGGGGTTGTAGCAGTTGTAGCAGTATGTTGAGGTGTGTGTATGGGGTTGTAGTAGTGTGGTGAGGTGTGTGTATGGGGTTGTAGCAGTGTGGTGAGGTGTGTGTATGAGGTTGTAGCAGTGTGGTGAGGTGTGTGTATGGGGTTGTAGTAGTGTGGTGAGGTGTGTGTATGGGGTTGTAGCAGTGTGGTGAGGTGTGTGTATGGGGTTGTAGCAGTGTGGTGAGGTGTGTGTATGGGGTTGTAGTAGTGTGGTGAGGTGTGTGTATGGGGTTGTAGCAGTGTGGTGAGGTGTGTGTATGGGGTTGTAGTAGTGTGGTGAGGTGTGTGTATGGGGTTGTAGCAGTGTGGTTAGGTTTGTCTATGGGGTTGTAGCAGTGTGGTGAGGTGTGTGTATGGGGTTGTAGCAGTGTGGTGAGGTGTGTGTATGGGGTTGTAGCAGTGTGGTGAGGTGTGTGTATGGGGTTGTAGCAGTGTGGTGAGGTGTGTGTATGGGGTTGTAGCAGTGTGGTGTGGTGTGTGTATGGGGTTGTAGTAGTGTGGTGAGGTGTGTGTATGGGGTTGTAGCAGTGTGGTGAGGTGTGTGTATGGGGTTGTAGCAGTGTGGTGAGGTGTGTGTATGGGGTTGTAGCAGTGTGGTGAGGTGTGTGTATGGGGTTGTAGCAGTGTGGTGAGGTGTGTGTATGGGGTTGTAGCAGTGTGGTGAGGTGTGTGTATGGGGTTGTAGTAGTGTGGTGAGGTGTGTGTATGGGGTTGTAGCAGTGTGGTGAGGTGTGTGTATGGGGTTGTAGTAGTGTGGTGAGGTGTGTGTATGGGGTTGTAGCAGTGTGGTGAGGTGTGTGTATGGGGTTGTAGTAGTGTGGTGAGGTGTGTGTATGGGGTTGTAGCAGTGTGGTGAGGTGTGTGTATGGGGTTGTAGTAGTGTGGTGAGGTGTGTGTATGGGGTTGTAGCAGTGTGGTGAGGTGTGTGTATGAGGTTGTAGCAGTGTGGTGAGGTGTGTGTATGGGGTTGTAGTAGTGTGGTGAGGTGTGTGTATGGGGTTGTAGCAGTGTGGTGAGGTGTGTGTATGGGGTTGTAGTAGTGTGGTGAGGTGTGTGTATGGGGTTGTAGCAGTGTGGTGAGGTGTGTGTATGGGGTTGTAGTAGTGTGGTGAGGTGTGTGTATGGGGTTGTAGCAGTGTGGTGAGGTGTGTGTATGGGGTTGTAGTAGTGTGGTGAGGTGTGTGTATGGGGTTGTAGCAGTGTGGTGAGGTGTGTGTATGGGGTTGTAGTAGTGTGGTGAGGTGTGTGTATGGGGTTGTAGTAGTGTGGTGAGGTGTGTGTATGGGGTTGTAGCAGTGTGGTGAGGTGTGTGTATGGGGTTGTAGTAGTGTGGTGAGGTGTGTGTATGGGGTTGTAGTAGTGTGGTGAGGTGTGTGTATGGGGTTGTAGTCGTGTGGTGAGGTGTGTGTATGGGGTTGTAGTAGTGTGGTGAGGTGTGTGTATGGGGTTGTAGTAGTGTGGTGAGGTGTGTGTATGGGGTTGTAGCAGTATGGTGAGGTGTGTGTATGGGGTTGTAGCAGTGAGGATAAGGAGTGTTTATGGGGTTGTAGCAGTTGTAGCAGTATGTTGAGGTGTGTGTATGGGGTTGTAGTAGTGTGGTGAGGTGTGTGTATGGGGTTGTAGTAGTGTGGTGAGGTGTGTGTATGGGGTTGTAGTAGTGTGGTGAGGTGTGTGTATGGGGTTGTAGTAGTGTGGTGAGGTGTGTGTATGGGGTTGTAGTAGTGTGGTGAGGTGTGTGTATGGGGTTGTAGCAGTATGGTGAGGTGTGTGTATGGGGTTGTAGCAGTATGGTGAGGTGTGTGTATGGGGTTGTAGTAGTGTGGTGAGGTGTGTGTATGGGGTTGTAGTAGTGTGGTGAGGTGTGTGTATGAGGTTGTAGCAGTATGGTGAGGTGCGTGTATGGAGGTGAAAAGGGTGAGTGTGGCAGTGGGGGCTTTGGGGGTAGATAAGTGTAGATGATAGTGTGTCTGTGGGTAAACAGTGGGGATTATGTGTGTAAAAGGGGTGGAACATCGGGGTGCACCCGGTGTAGTATGGGGGTGGAGCAATAGGGGTGAGGTATATAAGTGTATGGGGGTGGTGTATAGGAGAGCAACTGTATACTGACTGTTTCTGTCTGCCAGAAGGTGTCCACAATGGCACACTGCTTGTTGCCAACCACGTTGTAGTACCAGAGCCAGGCTTCGGGGTTGATGGGTTCACCCACAGTGCCCAGGACCTTCAGTGTGCTTCTATCATACCTACACAGATCATACACAAACAGATACAGCACAGCTTTATGACTCTATCCAAATACAATCACTCCAAACATGCTTATCTATGCATGTATATAAAATGTTTTTTGCTTCAAGAAAAAAAAAGGAAATGGTTCTACACCCTCCAGGTAGAATGGTTTTAGTACCAAGCCAGGAAAGCTTTTAATAGTTTTGAAATGAAGCAGTGAAGAGGCTTTTTTGAAATTATTTTAAAAGTTCCAGTTATAAAATTTGAGGGTGTTAACTCTGTTCACTGATAGAGAGTAAAATGCCCACCTGTATCCCCTCATTGATAGTACATGTACTAGCAAACACGGATATTTTAAATGTACATTGTTTTCTCTAATAGGTGGACATGATATGATAGCCCCCTTCTCAGTGACTATGAAGCTTACTTGGTGACAAAAGAGTCGTCGTATTTCATGAGAGCCCTGATGGCGGTTGGTGCTGTGTAGAACTTTGCCACTTTGTATTTCTCAATGATGGCCCAGAATCTGCCAGCATCGGGAAAAAACGGCACTCCTTCAAACTACAAAAATAAAATATTGTCAACACATTAATATTGAATATCAATAATAAATTTATATATCTACTTCAGGTTCTATATCTGAAAACAGCACAAAATTCCCTCTTCCCCTAAAATAGAGGAATTATAAAGTCTGCCATCTTTCAATATCTCTATTTCATTTCACCATTGACGTATATACCTGCTTCACTTACAATGATTCCTGTGGCGCCGTTGTTCAGTGGACCATAGCATGTGTAGGTGTGTCCAGTGATCCATCCCACGTCAGCCGTGCACCAGTAGACCTCGCCCGGGTGGTAGTCGAAGACGAACTTGAAGGTTGTGGCCGAGTACAACATGTAACCCGCCACCGTGTGGAGCACACCCTTGGGCTTCCCAGTGGAGCCACTGTCATAAAACCGCCGCAAGTTAAAAACCAGTAACATCCATCACAACAGAACAACCACATATCAAACAGTATGAAACACCAAGATTTCTTGGAATTTCATCTACTTATAAATCACATGTTATTTAATCTTTTTTCTTTATAAAAAGGGATGGCCACATCAATGATGATCATTTTAAATTACTGTAAATTCCTTATTTTATGCAAGTACTAATTTCTGTGTTTTGCATCAAATTCTGAGAATATAAAATCAGAAACACCAAATTTTTATCATAGATTCATTTACTTTATACCTGTCCTACACATTAAAGTGAGATTTTAAAATCATAAGATGTGTTTCTCGAATTCCATAAGGAATCTACAGTATTCATAAAAATGAATTAGCACTAAATAGGATTCCTGAACAAGAAACTAGTAAAGTACATGAATAATTCCAAACCAGAACCCATAGATTTTGTCCTACCTAACTCTGAATGTATTAAACTCCAGGCATTAATTTAGAACTAAACTTTCTAAAACTTCTCTGTGTTGTGCTAAGTCAAAAAGAGTCAAGCTTCTGTTACCTTGTGTACAGCATAAAGAGGGGTTTACCTTGTGTACAGCATAAAGAGGGGTTTACCTTGTGTACAGCATAAAGAGGGGGTCCTCGGCCATCATCCACTCTGCCTCACACTCGGGGGACTGTCCAGTCATTATATCATGCCACCACACATCTCTTCCATCATGCCAGTTGATCTGTCATATAAAACAAAAACAATGATTAATCACATTCTTCCTTATTCATAAAAGCAATGAATGACCAATCGAATTCTTTCTGAAGTCATCTTATTAGCAATTCATAAGAGCAGCACCCATCAATTCTTAATACAGAAAAAAGAATCCAACAATAAAAGCAGAAACCAGCAAAATTTTCCTTTACCAGAAATGTTCTGAAGACTGTATGGACTACATCTTGGGTAGCTTTTATAACTACAAGTACCATGAGTTTGGGAGAAGTTCAGTAGAACTACCATATATGTACCTTTTTAGTATAAGTGAGCGTCAGAAGTACTACACATACTTTGAGTTTGAGCATAGGTCAGAAGAACTACATGTATATGTACCTACCTTGAGTTTTGAGTGAGGGTCAGTAGACCAACACAAACCTTGAGTTTGAGCAAGAGTCAGTAGATCTACACATACCTTGAGTTTGAGCAAGGGTCAGTAGAACTACACATATATGTATCTTGAGTTTGAGCATAGGAGCAAGTGTCAGTAGACCTACACATACCTTGAGTTTGAGTGAGGGTCGAGTAGCCCTACACATACCTTGAATTTGAGTGAGGGTCGAGTAGCCCTACACATACCTTGAATTTAAGTGAGGGTCAGTAGAACTACACATACCTTGAGTTTGAGCACCTACACATACCTTGAGTTTGAGTGAGGGTCGAGTAGCAGGTGGTTCTGTATTCTCGTCATGCTTTAGGTTGCTTATGTCTTCCTCTGAAGGAGAGAGATGTCTCACGACCACACATGTACGAACTTCGTGACTCCTACAGGTTTACAAGCAATATAAAAGGGTCAGCAATACTACAAATTCTTGAGACTAAAATAATTAAAATTCATTGTAAGGAGGTCCCAGTGAAGCACATGTATCATTTTGTTGTTGTATAGCTGACTTTTCTGCTAATACACAGAGATGAAAAAACTTAAAGTTCTCTTCGGT
Organism: Magallana gigas; assembly: GCF_963853765.1. Classification (NCBI taxonomy): domain Eukaryota; kingdom Metazoa; phylum Mollusca; class Bivalvia; order Ostreida; family Ostreidae; genus Magallana; species Magallana gigas. Next base: position 4,220,900 of record NC_088859.1, read on the forward strand.
TCGTGAGTCATTGACTTGCAATTTTTACTCATCGACTTACAAGTTTGACTCATCAACTTACGATTTGGTGCAGATGTCTACAGCATCATCAACTATCTTCTTTACATTTAACAGCTTGGCTCCTCTCCACACACCATCTACAATATTACATTGTACATGCATGAAGTCAGGCAGTAATATCAAAAAACCCTTTCCGTAGTTTAATGGAGATGCAAAGAGAGTTTTTATCTTGAATGACACCAATGGAATTTACAATGTACAGGTTTTATATGAGCAGATGGAAATTTAATAGATAATGCATTAAAAAAACTTAATCCACATTAATAATTTCCTAAATTTTTAACATAAGTCTTACCAGCAGTGATAACTACGTGACACTTGGCATCAAGGATTCTACCGGCCAGCGAGTCGGAGGAATAGCCAGCAAACTGAAACACACAAACATCTGCCAATCTAAATGGCATGAAGCTCGCTGCAATAATCTTACCAAAAAACCATTTTACTAATTCATCATTAGTCAAATATTTGTTGAATTCAAAATTACTCTGGCCCTGAATTAGTTAGTGTGTGACCTTTTTGCTGTAAATTTGTTTTCTGCTTCAAATAGTACTTACAATGATGGAGTGAACAGCTCCGATCCTGGCACATGCTAACATAGCAACAACGAGTTCTAATATCATGGGCATATAAATGGCTATTCGGTCTCCCTTCTTTATACCTGTGAAACCAAAAGCTCAGTTTAACTTGTTCACAAACTGGAATATAATGGTTATAGTTATGTATACATATATAATGTACAATATATTTACTTTTAGATGGGGGAGGGGGGTGTTATGTTACGTATAAGCATACTGGCTTGAGTACATGTACAAGTAGACCATCTGATTGACAGTGCAGGCACCATCCCTTGGTACTCTCTGTTTTCAGGTCACCTTGTTTCTGTATAGCTGTTGTATTCACTGATGTGTAAATCCTATACATATATTTCATTGTATTAATGAAACATTTTGCATATTGTTGCCTGGACATTGTGAGCAGTATTTCATTCATTATTTGTTATAATCACGATATTATATTTTTTAATGTATATGCCCCTTGAGGGCCCTTGATTGGTGAATAAAAAAATATAACACGTTATAGTTCTTTAAAGATTAATTTTCCTATATTTTTAAAACCGATCCTAAAAAAAAAAGGGGGGGGGGGGGTCTTCCATCCATTTTTTTTCTATAGAAATTTAAAAAAAAAAATGTTTCTTGCAAAAAAAGTATGTGTGTGGGGGGGGGGGGGGGGGGGGGGGGGTAGGGGGTAGGGGGGAGGGGGGGTTTGGGGGGTTGGACCGCTCTCCCGCCCTCCCTTGATACTACATGTACATGCCAAAATGCTAGATATCTTTCTGGAAATAAATAATCCACTTATGTTGTTTCTAATTTTCTTGTGCGTAATTTTTTCTTGTTACGATAGATGTCGCGCCTAAAGTCAAGCTACCTGCCAATAAGCTACCTGCCAATAACGAATTTTCATGTATTTTTAGCGACTAAAAATGAAAGCTTTTCGAACCTGATTGCATTATATAGAAATTTAAAACGGCTCATAACACCAAAACTAGGAGGTGCGCCATCAGGCCGAGACCGGATCCTCGGGGGTACGGGTGTCCCCTGACGGAATCCGGTCTCAAAAGGGGCCATATTGACACCGATTCCTGGCACCTAGGCGCTGAGTTGACCCTATCATACATGTTCCATACATTATTGTAGGATCTCTATACAGGGCGCCTAGCGCCCAAACTAGGAGGTGTGCCATCAGGCTGAGACCGGATCCTCTGGGTTATGGGTGTCCCCTGACGGAATCAGGGTAGTATGGGGTATTGACTGTAAGCCTGAGGGGTACATACCAATCTTTTTTAGAACATTGGAGAATTTGCAGACCTCTTCCAGAAGCTTCTTAAAGGTAATGGAGCCCTGGTCATTGGGATTGTTGCCTTCCCTGTGAAATACATTGTTTGTTTGTTATAGTTAACCACTGCAACACAGATGGTGATGTAATTGATGTTTAAGCTGAGTCTTCTATTTCTTCTGTCTCTTCATTTCCATGCATCATAATACAAAAAGTTCTCTCTACGAGTCCTATTTACCATTTTTTCAATTAAAATTTACAGACACACTTATGTATCTCTCATTTCAACATACAGAATGCACAAATCCTATTCTGACATCTTAATGAAGTAGTATCAATATTTCATTGAATGAAGAATTCAGATAATTTAAAGATGTTAAAAATTTTAAATCCAACATTAATCATTTATTCATTAATTCTGAATATTAAAAAGAAAGTCTACATATATATATAGATGTTACTCCCCTACACACGAGAAGTAAGAGTGCAAAATTACTCAGCACTGCACTTTAAGGAGGATGAAGAAAAAGATATTACATAAGATAAAGACATTGATATGAAACAACAAACATGTAACATTTAAAGATAAAAAATGCTATCATCAAGTCCCAAGTCCTTTAATTGGGTCTTTATTTTTTAACATCCTCTCTTTCTCTCTCTCGAAATCTATAAACAACATTTTATCTGTTTACCATCTAATGACATCTTTTATCACTAACACTTGCATGTATTATCAAACCAGGTTACCTCGCCAATATACTCACCAGTAAAAAGCGATCTTATCCCCCATGCCCCGGTCAATGTTACGATCCAAGGCGTTATAGCATATATTGGTCTGCGCTCCGTCCATCCATTTTATAGAGATAGGGCCCTGGTTGCAATCAAAGTTATACTGGAGGAATTCGCCGGTCGGGGGAGACTTCCAAAAGAATTGTTTTGAGATTTCATCCCAGAAGCCGGCGGGGTCCTCGATGGAGCGCTGGTACATCTCCTTATATTGCTCCAATGACGACACATGCGCGTCCCGCTGTATCCTCTCCAATGGAGGATATAGGTCCGAGTGTCCGTTGTCCATTGTAGACTGTACTTTTGTCTCTTTTGCTAGTATTATGGTTATTGTTCCTCTTTGCGCGAAATGAAAGTGGAAAAAAGGGTGACGCTACGGAGGCAAGTCAAGTCGTACGTTATCACATTCGTAGTTCGTTTTCTAGAAAGATACACTTTCCTTTCATTTCAATAATAGCAAACTATCCTTTTACTTACTTTAAATTTTAAATATTTAGTTAATTAATACCAAGTTTTATATGGGGCGCCGATTTAATATTTTTGAAGTATTTTCTGATTTTTTGATACCAAGAATTACTTATATGATTTATTGATATCAGAAATTCAAACTGATTTTTTGATATCAAGAATTATATTTTCTGAATTCAAATAAAATGGTGAATAAATTTCACATATTTAATAAATACTTCCTTGACCCAAAATTAAATTGCTGAACTACAGAGCCTGATTTGCATTTTAATATTTGTTGTTTTTTATTTGAATATTTATTTAATGTAAAAAAATTATTAAGTGTTCCTGATAATTCTGGTCTTATGTATTGAACATGTTGAAAGTACTAACTATGCGCCTGAATGATTCCTTTATATTATGGGACTCCATCATTTTAAAGGAATTCCATTCAATATTCACAGCGAATTACAAAGAAAGCAGTGCTAATCATTGTATATGTGGACAAACTTGCCAAAATGAAATCAGGTTTAAAATTAGGCATACATCATAATGTTAACAGGCATGTACAGGTTTGAAACACAATTTCTTACAAATTACAAAAGTTGCATCACAGGGAGCATTCATTAAGTTGATAGTAATTTTATGTAAGTCTTTTTTCTGATATCAAAAAATCGATTTTCTGATATTAGAAAATACAAATCATTTTTTTGATATCAAAAAATTGATTTTCTGATACATGTATCAAGAATTCGATTTTTTGATATAAAAAAATCCACTTTAATTCTTGATATCAAAAAATATATTTTGTGATATCAGAAAATCATTTTTTGATATCAAGAATTTTGAATTTGTGATATCAAAAAATGATTTTCTGATATCACAAAATAAATTTTCAGATTTTAAGAATTCTTTTTGATTTCAATAATTCAAATTATTGATATCAAATATTTATTTTTTTGATATCAGAAAATACCTCCAAAATATCAAAACGGCACCTCATAGAATAGAGAAAAGTTTATTTGGCTCCTTAGGATATTGTCAATATTTAATCAATTAAATTGATTGAATTCCAATGCTTAGTCTTTTGATTTACTCTTTCTAAGTGAAATATTGAGGGAAAATATTTCCATCATTACAATAAGAAACTGTTTTATCTTAACTCTAAGCAGAGATTTTTCAAAAAATGAGACAAAATAGCGCTTATTAATATACTAGCATTCTTTAATTAAGTTATTGCAACAATTCAAAAATACCGTTATGCTATGCCATGTGTATAAATCACATATCCTTATACAATAAAACAAAAGCAGGCCTCAACAAACCCTCCCAATGTCTGGGGTCTGGCAAAGCAGTTCAATAACGGATTAAGACAAAGTTCTTTATATTAGTTCTTTATTAGTTAATGTTTAGCTTTTGCATGCTTTTGTTTAATGTAACTCATATATTCAAGACTGTATGCCAGCATGGTAATTGTCAATAAATGAATTGAATTATAACCCCAATCATTCAATAAATGAATTGAATTATAACCCCAATCATGACTATGAGAGTGACTTCATGATCCCCGACATTGGGATGGTGACCATTTTAATCTCAACAAACTGAGCACCAGCTACTTGACTATAGATAAAGCCAATACAACCATATGGTATTCAAATTATACATAGAAAATTCTTATTCACTGCTACTAATTAAGTACAACTCACATTACTAGATCCCTGAGATCTGGCTCCATAAAGATAAGACAGAATTATTACAATCAAAATTTTAAGTTAAAATAATTTTAATAGAAATAGATTCAGTGATTAGATTCTGATATTAGATGTTTTCCCTTTAGGTTTGCATACCTATAAATACTAGAAGAAGTAACCTTCTAAACTTTACAATCCAAGTAAATTAAACTATTGAAATTTTTAAAAAATCTACTTACATGTATTAGGTACATAATTCAGTTTATTATTTTCAGTTTATCAGGTGTTGGAGCCAGGTGGAGATGAAAAAGGTGTGATATTGCTAACCCAATATATTTGGAATGTTTAACATTTCTGTGACACATCACATAAAAAAAAGGTACCATTTCTAACCCGATAACATGAAACAACAACAACAACAAATTTTGTTTTTTCACATACACTGAAATCTGAATATTAAATAAAACTCTCTTTGTTAATTGGTTCATGCCTATGGGAATAAATGTTGCTTGCACTGCAAAAAATTTCAGACAGACATGTTTATGTAAAACTTAAATAAATTAAAACATAAAGAATGAGTAAAACATAAGCACTATCATTTCTTCATGTTCACAATATATACATGTACATGATTTATGCAGTTACACAGTTACAAAGTAACTGCTGGTACATCAGATTCATATAATGGGTTTTCACAGCATATTGTACCATATTTGTATCATATTATTCCCTCCTGTGAAGAAATCATGTAATATCATGCATTAACATTATTCTTGCACTGAATAAAAGTTCAAACTCTCATTCTTGCACTACCTTAATTTTTTAAAATATAAATACTAGTATGAAAAAATATGGCCCCATGCATGTTTATATTGCATTCTTTTCAAAAGCTCTGTCAAAAATTTTATATACATAAATATAATGAATTAACCCCTTTAGATATATTCCCAGACACAAGTACACCCAAATCACAGCCTCAATCACAGATATAAACATCAAAATCAGTTCCTGCCATTCACAACATGATGGAGTCTGGGATTGTACCCAATGTTTTGAGTTTTCGCACGTTTTATCTGCGAGCCGTATTTCCTCTGTATCCAGTTCCGTTTGTCTTTGCGATGTCGCTCCTCTGTGGCTTGTTGCAGAGTCTGAAAGAACTCAGACATGGTGTCAGGTCTATACTTCTTGTGCAATGACTTCACTATGGCAACACTATCACCTGGTTGTCATGGAGAAAAATTATTTATTTTTCATGAAAAATCATGTACAAGAAGTTTACCACTGCACTATTCAAAATTCTACATTTGTAAATTCTGAGGATAAAACCATTACATGTCTACTTAGATAATTCTAAGTCCCTTCCAATAACAATATATGGTCTAGCAGAACTTGCCCCCACATTTAACTAGTCCCACTTTCTACTAACCTTGAGGTTCTGTGGGATACTGGTCCAGTCTGTAACTGAACGGAAACTCCACTTTCTCATAGATCATTATATCTAGCTCTGTGGCATTGTAAGTCTTGTTCTAAAGTAGATTAATATTAGACAAGTATATAAAATCATATTGTTTGTCTTGCTGTAAAGGAAATCAAAAATAGAACAGCAACAACAACAGTAGGCCACTGTCACCTTTAATGTCCAGAACCATCAACTTTGTAAAGTAACAACGGTTTTACTATACTGTCTAACTTTTTACATTTACAGCAATATTGTTGACCCTAAAGGTTAGCATCATACACCAGAGACCTGTCACTTACATGAGCCATTATGTCCAGAGTGTAATTCACAAATATCTCCCATCGAGGTAGGTAATAACTGGAAACAGAAACAAAATATTCAGCTTAAACCACTGATTGTCTGTATCTGTCCACCATCTTTATGTTATTTTCATTATGAAATATACCGTAGTAGAAAAGAAAGAAAGTGCATGTTGATATATATACATGTACATGTAAAAGAACTTACTCTTTGATCAGGCCAGACCACTGCTTACAGGCGTAATCCCGGATCTACAACACACAGATATCATTATATATAACAAATAAATAACACTGTAGAGATATCAATAAGAAATAACACAGAAATAACACCATATATAACTCAGATATCATCATTAATCCTTCAACTACCCTCTCCATTGACTAAATAAAGGTAACGCATTAATCCAAGGCTATATTCGGTTTATGCCCCAATGTAGCCTCGTGCAACTATCCAACGTTTGAATGCATTATTATTTCACCTTTTTTGCTATGTTTTCGCTATGGTGTCATGGTTTTAAATGCAGATATGCAGCAAAATTTGTCGAATTTAAAATAGCTTGTTTGAGGCTTAAAATATGATATTATGTTGCCAGATAAAAATACATGATAACCGTCTTAAATTATAAGCGATACTTGTGAATAAATCCCAGACCTACTAAGCAGAAATTTCATATACATGTATACCACCGAAATAACATTTAACTTTAACATTCCGAGTACATGTACCACAATGATTATTATATTTTCTGAAATGTCTTTGCTGTAGCACAAAAAAATCATTATCAGGAAGTCAAACTTCACAGAATACAAATGTATATTAAATACAAATCACTTATGATAACTCCCAAACTTCATAACTTTGGACTGTTAATGCTGTGGTTGAAAATAAAATATATCTCAGACACTATTAATAGTATGGTGTGGTTAATGCATTAAAACAACATAAAGATGAAGGTACGAGACATGGATTAAAACAACATAAAGATGAAGGTATGAGACATGCATTAAAACAACATAAAGATGAAGGTACGAGACATGCATTAAAACAACATAAAGATGAAGGTACGAGATATGCATTAAAACAACATAAAGATGAAGGTACGTGACATGCATTTAAACAACATAAAGATGAAGGTACGTGACATGCATTAAAACAACATAAAGATGAAGGAACGAGACATGCATTAAAACAACATAAAGTTGAAGGTACGAGACATGCATTAAAACAACATAAAGATGAAGGTACGAGACATGCATTAAAACAACATAAAGATGAAGGTTCGAGACATGCATTAAAACAACATAAAGATGAAGGAACGAGACATGCATTAAAACAACATAAAGATGAAGGTACGTGACATGCATTAAAACAACATAAAGATGAAGGTACGTGACATGCATTAAAACAACATAAAGATGAAGGAACGAGACATGCATGTAAATGAGTCTCCCTGATCACTAGATTGACATTCTCACCTCTCCTCTTGGACCCCACAGAGTAATCTGGTTCCTGGCATTGAACTGAAGGAACCAGTTATCCTGCATGTCCATTGCATTATCTGTGGCCGCCTTTATCCAGCGTCCCAACAGGAAGTGAGAATCTGATCCCAGCACTGTATCCATGTCGCTAAGCAACCCCAGAAGCTGATTTCCATGAGATCTAAATGATGAAATATTCTAGCATGTTGTGTAAAACTCAATGTTCTCGTAATTACATCACAAACTGAACTATTCTAAACCTAGGTACATGTATTTAAACTGTCAAAAATATTTAAATTGTAATGATGAATTTGTTCAGTAATGGTTTTTGAAATATGGTTGGTAAAGCCCTTAAAAAAATTGTTATAACCTCAATATTGATTTCAATAAAAACACAATATAGTTACATATGTATCTGTAAACAGTATCTAATACATACAACCAAAGTTTTCCAAGAATTAAATAATAAGACGTTCTGACTTACTCTACCGCATGAATGTCTCCACGACCAAATGCGTAGACAAGGTCCGTGTAGTACTTGATTGACAGGATTTGTAAACTGTTTCGCGTCACATCTACAATGTCGTACCTACAATACAAGTCAACCATTACAAGTATGTCACATCTACATTGTCATACCTACAATACAAGTCAACTATATTACAAGAATGTCACATTTACAATGTCATACCTACAATACAAGTCAACCATTACAAGTACATCAGTGTCACATCTACAATGTCATACCTACAATACAAGTCAACCATTATAAGTACATCAGTGTCACATCTACAATGTCATACCTACAAGTCAACTATATTACAAGAATGTCACATCTACAATGTCATACCTACAATACAAGTCAACTATATTACAAGAATGTCACATCTACAATGTCATACCTACAATACAAGTCAACTATATTACAAGAATGTCACATCTACAATGTCATACCTACAATAAAGATCAACCACTACAAGTATGTCACATCTACAATGTCATACCTACAATACAAGTCAACTATATTACAAGAATGTCACATCTACAATGTCATACCTACAATAAAGATCAACCATTATAAGTACATCAGTGTCACAGTGTCAGTGTTAACGATGTTAAACAAATGAAGAAGACATCACAAATACAAAAGTACCCTGATATCCAGAGGTAGAACAATTCAATATTATTTGTGCATACAATGGCTGCTCTTACTATACTAAATTACCGTAAATAAGCTGTTTATACGAAGAGACAACAGCTGATTGACAGGTGTATGTTTTCTGAATGTCAACCACACGCAGTACTTACATGAAGAGGGAGCTGTTGCTGAACTCATCCAAGTTCAAGGTCATGATGTCCCAGGCCACGTACAGGTCCTCAGGGTTGTACCACACCTACAGGGGCAGACAACGCCAATGTTAACCCTTTCACAGGAAGCTTTTAAAAAATTGTCAAATACCAATACCTGTTTTTCATGTCTGCTTTTAAGGGCCACCTAAATAATATGCTGTATCTAACTATAAAAGAATTTAAGTAGCTAAGTATACTTTGGTTCATAGACTACTTAATAACAAATACATAACATGTAGCTAAAATATAAAGCTTTGAAGGCAAGATTGTATCCCTCATTGACCTGTGTCCTCATGGTGCATGTACAAGTAAATGACACAACATCCCAGTCAGATAACTGGCAGTCAGAAGACTGTGGCTCTGAAAAGACCAGGCTTCTAGCCTACAAGTTTGTGTACTTACATCCTGTTGAATCAATGGAGTCATCCTGGGCAAGGTTGTTACTATGATGTTTATGCTGTTGTCATGGAGATAGTCAGTGTTGTTGTATATACCAAGCTACGTAAACAGAACAAACACATTAGAGACTTAGATCAAGTACTTACATCAGGATGGAGTGCGGGAGAGAGGCTGGGGCGGTGATCAGGGATGGCATTGGAATCGTGGTCCTTAAGATTGTCAGAATTGTTGTATACAGAGTTCTAAATCAGATAGAGGTCAAAGGTTAGGAGAGGTCAATGTCACAACACATATAATATGACATGTGCTATATTAAAACATTGTCTCTTAAAAGATGTCAGTGTGAGAAAGTGTAGAAAGAAAAGTGTAGGTGATTTGGATGATTTTGGTTCAGTTTTGTGAAGTCTGAGCAAAGGAAAAATTCAAACCAAGCTCTCTGTGAAGAATGTATTACAGATTGAAGCCTTAGAGTAAAATAATATATGACATGCAAATAACAAAATATTTTTCACAACTTCCAACTCTTACATGTACTTAAATTAATTACAGTTAGTTGTTCTTTAACATCATGTTATCTACCATTTGTATTTATTGGTTGAATTATCATAGACAAATCAATTATTACCAAGAATTGCGACGGTCAAACATTGCGGAGGTTACCTTGAGATACTGCCAGGCCAAGTCTATGAACTTGTTGGTCTTGCCGTATCTGTTCAGGACATACTTGCTGATCCTGAGAGGGAGAAAATTACGTCTTTAAAACAAGAACATGCATTAATGATAACCAAACACGTTTTCAGAGACACATGGAAATAAGGATTGGTTTCATATCATAGTACCGGTATACATAAATTTCCCTGGTACATGTTTCTCCTTATGACAAAGTTTCAGATTGGAATGTGATTCAGCCATGACAGCACAGTTTGTTTTATAATTGAAGAAAGATTCTTAACATAAAACCAATGCCTTAAAATGTCAGCCATTATGGGATGCATGTCAAAAAGCATCAACCACAAAAACACAATCTATGAAGATATTTCAAATGGCTAAAATCTGGTCAATTGATTGGAGTTTATACAGAAGTATTTAAAGCTTTATAATCAAATTCTGGTTCAATGCATCATTTGATTGGCTAAACAAATTCATATTGTATATATGAAAATTTATATTGTATAACATATACATGTATAGCTTTGCAGTTTATAAAGGCTAAGCAATGTTATATTGTATTTCATAGTAGAAATTCAACTTATTCCTTAAATAAACATCTATAACCAAGCAAATTTCTTGACTAGCTATTTCATAAATAGATTGACAATGTTCCAATAAAGATTGAAACACTTACAGGGAGCTCCAATTGAACGTGTGTAGTTCTTACCATGTAGATATATCTCTGGGGGCCTTCCTCCACACGTTTTCTGTGAAGAACTCGTACACAACCTCATTCTGGAAGATTCCCTCCGGGGTCATCCCCAGACCCACCATGGAACTGTTGGGGAATGCCCTCCCATTGAACGGACCCTAGAAAAAGATTTAAAAACAAATCCCCCAATAAGATCGAAAACTTAACATCAGTCCAAGGTTTACTGCTTGCGAGAAATCCTAACCTGAAAATTTGTCCGCGTGATTGATAAGTTTCAGAGTTTTATTTCTAAAATTTATTTAAGATAAATGGTTATAATGTTATCATCATTAAAACACAGTGTGGCTGATAAAAACAAGCACGCCATTTCAATAAAATATATAGTAAAATACATAATTATCTTAATCGGAAAATGCATTTCAAAACTATGCTCCAAACTTTTAAACAATTTAGACGAACTTAATTTTACTCAACACAATAACAGAAGAAATAACATTGAATCATTTCCTAAAAGAAAATGAATACGTGTCCTTGAACAATTTTTTGCAAAACAGCATTAAAGATTTAAAAGATTTCGCAAAACCTTATATTTTCATCATGACGTAAGCCCGATGTCATCATTTTCTTACGTCTGAGAACCAAAAAATAAAAATTTGTTGATTGACAAGACTAGTTGATTAACACATAATTAGAATATGTAAATACTAATCAGACAATAACATGAATGTTATCGAATGCACAAATGAAATTAATGTAAGGTTGCAAAGAGAAGAAAAATTGCTATTTTTCTTTTCATGAAACTCTGAGTCAATAAATGCAAAAAAAATTACCATACAACTATTGACATACCTGGTAATAAGTTTTTAATTGTATAGAACAATAGCTAAAGCCAAAAGAATTTTAATAGTTAGATCCGTAGTTGAAAATACAGAAGTTATAATTGTAAAAGAATCGGAGTTAATGCATACGGTTCAAATTATTTTCTTGTCTAAACATGATTGTAAATAGAAGAGTTCCAATGCACTCTCATACCTTATAGAACAAAATATGACAATGTATGTCACATCTTTTGTTAGCAATTGTTAATTATAAATGATTGCAGAAAATGCATGTAACCTTTTTGAAATATTTCCTTTTATGTTTCTAAAGACCATTTGTCATCTAAAAAAAAATGTATGGGTTTGCTATGGTGGTCAACTCTATACATCAAGTCAGCAAACCCACAAGCTACGTTAATGCTAGTGCACGAAAGAAAAAAATGTTGGTTCCTTCATCTGAAAACAGTGCTATTTTGAAACAAAATTATCTTTTAAGCCTGACTTTTGTAATAAACCTTTATATCCAATACAATCTTAGATATAAATGTACTGTGTATATTTAAAACAATGCCCCCAGTAATAGATTACAGCTTCTTATCTGTCATTGTTGTGAGATGATCTTATGATTGCATGATTAGAGCTCATATATTTACACTCTGCAGGTGAGAATAAGAGTACCTTATCTATGATTCTACACATTTCTAAAAAATCTACATAAATATCATTCAATGATTAAAAGATATTTCATGTATACAACCTCATAATAATGTTAATTATTTACTTGTAAGTATCATGCCCACCTCGTTTATCAGTTTCAGGGCCCCATAGAGCTCCATAGTCCCGCCAAAGTCATGCAACATGCACCAAATAAATGGCTGACCATAGTACGACTCCGTCTGGGTGTAAATCGGAATTATTTCTGAATACAGGTCCAAGATTATCATCTCACCCTGCCAACAAAAAATTAAAAAAAGATCACCATGACTTTAAACAAGGATAAGATTAACCTCACTTAGAACATGCACACCACATATTAAACTATTGTATATAATGATTTCTTGGTGGGTCATAATAGGTATGAGAGTTGCAGTTATCACAAACCCAGATTATGTATGTTTCCTTCAATACCATCAATCAATATATATTTTTCTTCACACATCTATCTTTATGTAGATAAAATGGGTAAAATGAAACACAATCGAACAGATTTTACAAAAATGGAAGAAGTGGATTGAGTGCACATTTGACTTTGGACACTCCTCTGTATCTGGCATCACAGTTTTTAACTAGTACTATCTAGTAAGATAACCATAGTTACATTGTCACTTATTGAAGACACAGATTTTCTTCAGAAATAAAGGAGTAAGAAATCAGAGGACATGAACATTGCATAATGGTCACCTGTGGTACAGCGGTAAGGAGAGCCTTGATCTGGGGTTGCTTCCAGAATCCACCATCAATGAACAGCCAGCCCTGCATCAACCTACGCAGAAGATGACATCATGTCATCGTTCACATCATCACAGTCAACAAGATGACATCATGTCATCGTTCACATCATCACAGTCAACAAGATGACATCATGTCATCGTTCACATCATCACAGTCAACAAGATGATATCATATCATCGTTCACATCATCACAGTCAACAAATGCAGCTTTCGATAAAGAGTTTCAATGATCTCATGCTTACCAAATGGCTTTGGAGTCTGCTTCTTTAAGACTCTTGTAAATTGTGCGGCCAGAGAGAGCCAAGTACTCAGTAGAACTGTCAAGAAAAGTAAGACACTGTTATGTGAGGTCATGGTTAGAAGGCAGGTATCTAAATTTTGAACAGTTGTCAGAATGCAGGTAATTTATAGTAAAGACAGAAGTGATTTTGTCACCAGTAAAAATATTGTCATTGCTAGATACATGTCTATACAACAATTTTATAAAAATTAATGTAAAACTCCTTTTCACCAGGACTCTATCAAATCAAAGATAACACTACTCACTTTGAGCGAGGCCTCATCTCGTTAAAGGTATCGACGCTGTAAACGTGATCAACTCCAAACTCGTTCTCCATCTGTACAATACAAAAAGAATATTCAATATCAATTTAATGGTTTATTGACATAACCATGTTGGCATACAGTCAAACATTGAATGGTATAGTGTAAGTAACACTTGAACTGAAAGGTTATTATTTCCAGGTACTGTATACTTGATTTTAGTGCATAATATGCCTTTTTAGCTCATTATATTATTGAATATAACTGAATATTAATACAAGCACCCACAGAACTTGTATATACATGAACACTATAGTCATGTACTGCATAATCTAATTGGGTCACATTCAGAGGAAGTTCAATTCACTTATAGTTTGATTGAATTGAGCTTTACCAGCCCCCTTGGTATGATCTGTCAACTTCAGTAATGTACCTCTTACAAAAAAATCGTCTCTTTCATCCTCACATCTATGTTCAACATGTATTATTGTTTATTAGGCAAAGTTACCATAGTCTCAAAGAGATATTGTTGCTTTATATTTGATAACGGTCAATTTAAATGCTTGGTCATTATAATAACCCAACACTTTTAATGGGCCCAAAATACAACTCCAATACATAAATTTACATATGTTTTTTTTTACCTTACCTCTTTGATAAAGCGCACTGCTATCTTCATAAACAATGGGTCATTGAAGTCTAACAGATAGTTACTGTAACAAACAAACCAGATGTACATGTATAGCATACAACTACACAAGTACGGTACATGCTTAGAATGTGAGTAAAAACTCAATTCAAGAAAGGATAGTTACAATGAGTTTACTGCTACATGTGTAGGTTTACGGTTTTATAAAACATATAACTACAATACACAAAGCTACAGTGCTCAGCTAGGGCATTCGCTTCTACATTTTTACTGTAACTACATCATTGCTATATTAACAGTAGGTTTTTTACAGAAAAAGAAATATTAATTGAATATTTGATAAAATTGACTTCATCTAACACACTAATCTTCGATGTAAGACACTGTTTTATCTAATCTATAGATATATAAAATAATGAGGAGACTCCAACCATCCACAAAAACCTGTTGGACCACCTTTACAGCAAGGGTCATTCCAAAAGCATTTTTCTACAGGGTGCATGAATGTTTTATGTACTAGTATATAAAAACTGCCATTCATAATGCATGAACAAACACAAAGGCTAACATTGGTATTAGTGCTACTCATAACAAATATTGTCCACATTAAATTAAAATCAAAACATTGAGCTGGTGCAGAAATTGAATTGGATGAGGGTACCTTAATTTATCTGTAATGACTGTTAGAAAAAGGGGGGGGGGAGACTTGCATGTACTTAACCTAGATAAACAGACACATAATAAAAATTTCTATTTGATTTTTTTCATAACAGCTCCTTTCCCATTGTTAATAATCTCAGTTCATTGAGTGCTACCAGACACAGCCCCTATCAGGCAGCTCCTTTACACATCACACCTCCGATCTACAGTGATGGGGACATCTTACCAACAATATGTCTTATTAAAATACATCCAGTCGTGCAATCGAGATACATTGGCAGTTGGAAAGTGTCTGGAATTAAAAAGGAAGGGGACGTGAGAAGAGTTGTGGGATATTTCGTCTTACCAGCAATACGTCTTGTTGAAGTGTCCCCAGTCTCGGAGGCGAGACACGTTGGCTGTGGGATAGTGCCTGGAAAAAAGCAAGGGAAGTGAAGGGATCTCTGGGAAATCCACACTTACCAGCAGAATGATTGGTTAAAACCTGCCCAGTCGGTCAGTCTGGACACATTGGCTTGTGGGTAGCGCCTAGAAAAATATCAACCTTCAAAAAAGCTTCTACAATTATCTGAAATTAATCTACTCAGACAATGAAAAAAACACATACAGATAATATAAAGTTACACATAAAAACCTGGAAAACAACTGTACATCACCCAAAAAAGGAAAAACAAATCTATAAAAACAGTGATTATTTTAGACACACTAATTTGAAGTTTAAATAACTCCAAGAACTTGTTTTTTCACTTATCATAAAACACAACTTACATTTATTTTCATGCTATACCTTGGATTCTGTAAACCAACTTTACCACCACTATAAACAGGCCCCAATGGACAAATTTACATGATCCCATGGCAAAAAAATAATAAGTTCAAAAGACTGCAAAAAGCATTTGATGAGATTCCTATTCCTTTTAAAATATCTCCCATAAAAATAAAGTTTGTTTGTAGTAACAAAAAATATTTTCCATTTTTAAACAAAATAAGAAAATAATGCTTTATCCATAAGGGGAGCTCTGTTAATCTAACGCCCCTGCTAAGTTTTGACTTACAGAATGGTGGCCTCTGGGACATGTCCAGCGAACCCTGGGAGGACGGGAATCATCCCGAAGGACCGCATACGCTCCAGGATCTTGTGTTGTAGGATCAGCTGGTCGTCTATCCAGTTCTGGGTGATGGGCCCGCCCCATCCATGCATGTTCCCCATTCTTGACCTGAAGAAACATAAAAATAGGCCAACTGAATTACCAAGGTATAGTGGTAAGGAATAATGTGGTAAAATTTAATCAATATACGTATATAAATTTTTATTGAAATATTCATTTTTCAATTACTATTTTCTTTTAAAGGGAAGGTTCACCAAATTTGAGATTTATATCTAAACCATGGCAAAAAGAAAATACAAATGTATGCTAATAAATGACAACTGTCAGTATGAAGACAGAAAAATTCTCACCAAGCTAAAAATGCTGGACCTCCAAAGTGGTCCTGAAGATCCTTCATAGTAAAGCCAAGTCCCATGTAGACCTGGAGAACAAAACAAAATAGAGAAAGAGTCCATCTCACTAATAGTCCTCCAAAACCTTAGGAAATGATTCACATAAAAGCTTGAACTTCTATATTCCTTTGAAATATGGAGTTGTAGCATAATAGAAGGTTCAAATTTTATTAATTATTTTTTTTGGGGGGGGGCAACTTTTTAAGAATTAATCTTTATTCATAAAAACAAGAGTCTGTGGTGTATATGGACATGCACATATCAGGAATGACATCTATGAGACTATCAGAAGGGTGCCCCATTCAGTGGACTCACCCTCTGGAATATCGCCTCCTGACCGGTGAAGGCCAGAGCCATGTTTATCCCCCTCATGGCCATCCAGTCCAGGTATGCCTCCCAGTCCGCCCACTTGAACCAGACGGAGGAGTAACTGACCGTGCACACGTTCTGGAAGAACCGGATCCTGGTCAATAAAACAATAGCATGTCAATAAAACAATAGCATGTACGTCCACAGAACACAAAGAGTGGCTGTTCCCCAAATATTTATGGAAGATAACCAATTTGCAAAATAACTACATAATTATGTGAATTCATGTCATTCCATTATTTGTTTATAGTGATTAGTTGATTGCAATTAAGATGATTTCAAACACAAAACAAAATACCACATTTATAACGGACAATAAACACTAACTTGTCATTGGTTGTGATATTCACACTGCCCCCCTCGACTTTGGGGAGGGGGGATGGAATGGCCATCTGTCTCCCTCCCCATGTGATCTGACAGTTACAATAATTGGTCAGATAGTAGTACAGCCCCATGGCGGCAGCCACGCCCGTTGTCCCAGTAATCTCAACATACTTCTCCTTTGTGTTGATCTAAATTCAAAATTGAAGTGATAGCACAATTACTGGTAGTGAAACAAAACCACTTAAACTATGCTCTCAAAATACAAGTAGGTTCAGTGTATTGCTGAATGTTTCTCTTTTCATAATAATCATGTCCAACCTATTAGTTTCACCCTTTTCATCATATACTAGCTTTATAAAGATAGTTTAAACTATGTGCAGCATCATTAAATTCTAGGAAACATGTTTTATAGTTTTCCTGTAACTGCAGGAATTAAGTGAGGGAAAAGAGTTTGGTGTGTTGGTATTTTAATGAGAGTAGATCTTACAAGGAAGGTGTCCTTTTCTTTAGGCCCTATGTTGGATTGAACCTTCACTACGAATTCCCCGGCTCTTGGTCCCAACACTCTCTGGTACAAATCTTTAGCAGCATCTTCCTGTTTCCCCAATGATGCCTTAGGCTTTAAATGGGATAAGGACGCAAAATCTGAAGATTTCAAAACATTGTCATTTTTTTCTTCAAAACATTGTCATTGTATTGGGGAATGTAGATTGCATTTTTGGATATCAAAACTTGTAGTACACTCTTTTCATTATACATAGTAGTATCGGTATATTGCATGTTCTCGATCATGTATGCGCCTGTCCTATGATATCGTGGTAGTTAAATCATTTTGTCAAAAAATCTATCGATACGGAAAATTTTCAAAAACTAATGTTATTGTGAGTTTCCTCTATTATATACCTCAGTGATATGTTTAGCGTGCCTCTGTTTACTATTGTCCAAAAATATCCCGACGTCAAATGTCAACTTCAGCGCGTGCTACTAACCTTAAACAGAAATACCGCGATACCATAGAACCCGCGATATGATAAGAAACAAGTATACCTCTTGTACTATTTATATCGTTTTAAAGAGAATGTAGGGAATTGATCAGATGAAATGACGGTCGCTTTCAACGTATATGCATAGAGCTATAACGTATTCAATATTGGAAAAGGTGTCCCCTTGTAGATTAAGATGTTTAATCGACCGGCTACTCACCTTTACAATTCACCAGAATCAAATTCGTCAACAACACAAAGACCTGAAAAAGAAACAACTGGTTCCACAAGCCGCAAGAGAAAAAATCCCACAATATATCGTAACTTTCTATAACAGGAAACTATTTATGCATGCCCAAATTATCCTCTTTTTAAGAAAAAAAGATTTTGTTCCTTGAATTAATAATTACCGTTTTAGAAATCATATATATCATGTTTCGTTTCTCCACTTGCTTGATCATGTGAGGATGTTTGTGTCATGTGACTTTTGAACAGCTAAAACTAAAACAAGTGCAGGAAAAATCCGGATTGGAAAAGAAAAAAAAAATGAAAAAAAAAATCTGCTACGTATTTTACGTGAAAAGATTACAGAATTGTCATAGGACACATGAAAAATGTCATCTCCTAACACGAAGGAAGGATGTTTGCTTGAGGACAGGACCGACCCACCCCCCCCACCCCTTAGCTTCCATCCCCCACCCCCTCCCCAAGAGGGTATATGATATAAAATATAATTATAAAGAGGGTCTGATTAAAAAATTTTTGTTTTGTTTTATAGTAATTTTGTGCAGTGATTGTATTAGTTTATAAATATGCCACAAAAGGATAACGTAATGAAAAAAAGGAGCCGGCAGAGCCTCTGGGTCTGGATACTTGGGGATACTTTGGGGGGGGGGGGGGCGGGGGGGGGGGCGGTGGTCGATCCTGCTTCTCAAGCACCCGTGTTAGCATGCGTACACTTTACGTATTCCTCTGCTGAACACTTCATTCTTGTTTATTTATATACACCCCCCCCCCCCCGTCAACCAGTCAGTGACTCGTTGATACGAATAACTAAATTGATATACCTTACTGAATGTATTCATGCGGTTATAATTTTTTTTCCTTTTTCCTTTTTTTTCTAATTAAGATATAAGAAAAACCTGTTCATTTACCTGGTATCATTGACAATAAAATAGGTGATAATATTTGAAGCACTATCATGAATTATAAGAAGAAATTCAGGTGAACAAATGAATTAATTGGTTGTGGTACATGTTATGAAGAAATTCAGGTGAACAAATGAATTAATTGGTTGTGGTACATGTTATAGGCGCATGTTCGAGATGGCGATTTTTCTTTTGGGCTTTTTCTTATCATGTATCGCATTCGGTTTAATCTTGCTTGTATTTATTTTCTCATAATCCATAAAGACAAAATAAAAACATTGGATGAGTAATAAAATAACGTATTCTTTGATAAACTTGAAGAAGCGTGTTCGAATAGGTCTGTTGGAAGAACAGCTAACGAGTGATAGTACTGGTAAGTATATCTTGAGAAATATAACTCGATCATTTGGTGTAGATTACGGCTTTTCATAATCAGTATTGTTGTGTG
This sequence comes from Magallana gigas, assembly GCF_963853765.1. Classification (NCBI taxonomy): domain Eukaryota; kingdom Metazoa; phylum Mollusca; class Bivalvia; order Ostreida; family Ostreidae; genus Magallana; species Magallana gigas. The sequence continues at coordinate 4,240,967 of NC_088859.1, forward strand.
CGAGTGTTAGATTCTGGTGTTTTACAATGTTAATATTGGTCCCACTATCGTGGCATAGACCCCCCCCCCCCAATCCCGGTTAGATTACCCTGGTGGGGAAAGCGCCCGTCTATATACCCCCCCCCCCCCCCACTGCAAAATAACCAGTGCCAAGTTTCCCCCTTGGCGGAAAAAACTGCCTGTGTGGATAATTTCCTCTTATGTTTCCGGACTTCATTACCGGAATCTTTTATCCATATGTTAAAACGTGTTTTATTTTACGGTTATATTTCATTTTACTATAAAGAAAATAAATCAAACTTATAAACGAAATTAAATTGATTCAATAGCAATATATTGAAACAATAAAATGCATTCTTTAGTGATTCATGCGTGAAATGAAGGTAGCGACATTCCAGAAACATTACACAACACGGGTTATGTAATTTTTTCTACAATGATCGCTACAAAAAAATACAAATTTTCTGTTTTGAAACGCCCTCTTTACCGCCTCAGGTTTCAATTTACAAACAAGAAAAAGAAAAAAGAAGAAGAAAGTCTCCGGGAATTTTGCATTGCAAACGAAATGAAAAAGTATCCGGATGATGACGTTGAAAAGTTGTGTGAGGTGTCTCGGGTAATTCCGAATGAAAAATTTCATAAAAAATCTCCGTAATTTGTTTTCGTTCATGTTAATTTTTCCGCCGGTAAAAATAGATAGTGTCAATGAAGAAATCTTGGATTTTTTTCTCCTTGAATCGATTTCAACTGTACTTCTTTGACAGGCATGTGTAATCTCGTTAGAATTGATCAAAAGGTGCCGGAAACAACAACCTGGGACAGATTGTAGAGGTAGACTTATTGTTTATGTATTATTAATTTTCAGAGAAAAATTGAATTTTTTGTAACCGAAATATTTACTTCTTCCCACTTCGTCCCTATAGAGAAAACTTCAAGTTTTTGAATTCTGATTCACGATTATAATAATCGATAGTCTGTCCCGAGATATCAAAGGCAGCACATTTGGACGATTAAAAAAAATGCACATACCTGTGAATGAAGTGCAAATAAAATTGATGAAAAAGAAAAACTTAAAATAACTTCATTGACACATTATCCTTTTTCACTCAGAAAATTTATAGGATTGAAAAGATATTTCTTATGGAGACGTATAATGGGAAATGTTGACATCTTTTATCCGTTCGGAAGTCACTCGGAATACTTCGCAATTTTTGTTTTCAACGTTAGATATCTGTTGCAATGCAAAATCCCTGTCGACTCCCTTTTTTAGCCGTGGATTGAAACCTAATAAGCCAGAGGGGGTGTTTCGAAAGAGAAATCTTGGAAAATGTTCATACTTTTCAAATTAACATCGTTTGAACCATGAGGTATTTATAAATATCAAATAATCAAGCAAGAATATCTTGGGGCAGAGTATACCTTAGGGGAAAATAATGATAGGCGATTAATCATCCTCATCAAAATTATAATTGACTAATAATAACTGGGTCTAGATAAAATCAAGAAAATTCAAACACAGAAAAGATATATAGCTAAAACGGTGAACTAAGAGTGTGCGAACGTACTGTCGGGGAAATATATCCTGGTGCAGAATCGGTTCAGCTCTACCGGTGCCCGTGCGACTGATGGACAGGCGAGCTTCATATCCGACGGGACTTTATTTACGTTTAGGGAGAGTTTGTGATACTTAGACTTATAAAAGATGTAGTTCTGCACTCTTTCACAATGGGTCATTAAAAAATACGTATTTTATATCCTTTCCGTGGCTAAAAGCATGTACCACTTAATCGAAACATGATAGGAACGAGTTGTCTTGCCTCCAACAGATTGATTGCAAAAATTGCTATGGAAGTATGTAGTCCCGACTTACAGTGCATAAACCCTCGACAACTAGATCTGCAGGTGCCCCAGAAAGCATTAGGGAGGAGAGGCGGCATTTCTTTTGGTTCCAGTGACAGTCACGTTAGTTTGACAAAGCCGCGATTTGAGGTAAGAGTTTGCGAATTGAACGGAAATGGACGAGAGGGCTTTGATCCACACATGTTTGGTGATTGTGTTGTGTTAGTCGGTGCTAGTTAGTATTCTCTGATTGCTGTTTCGAGAGGCGAAAACGTGAAAATTATTGATATATTTTTATCTTTGAGGGACCGTCAATATTTTTTCACTTTGGATAGTTTACAAGGTATTTTGAAATATACCAGTACATCACCTGTAATTTGATACTACTAATAGGCATTTTGAGCACTAAGAGGATTTCGATAACTGTACAATTAAGTATTGAAGAGTTTTGTTTAATTGAAGTGCTGCTTAGTATTTGGTAACCCAAAATCATTTATAGTGATTTCTTGATGAGGTTTAATTTAAGTGTTCCGCATAAGTTTTATGATATTTATTCCTTCTGTACATGTAAATGAACATGAGAGAGAGAGAGAGAGAGAGAGAGAGAGAGAGAGAGAGAGAGAGAGAGAGAGAGAGAGAGAGAGAGAGAGAGTATTCTGATAATGATTTGTCCAATACTAGTAAAGGTATCCAGGTATCCATGGACAAAGGTAGATAAATATTTGGTGAAGGGAGTAAATAATGTTGATTGATTTCTGTTTAAGATCCTCTTGAGGTTGTTTCACTGATATGATGTTACCCAGAAAATTATAAATGTGTCCAAGTGCAGTAGATGAATGATACTAAAAATTAAAAGTATTCTAGAGAGGTTTATCAAGTTTTTGAATCTTAATTTTTATTTGCAAAATATACAATTCTCATAAACAATTCTGAAGCTTGCTCTTACAAAATATACAATTCTCATAAACACTTCTGAAGGTTGCTCTTATAACCACAGTAAAAAACTTTCTGGTGATGAATATGTGATGTCCTTGAACTAATACACAGTAACTCCTTAACTGTCTCGTCAACGTTGTACAATTCATATTCTGTTTAAATGCGAGTTGTGTTCACACAATACCATCCCATCACAGAATCCAGCTGCTGGGATTTAAAGTTTGGCGTGTTTATAAGGAGTCTCAGGGTAATTAATGTTTTTTTCGGTAATCCACAGAATGGTTTGATATATCAATCATAAAGATTAAAGTAAAGTCCTTTTTGAAGGTCATTTTCAGTGAGATTTAGTTTCTTTGATGACATTCCCAGATGTAACCTGCATGTAAACCGACATGGTAATCTTTGAGGTAAACTTATTATCAAGCTTCTCGTGTTCTAGACAGCCCTAGATCGGAAATGTCACTAAAGAATTTGTACGCTATACCAGTACCCACTGCCTTTAATTGTAGCATTTAGAGAAAATGTAAGTTGAAGTGTGGCTGCCTTTTTTAGTTCAAAGCTCAGTTAAATTCAGAACTCAAATTGCTACAGTTATTAAATGTTGTGATTTTCATATGGCATGAGTTTAGATGTATTTTGGGTAGATCTGTATACACTACCTGGGTACAGATCAGTATAAATATAAGTTCATGTGAAGTAATGCTGGTCTGCAAAGATGTAAAGTCACAGATCACAGTGGAATCAAGACAATTGGGATGTTTTCTCTGTTGTGTTGATAGCTGATTAATGTATCTGTTAGTATAAGGTTATTTATTTTTTACCTTGTGATTGTCTTTATCAGACCCAAGTCTTTCTCAATGTGATATTAAACTTCTACTCCATGTACTTCACTGATGAGTTGTAATATCCAAGCCCTCCCTTACTTAAATAATGCATATGTTGAAGCTTCCCAAGAAATGTGCAAAAATCCAAGAGGCTTTCATTAGTACGGATATTTCCCCTCCTGAAAGGTTGAAAGCCCCAACCCTTATCAATCATCTCTTTCCAAAACACTACGCACATATTTGCAACTCTGTGGTTTTTGATGAATTGCTAATACACATTTTAATTTGATCCAATTTATTCCCTGCACAGATGAGGGAGTTATAATTCTTTGACGATTTATGAATTATAGATTTGATGTAATTATTTCAAGGCCGCTCATGATTGATGTTTCAGTCTTTTTTCTCTATAATGGTTCTTTACAGTACTTAAATGTTAATGTTTATATTACCTGGAAAAATACAAAGTATGATGATCTGTCAAAAGAAATGTGTTACCAAGTGTAGTAATTGCATACCAGGTAATTGATTTAGAAAGAGAAGCCAAGTACTTATGTAATGTCTGGAAAATCTGATGAGTTTCATTGGTAAATGCAAGATGAACATGACCTTGTAAGATTTTTTATATCAATGCTTTGTGGAAGTAAAAGTGCTTAGTGTTATGATATATCAGTGCTTTGTCTAATGATATATTAGTTCACTGAGTAATGATATACCATTGCTTAGTGTTATGATATGCTAGTGCTTAGTGTTATGATATAAAATTGCTTTGTGTTATGATACATCAGTGCTTTGTGTAATGATATATCAGTGCTTTGTTTAATGATGCATCAGTGGTAAATGTAATGAATATTCAATGAGATGCTAACTCAGTGCTTTGTGTTAAATATCAGTGCTTGGTGTTATATCAGTTCTTTGTGTACTGATATATCAGTGCTTTGTGTAACAATATATGAGTGTCTTGTGTAATGATGTCTGTGCTTTGTGTTATGATATGCTAGTGTTTTTTTGTAATGAACCTGTAGTGCTTTGTGTGATGACATACCAGTGCTTTGCATACTATTGCTTTGTATATTGATATAGCAGTGCTTTGTGTGTTGATATATCAGTGCTTTTTTATGATATTTTAGTGCGTTGTGTATTGATATATTAATGCAATGTGTTCCTAATATTTTAGCTCCATGTGTTATTATATATCTGTGCTATGGGTTAGATAGATATATCATTGAGTGTCTTGTTAAATGATGTATGATAGTATTGTGTTATAAGTCAGTGTTTTTTGTAATGATATTAAATTGCTTTTTGTAATGACATGCCGGTGCTTTATGTAATGATATACCAGTGCTTTTTGTAATGATATATCAGTTACCTAATTTTTGTACAGAAATGCATTAATTCTTTGGTCAGCATTTTTTTGATTAACCTCAGGTTGCTTTTCTCTTTCCCTGAACAACTGATGTTTATGAATGTCATAAGTATCATGTTGGAGTTGATCATGGTTTTCACACATTTTACAGTCTTTGTATTTTAGTCTAAGAATTAATTTTTTTTTAAATTGGCCATGTCACCCTTCTGTTGTTAATTTATTTAAGGAGAAGTTCAAGGTCATCTGATTTAAGTCAATTTTGATTTTTAATCATGTATGTGATTTTATAGAACCAAGGTACAAGGTAGAAATTAGTAAAATAGGTGAGAATGAATTGACAGTTTGTAACAGATTTACTGCTATTGAATGTATCGTGCTAAAGGATAATTTGACCAAACAAGACACCAGAAACGGGCATCAAAGTAACTAGGTAGTTACAGGCATGAAACTTAAAACTTGTGAGTTATTAAGTCTCCAGTGAGACCGCTAGATCTCTGTATTAAATGTTGAGGGACAACAGGCACATCTGTCTTTGTTGCATTCAACAGTATTCATTTTACATAGAAGGAAAAACCTAAAATTTTTATTATAGCTCCGACGTATCACAATTCAGGATTGTTCAAGTCTGTCCGAGATATATTGAGTGAGTATGATGTGAGTATGCAGTACATGGGGCTCTTTCTGTCTGAGATGTATTGAGTGAGTAAGCAGTACATGGGACTCTCTCTGTCTGAGATATATTGAGTGAGTAAGCAGTACATGGGGCTCTTTCTGTCTGAGATATATTGAGTGAGCAGGACATGGGCCACTTTCTGTCTGAGATGTATTGAGTGAGTAAGCAGTACATGGGACTCTCTCTGTCTGAGATATATTGAGTAAGTAAGCAGTAATGGGGCCTGAGATATATTGAGTGAGTAAGCAGTACATGGGACTCTTTCTGTCTGATGTATGTTGAGTGAGATAGCAGTACATGGAGCTTTTTCTGTCTGAGATATATATTGAGTGAGTAAGCAGTACACATGACTTTTTCTGTCTGAGATATATATTGAGTGAGATAGCAGTACATGAGACTCTTTCTGTCTGAGATATATATTGAGTGAGTAAGCAGTACATGGGACTCTCTCTGTCTGAGATATATTGAGTGAGTAAGCAGTACATGGGGCTCTTTCTGTCTGAGATATATTGAGTGAGCAGGACATGGGCCACTTTCTGTCTGAGATGTATTGAGTGAGTAAGCAGTACATGGGACTCTCTCTGTCTGAGATATATTGAGTAAGTAAGCAGTAATGGGGCCTGAGATATATTGAGTGAGTAAGCAGTACATGGGACTCTTTCTGTCTGATGTATATTGAGTGAGATAGCAGTACATGGAGCTTTTTCTGTCTGAGATATATATTGAGTGAGTAAGCAGTACACATGACTTTTTCTGTCTGAGATATATATTGAGTGAGATAGCAGTACATGAGACTCTTTCTGTCTGAGATATATATTGAGTGAGTAAGCAGTACACGGGACTCTTTCTGTCTGAGATATATATTGAGTGAGTAAGCAGTACATGGGGCTCTTTCTGTCTGAGATATATATTGAGTGAGTAAGCAGGACATGGGGCACTTTCTGTCTGAGATATATATTTAGTGAGTAAGCAATACATGAGACTCTTTCTGTCTGAGATATATATTGAGTAAGTAAGCAGTACATGAGACTCTTTCTGTCTGAGATATATATTGAGTGAGTAAGCAGTACATGGGACTCTTTCTGTCTGAGATATATATTGAGTGAGTAAGCAGTACATGAGACTCTTTCTGTCTGAGATATATATTGAGTGAGTAAGCAGTACATGAGACTCTTTCTGTCTGAGATATATATTGAGTGAGTAAGCAGTTTATGGGACTCTTTCTGTCTAAGATATATTGAGTGAGTAAGCAGTACATGAGACTCTTTCTGTATGAGATATATATTGAGTGAGTAAGTAGTACATGTGACTTTTTTCTGTCTGAGATGTATTGAGTGAGTAAGCATTTCATGGGGCTTTTTCTGTCTTATATATATTGAGTGAGTAAGCAATACATGGGACTCTTTCTGTCTGAGATATATTGAGTGAGTAAGCAGTACACATGACTTTTTCTGTCTGAGATATATATTGAGTGAGATAGCAGTACATGAGACTCTTTCTGTCTGAGATATATATTGAGTGAGTAAGCAGTACATGTGACTTTTTTCTGTCTGAGATATATATTGAGTGAGTAAGCAGTTCATGGGGCTCTTTCTGTCTTATATATATTGAGTGAGTAAGACGTACATGGGACTCTTTTTGTCTGAGATATATTGAGTGAGCAATACATGGGGCTCTTTCTGTCTGAGATATATTGAGTGAGTAAGCAATACATGGGACTCTTTCTGTCTGAGATATATTGAGTGAGCAGTACATGGGGCTCTTTCTGTCTGAGATATATATTGAGTGAGTAAGCAGTACACATGACTTTTTCTGTCTGAGATATATATTGAGTGAGTAAGCATTTATACATGGGACTCTTTATGTCTGAGATATATTGAGTGAGTAAGCATTTATACATGGGACTCTTTATGTCTGAGATATATTCAGTGAGTAAGCATTTATACATGGGACTCTTTCTCTGTTTCTCACCTTGGGAGTTGTTTCTTGTTTTGCTGTTTCGTGGTGTGACACATGTGATGTGTATATCTCCCTTATAATTTATATAATAGGCAAACCCCATCATATGCTCTGTGTATACTGGCTGAAACACTGGGATTGTTGTTGACTAAATGTCCATTGCTGGTTGGTCTCTCAAGAAATCTTGATAAACAAGAGGCATTGGGACAGTTAATGGCTGTACAATATGCAGTGTGATTAAACGAGTACTGGGGCGCCATGTATAAAGAAACTCAAAGTCAAGGATGCTACAGCTGTGAAAGGCTTAAGATGAGAGTAGACATAAGTTATCTATTCATATGTTCTCCAATTTCATTACAGTGTGTTCACACCTCTAAGTGTGAGAATTAACATTCTATTTGATAATCAGACTGGAACTCTACACAAACTGCTGCACAAAATGGAGCTTGTTTACCAACCTAATTGCACCAGACCACCTGCAAGCTATAACTTCTTTATCTGGCAAATGTAAGTGGGATATTGCTAATTGCTATAAAAATTTGCCTTACATGTTAATAGTAAATACATACATATATTATATACAATTTCTTTTACTCTACATAATAACACCCCCAACCACACACACACACTTCTAAAAAAAAAAGGGAGAAAAATAAGAAAAAGAAGCAAACTCAAAATGTAATCATTTGTTTTTGAGTGGTTTAGGTTAATTATAGCTTAAAATCACCACCAGCTCAATGACTAAGTATTGAAGTCATATACCAGGAAGCCGTTAGTGAGAGTAAACAATGGAACAGTATACAATACACAGTGTGCTGACTGTACAGTGAGAGAACATCAAAGGCAGCTTGTTGTACGATGACAGCCCTTTGTCTGCTGACAACGAGTCGAATATGATCACCTGACAAGACAATCATTACCTGATTTCTGGAGTTGTCAATTTCTCGGCAGATCATTAGTTGATTTATTGGGGGAATTGATTGGAAATCATTGGCTCAATGGAATTAAAAAAACACAAAAAAACCCCAATGATCAGACAGTATTAAAGCTTGTGTAAACTACAATGGAGGGCTGTCATGTAACCTGAATTAGGACGATGTGAGATGTGTGCAGGTATCAGCAATTGGTGTTTTGTAATCACTGACCCCTGGTGCGGCCGGCATTTGTATCCAGGCCACAGTATTATGTCATTCTGACCACTTTGTTGTCGGACAGGTGTCATTTCTCTCCTACCTGTGTAAAAGTGTCCAGGCAGAGGAATTGAATGTCTAGGGAAACGCGCGTGTGGCTTTATAACAAAATTAATGTCACACAACACTACATGACTTTATAACAAAGCCAATGTCAAACATTGCTCTTTCATATATTCCTGCATCTCTGGATAAAAAAAAATATCAAAGTTGGTCACCTGCTTTGCTGTGTTAAATCTGTCTCAACAAGCCATGTTTAGAATATCTGGTAATAAAACAATTCCCATTATTTTGTCTGAGTAATATATTAAAACATACTGAAGAACAGACTGATCATGCTGCCATACCTATGGCTGATGGAGCCTGGTTCTGGGTTGTGGTTCCTGATTGTTGGTTCTAAGATTTACAAGAAAACCCTATATATGTACTCTCTGATAGTCCAGTGTTGATAGCTCATCTGGTGACTTATAGATTGATGCCTGACATTGTAGAGAGCTAACAGAAGAGGTGAGAGAGTTATGGTACTATTGTTTTCAGTAAGTATGTAAGGTTCAGATTATAACGAGCTCAGCCACCCCTTGTGCTGGATTATAATGGGTGTGACATTAATTCCAATGGCAGCAATGTATAATGATGTGACGGCTTACTTCAATGGAAGTACTTCATCTGTCGAGGTAAGTAGGTTGTTGGGGACAGGAAATCGGAGCAGCCTCAATCTCAGTAGCAGAACTGTGTAAGAAGTGTCAGAATTACATCAGCTTGCCAATCTTACCTGTTGACCCTTATTAGTGGGTCGCCTTATAGGAAATAGCCTCCATCCATTAACATGTGCTTCAGCAGAACAGAAACTGTACTAATTTCTTCCTTTGGATCTTAGATTTTACATCTTCATGACATGGCATTGTGATTCCTCATGCAGTAATGCTGTGACTGACCAGGAAAGGTTTGTGAGTTATTATTGAATGTATTGGATTTGTACAGACCACAGATTAGACATTGCCATTAGATCAGGTGTCATGTCAGCTGGCATTTATAGGTTGGAAGCCCTGGTTTTTACAGATTTAGTACATGTAACATTGCAAGTATTCAATATTGGTAGGCTGCAGTTTGATTGGCTAATTAAGTAAAAAAGTTTGTAATTTTTAAACTTTTGTTTCCAATATCAGAATGACTTGATTGTGCCGATTTTAAAAACTCACAAATTTATTGATGGGGACAATTTGTTTTTGTTATTTTCCGTATATATTATGATATAGAAATTTGAAATACCAGTACATGTATAAGTAACGAATTCATAACTCAAAAATGATACTACCTGGTAATAATATTTATACAAATAAAAACTGTGTCTTTTAGATAAAAACATGGTGGTTTTTTCAGCATAAACTGCTCAGGCAAACTCAGTTTATTGTTGTATGAATTTAGATGCTATCAAATTGATTTCTGTAGTTCTCAGTTGTAATAGCTTGATTACGCCAAAACAATTCCTTGGTACAGTGTATATCATGACTCAATGTCTTATTCATTCTTTAAAAGCTGATGTGGCTTTACTTACATTTGCTTCTCTATAACTACATTTCATATGTCCATCAAACCATTTTGTGACATTATACATTGTATTTGGAGTTTCTCATTCAGTGGTTTAGTGGAATTTATTCATGTCTTCTCCTGTTATAGGTTTGTATTGACATCCTTTCCTTATCATGGTCATTTGTGGGATGACATTGTACTTGATATGAATTGTGTGAGGAAATGAATTTCATTTACATTAGAAAGAGTTAATAGCTCATAAAGTGCATTGTATTGTAGCAGAATTATTAGTACCTACTAGATGTATGTGTTTAAGGTGGAATAACACATCATCACAAAATGGCTGACCACTGATCGAAACACCATTTTGTTTTATTAAAAGGATTTTATGGACTGAAACATGTAACTTACTCCAGAGCCGAGTGGATAAAGTGTTGGACTTGTGATTCGTACATCCCGAGTTCGAATCCCGCAGGGGCTTTTATCGTTACTTACTGGAATAATTATTTTAGATATTCATTTTTTATCCCCAAACTGCAAATTTTTCGCTTATTTGACATTTGTACAGTTTATTTATCATTATATCTTTCATTATCAAAAAATTTCCTGTTAATTTGAGTGACTTTTTCCAGGTGTGTTATTCCACCTTAATGTCACCAGAGTTCCATTTGTTTTCCTTGTAATACCTATACAAAGCTGTGATGGGAGTTAGGTGTAGTTAAAATCTTCATGCAGGTACCGCAACTTCTAGGAAATGATTGTAGGTTCTTGTGCAGGTTTTGGTCAATAAACTTTTTTGACATTTCCCCCTCCCCCCCCCCCCCCAAAAAAAAAAAAAATAATAAAATTCACCTCTAATTTCTAAGGACTCTAATAGTATGAAAAATGATGAATTGATACAGTGAAATGGAAACAAGTGGATCTCTGGGCATTGGTGATGTACTCTTAAGTAAACACCATAATACGAGAGTATCATGATTATACAGAGCACCTGTTAATACTTGGTCAGATTTCAGTAGCTTGTAACTATAGTATTGGTTGTTATAGGTAATTTCATTAACGGGGCTAGTTATTGGTGTGGATTATAAGGCAGCTGCTGACCTGGATAATGGACAGTAAAAAAGCCCTCAGTTCTACAGAGAAGATGCACTTATGTCTGAACTTACCCTTTTGATATGAAGGAGGCTTTCATATGCTGAGTCAGACCTTGACATCAATTTGTCATGTATAGTAAACATGGAAATTGTGTCAAGCTTTTACAATGGAGTGTAGGGCTTCATTTGCCTATCTGTGTCTAAATCTTTATTGTAGAGGCTCATTGATCACAGGGTAAATTGATATGTCTGAGAGATCTGGACCGTGAAATGAACCGGAGACAAATCAGAACGCAGACTAAGGAAATGAAGCTATCATGTCACATGGTCATTTGAGGGGTAAATCGGAACTTTGATGTAAAAAAAACAGTGACATTGTGAAAAATGTGCAAAAAATGAACAGGGTGGCACTGATCAGTGGTGATAAAAAAGAAACACTTTTTGAGTCAATTTTTTTAAAAAGCATCTTGCTGTGTCTACCCCCCCCCCCCCCCCCCCCCCTCCCCCACCACCAAGCTACAACTGCCATGATTTTCCATTCCTAGACACAGTTCAGTTTCCAAAACAATCAACACCTTACACTGTTCCTCAAGCTTAACTTTGATAAAGGTAACAAGAGGGAGTTGTTGAGTGGATAGTAAATGTTTGTGTCAAACTGTGCTGTTCATCACTTAGTTATGGGTGTGAGGTTGTCCTCAGACTGTTGACCCCTGACCCTTGACCCTAGGGACTCCGATGATCCTCCCTTGATCCTCCTCCAACAGCAAGCAACAGAAACAATAGAGTGCTAATTACCTGGCACTTATGTAGAAACACCTGATGGTCATTACAAGGACCATTAAGTGGCGACTTCAATGCTGATTTGGCCAGAGCACGACCAGTTCTACACTGGAACAGCTTGTAACAGCTGACTGGGCCTTTTAAACTTCTTTTTTCAATGCCAGATTAAGTTATAATCTGAAGTAGACTTTTTCCCTATCACCTGTCAAGACAACAGGGTAAGTATATACCAGCTATTGTAAATTGTGTACTCTTGTAACAAAAGAAGCAGGGACTTCTGATAAATTTCCTCTCCTTCTGAGGGCTCTGAAAAGTGTATTACCAAGTTTGTGTTGAGGGGAATTCTGTAATCTCTATCGTGGATTACACACACATGTATAGCCCTGGGAGAGAAGTCAATCAGTGACCTGGTGAGGGGAGACTGACCAGAGTGACCCCAGCAGGTGCCCTCCAGTGATAAAACTCCCCCCATTCAACTTGTGCTGTTTACCCAGAGGTGATAGTATTGAGGAACCTTATCTAACCTTTATAGTGAGGGGAACATGTTGCTTGGGGAGGGGAGGGTTAGGGGGCCCCTCAAGGGGTAAACCTGCAGTCATCTACAATCTGTGTGAGCAGGGGACAGCAATTGACATTAGTATTTGGGAATGTTTGGTTGACAGAAACCAGGAACCCAGGAAGGACTGGTAAGTACTATGTAGCACTGCCAATTGAGTTCCACCTAACTTCACATTTACCATGCATATTCAGAAAGAATTTTTAAAAATAGAGATACAGTGAAAATAATTCAGTTTTTAGTGTTTGCACTACAGAATTTCATGGAATAAAAAAAATTGCAGAGAGAGAGAGAGAGAGGATCATAAATCAATGGTTGATTGTCAGAGCGAATAGCACATGCCAGTATCGTCATTAGGATAAGTGAAGCAGTTGTAATGAAGCGTGGACCCAAGCGATGAGAGCTGAAGTGAGTTTGGACACCCAAGGTCATTGTCTGACTCTGTTCCCGGGGCGGCTCTAGAGTGGCCTTGTTGTTGTTGTTTCTCTATCAGATCCTGATGTTTAGGATAAACCTTGTTGTGTACACATAAGTGTGCAGCCTGATAAATTTGATTCATGATTAACAGAGAGGCACCCACAGAAATCGGTCAGGATTAAGATGCTCTTGTGTGCGTGATGTAAAGGGGGCACAAATTCAACCTTCACCACAAGGAATTACCCTTTTAAAGCTTCAATTGGTGAGAATTTCATACTTTTCAGGGAACTTATACGGAAGTACTAGAGTATATGAAATACCAGCAAAGGGAGAATTTGTTTGTAGTTCACAACGAAACCTGGTTCATTAAAGTGTTACATCATCAGGTCTCTAAGGTTTGTAAAGTCAGAAGACATGAAAGTTTAATCACAGAGGAGAAGAATTTGGTGTGTGTAACCAATACTGAGACGAGATATTGGCTGCAGTGTTAGATCTGATTGATGCTATGTTAATGTCTGAGGGGGATTCAAATTAATGCCAAATCGGAGGATTGGGTGTTCAGTCTTGGGGAAATTGAGTTGAGTCTTGACTGCATGTATGTATGTATGTCTCACTGAAAGTTGATTTATGTTGAGTGTAATCAGATGAGTGTGATGTAGGAATGTCTTCTATGTGATAGAAGCCTCTGATTAAATTTCCCGATGCCTGACTGACTCTTTATTAAGTGCAAGGCAGTCATGATATGATTTATAGAAAAAAATCGGCGATGGGAAAGAAAAACACACCCAGCACCGAGTCTTCTTTGGAGTTGTCTGCGTCATCGTAGAATTAACGGTACATTAGTGGATACACAAATTGTGTGTAATGTAAAAGTTTGACAATCAGGCCTCTCGCTCGAGTAAAAGCATATATTAGCCTAATCATATTTTACCCCTCTATCAATATTTTAAGAGTCGTAAGAAGACATTTAAATCCAGGTGAAAGAACTGGCTGGGGCTTTTTAAACGAGCCTGACAGCAAGATCCCTGTCAATGGTGGGAGATAAATAACCACAGACTTCAGAAAGGCCATTATATCATCTGATACTTAACAGGTGCCCTTGCAGTCACTGATATGACGTCTCTGTGGACCTAGATATTGTAACATTTTGGGTAAACGTCCAACTGTTACAAGCTATAGCTCTAAGTAATGGCCCAGGACAGTAGGGACTAGAAGGGACACACTCGCGCTCCTGTCTATGTTGTGTAGGGCTCTCAGTTCATTGTATGATATACTGGCTTATTCCATGGATGTCTGTTTATTCTGCTCTTCAGAAAACAAACCCCAAAGACCACTTCTTGTAGAAGATGAATGTGTATTAGCAGCAGGGGTTGATTCCTTGACTTGTAGCCCTCAGTGTACATGAGGACATGTTATGTAGCTTTTTCAGCATCTGTAAAGAAACACTGGATCATTTTGTGTAGAATTCTATCAATTCCACTCTTCATGCACAGCCTGCACAAGAGAGAGGCAGGAACATAGGGAAACAAATTGATTGATCAGCCGATTTCACACAATCCATACTGACTGTCATCTAGTTGTCCCTGCTAGGTCCACAGACTGTGCTGGTAGTTTTCTCCTGGCTTCATACACAGTGAGGTATGTAAGCAAACAGTTTTATTTTGTCCAATTAAACTTCGGATCAACTAGAACTAACTGAGCAACCCATTCTCAGGGTTAATAATATTAAAATCTCTGTGAGTATAACTGCTTACCAGTAGTATACTGTGGTATAAAATATATCAGTATAACTGCTTACCAGTAATATACTGTGGTATAAAATATATCAGTATAATTGCTTACCAGTAATATACTGTGGTATAAAATACATCAGTATAACTGCTTACCAGTAATATACTGTGATATAAAATATATCAGTATAACTGCTTACCAGTAATATACTGTGGTATAAAATATATCATTATAACTGCTTACCAGTAATATACTGTGGTATAAATTATATCAGTATAACTGCTTACCAGCAGACTAGAAGGTGTTTTGCCTGGTACCATATTCAGTTTTATGTGAATTCAAGTGAAGGCTTTTGAGGCTAACGATGGTGAAGTGCATTAAAAAGATGATGGAATCGAGTTGGGGGGGGGGGGGGGGGGTAATTTGTGTGGTCTGTGTTATTTAAAAGTTGTACAGTAAGGTAAATGTCTTGTTAAAATATGGTTAGTGAAATATTCTGTGCAGGAATATGTTTTCTAAGCTAAAAGATAAATTTATCAGATATTATTAAGTATCCAGTATTGTACGATTGTCTAACCCAAGCTGTAGGATCACTGCTCCAAGATTCACAGTTTTACAGTATAGTTTGGTTCGTAGAGATGTACACTGTATTACCTGTATAATGGCGTTTATCTCGGTGACAACAGAAACACACCTTACAGAGCTTGTTGAGGGGACCCCTCTCAGAGATAACTACTTGACCTTGTTCTATATAGTTGTACATCACTATAACCAATTAACGGCCCCATTAACTCTAATGGACCAAGTTTACGTCCAGTCAACCTTGTTGCGACCTCAAGACCTTTCATGAATTGTGATGTAACTTGTGTTTTGTTTTCATTAAGAGGACCTAATGGAGGTGGCCATTTTTTGACTGATTTGATCTCTATATGGTATAAATGAAATGAAAATAACCAAATTTTAAATGTAAAATATTTAGATTTTTGACCATTTAGTTAAGCACTACACATTTCCTTGCAAGTCCCCAGCTCCCCCTAAATAAACCCTGACCAGGGGACAGAAACCATGAATTTCTGTTGATTAGAACTTCATATTATGATGGAATTTTCTTCTCTCCGTGATGTGCAAGTTCATTTGCTGTATGAATTACCTGGTAAACAACATCCTCCAAGATTGGGGTGTCAAGTCGGAAGTTCTCGCCTTTCTCTGAACAATAATTCCCCATGTGCTTTGCTAATTCAATAACAGAGCATTTGATCTGAGTGACTTAGCAGTGGTAAATCACTGCATCAGATCGAGGGCTGGAGTCAAGAGGTTCCTGCTTGCCGATTTTTTTTTTTTTCTTACATTTTATGCATAGGAATTGTCGTTTTAACCTTGTGCCTTGTGTTATGCAAGTTGAATTACATTTGAGATGTAGTCAAGTAAACAGCACTCTCTTTGGTGTAATAAGATAGCGTCCTTGAATTGAGTATTTTATTTTTTTGGTTTCAGAGACGAGGTGGAATCTCCTTTGGTCAAGACGACAACAATGCGATTTATGTCAGGATGCTGGGTATGTACAGCACTACACACCGAGGTGTGCTTACGTCTGGTTTAATACCATGATTTAATGATATAAGATGTACAGGGTGCATACTGATTGTGTACTTATGTCTGGTTCATAGCATAATTAAATAATTCATACGTAAAAGCTTTGAAAACAATTTGACAAAAATTGACCCAACATATATTAGTTGTGATTTGACAGATTTCTGTGTAGTAGATGTGTGTGAAGGTCTTCTCCTTCTCTCTATCTGGTTTTACACCAAGATTAATTACCACCTGATACTATGCTAATTGATATCTCACTAATGAGATGTAATTAACAAGATTCAATCTCAGTTTGACAATGTCAAGGAGTGCACAGCATTCTCGTATATGCCATACTGTGGATGTTGAGAGCTCTATATGCATGACATGGTCCTGTTGTTTACGTTTGAAGGTGACGTCCGATTGAGGGTGACACTAGACACAGAAAAATCAAACCTGCATCCTCAAGATCGAAAGCTCCTGGAAAGTAGGTCAAGTTTATAAGATTAACCTCATTCATCAAACGTTTTAGGAGTTGAACTTATACTGCATTGCCATGAATCAAATCAATTAGTGTTCATTTCTCTTGTGGTAGTTAACATTCTTGCGTTTTATGTTTAGGGTTGCTGTCAACAGACCAAAAATCACGATTATCGTCACGTTTTCAAAGTTTTAACAAACACCGGCGGAAACGCAGTGCATCAGAGAATGCCTCTCGCCAGCTTCAGTCCCTGTTGGATCAACAGTACTCGCAGCAAGCGCAGGTAAATTAAGCGACGGTGACATTCATTATTGTGGTCTTAGCTTACAACCATTGAGGCAAAAGTAGCCATCTTATGAGGCAGGGGTTGCTGAATTTTTTTTGTTTTAAATCTTGTGTTTTAATTATTTGATGTGTACATTTAGGGGGAGGGGTTATTTTGATACCTTCAAAATGTTGTTTGATATATATTCAGAATTAGACTTTTTGACAGAGTTGAAAATTTTGTTTGATTCAAATCAACTTTTTTATTCTTCAGGAGTTGATGAGCCAACTAAATGTGTGGAACTTTGATATTTTCAATTTAGACATTTTAACCGGGGGTAAGTGTCTTATGTTGCATGTTGCTGGTTCAGCTACGTGGCCTGCCCTGTTGCTGAATATTTGACCTCTCTTTGATTGCTATGCAGCTTTTCAATAACACTGTGCTTTTTGCAGGGAGGTCGTTAACTCATGTTGCCATCCATTTATTTAAGAAGTATAACCTAATCTCTGCATTCAAACTGGACTTCATTCAACTCATGCAAACATTTAGTAAGTAAACATAGGTAATCAAGCAAATATTTTCCCACAATTTCATCAACAAATCAATACCAGTAATTATAATTCATTACAATATCATCTTCAAATTCGTATGTTAAGATATGAAACAGAAGATTAATGTTGTATTACAAAATAAAATTGACATCTGGTCCACTTATTTTTTTTATAATATAATTTAACAATTTTCACTCTGTTTTTAGCCCTGATTGAGAATGGTTACCATGGAAGCAATCCTTATCATAACTCTGTCCATGCTGCAGATGTCACTCAGGCGATGCACTGTTACTTACAGGAAGTGCAGGTTAGAGGTCAAAGGTCAACCATCAAATAAACACTCACAAATTTACCTAACGCTGATTTAGAAAATTCAAAAACTCTTGAAAAGCAAAATTAAATTAATCAAGTCTTTTTCTGTACTGGTTATATATAAATTAATTTTGCTGATCCTAGGATGTTGGCTGTATAAATCACTCACTCAGGAAGCGCAACTGACATATAGTTGATCAGATGTTTTGATTTCTCAGTAGTAGATGCATCTTACATTAAATAGATTTGAACACTGATGCATTGATTTCTCGGTAGTACATGCATTTTAGATTAAACAGATGGCAGATCGGATGGATTGATTTCTTGGTAGTTAGTATACTTGACTTGACTTGAACTCTTACAGTGTACTTGGAGAGAGGACAAACATATATTGTTGATTGTTTACCCAACAAAGATACAATGCCCCCTCAAAAAGAAGTAATACAGATTTAATTAGATTGCCCAACATGGCTTAGGGGGTTTAACTGGTGAGAGAGTTGAAGAGGATAGTGTATATATTTAATACTTTAAGAAGATCAGTTTTACTCTGCTCTGTGTGCAGGTTGTGCCAGGGTTATATCATAGGATAACCTTGCATGACCAAACAGTGCAAAACATTAGGTAACTTGTCACTAGATGTAGGACATCATCAACAGTTTCTCAGGAAGGATTAGTGACACAGAATGATGTTAGCTGACACAGAATACAGAGAGTACAGTTAGGCTGTTCTGATTGTAGTTGTATTCACCATTGTGTGGACGAGTCAGTGAACGGGTCCTTGACCACGTATTACACACCGTCGGATTTGCCAACAATGTGATAAGGGGATAAAGAGACACTAGATTAATATATGGTTTTCCCAATCTGTAAAAAAAAAATGCATGGTGTGCATGCATTTCCCACACACATCATTATATGAGGAAATAAAAAAAAATTGATACAAGTATTTTATCTTTAAAATTCATGAACAAAATAAAAGAGTTGACCACCATGTTCACAATTTGTTTTTGTTTTTCTTGTAGTTAAGAAATTCAATTCCAAAGTTTGAGGTCATGACCTCTCTGCTGGCAGCCATGACACATGACCTTGACCACCCAGGGGTTAACCAAGCATTTCTAATAGCAACAGCTAATCATCTTGCAGATCTTTATCAGGTATTATACAATCATGCACTTAGTTCTGTAATATTTGGATCATTTTTAACCTGTGCATTATTTTTGAAGCGTGTTTTGGAGTTGAATAAAAATAGATAGGATTTATCAATCAGAGATTGACTGTGTTAATTACAGAATACCTCAGTGTTAGAGAATCATCATTGGCGCTGTGCAGTCGGTGTTTTATATGAGTCGGGACTATTCAACCATCTTGACCAAGACGTATGGTAAGCACCGAGATCCCTACTTCTGTAGAAACAAATGTTATCTTTATATAACACTAAGATCCCTACTGCTGTAGAAACAAATGTTATCTTTATATAACACTAAGATCCCTACTGCTGTAGGAACAAATGATATCTCTATATAACACTGAGATCCCTACTGCTGTAGGAACAAATGTTATCTCTTATATAACACTAAGATCCCTACTGCTGTAGGAACAAATGTTATCTCTATATAACACTGAGATCCCTACTGCTGTAGGAACAAATGTTATCTCTTATATAACACTAAGATCCCTACTGCTGTAGGAACAAATGATATCTCTATATAACACTGAGATCCCTACTGCTGTAGGAACAAATGTTATCTCTTCTATAACACTAAGATCCCTACTTCTGTAGGAACAAATGTTTTCTTTATATAACACTAAGATCCCTACTGCTGTAGGAACAAATGTTATCTCTATATAACACCGAGATCCCTACTTCTGTAGAAACAAATGTTATCTTTATATAACACTAAGATCCCTACTGCTGTAGGAACAAATGTTATCTCTTCTATAACACTAAGATCCCTACTGCTGTAGGAACAAATGATATCTCTATATAACACTGAGATCCCTACTGCTGTAGGAACAAATGTTATCTCTTATATAACACTAAGATCCCTACTGCTGTAGGAACAAATGTTATCTCTATATAACACTGAGATCCCTACTGCTGTAGGAACAAATGTTATCTCTTATATAACACTGAGATCCCTACTGCTGTAGGAACAAATGTTATCTCTTATATAACACTAAGATCCCTACTGCTGTAGGAACAAATGTTATCTCTATATAACACTGAGATCCCTACTGCTGTAGGAACAAATGTTATCTCTTATATAACACTAAGATCCCTACTGCTGTATGAACAAATGTTATCTCTTCTATAACACTAAGATCCCTACTTCTGTAGGAACAAATGTTATCTTTATATAATACTAAGATCCCTACTGCTGAAGGAACAAATGTTATCTCTATATAACACCAAGATCCCTACTTCTGTAGGAACAAATGTTATCTCTTATATAACACTAAGATCCCTACTGCTGTAGGAACAAATGTTATCTCTTCTATAACACTAAGATCCCTACTGCTGTAGGAACAAATGTTATCTTTATATAACACTAAGATCCCTACTGCTGTAGGAACAAATGTTATCTTTATATAACACTAAGATCCCTACTGCTCTAGGAACAAATGTTATCTCTTCTATAACACTAAGATCCCTACTGCTGTAGGAACAAATGTTATCTTTATATAACACTAAGATCCCTACTGCTCTAGGAACAAATGTTATCTTTATATAACACTAAGATCCTTACTGCTGTAGGAACAAATGTTATCTCTTATATAACACTAAGATTCCTACTGCTGTATGAACAAATGTTATCTCTTCTATAACACTAAGATCCCTACTTCTGTAGGAACAAATGTTATCTTTATATAACACTAAGATCCCTACTGCTGTAGGAACAAATGTTATCTCTTATATAACACTAAGATCCCTACTGCTGTAGGAACAAATGTTATCTCTTCTATAACACTAAGATCCCTACTGCTGTAGGAACAAATGTTATCTTTATATAACACTAAGATCCCTACTGCTGTAGAAACAAATGTTATCTTTATATAACATTAAGATCCCTACTGCTGTAGGAACAAATGTTATCTTTATATAACACTAAGTAAGATCCTACTGCTGTAGGAACAAATGTTATCTCCATATAGCACTGAAATCCTACTGTTGAAGTAACAAATGTTATCTCCATATAGCACTGAGATCCTACTTCTGTAGGAAGAAATGTTATCTTTATATAGCACATGTATTAGATAAATCTGAATAATTTTAAATTTTTTTTTATTAGGAACCAAATACTGGGACAGCTTCGTTCATTGATATTAGCTACTGATATTACACGACAACAGGAATTTCTTAGCCGGTTTAAGGTAGATATTTTGATAACCTGAAGTACTTTGCTTGAAGTCAAGAAGTTTTAAAATGGACCATTATAAATATTTTTTACTGTCAAAACAACTTAATCTTATAAATTTGTATTAGTATTACATATATTGTACTAGTTTTACATATATTGTACTAGTATTACATGTACAAAGTGCGGTAGTATAAAAGTACATGTTATATGCTTATTCCAAAAATTAAATTCATCATGACGGTATTTCAGAAGTACCTGGATGATAAAAACCTAGATTATAAGAATGATTCGCAGGATCGAATCTTTTTATTACAGGTAAGCTGACAATTTTTTATGATAGAAGAATCTATTTTAACCTACCCGGTACATTTTGAAAATGATTGAATAAAAATGATTATTTTTTATTTCGTAGATAAAATATTGATAATTTGTAACCATATATATAATTCTTAAAATGTTTGAATTTGATGTGTTAGAAATTAAAAGAGGGATTTACTTGTAATTATCAATTAAGAATCAGTTGAGTAGAGTTTGATACATTATTTTAGATAGCCTTAAAGTGTGCTGATATAAGTAATCCGTGTCGAGAGTGGAGTCTGAGTAAACAATGGAGTGATCGAGTCTGTGATGAGTTCTTTAGGCAAGGTGAGTCAGTGATGAGTTTTTTTTGGTAAATTAAGTCTGTGGTGAGTTCTATAGACCATTTCAGATGAGGCCTTTGGCAGGATGAGACAAGGATTCAATTTAATTAATTTGTTAAATGCAATTCTATGGGCAAGTTTTGTCAAGTGTTTGTTGTCAGGTATTAAAACCTTCTAAGATTCCTGTAGACTATGTGAGTTCTATTGGCATCAGTTTTTAGCATGATGTGAATTTTATTTAGAAGGTGTAGTCACTCGAACACCTTCAGTTTCATGTTTATAATACATGTACCAGTAATAGTGCACCGATCTTTCAATCATTAATTTGGAAAATTGATGACCATGTACCAGTAAGTCGGGGGGAAAAGGACCACCACAAATTGTCATTCTGATTACAAGATGTGATGCTAATTTTATAAAACCTCATCCTTCCTCATTTTGTAGGAGACTGCGAGAGAGAGTTACAGCTTCCTGTGACTCCTATGTGTAACAGATTAACGACCACCACAGCCAAAATACAGGCTGGTATGTTATGTTACCACTAATTAAAATACAGTGTTAATTTACCTCTAAATGAAATATAGACTGTTAAGTTATTACTAAATAAAATACAGCCTGGTAAGTTATTACTGAACAAAATACAGCCTGGTAAGTTACCAATTACAAGTAATGAAATACAGGCATGTACATGTAATACTGTAGATTCCTTATTTTACGCGAGTACTTATTTCCGCGATTCAACGGTTTTCCATCAAATCGCGAGAACATAATATCGCGAATGCCGAAATTTTATCATTTTTTCATGTAGTTTACATATGTCTAAAAATTAAAAGCGAGATTTTAAAATTCGTGAGACGGGCTTCTCGCGATTTTACGCGGATATTAATTCCTCGCGTTTAATTAGGAATTTACAGTATACAAATAAATAAAATACTACCTAATAAAATACCAGTAAATAAAATACACGACAGTAAGTTACCACTAAATAAATATATAAAGGCTGTCATCAAGTACATTTGTTACGGAAAGTCATAGAAATATCAAAGGCAATGAACTAGCATTTATTGCACAATTCAGAATTTAAAATAAAAAGTTGGAAAAAACTTGCAGAGAAAACACTTTGAAAATTATTGATTACCATATGTTTGTTGATTCTGTTTCAGGGTTTATGGAATATGTGGTGAACCCGTTGTTTTTTGCATGGCGACAGTTCCTTCCATCAAAGCTCAGTCATACGATGCTAGATAATGTTGCTCAGAATCTCAAGCACTGGCAGGATGTGATCACGCGGGAAGAGGAGGGAAACAAATCCAAAGACTCGGACGAGGAGGTGGTCAACGAGGAGGAGAGGAACGACACGGTGGAGGACGGCAGGCTCCCCCTCAACTACATCCATATCACCGACGAAGAGAGTAACTCCCTGTGTACAGACAGTCGCCGCGGCAGCTGTAGGAGTCTATCCCCTGTCCGAGAAATCACGGAAAACGGCTGGGATCCTGAGCAGAGGCGACACAGTATGCCTCCTGCGTACATCAGGAGGGAAATTACTTGTGTGACGATTCGTAGAGATAGTGTTCCAATGGCTCAATATATAAGGCGAAGGAGTCTACCCACAGCCATGTTGGTTCAAACAAATTCTCTAGAAAAACTCTCTGGGAAATTATCTGCCCTTGCCCAGCGGCACAACATGGCAAACAAAAGTATATCTATGGAGGAGTTGATGTCTCGTCCCAAGATCTCTAATCTGACAGCCAGTTATGAAACAAACTTACTGGCCAGTGGCCTCTCCGTCGTGACGGACCCATACTCAAAATCCCACAGCAGCATTGTTCGATTTCTCACAGTACCTCAGAACTCTTCTGACCCACCTCATGACCCTAGTCACCAAGCAGACTTGAACACATTCCCATGGTCAAGCAATAACTGTGCTCAAAACTGTGATCAGCAAAATAAACATCTAAATGATTCAGACTGCATCAAAGTCAAACGTATCAGTGACCCGGACTGTATAGGAAACCTGAACTTAGCGGGCACTTCCTCAGTCCTACCCAAAACCCACTAGTCTTTCATTAGTATAAACCATTTTTATTTGTAAAAAATGAAAATTTAAAAGGGTAATTATTTACAATTTAACTAATATGAAATTTATATATATATATATTTATATCTACATTAAATAAATTGTTGTCATAGTTTTACATATCTTAATACTTTATTTAAGTGTTCTAGAGGAGTTGTTTTGTTTGTTCTCAGGGATGGGGCCCTGACTAATCTCCAGTTATGGGTATATTCAGTTTGTGAATAAAATAGATGTTAACTAAAAGGATGTTGCAAGATGATGTGAGCATATAAGCTTAAATTAGAAAATTAAAAAATATCATGAATAGGATTTTAAGCACAAGTGTATACTGTATACAGGGTTATTTTTGTGTGTGTAATTTTCCTACACTTACGCTTGCCACGTCTTGAATTAACCCAAACAAGTTATGTTTAAAGAGGGATAATTTGAGACATTGGAATTCGCCCAGTCTTAAATTCCCCCACTGATGAGGAGCAAAAGGGGTGAAAACTAGCGAATATTTCCCTTAATATACAATATTGATAAGAGAAAATGACAAACACATTCAAGTAAAAAGGATTGGTATTGATAAAGGGGCCCTGACTTCATGTTTTAAAAAAAGGATGATGAAAGCAGCCACTTTTTTATATGATGAATACATGTAATAGAAAATCTGCCATGATTTTGATAATTTTAAAACAAAACTTCGTAATGATTGATGCATTATCAATGATTTTGTACACCCTCTTACATTGAATTTTGCTGTGGTTTGTGACTCTGTCCTTTCAGTGGATAAAAATAAATAGAATGGATGGACCTTAGTACAAGAGACGATATGTATATAAGGAATTAAACAGTTCAGACAAAACTGGTTTACATATCACTTGACTGTATTAATTATCAAATTCTCACCAATTGAGGGAATAGTTTATAACGATCAGAAATGAAATCTGGTGACTTTGTAATAAAACTTATAAATACTGTTTTTTCACAGATGAAGGTTTATGGCATGTAAAGTCATGTTGATTACACTTACCGGAGGTTATGACATGCGATACAAGTAGTACAAACGAGGAACATGATGAAAGGATAAGCAAGTATACACTAGGTAAACATCATTAGTTTTAAACTTAACTAAACTTTAACATTTTTTTCAAGTTAAATATGAGCACAGTGAGGTACATTTTTCTCCATTTACATATAGATAGAATTTGACAAAATACATTGACCAGCTGAAGGAGAAAAATATACCTAAATGCGCTTATGTATTTGATAATGGCGTAGCTAAACTTCTACAGGGATTGAATGTACACAGTGTACCCCTACCATAAATAACAATGCGTACATGCAAAATAAAAAGAGAGAAATTTCAAAATTTGTTTTACCAATTTACTACGGCAGTATTTCACATCCTTCTTTGATTGATTGATGGGGAGTTTTGGGGTTGGGATGCTAATAGGAAGAATAATGTACCATGGTATTGTTTTATCAACAAAATTATGCCATAATAATGATGTAGTGTTCTTCCATTAGATAGACTCTATTATATCAAAATTAAAGGATGCAGGTGAAGCAAGAATTATCTGCCCTTGGTATCAAATGTAAACCATT
The DNA here is from genome assembly GCF_963853765.1 of Magallana gigas. Lineage (NCBI taxonomy): Eukaryota > Metazoa > Mollusca > Bivalvia > Ostreida > Ostreidae > Magallana > Magallana gigas. The sequence continues at coordinate 4,266,710 of NC_088859.1, forward strand.
TCCATTCAACACTAAAAATATGTAAACAGTAAAAGGTATTTCAAATTCTAATTCAGAATTTATATCAAGATCCTAAAATATACCTTAGATGCCACTTGTTGTCCAATCGTTCCATTAGCACCTAAATTTATTATTTTTTGGACAATGAATATAGTACATGTATACTAAATGATATTTCAATATAGCATTGAATCATGATTTTTTGAAGTATACACTCTCATAACTGCCGCTGTGTGTGCATACAAATTGAGTAACGCGTGTTAGCGCGTTATGAAAATTTGTATGCACACACCGCGGCAGTTATGAGAGTGTATACTTCAAAAAATCATGATTTAATGCTTATATTTACATTTTTTCAACTTCTTGCCTTGTCTGCAAATGTGATTCATGCCTTAAAATTCCTATCTTATTCTAAGGGTAAGTTAATATTAATGGAAGAGCCACAGTAACAGCCACAAGCGTGAACTTTGATTTTCGCTTGTGACGTTGCAGTTTGCAGCGTTCAGCGTTTGTGACGTCATAATAAAACTCGTCAATTTGACCTTTGACTACTTGTTGCATTTAGAGGCATTTGAAGATCACAGAATTTAATGGGAAAACACAGTAGAATGTAAATATACGATTTTAACTCCCTGATTAAAAAACATGTGGTATATATATTACAAATGTATATTTGTAATTGACTTTAAGCCAACAATTATTCTGTATATATTATAATACTTTTAACAGTAAAAATGGTTACATTGTATTTGAAGTTTTTCATGTTTTTGCACAAACTAATATTTGTTTTAGACATCATTTAATATTCTTGTACAACTCATGGATTTTAATGGTAATAATTGGTCAATTCCTTTTACAGCTGTGTCCAGCTCTTAAGCTGAATTGTTCTGCCAACACATTTGGGTTAAAATTTATACTGAATTTTGGCCATGGGAAATTTGATGGTAAATAGATATAAATGGGAACTGTTACTCAGGTGGGTGATGACTGGCACATGGGTCTCTTTTATAGGTCACCCTTTGGACAATTATTTTAAAATTTAACACCCTTTTAAAAAGGGTTCTCTATTTTATCAAAATATGTATTTCACCTTGGGTGATTTTTTGAGCAACATGGGTTGGCTGGATTTAAAAAAAAGGGGGGAGTTGATGGATAGCTGCCAATAAAAAACACCAGGTGACCAGAAAATATGTTTTAAAGCTAATCACAACACATAAAAGGCCATGTCCATATATGGCATTTCTTTTCTTTGCCCTTCCTACACCAACTTCCTAACAGGTCAAAGTATTTCACTGTACAAGCTAACCTCTGTGTCAGAATGCACAGCTTATACCCAGTATGACTCACTCGTAATAAAAGTGTGCACTTAATATTCCAAGTCGGGCAATATTCAGATATTAAATGCATTACATAATACCAGAAAATGCACATAAAGCAACTTGATAGATACAAATGCAGAATCCAAGATGTTTAACAGTTTAAGGATCAATATGAATTATAGTTGTGCAATCAGGTGTATCAAAAGTAAAGCTGTATTTACCTGTGTATTAAAATCAACGATAGCATGGCATTTACCTGTTTACGAGTCTTGTTGGGCCTTTTCATCAGCAAACAAAGAATACAAACAGGCCATCATCAAGCTAGTTTCCACATTCAAATGTGTGCAGTCGACATTCCACATTTAACTTCCAGGCAAAACATGCTGCATCATGCAAAAGTGGCCCAAACATTGATTTCAACACACAGATCTTGCATTACCAGCCACCTCCTCCTACCCCCCCCCCCCCCTTCCTTACAAAATATTGTTTGCCATACATTTTATTAAAATTTTTAGAGGCAGTCTTCACTGCCATTTAAAATATGAGGCATTAAAGCCAATTTCCCACACCACTTCTTGTCATTTATCCTGATGAGTTCACTATTTCCTTAACATTGACAGCTGCTATTTTTGCCTATATAAAACATGTGGAAGTTATACATCACATATACATGTACTACCCTTCAATTGTTCCTTGTGCACACACACTGGGTCAAGCCCTGCTTTGTTGAGTACAATGTTGCAAGAACACAAAACAAGAATCAAAGGTTATGTTTAATGTATAAATATAATAACATAAAGTGTATATAAAGGTTTGGTCCCCGTCAACAAGTGTTAACTAAATGTCTCCACTGGTTCCGGCCTGAATTGGTCCCGCACGCGCTATGTGGAGAATCAGGAATGTTGCGCAGCATGTGCCCACGTTTTATGCTTCCTCTTTTTTGCCGTGTTTGAGGATTCTTGTAAATTCTACGTAATCGAACATTCCATTCTTTAAAGGTGCCTCACGAAACATTTCATCAACCTAGAAATCAAGCAAGAATTGAGAGTGGATTCAGACTGACCAACAGGCCAATTTATTTGTTTACTATCAGGGAACAATTTACATCAAGCTTTGAATTTTTATTAAGATCTGGACGAAGTTATAAAGTTTACCTCATCTTCAGTAAAACGATCTCCCATGGTCATTAGTAAGTCCCGTAGTCTGTCTTCATTAATGTAACCTTCAAAACAAAATTAAAATTTCAAACAAACGCAAAAGCTGAAATATCACAGTAAGAACTTCAAGTTTTTCTCCAAATTCAATATCAAAGTAAATGATGTGACGTTATAACGTTTACAAAAATTGAAAACTTACATTCTATACACAGAGCAAACATACATCATATTGAGTCAAGAACATAACAAAAGATTACCTGATGCGTCTTCATCAAAACAGGCAAATGCATTCTTAATGACATCTTCAGGGTCTGTGCCGTTTAATTTCTCTCCAAACATTGTCAAAAACATGGTAAAGTTGATTGGGCCTGGGGCACAGTTCATCATCTCGTCCAGGTATTGGTCTGTTGGATTTTTTCCTGTTCAAATTGAATTCACATCTTTATTAAATAAACCAATGTGTTGAAATTAAAAGCCAATAATTCCTGACAACAAACTTTACAGTACAGGTTTAATGTTTTTGTCAATAATGTGTGTCCATTTTACCAGTAATTCAAATATATAAGTCACCATCACACAGAATGACATGGGTGTAACTGCTAAAGATTCAAATACTATGCAGGTAAAACTGCTTCTTTTTAAATTTGGTAGAATAAACAAAATGTTCATGATTCTGCGGTGAAATTTGACGCTATATAACTCAGTGTAGCACTAGTTCATCTGTACCTAATGAAGCGAGCATATCAGCTAAATCCTCCTTGTCAATGAAACCGTCTCTGTTTTGGTCAATCATGTTAAACGCTTCCTTAAACTCCTGAATCTGGGCCTGGTCAAACATGGCGAACACATTGGAAGTGGCCCTTTGGGCTCGCTTCTTTGTGGCTTTGGACTTTGTTTTCCTGCTCGACATCTTGTAGCTGTGTGAATCAAATTTTTAAAAAATGATATTTCAGTGAAATTTATACTTACTAACTTATATACTTTGGATTAATGTTTGTTACACAGTACAATGTGTGTTTAAAAAGGGAATGCATTCAAAATTCAATTCACACAACTAATCCATGTTTTAAGCCTTTGAGATGAACTGATAAAACCATACTACAACCTCAACATCAATTAACGTTTACTGACAAACAAAATTTTGCGTCGTCTGCAAAAGTTCAGCTCATAAAACTACAGCCATGATGTAGATAAATCAAAATAATACCAGCTTATAGCTGGTCAAAACAAAGATTTCTTTCTACTTACGTCGATAAATGATTTTAAATCTAATAAAGTTTGCTTTTTCTGAACGCAAATTCTCAGACGGGGAGGATATGACTAACAGAGAAGGATTGTTTTGGGCGAGTCATTCCATAAATTCCATTCTTGACCTGTTTCAAATCCGGAAATGATTTCCAAACTTCACTGTTTCTCAAAACTATTTACAATTAAAAAATCCCTCACTTGTATAAAGAATATGCTGACAACTTGAATACATATGTAGCTTGACAAATCATTTAAATCTACTTACAATCTACGTGCGAAAGAACACAGAAACCGGAAAAGTTCGAAAAAAAAGTTGGCTTTTTAAGACAGGAAGTCGGGTGTGAGATCGCACATGCGTAGTAATGTTTATTCCCCCCCCCCCCCCCCCACGTACCAAGAAGTCTTTAATATTTTGTGATACAATTAATCTGTTAATGGTCAATAGAATAATCTAATCGTATTATCTCTCTCAGATGATATATATGATCAACACTTTTGAGGCCTGGATGAATAAATAATTTTTTTTAAAATTCATGTAATATTTCTGTACAAAAATTAAACTCTGCCCACAACGTGAACTTGCCGGTCTAATAATGACTTCTCGGTTGATAGACTAGGTTTAACGGTTGTAAACCATAGTTTACGGACAGAAAACACTAGTTAACGACGATAATCTAAAACACTGAAAACAACCATTTGCGATTGCAAAACACAGTGTATCTGTTAAAATATTAACAAATCTTAACTTTAGTTAACGAATGCAGATGTGAATCTATATTTATCAGCAAAGTCTTTTGTTTACGTTATTTGCAGACAAATACACTTAGATTATCATTCGTAAACTATAGATTACAACAGTTGAATATAGTTTTACAGATGAAAACTATAGTTATAGTAGATCGTTAATAATAGTTAACGAATCGTTAGTTATAGTTAACAGTTGATAAACCCAGTTTATCATCTGTGAAACTTTATTTAACGCCGCGTCCATCTACTGTCACATCTGTAAACCATTGTTAACGCTATCATCTATGTTTCAGAAGTGTAAATTAAACTGTAATCAACACTGAAAACAACTATTTCCGATTGCAAAACATGATCATTTTTGATAATTATAGTTTCACGATTGTTAAACTATGATTGACAACTCTTAACTATAGTTAACGAATGTAAATCATAGTTTAACAAATGTGAATATATATTCATCAGCAAAATAAATTGTTAACGTTACTTGCAGACAGATAAACTCAGATTATCATTCGTTAACTATAGTTTACAACCGTTAAATATAGTTTTGCATATGAAAACTATAGTTAACGAATCTTTAACTATAGTTTGCAGTTTGTAAACTATAGTTACCAGTCGATAAACCTAATTTATCAAATGTGAAACTATGTTTAGCTCATTTTGCCATAGAGAACAAGTATTTGGAATTGCAAAACATAAGTTATCTGAAATATAGATTCACGATTGTGAAACTATTGATTAACATCTTAACTCTAGAGTGTAAATTATAGTTATATACCTGTAGTAGCAAAGAATGATACTCACCTCTCCCTTGCGACATATACTCACTGAGTAAAATTACTTTAACAATTAAGCCAATATCAGATATCTCCATTTTTCTGTTTTTATTTTTACAATGCTTTTAATAATAAAATAATGAAATTTGAGAGTCAGTTGTAGAGTTAAAAGCAAGATACAGAGCCCATAATTCTTTGAAATGTAAACGTGCCCTGTTTTTGTTTACATAGGTTTAATATATCTGTAATAAATCTTTTTTCAAGCTGATTTTGTACCTTCTTATTCATTTTAAGCATAAATGAACTGTTCTTATCGTCTTACACAATCATTTTACGTATAAAATGGGAATTTTCAAATTAACATTCAAAATGTAAACAAAATCTTTATTTTACATAGCAATTAATTGTAAGCTTATGACTCAATGAATGACACTCAAATTTCGATTGCCTATTTGAAATGCCTTACTAAAGCATTGTAAACATTAAATTCGGAAAAATATTTTTTGATCAAAATCGTGACCACGGCCCTTTAACCTAAAGATTTGCATTGCACGCATTTTTATTGCTTTCTTACACCTCTGACTGAGTGCTGACGAAGTCCATGCATTTTATTTCTACTTTAAAACGAAACTATAGGAGAAGGGTTTTGTTATTTACATTTAACATATCAAAGAGGAAAGGTTTTATTTCCATTAAATGTCACATTAATCTATGCGCACGTATTCTACGACAAGAAAATGTACAAGTTAGTGTTATCCGTTTTTATCAGGACGCATTTATTTTGCGAAAACCGTAGAGTAACATGGAAGACAGCGGCAAAGTTGTCGGTGTTTAACATCTATTTGTTTACAATTTCGCGGTCAACATGTCTCAAAAGTCGATTGAGGACACAATTATAGACGTCGTGAGGGATATTTTAGTAAGCAGCAATAATAAGAAATATGTCATACATTTAAACAGTGTTAGTCCAACAGAAAAATAAAATTCTGAGTCTAGTCGACGACAGAATTGTTGTTGGGACTATGAGAAACTTTCTCACCATTTCAATCGAGTTTATATGTAAAATCTCATTTTCATTATTAGAACATTGTATACTATTTGCATTCCATGAGTACTTGCAGAAGGGAATGTTCTTGATGCATAATTTTTGACATTAATTTTATTGATAGTGACATGTACTGTTTTTGTACTTTATTGCATGGCTAGGCCACTGAGGCAGCCCTTTGATATGTTATTCTATTGAAAATAATATATCCTGTTTTGTACTTGTCAGCATGGCGAGGCAATTGAGGCAGCCCTGTGTTCTGTTATCTTGCACACAGAGGAGTCTCTACAATGGAAGAAAGAACACTGCTTCAACAGCCTCAAAACTGCCCTGGCTAATGTTCCCCAGGTAAGGTTAATCTCAGGAATGGTACAGGGGTGTCGGAAGGTATTTCGTATAGGGGTACCTTGTACATATTATGCAAAGTTGATTATAACTTAGAACTTGCTATTTGTCATCAAAGCTAAAGAATATTCTTTATTTCTTTACTGCCGAGTCTATCTAATTAATGCCCTGTCAATTGTCAACACACACCAGAAACAGGTATATATACTCCCACTTTTGTTAGTGTTAATTCGCCGCTCCTCATTGAATGCAGATCACCTTTACCATCGCCACTCCAATGAACGCAGGTCGCTGTTATAAAATTTCATTTTAATCTTGATATTTGAAAAAAAATCATTTTTGGGCAAAATTTTTGGGGCGGAGGCCGCTGCCCCTGTTCCGACGCCCTTGTGGTATCATGTACTGCTAATTGAATTAAGTAAATGTTCTGGTTTACTAAGACAAGAACCTGTTCACAGTGTGACTGATTGGACATGTACTTGTGTCTCTTCTACAGGAAAGCCTGGACACTGCTCTGAAGTGTTACATCACACAGATCTACAACGTTCAGAACGCCAGCCGGGTGGAGCTCCTTCTGGACCTGTTGGAGGGGCTGGTGGAGTACAATGTAGTCCCTGCAAAGTAGGTCATCCCACTTAAACTCTCAAAAAGTAGGTCATCACACTTAAAACAAAGTTACATCACAGAGTCCTTTCAGTGTAGGTAAAAATCCCTGGAACATATGTCATCATCCTGTCACGTAAATATGAAAGTAAAGTCAAGTAAATATGAAAAAGGATATGCATTTCAGTAAACAATCAAGTTCATACAAAATAGTTATTATTATTAGAAGAGTATATTCACTGCAAAGAAAGTCAATATTGACAATTCAACCATCCATAACTTATTATTTTATGCTTAAGAATTTATTCTGTATAACCTTACCCAGTGATCTAGATGAACTGGTGCTCACAGAATGCTTACATTTAGGCCTATTTGTGATGCTCTGTTGGACCATGAGCTGCTCAGCTACAACGCCAGCCTGATGTGGACCAAGACGTTTCAGCTGATGAGGAAAATCATCGGCGGAGTGGACTACAAGGTGCTGGATATTGTCTCAGAATTCATCAGAGATCATACTCTAACAAGATGAAATTAAATATACTGAGGTTTCAATAATATTCATGGGTATTAATTTTGTGGATAAAGTGAAAATCACAGTTTCAAGGATGCATAAATTTGTGGCTAATGATCCTATCAATACAAAATGTTAGTAGAAATTACACTTGAATGAACATTTAATTTTTTGGATAAACAAAACAACAAAAACCATGAAGATTGATGTTCAACGAAAACTAATGAAACCACAGTACAATTATAAATAATTTACTTTTAATAATCTTGCTGTGATTGTATGGTATGAGTACTTTGTTGATTGGTACAGGGCTGTAGAGATTTACTTCGGGGCATCCTGGAGAAATGTCAGGGGATAAAGGAAGATGAGAATGTGTCCGTCATGCCAGATATTGACACCCCAGTCAACGTAAGTATCTCAGGCATCCTCATGGCCAATCAAGTGTGGATGTATATATTGGATGCTGACTGAGAATTGCAGAATATTCAGTGATTGATTATGTATAGAACAGAAATGAGTTGTCAGTGAAAACAGAGGAAAAGCAGTGAGAAATCTTATTTAATTTAATCACTTCTATATAGAAAAAAGTGTATAAATGATTTTCTCCTTTAGTTGGTGGCCCACATCTTGGATCGTAATGTTTGTTTTCTCCTTTAGTTGGTGGCCCACATCTTGGATCGTAATGTTTGTTTTCTCCTTTAGTTGGTGGCCCACATCTTGGATCGTAATGTTTGCTTGTTACCAGCGTATCTTGCAGTGAATGAAATCAACAAAGTCTGTCCCGAGGACAGGAAGTGGCCTCACTGGGTAAGTCATAGAAATATAAACAACCTGGTATGTCTGTGTGAAGATGTTAATCTATATTTCTATTCTTGAATAAAGACTGATATTTGGTGGAATACTTTTTTTTCAAAAATTAGCCTGGATTTGATTTAGCGCATGTCTGAATGTACCATTTTATCTACATATATATTTTACATTTGGTGATGTATTTGATTTAGTGGATGCCGTTTTCTGCCAAAAATGCTAAATAGAATACACAGCCAAATGTAATACGTTTACAGTAATATTTGAAGGAAATTTTTACATACCCGTGAATTGCATTTAGTCCACTTTGATTTGTTGAGATGTGTGACTTTGGTTGTTTAAAGCTTGTTAACATTCTCTATACAGAAGATGGGCAACATCCTGGCTGACTTTGTTCACAGTTTTCGCCCCGCTGCCCAGATGGTTACTGTTTCAGGTAAGTAATGAGATGATCGATCACACAGGTAATTCTCCTCAGTCTTGTTATACCCCCCGCAAACAAAGGGGGGGGGGGGTATATTGGAATCACCTTGTCTGTCCATCCGTCCGTCGGTTCGTCTGTGCAAAATTGTGTCTGGTCCATATCTTTCTTATGGAAAAACATTAGAAGTTCTTACTTTACACAGAGATTGCTTATGACCTAAGGGTGTGTCATGACCTTGAACCAAGGTCATTTGGGCAAGGTCAAGGTCACTGGCAGAAAAAGGGCAAATTTCGTGTCTGGTCCATATCTTTCTGATGGAGAGACATTGAAAGTTCTTACTTCATACAAAGATTGCTTATGACCTAAGAATGTGTCATGACTTTAACCCAAGATCATTTGGGCAAGGGCAAGGTCACTGGCAGAAAAAATGCAAAATTCGTGTCCAGTGCATATCTTTCTTATGGAGAAGCATTAAATGTTCTTACTTCACACAAAGATTGCTTATGACCTAAGGATGTGTCATGACCTTGACCCAAGGTCATTCCTTATCCAGGAATCTGATAAGACAAAAAATCCAACATGGTTTGAAATCTGTAGAGATTTGAGGTCAGCAGTCAATATAGGACTCTGCTTTGGATAAAACTAGAAGCTTTATTAATGAATAAAGTGATGTACATGTTATGCAAGTAGAAATCCATTCTATACACACTGCTTCCAGTATATCTCGATATACTTCTGGTGTAGTATATTATATACTTGGCTAGATCAAAACATTTACACTTGTATAATCACATTTTCTTGCATTAGAAAGCATATCAATCTGCATGATGTTACATTTTAATTTTGTGCTATTGATGAAGCAAATTATTCTTGATTTTTGTCCTTGGTGATAGAAAATTGAATTATAAACTTAAGAAAGAATAAATGCAATAACTTCAATATCTGTACTCATAAACTGTGTTGGGAAAGTTTACAGATAACCACTTAGTGGTATCCTAAGGTATAGGTATATCCTAAGATAAAGATTGTCAAACAGTATCTTTTAGTCCTAGCTTCAACTGCTTGGACTGAAATATAATATTTGATATAGCAGGGAAGATTTTCAAATCCAAAATGAAACAGTTAATAGCTAAAATATTTGAAACTTTGAGTGCAACAGCAATCTTGTATAAGTCTTTAAATCTGAACCTGATAGTGAACATGAACCTGTACTGTAGATATGTTAAAGCATGTTTATTATTTGAACATTTGCAAAAACTATTTAGTTTTACTTAATTTAAAACTTATTGACTTTTCACAAAGTAATGGTAAAGGTAATGCATTACTTTACTCATGTAATGGTAAAGTAATGCATTACTTCAAAAAATTAAGTAAAGGTTATTGTAATGTAATGCCCAAATCCATGAAGTAATGGTAATGTAATGCATTACTATGCAATGTAATTTGCCCCTAGTCTGATCTCTGTATAATCCTTTTGTGTGGTTGTAACATATCTCAGTATACTTCTGTTTTCAGGTCGGACTCATCTCTTGCCAGTGGTTGGATACTCTATCGCTATCTCGACCAGTAACGTGTGGCGACTCAGCTCATCCTGTCTCAAGTTCCCCCTCAATGGGCCCCTTCCTTATGACAAGGTAAGACAGGGTAGTCACAAAGGAACGAATACAGAAGATGATGATGTAAAAAAGATAAATCAGTGCTGTCCTTGGTCGGTATTATGAACTAAGAAGGTGTATGCTTAACATTTTCTTTGATCTTCAGGAACTGTCAGAACCCCAGACTGGACTATTGCGCTATGTTCTGGAACAGCCTTACTCCAGGGATATGGTCTGTAACATGCTGGGACTCAATAAACAGGTACGTAACATGCTGGGACTCAATAAACAGGTACGTAACATGCTGGGACTCAATGAACAGGTACGTAACATGCTGGGACTCAATGAACAGATACATAACATGCTGGGACTCAATAAACAGGTATGTAACATGCTGGGACTCAATAAACAGGTACGTAACATGCTGGGACTCAATAAACAGATACGTAACATGCTGGGACTCAATAAACAGGAACGTAACATGCTGGGAGTCAATAAACAGGTACTAACATGCTGGGACTCAATAAACAGGTACGTAACTTGCTTGGACTCAATAAACAGGTATGTAACATGCTGGGACTGAATGAACAGGTACGTAACATGCTTGGACTCAATAAACAGGTACGTAACATGCTGGGACTCAGTAAACAAGTTCGTAACTTGCTTGGACTCAGTAAACAGGTATGTAACATGCTGGTCAATAAACAGGTATGTAACATGTTGAGACTCAATAAACAGGTGTGTGACATGCTCGGACTCAGTAAACAGGTATATAACATGTTGGGACTCAGTAAACAGGTATATAACATGTTGAGACTCAAAAAACAGGTATATAACATGTTGAGACTCAATAAACAGGTACATAACATGTTGAGACTCAATAAACAGGTGTGTGACATGCTCGGACTCAATAAACAGGTACATAACATGCTGGGACTCAGTAAACAGGTATATAACATGTTGAGACTCAAAAAACAGGTATATAACATGTTGAGACTCAAAAAACAGGTATGTAACATGCTCGGACTCAATAAACAGGTATGTAACATGTTGGGACTCAATAAACAGGTATGTAACATGCTCGGACTCAATAAACAGGTATGTAACATGCTGGGACTCAATGAACAGGTACGTAACATGTGGGGACTCAATAAACAGGTACGTAACGTGCTGGGACTCAATGATCAGTACGTAACATGCTGGGACTCAATAAAGTGGTATGTATGGTGCTGGGACTCAATTAACAGGTACGTAACCTGTTGGGACTCAGTAAACAGGTATGTAACATGCTGGGACTCAATAAACAGGTACGTAACATGCTAGGACTAAGTAAACAGGTAAGTAACATGCTGGACTCAATAGACAGGTACATAACCTGCTAGGACTCAATAAACAGGTACGTAACATGCTAGGACTCAATAAACAGGTACATAACATGCTGGGACTGAATGAACAGGTACGTAACATGCTGAGACTAAATAAACAGGTCTGTAACAAACTGGGACTTAATAAATAGGTATGTTACATGCTGGGACTCAATCAACAGGTACGTAACATGCTAAGACTCAATAAACAGGAATAAAGTGGTATGTATGGTGCTGGGACTCAATTAACAGGTACGTAACCTGTTGGGACTCAGTAAACAGGTATGTAACATGCTGGGACTCAATAAACAGGTACGTAACATGCTAGGACTAAGTAAACAGGTAGGTAACATGCTGGACTCAATAAACAGGTACATAACATGCTAGGACTCAATAAACAGGTACGTAACATGCTAGGACTCAATAAACAGGTACCTAACATGCTGAGACTAAATAAACAGGTCTGTAACAAACTGGGACTTAATAAATAGGTATGTAACATGCTGGGACTCAATCAACAGGTACGTAACATGCTAAGACTCAACAAACAGTTACGTAACATGTTGGGACTCAATAAACAGGTGTGTAACATGCTGGGACTCAATAAACAGGTACGTAACATGCTGGGACTCAATAAACAGGTGTGTGACATGCTGGGACTCAATAAACAGGTACGTAACATGCTGGGACTCAATAAACAGGTATGTAACATGCTGGGACTCAAGAAACAGGTACGTAACATGCTGGGACTCAATAAACAGGTACTTAACATGCTGGGACTGAATGAACAGGTACGTAACATGCTGGGACTGAATGAACAGGTACGTAACATGCTGGGACTCAGTAAACAGGTACGTAACATGCTGGGACTCAATAAACAGGTACGTAACATGCTGGGACTCAATAAACAGGTACGTAACATGCTGGGACTGAATGAACAGGTACATAACGTGCTGGGACTCAATAAACAGGTACGTAACATGCTGGGACTCAATTAATAGGTACGTTACGTGCTGGGACTCAATTAATAGGTACGTTACATGCTGGGACTCAATAAATAGGTACGTTACGTGCTGGGACTCAATAAATAGGTACGTAACATGCTGGGACTCAATTAATAGGTACGTAACGTGCTGGGACTCAATTAAATAGGTACGTAACATGCTGGGACTCAATTAATAGGTACGTAACGTGCTGGGACTCAATTAATAGGTACGTAACGTGCTGGGACTCAATAAACAGGTATAGAATCAGACTTCTATTCTGAACAGACCTTTTTTGTTTTGTGTACCATAAAGTGAAGTGTATAGCACACACCTGTGTGTCATATGCACTCACAAAGTTGGGTGTAAAATGCCGAATAACCGTTGTTACTATGTATAATGCGCACCATAAAAATGAAGAAAACGTCAAATGAGATTTTTTTTAAAATCACTGTTGTGTATGGGGTGATAATGTTTTCCAAGTGCTTAGAATTAAGTCATATGCATGTATATTAAACCCAAAACAACTACAAAAGTAATGCCTTTATTGATCATTAATTCAATGCTTGGATAATTTTTAGTACATAAACCTTGTGAAGAAATGTTTGTATGTCATATATTGTCAGTATCAATAATTCAATAGCTATCAATTCGCTATAGGCATAAACTGCAGTGGGTTGGGGCAGTTTACACTTTATGGAATGAAGCGGTTTAATATATAAAATTGTAAACTTTTTCAACACAATTTATATGAGTATAAATTTCCCTGATCTATCCCAAAATTTGGAAACTGGCAGACATTTTTTGGACAAGCTAAGAGAAAACCCAGACACATATTTTTTTTTTTTTTTTTTTCAATATTTATATATTTATTTATTCACCAATCAAGGGCCCTCAGGGGGCATATACTTAAAAAAAATAATATCATGATCATAACAAATAATGAATGAAATAATAGCCCAGAATGTCCAGGTTCATATATATCTCCAAGATTAAGTTAGGTACACATATCTGTACATAAAATTGCTTAAAACCTTAGAAAGCTAGGTTTTTTTAACCATTTATTAATGAATACATTGATTTTGTATGCATAATAACAATAATCATGAATATATTTTTACTCGATATCAAACTTATTTCACACACAAAGAAAAGCTGAAAAGACATCATGTAGCACAGGAGCTTAAACAGTATCTAAAACAATTGACTTCGATCGCTTAGGTCGTTCTCTGTGTATACGATACATCCTGATTAATTATTATCAAAATTATTATATATGCTAGACACAACAACACAGGTAGACTAGCATATTCACACATCCCAATCACACAAGTGCCACAGGTAAACTGCAATGCCGATCCCAAATCCCGATTTTGATTGGTTGGCCTAGAAGAAACTGCACGAGATATGATATTCCGTGCTTCCATTCTATCTTAATTTTGGTTTTGTACTAATTTATCGTATTTACAAAGTAGTAATGGTCGACCCTCGTCTTCTTTCGGTAATTCTAAAACTCTATAGGACGGCGTTCTGTCTCTGGTTTTTATATAAGCTTTCGCCAGTTTATGGATGGTATTTTTACGCACAGGGAAACCAAGTTCTGAAGAAAAAAAATGTCTTTTGTTTTTCCCGCTTTGGCGTTTTCGGCAATTTGAAAGAATCAGTAATAAATTCACACAGTTCTTTTTCTGGATCAGGTAGAAACTTGTCACATTTTCCATTTTTTTTTTTTATAAAGTTTACGATCGACATTATGACATGTCCATGCATGTACTACACCTCGGGAAGAATGACTAAATTTTTACCTGTATACCTGAGTTAGAAACCAATGCTGTTGTAATTACATGCTTCAGTGACCACAAAATATACTTGCTATAGTCTGTCCCAAGTTATTGTTTCCATCACTTTTTGAGGATTTTTGATAAAAATACACATACCTGTGAAAGAAATGCTGTTGAAATCAATAAAAGGGAATATATCCAAGATATCTTCAATGACAAATTATCATTTTTCATTCATAAAAGTTCACAGGAATGAAAACAAATTTCTTACAGAGATTTATAATGGGAGATGTTTACATCTTTTCTCCATTCGGAAGTACTCGGGACACCTCACGCAATTTTTCATCGTTATCATCCAGGCTTAATCATGGCTGATGCAATGCAAAATTCCATAGACTTTCTATTTTGGAATGTGTATTGAAATCTGAAGCGGTAGAGGGGGCATTTCAAACATGTTATCTGATCATTTTTCATATTAGTGGATGTCTTGAACATAGTGTGAGCAGAAAGGTATTTATATTTATCAAAATATCAAGCAAAAATTGGTGAAAGCAAAAACTCAGGACAGAGCATAGTAATTTAGGTGTGGATCTAACAAAATATTTTAACTAGCACATTTTTTTAAATACATGTGCGCTAAAAAAATTTATGCTAATGTATTGGCACTTGCAATTGCAATAAAATATGCATGCACAAAATTTTCTCGTTTTACAGTATCTTATAAGAATCAAAACGAATTTTCAATGTCTTGCCATGACACAAAACAGCAAATTCACAGAACGCTACAGCTGCTTTAAACCCTTCCTCACAACCTGCATCCATTTTTAGATGTTTTTAATGTGCAGCTGATGAGTCAAATAATAATTGAAGAATGAACATGCCCATAAACATCTCTAGTTAAATGTGAGTTGTGTTATCGTGATACACATTTTATGTCGTCAAACATAAATAAACAAATATTAAGTCCCAACCCCTTATCGATCGAATATGCCACCCAAATATGAAATACCTTCCTGTGCCCCTGAATCCAACTGAATTAATGAAACATTTACATGTACTAATGCATAGCTGTTCCTACTATATCCTGAATTCTTCTTTGTAAAGCGTTTTGTGCTTGTTGTAGTGGATCCTGTGTGGGTGACTGTTGGTATGAATATTGTGACTGTTGGAATGAGTATAGAGCAGCCTGGAGGTTCCCTGTGATCTGTTGACAGATCCCCAGGATCTCCCAGGAGATATCTCTGAATAGATCACGTACATACAGTCCCTGATCATAGTGGACTAGGACCTGTAGCTTATCTAGAGCTGCTTGTGATAATGTTGTATCAATGTGTCTGTAACACAAGAATTCTAGAAAGAGTAACAGTACAAACACTGGGATATCTAATGTAGCCCCCCTGTTCTGTAGAGTAGACTGTTGTTCTGGTATTAGTTCATTGATATAACAGATTCTGGTGTCAAGACTGATATCCCATGCCACAGCCTGTCTGATCTTTGTAGACAAGGACTGTCCCCCTACAGCCTCAGTATACCTCTCTCTGTCTACACATCCATTATACATCAGATATGGCTGTGCTAACTTGACCTTTGTCATCTCTATAACAGATAAAGCTTCCCTGTATCTGAGTGTCTTGTAATAATACATGGCAATGTACAACATGTCAGAAACACATCCAAACCTTGCTGCTAATTTCAGCATGTGATGGGATATTTTGTCTGCAATATACATATGTTTGTTAGCACCTATGTTAGTGTACATGTTGTGTAATACAAAAGCAGTGGTCTGAAGGTTAGTGGCTGTAAATGTCCGTAACATGACAACTTGATTGTGTGTCAGGGGCGAGTTTAACAACTGTTCTATTGTATATTCTGGTATAATTTCTGTAGATAAGATAGCATTACTCCTTATCTCTTTAAAACGTTCTTCATCATAGTCAACTTCAGGCTTCAAAAAATTCTCATTTATACAAACAAAAGCTCTAGGATTGTACAGGACATCAATGATGTAGGACCTGATAGAGGGACTCTGTAACAGACAGGCCAGACCTTTCTTGTATAATTCATGTAACTGTAGGAACAATCTGTTTTGTGCTGAGCCATGGACCTTTGTCAGAAACAGGTTGTTTTGTGGGATGAAAAAGTTAGGACAGATCCCCTTATACACCCATATAAGGAGGAGTTTAAAGCAGACCCAGAAACCGACCAGGAGATTTTGTGGACACCAGTGGGGTAGTGTGTTTTGTTGAATCGCCCAGAAAATGGTTGTCTTCATGTGATAGGAACACAGCAGTTCATTGGTTTCTTCTGATTGTTGATTTATAACTTCTTTTAGGAAATGTTTTAACAATCCATAAGTCAAAAACTGGCTGTGGTTCATTGCATACACACATTTCTGTTCTGCCTGAGAAAAAGAAAATCTCCACTCATTATGTACATGGGACCCTAGTGGGTGTCCTATTGCTACAAAGTGACATCCATTTCTGACAATTTCATCAACAACTTCAGGATCAGGCCATGAGTGACATCTGTCTATCCATGAAGAGGCAGACGGAGGCCAAAAGTCACAAATATAACAAAAGGCCATATCATATTCTAGTCCCTCTCCTATGTTACCTCCGACTATACCACTACCACAGGGCCCATGTTCAGTAAAATTATGCAGTAATGCTGAACAATATAACTGTCTGTGTATAGAACTAGATATATAGACTTTGTCATTCATTCTGACACCTGTTAAAAGAACATCCATGACATATTTATCTGTTGTTGGTGTCATTACCTGAAGTAAAGTAAACCCTGGTGGACTCTCAGAACTGTCAGAGAGAATCAGTGTTGTATTGGCTGTGTTGTAATACACAGACTGAGACATGTCCATGATCACTCGATAGCTGTTTGGCCATAACATAGTATCAATATCTGATCCCCTCAGTCTAAATCCTTCTCTGTAACTTCCACTCACCATCCCTTTCACGAATATAACTTGTCTCCCCAATTTCTCCGTGATGACCCTTGTCACAATCTCCTTTATGTCTGCTGCCTCCCTCCTGAATGCCACCTCTTGTGAAGTCCCCACTATATGACACATCCTCACAAACACTGACTCTGACATGTGCTGGAGGTTAAGTGATCTAGCAATAAAAATGTATTAAATGTTAAAAAAATCTTCTTTTCTACTCCCGTATATATTATTTAGAAAATCTAAATGCATGGTGATGATGTCCGTAGAGTCCTCAACTTAAATTATTATTATTATTATTATAACATTTATATAGCGCTAAATATAATAAAATTACTCTAAAGCGCTTTACATAATAAGTTAAAACTACACAATGAGCATACACAAATAAAATTGATTGAGTTATTATAGGCATATAAATCTATAAAAAGAGGTTTACATATAGAAAATAGGCTAAACAGTTTTTAAAATATTCATAAAACATTTTCAGCACAGATTAAAGACTGAAGATCTAATTATAAAATTGTAAAATTGTGAAATTCATGGTCCCTGGGTCAGGGGCTCAGACCCTAGGGCGGGGCCAATATGGCCTCATAGTGAAAATGTATTGATTTAATATTTATTACCCCGCAAAC
This sequence comes from Magallana gigas, assembly GCF_963853765.1. Classification (NCBI taxonomy): domain Eukaryota; kingdom Metazoa; phylum Mollusca; class Bivalvia; order Ostreida; family Ostreidae; genus Magallana; species Magallana gigas. Next base: position 4,285,006 of record NC_088859.1, read on the forward strand.
AAAGTTTAGGGGGGTATATTGGTTTCACCCTGTCCGTCTGTCTGTCTGTCTGTAGACGCAACTTTGTCCCCCCTATAGAATTTTTTATTACTGCATGGAACAGTTTGAAAATTTGTACATATGTTGAACATTATCTGAATATGTGCACCTGCAATTTTTTTGAAGATCAGACGAGATTTAATGATTTTATACCAGTTTTCATTTTCCATATTCTAATATTGTACACTAATGTTGAAAAGTAAGGGAGGTAATCCTTACAGATTTTATTAATTAATTAATAGTATTAAAACATTTATAAAAATACATCCAGATGGAGGTTTTTTTTGTTGTCTTTATGTCTTAATTAAGAAAAAAAATTATTTTTATAGGTATTCTATCAACTGACAGTTTTTGTTTGTCAATGATAAATTCTTAGGAGCTAATAAAAACATCAAAGACAAGTGTGGCTGAATTCATTTGTCCCAAGGGAGCCATTATCTGAGCCATGGTTCAAATGGAGCATGTGTTTAGGGGAAATTGATAATCTGTAAAATGGGTGATGGTTTTGGGGCTATTTTAAAACTGTTTCATGTAAACCACATGTTTCTATCATTATAAGGAAATAAATAATATCATTATTAATAAAAAAGTTAAACTACCGTATTTTTCGGGGCATAGGCCGGTATTTTTTTCCTCCGATGAGCGAGCCCCGGCCTATCCACCGGGATCGGCTATTCTTAGACTCAAAGTAAAAAAAAATTAACAGTAAAATATAAAATCCACTGTTTTTATCCGTTGTACTGTTGTAGCAATTTATTATGAGTGTTGGTTTTTTTTCATCCGTTTGAACTATTGTTCGATAGTTGTCCCGTTGATAATTTTTGTAATGACATCGTGAGTAATAAAATGTACAGTACTGTACAAGGTCTTTCTTTACAATCCCAATCAAAAGAATTTTTTCCCACGTTCGTGTATGAACCCTGGAAACTATTATTGCGTAGTAAAAAAGAAAACGAAACCGGGTAGAATGTAATATGACGGAATTTTGGTGAATTCTTCATGTCTGCGTTCGTAGGAATCACTGGTCTTGGGTGTAGAATAAATCAAATGCTATGTGTTTTTACAATTAATTTTCTGTTGGATGAAATAACGGTATTCTGGTGTCGTGTGTATATACAAAGGTGTGAAACCCGTGACTAAAACACAGCCTGGGGGCACATAGTGTACACCGTTACACTTCATTGCATTAACTGTGTTTTTAACATTACAACTTCTCTGCATAACGGCAAGTAATTAATTAATGGAAAGAACACAAATTAAATATTTTATGTTTGGTATTTCGTTTTCTCATTCATAGCGATTACGGGGGATAACTCTATTTGGATATGAAACCACGTGTTGAGCTAATGGACGCCATACCCCGTATTTACAAGTAGCTTTCAAAGTATAACTTGATTAAATGAGATTTAGCAATAAGGTATTAATAAAATATAAAAGGTTTGGTAAAATATTATACTTAGTTCTACCAGACAGAACCACGGAGGTTGGTGTTGCAATTAAATTTACACTATGTAAAATTACGATACACAACGATACACCGACGAATACGGAAGAGACCAAACAGCCACAAAACACAGATTGATTTTTAAAAATTGCTTGAAATATATATGTTAAGCAAATTTAATAACTTTAATTACTCTTTTGACTTTCTACATCGATAATTTGAAAGTATATACATGTACTTAATACGGTGACTTTCTTAATCAGCGGTCATACTTTCACTATAGTAATCATCGATTGAAAATCGGCTTATCCCCCAATTCGGCTAGTCTAAGGATTTATCTTGAATTTTGTCTAAAAATTAGCAATTCGGCCTATGCCCCACATCGACATATGCCCCGAAAAATACGGTATTTTTAGAAGTTGTTTAAGTTTATTAGTCAAGTAAATTGATGAAGTGACCCTATAGGGCATTAATTTAAATGAAATTCAAAATTACTGAATGCAGATATGATTGTAGTGTTTTGGCAATTTTAAAATTGTTTGTAATATTAAATTTTCTTTTTTACATATTTTTACATAGTATGGTAATTATAGTAATGTTTTGGGAGTTTATTGAATTTAACAAGCTCATCAAAGAAAATCATAGTCCTATGGGATCAATGTTCTGATATGGAGTTCCATTGTACCATAGGAGAAAGTGAGGAAAATTTGAAACAACTAATTGCATCTGTCAAGACTCTTATTAGAAAGATATTGAAAGTTTTATCAACAGAAGAGCATTGCTTGGCTACCGGTATTTCCATTTACTGCAAAGAGAGGGGTTATTGTCATTTTGTTGGTTTTTCTTTAAATCAATTCAATTAAAAATAAATTATCATCAGATACATACATTAAAAATAAATTATCATCATGCAGATACATACATTTGTAAATGTGTTACAGTAACTGTTATAGATATGAATTTACAGTGAAATTCTGACAATTTTGATTTTTCTTTGTTAACTGATTTTTTTTTTTACAATTACATGTATAGAATTTTTTTTTTTGGTAAGTGTTCCAAACCTTTATTATACAATTAAATTATTTGTCCCATTTGAAATTAGCCTTGCGGGGGTGTTAGTCCCATTAGGACAGTTCTAGTTTTTTCTGTACTATCACAGTCTTGGGAGATAAAGTCATGCAATGTTATTATGTATATAATGTCATGCTCTGGCCATGGGGCAGATTGACCACCCTCCTAGGTGGGACACCTGTCGATAAAGTACTTAATAATCAAAATACTTTCACCGTTTTAGAGTTTTTCAAATTTGACCAAAAAGTACGGTATATATGCTTAAAAATTTTTGGAAAGTCAAAAAATATAAAAGGCACAGTAAGATTTGAACTTATGACTTACAGATTCATAGCTAATGCTCAAACTGATTGCGCTACACTGTTAGGTGACAAGTTTGGGAGTGAACAAATTACTTAAATCATACTTGATTTTATTATTTATTTAGATAAGAATAGTTACAATTTGGAGATGTCCCTTTAAAAATTGATTCCCAGGATGAAAATGAAATTTTCAAATAACCATGGAAAATGTTTTACCCTAGAAACAACTCCTTTTAAGTAATGTACTTACATATTTGATGAGACTGACTCCATCTTATTTCTCCCAGCTAAATGTAAATTTCCTACAAAAATTTAATGTTATTAATATGTAGTTGAAATGCTTCAGTCATTTCTCTTGTCTCATGTTTGCAGATTTGTTTCTTTTTTCCATTTCCTTAGTTCTGCTTGCGAGTTCTAATTTATGTATCAATCTGGCAAAATTTCCCTTTTCCTGGAGTCTTTGCAAAAAATATCATTTCTATCATGATCAATCTAATTTGATTTTAACTAGTAAGAATTCATTACATATAGAATTCATTTTAAGCCTTATAATGTATAGGTTGGTTATTTGAGGGTGGTCGGTTATTTATCATCGAGTCGTTATTCACTGTTGGTCAATTATTCACTGTTGCTTGTTTATTTTTGATTCGTTACTCACTGTTGGTCGGTTATTTTTGATTTGTTATTCACTGTTGGTCAGTTATGAAGCCTTAGTACTATTCGTTTGTTATATATGTTGCTTGGTTATTGATTTAAGTTGGCTATTAGTTGTTTGATAATTATATATACTGTTGGTTGGTAATTAAATTACTTAAAACAAGCTGCAGTGGATGTAATTGTGACCACGCCCGGATGTCTGGTACATAACTAGGCGATGGTGCACGTTCATTTGGGGAATTAAGCTCAAGGGGAATAAGTAAATCAAGAATGCACAAAGTCCAAATGGCAGGATATGAGAAATGTTTATTAAAGATTGAATGTTAAATAATCCAATCTACACACGCAGGTAACAACATTAATGAGCAAGTCTTGTTCCTAACTGTAATTTAGAGGAGGGGCCTAAACAGATGAATTAGAAATTTGTCTCCTAACACTCTACATGATTTCCTAGCTTCGCCCTACATCCTTTCAGTCCGAAGTCTCAAAGCTAACTCTCTTCTAAAAGAACTAATGTACAAGAATTAATTTCTCTATGAATTGCCTAAGGTAAAGTTGTCACTTAGGGCTAATCAAATAAGTAAGTTATCAGTGTCATCCCTTTGATGTGAAGAAGTCAAAGTGGTTTTGTTTACCCTAACTAACACCTATGAGTGCCCAGTGTCATGAGCAGTGTCACTGACAATAAGGATTAACAATTACTGTGAAATCACTAAATATTCTAGGGGATTAAGAAATAAACAACAGCTTGGACAACCTTTAGAAATAAATAATAAGGAATGCTTTAGATGTCAATAAGGAATTGCTAAGTATGGGAACATATAAAATAAGAATAAAGTAAAATAAAGTAGACTATGAAAATATATGCTAAAAGTTATCAAAAGTGAAATGGATGTCATTTCACTGGTGATATAATGATTTTGACATGTTATTTACTGCTACATAATTGGAAGACATCCAGTGAACTATAATAGTATATATTTACATTCAGTGTATATTTCCCCTAGGCTTACGGAAATTTCCGATGTTAAATTTTCATGAATACACTTGGCTAATTCATGTGCCATGAGCACAAATATAAACGTCACTCTTCACTTGTTTTGAGTACATTTATTATTGTAAGATTGAATGAAACTTTCAATCTCACATAACCAATTTGATATGTACTTTTGAAAAACAATCATTAAAATTTATCTACTCCTTAATAAAAAAGATTTTTCTTCACAAAGTTTCTAGCACATTATTTTTTGTCATGGAAGCTAACTAAATAACATGATAGTATGGCTGTTTCATGTCTGTATCATACTCCTGACTAAGAGAGCAAATAATGGCTTTAAAGCAGTGATATACAATATGTCATACAAATAGACATCAGTAAGAAAACATAAATATAAGCATTGAATGCTTATTTTTGGATGTAAAGCGGTGTAGACATAATTATAAGACAAAAATTAAATACCACGCCTTTGCGTGGTATGATAATTTGTCTGCACGACAACATCCAAAAATAAGCAGTCAATGCTTAAAGAACAGCACGTTATAACAAATCATACAGTAAAACTTCCTTATAACAATATGCCTGAGGGACTTTGCTTTGTTATAAACTTATTACAGTTGAACTTCGATATCTCAAATACTAATATCTCGAATACAATAGATATGTCGATGTAATTTGTAAGTCCCAACCACTTATTTTTTAAAGTATTTTACCCTCCTTTATTTTTTAAGTATTTTACCCTCAATATCTTGAAGACTCGGATATCTCGAATGTTTAAAACAGTCCATTCTAGTTCGATATAACGAAGTTTGACTGTAGGGATATTATTTAGGTTCACAGTACATGTACATTACATTATAAAGCATCAGTTTATTACAAGTGTGTTCGCAGTAAGCTTGTTTTACTGTATTTGGGGAGGTATGCCCTATTTGAAACTATAACTTTAGCCAGTAACGAATATGCTACTGAAACAGATTGTCAACATAACTTCTCTTGAAATGCTGATCAAAATTTCGAAAATTTTAGAGGTAATTTAGGACATATCCTGTAGATTTGCATATTTTGACAAAAATTCTTAAGAATTTTGTCCTCATTTATTTATGCATGAATTGCTGTTCATTTAAGACAGCAGTTTAAAAAGTTTTTATCATTGCTGTTTATTACTTATATTTACGTTGGAAAAAGAGAAATCATTCAGAACTGTTAAAATTGCAGAGATTTTATGTCTACAATAATCCAAGCATCAAGCTATGATCATTGTAACATCATAAAAAAAGGAAACATATCGCGGTATTTTCAAATGTAAATATTATGTATAGCATTGTCAAGGAATATGTATGTACGTGGGTTTGTGAGCTTGATCTACTGTTGATTATTGTTTATTGTTGTTATATTCAATAGTATAGACTATAAAACCCTATAGACGAGTAGTCATCAAATTGAAATGTTAGCTCATCTAAAAAATATTGACCAGTAAACTGTTTTAAAATATTGACCTGCTAGGTATAATATCAAGAGGATATTCCCACTAAGTGTTGGGTAATTTTTTGTTCCTCTGGGTCTGACATAATTAATGTAGCCTTCAACCCCAGTCAGTATCTGTATATAGTATTTGTAAGTTTTCATCTGTTGACATATTTACTGCAAGTTGTTATGTACCTTGAATTTGCTATGTGTAAACTTGACCATTGCATAGTATTGATGATTTTGTTTACCTTTGACAGGTATTGATGATTTTGTTTACCTTTGACAGGTGAAACAAAGGTGTGAGGTGTTAGAGGAGCAGTTGGTGGACCTGGTTGTCATGGCGATGGAAAGGTCCGAGAATGATGACGCCTCCAATGATGAATGCCTCAGTCAGTTGCTATGGCAGCATTTATCCAGCCAAGTCATTTACTTTGTGTTATTTCAGTTTGCCAGTTTTCCACACATGGTTGTGTCCCTTTATGAGAAGGTAAACAAAAGGTTCTTGGATAGATTTAAAAGTGACGATTCTTTATATAACAATATACTATGTACATGTAATGATTGAAAATACTCTAAACTTCTGCAGCTGAAGGGCCGTAACCTGAACAAAGGGCGAGACCATTTGATGTGGGTCCTTCTACAGTTTATATCGGGCAGCATTCAAAAGAACCCGGTCAGTCAGCTAACATAGATTAACTTGTGTTTATTCTTAACATTCTAAAAGAAAAAAAGATTCTCCATCTAAGATCTTGAAAGTTAACAAGAAATGCATTCTGACTTGTCAATATGCATTGAGCGCACATTTTTTCACTTAAATAGATCGTAATGATTCCGTCTTATCTTATTATTTGTGGCAAGAGCTGTCTTATTTCAATAGAGCATGATAATTCTGGCTTATCCAACATGTGATATTGTGTATGTTTGACAGCTGAAGGAGTTTCTGCCCGTGATGAAGCTGTATGACTTGCTGTATCCTGACAAGGGGATGATCCCAATGCCAGACGTCACCAAGGCCCAGTCAACCCACGGCGTGGCTGCCACCTGTATCTGGATCCACCTCAATAAGAAGGCCCAGACGGACACCATCAAACCGCCTCGCCCCACCCCACACGCCCTTCAGGAACACTGCGAGTAGGTCATGATCACTGATAACTGTAAAAGAGGTCATTGACACTAGTTGTCAAGTACAAGTTAGCAACATTTGACAATACATGTACTCTTAGGTATAAAACAGCTCGTGAAAACCACTTAGACCAACCATATTCTTTAGATTTGCTCTCCATTATGTGGCAATAAATATACAGGATTAAAAGAAATCTTTCTTTGTTTCAGGTTTTTGAAGCAGAGTTTGAACAACAAGAATCTGTCACTGAATGACTACAAGATAGCCCTCCTGTGTAACGCCTGTAAGTACTTTATCAGTACAGGTTAGTTCTCCAAAGAGATTTGTCCATTTTAAAACAGAGATATTTCAGTAATAGCTGTGCTATGTCATTACAGACAGCACAAACAATGACTACTTCAACCTGCCAATGGGGAAACTGGTGGAGAGTATCTATGGCGACAGTAAACACACAACATTGTTGCCAGGCAACATAGTGGCCTCTGCTCCGACTCAGCCTCTAGCCATGAGCCTCCTAGATTCCCTGACAGTTCACGCCAAAATGAGGTTTGTCACTTTTTCAGATTACTTGATTTGAATTATGAATTGAAAAAAAGGATTTTATGGAAGAAACCTGTGTTTTTCATTTATGATTGAGCTTTGCAAACCATAATACAGTGTTAAGAGAAATAAGTTTAATAGACTTAGTATGACTATTCTTCATGGTAAATAAGATTCATGAACTAGATGAATTTATTTTCTTTTGAACAAAATATCAAGTGTCTTGCAGACATTAAAGCTCACACAGAGTTTTAGCATGTGTTGTCTCTCTTTTAGTTTAGTACAATTCACTATGTAATTTCTCTCTTTTAGTTTAATACACCTATGAGTTCACTGTGAAATTTCTCTCTCTTTCAGTTTAATACACAGTAAAGTCCACTGACATTTCTCTTTCTCTTTTAGTTTGATACACAGTAAAGTTCACTGACATTTCTCTCTCTTTCAGTTTAATACACAGTATAGTTCACCGTGTGATCAAGCAGGCCAAATCTAAGGCCACCATAGCACAGTCTCCGGCCCTGATAGAGACGTACAGCCGACTGCTTGTTTACATGGAGATTGAATCTCTGGGGATAAAAGGATTCATCAGTATGTACAGTAACAGAAAGTCATGGGTGAATGTTACCAAAGAACTTATTATAAATTTGTAAATATTTAAATTTAAAAGACTTATGGAATGCTTCCAGTAACATAAAATGTACTGCAGATTCCTTATTTAACAAGAGGAATTAATATTTGGGTAAACTTGTAAGACACAACACTCGCTAATTTTAAAATATTGCTTTTATTTTTCAGTCAGCTTTGAACCATATGAAAATATAATGAAAAAACTATTGTCGCAATTCAATTCTAAACAGCATAATCGCGGAATTAAGTACATGTACTCGCGTAAAATTAGGAATGTACGGTATTTAGAGTTACTGATTCACACTTCTTTCAATATAAACAGCAATTTAAAAAGGTCACCGGAAGGGCTTCTCAGTAGATTTGATCACGTACCAACTTCATATCCTGGTGAACTTTTTAACATTGCTGTTTATTACTTATTAGGGCCCCGCAAGGATTTGCGGGTGCCCTATAGTAATCACTCTGTCTGTCCGTCTGTCACTCTTCCATCCACAATTTTTTTGTTTTTTTTCTAATAACTTTTTTATGGTTGCCCAATCAAGTTCAAATTTGGTATGGTAGTTCAGTAGACAGAAATACATATTTTGATGCTAAGTTTGGTTCTCTATGTCTTCTGGTTTGGAGCTGGGGTGGTGGGGTAGATTCCTTAACTATGCATAAGAATGAATGGGCAAAGAGAGATAACTGCTGAGAATGTTACCATTGTATATACTTGGAAGGCTGTGCAATATTTGTCCTTTGGGATTAATTAACCTTCCACAGGAAGAAAATACTAAGCTTTATCTTTATCTGTCACATTGAGATTAATTACTGCACTGCCTGTGTCTGCAAATGAACTTTGTTTTGAAGTTAAGGTCAATATTGAATGATGTGTAGTATTGTGTACATTCTTTGAAATATGGATTTAAAATATAATATTCATACTTTATTTTGGTTAAAATACCGTACACAATGATTTATGATAATTTTATTGAATTCTAAAATCAAGATATGTATTAAGATATCCTTTTTCACTATTTTATTTTTTAATTATTTATTTTATTTTTTTCTGCCTTAATGCTGTTAATTTTAACAGGTAATCAGATAATAACCCCATTCTGTTATTTCTGAAAAAAAAAATCTTATTGTAAATTTAGAAGAAAAGAATGAGAGAGCAGAACAATTAATCCCCTGGGATTAATTATCTTGCCTGCTGCAGAAAATTTAGAGGCTTATCTCTATCAGTCATATGAAGATTAATGAACACCTTTGTCTGCAACTGATGTTTGTTTAGAAGTTGAGGTCAACCCTGGGTGATACAATGTATTTGCATTCACTGAAGGCTTGCATTTTATAAAACACCTGTTTAAATCTTTTTTAAATACACATTTAATTTAGTTTTTAATTTAGTTTTTTTTATAAGACATCAGGTTATCCCTGTTTTATGCAGATACAAGGTTACTATTTAGACTTTTTGGACATTCAGGAATTACAGACCCTGAAACGTGCTACTACACCAGTTGCACGGTACGGTACGTTTTGTTTTGTGAACGGTACGGTTTGTTTCTTGCACGGAACGGTATGGTTCGTTTTTGAGGTGTAGTAGCACGTTTCAGGGTCTGTATCTTGAAATTTTAAAAATACAGTTGTTACTAAAAAAATTCATATTTTTTTTAAAAATGTAATCAAATTAAACTCTCATTCCATGAGCTGCACCCTTTTATTTTTACCCCATTTATTTCTCATCGTTAATATAAAGAGGATGGAATTCAAAGTTTTTTTTCACTTCTCTATATTAATTGTCATAGCGGAGCCCTTCCTGACTGCCAGGTCAGTTTTCTAGTTTTTATGTTTGAAAAAGACAAATCGTTCAGAACTGTTAAAATTACCTACATTTTATGTTTACAATAATGCAAGCAACAAGCGATAAGCGCGTGCTATGAACATTGTTACGTCTTGAAAAAGTTCGTATAGAATTGTACGTTTTTGCTATTCTATAGGATCATATAAGGAAATGTATTTGCAAATGTAAATATTCATATTTTGCTTGTACATGTATTGAGTTGAAACGTATTCAAGTTTGTGAAAAATGGGCAATTATAGATTAATTTAATCTTAAATTGTAAGTTTTGTTGTAAGGTTCTCTCAGTTTTGAAGAGTTAAGTAAACTTATTTAGAGTTCATGTGGTGCTGGGTTTTTTTTAATTATATACATGTACATGTATTTGCTTGCTTTTTGTTATTTGTTTTGTATTCTTCCTTGATTTTCTATTTTGAGATATATTGAACTGTTGGAATCCATGTCCTGGATTTCCCAGAAAAAAATTTGATTATTTAATAATTGATCTGTAAGGGAAGGAAAAACCCTAAATGTATTTCAACTATGGCATCTTTATTGTTTTGATTGCAGCTCAATATAAATTATTTGACTTTTTAAAATTTTGAATTGTGTCATATTGAATAAACTTCAATCTTTAAACTTCTTCTTTAAACTAAAAAAGAACTAAAATTGAACATCTGTTAATTAATTTCTTCTATCATTTTATCTTTCAGAGTATAAAAATATTTTTGTTAAAGAAAATGAAAAATTTTCTTTATCATATTACTAGCTTGATCAAATCTTTGCATATAATATTGAAACATATAATATAATAGGATTTCTGATACTTGTTTAGGGGTGTGAGGTACTTGTCAATAGCTGACTTTTGCACTCTTTATCCCTTTAACACCATACTAGGACTGGCCCCTTGAACTCCTTTATAAAAGTTTTCTTCCATTTAAATCTTATTTACAATTCCGGAATCAAGTGTTAACCTTGTATTCCATTATTCCATCTGCCCACATATGATCATTCTGTCACTTTCTCATTACATTTATTTTTAGAATTTTTTTACAATTCATTCTGGTTTTATATTGGCTTTGCAGATGACTTCCTCATCGAACTATTTTTGCTTTTTAAATTGACCTAGTTTTAGTAGAATGATAATTCCTGGAATTACAAAATGTTTTTTGAAACCTTCAAATACATTGCTATTGTGGTCACATGAACAATTTTTGGCTTCCCTTTGATAACATAGCCTATGAATGCAGTGTTTATTATCCTGTTGTTTTAGCAGGGATATTATACAATTAATAATTATAGCACTGTATATAAGATGTAGCTACAAGATTTAGGCTTTTATTTAATTAGATAGAATGTAGAAGAATTTCACAGACAAACTTTGGGTAATTAGATGTAATGACTGTTGATTGATTGTCTGACAGGTCAGTTACTGCCCACTGTGTTCACACACAATGCTTGGGGCATCCTCCACACACTGCTGGAGATGTTCAGCTACCGCCTGCACCACACACAGCCCCACTACCGCATACAGCTGCTGAGCCACCTACACCACCTCAGTCAGTCCCCGCAGACCAATCAAAACCAGCTACAACTCTGGTAAGTCAACCAGAACCAGCTTCAACTCTGGTAAGTCAACCAGAACAGCTCCAACTCTGGTAAGTCAACCAGAACCAACTACAGCTCTGGTAAGTCAACCAGAACCAGCTACAAATCTGGTAAGTTGACAAGGACCAGCTACATTTCTGGTAAGTAAAACAGAACCAGCTTCAGTTCTGGTAAGTCAACCAGAATCAACTTCAGCTCTAGTAAGACAACAGGAACCAGCTACAACACAACCAGAACCAGCTTCAGGTCTAGTAAGGCAATCAGAACCTACTAAAGCTCTGTTAGGTCAACATAAACTAACTTCAGCTGTGGTAAGTCAAACAGAACCAACTTCAACTCTGGTAAGTCAACCAGAACCAACTACAGCTATGGTATTAAAGTCAACCAGAACCAACTACAGCTGGGTAAGTCAACCAGAACCAACTACAGCTATGGTAAGTCAACTAAACTAATTGCAACTCTGGTCAGTAGTAGGTAATATACAATGACATGATACTATGTATTTTATTCAATGTATAATTTTTTCATGAAATTCTTTCAACTTTAAGGTTTTTCAAGATTTTGCTGTAAATTGTCCTTACATACTCTATCCTTATCTCCAGACACCTTTAAACTTTATACTTGCATTCCTTACGGGATTCCTTTAGCTGCCTCTCTAGTCTATTTACTTTGTCCTCAGTATGGAAAGCACAGCCCTCAGGTTGATCACAGGACTTGGGAGTTTTGAGGTTCAACCCCAGCTGTCCCGAATATTCAATGAACCAGGGAGGCCGGGGTTCTTGTCCAATGAGTCAGAGGAACTGAACAGGGTGCTGGTCCTCACCATAGCCCGGGCCATGCATGTCACAGGTCAGGATTTAAATAAATCAAGTCATAGGATCTAATTTTATTGTGTCAAATGTGATATACAGATAAATGTAGTGTATTTTTGAAGAGGAGTGTTGTCAAATAATCAGAACTGTAGTATTAAAGATTAGGTATAGACTCATATTAATTTAAACGGTGCTATTAAGTTTGTTTAATTCCTAATGACTTGATTATGCATTGAAATTTTCTAGATAAAAGATGATAGAATAGTAGAGAGTAGATTTCTAATAATTTATTTTATACATTTTGAGAGACTTTCTTTTATTGAAGGTGTGGACAGTTTTTCCTCCACCTGGCCGAGAGAAATTCTGAACCAGATCATGGCTAACACGCCCCACAACTGGTCCCCCAACACACTAGCTAACTTCCCCCCGAGTCTGGCTGAGTTTTTCCAGGCCCAACCCCAACACAGAGACGACAAAAACACGCTCAAACGCAACGTGGAGGCCGAGTATAAAAAGTGGAAAAGTGAGTAAAGTTACTGATCCATGGTTTATAAGGACAATTACAGCCACTTCTACAGGCACCAAGAAAATGACATCATAGCTCACTAATGTAATCTGAAATTATCATTATTTAAAGTACATATACTAATTAACTGTTGATTTGTTCTGACAGCCATGCATGGCCAATGAGAATGACATCATAGCTCACTGTTGTAATCTGACATTGTTTATAGTACATATACTATAATTGACTGTTGATTGATTCTGACAGCCATGGCCAATGAGAATGACATCATAGCTCACTGTTGTAATCTGACATTGTTTATAGTACATATACTAATTAACTGTTGATTGATTTTGACAGCCATGGCCAATGAGAATGACATCATAGCTCACTTCTCCATGCAGGGCTCCTCCACTGTGTTCCTGTGGTAAGTAGTATACTGACCTTCATTCAATTTATAGATCAAAAGTCAAGGTCGGTGTAAAATTTTTGTCAAGAGCATATTTTCTATTCCCTTGGTCAGTCTGGCTCAACCCTGTTTTCATTAAATATCTGTTGATAATGGTTGTGCAGTGACTCTACTGTATTCCTGTTGTGAGAAGTATGCTGACCTTCATCCAATTTTCAAGATCAAAGGTCAAGGTCAAATTATCTCCATGTAAAATCTTTTCCCAAAGCATACTGTATACAAAAAAATATTTGACCCCATTTTATTTTTGCTCCTTTCGCCATCGTCAGCAGGCAAATTAAAGACTGAGTGAATTCAAATTTCTCATATTGTCTCTCTTTTTATACAACTGTGTCTGGGGGAAATTCAAGACTGGGCAAAATGGTTTGCAAGTGTAGAAGGGAGATAATTATATGAGAGGAGAATAACCCTGTATACAGTATTTTGTCTCCCTTTTTTCTTACTTTTCACTGATAAGGTGCTTGTGAGAAAAGAGTTGGCCTTGAACCAATTTTCAGCATTCTGTCTATAGTAAAAAAAAGAGAAAATGCAAATCAATTATTTAATTTCACTTTGAAACAAACCTTCTGTAGTACAGTACAATGCTCCCTCATGTCATTATGCCTGGCCATCGGATATCTGTACAACATTTTCATGATTAGATCTACAAGTTTTTTAAAACTTAAAAGTACTTTGATCTTAGTACACATGTTCGTTATATTGTGTAGTCTCCTGTTAGAGGAGAACACCATTTTAAATGGTTACAGTCTCAATGATTTCCAGGTTAAACTGATTTTTAAATGTGGATTCAGTATGGTAGATTTCTCAGATACAAAATTTAAATTGAAAAAAATACTTTAAACAGTATGTACAACTAATAGGGTGATATATTTTAGGATTGGATGAATACACTGTATGTGAAATTTATGAATACTATTAGCAAGCTTAAGTGTTTATGATTTTTGGTGTTTTTCAGTATTATATGGAAGAATTTGCTGGAAGAGAATAGAGGAATAACACCCATAGCATACAAGTAAGTTAAGTAAAGAATTACATGGTCAACAAGTAATAAAATACAATACATGTACCTCTCTCACAAAAAACAAAACTTTTAAAAATATCTCACAGAAAGTTACTAGATCTATTACAGAGGAATGTAAGCTTAGATGGGACATTGACTTATATTATGTAACTTAAGGGTTTTGGATCGCCTGGGACCTCGGTCTGTCTCAGCACATTTACGGACGTTTTCTGATTACATTGTCTCGGAACTCAATCTGAATTCTGCTGGAGGACAGCATTTCCATAAGGTAAGGGAAAGTCAGCTTTTTAGTTTACATGTGTAAACAGTAACTGAATGTTTTTTAATAAAACAAATATAGTTTATGATTTCAATTTTTTGTGCAAATAATTTATAAACTAATAAGGGCACAATTTTCATCTTTCTCTTCAGGCTATTGACTCCTTGAATGAGATGGTATGGCGGTACAACATTGTAACTATTGACCGGCTCATTCTGTGTCTGGTAAGTACTTGCATCCCTACAGCAGGGCTAGAATAGTCAGATCCCTACAGCAGGGCTAGAATAGTCAGATCCCTACAGCAGGGCTAGAATAGTCAGATCCCTAAAGCAGGGCTAGAATAGTCAGATCCCTAAAGCAGGGCTAGAATAGTCAGATCCCAACAGCAGGGCTAGAATAGTCAGATCCCTAAAGCAGGGCTAGAATAGTTAGATCTCTAAAGCAGGGCTAAATAGTTAGATCCCCAAAGCAGGGCTAGAATAGATAGATCCCTAAAGCAGGGCTAGAATAGTCAGATCCCTACAGCAGGGGTAGAATAGTCAGATCCCCAAAGCAGGGCTTGAATAGTTAGATCCCTACGCCAGGGCTAAAATAGTCAGATCCCTACGCCAGGGGTAGAATAGTCAGATCCCTAAAGCAGGGCTAGAATAGTCAGATCCCTACAGCAGGGCTAGAATAGTCAGATCCCCAAAGCAGGGCTAGAATAGTTAGATCCCTAAAGCAGGGCTAGAATAGTCAGATCCCTAAAGCGGGGCTAGAATAGTCAGATCCCTAAAGCAGGGTTAGAATAGTTAGATCCCTAAAGCAGGGCTAGAATAGTTAGATCCCTAAAGCAGGGCTAGAATAGTTAGATCCCTAAAGCAGGGCTAGAATAGTCAGATCCCTAAAGCAGGGCTAGAATAGTTAGATCTCTAAAGCAGGGCTAAATAGTTAGATCCCCAAAGCAGGGCTAGAATAGATAGATCCCTAAAGCAGGGCTAGAATAGTCGGATCCCTACAGCAGGGCTAGAATAGTCAGATCCCCAAAGCAGGGCTAGAATAGTTATATCCCTAAAGCAGGGCTAGAATAGTTTGATCCCTAAAGCAGGGCTAGAATAGTCAGATCCCTAAAGCAGGGCTAGAATAGTTAGATCTCTAAAGCAGGGCTAGAATAGTCAGATCCCTAAAGCAGGGCTAGAATAGTTAGATCTCTAAAGCAGGGCTAAATAGTTAGATCCCCAAAGCAGGGCTAGAATAGCTAGATCCCTAAAGCAGGGCTAGAATAGTCAAATCCCTACAGCAGGGCTAGAATAGTCAGGTGCCTACAGCAGGGCTAGAAAGTCAGGTCCCTACAGCAGGGCTAGAATAGTCAGATCCCCAAAGCAGGGCTAGAATAGTCAGATCCCCAAAGCAGGGCTAGAATAGTCAGATCCCTAGAGCAGGGCTAGAATAGTCAGATCCCTAAAGCAGGGCTAGAATAGTTAGATCCCTAAAGCAGGGCTAGAATAGTCAGATCCCTAAAGCAGGGCTAGAATAGTCAGATCCCTAAAGCAGGGTTAGAATAGTTAGATCCCTAAAGCAGGGCTAGAATAGTCAGATCCCTACAGCAGGGCTAGAATAGTTAGATCCCTAAAGCAGGGCTAGAATAGTCTTTGAGGGGTAGACCCCTTATCTGATGTAATGTTTATGCTTTGAGGGGTGGACCGTCTATTTAATGTAATGTCTTTGCTCTATTTGGGCAGGCCCTGAGAAATGTGGATGAGGATGCCAGGCTGTGCTACCTCCTGATTCACATGCTGCTCCTAAAGCCCCAGGACTTCAAGTCCCGCGTGCAGGAATTTGTCAAGGAGGTAACAATGGAGTCTAGACAGTTGATGAATGCATAAAATTCTCACCCAAGGAATGTACATAAGAAAGATAAAGAAGGAATTTTGATAAGAAATGAAATTAACCTAATTCCATTTGTTTGACAAAGAAAAATTAAAATTGATACAAAGCATTTTACATGTTTATGTGCACTGACTTAATTTTTTTATTGAACAGAATTCCCCTGAGCACTGGCTTCAAAACAACTGGCATGAAAAACACATGGCTTTCCACCGGGTAAGTCACTCTGTGTATACATATTAGGACTACTGTCTTATTTATACATGAATGTTGTAAGACAAAGCTATGACGGAAAGACTAAGACTTAGTGAACACTTCAGTACTGTAGATAAAGGTAAAGATATTCGTATCTTGCTATCAATACCCCTATTATTTATATATAATAGATTTGATGTTTTTATTGTTAGAAATACCCGGAGAAGTTTTACTTTGAGGGTATCCAGGACCTGGGCAGTCCCATTCAGCACCAGTACCTGCCTGTCTACTTCGGGAATGTCTGTCTCCGGTTTCTGCCGGTGAGTGTTCTGTTCCATCTGTTAGAAAATGATATATTCACGTTTTGACGTTGGTGCATTGTGACATGTTTTATGACATGCAAACCAGGTTATACAAATTTAACTAAATTTTTTTATCCAATTAAATGCCCCGTTACAACCAGAATTAAATTATATCAAGATAAACCTAGTAAAACTTTGAGTGATAAAAAGAACTGAAATAAATAATATCTTCCTTTTAATCAGGGTTAACTAATATTCAAGTTTTAGCTAACAACAAGGTAACTTGGTAAGGCCAAAAAATTTAATCATTTGTTTCTCAGGCACCGCCGCATCAGTAAAATCATCGCCGCATCGAACTTTTTTATCGTTATTTTTCCGGATTTTTTTTATATCTTATCATTATCGGTTTTCTCTACTATGGAATCTATGTAAACAAACGCTCAGAACGAATGCTTGTCTCTGTCAGTGAAAAACGTATTTTATCTGAAACATCTACCCAGTGACCAACATAGGGGGCTACCTGGGCTAAATACAACTTTATGTAAATATAATTACCCACTTTGTGGTCGGTAACTTCGCCAGAATTTCCTCAGAAAGAGAGGTTGAAGTTGCCCTGTATTCTGAGTTCATGATCGTGAAAGTTAACTCCAAATGCAATAAAAAAAAATGATAATCATCTAATTCAAAAGATATTTTCATAGCCTAAGTTAACCCCTGTTGTGATTAATAACTAGCGACAATCTTATCTTCAGAGGTTATAAATAGGGTTGATGCAACCACATACTGTGCACTGAAAAGTTTATAACTTTAGGTACTGATATTACAATTAGTTGGTAACTTGTAATTAGTTAATAACTCTGCCATATTAGTGCTAAAATAATCATGAAACCGTTTGTCTACAGTTATCTTGAACTAAAAAATTCTGTACAACCAACTATATGACGGTTGTAATTGGGTCAAAGGGTTGGACTAATACCTCCAAAATACACTTAAACACATAGACTGATTTTATTTGTCATTTAGCCAACACAATTACGAAACATTTCAGCTACAAAATGTTTGAATACACATAATAAATTAAATTTTAAAAATTGGATAAGATTTTAAATTTTTTAGGAGTTGTTTTATTTTTAATTGACTTGCTTCTAATCAAATTCAAATTAAGGTTGAATCTGTGTATAGATGTATTATCATTAGCATTATGCCATTGTCAAAGAATAGAAGTATACCTGATTTCTCAAATTTCTCCCTATTTTTTTGTGAGGGAGAACTTCAGAAGTGAAGTCTCCCTAAACTAAGTTTGCTACGGGTTGGTCCCTCTTAACACAACCACTGAAATTTCTTTGTTATCTTCAGAAATTGAGGCCTCTGTGATATTGCATAGAAGCAGGAATAAAGGACACTTGTATTGTTTGAGAATTTTATGATGACTTATTTACTTTTCCTTGATTTCTGTCCCCAAGGCACTGAAGATTGATAAGAAAACACCCCCAAATGAATGCTTTATTTGATAAATTATTATATTGCAAATTCAACTAGTAAAATGCCATAAGAAGTCCCCTATTTCAGTTTAGACTTCTGTTTTTACTGTGGAGGGGAAAGATGGGCCGCAAAATGAAACAGGGGCATAAACCATTTGTCTTGTTTGTTCATCTGCAAAAACTCAACCTTATAAAAGGAAACGAAACAGTTTAAACTAAAAAGAAAAAATTAAAACAAATGTTTAAACTTTGCCAATGTATGAGCTTGATGAATATCTGCTGATGAGTACACAAATATATCATTTAATATGAGTTACCGTCATTGTAAATTTTGTCTAAAAATTAAAAAAAAATAAAAATAAAAAACCTGCCTGCCTCATCAAAATTTCAAAATTTTGGCCCGAGAAACTAATGATTAATTTTTTTTGGCCTAACTATTTGGGATTTGAATGACAGGTTTAGGCACAGATTGGAGCTTTATTTCATGCTCAGTGTTTTGTCTGTTCTGTAGGTATTAGACATCTTGTTACACAGAATCCTGGAGCAGCCCTCCCTGACAACCAACAACCTGAACCTGTTTGAGAAAATTCTGGAAAGTCTGGGAGTTCTGTACAAATTCCACGGTGAGTGGGACATTGTCATTGCTGAATAATGAACGTATGATATAGAAGAGGCAATAGAAAGGCAATCTGTAACTATTGAATGTTCATTGCTATATCACCTGATGACAGTGAGACTTTATATATACTGATGGAGTTCCTTTGTGTTGTAGATCACCCTATTACCTACCTATACAACACGCTGCACTACTACCACAAGATCCTGGTCCAGAGAGCCGCCTACAAACGCAGGCTTGTCACCACCATCTGGAGTAAGGGGCTCCTAGCTATTGTCACATTTTACTCAGGGCCTTTTGTGCTTTTGTTGTGGGATTTTGTATTTTTATTCCCACTGACACTATAAAAAGGAGTTTACTATAACTTCGAATTGCCCAAAGTCTGTTTTAAAACATCATAGAAAGCCAATGTGAAGAAAGTGTAGTTTGGCAAAAATAAGTTTATAGCTGTAAAAAGTGTAAGCAGTAATACAATAATTTCTAAAATCAAATAGCTCCCATTTTAATTGAATGGTAGATACTATTACAATCACTATAACAATAGACAGACTGTGACTCTGACTCCCTGGATTGCGATCTTGTTCCAGATGCCCATCAGGAGATCCGGCCCAGCACCTGGTTCCTGACAGAGGACTACCAAAGGTTCTCCCACGAAGAGAGTCTGGAGTGGGTTCCAGATCTGGATTACTACGTCCGGATCATTGGCAGACTGGTTGACAGTATCTTTTGATTGTTTGGATTAATTTTGTAATATTTTCAGTAGGTAAACAGCTGGGAGTTTAACTCTGACAATCTCTTAATATGTACATGTATTAGAGAAGGTGGGGGAGGGTCATTAATGGTCCTGAGTGGGAAATATTTTGGATTGTTATACTTTCATGTTAAATACTGAAATTTGATTGGTTTAGACGCAGTTCATAATCCGTTCTATTACCCTCAGCGTTAGCAACGCACTTAGCAATGGGTAACATTAAAAATTGTTACATTATGCGCGTATGGTTCGCCGTAAAATTCACGTTATTCCTATGTAAAAGCAGTTAAGTTTTCTTTAAAATTAAGACATTTAGTATAACAAAATAAATAGTGCCTGTTTGGTAGGATAACAGTTGAAATTGACACCCCTCGAAAACCATTGTCAACCTCCGCTTCGCGTCGGTTGACAATGGTTTCTCGGGGTGTCAATTTCAACTGTTACCCTCCCAAACAGGCACTATTTATATGATATCAGCTATGTACCTTGAATTTCATCATGTAAGTTTGATGGATGCCCACCATTGGATATTTGGAAGTTTTTAATTAATCCTGCAAAGATCGAGATATCCAAGTTTAACTGTATAGGAAAACATTTGAGGGCCAATGTTTCATTCTGAAAATCTCTTTGTATATACTATTTTTGAGGTTGTGTAACAAAAATGGGAAATATTTGAGAATGTGGGCTGTCTAGCTCATGAGTAGGTTTGATTGATGTCTACACTACGACACTGTTTGCCTTGACCTGTGTAAGCTATTGACGGTAAGAGTCCCTTCCCTAACTGTGACTGGAGATTCAATGAGTTCCCGGGACCTGCTGCCCATGCCCTCTATGTGACCTGTGTGGAACTGATGGCACTTCCTGTCCCCGGGAACGTGGTGGGGAATTCCCTGCTGGATGTCGTCATGAAGAGTTCCACTCAACTACAGAGGGGCAAGGTCATGTCATGGATGAATGCTGTAGGACTGGTGCTCACAGCTTTGCCGGTAAATGTCACATAAGTCATAGGTCATAAGGTCAAGGTCATATAATTGATGAATGCCCAATAACATGTACTCTTAGCTGTGTCAGTGTCACATGAGTCAAGGTCACATGATTCAAGTTAATGATCCAGATATAAGTTGTCATGACTGTACCGTACATCTATTTGTTTAACATTGGTTCAAGTCTTTGACAGTCAGATATGTTAAGTAAGTGATAGACAGTTTAAAACTTTTTCCATTTTTGTCAATTGTTAACAAAGATACCAATTACGGTGAAGTGTTGGAATTTCAGCATAATCTTGGAAATAAAAATTCATTTCATGTTTGTATTTCAGGAGACCTACTGGATCTCTTTGAACAACAAGATCGTGGAGACGATTTGTAGTCTGCCTCTGACAGTCCAGGGCGGGTGTCAGCCGTTCCAGGTGTTCAACTTCACCACCAGCCAGACAGTGATTGCCGAGCAACACATGACCTACTTACTGGCCCTGTCTCATGCAGTGTGGCACCATGCAGGAATAGGACAGCTATCTCAGCTCAGTGTGTGAGTATCTCAGCTCAGTGTATGAGTTTTCTCAGATCAGTGTGTGAGTATTCTCAGCTCAATGTGTGAGTATTCTCAGATCTGTGTGTGAATATTCTCAGATCAGCATGTGAGTATTCTCAGATCAGTTTGTAAATATTCTCAGATCAGTGTGTGAATATTATCAGATCAGCATGTTAGTACTCTAATATTATTGTGTGTGTGTTTTCAGTTCAGTGTGTGATTATGTTTAAGTCAGTGTGTTAGTATTCTTAGCTCAACACGTGTGTTATCTCAGATCAGAATAGGAGTATTATTAGATCAGTGTGGGAGCATTTTCAGCTCATTGTGGGATTATTCTCAGCTAAATGTGTGTTTATATTCAGTTAAATGAGTGAGTGATCTCAGATCACTGTTGGACTTCTCTCAGATCAGTGTGGGAGTATTTATATTACAAATAACTCAGCTCAGTTAGCAAGTATTATCAGCCCAGTTTGTGAGCTTATGATAACTATTATCTCAACTCAGTGTTGAAGTATTAGTATAACAGTTATATCATCTTGATGTTTGAGTACCTTATTTATCTAACATTATTTAGGCCTAGTATATACATGTATTTGACAATGTAAAACAAATTTCCTTTACTTAGTGTGAAAGGATTTATGTTTCAATTTTCTAGTCACAGTGTGTGAGGATTTGTTACAGTTCCCAACTTTTACCAAATTGATGATGCATCTATATGAATTAAAAACTCATGATGTTTACAGATTCCTCCGGGACCACCTGAAGCCAGTGGTGAAGACAGAGGAACAGTTCCTGTACGTGTGCCACCTGGTGGGGCCGTTCCTACAGAGGCTCCACTCCGAGCGGACCCGCAGTCTGATGGAGGTCAGTCATATATCCGTGTCAAGGTCATAGCAAGAGTTTGCTTTTACATTCAGAATTTAGAGCTTTAACTCTTTAATTAACTCCTTGCTCTGGGCTGATAATCTTAGAAAGTTCTTTTTAATCGCTGTCTCACTTTATTGTATTAAGTAGCTTATAGTGGAAAAGTAAGACTTTGATTTAAAGTGTGCTCATCTAAGTGTTATAGCCTCGTGGCCTGTATGTGTAGATATTGACTTCTTGTTTTGGCAGTTGGTTGTGGAGCTTTACGAGATCCTGGTCAACGTGGACAAGTCATGTGACCATCTCCGGTACCTTGACCCAATTACAGACTTCCTGTATCCTTTACAACTGTATTTATAAGGCACACCAACAATATTTTATGAGTATAAGTATGAGTTTAATTCAATACATATTCTAGAAAAATAAATTCTCTTTTTACTTGGATGACCTTGACCCATACTTAGATACCACATCAAGTACATGTTTGTGGGGGACAGTGTGAAGAATGAGATTGAGAAGATCATCCGTAACTTCCGGCAGGCCCTGACCTTACGTCTGAGATTTATCTCCCACATCAACCTGGAGGAAGCCATGACCCCACTGGCCCCGCCCATGTCTACCTGAGGATCAATGCTTGGCTTGTTGAATTTGAAATACTTGTACAGAACTAGCAAGAGTTCCTCTTCTGTGAAAAAGCCATGTGAACAATTGATTTAATGGTGCTATGAGCTGAACAACCCCCATTGTAAGGAGGGACAGAGAAGAAGACAGTGGGTATTACAGAGTACATTCTGTGGATTGTGTGTGTTCACTTTGTGTAACAGTCTGTTGAGAGGTAGTTATTGTCCAGTATTACAGAGTTCATTCTGTGGATTGTGTGTATTCATTTTGTGTAGCAGTCTGCTGAGAAGTACCTGTAGATATTGTCATGCCCCAAGGCCAGTGGTCACCTTGTTAACAGACTGAATCTTAAGTTTGGTCCGACCATGTTAATTGAAACACTGCCAACATTAGATCTTGTATTGCTGTAATTATGGATGGGTCTCAACATCTGTGTTGACATTGTAAACAGACCCCTTACTCAATGCTTACTTTGTTAAAACACAAAATGTTACAGATAAAAAAACTTCTACCATATGAGGCACTACTCATTGTTTAGTTAGATTATTGTTATATATACATGTATGTCAGTAATAAATGGTGTCAAACACTTTTAAAACACCTGTCATTCTTTTATGTCAGTCTGTGAAACTATATTGCTATACATTAACTATATACTCAGGAAGTTAAAAAATGATTTAGAAAATTTTTGTTATCATAATGCTGTATATTAAAGGATTACACAGAAAATTTAAGGTGGCTGACTCTAGTTTTCATTACACATGTTTTTGTGGAATCTAGTAAAATACGGTGTATTTATACTTTTTAGCTCACCGAGACGAAGTCAGGGGGAGCTTATGCTATACCCTCGGCGTCGGCGTCGGCGTCCGGACCTGGTTAAAGTTTTTGTTGCAGGTCCTGTATCTAAGCTATTCCTTGTCCTATCTTCACCAAACTTGCATGGATGATGCATGTGGACCTACTTATGGACTTCAAAGACTTGGATGCTGAATCTGAGTTTAAGGTTTCGGATGCTGGAGGAGGTTAAGGTTTTTGGAGCAGGTTAAAGTTTTTGTTGCAGGTGCCCTTTGATAGCAATATCTAAGTTACTGCAGGTCCGTACTTCACCAAACTTGCATGGAAGGTGTGTCTTATGATACTGATGCACCAGACAGGCTTGAGTGCTGAATCTGAGTTTAAGGTTTCGGATGCTGGAGGAGGTTAAGGTTTTTGGAGCAGGTTAAAGTTTTTGTTGCAGGTGCCCTTTGATAGCAATATCTAAGTTACTGCTGGTCCTTACTTCACGAAACTTGCATGGATGGTGCGCCTTATGATACTGATGCACCTGACAAGCTTGAGTGCTGAATCTGAGCTAAAGGTTTCGGATGCTGGAGGAGGTTAAGGTTTTTAGAGTTGGTTAAAGTTTTTGAAACAGGTGCCCTCTGATGATTATATCTTAGTTATTACTTGTCCTAACTTCACCAGACTTCTATGGATGGTGCGTCTTATGATACTGATGCACCTGACAGGCCTAAATGTTGAATCTGAGCCATAGGTTTCAGATGCTGGATATGGTTAAGTTTTTTGGAACAGGTCACATGTTTAATAGATAATAGTACTATTTCAAACTTGAATAGTTGATTAAACTGTAATATGAATGAATCACAGAGGAAGCTTCAGATGCAGAGCTTGATCTCCATTATCAAGGATGCTAAAAAATATATCTTAGTTATTACAGGTCCTTACTTCACCAAACTTGAATGGATGGTGTGTCTTATGATACAGATGCACCTGACAAGCATGGATGTTGAATCTGAGCCAAAGGTTGCGGATGCTGGAGCAGGTTAAGGTTTTAATTGCTATGCCCTCTGATGATGATATCTTAGTTATTACTTGTCCTAACTTCACCAAACTTGCATGGAGATGCGTCTTATGTATACTGATGCACCTGACAGGCTTGAATGCTGAATCTGAGCCATAGGTTTCGGATGCTGGATGAGGTTTAGTTTTTTTTTAACAGGTCACATGTTTTATAGATGATAGCTTGCATAGTTGATTTAACTATATTATAGATGAAACGCAGAGGTTGCTTCAGATGCAGAGCCTGATCTCCATTATCAAGGATGCTAAAGAAATCTCACTCAAACCTGCTCGATAGATAGATGTGTTTGTTGATAAATGATATAACATGATTCCTTTGATATAGTATTGTATGGTATAAAACAATATTGTTTAATATGATACAATATAATATCATATGTAATATTATAAAAAGTTATATGATACGATATGATATTGTATCAATTTTTTTGATATTTTATGTTATGATATTGTATCATGATATCGTAATGTATAGTTTTGTATACTATGATACAATATTGTATAATATTATATTGTATTATTAATTTATTAATTTATCACATGACACTATTACATAAAATATTGCAAAATATAATATTGTATCCTATGATACAATATTGTATATTCTTTATTATTGTATCATATGATATTGTATGATATGATATTAGTTTCTGTAATATAGAAATATATCACATGAAATTGTATAATATGATACTGTAATATTATATAATATCGTATCATACGATATTGTATAATATGATATTGGTTTATAATATGATATATTATCACATCACATGAAATTGAATTGTATGATATTGTAAGATATAATATTGTATTATATGATACAATATGTATAATATAATAGTGTTTTATATAATATTTTACTTTATCACATAATATTGTATCATTTGATACGATACAATGTTGTATCAAATTATATTGTATCATATGATACAATATCATATTATGTATCAAAAATGATACAGTATCATACAATATCATACTATATTATACTATATAAATAGTGCCTGTTTGTGAGGGTAACAGTTGAAATTGACACCCCGAGAAAACCATTGTCAACCGACGCGAAGCGGAGGTTGACAATGGTTTTCGAGGGGTGTCAATTTCAACTGTTATCCTCCCAAACAGGCACTATTTATTTTGTTATACTGAATGTCTTTTTTAAAATTTTTAAGAAAATTTTACTGCTTTTATATAGGAATAACGTGAATTCTACAGCGAACGTACGCGCATAATTTTCGCGCATGTAACATTTTTTAATGTTACCCGTTGCCAAGTGCGTTGTTAACGCTGAGGGTAATAGTAAATATTGTTATACTTTCATGTTAAATACTGAAATCTGATTGGTTAAGACGCAGTTAATAATATTTACTATTACCCTCAGCGTTAGCAACGCACTTGGCAACGGGTAACATTAAAAAATGTTACATGCGCGAAAATTATGCGCGTACGGTTCGCTGTAGAATTCACGTTATTCCTATATAAAAGCAGTAAAATTTTCTTAAAAATTTTAAAAAAGACATTCAGTATAACAAAATAAATAGTGCCTGTTTGGGAGGATAACAGTTGAAATTGACACCCCTCGAAAACCATTGTCAACCTCCGCTTCGCGTCGGTTGACAATGGTTTTCTCGGGGTGTCAATTTCAACTGTTACCCTCCCAAACAGGCACTATTTATATATTATTAACTGCGTCTTAACCAATCAGATTTCAGTATTTAACATGAAAGTATAACAAAATATAATATCATATGTTTCAATGTTATGATGTATTACATGTATGTAATATGATATTGTAATATAATACTTTGTTATACTTTCATGTTAAATACTGAAATCTGATTGGTTAAGACGCAGTTAATAATATTTACTATTACCCTCAGCGTTAGCAACGCACTTGGCAACGGGTAATATTAAAAAATGTTACATGCGCGAAAATTATGCGCGTACGGTTCGCTGTAGAATTCACGTTATTCCTATATAAAAGCAGTAAAATTTTCTTAAAATTCTTAAAAAAGACATTCAGTATAACAAAATAAATAGTGCCTGTTTGGGAGGATAACAGTTGAAATTGACACCCCTCGAAAACCATTGTCAACCTCCGCTTCGAGTCGGTTGACAATGGTTTTCTCGGGGTGTCAATTTCAACTGTTACCCTCCCAAACAGGCACTATTTATATAATATTGTTTTATATATTATGATATTGTATTATGTGATCAAATTCAATAACGTATAACACTATATAAATAGTGCCTGTTTGGGAGGGTAACAGTTGAAATTGACACCCCGAGAAAACCATTGTCAACCGACGCGAAGCGGAGGTTGACAATGGTTTTCGAGGGGTGTCAATTTCAACTGTTATCCTCCCAAACAGGCACTATTTATTTTGTTATACTGAATGTCTTTTTTAAAATTTTTAAGAAAATTTTACTGCTTTTATATAGGAATAACGTGAATTCTACAGCGAACCGTACGCGCATAATTTTCGCGCATGTAACATTTTTTAATGTTACCCGTTGCCAAGTGCGTTGCTAACGCTGAGGGTAATAGTAAATATTATTAACTGCGTCTTAACCAATCAGATTTCAGTATTTAACATGAAAGTATAACAAAATACAATGTCATATCATATGTTACAATATCATATTTCATCATTGTTTATTATGGTATTTTATTGTATTATATGATATATGTTGTAAATATGATAGGATGCAATATTTGATTTTATATTATTGTATTGATTAACATATGAGCATATGATTATCATACAATTTTTTATCAGATGATATACGATATTGTGTCAAAACAGAATCCATGAATATCCAAGATCATAAAGTATGATTTTCATTTAATATGATAAAGGTGGTCTCATAAAGGTGAAGTCTCATAAGGGTGATGTCTCGTCTCGGTGAGCTTTGTAATCTGTGATTACCTATGTTTAAGAAATTGTTTTAATCTTATTTATGAAATTGAACACAATAGAAAAAAAAAAGATAAAAATATTAAGATTTTTAAAAGAAAACTTTCTTAAACAATTTCTCCGTTCAGTAGGTAAGCGTTGCCATTGTGCTTTTATGACGTTACGATAAAATATAGCTTTGTAGGAGTACGTTATAAGAAATAATATAAAAGTAAAAGTATAGCAAATTTTGGTTTATTTTGATAATTTGAGTTGACCCTTATTGAAAACCAGTTGGTAGAATTTAGTATTTTTCACATATAAGGTAGAAAATGATATTACTATGATAAATAACAATTTGAGGAAAATAGCTATCATGTTTTTTTTTATATCTGCTTCAAAGTGCGGAAATTGAGAATTCCCATAGTAGATGTACCTGTATTTTGAGATGGCCCCCAAAAGGAACCAGATGGTAGATTTTCTGGAAACTTCTCAAATATACTAGAGTTGGTTTATATTACATAATAATTATGGTTAAAAATGGAAAGTTTTGCAATTGTAGTTTTTACACAAAAAAACCCCAAATCGACCTCCTTAAAACATGACTTTAAATTTCCACATCTGAGTCAGTCTGTAATTCTGTAACATTTAAGACAAAGTAAGTTGAGAAATCCAGCATATCAACTAAGGAAGACAATTAGCCCTTTTTTTAAAGTACAGATTTTTATTGCACACAAAACCATTGGCATATCATTAGTGTGAAAATTTTATAAAAATCATTGATAGGTACATATAAATTTTGTTGTAGTTTCTTGTATCAAATGAAAATTTAGCACAAAGGCATATACGAGCTTGTACATGTGAAATATATGTGATATAAAGATATTTCTGAAAAATGATAAAAATTGGAATTGGATGAATTTAGATTATTATACTTTTTTTAACAGCACTTGGTATATCAAAATAATCCCAATGTACCATGTATTACATGTACACGATGTCTATCCTTCATGAAGTCTTATTCCCCGGGACAGCTCCGAAATTCCAACACACTGCTGACTCCAGATTGTCGTAGCTAAAAAAAGTTTATTTTCTCTTCTTGGTATCTGTACTGGTGTGTTGCATATAACAGGGTGTATGTGTGGATCTGGACTCATGTTTTGTGAAATCTCTCAGGACTCGGTTCATAATTGTGATAATTAAATCCTGGCCAATGTTAAATTTCCTCTCTATTTAGTTGTTGCATAGCTGTAAGCAAACAAAACTTAGCTAATTTATAAGTTTCCTTGAACCTTGTGAGTAAGTTTTGAAAAAATAAACTACATGTAATTGATAAGTGAGATATGATACGGTGGTTTCATTAATATTCAAGGGTATCAGTTTTCGTGGATACGTAAATTTGTGGCCAATGGCCCTATCAATACAAAATGTTAATAGAAATTACACTTTCATGAACTTTAAATTTCGTGGATCAACTTAACAACGAAATCAACAAAAATTGGTATTCAACGAATATTGATGAAACCACAGTAAGATATTTTTAATAATAAGTTAAATGTTGCATACA
This sequence comes from Magallana gigas, assembly GCF_963853765.1. Taxonomy (NCBI): domain Eukaryota; kingdom Metazoa; phylum Mollusca; class Bivalvia; order Ostreida; family Ostreidae; genus Magallana; species Magallana gigas. Next base: position 4,314,319 of record NC_088859.1, read on the forward strand.
TCTGGTAGCTAAGGAGTGTTTCCATGACTACAGGACAGGGAGACCACTACAGAAGGATCGTTCCCCATGACGGGGACTTCCCTGACTTCGTGGGATCTTTTTTGTGTCACCCTGGATGCCCTTTAGTCTGGTTTCCAAGGGAGTACACTTCTCCTTCTGTGCAGAAAATACTTAACAGCAATAGCTGTACTGTGCTGTAAACAATATTTTTTTTTATAATAATGATGGTGAAATAAGTTATTTTAAGCTTTAAGATTTATACATTTTGGAGATGATGAAAAGAAAAGGCTGAGGGACAATCATGGTGAACATGTTCCCACATCACCAAGGCGACCTTCTGAGTCTAAGCAATCTTCACTCCCTGTAGCTGTGTACTGTTGTAGAACTGGTTCCAAAGCTGTCCAAACTGGTTCTTACCAAAGATGTCGCAGTGACCCTCAACTGTGGGTGACCATGCAGTATTTGGTGTTTTCAGTTTGGTTTTCCAATTATATAGTAATATCATATTAAATATAATCTATGCTATAGGTATGTTTCCAGTTACGGCAGCGATGTAGAAGATTCTCATGGCAACAACTTTACCCAGGAACTTCCGACTGGATGAGAGGCAATTTGAACAAATTTGTGTATCTCACTTTCAAACGTGTGCTGTGCATGTTGAGACTCAATAAACAGGTACGTAACATTCTTGGACTCAATAAGCAGGTATGTAAAATGTTGAGACTCAATAAGCAGGTATGTAACATGCTGAGACTCAATAAACAGGTAAGTAACATGCTAGGACTCAATAAACAGGTACGTAAAATTCCTGGACTCAATAAGCAGGTATGTAACATGCTGGGACTCAATAAACAGGTATGTAACATTGCTGGGACTCAATAAACAGGTACGTAACATCATGGGACTCAATAAACCGGTACGTAACATGCTGGGACTCAATAAACAGGTACAAAACATGACTGGGACTCAATAAACAGGTACGTAACATCATGGGACTCAATAAACAGGTACGTAACATGCTGGGTCTCAATAAACAGGTACGTAACATGTTGAGACTCAATAAACAGGTACGTAACATGCTGGGACTCAAGAAACAGGTACGTAACATGCTAGGACTCAATAAACAGGTACGTTACATAATGGGACTCAATAAACAGGTACGTAACATGCTGGGACTCAATAAACAGGTATGTAACATGCTGGGACTCAATAAACAAGTAACATGCTAGGACTCAATAAACAGGTACGTAACATGCTGGGACTCAATAAACAGGTTAATAACATGCTAGGACTCAATAAACAGGTACGTAACATGCTTGGACTCAATGAACAGGTAAATAACATGCTAGGACTCGATAAACAGGTATGTAACATGCTTGGACTCAATGAACAGGTAAATAACATGCTAAAACTCAATAAACAGGTAAATAACATGCTAAAACTCAATAAACAGGTACGTAACTTGCTGGGACTCAATGAACAGGTACGTAACATGCTGGGACTCAATAAACAGGTACGTAACGTGCGGGGACTCAATAAATAGGTATGTTACATGCTGGGACTCAATGAACAGGTACGTAACATGCTGGCACTCAATAAACAGGTAAATAACATACTGGGACTCAATAAACAGGTACGTAACGTGCTGGGACTTAATGAACAGGTACGTAACATGCTGGGACTCAATAAACAGGTACGTAACGTGCTGTGACTCAATAAACAGGTAAGTAACATGCCAGGACTCAATAAACAGGTACGTAACGTGTCGGGACTCAATAAACAGGTAAGTAACATGCTTGGATTCAATGAACAGGTAAGTAACATGCTGGGACTCAATAAACAGGTACGTAACATGCTGGGACTCAGTAAACAGGTTAGGTACATGCTGGGACTCAATAAACAGGTAAGTAACATGCTGGGACTCAATAAACAGGTAAGTAACATGCTCGGACTCAATAAACCGGTACGTCACATGATGGGACTCAATAAACAGGTACGTAACATGCTTGGACTCAATGAACAGGTAAATAACATGCTAGGACTCGATAAACAGGTATGTAACATGCTTGGACTCAATGAACAGGTAAATAACACGTTAAAACTCAATAAACAGGTCTGTAACATGCTGGGACTCAATAAACAGGTACGTAACGTGCTGGGACTCAATGAACAGGTACGTAACATGCTGGGTATCAATAAACAGGTACGTAACGTGCTAGGTCTCAATAAACAGGTAAGTAACATGCTGGGACTCAATAAACAGGTAAGTAACATGCTCGGACTCAATAAACCGGTACGTCACATTATGGGACTCAATAAACAGGTCTGTAACATGCTGGGACTCAATAAACAGGTAAGTAACATGCTTGGACTCTATAAACAGGTACGTAACATACTGGGACTCAATAAACAGGTACGTGACATACTGGGACTCAATGAACAGGTACGTAATATGTGGGGACTCAATAAACAGGTAAGTAACATGCTGGGACTCAATGAACAGGTACGTAATATGTGGGGACTCAATAAACATGTAAGTAACGTGCTGGGACTCAATAAACAGGTACGTAACATGCTGGGACTCAATAAACAGGTATGTAACATGCTGGGACTCAATAAACAAGTAACATGCTAGGACTCAATAAACAGGTACGTAACATGCTGGGACTCAATAAACAGGTTAATAACATGCTAGGACTCAATAAACAGGTACGTAACATGCTTGGACTCAATGAACAGGTAAATAACATGCTAGGACTCCATAAACAGGTATGTAACATGCTTGGACTCAATGAACAGGTAAATAACATGCTAAAACTCAATAAACAGGTAAATAATATGCTAAAACTCAATAAACAGGTACGTAACTTGCTGGGACTCAATGAACAGGTACATAACATGCTGGGACTCAATAAACAGGTATGTTACATGCTGGGACTCAATAAACAGGTATGTAACATGCTGGGACTCAATATACAGGTATGTAACATAATGGGACTCGATAAACAGGTACGTAACATGCTGGGACTCAATAAACAGGTATGTAACATGCTGGGACTCAATAAACAGGTAAATAACATGCTAGGACTCAGTAAACAGGTATGTAACATGCTTGGACTCAATGAACAGGTAAATAACATGCTAGGACTCGATAAACAGGTATGTAACATGCTTGGACTCAATGAACAGGTAAATAACATGTTAAAACTCAATAAACAGGTCTGTAACATGCTGGGACTCAATAAACAGGTACGTAACGTGCTGGGACTCAATGAACAGGTACGTAACATGCTGGGTATCAATAAACAGGTACGTAACGCGTTTGGTCTCAATGAACAGGTAAGTAACATGCTGGGACTCAATAAACAGGTAAGTAACATGCTTGGACTCAATAAACCGGTACGTCACATTATGGGACTCAAAAAAAACAGGTACGTAACATGCTGGGACTCAATAAACAGGTAAGTAACATGCTTGGACTCTATAAACAGGTACGTAACATACTAGGACTCAATAAACAGGTAAGTTTCATGCTGGGACCCAATGAACAGGTACGTAATATGTGGGGACTCAATAAACAGGTAAGTAACATGCTGGGACTCAAGAAACAGGTACGTAACATGCTAGGACTCAATAAACAGGTACGTTACATAATGGGACTCAATAAACAGGTACGTAACATGCTGGGACTCAATAAACAGGTATGTAACATGCTGGGACTCAATAAACAAGTAACATGCTAGGACTCAATAAACAGGTGCGTAACATGCTGGGTCTCAATGAACAGGTAAATAACACGTTAAAACTCAATAAACAGGTCTGTAACATGCTGGGACTCAAAAAACAGGTACATAACGTGCTGGGACTCAATGAACAGGTACGTAACATGCTGGGTATCAATAAACAGGTACGTAACGTGCTAGGTCTCAATAAACAGGTAAGTAACATGCTGGGACTCAATAAACAGGTAAGTAACATGCTCGGACTCAATAAACCGGTACGTCACATTATGGGACTCAATAAACAGGTCTGTAACATGCTGGGACTCAATAAACAAGTAACATGCTAGGACTCAATAAACAGGTACGTAACATGCTGGGTCTCAATAAACAGGTACGTAACATGTTGAGACTCAATAAACAGGTACGTAACATGCTGGGACTCAAGAAACAGGTACGTAACATGCTAGGACTCAATAAACAGGTACGTTACATAATGGGACTCAATAAACAGGTACGTAACATGCTGGGACTCAATAAACAGGTATGTAACATGCTGGGACTCAATAAACAAGTTACATGCTAGGACTCAATAAACAGGTACGTAACATGCTGGGACTCAATAAACAGGTTAATAACATGCTAGGACTCAATAAACAGGTACGTAACATGCTTGGACTCAATGAACAGGTAAATAACATGCTTGGACTCGATAAACAGGTATGTAACATGCTTGGACTCAATGAACAGGTAAATAACATGCTAAAACTCAATAAACAGGTAAATAACATGCTAAAACTCAATAAACAGGTACGTAACTTGCTGGGACTCAATGAACAGGTACGTAACATGCTGGGACTCAATAAACAGGTACGTAACGTGCGGGGACTCAATAAATAGGTATGTTACATGCTGGGACTCAATGAACAGGTACGTAACATGCTGGCACTCAATAAACAGGTAAATAACATACTGGGACTCAATAAACAGGTACGTAACGTGCTGGGACTTAATGAACAGGTACGTAACATGCTGGGACTCAATAAACAGGTACGTAACGTGCTGTGACTCAATAAACAGGTAAGTAACATGCCGGGACTCAATAAACAGGTACGTAACGTGTCGGGACTCAATAAACAGGTAAGTAACATGCTTGGATTCAATGAACAGGTAAGTAACATGCTGGGACTCAATAAACAGGTACGTAACATGCTGGGACTCAGTAAACAGGTTAGGTACATGCTGGGACTCAATAAACAGGTAAGTAACATGCTGGGACTCAATAAACAGGTAAGTAACATGCTCGGACTCAATAAACCGGTACGTCACATGATGGGACTCAATAAACAGGTACGTAACATGCTTGGACTCAATGAACAGGTAAATAACATGCTAGGACTCGATAAACAGGTATGTAACATGCTTGGACTCAATGAACAGGTAAATAACACGTTAAAACTCAATAAACAGGTCTGTAACATGCTGGGACTCAATAAACAGGTACGTAACGTGCTGGGACTCAATGAACAGGTACGTAACATGCTGGGTATCAATAAACAGGTACGTAACGTGCTAGGTCTCAATAAAAAGGTAAGTAACATGCTGGGACTCAATAAACAGGTAAGTAACATGCTCGGACTCAATAAACCGGTACGTCACATTATGGGACTCAATAAACAGGTCTGTAACATGCTGAGACTCAATAAACAGGTAAGTAACATGCTTGGACTCTATAAACAGGTACGTAACATACTGGGACTCAATAAACAGGTACGTGACATACTGGGACTCAATGAACAGGTACGTAATATGTGGGGACTCAATAAACAGGTAAGTAACATGCTGGGACTCAATGAACAGGTATGTAATATGTGGGGACTCAATAAACATGTAAGTAACGTGCTGGGACTCAATAAACAGGTACGTAACATGCTGGGACTCAATAAACAGGTATGTAACATGCTGGGACTCAATAAACAAGTAACATGCTAGGACTCAATAAACAGGTACGTAACATGCTGGGACTCAATAAACAGGTTAATAACATGCTAGGACTCAATAAACAGGTACGTAACATGCTTGGACTCAATGAACAGGTAAATAACATGCTAGGACTCGATAAACAGGTATGTAACATGCTTGGACTCAATGAACAGGTAAATAACATGCTAAAACTCAATAAACAGGTAAATAATATGCTAAAACTCAATAAACAGGTACGTAACTTGCTGGGACTCAATGAACAGGTACATAACATGCTGGGACTCAATAAACAGGTATGTTACATGCTGGGACTCAATAAACAGGTATGTAACATGCTGGGACTCAATATACAGGTATGTAACATAATGGGACTCGATAAACAGGTACGTAACATGCTGGGACTCAATAAACAGGTATGTAACATGCTGGGACTCAATAAACAGGTAAATAACATGCTAGGACTCAGTAAACAGGTATGTAACATGCTTGGACTCAATGAACAGGTAAATAACATGCTAGGACTCGATAAACAGGTATGTAACATGCTTGGACTCAATGAACAGGTAAATAACATGTTAAAACTGAATAAACAGGTCTGTAACATGCTGGGACTCAATAAACAGGTACGTAACGTGCTGGGACTCAATGAACAGGTACGTAACATGCTGGGTATCAATAAACAGGTACGTAACGCGTTTGGTCTCAATGAACAGGTAAGTAACATGCTGGGACTCAATAAACAGGTAAGTAACATGCTCGGACTCAATAAACCGGTACGTCACATTATGGGACTAAAAAAAAACAGGTACGTAACATGCTGGGACTCAATAAACAGGTAAGTAACATGCTTGGACTCTATAAACAGGTACGTAACATACTAGGACTCAATAAACAGGTAAGTTTCATGCTGGGACCCAATGAACAGGTACGTAATATGTGGGGACTCAATAAACAGGTAAATAACATGCTGGGACTCAAGAAACAGGTACGTAACATGCTAGGACTCAATAAACAGGTACGTTACATAATGGGACTCAATAAACAGGTACGTAACATGCTGGGACTCAATAAACAGGTATGTAACATGCTGGGACTCAATAAACAGGTTAATAACATGCTAGGACTCAATAAACAGGTACGTAACATGCTTGGACTCAATGAACAGGTAAATAACATGCTAGGACTCGATAAACAGGTATGTAACATGCTTGGACTCAATGAACAGGTAAATAACATGCTAAAACTCAATAAACAGGTAAATAACATGCTAAAACTCAATAAACAGGTACGTAACTTGCTGGGACTCAATGAACAGGTACGTAACATGCTGGGACTCAATAAACAGGTACGTAACGTGCGGGGACTCAATAAATAGGTATGTTACATGCTGGGACTCAATGAACAGGTACGTAACATGCTGGCACTCAATAAACAGGTAAATAACATACTGGGACTCAATAAACAGGTACGTAACGTGCTGGGACTTAATGAACAGGTACGTAACATGCTGGGACTCAATAAACAGGTACGTAACGTGCTGTGACTCAATAAACAGGTAAGTAACATGCCGGGACTCAATAAACAGGTACGTAACGTGTCGGGACTCAATAAACAGGTAAGTAACATGCTTGGATTCAATGAACAGGTAAGTAACATGCTGGGACTCAATAAACAGGTACGTAACATGCTGGGACTCAGTAAACAGGTTAGGTACATGCTGGGACTCAATAAACAGGTAAGTAACATGCTGGGACTCAATAAACAGGTAAGTAACATGCTCGGACTCAATAAACCGGTACGTCACATGATGGGACTCAATAAACAGGTACGTAACATGCTTGGACTCAATGAACAGGTAAATAACATGCTAGGACTCGATAAACAGGTATGTAACATGCTTGGACTCAATGAACAGGTAAATAACACGTTAAAACTCAATAAACAGGTCTGTAACATGCTGGGACTCAATAAACAGGTACGTAACGTGCTGGGACTCAATGAACAGGTACGTAACATGCTGGGTATCAATAAACAGGTACGTAACGTGCTAGGTCTCAATAAAAAGGTAAGTAACATGCTGGGACTCAATAAACAGGTAAGTAACATGCTCGGACTCAATAAACCGGTACGTCACATTATGGGACTCAATAAACAGGTCTGTAACATGCTGAGACTCAATAAACAGGTAAGTAACATGCTTGGACTCTATAAACAGGTACGTAACATACTGGGACTCAATAAACAGGTACGTGACATACTGGGACTCAATGAACAGGTACGTAATATGTGGGGACTCAATAAACAGGTAAGTAACATGCTGGGACTCAATGAACAGGTATGTAATATGTGGGGACTCAATAAACATGTAAGTAACGTGCTGGGACTCAATAAACAGGTACGTAACATGCTGGGACTCAATAAACAGGTATGTAACATGCTGGGACTCAATAAACAAGTAACATGCTAGGACTCAATAAACAGGTACGTAACATGCTGGGACTCAATAAACAGGTTAATAACATGCTAGGACTCAATAAACAGGTACGTAACATGCTTGGACTCAATGAACAGGTAAATAACATGCTAGGACTCGATAAACAGGTATGTAACATGCTTGGACTCAATGAACAGGTAAATAACATGCTAAAACTCAATAAACAGGTAAATAATATGCTAAAACTCAATAAACAGGTACGTAACTTGCTGGGACTCAATGAACAGGTACATAACATGCTGGGACTCAATAAACAGGTATGTTACATGCTGGGACTCAATAAACAGGTATGTAACATGCTGGGACTCAATATACAGGTATGTAACATAATGGGACTCGATAAACAGGTACGTAACATGCTGGGACTCAATAAACAGGTATGTAACATGCTGGGACTCAATAAACAGGTAAATAACATGCTAGGACTCAGTAAACAGGTATGTAACATGCTTGGACTCAATGAACAGGTAAATAACATGCTAGGACTCGATAAACAGGTATGTAACATGCTTGGACTCAATGAACAGGTAAATAACATGTTAAAACTCAATAAACAGGTCTGTAACATGCTGGGACTCAATAAACAGGTACGTAACGTGCTGGGACTCAATGAACAGGTACGTAACATGCTGGGTATCAATAAACAGGTACGTAACGCGTTTGGTCTCAATGAACAGGTAAGTAACATGCTGGGACTCAATAAACAGGTAAGTAACATGCTCGGACTCAATAAACCGGTACGTCACATTATGGGACTAAAAAAAAACAGGTACGTAACATGCTGGGACTCAATAAACAGGTAAGTAACATGCTTGGACTCTATAAACAGGTACGTAACATACTAGGACTCAATAAACAGGTAAGTTTCATGCTGGGACCCAATGAACAGGTACGTAATATGTGGGGACTCAATAAACAGGTAAATAACATGCTGGGACTCAAGAAACAGGTACGTAACATGCTAGGACTCAATAAACAGGTACGTTACATAATGGGACTCAATAAACAGGTACGTAACATGCTGGGACTCAATAAACAGGTATGTAACATGCTGGGACTCAATAAACAGGTTAATAACATGCTAGGACTCAATAAACAGGTACGTAACATGCTTGGACTCAATGAACAGGTAAATAACATGCTAGGACTCGATAAACAGGTATGTAACATGCTTGGACTCAATGAACAGGTAAATAACATGCTAAAACTCAATAAACAGGTAAATAACATGCTAAAACTCAATAAACAGGTACGTAACTTGCTGGGACTCAATGAACAGGTACGTAACATGCTGGGACTCAATAAACAGGTACGTAACGTGCGGGGACTCAATAAACAGGTATGTTACATGCTGGGACTCAATGAACAGGTACGTAACATGTTGGCACTCAATAAACAGGTAAATAACATGCTGGGACTCAATAAACAGGTACGTAACGTGCGGGGACTCAATAAACAGGTATGTTACATGCTGGGACTCAATGAACAGGTACGTAACATGCTGGCACTCAATAAACAGGTAAATAACATGCTGGGACTCAATAAACAGGTACGTAACGTGCTGGGACTCAATGAACAGGTACGTAACATGCTGGGACTCAATAAACAGGTACGTAACGTGAGGGGACTCAATAAACAGGTAAGTAACATGCCGGGACGCAATAAACAGGTACGTAACGTGTCGGGACTCAATAAACAGGTAAGTAACATGCTTGGATTCAATGAACAGGTAAGTAACATGCTGGGACTCAATAAACAGGTACGTAACATGCTGGGACTCAGTAAACAGGTTAGTAACATGCTGGGACTCAATAAACAGGTAAGTAACATGCTCGGACTCAATAAACCGGTACGTCACATGATGGGACTCAATAAACAGGTACGTAACATGCTTGGACTCAATGAACAGGTAAATAACATGCTAGGACTCGATAAACAGGTATGTAACATGCTTGGACTCAATGAACAGGTAAATAACACGTTAAAACTCAATAAACAGGTCTGTAACATGCTGGGACTCAATAAACAGGTACGTAACGTGCTAGGACTCAATGAACAGGTACGTAACATGCTGGGTATCAATAAACAGGTACGTAACGTGCTGGGTCTCAATAAACAGGTAAGTAACATGCTGGGACTCAATAAACAGGTAAGTAACATGCTCGGACTCAATAACCGGTACGTCACATTATGGGACTCAATAAACAGGTCTGTAACATGCTGGGACTCAATAAACAGGTAAGTAACATGCTTGGACTCTATAAACAGGTACGTAACATACTGGGACTCAATAAACAGGTACGTGACATGCTGGGACTCAATGAACAGGTACGTAATATGTGGGGACTCAATAAACAGGTAGGTAACATGCTGGGACTCAATGAACAGGTACGTAATATGTGGGGACTCAATAAACATGTAAGTAACGTGCTGGGACTCAATAAACAGGTACGTAACATGCTGGGACTCAATAAACAGGTATGTAACATGCTGGGACTCAATAAACAAGTAACATGCTAGGACTCAATAAACAGGTACGAAACATGCTGGGACTCAATAAACAGGTTAATAACATGCTAGGACTCAATAAACAGGTACGTAACATGCTTGGACTCAATGAACAGGTAAATAACATGCTAGGACTCGATAAACAGGTATGTAACATGCTTGGACTCAATGAACAGGTAAATAACATGCTAAAACTCAATAAACAGGTAAATAACATGCTAAAACTCAATAAACAGGTACGTAACTTGCTGGGACTCAATGAACAGGTGCGTAACATGCTGGGACTCAATAAACAGGTAAATAACATGCTGGGACTCAATAAACAGGTACGTAAAGTGCTGGGACTCAATGAACAGGTACGTAACATGCTGGCACTCAATAAACAGGTAAATAACATGCTGGGACTCAATAAACAGGTACGTAAAGTGCTGGGACTCAATGAACAGGTAGGTAACATGCTGGGACTCTATAAATAGGTATGTAACATGCTGGGACTCAATAAACAGGTATGGTACATGCTTGGACTCAATAAACAGGTCTGTATCATGCTGGGACTCAATGAACAGGTTGGTAACATGCTCGGACTCAATGAACAGGTACTAGCGCGCTGGGTCTCAATGAGGAGGTACGTAACATGCTGGGACTCAATAAACAGGTACACAACATGCTGGGTCTCAATGAACAGGTACGTAACATGCTGGGACTCAATAAACAGGTACGTAACATGCTACGTCTCAATGAACAGGTAAGTAACATGCTGGGTCTCAATAAACAGGTACACAACATGCTGGGTCTCAATCAACAGGTAGGTAACATGCTCAGACTCAATGAACAGGTACTAGCGTGCTGGGTCTCAATAAACAGGTAAGTAACATGCTGGGACTCAATAAACAGGTACACAACATGCTGGGTCTCAATGAACAGGTATGTAACATGCTCGGACTCAATATACAGGTAAGTAAAGTGATGGGACTCAATGAACAGGTATATAACATGCTGGGACTAAATGAACAGGTACGTAACATGCTGGGACACAGTAAACAGGTAAGTAACATGCTGAGACTCAATAAACAGATGCGTAACATGCTGGGACTCAATAAACAGGTAACATGCTTGGACTCAATAAACAGGTACGTAACATGCTGGGACTAAATAAACAGGTATGTAACATGCTGGGATTCAATAAACAGGTAAATAACATGCTTGGACTCAATAAACAGGTACGTAACGTGCTGGGACTCAATAAACAGGTACATAACATGCTAGGGCTCAATAAACAGGTACGTAACATACTGGGACTAAATAAACAGGTACAAAACATGCTAGGACTCAATAAACAGGTTTGTCACATGCTTGGACTCAATAAACAGGTATGTAACATGCTGGGACTCAATAAACAGATGCGTAACATGGTGGGACTCAATAAACAGATAACATGCTTGGACTCAATAAACAGGTACGTAACATGCTGGGACTAAATAAACCGGTATGTAACATGCTGGGATTCAATAAACAGGTAAGTAACATGCTTGGACTCAATAAACAGGTACGTAACGTGCTGGGACTCAATAAACAGGTACATAACATGCTGGGACTCAATAAACAGGTACGTAACATGCAGGGACTAAATAAACAGGTACAAAACATGCTAGGACTCAATAAACAGGTTTGTAACATGCTTAGACTCAATAAACAGGTATGTAACATGCTGGGACTCAATAAACAGGTAAGTAACATGCTGGACTCAATAAACAGGTAAGTAACATGCTTGGACTCAATAAACAGGTACGTTACGTGCTGGGACTCAATATACAGGTATGTAACATGCTGGGACTCAATAAACAGGTATGTTACATGCTGGGACTCAATGAACAGGTATGTAACGTGTTGGAACTCAATAAACAGGTAAGTAACATGCCGGGACTCAATAAACAGGTACGTAACGTGCTGGGACTCAATAAACAGGTTTGTAACATGGTGGGACTCAATGAACAGGTACGTAACATGTTGAGACTCAATAAACAGGTATGTAACATGCTGGTACTTAATGAATAGGTTGTCTTATCTGACATCTCTTCTCTAGAAAAGACATTTAAGGTGGCTCTATGCACCCCCAGTTTATTCCAATTTTCAGTAGAAGACCACAAAACAAATACTTATCAAATGTTTAAATGATGATAGTGATACTATAAGGTATTTTTAAAGAATTTTGAAATGTTTTTTCGAGTTTTTGTAAAATAATTTTTAAAAAGTTAACTATTAACAAATTGAAAGAATTTTTTTGGTCATATGATGGATATTTCCTTCAGACACATAAAAAAAAAGAATAACGCTTCATAACATTCAAAAATTTTATTATTGCAAATTGTTTAGTATATTTCCCCAAAACAATTTTTTTTAACTTCTTACTCTGTTGACAAATCATCTGAAAAAGCTGTTTGATATTTTAAGAAAATGTATTCTAATAAATGTGACATAAAAAATTGATTAAAAATCATTGCAAATAAACACAACATTTTTTTTTATATGGTATGAAAGATCCTCAGGTAGGAGTTATCATTCCTAAGTCCCAAGGCCCAAACACCTTTAGAACTTTCCAATTTCTGTGTTTGAAGAAATTTTCCTAAATTTTGTGTTGGAATGATAAATCATACATATTTCATTATAGGTCTTTATAAGTAAATATATATGTTTATAATGCAAAACTAAGTCAAATAAATAAAGGGGAAAATAAACTTATAGAATTTATGTATCCCAACCTGAGATAAATTCAAAGCCATCCTCCCATCCCCTTAAGGTGGTAAGGAACATCTGTCGATATTAATGTGGATTTAAGTACATTATGATTGAAATACTTTCACAGATTTAGAATTTTCTTTTACAATATTTAACCAAAAAAATATGTTTTTAAAAAATGTGGAAAGGGTAAAAATTTGAAAATTCCCAGCGAGATTCGAACTCATGTCATACAGGTTCGCAATGAACCCTATATCCCTCTGCGCTACGATGTAAAATGAAAATAATAATGCGTACTACGTCATCAAAAAGTGGTGTATATAGCCACCTTAAGAATTGAAGCATTTAATCATTGAATGCTCATTTTGGGATATTGTTGGTCCTTTAACACACCTGGCCCTGAGGACAAATTAATATCGTGGATATGTGGGTTTGTCTGCACAACCTGGTGTGTTACTGGATTGATGATATCCAAAAATAAGCATTCAATGCTTACATTTATATTTGTATTCATTTTAAATTTTATTAAGGTCTTCCGTTGGAAACGGAAGACCTTATTGTTTTTGCTTTGTTTCTTTTCCTCTATTATTATTAAGGTCTTCCGTTTCCAACGGAAGACCTTATTGTTATTGCTTTGTTTCTTTTCCTCTATTATTAAGGTCTTCCGTTTCCAACGGAAGACCTTATTGTTATTGCTTTGTTTCTTTTCCTCTATTATTAAGGTCTTCCGTTTCCAACGGAAGACCTTATTGTTATTGCTTTGTTTCTTTTCCTCTATTATTATTATTCTTTTTTTTTCTCCCACGTTTTCTCAAAAACGCTTCAGCCGATTTTAATAAAACTTTCAGATCTTGTTTATGACAAAATTTGTAAGAAAAGTACATGGGATTTTTTTGGTCGTCACTTCCGGTCCCGAGATATTAAAGATTTCATGTTACTGCTTGTTCACGAGTTTTCTCCAAAAGTATTTAAGATAGAATTTTTAAATTTTCAGGGATGATAGAAAGTGTCCAGCCGCAGTGTACTACGCATATCCGAACGTCCGCCGTCACTTCCGGTAGTCACCGGAAGGAAATGAAAAACCTTAATTTTTTCAATTTTTTGGATTTGCAATTTTTTTATTATTTCATTCGATAGAGACGCCCTCAAAACTTCTAAATATGAAATTTGTTTTAAAATCGATCCACACATTCTTGAGATTTTGGGCCCAAAAATTCTGAAGCGAAGGTCCGCGTAGCTCAGTCGTTATAGTGTTGGACTTGTGCCCAGACGACCCGGGTTCAGTCCCTGAGTGCCGAATGTTTTTTCTCTCTTATTTGTGTTTTGATTAATGATTTCGTCTTTAAAATGATGGATTTGAATGTTTTTCGTTTTATTTTTGTCATAATTAAAAATAATAGCGGCTTTTTTCAGTACAAATATGGAGCTCTTTTCTGTCAACAGCTCTCTAAATTTAGACGCTCGTCGCATTGCCGGTATGATGGTTTTTTCTTAATTTTGTTTTGTTTAACGATTTTATCTTTAAAATGATGGATTTTAATGTTTTCCGTTTTATATTTATTATATATAGAAATAATAGCGGCTTTTTTAATTACAAATAGATAGCTTGTTTCTGTCATCAGTTCGCTAAATTCAAACGCTCGTCGCATCGCAGACATCAAAGACGTGCCGCCAAAGTACCCCTGCAGTACGCTGGGTCGCTTTGCCGGCATCAAAGAAATGCCGCCATCTCAATGACACACACAATATTTAGCAATGCACCCACGTTTAAATAAGTATTCAACATTACCTTAAAAGGAGGACTGATTAGTATTTATTCACATATATAGATACACGCATGCATGTATATAAATGTGTTTATTGACATACGTTGCTAATATACTGATTCCTTAAACACTATAAAAAAAATCTCTCTCTCTCTCTCTCTCTCTCTCTCTCAAAGTACTAATGTTTTAGCATTTGAATAAGAACTAGTACAGGTAACATGCATTAAATTGGATAGAGGCTAAATGTACTTTGGCGTCTAAAAATTATACATGTATTTATTTCAAGTTACGGGATAATGTCTATGGATTCAAATAATTTGAAATTCATTGTTTAATGATTGTCTTCATACTGATTGGAAGTCAACGCTAAAAAGTCATTTTTATTAAAGATGGTGGACTTTTTCCTTTTTTTGTGCATGTCTATATACTGATACAAATCTGTTGCCTGTCTGGGATTAAGAAAAACCTCCAAAGTTTATACACGTAACTATACAAACGAACGGGTGACTGCGACAAGGTTTGAAAACTGACCAGCAGTTTATGAGTGTTTGAGCCTAAGATAAACAGATGTTAAAATAACAATAGTTACATCGTTCAAACAACGCTTATACATTGTTCTAACATATGTATTTTGTTTAGAAATTGTGTTATTTGTGATATTAAGAATTTAATATTCTACGTTTAATATAGAAGTCACCAACCGACACCCCCCCCCCCCCATTCATAAAATCATTAAGTTTTTCTGGCCCGATTTTCCTTGATCTTTGATCTTGGGCCTTTAATTTCAACTAAGTACCATTCTAGATTACTGTACTAATTACCAGACCAATTCGTTCATTATTAACAGAGTTATGAAGTTTTTGGCATTTGAGTTTCAATTGTCGTGATTGACATGTACTGCAAAAGTATCATAACTCCCAAGCCCTTCATTCAATCCTAATGAAAATTCGTGAAAATTAACCTCGGACACCATTCTCATTCTCTGCCAAATATGCAGCGAATTGAACAATCAAGACGAAATTCCTGAGATTAAACGGCGCTTATTGCCTATACTGGGAAATTAATATTACACAGTACACGCACCGACCCCCCCTCCTCCTATTCACAAAATAATTTAGTTTTTCTGGCCTGATTTTACTGGATCTTTCATCTTGAACCTTTATTTTCAACCTAGTTCATTTCTAGATTACTGTACTACATGTAATGACCGAATCCGAGATCCACACCTCAAAATTCTATTTTCGATTTATTTACGACGAAAATCAAGCTCAGGTCTTTTCACCCCCCTCCAGACACAAACACGCATCAATATTTCAAATGACCTCGCACTGTTACCAAACCTGAATAGTCAGACATCTCACACGTTGTTTTTCATCTCATACAAAAACTCAGCTCTTCTCCCGGGCGGAAACGCCCCAAATTCAAAGACAAATTCGGGAATAATTTCGCGTCAGTCATGTTTTGAGACATCTGCAAAGGCTGTGTGTTCTAATCTCGCCCGAACCAAGATTTGTTCTTTCTCTCTATTTCTTTCTTTCCTTTTTATTTAATTTTGTTACTAAAATATTCAACATAAAAGGGTTGTTGGACTAAAATTCAAGTTGAAAAACACTCTTCAATTAAGATTTAGACAAAAACAGTCTTTTATAATTAGGGTCTTCCGTCTTCAGCGGAAGACCCTTCTATTCTTATTGTTATTAGGGTCTTCCGTTTACAAAGGGTGACCCTCTTTTTTTTCTTCGGTTTCTTTTTATTACAGGTTATTAGACGTGTTATTAGGTCAAAAGACCTCTTATTTAAAATGAAATAAAATGGGGCTGGTCCTTCAAATTAGGGATCCAACGGGGTGTATAATTCTTCATCCATCGCTCTTTAATATCACATCTGCATTTCCTGATATGTTTCGTTGATGAAGATAAAAGGAAAGGTCATTTCCTCTTCTAAAAATCAGACGGAAGACCTCCTCGTTGCTCGCAACGAGATCGTGTCTAGTTAAGGTCTTCCGTTGGAAACGGAAGACCTTATTGTTATTGCTTTGTTTCTTTTCCTCTATTATTATTATTCTTTTTTAAACAATATACACAGGAAATGGCAGGTGTGAAACCCCTGAGAAACCCCTGAAAATATATTGGGTGTCAACATTGAAGTGTGTGAACTCTTAAAGTATCATTAAAAAACTATTCTTTTGATGTAATTTGTTTTTTGTTTATACTTTTGCTGAAATAAAACAATTAAAATGAAGGTAAAGTCTATCATAAGTCTATTATAGTTAATTGCGCTTAGACTTTATTGTACTACAAGTCCATACACGGCAATTTTGGGGGTAAAGTAAAGCCCTTTTCAAAAATTAAAAGTACATGAATCTTGTGTACTTAAAACGGGCCAAATGTCTTAAACGGATTTTTTTTAAACATTATTGAAAAAAAGTTATTTTTTAAACCATTTACATTGTAGTTTTTGAGAAACATATACATTGTAATAGCTGTCATTTTACATGTATGTATAAAATGATAAAAAAGACATTTCGTGAAAGGAATATCTTAAAGGCTCTAGGTCTGCACCCCCCAAAAAAACTAAAAAAAAAAAAAAAAACGTGTTTTACTTTGCTACTTATGATATTCATAAAATCAAATACGAACGAGAGTATTCGAATTTTAACGATCAGGGATTTCGGTCGCTCCCTATTTAAGAGTTCCTGACGGGGAATATTGTAGACTTGTTTAAGGGGGCTGTGTCGCTTAGGGAGTGCCAAATTCAAGCCGGTTTTCCTTGTCAAATGTACATAATAACTGATAGTAATAGAGTTTAATTCATGAAATCAAATACGAACGGGGGTATTTGAAGTATAACGATCAGTGTTTTCGGTCGCTCCCTATTTAAGAGTTCCTGACGGGGCCTATTGTAGACTTGTTCAAGGGGGCTGTGTCGCTAAGGGAGTGCCAAATTCAAGCCGGTTTTCCTTGTCAAATGTACATAATAACTGATAATAATAGAGTTTAATTCATAAAATCAAATACGAACGGGGGTATTTGAAGTATAACGATCAGTGTTTTCGGTCGCTCCCTATTAAAGAGTTCCTGACGGGGCCTATTGTAGACTTGTTTAAGGGGGCTGTGTCGCTTAGGGAGTGCCAAATTCAAGCCGGTTTTCTTTGTCAAATGTACATAATAACTGATAGTAATAGAGTTTAATTCATAAAATCAAATACGAACGGGGGTATTTGAAGTATAACGATCAGTGTTTTCGGTCGCTCCCTATTAAAGAGTTCCTGACGGGGCCTATTGTAGACGTGTTTAATTGTACATAATAACTAAAAGTAATAGAGTTTAAAGGTATTAATGATTTTTTTTCCAAAAATTGGATTTTTTGAAAGTATGACTCTTTGAAACAGAAATCGGAAATGGCAGATTTCAAGGAATTGTCGGACTCTAAACGTTAAGATTAAATTAATTTTCTTTGAAGGAAGCAGTTTGTCACAACAATGAGGATCCCCTTTTATAAAGCGTGTTCTCTGCCACATTTGTCTTATAACCATTTTCAAAATTTTTATGGTCTTATAAAAGTAAGTACAAACTTTCCATATAAAATTCTACTCTGCTTTATTACAACCTTACATGCCAAAAAAAATTAGCATCGAATTCTGTATCTTTGTTTTATCCATTTTATCTGCAACTATATATATATATATATCTATCCTCTCCATTCTCCTCTGCTGCACGCATCTCTACTGTACTGACTTCCTCTCCACGCTCCTCTGCTGCACGCATCTCCACTGCAACAACTTTTTCTCGACACTCCTCTGCTACACGCATCTCCACTGCACCGACTTCCTTTCCACGCTCCTCTGCTACACGCATCTCCACTACACTGACTTCCTCTCCACTCTCCTCTGCTTCACGCATCTCTACTGCACTGACTTCCTCTCCAAGCTCCTCTGCTTCACACATCTCCACTGCACTGACTTCCTCTCCATGCTCCTCTGCTTTACGCATCTCAAGTGCACTAACTTCTTCTCCACGCTCCTCTGCTTCACGCATCTCCACTACACTGACTTCCTCTCCACGCTCCTCTGCTGCACGCATCTCCACTGCAACAACTTTTTCTCGACACTCCTCTGCTACACGCATCAAAGAAATGCCGCCATCTCAATGACAATATGCTTAAGTTCCAATTATTTTACATGACTTAAAACTGAGGGTTGTTTATTTATATGGATTCAAATAGTTTGAAATTCATTGTTTAATGATTGTCTTCTTACTGATTGGAAGTCAACGCTAATAAGTCATTTTATTAAAGATAGTGTACTTTTTTCTTTTTTTGTGCATGTCTATATCGTGATACAAATTTGTTGTCTGTCTGGGATTAAGAAAAACCTCGTAACTATTCAAACGAACGGGTGACTGCGACAAGGTTTGAAAACTGACCACCCGTTTATGAGTGTTGGAGCCTAAGAATAAACAGATGTAAAAAAAAATCAATAGTTACATCTTTCAAACAACGCTTATACATTATTCTAACATATGTATTTTATTTAGAAATTGTGTAATATGTGATATTTAGAATTTAATATTCTTCGTTTAATACAGAAGTCACCGACCGACCCCCCCCCCCCTTCCCAATTCATAAAATCATTTAGTTTTTCTGGCCGGATTTTACTTGATCTTTCATCTTGGGCCTTTAATTTCAACTAAGTACCATTCTAGACTACTGTACTAATTACCAGACCAATTCGTTCATTATTAAGAGAGTTATGAAATTTTTGGCATTTGAGTTTCAATTATCGTGTTTGACATGTACTGTAGAAAAAAATTCTAACTCCCAAGCCCTTCACTCAATCCTAATGAAAATTTGTGAAAATGAACCTCGGACCCCATTCTTATTGTCTGTGAAATATGCAGCGGATTGAACAATTAAGACGAAATTCCTGAGATTAAACGGCGCTTATTGCCTATACGTGGAAATTAAATTTACACAGTACACCCACCGACCCCCCCCCCCCTTCCTATTCACAAAATCATTTAGTTTTTCTGGCCTGATTTTACTGGATCTTTCATCTTGAACCTTTATTTTCAACCTAGTCGAGATTACATCTACTAATGAGCAGACCTATTCGTTCATTTTCAAGAGAGATATGAATTTTTGGGCATTTGAGTTTCGATTGGCGTGCGTGACATGTACTGTAGAAAAAAATTCTAACTCCCGAGCCCCTTACTCAATCCTGATGAAATCTTGTGAAAATGTACTTCGGACCCGATTTTATTGTCTGCCAAATATGCAGAGGATTGCACAATCAAGAAGAAATTCCCGAGATCAAACGGCGAGTACAGCCTGTACAGGGACTTAAAATTCACACAGTACAAGGGATGTAAGCAGCCGCGTAATATTTCTGTTGCATGTATATTTCTTGTTTTCTGTTTAATCTGTATCTACGATAGCGTGTGAACTACTTATGAATGTTAGAACTGTGGAAATTACTGTCATCAAATTTTTACCGAATAAATTTACGTGTTACTGATTTCCTTATTTCTACATTTATAAAGATTTTATCAATCCTGCTGAAATAAAACAACCAAACATAATAGTGAACGGCACGAAAAAAAAATCTCAATACTGAAATACATGGATAAAATGCATCAGTCATTGTTTTAGGACTCCCCCTAATTTTTGTTAACCGAATCCGAGATCCACACCTCAAAATTCTATTTTCGATTTATTTAAGACGAAAATCAAGCTCGGGTTTTTTCACCCCCCCCCCCCCCGACACAAACACGTATCAATATTTCAAATGACCTCGCACTGTTACCAAACCTGAATAGTCAGACATCTTACACGTTGTTTTTCATCTCATACAAAAACTCAGCTCCTCTCCCGGGCGGAAACGCCCCAAATTCAAAGACAAATTCGGGAATTATTTCGCGTCAGCCATGCTTTGAGACACCTGCAAAGGCTGTGTGTTCTAATATCGCCAGAGCCCAGATTTGTTCATTCTCTCTATTTCTTTCTCTCCTTTTTATTTAATTTTCTAACTAAAATATTCAACATAAAAGGGTTGTTGAACTGTAGTACAAGTTGAAAAAACACTCTTCAATTAAGATATAGACAAAACATCCTTTTATTATTAGGGTCTTCCGTCTTCAGCGGAAGACCCTTCTATTCTTATTGTTATTAGGGTCTTCCGTTCACAAATGCAGGCCCTCTTTTTTTCATCGAGATCTTTTTATCACAGGCAATAAGACGTGTTAATAAGTCAAAAGACCTCTTATTTAATATGAAATAAAATGGGGCTGGTCCTTTAAATTAGGGATCCAACCGGGTGTATAATCCTTCATCCATCCCTCTTTTAGATCCCATCTGCATTTCCTGATATGTTTCGTTGATGAAGATAAAAGGCAAGGTCATTTCCTCTTCTAAAAATCGGACGGAAGACCTCCTCGTTGCTCGCAACGAGATCGTGTCTAGTTAAGGTCTTCCGTTGGAAACGGAAGACCTTATTGTTATTGCTTTGTTTCTTTTCCTCTATTATTGTTATTCTTTTTTTTTCTCCCACGTTTTCTCAAAAACGCTTCAGCCGATTTTGATAAAACTTTCAGATCTTGTTTATGACAAAATTTGTAAGAAAAGTACTTGGGATTTTTTAGGTCGTCACTTCTGGTCCCGAGATATTAAAGATTTTATGTTTTTGCTTGTTCACGAGTTTTCTCCAAAGGTCTTTAAGATAGAACTTTTAAATTTTCAGGGATGATGGAAAGTGTCCAGCCGCAGTGTACTACGCATTTCCGAACGTCTGCCGTCACTTCCGGTCGTCACCAGAAGGAAATGAAAAACCTTAATTCTTCAATTTTTGGGATTTGAATTTTTTTTATTATTTCATTCGATAGAGACACCCTCAAAGCTTCTAAATATGAAATTTGTTTTAAAATCGATCCAGGTATTCTTGAGATTTTGGACCCCAAAATCTTGAAGCGAAGGTCCGCGTAGCTCAGTCGTTAGAGTGTTGGACTTGTGTCCAGACGACCCGGGTTCAGTCCTTGAGTGCCGAATGTTTTTTTCTCTCTAATTTGTGTTTTGATTAATGATTTCGTTTTTAAAATGATGGATTTGAATGTTTTTCGTTTTATTTTTGTCATAATTAAAAATAATAGCGGTTTTTTTTTTCAGTACAAATATGGAGCTCTTTTCTGTCAGCAGCTCTCTAAATTTAGACGTTCGTCGCATTGCCGGTATCAAAGACATGCCGAATGTTGGTTTTTTCTTAATTTTGTTTTGTTTAACGATTTTATCTTTAAAATGATGGATTTTAATGTTTTCCGTTTTATATTTATTATATATAGAAATAATAGCGCTTTTTTAATTTACAAATAGCTTGTTTCTGTCAGCAGTTCGCTAAATTCAAACGCTCGTCGCATCGCAGGCATCAAAGACGTGCCGCCAAAGTACCCCTGCAGTACGCTGGGTCGCTTTGCCGGCATCAAAGAAATGCCGCCATCTCATTGACACACACAATATTTAGCAATCCACCCACGTTTAAGTAAGTATTCAACATGACCTTAAAAGGAGGACTGATTAGTATTTATTCACATATATGGATACACGCATGCATGTATATAAATGTGTTTATTGACAACGTTGCTAATATACTGATTCCCTAAACACTACAAAAAGCTAGAAAATATCTCTCTCTCTCTCTCTCTCTCTCTCTCTCTCTCTCTCTCTCTCTCTCTCTCTCTCTCTCTCTAAAGTACAAATGTTTTAGCATTTAAATAAGAACTAGTACAGGTAACATGCAGTAAATTGGATAGAGGCTAAATGTACATTGGCGTCCAAAAAATTATAATACATGTATTCATTTCAAGTTACGGGATAATGTCTATGGATTCAAATAATTTGAAATTCATTGTTTAATGATTGTCTTCATACTGATTGGAAGTCAACGCTAAAAAGTCATTTTTATCAAAGATGGTGGACTTTTTCCTTTTTTTGTGCATATCTATATACTGATACAAATCTGTTGCCTGTCTGGGATTAAGAAAAACCTCCAAAGTTTATACACTTAACTATACAAACGAACGGGTGACTGCGACAAGGTTTGAAAACTGACCAGCCGTTTATGATTGTTTGAGCCTAAGATAAACAGATGTTAAAAAATCAAGTTACATCTTTCAAACAACGCTTATACATTGTTCTAACATATATATTTTCTTTAGAAATTCTGTAATTTGTGATATTTAGAATTTAATATTTTACGTTTAGTATAGAAGTCACCGACCGACCGACCCCCCCCCCCCCCCCCATTTATAAAACTATTTAGTTTTTCTGGCCCGATTTTCCTTGATCTTTGATCTTGGGCCTTTAATTTCAACTAAGTACCATTCTAGATTACTGTACTAATTACCAGACCAATTCGTTCATTATTAACAGAGTTATGAAGTTTTTGGCATTTGAGTTTTAATTGTCGTGATATACATGTACTGTAAAAACAAAATCATAACTCCCAAGCCCTTCACCCAATCCTAATGAAAATTCGTGAAAATGAACTTCGGACCCCATTCTTATTGTCTGCCAAAAATGCAGCGGATTGAACAATCAAGACGAAATTCCTGAGATTAAACGGCGCTTATTGCCTATACCGGGAAATTAAATTTACACAGTACACGCACCGACCCCCCCCCCCCCTACTATTCACAAAATCATTTAGTTTTTCTGGCCTGATTTTACTGGATCTTTCATCTTCATTCTTGAACCTTTATTTTCAACCTAGTTCAATTCTACATTACTGTACTACATGAAATGACCGAATCCGAGATCCACACCTCAAAATTCTATTTTCGATTTATTTACGACGAAAATCAAGCTCAGGTCTTTTCACCCCCCTCCAGACACAAACACGCATCAATATTTCAAATGACCTCGCACTGTTACCAAACCTGAATAGTCAGACATCTTACACGTTGTTTTTCATCTCATACAAAAACTCAGCTCTTCTCCCGGGCGGAAACGTCCAAGATTCAAAGACAAATTCGGGAATTATTTCGCGTCAGTCATGTTTTGAGACATCTGCAAAGGCTGTGTGTTCTAATCTCGCCCGAACCAAGATTTGTTCTTTCTCTCTATTTCTTTCTTTCCTTTTTATTTAATTTTGTAACTAAAATATTCAACATAAAAGGGTTGTTGGACTGAAGTTCAAGATGAAAAACACTCTTCAATTAAGATTTAGACAAAAACAGTCTTTTATTATTAGAGTCTTCCGTCTTCAGCGGAAGACCCTTCTATTCTTATTGTTATTAGGGTCTTCCGTTTACAAAGAAAGACCCTCGGTTTTTTTCTTCGGTTTTTTTTATTACAGGTTATTAGACGTATTATTAGGTCAAAAGACCTCTTATTTAATATGAAATAAAATGGGGCTGGTCCTTAAAATTAGGGATCCAACGGGATGTATAATTCTTCATCCATCGCTCTTTAAGATCACATCTGCATTTCCTGATATGTTTGTAGATGAAGATAAAAGAAAAGGTCATTTCCTCTTCTAAAAATCGGACGGAAGACCTCCTCGTTGCTCGTAACGAGATCGTGTCTAGTTATTATTATTATTTTTTTTTCTGTCACGTTTTCTCTAAAACACTTCAGCCGATTTTCGTGAAACTTTCAGATCTTATTTATGACAAAATTTGTAAGAAAATTACACGAGATTTTTTTGGTCGTCACTTCCGGTACCGAGATATTAAAGATTTTATGTTTTTGCTTGTTCACAATTTTTCTCAAAAAGTATTCAAGATATGACTTTCAAATTTTCAGAGAAGGTAGAGAGTGAACGGCCGCAGTGCCCTTTGCATATCCAAATGTCCGCCGTCACTTCCGGTCGTCACCGGAAGGAAATGAAAAACCTTAATTTTTTAATATTTTGGATTTGAATTTTTTTTATTTTTTCATTCGATAGAGACGCTCTCAAAACTTCAGAATATGAAATTCGTTTTAAAATCAATCCACGCATTCTTGAGATTTTGGACTCCAAAGTTCTGAAGCGAGGGTCTGCGTAGCTCAGTCGTTAGAGTGGTGGACCTGTGCCCAGGCGACCCGGGTTCAGTCCCTGAGTGCCGAATCTTTTTTCTCTCTTATTTGTGTTTTGATTAATGGGTTTATCTTTAAAATGATGGATTTGAATGTTTTCCGTTTTATTTTTGTCATAAATAAAAAAAAAATAGCGGCTTTTTTTAGTACAAATATAGAGCTCTTTTCTGTCAGCAGCTCTCTAAATTACGACGCTCGTCGCATCGCCGACATCAAAGACATGCCGCCGAAGTGCCCCTGCAGTTCGACCGCATTAGAGTTCGCTGGGTCGCTTTGCCGGCATCAAAGAAATGCCGCCATCTCAATGACTGTATGCACACAACATTCAGCAATGCACCCACGTTATTCTACTCGGCTTAAAAAGGAGGACTGCTTAGTATTTAATCCCATATATAGATACACACATGCATGTATACATGCGTTTATTGACATAGGTTGCTTATATATTGATTTCCTGAACATTATAACACGCTTAGTAATCTCTCTCTCTCTCTCTCTCTCTCTCTCTCTCTCTCTCTCTCTCTCTCTCTCTCTCTCTCTCTCGTACAAATGTTTTAGCATTTGAATAAGAACTAGTACAGGTAACGTGGAGTAAATTGGATAAAAGCTAAATGTACATTGGCGTCCAAAAATTATACATATTTTATATCAAGTTACGGGATAATGTCTAAGGATTCAAATAATTTGAAATTCATTGTTAAATGATTGTCTTCTTACTGATTGGAAGTCAACGCTAAAAAGTCATTTTTATTAAAGATGGTGTACTTTTTCCTTTTTTGTGCATGTCTATATACTGATACAAATCTGTTGCCTGTCGGGATTAAGAAAAGCCTCCGAAGTTTATACACGTAACTATACAAACGAACGGGTGACTGCGACAAGGTTTAAAAACTGACCACCCATTTATGAGTGTTTGAGCCTAAGAATAAATAGATGTAAAAAAATCAATAGTTACATCTTTCAAACAACGCTTATATATTGTTCTAACATATGTATTTTATTTAGAAATTGTGTAATATGTGATATTTAGAATTTAATATTCTACGTTTAATATAGCAGTCAACGACCGACCCCCCCCCTCCCAATTCATAAAATCATTTAGTTTTTCTGGCCCGATTTTACTTGATCTTTGATCTTGGGCCTTTAATTTTAACTAATTACCATTCTAGATTACTGTACTAATTACCAGACCAATTCGTTCATTAATAACAGAGTTATGAAGTTTTTGGCATTTGAGTTACAATTGACGTGTTTGACATGTACTATAAAAAAAATTCTAACTCCCAAGCCCTTCACTCAATCCTAATGAAAATTTGTGAAAATGAACCTCGGACCCCATTCTTATTGTCTGTGAAATATGCAGCAGATTGAACAATTAAGACAAAATTCCTGAAATTAAACGGCGCTTATTGCCTATACGTGGAAATTAAATTTACACAGTACACGCACCGACGCCCCCCCCCCCCCCGCCTCTTCCTATTCACAAAACCATTTAGTTTTCCTGGCCTGATTTTACAAGATCTGTCATCTTGAACCTTTAATTTCTAGATTACTCTACTAATGACCAGACCTATTTTTAAGAGAGATATGAATTTTTGGGCATTCGAGTTTCGATTGGCGTGCTTGACATGTACTGTAGAAAAAAATTCTAACTCCCGAGCCCCTTACTTAATCCTAATGAGATTTTGTGTAAATGTACCTTGGACCCCATTCTTATTGTCTGTGAAATATGCAGCGGATTGAACAATTAAGAAGAAATTCCTGAGATCAAACGGCGAGTATAACATGTACGAGGACTTATAATTTACACAGTACAAGGGATGTAAGCAGCCGCGTAATATTTCCGTTGCATGTATATTTCTTGTTTTCCGTTTAGTCTGTATCTACGATAGCGTGTGAACTACTTATGAATGTTTGAACTGTGGAAATTATTGTCATCAAATTTTTACCGAATAAATTTACGTGTTACTGATTTCGTTATTTCTACATTTATAAAGATTTTATCAATCTTGCTGAAATAAAACAGTCAAACATAATAGTAAATGACACGAAAAAACATTCTCAACACTGAAATACATGGGTAAAATGCATCAGTCATTGTTTTAGGACTTCCCCTAATTGTTGTTAACCGAATCCGAGATCCACACCTCAAAATTCTATTTTCGATTTATTTAAGACGAAAATCAAGCTCGGGTCTTTTCATCCCCCTCCAGACACAAACACGTATCAATATTTCAAATGACCTCGCACTGTTACCAAACCTGAATAGTCAGACATCTTACACGTTGTTTTTCATCTCATACAAAAACTCAGCTCCTCTCCCGGGCGGAAACTCCCAAAATTCAAAGACAAATTCGGGAATTATTTCGCTTCAGCCATGTTTTGAGACACCTGCAAAGACTGTGTGTTCTAATCTCGCCGGAGCAAAGATTTGTTCTTTCTCTCCATTTCTTTCTCTCCTTTTTATCTAATTTTCTAACTAAAATATTCAACATAAAAGGGTGTTGGACTGTAGTACAAGTTGAAAAACACTCTTTAATTAAGATTTAGACAAAAACAGTCTTTTATTATTAGGGTCTTCCGTCTTCAGCGGACGGAAGACCTCCTCGTTGCTCGCAACGAGATCGTGTCTAGTTTGTATTATTAGTTATGTAACTCTGAACGTTTCTTTCATCTTACAATAATACTCTATTCAAAACGCATGGTGACACTTGTGTGTTATAGTAAAGAACGTCACAGATTTACAATGCATGCATACACCAAATGATATTATTATACTTTCATGTTAAATAATGAAATCTGATTGGTTTACATGCAGTTTGTAATCTGTTATATTACCCTAAGAGTTAGCAACCCACTTGGCAACGGGTAACACAACAAATTGTAACATTCGCGTAAATTATGCTCATACGGTTCACCTTAGAATTCACTTTATTTCTGTATAAAAGCAGCAAAATTTTCTTTAAAATCAAAACATTCAGTATAATAAAATAAATAGTGCCTGTTTAGGAGGGTAACTGTTGAAATTGACACCCCTCAAAAACCATTGTCAACCTCTGCTTCGCGTCGGTTGACAATGGTTTTCTCGGGGTGTCAATTTCAACAGTTACCCTCCCAAACAGGCACTATTTATATAATATATGTTTTTGGGTGATATTTTACATTTATTTTACTTTCATGTTAAATACTGAAATCTGATTGGTTAAGCCGCAGTTGATAATCCGTTCTATTACCCTCAGAGTTAGCAACACACATAGCAACGGGTAACACAACGAATTGTTACATGTGCATAAATTATGCTTGAATGTACGGTTCGCTGTAGAATTCACGTCATTTCTATATAAAAGCAGTAAAAAATGCTCTAAAATTAAGACATTCAGTATAATAAAATGGGGAATGTCCCTGCCTTGTTGCCTCAGGTCGCACACATTGTAACAGAAGTAATTCATCAAGTAAAATCTCCCATTATCTTTAATATTTATCCATCAAACAATTTTAACTTTTTATATCAATAACCAGGTAATGACACAAAAGTGGAACTTGTTGTTCACTTGCTATCAGACTTAAGAAACTAGTGGAAGATTTAATTGTAATCAGGTTAGTTCTGAATTAATAAAACATTGATATGTACTAATTCATAGCTGTTCATACTATATCCTGAATTCTCCTCTGTGTAGCAGTTTGTATTTTTTGTAATGGATACTGTGTGAGTGACTGTGGGTATGAGTATAGAGCAGCCTAGAGGTTCCCTGTCATCTGTTGACAGATCCCCAGGATCTCCCAGGAGATATCTCTGTCTAGATCATATGTATACAGTCCCTGATCATGGTGGACTAGGACCTGTAGCTCATCTAGAGCTGCTTGTGATAGTGTTGTATTAATGTGTCTGTAACACAAGAACTCTAGAAAGTGCAACATTACAAACACCGGAATATCTAATGGAGGCAGCTTATTCTGTAGAGCAGCCTGTTGTTCTGGTACTAGTTCATTGATATAACAGATTTTGTTTTTAATATGGATATCCCATGCTACAGCCTGTCTCATCTTTGTAGACCAGGACTGTCCCCCTACAGCCTCAGTATACCTCTCTCTGTCTACATGTCTCCTATACATCAGATATGGCTGTGCTAACTTGACCTTTGTTATCTTTATAACAGATATAGCTTCCCTGTATCTGAGTGTCTTGTAATAATACATGGCAATGTACAACATATCAGAAACACATCCAAACTTAGCTGCTAATTTCAGCATGTAGCAGGATATTTTGTCTGCAATATACATCTGTTTGTTGGCACCTATGTTAGTGTACATGTTGTGTAATACAAAAGCAGTGTTCAGAAGGTTGGAGGCTGTTAGTCTCTGTAAAATGAGAACTTGATACTGTGTCAGGGGTGAATGTATTAACTGTTCTACTGTGTCTATGAATTTTGGATAACTTATGTATAATGAATGTTTAACTAAAGTGATGGTATCAAAAAGTTCTGTGTCAAAATCAATCTCACACCTCATTACACTATCATATGTACAAACAAAAGCTCTAGGGTTGTACAGGACATCAATGTTGTAGGACCTGATAGAGGAACTCTGTAACAGACAGGACAGACCTTTCTTGTACAATTCATGTAACTGTAGGAACAATATGTTTTGTGCTGAGCCATGGATCTTTGTCAGAAACAGGTTGTTTTGTGGGATGAAAAAGTTAGGACAGATCCCCTCGTACACCCATTTAAGGAGGAGTTTAAAGCAGACCCAGAAACCAACCAGGAGATTTTGTGGACACCAGTGAGGTAGTGTGTTTTGTTGAATTGCCCAGAAAACTGTTGTCTTCATGTGATAGGAACACAACAGTTTATTGGTTTCTTCTGATTGTTGATTTATAACTTCTTTTAGGAACAGCTTTAACAATCCATAAGTCAAAAACTGACTGTGGTTCATTGAGTACACAAGTTTACATTCTGCCTGAGAAAAAGAAAATCTCCATTCTTCCTTTTCATGGGGTCCTAATGGGTGTCCTACTGCTACAAAGTGGCATCCATTTCTGACAATGTCGTCAACAACTTCAGGATCAGGCCATGAGTGACACCTGTCTATCCATGAGGAGGCAGACGGAGGCCAAAAGTCACAAACAAAACACCAAGCAATGTCAAATTCTTGTCTCCATGGTAGAATACCACTGGTACAGGGTCCATGTACAGTAGTATTATAATAAGGAAATATATCAAAACAAATTAACCCTCTGTGTATAGAACTAGATATATAGACTCTGTTATTCATTATGACACATGCTGATTGGATATTTCTCTTTGTTGTTGGTGTCAGTAACTGAAGTAATGTGAATCCTGGTGGACTCTCAGAACTGTCAGAGAGAATCAAGGTTGTATTGGCTGTGTTGTAATACACAGACTGAGACATGTCCATGATCACTCGTTGGTTGTTAAGCCATAACATAATGTCCAAATCTGATCCATTCAGTCTGAAGCCTTCTCTGAAACTTCCACTCATCATCGTAATTGTCCCATCATAAGGCTCTATTCGTCTCTGCATCATCTCCCTGATGTCCCATGCCTCCCTCCTAATGGCCACAAGTTGTGAGGTACCCAGTATCTCACACAGTCCCACAAACACTGACTCTGACATGTGTTGGAATTTAACTAATCTAAATTGAGAAGAATAAATTTTCATTCAATTATGTTATAATATATGTTGATTTGCTGATGCATGAATGTGGTTGATATTTAACGACAGTTCCTTAATTCTTGAATTTTTTATATTAATTTTTTAATTAATGTTTTGATAAATTCTTTGCACCCCATTTGAGGGTATATTCAAGGATATCGTATTATTCAGTGATACATGTAATAAGATACAGTGGCAACACGTACGTTATAATTGACGAGCGAATCGTGTTAAGGTGGTATGGGACATCTGTTGATATTAATGTAGATTGAAGTACGTTACAATTGAAATACTTTCATCGGTTAAAAATTTTCAAATTTTTACAATATTTAACCAAAAAATAGCTTTTAAAGATATTTGGAGAGGTAAAAATTGTAAAATCCCAAGCGGGATTTGAATTCATGACTTACAGATTCGAAGTAAGCCCTCTAACCCATTACCCTATACGTTAGGTGACAATGTTGGGAATGAAACTACTTATATATTTACAATTTATTTTATTGTTTATTTCGATAAACAATATGTCTAAACAAGGAAGTGTCCCATACCACCTTAAATAGTTCATGAATCGTGCTGGATCATGCGTGTAACAGAAAATTTGATTTGCGTGTGGATTTTTTCGTTTTGTTACTTTTTTATGGCATTTATTAATTCTGTAAATAACAACAAGTAGTTTTTAACAAAAACGCAACAATGTGACTGTAAAGCTTTTTATAGAAAAATTATTGTCAATTGTTTACATACGTGTACCAATGTCAACACTAATCTTTTTAAAATACTCCCCTTTTGTCGTTAAATTGTTAGTATTTCAATTTGTTTAATCCTTTGATTGGTCGAGTAATTTTGCATGATTTTGTAATCAGTCTATATCAAGTATCCATCTGATCTTGATACATTATAATAATTATATTAGCGTCAAGGAAGAAAGACAAGTTTAACATGTTGAATGAAGGCGATCAAGCTTATCAATTCCCCAATTAAAATTATGCAATAATTCCCTTAGTTTTCTGTAAAATAGAAATATGATTCGCATTCCTCTCCATTGTGAAAAGATTCATTAGAACTTAGATTTAATCATTTATGTACAATGATGGAAATATGGAATGTGTAAAATTGAAATATTTAGGAACAAGGTAACAAATTTACATGCATTTCATACAGTTAATTCCTCTATAGGGAATAGGATTACATAAACATCAACTCTTATGTAAAAAATAAAAATTAGTGTAGATTATGCATTATCTTCATTTTTTTTACACTTAATTTTCTTACTTAACTTACAATAGAACTTAATATTTGTTGTGGAGACAAATAAAATAATGTTATGGGAATCAAAACAATAACATTAAAGCTGGATTTTTAAAAAAGTTAAACTAATGTGGTTTAATGATAAGGTACTTGGGTATCAGAATAT
The DNA here is from genome assembly GCF_963853765.1 of Magallana gigas. Taxonomy (NCBI): domain Eukaryota; kingdom Metazoa; phylum Mollusca; class Bivalvia; order Ostreida; family Ostreidae; genus Magallana; species Magallana gigas. The sequence goes on from NC_088859.1 coordinate 4,346,680, forward strand.
GTTTTTAACACTTGATTTGCCTATCAAATTACATATTTATTATCTTTTTAAAGAACTCATTCTATAAATTGATTAATGTGAAAAAATCACTAAAATCAGATTTTCTCTCTGATTTATATATGCATGGTCAATTTATTAGCTTTTCTGTAAAAAATTTTCTTTATGTAAAGTCTTCGTAATACGTGAAATTCAAAAATTATTTTAATATTGAGAAGTAAAAAAAAAAATATCAAAATAACTTTAAAATTTAAGAAATTAAGATGAAATTCGGGCTTAACAATACCTATTTTGGTTTAAATATATTTCAATTAAGTAAGATAAGCTGATAAACATTATGATATTCAATCATTTGATTGAAGAATAGAAACAATGTATCTTAAACAGACGTGACTTATGCATAACTACAGGTAACTTCATTTATTTTTATCATCCTGGAAGGTGAGAAAGAAAGGTACTGACCTTGATGGGGAATCAAGATGGTCAAATTTGATTAAATTGATACCTTAATCATTTGGTTATATGATCTGTTTCACTCATGCGTAAAAATTCCATGAATTTCTTAACATAAGAAGTATGACTAATAAAAAGAGGACTCCTTCCTTAAGTTGAACACAGAATATGCATGGTAGCTGGTACATGATAGACAAGACAAGATAGATGTAAACGGGTACTTGGTAAAGACTGGACCGACCACTTTGGAGCTCCAGGTAATGGGTTGGGTATTGGACCAGGGTCAGAGGTCATTTGCATATTAAACAAGTACATGCATTACCATAATAATGTACATGCGCTGTTTCATTTTTACAAGGTAAAAGATAAGATAGGATTTACATACCAATAGACAAATCCACACTTTACAAAAGTTATGTCCCTCCCTGGCCGCCATCTTTAGGGAAAAACCAATGGATTTCTCACAGTTGCCTTTGTAGGTTGAAGGTTTGTAACATTAAAAATCTGTTTGTGTATTTTGATTGCCCCAAGATGGAGCAACACACATCTCGAAGGAATAAATTGAATATCTAAAGACTTCATCACTTGACGCCCAAATACTTGGTTGCATAAAGAAGGAAAAAGTTGGTTTTTCCCTTTCGACCTTTGGGTTGACTCCACAAAGGAAAACAGCTTTTGCAAAGTGTGGGTTGGACTAGTATTTTATTTGTCTCCACAACTAATATTAATTAAGTTCTATCGTAAGTTGAAGAAAATTAAGCGTCAAAGAAATAAAGATATTAGATTACATTTTTTTCCTTGGAATTTTGGCCCTTTTGAACTAGCTCAGAATTTATTTTAGCTGTTAAAGACAATGGAATAGATGTGAATAATTGCAGAAAGTACCGGTACGTGTTTTACGAGTTATGTCCTTTATCAAATAAGTTTTTGTATTTCATGCATACCTTGCCATTCGTTTTGTGTATGTATCATTGTCAAGTAATGGGGGAGCGTGGGCATTTGAACTTGCTCACATTTTCTTTCAATGGATGCAATGAAAATCAAATTTGGTATCATTTATGCTAGCCTTGCGACTAATTCTTGCTTATGGTAAGATAGATAGCTTCATATAATGTTTAACAGGGGCCATTGGATACTTAATTCCCAAATCTTGTTTTCTTATACATGTATGTTAAATATCTTGAAACTGATTGAAATTCTAACCCTTAAACCACATGTATATTTTTGCTGCTCATATCATAATGCATTGAGTTTTATGGTATGTTGAACACGTCCCCATGGTCACAATCTTTCCTCATACACCTTACTTTCTAGTTGATTAATATGAAAATTATTCAAATCCTCGTCCCTAAACCAAATAAGATATTCTTGCTGCTCATGTTAAGCTGATTGAGTTTTATGTTGGGTAAGTGCCTTGAAGTCATCTTCTCCACCCCTTTATTTTTAAATTGGTCAAATATATTATATGTAAATCAAATCCCATCACAATCCTGGTAGACCAATATTTGAATACTGCATAAAATATTTAATTGGAAGAAGGTGTTTTTGTTTTTTTTAAAGGAAAATGCCTTTTTCTAGCTTCTTATTTATCCTCATGAAGAATGCAAAATTTCTGAGACCTTCAATTGTGCATGTAAATGATTGACACTCCCAATCATATATTTCCAAGAGATTGTTAGAGAAGTTTTGGAACCATTATTATTTTAATAGGACATCGTCCTTTTTCAGCTGGTGGTATGAGACATCTGAGAATCATAATTGATGTAGAAAAAAGTATTTTTTTGTTTTTTATAATCTATTCACAAACTATGCATGTACAATCGTAACACAAAAAGATGAATGAAATTTGAAACTCAAGTAACTAATATTTTTGAGATGATCCGCCAACTATCCTTGACCCCATTTTCTTTTCGTATGTTCAATGAATGGGAAGAGTAGATGTCAACATATCTAAAACATTAAATGTATTCGAACAGTGATTTTGTAGAGGGTAAAATATATTTACATCTGTTAATATAAATAAACCTTTTTGCTAACAATATCAATAGATTAAGTGCTTACTATTACTATACAGGTATGGCATGTTTACATCCAAATATTACTGTTTGTTCATTAAAACACACATCAATATTGCACAAGTTCTTTAGTTTTTCCTGTATTTTAATCCAAATGTTTCGTGCATGCAGACTACCATAAAAAAGATGACTTATTGACTCCTTAGTTTCATGGCAAAATGAACACATTTCAGTATCTAATATTTTGAATATAAATTAACAAGAGTTAGTGCACAGAATTCTATGTTAAATTTGGAATTCAAAACTTGTCAATTTTGTGTTCATTGTGACATTATGAGGAATCATAAAATATTGCTCCCATTCGTTTTCTACAATATCTATAGACATTCTTTCTTCCCATTTGTGTTTTACATTTACAGGGGTTTCGGCGACAGATGATAAAAATAAAGGGTAAAAAAGTTTTGATACCTTTTGCGCCTTTCTTAATTTTTCTATATTGCAATCAGATATTTCTTCTCTCGGGACATTCTATATCAATTCTTTCCAATGTTTTGGGATGGCTGATATTAACCCATTATAAGTTAAAAAATTAGTATGAACATTGAATTTGTCTTGAAAGTTTTCGAGAGAAAGAAAATTGCCGTTGTCATTGATAAGATCATTGATAAAGAATATCCCCTTTTTGATCCAGTGAGATTTACATTCACGTTGTTTATTAATTAATATTTCATTATTGTGCCATAGTGGCTGGCGTAGTATTTCTGATGGGGTTGTGGTAGGATGCTGCATAATTTCGCTCCAGGCTTGCATTACGCTTTGCCAAAAATTATTAAAAACTTGCATGGCAGTCGACAAGCCTTCTCTCCGAAGTTGCCATATATTTGAGTATCCCCACTTTTAAAGTTTATCCGCTATTAAAATTTTCCACGAGGATTTACATTGTGGATCCAAGCATTTTTTGACCCACGTAAGTTTAAGACTTTGCGAAAGAAAGAATATGTGGAAATTTCAACCCCCCCTTATGTTTGTCATTAATCATAATATTTCGGCGGATTTTATCAATTTTACCGTCCCAGATAAAATTAAAAATAATTTTTTGGATTTCTTCAAATTGTTTTGATTTTGGGTCCGGTAGGACAGATAAACAGTGTACTAATATCGGTAATGCAAGTGTTTTGACAACAGTGATCTTACCAAAAATTGTTAGGTTTCTAAAAGCCCAGTCATGCAGCAGCTTTTTCATAGAGCTAATTTTTTCTGTAAGATTATCATCAGTAAAATCAACTTTTTGTAAATCATATATGATACCTAGCAGCTTAAATTTTCCTTCGTGATTCCAATATAGCTGATGGTTAGTTTGGTATTCCTCTCCACAGCCCCTTTTTACCCCAATCCATAATGCTTGTGTTTTATTAAAATTTGCTCTAAGACCTGAACAAATATTCGGTGTTATTTATATTTATCCCTTTTATGTTAGTGTTGTTTTTAATTGAAGCGCTGAGGAGTTCCACCGTTAAAATAAAAATATAGGGCGAAAGTGGGTCCCCTTGACGAACTCCTCTGCTAATCTTAAAAAAATCAGTAAAAAAGCCATTATTTAAGACTGTGGATGATATATCCGTGTATAATATAGTGAACCAATGAATAAATGATGGACCAAATCCAAAAAATTCTAATGTATTTACGATGAAATTCCACTCTAAAGAATCGAACGCTTTCTCAAAGTCTAAGAGAATAAGTAATCTGGGTATATTATCGGCGTTTGCTCGTTCAATTAAATCGTAAATAAATCTGGTGTTTTCTCCTATGGAACGGCCTTTTAAAAAACCGGTTTGCGTTTCGCTTATAAGTTTATCTAGAATGTGTTTCATTGTAGAAAAAAGTACACACATGTAATAATCAAATTACTTTCACCGTTTCAGAATTTAATTTTTTTTAGGATATTTAACCATATATTACAGTATGTTTTAAAAAGTTCTGGTAAGGGATAATTAAATTATAAAAGGCACAGTGGGATTGAACTTATTATGACAGATTTATATTTATATTGCTCAAACCAATTGCGCTACGCTGGAGTGAACAATTATATAGAATTATACTTGATTATTAGTATTGTTTATTTTGATTGAAAGTATGTCACAATATAGAGGTGTTCCATACCCCCAGGATGAAAATGAAATTTTCAAACTAACCATGGAAAACATTTTCCCCTAGAAATAAATCAAGTTAAGTAATGTACTTACACATTTGATGAGACTGACCCCATCTTTTCTCTTCCAGATATGTAAATTTTTCAAAATTTTTTAAAATGTTATTATTTGTAGCTGAAACGCTCCAGTCATTCTCTTGTTTCAAATTCTTTTTCCCTATTCCTTAGATTTGTTGTCAAATTGAAATCATGTATCTGTTGTATTTCCTTTTTCCTTGGATCTTTTAATAATAATTATTTATGTCTTGATAAACCTAATTTGATTTTATTAACTAGAGTTCATTAAATATAGCTCTGAATTCATTTTAAGCTATATATATCTGTAACGTGTAGGTTGGTTATTTGCAGGTTGTTGGTTGGTCATTATTGTTAGTTGGTTTTTTTATCATTTAGTTCATTTTTCACCGATGGTCGATTATTTATCAATATTTACATTCCAAATAATTTTTGCATGTAAAGTGTGTGAAAATATACTGCAGTTATTATAGCATTGAATCATGAATTTTTGAAGTATACACTCTCATAACTGCAGCGGTGTGTGCATACAAATTGAATAACGCGCGTTATGTATGCACACACCGCTGCAGTTATAACAGTATTGGCTGCGCCACGTAGTAATACTATAGCATTGAATCATGATTTTTTGAAGTATACACTCTCATAGACTATATCTTTCAAAAAATAATGATTCAATGCTTAATTTTTAGGTTATTCATTTATGATTTGTTATTCACTGTTGGTTGCTTATTAAACGATTGATTTGTTATTTTTTGTTGCTCGTAGCGCAGCACTGGCGAGCGAAGCAAGCTCTAAGAACCAGTGCATGGGAAAAATAACGAGCTAAACCTCATATTCATCAAGAAAAGTTTTATGGCAACATCCCATAATGCTCTCTAAGGTTTTCTCTTGTAGTGTTATGCCAAAAATGGCAATGAAATCATTTACTCGTAACTCATTAACTTGTAGCATTTAACTCATTATTTATCAATTTGAACAAAACAAAATAGTTAAAAAATGTATACAGATATTGCATATTGTCAAACCATTAAATTTGAACATGGGAAATTACCGACTACAGACAGGGACCTGGGGCACGGATACAGTCTATGTAATTAGAATGCCAAAAAAAAATATTAAGAATCAAGAAAAAATGAATGTCAGATAACAACAAGATAAAATAAAAAATAATAGTGTATAAATCGTTTAAACTTTTTAACAAATTAAACATAAATTACATTTTACAGACTGATCAATTCTCTCCAAAAGTCAAGCATGATTCTAGGGGGAAGCAAGTCTAGGTATTTTGTAAGAATTTTTGAGGCGCATCGCTATCGGCGATGGAGCCTCATTGCTGTTGGCTCACTTCTCTCGGCTTATATACAAGCGGCATCATAGAACTCAAGTATCAATGCGCCAATAAATATAAAGTGCCGTTCTGATTGTTACGAATTTTCAATCAGGAACATATATTCAGTATTCGTTTTAAAAATATCAACAAATCATTACAACAGATATCTCCTTTACACATTGTAAAAACATCAACATCAATGACAGAACAAAACAAAGATTAATACACAGATAAGATAAGACTGGCAATCATGCCGCAATGTACGAACGATAGAGACAGAGGCCCAGTCAACCGATAAGATAATTTGCATAACAACAGTTTGTACTTCCATTTAAAAGCGATGGCGTTAATTGTTCAAATGGTCGAATATCGGAGGTAAAAAAATCTAATGATTTCGTATATAAAATATTTATATTACAATGAGGTAAGTGGCTGTCTTCCTATAGCTAGGAACAGATTTCGTATTTAATCACTTGATAAAACGAAAAAGACGATGTCCATCTGAATGAGGAAAAGCGCGCCACCTTTCCCCATGTAGAATGGCGATATTTAACAACTTGTAGTGATGTTTTTATAGCTACCTTCAATGCGATGCGCCTCTGAGGCCTTCAGGCCTTTGATTTTTAACTTAGAAATATATAATATTCTCTCTCTCTCTCTCTCTCTCTCTCTCTCTCTCTCTCTCTCTCTCTCTCTCTCTCTCTCTCTCTCTCTGTGTTAGCTCACCTGAGCTGAAAGCTCAAGTATGCTTTTCTGAGCATAATATATATAAAATATTATTTTGTCTGTTGTCCATTTGTCCATCCGTCTGTCCATAAACTTTTCGCATTTTCGACATCTTCTCCAGAACCACTTGGCCAATTTCAACCAAACTTGGCGCAAAACACCCTTTAACAAAGGGGATTCAGACTTGTGAAAATTAAGGACCACACCCTTTTACATGGGTAAATAATTAGAAATTATTGAGAAATTTTCAAAAGTCTTCTTCTCAAGAACCATTTGGCCAGGAAAGCTGATACATAGGAATGTGTAGAGAAAAATCTTTAAAAATCTCTTTCTAAAACACCATTTGCCTAAAAAACTGTAACTTTAGTGAAATTAAGTAACTTCAGATAGTGTTGATTCAAATTCGTTAAAATCAAAATCTTGAGGAGGAGGGAGGAGCCACATTGATGGATCCAATTTTACAAAGGAAAACATTGTAATTATTCGCAAAAACATATATCATATATGGTTTTAACTAGCATGTACAAGCATTTTGACATATTGCTGATTTTTTAAAACTGTTTAGACTTTGACCCATGGAGGATTGTTTGGCCTCACAAGGGGTTCAGAGTTTGATGTACGTTTATTTCCCATCTATAAACAATTCTTTGGGATCTTTTTTAGAACTGCAATGCTCAACTTGTGATATGATTATAAAATCATCCTGTTAGAAAAGGGACTTGATTATAAACATAGGAATATCCAGGGGGAAAAGTTGATTTTTTATTTAATATACAAGATCTACATGTATTTTACTACATTGTCCAGATATTTTGTATTATGACTCCAATAAGCTGATCTTATCATGCCTTATGTTGCTCAGGTGAGCAGTGTAGCCCATATGCCTCTTGTTCTTTATCTGCAGTCTGTCTGTCTGTCTCTCTCTCTCTCTTTCTCTCTCAACATTTTTTGATCTTAGTTGATAACTTGAAAATGGTGCAAGGTATGTGTAATTCTTGCTGTGCTCGCCACAATGGTAGCACCGTAAAACATATTATATTTCTCAAATCAAGCTGTGGAGGATGTATTTTTTTTACCGCTACATAAATTGAAGACGTGCAAAAAATTTGGATAAAAAAATACATGTATTTAATTTGGCAAGTTATGACCCTTTTGAAATTACAAATCTATATGAGTTTAGCCAGTTATGAATATGCTACTGAAACAGATTGTCCACATAACTGCTATTAAAATGGGGATCAGAATTTCAAGAACTTTAGATGCAATTTAGGACATATTGATTTCTATAGATTTGTATAATAAAACAAAGATTTTTAAAAATTATTCAACGATTTTAATGAGAATTTTGTTCCATTTTATTAATGCATAAATTTCTATTTATTATGTACAGCATTGTCAAGCAATGTTAGAATATTTACATGGGTTTATGAGCTCAATCTTTCATCTACTGTTAGTTGGTTATTGGTTATTGTTGATTTGCCCTGTAGTATATTCTCACTATAAATCTCTATAGATGAATATAGTCATGAAATTGATTTATCAACTTGTCGGATAAACATTGACTGGTCAACTGTTTTAAAATATAGATGCATCCATATGGAAGCCCAGTGCAGCGGTTTGCTAGCATAACATATACAAGGATTTGGGAACTGGAGTGGCAGAATATCACTTGCGACATTTTGTTGCCAAGGATATACAGGAATTTGACTGAGCACGAAATATGTGGAACAGACAAAATTAGGCCGATCTGTTTCTAAATTTTTGGTTTGTTTCTTCATATATATAACTAAAAAAAATTTTTGGCAACAATTATTATGTCCCCTTGAGCAAATATATAGCCCTAGGTCCGCTTATGTATTAATATTTCATCCCTCTGGGTCTAACATAATCAATGTTGCCAGTGTATAGCGGTAGGCAGTGTTCACAAATAAATACGATGTTTCACTTTGATAATGATGATTATTTTTAATTCACTCCAATTCAATTCTATTCAGTTCAGTTCTAGATCCTACAAAACATAATATATAGGGAATAAATAATTTGCATATACATAATAAGTAATCAGTAATAATTCTAAATAACGGTCTGTTATAATAAGCATGAAAATGCCATTTTTACATCGTACCCTCGGGCCTCTGCTACCATGGCAATGGGGCCACATATCATTAACATCAAATAAATGATGTTATGCTTTTTTACTCATCAAAGTTTATCAAATTGTCAAGTATAAAGAAAATCGGTGACTGTGTGGCCACCGAATTTAGATTCTTACATAGAATTGATCCTAAGTTGTCAGTTCTGTTGTAAGGTTCTCTCAATTTTGAAAATTAAGTTATATATAATTACATGTACAGTTGAACTTTGGTATCTCGAACACCGATATCTCGAATACAATGGATATGTAGAAGTGATTTTTAAGTCCCAAACATGACTTAAATGTTAAGTATTTTTCTCTTGATATCTCGAATACTCGGATATCTCGATACAAGGCGTTTAACCAGTCCTATCTAGTTCGTCGAGGTTTGACTGTATTTAGAGTTCATGTGTTGCTGGGTTTTTTTTATTATTAGGGTCTTCCGTTTTCAACGGAAGACCCTCTTGTTATTCTTCGGTTTCTTTTTAGGGTTTTCCGTTTTTCAACGGAAAACCCTTCTGTTATTCTACTGTTTCTTATTAGGGTTTTCCGTTTTTCAACGGAAAACCCTTCTGTTATTCTACTGTTTCTTATTATTATTTTTTTTTTCCCGCAAATTTTGTGCACGAGATTTCTCGAACATTTTTTGTCTGATTGCTATGAAACTTTCAGGGTATGTAGATGATATTAATATCTCTAGACGTTTTTTTCAAATTTTTAAAATTCACTTCCGGTTATGAGTTATTGCCCTTTAATTGAAATTTGGGGGGTCTTTTGTCCAGAGTTGATCTCGGGAACTACAGATGATAGATGCATGAAATTTGGCGAAATTGTCGGTAACATTTTATAGTTTTGCTGGCATGAAAATTTTGGTAATTTCTTTGTTAGTTTTTGAGCTATTTGTCGCCAAAGTTTAAGATTTTTTCGGGGCTGAAATTTTGTTGCTTTTTGTATTATAACCTTTAAACTAAAAATGTTTTGTTAATACATATAGAACAAAAGTTGTTTTGAATAACGAGAGCTTTCATTTAAAATTAAGAAAAAAGGGCTGGCCCCTATAATTAGGGGTCAGCAGCTCATACACGTATTTTTCTGATAGCAAAAATCGTTATCATTTTATGAAAAAAAATGAATTCAGTTATTGTTAATATATTAAATAATGTCATTTGGTATCAAATTAAACAAGTTCTGTGCTATATTTTTTTTCAAATTTCATAAAACAAATATGTGAGAATCGTACATGAACGAGTTAATATGTCTACATAGACACACAAGCGAACAAATGCCACATTAAGGCCCAGGAATTTACTGCATTACGTTGTGTTGCGTCTTAGATAAATTGTTGTGATTCAATTTCATTTTTTTCATCTATATCATTTATGAATTCAATGAACACACATTATTTAAACGTTCTATGTGCAACTATTTGTCGGGGCGCCCCTGTATGTAACCCCCGCGCGCGCGCCGAATGTAAACAGTAACGAACGGCATTGTAGAAAAGAGAGAGCCGTAATGCAGAAGAGAAGTTGTGTATTCTTTCGGTGTACACATGCATTTTCAAGTTACTGTGAAACATATGAACATGCACAGGGAACAATACTACGTATTTGTGTAAGGAGGGATATGTTCTCGTGTGAATCGTTTACGAGGAAATTCTGACAGCCACACTTCTGTCGACGATCAGCCGTTGATAAGCTACGAGTAATAAAGGAGAAAAGATGGACATTAAAGTGTGTGATTTATGTGGATGTTACTGAAGAAGGTGAGGCTTTTACTCCTTTTAAAGTTTCTTGTTAACTGGTTAAAATTTAGTATATAGTATAGATGTACATGTAAGTACGTGCACACTGTTAGATGTTTTTGTTATGGTGTGGGTGTTTGTTTACTAACGTGTAATTTTCCCATGTTTCATGGATGTTTAGACTCGCTCGAGGTTCATGGGGGACTGGAAAGGGTAACTGAATTTATCTATTTAAAAAAATAACAGATTGTGAATTTTCAACTCAAAATTCAAAGCAGGGTCTAATTAGAAACATATCATATATTCTTGTGCAGAAGACTCCAAATGTAGTCATGAATACCCTGTAGACATAACTTCAAGTAAATAAAATTGTATACTTCAGACTTCAGAGTTAAAACATGACTTTAATATCTTTATGATGCCGATCATTGTATCATTAAAGAGGTTTAGCAGACCAACGGGTACCCGGTACATGTACTTGTACATGTAGGTTACAAGTTAGAACTATGCCTACCATTCTACCAGTTCACATAATTTTTCTTGTTTAGCAGTTATGATGTGTACTTAAATTGTCCTTGTTAATGTTTTAAATGTAATTTTTTATTCTCTTTTTTTAATCTGACTACTGGCAGTACTGGCGTGCGAGCAGTTCTCGCCGAGGACCATTTCTCGCTGGTGCACTGTTACATCATATTTTCGTATATAATTTTATGTGTTGATAAAATGACGTAACAATGCACTGGTGAGAAATGGTACTCGGCGAGAACTGATCGCACGCCAATATTGATTAATTACAGACAAAATCTGAAGGTTGCGAGTGTTATTTTTTATTGAACAACATTGTTGAAAATAATTCTTTATATATGTGACGATCAGACCGGTTTGAATACCAGTGCCAGATAGCTCAGTTGGTAGAGCACCAGACTAGAGATTCAGGGGGCCCAGGTTCAAATCCCGGTTTGGTCCTTCATTATTTCTCCCATCCTGTTACAATATTGGTGTTGTGACCAACCCCTGGAACTAACAGGTTAACTTGATCCTGCCAGGGATGATCTTCGAGGGTGAAGATCATTTAAGGGGGAGGAATGTGACGGTCAGACTGGTTTGAATACCGGTGCCAGATACATGTAGCTCAGTTGGTAGAGCACTTGACTAGAGATTCAGAGGGCCAGGTTCGAATCCCACTTTGTTCCGTCGTTATTTCTCCCATCTTTTACATATACATGTATATCAGATATATGACAGATGATTAAGGTCATCACATGTTTTGCAAGGTGCAATAAGTGTTAAAAACCTTTACTTTACAACAGAATACATTTAAGTGAATATTTATGTTTCTTGTTATTATTTGGTGTGGTTTTCTTGACAGTGTCGCATAAACAATTTTCCCGCTCCTAAAACACAAACTTTCTTTTTGTGGATTCAGCTTACCGCTGATTGGCTGCTGTTGCAGCAGACAAATAAGATATGCACGCACAAAACACAATGAACTTATCAGAGAATGAGTTGAGTTTATTTAAACTGTTGGAATTTGGGTATTTTTTTTTTAAATGTATACTTGTGACAAAACATATATGTGGTACATACAGCTGTAGCTTTATGAAGAAAATTTTGGTTAGACCATATATACCTATCGTGCAAGTAAATGATATTTACAAAAAACTTGCAATTTATGGCGCACGAAATATACGCTAGTTTTATAAAGATTGACATACATGTAATGTACCACATTCTGTGAAAAATAATCTATTAAAAATTCTTCATTAAGTTTACTCATACATGTTTTATGCTTATTACATGTAGTATTGTTTTTAAAACATGTAATTTATAAGAAAATAAACAAAAACCCTCGCTAAATTTATTTGCAAAAAAAAACCCACGGTAGAATTGATAAAAAATGGTATACCAGAAGCTAATACCAGTACATGTACTTTGACGCTGTTCGGTGGGTAATATTCGTTTGTAATTTAATACGAATTGAAATATTGACTGTTGCACTACAAGTACGGTAATAAACTCTCTCTCTCTCTCAAACTCTCTCTCTTTCTCAATTTGATAAGTGTTTATACCTATGAAAATTTTTTAATATTATATTATGACTTGATATGCAAATTTTTGATCTTGTACTGCCTAAATGTTATGTCATGTATTGGGATATGTCATACTTATTACACTGCATGGTCAGTGTATTTTTTACAGAAATACTATGCATTTGTTAATGTAAACACAGCTATTACTAGTACATGTATGTAAACACAGCTAATTATTTTTTTTATTTATTTCAGCTCAAAACAGACTCTTGTTACCACATGGCTTTTACCGGTACCTGTTGATTCTTGTAGATCAGCTCCTGAGATTAACCTGTCACCTCTATCCACATGCATATTCCTTGTGTTCTACAGACTATTTACCAGTAATTCAAATTAAATCCGATAATGCATGAACAATAATGGAACTTGAAGAAAGCATCATGCCATGTTGTGGTTTGTGTTTGATAAGAAATTATGAAAACAAAATTAAGGCTGTTTAAAGAAATTCATAATTGCTGTGAAAATTTGTTTTTCAATAAAAGTATGCAATTATGTTTCCTTTATTTTTTATTTCATAAAGATATTTAGATGTGTTTACATAATTGAAACCCCCCCCCCCCCTCTTTCTATTTAATTGTCTGCATTAAGATTACATGTAGGATATGTAAATGTACATTTGACTTTGAAATAACATCTGCTATGATAATTACTTTTGAAATGAACAAGAAACAACCTATTTCTACCTCTAAGGTATATATGCATAAAAAAGTAGAAAAACATGTCAAATTTGAACATTTTTCATTGAAATCAACTCTGTCTCCAGCTACCTGGGTGTGTTTGAATTTAATTCTAATTTAAGGCAGATGTCTAACTTGTAGGTTGTAACTTACTGTTTTAGCATGGTTAGAAGAAGACTAGAAATCAGAATAGATTAGATATTCACTAAATTTGATTGGTAGCTTACTTTTGTCATGAAAACAAGAAATCACAAGCAGGAGAGCTGTCTATTTGTTAATTAAAATGGTACAAATCATACAATAAACAAATAAAGATCAAATTTTAGAATCATTGATGATTGTTTTCAAATATGTGTGAGAAATGACTCAAGGAAATTGCCACACGTTTCATAAAATTAGGTAAAACATTTCAAACCATGACTTTTTACGAAAATCAAAAGATTGGGGGGTGGGGGGTATACATGTAAGGGTATTTCTAAGTGATGTGAAGCTTTTATCATGATTATATCATGTAGGCATATGTTGTATTGAATAAGGTTTCTTTTTAAAGGTGGTTGAACAAAAGTTGACCTCTATAAGGTCAGGTAAAGATGTTTTACTATGGAGAACCCTGTAAATCTGTGTTTATTAAAGGAAATTGGAAATGGTGGGTTCACTTAAATGGCCATATTTTTATTAAACCTCAATGGAATTGGCAATATGTGGTATTCTTTTTCTCAGAATTGCATTAGCTTTCTTATTCTTAGACAAACCGTCTTTTCATAAAAATGTTAGTGTACTAAGTTAAAGATACAAGGAGCAGTTTCGGATAAAGTACCGTCAATATTTTTGTAAAATTGAGAGTGACTGTACTTGAAGGTTTATCATTGTTGCGTAGATTCATGAAATGAATTTTAATGATTATCAATAGTTAGAGGGATGTCTCTTGTTGGAATTGGTAAGCAATATTAAGGCCCCTAATTTTAAGTACATGAGAAGCAGAAATAAATTGTGAAACTTGCGGCTATGACAGATATGTTGACTTTACAGTGAAATTGAAGGTTACAAACGGGAGGTTATATAACATGAAATGTAGGTGGATGGGATATTATATGCCTATTTAGTATTTACTGGGTATGAGGACAATAGCAAGTTTATTGTCCCCCAAGACAGCAACTATTTAATGAGGCAAAGCCAAGGGAAATAGTTACTGTGGAATGGGACAATAAACTTGCTTTTGTCCGAATAGTCAGTTAATTGGTATTTCAAAATACAGAAAACTTTATTTGTCAGGGATGCAAAATTTCTTGATGATAAACAAAGTAGAGTTAAATCAAACTTTGTATTTAATATTTTCCAAATATGCTTAATCTTGGTCAGATTGAACAAAAATGCATGTATGTTAGGGGGAATGAAATTGAATTAAAAGTTCTATGCCAGCTGGAAAAATTTCAAGTTATAGGTCAAGGTCAAAGCAGAATTCTCTGAAATAACATAAGCGGGGCCCTTTGAAATGTTCACCATTTCAATGTTGTCTGGTTCATAGTAATTTTACATAGAAAATATTCACAGAAGTACAGTAAAGTAAACTTTACATCGATAAGTTTCTGACAATTAATGACGCAACGAGCACACAGTACGAAAGGTCAACCTTTTGAAAAGCAGTGAAGAGGAAAAGTTGCTCAGAATTATGTTTTAAACAAAATTGATTTTTTACATAGATTTTAATTTTGCATTCTGGGTTAAGAAAAAAGATGTTAGTTCAAGGTAAAGTAAACTTGTACCTAAAATGAAGTCAAATTTGTTAAGTCGTACTTAAAAACACATTGTTTTTTTTTTGTTAAGTCGTTCTTGAAATGGTTAAGGGTTTTTGGTTAAGTCGTACTTAAAAACATTCGGATCATGTTAAATTGTACCAAGAATCATTCGATTTTTTTTTATCATTTTGTACTTAGGTTTCTTTGTTTCTAGATTAAGAACTCTGCTTCTTAGACGTACTTCTAGCGTTGCTTTCGACATAAGCGGAAAACCCACTCGTTGCTTTGCAACGAGCTTTGCTCTAGTTATTTTTTTTTTTTTCCCGCAAATTTTGTGCACGAGATTTCTCGAACATTTTTTGTCTGATTGCTATGAAACTTTCAGGGTATGTAGATGATATTAATATCTCTAGACGTTTTTTTCAAATTTTTAAAATTCACTTCCGGTTATGAGTTATTGCCCTTTAATTGAAATTTGGGGGGTCTTTTGTCCAGAGTTGATCTCGGGAACTACAGATGATAGATGCATGAAATTTAGCGAAATTGTCGGTAACATTTTATAGTTTTGCTGGCATGAAAATTTTGGTAATTTCTTTGTTAGTTTTTGAGCTATTTGTCGCCAAAGTTTAAGATTTTTTCGGGGCTGAAATTTTGTTGCTTTTTGTATTATAACCTTTAAACTAAAAATGTTTTGTTAATACATATAGAACAAAAGTTGTTAAGAATAACGAGAGCTTTCATTTAAAATTAAGAAAAAAGGGCTGGCCCCTATAATTAGGGGTCAGCAGCTCATACACGTATTTTTCTGATAGCAAAAATCGTTATCATTTTATGAAAAAAAATTAATTCAGTTATTGTTAATATATTAAATAATGTCATTTGGTATCAAATTAAACAAGTTCTGTGCTATATTTTTTTTCAAATTTCATAAAACAAATATGTGAGAATCGTACATGAACGAGTTAATATGTCTACATAGACACACAAGCGAACAAATGCCACATTAAGGCCCAGGAATTTACTGCATTACGTTGTGTTGCGTCTTAGATATATTGTTGTGATTCAATTTCATTTTTTTCATCTATATCATTTATGAATTCAATGAACACACATTATTTATACGTTCTATGTGCAACTATTTGTCGGGGCGCCCCTGTTTGTAACCCCCGCGCGCGCGCCGAATGTAAACAGTAATGAACGGCATTGTAGAAAAGAGAGAGCCGTAATGCAGAAGAGAAGTTGTGTATTCTTTCGGTGTACACATGCATTTTCAAGTTACTGTGAAACATATGAACATGCACAGGGAACAATACTACATATTTGTATAAGGAGGGATATGTTCTCGTGTGAATCGTTTACGAGGAAATTCTGACAGCCACACTTCTGTCGACGATCAGCCGTTGATAAGCTACGAGTAATAAAGGAGAAAAGATGGACATTAAAGTGTGTGATTTATGTGGATGTTACCGAAGAAGGTGAGGCTTTTACTCCTTTTAAAGTTTCTTGTTAACTGGTTAAAATTTAGTATATAGTATAGATGTACATGTAAGTACGTGCACACTGTTAGATGTTTTTGTTATGGTGTGGGTGTTTGTTTACTAACGTGTAATTTTTACATGTTTCATGGATGTTTAGACTCGCTCGAGGTTCATGGGGGACTGGAAAGGGTAACTGAATTTATCTATTTAAAAAAATAACAGATTGTGAATTTTCAACTCAAAATTCAAAGCAGGGTCTAATTAGAAACATATCATATATTCTTGTGCAGAAGACTCCAAATGTAGTCATGAATACCCTGTAGACATAACTTCAAGTAAATAAAATTGTATACTTCAGATTTCAGAGTTAAAACATGACTTTAATATCTTTATGATGCCGATCATTGTATCATTAAAGAGGTTTAGCAGACCAACGGGTACCCGGTACATGTACTTGTACATGTAGGTTACAAGTTAGAACTATGCCTACCATTCTACCAGTTCACATAATTTTTCTTGTTTAGCAGTTATGATGTGTACTTAAATTGTCCTTGTTAATGTTTTAAATGTAATTTTTTATTCTCTTTTTTTAATCTGACTACTGGCAGTACTGGCGTGCGAGCAGTTCTCGCCGAGGACCATTTCTCGCTGGTTCACTGTTACATCATACTTTTGTATATAATTTTATGTGTTGATAAAATGACGTAACAATGCACTGGTGAGAAATGGTACTCGGCGAGAACTGATCGCACGCCAATATTGATTAATTACAGACAAAATCTGAAGGTTGCGAGTGTTATTTTTTATTGAACAACATTGTTTAAAATAATTCTTTATATATGTGACGATCAGACCGGTTTGAATACCAGTGCCAGATAGCTCAGTTGGTAGAGCACCTGACTAGAGATTCAGGGGGCCCAGGTTCAAATCCCGGTTTGGTCCTTCATTATTTCTCCCATCCTGTTACAATATTGGTGTTGTGACCAACCCCTGGAACTAACAGGTTAACTCGATCCTGCCAGGGATGATCTTCGAGGGTGAAGATCATTTAAGGGGGAGGAATGTGACAGTCAGACTGGTTTGAATACCGGTGCCAGATACATGTAGCTCAGTTGGTAGAGCACTTGACTAGAGATTCAGAGGGCCAGGTTCGAATCCCACTTTGTTCCGTCGTTATTTCTCCCATCTTTTACATATACATGTATATCAGATATATGACAGATGATTAAGGTCATCACATGTTTTGCAAGATGCAATAAGTGTTAAAAACCTTTACTTTACAACAGAATACATTTAAGTGAATATTTATGTTTCTTGTTATTATTTGGTGTGGTTTTCTTGACAGTGTCGTATAAACAATTTACCCGCTCCTAAAACACAAACTTTCTTTTTGTGGATTCAGCTTACCGCTGATTGGCTGCTGTTGCAGCAGACAAATAAGATATGCACGCACAAAACACAATGAACTTATCAGAGAATGAGTTTATTTCAACTGTTGGAATTTGGGTATTTTTTTTAAAAATGTTTACTTGTGACAAAACATATATGTGGTACATACAGCTGTAGCTTTATGAAGAAAATTTTGGTTAGACCATATATATACCTATCGTGCAAGTAAATTATATTTACAAAAAACTTGCAATTTATGGCACACGAAATATACGCTAGTTTTATAAAGATTGACATACATGTAATGTACCACATTCTTTGAAAAATAATCTATTAAAAATTCTTCATTAAGTTTACTCTTACATGTTTTATGCGTATTACACGTAGTATTGTTTTTAAAACATGTAATTTATAAGAAAATAAACAAAAACCCTCGCTTAATTTATTTGCAAAAAAAAAAACACAGTAGAATTGATAAAAAATGGTATACCAGAAGCTAATACCAGTACATGTACTTTGCCGCTGTTCGGTGGGTAATATTCGTTTGTAATTTACGAATTGAAATATTGACTGTTGCACTACAAGTACGGTAATAAACTCTCTCTCTCTCTCTCTCAAACTCTCTCTCTTTCTCAATTTGATAAGTGTTTATACCTATGAAAATTTTTTAATATTATATTATGACTTGATATGCAAATTTTTGATCTTGTACTGCCTAAATGTTATGTCATGTATTGGGATATGTCATACTTATTACACTGCATGGTCAGTGTATTTTTTACAGAAATACTATGCACATGTTAATGTAAACACAGCTATTACTAGAACATGTATGTAAACACAGCTAATTATTTTTTTTATTTATTTCAGCTCAAAACAGACTCTTGTTACCACATGGCTTTTACCGGTACCTGTTGATTCTTGTGGGTCAGCTCCTGAGATTAACCTGTCACCTCTATCCACATGCATATTCCTTGTGTTCTACAGACTATTTACCGGTAATTCAAATTAAATCCGATAATGCATGAACAATAATGGAACTTGAAGAAAGCATCATGCCATGTTGTGGTTTGTGTTTGATAAGAAATTATGAAAACAAAATTAAGGCTGTTTAAAGAAATTCATAATTGCTGTGAAAATTTGTTTTTCAATAAAAGTATACAATTATGTTTCCTTTATTTTTTATTTCATAAAGATATTTAGATGTGTTTACATAATTGAAACCCCCCCCCCCCCCCCTATTTAATTGTCTGCATTAAGATTACATGTAGGATATGTAAATGTACATTTGACTTTGAAATAACATCTGCTATAATAATTATGATAATTACTTTTGAAATGAACAAGAAACAACCTATTTCTACCTTTCTAAGGTATATATGCATAAAAAAGTAGAAAAACATGAACTCTGTCTCCAGCTACCTGGGTGTGTTTGAATTTAATTCTATAATTTAAGGCAGATGTCTAACTTGTAGGTTGTAACTTACTGTTTTAGCATGGTTAGAAGAAGACTAGAAATCAGAATAGATTAGATATTCACTAAATATGATTGTTAGCTTACTTTTTTTCATGAAAACAAGAAATCACAAGCAGGACAGCTGTCTATTTGTTAATTAAAATGGTACAAATCATACAATAAACAAATAAAGATCAAATTTTAGAATCATTGATGATTGTTTTCAAATATGTGTGAGAAATGACTCAAGGAAATTGCCACACGTTTCATAAAATTAGGTAAAACATTTCAAACCATGACTTTTTATGAAAATCAAAAGATTGGGGGGTGGGGGGTATACATGTAAGGGTATTTCTAAGTGATGTGAAGCTTTTATCATGATTATATCATGTAGGCATATGTTGTATTGAATAAGGTTTCTTTTAAAGGTGGTTGAACAAAAGTTGACCTCTAAAAGGTCAGGTAAAGATGTTTTACTATGGAGAACCCTGTAAATCTGTGTTTACTAAAGGAAATTGGAAATGGTGGGTTCACTTAAATGGCCATATTTTCATTAAACCTCAATGGAATTGGCAATATGTGGTATTCTTTTTCTCAGAATTGCATTAGCTTATTATTCTAAGACAAACCGTCTTTTCATAAAAATGTTAGTGTACTAAGTTAAAGATACAAGGAACAGTTTCGGATAAAGTACCGTCAATATTTTTGTAAAATTGAGAGTGACTGTACTTTAAGGTTTATCATTGTTGCGTAGATTCATGAAATGAATTTTAATGATTATCAATAGTTAGAGGGATGTCTCTTGTTGGAATTGGTAAGCAATATTAAGGCCCCTAATTTTAAGTACATGAGAAGCAGAAATAAATTGTGAAACTTGCGGCTATGACAGATATGTTGACTTTACAGTGAAATTGAAGGTTACAAACGGGAGGTTATATAACATGAAATGTAGGTGGATGGGATATTATATGACTATTTAGTATTTACTGGGTATGAGGACAATAGCAAGTTTATTGTCCCCCAAGACAGCAACTATTTAATGAGGCAAAGCCAAGGGAAATAGTTGCTGTGGAATGGGACAATAAACTTGCAATTGTCCGAATAGTCAGTTAATTGGTATTTCATTATACAGAAAACTTTATTTGTCAGGGATGCAGAATTTCTTGATGATAAACAAAGTAGAGTTAAATCAAACTTTGTATTTAATGCGGTGATCTTATTAGGTCAGAGGTGTTCCGAGTTTAAGGTGATATGGGACACTTCCATGTTGTGACGTATTGTTTATCGAAATAAACAATAAAATAAAGTGTAATTATATAAGTACATGTAGTTTCTTTTCAAAAATGGTCACCTAACTCCTTAGCACAGTGGGTTAGAGGGTTTACTAGGAACCTGTAAGTCATGAGTTCGAATCCCGCTGGGGTTTTTACAATTTTTACCTTTTCAAATATTTTTAAAAGCTATTTTTTGGTTAAATATTGTAAAATTTGAAAATTCTAAACCGGTGAAAAGTTTTCAATTATATAGTACTTTAATCCACATTAATATCGACAGAAGTCCCATACCACCTTAAAAAGGAGGAAAATCAAATTCTGCTGATGAATGGTTTTGATGACTATTCACCATGGGCAGATAGCATGGATACTATTTTAAATTAGATAAAAAGGCATGTTTATGCGGGCACCTTCTAGTGATCAATTTGTCCGTCTGTCCATCCGAGATGGCTTGACAGGAGCATAGCTTCTCTCCCCTTGGCCCAATCTGGCTCATACCTCATCCACAGGGTTCCTTTGGTTGAAGGATGTGCAGTGACCTTGAACCATGTTTTTAGGTATAAGGTTAAGGTCATAGCAGAATTATATATATAAAATCCTTGTCTGGGGCATATCTTTTTTCCCTTTGGTCCAATCTGGCTAATACTCACAGAGTGTCTCTATGGTTACACGATGTGCAGTGAACTTGCATGAAATTTCTAGGTAACGGGTGAAGATCATATCGGATCATGCAAAAATCCTTTTTTGAGAGCATATATAATTTCTACTAACCCCTATTTGGCTCAGACTTCACATAAGCAGAGCTTTTGAGTAAAGGGTGAAAGGGTGTGTAGTGACCTTGAACCTATTTTCAGTGAAAAGAAACTGTGAAGGTCATACCAGAATTATGTTTTTAAAAATCCTTGTCCGGAGTATATCTTCTCTCCCTTTGCTCCATTCAGCCTCATACTTCACCCACATGATGCCTTTGTTCATAATATATGCAATGACCTCGAATGATATTTGTAGATGAAGAGTCAAGGTCATATCAGATCACACAAAAATCCATATTTTAAGAGCATAGATATACTCTCCTTTTAACCCCTATTTGGCTAATATTTTACCTTTACAGAGTTTATTGGTTAATGGCGTGCAGTGACCTTGAACCAAGTCTGTCAATGTGAAGGTCATAGCAGATCTTTTTAAAATTAGTTTTAAATAGTAGATTATTTTCCAAATATGCTTAATCTTGGTCAGATTGAACAAAAATGCATGTATGTTAGGGGGAATGAAATTGAATTAAAAGTTCTATGCCAGCTGGAAAAATTTCAAGTTATAGGTCAAGGTCAAAGCAAAATTCTCTGAAATAACATAAGCGGGGCCCTTTGAAATGTTCACCATTTCAATGTTGTCTGGTTCATAGTAATTTTACATAGAAAATATTCACAGAAGTACAGTAAAGTAAACTTTACATCGATAAGTTTCTGACAATTAATGACGCAACGAGCACACAGTACGAAAGGTCAACCTTTTGAAAAGCAGTGAAGAGGAAAAGTTGCTCAGAATTATGTTTTAAACAAAATTGATTTTTTACATAAATTTTAATTTTGCATTCTGGGTTAAGAAAAAAGATGTTAGTTCAAGGTAAAGTAAACTTGTACCTAAAATGAAGTCAAATTTGTTAAGTCGTACTTAAACACATTTTTTTTTTGTTAAGTCGTTCTTGAAATGGTTAAGGGTTTTTGGTTAAGTCGTACTTAAAAACATTCGGATCATGTTAAGTTGTACCAAGAATCATTCGATTTTTTTTTATCATTTTGTACTTAGGTTTCTTTGTTTCTAGATTAAGAACTCTGCTTCTTAGACGTACTTCTAGCGTTGCTTTCGACATTAGCGGAAAACCCACTCGTTGCTTTGCAACGAGCTTTGCTCTAGTTATTATTATTATACTTTTTCTTTTTTTTTCTGACTCCTTCTCGGCTTTATAACTCAAAAAGTTTCCAACCGATTTTAATGAAACTTTCAGAGATAATGTGAAACTATTATCCCTCAAAGATGTTAAAGTTTTCTTGACAACGTCAATTCCGTTTTGACGTAACGTCATTTTTAAAATTTTCAAAAAGTCATTTTGTCCGCGGCGTTTCTCAAAAACGTTTTGAGATAGAGGCTTGAAATTTTCAATGGTTATGATTTAATCGATTTACCTCTGTAATAAGGCTCGAAATGAAAATCTGTCACTTCCGCTCGAAACCGGAAGTGAAACAAATTTTTTTCGAAAAAATGAATTTTCTGATCAAATCAAAAACGAATATGTGTTTTGTAGAGCTTATTAAACTGAATTTAACACTGAAAGCCGTTTTAAAATCGGACGATGCATTACAGAGATATTGGGATTTAAAAATCGATTTTTCCGGAAATTTTGATTCCGCGTCCTTGGTTTAAAAAATAGCATAACGTTAATAGTAAAGTTAACTCGTACCAAAAATAATTGTTAAGTCGTACTTAAACACATTCGGATTTTTTTTTGTTAAGTCGTTCTTAAAATCAAAAAGGTTTTTGTTAATTCGTACTAAAAATCATTCGGATTTTGTTAAGTCGTACCAGGAATAATTCGATTTTTTTTCATCTTTTTATTTTAGTTACTCTTGTTATTGGTTTAAGAGCTCTGCTTCTTACAGGAGTTTCCAGCTTTACTTCCGGTATTAACGGAAGACCCACTCGTTGCTTTGCAACGAGCTTTGCTCTAGTTATAATAATTATTATAAAAAAAAAAGCCCCATTTTTTTCAGTTTTCCTTTATCATTTGTGTTTTCTTCCCTGATTTTCTATTTTGAGATTTATTGAACTTTTGGAATCCATGTCCTGGATTTCTTAGAAAAAAACTTCCTTATTTATTTGAATTTTTGGAATCGGGCCATGTCCTGCATGGATTTCCCAGAAAAAAAGGAAACAAAAATCTTCCGTATTTATTTGCTCCGCAAGGAAAGGAAAACCATAAATATATTTCAACTATGACACCTTCATTGTTGTTATTGCAGCCATGTGCATTATTTGGATTTTTTAAATAAATTAATGTAAATTGTGTCACCCTGGACAAACTTCAAACTTCTTTAAAAAGATATGAATTAAAATAATCATCTGTTAATTAATTTCTTTGATCATTTTATCTCTCAGAGAATAAAGATAAATTAAATTTTATAAAACCTTTAAACCAATTGAAATCAAATGCAGATATGCAATATATGTTAACAAAAATGGATACATGTAAAATTACAAAAATATGAAAAATTGCCTTTATTATATTGTAAGCTTGATCAAATTTTTACATTTATTATTGAAACACATACTAATATAAAAGGCTTTCTAGGCTTTCTGAAAAGTGTTTAGGGGTGTGAGGTTCTCGTCAGTAGCTGATTTTTGCATTCTTTACCCCCTTAACATTATACTAGCACTTGCCCCTTAAATTTTTTAAATTTTTTCTTCCATTCAAAATCTTATCGAAAATTCTGGAATCATGTTAACTTTGGTAATCCATTATTCCATCTGCCCACATATGATCATGATTTTGTCACTTTCTCATTACATTTATTTTTAGACTTTTTATTACAATTCAGTCTGGTTTTATATTGGCTTTGTAGAAGACTTCCTCATCAAACTATTTTTCCTTTTTAAATTGACATAGTTTCAGTAGAATTATAATTCCTGGAATTAGAAAATGTTTTTTGAAACCTTCAAATACATTGCTATTAATTGTGGTCACATGAATTGAACAATTTTTGTCTACATTTTGATAACATAGCCTATTAAATGCAGTGTTTATTATCCTGTTGTTTTAAGAAATGTTATATACAGTTGTTATCTAATTAATAATTATATCACTGTATATTAACATGTAGCTAGGAGATTTGGTCCTTTTTTAAATAATTAGATAGCATGTAGAAGAATTTCAAAAACATTGAGTAATTAGATGTAATGACCGTTGATTGATTGTCTGACAGGTCAGTTACTGCCCACTGTGTTCACACACAATGCCTGGGGCATCCTCCACACACTGCTAGAGATGTTCAGCTACCGCCTGCACCACACCCAGCCCCACTACCGCATACAGCTGCTGAGCCACCTACACCACCTCAGTCAGTCCCCGCAGACCAATCAGAACCAGCTACAACTCTGATAAGTCACCCAGAATCAACTACAGCTCTGGTAAGCATAGTTGAGCAGAACCTGTTACACCTCTGATAAGTCTACAGGAACCAGCTACAACTCTGGTAAGTCAACCAGAACCAGCTACAGCTATGTCAAGTCAACTAAACTAAGTACAACGCTGGTAAGTCCACCAGAAGCAACTACAGCTCTGGTAGTCAACCAAAACTTACTTATGCATTGGTAGGTCAACCATAACCAGCTGCAACTCTGATAAGTTGACCAGAATCAACTTAATTTCTGGTCAGTTTAGGTAATATACAATGATATGATACTGTATGTTATTTACTTTTAAGAGATAACATGTACGTTCTGACTCAGTCTCTGACAAAGGTATTTACAATTTTTTCACGCGCAATACTCTTATCAACTTGTAAAAACACACTGACTACCCAGCTTACTTAATCAAAGTACTGAAGTACTGAAAGCCGGGCTCTTTTGGTGTGTCTTTATGCATATTGTGTAGTAAAGACTGAAAACCCCTCTCTCTCTCTCTCTCTCTCTCTCTCTCTCTCTCTCTCTCTCTCTCTCTCTCTCTCTCATGCTTTTAATGTCGGCAAAGCATCAGAGAGCGACCAAATTTTGTAAACAAAAAATAAATCTGTCTAGTAGAAGTTAAAAAGTTCGACAGTTGCTGCCTTGAATTTTGCAACAAGCATTATATTCAATCCCCGTTTCTTCATCGTGCAGCAAAGTAGTTCATGGAAATTCATGCGCATTGTATGTGTCCAAAATGCATAGTAATGTTTTAAAAACACGTTATTAATAAGAAAACTAAAAAAGATAGACATTTCATTCGAAATTTAAAAAAAGAAACAAAATGCCAACACTTTTGACAAAACGTGGCTCTTTGTGTGACTATTTGGTATAGCGGAAGCTTTATCTTGACGCTGTTTGGTTTTTTGTTTATTTGTGCTATTTATAGTAACATTGGCGATTTGCCTGCCTATAGCCAGGACTCTGCTTTCAGCAGAGCCCGGCTAAAAATCAACAGCGCTGGACATACCACAGAGTCTACGTCATCTGTTTCATAATTGGATATTTTACTGGAATTGGACATTGATGGTAACCTAACAACAGAACTTTGTGATCAACGCGATGACTTGAATTTTTCTATAGTCAACTTTCCTTACATATGCAGCAATATACCTTCATCACCTGCATATAATGTTTTTGTAACTGAAAGCTTAAAGTTTGTAACTGAAACTGAAAGCTTATAGTTTGACCACTCCTCCTCTGGAATGACGTCATCGTCCTTCGATCCGAGAATAGTACCAACTATAACGCTGTCCGAGTTGTATGTCAACTTGACATATGTATTTACAGTCAACGAATTTACTATAAGATGCATAAGATACTCGCGACTTTTATATAGAACAGGACAGTCTTGAATAAAATGCTGTACTATATCGTTGACTTTTCTTTTACAGAGCTTACACGACACTTCCTCTGTTTCATATGTAAAAGAAAAGTTGATTAATTCAAATAATTTCCATGTTTATTCCGGATGCTGAAGGCTCAATGACCAGATTTGGAGTGGAGGAGGTTCAATATGACTGCCGTCATGAGGAAAGGGCCCTTATCTTTTGACGTCACGATGCTCAGAAAACGACGTCAAAGTAGCGGCATTGTAAACGCAGTTATTCTATTTGCTCTTTCTTTTTTTTCTGCGTCTGTGTTGTGTGTTTAATATAACTCTAGAGTCTGGCCTTGTTTTATTACCGCGATTAACATTTTTCAATCAGATGTTACATGTTGATTTAAGAAATAAACATTTAATAAATGAAATGTACACATGTAACGTCAATATATACCCATTTCGAACGCGTAATATTGCACACAAGTTGATGATGAAAATATATAAGCTCTAATTGGGATATCACTTTATTTTAAATAAATCATCGCTGGAAACCAACGCCTCGCTTACTTACTGGGTATGATCGAATGCGACTGATCGTTGGTTAACGATGATGATTTATAAAGTATTTTGAGTAAAATTGTACAACTTTAGTTTTCATTAATTAGCAATACATGTATGATTTATTAAAGAAAAAAAAATAACTACACTGCACACTCGTTGATAAGAGGGGTTGAAGGCTTTATCTCAAATCAGTAACTAACATGATTCAAAATTCCTTAAATTATACAGGTTTGTAAATGCAGCCATTCTATTACTATACTTTTGATATCAAGTCGATTAAATTGCCGTTTTATAGATAAACAATTCATGTTTATCGATAAATATAATTAATTCGATGATACTTAAGTCAATGTATATGTGTGTTTGTTACAATGTACAGTGTACGGCAATAAAAAAAATCCGAGAATCGCGATATATATCATATGCCTGTAGTAGAGTGAAATTTTATAGGTTTTTAATATTTCAATTTCAGAATATTGATTTCTTCATTATTATTGACATGTTCTCATCAATTTGTTACTTTTCAGGAATTTTACTATTGCAGACTTCTACTTATTTAATTACATAACAGAAAATGATTTATCAGTGGTGAATAAATAAATTATTTAGTTGAATTAATGTAAATTGATATTTTGTGTTTGTTTTTATTTACATTGGTTACTCCTCTATGGAGTACACATGTAGACTCTATTTATAGCGTTTATTTGAGTGGTCACTTAGATCTGGTCATGTGATTGGTTTATAGGGGTACTTGTATTTGTTCATTCTGACTCCTGAATTTCATGCTAAGAGGCTAGCCATGCGGTTATATTTGCATTTCCATTGTTCTTTCCCACTGTAAGCCCATACGGAGGAGCTGCAATTATTTCTCTATAATCACAATTGCTCTGTCAGTATACTATGACGTCATAAAGGTGTAACGTTATATATACTTTTCCATGACGTTATAGATTTAAACCACTATACGATACATCATGTGTTTTTCTCCAACTTCATTAAAATTGACGTATTTACATGTAATATTAAAACATTTTTTTGATAACATTTTAAAGGAATTACTGTTATAACATATCATTGATTCTGTTAACAAATCTATGTGAATTAAAAAGATACATTACAGTCTGAATGTTTACTTTTGATGTAATAGCTAAATGTCAAGGTCTAGGCTAATACAGGGTATTTGCGAGTGGTAAAATGCAAATATAAGTAATAAACAACGATTATTTAGTAAACATGGCGTTATGAATAGCAACTGCTCTGCTGGCATATTTTCCATGATGCGCTAGCATAAATATTTACATTCCACATATATTTTGCATGTAAAGCTACTGCAGATATAGCACCATAACACATACAGGGTACTAAAAGGTTAAATCACGAGTTTTAATTGTGACGTCACAAACGTTGAACGCTGTTAAGTGCAACGTCACAAGCAAAAATCAAAGATCTCGCGTGTGGCTGTTACATTGTCTGTGTTATGGTGCTAATAATAACACTTCGCTCGTTTAACAATTATAAATTCTGTATTTTCAAATACCGATCTTATTATTAAATTTCTTTTGGCTTTAGCTAGTTATTGTATACGATTACAAACTTATTAATATATCAATAGTTGTATGGTAATTATTTTTGCATTGAATGATTGACTCATTGAGTTTCATGAAAAGAAAAGAAGCCATGTTTCTTCTATTCACAACCTTACATAAATTGCATTTATGCATTCAAAAACATTCATAATAATGTTAATTGGATTCGCATGTTCTGATATGTGTTAGTCAGCTAGTCTTGTCAAACAGCGCATTTTCATTTTTTGGTTCTCGGACGTAAGAAATTGATGACGTCGGGCTAACGTCGTGATGAAAATATATGTTTTTGTGAAATGATTTAAATCTTTAAAGTTGTTTTGCGAAAAATTGGCCGAGAACACATATTGATTATTTTTTATGAATCGATTCAAAATCATCTCTTCTGTTATTGTGTTGAGTAAAATTAAGTTCGTCTAGATCGTTTAAAAGTTTGAAGCATAGTTTTGAAATGCGGTTTACGACTAAGATATGCATTTTACTCTATATTTTATTGAAATGGCGTTGCGTGATTTTATCAGCGACACTGTGTTTGAATCACGATAACATTATTACCACGCAGATGAATCTCAAATAAATTTCAGAAATAAAACTCTGAAACCTATCGATCACATGGACAAATTTTCAGGATAGGTTTTCTCACAAGCAGTAAACCCGCGAACTACCTTAATTTGAACTTACCCATAGGATAATACAGTAATTTTGAGGTATAATTTGCATTTGTGTACAAGGCAATATGGTAAAAAAAATGTAAATATAAGCTCATTATTTTTTGAAAGATATAGCCCTTCGGGTTTGGGCCGATACCGACCGCTCGGGCTGATACCATGGCCGAGATCAAAACAACAGTGTGATATTCTATATTTCTTAAAACTTCGGAATACTGTATGCAACTGTATGCACTCTATAAACGGCGTTTATTTAATTTTTCATTTTTTTAAAAAATTGATAGTCACTCGGCCGATATTTGTATTCAATGAGAGAGAGAAAGAGAGAGAGAGAGAGAGAGAGAGAGAGAGAGAGAGAGAGAAATAAACTAATGCAGAAAAACATTCATTCATCGTGTAACATCGATAATAGCCAAAATATGACCAAACCTCAAACTAATTGCAACAGAATGTTCTTCTAGTTTTCCAAGCTGGTTTAGGTGAACTGTTGAACATAATAAAAATCGAGAATGTTTGGATGAAGGGAAATTGTTAATTTTGGGTGAAAACCTTGATTTTTGGTGAAAAATCTCTGAAAACTGGTAATTTGCCGTGACTCAAAAAAAACAAAAATAGCAACTTGCATAATTTTTAATGAAGTCAATAGATATTATTACAGTAATGATTTATTTAAACGTTG
Organism: Magallana gigas; assembly: GCF_963853765.1. NCBI lineage: Eukaryota > Metazoa > Mollusca > Bivalvia > Ostreida > Ostreidae > Magallana > Magallana gigas. The sequence continues at coordinate 4,376,436 of NC_088859.1, forward strand.
ATGAACTGCAAAGATCAGGAAATTGAAAATTTTGGGTGAAAACCTTGGATTTTGATGAAAAATCGCCGAAAACTGGAAATTTGCCGTGACTAAAAAACAAAAATAGCAACGGACTAAATTTTTAAGAAAGTCAATAGATCTTATTACAGTTATGATTTATTTCAACGTTGATGAACTGCAAAGTTCAGGAAATTGAAAAATTTTGGGTGAAAACTTTGGATTTTGATGAAAAATCGCCGAAAACTGGAAATTTGTTGTAACTAAAAAAAGAAAATAGCAACGTACGTAATTTATATCAAGTCAATAGATCTTATAACAATGATAAAAAAAATTAAACTATGATGATTTTTGAAATATAGAAAGTGATAATTTTGGGTGAAAATGTTAGTATTTTTGATAAAAACTGGGAATTTATGTTTTCTTAGTAAAAATTGAATTATATCATGAGTCTTCAAATTAATTTTATATATATGTTAAGTGTTTAGATGGATCAAATAAATACCAATTCGTAAATTCAATAGATCTTATAAAAACAATAAAAAACGATTGATCGGTATGATACTTTTTTTAAACCAAAATATTTATTTTATATGATGACAAAACCATGGAATTGTTTTACCGAAACCCCTTAATTATGCTTATAATGTTTTTGCGTATTCTACATAAATCTTTAGAAGTTGATTGTCACTTAATCGTCCATGTCAACTGTTTTGCTCGAATTTGTACAACCAGTTCCTTTACATTCGCCACAAGCTACTGAACATTCAAGTCCGTTTTTTCTACAAGTACATCTTTTAGTGTCACATTTTGTCTTACAATTGCATCGAATAATGTTCAGCAATTTAGAGGGAGCTGCGTCCATTGTACACGTAACTGGAACAAGGTTTCCATTAGCGACTTTCCAACCCCATTCACACGGATTTAAATTGTCCTTGTTCATCCACATTTTCATTTGAAGATAAGCCCTCTGGCTATGAAATGAAGCTGCATTTGATGTTGGCGGCAAAGTATGAATTTGAACGCATGTTTTGTATGTAAATACTCTTGCAGCAAACTTCCTGTAGCGAAGAACATTCAGTCCTTCATATGGAGCACCATTATATAAAGAGGAAATAATGTATTTACCAACAGAAATAACATCATCCTTTGCGTTAGCATTGCATAGCAACTGTGCCCGAGTCTTGAGAAAGTCATGTTCTCCAAATTTCTTTAGGGTCGCTGCCTTACTGACACCGAACATTCTTGAAGTTGTGTCACAACCACTGATAGCATGAATTAAAGGTAACAATGTACATAGCTCCTCACCAAGCAGCAATTTGGTCTTCAAAATATCCCATATTTTAATATGTGTGTTTACTTTTGTCACATTGCGGATTTGAATATCAGCGAATTTGATGTAACGTCCGCATGATGAAGGAGTAGTACCAAAAGATCAGTGTCCTCTCCAAGCAAAACAGTTGGTTTTGTTTTCGCCGATTCGATGGCAGTAATGGCTATCAATACATCAGCATTGTATCATTTCTGGTTTGGCTGGTCCTATTAACTGTGTTACATCCTTTTTCTCTTAGTTGTGTTATTTCTTCACCATTTTTTAGAGACACCCGACAACAAACACAAGCATCCATCATTACCTAAAAAAAAAGAAGATCAAACTGTTAAGATGAGATTCAATTATTTTGATTTTGCTTCGATATTATTTTCATCATATAAGATTTGTTTTGAATACAATATTAAAAAAGATATATATGTTGACTTATAATCAATAAATTATTCCGATGTATTATCTTTCTCAATTGAATTGTATAATGGTATTTTTGTTGAATATTAATTTCCCTCTGTTAGTTGTTTAATAATATTCATTTTTTATCATTTTAATTTTTTTGAAATTGTCTCATCCTGTCCTCCCTATTTTTTATTTATTTAAACCTATCCCCATACTAACATGAAAAGTAAATGGTATCTCCATAACACAATTTGTCTGCATCGATTTTGTATTTGATTATCGGTAGAACTTCATTTTTCCATGAATTAAATTTGGTTAGATTGTAACCTTTTTGGCACTATCGGCGTTCCATAGTTTTTTTTTCGTCAGCAACTCCTGGCAATAAGAATAAAATTCCCTTTTTACGGGACTATTTAATGTATGTAATGTATAAACTGTAGTCCAAATATAATAAACAGAACTGTTTTGTAAGTGATTTCTGGTTTAGAAACCTCGGCAAACCGAAATGAGCTCATTTCTGCCGCGTACTACATTTTGACGTTTCCATTGTATCTACGCCTTTTAAAAACATCCAAAATACCTTGCATGGTAGCGTTAACTCTTAAGAATGTTAAATACGTATAAAACTTTTATATATAAGTTTTATATTAACTTACCAGAATGAAAAGGATGGAACCTAGATGCGTCGTCTGCAGTTGACCATTACGAGTTGTCTCCCATATCGTCATTCTTAATCTACGGGCGCCATATCTTTCCATAATATTTGAAGTAAAATCTAGATTTTTTGGGGGCCAAAATTGACGACTTTCCCCTATTTCGATTTTTTTCGAATTTTGATATGTTTTTTATACGTTATATTTTTCACGAATTCCACAAAAAACATTTCTGTTGCAATTAGTTTGAGGTATAACCATAGAATGACTGGACTATAATAAGAACATTAAATTAAGTCAACATGTTAAAATGTTACTACTCGATACGCAATGGCATGTTCTTCATATGAACAGTTTCTAGGGCGATACAAGGTACTGACAAACAAGTTAATAAAACAGGACTATAAATAGTCTCATTTGAAGTCATCTTTTCCTAAGTCCTATGGTCGATACAACGACCTTGTCAGCAAATACAATCTTCCACTGGGTCGCATGTTGACTGACGTTTTTATGGCTTACGGCCATCTAGTTACCGGATAATCTTTACGGCAAAGAGTTCAGTTATCTGAACATGCGCGACAAAAAATAGTTCTATTCGAATGTTGCAAAGTTAACTGTTTGTTGTTCATAATAAATATCTTTAAGCAAGATTATACTTTCCATATGTTATTATCACTTATTTTATTGTAACCAATATTGACTTTATTTAAATAAACTCGAAATCTAACGCGAATGAATATTAACTGCAGTGTTTTCCCTAGGCCGTTTTTGCATAGAGGTATAGGCCCCCGCCATGCATCACACAGTGTCGCCATGCTTTCCGCTATGCATACTTACATGTATTATAAGCAAACAATCTTTTCCCAATTATTTCAGATCCTAACAGTGATAAGTAAACGTAAAGTTGTCGTTATTTCGTTCAATCTTCATAAAAACGTTTGCACCCGCAGAGAGCGTCGCTAACTTCGATCGACATCGATCTCAGCAAGGGGGAAAGTGTTTAACGGTTAAAGAACTGAACTTATGATTGAGGTATATTGAAACTGGGAGTATAAATCGGTAATAAATGCATAAATAGAGGGGCAATTACTACTTGTTTTAATATAATGTGCCTTCGACACCTCCGCCATTATCGAATGTTGGGGATTTTCCAAGATCTAAAAATAGCACAATGTTCCCTCAATGGTGTTACCTTGGTTGTGCTATGATTGAAGTGTTTATTTGTCGTAAAAATATTGGAAACTTGAGACCAAATGTACTCAAATAAGAAAACAATATACAGTTAAGCTTGATTGCAAGTCATATACGGAAGCGATGTCACATTACTATAACATAGAGACATCGTATAGTATGCCTCTGAAAATGACTGTGTATACATGTCATGTGAAGAGAGACTGACTGCAAATTTTAGTTATAGTGCAGTAATTAATTTTAATTAAATTTGGTGTCAAAACAAGTTTGCTGTAATTGCATAGTTCTGCCTGTTTATCCCCCCCCCCTTCCAAAGAGTTTATCTCTATACAAAGGGAAAAAAAATAAAACAGAAGGTGTTAGAACTGCCTTGTGAATCTATATTTCTTATAAAAGCTTGTGAAGGTCAGCCTCTTAAAAAAGTAGAGAAAAATCTAGAAAAATATGAACAATTATACATTTATGAAATACAAATAAAATGGAATAATACTTGTTGGTGTAGATTTCATGAGAATTCATTAATTAAAGTACATAACATGCAGTACATTTCATCATTTGGTTATATTATTTTTACGCGCAGTGATTTCGCGCTGGCTGTGGCGCTGTTACTTTGCACCGTGCACCAACTCTCGCGCAAGTTCATAGTGCGTAGGATTACAAGGTATACTGATATTTGAGAGCATGTTGGTTTTAAGTGTTTTTGTGTCCTATATAAAGTTGAATTAATTTACAGTTAATGTACTTCAGTCGTTGGATAAAAGAAAGAAACAAATTGTCTCAAAGTGGAGTTTGAGTCTGACATCATCATTATTATTTTAAGCAGTCTATGATTTTCCTAAAAGCAATGGTGGTTTCAACCAATTGATAAAAGAGGCATCTAGATTTCAATCCTGTCTGTTTCGGTCACTAAGGTTCGACCAATCAACAAATGGGGCATGTTGATATCGGTCCTGTTAGTTTCTATAGATCTATGAATTACATGTAGCTAGTTACTTTCTATAGAGCTATAAATAAACTAAAGTTTCCGTAAGAAATAGAGGGAATCATACTCGATCCATGTAAATATAGTCATATCAAACCCGTAAGCCATTATGGCCCTTCAGGCCTTTGATTCATACTAATTGTTAGACCATAATTAATCACCTAATTGTCTACGGATTTTTCTTTTTTTTTTATCCGATTACGACAAAGAACAAATGGCAGGTGTGACCGGTGTCGTATTATTTAAGGTCCTCCCCGTAAAAGGGTCCGGGCGGACCTTTAATGTTAACATTTAGGATCCGCTTTTGCTTTAAACGGGTCCGACCCGTTTAAGAAAAGGTCTGCCTAACATAAAAGGTCCGGGGTATATTTTTCTTTTTCAATTTCGAGTTTTTGGAACAAAATAATGGTATTATTTTGTAGTCCTTTTAAAGGGACTTGGACACGATTTGACTTAAAAATTTTAAATTCTATTTTTCCATTTTCAATGTTTACACTGATAAATATTGAAGTTTGTAATGCTATGTCAAAATTTGAAAGTCAAATTATAAGCAAGATACAGAGTTCATAATTCTTTGTTTTGTAAACAAAAGTCAATATTGTCATTATTTACAAATGTGTTGTAATGGTGTAAGTTTCAATCAAATGTATCTTTCTTTTGTTGATAATAGTATTTATGAAGATATTGAATTGGTTTAAATTGTTATTTACAGGTCATTTTGTCTAAGAAATGGTTATTTTCTATATTACATTTTTTGTAAACAACTATAAGACTCGAGCTTTGTTTACATAACAACCAATTCTTACCTCTGTATCTCGCTTGCAACTTGACTTTAACATTCAATATTTTGGTCAATCATTTAAAATGCACCAGTTAACCATTTTATACAAAAAAAATAAAAAAAATTTTTTTGATCTTTAATCGTGTCCAAGTCCCCTTAATGGAGTACCTACCTGAAGTGAGTTAGTAAATATCCAACACAGAGTATAAATAAAAATACGCATGCAGCTTGATGAACACAAATAAATCACAATAATTATTACAGATTAAAACTGGTTTTTCATTTCAACTTTAGTTTTGCTGGTCGATCTTATATAAATAGGAAATGAAACTGATTGGTGTCATTAATTAAACAATGGCTTGAACCAGGTGTTATATATACATACCACCCTGCAGATGTGAAGGGTTCACACCTTCGGGTGTTTTACTGTTTGAAGTTATTATGTAAACAAAGGACATTTCAAACGTCCCCTTTTTGCACATCTTTCAAATATAATACACGCTTAAAAACGTTACCCATTTTAAAATCAAATATTCTTCAATCCAATGACAACGATACCTGCAAGCGGCATTATTGCTATTTCTTATTAGCACTAGGGCATATGTGTATTAATGCTATTTATTATAAACTAAATTTTTGGATCGAACCTTTGCCTTTGTTATAATCAAAGAGGGGGAGTATCCAAAGGAATTGATTTGTTTATAAAAATAAAATAAACACATGTAAGATTAGTAAAGAGCCTTATTCCTTCGGCTGTATATGCATTTTGCATCTGTCAAATTAAGGGGATTTTCTTGCTTGAGGGCAGGACACACCCCTCTCTCGATTTAGACCCCCGGGGTAGTTGACGCTTTTTTGATAGAAATTCATTTTAAATATATACATGTACACAACATGTACCATATCAAGTATCTGAAAGTAAATGTAACATAACCGATTTATATACAACCACCCCTCCCCTAAATTAAAAGAGTATTGGTGTCAAAGCAAGTATCAATATTAATATTATTTTTTTAGCCATAGTATTGTAGGTCCTACCAATAAATTAAAAGATCATCGGGGTAGTTCAAAACAAGTTTTCATATGAATATCAATTATTTGCATTCAGTATTTCAACGATGCTGACCGTTTCTTGAACTGTAATATTTGGTCCTACCCACTTAAACAAAAGATCATCTTTAAATGAAAGTCAAATGAATGCAGGTGTCAGTTTGATTAAGTATTTATAATTAATTAATTAGAGATTATAACAACATTATCAGTTTTATTATTTTTTTTAAACTTAACATGTAGTCATGCAATCAAAGCATGCCTTTTAATTATAGGTACACGTTTCATCTATTAAATTTCTTTTGTCTTTTCACACCCTTATATTCACTGTACAACAGTGCGTACATGTATACACTATACTGTCAACGTATACCCTCTGTTACGGTAATCCACATTTGCCACCCTTTATTACTTATCTTATAATAAACTAGTAATAAATTTACCTAGAGGCGTATAAACTATTTGTATATTATCACAAGTTTCTGATCTACTGTAAATTAAACAATGCACGAGATAAAAAGACAATCTTAGTTGTGTAGAACACTACATGAACAAAATGAATAATTACTTTAAGAAATTGACAAGTTACTACGGGTAGGACCTTTTCTTATATGGGAAAGGCCCATTTTACGGGGCGGACCCTATATTATACCGGTCAGCAGAGGATGCTCATCCCTCCTAGACACCTGATCATACCTCCAATGAAGGTCCGTGTTGGCCTGGCTCAAGGTTTTTATTTTTTATTTTGATCATCACAAACAAACCAAATCATCATCGTCTCTTTTTTTTCCTAGTATGACATTTTCCCGATTTTGAAATTTAACTCGATTATGACATGCCCAATTGTGACAAGGAGCACACGGCGGGTGCGTCGTAGGCACCTGATCCTACATCTATCTATTTGGTGGTCCGTGTTGCTCAGCTCTGTTATGAATTTGTATTTGGTTTTATGGATTTTTTAAAAGATGGTTGACGGTTTGTTATTGTCATTTTTCATGCAGAATTAATAAAATCTCACCGCACATGGCCTGAGTACTGGGTACCTACATGTATGCATGTATGTGTTTTTTGTTTTGTTTTTTAGCTCACCTGAACCGAAGGTTCAAGTGAGCTTTTCTGATCACCTGTTGTCCGTCGTCCGTCTGTCCGTCCGTCTGTCCGTCCGTCCGTCTGTAAACTTTTCACATTTTTGACTTCTTCTCTAGAACCACCGAGCCAAATTTAACCAAACTTGGTACAAAGCATCCTTATGGGAAGGGGATTCTAAATTGTTAAAATAAAGGGTACAACCCTTTTTAAAAGGGAGATAATTGCGAAACTGCGAAAATTGGGTGGGTGTCTTAAAAAATCTTCTTCTTAAGAACCACTGCACCAGATATGCTAATATTTACACCGAAGCTTGTATATATAGTGAAGATTCTAAATTGTAAAAATCGCGGTCCCCGGGTCAATACTGGGGTCCCAAGAGGGGTTCAAAGTTGATTAAAAAAGACAAATTTAACATAGAAATATATGGGGAAAAAATGTTTTTAAAAATGTGTATTCTCAAGGACTGCAGTACTAAAATTAGTGAGATTACTATACAAGTACCCTAAGATAGTGTAGATTTTAAATTGTGAAAACCGTGATCCCCGGACTAATACTACGTACGACTCCAAAATATGTTCAAAGTTTAACATAGACTTATATAATTGGGAAAATGTTTTTAAACTCTTCTTTTTAAGAATTACAATGCTACAGTTTGTGAAATTACTATGCAATCATTCTAAGATAGTGCAGATTCTAAATTGTTTAAATCATTTTTTATTAAAAGAAATATTTAAAAAGAAATATAAAAAAATTCCATGATAAGTTTATCATAGTTAAATTATCTGGAAATACATGTGTATGTTTATCGACTAGTTTTTTGGGTTTTTTGGAATTTTGATCCCAACATCAATTACTCACATATCGGGATCCAAGTGATCGGGATCAAAGATCATAAATTCAAACAACGTGTGGATCTTAGTTTTTACGAAGTTTTGATTCACAAACACACAGTTAGGAAAGATAATAGAACAAAAGATAAATCAAAGTACTGAAAGTACTGAAAAGCGCTAAGCCGGGAAGAAAGTGTTAAAAATATATCGATTGATATGAAAATACATGTAAAGAATCATATTGGTCGTTATTGAGAAAAATGCACTTTCTCACAATTCTGAAATGATGTAGAATCTGGATACGACTCAGTTATAGAATGAATAACTTTTTAAAATGATAAATGCATGCTGTCGTGTTACTGTAACACGACAGCATGCATTAATCATTTTAAAAAGTTTGAAAACAAGTGTATCAGAGGTCGTATTAAAGAAAACACGTAGCCATGTAATAGGGTACGGGTTCTTTTAGAAAAATTATACTCAGATAAAAAACTTTTAGTATATTTTCGACGTTATCAAGCAATATTAAATTGGCAAGAAGTTTCATTTCATATACACCAATATAATGGGCACAGTTATCACATAATACGCAAATTCATTTAAATATCTTTTAGTTATATTTAATTCATTGCAATGCTGAATCTTACACATCACTTTCAATTTTTACTGTTACTAAATGTTTTTATTACTGTGTAATTTGTCCATACTGCACATAAATTAAATCATCATCAAAATCATATTTGCAAATTAAACAAGGTTAGCTGATATCACTTTATAAAGATTATTACATATATTTACTGTAGCATTTCAAGTAACTCGACAGTTATATTTTTTTTATCAATAATAATCAAATCATTGGTTTTGGATGATATAACATTACATATCAATGCAAATTGATAGAAAAATATTCCTGAAATATTGCATACAGAAAACGAAGCCTAAAATAATGTTAATAAAAAGCAGCACAAATTATCGTGGAAAAGGTGTTAATCGAAAAAATTTGTAAAAAGAATTCTGCATTTTTATATAAAACATGGTGTTCATAAATGTAACATATTACATTTAAAAACACCCAAAACCTATTGATATTGTAGAACTATTCCAATTATTACTTAACATTTAAAAAACAACTTAATGCATATAACATTCTTTTTTCTCTCTCGAAATAAATCATCATGATATGGCTTTTGGAGCACCCGTATCTGATATATAATAACGACATTTAAATGAAACTTATTGTTAATTTAATACTGGTAGAACAATTAAATGCATCTGCAGGCAGGATAACTTGAAGATAATTAAGTTCTCCCAATTGCATAATTATGATTTTTCCAGAGTACAACTTCTCCAGGGTACGACTTCTACAGCATCCGCCAGTAGGTGGCGGTATATAGGAAACGCGAAAACGAAAGTGGAAGTAGGTTTAGAAATCTGGCGACAAAAAAGCGCTGCAGCTATGCTTAGCGCTTTAAAAATGGTTGGAATCATTAATAGACTTTATTAACTTTATATATATAGACTTTCCATGTTTTTTGAGTTTAGTCTGTAAGACAGATGATCGATGAGAATGCAAAATCTAACATGCCTAATGTCCTCATCACACCTGCAATATTTTTATTTGATGAATTGATAAAGAAGCTTTTAATGATTGAAATACGAAACAGATGCCAATATCATCTTTTAATTATTTAACGAATATTTTTCAATTTTTTCAGTGAAATGGGATTTTTTTTTTTTTTACTGCAAATAGGTATTTTAGAGCTTAAAATTCAGTCTCATTTGATGTGTAAAATAACTATGAATAAAAACATGCCAAAGATAAAATTGTTTCTTCTTTTTATGTATTGTTTAATATATGGCAAAATCTTGAAATATATGAGTTTTACAATATTTATTCAGAGTTCACTTCATAATAAACCCTTTCGAAATAAAATGATACAAGGACTATTGTGCAGGTGAGCGATTTGTGGCCCATGGGCCTCTTGTTTTGTTTGTTTTGTTTTTGTTTTGTTTTGTTTTTTGGGGGTTTTTTTTGGCGTTAAAGGGTGAAATCTGGATGTTTAATTTATTTGTTTTATTATTCCTATAGTAGATTTAGTATGCATGCCAAACGCTTTATTGATTATAGACGAAATTAACGGAAGTAATTGTAAAAATTAAGTAAAGTAAAACTAAACGAAAATATGCCATAATACGATTACGGCTGACAGTACTTGGGGTAATATTCAAGCCTCACAGAGCAGTAGTTCAACTTGTTCAAAATTCATTTTAATTGGATCGATGCCGGGGGGGGGGGAGTGTGGATGTAACACTGCACATGTAGCTATACATAGAACGAAAGATACATGTACGTCTCTGCAGGAGATTAATTGATAACGCGCAAGTAATATACGATACAAACAAAGAACCACCACATGTTTATCTATTGAATATCATAATTATTCATTATATATTATATTTCTGTCAACACTACAATGTAGAAGGTTCTTGAGGATCCTCATTATTTTACGTCACGGACAGGAGGCTGTATAAAAATAGCCACTATACGATTACACACAATTGCTTGTGAACCCCAAACATCATCAATATTTTTATATTCATGCATACTGACTGGAAATTTGACGTATAGGCCAAAATTTACTAGAGAAATTATGTTTATTAATTGTCATATGTTTAGTTCTATTTATTGTTTATGTAATTGCAGATAAGTTATTCATTTTTATAATAATATTGAAATATGAATCCTATACAAATATTGCAAATTTTGCCGCTAGGTGGTGTCCGTCGAATCCACCAAGTTCATTATCGACGTCACATGCAAGCTGACCGGTAGCAATAGAGGAGGCTCTTTCACCAACATAATTTACACATGTATGTAAGATCGCCTCGTTTGTTCTCCAATCAATATTGCAATTTTTAACTTGCGAGTACAACGTTATTATAAGTTTTCTTTCTCCGGCATTTCTTTTCACGTGTCAGCATCATGTTCTGAACAATTTGATAAATGATCGAGTCAATAAAAATGAGCCAATCAGAATCTTTGTTGCGAATCGCAATCGAAATATACACCAATTAGAAAGTGTATCCACTCAACACAATATTATATTGTCTGATGTTTATACTCTTAAGGAAGGAGTCTTTTCATTATCAAACATACTTCTTATAATAACTGCATGAAATTTTGACACAGTCAAACGGATCATATTACTTAATGATTCTATCAGTTTAATTAAATTTGACCTTTTTGTTTTCGGATAAAGGTCAGGTCAAGGTCACTACCTTTTTCCTCAACGTAAAGAGTGATAAAAATAAGTGTAGCTCTTTATAGTTCTGTAGACATTTGTTTAAGATTTGAAGATTCAAATCTTCAATGAAATCATAGACCATGAGAGTGTCTATCAGCATATACTACTAAATTGGAATAAATTTTATACTAATAAAAATTGATATTGCTTAGCCCGCATTTCCTCTAATTTTCTTAAATTTTGAAGAAATTTTGATTATTTTTTTATGCTTCCAATAATGAAATATTTCTAATTTTTATGTATTATGAAGACTTTATATAAGAATATAAATTGACAGAAAAGCTAATATATTGACCGTTTCATAAGAGAGAAAAAACTGATTTTAGTGATTTTTTCACAAAAGTCAATGTATAGAATGGGCGCTTTAAAAAGCTTATAAAAATGTTATTTGATAGGAAAATCATATTTTACAAACATATTCTGAAACCCAAGTATCATATTATTAGTTCACATTAGTAAAAAAAAATCCAACATTATTGTTATTGTTTTTAAAATGCTAAATACTCATTATATGTATATAATCTGCAGCAATTCTGAATTGCGCAACATGTGATATTTTCCTACGCCAATATTACGCCAAAAATATAGTCCTTGTTCCATTCTAAACATTGATTACATTTTTCTATGCCAAGTTGTATGATAGTAAAAAAGAAAGAAAAATATACTATTTTAATTTCCTTTCATCTTGATTTAATGAAAAATTAATCAAATTTACGTTTGACAAGTCGAAAACCAGAAAAGACTCCTTCCTTAAGCGAGATTTGCTACAAACCAATAAATATACAAATACATGAATTAGAAAACTGACAAAAATGTAGCAAATAATTAGTGACAATGTGTTCCCATGGAAACATACATTTTAATTAAAAACTGATTCTAATACAATTTGTACAAGACAGTAAAGAAATCAAATCTTAAATATTGCTACAGATTAGAAAATTTAACAACCTAAAGTTTCCTTTATTAAAAGATGCATTTCTATGTAGTAAAGAACTTAATTTCGCCCCAAATACATCTTGGTATTCCTCTATTGAAAAATTGCTAAACTTGTTTTAATATTCAAAACATTATGACATATTCTAAAAAGGACTTTGTTACTTCTTTAAAACAATCTCAGACTAAAAAATGAAACACTTAAAGATGGCAAACTTGTTACTTATATATTTTTGAAAACTAACTTCAGACTGGAAAAGTATTTATCTATATTAAGCCCTGAATACAAAAAGCCAATCTGTTGACTGCGGATATCAGCACATAGACTTTTCATTGAATTGGGCAGATATAATAACACACCTAGAACAGAAAGAATATGTAAAAATTGTACACTTAATAGAATTGAAGATGAACAACATTTTCTTATCCAATGCAGCAAATTTACAAAAGAAAGAGAGGAACTATTTAATTTAATTTCATCTAAAGCAAAACATTTTACTAGTTTACAAGATAAACAAAAATTATTTTGGGATTTACACTGTGAAGAATTAGATATATTAAACTCTCTTGGTAAATTTTTACAAAAGGCAATGCCTGAATTTGTATTTCCTAGTCAAATATTGGTTTTTAACTTTTCAATCATATGATAAACTATTTCAGATTTGTATGTACATTTGAATTTTGACATATTTATGTAATACTATGGTGTTTAACATAAATGTACAGAAGACATTGTATTGTGTGTATAGAAACACACACACACACACACACACACACACACACACACACACACACACACACACACATATATATATATATACTAATTAAATGTTTATGTCTGTTTATTAAATGTTTTATGTACATTTAATGTTGTATGTAAAATCTTCATGTTGCCCCTTTAGGGCCCTTAATTGGTAAATGAAGAAATTGAAATTGAAATTGAAAAATCTTTAAATTCTGCAGACATAACTTCAAAGTTCGATTATTGTTAGTCACAATAAATATAAAGACCAGTTTTCACTGCAAGTGTATATAAACTAATGTTTCAAATTCAAGTATTAGCACAATTACCAGATACATACACATGTATTGAACATGTAAACCCTTTATGTCTTAAGAAAATTAATTCCAGTATGTTTCTGTAAATAATCAAATAAGTGTACTGCAAAAAGTTTAATGTTTGTAGTAGAAAGTTTCTTTTCCCATTACATCTTACATATTTAAAATTCTTTAAAAATCTATATTTTTTATTTTATTGTGGAGAATGTTAGTCACAATGTAATAGATCTGAAGAAGTTCATCAAGCAATAACTTCATTATCTTCATAATTTTCCCATCAATCTCTTTTATCTTTTAACGTCAAGAACCGAGTAATGACACAGTAAATGGAACTTGTTGGTCACTTGTTATCAGAGAACTAGTGGAAGGTTTGATTTTAATCAGACTTGTACATGTACTGAATTTATGAAACATTAACATATACTAATGCATCATGTTTCTAGTATATCCTGAATTCTCCTCAATGTAGCGGTTTGTGTGCCGCTTATTGAAAACTGTGTTATCAATGATGACTGTTGAAATGAGTATAGAGCAGCCTGGAGGTTCCCTGTGATCTGTTGACAGATCCCCAGGACCCCCCAGGAGATGTCTCTATTACATACGAATACATACCGGTTCTTATCATGGTGGACTAGGACCTGTAGCTCATATAGAGCTGCTTCTGATAATGTTGTATCAATGTGTCTGTAACACAAGAACTCTATGAAGTGTAACATTACAAATGGTGGAATAGAAAGTGCATGTGTGCTGTTCTGTAGAGCAGATTGTTGTTCTGGTATTAGTTCATTCATATAACAGATTGTGTTAATAAGCATGATATCCCATGCAACAGCCTGTCTCATCTTTGTAGACCAGGACTGTCCCCCTACAGCCTCAATATACCTCTCTCTGTTTACATGTATATTATAAATCAGATAAGACTGTGCTAACTTGACCTTTGTCATCTCTATAACAGATAAAGCTTCCCTGTATCTGAATGTCTTGTAATAATACATGGCAATGTACAACATTTCAGAAATACACCCAAATTTAGCTGCTAATTTCAGCATGCGACTAGACGTTTTGTCTGCAATATACATCTGTTTGTTGACACCTGTGTTAGTGTACACATTTTGTAAAATAAAAGCAGTGTTCCGAAGAAGGGAGGCTGTAAGTCTCTGTAACGTGAGAACTTGATACTGTGTCAGTGGTGAATGTATCAACTGTTCTACTATCTCTATGGATTTTGTTTGAGTTGTTTTGGATGAACTATTCGATTCGATTTCCATGAAAAGTTCTATGTCAAAATCAACCTCACATCTGATCATACTCTCATCTGTACAAACAGAAAGACTAGGTTTGTACAGGACATCAATAATGTAGGACCTGATAGAGGAACTCTGTAACAGACAGGCCAGACCTTTTTTATACAATTCATGTAACTGTAGGAACAATATGTTTTGTGCTGAGCCATGGACCTTTGTCAGAAACAGGTTGTTTTGTGGAACAAAAAAGTTTGGACAAACCCCCTTATATACCCATTTAAGGAGGAGTTTAAAGCAAACCCAAAAACCTGCCAAGAGGTTTTGTGGACACAAGTGAGGTAGTGTGTTTTGTTGAATCGCCCAGAAAATTGTTGTCTTTATGTGATAGGAACACAACAGTTTATTGGTTTCTTCTGATTGTTGATTTATAACTTCTTTTAGAAAATGTTTTAACAATCCATAAATCAAAAACTGACAGTGGTTCATGGCGCACACACATTTGTACTCTGCCTGAGAAAAAGAAATTCTCCATTCTTCATTTTCATAAAGTCCTAATGGGTGTCCTATTGCTACAAAGTGACATCCGTTTTTGATTATGTCATCAACAACTTCAGGATCAGGCCATGATTTGCATCTAGATCTATTTATCCATGAGGAGGCAGACGGAGGCCAAAAGTCACAAACAAAACACATAACATCGTCATAATCTATTACCCCTGCTATTTTACCACTACCACAGGGTCCATGTACAGAAGAATTAGGGGTTATTGCTGAACAAGTTGTCTGTCTGTATATAGAACTAGATATGTAGACTCCATCATTCATTCTGACACATGATGTTTGGACTTCTCTCCTTGATGTTGGTGTCAGTAACTCAAGTAAAGTGAATCCTGGTGGACTCTCAGAGCTGTTAAAGAGAATCAAGGTAGTATTGTCTGTGTTAAAATACTCAGTCTGAGACATGTTCATGATTATACGGTGGTTGTTTAACCAGTACATAGTGTCCAAATCTGACCAATACAATCTGAATCCTTCTCCTCGGCTTCCACTATTCATCTTAGTACGGCTACCATTAGGTGTCGCTAATCTCCCCACCATCGTATTGATGTCCATCGCCTCCCTCCTGAGGACCACCTGTTGTGAGGTCCCCACTATCTCACACATTCCCACAAACACTGACTCTGACATGTGCTGGAGTTTTATTGATCTAGCAAGAGATAAATGTTAACAAAAAGGAGAATAAATATCGATTTATTTTTAGTACATATTGACACATGAACGTAGTTGATATTTTCTGCTGCTTTTTCATATTTAAAAAAATACTGTTTTTATAAATCATATGCCCCAGTTTGAAGGGATACTGATGATTCCTAATTAAGCGCAAGGAAGTGTTCTTTGCATATTATAGTAAAATGACAGTATTATTAATTTTAAAATCTCATTTTTATGTTCTTGACAGTTAAAAACTGAAAGAAATTATAATTCAGTGTTTACGAATTTATCATTTTAAGAATAAAATAATTTATATGGGATATGAATTGCTACGTATATAACCCGCAAGAATCAACAAAAAGAAAACAATTTATTGTTAGTTCACCTTAGGTTAAAGTTCAAGTGAGCTTTTCTGAACACTTTTTGTCCAACGTCCGGTGTAACGAAGAATATTGACCCGGGTTGAAAATTAACCCGAGGGGTCATTTTTCAACGTTGAATATCGACCCGGGGGTCATTTTTCAATGTTGAAAATTGAGACCAAAATCGTGAAATTTATACCCGGGGTCATTTTTCAACGGTATGAGAAAGGTTTTTCTAAACTTTGATGACCTCGACACGTTGAAAATTGAACCTGTTGAGAATTGACCTCAACCTCAGAGTTTTGATCTGAACTGGAACTTACTCTACACGGTTTAAATGTGCAATCATGCACATATTTGAAAGTTTCAGTTTTAAAATGTTCATACTGTCCGATACATATGCGGACGTGGCTAATTTCTTTCAGGTTGATATGTCCGATTAATCAATAATTTTGAGACTGAAAATATGACATCCATGTATTATTACAATACTATGTGAATAAAGCTAAGAAGATGACCGTTTGCTTCAGAATGGAACAGGTGAGTATGGCTAGAATACTTTTTAACATAGATGGAATGGTTTTCATTCCCTCGTGTGACAGAATTTGAAGTTTAAACTTGTCATAATCTCTGATAAATATATCTAACAAATGTATTGCCCGTTATCGTCAATTTTAAGGCAATTCAACAGAGCTCTATTTGACAGGCACCTGACGTTGTATATTTTTCTAATAATTGAAAATATATAACCTCTATACTGTTTTATTGTGTAAATGGTATATATTTATATCAAGACAAAAGGATATAATGTCAGATACCAATGCTTAATTTGAAGAAGTCAGAATATTTCCCTGACAAAATAATAAATGAATGGTTGTCATATTTTCCCCGTTTTTATATATACTGTTTTATACGTATATACACAGCATAGTTATACATATTTACACATGTTTTTAATTTTTTTTTAACAACTAACAATAATTTTTCATAAACTTGTCATATTAACTCTATTGAAGCACCATCCAATTTTCTGCATTTACAGAGTCATAATTCTTTCTAAAAAATGCAATTTATTTTTATCATTTTGAGTTTTCAATTCCATTATTTACCTGTAAATTAGAAACACGGGCAACTGACGTAATATATTTTCTCAAAATTAACTAGAACTGTCCTAATGGGACTAATACCCCGGCAAGGCTAATTTCAAATGGGACAAATAATTGAATAGAATAATAAAGGTTTGGAACACAAAAAAAAATCTAGAATTGTAAAAAAAAATAATTAGTTAACAAAGAAAAATTAAAATCAAAATTGTCAGAATTTCACTGTAAATACATATCTATAACAGTAATCATACATTTACAAATGTATGTATCTAATGATATATATATTTTTTAATTTCATTGATTTAAAGAAAAACCAACAAAATGACAATAACCCCTCCCTTTGCAATAAATGGAAATACTGGTAGCCAAGCAATGCTCTTCTGTTGATAAAACTTTCAATATCTTTCAAAAAAGAGTCTTGACAGATGCAATTAGTTGTTTCAAATTTTCCTCACTTTCTCCTATGGCACAATCGAACTCCATATCAGAAAATTGATCCCATATGACTATGATTTTCTTTGATGAGCTAGTTAAATTTAATAAACTCCCTAAGCATTACCATAATTACCATACTATGTAAAAATATGTAAAAATTAAAATTTAATATTACAAACAATTTTAAAATTGCCAAAACACTACAATCATATCAATAATTTTGAATTTCATTTAAATTAATGCCCAATAGGGTCATTTCATCAATTTACTTGACTAATGAATTTTAAACAACTTCTAAAAATAGTTTAACTTCTTTATTAAAAATGATATTATTTATTTCCTTATAATGATAGAAACTTTTAATTTAATACGTAAAACAGTTTTAAAATAGCCCCAAAACCATCACCCATTTTACAGATTATCAATTTCCCCTAAACACATGTTCCATCTGAACCATGGCTCAGATAATGGCTCCACTGGGACAAATAAATTCAACCACACTTGTCTTTGATGTTCTTATTAGCTCCTAAGAATTCATCATTAGCAAACAAAAACTTTGCATTGTCAGTTGATAGAATACTTATAAAAAATTATTTATTAAGACATAAAGACAAAAAACCTCCATCTGGATGTATTTATATAAATATATTTTAGAGTGTTTTAATACTATTAATTAATTAATAAAATCTGTAAGGATTACCTCCCTTACTTTTCAACATTAGTGTACAACATATAGAATAAGGAAAATGAAAACTGTAATAAAATCACTAAATCTTGTCTGATCTTTAAAAAAATTGCAGGTGCAAATCATCAGATAATGTTTAACACAAACTGTTTCATGCAGTAATAAAAAATTATATAGGGGGACAAAGTTGCGTCTACAGACAGACGGACAGACAGACGGACGGACTGACAGACAGACGGACAGGGTGAAACCAATATACCCCCCTAAACTTCGTTTGCGGGGTTATAAAAACATACCCTCTGCAGCAAAAATGTTATCAATTTTTAAAAAAGAAGGTTTTCATCTAAATATACAGTCGGAGGATGGTTGATCTAATTATATCAATAGTATACATGAAAAGGCATACAAAAAGTTGAATATATCAAGATTTCTCAAGCATACAATTGATAGATTAACACTTGTTAAAATTTGGCTTTTATTAGACCTAGATTGGAATATGGTGATGTTGTTTGGAACACCTGTATCAGGGAAAATCCGATTTGCTTATTAAACATGTACAAATTGAAGCAACCAGGACAGTGACAGGGATCAGAGTTAATTCTTTTAAAATCATTTTATATTGTGAGCTTAATTTGGAAACCTTGCAATCTCGAAGGGATAAACATAAACTAATTATATTCTACAAGATTATAAATGGTTTAGCACCACAAGATATGCTAGATTGAACGCAATCATATTTTCTCACTGAACATGCATATAATCTTAGGTCGAATGAGCTTTTTCCCTTTCTACCACAATATACTTATTACAATAGCTTTGGTCCGTCTACATGTAAATTATGGAATAATCTTCATGCAGAAAAGAAAATTTCATCAACTTTATCTTTCTTTTAAGTCAAAACTTAAAAAACAAAATATACCTAGAGCTTACAAACCTTTCAGTTAAGACAATAGGAAATATTATTTTACGTCAATTACGGAATAAAGCTAGTAAAGCTTACTTATTTAAGGATTTTTTTTAACTGATGAGAGTCGATGTTAATACTGTGAGCCTGAATCTAATGGAAATGTGATTTTTTCCCCTGGATATCCAAGGTAAACTTAACAAAGAGACGAACTTTTTAAACAACTTATTTACATTAGTGTATTTTTTTATATGAACTATGTACTTTATGGTAGTTCTGATTTTTCATATGGATAAAATTGTAAAATTGTTTCCCATGTTTATACTTATATTAGAGCCCCAAAGCGTTTTGATTCTCTTAATCAAATAGTTATTACATATTTAAAGGAATAATACCGGTATGTAATTTCAAAAAATAATTATTTAAGTCTCATTTTTTAATATATATATTACCATGAATTATAACTTTCGAATTTTTAAGCATTGAAATGTTTTTCATATGTAAAAATTAGACCTCCTCTTTTCCCCACCCCTTAATATGGCCTCTTCCAACCCCCAAAGATCACAATTTTGTTAAACTTGAATCTACACAAACTGTGGATACTTTCATCACGGTTACAGCTTGTCTAGGCAATTGATTTGTTTTAGAAGAGATTATTGAAAAAATTTTGTCTATATATTCCATTGTAAAAATGTGAACCCCCCCCCCCCCAATTGTGGCCCCACCCTAACCCCCGAGGATAATGATTTGAACAAACTCAATTTTACACTACCTAAGGATGCTTTCATTCAAGTTTGAGCTTTTCTGGCCAATAAGTTGAAAAGATTTTTAAATATTTCCTCTTTATATTCTAATGTAAAAATTGGCCCCATCTTAACCCTGGAAATCGTGATTTGAACAAACTTGAATCTACACCATCTGCGTATGCTTTCACACAAGTTTTAGCTTTTATGGCCGATTAGGATGCTTCCACACAAGTTTGAGCTTTTGTGGCCAATTCGATTTTGAGAAGTAGGTTTTTTAAAAAGATTTTTTTCTATTTATTTCTATACAAAAAAATAAGCGCCTATCTGGAGCCCACCTTACCCCTGAGGATCATGATTTGAAGAAACTTTAATGAACATTAATTACCTAATGATGCTTTCACACAAGTTTTAGCTTTGGTGGCTGATTGTTTTTTGAGAAGAAGATTTTTAAGATGCCAACAATTTTTCAATCATTCTTAATTATCTCCCCTTGAAAATAGGTGTGGCTTTTCAAATTTTACAAATTTGAAATCTCTTTACATAATGATGCTTTGTGCAAAGTTTGGTTGAAATAGGCATAGTTGTTCTAGAGGAGTCAAAAGTTTACAGAAATACGGACGGGCGAACCCCGGACAAAAAGTGCTTAGAAAATCTCACTTGCGCTTTCAGCTTAGATAAGCGAAAACGGGTACTAGTGTGAAAGCTTCCTCAAGTAAGGTAGATTCACGTTTTTCCAAATCATTGTTCCCGAAGGAATTTTCTTTTCAGTTTTTTGTAAAATCAATCTCAGACAGTTTAGATTCGAGTCTGGCAATATCATAATCCAAATGCTGTTGATTTAATATCTGGCTTCTTGAACAGCACCCACGTCAGCTAGTGTACGTTTCATGTTTTTCGAAATTATTATCTTTACGGGTAAGTTTGAGCTGGGCACAATGGAGGTAGGGTGTCAAATATTACATCGTAATACATATATATATTTTTTTAAATTCAAAAACTTCGCCCCTAGAAAAGCTGTAAATTGTGTGGAAGCAATCTTCGATGATGTAGATTCAAGTCTCTCAAAATCGTGACCGTCGGGGGGGGGGGGGGGTCACATTAGGGGGTCCAATTTTAAAAAAGAACAATTTTAACTTATGTTCATAAACTATATGTTAAGTATAATGTATTACTTTCATGCAAGCTTCTTGACAGATTGTTAATTATGAATTATATAGACTATATTTATATGTTTTTAAGATCTTCTTTGGAACTGCAATGCGCAATATGTGATATAATTTACTATTTTTACTGGAATCTCAAACCAATTTTAATCTAATTTTGCATACATTTATTATTACTGAGGAAGATATTAGAACATATTGGCAAAATTAGTAGTTCCCAAACATTGATTTTTATGTTTAACTTATAAAATTTATTTTATACATGTTGTTAAAACGCCAATTATTGAACAATAAAACAGAATGATTTTTTTGTTTTACTAAAAGCAAAATTTAAGAGTTAATTTTCAGGGATTATATTTTCCCTGATCTCAGCAGTCGATGTGATAATTAGTTTTAAACCGCTTTAAGGAAACAGCTGTTCTTGTTGATACTAATTTACTCCCTCCATGATCTGAAATTTATACTTATTTATTTTATTAAAATAATTGATTTCATTGATATGGGAGTGTAAATATAAGCATTAAATGATTTATAATTGACGTTGTCGTGTCAATAACTGCCGTTAGTTGAACAGACAGTTCAACATTGAATCATTATTTTTTTTTAAAGAAATAGTCTCATAATTGCAGCGGTGTTTGCATTCAAATTGAGTAACGAGCCTTAGTGCATTATGAAAATTTGTATGCACACACCGATGCAGTTATGAGACTATTTCTTTTTTAAAAAATGATGATATATTGCTTTTATTTACATTCTGTTACGTTATTTTGTCTGCAAATGTGATTTATACGTCAAAATTTCTGTATTACTCTCGTTCAAATTAATGGATGAGCAAATGTAACACCCACAAGCGTGAACTTTGATTCTTTGAGAGAAGGTGGTCTAAGTTATGGAACTTGTGTCCAATCCCAATTGTATTTTTGTACAATAAAAATATGTTCAAATCAACTTTGATTCTCGTTTGTAACGTTGCATTTTACAGCGTTTAACGGTTTTGACGTCATAATAAAACTCCTCATTTTAACCTTTGAGTACCCTGTGTGTGTTATGGTCTTGTTACTGCAGTATATTTCCACACGCTTTACATGCAAAAGTATTTGGAATATAAGTACATTATCATTACGCGCTAACGCGAGTTATTTAATTTTTCTGTTTACCTAGCTGACAGCAGTTATTGACACGACGGCGTCAAATCTCTCTCTCTCTCTCTCTCTCTCAATTCTTTGATGTTAGTTGATAATTGTAAAAAATCACATAGTTGAAAACGATGCAAGATATGTGTAATTCTTGCTGCAATAGCCCCAACGGTAGCACCGTAAAACAAATTATAAAGCAATGCACAATTGGGATTAACAAACAAACCATGGAAGAACATTTACTGTAGAAATATTTCATTTAACTGAAGTAATTTTCTTACATATTTGATGAGGCCGACTCCATCCTTCTTCTTTCATCTAGTAAATGTATATTTCCTTGTAAAAATTTGAATTTTATTTTAATGTTTATGGATATTTCCTTTTTCCTGTGATCTTTGTGAAATAGATTGTTCTAGATTACCCTAATATTTGAAACTTAATTTTTATTAGAATTCAATCTTATATTTCTGGAATATATATCTATTAAATATGTGTATACCTACCGTTATGATTAATTAATTTGAAAAATAGTATGGTTTTTACAACTGGATGCAAAAACGTAAATCAATTTGAATACAAAATTAAATACAATATATCTTTTTTTTCTATTTTCATTATTTATAACTTTTACGCTACTGTATATAAGGAATGCTATGAGTTTTAATTGAGTTATATTTTTTTGAGTACTGTAGAGCTAGTTTAATCTCAAATACAATGTCGTTGAATAATATATATTTTAATATGTTAAATGCAGAGTTTTCACCTTTTTAAAAAGTAATTGTAGCGTCAGTTGCCTTTGTTGTATGGTAGGCTTTAATTTGTAAAAGCTCCCCCGAGGTTCAAGGGTTACAAATGACCAAATTACGAAACTCGTGGAAACCACAGGATTCTTCTCAAAATCTTTTAAATATAAGCATTCAAATGAGTGAAAGTTATCCTGGCAAAAGTGGCTCACTTTTCATCTGATTTCGGACAATTGTAAAAGGAACCATCAGAAGATAATTAAGGTCAAAATTATTTAAATAATGATACCTGGGGGTAGGGTGGGACTATAATTAGGGGTCTAGTTTTACATAGGAATATATTAAGAAAAATCTTTAAAAATCTCTTTTTAAAAACCATTTGGATAGAAAAACTTCAACTTGTGTGTGAGCACTTTCAGATGATATAGATTCAAATTTGTTCAAATCATGATCCCGAGGATCTGGGGTTCAGATCTTATGTTTGGGCCAATATGGCCAACTTATTTCAAAATTTTAATCTATTTAGTCATGTTTAGCATAAATAGAGTTAGGGCATGCATGTGTATGTGTTTGTAAAAATGACCAATTATAGATTTGGTCTTATGTTTTAAGTCCTGCTACAAGAGCTATAGATTCTCTTGATTTTACATATTTTTATTATGTACATGTATTTGCTTGCTATTTATTTTTTGTGATTTCTTCCTTGATTTTTTATTTTGAGATATTTTGAACTGTTGGAATTCATGTCCTGGATTTCCTTGAAAAACTCCAGTATTTATTTGATCTGTAAGGGAAGAAAAAAATATAGATATATTTCAACTATGGCACATTAATGATTGTTATTGCAACTACAATGTACATTATTGGGCTTTTTTATTTTAGATTTTAAATTGCTTCACATTGGATAAACTTCACAATTTAAACTTCTTAAAAAAGGAATGAAAATGAACATCTGTGAAATAATTTCTTTGATCATTTTACCCTTCAGATAAAGATATATTTACTTGTCAAGAAATGATGAATTTTCTTTATTAGCTTTATTTCCACAAATAAATGATCTAGCATTTTTAAAAACGATAAACTATAATGCATAATATTATTTAGAGATAAACCGGTAGTATTAAATAAATATAATCATAATACCCTTAATACTTATTGAAACATATTTCTAAATCTTCTTTAATCAATAAATATGAAATTAAATATCTTTTATATATATTTAAACTTTTTAATTTCATTAACAAATAGCAATCAGGATTTCAACCCAGTGATTGCACAACCAATCAGTTAGTTGAAATATATAATACAATAACATTAAGTCTTGGTAAAGGTAGAGATGTCAGATTTGTGTTTTGCGAAATCTCTAAAGCTTTTGATAGAGTGTGACTCAAAGGTATCCTATGCCAATTAAATAAATTGGGTTGAAAACGCAGCAATGTTAAGGCGTCCCGATGCTAGAATACGGCTGGAAAACGATATTATTTGAATCATCGCAAAAATACTTTGACCAGGAGTATTTCTTAAAATCTACGTAACATTTATTGACACCGATGTTAAACATTATATTTGGTGCATTTTTGTGACGTCATATGATCTTTGTAATCACGTGACGGGCGAATCCTAATGTTGCAAATGATCTAATTAAATCGCATCGGCGCAGGTAATTAATAACATTAAATCATACATAATTTTAAGAAAAATCCTTTGTTAAGTCATATACTTTGAATTTCTTGCTTGGGAAAGAAATAGATATTTCGTTTATGGAAGATATTGTTGAAACATTTAACAAAATCATCAAAATAATGCACATTTTTACCAATCAAAAGCGATTTACAAAAAATTGGGGTAAATCCATAGGTTTCCCAAGCATGATTCACATTGGTACTTATATTCTCTACCAATTTTATGTAAAATATTCTAAAATTGTGTTGATCTTTCACCTGCGCCAAGCTGGTTTTACATGCATTAAAATTTCTTCATTCAGTTGTTTACACGTAGCAGGGAGAGTCTCCAAGCCACTAGTTTATAAATAGTCTATTACTTAACACGAAGCTTTAAAACTGCCGATTATTTGATACTGGTATTTAATATGAATGAATTCTGTACGTCTAGCATTAACGGCAGCATCTATGTAAAGGAAACATGCAGTTTTATAGTGGTTTGATAAAATTCACTTTTAACGTTAAGGACATGTGAACCTGACATGAAACTAATTGAATAATTGAAAAAATTGTTTAAACAGACTCTAATCCATTTGTTTTTGTCAAAAAAGACATTTTAAGCATATGTTCGTGAGTTCGTTTCCATGGCAACGACCTTCAAACTTACCCATGTTCAAAAAATTAGAACGAGACAAAAAACCTTAAATGCAAATTTAAAATGTCATAAAAGACATATTTACAATTAACTAGAAAACTTTTCTCACCAAAATATTAAAAAGGTTGATGAAATACTCTATTTATCTGAAAATGGATTATAAGAATTCCTTTTATTTAATCCGCTATTTTAGTTTGAATTTCCTCTGACCACTAAAAAAGTGACATTTTTTGACGCGACCCGAGCTAGAAAAATTGCAAAAAATACAATTTCCTATAATTACACTCTTATTTTTTTTATGTAATTTTGAAGAAATGATAAATAGCAAAAAATTAGTAATCAATAATTGGCATGTTCGTGAATTAGAAAAAAAGATAATAACGTCTGAATTTCCTCTGACCTCTATTGAAATAGATGCTACAAACCCTACATGCTGTTAAAAAAAGACGTATAATTCAGTTTTAAATGGCGATTTCTTTCAACTAGTAATACTGTGAACCTGCATAAGTTCTTGTCGAACAAAATTAAAGGAGTTGTGTTGTAAATACTACAACTAATTGAATTAAAAAGGCTGAAAATCCGAATTTCCTCTGATCTGACTTTTACAAAAAAAACACTCTGCGCGCTTCATGAAAGTCAACACTGCCATAAATGGTAGTATTTCTAAAAACCAATCATATAAAGAGAAAATGATTCTTTAAGTTAACAATTTTTTCACTCCCTAAAGAGTTTATTTTAATGGTAATTAACAGAGTGTCATAGTTGTGCATCTGATATAATCAAGAAACTCTAGTCTCTGTACACAAAAAAGAAAAACATGCATGAAAACTTTAATACACACAATCTTTATTAAGCCTTTGTTGAAAGATTTAAAATACAATCAAACCAAATAAATCACAGGTTTCATAAAAATCATATACTGATTGTAATTAATTTGAATTTCCTCTATCAATCTTTAAAAGTTTTGTCTGATTTGTAAGGTATTGCATTAAAATGGGTGTCGGAAAATAGGAGAATCTTTCAAATGATTACAGGTATAAAATGAAATTTGATACTTAATCATGATAATTCTTTAAATCATATTATCTGATTGGACTAAACAACACTGCAGATTCTGAAATGATTTATGATTTGTCCTTATGTATATACATGATTGTATGCAATCCTATAATTCCTTTGAACTTTGAACCCTTCCTTGGTCCCCATATTGGTCTTGATGCTATTTATAATGTATGATTGAGACTTTATCAGAATGAGTATGCAGGGTAATATATTACAATGGTTCAGCCTCAATTTGAACTAAAATATAGAAAATGTGGAAGGCCACACCAATTAAATTTCCTTTTTATCGGATCCTGCATGCTCGTGTTTAAATAAAACTTTACAAATCATATCATTATGGACCGCCTCAAAATTTTGGCTACAAAAAATAATAATCTTATTATTTTATCGCTAGCCCGCTTGTACCCTTTTCCACTTAATGTCCGACAAGCAAGAAATTATATTGGTGTGGCCTAACTAGGATATGTATATTTTTTTTCATGCAAAAATGATAAAAATATAGATAAGGATAAGTTATAACAAAAATATTCTTATTCACAAAAATCATTTCAAAAAATATTTAAAATAACAATTTTACTCAACCATACATTCATAACTCATTCAAAAACTCTGTAATTTAAGAGGACTGATATTTTCTGTGAGGCTTGTTGTATATAAGTGTCATAATGATGATCTCAACTTGATCTACATCAGTAACCTCATCAGGGTTATAAAATAAAACAGACTTCATACAGATAAATGGATGGACAGACAGACACTAATAGACAGAAATGATGATTTGATATACTATGCAATCATCAAATTAAACATAATTATAAACATAAGACATATATTTTAAAAACCAGTTTCTCCACATGAACAGTATATAGCCATTACAAACTTCATTACTGCACTTGGTCAGTATAAACACCTTTTCAATTGATATCTATCAATTGTATTTCTTATAGCATATGCATTATCATAATATATATTCTTTTACAATACTAATTCTTAATTGTATGCATTATATGTCCAAATTATTCATGACTTTTGGAGTTTCAGAAATGGTTTTCAAATCCAAGTAAATGTAATAAATCATAAATGGTAGTTTATCACTGGTTTGGTCCAGTTTCATATTTCAGGATATGTTGTGCTGCTTATTAATTGTCTTAATATTATATCATAAATGTTGAAATAAATATTGTCATCCTTAAATTACCAAATAAATGATCCAGGGCATCAATCGGGAAAGGCTTTATCAGGATGAACATAACAGAGACAATAATAATAATAGCTCTTCTCTTCATCACTCATGGTTTCAGTTCTTTACATTAGTCTTATATTTTTCCGCATTGTGTCTTGTATTAGGAATGACCTCGTTAACACATACCAGTGATGTTCTCATCTCTTGGAGGTTTGAAAAGTCTGTATTAAAAAAAAAAAAATAATATCACTGGTACTATTACTTATAACATATAAGAAGGACTTATATGAAAGGATGATTTTAAGAATCTACATGTAGAAAAATATATAAAATTCATATAGGCATATCATGAAAGTGTATGCAACATAGACAGACAGAACCTTATATAAATGGATTATTCTATATAAAAATTTGATATCAGGTGAAACTTGTCAACATTTTATTCTAATCTTGAAAATTTAAATTAATGTTACTTAACTTGACAATTTCATATCTTATATAACTGTGTGTATTTAGAAATCTTGCGTTTTAATGATTTGAAAATAATGGGAAAAAATAAGAATTTGTAACAATAATGAACCCAGCACATGAAATCTAAATATGATGTGAGCAATTCTATCAACCGATAAACCATGATATACTAATTTTTCTTTCAACTGTACTTTGATTTTTACAGTTCAATAAAGGTGAATATCAGTCAGCTGTTCAAATGTTTTCACAGTACAGAGAATCAACATTATCAGTTATTGATAGTGAATAAAAGATTAATTTTTCATGTTATGAACTATACTGGCGTGCGACCAGTTCTCGCCGAGTACCATTTCTCGCCAGTACATTGTGACGTCATTTTATCAACACATAAAATTATAGACGAAAAATGACGTCACAATGTACTGGCGAGAAATGGTACTCGGCGAGAACTGGTCGCACGCCAGTATGTGCTAAAAAAATCATCAATACAAACATATAACCTATTCCTTACAAATATACTGTTCAAGCTAATGTGCATGAAAGTGTTAGACTAAAAATATTTTGTGAGTAAATGTTGGTAAATAAGCTTGTCACATGCTAGAGTAAACTCAGGGCCCTCTATGCGGTCAACCTTACCATTTATCATCAGATGGTTAATTTCATTTAAGAAAATTCGAACTAAAATTGTGATTATTTTAATTACACACACTGACTGAATAATTTTTATGTTTGAACAAATTAGGATTATTGTGTAGCTATTCTGCATATAGGCTAGGCGATATTGTTTTCACGTGGATAATATACGAGCATAATAATCTGTAACGTTAACATAATACAATATAGCACATGTCATGATAAGACACCTACCATGCTTACTGCTTGCAAATGGCAGGTTTAGATCACAGGGAACTGGTGTATGGTCTCGTCCTTTTTTCCATTCCCTTTTTATGACACCCGACATCAGTTTGTGTTCGCAATATTCGTCATACACTAATAATATCCATCAGTTTTTGTCATTCCGACTTGTTGTTTACATCGAGATTTGGGAAATTACCGGAAATCGGCGCAAGTATGTCGTAAACTTTAAGTTTGTAAATGATTAAAAAAGTAAATCCTTTTGATGTAAATGTTGATATAAATTATATTTTATGCAAATTCATAAACTTACACATTTTATATCACTGTTTTAAACCTTAAATTAAGCAAATAAACCGTCGATGTGAAATACGATTGCTTGTCGCCAGACGACAGTTCGCGTTGCGCAATGAACTTGTTTTTGTCAGGTTCACATATCCATTCCCAGAGAACTATCGACAGGAATGCAGATCGTGAGGTCAAAGTTAATTATGACGTCATATCGTAATATGTTTTACGGTGCGACCGTTTAGGCGAGCGCAGCATTTGATCAAATAATGAATTATGATTTAAGAAATGAAGATAATAGCGAGCGCAGCTCGCCGGCGCGCAGCGCCGGCGCGAAGCGAGCTCTACCGGCAAGGCGTGTGTGAATAGAAAATTCGGACTAGTTGCACATTCATTCAACGAATTTTTTTGGCGTCAGTAAATCGGACCAGTAATGCATCGTTTTAATCGTCCCAGTAGTTCCCTGTAATCATGGCAATTTTTATCACTTCACACTCTCACGAGAATCAGCAAGACAAATTTAGACAGTAAAAACAATAACGATGTAAGCGACATACAGTCAATGTTACCTCTAAAGTTCACCTCAGTACACTTTCAATCAAAAATAATCGTGTGACGTCACAAACGTTTACACATTGATCCGATATATTTTTTCGGAGTCAGTAAATTTTGACCCACAATTCATAGTACCAATGGTTTCCAACCTCACGTTCCAACATCACGTTCTGCCGAGAATCAAAGTAAAACCTTTGAAAAGCTTATAAGATGTGTAATTTTAAGAACATCATGCTTTTTAAGTAAATAAAACAGTATACTTCGCATACTTTTATTTCTCATGGGAGTTTTAAAGAGTAAGACGACACTTAACCAACGTCAGCTTTGACGTCACAATAAGCACTGATAAGGGGAAATTACTCTAACTGAAGTTATTGTAAATCTGCTGAAATGACCAAAATCCTCTTAAAATCTTGCAAAGGCTAAGATAAAGAACAGCTGACGAATAAGGACATTTCTTCAGATACAGGAAACAGTTGTAAATTGCACTAATTTGGATGAATGCTCACAATAATTTATTCACTATAATTACGGTAATTTCCTGAAACGTAACGTTATACGTAGCAGCGCCTTTTTTTAAAGGGGGTGGGTGGGTGGATGGCAGCCTCATCCAAAAAATCTTTGCAAGCAAAAAGAAAAATAAATCATGAAAATTCTAATCCTTCAGCTCTTTAGCAGATCAATGGTTTCTTTATTTTCACTTCCATTTATTACATGCGGGAGGGGGGGGGGGGGGGGGGGAGGGGGGGGGGAGAGACAACACCATATTCTTTTAACATGATAAGCAAATATTTTAAGCGTAAATTAAAAATAAAATTAAACATTAATTTTTTTTTTTTAAGTGGAGGGGCAAATCCATGGTAAGTCGATTTTCTATGTATAAATTGACAAAAATGAAAAAAACTTTAGCATGGGGGGAGCTCTATGATGAGTCAAGTTTTATATGTAAGTTTAAGAAAAAATGTCTACTGCAAAAAAAAGGGGGAAATCAATCAATCAATCATAATCACAATCACTTTAAAAGAGGAGATGCAGTGCAATGAATATTTATATATTAAAATCTTTATTATTTAACAACATTGTATCTGAGATAAAACTATTGTTCTACATATAAATAAATAAATTATAACAAATCTTATAAACTATGAATAATGAAAATTTACTGAAAAATATGTATGTTTTATTTTTTGGCATTGAAATTTCACGTTGTTAATTTTATTTTATTAATTTATTGTAATTCATTGTTTGATCACATGCTGTGCTCGCCCCAACGGTCGCACCGTAAAACATATTAATTTTTCTATTGATCGACGTATCAAAGAAAAAATTGACCGGAAAACTTCATCAATGCGCGTAGCGCATTGATGAAAAAGTTTTCCGGTCAATTTTTTCTTTGATACGTCGATCAATAGAAAAATTATTATCTTCATTTCTTATCATTTAATAAAACATTTTCAAATAAAAAAATGTGAAGTGTCATTGATCAAAAATGTAAATAATGTAAATGAAGCGGCGCGTATGAATACAAAACAACAACAGCAACAATATTCAAAATGGATGCGCCTTCAGCTGATGCAGAGCTATTGAGCTGAATTAAAGGATTAAACACAAATAGTGAGTTAAAATCTGAACCGGCTGAATTGAAAACGAAAGGAAAATACATGCGATAGCTTGTGATATTATTCACTGTGCAGAAAAACTCGTAATAAACTAGTTTTCATGTGAGATCGCTGGAATATTCAATTGGACATAACCATCCAAGGAAAGACGGTCGTGGATGAAAATAGCTGATATGTCGACAGAGAATAGTATGTATAAGCGACTTTTGTAAACGTTGTGGTAACTAGATAGCCAGTGATGTACTTAAATGGTATATCTGCCGCTTGCAATGCGCTGAAGGAGTTGATGCATTACACTTTAAGACGCTTATTCTGATGACCGATGATGTACGTGTATAAATTCAAAAATCATCGTTACCAAATTTGAACAGCAGTGTTACCGTAAAAGTTTCTAGGCCTATATGTTCGTTATAATATTCCTGGAAAAGGAACAGCCAGCCTCGCTGTAAATGTTGATTGATCTCGAGCAGACGATATCGTGAGAAGACGCTTAATTTTCTATTTCGTGAATCAAATAATGTGTTTTGTTTATTTTTGAAGGTTAAACTTTCAATTTTTTATATTCACAAGGTTGCATTTTGTTTGCTGACAATAAAACAGACACAACTTTACATTTTGTTGACAGTGTTTATCTTGGAAATTCCCGTTCTATAAATAGTGTTAGATCAGAACAGTTGAGAAAAGTAGATCCGGCAAAATTTTTATTGATGCAGGTATCAAAGAAATTTTTCGACCAATCAGAAGAGCCGATATCTCATCAAATGAATAAATATTAAATGATAAATCAATAAAAATAAAAGTATCAACGTAACGTAAATGAATTTGAATGCAAAATAAAATATAAACATGCCTATTTTTTCTAGTAAATTTTCATAATTTATAATTTATAAGATTGTTTATTTATTTAAATAGAATTTATCTCAGTTTTTACAATGTTGTTGAATAATAAAGATTTTAACATAATGTTTATTGCAGTTTATTTCCTCTTTTCTTGCAGCAGACATTTTTCTTAAACTTACATATAAAAAATTGACTTATCATAGAGTCCCCCCCCCCCCCCCCCGTTTAAAAAAATATAATTTACGTATAAAAAAAATTTTCTGATCACATAAGAACAACGGTTTTGGACCCCCACCCTCCCCAGGAGGATGTAATAAATGTGAAAATAAAGATACCCTTGAACAGTTAAATAGCTAAATGCATACTTCGCACTCACCATTCCTCACCCGGATTAGAATTTCCCTGATTTTGAGAATTTATTTTTCATTTTACTTGTAAATATTTTTTGAATGATGCTGCCGCGCCCCCTTTTAAAAAACGTTCCTGGAAATTAATTACTGTAAATATATAGTGAATAAAATAAATGTGAGCATTCACCCAAATGAGAGCAAGTTACATGTACAACTGTTTTCTATTTTAAAAAAAAAATGTCCCAATTCTTTAGCTTTGCAAGATTTTGAGAAGATTTTGGTATTTATATTCAAGCAGATTTACAATAACTACTTAGAGTAATTTCCCCTTATTGTGACGTCAAAATTCACGCCGGTCAAGTGTCGTCTGTCTCTTTGAAAAAACCCTGAAAAAAAACTAAGTGAAATATACTGTTTTGTTTACTTAAGGAAGGAGTCTTCTCATTATCAAACATACTTCTTATAATAAGAAATTCATGGAATTTTGACACAGTCAAACGGATCATATTACCAAATGATTCTATCAGTTTAATCAAATTTGACCTTTTTGTTTTCGCATAAAGGTCAGGTCAAGGTCACTACCTTTTTCCTCAACGTAAAAGATGATAGAAATAAGGGTAGCTCTTTGTTGTTCTGTAGACATTTGTTTAAGATTTGAAGATTTTATTCTTCAATGAAATCATAGAATATCAGAATGTCTATTATCTTATACTACTAAATTGGAATAAATTTTTATACTTTTATTGATATTGCGTAGCCCGCATTTCCTCTAAATTTCTTAAATTTTGAAGAAATTTTGATTATTTTTGTATGCTTCCAATAATAAAATATTTCTGATTTTAATGTATAATGAAGGCTTTATAAAAAGATATAAATTGACAGAAAAGCTAATATATTGACGATTTAATAAGAGAGAAAAACTGATTTTAGTGCTTTTTTCACAGAAATCAATGTATAGAATGGGCGCTTTAAAAAGCTTATAAAATATAATTTGATAGGCAAATCATATTTTAAAAACATATTCCGAAACCCAAGTATCATATCATTAATTCACATTAGTAAAAAAATCCAATCCAACATTAATGTTATTGTTTTTAAAATGCTAAAACAGACCCATTAATCTGCAGCAATTCTGAATTGCGAAACATGTGATATTTTCCTACGCCAATATTACGCCAAAAATATAGTCCTTGTTAGATTCTTAACATTAATTACTTTTTCTATGCCAAGTTGTATGATAATAAAAAAGAAAGAAAAATATACTAATTTAATTTCCTTTCATCTTGATTTAATGAAAAATTAATTAAATTTACGTTTGACAAGTCGAAAACAAGAAAAGACTCCTTCCTTAAAAAGCATGATATTCATGAAATTACACAATTTATCTGTTTCTCAAAAGTTTTACTTTGATTCTCGCGAGAAGGAATCAAGTCTAGTGAGATCGTCCGACATTGATAAATTGCATTGTGGGTCGAAATTTACTGACGCCGAAAATTTCTGTGGGATCAATGTGCAAGAAATCCATTGTGACGTCACTCGAAGGAACGACAACTTTGTTAGTCTTATGTTATTTACAATGCATGATGTACATAGTCTTTTATCTTGTTATCGTGAGAGTGTGAAATGGGAAACCATATTTACAGGGAATTACTGGGACGATTAAAACAAGGCATTACTGGTCCGATTTACTGACGCCAAAAAAATCCGTTGAATGAATGTGCAACTAGTCCGAATTTTCTATTCACAAACGCCTTGCCGGTAGAGCTCGCTTCGCGCCGGCGTTGCGCGCCGGCGAGCTGCGCTCGCTATGAAGTACAGACAAGTGACTTTCTACACATCGATGTAAAAGCCATCGGGAAGCCTTTTAAAACATGCCCGCGAACTTCTTGTCAGATAGAACTCAGAAGTAGTCCTTGATGGTTTCTCATCAATTATGCAATGTACCAATTATAGTGTCCCACAAGGATCAGTCTTAGGCCCCTTTTTATATCTTTTGTACATTAATGAAAAATCAATACACTTAGACAAACCAGTTAGATTATAAGCTGATGACACATCTTTGTATATTATAATAGATAATGATATTTTGACATCTGCAAATTCTTTAACTCATAATTTGGGTAAAATTAAGGGGGATATGCGGCCATCTTGTACATTTGAGGATAAGAATATGAACATTTCTTGAACTGGATTGTTTCTGCCCGAAACAGGCCAGAAATATTGCCGAAAGATATAAAAGCAATAAATACGAAGTCCTACATGTCATTTTGTTTGAAAAGTATGCATACAAGAACAGAACAATGCCTTTTAAATCACTCAGAACAGCTGTCTAACTGCGCAGCTATAGACTTATTTTGAAGATTTAAAAATCTGAAAAATATAAAGAGGGTTCATTGGTGTCCTCTTTACAACCATTTGTCGAGAAAAATGTTTAAGTTTGCTCATTTAAGTTGTAACTTTGTCTCAAAATAAGCTACCCTTTTCTTAAAATGGGTATCAAAAACCACAAGAAATATTTGTATGTGTCTATGGAGGTACATTGCAGGTTTTTATTGAAATATGATGAATACTTTTTTAATTCAAGACAATCACTTTTTTGGATCCCTATCCCATTTCTGAAAAAAAAATTAATTTATATACTTATAGAACTAATATATCCCCATAAAACAAACATGGAACAGGTATAGAGATGTATATCAATTTCAAAACGGATTGTTTTGAGTTGACATTTATTTTTTTCTATGAAAATATAACGTCAATGTGTCTTCATAGACACAGGAGTTCTAAGTATAAACTGGATCTTTCTTATTTTCAAAAAAGATCCCATGCCGATTGATAAAAGATTGGGTACTCTATTTTAAGGCAAAGTTACAACTTAAATGAGCAAAAATCAAACTTTTTCTCAACAAATGGTTGTAAAAAGGACACTATTAAACCCCCTTCATATATTTTCAGATATTTAAATATTTAAAATAAGTCTATATCTGCGCAGTTCGACAGCTGTTCTGGGTGATTAAAAAGGCAATGTCCTGTTCTTGTATGCATACTTTTCAAACATAATGGCACAAAGGACTTCATATTTATTTCTTTTGTATCTTTTGGCAACATTTATGGCCAGAATCGGACAGAAACAAGCCAGTTCAAGAAATGTTTACATTCTTATCCTCAAATGTATTTAGTGATTTAAATAATCCATCTAGTCCTTCTTATTGTCCTTTACCACAGAACCTGAACCTGTGTATAACACCTTTTGTTTGTATTTTTTTCTAATTGTTATCATTACTGGCTAAATTGTACTACAAATTATAATATTATAATTAGTCTTATTATACCTTTTGTAATTTCTGATCATATAATTATATCTTTGTTGGGTCAAAAGGACTATGTGCGGTATGGTCAAATATCTGCCCCCGATTTCAACCAATTTTTAAATAGTATCGTATAAAAATAAAATCTTCACAAATTATTGTATAGAGGATGCCTATAACTATAATAATGATTTTAGTCATCATTGCTCTTTCGCTGTGTATCTATGACGTCACCTAAATGGCCCATTTTATTTCGTCATATCGTTATCTCTTTGTATTCATTAATACTTTGGTTAAAAATTCGTCATAAATTTAATTCGTTGATTTTTACTACCAACGAAAATAACGAAATTTAATCCTCAACGGATATTTCTGCTTCTACAGTATGACCATGACCTTGTATGTCGGAGAGGATTTATATTAGCAATGCCTGTTATCCAATCCGTTTATGTTATATCATGCATAATAAAATAATGTTTACATTTTTAAAATTTATGTTTTAAGAACCCTTGCTTTTACCTATAATTAAAATAAAAAAATAAAAATATTTTTTTTAAAAATATAAATCACCAATATTCTGCAAGATACTAGTAGTTATATAAAACCTTTTATTTGTATAAACCAATTTCGGTACATGCATGATTTAAACGTTTAAATTAATAATTACATTAATTGAGATCGATCACCAGTTTTGAAAAAAAATATCGACTAGATAGATAAACATAATATTATGGTCATTAGTTTACAGAATCAAAGGCCTGAAAATTATGAGATTTTAATTTTTTTATGGACTTTTTTTTATTTTTATATATTTTATTCAGAAATATGCAGCCCTTTACAATATCTGATTGCCCCGGGTCAGGAAAAGCAGTTAAATCTTAACAGATTATAGCAATCAAATAAGTTCTAATATTTTACCTCTATATATTTTTGTTTTTGAAAAATTCAACATCAAGTCCATTTCTTTAGAGAGACACCTATTGAAAAAATTCAAAAGCGTGTTACATGACTGAAAATTTTCATTCATTCTACATGTCATCTTATATTCATAAATTACATATGATGATACATATGATATAATTGTATTTAAAAAAACTGTTTTTGATTTTTTTTCTAAATAGAATCCTATAATGATGTGTTTCCAGCATACATTAATATTCAAAATACTATTCAATTTTTGCCACAATCTTTCTACAGATAGGCAATCAAATAAAAGGTGCTAAATGTACGAAAGCCGAGAAGGATCATTCGAGATTCGAGATTCAAAATACGAGATTTGAAATACGAGATTCGAGATTCGAAATTCGAGATTCAATATCTAAATTAACTAATCAAATCATGGATCTGAAACCTGTATCCTAGCAACATCAAACCTTTCTAAATAAAGATCATTCGTACATGCTCTTTCCTACAAATAAATGCTATGTTCACTTCTCCCCACCTAACTAAATAATTATTTGTATTTACTTTTACACAGAATATCTAAGTAGACTAGTAATAATGCAGTGTGCTTCGCGGATCTAAATGATTTTGTTTGCCCTGGTGCATTTCCACCTGATGCGTTTGAACCCTGGGGTATTTCACCACCAGTAATAGTTTAAAACCCGGGTTCATTCACCCCTTTTGTGTAAAAATGCGGTTATGGTAGAGAACTTCATAAGCGTAGCTAATTTTTTCTGTAGGGGGTCCTAGGCCAATTTTTAAAAAATTTACTATGTTAATTTAATAAGCTCCAATTTTCCCGAGGAGGGGGTCCAGATCCCCTGACCCCCTCCTTTCTAGATCCCCGCATGAAGATTAGGACGAAGATGCGAAGTTTCAAAGGCGATGAAGCAAAAGATGCGACGACGAAGCGCGAAGATGTGATGCCTAAGGTGCAAATGTGCGAAGGCGTTATTATTACTATCGCTCCTTTCCAACTTCGCACTCTGGCCTTCGCATCTTCGCACTTTTGCCTTCGCCTTTTTTGATTGCAATCAGCAAGTCTCGGTCAATTACATAGAATTTAATACAGGCACCGTACTCGCCACGGTTTTACGATTAATCAATGCTATTATTGGTGCGTATGCGCTAGGCCATCGTGCTAACTATGAATGTGTGTTTATATTGTAATGTGTACATGTGACATATGTGTTCACTAGTGCTGGCCATGCCTAATCATTATATACACCACAACAAATGTAATGTCCGCCATATTGTGTACATATGCACTTCCAGACTCCTGTCGCTTACCAGCCGTCTGTTTACCGTAGACCAAACACAGTTATATTCTAATTTCATTATGCGACACTCCTTGCTCATGCATGGATATAGAGGGGGAGAGGGGGACCGTACCCCCGGAAAATTTACTATGAATAATTTCACGCAGTAAAAGGGGAGAGGAGGTCCGGACCCTATCCCCCTGGATAGTTTAATTTTATTAATTTTATAAAAATAAAATTTCCAAAATATGCCTCGGAACCCTTTAAACGATAGAGAGCTCCGCAATTATAAAACATAGATAATCACAGATAACAAAGCTCACCGAGACGAGGCATCACCTTTATGAGGCATCACCTTAATGAGACCATCTTTATCATATTATATAAAATCATCCTTTATGATCTTGGATATTCATGGAATCTGTTTTGACACAATATCGTATTTCATCTGTTTAAAAAAATGTATTATAATCATATGTTCATATGTTTATCAATACAAAATATATAAAATATATAAAATTAAAATTGCATCCTATCAAACTAACAATATATATTATATAAGACCATAAATGCTGTAAAAATTGAAAAAAATTGTGAGGTATGATATTGTAACGTATGATATAACATTGTATTGTGTTATACATTATTGTATTTGATCAAATAATACAATATCATAAAACATAATACAATATATAATAAAATGAAACAATATCATATTGCAATAATACATCATAACATTGAAACATATAATATTTTATTCTATAATATAGTATGATATTGTATTGTATGATACTATATCATATTTGATACATAATATGAAATTGTATCATATGATACAATATAAATTGATACAACATATATTATATTATATAATGCTACAATATCATGGGATAAAGTAAAATATTATATAATACAATTATATTAAACATATTGTATCATATGATACAATAATATATATAACAACATCATAAAATACAATTTCATGTCATATGATAACATATCACATAAACTAATATCATATTATACAAAATCGTATGATACGATATTTTATAATATTACAATATCATCTATACAATTTAATGTGATATAATTCTTTATTACAGAAACCAATATCATATTATACAATTCTGTATGATACAATATCATAAAATATATAATATTATTACTTATTAGGTTAGTTACTGACTCACTACGGAAATATATTGGGTTGATCAATCTCATAGATGGCGAGGCGAAGCAGAGCCATCTATGAGATTGATCAGCCCAATATATTGCCATAGTGAGTCAGTAACTAACCTAATAAGTGTTTTGTTTTTCCCGAGGACTATCAAGCGACAGATTTGTTCACAAATATCAATGATCTACACAAAGCCAGGTTTAAGAAGTCTAACATTTCGTCCAATTTAACTCATTTAAACTCTTCAAAATTTTCAATCTCACCTTTCAAATACTCTTTAAAAACCTTTGCTTCACCCATGTTTACTTCCAATGTTTTGTTGCTATTCAA
This sequence comes from Magallana gigas, assembly GCF_963853765.1. Taxonomy (NCBI): domain Eukaryota; kingdom Metazoa; phylum Mollusca; class Bivalvia; order Ostreida; family Ostreidae; genus Magallana; species Magallana gigas. Next base: position 4,416,323 of record NC_088859.1, read on the forward strand.
TTTTAAATGTTTTCTCCCTTTCTCAGCAGAGATTTGAGCAAATTTTGACGCTGCCATTTTGTTCTGCTCCAGACAAAACAATGTGACGTCAATATTCTAAGGGCAACTACTCTAATTTTAAAGAATTTCAAAGGGCAACTACTCCAAATACTTTAAGAACTTACGGCATTCGGTTTATGTATTAAATACTATGAAATGTCGAAATGAGTAAGCGAAGCGTCGGCCAGTGACGGCCATATTGCCTAGTATTATTTCTCACCGAACAAATATAGAGATATATGAGGCAATCACGTGCTATGTCTAAACCAATGAAAGTGTGACATTTCAGTCCGAGGGAAAACAATATATCATAGGATACAATATTATATATTGCAATATCATATGTTAAAGAATCATGTGATTAAATAATAAATTAATAATACAATATAATATTATACAATATTGTATCATAATATACAATACTATACATAACCATATCATGATACAATTTCATATCATAAAATATCAAAAAATTGCAGTATCATATCGTATCATATAACGTTTTACAATATAACATATGGTATTATATTAAACAATAGTGTTTCATATCATACTATACTAAATTATAGGAATCATGTTATATCATTTAACAACAACCACATCTATCTGTCAAGCAGGTTTGGTGAGCTAGGAGATTTCATTGCATCCTTGATTATGGAGATCAGGCTCTGCATCTGAAGCAACCTAACCTCTGTGTTTCATTTCTAACATAGTTAAATCAACTATGCAAGCTATCATCTATTAAACATGTGACCTGTTCCAAAAAACTAAACCTCATCCAGCATCCGAAACCTATGACTCAGATTCAGCATTCAAGCCCATCAGGTGCATTGGTATCCATGCAAGTTTGGTGAAGTTTGGACCAGTAATAACTAAGATATCTTCATCAGAGGGCACTAGCAATTAAAACCTTTACTTCCTCCAGCATCCGCAACCTATGGCTCAGATTCAGCATCCATGCCTGTCAGGTGCATCTGTATCATTAGACACACCATCCATTCAAGTTTGGTGAAGTTAGGACCTGTAATAACTAAGATTAATTTTTTAGCATCCTTGATAATGGAGATCAAGCTCTGCATCTGAAGCTACCTCTGCGATTCATTCATATTACAGTTAAATCAACTATGCAAATTTGAAAAAGTACTATCATCTATTAAACATGTAACCTGTTCCAAAAACCTAAACCTCATCAAGAATCATAAACATATGGCTCAGATTCAGCATTCAAGCCTTTCAGGTACATCAGTCTTATAAGACGCACCATCCATGCAAATTTGGTGAACTAAGGACCAGTAATAACTAAGATATCATCATCAGAGGGCACCAGAAATTAAAACCTTAACCTCCTCCAGCATGAGAAACCTGTGGCTCAGATTCAGCATTCAGTATTATAAGACGCACCATCCATACAAGTTTAATAAAGTTAGGACCAGGAGTAACTAAGAATTAATCATTAGAGGGCACCTGCAACACAAACTTTAACCAGCTCTAAAAACCTTAACCTCCTCTAGCAACCGAAACCTATAGCTCAGATTCAGGCTGTCTGGTGCATCAGTATCATAAGACACATCAGTAACTTAGATATTGCTATCAAAGGGCACCTGCAACATAAATTTTAACCCGCTTCGAAAATCTTAACCTCCTCCAGCATATGAAAGTTAGGAACCAGATTCAGTAGGTCCAGATGCATCATCCATGCAAGTTTGGTGAATATAGGACAAGAAATAGCTTAGATACAGGACCTGCAACAAAAACTTTAACCAGATCCGGACGCCGACGCCGACGCCTGGAGTATGGCATAAGCTCCCCTTGACTTACTCTCGGTGAACTAAAAAGGCTTAGGTGCGAAGGTTTGAAAGCGAAGTTGCGAAGGCGAAGGAGCGATAGTAGTATCACTTCTTCACCTTCGCAACTTAGCACTTTCGTCTTCGCATTTTCGCGCTTCGCCGTCGCATCTTCTATATTCTTCATATTGTTCATGAATTATACTTGCATTGAGGATTTCCACTATTACAAACTGCTGGGTTTGCAAGTGCATCACCCAGAATTAATGATGAAACCAAAATTATGAAAAGTATACTCCACTGTTAGGCATTATAACCAAGCTGAAGTTAGTAGGCACTGACAGAAGCCAATACGCCATTATTGGTGAACGGCCAATAAGGAAAATCGTCAAAGTACTGAGAGTATTCGTACAGAAAATATATTTTACTTTATCATCGGCATACTTTAGTAAGTTTAGTTAATATCAAGATGATTAAAGCACCAATAGTTTGTATGAGCATTGGTTACTTTAGATACAATAAAGATCGTGTGATCAAAATCAAGGGGGATATAAACCTTTAACATGGACCCTAACCTTTTATCAACGCTTTTAGAAAGAATCTGTTCTTATTATAATCGATCAGTGTTTATTATCTATTAAGATTTACTATAGTTAGGTACTCTTCACTCATTTGCTCTAAAAGAATAAAGTCTATTCATGATCACAAATACAACATTACAACAAATGTTAAGAATTATGATGTTCATGTATTACGTAGAAGAACACAAAACTAACGCAAAATGATTTTTTAAAAATCACTTTCCCCAAGAAATGCAAAAAAGAAGTATTCATATTTCTACGTTACCTGCCCCCTTAATCTTTTTCCATAAAGATATATACATGTATCATTCTTCGATTGACAATTCATTCACCAATGAATATTGCTTAATATATTATTACAACAATTATTCTTTCATGATTATTGTTCGTTAATTATCATACAATATCCTCATTGTGTATGATTTTTTCTTTATTTGCGTCATTTCCCGCCGTATGCCGACGAGAGAAGTGACGTAACTGTTTTAACAGTTAAAACAATCAATTTGTGGCAATATAAGAGTGTTTTGTGTGTGCCTGCTACGGATATGAAAAACTATATACAGCAATTTATTTACAAGTTCAGTGTTTATAACTTCAAAATCAGTTGAACAGAGTAAAATAAATTAAGTAATTTCAAAGTCATATCTTGGATACGGAGTAACCAATTTCTATTTATGTTTTTTTTTTTGGGGGGGGGGGTCATTTTTCTATGGGGGTCAATTATTCTACGGGGGTCATTATTCTTCATTACACCGGCACCACCTCCTTCCCCGTAAAAAAATGAAACAATTGTCGTTTTATTTGCTAAAATGTGTGTGGTTCAAGATTTTTCTAAAGGACATACCCGATTAGAATTGAAAAAGAGTCGTACGATTAAAACTAATTATGTCAAAATGTTTAGATTCATTTGGTTATATTTTGGTCCATTTGGGTAAATAGATGCACCAGCGCAGCTCTATGTTATATATAATCAGGCCATAAATTCAAAATATTTTCAAAAATTAATAGCTTTAAATCCAGTGGATGAAAAAAAGGAAAGCAAGTCGAACTCGATGAGTGTTAATACCTGTGTTGAATGAATGGTACAGTAGGATATGCGCAAAAAAGTCCCGTCTACTCTTCCTACCCTATATTTATTGGAATACCGGTATTAAATCCGATTATAAGAGTCAAATTAAAAATCAAGTACGGATATGTACCTGTTTATCAAAAGTAAAACTACTCATAATTTTTCTATAGTGCATCGTTATGGAGCTACACAGAAAGTTTTATATTAATTTGCCGAGCCAAATAAAAAAACCTGGAAAACGAAGAGAAAACAAAGTGGGGACAGAATAACTGGCAAACTAATTAGGACTATAAAGCACCCCCCCCCCTCTTGAAATGTATATACTGAAAACAGATTATTGGAGTACAACATCCGCACACAATTTAAAGAACATTTCATGGATTTTTTTTTTATTTTTTTCGCTAGCTAATGTAAGACATCACAAATACCCTAAACCCCCTCACGGAAAAGGAAATGCTAGGTGATGAGAGAGAGAGAGAGAGAGAGAGAGAGAGAGAGAGAGAGAGAGAGAGAGAGAGAGAGTCGATGTAAAATTAAAGCTTGCTAGTTGGTCTACCCTACCTTAGCTACCTCCTCTCTTTTCTCCTTTTAGAGGCTTAATTATTGTCTATATATGCTTGTAACAAATACAATTAATTTCAAATTCTAAATCAAAACAGAATTTGACACTACAAAACTGTCTGTCTGTCTGTCTGTCTGTCTCTCTCTCTCTCTCTCTCTCTCTCTCTCTCTCTCTCTCTCTCTCTCTCTCTCTCTCACACCTAGCATTTCCTTTTCCGTGAGGGGGTTTGGGGTATTTGTGATGTCTTACATTAGCTAGCGAAAAATGATAAAAAAAACCCATGAAATATTCCTATTCCTATCTGGATTGTTGTCGTTGAGGTTGTAAATCATTACATCTTCTATGGTTTAAAACTTTATGATAACCTATATTTTGACATGTCGATTATTTCATTGAATTTCGTTTCATAGCTAAAACCACACTCAGTTTTTATTATTTAGATTAAACAAATCTTTCTTCGCGAGCCGATTTTTACACAGTTGGGGCGAATACACAACGGGTTAAAATGGTTCGGAGGGGAAATACATACAGGACAAACAAAATCACATAGATTTGCAAAGCCCACAGTGTTATCACTAATTTAATTGTTTATCCTGTGCGGGGTCAATTTATCAATGTTAATTTAACCATTTTATAACCACAATATAAGAGCTATTAAGACATTTATTTGTAGGAAAGAGCATGTACGAATGATCTTTATTTAGAACAGTTTGATGTTGCTAGGATACAGGTTTCAGATCCATGATTTGATTGGTTAATTTAGATATTGAATCTCGAATTTCGAATCTCGAATCTCGTATTTCGAATCTCGTATTTTGAATCTCGAATCTCGAATGATCCTTCTCGGCTTTCGTATAAATGTCCTCCTATTCACACGAACAGAATTCATATTTTGCATTAGATCTTGATTTACATTTGTATTGAAAGGAATAACAATTCAGAATATTATTTAACAACTTATAATTAAATTCACTAAGTCTTTTGTCATACATGTTCTTAACCTTTCTTTCATAAATTTCTTTCCAATTTTCTCTACCAATATTAAATGAATTGTTAAATGCAGGTTGGTAGCATGGTGAATTGAATTTTTTATGAAGCAAGTTTACGTAGTAGAATTTACATCTCTTATCGAATATATCAGATGTTCCCTCATGAAAATTATAAACATTTCTTTTCAGTATTTTTGTATATAAACAACACTTCATATCAAAACACTCACTTTTTTCTTAATTACTTTCTTTAAAATGTTGTATTCACACAACCAATTATTTTTCTTCTTTAGATCATTTGAAAGTTCTTGTAGTGTTTTGAATTCACCATTTTCGTTGAATAAATCTTTAACAAACAAAATTTTTCTCATTACCCAGTTTTAAAAGAATAATAATTTTCCCTTATGTTCAAACAGAATATTATTCCACAGTGGTTGTTGTGCAAATGTTACATTTGAAAGTTCAGATATATTAATTAACCTTTTACATTCATTAAAACAACACAGCATTTCTTTATACACATTGGGTAGATTTAACAAACATTCAATTTTTTCAACTTTTCTTTCAGACATTGATAGTATATAATCTATAATTTTTATATATCCTTGAAATATATTATTAAGCATGCAAGATTCGTCTACAAGTCTTTTTACCCATGATGCTTTTATAGCCTTGAGTTTCAGTTTTATATTTGCTAGACCAACGCCTCCGTCCTCGATTTTGCCAATTATTGTATCTCGTTTTATTATATCTCTTTTATCCCAAATAAAATTAAAAATGCTACATTTGATCTTTTTCAAGAAATCTTGATTAGGGAGGGATAAAATCGACCCTACGTAAATCAGTTTTGAAATAGCTAGAGAATTTACTATACAAGTTTTTCCAAAAATAGTAAGTTTTCTTTTTTTCCATGATTCAAAAAGTTGTTCCATATCATCGTATTTTTTTTCCAGTTTAAATCAAAACATTGTTCTTTATCATGTCCATTAAAAATTCCTAAACATCTTACAGCATCGTTTGTGACATTAATCTGGCCAATATTAGAATGTTTATCTTTAAGTTTTCCAAGAAGTATACATTGTGTTTTGTTTAAGTAAACTATAGATCTAGCTTGATCACAAAAATCTTTACTGTTTCAATGGCTTTGTCTAAGGAAAGCATGTCTCTAAGTGCTAAGGTAACATCATCTGCCTGTTGTATTTTTTTAATTTCTGTACTCATATTAGCATTTTTTACCCTTTATATCATTATTAGTTTTTTTAAGTTCCCTGTCTTATTCCACGCGACATTTCACATGTTTTTTGAAATCCAGCCATTGTTTTTTATTCTAAAAATTGGATTAGTTTACAATATTTTTACCCATGAAATAAAATTATATCCAAAATCAAATTTTTAAGCACTTTAAATAAGAAGTTCCATTCTACCTAATCAAATGCTTTTTCGAAATCTAAAAACAATAATAATCCGTCTTTATCATTCTCCATGCAATACTCGTAAATATCTAAAATAGTTCTGGCATTGGCGCCAATAAAACGACCTTTGATGTATGCAGTCTGTTCGTTACCGATTATTAATAACTTTTTGTAGCCTTCTTGCTAATATAAACGCAATAATTTTGTAGTCAGTGTTTGTCAAACTAAGAGGTCTGTATTTTTTTTAGATTTTTATTATCTCCTTTTTTGAAAAGAACAATAATTAATGCTAAACGTTGTGAAAATGTCAGTTCTCGTCTTTCAAATATTTGCATGAGCACATCATAAAATAAAGGACTAATAAGTTTCCAAAAACATTTGTAAAATTCACTTGGTAATCCATTTAACCCAGGAGATTTGTTATTTTTTCATGTTATCCATAGCTTCTTTGCATTCTGCGAGTGTAGGTCTAGAATCTAGTGTATCTTTTTCATTCTTCTTTAATTTTGGACAGTTAAAATCTTTTAAATAATTACATATTTTTTCGTTTTCAATTTTTTTTAGTTTGATACAGATTTTCATAAAATTGTGACATTTCCTCTTAAATATCAGAATTAGATGTAACAGTTTCATTTCCTCTTTTTAACTCGTATATGGTATTATTTGTTTGATGTTTCTTTTCTAGTCCTAAAAAGAAATTTTTATTTTTTTTCACCTTCATTTATCCATTTTGTTCTAGATCTAACTTGTGCTCCTTTACCTATTTCATTATATAATGCATCTAAGTCTGATTCCAATCTCCTTTTTAAATTCATGTCTATTTCTGAAATAGGTAAGTTTTCAATATAATATATTTCTTTTTCTGTTGATTTTATGGACTGTTAATTGAAAGATATTTTTAAAAATCAAGTAAAATGGCGAATCTTTAGATGCAAGTCAACATTCAAGAGAACGGCAGAGAAGGATTTATCTTCTTCATGGTAGATATAAATATTCCGGGAGAACAAGAGGAAACAACCGAACGTATGTGAGATGTGTAGATCGACAATGTCTTGTTACTGTTGTCACTTTTGACAGCAAGATTCGACAGTATTTTCCACTATACACACAGTGTATCTGGAGGAAAGTTGCAAACTGTGGTTTGACCACGGAGTTTCGAGAGAATGAGGACTTCCACAGGCTTGTTAGAAGAGCTGCCATCCTTCTTGTTGCTCCTGGTCACCATGTAGAGAATGTATAGTTCAAGGCCGCTCTTGTGATGCGATTTAAGGACTACTGGTATGAGACATAGACCTAGGTTGAAGAACACCTTGAAATGTGGAACCACTTCGACCATGACGACCAAGAACATCAAATGCAGTTGAGGAATAGCACCACAAGTTTAACAAAATGTGCAGATGTGCACATCCAAACATCTTTGTGTTTATAGAATTGCTTTAAAACAGGCTGCATATGAAGCAAAGATTATACAGATTACAGATGGTGGAGTTGTCTGTCCCAAAAGAGATAGTACCGTCAGTTAGACTCTCGCCTTTAGACCCTCAAGGACAGGTTATGTCAATTAAGGTGAAATGGAGTTGATGGATTACGCGGATGCTGCTTCTCATCTCGTTCTCGAGTAAAAAATGAAAATGATTGTGAAATGTTGGACATGTTGGAAGCATTTCTTTGCGGGAATAGTGCTTATGTTATGTCGTCTATTCTAATTATATATTCATCTTCATGCCGTTGATCTTATTAATTGTGAAGTTTACAACATTAAAACATATAAGCACTTTACCCTAGCGTTTTTGTGTTCTATTAATTTCATATTGTGTAGATTGGAAATATTTTATATACATGTAACTACAGAATCCATAGAAAATTAAAAAAGAATTGAAAACTGTCATATGACCCATATGTTACATAGCTATAATTTCGACAACAAATTTAACGATGACATGAACAATGACAAATATTTCATTCCTTCCTCCTGAAAACAGACTTAAGCTTACCTGTATTTATAAATTCTTTTCTTCATCGGCACCCCATGATTTCCACTTAGCCAACACTAATCTACCTGTATTTTACTTGTATTTCTTTTTTTTCAAAGTGTTGGCTAAATGGGAAGATACTCTTTATTATATTTTCAGCTTGATTAAACATTTACATATAATGTTGAAACATATAATATAAAAGTATATCTCAAAAGTGTTTAGGAGTGTAAGGTACTTGTCAATAGCTGATTTTTGCACTCTTTACCTCCTTAACACCATAGTTAGAATCACCCCTTGAATTTCTATATTAATGTTTTCTTCCATTTAGAATCTTATTGACAATTCGGAAATCAAGTGTAAAATTAATCTTGGTATTATTATTATTCCATTAGACCACATATGATAATTGTGTCACTTCATTACATTATATTTTTAGACATATTTTTACAAATCAGTCTGGTTTTGTATTGGCTTTGTAGATGACTTTCTCATCAAATTATTTTGCTTTTTTAATTGACCTAGTTTTAGTAGAGTAGTAATTCCTGGAATTACAAAATGTTTTTGAAACCTTCAAATACATTGCTATTGTGGTCACATGAATTGAGCAATTTTTGGCTACATTATGACAACATGGCCTATGAATGCAGTGTTTATTATCCTGTTGTTTTAGCAGTGGTATTATACAGCCACATCTAATTAATAATTATAGCACTCTATAGCTACAAGATTTGGTCTTTGTTAATTTCTATTAGATAGCATGTAGACGAATTTCAAAAACTACAGCTCTGGTTAGTCAACTAAACTAACTACAGCTCTGGTAAGTCAACTAGAACTAACTACAGCTCTGATAAGTCAAATAGAACTAACAACAGCTCTGGTAAGTCAACTAGAACTAACTACAGCTCTGGTAAGTCAACTAGAACTAACTAAAGCTCTGGTTAGTCAACTAGAACTAACTACAGCTCTGGTTAGTCAACTAGAACTAACTAAAGCTCTGGTTAGTCAACTAGAACTAACTACAGCTCTGGTAAGTCAACTAGAACTAACTACAGCTCTGGTAAGTCAACCAGAACTAACTACAGCTCTGGTAAGTCAACCAGAACTAACTAAAGTTCTGGTTAGTCAACTAGAACTAACAACAGCTTTGGTTAGTCAACTAGAACCAACAACAGCTTTGGTTAGTCAACTAGGACTAACTAAAGCTCTGGTTAGTCAACTAGAACTAACTACAGCTTTGGTTAGTCAACTAGAACTAACTTCAGCTCTAGTTAGTCAAATAGAACTAACTACAGCTTTGGTTAGTCAACTAGAACTAACTACAGCTCTGGTAAGTCAACCAGAACTAACTACAGCTCTGGTTAGTCAACTAGAACTAACTACAGCTCTGGTAAGTCAACCAGAACTAACTACAGCTCTGGTAAGTCAACTAAAACTAACTAAAGCTCTGGTAGGTCAACCAGAAATAACTTCAGCTCTGGTTAGTCAACTAGAACTAACTTCAGCTTTGGTTGGTCAACTAGAACTAACTACAGCTCTGGTATGTCAACCAGAACTAACTACAGCTCTGGTTAGTCAACTAGAACTAACTACAGCTCTGGTAAGTCAACCAGAACTAACTACAGCTCTGGTTAGTCAACTAGAACTAACTTCAGCTCTGGTTAGTCAACTAGAACTAACTACAGCTTTGGTTAGTCAACTAGAACTAACTACAGCTCTGGTAAGTCAACCAGAACTAACTACAGCTCTGGTTAGTCAACTAGAACTAACTACAGCTTTGGTCAGTAGTAGGTAATAAACAATGGCCTGACACTGTATGTGTTTCATTAAATTATTATTTCATAAACTAATTTCAAGGCCTTTCAAGATTTTGCTATAAATTGTCTTTATATAACCTATCTATCCTTATCATCAGACACCTGTAAACTTTATACTTGCATTCCTATAGGGAATTCCTTTAGCTGCCTCTCTAGTCTATTTTCTTTAGTTTCAGTATGGAGAGCACAGCCCTCAGGTTGATCACGGGACTCGGGAGTTTTGAGGTTCAACCCAAGCTGTTCAGGATATTCAATGAATCAGGGAGGCCAGGGTTCTTGTCCAATGAGTTGGAGGAACTGAACAGGGTGCTGGTTCTCACCATAGCCCGGGCCATGCATGTCACAGGTAAAGGTTTGAATAGATCAAGTCATAAGGCCTAATTCTAATGTCTCATATGTGATATACAGATAAATGGAGTGTATTTTTGAAGGGGAGTTTTGTCAAATGATCAGAACTGTAGTATTAAAAATTAGGTGTAGACTCGTATAAATTTTACAGGTGTTATTAAGTTTGTTTAATTTCCTAATGACTTGATTATGCATTGAATTTTGCTTGATGAAAGATTATGGAATTGTAAAGAATAGATTTCTAATAGTATCCCAAACAGAAAAAATAGCCTACGGGATCATATCAATAACTTGTGTGTAAATCATGGTTTTGAGATGATTTCGCTATAGGAAAATTTCACATGCAAATGAGTTAATGGATCATGGTTCTCGGATGATCTGTTTAACTAAACTAATTGCAAGAAAACCATGGCCCTGGTATGACCTGTTGTAACAAACAACTCATATCAAAACCATGATCCTAGTATGATCTGGTGTAACTAACAACTCGTATCAAAACCGTGGTCCTAGTATGATCTGGTGTAACTAACAACTCATATCAAAACCATGATCCTAGTATGATCTGGTGTAACTAACAACTCGTATTAAAACCATGATCCTAGTATGATCTGGTGTAACTATAACAACTCATATCAAAACCATGATCCTAGTATGATCTGTTGTAACTAACAACTCATATCAAAACCATGGTCCTAGTATGATCTGTTGTGACTAACAACTCGTATCAAAACCATGGTCCTAGTATAATCTGGTGTAACTATAACAACTCGTATCAAAACCATGATCCTAGTATGATCTGGTGTAACTATAACAACTCATATCAAAACCATGATCCTAGTATGATCTGGTGTAACTATAACAACTCGCATCATAACCATGGTCCTAGTATGATCTGGTGTAACTAACAACTCATATCAAAACCATGATCCTAGTATGATCTGGTGTAACTAACAACTCGTATCAAAACCATGATCCTAGTATGATCTGGTGTAACTAACAACTCATATCAAAACCATGATCCTAGTATGATCTGGTGTAACTAACAACTCGTATTAAAACCATGATCCTAGTATGATCTGGTGTAACTATAACAACTCATATCAAAACCATGGTCCTAGTATGATCTGTTGTAACTAACAACTCGTATCAAAACCATGGTCCTAGTATGATCTGGTGTAACTAACAACTCATATCAAAACCATGGTCCTGGTATGATCTGGTGTAACTATAACAACTCGTATCAAAACCATGATCCTAGTATGATCTGGTGTAACTATAACAACTCATATCAAAACCATGATCCTAGTATGATCTGGTGTAACTATAACAACTCGCATCAAAACCATGGTCCTAGTATGATCTGGTGTAACTAACAACTCATATCAAAACCATGATCCTAGTATGATCTGGTGTAACTAACAACTCGTATCAAAACCATGATCCTAGTATGATCTGGTGTAACTAACAACTCATATCAAAACCATGATCCTAGTATGATCTGGTGTAACTAACAACTCGTATTAAAACCATGATCCTAGTATGATCTGGTGTAACTAACAACTCGTATCAAAACCATGGTCCTAGTATGATCTGTTGTAACTAACAACTCATATCAAAACCATGATCCTAGTATGATCTGTTGTAACTAACAACTCATATCAAAACCATGATCCTAGTATGATCTGTTGTGACTAACAACTCGTATCAAAACCATGGTCCTGGTATGATCTGGTGTAACTAACAACTCATATCAAAACCATGATCCTGGTATAATCTGTTGTAACTAACAACTCATATCAAAACCATGGTCCTGGTATGATCTGTTGTGACTAACAACTCGTATCAAAACCATGGCCCTGGTATGATCTGTTGTAACAAACAACTCATATCAAAACCATGATCCTAGTATGATCTGGTGTAACTTTAACAACTCATATCAAAACCATGGTCCTGGTATGATCTGTTGTGACTAACAACTCGTATCAAAACCATGGCCCTGGTATGATCTGTTGTAACAAACAACTCATATCAAAACCATGATCCTAGTATGATCTGTTGTAACTAACAACTCGTATCAAAACCATGATCCTGATATGATCTGTTGTAACTAACAACTCATATCAAAACCGTGGTCCTAGTATGATCTGGTGTAACTAACAACTCATATCAAAACCATGGTCCTAGTATGATCTGGTGTAACTAACAACTCGTATCAAAACCAAGATCCTGGTATGATCTGGTGTAACTAACAACTCATATCAAAACCATGATCCTAGTATGATCTGTTGTAACTATAACAACTCATATCAAAACCATGGTCCTAGTATGATCTGTTGTAACTAACAACTCATATCAAAACCATGGTCCTAGTATGATCTGGTGTAACTAACAACTCGTATCAAAACCAAGATCCTGGTATGATCTGGTGTAACTAACAACTCATATCAAAACCATGATCCTAGTATGATCTGTTGTAACTATAACAACTCATATCAAAACCATAATCCTGGTATGATCTGGTGTAACTAACAACTCATATCAAAACCATGGTCCTAGTATGATCTGGTGTAACTAACAACTCGTATCAAAACCAAGATCCTGGTATGATCTGGTGTAACTAACAACTCATATCAAAACCATGATCCTAGTATGATCTGTTGTAACTATAACAACTCATATCAAAACCATAATCCTGGTATGATCTGGTGTAACTAACAACTCATATCAAAACCATGGTCCTGGTATGATCTGGTGTAACTAACAACTCATATAAAAACCATGGTCCTAGTATGATCTGGTGTAACTAACAACTCATATCAAAACCATAATCCTGGTATGATCTGGTGTAACTAACAACTCATATCAAAACCATGATCCTAGTATGATCTGGTGTAACTAACAACTCATATCAAAACCATGGTCCTGGTATGATCTGGTGTAACTAACAACTCATATCAAAACCGTGGTCCTAGTATGATTTGTTGTAACAAACAACTCATATCAAAACCGTGGTCCTAGTATGATCTGGTGTAACTAACAACTCGTATCAAAACCATGATCCTAGTATGATCTGGTGTAACTAACAACTCATATCAAAACCATGGTCCTAGTATGATCTGGTGTAACTAACAACTCGTATCAAAACCAAGATCCTGGTATGATCTGGTGTAACTAACAACTCGTATCAAAACCGTGATCCTGGTATGACCTGTTAAAGGACAATAATTATTATAGAATAATTTCTTACAGAAAAAAATGAACAATTGATTAATAATTTGCAACAGACTATTATATTCTTTTAATATTTGAAATACATTGTCAATTACCAAATATGAAAAATAGTATACATATAAGTCACATGAACCGTATCGTTAAGCCAATATAATCTGATTTAGAACAAAGGATCAAAGCCCTCCATAATTTAGATGATAATTATACTGTTATTTCAAACTCTTCTAGCAATTCTTACATGTATTGTACAAATTAAAATGTTACATATGCATTTCAAAACCTAGCTGCAGGTCTGTAGCTCCTGGTCTGAACTAATATGATACATGTACATCCATGCATAAGCCATTAGTTGTTTGCTTCACTTAATCACTTGATAGTGTAATGTAAATTAGTCCTTACAAAATATTATTTACCTCAAGTGAATAAGAATATATTCCCCCAAAATACTTCCATAAATTCACTTCACAAATATGCCAAGATAGAGCTAGATGCCCAACAATAACAAATTTTCCTGACAAGTACATCACATTTAGGCTCCAAGATGAACATTCAAAATTTGCTCAACTTCCTGTTATGCAGAAATCTTAATTCTTAGTGGTCAGTTTATCTGACAGTTAACGAATCATTTCAAACGCATCCTCTGTTGCCTTCTAAGATAATAGCACATATACCAGAATCACAAGAAAATCATAGCAGATTCAAAACCAAGAAACAAACCACAATAGGATCATACTTCCTTATTTGTCACCTATGATTTGGGTATGATTTATTAAATGGATCATGTCTAAATCATAGAGCAAAATCATGGATTTGTGAGTTTGATATGATTTTTAAGTGATTTTGATATGATTTCTTAGGAAAACTTTTTGTTTGGGATATTTTATACATTTTGAAAGATTTTCTTTCATTGACAGTGTGGACAGTTTTTCCTCCACCTGGCCATGAGAGATTCTGAATCAGATCATGGCTAACACACCCCACAACTGGTCCCCCAACACACTAGCCAACTTCCCCCCGAGTCTGGCCGAGTTCTTCCAGGCCAAGCCCCAACACCGAGATGACAAAAACACGCTCAAACGCAACGTGGAGGCTGAGTATAAAAAGTGGAAAGTGAGTCACTATAGTTACTGATCCATAGTTTATAAGGACGATTACAGCCACTTATACATGTAGACGAAGAAAATGACATCATAGCTCACTGTTGTAATCTGACATCATCTCTAGTTATAGTAAATATATACATACTAATTCACTGTTTATTGATTCTGACAGCCATGGCTAAGCTCAGTGTGTGAATATTCTCAGCTCAGTGGGTGTATTCTCAGATCTGTGTGTGTGTGAGTAATTTCAGATCAATGTGTGAGTATTCTCAGCTCATGCAGTGAGTATTCTCTGATCACTATGGGAGCTATATTTTCAGCTCAATATGGAAGTATTAGCATTAGATTTATCTTGATCATCTTGTGTTTTGAGTTTTAATCTAACAGTTATTTAGGCTCGCAATGTATTTGTATAACAAATATCCTGACTCTGTGTGCGAGGATTTATGTATGAGGAGTTATTACAATTATTAAATTATATATACATATTACTTTTGCCAAATTGATGATACATGTTTATGAATTACTTGTGATGTTTACAGATTCCTGCGGGACCACCTAAAGCCAGTGGTGAAGATGGAGGAACAGTTCCTGTATGTGTGCCACCTGGTGGAGCCGTTCCTACAGAGTCTCCACTCCGAGCGGACCCGCAGTCTGATGGAGGTCAGTCTTATATCTGTGTCAAGGTCATTGCAAGAGTTTGCTTTTCCATTCAGAATTCAGAGCTTTAATTCTTTCATCAATTTCTTGCTCTAGGCCTATAATTTTAGACAAGTTCTTTTTTTGTCACGGTCTCACTTTTACATAGGAGCATATAGTGGAAAAGTTAGGCTGAGATCGAAAGCGTGCTAATCTAAGTTTTATGGCCTGTATGTGTAGATGATATTGCATGACTTCTTGTTTTGGCAGTTGGTTGTGGAGCTTTACGAGATCCTAGTCAACATAGACAAGTCATGTGACCATGCTACCTTGACCCAATTACAGCCTTCCTGTATCCTTTACAACTACAAGGCATACCAAAAAAAAATTTATGTGTATGTTTTTTAATTCAATACATTTCAAATGCAATTTTCTTTTTACTTGGATGACCTTGACCCATACTTAGATACCACATCAAGTACATGTTTGTGGGGGACAGTGTGAAGAATGAGATTGAGAAGATTATCCGTAACTTCCGGCAGGCCCTGACCTTACGTCTGAGATTTATCTCCCACATCAACCTGGAGGAGGCGATGACCCCACTGGCCCCACCCATGTCTACCTGAGGATCAATGCTTGGCTTGTTGAATTTGAAATACTTGTACAGAATTAGCAAGGGTTCTTCTTCTGTGAAAAAGCCATGTAAACAATTGATTTAATGGTGCTATGAGCTGAACAAGCCCCATTGTAAGGAGGGACAGAGAAGAAGACAGTGGGTATTACAGGGTACATTCTGTGGATTGTGTGTGTTCACTTTGTGTAACAGTCTGCTGAGAAGTACCTGTAGATATTGTCATGCCCCAAGGCCAGTGGTGACCTTGTTAACAGACACAATCCCGAGTTTGGTCCGACCATGTTAATTGAAACACTGCCAACATTAGATCTTGTATTTCTATAATTATGGACATTATATTAATGAACCTCAACATCTGTGTTGACCATGTAGACAATATCCTAAGGTTGGTCTGATCGTTAACAAAGTCAGTGTGTACTTTCAGAGAAAATGTCATGATTACTGAACTTTTACCATATAAGGTATTACAGGTCATTTAATAGTTAGATGATAGTTATGTATATATCAGTAATAAATGGTGTCAAACACTGAAAGCCTGCCATTGTTTTACGTCAAACTGTGAAACTATATTGCTTTACAATTACTATGTACTCAGGAAGTTAAGAAATGATAAAGAAAATCTTTACTATCCCATTAATAATTATATGTAACTATGTCTTAACACATTTTAAGTCCATGTAGCTGACTATTTGCGGCATGTAAAGTATTGACTGAGATAAGTTTACAGCTTTACTGTGTAAGTTTACTGTATTTCTTTTTGAATACAGTGGTAAGAGTATCTAATTTTGTTATGAAAAGTCACCATAAATTAAAAGATTAGACAGAAAGTTAAAAAAAAATGACTCGCAAACCTCTACCTCTGTAACTCTTCAACATCTAAAATAAAGTAAGATGAGCAATCCAGCATTTTGATATAACGTACTAGTTCATCAATAATGAAGAAGATCTTTTTTCTAAGTACAGATATTTATTGCACACAAAATTATTGGCACATCTTTAAATGAAAGAAAAATTAAAACATTATTAAGTACATACTTTGTTGTAGTTGCTTACAAATGAAAATTTGGCACAAATGCATAACATACACGTAAAATATGGACGGATATAATGACATTTTTTTAAAAATGAAAATAATTCTAGGTGTACTGTATACAGGGTTATTTTTGCCCCTGTGTTTTGCCCTTATTTTAAATTTGCTAACGGTTTTGCCCCGAATTTAATTCGCCCATACAAAGTTGTGATTAAGTAAAGATGGTTTGAGACATAGGAATTTGCCCAGTCTAAAATTTGTCCGCTGGCAACAAGGGTGAAAGGGGTGAAAATAAAACGGGGGCGAATACTTCCCTGTATACAGTATTAACTCAGATTTACATACATTTACTTACAACACTGAGTATCAAAATAATCACAATGTACAATGTATTACATGTACGCTTTGTCTATCCTTCATGTAGTCCTAATCCCCTGGACAGCTGTGAGATTTCAACACACTGCGATCTCTGTGGTGTCTGTAATGAAGTGTCATAGATACCAGGGTCTAAGTGTGGACTTGTGTCTCAGTCTCGGACACATGTCTTTGTTATTATAAAATCCTGGTCATTGTTAAATGTTCTCTCCATTTAGTTGCTGCATAGCTGTAAGCAACAAAGGTTACCATAACTAATTTAATCTGAATTTTGTGATTCAGTTTTGTAAGTTTTGAAAAAATGAACTTATTTAGAAAGTGCTTAAAACAGGACATGTTAAGATAAAATAAGAACTGGAGTTAAAAGTTTCATACGTCTGGTAGCTAGGAGTGTGTTGCCATGACTACAGGACAAGGAGACCACCACAAAGGGATCCTCCCCCATGAAGGGGACTTTCCCAGGCTCAGTCGGATCTTCCTCAGGTCGTCCTAGACGCCCCCTAGACTGGTTTCCAAAGGAGTACACTTCTCCTTCTGAGAAAGTTGAAGAAAATACTCTAACAGTCATTTAGACACTTGATATAAAAAGAGAATAATTATAGAAAAAAATTGTTTTCAATAATCTGTAAATGAAGATATTTTTAAACCAATTGTTACCATCAGCGACTATCACAGTGAAAGTGTCCCCACATGCCACCATAGCAACCTTCTGAGTCTGGGCAATCTTCACTTCCTGTGGCTGTCTGCTGTTGTTAGTCTGGTTCCCCAGCTGTCCAAACTGGTTCGTACCGAAGGTGTAGCACTGACCCTCAACTACAAACAGATTCATTATGTGTCAGGAGTAACTCCATGTGTCAGGAATAAATCCAACACAACTGAATTATCTCAATCTAAATTCAAAAAATATTGTTGGCATGAACATTGTGAACAAAAAGACGAAAATTCTCCATGTAATGTGAATTATTTAATAATAATTATAGTTATCATAAATCAAATCAATACTAAGTGTGTTACCTGTTACAGCAGCTGTGTGGGATGTTCCCATGGCAACACCTTTTACAAGTAGGTTTCCGATTGGATGAGAGGCAGTTTGAACAAAAGTATGAATTTCATCGACCAGCTTCATGCATGTGCCGTCAGTGGCAATTACATCCAGAGCTAACTTGTTGTACCTGCCAGTACGAGAGAGGTCATTACTTCATCTGATACTGAAATCCGCTCTAACCAAATATGCTCTCTTACATCTCTGCTTATACATTTGCTTGCACAATTCTTAAAATGTACAATGTCATGTTCTTAAAATGTTGCTTCCACAAATTGTTGTACATGTATCGTTTTTTTGTGTTACCTGTTGCTGCCACAGCAGAGCAGCTTGTTGTCAAGGGTCAGAATCATGGAGCAGTCGACCCCACAGTGCACAGAGGAGGGACGGAGAGGCTCGGGGATAACAACCGGGCGGGGTGAGGAGTGGGATTCCTGGTCCCCTAGTCCCAGTCGACCTGAAAAACAAGGATCACACAAAGCTGATAACACATAGAGCATTGGGGAACACAACAATGACAACATGTAGAAAGTTACTTCTGATGTACCAAATGAAGATATTTACCAATAACACAAATATTACCACTTAAAACAAGCTAAAATAGTTTCACGGAACGGTAATTGACTAAGCACATGTCATCATTTTATATGTTGTAATTCTTTCATGTTTATCTTTCAATCTGCCTTTGATCTATTTACCATTGTCGCCTCTACCCCAGGAAAACACCTCATGCTCATTGGTCACCGCCAGAACATGGGAGGCTCCACATGACACCTGCACCACCTCATAACCCAGTAAATCTTCCACTATCTTGGCCTGGAAGAGAAAACAATTATTTATCATGATGATAATTATTGATTGTACATTCAGTTCCATATATGTGTGGAAGCTGTTCCAGAGAACAGAATTGCAGGTACCTGTGCCACGTCGTTATAGTTACCGTGTCCCAGGCAACCATACACCCCACTGCCAAAGGTCATCAGAATCCCACGATCTGCAAAATAAAGAAACTTGTGTATCTTATTTAGTTTCTTGTATTGTCTTCGTTTTATTTTTGCCCATTTCCTTCTTTTGATATAGTTTTTCATGAAGTTTGTGTTCCACTTGACAACTTACTTTAAAACACTTTAACTTTACATGTAAGACAAGAATTTTGTATACCTGTGAGACAAGCTGTAAAGAGGTCCCCACACGCCACCTGTTGGATGTTGACCCCTGACTGACCCTCCAGATACCTGGGGACGTAGGTGAGGGTGTGGCTCTCTGTGGCCCCAGGGATCAGGGTGTCCGTTCCCACATTGGATGACTGTAACAGAGTGAAGCTGGTCTGTTATCACTGTCAAATATGGCTTCATAAAAATTTTCAAAATGTTGTATAAAATCATGATATTGACCTTGTTGATATCATTGTCACATACCGGTAGGTTTCATGAGAAACTTGAAATCATTGCATACAATTTATTTAACTAATACTGATATCGACTGTGTGTACTGATACTGACTTATTGGATATATATAAATAATTGTACTGATATTGACCATGTGATATCAGATTACCTCCCATACAAACAGGCGGCCATTCTTTGTGACCGCTGCCTTCTGGGTGCGGCCGGTTGACACCTGGGTGACCTGGGTATCGCTGCTAGGGAGGGGAAGCTTTACAGGGGAGGAAACACCTATCCCCCAGAAAAAGACAGAACTCAGGGCGGGCGGCTTAGCTGACAGAGCATCTACAACAGTTAACAATGGTGTACTGAACATCAATTACATGTATATTGTACTAGATATAAATATTGTTAATTTCATGTACATCCATAAATAATGAACAATATTGTACAGAATTGAGATTTTTTCAAGCTCTGGTGGTGTTTCACTGAATATTAAGAATTACAAAATATCATATTATTTCTGTTCTTGGTTACTACATAACGAGCAGTATGGCTGACCTCTGGGAGTCATACTGCCGCGGGTGGAGAGTCGACTTCTAGCGGCGGCAGTGGCTGGGGGGAGGGGGCGGCTCACTCTGTAACACAACAGTACGTACAAATGTATGGGAAATTAACAAGAACACATGTCAGATCAGTGATATCTATTGTAGAATCATCATAATCATCATTGTTTGTGGAGGACCAATGTTTGTGCTTTTCATGGGTAACCCTTGCCCATGAATTTACATCCTCATGAATGTATATGTACAAGCATTTGTATAAAAATAATCCCAAAATTGCTACCAACGAAATTACATCCCAACGAACCAGGAACATTTTTGGTACCCACGAACATTGACCCCCCAGGAATAAAAATGATTCCACAGTAAACCATGGGTGATATCCTCCAGATATACAGGCAACAATGAGATATGTAAGATACATGTATTATATTTCAACTTGTTCAACTTGTGATAGGATTTAATAACAGGGGAAGGACTACACTATATCAAGAAATTAAAGCTCCATAATTACAATAAGAACTTACTTAAAAGACAATCATAAAAACATACTAGTATAATAGTACTTTTTAATTTGTTTTCTCAAATTGATGACTCTATACTTGTACACATATTTATGATAACAACTGAATCAAGCCCTGACCTTGGGCCCTCACCTTGTACAGGGGACCCGCCCCAGGTCGGTGTGGAGGGTCATCAAGGCATTGATTACAATAGGCTGGGCCATGATCTGGTTGATGTTGGGGCGCTTGTTGGGATCTAAATGCAGCATTCCTAGGATCAAGGCCCGTAACTCCTCACTGTAACTGGCAGAGATTGGAGAAAATGTGCCTCTCATAATTTTCAGAATGAGAGCTGGTAAATTCTGCAGCAGAAAAATAAATAACAAAATATAAATGAATATGCTGTCTGGTCAGACTGACCATGTTACCTAATTATGTCACAAAAAGACAAATATTGCATCTGCTTGGGTTTGAACCCTGGCCCTCTAGCATACAAATGATAAACTTCACTAATCAATCAAGCTCTAGAGTTAAACCACTATCCAGAGCTAGAAGGAATTCCTTATGACTTATTCTATCACAAAAACAGCATGCTGTTTATTAGTAAAAACTCACTGCTGCCTCAAAGGCTCGCTTGAGACTGGACAGCTCGTACAGCACACAGCCCAGGGCCCAGATGTCACTCTTCTGGTTATATCTGTACACACTAAGGAATCATACGCTGCAAATAAAGCAATGTTTCTGCAACTGATAGACTTTCCATAGTGAGATTGAGATGACTAACTGATTTCTGTCCATCATCAATAAATTGTTATTATAGATTAATCAACATTCATCTATATTATTCAAGCTATATTCAATTGTACATTTATTGAATTAGAGTCATTAAGGATACGGTTTTCCTTCACATAGTTCAGGAGAAATGTAGCATGGAGTTCCAACAACCTACAACACAGGAAATTATAAAAGTATAGCATCATACAACACAGGAGATTACAAAATATAACAACCTACAACACAACAGATTACAGAGATATAACAACCTACAACACAACAGATTACAGAAGTGTAACAACCTACAACACAACAGATTACAGAGGTATAACAACCTACAACACAGAAGATTTTAGAAATATAGTAACATACAACACAGGAGATTACAAAAGAATAACAACCTACCACACAACAGATTACAGAAGTGTAGCAACCTACAACACAACTGATTACAGAAGTATTACAACCTACAACACAACAGATTACAGAAGTATTACAGCCTAAAATACAATAGAATACAGAAGTATTACAACCTACAATACAACAGATAACAGAAGTATTACAACCTACCACACAACAGATTACAGAGGTATAACAACCTACAACACAACAGATTACAGAAGTGTTACAACCTACAACACAACAGGTTACAGAAGTGTTACAACCTACAACACAACTGATTACAGAAGTATTACAACCTACAACACAACAGATTACAGAAGTATTACAGCCTAAAATACAATAGAATACAGAAGTATTACAACCTACAATACAACAGATAACAGAAGTATTACAACCTACAAAACAACAGATTACAGAAGTATAACAACCTACAACACAACAGATTACAGAAGTGTTACAACCTACAACACAACAGATTACAGAAGTGTAGCAACATACAACACAACAGATTACAGAGGTATAACAACCTACAACACAACAGATTACAGAAGTATAACAACCTACAACACAACAGATTACAGAGATATAACAACCTACAACACAACAGATTACAGAAGTGTAACAACCTACAACACAACAGATTACAGAAGTGTAGCAACCTACAACACAACAGATTACAGAAGTGTTACAACCTACAACACAACAGATTACAGAAGTATAACAACCTACAACACAACAGATTACAGAAGTATAACAACCTACAACACAACAGATTACAGAAGTATAACACCCTACAACAGATTACAGAGGTATAACAACATACAACACAACAGATTACAGAAGTATAACAACCTACAACACAGGAGATTACAAAATATAACAACCTACAACACAACAGATTACAGAATATGATTGGACAGGGAATAAATAAAGCACTTTTGTGCACAAACTGTATTATTTTTGTATATTGGTTTTTTGTGGGTTTTTTGCCATACTATAGTTGGAAATGGTTTCACACTGACTTAAATTTGCCCAGACAAACGCAGTTAGACATATAAACTCTTTCTTATCGTTTTCTTTTATTAATATAAATAAACTGACAACAATGGTGAAAGAGACAAAAATAAAATGGTGGCAAATATTTCCCTGTAAGGAGCTAATACAAAATTTTTTAACTATCTTTTAAGATTTCACAGCCACATGTAATATGTTTACAGTACTTTGACTATCCTCAGTTTTCTAATAGTTTAATCCTAAAAACGATCATACGCCAGTTCTAAAATTAGCAGAAAAGACTTTCCAAAGCATCAGTAAAAACAAAAAATATAAAGATATGTCCTTACAGTATAAGCTTTACTTTTACTGCTCAGAACTTTAGAAATTCCAAAATCTCCAATTTTGACCACCTCTCTCTTTTTGTCCAGTAGGATATTTTGTGTTTTTAAGTCTCTGTGTAAAATCTGCTTGGAATGAACATGCTGAATGGACAGAAGCATCTGTGCAAAAAACTTCAGAATCTCCTGGAAAACACAAACAGGTATGCATGATAAATTTAGTCTTGCATTAAATTTTTTCCCATTTTTGTTTTTCAACAATTTGTGCTGATTTCAATTTGCAACAAGAAAAAATCCAATACATCTGTGGTAAAGAAAACAAATACAGTATACAAGTCTTCAATGAATTTTTCCAGTCCAAGGACTATGATGAACAGTCTTCATTGAATAAGATAGTGTAGCACACAAGTCGGGAAGAAATTAGAATAGTACATGCACTACCATTAAATTAAACTAAAATATTATCTGTCTTACCTCCTCCTCTAACAGAATCCCATTCCTTGACTGCAGGTAGTCCATCACTGTACCACCTAAAGGAGCAACATATCAAAATTATCACTACCACCTAAGGAAGCAACATATCAACATATTGATACATAAACTACACCCCCTAAAGAAGCAATATATTAACATATTGATACATAAACTGTACCATATAAAGAAGTAAAAGAAGCAAGAAAAAAAAACCCAATACATCTGTGGTAAAGTCAATGTATAAGAAAGAAAATCAGAGTAGGATTTCAAGAGGTAACCTTGTGCATACTCCATCACGATCATCAGCGCCTTATCCTCAAGAAAGTTCTCATAGTACTGGATGATGTTTGGGTGGGACAGCATGGACAGGACCTTGACCTCATTTAAGGCCGCCTGTCGCTCCTCCTTGGTCATCTGTTCCACAGGAATCTGTTTGATGATAATCATCTTTTTATCCGCCAATCTCTGGCACAGGTGCACTGTCCTGAAAGACCGTAATCTCTTTTACTGCATTGCAACTGTCAGGTACATTTATCATTACCCAACTCAAAAAATATAAAAATAAAGTATAGTTGACATATTGCTTATGAAATCTGTGGACAGCATTTTCAACAGAGTGACTTTAAATCAATTTGTTAATTAACAGTTCGAATTTCCTCTGCAGAAAAAAAAAATTCTTGGTAAGAACTGATTCGGGTAAAGTTTTCTTCTATTTTAGGTGATAAAGTGGCATTATTAATGCATAAAAAATCAAGCGTTCGCAAAATCATAAGTGATGTTGCGTTTTACCCGTAAGCTCCTCTACCGACCACTCGAATTTTTTCATATTTTTCCATTTTTGTTTATGACAATTCAATGTTAATTTGGTGCTTTAAATGAAACATACATTATCGTTTTATAAAGCGTTTTTATAACCGTGTAATTTTTATCGGAACTCCTCTGTTATTTTCGATACCTTGAATACCTCATCAATGGCATCCTCACTGGTTTCAAGGAGTTTATATAGAAAATGCCTGCAGCAAAGCCGATGCGTCGTAAGTATGTCAAAACAACTTGCTTTGTACCTGCCCATTACAACAATCTATACTAATGACAATTTTTATGTAGGGGAGAGTTCGATTAATTATGTTACGGCAGGTCTGATCCAGCACAGTTCATTCAGCGTGCAACGTGTAGTTTTGAAAACATGTATTATCGGATAATGGATGAATGTCAGATGTTGAAAACATATTCGTTTTATAGAGTCATAATTTATGTAGAGCTTCGTGTAACTGTCATGCAGGGTAGATAACTGATGCTATTTCCATGGAGAACAACATGATAATGAAGAATACTGATAAATATAAAAACTGTCTGAGCTTCTGAACTGTCCTCATTATTGCCTAATTAAGTCAATTTAAGTGTTAGACAATTACCACCAAAGTGGATACACGGTATGCACTTGTTTGGCAGTTTCATTATTATTTTGATATTCAGAAAATTTTATCAAATATTGGGGGGGGGGGGGGGGGTTCAGACTAGAATGGCATTCTCTCGTTAGATTCTTATGTGTCTTTGTATTTCTTTTTACATGTATGTTATAAAGATTATGAAACACTTCTTGTCTATGGAATTTGTTGAGTTGTTAAAGTTTTTAGAAGGCTGAGCTTTGCCTTGGCTCAATTAACAAATTTTTAATTTAAATCTAACTCTTTTCCCCAAGATTCAAGGCAGACATTTGAGAACTTGTGTGAATAGAAAATGGGCAAGACCAAGCCTGGAGCGGGCACTATGGAACTCAAAGTGGTTCCATTCCAGTACAGGTATTCATGTCCAGGAATATAACAAGTCCTGACTACAATTAATTTATGAAATACCTCTAATGTAAATAATTTAGAGCACAAAGTGCAGGGTTTTATTTTTTATACCTGGGTAGATTAGACTTCTACATGAAACATCTCATGTTAGCTTATAAAATGGCAAATTACATTCAGAATTTGTATTAAAACCAACTTTTACAAGTCATTTAGTCTGATTGAATATCACATTTTTATGCACCAGTACATTAACCAGAAAGAAAAGCTAATTTGTATACATTGTCATCGACTCATTTTTATCATTATCACTTTGATTTGGAATTATTGTGGAGTGATTTCTTTACATACTTCAATAACCTGTACAGTTAAAATTGCAATCTAATTGAAATTTGACTTGTAAACCGCTCCTCTGTGATTCGCTATACAAGATCTAACAACATCCCAATCAGATTCAAGGTCTTATAAAGGTTCGTTTTATCTCTTATGATTCTAATGCTAGGTTGTCTATTTTATGCTAAGTTAAGTTTTTTCTGCCAAAATTGTGTAATATATATAGATCTACCAGCCAGAATTTTGGCAGCAGCAATTTCATTGGCTATTTGAATGGTCACTATGAGATGACAAAACACAGGGTTGTTAGTGGATCTTGCAAAGCATATCATAGAGGAGGGGATTTTCAAGTCCAATTATATTTAGATTGATTGAAATTGCAGACTTTGTTTGGTATTTCAGTGGTATTTGGAGACATTGAACAGTTCAATCTGTCAGACATTGGGGAGGGAATCCGAGAGGTCCATATCAAGGAATGGTCAGTATCCAGCTCTCTCTGTGTCTCTTGTTCTCTGTGTTCTGAATAAAAAAACATGTACTCCTTGCAAGCCCATGATATACAACATTCCTTGTACACTCCTTGTTAATGATTTATCCATGTGACCAATGAGTGTCCCTATGACCTTTAAATGTCTGCCCGTCTGATTCTGTGGGTCTGTCTGTCTGTAGGTTTGTGAATGTCGGGGACCATGTGAACCAGTTTGACAGTATCTGTGAGGTACAGAGTGACAAAGCGTCGGTGACGATCACCAGTCGATACGACGGCTACATCAGGCGACTATACTATGATGTGGATGATGTGGCACTTGTCGGGAAACCCCTGGTGGACATTGAACTCAGTAGTGGGTCAAGTCAGTGTAAACACCACAAACTCTGTCATAACATTGCTACTATTGACTAATTGCTTAAGTGGGCTTAGCTATAGATTTTTGTATCTATTCTACCGATACTTCTTTATGTTTGAAATACATGTACAATAGAATTTACACAAAACACTTGTTTTTGGAAGTTGAATGAACACAAAAAATATTGCTTGTGATGTTGTTAAGAACCACTAACTTGATGTATACATTATTTGCTGATTAAAATTGTTTTATCATTTCATAAAACAAACTTTCAACATATGAATATAACAGCACTGGAATTTTGTATGAGTTTTTCCTGCATCATAATCAGCTGTTGGTTTGTGTGTTGCTTCAGCCAGTTCCAGCTCCGAGTCGGTCGACAGTGACAGCACCTCCTCGTCAGACGATGAGTATGTGGTTGGTCAGAAAATGAAATCTCAGGCGGTGCTGGCTACTCCCGCTGTACGCAGGCTGGCCATGGAAAACAAGGTACATAAACACCATTAAAAACTCTCCAAGATTTTTAAAGATAAGAAGTAAATGTGCTGTAAAAGCAATCTGCTGTATTTTACCTGAATTTGTAAACTGTTTTCAGATGATTGTTGTTCAGATGTTTATGTTTTGTTAGATTGACTTGAGGAATGTACCTGCCACAGGTAAAGATGGGCGGGTCCTGAAGGAGGACATTCTTAGCTTCATTAAAGATCAAGAAACACCAAAGGCCCCTAGCCCAGGTACTTAAGAAATTGCATTGTCGATCTTTTAGTTCAACTGAAAATTAATTTCATTTCAAATTGATGATTCTGTATTTTCTTAATTGTATCATGAAGTTGCAAATCCTGATTAATTAATGGCTGTTAACTCCAACAAAAGAAATACTCACTTATGTACTTGTAAATAGTGGATGAATAAGTGATGGATGTTTAATACATGTACTCATGAAAGCATCTATTTACAGCTGACAAAGCTGCACCAGCTGCTCCGTCTGCTGTCCAGAAAACCCCACCCCAGAAACCCTCACCTCTACCCATGCCAGCAAAAAGAGAGGCAACGATTCCCGTGGGAAAAGATCACACAGAGGTCATCAAAGGAATCAGGAAGGCAATGGTGAAGACGATGACGGAGGCCGCCCACATTCCAACATTCGGGTACAACGACGAGATTGATATGACGCGATTGGTAGAGCTCCGGAGGGACATCAAGGGTGTCACTGAGAGCGCCGGTGTCCGTTTCTCCTACATGCCCATCATTGTTAAGGTATGGAAAATGTTTATTACTTCTCTCCTAAAGGGCTATCATAGTCACTGTGAATATAGGGAGAATTTACTTCTCTCCAACATGCCAATCTTTGTGAAGGTAGAGAGAATTTATATTACTTCTCTGAGTCACTTTCCTACATGTACATCCCCATCATTGTGAAGGTAGGGAGAATTTATATTATTGTTGGGAGAAATATATCATTGTTCTCTTTCTTCTACATGACAATTATACAAAAATTGTCACATTCTTTGAAATAAGAAATATTTTGAAATTTTGTAACCTGGGTCACTGGTTGGACATTATTATGTGTTTGCAGGCTGTTTCCCTCGCCTTGACTGAATTTCCCATCCTGAACTCTATCGTGGATGCCAATTGTGAAAACATTACTTATAAGGTAAAAACCAAAGCATTACATAGAAGGTAAGGTAAAAATCAAATTACCTACAAGGTACATTTACCTGTATAAATCATAAAGTGATTTATGCTGGTAATGCACAAGTAATTAAACAAATTATGTTAAAGGATTATATTAGTTTTAAAACACAGTACACATTGAATGTGACACAATGCCATACTAAATATTGATTTGAGGTACATTCAGAGGGTTTCGTTTGGCAAAATAGTGGTAAGTAATGATTTTTTTTTCTCGCATTATCACCGGTGTGAGATCGGTTTGTCCAGTGTGAGACAGCAGTGTGAGATTTTTCTGTCTTACACTGTGTATTACTACGCCGTTTCAAAACGTAAACAAACGTTGTCTGCTGTAGGGAAATGCAAAATGGTGCATTGAGATTATCCATTAAGTAATTGTGTTTCTTAATTAATTACAGTTTATCATATTTTTGATTAAAAAACTGTTGAATGCTCTCAATTTGACTTGCACTATTTGAAGCACGCGGAGGGATAAATCGAACGTAATCTTTTGAACGTCATAACAGAAAGTTGTCAAACATCATTTTTTAAGGTAATATAATGCGAGAAAAATAATCATTCATTATATACTCGTGTGGGATAGTGAAATTCCACCTCGGGGCCAAGATTCACGGTCTAGGACTCGGCAAAGCCTCGTCCTAGACCGTGAATCTTGTCCCCTCGGTGGAATTTCACTATCCCACACTCGTAATAATGAATGATTCTATTATTCTTTGTTTGCAGGCAGCACATAATATTGGTATTGCCATGGATACCCCAGAAGGTTTGGTAGTACCCAGCGTAAAAAACGTCCAAACTCTGAGTATTTACGACATTGCTGTGGAACTTAATCGAATGCAGACCCTCGGGGCGGCAGGAAAGCTGACCAATGCCGAGCTGACCGGTGGGACTTTCTCCCTGTCCAACATTGGAGTGGTACGTGGTAACCAGCAGATAACGTGGATTTATTAGCACTATAATTTTCAGCTGTAACTACAATGTATATACTGTAGAAGCAGAAATATTTGTTGAGGACTGAATTTTGTTATTTTCATTGGCAGTATATAAATCAACAAAATTAATTCCAAGACGAATTTTAAACCAAAGTATCAATAAATACAGAGTTGATACATAATACATTTCAGAAATTATGATATGACAAAATTAAATGCCAACAAAATTTTATTTCTTTTGAAGACAACGAAATTTTAACCCAATGAAAAAATGTGCTCTGCAGTAGATGTTTTATGAAAGAGAAAGAGTTTAACCTGCATATTATATTAAAAATATATTGATTTATAAATCTTGAAAACTTTTGAGTTTATTCTATGAAAGTTTTTAATATGTATATATCAGATACAAGACTTGGTCAGATTTGTTTTCAATATTTTTTCTGGTGCTTTTCTCTTATAAATACTTCTGATATAAACAATAATTTCTAGTACCGTAAATCTCCCTACATGTGATTGTCCTGCAATGTTCTTTATAAATGTTTCATAATTTGTTTTCTTTTACATTGAATTGTTTTGGAAATGTATTTACAGATTGGAGGGACCTATGCCCGACCTGTGATTTTACCCCCAGAGGTGGCTATAGGAGCCCTCGGAAAACTTCAGGTGTGTCCCCTCCCAGCTTCTAATTTCTGTGTTTTCTTAATATTCGTTAATACCATGGCTAATTATCATGGATTTCATTGTTAGCTAGGTTTTTCCATGAAATTTAATGTTCATCAAGGTGCTTAATATCGTCCAAATACTTAATAAATACGGTAATTGAAAAATATTTATTATTGAATATTTAAATGTTGGTAGCAATTTAAGCTCATTGATTTAAAAATAAGCATTGTTTTGATATTGTTTTTTAGAGGCTACCTCGCTTTGATGACAAAGGTAATGTTGTCAGTAAAGAGATCATGTGCGTGAGTTGGTCTGCCGACCACAGAATTATAGAGGGCGCCACCATGGCTCGTTTCTCAAACCTGTGGAAGTCATACTTAGAGAACCCGGGGCTGATGCTCCTCTACATGCGATGAATTCACTGTGATAATCAAGGGATTTTAGCATCCTTATGTTCTGTTTGCTCATCTATCATGTACATGTACGTTATGTCTTTGGAAGAACTGTTGCAAATCAGTGTGGATGGTTAGTTATCAGTATTTGGAACTGTTGGGAATTCTTTATGATATCAATCATGAGAATGTGGCTATGTACATCACTGCATTGATTTGAGTTTGCCAAAAAAAAATGTTAGTGATGTGATTGACTGTGGTTTCTTGTTGGAATGTAGTTGACTCTACTATGTACCTACATCATCTGTATGCTGTACAGCCAGTTCCTGTCACCTGGTGTGGCTAATTACTATATAAGTGTATTTTGAACTGAATCTCATGAAATTAGATATACAATCATGTGTGCATAATTTTGAATAAAATGATTACAAATCAGATGTGTTTTGATTTTTATTCTAATTAGAAATGATCAATTACCGTTTATTTGGCATAATACATTTTCAAACTTTATGGTTTTAATGAGTAATTTTAACTCAACATTTTTGAGGCAGATATTTTTGCAGAATTTGATTTTTTTTTCACTGTGATCTATTAAACATGGCTTGCACGACACGTAAGAGTTTTCTCCCTTTGTCGAACTCTTCAATGAACTTTGAACTGGAATGTGAAAGTAGAAGACTGCAATGAACACTCAGAGAGTTTTCTTCTTAGTTTGGATCATTAACGTTTGTTCCAGCCAGCCCACTGGGAACACAGGTAGCCTAGACAATTTTACTCTTATCTTCCACAAAATCTGTAGGCCTGATGTTTTTATCGACATGTTTAAAGGAATTTTTGAACTGATGATCAGCTGACCATATCTCTGTACATTTATATTAAAAACTTTGTTGTAACCGTTTGCCAAGTTGAGTGTAGGAGAAATTGGATTAGTTACCAATAAAGAGTTTTGCTACATTTTTATTAAAAAAATATTAATTACAGAAACATGTGATATGAACAGTACAATGTGCTCAACAAGATACAGGGGCACTTGACAAATGATGAACTGATTAAACTTTAATATGACTGTCAGACTGTAGATGAAATTTGATGTACTCGATACATAACCAGCTAATAAATTCATTGCAGGTCGTACCCTTATGGAAAATATATAAAAGTACTCTATAATCATGATAATATATAATGTATTATTTCTAATAAAATATATGTGCTAGCTTCATGAGCTTTAATTGTAATTTGGAAAAGCGTGAGACCACTTTTCATCAATCTTGGGATCATGCAAATTTTTTAACATATTGAATAATAATTAATGCATTTATAGTATATGATATATAGTTATGTAACTCCAGTGAAATTATTGATTATTATGTAGCTTGTATTGTGGTTAAATGAACACTTCACTTACATTTGTAAAATCTTTTAAGGTAACTACCAGTACCTAATACATGTATACCCAACTTGGGTATTTGTTTATTTGGTACAAACATCTTTTGTAATTATTATGTAATATATTGATTTATTGTTGTCTACATACACATGATATACATTGTACATCTTCCCTGTTTCTGTACAATAAATATATAGAAACTTGTAAAATTTCCTCTCTGTTGGCTGTTGATTGGAAATAAACGATATGCTATCTTACTGTCTTATCGAATAAGGTGTGGAAAAACTACATGTACTCATCAGGGAAAAAAGTAAACACAAGGAATAAACTTAAAAGAAACACATTCACAAATATTAATCTTTATCGACTTGTCAATCATTACGGTATGACGTCCAAAGTAATTAACTTAGAGTGTTTTTAGTTTCTTCTCCAGAATGACTGAACCAAAGTTAGTGAATATTTTCTTTGTTGAATCAGACACCTAAAACATGTATGTAATTTCTATGGGAATCAGAGAATATAGATGAAATCCATGACCCCCAGCCTTTATGACGTTCAACTGTCATTAAACATCTGATTAAATGTACATAATGCCATACGAAGCACCTGCATGTCTCAATCTTCAACGACATACTTCTTGTTTATAAAATCCTATTGATGAATTTATTAATGACTAATGCATAAACTGTATCTATCAATAATAAATTGCATGTTAAACAATAACAAATGCATAATCTGTGCCTATCAAACAACAATTATTTGCTTACTATAAACATTCTCAATAACTTTACAAATGCATAAACAGTATTGCAAATGCAAATTAAATAGGATGAAGATGTTTTGTTTATTTCAGGTTTCTTCTGGCAAGTGACAGACTTCCACTATGACGCAAACTACAGCACCAAGGGCAATCCCTTGAAGATGTGTCATGACTCCTCGGATGGTAGCTACAGTAACAGTATCTATGGAAACTATCAGTGTGATTCACCGTGGCGTCTGATCCTGTCAGCCACAGCAGCCATGAAGAGGCTCCACCCAGACCCAGACTTTATACTATGGACAGGGTTAGTATTGGAGTGCTGTATTTATTATGACTTTGTAGGATTTAGTTAAAACTGATTGATTGAGATTAGGTAATTGTCCTTCATTGAATTTGTTGTATATATTAATGTATTGATGATGTATCCAGGCTGAGTGTAGTCGCTAATTGATAACATCATTTAATTACATTTGTGTTTTAATTACCGGTAGTGATTTGATTACACCTTTACATAGAGACAGTGTCCCACATGTGCCAGATAGTACCCTTGACCTACAAAAGAATGCACAGAACATTGGCAACATTTCACTGCTCCTGCGGTCCGTGTTCCCCAACACCTCCATCTACCCTGTGCTGGGTAACCATGACGAGTACCCCGCGGACGCCTATCCCCCCGCCCCGGGCTCCGACTACTACACAACCATCCTCCATCAAGCCCACTTTGACAAGCTTCTGACAAACGACACGGCTGCCCAGTTCCAGACAGGTCAGTATAGATTTTTCTTGTCACTCAATTGATATCTTGATATATATATGTGTCACCAAAACAGCACCACATATGTAAAAGTTGTTTAAAAATTAAGATGCAACTGGGACTCAAACATGGGGCCTCTGGTGCACCTTGTCAATGCTCTAACCACTGGCCTCGGAGACCCATTTTAATGACTAACAGTCACGTAGTACACTCCTGTAATCTTGGTGACATAAATGTAAAATTGTGATCATTTTGCGTTGAGAAATATTACATACACTACATGTATGTTAAAAAAACATGGTTTGGAAATGATAATGGAAATTTATGTTATTTTACCTAAACCTATTATTCATGAATTATTTATTGATTTCATAAAGCATGTTGTACAACCAACGATTAATGCTGTAGATGTAAAGACAAAAGAAATGTATATTCAGACTACTCTAATAAGTTTTGTGGTGGTTGAATACAGGGGGCTATTACTGGACCCTGATTCGGCCTGGACTTCGTGTGATGGGACTGAACACCAACCTGCTGTACTCCCAGAACAAGCTGACCGGTAAATCGGCCGACCCAGCCCAGCAGTTCCAGTGGATGACCGCCACGCTCAGTGATGCACGAAAGAAAAATGAAAAGGTCAGTGCTTAGTACTCAGTTTATATGTTTATCTGAGGGAGTAAGCATGATGCCAGTTACCCAAAGTCCCAAACAAAGTCAAAGAGAAAAGGTTCTAGGTATGAGGAACTGGATCGTTCTTACTCCAGCAATATCCCCTGTTTTATTTTCATACAAACATGAAACCAGGATTGTAACCTGAAATTAAATAAGACACTTTCCATTATTGTTGTTAATGATAGGGACTAACTAATCTTACATTAAATTTAATTTCATTGTATTTTAAATAAAATTTGAAATAAGGATTGGAATATTTCTCACACCACATGTCATAATTTTATTTACTATAATGATAGAATATATTATCTCACCCCTTTATTGTTTATTGTTATATATTCTGATATGATATTTCTTGTCCCCCCAGGTCATCCTTTTATCCCATGTCCCACCTGGATTGTTTGAGAAGTACTCTGGTCTCATGTGGTTCTACAACGAATTCAACATGCAATATGTTCGCATCCTGCAGAATTTCTCGGATGTCATAACTTCCCAGATCTACGGGCACGAACACACAGACAGCTACAGGATTCTAAAAGATCCGCAAGGTAATCTACGATAGGAGTCTGGAGAGCTCCTTGATAAAGACTGTAGAAATATTTGTCTGATATGAATTTAATTCGGAGCAGTTAAAGCATAAAAAATAAATTAATGTATGTTTGGTATGTTGTGACTTTATAGGCGATTGCATTGGCCATAAAAGGTACAGAGAGGAATTATCATGTCATATATTAGATTGTTGTAGACAGATTACTCAGTGCCAGCATTACTTTGACTTACAGGTTCCCCCGTTGGTGTATTGTTTCTGGCCCCTGCAGTCACTCCCTGGAACAGTAGTCTGGCTGGGGTGGGAGCTAACAACCCGTCCATCAGACTGTACACGTACAACAGGAAGGATGGCACTGTCCTCAACTACCAGCAATACTACCTCAACCTGGCCTCCCTTATCAAGGGAACAGCAAACTGGACTCTAGAGTACGACGCCAAGAAAGACTATAATGTAGTGGACTTGAGTCCAAAGTCCATGCTTAATCTGGCTCTTTCCTTCAACAGTGATAACTCTGTGATGTTTTCCAAATACCTGACGTACAACTCTGTGAGCCAGGCTGTGAATCCAGCGTGTGACTTGAACTGTAAGATGGTTCATATCTGCTCCATCACCGAGCTGGAGCGAATGAACTTTGACCTCTGTAAAACCGTCAACCCCACCAAAACTACAAAGATGCCAAATCCTTCTCCACCCACCCATCACCGTCGCCCCGTGAGCAAAACGTACATCTACATCATCGTTGGGCTGGCGGCCGTCGTCTTTATTCTATTTATTGTTGTCGGCATCATTTGTATCAGACGCCGGCGACATTTCATACCCTACCGTTTCTCAAGGTTTTCCAACTCACTTGGAAGAGGACCGATTAATTAGACATTTCCTTAAAGTAATTTTTTTATCTACAGTGACATGTAGTAATTAGATCAAAACTACTTGATTAAGATTAACGGGTACTAAAATCAACTGAAGATTCTATTTTACCTAATAGGTGTTAATGTACATATACCAGTAACTCCATTTCCTGAATGATTAACAGGGTTTGATATAACTATAGGCATGTAACAGTTTTGGTGTGTTTATAAGGAGCCTGTGATATTACAAAAGATTGTGATCCCAATACTCTGAAGGGGGGGGGGGGGGGGGGGGGCTGAATCAATACTACTGGATATATTATAAGTGCCTAACTAATGCTCAATTTCTTCATTGTCATCACTCTTCATGGATCTAGTAGGAGGGGGTCAGGGGGGGTCCAACCGCAGAATTTATATTTCTTAAAATTACATTATAAAATTACCAAAAATAAGACTCGGACTCTCCTGTGCATACTCAAATAACCGTTGACCCCCCCCCCCCCCCATTTTTCCTAGATCTGTGCAATCTGTTCTACATTCCATGGTTAATGCTGGTTCATGAAATAAGAGAATGTACTTTAATTTCAATGTTTCTCATCAACATTATGTGCTTAAAATGATTATCAATTTGATTTTCAAATTCTGTGATAGCATTGTCATATTGCTTTATAATCTCACGGAGGTTCGAAATAAGTAAGATTATATTTCAACGTGTCTGATTGTCTTGAAGATTTGGACTAAAGGGTATTGCAAAATATTTAAGCAACAATTAAACAAACATATTATCCTGTTACATAAATAATACCTGTATTCTATCTATTTTGTACAGTACTACAATTTGTGCCATGGGAGCAGTGTTGGTGCTAAGTTGTATATATAGTGTAATAAAAAACCAAATAATCAGTGCAATAGCTTCCTATACATAGCCTTTGTTGTAGCCTAGTTGTCTGTTACGGCCTTACGTGTGTAGGTGTGTGTGTGTGTGTGTGTTTGTATGTGTCTTGAGATTGAGATAGAATGTGAGTGATGTTAAATAACTACAGACACTGACCTTCACCTTCTCACAGACGTTTCTCCCGTGTCAGGGCTAGACCGAGATTTAGATAGCATGAGGTTCCTGTGCTTACTGGACACTTTCTGGTTCTGAGTTTAAATTACCTATAAGTGTACGTGATGCCTTGAATTTGATTTTTAAAATATGCAGTATAACTGTGTGTGTATGGGTATCTTGTAAGTTTGAGATGTATCATTTTCTGTCAATAAATAAAACTAGAATTTGTTATAGAAATATTCTGTATGACAACAGAAATGTTTCTCAGATGAATCATTACAACGAAATTCCTGATGATATTCTTACGTAACCATTTGTTTTGATTCAATGTTGTTTGAAATAACATACATGTATGTACAGACATTTTTTCATATTTCAAATAAATGAGTAAAAGTACTAGTATTTTATATGTATTCATATATGTATAGCCTTTGTTTTTATTTGTTAGGATACTGAATATTAAAGACATTTTTCATAAGTATGTATACATGTACATGAGGTACTATGAAATATATAAAACAGTTTTATTTTCAATCTATGTAATGAAAGCTTTGAGAGTTCCAATAAAATAATGAGTTCGCGGGTTTTCACTTGAAAATAAAACCATCTTTAATGACGGTACAAAACGAATAACGGCCCCTGTCAAATGTTAGCGGGTGGGTCATGATTTGATGTTGAAATATGACTCTTTAGACTGTAGAAAAAATAACATGACCTTTGAAATCCGCACATCTTACATGACGAGAAATGACACCTGCGAAATAATGACCTCTGTATACTTTCAAGCAAAATGAGCTGCATATTTTTATAAAAATAAAAATCTGTAATTGCTCCATTTTTAATAATATAAGGATTTATTTCTCTGTACATGTAGGCATGACTACAGAAAGAGAACGTTCCATACTGTGAACGTCTTTATAACGAATGTCTTAATTTCACGGGGTGTTTTTTTCACGGTTTTTCATTTTCGCTGATGATGGATTTTTCTTAATGAAAATATACGCTATTTTTCTAACGCTTGCTTTATTTTTCGCTTAAATCATGTCGGCGAGTTTAAGCAGAGGTTAAGTAACTATTTAATCCCTTCAATAGCTACGAAAAAATATAACTGTTATCAATGCACAATATCCACAATGGCTTATTGTTCGCAAAAACACATCCCAGTATGTATGTGGTCA
Organism: Magallana gigas; assembly: GCF_963853765.1. Lineage (NCBI taxonomy): Eukaryota > Metazoa > Mollusca > Bivalvia > Ostreida > Ostreidae > Magallana > Magallana gigas. The sequence goes on from NC_088859.1 coordinate 4,454,233, forward strand.
CGGAAGTAAAGATGAAAGTTCTTTAACTTCTATTTTCCTAAACACTAAATTCTGAGAAAGTGAAAACGATCCGAATTGTTATAACGGAATAATAATTTATATTTACATCCACCAAGTACATGTATGATTGTACGGCGGCGTGGAAAGGCTAGATGAAAACATAAATAAATCTTATTTGTTCTGACGAGTAACTTATCTGTTCTGACGAATTACGATTTTTTCGGATGAAAAAAAATTAAATTAATTTGGAGGAATAAGTTATTTGTTTGGACGAATTAGGATTTGTTCGGACGAATTAGCTATACAATAAGTACTATAACAGAGAGAGAGAGAGAGAGAGAGAGAGAGAGAGAGAGAGAGAGGATTTCATAATCATGAACATGGATACGCAGATGTGAAAATCTAAATCCGTTTACAAGATCATGCTTCATAGTCCATTTTATGTTGTTTTCAATAATTTTAGATTTTTTTTTTATCAGATTTGTTATTTTAATTTTTACAGTATCTTATCTGTCCTCACATAGGCATTTTACTCTCCTTAATCACTTATCTTTTAGAACTAGTTGGGCCTCTATTGACAAGTGAATTATTCATTGACGTTGATGTGAATGTAAAAAAATTGTAAAACCGACGTGAGGAATCTTTGATCACGGCCCATAATTTCACAAATCAACTGACCATCTATCAAACGTGATATTATATAAAAGCGCTGCCCGCGTTTTGATCGGCCAAACCGAAAAAACGATCCCTGTTCTGGAGTTATAGAAAGATGTTATTTATTTTCTAAACACTTAACGTTACTGATTTTAAAGCCCCTAAACGTGTTATTTGTTAAAATGGCCCGGGATTTTAAAAACTAATAATTTTGAAATGATAAACTTAATCCCCTCATTATTTTTTAAATTTACATGTATATATTATTGATATCGGTGATATCATCTCTCAGATTTCAAATAATGTTGTTCATGCAAGAAGGCCGATTTTTTTCCGGTTTTTTTAACTGGTTTATATTGCATAATCATTCTAATAATACATGCATGTGCCATTGAAACTATTGAATTCAATAGACTATTCAGGGAGGCAACTCTATTAAATAGAGCGATCGGAGAAATCTTGAAACATGTCAACAGACAAGGTAAGTGTAAGATCTCGGCCTGTCGGGTCGTAGACTCTGTATACTTAGGTTGACGCTGGATGATGACAATGTCAGTATTTGGAAGGTTTGTCACTGAATTAACAATCGATTGCACATGCATGAGTGCACGGGTCCTGCACCTGCAACAATTAACTTATTAAAAATTATTGGCCACATGTTTAGGATATTGAGCGGATGCATGGTCAACATACATGTGGATATATAACTTTTCCAGTCTACGGAATGGCTCTTCCACATGAGCGTTGTTTCTGATTTTGTCCTCTTTTGAGTCTTTGAATGCATGCGGGTCATGTGAAAGTAGGTTGTGAATACCGGGGTATAACCAGGCGCGGATCCAACTATTTATACAAGCACCACCAGGCAATGATTCTGTAGAGATGATGCATAATTGCATGTAGAATGATAGGTGTGGATGGGGGTTGGATGGAAATGGGTATAGTAGTTGCCCTCCTAACAATCTCCTGATAATGAAGTAATTTCTCTGTATTAATGATTTAATTTCTATATGTTAAAACACCTTGTTTAATTTCCAAATCTGGGTTTACCAGGCATGTGGAAAAGTTAATTATCTTTGTTAATATCCAATTTCAATTTTAATTTCTTTATTGACCAATTATAAGGACCCTCAAGAGACAACATTTTGGGATGCATTTAGGACTTTCTTTTTGTTTCTGCAGGTGAAGATAGGCATCATTGGAGGATCTGGACTGTCCAATCCAGAAATCCTGAAGAACGGAAAGGAAGTGTCCGTGGACACTCCGTATGGAAAGGTACGTAGATGTACTTATTACGGAGTTTGAGATATCAGTTTGTGCTCCCTGCCCTCCTTTCCTGAAAATAGACTTATAAAATCATTTAGTACTAATTAAAGGCCCCCCTCCCACTAAAACTAATTAAAATCTTTCTGGAGTAAAAGTTGGCCATGCAATAAAACAAACAGGCCAAAGGACTTAATATTACATGATAAGAGTCAACGACCCCGGTAATTTGTAACGTTTTAAAAGTACAAAAGTGTTTCAGGTACTATAAATTGTTGTTATTTTCAAAAATAGCTGATATAATATATGTTTTTCACCTATTTATTTGATTTATTTGCACTCAGTGGCAGAATATGATGTCATAATTGACATCATTACACTACAATCAAAATCGTCAAAAATTGGCATTTTTTAATCTTTATTTGAGCGGGAAATATAGAGCAATGCTTCGAACAAGAACATACTTTTTGTCTAAAAGTCTTGAATAGATATACATCTTTATTGAAAATATTTTGTTTGTTCAACCAATCCCTTAATGTTTTCATAAGGTGGTATGCCGCACCTTAGGCATGTTCAACAAAGCGAGCGATTGCGAGTGCTTGCCAAAATTCCCTATGTACCTGCAACACAAATTTTGACGAGTGTTGCACATGCCTCTGTTGATATTGATGTGGATAAAAGTAAATTATAGTCAAAATACTCTCCACCGTTTCAGAATTTTTAAATTTTACAATTATTGTTAATATTTGACCAAAAAATATGTTTCAAAATATTTTGAAATGGTAAAATAATATAGAAGGACCAGCGGTATTCGAACTCATGACTTACAGCATCGCGGCTATCACTCAAACAAATTACTCTACGCTGCCAGGTAACAATTTCGAATGCAAACATATTGTTTAATTTTATTTAAAGTATCACAATATGAAGGTGTCCCACTTAAAAGAAAAATTGCTTAAAAACAAGCCATTTTATGCCAAAAACACGAAAATGGTGGGAAAAGGTTAACTTTTTGATATCATATTTCAAAATTGTGGGATCAAAATGAAAATTATGAAAAAATTTCACAAATACCTGTATAATAGAAGCAAAGAACTGCAGTAAATTGATGATGCTCATTTTAAGGGGCCAAGCTAGGCCCACATCATATGTGGTCCTTTAAGGCTCTATATGACTACATGTATTTGAATACAGTATTAATGAGCAAAAACATATTTATAGATAGATTCAATCTGGAATTGCATTAAATTTAATATATTTCCATTTTTAACAGTCATTATCTGTGATAACATTACTAATCAATTTTGAACCCTAAAACCCAATAACATCATAAAACATGACTGATGCAAAATGGGCGTGTCTTATAGCATAACCGGAAAACGGTATTGGCTGCGCCACTAGTAATACATAGCATGTGATACATAAGAAAAATAGGGGTTTTAAAATAATGTTATTCTAAAGTGTACAAATTGAAAATGATATAAATATCAGTAATAAGGAATCATTCTTTGAATATTATGAGGGGATAATTTTGGCCAGAGAGTGGTCAAATCTATCATAAAGCCCTTCGAGCTTCATTGGATTTGACCACGCCCTGACCAAAATTATACCCTCATAATACTCAAAGAATGATTCCTTATTCCTGAAGCATTGCATTTATGTGAGGAAATGGAATCAATAAGTATTCTGTGAGTAAAAAGAACCAAAGCAACATCAAAACAAAACTAACTAAACATCAGCATGCAGCTCATCCCGTTAGTTGGTGGTGGTGTACAGTGACTTTACATTTTGTTGCCATTCTCTGTGATTGTGCTTGGTATTGATGAAAACTCTGAAAATGCCTGCTTAAACCCAAAACTTGACAATAGGCCATGGATGCAACTCAGTTGTCCAATATTTTAGTAAATTTCCATAAATGTTCATTATGTTTTTTCTTCCCTAAATCAATGAGTTGTTACCAAGCCGTCTGTGACTATTTTTCTTGAAGCTTAGCTAGATATTTATTAGAGGAAAGCTAAATTTTCCCAGTTCTGTTGCTTTAATTTAAACTTGTAAATGCATATTGAGCCAGAAACCTTTGCTTCTTGTCTGATGTCATGCCGGTCTCTCATTGTCAGCCCTCCGATGCTTTGATCTGCGGTGAAATAGAAGGAGTACCCTGTGTTCTTCTCTCCAGGTGAGTGGTTTTCAATACACACTTACTTACATGTTACCTGAGTGACCTACTACCACTGCCTGTCTATCCTCTTCTTCACTCCTAAACATTTTTTTCTTACTCTGAAGGTAACAGGCTCCAGGGCAATAAAACTAAGATGAGCTCACTTGATTTTAATCTCATTTTTTTCTAGAAACATAAAGTGGAGAAGTGAGACTGAGATCAAAGTGAGCTTGTCGAGGTCTTTTAGCCCGAGAATCATTTTATCCTTTCCAGATCTATCTGACATATTGTTTTTTTTATTTCTCAGACATGGGCGTGGCCACAAGATAAACCCAACCAACGTGAACTACCGGGCCAACCTGTGGGCCCTCCACCAGGTGGGCTGTACCCACCTCCTGGTTACCACCGCGTGTGGCTCCCTACAGCCGGACATGCACCCTGCAGACATTGTGGTCATCGACCAGTTCATTGACAGGTGAGGTACATCAGTTGTTGTTAAACCAGACATCTTGCTTGTATTTGACACAGTAAATGCAGAAATATTTGTTGGGTAAAAAATTACATTTCATTAGCAACAAAATTTTTGTACGGTTATTTGTTTGTTATTGTTAATTTTGAAACAGTGAATCTGAACCATATAAAGCCATTTTAGATCACAAAACAACACAATTTGCCTCCCCCCTTCCCCCATGTAATGTATGCTTTTACAGTATTTGATTATTGTGTCTAACTAATGCCTCTAGTTTTACATAGAACACAGAAACGCCAGCAGACATTCTATGATGGTGAGCCCACATCTCCCCCCGGGATTTGCCATCTACCAATGGCTGAACCATTCTGTCCCAGAACAAGAAAGGTGCAGAAATGCTGGGGAATTATTCCCTTCTTATAAACACAATTTAACATCAATTAAAATATATCTCTGTTTAAGAATGTTGAGTATTATGCATTTAGTTATTCATGAGGAGACTTCCTCTTTTGCAGATTTTATACAACTGTGCCAAAGAGCTTGGTATATCCTGCCATGAGAAGGGGACCATGTTGACAATAGAGGGTCCACGCTTCTCCTCCCGTGCCGAGAGCAAGCTGTGGAACTCCTGGGGGGCACACTGCATCAACATGACAACAGTACCCGAGGTCTCCATCAACTACTCCCTCCCTATTTCTGCCCTCTATCTCTCCCTCCTTTCTCTATCTCTTTTCTCCCTCTTCTTTCTCATTCAATGCTTTGCATCAACATGACAATACAATAGTACCAGAACTCTCTTTCTCCCCCAAAACCCCCCCCTCTCTCTCTCTCTCTCTCTCTCTCTCTCTCTCTCTCTCTCTCTCTCTCTCTCTCTCTCTCTCTCTCTCTCTCTCCTTCATGCTTTGCATTATATAACAGTATCTGAGATCTACCTCTTCCTTTCTCTCCTTGTCTTTTTTTGATTTTGAAATCATTGCAGTGTAATATCAAAAGGTGATATGATGAATAATAAAGAATTGGTTACTCCAGGTGATCCTGGCCAAGGAGTTAGGATTGTGTTATGCAGCACTCGCCCTGGTAACAGACTACGACAGCTGGAAGGATGACGAGGAAGCGGTGAGTTTAATCTGAGGAAGCGGTGAGTTTAATCTGAGGAAGTGGTGAGTTTAATCTGAGGAAGCGGTGAGTTTAATCTGAGGAAGCGGTGAGTTAAATCTGAGGAAGCATATACTAGTTAAATCTGAGAAGTGGAGAGTCTAACTCAGTAAAATAATACCCTGTTAATTCAGAATCCTCCAACGTATGGAGATCATCAGCAAAACAGATGTTACAGTAAAACAAGGTTATAACGAAGCGCCAGGGACGGGCGATTTTGCTTCGTTATAAGCGTAGTTCGTTATATCCGTCAAGTCTACAACATGTAATATAGTCACGGGGAATGAAAATCACTTCGCTGTAAGCGTCAATTCATTATGAACGTGTTCGCTATAACCGTGTTTTACTGTATTTTCTTCTATAACTCTTTTAGTGAAGGAAATTGCTCTTTGATATAATTCCACTTGTTGATTGGATTTGTAAATGCATTTATGAGGACAAAGATGTAGGGCTGTGAGTATTTTTGGACAGGTGCATGTAGATCTGTTAAAGATGAGGCTGTTGTATTACAGGTGAATGTAGAGAATGTGATGAAGACATTCCAGACCAATGCCGCCAACGCCACAGCTGTGATCCTGAGGGCGATCCCACAGATCGTCAAGGAGGACTGGGCAGCTACCATAGAGGAAAATAAGGTAAAGGGGAGATAACTGTCAATGAGGAGTCTGTGCACCAAGAGCCATTACTTTGTTTACAAATCTTTTACTTTCTACTCATTACCTGTACGTAGAAAATACTGTAAATGCTTTACTTTTGTTTACCATGTAATGATTTTTTAATGTCTTCTTTTCAGAAATTTGTCAAAATGAATACGCTCCTTCCTCACAGCTACTAGAAGTCAACGTGTTAATTCTGATTTCTGACTCGTATTTAATCATTGTGCATCGTTGTAATGTAATGATCTGACAGCAAAACTTTGTTAATAAAATCTCATTATCACACCGTGTGTTGTGCTGTTATTTTAAACTTGTTTATAAACATGATTTAAATATCATTGCATGCACATAGAGTATACTAGTATGTAGGACCTTCTCTGATGTGTGGAGGAATATTTTCAGTTATTCAGTATTTCAAGTTCATGGTGTTGATGTACATGATAGTGATGAAACCACAGCCTCTGTATAAACTCCAGTCATTGAAGGAAATCACAAGTCTGACAGAAATAAATAATAACAGAAGTAATGCTCTAAATTTATTAGATAATATTCAACATCATCCAGTTTCATCTAGGAAAATGTTCTTTGTAGTTTGTTATTTTACTCGATGATTTTCACAATGCAATTAATGAAATACTTAGAATACAATTTCTATGTGTTGTGTAACGTGTCTGCATGTAACGGTCCTCGCATATAATGAATAAGCCAAGACTGTTGAGGGTTCGACTTGGCTTTATGTATTAAGAGTTTCGACCCTGTAACAATTGTATAACATATATCGGGCATAAAATAACATAAAATAGACATATTACTATACTTGAATTCGGATATACAATATCAGTATTATAATAATAATTCAATCAATTACAAGGGAGATAACTTTACATTACATGCATATATATATTATTATATAAATAGTGCCTGTTTGGGAGGGTAACAGTTGAAATTGACACCCCAAGAAAACCATTGTCAACCGACGCGAAGCGGAGGTTGACAATGGTTTTCGAGGGGTGTCAATTTCAACTGTTATCCTCCCAAACAGGCACTATTTAGTTATACTGAATGTCTTCATTTTTAAGAAAATATAGGAATAACGTGAATTCTACAGCGAACCGTACGCGCATAATTTTCGCGCATGTAACATTTTTTTTTTGTTATACTTTCATGTTAAATACTGAAATCTGATTGGTTTAGACGCAGTTCATAATTTTTTCTATTACCCTCAGCGTTAGCAACGCACTTAGCAACGGGTAACAGTAAAAATTGTTACATGCGCGAAAATTATGCGCGTACGGTTCGCCGTAGAATTCACGTTATTCCTATGTAAAAGCAGTTAATTTTTCTTTAAAATTAAGACATTCAGTATAACAAAATAAATAGTGCCTGTTTGGGAGGATAACAGTTGAAATTAACACCCCTCGAAAACCATTGTCAACCTCCGCTTCGCGTCGGTTGACAATGATTTTCTCGGGGTGTCAATTTCAACTGTTACCCTCCCAAACAGGCACTATTTATATAATGTTACCCGTTGCTAAGTGTGTTGCTAACGCTGAGAGTAATAGAAAATATTATTAACTGCGTCTTAACCAATCAGATTTCAGTATTTAACATGAAAGTATAACAAATACAAATATAAGCCTCCCAATATAAGACAATTACATAAAATATATTACTCATACCATTCTGTGGGAAAGGGTCTTTATCAAAAATCTGATTATTGCCATATGCATGAATCTGTAAATTTAGATATGATGAACACCTTGATTTTGTATTAAAACAATATTTACATATAAAATATCATATTAGTGACACAAGGTATTGTTTGCTTATTACATGTAACTTTTATCTTAAATGCCTCACTCTCACTTTTCATTTATTCAGGAGAAATATGTGATAAGGACATTATCTATTGCAGAATTACTGGATAAACATTTTAATTAATAAATTATATATATTGTCCTCTTTTTACTTTCATGAACTTATATTTACATCTACAGAGTACTATTCCCTCTATTTCTTTCGGAAACCCATAATTAATTCATAGCTCTATAGAAACAGCCAGACTGAAATCTACACGCCCCATTTACCGATTGGTCGAAACCTACAGCGACCTAAGAAAAATCACGGACTGTATGAAATAATCATGATGATATCAGACTCAAATTCCCATCGAAGACGATTTGGTTGTCTCTTTTAGCTAACGTACTGATGTACATTTACAGTAATTTAAGGATTTTTTTTTAAATTTCTACAACCAGTTTATTAATTTGTTAAAAAGAAAGATGTAAATATTATAGCATTGAATCATGATTTTTTGAAGTATACACTCTCATAACTGCCGCGGTGTGTGCATACAAATTGAGTAACGCGCGTTAGCGCGTTATGAAAATTTGTATGCACACACCGCGGCAGTTATGAGAGTGTATACTTCAAAAAATCATGATTTAATGCTTATATTTACATTTTTTAACTTCTTGCCTTGTCTGCAAATGTGAATTATACCTTAAAATTCCGATCTTATCCTAAGGGTAAGTTAACATTAATGGAAGAGCCACAGTAACAGCCACAAGCGTGAACTTTGATTTTCGCTTGTGACGTTGAAGTTTACAGCGTTCAACGTTTGTGACGTCATAATAAAACTCGTCAATTTGACCTTTGACTACTTGTTGCATTTAGAGGCATTTAAACATCACGGAATTTAATGGAAAAACACAGTAGAATGTAAATATAAACAATTAAATGCTTTCTTTGGTTGTTCATGCAGGTTATGTAGGTAGCGATCATTGCAGAATAAATTACATAACCCGCTAACTTGTTTTGTTATACTTTCATGTTAAATACTGAAATCTGATTGGTTAAGACGCAGTTTATAATACTTTCTATTACCCTCAGCGTTAGCAACGCACTTAGCAACGGGTAACATTAAAAATTGTTACATGCGCGAAAATTATGCGCGTACGGTTCGCTGTAGAATTCACGTTATTCCTATATAAAACCAGTAAAATTTTCTTAAAAATTAAGACATTCAGTATAACAAAATAAATAGTGCCTGTTTGGGAGGATAACAGTTACCCTCCCAAACAGACACTATTTATATAATGTGGGTTTTTTTTTTTGGGGGGGGGGGGGGGTTGGGGGGGTTGCAATGTCGCCATCTTCATAACCCGTATGAATCACCAAAGAAAGCATCTTATTTTTTAAGTGATAACATAGCCACCAGTGCAAAGTAACTTGCATCTGTGTCCAAAATAAACGACTTGTTAAAGTCGGGATGCGCAAGTTCTTGGGCACTTATCAGAGAGGATTTTAATTTATCAAAGGCAGTTTGACAGCAGACATGGGAACGATTTTTACGTAAAAATGTAATCTATTACGTAGGGGAATCGATTATTAATCGATTACACTCATTTTTGCTCTGTAATCGATTACTTTATAACATGTAAACGATTACTTTTAAAAAATCATTAAAATGTGAATGATACCACTTTGAACATATTGTATAAACTCTTCAAGATGATTTGGTTTTAGGGTTAAAGGAAATTTTTTTTATTGTGAAAATTTAAGACTTTGTACTCAAACTTAATAAGATACCATTTTATAATTTCTGCTGCTTGTTCAAATTCAAATGTTAAATTATAAGCAATGTAGAGAGCACAATCTCTTAAATTATAAGTAAATGTGGGTTTTTTCTTGGAAGTTTACGAGTTTGGGTGAAATCTTGACCTTTTACTTTTAGCTTTCATAATTATTCTGTTGTTATTGATTTCTTGAAAATTAGAATTTAAAAAAAAATATATATATAAAATAGTATTGGCAATGTGCAAAGAACTTTGAGGGAACCTTGCTTCATGATTTGAATGAATTGTTTTCGGAGCTTGTAATCATGGTAATTTAATAGATCCTTGTTGGAGCTATTTTAATTATCTAAACATCAGGGTGGCCACACCTCATATACTGTATCGTGTATATTGTATTGTTTCATCAATATTAATATATTAAAATAAATATTAAAAGTTCAACATTGAGCTGCTTTCGTTGCTTCAGTTTTTGAGAAGAAGTTTAAAAAAGAAGAAGATTTTCTACGGCTGTGTTGAGATAAACAAAACAAGATAGCGGAGACTACTTTCCTTTTTCTTCGTTCAGGGCTGTACTCTGGTAAGAACAGTTGGGTTGTATTTGTCATAGAAATCTCTGCTAATCCTGATACACATTAAGTTATATGAAAACATAGGAAATAAATAGCGTGTTCAAGATATTGTCGAAATTCTTTTCGTAGACTATTTGTCTGACTTCATACTTCGCTCTAATTATGTTAAATTCCACAAAATAATTCAGTAATACCAGAGACATAAATAACATGCATGTGATTTATGTCTCTGGTAATACGGAATTTGCCAACTGGTGAATGTTACAAACTCATCTTCAAATGATTTAAAATGAAAAAGAGGTATGAGAAATTCAATAAATTTCTTTAATCATTAATAAAAGGAGAAAACGAACCTTTAATGTACATCATCACGGAAAAGGAACATAATAAGACGGACCTTTGGGTATACGACACCGGAACTATGAACTGAAATGTACTCATACCACATACCGACAGCAGTTAGGTGGAGGTCAGACGCTTACATGTTTATTTTAAATCCTCTACCATATCAATAAACTTAAAATTGGATAAACAACTCAGATTGGTAAGAATGGAATCATAAATACCATCAGTCATTTTTTAATCAAAAGTTCATTCCTTTTAAAATCAATGAGGATAAACTTTTCGCATTGGTAAACATTTTTCAATTCTTCAATTTTTTGTTTAGAACATTATGTCATCTAAAAAAACCCCGCAATATTCGATTATACATGTAATCCTTTTTTAAGGGACTTAAACACGATTTGAGATCAAAAATTTTATTTTTATTTTTTATGTATAAAATGGTTTATTGGTGCATTTTAAATGATTTACCAAAATATTGAAAGTTTAAGTCAAGTTACATGTACAAGCAAGATACTGAGGTAGGAATTCATTGTTATGTAAACAAAGCTCGAGTCTTATAGTTGTTTACAAAAAATGTAATGTAGAGAATTACCATTTCTTAGACAAAATGACATGTAAAAAAAACAATTAAACTAATTCAATATATTCATAAATATTATTATCAACAAAAGAAAGATACATTTGATTGAAACTTACAACAATACAACACGTATGTAAAAAATGAAAACGTTCAAGCTTTGTTTACAAAACAAAGATTTATGAACTTTGTATCTTGCTTATTACTTGATATTTGACTTTCAAATTTTGACGTAGCATTATAAACTTCTATATTTATCAGTAAAAACATTGAAAATGGAAAAATAAATTTTGAAAATTTTAAGTCAAATCTTGTCCAAGTCCCTTTAAGGAGGTTGGCTCCTGAAATAATAGTAATGGCAATCATCCGAAAACCACTTGGATATAACGATGGGGACCTAAAATGTTCATTTATTTTATTTGTGACCCATGTCACAAGGCATTTTTTGGAAATATATGACCCCAAACAGTAATGATAATTTTTCTGAATTTTTTGCTAGAACTTGACATGGAAATTGATAATCTGAAGAAATCAAACAAATATTTATAGTTTGAACTATTATTTAGCTATGATTTTAATACAGTATGAAATTGAACACATGTAGTGACTATAAAAAAAATAAATTTAAGTCTAAGTTTGAGAATTCTTTACTGGTGCCTTCAAAGGCCAGTACATAATAAACACAACAACAGATGTTACAAAATTTTGGAGTAATCAAATTATAACGCAAATTAAACAAATTATAGTAATGTCATATTTCCAAAACTTTGCATACAAATAGACATACATTTAATGTCTCATTTAAAAGTAAAACAAATAGGGGTCACACCTAAAAATAAATTGAGATATAGCGTAAAATAAGCGTATTTTAGGTCAAAATCGGATTTAATTTTTTCTTAACTTCTATGAAATATAAGCTAAATACATGTATTCCAAAATATATCGATAGAAATATCAAATTATTGTTTAAATATGTTTTTTAGAACATCATGAATATATCGTAATACACAAACTATCCAGAAGTTTGGTCTGCGCTTAAAGTTAGGAAGCTAAGTAACAGCACTTAAACTAGTGAGTTATGAAAATTGTTTATTTCCTTCTTGAAAACTTTCCGCCACAAAATATAGTCCCTTACTAAACTATGTAAAAAAGTAATTTTTTTTAAAAACAAGTTTATTTGGCATTGTAAAATATAAATATACTACTAGAATTAATATGTGATGCAGAATTTTAAGACTAGAGGTTACCCAAAATGGCTACCTAAAACCTAAGGAGCGAACCTCTGTAATTATTTCGCCTAAAAGACGCCGGGACATTACAAAAGGCATAACATGGTACATGTACAAAAACGGTGTAGGGAGAATGTTCTTCTCCCGATTTGATATGGGTACTTGGTGAAACGAATTAAAATCAGAGGCGACAACCTGTTCCAGCCAATGCATACAAGTCACTCGCTCGCACTATTTTGGTTTACCTGATATACTGCATGCTTTTTTAAGGTTTCAGAATCCTTGTTTTGTTGCCACTAATTCTAATACACACGTACCTTACATTCCTCCAGCGGTTATTGTTTCTTGCAATGTTTCTTCTCATTCGCATCATATATTCAGAAAAATCAACCTCATTAATGAACATACTTTCGACAATCATGGGATGCTCTCGTCGATACAAATACTTCAGACATTGGGCAAAACCCCTATCTTTCTTCGAAGTTTTGCTTCTGCAACCAAGCTATATGTCTAACACGATAATCCATTGCCTTTATGTCTAACACGATAATCCACTGCCTTTATGTCTAACACGATAATCCACTGCCTTTATGTCTAACACGATAATCCATTGCCTTTATGCGTAACACGATAATACATTGCCTTTATGCGTAACACGATAATACATTGCCTTTATGCCTAACACGATAATCCATTGCCTTTAAACTTCTTGCAATTGCAATTAGCTTCTCTTCTTCCATCTGATACTAGTAGTCGGTACGCATATGTTTGGCTCCCCCCCCCCCCCCCCCTCTACGTAGTGTGAAATCTCCTCAAACTTTATTTAAATGTTCCTCATGTTCACATTTAAAGTTGACACATCTTTAACTCAACCTCACTTAAAGTAAACACTTATAATGCACTTATAAATTAAATAAATGAAACAAACTATTAAATTTACCATCAGAAAAAAATTAAACAATAAATTAAAAAACAAACAAACAAATAAAAAAATGATTATGTTGCAGTTGCTTATAAATCATCAAACTGTTAATCATTATTCAATAAAAATACATGTATTTTATTTGCTGACAAAGTCACCAAAGCTTATGACATGCTGATATATGTTATTTTGTCAACGATTTTATGAATAAAACTCAATTATGTATTTAACTTCCTTAAAAAGATACCGAATTTTCTACCAATAATATCAAATACTTAAGATTTGTTTTCATTCCAAGGCAGGTTGACAGAGAAAATTAATCAAAATTTCCATCATATACAGCGGTCAGTGAAATCTTGAAATATGTCAACAGACAAGGTAAGAACTAAATATTACACAGCCCAATAGTTAGATTTGTATACTTTTGTTTGCACTTAAAGAAAACATTGTCAGTATTTCAAGAGATGGTCACCATTGCGTTCTGAAATTGAAGATATTCAACATCTTGTATTCACGTGTGAAAATGTACAAAGCATTTGAAACATATCAGTAGTTATAGTCTTAATTCAAGATTTTAGAATGCATTCAGTGTGTTTTTTTAACCTACAGGTGATGATAGGGATCATAGGAGGGTCGGGAATGTCCAATCCAGAAATCCTGAAGAATGGAAAGGAGGTGTCCTTAGACACGCCATACGGAAAGGTATAGGACCCATGCAGCTATAACTCCAGAATCCTTGGGATGATCTAGGAATGTGGAACAATTGGTGACTCAATCAATTAGCGACTGCTAAATAGAAAGAGACATTGTCCACAATTACCAAATTATTTGAGGGACAGTTGGAGTTTTCCCTCTAGAAAACGTTCTTAGGACGTGTGCATGACAAGTGTATGACTGCATGAATTTCAAAACTGCATGGTTCTATCAAAACCTAATGCGTTATGACTAGAACTAGAACTGTCGCTCGGTATATGAAACAGTTTATTGCATGAAAGCTCGGGGAAAGTTAGTATGACGATTTATTCCCCCAGAAAAGTCATATTTCCCTCGGGCGTTGCTCTCGGGATGTATGATTTATTCCTGGGGGAATAAATCTTCTTTTTTCCTATGTCGCTTGTAACACGATATTTCATTGGCTAACAAGCCGGGTATAAATCTCCATACATCCCACTTGAGCCGGGTGTAAATAAAATGTGACGTCAAAATGCAGTTCTGGTTTTAAACAAGTGCAGCTATATATCTTTGTGCAAAATAATGTAACATTAAAGTAAATCAAAAATAATTTGTCAAAATCCCTATTTCTTAATATTTTAGCTATTGGTATGAATACATGTATATGGTGGCATATTTCTGTCCCCTACATGCAAGATAAATTATGTCAATATGCAAGATAATTATGTCGATATGAAAGATAATTATGTCGATATGCAAGATAATTATATCGACATGAAAGATAATTATGTTGACATGCAAGTTACAAATTCTTGTAAAAAATTGATTTTTATGTGGATAAAATGACATACTAATGCCGTACTCTGACTTCATAGATCTGCAAGATGCAACATACTAGTAATTAAGACAACATGCGACTTATCTATGTTTACATGTGAGATAATTATGTCGACATGCGACCTATTCATGTCAACATGCGAATTAATTATGCAAACAGACAAGATATGTATGTCAACATTTTTTAAGGTAGAAAATTTTGAATTTTTCTGTTAATAGCATTCAAAATGCAATTGGACGCTTAATAATAAAGTCATAGTATAATTATATTTTCATTTAAATCTATATGTACAAATAGAAAAATATCATATAACAGAAAAATATAATTTTGGAATTACGTAGTGGATATCTTGTTATTGCGGAGATACTAATGGGGGAGGGGGGGGGGGGGGGTAACGATGGAAGATATACCTGTATATAGGTCGCGTCTGACCTTAAAGGGGCATGGTCACGATTTTGGTCAAATTCTATTTTTCTGTTTTTATTATTAACAATGCTTTAGGAATGCATTTCTAATGATCAGACAGTCGTTGAGTTATAAGCAAAACACAGGGCTCACAATTCTTTGTCATGTTAACAAGGCTCGTGCCCTGTTTTTGTTTACATATGTTCAATATACCAGTAAAAGATCTTTTTCAAACAGATTTTCCTATCTTCTTATTCATTTATAACATAAATAAACGGTTCCTAACGTTTAACACATTCATTTACAGTCTAAAACTGGAATTTTCTCTTCAACATTCAAAATGTAAACAAAAGCATTGTTTACCTTGCAAAGAATTGTAAGCTCTGTTACTCGCTTATAACTCAACGAATGACGCTCAAATTTTGGTCGCCTATTAAAAATGCCTTCTTGAAGCATTATAAACATTAGAATCGAAAAAATAATTGTTGGCCAAAATCGTGACCATGCCCCTTTAAACAAATAAAGATAAAATGTTATGCGGGATATTTTTCTGGATTGGAGTTAGATATATTTCAATATCAAAGCTTAATATCATTGCATAAAAAAGAAACCTTTGCTTCTTGTCTGATGTCATGCCGGTCTCTCGTTGTTAGCCCTCCGATGCTTTGGTCTGCGGTGAAATAGAAGGAGTACCCTGTGTTCTACTATCCAGGTGAGTGCTTCGGTCATACGTGAGTGCATGCTCTTGTGTTACCAAAATGGCCTTTTCCAGCTGCCAGTGGGCCGTTTTCTTCACAGAATTTTTTATATAATTTTCTTCACTATAAATTGTAAATGTACTGATATTCTCGCATTATTACTGCGGTGTGAGATCGGTTTGTCCAGTGTCCGACAGCAGTGGGCGATTTTTCTGTCTTACTCTGTGTATTACTACGCCGCCGTAAAACGTATACAATACGAATGAAAAAGATCGAATATTGCAACGTTTGGCATGCCATAGTTCAAATCTTAAATATCATAAAAGTTTACGTTCAATGCAGACTTATCATTCTAAAAGGTTTTTGCACCAAAATATAATTATCAAAAATACAGCTCATATTGCTTTAATGAATAAAATGGAACAATTTGATGCGATTTTTTAAAAATGCAATACAACTGTAAATGCATACACTAACTTTTTTTTATACCACGACAGATTAGAAGTCTCAGACCTTATACATTAATTTGTGAGCAAGTAACAGACTGTGTTTTACGTCTTTGAATGTTGTATGCATTAAACGGGGAGGGGGGGGGGGGGCTTCCCAATTGTTTTCTCAAAACAGTCTTTTATCTAAAATTAGTATTTTGGACAATGATAGGTTTTATTTTGACAACCGACCTTAAAGCAAAATTTAGATATACGACGCACTAATTTCCCAGTCAGTGGTTTGTTATTATTTTTCAGACAGCTGCAACAAAAAAAAATTTAGATTTTTTTGTATCCCTGCCCGCACCTTTATAAATATCCAACCATGCAGTTGGTTTTTATTTCAATCTTAAAGAATAGGTTAAAAAAGCAATGAAGTTGATTAAATATTGTATCATATTAATGTGTAAAGTGTTAATTCCCGCCTTTGTGCGAGATATCATCTAGCTCTTTTGATTTTTCAGACATGGGCGTGGTCACAAGATAAACCCGACCAACGTGAACTACCGTGCCAATCTGTGGGCCCTTCACCAGGTGGGCTGTACTCACCTCCTGGTCACCACCGCGTGTGGCTCCCTACAGCCGGACATGCACCCAGCGGACATTGTGGTCATCGACCAGTTCATTGACAGGTGAGGGGCACCTTTTGAGTTTTTTCGGAACCGAAACCGGATGTCTTGTTTTTATTAATGCTAACTGATTTATAATAGATTAATTACAGTTTTGTGATTTTATATAAGTATTAAAGAAATTACATGTAAACAGTGGTTTCAAGACGCAGATTTTGAGTTTTCTTGAATAGTAGTATTTGTCATTCGTGGGTGAATTACATGTACTTAAAATGTCAAACTTATGCGTCTTGTTTTACATAGAACCCAGAAACGGGAGCAGACATTTTTTGATGGGAAACCAATATCACCTCTAGGCCTTTGCCATATACCAATGGCGGAGCCGTTTTGTCCAAGAACTAGATAGGTGCAGAAATAAAGAATCCCTAGTACTTATTCCAAAACATTTAATCATGTGGATATAAGTTTGTATAGAAATATCTCTTTTAAAAAATATGTCACTTTATCATAAGAATACCTCTCTTCCTGCCATGAGAATGGAACCATGTTGACAATAGAGGGTCCACGCTTCTCCTCCCGTGCCGAGAGCAAGCTGTGGAACTCCTGGGGGGCACACTGCATCAACATGACAACAGTACCCGAGGTCTCCATCAACCACCTCTCTCTCTCTCTCTCTCTCTCTCTCTCTCTCTCTCTCTCTCTCACCATCTTGTGGTCTATACCTCTTGATTTATAAATCTGTTCTCCCCTCGTCTCCTTTCTACTTTCTGTCATGTTGTAAATTTTGAATTTACCGGGTGGCAGTAAATACAAAATTTACAAGTTGTCATGTTGTAAATTTTGTATTTACTGCCACCCGGTAAATTCAAAATTTATAACATGACATTTCACTCTCCGAATCACGACAAATAAAGACAAGGTAGTGGATTTTTTTGGACTACTGAAATGATGAAACAATAAATAAATGATAATTCAAGACGTTTAAATAAAGAATTGGTTACTCCAGGTGATCCTGGCCAAGGAGTTAGGATTGTGTTATGCAGCACTCGCCCTGGTAACAGACTACGACAGCTGGAAGGATGACGAGGAAGCGGTGAGTTGAATCAAAGAAAGCAGTGAGTTTAATGAGGAAGCCATGAGTTTAACCTGAGGAAGCCATGAGTTTAACCTGAGGAAGCGGTGAGTTTAATCTGAGGAAGTCATGAGTTTAACCTGAGGAAGTGGTGAGTTTAATCTGAGGAAGCGGTGAGTTTAACCTGAGGAAGCGGTGAGTTTAATCTGAGGAAGCCATGAGTTTAACCCGAGGAAGCGGTGAGTTTAAATGGAGGAAGCGGTGAGTTTAATCGGAGGAAGCGTTGAGTTTAATCGGAGGAAGCGTTGAGTTAAATCTGAGGAAGCGGTGAGTTTAACCTGAGAAAGCCATGAGTTTAACCTGAGAAAGTGGTGAGTTTAATTGGAGAAAGCCATGAGTTAAACCTGAGGAAGTGGTGAGTTTAATCTGAGGAAGCCATGAGTTAAACCTGAGGAAGCGGTGAATTTAACCGGAGAAAGCCATGAGATTAACCTAAGGAATTGCTGAGTTTAATTGGAGGAAGCGTTGAAATTAATCGGAGGAAGCGTTGAGTAAAATCTGAGGTAGCGGTGAGTTTAACCTGAGAAAGCTATGAGTTTAACCTGAGGAAGTGGTGAGTTTAATTGGAGAAAGCCATGAGTTCAACCTGAGGAAGTGGTGAGTTTAATCTAAGAAAGCCATGAGTTTAACCTGAGGAAGCGGTGAGTTATTTAAGGAATAATTAAGGAATTCTTTGAGTATTATGGGGTGATAATTTCGACAATGATATTAAATTTTTTGCCATTTTCATTGTGTATATTGTAAATTTATGCGAAAATGGATGAAGAGGAGGGGGCAGCCTCATCCCCAAAAATCCGGGGGGGGGGGGGGGGGGTGCGTTGTTTTTTCTTGTAACTTCAATTTCACTGATGAATACTTTCTTTTCACTACCATTTAATATGTGCTCCCAAAAAGTGGGGGAGGGGGGGGGGGGACTCCATGACAATTCAATTACTAGTATTTAAATTTAAATTTAAGATGAAGATAAGGGGGTGGGGCTGATGTTACGTGCCTGACAATACTATAGTAACAGTCTTTCTGTATTTCTGTATCATGATGTAACTAGAACTGTCCTAATGGGACTAATACCCCCGCTAGGCTAATTTCAAATGGGACAAATAATTGAATTGAATAATAAAGGTTTGGAACACATACAAAAAAAAATTTCTAGAATTGTAAAAAAAAAAAAAAAATTAGTTAACAAAGAAAAAATAAAATCAAAATTGTCAGAATTTCACTGTAAATACATATCTATAACAGTAATACATTTACAAATGTATGTATTTGATGATATATTTTCTTAATTTAATTGATTTAAAGAAAAACCAACAAAATGACAATAACCCCTCCCTTTGCAGTGAATAGAAATACCGGTAGCCAAGCAATGCTCTTCTGTTGATAAAACTTTCAATATCTTACTAATAAGAGTCTTGACAGATGCAATTAGTTGTTTCAAATTTTCCTCACTTTCTCCTATGGCACAACGGAACTCCATATCAGAAAATTGATCCCATAGGACTATGATTTTCTTTGATGAACTTGTTAAATTTAATAAACTCCCAAAACATTACCATAATTACCATACTATGTAAAAATATGTAAAAAAAGAAAATTTAATATTACAAACAATTTTAAAATTGCCAAAACATTACAATCATATCAGTAATTTTGAATTTCATTTAAATTAATGCCCAATAGGGTCACTTCATCAATTTACTTGACAAATAAATTTAAACAACCTCTAAAAATAGTTTAACTTCTTTATTAATAATTAAATTATTTATTACCTTATAACGATAGACCTTTTGGTTTACATGAAACAGTTTTAAAATAGCCCCAAAACCATCAGCCACTTTACAGATTATCAATTTCCCCTAAACACATGCTCCATCTGAACCATGGCTCAGATAATGGCTCCCTTGGGACAGATGAATTCAGCCACACTTGTCTTTGATGTTCTTATTAGCTCCTAATTTATCATTGACAAACAAAAACTTTGCATTGTCAGTTCATAGAATACTTAAAAAAAATAATTTTTTTTTATTAATTAAGACATAAAGACAAAAAACTTCATCTGGATGTATTTATATAAATATATTTTAGAGTGTTTTCTATTAATTAATTAATAAAATCTGTAAGGATTACCTCCCTTACTTTTCAACATTAGTGTACAATATATAGAATAAGGAAAATGAAAACTGTCATAAAATCATTAAATCTTGTCTGATCTTAAAAACAATTGCAGGTGCACATCTTCAGATGGTGTTCAACATATGTACAAATTTTCAAACTGTTCCATGCAGTAATAAAAAATTCTATAGGGGGGACAAAGTTGCGTCTACAGACAGACGGACAGACGGACAGACAGACAGACGGACAGACGGACAGACGGACAGGGTGAAACCAATATACCCCCCTAAACTTCGTTTGCGGGGGTATAATAAAACATTGCGGGGGTTGATTTTTTTTGGATATGTACATATTAATGGAAGTTGTTGATATTTTTGGTAAAGGTGAATGTACAAAATGTGGGAAAAACGTTCCAGACCAACGCCGCCAACGCCACAGCTGTGATCCTGAGGGCGATCCCACAGATCGTCAAGGAGGACTGGGCAGCCACAATAGAAGAAAACAAGGTAAAGGGGAGATAACTCATTGTAGGGTGAGACTGTACCAAGAGGATCAACATTTGAATCGAAATGTTTGATAAAACATTGAATACTTTCTTTAATTAAAAAATGTCGTCTTTTTTTCTAGAAATTTGTCAAGATGAATACGCTTCTTCCCCATTGCAACTAGAAGTCAAAGAATTGGTGGTGCGTTTATGTTTTGTTTATGTAAAAATTAGCCGCAAAGCTGGTACTCGTGCACATAATGAAATGGTGTGACACATAAATTTGTGTAAACCTCATATTTTATGCCTTTTGTTTTGTGATTTTATGTATAATACATGTAACTCGATTATCAATGTTAATTTATATTTATAACACAACACAGTTCAATATTATTCCACGATGAATTATTTCAGTTTCGGTATTTTATAGAGAGTGTTGCAAATAAGCAGGAATATTCCCTACCGTGAAAAGGACCTTTAAATATCGATATCGCTTGAAGTAGTCATATCTAAATATAGACACCTTATGTATACGGCTATATTTACATAGCGGGTTTGTTCCGCATGTCTGCAAAATACATGTTTTTCGCGTGTTTCTATCGAACACGGCAACCACCAAATATACAGTTAGGAAGATAACCATATATTCTGTATTTTGAAGGAACACTCTTTGGAGCTACGTGGATAAATCTGATTCTGGCTCTTCAAAACCGTCAGGGTAGTAGTTATAATCATTCCATGTTTCAATACTATCTAGATAAACGCCTAGTCCAGATAAAAGAACAAATTTATCCGTACATGTTTTCATTAACCGTTTGCTTCATTTCCGATTCATACTTTTTTGCTGTTTTTTAAACAACCTGTACATGTCTATTTGAAATCGGTATACTCTGCTATTCAATAGAAAAGAGAAAATCCCAACTTTCTATAGTTATAAAATTGTCTTTTACTAATTAACAATTTTTAATTGCCAATGAGTCCATGACTAATTAAGTGATCTTCCCTTCTTTTTGGCCAATGGCGCTTCTTATCAAATGATAAGGAGAAGTCCTGAATATAGATGAAACATGAAGATTAATAAGGTTTTACGTCCGTGCGGTTTTATTCAATATGGAAAAGTGTATTATAAAACATAAAATCAAATGAAACTAGATGTGGCTCAAGGCCCTCACAAACAATGTCCCTAACAGTAATTTATACAATGTGAAGAATTCATAAATTCAAATAAGCTTCAAAATAATATTCAATACCAAACCAAAAATTAATAGAAATAGCTTGAATTAAGATTTATGCTTTCAATTATTAATTTTAATTCAAATCATAAAAGAGACATTGAAAATATAAAAAGAACACAGACATCGACTATTAACATTATAACGCAAACACCTAATTTAGATCGGGCGTGATCTACTCACAGAATTGTAACTTGGCGCACATGAGTTATCACACCAATCGCGTACGATCGACAATTTCTAAAAATACTTTAACATTTCCGATGTACAAAAACAATCAATCAATAGCTTACTTGCGTTTCAGACAATGTTAACATCACGTATGTAAGTCAATTGACGATAACAGTCTGTAGAGTGACAGTCGTTGTAAACAAAGAAAATATATTTTTAACATGTCGAGCCCGATTCTAATTTCTACTAATAATCTAACTACACAAATTTTTTTGCCTGCGTAACCGCTACGCTACATTATATGAGCAATTTTAAACAAATTAAAATCATAAGACTTAAATAACATATGTACATAGTTAAAATAATAAAAGTGCAAATTATGATCAATCTAATGTTATATTAGGCAGTTACAAAGAATATTTAAAAGCAATTTACAACTCAAAATAATTAAGCCTAACATTCTTTATGCATAGAAAAATAATTATAAAGTTTATATATCTATGTATATAGGTATCTATTCAACATGATAAAAACATGAGTAGTATAATAAACCAATAATAATTCCAATATAAAATAAAGTAAATAGTCATATTTACCTGAATATAGATGAAAAATGAAGATTAATAAGGTTTTACGTCCGTGCGGTTTTATTCAATATGGAAAAGTGACCGACACGGGGACGCGTACCCAGTTTGCCGAAAATGCGATTTTGTAAGAATTAACCAATGAAATTCTTTCTTTAAATTATTCTTTTGTTTAGGGGTGTAAAAGTCACCAGCGCACATGTGTTCATACGAAGCGCGCATGATGATGGCTAATTGATTACATAACAATTTGACAACACATTAGAGGTGATAGAAACTCGGACTATACTTAATCTGAACACAAAGGATAGCTAGCTTTGAGCAATCTAATAAAATCCTACTTTTTCACCTACACAATTTACCTAACAGATCAATTACTTACAAGAGCAATAGATGACAAAACATAAAAGACATAGATTTTAGCAACCCTGACAGAAGGTAAATAATATATGTAATGTTACATAACACTTACTCCGAAAAGTAAATTGAGACATGCCATCGGATTAAAAGAAGATTTGATAGCTTTACTTACAAGTTATTAATGGTAAATCAAAATATTCAAAAATATAATTTTAGTTAATTTGAAAACAAGTTTTCCTCACGACAAATGTCTTTTACTAATTAACAATTTTTAATTGCCAATGAGTCCATGACTAATTACCCCCTTTGCCACGATAGGTTTGGTCCCCAAACCAAAAATTAAAAGGAAAAAAAAAATTGTAAAAATATCTGTAACTGTAAGTATATGAATGAACAAGTTTGTGAAAAATAAAGGAGAAAAAAAAAGAAAAATGCATAAAAAACCAATAAAAATGAATTTTCTAAACTACATGGTTACACAGGCATAAAAAAGGGAGAAAAAAAAAAAATCAACATATGTACACCAGTCCTGTTAATCATTTAAGACCACTGTCCAAGGATTAAATAACACATATAAAATTGTACCAGCTGAAAGAAAAATAGCAATTAACACAAGTCAAGCATGTCACCTGAGTCAACCTGATCTTGAATTACAGTTGAAAAACCTTGATGAGTTACCATGACATAAGCACAAAATGGTTGTTTCAAAATTTTGAGTAATTTTCGATATATAAGATAATTAACAGGAATTTGAGAAGGGACTGTAATTGATTTATTTGATAATTTATCAATAATTTCAAAAGGAGACCAATCTGCTTTTAGTTGGCGAGATGTAAAATTAGATGCAGATAGTTTATGAATGATTGGTTTTTGAATTAGGTAATAGGATGGACACAGTGGTAAAGTTAATAATGGAATGATAACACACTCACCACCGGAGGTTAGCTCTAAAATGACTTTAGTGTTTTTGGATGGTTTAGATTTATAAAGAAAGTAAATGACAATTAACTGAATAAAAATGATAATAAAACAAATAACCAAAATAGCATGAATCCAGGATAGTTCAGACTTGAAGACATTTTCTAAGGAAGAAGATGCTTTGATATCAGGTGCAGGAGTAGCTTTATGATAAACGAATGAGGGCAGTGATTGAGAGTGAACACTGGTAACATTCTTAACAATTAACAAAGCTAATGCTAATGTTTTAACTCTGTGCATGAAAAGTACACAAATCAACAAGTTTAAAACCAGGTGATATGAATAAAATGGAAACAAAAAGCTGGTATTTGACAATGACTGTAAGATTGACATGAACATGTTAATCAAGCTGTAAGTTTCAAAATAGGGAACTACAGGTGCTTGTTTAAGCTTGAGAGAGGACAGGTTTGTTAAGTTGTTAAATACATTATTACCACCATTTAAGCTTTGTGGTAAATAAAAGGAGTAAGGTAGATTAGAACAAATATATGCAACATGCTTTATACCAAATGAACAACTGGAGATGACTCTTTGCTCATTAGGAAGGGATTGTGATGCAACCGTGAGTATTGGGAAGACAATCAAAACTAGAAGAGGCACGAGCTTTAAGGTGTACCAGAAATCTACAAAAGTTAAGATAGAAAAAAAAATGTTAGATGTGGTAATTGTCAATGACTGAGAGGTTGATCAGACCTAACAATCTAGCACTAATGAACAACAGAAATTGTTGGATGGTGACATTACCACATCCAATATTACAAATTTAGAATTAAAAAAAAATTATCAATGCAAGTCCAAAAGTCCAAAGTAAATTTGAAAAAGGTCGACCGAATTTCTGATATTTTACCTTTATGAACTCTATTAAATCCTCAGGTATACCAATTAGATTTGAATTATAATCCCAATAACTATTAATTACCTCAATCAAAACAATGTAACATATTGGGGGGGGGGGGTACCAAGATGAATGAATGGTGAATTTTGTTTACTGTTGAACAATTTAATGTTCAGTTATTTATTGCATGTATGCACATGCTTTGTTTTTTTTTTTTTTTTTTTTAATCTGTACAAACAATTGGGAACTCGGTTAACTGATTTTGAATCTTTAACCACTGCTGAAAAGCTGAGTTCATAATTGTGAAGTACAGATATTAATTATTATATTACATTTTGTTTATCATGTTGTATAAATGATTTTTTTCTTCACTTTTCCAAGTTAAAGTTGTGAATCAAGGAGGGAAGGTTTTGTCATGCAAGTCTTTCTTCTTTTGCCATTTTTTGTAAATTTCTTGTTGATTTCTGCTAAGAGTTCAGGACTAAAGCTTTCATCTGGCTCCCAAGTTCTGTCTCCATTCTCCCATTCAACTCGAATGAGTCGTCTTCCATTTTTGAATTTTGCTGATGGTAGGCTTTTGATGTTCCATGTTTTTGTTGACGTTTGGAAATCTGGAATGTTGGGTGTATCAGCAGTTTGTGGTGGAGCTAGGTTAGGTGTATTTTCCTGTGCATCAGTAGGTGTATCAGTGTTAGAGTCAGGCAAAGGTTGTGTGTGTATGGGATCTTGTTGCAGTTGGTGATCATCCTCATCATCAGAAACATCATCCAGTGGCTGGTTGACATCTGGAATGTTGTCAGGGATAAGGTGAGCTCTGTGTTCTTCCGGATCATAGTAATGTTTGAGATGAATCGCATTTACTAGTGATGGGTGAAGCTTGTTGTCGGACAAACGTTTCAGTTCATAAGTATAATTTGGGCCTAATCTAACAATGCGGTATGGACCTTGTGCTTTGTCGTACAGTTTGGCTGTCAGTCCCTTGGGTATCTGATGGATTGACATAAGAACTCGATCTCCAAGTTTAAAATCTGGAACCTTGGCTGTCCTGTCATACTTTTCTTTGTTCTTTTGCTGATGGTAGAGTTCATTTTCTTTGGCTATTTTGTGATAAATTTTAAGGTTGGACATAAACTCTTGGATGTAGAGTTTTGCATCACCAGCCATGTTGTCCTTTGGTTGAAGTTCAATGTCAAAAGGCAGTCTCATCTCTTTACCAAACATTAAGAAAAATGGGGAGAATTCTGTAGAGTTGGCTGAAATAGATTTCCTGAATGACATCATAATACCAGACAGAAACTTTGGCCATAGTTTCTGATCTTTGCCGCAATAGGCACGCAGAGACTGGGCTATAACGCTATTTTGTCTCTCTACCAAACCATTAGTATTGGGGTGATAGGCACTAGTATGGTATTGTGATATGTCAAAGATTTCGCAAAGGGCATTAATGACTTTTGACATAAAATTTCTGCCTCTATCTGAAAATAGAATTGATGGAGCCCCATATCTGGTTATGATGTTGTCAAATAGAACAGTGGCTACTTCCATTGCATTTTGGGAACGCAGAGGAAAAGCTT
Organism: Magallana gigas; assembly: GCF_963853765.1. Taxonomy (NCBI): domain Eukaryota; kingdom Metazoa; phylum Mollusca; class Bivalvia; order Ostreida; family Ostreidae; genus Magallana; species Magallana gigas. Next base: position 4,480,934 of record NC_088859.1, read on the forward strand.
CGGGCCATCTAGTTCCAGCATCAATGCATAACAAAATGTATTCATATCCATGAGAGCTCTTATTAAGGGGTCCTAAAATATCAATTTGCCAACACTCAAATTTTTCTTTTACTGGCATGGGATTCATAGGAGGTTTAGTTGGATTGAAATTTCTTTTTGCTTTTTGACATCTTGCGCAAGATTTGACATAGTCTACAATGTCTTGATGCATTCGTGGCCAAAAATATTTTTGTATGATCGAAGCTCTGACTTTTTCAATTCCAAGGTGGCCACCACCTGCAAGACTGTCATGGTACTGTCGAAGGGCATCAAGACGTAGTACTTTTGGCAGAGCAATTTGGGTCATGAAGCGATCCTCCTCTGGCTGTCTCTTGCATCTTCTTTGGAATAGATGCGTTAGGATGCCATTTGTAATGGAATAGTGTCTTGATTCTGCTACAAGGGCATCATGCTTTGCTTTGTCCACTGGAAGGGTCTGATTTTCAAGGTAATTGATAATATCCTTGAAGTCGCCACATTCTCGTTGTAACTGAGAGAGATGCTTTGTGTCCTCTACCACTGGCTGTAACTGATCCTCTTGGAGGACTATGACTTCAGTATCATCCGGGTTATAGAACAGGTTGATCTGAATACTCTGAGAGTTTTTAGTATCCTCTTCTACTTGTAAGGTACTTACCTCAGGATTCTTGTTGTCAGGATCCTTTGTTTCGGAATCATCTTGGTAAGGCAATCGACTTAATGCGTCCGCAACATAATTGTTCTTACCTGGTCTATGAACGATATCAAAATCATATTCCTGTAACTTCAACGCCCATCTTTCTAAACGTCCAGTATGTTTGGCAGATTTTAACCATACCAAGGCCCTATGGTCTGTATATACAGTGAATTTAGCACCAACAAGATATGGCCTGTAAGCTTGAACTCCTTTGACTACTGCTAAAAGTTCTTTCTCTGACGTGGTGTATTTCTTCTCCTGAGCTGACAATGCCTTTCCACCATATGCAATGACCTGCTCCTTACCTTCTATTGATACCTGACTCAAATAGTATCCGATGGCAGTGTCTGATGCATCGCAAGTAAGAACAAAAGATTTTTCGGGGTTAGGATAAGAAAGAATTGGAGCAGATATGAGGGCATTTTTGAGGGTGTCAAAAGCTTGTTGACAATCTTTGGTCCAAATAAAGATAGAGTTCTTCTTGAGAAGTGCATTTAAAGGTGCAGCAATTTTTGCATAATTGTGAATAAATTTCCTATAGTAGTTAGCCATACCGAGGAAACTTCTAACTTGTTTTTGTTTCTTTGGAACAGGGAATTGGCTAACTACTTTAGTTTTTTCAGAATCCACTTCCACTCCATGACGAGAAATGACATGACCAAGAAATTTCAATTGTCTTACAGCAAAATGACATTTTGATGGTTGTAACGTTAAGCCAGCATCTCGAAGTTTTGTAAAGACCTGTGTTAGATCTTGTAAATGAGAATCAAAATCCTTCGAGAAAATCAAAACATCATCAATGTAAACCAAGACAGATTTGAAATTCATTTCTCGTAACACACCAGACATGAGTGTCTGAAAGGAAATAGGTGAATTCATCAAACCGAATGGCATCCTTTTCCATTCATACACACCATCTTGTGTGATAAAAGCTGCTTTGTGTTTGGAGCAACGTGACATTTCAACTTGCCAGAATGCTGACCGAAAGTCTAAGTTCGTAAAGAATTTGGCTTTTGTGTCCCCAATTGCATCAAACACAGATTCTAGGTGAGGAAGAGGAAAGGACATTGGGACTGTGATCTTGTTCAAAGCTCTGTAATCACAAGCAAATCTCAACTGTCCATTTTTCTTCTTTACCATGACAACAGGAGAATGCCACTCAGAGTTCGAAGGTTCAATTATATCATTTTGTAGCATTTCATCTACTTGTTTCTTGATTTCCTTCGACATCTGAGGGGATGTCCTGTAAAATTGCTTCCTAACTGGTTTTGATCCAGGCAAAGTTTCAATTTTGTGTTTGTACAAGTGAGTTTTGCCCAGATCAGATAAATCTGTAGAAAACACATCTTTATGATCATTCAAAAATGTTAAAAGACGTGCTCTCTGACAACCTGTCAAGTCTGATTCTGACAAATCAAATTGCAAATTTGATTTGTGATGAGATTTATCAGAATCTTTAGAAGCAACTCTTTGTGAAGGTGTTTTAGCACTGTCAGAGTCTAGGGAGAAAACAGTTGCACTGTCATTGGAACCTACAATCTCTGCAACAGTAGCTAATTTCTGATTGTTTCTCAATCTCACATCACTGTATGTAGGATTAAGAACCTTCAAATATGCTTTTCTACTTTGCACCTTCACTAGGCATTTAGCAGCTGTGATGTGAAAATTTTTCATAAGAGATGGAAGTGGTTCTAATAGCACTTGATCACCATTCCTACATCTTGATATCAGAACAGGAACCATCATTTCTGATCGTTTTGGGATGACAATGGATTTTGTAGTTCTTGCTAAACCTGAGTTTGTTATGATTTGACACACATGTTCATTGTTAATTGTTAGTGTGTTAGAGTCATAATCTATTTGAGCATGGTTAGCAGTGAGGAAGTCTAAACCCAAAATAAAAGAATGGTGAAGATCTTGAATAACATGCACTTTGTGTTGAAAACTGACACCATCTATTTCTAAGTTAGTATCTAGCATTCCTAGCACTTTCAAATAATTACCAGTGACACCTTTAATTTTCTGATGCTGTGGCTTTATCAATTTAGCACTATGATAACTAGTTTTGTTTAAGAAATTTGAACTCATGACACTAATACTTGCACCTGTATCAAGCAAAGCCCTAACATTTTGACCACCAACATTCATTAGCACTTTATTTTCTTTCAGAGTTGTAGCTAAGCAAATTTCATTACCACTATGCCCATCCTGAGACGGCTGTCTAAGGACAGGCTCGAATCCCTATGTTGATTTTTGAAATTGGGTAGCATTTTCTAGTAATCTCAGGTGACATACTTGAGTTAGATGACCAACATTTCCGCAAAATGAACATTGAGAATTAAAACCAGGACAGTGAGTCTTATCAAAACAGGACTTACCACCACATCGCAGACAGGGACTTCTTCGTTTGGGCCATTGATTTCTGCTGGACCGCTGCTGGTGGGGGCGAGGACTGTATACTGCATTAACTTCCTCATCCTGTCTGTGTTCACTCACAGTGGCTGGCATAATGTTTATCATGGCTGCTTGTATGGCTGCCACTAGTGCGGTATCCACAGTTCCTTTTGTTTGCGAGTCTGCACTGGGAATTTGGTTGGATGTTGATCGCTTCAAATCCACTGCATCCTCTGCCAGGATGGCTTGCTCCCTTAGCTGGTCCAACGTTGATGGTCGTTGAGGAACTACAAGTTCACGGAGTCTTTGATGCAGTCCATCCTTGGCTAACTCCGTCACTGCCAATTCATCCATGGTAGAATCGGTGGCCAATTTTCTCACTCTGTATAAATATTCTTCCACACCTTCTCCTGGTTGCTGCTGAATCCTCAGAAGGTCTTTGTTGATGGGAGAGGATGGTTTGAACCGATCGAAAAAGGCCTGTTTGAACATTTCCAACGATGTTTTCTTCACGGGATCCAGGAATGTAAACCATTGTAGGGAAATCCCAGTGAAGTAGAAATGCAACATTTGGATTGCTCTCACGACCGGGATGTTGGTGAATGAAATGAAGGCCATGAACGACATCCACCATTCTGTGGCTGATCCTCTTCCATCAAACTTAGGTAGTTGTGGCGCTGGGATCCTGGGAATCATAGCTTCCTCTTGGTATAGCGGGTTGGCTGGACGGGGTTGAGGAGGAGGAGGAGGTGGAGGTGGGGGATGTCTGTCATCTTCATTCTCAATATTGACTGTTTGAATGGGGGCTGGTTGTTCGTTGTCCCTGGAGCGTCTTGCTTCTGCCCTTTGTAATTGCTCCTCTAGCTGCAGGATATACTCATTTCTGTCGTTCAGCTGTTGGTCTTTTGCTTGTAGTTGCCTTTCCTTTGCTTGAATATTGGTATTCAATTCCGCAACTGCCTCTTCAAGTCTTTCCTTCGTCACACGGTTGTTGACCACCGTGTTGGATGGAGTTCCTGTTACTGGCATAGCTCTCGGATGGAATGAACAACTTAGTAGTAGGGGAATACTCGCTGTTGCTGTTGTGAGAGGTGTTGAGACAAACCGTAATCTTCCACCAGTGATCTTCCCTTCTTTTTGGCCAATGGCGCTTCTTATCAAATGATAAGGAGAAGTCCTGAATATAGATGAAACATGAAGATTAATAAGGTTTTACGTCCGTGCGGTTTTATTCAATATGGAAAAGTGTATTATAAAACATAAAATCAAATGAAACTAGATGTGGCTCAAGGCCCTCACAAACAATGTCCCTAACAGTAATTTATACAATGTGAAGAATTCATAAATTCAAATAAGCTTCAAAATAATATTCAATACCAAACCAAAAATTAATAGAAATAGCTTGAATTAAGATTTATGCTTTCAATTATTAATTTTAATTCAAATCATAAAAGAGACATTGAAAATATAAAAAGAACACAGACATCGACTATTAACATTATAACGCAAACACCTAATTTAGATCGGGCGTGATCTACTCACAGAATTGTAACTTGGCGCACATGAGTTATCACACCAATCGCGTACGATCGACAATTTCTAAAAATACTTTAACATTTCCGATGTACAAAAACAATCAATCAATAGCTTACTTGCGTTTCAGACAATGTTAACATCACGTATGTAAGTCAATTGACGATAACAGTCTGTAGAGTGACAGTCGTTGTAAACAAAGAAAATATATTTTTAACATGTCGAGCCCGATTCTAATTTCTACTAATAATCTAACTACACAAATTTTTTTGCCTGCGTAACCGCTACGCTACATTATATGAGCAATTTTAAACAAATTAAAATCATAAGACTTAAATAACATATGTACATAGTTAAAATAATAAAAGTGCAAATTATGATCAATCTAATGTTATATTAGGCAGTTACAAAGAATATTTAAAAGCAATTTACAACTCAAAATAATTAAGCCTAACATTCTTTATGCATAGAAAAATAATTATAAAGTTTATATATCTATGTATATAGGTATCTATTCAACATGATAAAAACATGAGTAGTATAATAAACCAATAATAATTCCAATATAAAATAAAGTAAATAGTCATATTTACCTGAATATAGATGAAAAATGAAGATTAATAAGGTTTTACGTCCGTGCGGTTTTATTCAATATGGAAAAGTGACCGACACGGGGACGCGTACCCAGTTTGCCGAAAATGCGATTTTGTAAGAATTAACCAATGAAATTCTTTCTTTAAATTATTCTTTTGTTTAGGGGTGTAAAAGTCACCAGCGCACATGTGTTCATACGAAGCGCGCATGATGATGGCTAATTGATTACATAACAATTTGACAACACATTAGAGGTGATAGAAACTCGGACTATACTTAATCTGAACACAAAGGATAGCTAGCTTTGAGCAATCTAATAAAATCCTACTTTTTCACCTACACAATTTACCTAACAGATCAATTACTTACAAGAGCAATAGATGACAAAACATAAAAGACATAGATTTTAGCAACCCTGACAGAAGGTAAATAATATATGTAATGTTACATAACACTTACTCCGAAAAGTAAATTGAGACATGCCATCGGATTAAAAGAAGATTTGATAGCTTTACTTACAAGTTATTAATGGTAAATCAAAATATTCAAAAATATAATTTTAGTTAATTTGAAAACAAGTTTTCCTCACGACAAAATGATTTGTTAAGAAGAAAATCTTTATATGATTTAAGTTTATAACGAGGACTTCACACAGTAAGAAATCTAACAAAATAACAAAAGTAAGCACAATATTTATTACATTAACAATCAAGCGTTTAAATAACTTTATTCTGACTTTCTTGAATTATCTATATACATTACCTTTTCATGCGATTCAAAAAATATGACTAAAAAATTACAACTGTTTCGGGAATTGAACCTAATCAAATTAGTCGGACACTGTTGCATTCCGTTCTTACTGCGTTACCACTCGACTAATCTGGAGAAGACTTACGGATGAGGATACTTAAGACAGCGTTCATTGATTTCAAAGGTATTAATGATTTTCCAAGTTAGATTTTTTTAAAAAAAATATGCCTCTATGAAACATAAATCGGAAATGGTAGTTTTTAATAAATTGTCTAACTCTAAACGTTTAGATAAAATTAATTCTGTTTCAATGAGGCAGTTTTTCACAACAATGAGGATTCCCTCTTATAAAGTGTGAAATCTGCCACATTTGTCTGTGCAACCATTTTCAATTTTATATAATGCTCTTATAAAAGTTTCTAGATAAAAGTCTACACTGCTCCAAACAAGGGAAAAAAAGAATAAAATTAAATTCTCTATAACTTTAAATTTTCCATTTTATCTGCAACTCCTTTAGGGAAAATTAGGATAGGAAATGCAACACCTTCTTTACTACGAAGTTTGTATGTGTTTATAGTTTTAATTTTACAATTAACAAATAAATCTGCTTGCATTACTTTGTACGTAAACAAATCCAAAATATTTTATTAGGGGGGGGGGGGGGGGTGCTCACTCCCGTGCTGGACTAATACTGGACCAACCCTGAGATTATCTCTTGTTGTTGGACCGTGTACAAAATTGTTCTAAATTATCATATTTCAAAGCATTTTCACCACCACAGAGAAAAACAACTTTTAAAAGCCAATGTTTTCGACAGAAAATAGCTGGTTTATAAAAAAGAAGATGGGTGGATAAGGCGTGTAATATGCCCATACACGGTCGGACAAGCTACTGAAAAATTAAAATATCAATAAATCTTATATTATCCAAAAAAAAAAAAAGAGTCAATTAAAGCAATATTTATTTAACATATCATTGATTTTAAACCTATAAATACGGTATGTACAATACTCGGAATATGTTGACTCAAACTGGCGTATACGTGTCAAAACCAGCAAATAGTGTCATCTTTAGAATTTTAAGGCATTTTCTTGTATAGAGTGGGTCTGGGCTCCATATTGTTTTTATAGTCTAATTAAGGTCTAATGGAAAACAAACCGATTTCAATCAACAAAAACGTGGCGAGATGACCCACTATACATTAAAAATATTATTTTGTATCCCAACAATTGAACGCTTTGAAAAAATAATACAAGTCCGTATATTTGCAGCCAAAGTAACACATAATATTTAAAGAGCCCACTTTGTTGTGTCTGAAATGGCTCAGTGGTTAGAGTTCCTGACATAAGCTAACCTTATATATCTAGAGTGTTTATGGTATGGGTTGGATACCATCAAAAGTTCAGGTATTTTTTGTTAAATATATTTAAAAACTGAATATAGTTAGAAATTTTGTTTTTTGGCAAACTCGTTTAATAATATATTTGAATAGATTTAATTGGAAAAAAATAAATTCATAATTGTGTTTCACGACTAAACCGAATGGGCATTTGCACCATATCTTATTTCCCCATCTTCTTAAATTATAAACCCCCCTCTCAAAGTTTGTGGCACATAATATAAATGAATAAAATGACGAATAAATAAGAAATAGAAAGTTTACTATATTTATGTGCCCCCATCCTTTGTAATTTTTAAACTAACCTACATTTTTCTATGCATGGAATTATGATGAAATTATAGCATATAAAACAGCCGGAGTACAAGAAATTTTATAAGTTCAATACCTTGAATACGAGTACGGTTTGGAGCACGAGATTGTACTCAACAAAGTTTAATAACCTCGGGGCATAATTTGAAAATGGATCAATTTTGATCAATTAAACCTTTTTAAAATGTGACACAAGAGGACTATCCTTATATATTGTGGTTTCATCAATATTCATTGAATACCAATTTTAATACATTTTGTTGTCAAGTGGATCGACAAAATTTAATTCATCGAAGTCATCATCAATGGTATAGGAAGGAACATAGTCATTATTACTGAATTTACATTTTCATGAAACTAATTTTTGTAAAATCTATGAAAATTGATGTACACGAATAGAGATGAAACCACAACCACTGTATAAATCCCAGTCATTGAAGGAAAACACAAGTGTCACAGAACTAAACTTTATTAATAAATAATAACAGAAATAATGCTCTAAATATATTAAAGAACTTTTAACATCATGCAATTTCATCTGGGAAAATGTTCTCTGTAGTTTGCAGTTTAACTCATTGATTTTCACTATTCACAGAACACATGGTAATTAATGAAATATTTTCTCATTAATTAAAACAGTTTTCAATGTCATCACATTCGCAGATTGACACATAATCACTTCATTACACAAAATATCCATCAAATTGAAATCACACGAATTAACACAGTCCATAAGCCGGTAGGGTTGTTGCTATCGACTCTTTTAGTGGTATCTTGGACGGAGACTTTTCTAACTTCTGTACGGCACAATGTCTGTACACATGTTGGGAGTGGCTGACGCCATCTGCTCGTTGCCAGGACAACAGGTGTGGTTCAGGAGATGCTCGTACTTGCGGAGTTTGTTGTTGAACAGTTGTCGGATGGACGAGTTGATGAATGGAACACACCTCCGTCGCCAGTAGTCACCATCACATCCGGTGCGGGATTGGACAATCAGGCGGATTTTGGACGTAACAGCATCATCCAGGCTGTGGAACCTGTTCCCATAGAGTTGTCCAATGGTAAACAGCCTCCAAACCAAGCCCTTGGCCAACAGGTGAGGTCTGCCGTCTGTCTGGGAGCAGAGCCTAGGGATGATGTTGCACCAGTTCTTCTCAGGGGAGCGTTCTGTTGGTCTGCTGATCCAATATTTGTCCAAGTTTGCTGGGGTCTCGTGGAGAATCTCGTTGATGCCGTCACACTTCTTGCAGACCTTGGGGTCGGACTTGACACTGGAGGAACACCAGGCACGGTTAGTGGGCAGGAAGTCGGAGTAGCTGAACCTCTTCTTCTGCAGTGGATATAGATCAACGTCATCTGAGTCCTCTGGATAGGAACGTTTCTTTGACTTGGAGGCAGACAGGATGTCCAGTTCACGGATGTCATCATGGAGACTCCGCTCATTCTGGTGGACTCGAATGCTGGGAATGACTAGGCCAAGGCTGGAGGGTTGTTTGTCTTGGCTCCAGAGGGGCTGTGAGTGGGACGTAGAGGTACTGTGAAACATCAAGGCCCTCACTGGGTTTGAGGTCACACTGGTGGGTGAGCTTGGTGGCATCTGATGGTGAACATCTAATGGCTCTTGCAAGTTGGCAGAAATGTTAGGAGAGGCTGGATTCTCTGGAGCAGACGACAGAGTTGCTGGCTGGATAAAGGATGCCTGGTGGGTTGAAGCATGGTTGGCAAGTGTGGAAGTTGTCAATGGATGGGTAGTAGCTGGTATCAGCAGTGTTGATGCTGTGAACTGCAGGTTTGGTGCTGATAACCTTTGTGCTGACATCTGTGTTACAGGTGCTGACACTTGCAGGTCAGGTGCTGATATCTGAATGGAAAGTGGTGCCATCTGAGGTACTGACATCAGTGTAGATGATGACAGCAACCTTGGGACTGTTGTTGAGGGCTGAGTAGGTGCAGACATCTGCTTGGTTGTTGCTGGTATCTGCTGTGTGGTTGCTGGCATCAGCTGGGTTGTGGCTGAGATCTGCTTGGTTGTTGCTGGCATCAACTGGTTCATGGCTGACATCTGATGGATTGTTGCTGGCATCGGCTGGGTTGTGGCTGGCATCTGCTGGGTTGTGGCTGAGATCTGCTGGGTTGTTGCTGGCATCTGCTGGGTTGTGGCTGGCATCTGCTGGGTTGTGGCTGGCATCTGCTGGGTTGTGGCTGAGATCTGCTGGGTTGTTGCTGGCATCTGCTGGGTTGTGGCTGGCATCTGCTGGGTTGTTGCTGGCATCAACAGGTTCGTGGCTAATATCTGCTGGGTCGTTGATGGCATCAATTGGTTTGTGGCTGATATCTGCTGGGTTGTGGCTGACTTCTTCTCTGTTGTTGCTGGTTTCTGCCGTGTGGTTGCTGACATCTGCTGTGCAGCTGCTGCTGAGTCCTCCTGGCCTGTTGCTGATATCTGATGGGCAAGTTCTGTAAGTGGCAGTGTTCGTGCTGACATCTTCCAAACAGGTGTAGACTCTTTGCTTAGGGGTGATATCTGTGGTGCTGGTATCTTTGGAGTGGGTCCCAACAACTTCTGGACAGGTGTTGATGGCGGAGCTTTTAGAAGACTTTGCTTAGAAGGTTGGCTCAAGGTTGACTTTGAAGTGGAAGATGTACTTGGTCTAGTGGCTTCAGCAGAATTGGAGGGCATCTTCTGGGAAGAAGGAACTGTCTGTGCTGATGATCCAACTTGGTGGCTGGTAGAAGAGTTAGTGGTTTGGCTGGAGGAAGACTTCTCATTAGAGGACTGCTGTATCATCAACCACTGCTGGCGAATGTAGAGCTGGATGGAGTAGACATCCTGGCGTCTCAGAAGGTTCTTCTTCAGCAGGTAGTTGAAAATGACAATCAGTGTCTCCCGCCTCAGAACTTGACCACGCATGAGGTGCTGACTGAAGGTTCTGGCTATCAAAGACTTCAGCTGTTCCCTGGTCTGTCCATATGTTGTGAAGTAAACTAGAAAAGTAGCTGCCTCCTCTTTGATGGACCGTGTGGTGTTTGGCAAAAGGTTTAATTGCAGGGTAATGGAAGAGCCCAGTTGATTTGAGGATGGTTTCTTAGGTTGAGCTGTTGCTGGTGCTCCCTGGCTTGATGGTGCTGTGACCTGTTTAGCTGGCTCAAGTTGAGATTGCTGCTGAGGTGCTGGAACTGGTTCTTTTCTAGATGAAGCTATAGCTGTGGAAGGTTGCTTGGCTGAGACAACATGAGATGTCTGTACAGGAGGCTGATAGCTGACTGAGACTACATGAGATGTCTGGACAGGAGATGGAGATCTAGCAGTCTGTCCCTTTCCAGAAACTGATACCCTGGGAGCAGGTTGTGGCCTGTTTGTCACTGATGATCCTTGGCGTGTCGGTGGCGGTGATTGAGATGGGTTGTGTGGCTCTTGGTTCATTCCTGGGATAATGCCGGTAGGTTGATGAGTTGCACTGGATTCAGACTCAGCTTGGGCCCCTTCAATTATCCTCTGTATTTTGGATCGAACAATGGTTGGAATCCATTTGTAGTTCCTTGGACGCTGAACTTTAGAAATGCAGTTAGGCTGTTGGTGGGCTGTACTAGCGGTGTCTGGTCCACTACAGGAACTGTTGCTGGCATTCTTTGATGGTTCGTCTAGTGATGCTTGGCTGGCATTCTCTAGTGGTTCCTCCTGTGATGATTGGCTAGAATTCTCTGTTGGTTCGTCCATTGATGCTTGGCTGGCCTCTGTCAGACAGGAGGAATCACAAGATGACTCCTGGGTGCTTGTGCTGACATCCTGAGGAGAAAGAGGGTTGACCACAGTGCTGGTCCTCCTAATGATAATTGGGGGAACTCTCTCTGTAACACAGCTGGGCTTGGTTGTCACAACGGCTGTCTTCTTTATGATGATTGGAGGAACAGAGGGTGACTGACCATCAGATCTGTTTGGACGTCCTTGGGTTGCTGGTTCATCCACACTGGTGGAAGGTTTGAGAGCTGAGGTTTCCTGTTGACAAGAGGCAGTGCTTGTTGTAGAGTCATCTTGTGATCTAATGAGAGGGACTTGACTGGTGGACTGTAACATGGAGAGGCGTTTGGCTCGAGCTGGAGTAGAAATTGATCGCTGCTGTTTCACTTTCATCAGTCGCTTGATGTGGGCCTTGGCTGGGTTTGGCTTGGTGACCTTGACCTTCTTTGCTCTGAAGCACGTGACTGGTAGAGTTGAGTCCAGGTCCTCGGTGGATCCTGTGAAATAGTTCTGTTTCTGTCTAGAGTTCAGCTCCACCCACTGGACATCACTCGTCTGCTGAACATTGGAGAAAGTCGTCACATCCACTGCTCTTCTTTTGCTCACTGCCTTGGATACTGTCTTCTGCACTCTAGAGGCAAAGTTTCTCATCTTCGTCACAAAGCCCATTCTTCTCGGTGCTGTGTCTTTGTCCTTCAGCTTGGTCTTCATTCTCCGAGGTGAAGGAACATAGCTGGCAGCTTGTCCATTTCGGCGGGCATCACTGGATGAATCCCTGAAGAGGTCTTGTTTGGCTTTCACTTTGCCAGGACTGTGTCTGTGATTGTTCATGGCATGTCCTGATTGGAGTTTGGGGGTTGACTGGTGCCGTGGCAGCTGTCTGCGGATGATCTTTCCATGGACAGGACATGGCTGTTTCCCTCTCTGTTTCCACAACCTGACTCGAGATCGAGTGAGATACCGAGCATCCTGGTGAATATTCATAAGGGTGAGAGGAGATGGACTCAGTTGCCTGGTCTGAGATCGTGTGAGATACTGAACATGCTGGGCTTTGCTGTCAAGATGTAGAGGAGTTGGACTAGATTCCAGAACCTGGCAGCGAGACAGGATGCGGGATCGTGGAACACGGTATCTTGGTCGTCTTGTTGGGATGATGAGTTTTTGCAAGTCATGGACTGGCTTGGGTTCTGGTGAGGTTGGCGGAGTCTCCTCCACAGGTAGTCGGAGAGGGGACGGACTTGAATGTCGGGTGTAGGTTGTCAGCCTCACTTTCACTGGCTCAATTGGGTGAAGGTCACAGCTTTCTAGGTCAGACTCTGCTGGTTGGAGCTGAGGAGGATTTGGTTGGTTATGATCCATCTGTAAAAGTGGAAAAACTTTAATACAAATAAATCAATTAAAATTCTCAACACAACTTAAACTTATATTTCTTAAAACCTCAAAAATTAGCAAAATTTAATAATAAGCAGGTTTTTTTTTAAATAAGCCACCTATATATATCTTGCATTGAAAATCACTCAAAAATTTAATATAAAATATATTTGATTGCAATATGAATAAGTTATGAATCCCTGAAAATTATTCATATTCTTCTAAGTTCAAGAGGCATAAATCTGTCAAAAATCATCAGGCTAGAACCAAGTTCAAACTTGATTTGCATTTTCTTATTAATCTTATATAAAATAGCAACTTTACATATGTATCACTTCAAAAGTTAAAGTGAAATTGTGAATTCCCCATTTTTTCCTAAGTTCAAGAAGCAAAATCTTAAATCATTGGACAGGAACTTAATTCTAAATTGATCTGTATTTTATTGTAAAGGGATGTTTGTGAAACACTTATACCCCTCCCTGTAGTCTCGATATCAATGAAGAAATTGAATGAAAAGTGCAAAAAATTCCAATGTTTAAAACTCTGTCAAAAATTGCTCTATCGTACCCCAAATTGAACTTCACCTAGATATTATTATGATAAATCTGTATACGAAATTTCATTTGAGTAAGTGCAACCACTGTGAACAAAACTACAGATTATTGGAACTTCAACATTGGAAGTCCAAGGGGCATCATTATTTGATCATACCAAAATTTGAACTTGATATATATATTATATATTGTTATGATAAATCTGTGAACTATGAATTTCATTCCAGTACTTGCAACCTCTATGAAGAAAATACAAGGAATCCTTGTGGACCGACCTACAGGCAGACAGAACAGCATCAAAGCAATCTTCTTTGAAGGGGGGCATAATAACTACATACTACATATGCATATGAAATATCAACTTAAAATATGCATCTCTTCAAAAGTTAGCTGAAACTGAGATTTTATATTTCATTTTTTTTTTTGCAAAGTTCAAGAGGCACCATTAAAAAATCATCAGATCAGAACCAAATTCAGACCTAACCTGTATATTCCTATGACACATCCATATAGCAAATTTGAGTTGAATATGTGTAATGGTTGTTGGATAATGAAGAGAAAGTGATTTTCCCATTTTAAGGGGCCCAACTCTGTCAAAAGCTATCGGACTGGAACCAAATTCACACTCAATCTAAATAATTATTTATAAGATACATTAATATATCAAATTTGAGTTGAATGTGTGCAACAGTTGTTGATCAGAAAGTGAATGATTATGGAATGACAAAAAGGCAGAAAGATGGAAAGGTGGAATTACATTTCATGGTGGGGCATAAAAAGATAAACGAATGGGACCAGTGGGGGGGGGGGGGGGGGGGGGGGGGGTAATTTTTATTTTATAAAAGATGCCAGATTTTTTTTTTTGATTTTAACATGTTGCTATTCTTATGCAAAAAAAATTGAAAGTGATGTTATAGCAAATAAGAGGCTGAATGGCCACCCTGGCTCCATCTTCCCGAGTCAAGGATTTCTATTCCGCTCTGCTCTACATAAACCCTTGACCGAATAGACAGAGTTTGACGTGGTTAGAAACATCGCATGCTGGTTGGTGTCATACAAGTTTGCATGATCCAATGAGAAACGTTGTCTCAATAATGATGTTAATTGTAAATTGATCAATGTTGAACCATTGTCAAATCAATCTGAGACGGAATAGTAGGTATTTGATTTATTGTTATCAGTTTTTAGTCAAAGTGAATCCATATTTTCAACGAATTTGATTTTGTTCATGGGAGCAGCCATATTGCTATGCTGTAAATATTTATAAAACATTGGCCAGATTGGCCAGAACAAGAAGTCACAAAGGTTTAAAAATGAGTACTCTCACTAGATGACGTAATCGTTAACCCACATATGATTGTGTTGTCTTTTTCGGTCAATGGTTTATGTAGAGCAGAGCGGATCAAAAACCCTTGACTTGGGAAGATGCCCTAGCTCTGAATAAACCAGCCTTACAGTATCAATATCAAAATATCTACACAACATAGTACAGTTGATCTTCCATAAAAAGCTGCCAAATTTTATCTATATACATATATTTATGGTAAATACATGTCCCAAGTCCCTTTTGTTGTTTTAGTATTTCAAAAAAATTGAACACTGAGTAAACACTATCTTTTATTTATTGTTTGATTTATAGCTGGAGAGTTAGATCTCTCTATTTTATGTGCAAACTGATTTTTTCCAAGGTAGATCATGATGTACTCAACTCAGTACTTTATGAGTTATATAACTTGAAATGTACTTTTTGGCAATATATTGGCAATATATCAATCAATTATTATTAACACATGTTGACTTTTTTTCAGGATATGAAATTTATATGCAGTACTTGCAAATACATGTATTTTACAGATACTTCCTAACAACTTTTCAGAACTATCAGTACTTTGGTTCTGTCAGCATGTCAATATTGTGTAAGTATTAAGGAATTCTGCATTGAAAAATGAAATATACAGAACTGTGTACAAAGTCAGCTGATATTCTAAACCGTAATAATTTCCAGGAAAATGCAATGAATATAAGAGTAAACAGAGTATATAGTGTTACTCAGGAGATCTGTTTATATTAAACGTATTCATACTTAGAATTAAACAAGAAAAGAGCTACAGACAAGTTGCTGTCCTTTAAAAAAGGACTACAATACGTGGACCATTTGCATGTGTTTCCAACGAAAAAGTGATTTCAAGCCTTAAGATTATCAGAGATTCCACCGACTCTAGCCCTCTGCTTTTAACCACTTTTGTATGTTGTATTACGTATACATGTATGTATAGCCCTGACTTTTTATCTCAGAATTTAAAGGATTCATACTTCTAAAATAATTATGATCTATCTATGAATGAAGTTTGCATGTATAGTATCAGGCATTCGGTGAATTCTACTATTTGCGCACACATTACGATTCGCACTACTTTGTTACAGCTTTGTGTAAATTAAAAATTTCATATTTTGATGCATTTTTCTTGAGATTTAAACTTTTATAGCGACATAATTATTCAATCATACTTAAATGCTTAAAAAAATTTAATTGGGAAGTTCTCTAGCCTCGCCTACTATAAATGTACTGTTAAGTTACATGTGTATTCGGAAAACAACAAAACATTGCAAATTATGCTATTTGATGCATAACATTAACTTATTTCATAATACTGATAGTTCATATCACATGCCAACCATTTCTTTAAAAGGAATACTTTGTTTCTGTACTGTTTACTGACCACTTTACAATTACAGCGCCTTTGAACTTATGTTTGCATATGGCACGGAATCCCGATCCCGATTCAGATAAACGTGTGCTAGCCTGGTTCCCTGAGCTACCAATTACGCACAGGAACCAGGCTAGCACATGCGCAGGCTGAATTTTCCCTATAGCATCCGGTTTAACCTCGCTTATATATTTTCTGCGTGGACCTCAGGGTCCACGCAATGACAAGAGTTAAATTTGGCCCCATAATTCGCCATTTTTTAAGTGTTTCGGGTACAATAAAATGTTAAATAATTTTTTTGAAGAGTTGATATAAAATATATTTTTCATCTATTTATTTGATTTCTTTGCACTCACTGGCAGTATATGACGTCAGAAGTGACGCCATTTCTATAATTCAATCAAAATCAGCCAAAAATTGACATTTTTCTTATCTATTTATGAATGGGAAATATAGAGCGCATGCTTGAACAAGGATAATTTTTTTGTCACTTACTAGTCTTGGCTAGATACATCTCTGATTAAAATATTTTATTTGTTCAAGAATGCACTCTGTGTTTTTGGAAGGAAAAACTGCTTGAAAACAAGCTGTTTTACGCTAAAAATGCAAAAATGGCGGGAAAAGGTTGTCTTTACAATGTCATATTTCTAAATTGTGGGCACTTGAACCAAAATGAATATTATGTAAACACATCACATAGTAAAATAATGATGTTCATTTTAGGGGGCAATTTTAGGCCCTTATCATATATAGTCCTTTGAATAAAAAAATCCAGTGACTGATTTTCTGTTATAGGAAATTATATATTCCTATTAAACTTTTTTTGAGTATAATTACAAAGCTGAAGGAAGCCATAACATGGCATGCCTAATAAATGTGCTTAACTGGGTTACATGCGGCATAATTAGCTGATCTATAGATGTTTTACATCCTCTTTCAAAAACATGTAGAGTATAGAGGCCATCCTTAAAAAAATGTTTGCTTGGAATTGTATCTTGTATCTTATCCAAGTAGGGAGGAAGGAAATTTATTTTATTTTTCAAACTAAAAGTTTAACTAATTTAAAATTGAAAAAAAAATTCAATAAATAGTGGAAATTTAATGCTTATCTTTTCTTGCCCTTTTTTCTTCAATAGAAAAAATCTTTATTTTTGTTTGCTCTGTGTGGGTATTTCAAAGAGGCAGGGCAATTCCAACAAATAAATCTTATTTGGCCTTATTACATTTGCATTAGTTATGTTGTGGAATAAATTTTCTGATATTTCCCGATACATTTAATGCATTTTCTGGTAAAATGACATTGAAAACATACGAGGATTGTTAAAAAATTTTGCAGACAAGTTTGATTAAGAGCGGACTATTCGCATAATATCAGCTTTTCAGATTTAAACTTGACATTAATTTTTTTTAAATATGTAAAGATTTAGTTTTTTTAAATGCATCATAAAAAATGTACGGATTGATTATGGTTTAATGATAAGATATGCTTCACATAGCATGAAGGTAATTTATTTGTTATATTCCGTACTCATTTTTTCTTATTAAAATATGTACCATAAAAATGCACAATATTTTATAACACTTTACAATAACTTATTAAAGTCAGTTTGTGAAAGTTTCAATTTGAAGAATTTTTTTACTGTTTTATCATCAAATATGGACAGCCAAAATTGAGTCAAAAATAGTAACATTAATCTTGAAACACCGGACCATCATTAAATATTGTGTGCAAGCAGAACATCTACCATGGAGACCTAAAGGTCCGTAGATGCTACCGGAAATGGCCCACATGTGTCCATTTTTTATAAAAGGTTTTCAGAGGTTAAAAGATGGAAACACTGATATCTTGAGTACCCATCCCATACAACCTGGATCTTGCACTTTAATATGAAGTTTGCTTTATTTTCTTATCCAAAGCGTGTGAACAGACTTTGGGCCTAGATGATCCAAGATATGCCACAAAAGACATTAATTTATTGTAACAAATACTTGAAAAATAACGGTATGAAAAGGCATTTTATAAATGGGTTTAATGACATGAAAAGTGTGTGGAACTGAAAGATGTTTACTTTGAAAAAGAATGACACGTCTGACTTCCAGTTGTTTAACATCACCTGATGTCATGGAAAAATGAAATGGTGCTCCGTAATTCTAATTCACAAAAAGTAAAACTTGGTGTATATTTAAAAAAATATAAAAAATCATATCATGTTTTGCACACTTTTTTTAGTCATTTAATAAAACATATGCAATCCTACATAGAACCTAGTAATTTTTCCATAAATTACTTTGTCCGCAAACTGACAACCCTCCGCTCGTGATTGACAATGTGTGAATTTTAACCAACATGTATGTTTTAATTTTATCAACTCACAATTTAGGCTCAAGAGTTGGATATAAATTATTTAAGGACGCTAGGTGGTCCACATATTAACCATCAGATCCATTTTTTTATAGATATGATGCCTTAAGTATTCCTTAACAAAGAAAAAGTCCATATTTTTTATATTGGGCAAATTTGGGCAAGTTCCTATATTCTTTATATAAAGCTATTCTTTGAAAAGATCAATACAGTCTGAAAAAGGCCACAACTATTGAGTTCTCCTAACATCAGAAATCATAAGAAATCCTATAAATGCCCACAAAAAAATTATGGTTTAGCACCTTTTCTTATTATTTTGCAAACAGCCGTCTTTGAACTGTTTGTTCTTTTTGCAAAAAATAGATACTGAGATACCAGTCGAAATAGGATTTACCAAACCTAGATACTGATTTTGTGTCATAACTAATAATTTGCCATAAATTCAGGTAACCTGCATGAGAGATGAAAAAGAGAACTCTGTTAAGCAAGTTGATATTCTGAACCGTAATTACTTTCAGCAAAATGAAATGAATATAAGTGCAAACAGAGTGTAGTTTTACTGAAGAGATTTGTTTATATTAAATAATAAAGAATTATATACAAGAAATTTGAAGAAGAAAAATCCAGCACTCTAGATGCAACTTGACAACATTGGGCCCGGCTTAAATAGGGGACAATAGAATGAAAAGAAATAGAATGTTGCTTTGACCTTGACACATCATTTTCTAGCTGGCTTTGAACTTCAAATTCAATCTCATTACCCCTTGCATACAGGCATTTTTATTCAATCAAGATTAATCAAATTGGAAATAATTTATGGTCTAAAAACGATTATAAAGAGATCCACTACGACCTTCATGTTGACTTGGTTCAAAGTCACTGCAAACCATTAACCTCTAAGCTCTAAGTATAAGCCAAATAGGTCTTGTTATTTTTGTATGGTCTGATATGACCTTGCCACTTGACCTACAAACATCATTCAAAGTCACTGCACACCCTTCACCCAAATGCACTCTATAGTTGAAGTATAAGCCAGATAGGCACAAAGGGAGAGATGATATACTTCCGACAAACAATCTCACATGGACAGACAGACAGACAGACAGACACAGGACAGACTGATTGCTATAGTAGAACAGGGCCCTAATATTGATTGATTTTCGTTATAAGAAATTATAATGAAGTTCCTAACTGACTATTTTTTTGTAAAATTACAATCCTAAGGGAAGTCATTACTTGGCATGCCTAATTAATGAGCTTAATTGGGTAACTTACACCATTGTTAGCTGATATATAGCTGTAACGGTTATACTTCCTCTTACAAAACATGTAATATATACTTCAATTTATTACATTAACATTACATTAGTTATGTTGTGGATTTCACCCTTGTAATACTAAAACAGTTTTTGATATTTTACTTTGATAAGGTAAGTCACAATACATTTTATCTATACTACTATATTAATATAATAGACTTGAATTTTTGGGCCTTAATACCGATAAATTGGAAGAGTACTGTCTTTTGTTTTATATATTTCATACATCATCAGTACTTATATTACCGATTTTTAAAAAAAATTTCTCAATCAAAATTTGCTAAGTAAATATCAACGAAAGTTCCTTTATAAAATCCGGAAATCATTAGGATTTTTTGGATTTGGATGCGCATTACATTCATACTAAACTCTCACAGAAATGATATTACAAATGCGTGTAAATTTTCATTGAAAATTTGTCATATATTCTGTTCATCAAAGGAAATACGGGAGATAAGTCTAACTCGGTGCATTTAATATGAAAAAACACAGGAGTTCGGAATGTCAACATGGTATGTAAATTCAAAGTGAGTAAAAAACGGTGGTGAAAAGTTGTTAAATTCTTTATTAATATAAATTAAATTAAAGGTATTTACAGTCTCAAAATGCTTTGTTATAAATAATTTTTCAATGCTGCTTCATTAATTTCTCCAAAAATTGTTTTGGAGCAATTCTGTAATTTTTTGCTACATTACAGGTATATAGGAGGCATTTTAACTGTTGTGAAGGCCTGTCCCAAGACACAGTTAGATTATTCTAAATAAGCAGAGTGTAGTGAAATTAATAGCATTATGTAGGCTTAAAGCTTGGTTATGTAAATGTAAACATTACGATGTGTTGCTGTTTCTTTTTCGTAAATGTCTGAAATAATATGCAATGTCAACCTGTGCACGCACGGGTCAAAGTCTAGGTGCATTGATATGACATTAGAATATTTTGCACCTTGATGAATTTAAAAAGCGATTTACTGATTTAAATGGGTTTAAAACATACATATATTATAAAAAGAATATCTCCCTATAATTACTGGATTAATATGTATGAATTTTAGCCAACTTGTGTGTTTGTTATCCATTCACAATTTCATTTGAGGAGGCTGGGTGTTCAACAAATAAACCACCGTATCCATTTTAAAATTTTTTTATATGATGCCTTTAGCTTTAATGACATCACTGTACCACGTGACACGCTATCTAATTAACGAGTTTTTACCCGATCGGGACTATAATTTAAATTGATATTATGGCTAATTACAGCTTTTCTACCGTTAACAATTTGTTAGAAGTAATTTATTTATTAGATACACAAAGAAGCCAAAAAATGTAAAATGTCCCATACTTTAGAAACATGCAATATATCCTTTAAGCAAAGAATGTTTTGTGTTTAAAATTTGGGCATTTTCCTACATTCTTATACAGAGCTCTTCTATTAAAGGAGATCAATACAGTCCTAAAAAAAGACTGTGACTATTGAGCCCTCTTAATATTAGAAATCATAAGAGATCCTATATATGGTAATTATCTTTAAAAACTTTTATACAATACATCTTAGAGGCATTGGACCTATTGGGATTATGTATCTACCTTGGCCAATCAACATAAAATTACATCAGGTCAAAGGTCAAGTTCAAAAATCTGTACAATAATAATTTTTCATATCTCTTTTGTCTAGAGTGGTATAGGAAAACTTTTCCATGGATGTAGTAGGACTTCTTACGACATTTAAAAATAGAGCCCTTCAGCATCTATACTGATATTGTTATAGAGCTATTGCCCCTATTGTATGAAATGTTTGTCATCGCTACTCCTCTTAAACTGTTAGAGATTAAAAGCTTTCAATTTAAAAGGATCTGATGCAGGTGCTGTCTCTGTAAGACCATACATCATTGAGACAATAGACCAGATGAAAATAAAAATTTTACCTTGGCCAATCAATAACATTGTTTTTTTTAAATAATTCAAACTCTATATTGTCTAGGTATGCTATTTTTAGAGCTGTTCTCTATTTTCTTTGCTGTCATTATTTTGCAGCAACTTTGACAGTTTGACACTGAATAGATATATATACTTATAATTACAATATACACAGAATTTGGATTAATGTAATCCCATATTGGAATTGAGTTTTGTCCTTGGATACTGAACATTTTACAAGGAATTTATCTGAAATTGATAACAACAGATGTGGGAATATTTGTTGTAATGGTATATAACAAATTTCAAAATACCGGTAGAGCCTTCAATAGCTTGCTAAATAGAGCATTCAATTTGGTAAGTTAACTACTAACCAAGTGATACATATGCAGATATCTTAACAAAAGGCTCTTTTTTCATTTGACCTTTTTTCGATATGGTACTGTTGCCAATTATTGTAAATATTGAAGAGTTATGGACCGGTTCAGAGAAACTTTCTAATTACAGTTAAACTTGATTAAGTACAGAATCAGGATATAGTTACAAATTCCCTTCAAAATTCTTTACAAATATAAAAGAAAGTTTATAAAACAGTGTTATAAAACCTGTTTCACAATTATAACTCTAGTCTATAAACTATATTATTTTGTTATTTTTTCAATCGTACATTGTAATTACTCTCATCCCAGTCAAGATCTAAAAGTGTATAAACAGCCTAGGTGTTTTAGATGCTGAATTTGAACCATTTTGACATAAACTAGAACGTTTACTACATTTTGAATCTTGTCCTGGTGATTTTATGTGATATATTTTACAGTCATGTTCAAAACACAGCATTGTTCAAAACAAAATTACAATTTGCTCATTTGATGTAACTTTTTATTCAGTTTGCTTTATGCTCATCTGTAGTAAGAAAATAAGACTTCATGCATATTCATTACATGAAAATAGAAGCCTTTGAAAAGAAAAAAAAATAGGAATTTCTACAAAAACTGAAATACAGCTAAATTGGATAATTTTAATCATGAGACTAAGCACTAACTTTGCCAAATGTTTTTCTTTTCTGAATCTCAATATACCTACTAAGTACGTCTTCATAAATTTGGTAAAGGTTTCTTAAAAAGGAGATTATTTGATTAGATTTTAAGAATTTGAATAATTTGCATTATTTACTGCATATACACAAGATTTATTCCTCCTCCCTATCATGAATCCTGTTAAATGTTCATAACAAACAAGAGCAGAACTTGAAAAATGTTCATGCATGTGATTAATAAAATGGGTTTTAGTGGCTTTTAAAAATAGAAAATGCACATGTTCATTATAATAATGTAAGAAGAGCAGATGCAAAAAATGCAAAAAAAAAAAATCTGTTTAAGGGCAATAACTCTGCTGAATGTTTGACTCAACCTAATTACATGAATAGTTTGTATACAAACTTGATCTGGTCGTAGTATATAAGACTTTTTAAGAATTGTTTTTACTATTCATCCAAAAGGGACTTGTTGTTCTCTCTGACATTAAAACCACTAACCCAGGGATTGTGAATTTTACAATTTTCGTAGAGTCATTCTACCTAGCTCATCATAACATGAGCCTTAAATGTCTGATACATACCAAGTAGGACAGAGAAGAATATTATTTTGGTACCATTTTTAAAATGTGTACCCAAAATTGAAATCACTGGTCCTGGTGTTAGAGGTCAGAGATTATATTCAGTTTAATACAGAAGCTAAACACCAAATTTGGCTAAAGTTGCATGGCCATGTGGTTTCTGAAACTTGTTCACAAGTTTGCCAATTACTAGTAAAGACACATCTTTAAGTTTGCATTCTAGAACCGCAAAACAATATATAATGAAATGACTCAAGTCCTGATGATAAATATCATTGACCATATTCCCAGTCCTTGATCAACCACCCTGAAGGAGTTTTAAAAGTTGACAAAAACTGTATGTCTTCCATTATATTTAAATTTTCAACTGTCTTTGTCTGTGATAACATTAAGAATCAATTTTAACCCTTAAACCTAATAACTTCATAAAACATGAGTGACGCAAAATGGGCGTGTCTTATAGCATAACCGGAAAACGGTATTGGCTGCGCCACTAGTAATACATAGCATGTGATACATAAGAAAAATAGGGGTTTTAAAATAATGTTATTTTAAAGTGTACAAATTGGAAGTTATATAATTTCGTGACCATTTAGATTTGACCCCGCCCTGATCGAAAAAACAAAACTTTGTTATTACAGTACAAAATCATGAGGTAAATAATGTATTATTTACAGAGCCTGTACCAAACACCCTTATCATATGATATTCAAAACTTTATAACACTATGAGCTTACTACACCCTTCCCTTTACTTTAATAACCACTTTTTTAAAAATAAATTTACAAATATTCACATATAGTACTCCATTCAATCCGATGGCTGAATGACGAAATCGTACACGTTCTATATGTTTAAATTATTAACCAGTTATTTTATACTCTTTTTTGATTAAGTAGGTATGGGATACCTGTATGTGGATAAAAAAAACCCACATTATTCAAAATAACGTTTTAGAATTTTAAAATTTCACAATACATAGTATTTAATCCAAAAAATTTTGCAAGGGTAAAAATTTTATAACCCCAAGTGGGTTTCGAACTCATGACTTACAGACTGGTAGTCAAACCAGTTGTGCTGAACAGTAAGGTAACAATTTTTGGAACAGACAAGATTTATAAAGGACTATATATGATATGGGCCTAAAATGGCCCCCTTAAATGAACATCATCACTTTACTGTAAATCTTTGATTTTTTAGTTCAGATATATATGTGATGTGTTTACATAATTAGGTCTTTCCACCTTTCAGGTGAAAGACCTCTTGTTTTCTTTATGTTTTTTATTCCTCTTCTTCTTTTTTTCTATTTAGCTCGGGGTGACTTTTTTATTATTAGAGTTATCCAAATAATTTAAACTTTAGGTAATTGCTCATTAAAAGTTATGGTACCAATTGACCCTGTGTCAAAGAACTCCCAGAACTTACAGAGTTATTGCCCTTTGAGAAGGAAATGCTTGTTATCGCTACTCCGAGATAGAGTTTTGGAACTTTTACCAATGTCTTCATTACACTTAGAGGGTTCTTCAATCTATTCATACCAAACGGATTCGAGGCTCCCGTGTAGTAGTTATTGCCCCTGAAAGTATTTAAATTTCCATAAAATCACTTCCAACTTTTTTATTATTTATCATAGAGACTTCGGACCACTTGGGATGGAAGCGTCTACCTTGGCCGAACAAAATGACATAAAGGTCAAAGGTCAAGGTCATTTGAGAAGCTGTTAATTAACGAGTTTTTATATCTCTTTTGTTTAGGGTGGTAGAGAAAAACATTTTTATGGATGTAGTAGGACATCTTAAGACATTTTAAAATATAGCCCCTTGGCTCATACCTTTGAATAATTACAGAGTTATAGCCCCTATTGTACGAAATGCTTGTTATCGCTACTTCTCTGAAACCATAAGAGATAAGACTTGGAACTTTTACCAATGTATTCAGTACACTTGGAGGGTTCTTCAATCTATTCATACCGAAAGGATCTGAGGCCCTCTTCTAGTAGTTATTCCCCCTGAAAGTTTTTAATTTTCTATAAAATCATTTCCAACTTTTTTATTATATGTCGTACAGACTTCGGACCACTTGGAATAGAAGCGTCTACCTTGGCCAAACAAAATGACATAAAGGTCAAAGGTCAACGTCATTTATAAGTCTTTTAATTAATGAATTTTCATATCATTTGAAATACAGAATTATAGTAAGGGTTTCAATAGCTTGCTGGATTGCGCAATAAGGTATTCAATTGGGTCAGCCAGGTATCACATCAAGTCCTGTGGTTACTCAAGTGGAACTTGTTATTCATTTCGTACAAAGACAGCTAGCCTGTAGAACACTCTCTTCTATTGTTAGCTTTACTGTTTATACGATTGTGTAAAGAATATTCACTTGGCTCAGTTTTGTTCATAGTAAGTGGAAAAAAATTCAGAAAAGTAATTAGATAAATCTTTACCGATATATACAACATGGAATTTTAAAAGAAATGGCTTGATAATAATAAAAATAAAAATTCTCTTTTTAATAAAACCATTTATCAATTAATGGCCTTGTGGTTTTCCCATTTTATAGTACAACATATATCATAGGTATAGTAATGTTTTGTATATCTTATTGAGCAATCTAGCAATTCATTAAAATATTAGGTGGAAAGACCTCTAATTGTTCTGGAACAATTAGCCTACTAGTATTCATTTTGATTCAAGTGCCCACAATATAGAAATATGACATCGTAACCTTTTCCCGCCATTTTTGCATTTTTAGCTTAAAACAGCTTCTTTTCAAGCAGTTTTTCTTTCAGAAAACATAGAGCGCATGTTTGAACAAACAAAATATTTTAATCAGAGATGTATCTAACCAAGACTAATAAGTGACAAAAAAATATATCTTGTTCAAGCATGCGCTCTATGTTTCCCATTCGTAAAAAGATAAGAAAAATATCAATTTTTGACTGATTTTGAATGGATTCTAAAAATAGCGTCACTTCTGACATCATAAACTGCCGGTGAGTGCAAATAAATTAAATAACAATATTAAAAATATATTCTACATCAACTCTTCTAAAAAATAAGTTAACTTTTTACTGTACCCGAAACACTTAAAAAATGGCAAATTATGGGGGCCAAATTTAACTCCTATCATATATTGTTCTTTTTCATTGTGCATTTCAATCTGAAATACATCACAATATGGGGGTATCCCATTCCATCTCAAAGACTTCGTAACATTTTAAATCTACATGAATGTATTTCCATTATATCAATAATCAAACTTTGAATTTTACAATCATTTTAGAAATTCAGAAAAGATTGAATTGAAACTGTCATTTTTACCCTGACTTTTAAAAAAAAAAACCAACAAGACACAAGACAAAGAAATTATTAAATATCAAGTCAGATGAATTTACAATAACATTCATTTCAATTCTACACATCCAGTTTTTTTTCTGTTTTAACACTTTTTAAAAAATGGAGCATCAGGTATTACTCAACAAGCAGATTTCTCTTTACCTCAAAAACTTTTCTATATGTGTATACTCTGATTACAAATCCATGAATACTTGTTATAAACTTTTGAAGATGCAACACTGTTAACATTTTCTTAATCACCCTTAATTAATACACTACTAAGTAAAACAAGTAGTTAACTCTAACCTTCTTTGTAAATAACTTTTGGAAGATTCAATTTCTTTTTTAAATTATAAAATAATATACATGATTTAAAAAATCCAACTATTTTTAAAAAACCTTTTTAAAAACCTAAAAGACCTCTTTATTACAAAAATAAATTAGATTCATTAAGAACTTATGTTTTGAACAATTAGTTATTTGACTATCTTCTTATCTAAATAATAATGATATGTTATTATATTTAATTTATCGGTGTCTTCCCACTTAGCCAACATTTTGAAAAAATACAGGTAAAATACAGGTAGATCTGTGTTGGCTAAGTGGGAATGGGGTGCAGGTAGAGAACAAAAGAATTTAATTACAGGTAAGCTATAGTCTGTTTTCGAATACGGGAGAACAGATATGAATTAAGCTTTGACACAGTACTTTATTTGATTTAAATAAATAAGAGGAAAATGTAATTTTAAATTTAAATTTACTTATGACTCAAAATTTATATTAGTTGACTTTAAATAAGCCTTGAAATATGTAAAAAAAAAAAAAGATGGGTCATTTGTTATTTCCTTCAATTTTATGTAGTTTCTATAGTTATAGATTTATTCATGACTTAGAATTTGTATTAGTTGACTATAAATAAGCTATATATGTTATTTCCTTCAATTTTATATAGTTTCTATAGTTATATTACAAATATTTCCAATCAACACAATATGAAAATAACAAAACATAATAACGCTTGAGTAAATTGCTTTATATGTTTTGATGTTGTATACTTCACATTTAACAAGATCAGTTGTATGATGATGAATAAATACATTAAGAATAGACAACGTAACATCTACACTATTCCCGCACAGAATATTCGCAACATTTTCACTTTTCACATTTTTTAAGATCAACTGTATGATGATGATTAATTTCTTAAATCCAGCATGAAGAAGATAGAATCCTCCTCTGCCGTTCTCTAAAAAGTTGACTTGCACCTGAAGATTGGCCATTTTGATTTGATTTGATTTTCTTAATATACAACTACATTAATAGTTCATTAAACAATTAAGATCTCATAATTTTCAGGCTTTTGATTTTGTAAACTAATGACCATAATTATGCTTATCTATCTAGTCTATATTCTTATAAACTGCTGATCAATCTCATTTATGTAATTATACCTCTAATTAAAACATTTTATAATCATTTATTTTAATGTTTTGATAATGCATGTACCGCTATTAGTTTATACATATAAAAGTTTTTAAAAAAATATGCAATTATCTTGCAGAAAATTGATGATTTTCATTTTTGTTTTTACAAATATTCTATGGTTATTTTTATTTATTTATTCTGATTAGAGGCAAAATTAATGCTCTTTGAATAAACATTTAAAGAAGACTTATGTTTCGATAAATATTAAAAATACATATATTGCCGATTATTCTCGAAATAAATTTATGCATTGTAGTTTATCTTTTTAAAATGCAATCATTTTTTTTTCCCCATCAAACTATTCTCAGGTAATTGATAACAAATACATTTACATGTGAAAACAGACTATAGCGTCCTGATCACTCAGGTGTGAAAATCAAAATGTTGGCCAAGTGGGAATTGAGAATTTCAGAATGTTGGCTAAGTGGGAATAAACCAATTTATCATTTAATATTTATCATTCCTTTATTTTAACATTTAAATTAATTTCGGTATCATCATATCTTATTATATATTTCATTAGCATTTGTGTCATTTTTGTTTAACACATTGTTCCTTCATCAGTATTAAAAATCATAAAATGCCCTCTTATCAATCAAATTTTGAAATAAAACTCACTATACAGAGAATTTTGGTCAAATTGAAGTTTTTGTCTAAATAATATTTATAAAACTTTTAAGTGCCAATTCCTTAGAGATGGTGGGGGTTGGGGTGGGGGCTAAGGTGTAACAGGTAGGTACTCACCATCTGTTGACAGGTGTTGACTTCTGACAGGTAGGCAGGTAAACACAGGTAAGTGTGCCACTGCTGGACCATCACCAGTTTATATAGAAAATGTAGTGACCAATCACAGTCCAGATCTGTCAATTAACTGACCAATCAAATTAAACATGGCTGCATCAGAAAATGAACAAAAAATCCAGTATTATTGAATAAATTTTAGAAAATAAATAAGAAAAAAAAAGTTTTTTTGAAAATGTGAAAATCTGTCAAATAAAATCAAAGCATAGGAAAATACCACACCCCCCAAAAAAATAAATGAATAAAAATTAAATATATAAGATAAAAAAAAAACTTCCCCTCTTTCACCTCACACATTAGTTTTATATTGACAATGACAAAAAAATTCACTGCTTACCTGCTGTAAAAAACAATTTTTGCAATTAAA
Source organism: Magallana gigas (assembly GCF_963853765.1). Taxonomy (NCBI): domain Eukaryota; kingdom Metazoa; phylum Mollusca; class Bivalvia; order Ostreida; family Ostreidae; genus Magallana; species Magallana gigas. Next base: position 4,510,202 of record NC_088859.1, read on the forward strand.
TTAAAGAAGGTACAGTTTCTTTCAATATTTGACCTAAAATTCAAAAGTCGTTTAAATCTCATGAAAATACACATATAACATCTTAAATATGTGTTTATATAAAGTACCATTAATTTATGCAAATTTATTGTGTTTCAAAACATGATTATGACATTCTGGAATATTTCTAAGATTAAGTAAAAAATGATGAAAAATGGCACATTTTATCGTAGTTTTTTGAAGAGGAAAATGTGTCCACAACGAAATTAATGTATTTTATGTGATATCACATGATATAAAGTTATAATGTGGTGACAGCTACGGACATAGTTTTCAATTCAAAAACACTGGAGAATTGGTATCTTTAGCTCAATTTTATGAAAATTACAGAAATGCACTGTTAATGGTGTCACAATTACCCATGTAAAAGTTAAATCAGGTAACTCTTTATAGATTCTTAGTTTATGGGTATTGTTGTGTAAATAAATGGTACACTTCAATTGTTTGTGGCATCTCTAATAATCACTCTAAAACAACACAAAATATGACTGAAACTGTACGGAACAAATTAAAACTAACAATTCATCAACTACACACTAAACTTAAACTGTAATGCCACTTCTTATAAGCCCTTGTGCTTTTATGAACATGCTTTAAAACACAATAATTGTATTTTTGTAAAAATATTATTATATAGAATAAATGTATGAGCCAACCTCATAGTTATCTTAGGCCGCTCAAACTGCGTAAAATTACAACATGTTTTATCTTTTTAAAATCAAAACTGCTATTGTTACTTTGTGTACATTTTAATAATGTTGAAATTGAATGATTTATTTGCTAAATATGTTCTGCTCATACATATACTGGTACATGATAATATTTATTTAACTGGGCCATTTATACACCCGAGGTATAGATAAAGGTATCCTTATTTATTTCCATTGGACATTGTGCTTTTTTTATACATATATTTAAAAAATTCTCCTGTTTTGTAACATAGTTGAATTTATTGATCTATGAAAGCCTTGTTATAAAAAATCAGTAATAAAACATTATCTTTATCAAAACTCTAAAAGATATGTTCTGATAAAGTTCTAGTATTTTATATTGTTTATAGTCTCTGTCTATCCTATATAAAAGTGATATGATACATAAATATAAGTCTATAGGTATAATGAATATTGTTTTTTATGTAATCCAGACCTTTCGATAAATTCAATGGGAGTTCAGATAAAAATAATTTTTTCATATACTAGATATGGAAATCGTATTTAAAATATACAACAGTTTTGTATTCTGGGTGAGTTATTGTTTCTTTTAAATAAAAAAAATAATAGTAAAATGGTTTATTTCTTGAAATATGTTCTGTTCATGTATCCTGATAGCTGTTTATTTCTTTTGAAGTTGTGTTGAATTCATGCCCCCAGGGGGAAGCATGTACACCAGGTGTGTATAGGTGATGGATATAGGGCTACCTCTGAGGTAGCAAGTTTACCTGCGATATACCTGGAGGTCAGGAGTTTATAGGAGGTGGGTATACAGAGCCCCCTCTTGCAGTAGCTAGTATACCTGTAGACAGGTGTGAATCTCAGGTAGATATACAGAGTCCCCCCTCTATTCACACATCAAAGAGGACCCAGTGTATCTCTACAGAGTCCTACTGGACAAGGTACATCTCTGTCTCATCCCTCCCTCTGACATCAAAAGAGCTGCACTACCTGAGAGGGGGCTACTACACAGACCGTGTACCCCCATTAAACAAGGGAGAGGATGGTCATCGAGACAGGGTGTCTACTGACCCACAGAACCAGCTACTGTACACCTCTCCCCACCCATACACACGACACAACTTCAAAGGGTGACAAATTTACAGAAAATCAGAATTATGCTGGATACAACAAATCAATCTAATTATAATTCTAGCACTCTTCTTACACATCTTCCGAATATAAGAAACTGATTATTACTCATTTAAAGAAATACAAAAACAATTTAAAATGATATTTGTTCCTCCAATCTCCTTGTAGCTCATTAAGATACAAGTAATAGTTATGAATAACTGTAAAAAAACAACAACAAAAAAACTCCTTTTTTTCACATGATAAACCGATTGATAGGTCTTGTGTAAATAGCTTATAATATTACAGTAGGTTTTTAAAAAATATTTTCAATGACAGATCGAATTGACTAATTCTTTCTTTGATCAGTATTTATGGGATTTCTGATTGAAGAAAAAATATAGTACCTCAATCCTTTTATTAAAAATAAAATTCAATCATTTCATCATTTGACTTAATTTCATTATGAGGGTTTAGGTTACATTCATAATTATCATTATCTTAGCAAGTTTTAAGCAAAAAAACAAAATGAAACAAAAAATACCCCGAATAACAGAATCATTTTATTAAGGTGGCTTGGTGGTTGACAAATTAATAATAAGATCTGCCTTAAACTTTAACATGATATTTTTGGCCTCAAACTAACAATAAGTCAAGAAAAAATCCTAACATTTTAGCTCTAAAATTTTGACAATTTACTATTATCTCTTCTTACATAGAGCTCTTCTTCATAAGAAATTGAGGTGGAATAACACACCTGGAAAAAGTCACTCAACAGCAAATTTTTTTTATAATGAAAGATATAATGATAAATAAACTCTAAATGTCAAATAAGCGAAAATTTGCAGTTTGGGGATAAAAAAATGAATATCTAAAATAATTAATTCAGTTAGTAACAACAAAAGCCCCTGCGGGATTCGAACTCAGGATGAACGGATCACAAGTCTGACACATTATCCACTCAGCTATGGAGTAAGTTACATGTTTTAGTTCATAAAATCCTTTTAATTAAACGAAATATCGTTTCGATCAGCGGTCAGCCATTTTGTGATAATGTGTTACTCCACCTTAAATATATTTAGTCTAAACAATGGACATGACCATCCAGCCCTAATAAGCAATATTCAGAATGATTTCAAAATAATAAAGATTTTCTTCATTTTTCTTTACACTAAACAAAGATACTAGTTGCTTAGAAAAAACATCTTTTTCTTTGTAATGTAAAACTGAAGCTCTTATTGATCTGCTTTACTATTGGCAAACACATATGACCTCAATACTTATGTGTAAAAATGCAATTAACTCTTTATCATTATAAACTATGTCTGAGTTGATTTTAACTCGATCAAGTTCTTAAACTTGGGACATCCAAGTATGTCTCACAATTTGTTCATTATCTGTTTTCTAAGTTTATGTACAATGAATCTAAAGTGTTGATCAATTTATGCATCTTATTATTGTAAATAATGTGGTTTTATTTCTGTTTGTGGCTAAACCTTCATCTTGCACACTTCATAATCTGATATTTCAAATAACATGATAAATATGACATCTTTCATTTCATTTCTTTAAAAACCCATTTCCTTCTTGGTAAATAACTATTGTTAAGAACAGATTGCACGTTTCATGGGATCACTTAGAATAGTCTTGTTTCCACAGGTACTCCTGTTGATACTGGTTGCCTTGGTAACAGTTTTTGGAGCAGGTATACACACAGAGGGTCCCCCAGTCAATGCTGGCGCCGACCTGGTCTACCCCCAGGTGACTCAGTAGCTGGGGCATCACCTACAGACACACACACAATAACCTACTCTCAGATGCATGGCAGCGTATATACAATTAACACATTTATAGTACTTAATGATTCATAGTTAATGTTTTTTTTTGAAATTTCACAGTTTAAAATGCTTAACTAAAGTATTTCCAATTGTCAGTGTCAGATATCAAGATTTACCACTCAGTAAAAATGTACAGAGCACACATTTCTTTGTTATGTAAAATGTGCAACCCATCTAGGTTTCAATTTCCTATTGATTGGAGCAGGGTCACCTTGACACACACTGTTAACATCTTCTGAGGCCTGTTCAGCAGAGCAGGGCTGCGTTTAAGATTGTAGCTGCTATGCAGGGCTACATAGTTGAACGGTAACCTAGCCTAGCCGCTACATAGATATTTATAGCCTAAATATTTTATGCTAAGCATCAAATTCAAGATGGCCATCTTAGTAACCACTTTGTAACAAACATGAAATCTATTTATTTAGTGATATTTTGATCATCCCTTAAGTTATAATGAATTTTTACATGTATATTTCCGCTTGAAATTAACAAATTTTGTCAAACTAATTAGTCTTTAGTTGAATATTTCCACTTCAAATCTGAGACCTAGCAGCTAACCTAGCAGTCCGTTCAATAGACCTAGATATTTACAACCTAGCAGCTAGGCTAGCTGCTATAATCTTGAATGCAGCCCAGGTGCTCACCAGAATTCCCTCTATGCATATTACATAAATTTTGGGAAGCTCTCATGAGAATCGATTTGTCTGCTAAACAGGCCTCTGCAAATCTTCATGTGCAGAATACAGATTTTTTAAAATGAAATCTTCTCACTTTGATATAATTGTAATAGTTTTCAGTGTCTGTAGAACATACAAATATCATCTTGGTACTGTATATTTTGTCCACCTGGACATCAAATCAAACTGATAATTCCATTCTGTATACAATGCCATATGTCTTTACAGTTTATTAGAAATGGTGAGACTATAACATAATCATTTGATGTAGAATATATACATGCATGTATATTGATTAACATTAAGTCTTGACACATTTTTTTTTAAATTTCTGATTCTGTTTGACTTATAATATGACCTGTATTGATAGAAAATTCAAGTTGTTCGTAAGAATTGTTTCAGTCTATGAGACCAACCTGAAACTCAAACTGTCGTTTGGCTCCACAGGTGCATTGTGGGATATTGTCTGGTTTGTTGTCATTGGCTACCAACAAAGGACTGCCTTCACGGTCATATCGCAAAACCTAGGTGGAATAATTACAAGTCATTTAACATATCGTTTGGACTATTTTATCACATGCAATATTGCAAGTTCTCATTCACTTTTTTCTGACAAACTTAATTAATACCTTCAAAATATATGCAAATTTAAACAAATTTCTGTGGAATTATGAACAGAAGTGGTGGCTCATTATTTGTGGATTTTGTTGGTATTTCTAACCCACGTACGATTTAACATCCCCACTGAATTTTGAAACAGTTTTATTTACCATATTCATTTTGTAAAAATGCATCCCAATCTAGCAGCAGAACTGTAGCTCCACGGGATAATCAGGTTGACAGACCTTAGAACTATAGGTCCATCAATATAAATAACTGTATGGCACGCAACTTTTTGTGCGCAATAAATATACATGTTTTTATATGATTGAACCTGAAGCTCCACGGTCTGTCAACCTGAATTTCATGTGGAGCTTCAGTTCTGCAGCTAAACACCAACCCTTTCAAAAACTGATAATCCACAAAAAATTGGCCCCCACAAAATTGAATGATATTCCACAGTCAAATCTAATTGATTACAATTCATGTATTTCCTGGAGGAGAGTTTGGTAAACCAAACATCCAAAGATGTTAGAATTAGACTTAAAGCTGAACACCGCTGGCAAATAAGAACCATCACACATGTATATAAACCCTTCAAATCTGCTTGCACACCCGAAACTTGTGGCCTACATGTACCGTAGTACCGTATTCCTTTTATGATCTTTGGATTTTGTGCATTTCTCAATTTTTGTGCACATTCTGTTTGTAAATAATGCATTGACCTGCTTATTTGATGTAAGTGATCTACTGTCCTGGAAAATGTACTGAAAATTTGTCAAATTCATAATTTCATAGCCACTAAACACTGAACATTACGACCTCATTAGGATTGAAGCCTTCATTACAATAATGTAATGCATGCATGTACTACCTGATCGGGAGCGTGCTCGACCCGCTTCCTGAACTTGCTAAAGGTCCTGTCCTCTGATTGGTTGGACATTTTCTCCAGCTCCTCCGGAGTACAGTCCTGTAACAGTGAACTCGCCTTGTCCGATGTCAGAAACGAACTCAGCTCTTCTTTCTTCTCAGACTCTGACTTTTCTTCCTTCTTCTGAAACTCTTCTTCTTCAATCAGTAGTTCATACTCTGGAAAGAGAACCTGTGATCTCTTCGTAGATCCGTCCTCTACAATGTACAGTAAAAACATACATCAATATCAAATAAATTTTATATAAATTAAAATAATTCTATGTTTTTAGCCAACTTTGAAGATTAATAATAAAATTGCAAGAGCAATATGATAGGTTCAAAATGCAAATTCGAAAAATTCAGAAATATGTACGATAGAAAATAACAAAAAAACTTTGATTATCAAAATATCCCCTCTAAGTCAAATCTTTTGTCATTTGCAATAGATCCTTTGGATGGAGGACCTGGGACATGTAGGAGCTACAGTTCCATATGTATTAAAAAGTTGCAATTTAACATACTTGTCGCAATATTTCATTCCAAAATTTTCCCCACACATTTTACTACAGATATTGTCACATTTACTTGCCTCTGATACTGTAGATTCCTTATTAAATGCGAGGAATTAATATATCCGCATAAAATCGCAAGAATCAACTAATGTGAACTTTAAAATCTTAATTGTTTTTATTTTCAGACAGTTTAGAACTATATGAAATTATAACAAAAAATTGTTGCTCACAATTTTATATTCTCACGATTTGATGGAAAACAACGGACTTGCGGAACTAAGTACTCGTTCAAAAAATAGGGAATTTACAGTATTAATTTAAACAACATTATCAGCCCTGTAAAATAGAGTGGTTGAGTTTATTTACATGTCAAATGGTGACCTTGATCTGCTAGTAAATTAATCATACTTCTTCATTTTCCGTGGTTGGATAGTATTTTTAAGAGAAAATTTCAGGAAAGTAAACATGTGACATCAGTCTGAGGAACTTAATGGTAATACATGTACATGTACTGGTAATTATTTCTCAAAAAATTGCAATACAGCTGCTTGGTCCAATTTATATCAAATTTTTTGAAAGCTTATAAACGACATCTTTGCTAGCCAAGGGTGACAATCCACGGTCTTTCTCTATTCACCAAATAAAGAATCACCGTGGATCATTACCCTTGGCTAGTGAAGATGATAAATGATGGCTATGGTAAGAATGTGCACAAGAAAACACATTGCAGTAGTTTTACCAGTCAATGAAGCCATATTCATAGATTTATCTGCCCTTGATTGATGATAAGACTTAAAAATATGAATATGTATGGACGGTTGATCTACTATTGCAATGAGTAGCTTAAGATTAGAATAGCGATACTATAGTTTAACACCTCTCTCTCTCTCTCTCTCTCTCTCTCTCTCTCTCTCTCTCTCTCTCTCTCTCCCTCTCTCTCTCTCTCTCTCTCTCTCTGAATGTTGCCATTTAAAAAAAAATATAACATATAATACCAGCCAGCAGAATCGTAAACCAGTCACTGATGTCAACAATTTACGTGTTTGAAAAAGTTTATCAAGTAAATTATTCTGTAACGCACAGAACCGATAATCTCTTAAAGATTTCTCAAAGAAATGAAGTACCTGGTAATTATCACTTGATTGAATTGAAATAGGTATGGACAAATAATACCGCCTTACAGAATGGATGCTACCTTACATGCCAAATGACGGGTGTCTTGTATTCACAAAGGGTGCATTTGATTGAATGATATGAATACCTCGAGTTGCCAGAGTTGTCAATAAAACACATATTGTATGACACTAGTGTTGAACATTTGAAAAGTTTACTCCTGCTTCTAGTGAAAGCACAAGATTTTCAAGATGGCGAAAAAAGATGAGCAAGAAGAAACAGTGTTTTGTCTGTTTTACCATGAGCGCATGTTTGTCTATATAATTGATCTCCTTTTAACATAAGCTTATATTTATAAATACTAATGTAGATGATAACCCGAGCAAGCGTGGGAATTGACACTTTACACATTATTATGATATAATTGAGAAATAAAGTACGAGTTTTCGTGAATGTTGCAGAATAACCTCCGAGGTCGAGAAATGTTGTTTTGAAATATAAAAGCCGAGGCGTTAGCCGAGGCTTTTATATTTCAAACAACATTTCGAGACCGAGGAGGTTATCCTGCAACATTCACGATAACAAGAACTTTATTTCTATTCTACTAACAGCCCAGTATTTCTAAAATTCGTTTCTCCTATAGAGAGACGATCTAGGTCATTTTGACGGCTGTTCCGTGTAACCCCAACGGTTTTGTTAGTAATGTTTACATGTGTATCGATCAAAGGAATCGCATGCAGACGACAGAATTTTTCTTGGGGTTTTTAATACTCTTCACTTATTTATAAAATATCTTTGAATCATGTTCCTAATATTTTGAGGGCAATTTAATACGATTATTACTACTACACGTGATATATTTTATGTAAAAACACGCAGTGAAAATGTGGTAGGGAGGTCCTAGGAACAGCCGCATTGATCTCTTAAAAATAAACATTTGAGGCAATACACATCGTTTTGACTGGAACAAACACGTGAAATTTACATGGTTTTAAAAAAATTTACGGTTTAAAGTTATACTTTCATGATCAGTGCGATACAAATAGGTATTTCTGATCTGATAATTCACTGATGACGTTCGTGGTATATTGGAGAATAATGTCCGCGGCATCTCTTTGATCTCGGCAATAACTGTAGTAGAATGCTTAATAATTTGAACCATATTTTTTTGTTCATTTTTGTAGAGACTGTTCAATTTTTTTCCTTATCTTATTTTTTAAAATTGAAATAAAAAACAAACTGCTTTTTTATTGTATTTATTTCAAACCAGTGAATGGGTATTTAGTGTATCTCTCTCTAAATTTGGTTCTTTTGGTCAATATTCACTATAACTTCTATTACTGTCCCAAATAAGAATTTCAGATACAAACAATCTGCAGGGAAGCATCCCTATTAAACATCCCCGTTTTATACATACCGGTACATCAATTCATCATTAATCCATATAGACGTAGAATACAATAATCTGTTCATTAATGTTTACAAATTAATGTCTGTCGTGGTTTGAAAATCTATGAAATTAAAACACGCTAGGTTATGCATTTTTATCCATTTGCATGCATATTTTAAAACAAAGTTGTCAGATTCAAAGTATCTGCCAGATGGTTAACTCGCTCTACACTTTCCGCCATGATGTCAATTAGTCAACCCGTTTCTGGCCACCCTGCTCTAGAAAGTTCTTTCCATTGATACTAAAGTCGCAATAATTGTTCCATTTATAATATTTATTAACTTTTTGTATTAATCAAAGTCCAATCCAAGGTATCTGCTCGCGATGCATGATGAACTCGTCCTACACTTTTCGTTAATTTTGTCAATCCGCGTTCTTGGTAACCCCGTTCTGGAAAGTTCTCTCACCAGAGGCCATGCTTTCCAAGCGAATGAGTATCAAAACTAAAATCGGCCACTAAAGAAACGAATTGACTCATTTTATTTTCTCAACATTTGTCAAATATTAATTTTAAAATTTATGTATTATCTAAATAGGCTCACAGTAAATATTTTCACTCTTTGCGTAATCATTCAATATTATTTCATTGCAAGTATATATTTTGATCGAGACTATCCCGGACTTGGATCCACCAAAGCGTGTCCACCACCTTACCCTCATTTTTGCTATTTCGGGCTTGTTTATTGAAAACGAAAGTAGGTTTTTAATTAATTTCACAATAATAACTTATCAGCTAAAATTCAATTATACCTTACGGACATCATCACATATGTGTTGATATACCAAAAGTGTAAGCAGTTACTCTGGTGCAGGTGTTTTGTAGTTTATTTGCAAAATGCCTTAATCTATAAGTATAGATACAACTACCATTAAAAGGAGTACAATAGATAAACCTGCGCTGACTATGTATTAAGTCAGTAAAAAAGTGGGCGTTCGACTCATTTACCCATTGGAGATTCAAGAAAATATAATGACCCCTACCTATGACAATGACTTCATTCTTTGTAAAAAATGAACTTTAAATTGATTTAATTTCATAAAGTTACAGTTAAGACATTGACAATTCCTACAATTAAAAGAAACATTTTAAACATTTATTTTGTCGGCTTATTTAAATGTCCTTAAGCATGTTAAGTGCAGTCATCCTTTGTTTTAAAAACAAACGACACAAAAGGGTTGCTATTTCACTGGCCCCTTATTAACATTGACATCGCTATAAATAAAGGTCATAATGTTTTGCCAAATGAAAAATTAAATGTGTACACTTTGTTCACTAATATTTCTGAAGTTTGTTTTTGTTTAAGATCAATGCTTATCATTAATCATTCAGGGTACGGAACCATTAACTGTTCCCTTTTCTAAACATTCCCATGATGCAGTTTGGTTTGCTATTTTGTTTGCCCATATTTTAAAAAGAAATCGTCAAATATTTCTAACTTAAAAAGGAGACCGATTCTGCTGGTGTAAATAGGCAAAAGTCTAACTTTATAAGATAATTGGTTTGTATGGAAAATTATATGATACTGTTTAGCGAAAAAATTGGACCATGCAGCTTTAAAATAATATTAAAATGTCCAAAACTAGCGTTAATCTTTGTGATTTGGTCCATGGAGTAAGTTGTTCTTATCAAATATACATTTATTTAACACATATATGTATGTACCTACCTTCAGAGTTGGAGCAATTTTGTTTGTGTCCATTTTTCCAATCAATAACCTGATGTTCTTTAGAACAGTAAGAGCGAGAGTGACATTTAGCACAACATTTCGGCCCTGCAATTCCACAGACCGCACATAGGTTATCCCCCTTACTGGGGATGGGCGTGGCAGGAGTTGGGGGGTCGGGGCTGTAAAAGTCATTGTCTCGTGGAAGCTGAGACCTCACCACACAGAAAGGTGCGTTGGAGTTTGGCTGGTGACAGTTCGGGTTCTTACACAGAAAAACAAAAACCGTCCGATGAAAAGCATTGCTGTCATCCTCAACTGGTGCATACACTTGAAGTAAAAATATGCATATCCCACTGCATTTCGGACATTGTAGTTGATTTGGGGAAGGTAATGGTGCAAGTGACAACCATGCAGGCTTTCCACCGATTTTACTGGGGAAATGTTGACATGTTAAATTTTCTGGGTCAGTTTTTTCCACAAAACCCAAATCCACGTGCGATTTCTCTGCCATGTTTACGTTCGTTCAAATGCAATAGAGAACAAGAATAAGACCCGAGGAGTTCCGGATAGGTAATATTTTAATCATTTAGGCGTTTGTCATAAGCTCGATTTTGCATAAGGTCGTGGAACTTTCGAGAAAAAGGAGTTCAAAAGTGAAAGTAGAAAAGCGTCGAAGCAAACAACTCCGCAGTTACTTCGGCGAGGATTTTTTGGTGCATAATGTCCGGCCATGGTCACAGCCACGGAGGAGGGTGTGGGGGAAATCACGACTGTGATGAGCACCTGACAGAGGATCAGCTGGCAGCGGCGTACAGCCTTTATACTAAGATAAACATGGAAGCAGTCCAATGCCTGAACACCGACAGTCCGGCAAAATGTGTCTTCAAACCCTGGGACCAGAGACTTGACAGAGAAAAGGTGAGGGACACAACATTGATTCTTATAAATAGATCTAATTGTCTTTTACGATGCGACCGTTGGGGCGAGCGCAGCATAAATTACACACGGGTATATATGTATGTTTCAGACATATGTAAATAATAAAAAATAAATTCTATTTCTATCAGGTTGCGGCCACTATCAATCGCTGATGACACTGCCACTTTGGTGCACGTCCAAAATTAAAGAAAATAAAAATAAATTCTGTATTAGTATCTAAAATATGCAAATGATATGCGAGCAAAAACAACACGATCAATTTAATCAGGTACTTAAGCAACCCTCGTTAAAGGGTTGTTACCAAAAGGATGCAGTAAATGATTAAAAATAAAAATATTTAATGCTGCAGTATGCATGGATAAAAATTTATGGTTTATGGGGTGAAGGGCGAAGCTGATAATAACATGATTACAGTTTCACTATCAGATTCATTAGAAACATGCTCAGTTGGATGTAGCTGTAGGTCTGTAGCTCCCAGTCTGAAAGAATTTGCATGGATGACCTGGGAGCAATGCCTCCCATTGTAAAAATCTGCAATTTACGGTGCACCAAAAAATGCACTAGCTTTGGACAAATAACCCATATTTACACACAAATTCTGTGGAAAAAATTGGTACCAATAAACTCTTCAGTCAATTTATCGATATCAATTGATATCGGTACTTTACTTGCCTAAAACTTTCTCTTAACCATGCTAACCGGCCTCGGAAATTAAAGTATGTTAAATTAACGTGGAGATCAAGAGTCGCCATTTTTACATGTAAACAAACTGCACCACTTCAATTTACGGGGCTGATGATGGTATAGTGATGGTATCTATAGTAAAATGTCTGAGAAATTTTTAGGAATCAAATATTTGTATAAAATTTGTTCGGAAAAAAAAATGAATCAGTCCAAATCTAGTTTTTTTGTGCGCCGTAAATTGCAGATTTTTACAATGGGAGGCACTGTAGCTCCCAGGTCGTCCATCCAAATTTTTTCAGACCAGGAGCTACAGACCTGCAGCTAAGTTGGATATGCTTATTCATGTATTCATTAGTATCATTACGCTAAATGTTGTATGCTCTGCCTAAATCTAGACACTGTGAAGTCATGCTTGTATATAGAGCAGAAATCACTCAACAATTTCTGTCAAAGTAACCATTTTCTGAACAATTTGCCAAGAATATAGCTTAAAACAACTAGTTTCAAAACAGTTTTTGATTCAGCAGAATGCTTTATTCATCTTTTAAATGCATGACATTCTTAAGAATTAAGATACACTATATATATAGCCATATGCAATTGACACAAAATTGTGGTTACAATTCTGATGACAAAATTATCAGCATGTCAAAGAGCAGGTAGGCCAAATTTTCTCTTCTCCCAAGCATTGTTGTTAGAATTCACATTGCTTCCTGATGCTTAGTTTACTTAGTATACATAATTTATTATCTTAAAACATTGCATTTGAATGGCATTGAGAAGGGTTTTTGATCAGACATGGGTTGTTTTCAAAACAAATAATCTGAACTTTTTCATTTCAGTGAATGAGATGAGCCTAGTTTGGGCAGAAAGGGATTTATAATAAAAAATTATTGTCAAAATATTAAGCAAAAAGTGGTGGAAGTAGAAATTTTGGGAAAGAGTGTAAATCTTCCATCTGGCTATGGTTGAATGAGAAGAATTGTCTCATTATGATAGCTGTAATAAAAGTATTAACTGATGTAAGCAGAACATTTTAAACAGATATTAGCGTTTGGTGAGACCTTTGATTATCAAATCACAGTTTATGTAAAATGTTGTTTACAATTACTGATGCAGTCATATCCAACTGTTTCAAATTCAAATGGGTTTAAAGGTGAACTATTTATCGGTACATAAAATGTGTTAATTCATCTTTAGAATACTTTATGTGATAGGGCAAGCAGGGCCAGAAGAGAGCAATGGAGACTCTGAACTAAGACTTTTGTACTTATTAACGTAATTTTCCCAAAAATTTTGTACATGTACGTAGATGTAGATATATGCAATATTAAAAAATTTCTTGGACATTTTAATGCCGATATCATTACTAATTTGCCTTAGATTTTCTCTTAAATACACTCGATGAAGTACCCTGAAGTACCCTGGTATGTAAAATAATAAAATTCACATGCAGATCTAGAGTCTCTATTTAACATGTGAACAAAAGAAACCTTACTTTTGAGATACTTCACTTTACAGGGATAGTAAGATGTTCAGGGACAAGTGATATACGACATCTACAGGAAATTGTCCAAGGAATTTTTGGTATCAAGTATTTGTACATGTACTAAAGGTTATAGGAAATTAAGTTAAAAAGTCCAAAATTAGCACCTGTTTTGTGTTCCTTAATTGCAAATGTTTTGTACGAGAGGAACTGTAGCTCTATGGCATCTCAGCCTGAATTTTTCCATGGAGCTACAAACCTGCAGCTAGACATGTACAGGTACAATGTATTTAGAAAAAGACATGATTCCAGATTTTAGGGTAAACATTTCATATGTAATTCTTCCTAACATGCAATATCTGATATGATTTCAAGCCAAAACTAAATGTTGATGGTTTGCTTTTAGTATGTTGAGAGTGATGCAGATCCCGAGTTACTGTTCAAAATACCGTAAGTCCTGCACACCTTTTATCAATTATATAATTAAAAGCCTGTTTCTCTGTAAAAGTCAAATTTTAAGTTTACTGGTGCATATTTATAGCAATGCATGTCATTATCTGTTGCATGCATTACAGATTTACGGGATGTGTGAAACTGAAGGGCATCATTGTGATTGGTGGAGGAGGAGAGAGCCACCCCAACAAGATGAGATTGTGAGTACCCAACATCTTGTTCCCAGTCTATCTCAGCTTGTCTCAGTCTCTCAATTCTGTCTCACTCTTAGTCTGTCTTGAATAACCTGTCTCAATCTGTGTTGTCTGTCTCTGTCTGTCAAGTTTTGTCTTTGTCTGTCAAGTCTATTTTAGTCTGTCTCAACCTGTCTCAGCTTGTCTCAGTTTGTTTTGCCTGTGTCAGTCTGTCTCAGTTTGTTTTGCCTGTGTCAGTCTGTCTCAGTTTGTTTTGCCTGTGTCAGTCTGTCTCAGTTTGTTTTGCCTGTCTCAGCTTGTCTCAGTTTGTTTTGCCTGTGTCAGTCTGTCTCAGTTTGTTTTGCCTGTGTCAGTCTGTCTCAGTTTGTTTTGCCTGTGTCAGTCTGTCTCAGTTTGTTTTGCCTGTGTCAGCTTGTCTCAGTTTGTTTTGCCTGTGTCAGTCTGTCTCAGTTTGTTTTGCCTGTGTCAGTCTGTCTCAGTTTGTTTTGCCTGTGTCAGTCTGTCTCAGTTTGTTTTGCCTGTGTCAGCTTGTCTCAGTTTGTTTTGCCTGTCTCAGCTTGTCTCAGTTTGTTTTGCCTGTGTCAGTCTGTCTCAGTTTGTTTTGCCTGTGTCAGTCTGTCTCAGTTTGTTTTGCCTGTCTCAGCTTGTCTCAGTTTGTTTTGCCTGTCTCAGCTTGTCTCAGTCTGATTTGTTTGTCTCTTTCTCAGTCTGTTTCTGTTTTATCTTTTTTAGTCTATTACTTTAAGTCTGTTTGGCTGTCATTTTTTGTCTGCTTCACAATGTTTCAAATATGTTATATTTTCCAAGGTTCAAAAACGCCCCAGAGATGACCTTTGATGATGTAGGTCGGAAGGCGGACCAGGAATTTGAGCTGACACCTGACTCTGAAGGCAATGTACAGTATGGAGTCATGTAAGCATCTATTTATGGCAAATTTTACATGTAATTTTTTTATTTTATAATAATAATTATTGTTTAAAAAAAAATACATAAACTGGATAATGTACACATAATATGATTTGCTGGAAGAATGTTTAATTGTGAGAAAATGTTGGGTTTTTTCACTATACAGAGCTGCCAGATTTAATAGTGTTGACACACTGACAATCCACTTTCCGTCCAGCTTTGGAGGAGATAATACTAAGATTTACTACATAGGACTTAAAGGCGACTTCCACGAAGTAAGCAGTCCATTGTTACTTGTAATTTGTTGAAAGAATAACTGCCTACTAGAAAAAGGTTTTTTTATAGACTAGTAGTAAATTGGTTATAATGGTATGAATGGTATAGATCCATGATTTGTAAACACCTTGTAGAAGATGGGAGAGGGATCAGGAATTGCTCTATATATTTACCATTTGCCTTCAAATTAAATTTTGCATTGAAGACACTGGAAAATACCCAGCATAAATGGTACTTTTATCATTTCCTGCAAAAATGTCTTGTGTTTTATTTTAGGCTCCTCGTCAGGAAGTTGTCATAGCAACATACGAAGCTAGACCAATGCCAGATGACCATGACACTAAATCAGACTTTGAAAATTTCCACCACCCGATCAGCTGATGTACCGGTACTTGCCTTGGTGATCCTTGTATGCTTTCATCTCAACTGTTGCTGCGTAGATGGGAAGATGTTTTTCAAAAAAATTGAATTTATTGAATTAGTTTGTCTCAGGCTAAAACATATCTTTTTAACAAGAGGCCACACGACTTATGCAGAGACACATGAGTGTTTAAATGAAGTTTACTTTTTTTGTATACATGTAGTTGATGATGAGATTAAAAGTGTAAAATTGAAGATCATGCATTATGTTTTACCATCCAGTATATGAATGAATGCCATTGAAAGTTTTAATTAATTATGGTATAATGAACACAGGATGGGCTTTATAAAGGCACTAGTGGTACCGGTGGTTCTGTTGGTTCATATACATTTTTTTCTGCAACATACTGTAAATGTTTTATGTAACAGTGCCACAAAATGAAATGTTATTGCATGTATTCACAATAACTTGAAAACAAGCTTGCTAAGTGCTTTCCAGTACTTTCAGTACTATGATTCAACATGTTAGAGACACTGGTATGAATGACATGAAGCAATGAACTCATTTCAGTGGAAGCCACCTTTTGTCAAACATGCTAAAATTACTACACGCTGTCAGCCAAATGGAATTATGCTTACAGTATTTTGTATGTCACCTAGGATAATCAATGTCATTTGAAGCATTAAACAAGATATCTGAGCCAATGCTCACTAGTGATATCCCCGCTCTGATGTGAATATGCAAAATAAACAAAGTCGTCACTTAATTAACAGGTAGTTGTTGTCCGATTGGTACAAAAATAGATCCAACCTTATGGCATGCCTTATCAAAGAGTGTGTTAAAATTTCAAGCATCTGCAATTAATAGTTGCTTAGAAATCTTAGACGAAAATTTTTGTTACGGACAGACAGACAGAAGGATGGATGGACAGACACACAAGGGTAAAACAGTATACCCTCCTTTGGAGCGGGGGTATAAAAAATAGTGTGGTGACCCATGGTGTGTTTTTACATGAAAGGGGGTCATGCATGGTCACCCGACTCGCCTCACTCTAAAGCTCTATGGGATTACTTATTAAAATACACTGTTTGTTTGGATCCTAATTTCCAAACAGTAAGGCGAGAGAAATTTAATTTTTAGTTTTACGGATTTTGTTGTAAAAAATTTGGGTCGGAGGAGGGAAAATAAAAAAAAAAAAAAAAAAAGTGGGCAAACTTTTATTAATCAAAATTACATATTATTTGCTTGAACTTATACCGAGCGCAGCGAGAGGCGGGCGAAGCCCGCCTCGCGAAGCGAGGATTAATGGTAACACGTATATATAAGAAAATCAGTGAAAAATGAAAGTTGAATCAGGGGTACTAAGGCCCAAAAAATTTTCTTCCAGCCATGGGCGCCGCCATATTGGCCGCCATTTTGTTTTTGAAAAGTTAGTTCGATCATTGATTGACTGGTACTTATCGATGTTTATTGCCCCTAAACTCGATTTAATAAGTTCCAATGTTTCAATAGAAGGTAATTTGAATTAAAAGAAATAAAAAAAGAAAACAAATAAGTTTTAATAGTGTTTCAATCAAGAAACACGACTTGTTCTATGTATGTCTTATCAAATCATAAGATGGAAAATGAAAACATTAACGCCAAGGAACTGGTCTTTAAGATTCTGAATAAAGTATTCAATTTTATTACATTGGCATTCATATGAATTAAATTGATGAAAGAAGAAATGAAAGAAGAATTAAAAACAAATTCCGAATCACGTAAGTCTCTTCGGCTATTTCCGAAGACGTTTTACGTCTGAAATATGACGTCATAATATAGACTGAGCACGCGACATTTAGTGTAACTCTGACGAATGATTTGAGAAGGCAATCACGCTGGCGGATCCTACTGTGTGCGTTTTAAATAGATTTTATTATACAAAAATCAAACTGCACTGTGTTAAATCTGCGCTCGGTCCAACGGTCACACCGTTTACATATTAATATTAAGTTTAATTTGTCCACTATCCACTGTGTACTTTGTGTTTGTTTCAAGATCATTGGTATTAACCTTAAAACTTGTTCAGGATAACATTTTCTTTGCTTTTCATAAAAACCATGCATGGCTGACCTCCATCTTAAATACTCCATGTTATAGAGACGCTTACACTTGATTTTAAAAGCTCCCTTTGTCAAACGTTTTGCAGATTTCAAATCAAATAAAGTAATTTTAAAACCAAGATCGGTCAAACTTGAAAATTCCGGAAAAATTTCCGAAGATACGAATTTTTTTTCATTATTTTTTTTTTTACAAAATCGGAAAAATTGGGTCGGCGGATCCGTAAAACTAAAAATTTAATTTCTCTCGCCTAAGGTCATTTGTAGCATGGTCTTCCAAAGAAGGATGAAAAAGATAATACATGAACATTTTTCTGTTAGCGTTTTCATATCTGATGAGTGATCACATTACTTTATATGACTTTATTACTGTACAATCAGGTTTTTAAAATTATTTTTAGATCAAGGTTACAGTTTAAAACAAAACTGATGTTCTTTAAAAATTCTGTGCAGTATCAGTAGTTATCTCATCCTTTTGAACTTGACCAGTAGACAAGGTGTGAGGTCTTAGAATTTAATTACGATATAGGTTCAGGAAATGGCAGGTTGCACTAGTTTGAAAAATCTCAAGGATCATTGATGCATTAAGAGAATCTACCTCGTAGTCGTTTGACGTTGAAGATATATACTAGTATTCCTTTGTACTTTTAACCTTACATTCTAGCTCAGACTATAGGTGTAATTTGGAATTTTAAATTGGAATGATTTTTCTGTTGATGATGAATCAAATACATTTACTACAAATTTTAACAGGGTCCAATTGGGCCCTCCAAAAAAACAATAATCTAAAGTTTTCCGGGACCACACATTTAAGCATTAAATCCTTATTTTTTGAAAGATATAGTCTCATAACTGCAACGGTGTAAGCATACAAATTGAATAACGCGCGTTAGCGCGTTATGAAAATTTGTTTGCACACACCGTTGCAGTTATGAGACTATATCTTTCAAAAAATAAGGATTTAATGCTTATATTTACATTTTTTTTTCCTTCTTGCCTTGGACGCAAATGCAAATTATACCTCAAATTTCTGTATTATCCTATGGGTAAGTTCAAATTAATGGAAGAGCCACAGTAACAGCCACAAGCGTGATCTTTGATTTTCGCTTGTGACGTTGTATTTATCAGCGTTCAACGTTTGTGACGTCACAGTTAAAACTCGTGTTTTTACCTTTTAGTACCCTGTCTGTGTTATGGTGCTATATCTGCAGTAGCTTTACATGCAAAATATATGGGGAATGTAAATATTGAAATATAACGTGGTGAGCAAATATTTGATTTGAAATGAATTACAGTAATCTATTATATATAAGAAAAAGCTGCTGTTCACCTTTTAAAAAAAAACCCCAGTAACATTAATAAATGCGAAGGCATTTTCAGAAAAACTAATAATCAATGAATAATTAATGTACCTGTATATAATTAATGTATTGCATTTAATTCTTTCCAAGGGGTGGGGGGAGGTGGAGAGAATGTGTATCTTTGAAAGTCTTAAGATAACAAAACAAATGTTTGTAGGCATATTTCAGACTAATGTGAGGTTTTAATTCCAAAACATTAAGTTGAAAACAAATAACAAGATGTATGTACCAGTACACAAATTTGATATAAATTTATTGCATATTAATGTAAAGGGTTTGTCTTTATAATTATAACAAAACTTTGTGTATATAATCTACACAACCAAAGATTAATGACCCATCAAATAGTGTAAACAAAAGAAAAAAATACATAAATTATATTGAATAGAAATTAAAGATACTGTAGAAACACATATATTCGTTGGGTGAACAGGAATTGTTGGTACAATCATCAATACACAATGCGTTCTATCTCAATCTTGGTAACCTGAATCACTCTACTGTACCAAACTTGGAAGAAGAAAAAATGCCCTGAAAAACGAATATTGACTAGAAGAAAACTTTTTCGTAACAAAGAAA
This sequence comes from Magallana gigas, assembly GCF_963853765.1. Lineage (NCBI taxonomy): Eukaryota > Metazoa > Mollusca > Bivalvia > Ostreida > Ostreidae > Magallana > Magallana gigas. The sequence goes on from NC_088859.1 coordinate 4,530,129, forward strand.
AACAACTGGCCTCAAGTGATCAAATTTCAATCACTGTGACTTATTATTTGACACTGTACATAACCCTCTTATCTGATGATCTGAAAAACTTTAAATAATTGATCTATCTTTACAAAGCAACACTCAGTATTAAATAAGATGTAAATCAAACACATGATGTGATGGTAACAGTAATATCTACGATTTCAGTGTTAATACCTCCACCTGACCCTATCTCACACTACAAGTATGACAGCATGATATCTGTAAGTATATATAAGTACAAGTAATGCCCATCCCCTCTATCTAAAACATCAAATACAGAGTCTACACTGCATTAATTTGTAATTTCACTAAATTGATACTGGAAAAGTTTCTGACAACAAATTTAACCTTTTAGCTTCATTGAATATTAAAGCCTTTTTTCATCTTTAACAGATTTAAATATATATAAAAAATGAATGGAAATAAAGCAGCCTAATAAAAAGTTGAATCTGCAGTATTATGCTTTCTTTGTCAACAAAATAATATTTCTTAATTCTGGGTTTTAGAAAAAATTTTTGAAGAAGTAATGCAAAATAATCATAAGTACCAGTATGTGTGTTTAAAAACAAAAGATATCTGGGAATATAAGTATAAAAATATATTTATGTACATGAATACAAAGAATTACATAGATCCATTCACTGATTTTTTAATCTTTGGCTACATCTCCCAGTGTGCTATTTTATAATTGAGCAAGGTATTACTTTCCCATCAGTCTTACCCTATGTAAAGTAAAGAAAAGATCCCATATAATCTTTTACCGGACTTATCAATCAGATCTCTGAATTATTATCAAAATAACATATTTAGTAAAATAACAAGACCTCAAAAACCATTGTCACAAATCAACAATTATTGTTGTATAAACAAAAATCAAATTCAACATTATCAAAATTAGAAAACATTCTTTATAAAATAAATATGAAATAAATCTGTTGAGCTCTGCAATAGGCACACAGCACATGGACAGTTTGAAAAATATTATTGCAAAAAAAAATGTCAGAGCACCTGCTGATATGATGGAAATTAATAAATCACTTTTGAAAAATAACAAAAAATTGAAATTGTATAACATTTTGATATGCATAGTGTACATACATATTCATGAGTATTCTATTTTAATTAAAAAGAAATTATCACCAACACTGTCGTGTTAACCTGATAGTATTAAAGGTAAATAAGGCAAGGTACGGTATGTTGACGGACTGTAGACATATGAGACTGTCAGGAATACAGTTCCTCTACTACATCCTGGCAGCTGCGATGTAGGCGGTCCCGATACAGTCGCGTCCAAGAGGTAAACAGCTGATCTCCACTTCATATTCCCCGAGCTGAACGTCCATGTTACGTCCGTGCTTACCGGACAGGAAACAGACGGTGTAAGCAGCGATCTCAAACTCGGGACTGGTTCCCAGGAAGCAGGAGCTCATGGGCTTACCTTTCTCTCCCCGCCAGTTAAATTGTAGGGCAATTAGTCGGAAGTGGTCGTCATCCTTCACCTGAGAGATAAAACATACCACTATAGAACATTCTAAATTATAGGTACACTGTGAATTTATGTTTGTTTATCATTATTCTACTTCAATTTTTAGAGACAACCCTGGATAATTATATAATTATAGTATTCTTAGTTTCAGTATGTTTTCAAGAGCTTGAAGCATTTTCAATTCATTGTGAATATTGTTAAATGCTAATTAATTGACCCTTGTGTTATAAATTAAAGTGTTATAAATTAAATTAAAATTACCGGTAAATTAAATTAAAGTGTTATAAATAAAGAAATTGTGGATAAAATAAAACAGTACCGGTATAAATATTTAGAGTCTTTTAATTATGAATATGGTGCGTCTTCAAGGTGTAAAGACTGTACACACTCACCGTTTCTCGTCTGAAGTAACCATGGTAGTCAATGTTTCCAGCCTTCTCCTGGAGGTAGAACTGAATCCAGTTGTGGAGCCCAATAAAATGGTCCTCTCGGCCCTCACCAACAAACACATGCTCAAAGCTACTCGAGTCAAAGTCCCTGCAATAATCAGATACATGTCATCACAAACACACTCACAAATCAAAGCAGCATGCTTAATTCTTGTGATACCAGAACATCCAATTGCAAATCAATGAAAATTTGTTCTACCAACTCAATTGCAGTGAAAATAGACCATGTAGAGGGATTGCAAACACTTCATCATACACCCATAGAGATATTGAAGATAAGAATTACATGCTATAACGAAATATAAGAAGTCCCAAAAAGAGTAACTAAATAACCACCTGTTTAAGGATATAGAAAGGATTAATTCCAATATCAAACAAGCAACAGCTCTCACCTGTCGCCCTTGGTCCTACGGACCAGACTGAACCAGGTTTTGTAGAGCAGTCGTTTGAATTCTATCTCGTCCTTTGGAGCCTTTTTCTTCTCCACTAGATAACGATGGGCTTCTTGCATCACATCAGTCTCCATTATGGCGTCAATGAAATCTCGGTTCTCCTTCCTTTCTTCATTGGTGACCACTTCCTGTTCCCCACACTCCAACTCATAGTTGTCCAGTAAAGCTTTAAATGCTACGTAAAAATACAGTCAGAACATTACAGTAAAGCTTTAAGGTGTTTCAACCCAATATCAAAAATAAAAACCATTACAGAAAAACGTTAAAGGCTACATAAATTCAGTACATTACACACTCCAGCACAATTTTGTTCATTAAAGCTTAAATGGTTGCAGAAATTCAATTAAATTAAAACCATTACACACACTATACATTTAATTAAATACTCGAGCTAAACCGTACACCAAATTTATTCGCAACAGCTTTTTCTGTTATTAATTACAGATATAAGCTGGTTGCGGTGACTAATTTTCTCAATCAAGATGTAAACTATCTGGAAAATAGTATAATAGGCACATTTGGGGACTGGTTCTCATTACGAAATATTTGCGACAAAGAGGCTTTTACAAACCTTGTGAAAATTTCTCTTGCTGGAATAAAATCGAATTTACAGTACACTTTTTCCATAAAATTATCAAACTCTTTCAAGGCTTCTTTAGCACTAACTAGATATATCAAGTTACAATATACAAAATTTCTTGTCTTCAGTTTGTTTTTTCTCTCTGAAAGGTTTTGTGCTTTGCATAGAGTAACAAGTGAAAAGCTGTCAATGTGACAGCAAACCGGGTTTTCTTTTATGTAAACTGTATCCATAATCCATGTCAACCCTTATCCAGTGAAATGGAGTACCCTACATGTATATGCAACATTTTGCCAAAAAATGACTAAGTTCAAAAGCTAGCATTTTTTTCATAAATTATCGGAAATCAAAATCCTAGCAATATGCACACCTCTGATATATGTACAATTGATCTGCAAAAGAACAACTTCCTATCTTGAGAACTGTAGGAGGATTTATCCGTACAATGAGGGTACCCTATATGCAACATTTTGCCAAAAAATGACTAAGTTCAAAAGCTGGTATTTTTTCGATAAATTATTGGAAATCAAAATCCTAGCAATATGCACACCTCTGATGTATGTACAATTGATCTGCAAAAGAACAACTTCCTATCTTGAGAACTGTAGGAGGAGTTATCCGTACAATGAGGGTACCCTATATGCAATATTTTGCCAAAAAATGACTAAGTTCAAAAGCTGGTATTTTTTCGATTAATTATCGGAAATCAAAATCCTAGCAATATGCACATCTCTGATATATGTACAATTGATCTGCAAAAGAACAACTTCCTATCTTGAGAACTGTAGGAGGAGTTATCCGTACAATGAGGGTACCCTATATGCAATATTTTGCCAAAAAATGACTAAGTTCAAAAGCTGGTATTTTTTCGATAAATTATCGGAAATCAAAATCCTAGCAATATGCACACCTCTGATATATGTACAATTGATCTGCAAAAGAACAACTTCCTATCTTGAAAACTGTAGGAGGAGTTATCCGTACAATGAGGGTACCATTTTGGCAGCCGCCCGCCCGCCCGCCATTTTAATAATCGGATTTTTCCGTTGGAAAACCCGGTTAATGACAAAAAAGGATATATTTATTAAATGTAACAAATATTTGTAGCTCTGCTCAGAGGCAATAAAGATATAAATTTACCTGATGATCCGCAAATAGATACATGTATGAGGTATACTGTATAGGCACCAATAATACGTTCATCACTGATTAATTAAATGTTGATTAATTAAAGTTGACACAAATAAAAGTATTTGTAGATATATAAATCAAATCACTGAGGATGACCACCAAGGAACATAACTCCAGAGGATTTGAAGGTAGATGGGTTATAAAGTAAATCTTTATGTTGACACATTATGCTTACTTTTATAGGTCTTTCGTTCAAACACATTTTCTTCATCCACCCAGGCAAAGAGTGTGTACTTAGCTCTGTCCCTCTGTAGTTCCCTTCCACTTGTCACATATCCTGGAAAAGAACAAACATGTACAGGTCAGTGTTGGAACGCCAGCAACCTTTGGTAGTGGATATATGTTGGGAAATTAAATGATGATAGGGAAACCATTCCTTATGTTTAAGAATCAAAGTTGATTTTCTTCACAACACTCTGACTGTAATTTAATTAAGAAGATGAAAAACAGTCGTCAAATTAGGAATAATTGCAATGATTACAGTTTAGAAGAGAAGAAAAATAAACACCTCATCAATCATGAATGTTCAATATGAATCTAATAAATCTAATTTAAGACTTTGATGTTCTGAACATATATGTCTGCGTGATCCAATCAGATTGCATTAATTTACACATGTATAGCCTAGCTCTGACTGTTTAGGTTCAACTACATCTATCTTCCATTGACTTAAGACAACTGAAAAGAAAGGATTAACGTATAACAGAGTGAAAATTAATGTTGGCATGGACTAAGTAAGTCAAACACTGGTTTTTAATATGCTTTTCTGTTAAGCTCTGTAAGGTGATATTCATGTGGTTCTACAGTCCAATCTTATGTGGTAGATTGGGATTTCGTTTATATTTATTAGTAGTAGTATTTCCATCCCAATGTGCTTTAATTCTATTATACTCTGTCCCAAGATATTTTGGATTCACATTTGGCTTAATTGCTGGATATTTATAAATACCTCAGGGTTCAAACGATGTTCATTCAAAAGTATGAAAAATTTCCAAGATTTCTCAGTCGAAACGCCCCTGTTAGCTTATCAGGTTTCAATACAATGCTAAAAAATGAGATGTCTACAGAGATTTTGTATTGCAGCAAGCCCGGATGATAACGTTGAAAAATTGCGCGATGTATTCCGAGTGTATTCCGAATGGAGAAAAAATGTAAACATTCCCCATTATAAATCTCTGTACGGAATCTGTTTTCGTTCCTGTGAATTTTTCCGAGTGAAAGATGATAAAGTGTCAATGAAATTATCTTGGAAAATATCCATTTCAACTATTTCAATTGCACTTCTTTCACAGGTAAGTGTATTTTTATTAAAAATCGTCCAAATGTGTTGCATAAATATCTTGGGACAGACTATAGTTTGGTAACGCACACTTTACTTGATAGCCAAATCATTTAATATTTACTCGTTTGATGAGATATCGGGGCTTCTGATTGGTCGAAAAATTTCTTTGATACGTGCATCAATAAAATTTTTGCCGGATCTACTTTTCTCAACTGTTCTGATCTAACACTATTTATAGAACGGGAATTTCCAAAATAAACAGTGTCAACAAAATGTAAAGTTGTGTCTGTTTTATTGTCAGCAAACAAAATACAACTTTATAAACATAACAAGAGGCCCATGGGCCACATCGCTCACCTGATGAACAATAGGTATGATAAAATCAGCTTAATGGAGTCATAGTACAAACAATCTGGACAATGTACAATAAAAAAAAAAAATACATGTAGATCCTGTATAAATAAAATCCATTTTCCCCCCTTGGAACTCGGATAGCCCTGATTGCTGCCAATATTTACAAGAGCAGACTTTAATCACCGCTCCTGCACATACATAGGGACTCAACGTTACGCAGGCAGGGATGACCGCACACCTATGCAACTCAACAGGTAGCAACGTTAACTCAAGCAGAGATAACGCAAGCAGGGATGACCGCTCACTTGCGCCAACAGCTCAAACTAACGCAGGGAGTGCCGCACACTTGCGCTAGAAAGGCCAGAACACCAGCAGGGATGACCATACAGTAGTGCTCCGCCGCAACCACCACCAATACAAGCATGTATGACCGTACACTTGTATTAATGCAATACAGGGCAGAATTGACCGCACACTCTGTATCGTAGGTTAGAAAAACACGAAGATTAGATAGAGCAGGGATGTCCACACACTCAATCTATCTGTACCTGTTTAAGTTTAACCCCAAACAGTCACTCGTAGTCACGCAATAGACACTGTCCCTATATATGTGCCGGCCTAAAATAGTTCATAGTATCTAAAATTTGGAAATCAAAAATAAACAAACTAATCCGGCCTAACCCAAAACTACTTATGCAGAACAACTTATATACATTGAATATTTATTATTGTATAAAAATAATCATCACAATAATTGGTTAACAGTGGATGCATTAATCAAAATAATCAAGAATCAATAAATCAAGGGCAATAACTCAAAACAGTAATACAAAAAGATTCTAATGAAAAAATAGCTGCCTGCTTCAATTTTATAGTCATATCACATGTTGAGTATTGCAGTTCTCAAAAAGATCCTTTACAATTGTTTATATATGGGATATTTAGCTACATCAAACTCTGAACCTTCTTGCGAGGCCGATGAATTGTCCTGGAGCCAAAGTCTTAACAATTATAAAGAATCATCTTGCTGATTAGTTTCTGAGAAGAAGATTTTGAAAGATTTACTCTATATTCCTATGTAAAACTTTAACACCCCCCCCCCAATGTGGCCTCACCCTACCCCCAGGGGTCATGATTTTCACAACTTTGAATCTACACTACCTGAGAATGCTTCCACACAAGTTTCAGCTTTCCTGGCTGATCAGTTTCTGAGAAGAAGATTTTTAAAGATTTACTCTATATATTCCTATGTAAAACTTCGACCCCCCATTGTGGCCCCACCCTACCCCCAGGGTTCATGATTTTCACAACTTTGAATCTACACTACCTGAGGATGCTTCCACACAAGTTTCAGCTTTCCTGGCTGATTAGTTTCTGAGAAGAAGATTTTTAAATATTTATTCTTATATTCCTATGTAAAACTTCGACCCCCCATTGTGGCCCCACCCTACCCCCGGGGGTCATGATTTTCACAACTTTGAATCTACATTACCTGAGAATGCTTCCACACAAGTTTCAGCTTTCCTGGCTGTTTAGTTTCTGAGAAGAAGATTTTTAAAGATTTACTCTATATATTCCTATGTAAAACTTAGACCCCCCATTGTGGCCCCACCCTACCCCCAGGGGTCATGATTTTCACAACTTTGAATCTACACTACCTGAGAATGCTTCCACACAAGTTTCAGCTTTCCTGGCTGTTTAGTTTCTGAGAAGAAGATTTTTAAAGATTTACTCTATATATTCCTATGTAAAACTTCGACCCCCCATTGTGGCCCCACCCTACCCCCGGGGTTCATGAATTTCACAACTTTGAATCTACACTACCTGAGGATGCTTCCACACAAGTTTCAGCTTTCCTGGCTTTCTGGTTCTTGAGAAGAAGATTTTTGAAAATTTCTCGAAATTTTTCATTAATTTCTAATTATCTCCCCTTGAAAACGGGTGTGGCCCTTAATTTTCACAACTTTGAATCCCCTTTGCCTAAGGATGATTTGTGCCAAGTTTGGTTGAAATTGGCCCAGTAGTTCTTGAGAAGATGTTGAAAATGTGAAAAGTTTACGGACAGACGGACAGACAGACAGACGGACGACAGACAAAATGTGATCAGAATAGCTCACTTGAGCTTTCAGCTCAGGTGAGCTAAAAACTTGAAAGTTTAACCTTCAAAAATAAACACAACACAATATCTTATTCATGAAATAGAAAATTAAGCGTCTTCTCACAATTTCGTCTGCTTGAGATCAATCAACATTACTGCGAGGCTGGCTGTTCCTTTTCCAGAATAATTATAACGAACATATAGGCCCATACACTTTCACGGTTACACTCCTGTTCAAATTTGGTAACAATGATTTTTAAATTTACATAGGCCTAGTACCCTACATGATCGGTCATCAGAAATTCAGAATAAGAATCGTTATGAGTACAACCTTCGGTGCATTCCAAGCGGCAGATATACCATTTAAGTACATCACTGGCTATATAGTTACCACAACGTCTACAAAAGTCGCTTAAATACATACTATTCTTTGTCGACATATCAACTATTTTCGTCCACGATCGCCTCTCGGAGTCTCCTTGGATGGTTATGTCCAGTTGAATATTCCAGCGATCTCACATGAAAACCAGTTTTATTACGAATTTTTCTGCACAGTGAATAATATCACAAGCTATCGGATGTATTTTCTAATCGTTTTCAATTCAGTCGGTTAAGATTTTAACTCACTATTTGTGTTTAATCCATTAAATTCAGTTCAATATAGCTCTACATCAGCTGAATCCATTTTGAATATTCTTGCTGTTGTTGTTTTTTGTATTCATACGCGCCGCTTCATTTACATTATTTACATTTTTGATCAATGACACTTCACATTTTTTGATTTGAAAATGTTATATTAAATGATAAATGCTACGCGCATTGATGAAGTTTTCCGATCAATTTTTTCTTTGATACGTCGATCAATAGAAAAATTATTATCTTCATTTCTTAATAACATTAATGACAGTTGTCTATTGTTCTATTCCCTATATATAAAGTCATGCAAGTCCTCATTTGACGAGGGAGACAGCATGTTTTGCTAGCTACTTTTCTCCAGATAGAGGACCACTGCTTATACAAATCAGGGTCTTTCTTACCCTGTAGATCTATATCAAAGTCCTGCCCAGCATAACATTTGTTGGTATCAAGTTCCCACAATTTGCCCAAAATCTCAGTCAGTTCAGGGTCTGGGTGAAATCTGGAATGTACATACTACAATTTATATTACATTAATCATAAATCTATAATACTGAAGTTCTAGTCTTAAACAGGAGATATATTACATCACAAATGCAAAAAAAACCCCAAAACACCAAAAAAAAAATTATGTAACCACAATGACAGCAATTTGGCGTTTACAAAATATTGTTTTAAACACGTTGAATAATATTTGGCACATCAGTTTAGGCAGCATCATCAGAAACCGACGGCCAGTCTTTGCAAGTTTACCATGTTTACTGACCGTCAGTCAGTAATTAAGCTTATTCGAGACTGGCTGTGTTATTCAGCGAAGAACTGGCCGGGTTACTTTACAATCTACAGGTTAATATTTTACCACAGGCCTTTGAATTTCTATCAATAAGCCTTTACATTTAACGGTTTACTGATAGAAATTCAGAGCCACGATCGCCAGTTGCCACACCCAAAGTTGAGAAGGCTGACTTTATAATGTTAAACTTACAATACCTACCCTCTTCGACTATCGGCCATTATAATACGTGGATTCAGCTTTTTTTTTTGACACAATTTACACTTTGTACAGAGATAAGTATGACAGGTCGATATGCCCCCGGGCAGTGCACAGACAAATACAGATAGATTCCGAACAAGCAATGCAGACGACTCTTGACATATATGATACAAACCTTTTGATTGGACGACTGAAACGAAAATACCAATGAAAAATGTTCTTCTTTCATTTTTAGAAAAGGACGTTCACACAGCAGCATGACAACATACCTTTCTCCAGAGGTTTTGGCCGGATTTGACAAATATAAGGTAATTTATTCATTAATTTGTTTACTCTTTGAATTGTTTTTACTTCAGTTTACGAGTTAGAAATCACTAAGTATTACAGAGGTATTGCAAAACATGCATAAACCGGTCTTGTGGTTAGATCACTGACAGTAGTCGCAATACACGAATACAGAGTCCAAAAGTGTCTAATGCGGAGTATATTCAGCATATATTGTTATTATATTTTTATATATTTTTATTTCAAATTTTGCAATTTTTCGTTTTTGTTGCATAAATGCATGGATGTTTAGCCATATTTCTGAACCTCCTTAATTTATTGCGCAACTATTTGTGATAAATATCTTCAATTCATAGTCATTTATAATTTTGCCTGAATGTACAAATTTTTTGTTGTTGATTTTTAGCTCACCTGAGCTATGTGATCTATTGAGCTTTGGTAACATGAGATGTGTATCCTCATTTCTCTCAAAATTACATTAAAATTGTAATATTTTTTAAAAGAAGCACATTCTGTGCCCAAGAAATGTGAAGGGCTCTTTGTTTCTTGTAAAGAATACTACTACATCCTCATCTGTTTATGTGTGACTTTATGTGACTTATGTTTAAATCATTATGAAATTATTTTAAGCACAAATCAAACAAGTTTTACAACTCAGTCATCAAATACTTAAATATCCTGCTCTAAATACTTGAATGGATGAGGATAATGTATGACTATTCTTTAGACCTAAAACAATAAAAAGAATGTAAACATGCAGTGTAAATTTTTGAATTCTTACGGTATTTTTACCCCATTTGCAGTCTGTGTTTCATATCCACAAGATACAATTAAATGTGTTGCTTAGCAAATGTTGCGATGCTTAGTTTGTCAAGCCAGTTGTGATAATCGTGTCTTTATGCATTAATTCTCTCCCATGATTTCCTTAAATGATAGTGCATACAGTTGTCTACATCTTCCATTGTCTCCAATGTTTTTGTCTCATCATAAGCATACATTTAGTGGTCTACAAACCAGCTTTTTTGTGTCTCCAATGTTTTGTTTCTCCATTGTTTTGTGTTTCCAATGTTTTGTGTCTCCAATGTTTCCATCTAGCTCATAATAAGCATACATTTACTATAAAACTCGGTTATAGCGAAGTCCTAGGGACCAATGGATTTACTTCGTTATATCTGTAATTTGTCATATCCGTATAACGAATTCGTAATAAAAGCTATAGCGAATTCACTATAAACATGTTTTTTTCACCAGACTATAATTTTTGTTAATTGAGGCTTAAAATAAAAATACATTACTTTGATACCTTTGATAATCGGATTATGAATTGAAAAATATTTATAAAAATAAATTCATTCAAACTATTTTGTTAAATGGTAGTACAAACTTTTTTAACTGTAAAGAAATCCGTTATAAAAGTGTTAAATTTCGTTTTTATTCACTTCTATGTGACTCAAATGAGTTTGCTATATCTGTAAATTCGTTATACCCGAATCCGTTATAACCGTAGAATTTTGCTAAGATTTGTTAAGAATTTTACCAGGGATTCAAAAACACTTCATTATATCCGAGAATTCGCTATTTCCTTTTTCGCACTAAATGAGTTTTACTGTAGCTGTCTCCAAACCAGCTATTTTGTGTCTCCAATGTTTCCATCTCATAAGTAGCATACACGAAGCAGTCTTCATACCATATTTTTTTTTATTTCAGTACAGTGCCGTAGATACCAGCCCCGTCAGCAAGTACATCACTCACCCCTTCTGGAACTGGGTGGTAGAGGTAGGCAAAGATAATCCAGTCTTTGTCTACTTATTTTTCTAAAAATGTTCTACAGTACTGGTATTTTGTTCAATTTAAGGTTTATTTTTGATACTAATTAGAGATAAATGCACTCCAAATGTTTTTTATTAAAGGTCGATAGCATTAAATTCATGGAAAGTGAAATGTTTAATTAACTTGACTGATCGAACTTGTATGTGGGAAACTGTGTACAAATTAAGAGTTATGAAAATATATAGAATATAATATACAAGTTCATATTTTATGATATGCAATCATACTTAAATTTGCCCAAGCCCCTATTGACTTTTGATGCTAAATGCATGAAAATAAATTAATTAACCTGTAATTTGTATTGTAATGATGAATGCCTTTTTTTTTTTCAATGATGTGTGTTTTCTATTTCTTCAACAACGCTTTTGGGTTCAAAAACCTTCTCTTCGTAGAAAAAATTAATCCTCTTTTAATGCATATCAATGGAATATTTTAACATTCATCTTTATTGAGAAATATTTGTGATATGTTAGAATTATTTTAATCCTTTTGACTTACATTGCAGTTTGTACCCAAATGGGTGGCACCGAATCTATTAACCCTGACAGGTTTTTGTCAACTCCTGGTGAACTTTGCCCTGTTGACCTACTATGACCCTCACTTCTTTGCGGCCAGTAGAGACCACCCCGAGGCCCCTCCCATCCCTGACTGGGTGTGGCTGGTCTGCGCCTTCAACAACTTCATGTCCCATACCCTAGGTAAGTGAGACAGTTGGTAGACACACCTGTGGCAGGTGAGCTGATAGATAATGGACGTTTGTTTGATATTCTGTGTGGGGGTTCCAATCTACATAAAAAATCTACTCCAGTAAACATGTGCTATTAAATTTTTTGATTTATGATTTATATACAGTAACTTTTGATATTTTATAATTTAACAATCTTCCTAATGACATTTTCTTGGATTTAGATTTTCTGCAATTTAATTGCATCATTCATATATTTATTTATTATTAATTTAATGCATGTTTGAGTGTGTTTGTGTGATTTTAGATGGTATAGATGGGAAGCAGGCACGGCGGACAGGCTCCAGCTCGCCCCTGGGGGAGCTGTTTGACCACGGACTGGACAGCTGGGCCACCCTGTTCCTGCCAGTGGCCCTGTACTCCATATTTGGGCGCGGGGAGTATGGGGTGGGGGTGTTCAGGGTCTACTTCATCGTGACCGGGGTCATGCTGTGCTTCATTCTGTCTCACTGGGAGAAGTACAACACCACGATTCTTTTCCTACCCTGGGGGTACGACCTCAGCCAGCTGGTGAGGCAATACAAGAGATAAAATCTGATAATCTGTACAGAGGTTAACATCAGGTTCTTTATCATGGGTACAAAACATGTTGTCAAATCAGATTTATACAAAAATTAGCATCAAGTTTTTTATCAGGTACAAAACATGTTGTCAATTCATGACAGATAAAAAGTTTGCATCGTACTGTTTATCAGGTACAAAACTCTATTAAATGCCAGATGATGTATCCGGTGGTGCTGAAGTAAAAACACTGATATTTTCTTAAGTGCATTCTTGAATACATTTGACTTTGTTTTTTTATTGATTTCATTAATATAATCTTTCATTAAATTTATGTCTCAGACACCTTTCTCATGTTAAGAGTTGGCAGGAGAATGAAAAACATAAATTTGTATATACATATTAAAATTTGTATAGAACTTTTTCAATACATTTTACTACAATTTGTTATCATTTTGAATGCTTGTCATTCTGTGTTTGGAACTTTCAGATCTCATGATTTTTAAATGTAAATTTCTGTACAGGCAATGACCGGTGTGTACCTTCTGACCTTTGTGGGAGGTCATGACCTCTGGAAATTTAAATTCCCAGTGATTGACATGTACTGCTCAGAGGTCATAGAAATTGTCATGTATGGTGAGTAATCCTGTTGATATCAATAAACTTGCTCAGAGTAATAGAGACAACTTGCAGGGGAAAAAAAACTTTACTAAGAGTAAACTAAGCAGATAGAGTTCATCAACAGGTGATATGGTGTACTAAGAGGGACATTGTGTCAAGGCCATTGTGTTAAAATATTTCAGTGAAATTTTTTTTTGACAGATACAAAATGCATAAAGGGAATGTATGAAAATTGTTTTGTAATACATGTTCTTTACACAAAGTAGTCATTGTGTGGTTTCTGATTGTAAAGCTTTCTATTTTGTTTGTGTTTACAGTGGGATTTTTCGTTCTTACCTTCCCTGCTACATTTTGGAACATATACAAGTAGGTACTTCACAGAACGTACTTAAATCCAATGCAGTAAACAGTTACACCTTTTACTGAAACATCATCAAGATTCCGTGTTTTGTCTGTCACTTTTTGGTTTTCTTCTGGCTAATTACCCACAAGGCAGGGTAAAGACTCGCTGTTTGATTGTGCTGCAGGTCGTACCGGGACGGTACAGGTAAGCTGTACGGGCCGTGGGAGATGCTGCGCCCCCTGGTGTCCACGTTCCTGCTGTTCTCCCTCATGGTGGTGTGGGCGCGGGTGTCGACCTGTCAGGTGATGGAGCTACAGCCCCGCCTCTTTTACTGGACCACTGGCACCGCATTCTCCTACATCGCTGTATGTATCCACTGCATAACATTAACAAACTTGAACATACAAGTAGGAAAATGATCCCAGTTTAAATACCTTTGATAATAACAAAGTTGTATGTGGGAAAGTTTGTGATTTCACAGAAACCATTTCTGGTATATTATATGGTAATATGATCAAGAGACTTCTTAGAAATAAAGAATTTATGCTACAACAAGATTGGAGATATGGAAAATTCACAAAAATGGATTTAAGTAGTAAAGCCTTTTGGCTTTGTTGGATTTGATGTACCATACTGTAATGATCAACCTGATATAAGTCAAAGAATGATTCCATTTTACTTATCTTTACATCATCTTTGAATAAATTGATGTAAAATTTAAGTTATTTCTATTTTAATATTATTTTTATCATGCAATTTCTGCTTGTTGACTTTGCTATGCATGCCTGTATTGCAGTGTCGCCTGATTATCAGCCAGATGAGTGATACTCGCTGTGAACTCATAAACTGGCTAATATTACCCCTAGCTGCCATTGTAGCAGCCTCATCACTCCTGTCACTAGGGCAACTAGAGGTGTACCTTCTGTGGGCCTACTGCTTTCTAGTCACTGCTGCGCATATACACTTTGGTGTCCATGTGGTAAGTCGCTCATGTTGATGTATACACTTTGGTGTCCATGACTCAATGTGGTAAGTCATCTCATGTTGGTTTTGTACACCCACAGTTCATCTTTATGTTAGTAACTTGATGTAGTCCTGTCATGCATTCATTAAGTGTATACTTGTGGTTGAATTTCAATGTAGTGTTAGCCAATATACCAGGGATATGATTCAGATTGACTCCCTGGGAAAAAAATAACTTGTAAAATTCAGTGTAACTCTTGTTTTCAGCATCTTTGTGTGATTTGTTTTTTAGCTGCCTGTTATCTTATTTCCTTTCTTTTGTTTCAGGTTCAAGAAATGTGTGATCACTTCAAGATATCGGCACTCACAATAAAACCAAAACAGTAGAGACGTCTATCACTTTGTTCACAGGCAGCTCAGGGTTACAGCATTATAGTAATGTATCTAGGGCCAGGGAGACTTGTGTGAGCTGAGGACATAGGGATCCTGTAGTATTATGGAGACAAGGACCATATATATCACATCTGATCCAGTTACTGTATTTTCATAAATCATTCATTGTGCCATTTCATCTGCCATTCATTCAGATGAGGGTTTCTATCAAATGTCTCTAATGTATACATGTCTGTTAATCCATGAGAGTCCAGGTACTACAATGACTACAGGTAAAGGTGTGTCTGTGTGAACAGAAATGTGTAGGAGCTACTCATTGAGCTCACCCCCCCCCCCCCCCCCCCCCACTCCTTTTTCGTTTGCATTGCATTAATTGATACAAGGGGTAATTAGTACATGTATTTTTTTGTTATATATTGAGCTTGAAACATGTGCACCTGTACGTGTTCATTTGTGAAAAAAAGAAGAAAACATGATTTTTGTTAAATATACTGTATTTATATTGACATACAAATTTCAAAGTCTAAAGACCTTTCACAGAAAATAATGTTGAATTACTTGGGTGTTGAAATAGTGTCAACCAACTTTTATTTGTGTGCAAGAAAACTTTTGTGATTATATCGTATTCCTGATTATTTCTCACTGCTGTAACTACATGTAATTGTTGGCATGTTTTAATTTGGATTTTTAACTGTGATGATAATTAACTGATACTCAATGTTTATGAAGTCTTATTACTCATTGTTCTTCATTTGCTTACAAATAATTAAACATGATTTAGTTAATTCAGCCATTACTTATATATTGCAAATATGCTATTCATATAATTTCTTTAATGTATATTAAACCCCATTTAGAACTGAAATCCAGTATCTGACACTATAAGAGCACAATGACAATCCACTGGCATCCACACACTGGCTTGAAACTGTTTTAAATCCAGAACTTGTGTGTCTTTGTGTATCATCTTTGATTAACTTGTTGGATAATGGTTATTGAGTGATCTTTTCGTACAAATGGCGGAAACTTAATCGGGATCTTAAATCTTCCTTGATTAATGTAAAAACAATTCAATTGTGATAAAACTAATTATTTATTGTTGCAAACCTTTTTCTGGCTAATTATTCTTGACGAATGAATGGAAAATGGGAAACATTAACTCTAATTGTTACCCTTTGATTTTACTGTAAGTACATCAAATGGCAAGATACATTGTACTGATATTGCATAAGATATGATCGCATCAGAAGATATCATGTATTAATTGTTGACCCAGTTTATGTAATGTGATATCCTCCAAGGAACATTCCAATCTATGTCACGGTCCTCCAGGGATGTTGATTGGGGGACCATGTAATTGAGGCTGCTGTATCATGTATTCAGTGACTGGATGCTTACAGAGTTGAGAGGTTGAGTGGCCAAACCCTGAAGGAGTTAAGCAGTGTATGCTGTGTGTTGTTTGTTATCACAAAGTCATATTTAGTATTTATTTCATGTACATTTACATTCGGTGTAAGAGGATGCTACATGTCTTTATTACTGCTTCAATAGATATTGTATTTGTAGGAAGTTACAGGAATGATTGAATCATCATATTAAAATTGTGTTTTCAAATTAATTTTTGTCATAAAATAATTTATTTCCCTTTCCTATGAAATTTTATTCTTATTTAAACTAAAATCCCCAGCCTCCCTTACTGTGGAGGTTAATTCTTTATCAATATATGACGACACAATTTAGGTACTTAAGGAAATCTTTGAGACCGATTGTTTTATTTTTTTAATAAAGCGGGTGATTATGTACTTATTTAAATGGCATGCTCCAATTTATAGGCATATTTTAAGTGCTTTATGTCAAAATGTCAGCATGAAGTAAATGCATGTACTACAATCAAGTTTTTACTGAATGTGTATGCTGTGTGTTTAAAATGATTACTGAGAATGCTATTTATTGTCAATCTTTAACTCATTAGTTTGTAGGAATTTGATTAGATTGCTTGATTACATGTTTTAATGTATTTATAAATAATAAAAAGCAATATTATTTTAACAGATTTCTTTAAATTTCTAATTTTTATGCAAACAGTACATGAAATGGTTGATTCCTTGATAAGAACAAGTCTGATATATTTAAACCAAGGGAGATACACACGACTGTCTGTTCTCAATCAGGAAGAAGAACTGCTTGAAATTCTAATTATTGTATTTTGCCATTTATAATGCGCAGTGGTGTTTAATACACACCCCCACTTTGGGCCTGAAATTATAGGGAATAAACGTAGTTCAGCTTTGTTATATGCACCAAACTTTTGACCAAGCTGTTGATTTTTGAAATCATGGTAATGCAGGGAAATTCAACGTGAAATTTTCTATGTTTTGAAAACTTTGTTTTGATTATTTCTATACCAAGATAATAAGACTTAAGCATACATCAGACAACTACTGAAGAAATGCAAACCAGGGTTTCAAGTGCTTTGACTATAGACAAAACAACTCAGATATTAAATTATGCAATGATCATGCTTCTTTTGTTTAAAAAAAATTTCGGACTATGTTGCATCTTTTCCAAAATTATTGCATATTCAATATTGCTATCATACTTTAGTTTAAAAAGCAAATAAGAGAAAACTTTGAGTCATCAATAATTGTGTTTATTCCTATCTATATATTGCACTAGCAAGAAACATCTGGCCTCGTTTACATACTGTATACAGGGAAATATTCGACCCTGTTTTATTTTCGCCCCTTTTGCCCTCGTTGTCAGCGGGCTTAATCAAGACTGACTGAATTCCAATGTCTCAAATTGTCTCTCTTTTATCACAATTTTATATAGGCGAATTAAAGACGGGGTGAAACCGTTTGCAAGTAAAGGAAGGCGAAATTAACACGGGCGAAAATAATCCTGTATACAGTACATGTAGCATTGTATATAAAATATCACATAACCAAGAAATTACAGATACACGATTGTACATTTACATACTATCAGTCAACCAAGTGGGCATACTAGATACTAGAACGCATAAACACATGCTATATATCAATTAGCAACAGAAAAATGAATTTACTATACAAATACATATGCTTTTGCAGTCTGTAGAAGTTAATTAAGTTACTAATAGTAAAATATTGGCCAGTTTAATAGGGACTGTGGTATAACATAATGTGTGAAACGAAATGACTACATAAAATGTAATTTTATAACATTATAAAATCTATTGGTCCATAAATAGGCAATATATCACATTGTCACCAGTCTTGCTCAGTTAAACCAAGAGGAGCACCAAATCTTTGACACCAACAGCTGTGACAGATTCGCCCTCAGCTCGGGGCAAAAGCAAGAAATATTGCCCTCAGCTTGGGGCAAGGGTTGGAAGAATCGCCTTCAGGGCCTCAGTGTAGTTCTCAATATTGCACAACGGATTCCCCGATACATTCACATCCTCTAATGGGAGAGAGGAGAGGGTACTGAAGGCTTGCACTGTTCGTAAAGCTGTAAGGGAAAAAACTGATGAATCATACATTTAAATAGATATTAAGCAGGAGACTGAAATAATAAAATTTTAAAAATTTTTTATTTGACTGTAATATTAATCGATACCCACCATTTTTCTGAAGATGAAGCTTTTTGAGCTGTTTACAATGTTGAAGACCCTCCACTGAGTCGATGTCATTGTTATTGGCAATAAGGACTACGAGACAAGGCAGGTTACCGAGGGGTTTGAGGGAGGTCAGGTGGTTCTGTGACACATCAAGCTCCTGAACCAGCACCATCCACTCAGTGTGACACAGAGAGGTCAGGTCAAGGCCACTCAAGGTCATGTCACGGGTGTTTACATCCTGTACATCAAGAATCTTCTCCATCATGAACTTACTCTCTGTAAAACCAACTAACGTTGTGAGAAAAACAAATCAACTCTAAACCAGTACAAGGTTGACCATAGTGTCGTATCACATTCAACTAAAACATTACTGGGTATATGTCACAATTTCACTTATAGATGCATTAAACAAATTGAGCAATACTTCACAGTATTTGAAACATAACATTACAAATGAATAAAAAAACAAGACTTCACGATATATGAAGCATAAACATTACAAATACTGGTACATCAAAAGCATAGCAGTATATGAAACTTGCTAAAACTTCACAATATATGAAGCATAAACATTACAAACACTGAAACATCAAAAGCATAGTGGCATATGGAACTTACTGAGATCCCGATAGAAGGCTTTTCTCTTGGAGTCCACCGCAGTCAGCTTCTCTATCGCCTCAGTGATGTCATCCTGGTACTTCTCATGAACTGGGTCAATGGCCTTCATTAAGTAGAGCAGGGTCAGCAGTACCCCTATATAGAAGCAATCACTGGTGAATAATACGCACAAGGAGGTACCATTAATTAAGTTCACAGGCACAGTGTTCTGTAGATTCCTTATTTTACACGAGTACTTAATTCTGCAATTTAACAGTTTTGCATCTAATCGGGAGAATATAAAATCGTGAACGCCAAATTTTTTTCATAATTTCAAATAGTTTACATCTGCCCGAAAATTAAAAGCAAGATTTTAAAATCTGCGAGACGTGCTTCTCATGATTTTACACGGATATTAATTCCTCGCGTATAATCAGGAATTTACAGTACATATATGAAAATATATCAAGAAAATTTGTAATCCTTAAATGACCACATACCAGTACTTATCAAACAAAGGTTTGTTTCGGATTCACCAATAAATTAATCAATCAAAAGGAATGCATGTCTTCAGACCTGATATCTGTACATTGACCTACATTTATTTTCTGGCTCCACTGAGTGAAGTTCTTGGATCGCCTCCAGTTCTTTCTCCATGGTTGAACTGGCTGCCGCACTCAGCTCGATGCTGAACCGAGTCCCTGCCTTGTAACTCGCCATGGTCCACGCTTCGTCCTGACCTTCGGCAAGCTGTAGGCCCTGAGAGAACTGGGTGCAGTCAGACTCAGTGAGAAGGGTCACCCCTATAGACAAATCCTCACCCCCAGGAAAACCATCCTTCACTGTCAGGATCTACAAATAACAACATATCGGTATCTACAGATATCAAAGTGTGTCAGGATCTACAGATATGAAAAAGTGTCTGATATCAACATGCCAGGATTTACAAAAATGAATGTGTATCAGATATCAACATGTTAGGATTTACAAATATCAACTTATCAGTGTGTGTCAGAATCTACAGATATTAGTGTGTGTCAGAATCTACAGATATTAGTGTGTGTCAGAATCTACAGATATTAGTGTGTGCCAGGATCTACAGATATCAAAGTGTGTCAGGATCTATGGATATCAATGAATGTCAGGGTCTACAGATATCAACACCTCATATATAGTCCACATATATCATTATCTGGTTTCTTTATGTACACATACATGATACAGAGCATTTTCTTTCCCTTATAAAACCTATCTACATGTATCAAAAAATACCTTTTAGCATCAACACAATGCTGAAATGAGAGTTATTGGCTTGTACTGTTATACTCACCCATATAATACTGTAGCCATTGCAACACTTACCCATATAATACTGTAGCTATTGGTTTGTATTGCTACACTTACCCATATAATACTGTAGCAATTGCAACACTTACCCATATAATACTGTAGCCATTGCAACACTTACCCATATAATACTGTAGCCATTGCAACACTTACCCATATAATACTGTAGCTATTGGTTTGTATTGCAACACTTACCCATATAATACTGTAGCAATTGGTTTGTATTGCAACACTTACCCATATAATACTGTAGGTATTTGTTTGTACTGCTACACTTACCAATATAATACTGTGGCTATTGGTTTGTATTGCAACACTTACCCATATAATACTGTAGCTATTGGTTTGTATTGCAACACTTACCCATATAATACTGTAGCAATTGGTTTGTATTGCAACACTTCCCATATAATACTGTAGCTATTGGTTTGTATTGCAACACTTCCCATATAATACTGTAGCTATTGCTACAATTACCCATATAAAATGTAGCTAT
Source organism: Magallana gigas (assembly GCF_963853765.1). Lineage (NCBI taxonomy): Eukaryota > Metazoa > Mollusca > Bivalvia > Ostreida > Ostreidae > Magallana > Magallana gigas. The sequence goes on from NC_088859.1 coordinate 4,551,397, forward strand.
TGGTTTGTATTGCAACACTTACCCATATAATACTGTAGCTATTGGTTTGTATTGCAACACTTACCCATATAATATTGTAGCAATTGGTTTGTATTGCAACACTTACCCATATAATACTGTAGGTATTTGTTTGTACTGCTACACTTACCAATATAATACTGTGGCTATTGGTTTGTATTGCAACACTTACCCATATAATACTGTAGCTATTGGTTTGTATTGCAACACTTCCCCATATAATACTGTAGCTATTGGTTTGTATTGCAACACTTCCCATATAATACTGTAGCTATTGCTACAATTACCCATATAAAATGTAGCTATTGGTATGTATTTCTACACTTGTCAATAAAATACTGTAACTATTGGTAAGTACATGTATTGCTGCACTTACCCATATAATACTGTAGCTATTGGTACCGGTGACATTCCTCCATTCCCCTGTGACTGGGCTACTGTTGATGTTCACTGACAACTGATGACCATGATTTACCTAGTAACGGAGCCAATAATTCAATATTAAAACAATTGTCAACAATATTTGGTTTCATGGTATACCTCTGCAAGACCTCAGGTAATTAAATAAGAACAGCCAGGTTTGTTATCTAGGATCTTATATAATCTCATTTATCAGAAACTTTACTAAAAACACACACACACAAAATTGTTGTAATGAATCATGTGTCAGTTGAATGAAGAATAATTTTGACAATCAGAGAGTTAAAGTTTCTGGCACTGTGAACATGTATTAATTTACTTTTAAGGTAAATATACCTAAGCACACAATGTATATGTCTTTTCACCCATTTCATGAATAAAGGTGTGAGCCATTCTGAGAGTTTACCTGTATGTAGTTGGTGAGTAGAACTAGAATCTGGTTGGTTTTACGCGATGCATGAACACAACTTATCTGCAGTTTTTTCCTCCCTGCAAAAGTTCAATAGAAGACTCAATACCAAATTAGCAGAAATTAACTTGAAGATTCAATTTTGGCATTATATGCCAGTGTGAGATCCTTAAAATAAACATCTGAAACGAATCATTCCGCATCAGATGAAAGAGTTATCTTTTGAATTATATTATTAAATTTTGAAAGAAGAAAAAGCCTTCCCCAAACAGCGTTACCCCTCCAAGTTTTACCCCTCCCCATCAGTTTTATCTTTTCCCAGCAATATTAAAGAAACCTTACTCATCTCCGGCAGTCTAACCCCTCCCCTTCAGTATTACCCCTCCACAACAAACTCTACCCCCCTTATCAACCTTACCCCTTCCCAGCAGCCACCTGTGGTAGAACCAAGCGCTCTGGTCATCAGGATCAGTGAATATGGCATTCTGTACTGTTTCATGTTCTGTGATAAAAAAAAAAAAGCCCAGCAAAGTTCATCAGCACAATCCTGTTCAAATAACAATGACTTTTTAAAATTCTTGTTTTCATACGTTTTTGAACTCTTCTTCTGAGTTTTATTTTGATTTACATTTTGACATCCTTAGTGGTTGAATCAAATGTAAAATCATCATTGCAGTGGACTTATCAATAATCAGAATCTTTTTGTTGAATTAAGGTAGGCCAGCTTACCCTGTAACAAGATGTCCTCCTGCACTCTGACAGGGTGGGTGGGGTCAGGGAAGATAACAGGAAGTAGTTTACTGCGGTAATGCCACGATGAATAATTGGAAAAGTTGGTCTGTATTTTCTCTGTTGTGTACGCAAGCTCCTGTTCTAAATCTACATCCGAGGTTAGGACGACAAATCGTCGATAATCCCAACAGTGAACTATAAATAAAACCAGGAAAGTAAAACTTAAGCACTGAAATATTGCTAATACATAAAGTTTTTAATACATCTAGTGGATATGAAGGAGTACAATAACTCACAGTTTCTCTCGTCATACTCCAAAAAAGTGTTACAGAGCTGGAGTTCTCGCTCCCAGTCGGGAAGTGGCATGTTCTCCAGGATGAAGCTGCGGTGGTGCCAGGCGCCATACGACTTTGGGTTGACCTTGAGACAAGACTCGAGGAATCCGAGCTCATCCTGCATCAGCTTCTGTACAAACTCTGTCTCCCTGTAACACCGCAGTCATCACAAACTCAACTACATGTATTGTTAAACCACAGTCAACACAAACTCAACTACATGTACTGTTAAACTGCAGTCACCACAAACTCAACTACATGTACTGTTATATCGCAGTCACCATAAACTCAACTACATGTACTGTTAAATCGCAGCCACCATAAACTCAACTACATGTACTGTTAAACCGCTGTCACCACAAACTCAACTACAATACATGTACTATAAAACCGAAATCACCACAAACTCAACAACAATACATGTACTATTAAACAGAAGTAACCACAAACTCAACTACATGTATTGTTAAACCCCAGTCACCAAAAACTCGACTACATGTATTGTTAAACCGCAGTCACCAAAAACTCATGCAACTACATGTATTGTTAAACCGCAGTCACCAAAAACTCAACTACATGTACTGTAAAACCGCAGTTGCCACAAATTAACTACATGTATTGTTAATGTGGATATTTCTGCATGACTTGATATAATAAATAATAATCTTGTGTACATCAGCAATAATAATGAGACTCTACATAAGAAGTGATTGTAAGTCAGCTTGTTTACTGGTTATTATTTACAGAGATTGTTAGATTTTGGTATATTCCTCCAGGCAGGCAACTCTCTGTGACAACAGTAACACAACAGTAACACAACACTGAACAGTGACACAACAGTAACACAATATACATACACTGTATAATGGTATACAGATTTTTTTCAATTGTATAATAGCACCATACATAATTAAAGCATTTCATACCTGTCAGGTAATTATTGTGTAAAATGTCTGCTATTAGAGAGGTTGGAATTTATAACGTGTACGGGTATGCATACGTGTGTAAAAACTACACGTACACGTTTTTATAATTCATCAGTTGAGATTTCTTAACTTGTAGGATATAAACGTGTACGTAAATCGACACAGTTTTATGACATGAATTTATTTAGTTTATTCCAAATAAATGGTAAATTTCTTATCAACTTTCATGCAAATGAAGTTTAAAAATCTATATAATGTATCAGAAGAATACAATCACTCATCAATAAGATTTTATTTGTTGTAAAAAGCTACACGTTTGTAGTTACGTGTAGACGACACTCTTCAAGTTTAGAGAACATGTAGAAACCATGTCGTCACAAAAACTGATGACATAATACGCGAAGAATCTAGGTGATTCCCCTTGTTCACATACGCGTACCCGTACACGTTGGAAATCTCATCCTCTCTAATATAACTCCTGAGGAAGAAGTTAACTTACTTGTTGTCCTTCATGAACAAGAAGATTTCTTTGCGGTAATTCCATAGTGAATAGAAGTCTGGATTCACAGACAGAATTTCCCCTGTAAGCTTCAGTCCCTCCTCATCAAATTCTCCATTTAGTCGCTAGAAAAATATTTTTATATCATATATAATAAACTTTCCCAAAGAAAGATAATCATCCATTTCATCCAAGTATCATAGTTTGTTAGATTAACAGCAGATACAGTTATTCATTACACTTTTGTAAACCAAAATGATGCCAGGTTCATGCCACTAGCAAAGATGTTCAATGTTGAGATTGCTCCCTCCCTCCTTCATTTATTTATAATTCTAGTATAGTTATTGCCGAGATCAAAGAGATGCTGCGAACATTATTCTCCAATATACCACGAATGTCATCAGTAAATTATCAGATCAGAAATACCTATTTGTCTCGCACTGATCATGGAAGTACAACTTCAAACCGTAAAAAGTTTTAAAACCATGTCAATTTCACGTGTTACTTCCAGTCAAAACGATGTGTATTGCCTCAATTTTTATTTTAAAGAGATCAATGCGGCTGTTCCTAGGACCTCCCTAGCATTTTCACTGCATGTTTTTACATAAAATATATAATGTGCAGTAGTAATAATCGTATTAAATTGCCCTTAAAATATTAGGAATGTGATTCAAAGATATTTTATAAATAAGTGAAGAGTATTAAAGTCCTAAGGAAAAGTCTGTCATCTGCATGTGATTCCTTTGATCGATACACATGTAAACATTACTAACAAAACCGTTGGGGTAACACGGAACAGCCGTCAAAATGACCTAGATCATCTCTCTATAGGAGAAACGATCTGTAGAAATACTGGGCTGTTAGAATAGAAATAAAGTTCTTGTTTTCGTGAATAACCTCAGAGGTTATTCTGCAACATTCACGAAAACTCGTACTTTATTTCTTAACCATACACTGCCCCCCCCCGCCCCCTCCCCCCCCCCCCCCCCCCCCCCCCAAAAGAAAAAGGAAGAATTTTTTGTTTTGCGGGAAATATATATAGTTGTAAAAAAGTGTTCAGAAAATTATAATTTTAATGAATTTCATCATATCAAATATGGCACTCTGTACATGTATCTGAGTGTGTGTGTATTTATGGTATTAGGAGGCATACAATTTTATATTGCAGGAAATGATGACCGATTAAATACAGCAAGCACTGCTGTATTTAATCGGTTATACATGTTACTCTTGATGGCTCAAACTTGGAAGTTCCTAATCGCTCGAAGTAAGTATTTGGTCCTAATTTTTCCCTATATAGCCCCCTATGCATCAATGTCATCGTATCTATTTTTAAAAAAAATTTCAGGTTTTTTTTCAGTTTTTATCAGTTTTTCAGAAAAATTTCAGTAGTTAAACAATCAATGTTTCATACATTGCATGTATATTAAATTGTCTTTGCTACAGCAACATCAAATGTTGTTAAAGAATACATGTAATAAATACATGTATCATGAAACCTGAAAGTTTTCATTTTATTCAGAATTGCATATTTACCTGAAAATATTGAATGAGTATTATTTATAGCATGTGACATGTGTAAGATTAGCACTAGAATGCCTTAATCATAATATATGGTCATACTTATTTTAAATGTTGTCATTCAACTTAGAAAATTTTGAATTCTTGAAAACTCAAACTCTTGATCTCTCAAAGTTTATCCTTGGTTCCACAGACTTCAAGATTTCTCGAGTTACCTGTATTGTGTATTTTATATATGAGGCTGTTACTGACCTTTTTAAATGCCCCAGATGTTGCGGCAGTGTAAAGTTTCAGTTTCTGCTCGCGTTCTTTCCGCTTTGCTTCCTCCTGTTGGGCAGTGGTCTTCACCTTGAGTCGTCCATGCTGAAAATACCACAAAGTAAACTTAGTGTACACATTGTATCACATACCCAGAACACAGAATCTGAATGTAAATATTACCCATTGTGTAAAGAAACTAAGAACAAATGGAGATGAAAATACACTTTGACTGTATTGTAGCTATACATTTAACTTTAAACAGGTATAATTAGTTTGAATTTTTTTTTAATTTTAAAAAGACACCGCATCTTATGTTACCAGAAATAGCATGAATTTTAAGATCTTTTTGTTTTAAAAATTCTTTAAGAATTTGGGGAATTGCACTCAGAAATCCCAGATTTAATCTGGAATCCCAGTAATTTATAGATCCTTCATTGATTTTGAATCCCATCATATAAAGAATATCCAAGTAAGAGATTCCACTGAAATAGTGTTCTATAGATCTATACATCTTTCCTTGGACTTGTTGGGTACTGTACATACTGTACCACAGTGTACATGCTGTATGAAGCCATATAGGCATAAGTCCACGATTTGCTTTCTTTTGAGAATTGTAGAATATTGATCTTTAATGATGATTTTTAAATCCTTTTTAAAGGGGGAGGGGCAACTTCAGAATCGTTGGGAATATCTATCTATACCAAAGCAGAAGCATGTCTTACTTAGTGAATTATTCTCTTTTGAGTGGACAAAACTATGCCTGTCCACTTCTCAAAAGAGAATATTATATAGTGAATATAAAATAAGTCTTACAGATTATGGTCAACGGCTTACCAATGATATATCCTTCAAATCACACCATATTGGTCGTTTGTTAGTGTTTGTCTTAGTGTACCATGAAAAAATTTACATGTCATTAAAAATACCCCCCTCCCTTTTTTTATTACTACGTTCGAATTTCCTCTAAGATAAAATGGGATTTACACTGTAGTTTAATAACAGAGTCAATAAAGTGATAGGTACTCAAACACTGAATATCGAAATTGATGAATTATTTCATTTATACTTGAAAAATGAATGATTTTACCCAAAAATAATATATTTACCATATCGAGTGTTCTTTGACAGCGGAATTTGCTTTTTTGGCGCCTCTTAAACACAAAAGAGCTCCGATATTAGGCTAGCCTTTAAGCTATTCGATATAGGAAATAAATAGTTGTTGATAAGACACACACTAAAATTATTAAAAAGTAGCATAAATCAACTTGTAAATAACGTAAGAATAAGACTGGCTATGAATTATAATAAGTTACCAGGTGTGTTTTACTTTTCAATCAATGCCTGGAAAAGTAAGAAATTTCATATCGGCTAGTATAAATTTGATTCAACACCCAGCGGATCGTACTTTATGTACATTGTTATTGAAAACGAGAGGGACATTTGTAAATGAGAATTGCAATGAACTCATGAAAATGAATTTCTCGTAAGTTTTCTGTCTTATGTATGAAGGCGGATTAAATACTTAATGTTTAATCGACCAGAAACACAAATAACTTAATATTTATGGATACGATATGAACATGTCAGAAATATTCAAGTAGTGTCAGTTTTAGAACTTCAATACCTTTTATAGCTCCATATTCTTTGTCATGTAGTCTAATTATGGTCTAACGGAAAACGAATCAATTTAAATCAACAACGATTGGAGTGATTCATTATTATATATTATTAGAAATATCATTATTAAATATGTATGGAATTAGTGGAAACATGCTGGATTGGTTTGAGAGTTATTTAAGCAACAGAACACAAAAAGTTATGTATAGAAATATTTTTTCTTCCGTAGGCCATGTTAAAGCTGGTGTTCCTCAGGGCTCAGTACTTGGGCCATTATTATTTTTATTGTATGTAAATGATGTAGCTGAAAATATGATATCTGTATGTAGATTATATGCTGATGACAACTCTTTACAACAATGTTCAGATAATATTAATCTTATTGAACAAAATCTTAATCATTACCTCAGAATATTAGATGAATGGTCAAAAAAATGGTTGTTGAAATTCAATCCACAGAAAACCAAAGCTGTATTTTTCCATTTGAAAAATGTACATCATTTTCCTAATTTATTTTTTGAAAATTGTCAGTTGGAATATGTTACTGAACACAAACATCTTGGTATACAGTTATCTTCAAACTTAAGTTGGTCAGAACATATTGATAACATTGTTAAAAAAGCTTACAAAAAACTGGGGTTACTTAAAAAGCTAAAATTTTCTGTTTCAAGGGATATTCTATCACAAATGTATGTATCTTTTATTAGACCACAATTGGAATATGCTGCCGAAGTTTGGGCTGGTTGCACACAGATGGACATAGAAAAATTGGAAAAGGTTCAATTAAATGCCGCAAGAATAGTAACTGGGCTCACAAGTTTTGCTTCAAGAAACTCAATTTATTTTGAAACAGGTTGGGAACCTTTGGAACACAGAAGAAATAGAGCTAAATTAATAACTATGTACAAAATGCACAATAACTTAGTACCTACTTACATACAAAACATTGTACCATATACAAGAGGCAGTGTTTCAAGGTACACAACTAGAAACTCTCTTGATTATTCTGTTCCAAAATTTAGATTAGAACTATTTAATAAATCATTTATTCCTGATACTGTCAGAAGATGGAATGCCCTAAGTCTTAATACAAGGGAGGCAACCTCTATTAAAATATTCAAAAAATGTTTATACAATGATACGGTAAAGCCTCAGAAACATCAAGATTTTTAAACATAACACATAGACGTTTGAGACACAACTGTATTTTAAATTCTGACTTATTCCGCTGTAATTTAATAGCCAGTCCAAACTGTTCGTGTGGCTTATCAGAAGATGCATACCATTTGTTTTTTGTCTGTAAAAAGTATACAAGAGCTCGGAATTCTCTAATGAATAAGCTATTGACATTAAGTTACGTACACATTATAGATGCACATTTATTATTATGGGGGGGATGATTCGTTGACAAATATACAAAACACTGAAATTTTCAAGACAGTACAAATTTTTTTGAGTGAATGTGGTCGTTTTTCAAAAAATGTTTGAATTTATAAGGTGATATTATATATGCAGTAGATTGTTTATTCATGTATATTTATGTGTATTCAATATATTCAATATTTCAATATATTCAATGTATGGCAATATTTATAAAATTTCATTACTAGGAGAGGACTATCTAAGTTTTAGAACTTGTGTCTTATCCTTTTGATTTATTCAATAAAATATGTTCAATTCAGAAATATCATATGTGGTAGGTTTTAGAAAAATAATAGAAGTCCGTGAACTCGTGTGCAAAGTCGCATAAATCATTATGTACATCTAACAAAACAATGCACAAGCTTATGTCAGAACTATCTTCCTCTCATGTGAAATATAATTATACATGTGTATCTTTCATATTGATATGTAATCCAAACAATACTTCTGTTTATTCATATATTGGGCCTTTGCCAATTATTGTAATTGTGTTTGTGCCAATAAAATATTTTATTTGTATAAATATTCGCACTTTCTTGAGACTGAAATGATTCATTGGTTAAGTTGATGTTCGATGCCACCAAAATTTTGAGGCAATAATTTTTCTTCGGGGTTGTTAAATATTCAAACTAAGTATAATTATAAAAAAAATTGCGATTGCAAAATTGTATCATGTACCGATGAAAAATTTATCTAAAAGAAAAAAATTTGCAATCGTACGGTTTAACCACAGGGGGATCTTATCCGCTTTGCTCTCAAGGACATGTGTATTATTCATATATATTTACATTTTCCAGTGTCTTTGCCTGTGATAACACTACGTATCGATTTTGTACTATATAACTATATAATGCAAAAGACGCCAAATCGAGGCGCCAGCGGGGTTTGCTAATTAGTATTTAAATATATAATCGTACGGTTGCTTAAAATTATATAAATATAAGTATTAAGGAATCATTATTTGAATATTATGAGATGATAATTTCGGTCGGGGTGTGATCAAATCTATCATAAAGCCCTTCGGGCTTTATTGGATTTGATCATACCCCGACCGAAATTATCACCTCAGATTACTCAAAGAATGATTCCTTATTCCTTATATATTTCAAAAAGAGCAGAGCGGATAAGATGCTCCTATGGTTTTTAAAACCAAATATCGTCATGATGCCATCCTATTTCCCCATCTTCTTTAGAAAACGCAAGACGCTGAGACCATCTCAGTGGTTTAGCACCCTTGAATGAGTCAACACAGAGACTGGCATTTTGAAGACTTTAAATGATTGAAAAGTTGAAAAAAAATTAATTATGCCATAAAATCAGAAATGAATATACACTCTCGCAACTTCTGGGGTCTTTCCTGCATAGTTCTGAAAAACAGCTGTTTTTCGCTTGTAAATAATATATATACCCAGGATAAGTATCAACTGCTAAATCAAATCAATGATTTAAAAACCACACAGAGACTCTAGTCGACCTCAACTTTCATTCATTTACTCTTGGCTTCATTGATGTAAAAAACATTCACTCAACACCTGTAGCAACGGCCATCTATGGAGCGATGTAACCCAAATAATTTAAAGTACGTACATATATATATATGAGTGGGCGATACTGCATGAAATGGCTTTTATGAATGCATGTAAACAAACGCACGCCTGTGACTGGGTCTTATTTAAAACACTTTAATACAGTACAAAACACTTGACCTTTGATAGATGCAATTTACAGATTCACCACAAACTTTACAACAATTTGCATTTTATACGTCATTTATTTAAACAATAAAGTGCCTTCATTTTAGTACACATAGGATCAGACGACTACAATGTACGTGGATTGCCATAAAAGTGAATAGGAATATAAAGATTACCCGTATGAAACACCGAAGAAACCATTTTATTTTTAAGTAAACTCCAAAGTAATTAATAAATGACAATTCATTAGCTACATTATTTTTAATAGGTATTAAAATGATGGGAGAACAAGAAATTTTTTAATTTTTTAAAAATTGTTAGCAAAAACATTTCGTCAGAGGACATATATGAATAAAGCACGTGTATTAAAACACAATTTGGTAGTTAGCACGGCGTCTTTCTCACTATATTATTACCATTTGTTTAATTTAATACTGAGTTAATACTGAGTGACAGTCAAAAAGAGGTGTAAATCATATTCAATAAAAAGGATATTAATATCATAGCTTATTGATAAAAAACACCTGAAATATACTAGAGATGCCCCGAACCCCAACGAAACAACAAGAACATTTGAAATCCCATGGGTTCGTGTTCTCAAAGTTGCCAAAGTTTTGATCAGTCTCGAAGTAATCTAAAGTTAATTTCTGAAGCTTAATAATAAAAGGACACCAATAAATGAACTATATTGAAACTGCCTATTGCATTATCTGAAGTAAATGTGATATTCATTTTGTATAATCAAGGCATTTAAAAGAAGTGTTTAAAGATAAAAGGAATGCGTATATTCATAGCAGACGGAATATTTTCAAACTTGTTTAAACTGGAACGTGTAGATTTTAATTTTGTTAATTTTACGAATCAAAATCGATTTCCTTGAAATTGAGGCGAGAATAATGGATATGATATTTATTATTTTACTTAAAAGATTCACTTAGGTTGTGACAGTCCTTCTTATAAATTCGACAAAAACACGGGCACCTGACGATATATTCGTTTTTCTTATCATGAAAAATTAAACCCCTACTTAATAATACAAATTAGGTAGGAGATATACCTTTATTATGAGCAAAGTGTCTGTGCGTTAAAAGCTTATTTAAGGATTGTGTCTAATAGTTAAAATTACAAAGTCTTACTATATAAAGTTTATTTATTTATCTTAGTATACAAATGACATATTTCTAAAACAGAGAAAGATCACAACATATAAATACAGTGAACAAAAATAACAAAGGGTAAATTGACAAAAATCAATAAAAAAAAATACCATAAAAATGACAAAGTATGCTGCATTGCAAAAAATCACCACTTTGGTGACATAAACTCTGAGCCTCTCTCTGAGTGCATGAAGCACTGGCGTAGTGATCACGTGAGAACCGCTGATCAGCTCTAGGTCTCTACGATTTGAGGATATATAAAATGTTCGTAAAAATTGAGCGTTCACATTCTAGTATCCATCTTCTCCTTGCCGGACTCTGCGTTGTGGAATCCGTTTCTCTGCTCCTTAGGAACTTCCATCTCAACTTCCGGAACTTTGACTATATCGTTCCGCGAGAGATGTTCCACTATTCCCGCGCCATAGGCGTCACCAAGGACGTTTACTGCTGTCCTAAATCGATCTCTGTAAATGGTGGGGAAAATGAATTATGATTTCGAAATTTTGATTAAAAGTGGAAAATCAAAGTAGGGACCACCACATTCATAAAACAGAAACAAGAACTGTTCAACACTTACAAGAACCAGTCAATGGACAGAATCAGCGTGATTTCATTGATTGGCAGACCGACCGCCGTCAGCACAATCGTCATGGTAACCAGTCCGGCTTGTGGGACGCCGGCGGCGCCAATGGCGGCAGCTGTTGCTGTGAGACTAAAGAAGGGTAAAAACAACGTCAACTCACGAATCGTCTGTTTGTAACAAGAATCAGAGAGGAAAGTATGGAGATTATATGACGTATTTTAAACACTTTACGTCGTGCTCACATAGTGACGTCACCTACCTGACAATGATAACTTCTCCGACGTTGAGTGTCTGACCGATATATTGAGCAATAAAGATGGAGGCGACGGCCTCATACAGCGCTGTGCCGTCCATGTTAATGGTGGCTCCAATGGGGGTCACAAACATAGTCACACGGGGGTCCACGCCATTGTTCTCCTCCAGACAGCGCATCGTCAGCGGGAGAGTAGCAGAGCTGAAAACAAACATTTAATCCATGAATTCTTCCACATTTTATCCATTATTTGTCATGGTCACATGAATAATCAAAATTAGTATCTCAATTTTAAGCACCACAAAATTAGAGGTTAATTAAGGAAAAAAAAAGAAAACATCTGTTCTTTTTATCAGGGACGTATATACTAACGTATGTTAGTATATACATGTACGTCCCTGTTTTTATTGACTTCCCTAGAAATACACGCGGGGATGACCTTCTTCCTCGAAATTGAGGCGCAGTTTACCTCCTTTTCAAAGAAAGAGGCGGGGCTTAACTAAATAAGCTTCTGTTCTTTTATTGACTAAGATGCAGGAATAACATATTTCCCCAAAATAGAGGCGGTGTTAATCTACTACCCTGAGATAGAGGCGGGGCTTATATCTACTTTTACTAGATAGAGGCGGGGCTTATATTTACATGTACTTTCACTAGATAGAGGCGGGTTTAGCCTAGCATCTCCCAGAGATAGGACGGGGCTTACCTGGACGCCGTTCCCCAGGCCGTCAGTATGGCCTTGATCATGCCCACCATGAATCTGAAGGGGTTTTTCCTGGTGAAGATGACGTAGATTAGCGGGAGGACGATGAAGGCGTGGATGAAGAGGCCGGCCAGCACCGTTACCATGTAGTAGGCCAGCTGTTCAAACATAGCGTCCAAATCCTCCATCTCCACCAGTTTAGCGGCGATCAGGAACACGATCCCAACCGGCGAGTACCTACAACAAGACAGGGTGTTATAGTGTGGTGAACGCACAGCGAGTCCTATAGATATAGAGGGGTAATAGAACCATTTTAACAAGGCCTTGGACTTTCAGTAGGACGTAAAACTATCTATTTTTTGCGTAAAAACAAGTTAAAAGTGACGCTGTCTTCAGTATGTTCAGGTGAAATATACACCGAGTAACCGATTGAGTATTTTAGCTCAAAAGCCAGACAAATCGTGTTAATTTCAAAGAGCAATGGCTGAGTAGCCTACAATGAAATAGACAGGCCTACGTCACATTGAAGTTTGACACCAACTACCCAAAGTCCAAGCTCTTAATAAAATGGTTCGAAGTTCTACACACACAGCATGGATGTGAGCAAAGTGATGGTATCAGTAAATGTATGTCAAAGGAACTGTAACCTCCCTGTAAACCGTGTAATGTAAATGATTTTGGAATATATATAGAAAGTGTTTCCTTCGGCAAAATTCATAATGTCAATAATGAATAATTACACTAATCAAATTCCATAAAATGCAGGGTTCATTTGAATTTCTTTTCGCGTTATTTGAATTTCTATTCTATTTTTGACCGTTTATCTGACCATGTTTCGTCATCGAATACTGATGATGAATAAGCTGATATATAACTCCTACTGGAGACACTGTACGAAAATATGACAGGTAAGTCATCATCCTATAAGGCTGAAATTAGAGGCTACATAAAAGCACACAGGTATCAGACTAGGTAAGGACTCGAAAGAAATTTTCAAAGAACTGTGTGATGTGTTCAAGAGTATGTCATTTAGACAAGATTATAGGTGGGTCAGCAAATTCAAAAATGGCCAAACACACCTTAGGATGAGCAAAGTCCTGGAGCACCTCGTGCGACTTCAAAGGATGCAATATTATAACTCAAATAAATACAGTTACTAATGATGGTCGATTAACCATGAACAAATGACAAAAACAAACCGTGAACTCTAGTGTTATATGTCGTACTGTCCATGAAAGAGGAAGTACCGAACGACAAGTATCCTCGGGGACAGACTGTCCACCAGCAGAGGTTAAATGAAAAAATGACAATAACAAACCGTGAACATTAAACAAATAACAAATTTAGTACACATTTCATCGGGGACCGTAGTTACAATATTAAAGAAACACTTGGCCACCGGAAGGTTAGTGCAAGATGGATATCTCATCTACTAACAGAAAAACAAAAACCATTGCAGGTTGAAATGTTTAAAAAAAAAAATACTTAAAATCTAAAAAAAAACAACTGCAATGGTCGACGTTTATCGGAAATTATTACAGGTGATGAAACATGGATACATTATTTTGAACCTGAGAGAAAAATTGATAACAAGATGTATTTGACTAAAAGGCAAAACGCCACGTTAATAGCAAAATGATGCCAAAGTCCAAATAAAGTATTATACGCAATTTTGTTAAATAGTGAAGGTCTTGTAGTTTAAGTTGCTATTCCAAAAGGCCGATCAGTCAGCGGACATGTACACAACAATTATGTGCTGAAGAAAGGTAAGAAACATTACGAAAGGAAGAGACCAAAGTCTGGAATTCGACTTCTTCATGACAACGCTCCATGCAGCACATAAATCCCAGATTGAAAGATCACTTTGGAGAGAGAAAAGGCTCATGTTTTGCCATATTCTCCCTATTCACCCTATCCAAAGCTTGGATAATCGGTTGAAATTATGTGTCTGTTAAAAGATAAAACTTTGAAGGTAACCATTAAGAAAAAAAAATGATAGTGTTATTTTTGTAACAAGGATGACATTATTCATTGAACGCCCGTTGTTTTTATCTCTGTTAAAGTATTTGCACATAATAATGCAGTGAATAATCGCACAGTTGCTGTAAAAGTGTCACACACTACATGTAACTACATGTAATTTGACTAATTGTTTTGTGACGATTGTGATTATGACAGTGGATTATTTAAACTTTGCAATGATTGCAACAATTATATTTCTTTCGTAGCAACAATTAAGGATGAACGAAGGAGAAAATAATCAGTGGTAGTAAATACACGTACATATCGTTATCTGCAACACAGTATTTATGAGTTTAAATAGCAACATTGCACCTTAAGAGGTTATAGAAACCATCATTGAAGGTTCAAACTGAAATTGATTGCAATGGGTACTAGTTCTGGTATACTATAACAAACACTCGGGCCACTGAATAGCTAGGCAGTAAGAGAATTTACAATTCATCATGTCAGCGTCGTAAACCCTTAGTAAAGATTTCCTCTGTCACACGAGTATTCTCAAGGCAATAAATATTTAACACTTCACAATATTTACATTTGTTCAAACAGTTTAAGTTGTTTAGTTTGTGGAAGGTTTCTGTGACAAGCTAGAGAAATACTGATTTAAAGTCCTTTCAATGCGGCTTCTGTTTACATCAAAGCAAAGCAATGCCAAGTAAACTAGACCAATAAACCTGTGTACATTTCCACCTCGACTGTCCGTCATGTACATAAACAAATCAATTCTTTTTCTAACTAAGTCCGTTTCAAGATTTTGCAAATATTGCAGAACAAATTCAGAATTCTCTACAAAATTAAGTATTCCATCGATTTAAAGGGGCACGATTTAGCTCAAAAATTATTTTTCTGTTTTTATTGTTTACAATGCTTTAGAAGGTCAAGCAAAATTTGAGTGTCAGTCATCTTGTTGTGAACGATTAAAACACATTTTTGCGATTGAAAGTTTTTGCGGTGCAGATGAAACCACAAAACTTTCCAAAACATAACTTCAACAGTGAAATCCAGTATTACAGATAATTTTGTTTTAGACATACGTACCAAATGACGAGAGTGACCAGCTTCATGGTGGCGACATGAAGGCACTCAAAGAACTTGACGAGGGGGGCGCCATCCTTCCCCATCTTGGACAGGACGCCCCCTAGGAACAGCGAGAAGACCACGATACCCAGGATGTTCATGCCTGACGCCTTGGTGACGCTCATCGTGTCCACCTCAAACATTGTGACGCCTGTAACACAATTTTAAAATCTATTGACGCGTGTTGAAAATACTATTACAAGTTATACACTCTCAACTAAATAATCACGCATTTAAAGAAAAACGACGATACACCCAGTTGATGCTTTTTCAAAATACAATGACTATAAATTGTGTTAACTTTAAGGACAAATGCCATAACCGAATTCCTATGTCAAGCGTTGGGCTTATGGTTTGATGATTTAGTTTGCCATGAACGAGAATTGAACTGGATTTATCAGTCCTACACAAACGGGAATTATCAGTCAAAACCAATTGATGTTTAGATGACGTCTCCATGAAAATACATTTTTAAAAAAGGTTTGTCAATGCAATGAAATTAGAACCGCAAGAAAAGTCGTCTTCATCTCAGCCAGACCTTTAATCGACGTAAATGACGTCACAACCAAATACAAACTATAAACTTTACAACGCCGTAAAGGCGTGTCGTGCCCGCTGGGAATTGGCTTACACTACAATAAGGGAATATAGTTGTACGTATGGATGGTTTTACAATAATAAGATTTTGTACCTAGAATCTTTAGACTTACCTGTATCGGTGGAGTTATCTCCCGTGCTATTGCTAGTAAGGTTCATGGCCAAAGTAGAGACTGAAGAAAGAACCACATGGAACTTAATAGATAGAACTATGCGATAAAACAATTGACGATTTGTAGTTGATTGAAATAACGAGTGTTTGGAATGTGGGCAGGGTGAAGGCCTGGGGTATTTGATGGGGCCAGGAGACAAAAGTGCGCTGGCGTCTGCGACGTTGACAGATGAAAAATCAAAATGTAAAGGAATGCCTTAGATGATAATTAATGAAAGGAGGAAGGGAGTATGTAAGACAGTGGGGGTGGGGTGTAAGACAGTGGGGGTGGGGTGTAAGACAGTGGGGGTGGGGTATAAGACAGTGGGGGTGGGTGTAAGACAGTGGGGGTGGGTGTAAGACAGTGGGGGTGGGTGTAAGACAGTGGGGGTGGGGTGTAAGACAGTGGGGGTGGGGTATAAGACAGTGGGGGTGGGTGTAAGACAGTGGGGGTGGGTGTAAGACAGTGGGGGTGGGTGTAAGACAGTGGGGGTGGGGTATAAGTTTAGGGTCTTACCAGCCTCAGTGATATTGGATGGGGAGGGACTCTTGAGTGTAACATTCTTTTTGCCGACTGACGTCACTTGCTGAAGAGGAAAAAATGGCCGTCAGATTCACATTTGACTTTGATTTCTTGTCAGCTAACAAAACCTTTTTGATCGATTTGTAATTGCTTTTCATTTTCAAAACGTTTAATTCCGAAAAACAGATGTTTTTTTTAATCAATAAGACAGATGTATCCAGTTGTTGTTAATCACAGTACGAAGACCGAGAAAGGTGTGACAGCGGGAATTCACTCACCTTATTGAAAGCGCTCTCTATCAGATTGTCAGGGAAACAATTTCTACAAATGAAAAAAAAAATTCATACAATTGTATTTCAACATCTTTGCTGAGTATTTGAAACGGATACAGTATTATGATATAACCAGATAAGCAATCCTGTTTAAATAAGTAATCGGGAACGATTTTGATTATTCCTTGGATATAGCAATAACAATATTTTTCAAACTTAGTTTAAAAGCTTTTTAAAGTTTCACAAAGTATTTTGAAAAAACTAAACAAGATTTTCACAACGAACACCCACCACAACCGATCGACCATACCTAATCAGGTCGAACAGAGCGTCCAGCGGCTCCGCCTCCTTGGGGCTCCCCGCCTTGGTGATGTTTTTGGAGCCTTTGTGCCCCGGCTGTATGGTCACCACCAATACAATTCCCAGTATCACAGCCGAGAACGTGGTCGTCATGTAATACACCACAGTGCGCAGGCCCATTCGACCGGAAGCGTTTGTGTCGAGACTTCCCATGGCGGTGATGAGGCTGGACACAATTAGAGGCAGAATCAACATCTTGAGCATGTTCATCAGCAGATCTCCGGGAAAGCGGAGGTAGAAGATTTTTCTAGTTTCGTACGGTGTCCAGACGCCTCGCAGCCCGAACCCGAGGCCAAGGCCAACGATGACAGCGATGATCATGAGGATGATGAGGAGGTTGGCCTTGAGGCCCTTTACAATCTTGTTACCCATGCTGGGGGAGTTGTCAGGCTTCGTCGTCATCATCAATACGTGATCTAAAATAATGAGGTTGACAAGTTAGCAAGACCGGGTAACAGCCGTTGCCATAGATGACATCAAATGTGGCGGCAACAGACCAAAACCAAAGCAATACAGAAACAAGATAATACTAGAAGTTGAAATGTGGTAATTTCAAAACAGGATTTGATTATCATGCACAATGTGACTAACGAGAAGAAAATCCGGGTTTCAAAATACTACAACATTTATCACATTATTGTCACATAATTATGAAACCGCTGGCATTGACGCCATGCTGTTGATTGTACACGTGTCAGATTTCAAATTCACTGGAATATGCTAATTCACAAAAGCAGGGGTCAAGACCATGCACAACGTCGCTCCTAAACAGGCTGTGGAAGAAGGCTTCCACGGAGCAGAGTCCGTCTGTCTGTCTTTCGTCATAGAAGACGATAGTCGTCCAAGCACTTTTTACCTAAATCCTTCAAGTATATTGCACAGTCAAACCTTGTATACTGCCTGTGGGTAAATATTGTTTAAAAGAGTCAACTTTCGTTCAAATGTATCGAACATTCAACTCTTTTTAGTTTAATAATCCAGCTAGTTCACAGTCCGTAATCAATGGACTGGAAAGAGAGTGTTTACATGTCCACTAATGTGTGAAACATGAAAAGGCATTGGGCTAACACAGCATGGATGCCACTTATATACTATCACATGGTGTACAAAGAACTTTTCTTAATCTTTCTGCAACAAATAAACGCCTTTCAACCATTGCAAATCCACTCGGAACCCCTCCGGTGACATGTTCATAAATCACTAACCAAAGTCGAAGAAAGCCGATTGTTTGCAAATCATTGCTCAATACATGTACGTCAGAAGTGGACGGATTTTAGGGGGATTTTTTTTTTTAGCAAAAGACATTTGCTAACAGGATATGTTTGCGTTTGTCAAATCGAGGACAAGATAACCTTCTTTTTTCAGGTCTTGACTAATTTATTTGCCTAGAATGGAATGATTGCGCAAATCTGCACCGAGAAACCGTTTGTTTTGATGGAAAATGTCTTATCTAGAAATTCAAAACAATGGAAAAAAACTGAGGATTTCTTTCCGTCATTTGAAAATATGAAAATAAACTTTACGTATATCATGTTTACCTTTTCAAAACACGCAACAATAAAAAAAAAAGCATCTGGTGTCATTACTAGGAAATATTTTCTTTGGACTACAGTATAAACAAAAACCATCTTTTTATGTAAATTAAAAAAGGGAAAAGCAAGACGTCATTTTGATTTCTGCGTTGATATGATCAACAAACGTAAAACAGTCGGATGTTACGGCTTAGATACAGCAATAAAAGTACACCTCGTAGAAAGGAAACTTAATATATAATAATTAACATATTCCGAAGTTATATTCCCTCCTTGAAAATAAAAATTAAAAAAAAGAAATACATACAAAATATACCCCTCGATCGATAAGTTTGAATTTAACGGTGTCAGTAAAAATGAATCAGCACAAAAAAAGACCTTCAGTACTTTTAGAACTACTGAGTCGCCAACAATAAATTTTAAGAAAATCGTTGATTCAAATGTTAAAAAAAAAAATTAATCTTAATCTGCTAGATGAATAACAACATACAAAATATATATTCTCAACCAAGTTATGCCTACCACTCAAAGTTGTCCCTCGGCAGATATCCGACAGTGGCGTGGGTCCACCTGTGCACGTTTTACAGGTAAGAGCCAGTGTGCTACACAGAGGGGAGAAAGCGGGGCTATGAACGCATGCCCCTGAATATTAACTTCCTAGTTGACCCGTCTTGTTTATAAGTAACAGGATACCCACAAATAAGGTGCAGCCATCTTCTAAACTGCGTTGCTCTTCGTATCTATTTTTTTTTCTTTAAAAATAATATCAATCCGTATAAACACGCATTTCTTCCTACGTGCCGAGTGGACCATCTGTGAACTTCCTCTATGGAGCGTAACCGAAAAAATTGAAATATGTATATATGTAAAATATACATGGGCGCTATATGCCTACAGAAACACAACCTTCATCCGGTAACTATGACTGATCTCATTTCCTTCCACAAAAAGAGGGCTGCAGTTGATACAACAATTACCATTGCTTGTGTGCCCCATTCATCAAATTTGCTTGTCCCCTATGGAAAACTTGAGTAATTTACATTGCCAGTTGAAATGACCCTGTCACTCCACGGTAAATTCTGCTAATTTTTATTTCTATCAAAATCAGTAACTGACCACGCGCTAGCTGGGAACAACATAACAAATCAACAAGACTGAGCATATTTATTTGCGAAAGTAAGTTCAACAAATTGTAATCGAACTGAATTTCTACAAGGAAGTAGGAAAGGGACTATAATACGCATTAATTTAACTTGGTAAATAAATGATTAATAATATCAATATAACGATAAAATGTAATAACACCATATTGCATAATAGAATCTTTTGCCCCATTTGACGTCACTAGCTGGTCTTTCAAGTAAACTAGATCAGAATGAAATAGAAACATTAAGCTACAATCCCTGCGTCGCATGAGGAAAAACATAAACTGAAAACAAGAAATGCATCTTTTTTTTTATCACAAAAAATAAGGTAGTACCTATCCTTTGTGTGAATTGTGATCAAGTTCTACAATTCTTCCTCCCTGTTGTGATAATGACAGTGGGCTCAAATTACCAGTACTACGTCGGTCTGAGATACAACTTGACATAGCACCGCTACTGTGCAAATCATGTGATGTATTTCAAACAAGCAAAGATTTGTTAACTTGATACCCGCAAATCGACCAAAAAGTTATTGTAAATGACGTCACTTGGAAACTTTTGACGATTCAAAATAATTAATGATGTACATGCAAATTATGTATTAAATATAAAGTCGGAGTGTTATGATCATAGTGCCAACCACTATAACTATAAACATACACCCTGAGAAACTGCGACAATGTACCTTAAAGTCCTGTATAAACAGTTAAAGGGCTAATATTTACACCCGGAGGTTCCTTTATTGTTGACGAATAACATCGTAGTTTTTTAATAGGTCAAGATGTCCAGCTTGATCTAATTATGTTTGTATTAAATTGGCCGACTTTCTCTAATGTAAATGTGGTATAAGGAAAATAGATTGTTACACAGTTGACTGAAGTATGAACTCGGTGAAGAAAACCGGAGGGTTTGGCTAAACTACGTACCACCCATGTTCACGGCTCACTGATCATTGTCATCGTTAGATCAGTTCATTAAAAAATCAGACAAGACACCACTTTGCTCACCAGAGCAAGAGTTCCCAGGTTCATGCGGTTATTCCATCTTTTCCCTCTGATTTGAACATATTTTATTGTATACATATATATAAAATACATATACAAATGGTTTGGACACAAGTTCTGACAACTTACTAGGTCTTTACCATTTAATAGAAAAATTATACAAAACTTACAACTGTTATTGCATGATATAGAATTATTATTACGATAAATGAAAATAAATGATATATACGAAAATAAGAAACATGCACATAAACTATATTAAACAAATCTACCAGTTTCGTTGATGTACAATTTAACTAATGAGAATAACTGTTTGTTAATATCAATGAATAATGACTCATCGCCCCATAATAAAAGATGAGTATTAATTATATGAAAATGATCTAGTTGTAGCAGATTAAGAAAAAAATTATTTCTAGCGATTGTATAATTTTTGCATTTGAAGAAAAAATGGTAAGCATCTTCGGGTGATCCACAGCGACAATTACCGCTTTCTATAATATTTATTTTGTGTAAATCATAATTGAGTATGCAATTGTGTCTTAGCTTAGTATGTATTATGTTTAGCTTGCGCTTACCATGTGTAAAAAAAGAGGGAGCTTTAGCTATGTTTTTAGATTTATATAATGAATTCTTAAATCTTTGTATAGAAGTTTCATTTCTTACTCCTATACTTAATGTATTCCACAATTGGATAGTGTCCGGTACAAATGATTTCTTAAATAATTCTGTTCTACACCTAGGTAAACTATAATTTTCAATGTTCCTAGTTCTATATGCAGAGTCGTTACTCCTGGTATTAGGGATGATCTGAGATAGATATTCAGGGACACACTTGTTGTGGATCTTGTACATAGTGGTAAGTTTAGACGTCATTCTTCTAGCAGAAAGAGTTTCCCAGCCCGTTTAAAAATATAAGGATGTTTTTGATGCAATAATTGGTAACCCTGTAACAATGCGGGCAGCATATAATTGAACTTTTTCTAACTTGTCAATGTCATATTGACTACAGCCATCCCAAACAACTGAGGCATATTCGAGAATTGGCCTTACAAAGGTAATATACATTTTGGAAAGGCTGCTTTTTCCAAGACTAAATTTAAGTTTTTTCAAGAGACCTTATTTTTTTTAGAGCTTTGTTTACTATAATATTAATGTGCTCCGACCATTTAAGATTGCTTGATAGATGTAAACCTAAGTGTTTGTGTGTTGTGATATATTCTAACTTACAATGCTGAAAAAATATGTCGGCTAGTTCATAGCTAGATTTTGTAGTAAAAAAGACAGCCTTAGTTTTGTTTGGATTGAATTTAAGTAACCATCGACTAGACCACTGTTCCAAAATGTATAAATCATGATTGATATTGTGTTCAATGATAGATAAATCATGCGATGCATATTGGATACAATTGTCATCTGCGAAAAGTCGACAAAATGATAACATATTTTGTGAGACATCATTAACATATATCAAAAAAAGCAAGGGTCCTAACACTGAACCTTGCGGTACACCCAATTTTATACAAGTATTAGATGATAAAACATCTTTGTACATTACTTTTTGACTTCTATTACATAAATAACTTGTAAACCATTGTAAAATGTTGCCGGATATTCCGTATGTTTCTAATTTAAAAAGTAGACCTTTGTGCCATACTCTATCAAACGCTTTTGATAAGTCACAAAAAACAATACAACATGATTTCCCGTCATCAATACTTTTTACAATATTGTGATATGTTTCAATTAACTGGTACACAGTTGAGTGGCCGGGCAGAAAACCAGCTTGATATTTATAAAACAAGTTGTTGCAATGAAAAAAATTATACACATGTTTAAAAATTAAACGTTCCATTAATTTACTAACACAGCTCAATAATGACACAGGTCTGTAATTAGAGGCTACAGAAGGATCATCCTTCTTAAACAGTGGGATAACATGAGCAAGTTTCCAATTCTTTGGAAACTTATTTTCAGACAATGACCTATTAAATAAAAGACACAAGGGCTTGGAAATAGTAAATTTTGTGAGTTTAAGCATTTTGTGACTAATATTGTCAGGCCCAATAGCTTTGTTTGCTGGCAAAATTGAAATGATATCTATAATTTCTTCTTCATTAATAACAATATTTGATAATTTATTATTACAGAGTGAATACATTGACGGCAACACATGGCCTGTGTCATACACATTACAAACAGATGAGAAAAAATTGTTAAGAAGCTCCACTTTATCTAAATCTGAAAAAGCTACAAAGTGTTCTCCTTTGTCGGAGACATGTTGTATAGGTGGAATATCTGAACATGATTTTGTTTTAAATGTGTCTTTCATGAGTTTCCAATAGAGCTTATTATTGTCCATGAATGCCTCATCTAAATGGAATTCAATGTTGTCATAGTAGTTAGAAAGTGCATGTTTTTTCATATTGTTAACCTGATTTCTAGTATTTCTGAATTTGATCCAGTCTGTTTCGCTTTTTCCTCTATAAATTGTTTATAAATTCTCATCTAAGCCACTTTTGATATCGCACTTAAAAAAACACAATTCTAAGTGGTTGGATTTGAAGCGTATAAGAAAGGGTTTCTAGGAAAATTTTGCTTTGTTATTTGTGAATGTCTGTCGATCCCTTTTACGTATTCTTGAAGTAATGCATGTGGTTCATCATTTCCATGAGATTTGGTATCAACAACGTCTCAAAAGGTGTTTTAAAGATTCTCTACAACATTTTCCTCGCTATAACTTTAAAACTATAGAACCCTCCTGCTCATGGCTTGACCCTAGGGAAACAGTTTAAAGAAAATAAACCCATCCCTTTTCAGCCATACACCTCTTCAGATGCTTAAAACTTTATACCAAGTTTGATTGAAATTGGTTTAAAGGGACTTGGACACAATTAGGAATCAAAAATTTTATTTTTATTTTTTATGTATAAAATTGTTTTCTGGTGCATTTTAAATGATGGACCAAAATATTGAATGTAAAAGTCAAGTTACAAGTGAGATAAAGAGAATTGATTGTTTTGTAAACAAAGTCTTACAGTTCTTTACACAAAATATAATGTAGAGAATTACCATTTCTTAGACAAAATGGCATGTAAAAACAATTTAAACTAATTCAATATCTTCCACAAAAAAATACTTTTGATTGAAACTTGCATCAATGCAACACATATGTAAAAATAACAATATTCTAGGTTTGTTAACAAAACAAAGAATTATGAACTCTGTATCTTGCTCATAACTTAATATTTGACTTTCAAATTTTGACATAGCATTGTAAACTTCTATATTTATCTGTATAAACATTCAAAATGGAAAAATAAAATATGAAAATTTTAAGTCAAATCGTGTCCAAGTCCCTTTAAAGCATGGTACATATGTAGTTATAATTGAGAAGATGAGGTTTATACCTCTTACCGCGAAAAAAACAGTGGCGGATTCAAGCCTCCCCCCGGAGCAAAAATTGGTCAAAATAAAGTTAAATTATTCTCTATCTGGCAAAAAAAATGTACAAATTGCGAGTCCTTAATACCAACTCTTTAAAAACTCGTGGGATTTCTCTACATTAAACTAATTTCAACGAAGAAAACCCGTACAATTGTGTAACGTACATAGTTCATTTGAGTTACGCTCTCCTTGGCTTTAAATGTGACCAGTCACCCACCTTTAAGTAATTGGTTATACATGTTTGTATTTAACGACTCCTCCATGTTTATTATAATCCAAGCGGGCATTGTTATCTTTTTTTTAAACCTGGGATTACTGCAGGTTTTAAATTTCCAAACCTTTAAAACTGTAAACAATTGTTTTAATTTTAAGTATACTCACGAAATATCACTTAGTCTAATTCTGAAGACTTCATTTTTACCCTACAAAATCTCTAAAATCCATGAACTTCCGAGAACTGCACCCCCTGGACCCCCATAAAATAAAAGAAAATGTTTCTTTACATTTCTGCAAAGCAGATGTTTTTGATGGGATTACTGCAGGTTTTAAATCTCCAAACTTTAAAAAAATGTAAACATTTTTTTTTAACTTATATTTTTTTTTTACGTATATTCACGGAAAGAAATATCACAAAAGTATAAATTTGAAGACTTCATTTAACCCTACAAAATCTCTATAATTCATGAGCTTCCGGGGGCTTTGTCCCCTGGCCCCCACCAGGGAAATCACCTGGACCTACTGTGGACCCCAAGGCGGCCCCCAAACCCCCTCACTAAAATTGGCGCCCCCTCTAACTTCATATCCTGGAACTGCCTCTGCAAACACCGGACAGTCCCCTCAGTCCTCGGCTCAGGTGAGCTATAACAACAGTTGATATTTGATGGTGTGGATCGTTGCGGAATATGATCTTTTATAATCGGTGTTAAGATTTTTACTATTGATACCATAGACTTTCATTTTTTTACGTTAATGTGTTTTAAATCGACAAATATGTAAGGAGTTACAGACATTTAACAATACGACCCGTTTTTGGGAGTTGATTTTAATCAACTCTCCTATGCAGTCACTCTGGCAAACCGAAAGTGAAACAGTGTTTGGACCTAAGCACAAATCATCACCGCTGACAAGTCTTAGTTCTCGAATATAATACAAAAATTCGATGTAATGTATGCTGAAGCATTGTTTTTCAAGGAAACTTATCTATAAACACTTTGAAAATAGTAAAATTTTATATAATACGAACAGTTTAGATATTTATGTAGTCTCATGTATTTCTACGCCAGAGTTTAATATAGTCTCGTTCAACCAAAAACTCGGCTGTCTCCGTAAATCTCCGACAAACAGAGAGGCTCTCTTGCTTGTCGGAGATTGACGGAGACAGCTGAGCGTCTGGTTGAACGAGACTGGAGTTCAATATCAATAGTGCTTGGATCCATACAATTTTTAGAATTGTTTCGATTACTGATACATAGTTTAAAATCTATCTTTAAATATTACACAACATGATTCATATGGGGTTTCTCTAAATTCTTGTCTGAAAAGTCTAATTAAAATTCATATTATAAAAAAGTGCGTAATTTAGATACAGACTAGAAACTAATTGCCACGCAAGATAAGTTGATTTTAAAATAAATGATAATCGATAAAATCAACTCCCGTCAGTACTTCAGTACTTTGATTATAGTAGTTTTTCTTAATCGTAAAATTACTGATATTATAAATGATAAGATAACTATATACCTTTGTAATAGATTGATCAGTAAACTGCTGAAGCCCCGAGACTGCGCCGTTGTGTATGGGACCTATATATGTTTATTATCATCAACCATTGCTTATATATATGTATTGAAAGGAAAAACCATGTGCTGTTCACAAATGCCCCACCCCAAGACTATATACAAGTAGTTTGTGTTCACATAAATAAAAGTATCACGTCTTTTCCTAGAAACTTTATATAACAAGTTAAGTGGTAACAAGTTTTTAAAATCAATTATATGTAACATATGAAAAAAGCTGGGGTTTTTGTGCAAAAAGCAACAAAAAGTGGCTAATAACTGTTAACATTAAGAATGCAAACCTGTCAAAAATCTTTTAATTTTCAATTCTACTTAGCTTTGAAACTGTAGCAACGGTTTTCAAATTTTATGTATAATATAATCACATGTATTGCAAAGATATTGATAGGGATGTGAAATTAAAAAGTATCCCAATGGAGTTTACCTAGAATTAAAGAAAATATTATTTTTTAGTGGTTTCTATGGTAATATTCGATAAAATATGGTTCTTGCCATATATAAATTGATGTTTTCTTCATGCCGTCGCAATCAATCAGATGCTGTCATATTCTGTCCATCTAAATAACGGATGGTATAATATTATCGGTCATTTAGATGGACGGAATATGACGACTCAAACTGCCATCCCTAATGATTTTTATTTAAAAGAGTTTTGCAATTTAGGTAACTATATAAAGAATGTTTTTGTCACCAGAAATTCCATGCATGTGTAACTTGCTTTTTTCAAGTATCCTGTTTTTATGTATATTAAAATGTTTATGTATGTCTTGGATACGTCTATGAGCTGAAAAGCTGTTGACTAATTAACAATACAATGTCCACACAGTTTGGAGCGCAATATATTACCTCCTTGATTAATCAAACCCCTCTGTTGACATTATGATGATTTAACACTAGCGGATATAATTTGACGTCTTTGAGAACGGGAGTGGGGGTGACACAAGTCAATTACCGTCACCAGTACATCATTTTATTGATTACATGAAGAAGGTCCCTCTACCCTAATCTTTCATATCATATTTAGCAACTTGGAGAAAACGTATAAGACCGGAAAAAGAAACACGCTTTGTTGTAAAATAAGTACACTGATACTGAAAAAAAAAACGAGCTGGCCAAACAATAATTTCTCCATATGATATACATATGTTAACGAATCTCTTAGTGTTTCATTATAAACACTCTTTTCAAATCATAATCAAATAATCCACTTCGTTACAAAAAAATTACATTGACAAACATTTAATCATTATAAACACTGGTGTTCTAAAAAGTCACATTGTTATTGATAATAAAACTAACGTATCCTTTTTTCACATCACGTTTATTTAGAAGCACATGCAATTGAAGCAAGTTGAAATATGATATACAATGATCTCCATTATCAATCTATATAAATCATTTTCGTTTCTGGCATAGCCCAATGTACCAGATAAGAATTAACTTTGTTGCATACACAAAAAGGAAAAGGCAGTTGCTTTATAAGCGATGCAGTTTATGTCACAAAATTGTTTATGTGTAAATTGTCAAACTACGTAAGCTTACATGGAAACAGAAAAATTCTGATCAAGAAAATGTTTATCAAGTTAGCTGGGAATGCAGTGTGTTCTATTTTAAATATATCTCATTAAACTAAACTAGGTTAAAACAATCATTAATTGTATATAAAGTATCAATTATTTTCACCAAACCCTGAACATTTTTTTCAAAGTGTGTTATATCGACGATATCAATGCACTTTGAAAAAAAAATGATTTTTTTCAAAGTGCGTATTTTTTCAAAATGCGTTGTAACACCCCTTTCCATCGCAACTTAATTTATCCTTCAAAAGAGAGAGAGAGAGAGAGAGAGAGAGAGAGAGAGAGAGAGAGAGAGAGAGAGAGAGAGAGAGAGAGAGAGAGAGAGAGAGAGAGTTGTGCGTGTGACTGTGTCTGACCAGGTTTTGGCGGGTCTCCTGTCCCCATCAGAGGTGTCCGGGAATGAATCACATTCTCCATGGCTGTGGGCGTTTCCAGCATCTTTACTCTCTAGTGTAGTAAGTAGTACACCTACAATGTAAAAATAAAATTTCTTGTTGATTCTTTCTGTTTTTAACGGAATAGCTGAAGCTTTCTCAGTTTGAACAAGATACCGGAAAAGTCGAGCTCAGGAAGGAAATACAAATCTACAGTTATGAAATAATTACTATAGTAAAAACAAGATGTATGCGTTGTGAATCTTTTTATTGATCCCCCACACCTTTAGGTAAAGATTATGAAACAAATACAAACTGGTAATTTGCAGGCAAGTAGCATCGTTTTTAAAAGTGGGTGCTAGATTCATCCTAAAAAATCTTGACAAGCCAAAAAATTTTTAAAGTAATTTTGAACACCATGAATATCCTCTTTTTTTGGGGGGGGGGGGGGGGGGGGGGCAGGAATATGTGTTTACCTTCAACTATTACTACAAATTCATGGTTATTTCCTTAATTTTTGCTTTCACTTTATACGTGCTCCCAAAAGAGTGGGGGAGGCAACTCCTTCGTAATATATATATTTGCTGCGAGAAAAGGTATGTGTGGGTGTGTGTGTGTGGGGGGGGGGGGGGGTGCAGGGCGACGCTACGTGCCTTATTTCTTATTTGTAAAAGATATATACTTTTCTAGTGTGTATCATATGAAACAAGGTTAAAAAGATAGCATACAATTCTATTGTACATTTAATTCAATTCAACCTGCATGCTGCGCATTCATGCACTGTATTATATTATCTGTTGAAATTAAAATAGTATTTACACTAAAATTATCGCAATTTTAAGTGGGAAACCATATTCAAATATTTTTGTGCAATACAAAAAAAAATCCGTCCCTGTAGTATTCCAACTTGGGATCTGAGGGTCAGTAGTCTGATTATATTTCGACTTCACTGACCAACAAACGTCAACGTTAATATCAAACATCAATATTGATAATTTTTCGATGCAATTTAAAGATCTTAGGGTGGGTGAAGGACTGTCACTCTCAACAAAATAAAAGATCGAAAGTTCTTTTTTTAAAGGGAAGATTGTTGAAGAAATACATGATGTAAGAAGTAATTAAATACTACGGGGACACCGGTTACAATTATTATTTTATTATTATTTATTTATTTCAACTTTGAGCAATAAGCTCATCAGCATTAAACATAATTACATGTATAAACATATGCGAGGCACGCAAAATGCGAAGCCATTAGGCTTCAGGGTCTCTGCAGAGCGTGCACTCTCGCTATGGAGAACAACATACAGCTTTCTTATATGTTTACATCATATATGATATTGTGAGATACAATAGATATATAATACTGAAATTATGATTTACCAATTGTAATAGAAAAAAAAAAGTGTATAATTTTAACTAGAGCAATGAATTTCTGAACATAGTTGCATAGTGAAGATATTTACCAAGGTTACATAACTCTTTGGTATTGTTTGAACTAAATAACTGAACAAGTTTGAACACAGATGGTTTTTTAACATAATAATTCTTAATGTATCTTGATCTTAGTGAATTGTAAAGTGGGCATTTTAACACAAAGTGAAAAACATCTAATTTAAAACAAGTTGGATTTTTTGGGGGTTTTCCTTGACAATATTCTCTATCGGATTTTACATTTATATTTACATATTAAGAGGGTAAGTAGCAAAATCAAATTTTGCTAAGCAAATCTATAGTCAACCGTATTCTAGCATTCACAAGTAGACTACAATTAAACTTTACATTCAGAGCCAGAGGAAAGCACTCATGAAATACCATTCGTAAAAACTGAAGTCATCAATTCAATGACTTTTTCTAAGAATTCTCAACTACAGGATGGAAATGGGGCCTTAAGTAAATGTGCACTTTTATTGAAACGGAGTAAATGATGCAATGATGGGAGTTGAAGTCTTGTTATGTAACAGAAATAACAAAAATATGTAAACCTTAATTTTTTGGTATAAAAGGGGTCGGTGTTACAATAAAATCTTGACACTTTCATGAGGTTCATATACGAAGATACTAGTATATCTAGTATGTAAATTATTAATTTTACAATCTAGACAGACTTAATTTGACGATAATTGATATGAATTATTTTTCAGAAGCAGCGCATCCTGTCTGGTGTTTGCTTCTTCAGACCCGGATATTTTTTACAGTTATTCAAAAAGACAGAGTCATCATGTCGGTAATTTACCAATCCATTATTGTGCCAAACATATATATTTCATTACTTCTCATTACTGTTTTTTGACGTTTCTTATTCGAATGTGGAAATGTCAAATGAGAATTTTAATTAACAAAATAATTAATTCATCCGTATGTCAAGATATGATTAATTCCTCGTGCCGAGTATAGATTGTACAATAACCGTAACTTAGAATCTGTATAAAACATTGGTTACTGATGGATTTCCTCGCTAATTCAAAATAGCACAGTGTAACATAGAACTCTCTAGTATAGTTAGTCGTGGGGATTATTAAAGTATAGTTAGTCGTGGGGATTATTAAAGTATAGTTAGTCGTGGGGATTATTAAAGGGGTATACTCCGAGAGATGTCACATTTATTTCTACTGCTGTATACCGGTGTCTGCGTTTTACATGCACCAGTATAGTTATATAACAGTCGAAGAGTTTATTTGTTTTAGCATAAATTGAACAACCGTTTATTGACCAGATCTATCTCGAATTTCGGACCTAGACTCCGTCGAGCATCGGAGAATATGAAGTGTATATGGCGGCTCACACATTAGAACAAATCGATATTTAACAGAAAATGTCAGTGAGTGTCAAGATTTTGAAACACGATTCGTACTTCATTCTGATAAGTATATATTTAGAATTAATTTTAATTTTTTGTCGCCTTTCGTCGACAAAGACGAACTCCTTACAATATGTAGTAACTTATGATTCTCATCAAAACCCAATAGCTACAATTTCGAAATGATCAGAATGTCAAATACCTCGAAGGGGAAATAGAGATTTTTAAAAATTTGTCCAGTTTTTGAAATCATAGATATAAAACGATACCTGCAGATATGGATTTCTCTTGCCGGCCTTTATCGTTCATTTCGATAAATACACAGTGGGCATTGTATATATAGACGTGAATGAGTTTGCATGTCCCTAATATTGACACGCTAATTTTTTCTTCAGGGAAATGGCAAAAATTGGGGCAAACATTCGACATATCGTTAGACTGAAATAAATTAACCTGAGGTAAAGAGAACCACACAAAGTCGGTTTCTGTTTTCTATGACCGGGGGTGGGGGATAACATTGAGAAATTTAACCAAACAAATTCATCATAAATTGTTATTCTATGTATTGAAATCATAGCGAATAATATTAAAAAAGAACAACGTGTTGTTCAAATTGACTTATTTACACAAATGCCAGACGTGGATCCGTCTTTCACATAAGACAATTAGAGGAAGGCTGATCAACATTTTATGGGGGTATGGGACACACTGAAATATCAATGTCAACGGAAGTCTATCAAAAATATAACCACCGGGTTAAAATTTCAAATAGCACAATATCTGACTTTCAAATATATTTCAATAATTCATTATTAAGAAATGAATTATTACAGATATCTGTAGCTTTAATATTAATGAACCTAATTCGTCATGCTAGAAGACACGTTTAGTAAAATAAAGAAAATAAAAAATTGTACTAAAAAATGAGGTAAATTTTATAATTCATTCCGACAGAAAACGCCATATAGAAGTGTTCAGTACCTTTTTAATCGTAACAATCAAGATGTTTTCTTCGTTGACATTATCGAATTTTTTTTCGCGAATGGCATCGGGATCGAGAGCTCAAAAAGGAAGCAGGTGCCCCAAGAACAGTAACTCGTGTTATCCTTAGAAACGTAAACAGTAATGTCGACGATGGAAAGTGCAATAGAGGATTTAAAGGACGACAGCGTCCCACCCTGTTTATACTGGTCCGTGGATAAAGTGGCGGAATGGATAGAAAAAATAGGATTTCCAAACTACAAAGTATGGCAATTTTAGATAACAAGTTTAATCAATATGAGGAGAATTCCAAATTTAAATACATTGAACTATTCTATTACATGACTGTGTTTCATTGAAAACTTTAAAAGGTTTTAACACTGATGTTTGGATAAAAAACAAGCATTGAAATTGTTTCTCATAATAAATCGATCAAACTGAAAAAAATATGAAGATGTTACCTCAATTAATTAATGGATTTCTTAAATGAACTGAATGTCAATTTAGAGTTTTCAGATCAGTCATTCAACCCTAATGACAGGGGAGAATGTGTCATTTTCAATGGGACATTTTACACGGTGATACTACAATGTTAGAAACGCAACACCCATTTATACTTTTCGTAGACCGAGTCATGCAACCAGCTTTTGAACATGCATCAAAATATAAGGCTTACGATTTAGCTGATAGAAATATAATTAAAAGAGAATTGTGGCAAATACTTTGTTAAGGATTTATTGTTGACTTTAGAATAAAACGTTAAAAATCCAAGATGTACGATGATTACTTCACTTTAACTTGTTTATTTGATAATTTGCAATCTTCATAACATATCATATACACTACAACTTGATTATAACGAAGATACCAGAATCCAAATTTAAATTACATGTATTATAAATCGACATTCTCATACCTGAGATAGAAATCCCAAAACATTTTTAAAAAAATTATTGCATTTATGCCACTACTTTTGGATAAATACTCATAATTTTCAATGTGTAGAACCCAGCTGTATTTACCTGTCAGTATCGTAGATATTGGAGAAGACACTTTCTGTTGGCTGTGATACTCTATATAAGCGCATTACGATTCACTGGAAAAAATAATTTCAATAAGCAGTGAACTTTTTTTTTAAAAATTGCAGTCTTGCATCACCAGTAATCGCATTGACGGGAGGAAACTTATTACCCTGGAGGCCTCACAGCTGCCAAATATCGGCATCACAGACTTTAAACACATCAAGGTATGAACATCTCAACCCATTAAACAAAATTCACACACGAGGAGAAGCTGCTCATCCAAGAATCATTACAGTCGGAGGAGTAGATTTTAAAGGATTTAAATTCAAACACATTAACTTTTTGGAAAAGCTTAAAATTAAATGAGAGAATTTAAAATTTGTTTATGGTTAAGGGATCGAAAAGAAATGGACAAATCAATATCTGTGAAAGGTACATGCGTAGGTTTCATATGATGCCTGAATGAAGATCATGATAATTAAAAGTCTTGTCAGTCATCCAAATCCACCTTTTTAAATTTTTCTTATTCAAATAGCAAACAATGACATCACATGTTTTTATTTTTTGACATCGTGAATATAGACTTTTATAACTATTGACTTGTTGCTTTTAAATGCAGGTAACTTTCACGGCAAATATTTTGCGGTTTTTTTATATGCAATAAGAATAAATCTATTTAAAGTGTAAACTAAATAAATTGTAAAAACAAGATACTAATTTGTAATGATGATATAACCAACTCATATTAGTTATCAAGTTAGTGTCTTGTTAGAACAATAAAACTAATCCCATATAAGGAGATACTAACTTGTTAAACTTTTTTTACCTTTTTAGATTATGAGCCTAATCAGCTCTTGTTAAGTCTAGCATAATGGTCAAAGCTTCAGTATTTTCTTTTGCAGACAATTTCTAAAGCTGTGAGAGAACTGCTGTTCATAGAAGAACCGGACTGGAAGAGAAGCATATCACTGCCTCCCCGGGAGAATCTGGGTGAGTCAAACTCTAATCCCCCCCCCCCACCCCACTGCAGGCACAGCCACTTAGCAGCAAAGTTACCAGAATACCAAAAACAAACCAACATTTATTGAATTGGCCTGAACTTTGGACTGGTAGGTGAAGGTTTGGTGCCAAGTTTTAACATTCTACATGTACTAAGCTTGGCTTTGACAGATGGTGTAAAAGGGGAGAAAGTACATAGCGTACTTATCAAATTTTTCCAATTAACATATATATTTAGATATTAGAATATTTACATTATACAAGTAATAATCAACACCTTCTCGTCACAGGGCTCAGCGCCTATGAACAAATGCACAAAAATCAACTCTTGTAGTAAAAAGGTTGATAGCAATGTTTCATGACTGTTTAAAATACCGCAGTGATCTCTATCACTGTATAGTGTATATTGATCAGACTTTTCATTAACTATCACCTAAAAATTTCTTATAAAATTATATCATGATATTGTAGACTATGGTGTGTCTGCTGCCTAATTTAATTCAATATTGAGTATGATATATTGCTTAAATAAAAGTTATCGCACTGCATGTGATAAATTTTTGTTATGAGGCCATCCATAAAAATGTTTGTTTGAAATTGCTGCCTGGGGGTCTCTAGAAAATATCTCCTTGCATAAAAAAGTTCTTCATTTTTTGTTAATAAAATTATATCAGCATGGGGGAGGGGAGGGGGTTATTTCAATGAGCCGGGAGGCAATTTGAAACAAACAATAATTTTATTTTGGCCTAATTAAAATTATTCTTCCAACAACCTCTCTACCTTTTTAATATTGACCTTTAATTTCAGGAATGTATCTGGAGAGGAAAGGTCACAATGGGAAGAATCTTGATGGACTAACTTACAAATCCTTCCTGTTGAACTTAAAAGATTCCAAGTGGCAGCCTCCGCTGGCCAATCACTGCTTGATTCTGCCTCGGTCATAATGAGATGTGGTCACATGTCAGTCATGTGATATAGCCTGCCTTATAAGGGAATTCTCTGCCCACAGACGTGATTAGTGTGACCATACTGCTGAAATCTCTGTGATCACCCAACAGCATTTGTATAAGTGTCAAAATGTATTATATGTTTATATGACTATTTTTTTTGTCAATTTTGTAAACTTGAAATCCAAAACAGCAATAGAGTTTCAAAATTTATTTAAGTTTTTTCCAATTTTAATTTCATATTTTACTTAAGCAATTTATTTTCCCATTCAATTAAATTTCAACCACAGAAAGATAAAGATACTGTAAAAGTGGGCATTTACGCTGGTGGTTTACTGTATATATGCACATATTTTATGGTCAAGCAATATGCATTGGCATTTAATACGCGAATGCATGATTTACCACACGAAAGTTTTGAGTTTTTAACTATATGTGCAAGACTACGTATTTTCTTTAGGTTTTTAACTTAATTACCATGTAACTAGTGTAATTTTTCCCTATGTTTTTAAATACTACTTTTACAAGTACTATAATTTTTAGTTCACTTCAAGATGTACAAAATTGGCATATACACTGGCACATCTCTCTGTTAATGTGTTCTATTTGACGGAGATTAAGATTTGACAGAATGTAACTTGGAAAGATAGTTACTCTGTATGTGTGTGTTAAACCACGAGGGAGAACACTGTTTATGAATACTGAACTTCATGCATAGCTGTGCACAACAATTCATTTTATTTCTCAGTCTCGATTTTTTGTTAATTTTCAAATGTCCACTGTATAAGCAATCATTTCATCCTTGGATTTACCTGAAAGAAAGCATAGCATTAAAATAAAGGCTTGTTAAATGTTTTAATTCATCTTAACATTTTCCTAAATTCGATCATTGCAGAAAAAATTTACATAACCCGCTAACGCGGGCTGTGTATTTTTTCTGCAATATCGCTACCTTCATATCCCGAATGAATCACATTTTATTGTTTAAAAGAAAATTGGAGCAATGAGTCTACTGGTGACCTGTTGAGAGCTTCACTGGCCGAGGGTTTATGATGCACTCCAATTAATGGGGAATGGAGGGGATTGAAAACCCTTTGATTAATCGGTGATTGTTGGGGAAGGACAGATCAGTTTTGAATGGAAATGATACTGTTAGGCAACAACTTGTTTGATGAACTCCTGAATGGGGTCTATCGATCCCTCTGTCACTCCAGTTGTATTGAGCCGCTGAACAGTCTTAATTGATGCGATACAATCTACATTGTAAAAACATGTAAATTCACACACCTGGCCGTCACCATCCAATAACTTTACACAACTCACTATCATACAACACACCTGGCCGTCACCATCACATAACTTAACACAACTCACTATCATACAACACACCTGGCCGTCACCATCACATAACTTTACACAACTCACTATCATACAACACACCTGGCCGTCACCATCACATAACTTTACACAACTCACTATCATACAACACACCTGGCCGTCACCATCACATAACTTAACACAACTCACTATCATACAACACACCTGGCCGTCACCATCACATAACTTTACACAGCTCACTATCATACAACACACATGGCTGTCAACATCACATAACTTTACACAACTCACTATCATACAACACACCTGGCTGTCACCATCACATAACTTTACACAATTCACTATCATACAACACACCTAGCTGTCACCATCACATAACTTTACACAACTCACTATCATACAACACACCTGGCCCTCACCATCACACAGCTTTACACAGCTCACTATCATACAACACACCTGGCTGTCACCATCACATAACTTTACACAACTCACGGTCATACACTTGGCCGTCACCATCACACAACTTCACACAACTCACTATCATACAACACACCTGGCCGTCACCATCACACAACTTCACACAACTCACTATCATACAACACACCTGGCCGTCACCATCACACAACTTCACACAACTCACTATCATACAACACACCTGGCTGTCACCATCACACAACTTCACACAACTCACTATCATACAACACACCTGGCCGTCACCATCACATAACTTCACACAACTCACTATCATACAACACACCTGGCCGTCACCATCACATAACTTCACACAACTCACTATCATACAACACACCTGGCCGTCACCATCACACAACTTCACGCATCTCACTATCATACAACACACCTGGCCGTCACCATCACATAACTTTACACAGCTCACTATCATACAACACACCTGGCCGTCACCATCACACAACTTCACACAACTCACTATCATACAACACACCTGGCCGTCACCATCACACAACTTCACACAACTCACTATCATACACTTGGCCCTCACCATCACACAACTTCACACAACTCACTATCATACAACACACCTGGCCCTCACCATCACACAGCTTTACACAGCTCACTATCATACAACACACCTGGCTGTCACCATCACATAACTTTACACAACTCACGGTCATACACTTGGCCGTCACCATCACACAACTTCACACAACTCACTATCATACAACACACCTGGCTGTCACCATCACATAACTTCACACAACTCACTATCATACAACACACCTGGCCGTCACCATCACATAACTTCACACAACTCACTATCATACAACACACCTGGCTGTCACCATCACACAACTTTACACAGCTCACTATCATACAACACACCTGGCTGTCACCATCACATAACTTCACACAACTCACTATCATACAACACACCTGGCTGTCACCATCACATAACTTTACACAGCTCACTATCATACAACACACCTGGCCGTCACCATCACACAACTTCACACAACTCACTATCATACAACACACCTGGCCGTCACCATCACACAACTTTACACAGCTCACTATCATACAACACACCTGGCTGTCACCATCACATAACTTTACACAACTCACTATCATACAACACACCTGGCTGTCACCATCACACAACTTTACACAGCTCACTATCATACAACACACCTGGCTGTCACCATCACATAACTTCACACAACTCACTATCATACAACACACCTGGCCGTCACCATCACATAACTTTACACAGCTCACTATCATACAACACACCTGGCCGTCACCATCACACAACTTCACACAACTCACTATCATACAACACACCTGGCCGTCACCATCACACAACTTCACACAACTCACTATCATACACTTGGCCCTCACCATCACACAACTTCACACAACTCACTATCATACAACACACCTGGCCCTCACCATCACACAGCTTTACACAGCTCACTATCATACAACACACCTGGCTGTCACCATCACATAACTTTACACAACTCACGGTCATACACTTGGCCGTCACCATCACACAACTTCACACAACTCACTATCATACAACACACCTGGCTGTCACCATCACATAACTTCACACAACTCACTATCATACAACACACCTGGCCGTCACCATCACATAACTTCACACAACTCACTATCATACAACACACCTGGCTGTCACCATCACACAACTTTACACAGCTCACTATCATACAACACACCTGGCTGTCACCATCACATAACTTTACACAGCTCACTATCATACAACACACCTGGCCGTCACCATCACACAACTTCACACAACTCACTATCATACAACACACCTGGCCGTCACCATCACATAACTTTACACAGCTCACTATCATACAACACACCTGGCTGTCACCATCACATAACTTTACACAACTCACTATCATACAACACACCTGGCTGTCACCATCACACAACTTTACACAGCTCACTATCATACAACACACCTGGCTGTCACCATCACATAACTTCACACAACTCACTATCATACAACACACCTGGCCGTCACCATCACATAACTTTACACAGCTCACTATCATACAACACACCTGGCCGTCACCATCACACAACTTCACACAACTCACTATCATACAACACACCTGGCCGTCACCATCACACAACTTCACACAACTCACTATCATACACTTGGCCCTCACCATCACACAACTTCACACAACTCACTATCATACAACACACCTGGCCCTCACCATCACACAGCTTTACACAGCTCACTATCATACAACACACCTGGCTGTCACCATCACATAACTTTACACAACTCACGGTCATACACTTGGCCGTCACCATCACACAACTTCACACAACTCACTATCATACAACACACCTGGCTGTCACCATCACATAACTTCACACAACTCACTATCATACAACACACCTGGCCGTCACCATCACATAACTTCACACAACTCACTATCATACAACACACCTGGCTGTCACCATCACACAACTTTACACAGCTCACTATCATACAACACACCTGGCTGTCACCATCACATAACTTCACACAACTCACTATCATACAACACACCTGGCCGTCACCATCACACAACTTCACACAGCTCACTATCATACAACACACCTGGCTGTCACCATCACACAACTTCACACAACTCACTATCATACAACACACCTGGCCGTCACCATCACACAACTTCACGCAACTCACGGTCATACACTTGGCCGTCACCATCACACAACTTCACACAACTCACTATCATACAACACACCTGGCTGTCACCATCACACAACTTCACGCATCTCACTATCATACAACACACCTGGCTGTCACCATCACATAACTTTACACAACTCACGGTCATACACTTGGCCGTCACCATCACACAACTTCACACAACTCACTATCATACAACACACCTGGCTGTCACCATCACATAACTTCACACAACTCACTATCATACAACACACCTGGCTGTCACCATCACACAACTTTACACAGCTCACTATCATACAACACACCTGGCTGTCACCATCACACAACTTCACGCATCTCACTATCATACAACACACCTGGCTGTCACCATCACATAACTTTACACAACTCACGGTCATACACTTGGCCCTCACCATCACACAACTTCACACAGCTCACTATCATACAACACACCTGGCTGTCACCATCACACAACTTCACACAACTCACTATCATACAACACACCTGGCCGTCACCATCACACAACTTCACGCAACTCACGGTCATACACTTGGCCGTCACCATCACACAACTTCACACAACTCACTATCATACAACACACCTGGCTGTCACCATCACACAACTTCACGCATCTCACTATCATACAACACACCTGGCTGTCACCATCACATAACTTTACACAACTCACGGTCATACACTTGGCCGTCACCATCACACAACTTCACACAACTCACTATCATACAACACACCTGGCTGTCACCATCACATAACTTCACACAACTCACTATCATACAACACACCTGGCTGTCACCATCACACAACTTTACACAGCTCACTATCATACAACACACCTGGCTGTCACCATCACACAACTTCACGCATCTCACTATCATACAACACACCTGGCTGTCACCATCACATAACTTTACACAACTCACGGTCATACACTTGGCCGTCACCATCACACAACTTCACACAACTCACTATCATACAACACACCTGGCTGTCACCATCACACAGCTTTACACAGCTCACTATCATACAACACATCTGGCTGTCACCATTACATAACTTCACACAACTCACTATCATACAACACACCTGGCCGTCACCATCACACAACTTCACACAATTCACTATCATACAACACACCTGGCCGTCACCATCACACAACTTCACACAATTCACTATCATACAACACACCTGGCCGTCACCATCACACAACTTCACGCATCTCACTATCATACAACACACCTGGCCGTCACCATCACATAACTTTACACAGCTCACTATCATACAACACACCTGGCCGTCACCATCACATAACTTTACACAACTCACTATCATACAACACACTTGGCCCTCACCATCACACAGCTTTACACAGCTCACTATCATACAACACACCTGGCTGTCACCATCACATAACTTTACACAACTCACGGTCATACACTTGGCCGTCACCATCACACAACTTCACACAACTCACTATCATACAACACACCTGGCTGTCACCATCACATAACTTCACACAACTCACTATCATACAACACACCTGGCCGTCACCATCACACAACTTTACACAACTCACGGTCATACACTTGGCCCTCACCATCACACAACTTCACACAACTCACTATCATACAACACATCTGGCTGTCACCATTACATAACTTCACGCATCTCACTATCATACAACACACCTGGCTGTCACAATCACACAGCTTTACACAATTCACTATCATACAACACACCTGTATGATAAAACTAATTTCATGGAGAAGTAGATCGGAGTATGGACGATAATACGCCTCATACAAGCCATTGTAACAAGATGTGTCAATGTCCAATCAATTTATCTTTCCACAGAATCATAATTAGAGAACCAATTTACATTCATGTTTACATTTTCTTCTTCATAATCAATGCATTTGTCCAGCAATACAGATTGCTATGACATAATATTATTGCAGCCAGCCGGGCAAACTGAATGCATGGTAAAAATAAGCAGCAAGTTTTCAAAAAATGTGAAATCAGGCACCTTTGGTCAGGACTCTCTCTCTCTCTCTCTCTCTCTCTCTTTCTCTCTCTCTCATATCATAATTGTCCCCCGCCGCAACGCGGTGCGGGGACATAGAAATGCCGGGCGTCCGTCCGTCCGTGTGTCCGTGTGTCTAAGGGTCCGTGCGTCTGTGTGTCCGTGCGTCCGTCTGTCACACTTTTTTGTAAGCGCTCTCATGCCTACAAATTTTGACGGATTTTCATTAAATTTATACCAAATGTTTATACCACTAATACCTTGGTCAAGTTTGAAAATCGGCATTGGTCGATACTTTTTGTTGGAGTTATGGGACTTTGACCACAATAATGACTCCGTTTTATCCAAAACTTGACCTTGTAAGCGCTCTCATGCCTCCAAATTTTGACGGATTTTCATTAAATTTATACCAAATGTTTATACCACTAATACCTTGGTCAAGTTCGAAAATCAGCATTGGTCGATACTTTTTGTTGGAGTTATGGGACTTTGACCACAATAATGACTCCGTTTTATCCAAAAATTGACGTTGTAAGCGCTCTCATGCCTACAAATTTTTACGGATTTTCAATAAATTTATACCAAATGTTTATACCACTAATACCTTGGTCAAGTTCGAAAATCAGCATTGGTCAATATTTTTTGTTGGAGTTATGGGACTTTGACCACAATAATGACTCCGTTTTATCCAAAAATTGACGTTGTAAGCGCTCTCATGCCTACAAATTTTGACGGATTTTCAATAAATTTATACCAAATGTTTATACCACTAATACCTTGGTCAAGTTCGAAATTCAGCATTGGTTAATATTTTTTGTTGGAGTTATGGGACTTTGACCACAATAATGACTCCGTTTTATCCAAAAATTGACCTTGTAAGCGCTCTCATGCCTACAAATTTTGTCGGATTTTCATAAAATTTATACCAAATGTTTATATCACTAATACCTTGGTCAAGTTCCTAAATAGCCTTGGTCGATAGACTTGATACTAGTATACTGCTTGACCGGCGGGGGACCCAGGAATTCTATTCTTGTTTTGATTAGGAATGACAAGCAAGTTAAAAATCAAAATTGATTCATAAGTTTTATGAAAAATAAATTATAAGCATGTTTTTCTTTACATAAGAAGAATGAATTAAATCTCTGATTCTATAGAATAAAACTGAACAGCTGAATAAAGTAGATATTGGCACGAAATGAAAGTACAAAATCCTCTGGTACATGCAAAATAAAGTCCAGATCTGAAATTAGAATAAGAATTTCCATAATTGTTGCAATTAACCTTCAAAATGGAGTCTTTTCCACCAGTAATGTAAGTATTGATTTATATCTAATACGTAAATAATTGTTATTTAATTTAATACAAATCATGGAAACTCTTCTTTTGATAAGCTTAATTTTACTTTAAAAATAATTTAGAGTCTTTTATAAAATCACATTGTTCAGTGAAAGATATACGTAATAAGAAACACAGGCGCTTAAAGAACACAAAAAATAAAAATAAAAAGTGAAAATGCCAACCATTTTCTCTATGACCTAACATTACAACACAATGACATTAAAAGTTTTACTTCAGAAAAAAGTTCAACTGCCAATATTGTTATACTTTTCATCATATATATGTAAGTGTGACATTTCAATTTTGCCCCGAAACAACTAAGTAATAACATTTCATATCTAAAAAGAAAACTATAATGACATAAATATATAAAATATAGTCCATATATGTTAATGATGGCAGGTGTGAAGGAATGGAACACATGTCAGAGTCAGTGTTTGTGGTACTGTGTCAGATCATAGGGACCTCACAACAGGTGGCCATCAGGAGGGAGACAAGGGACATCTTGGATATGGTGAGAGGACGGTTAGTACCTTATGATGAATTTGTTCAGATGTTGAGTGGAAGTAGGAGAGAAGGATTTAGACTGGAGGGATCAGATATTGACGTTAAGCTAAGGCCAAAAAACCACCGAGTGATCATGGACATGTTTCAGTTTGAGTATTACAACACAGACAATATAACCTTGATTCTCTCTGACAGTTCTGAGAGTCCACCAGGATTCACTCTACTTCAGTTACTGACACCAACAAGATACAGTGACGTCAAGTCAGCATGTGTCAGAATGAATGACAGAGTCTACATATCTAGTTCTATGTGGAGAGAGATAGGTTGTTCTGCAGCAATTTTTAATTCTACTGTACATGGTCCCTGTGGTAGTGGTAATCTAGCAGGATTTGAATATGACACTGCTATATGTCTTGCTTGTGACTTTTGGCCTCCAACGGCCTCCTCATGGATAGACAGATGTCACTCATGGCCTGATCCTGAAGTTGTCAATGACATTGTCAGAAATGGATGCCACGTTGTAGCAATAGGACACCCATTAGGACCACACGAAAAGGATGAATGGAGGGTTTCATTTTCTCAGGCAGAGTATAATTGTGTGGCGGCAATGAACCACATTCAGTTTTTAACTTACGGCTTGATAAAACTTTTCTTAAAAGAAGTCATAAATCCACAATTAGAAGATACCGATAAACTGATTGTGTTCCTATCATATGAAAACATTAGTTTTCTGGGTGATTCAACAAAACATTCTAATCCATTGGTGTCCACAAAATCTCCTGGCCGGTTTCTGGGTCTGCTTTAAACTCCTCCTTAAATGGGTGTATAAGGGAATCTGTCCTAACTTTTTTATTCCACAAAACAACCTGTTTTTAACAAAGGTCAATGGGTCAGCACAAAACAGTTTTTTGTAAAATTACACGAATTGTACATGAATTGTACAAGGAAGGCCTAGCCTGTCTGTTACAGAGTTCCTCTTTTAGGTCCTACATCATTGATATCCTGTACAATCCTAGACTTTCTGTTTGTACATACGAAAGACTAGCCCAGACTGAAGTGGATTATGATTTAGAACTTTTCCAGGAGATTATTTGCAATGATTTTATAGAGAAACCAGACTTATATCGCTGTTTTTATTCCCTACAGTCAATAGAATGGTTGATCAGTCTGCCCTTGACACAGAATCAAGTTTTTAGTTTACAGAAATTTACAGCCTTTATTCTTCAGAACACTGCTTTTCTATTGCACAACATGAACACTGTCAACAAACAGATGTATATTGCAGACAAAACGTCCTGTCAC
Source organism: Magallana gigas (assembly GCF_963853765.1). Lineage (NCBI taxonomy): Eukaryota > Metazoa > Mollusca > Bivalvia > Ostreida > Ostreidae > Magallana > Magallana gigas. The sequence goes on from NC_088859.1 coordinate 4,596,316, forward strand.
ATGCTGAAATTAGCAGCCAGGTTAGGGTTTGTTTCTGATATGTTGTATATTGCCATGTATTATTACAAGACATTCAGAGTCAGAAAAGCTCTATCTTTTGTAGAGATGACAAAGGTCAAGTTATCACAGCCCTATTTAATGTATAGGGAACATGTAAACAGAGAGAGGTATACTGAGGCTGTAGGGGGACAGTCCTGGTCTACAAAGATGAGGCAGGCTGTAGCTAGGGATATTAAACTTCACAACAAAATCTGTTATATTAATGAACTAATACCCGAACAACAGTCTGGTTATAATAGGAGGTACGATATATATATCCCAGTGTTTGTGATGATACATTTTCTAGAGTTCCTGTGTTACAGACACATTGATACAACACTATCACAAGCAGCTCTAGATGAGCTACAGGACCTACTCCACCATGATCGGGGACAGTATGTACATGATTTATTCAGAGACATCTCCTGGGAGATCCTAGGGATCTGTCAACAAATCTCAGGGAACCTCTATTCTGCTCTATATTCATACCTTCAGTCATTTACACATTATCCATTACACAAAATACAAACTGTAACACAGAGGAGAATACAGGATCTGGTTCAGTCAACCCAACGCCAGTGAATGCTTACATGCAATACATTTAAGCATTAATTGTTGCTAACAAAAACAAGGAAAGAAAATAAAATAGTAAATCAGAGCATGTAGAATTTAATTAATAACAAATGTAAAAAGAACTATATATGATAAGAGTTAATTTTGGCCCCCATAATTCACCATTTTTTAAAGTGTTTCGGGTACAATAAAAGGTTATGTTATAATTTAGAAGAGTTGATTTAAAATATATTTTCACATATTTGTTTGATTTGTTTGCAGTCACTTGCAGTATATGACGTCAGAAGTGACGCTATTTCTATAATTCAATCAAAATCAGTCGAAAATTGACATTTTTCTCATCTTTTTACGAATGGGAAATATAGAGCGCATGCTTGAACCAGGACAAATTTTTTGTCACTTATTAGACTCGGCTAGATACATCTCTGATTAAAATATTTTGTTGGTTCAAGCATGCGCTCTATGTTTCCTGAAAGAAAAACTGCTTGAAAACAAACTTTTTTATGCAAAAATGGTGGGAAAAGGTTGTCTTAACAATGCCATATTTCTAAATTGTGGGCACTTGAATCAAAATGAACATTAAATAAAAACATCACATATATATCTGTACAAAGAAAACAAAGAATTACTATGGAACGCCTCAACTGCCTTATGTAGATAATCTTCATAATATGATGATACTTCAACATTACATGCTGATACTTTAACATTACATGATGGTACTTTAACATTACGTGCTGATACTTCAACATTACATGCTGATTCTTTAACATTACATGATGGTACTTTAACATTACATGCTGATACTTCAACATTACATGCTGATACTTTAACATTACATGATGGTACTTTAACATTACGTGCTGATACTTCAACATTACATGCTGATACTTTAACATTACATGCTGATACTTCATGTTATATGATGGTAATTCACTATGCGGTGGTTCTAAAAATAGGGTTAGGGAAGCGTCACCTAGGGAACGAAATACGCTAAAACTCAGAACACGTGGATGCCTGTAAAGTTTTTAACACAGGGCTGTTTCTCTGTTTCAGAGATTGATCAGATTGGACTAAGGTCCACTAAAACCTATTTAGATCGAGATACTCAACAAATGCTACTATTTGATTAAGTGTTGTCATTTAAATGGGTCATTTCAAATTTTAAAGAATAGCTGCATTGTGAGACAGTTCATTGGGGCTCAGCGCATAAAAATCAGGGGGTACCAAAAGTCCTTCAGGGAATTTTGGTCTAAAAATGCGCATTCAGAACCCAATCTTTTGGCGATTAGTCAGAGCGAACAGTTAATTTTTTTTAAAAAGCACCTAAACAAATACTTCTGTCATTCATGTTACATGTAGATTGGACTTATGGGGATTAATGGGTTCTTCCTGGAGATCCACGTGAAAGAGTGGGCAATGAAAGCACTGATTTGTTCAACAGTACAGTTACTGCTAAAATCAGATTCAACAGCAATGCAATGCTTTATCCTTTGCATGATCTTAAAAGTTGCATGTGTGGTTGTCGTTTGCCTAAATACATTGCACCAAAACAAAATGTTTCGACAATATTTTTATTCAGTAGAGATCCTCTCTCATGAGCTGTAGTGTATTGTGTACTTCTTCAGTTCCAGCTTTTTTTCTTCTTTTTTTTTTGTTTACACATAAATCCACATACACACATATTTCATACATTTCAAGATTCTACATATTGTAATATCTTATTAATCTAAAGGAAATAGATTATCCGTGTAGTGTGAAAACGTGTTTTCTTACAAAAAAAAAATTATATATATAAAAATAGCAGTAAATGAAAAGAGAAAAGGGGAGATATAGAAGATAAAAAAAAAATACAATAGAAAAGGGGGTACATGTATCAAAATATTTGTTCACAAGTCACTATTAAAAAAAAAGAGAATAGTTTAAGCAATCACATATGTCATAAAACTTGTTATAATTTCTCACAAATTGTTTGCCAGTGGTTTTCATAATCTGAGTAACCACAGTTTTTCAATAACATATTTTTTTCAAGCAGACTCCTGTTTTTTATTATTTGGAGTTCCAGCTTTTTGACATGATCCAAACTAGTCTCAGTGGACCTTAGTCCTATATGATCAATCTCTGAAACAGAGAAACAGCCCTATGTTAAAACTTCCCTATTTTTAGAACCACCGCATAGTGAAGTACCATCATATAATGAAGTATCAGCATGTAATGTTGAACTATCAGCACGTAATGTTAAAGTACCATCATGTAATGTTAAAGTATCAGCATGTAATGTTTAAGTATCAGCATGTAATGTTAAAGTACCATCATGTTATGTTGAAGTATCATCATATTATGAAGATTACCTACATGAGGCAGTTGAGGCGTTCCATAAATTACAGTAAAATAATGATATTCGTTTAAGGTCCTTTTTTATTATCATATGAAGAGTTTGTTACTGGACTTAAAAAGTAAAAAGGATAGTGTTTTCTAGTTTGGCAAACATTTAAAAACCATGCTTCAGGATAAGTGTTTCGTCATCAATGCACACATGTTAAGCATATTAAGTTATATTAACCTCTTTTCTTGTACATATATCAACGTATATCAAAAAATTAGTATACACTTGAATTTGTTGATTTCTAAATGTCAGCAGGAAAAGTATTAGTAAGACACGAGCAAAACGCACAGTGGAAGGTTACAAAAAGTACTGGTACAAAAATTGTAGGGATGGCAGTCTCTAAGCACCTAATCGGTGGGAAAGACGGTGATCAGTTACAGAATCAGTAACCGGTTAGTCGTATAAAATATAAAATGTTAATTTAACGCAATTTTATTAATTACAGATATTATTTTGTACCTTTTGATATCTGACCAAGTTGCCTGTAAATTGGAGACAGTTAAAGCCATGTGGCTTAGATTGTGAAGGAAAATTGGTCAGTGGGTTTTGATTATGTTTATCTTTAAAACAAGATGTTTTGGCATGTCTTTTATTCAATCACTTATGAATAATATTAAAATCAATGTTTTGTTGTTGTCGTACCTACGTACAACGTATTTGTATAATTTACTGTTTTCAATAAAGACATATTCACACGATATACCTGTCTTGCTTTCTGTGACATTAATGATATTAAATTCAGGATGAAATAATATGCTCATTACAATCATGTGTATTTTGAAGTTTAAAACATTTTTTTTACTGAGAAAACTACATTACTAAATCACTGTAAACATTCAATTCAATTCAGTTTATTGACATCACCATGTTGGCATACAGTCAAAATAAAACCAAATGACAGACAAAATAAAGTCTGACAAAAATCGTGACCATACCTCTTTAAGAAGTCGGTGGGTTACACGGGGGATGTAGGGATAGCAAAGAGGAAAGAGACATAGCGGACAATTCCTTTTGATAATATATTTCAGCTTTAAGTATGAACGGAGCTTCGCGGCCATCATTGTATTAAAGTCTCGTTTCTGGCTTTACAATAAAACGCAAAGAATCCGCAGCGCGTCCTTTAACCACAAGAATCCGTAAATAACGTGTACCGTACTTTATTTAAAATACGAAATCATTTCTATCACACCTTGATATTTCTAAGTGGCAGCCTCCGCTCGCTAGTCAGGGCCACATTTTAAGCATGTGTCATAAACTAGCTAACAAAAGAGTACCCACCAACAAATGTACATACTGCTAATCTCTGTGGTAGTTTGAATAACATTTGTACAAGTGTAAAAATTTATAAGAGAATGAAGGTTTCACAATTTTTCTGAGGATGCCGATTTAGTTTTTTCCGCAAAAACTAAAGTAGCAAGACTCATCTTTTTTTCAACTATATGTAATACACAGTACTTAGTAGTACTTACTCAAGTTTCAAAGAAAATCTACCGTCTAGTTTTTTTAGGGGTCACCTCAATAGGTACATTTACTATACAAATATATAGAAAACTGCCATTTACCGCACTTCGAAGCAGATTTTAAAATACTACACGAGCGACTTTCCTCAAGGTATAAAATGTGACTAGTAATAACATATTTTATCTTAGATGTAAAAAAAAAATATATAAATTCTACTATCTGGTTTTTAAAAACATCAAATGCATCAAACTTTGTCATATATATAGATCATTAAAAATGCAGACCGGTAATATATTAAGAAAAATAACCCTGATGACAGTATAATTCCGTTTGTAAATTTTCCAAGTTGTAACTTTATACTTTTTCTTGTATTTAATATTTCTTATAACGTACTCCTACAAAGCTTGTATTCATTTCTTATGACGTATTCTTACAATGCTTGTATTTATTTCTGATGACGTACTCATATAAAGCTTCATTTCAACATAAAGTCATAAAAGCACAATGGCAACGGTTACCTACCGAACAACGGCAAAATCGTTTAAGAAATAAAATTTTCCTTAAAAACTTGAAATATTTATCTGTACTTTCATTGTGTTCTATTTCATAAATTGTACCGCAAAAATCTTAAAAGGTATAAATACACTTCATTTTACTGGACTGCGCTAAAACATGCGCAATGAACACTTAAGTCGGTCACCTTAAGTTTTACTTTTCTAATATCAAAATGTTTACAATTACCGAGTATGATTCCCTCGATTTCTTACGGAGACTTCAATTATAGTTAATTAATAGCTCTATAGCAACCACCAGACTGAAATCAAAACGGCCCGTTTATCGATTTGTCGAAACCATAGAGCGACCCAAGGAAAATCACGGACTGTACGAATTAATCATGATGATGTCAAACTCAATGTATCACAGGCGACAATTTGGCTGTTCCTTTCGGCTAAAGTACTGATGAACATTAACAGTATTTCAGTGAATTTTACTTACTTTTTATTATCAATTTAATAATAAGTTAAAAGAGAAATGTAAATATGAACAATAAAATGCTATCTTGATGATTCATGCGCGTTAGAAGGAAGCGATCATTGCAGAATTTTTTTTTTACATAACCCCGCTACAAAAGCTATGTATTTTTTCTGCAATGTCGCCACATTCATATCCAGCATAAATCACCAAAGAAAGCATTTTATTGTTTAATTGATGCTATTTGTACTTTTTTATTTATTGACAATTCACTTTTGTATTAATTAAACAAAATTTCAACCTTAGAGAGTTAAGCCACTAAAATTAGCAGGCTACTTATCATGTTACATTTGGCATGTTCATTAGCAAGCACGACTACATTATATGTGATAAACACACAAAAAAATTAGACGGTAAATCAATACAATTTTATTTGTATGCACAACAATTAATCCTGTGTTTTACAATGAACGTGTATTTTCCTCAAATGTCCACTGTATAAACAATCATTTCATCCTTGTATTTACCTGAAATAAAGAAAAGGTATGAAAATTGTTTTATTTGTGATTTTATAAAAGGATGTATGGGAATAAAAAACAACAACAAATAAACAAACAAAAATCAAACATGTACCGTTTCCTCAGCTTATTATTAATACCAGTAATAAGAAAGAAAATTGAAGCAGTGAGTCAAATTGTCACCTGTTGACAGTTTCCCCAGCCAAATTATTATCCCACTCACATAAAAGGAAAATGGAGTGGATTGGAAAAAAAACATGGCCAACGAAGACACCTATGAACTAACCAGTGCTTTTTGGAGAGGACCAGTTTAAACAAAAATGACGATTTAAACATATTTTATTGAGAATTCAAATGGATTAGGTAACAGGCAAAACCTATGTAAACCCTCTTTAAAATAGAAATGATCTCGATTAGCCAAGTACATGTTAGATTATCACAACATACCAAGCTTCTAAGCGTTCTTTGTACTCACTTAAAATCTACTGTTCATTTCGCCATCAAATTATTGTTTTAAATATTTGCAATCTTTATAAATACTATATTGACATATTTTTCAATGCTTTTATTGAATCATCATTGCCATCAACAACCAACAACAGTCCGAAAGCTCAGGGGGGGGGGGGGGGGTGGTTCTACCAAATCCGATATATCTATGATATCCAGCAAATGTCTAGGTCTTGGGTCGCAACCAGAGGTCAAGATCGCTTAATCCTTTTTAACTATTAGAGAGTTGGATAAAAATCATCCACCTCAAAGGTAAAACATACGAATGCGTTTATTTCCTATGATTCCATTACATTGGGTGAATACTTAGACCTTCGGTTCCGTGCAGAGGAATGACTCCTCCCCACCATCTTGTACGTGCCAATTGTGTTGAGTTATTGACCAGGCCTTATTAAACAATTGGTGACCACTTGCCCCAAATATTACTGTCACCTTGTTGTTGAGTTGTTGACCAGTCTGTCACTTACCCATTGTGTTGAGTTGTTGACCAGTCTTACTGTAACTTACCCATTGTGTTGAGTTGTTGACCAGTCTTACTGTCACTTACCCATTGTGTTGAGTTGTTGACCAGTCTTACTGTCACTTACCCATTGTGTTCAGTTGTTGACCAGTCTCACGGTAACTTACCCATTGTGTTGCGTTGTTGGCCAGTCTGTCACTTACCCACTGTGTTGAGTTGTTGACCAGTCTTACTGTAACTTACCCATTGTGTTGAGTTGTTGACCAGTCTGTCACTTACCCATTGTGTTGAGTTGTTGGCCAGTCTTACTGTAACTTACCCATTGTGTTGAGTTGTTGACCAGGTCCCACCAGACAGTTGGTGATTTCACATTTTTGGTGGATGACACTCTTCCTGCTGATGATGCTTCCCTTTATATCACACCTGTAACATAATTTAAGAACTGTGTCAAGGTAAGATCAAGTGGACTGTACTTAGATTGGATACACATCACACTGTTAACTGTCGAGTGTAGATCTTCTTCTTACTGAAGCAGAGACAATGGGAAACCCTTGAATTATCATTGTACCTTCAACACTTGTACTTTTCCAATAATTATTTTTTATCAGCGATACGGTCTACATTGTATATACATGTATATTCACAAATACTTATCAATTAACCAATACGGATAAGCAAGTGTACATTTTTTGTACATTTGTTAAAATATAAAATAAGATATCTTTCCTAACATTTCAAAATGCTTCCAGAATTATCTTCTAATGTTCTTAAGGTTTATTCGGGGTAAGAGTGAGAGAAGTGATTGGGTGGGGGTTTTGGTGAAAAAGTTTTGGTATATTTACTCACCCATCCTCAACAATCACATTATCCAGCAAGGTGGAGTTAACAATTTGTACGTGGTCTCCGATTTTACAATTTCGCCCAATCACTGAGCGTTTTATGGACACTTTTTCTCCAATCTCCGTTCCTTCGGCAACCACACAATCTGCACCAACCTAGTGAATGTAAGAATGAGTTAGTTTTGAAACTGTCTGATGTTAACAAAACATGCTTTGGTCATAACTGACACTACACGGTCCCCCGTCCAGATCTATCCTAGACCTACCTGTGATTTTTTCTGTAGGACGACGGAGGGGTGAAGGTGAGGTGTCTCAATACCTGTGTGGGTGAATATCTTCTGTATCTGTGAAAAGAACGCAATTCTCATCAACCAGAGGAAAACACTATTAAGCAAGACATAAAAATGAATATTAATGCTGGCATTTTTTCTGTACAACTGAATGGAGAACGTCTGTATCTGTGAATACAATGAATGCAATTCTCAACAACCAGAGGAAAACACTATTAAGCAAGACATAAATATGAATATTAATGCTGGCATTTTTCTGTACAACTGAATGGAGAACGTCTGTATCTGTGAATACATTGAATGCAATTCTCATCAACCCCAGAAACCACTATAAGTATTAAACAAAACACTGGAATGAATATTAGAGCTGGCATTTTTTCTGTACAACAGTAAGAAGAACGAAAATATAATGTTCAACCACTTAACCTCATGATACATTATATAAAAGACAGCGTATCTGTCATGGTTAAACTGACTGACAATATGCCACCATTTGTTTTTCAAAAGATTAGCAGCTCTTTGTGATAAAATCATTATGAGGCAGTGCTCTCACAAGACACGCTGTCATGCTTACAGGTTTTAAACAACCAACCATCTCACTATCAACGTTGCACACCAAGTCTTCAACTAACACAACTTTGCACAACATGTCGTTGCACAATGCAACAGTGCTCTAACACATACAAATTGTGACAGCAAGTTATTTAAGGTGGAAGGCTTCATCGTCACAACATGTCTGACATTCGTTCGAAGCGCCATTTTGTTCCGGATAGATAACATTATGTCATAGAACGTTTATACGGGAAAGATATCCTTATGTATATAAGGACTGGTAAGTATAACTCACTCATAAAATTGAAACTTGAATACAAATTTTCCAATCTTCCATTGGGTCGCATGCTAACTGACGTTTTTTCATTCTAATTGTTAGACCATAATTAATCACATAATTGTCTACGGACTTTTCCGATTTTTTCCCCCGATTACGACAAAGAGCAATCGGCGGGTGTGACTGGTCAGAAGAGGATGCTCACTCCTCCTAGGCACTTGATCCTACCTCTCAGGTTTTCTAGAGGTCCGTGATTGCTCTGCTCTCTACTATTGATTGATAACCGAACTGTCCACGGATTAATCTCCGTTTTTCCCTATCATGACATTTTCCCCAAATTACGACATTTTTCCCGATTATGACATTTTTACCGATTTGACATTTGGCGCACGGTGGGTGTAACTGGTCAGCAGAGGATGCTTACTCCTCCTAGGCATCTGATCCTACTTCTATCTATTTGGAGGTCCGTGTTGCTTTGCTTTGAATCTGTACTTCGTTTTATGGATTTTTGAGTGGTTTACGATTTTTTATTGTCATTTTTTTTTCCATTATATACATATGTATGATCGTCTATTGCAGATGACATGACAAAAATAGCAGCAGAGCAGGGAAAATTATATTATTTAGATTCCACGTTTTTATACAAAACAGCTGACAATCAATGTTAGTTAAAAGCTTTATCAGGAAGAAAATTGACATTTTTCTAAGCGTTTTGTATCTCATCTCCTTAGAAGAGTTCAATTAAACGGTGTATTGCTATTTTGTACCATGACATAATGTTATCTATCCGGAACAAAATGAACGAAATAAAATTGTATTTGCTGACAAGGTCATTGTATCGACCATAAAAATAACGAAAAGATGACTTCAAGCGAGACTGCTGATAGTTCTGATTTATCAGCTTGTTTGTCAGTAGCTTGCTTCATCTTAGAAACTGTTCATACGAAGAGCATGCCCTTGCGTATCGAATCAACTGAGAGACAAAAACACCATATGCAGGTGATGAAGGTATATTGCTACATAAGTAAGGAAAGTTGACTATAGAAAAATTGAAGTCATTACGTTTATCATAAAGTTTTGTTTTAGGTTACCATCAATGTCCATGACAGGTAAAATATCCAAATATGAAACAGATGACGCAGACTCTGTGGTATCTATTACTAGTATTTCAAGTTCACTGGGATATATCGAGTAGACGTAAGTATGGAAATAACAATTGTTAATTTATAGTACGTCGTCGATATACCTGAATGTTAAGTTGAAGGCCACAGCGAGTGATTTATTTTTTCACGTACAAGTCTTTGAATGAATTCTGCTTCATTAGAATACAAAAATAGATCTGCTAACAATGGGGCACAATTGGTAACCATGGGAATTCCAACAGATTGTTGGAAGACTTGATTTCCAGATTTTTCAGAGTACTTGTGTGTGCAATCAGAATGGTTTTTTACAAAATAATTTTTTAGATTTCCAATGACAAGGTAAGCATTTTTACGACTTCCACTTTTATTGAAGAAACAACTGTCGATGATATCAAAAAGCCTAGATTTTAATTTGTCATGGGGAATGGTTGAACAGAGCGTTGAAAAATCGTGCGTTTTGATGCTATTGATTTTGGTAAGATTTTGTGACCTAAAACTTTCTAATAATTCTTTATAGAGTTTTTTAATATCCACATCTGATTCACACCACTTCTGGAGTATATTGTTGTGTAGTACTCTTGAAGTTTCTCCTTCACTACTGTAAGCATTCTAGTAAGGAGTAAAGAGAGAGGTTTGGTAGAACATTTACTGGAACCTGCTATATATCGCTGTTTGTAAGGACTTTCGTGAAGCTTTGGACTACAGTACAAATAAGGTAAATCAAATTTATTTTGTGTATTGGGGATATTTATGATATCATTACAGATTTATGATTTTGATGTATTTCCTGCTTGGAATAATAATATATATATATATATATATAATGCATTCATCAAAATATAATTTTACAGCCTCAAACATTATCATAAGCACTACCAATCTTATATCCCAAGATATTTGAGACCAATTAAAATCAAGAAATACAACTCTTAAACAGGATATTTCATACCAAGATTTTTGCAATAATTCTGTATTTCTTATAATTTTTCAATTTCGTTTAATTTCTTTTTTCCATCTCATTAATCAACAAATATTGTTTAAGTTTTCAGATTTACGTGGGATTTCATGATTTTAGTTTCATGTTTATGTGGATTCCAATAAAAATCTTACAAACTTCATTCATGATTATTTTGTTTTTCATTTTCAAATATAGATATAGGATCTTTCATGATTTGCGATGGTGTATCCAACGAGTTGTGCGTTTTCTATCCCCTCGCCAATTCTTTTTATCACATGTTTTACCACAAGTTAAAACTCAATCTTTTGTTAAACCGCAATCTTTCTGTAAACATTATAATTGTGAGCCGCACAACACATTCACTACAACACGTCAACAACTGTATGCATGGAAAAGAGTTCCTTGAAGATTAACATAGAAACATTTGATTTTCTGGTATATTTTTATCAATTCATAAAAAAAATTGAAACAGCATTAAATGCTACACATTTATAACTCTACGCTTTTCATCTGAATTATTTTGTTACTTGTTCATTCTACGTCAATAATATGCCTAAAGCTAAGCAATGTTTAATTATGACGTCACGTGGCGTAAGAACACACAGTGGAATATCAAACATTTCTCAACTTATTTAAGAGTTCTTCGAGTTTTCAATAAACATATTTGGAGCCAGGGGCTGAAATTATATAAATTCATTATTAAAAAATTTCTTATTTTGGGGTAGAAATATCGAAGTGAGCTAATACAAGCTATATGTATATGTATTTGCATATGTTAAAAATACTTTAATTAGTGTGATTACAATGATCGAATTCTTTACTTTAAACTGCATTATTAATTAACGTTCTAAATTTTTTATTCGGCCTCATACAAAAGGCCAATGGACATTAATGGTCGATCTTACAATAAATAAACCTGCTTTTTCATAAAATAGTCTGCTATTTCATGAAAACATTGCATAGCAAGAAATAGTTTTTATGCTATTTACCCACTGTGAAAAGTCACTGGCGGACAGAATTTCTATGTTAATTTCATTCTCCAATGAAATTATATTTTCATACAATCAAGAGTAGATAATCAACTTACAGTCCTGAATACATTTTCCATTACATGACCAATGCATTTGTCGAGCAGTAAAGATTTAATATCTTCCTTAGCTAGGACATATCGCCAGGCAAACTGAGTGTGTGGTTAGAATGAGCACGTAAATAGTTTTCCAGAGACCCTTGGTCAATAGTCTCTCTCTCTCTCTCTCTCTCTCTCTCTCTCTCTCTCTCTCTCTCTCTCTCTCTCTCTAACACATACAACCACAATGTTTACCAGGTAATGATAAGTATAAATCCAAATGACATATATTTATATAAAAAAAACCCATAGGTAATCGCAAATTACAAAGCTCACCGAGACGAAGCATCACCTTTATGATCTCTTAAAACCTTAACCTCCTCCAGCATCTGAATCCTGTAGTTCAGATTCAGCATTCAAGCCTGTCAGATGCATCAATATCATAAGACGCATAATCCATGGCAGTTTGGTAAAGTTAAGACCAGTTTTAACTTTTAAAGATATAATCACCAGAGGGTACCTGCTCGAAAAACTTTAACCTCCTCCAGTATACAAAACCTTTGGCTCAGATTCAATATTCAAGCCTGTCTGGAGCATCAGTATCATAAGACGCACCACCCATGCAAGTTTAGTAAAGTGAGGACCAGTAGAAATTACTATCACAGGGTACCTGCACGAGGAACTTTAACCTGCTCTAAAAACTTGAACCACCTACAGCATTTGAAATTCACGGCCCAGATTCAGTATTCAAGACTTTCAAGTCCATAAGTAGGTCAAGATGCATCATCGATGCACGTCTGGTGAGGATAGGACAAGTAGTAACTTAGATACAGGACCTGTAGCAAAAACTTTACCCAGGTCCGGACGCCGATGCCAACGATAACGCCAAGGGTATAGCATAAGCTCCCCCTAACTTCGTCTTGGTGAGCTAATAAATCACAAGCACATATTTAATTCTGTACATAATAAGAATGAATCAAATTCCTAGTTATTGTATAGACAGCTGAATAATTTAAAAGAACTAATGACACAAAATGAAAGTACAAAATCCTCAGGTAAGAAAATTTCCACATCTAAAAATAGATTAATTGCTGCACTTTACCTTCAAAATGGAGTCTTTTCAACCAGGAATGTAAGTATAGATTATTATTCTATCTGAATATAATTAATTTTATTGACCTTTCAGACAATGTGTAATACAATATATCAGTGTAAACTCTATTTGTGATATGTTTAATTTTTCTTTGAAAATGATAAAAATTCATTTATTTGGATAAATCACATTTTGCATTAAAAGGAAAAATTTGAAATTGCACTTTTATGAACTTTAATTAAGTGGATCAACTCAAAGAAATCCAAATAAATTGTTGTTTAACGAATATTTGATAAGATCACAGTACTTGAATCAACATCTTTGATAGAAGGTACAAAACAACTTTATAATTATGTCATTATTAATAGCTGATAATCTGACTGGTTCTTGCATTATATTCATTATCTATGATCAATAACATTGTAATGACAATAAACCTTTTACTTCAAAACAATTGACAAGTGCCATTATTGTTACACTTTTCATCATATATACATGATCGACATTTAACTTTTGGCCTGAACCTACTGATCATGTTTTGTTTTCAAGAAACCTATAATGATTTGAATAAATAAAAATAGTATATCATCTTAATAATGACAGGTGTGAAGGAATGGAATGCATATCAGAGTCCTTGTTTGTGGTACTGTGTCAGATACTGGGGACCTCACAACAGGTGGCTCTCAGGAGGGAGACAGTGGACATCAAGGAGATGGTGAAGAGACAAGTGACACCTTATGATGGGCTCATTAAGATTGTTAGTGGAAGTGATAGAGAAGGATTTAGACTGGAGGGATCAGATATTGACGTTATGCTATGGCCAAACAACCACCGAGTGATCATGGACATGTCTCAGTCTGAGTATTACAACACAGCCAATACAACCTTGATTCTCTCTGACAGTTCTGAGAGTCCACCAGGATTCACTTTACTTCAGTTACTGACACCATCAACAAAAAGATATGTCCAATCAGCAAGTGTCAGAATGAATGACAGAGTCTATATATCTAGTTCTACACACAGACAGTTAACTTGTTCAGCATTAATAGCTAATTCTACAGTACATGGACCCTGTGGTAGTGGTGTTATAGCAGGGATTGAATTTGACCAAGCCTGGTGTTTTGTTTGTGACTTTTGGCCTCTGTCTGCCTCCTCATTGATAGAGAGATGTCACTCATGGCCTGATCCTGAAATTGTTGATGACATTGTCAGAAATGGGTGTCACTTTGTAGCAATAGGCCACCCATATGGACCCCATGAAAACCATGAATGGAGAATTTCTTTTTCTCAGGCAGAACAGAAATGTGTGTATGCAATGAACCACAGTCAGTTTTTGACATATGGATTGTTAAAGCTGTTTTTAAGAGAAGTTATAAATCAACAATCAGAAGAAACCAATAAACTGCTGTGTTCCTATCACAGGAAGACAGTTATTTTCTGGGCAATTCAAAAAAATACACTACCTCACTGGTGTCCACAAAACCTCTTGGCAGGTTTTTGGGTTTGCTTTAAACTCCTCCTTAAATGGGTGTATGAGGGGATCTGTCCAAACTTTTTTATCCCACAAAACAACCTGTTTCTGACAAAGGTTCATGGCTCAGCACAAAACATATTATTCCTACAGTTACATGAATTGTACAAGAAAGGTCTGGCCTGTCTGTTACAGAGTTCCTCTATCAGGTCCTACATCATTGTTGTACTATACAATCCCAGACTTTCTGTGTGTACAGACGAAAGACTAATCCAGTCTAAAGTAGATTTTGATTTAGAATGTTTACAGGAATTAAGTGAAAATAATTTCACAGACAAGCCAAACTTGTGCCACTGTATTAATCACCTACAGTCAGTAGAATGGTTGATAAGTTTGCCCTTGACACAGAATCAAGTTTTTTGTTTAATGAGACTTACAGCCACCATCCTTCACAAAACTGTTTTTATATTACACACTTACACTAACACCAGAGCAAACAAACAAATAAGTCATGCAGATAATATGTCCTGTCATATGCTTAAATTCGCAGCAAGGTTTGGGTTTGTATCTGACATGTTGTACATTGCCATGTATTATTACAAGACATTCAGATACAGGGAAGCTTCATCTGTTATAGAGATGACAAAGGTCAAGTTAGCACAGCCTTATCTGATGTATAATGGATGTGTACACAGAGAGAGGTATACGGAGGCTGTAGGGGGGCAGTCCTGGTCTAAAAAAATGAGACAGGCTGTAGCAATGGATATCTATCTTGATAACAAAATATGTTATATCAATGAATTAATACCAGAACAACAGTCTTCTTTACAGAACGGAATTCCTATATCATATATCCCGGTGTTTGTTATGTTACACTTCTTAGAGTTCTTGTGTTACAGACACATTGATACAACATTATCACAAGCTGCTCTAGATGAGCTACAGGTCCTTGTCCATCATGATCAGGGACGGTATTTAGATGATCTATACAGAGACATCTCCTGGGAGATTCTGGGGATCTGTCAACAGATCACAGGGAACCTCCAGGCTGCTCTATACTCATACCAACAGTCACTCACACAGTATCCATTACACAACATACAAACTGCTACACAGAGGAGAATACAGGATCTGGTTCAGTCAACACCAGTGAATTATTAAATGCAATACCCATTGCTCACTTAACTGAAAATAATATAATGGCAACATTAAAAAACTAGGTCTCTTTAAAACAAATTCATGTAACATGTAACAATAAATTATAGTTGTGAAAATTAAAAGCCTTTATATCTACATGTATTTTTAGTTTATACAAAGAGTTTGCTAATGGACTTAAAAGTAAATATGTTGTCGAGTTTGTCAAAACTTTAGAGACCACCTTTAATCTGAATGCCCAAGTTTTCATGCAAAACTGTAAATTTTGTGTCCATGCAACAAACAATGCTGTAATGTTTTGATTGTTAAAAAATTTGAAAACAGTACATAGTTGTGGCTTATTTGTATCCCTCCATCTTATGGCCTAAATATCTTGTTATTCATACATATAATTATATTTACATCCACCAAGCATGATTGTCTCTTCTTCTTACGGAAATTTATAGTCAATTCATAGCTCTATAGAAGCAGCCAGACTGAAATCTATACACACTGTATATCAATTGGTCGTAACCTACAGCGACCTAAGAAAAATCACGGACTCAGGAAATGACCATGAGGATGTCAATTCCCATAGGAGACGATTTGGCTGTTTCTTTTAGCTAACACACTTATGTACATTAACAGTAATTCACTGAATTTTACTTACATTTTATTTATAATTAATTTATTAATTAGCTAAAAGAAAGATGTAAATATAAACCATAAAATGCCTTTCTTTAATGATTCATGTGGGTTATGGAGGTAACGATCATTGCAGAAAAAAATATACATAACTCGCTAAAGAGAGTCATGTATTTTTTCTGCAACGTAGCCACCTTCAAATCCCGAATGAATCACCAAAGAAAGCATTTTAAATAAAGTTTATATTGGCATGCTTCTCTTTTAATATTTCAATGTATATCAATAAATATGCATACACCTACATGTGTTGATCACTGAATGGCAGCAGGTATCTTAATACTAAATACTGAAAATGTAAGCCCCAAAGGGATGCAGTATTGCTCGCCCCATAGTGTAAAGTCATCAAATGTTGATATAATCATAGTACTGGTGTAAGTATTGCAAACATTTTAAGTTGGCTGAATGGTCTTGTCCAATAAAAGACTACATTAATCTCCTTTAGAAGGAGAGCTTTGTATAAAATATAAAGAAAATTCAATTCTTAAAGTATTATAATATTTTTTTACTACCCCCCCCCCCCCCCCCCCGGATCAAAATTTGAACAAACTTGAATCTAGATTATCTGAGGATGTTTCCACATAGGGTCTTAGTTTTCTTGCCAATGGTTTTAGAGAAGGAGATTTTTAAAGAATTCTGTTGCAAATAACTATATAAAATTTTGTCCCCAATATTGGCCCCCACCCTATCCCTGGGATCATGATTTGAACAAACCTAAATCAATAGTATCTGAAGATTCTTTCATCGTTTCTGGCCAAATGGTTTTGAAAAGAGGTTTTTAAAAAAGATTTTCTTTATAGACCTGTAAGTTAGAATTTCAGTCCCTATTGTTGCCTGAACTCCTGGTGATCACGATTTGAACAAACTTGAATTTACACTACTTTAGAAAGCTTCCTTTTAAATTTAAATTTTAATGGCCATATGGTATTTGAAATAAAGATTTTTTAAAAAAAAGTCACTGAATTTTAATTATTTCCCCATTAAATAGGGCTTGGCCCTTCAATGAAACAAACTACAATCCCCTTGAGCAGGGGATGCTTACTCCCATGTCAGGATGATATTGGCCAAGTGGTTCTGGAGAAGAATATGGGAATGCAAAAAGTTAAGACAACAGCAACAACGTCAATGACAGACAACAGAGAAATTTTTATAAGAAAAGCTCACTTGAGCCTTTAGCTCAGGAGAGCTAAAAATGATGAAGACCATGTAAGCTGTCAGAACTTGGGTCTGAACCTTTTGTATTTTTGGAAATACAGAAGAATTTGGAACTGTAACTATTGTAGTTTTGATTCACAAGTGGATTTAAAAAGGGAGTTTAAAAATTTTGTTCCAGATTTCTTGTGCATAGTTATGACTATTATTTCTACATTTTGATATAAGTTCAATAAAATTAAATCAGAGCTAAAAATGCTTGCAATAAAATTTACAGCTTGGAATTAAGAGATTATACTGTACAAATTTATTGTAATAGCTTTAAAGCAAAAACACCCTTGAGCACATGAAATTTAATAAATAAATAAATAAATAATGGAATAGGGTTAAGCTGATGTGTCTGAACATAGAAAAAGCTGGTTATAAAAGTAAACTAACCTGTCGGTTAGCTTCACTGTAGGATGAGACTGTGTTTGTTCTTAAACACAAACCTCCCTCTTGAATATAACCATAACAACGGATTCTGTCACCATGGTAACAGTCTGCCATGTCTCCATGATGATCATTCCATGATGACATGTCACGAATATCTGCAGCATACTCATCTTCAGTAGAAAACTTGAGTATATCTGCAAAAAACAGAACAGGTCTTGTTTGTGAGAGAAAGAATTCAATAAAAAATTATAACTTTTTAGGAGACTGAATCAATCAATCAACAGAGTATATTATATCGGAACCCGATTATATTAAAGGTACCCTGTTCAACTGCTCTCACTTTAAGGTTGATACAATGTGTATCAATTCCTAAACATTTTCAAGATAAGTTTATCTATCAAAACAAATACCTTAATATTTATCCTGCACATAAAAGTACAAAAATGATCTGATTCCTACCCAATTTCTGACTGCATGATTCATGTACCTTGTTAGCTTAGATACCTATCCATTGTTTTTTAGGTATCTGACTAGTTTGGTACCTACCCATTTTCTGATTCTCTGATATCACAGACTATTTTGGTACCTACCCATTTTTTGATTCTCTGACATCACAGACTGGTTTGGTACTTACCCATTTTCTGATACTCTGATATCACAGACTGATGTGGTACCTACCCATTTTCTGATACTCTGATATTACAGACTGATTTGGTACCTACCCATTTTCTGATACTCTGATATTACAGACTGGTTTGGTACCTACCCATTTTCTGATACTCTGATATCACAGACTGATGTGGTACCTACCCATTTTCTGATACTCTGATATCACAGACTGATGTGGTACCTACCCATTTTCTGATATCATTGACTGATTTGGTACCTACCCATTTTCTGATACTCTGATATCACAGACTGATGTGGTACCTACCCATTTTCTGATACTCTGATATTACAGACTGATTTGGTACCTACCCATTTTCTGATACTCTGATATTACAGACTGATTTGGTACCTACCCATTTTCTGATACTCTGATATTACAGACTGATGTGGTACCTACCCATTTTCTGATACTCTGATATTACAGACTGGTTTGGTACCTACCCATTTTCTGATACTCTGATATCACAGACTGATGTGGTACCTACCCATTTTCTGATACTCTGATATTACAGACTGATGTTGTACCTACCCATTTTCTGATATCATAGACTGATTTGGTACCTACCCATTTTCTGATACTCTGATATCACAGACTGATGTGGTACCTACCCATTTTCTGATACTCTGATATCACAGACTGATGTGGTACCTACCCATTTTCTGATACTCTGATATTACAGACTGATTTGGTACCTACCCATTTTCTGATTCTCTGATATCATAGACTGATTTGGTACCTACCCATTTTCTGATTCTCTGATATCACAGACTGGTTTGTTTGAGGGAGCCTGTCCTTGACCTTGGTCTTGCTGAATTGTTTTCTGACCAGGTGTGGAACTAATTCTGTTCTTATGTATGCTAAAGACCTATATTTGTAAATGAATATAAAATTTGGCATTTCATCATTGCAGAAAAGTAAAGAAACAAAGGATTTTTTATGGAAAAGAATGTATTGACGTTAATTACTTATAAAGTTTTATGGTTAGTTGACATACTCATTTTCAACTAGGTAATCCACAACCCACTTTTTCATCAGGTAGAGATGGCAGTCTGTGAGTCCAGACTTGACACACATGTATGGATGTCTATCATATAAAGTACAGCTAAAACTTTTCACAATTGATGTCTATCATAGAAAACACAGTTTAAACTTTACACAATTGATGTCTATCATAGAAAACACAGTTTAAACTTTATACATGGATGTCTATCATAGAAAGTACAGCTAAAACTTTACACAATTGATGTCTATCATAAAAAACACAGTTTAAACTTTACACAATTGATGTCTATCATAGAAAACACAGTTTAAACTTTATACATGGATGTCTATCATAGAAAGTACAGCTAAAACTTTACACAAAAAATTACCCAAATCAAACTATTGGAATTTTGAAACAAACAAAGTTAAGATTTTTTTTTTAATGTAAACTATTAATCATTCGACAAATGGTATAAAACACAGCTTACTTTTTAAAGATAGATTTTTTAACACTGATATTCTCAGCAACATCAGCTTCTGATTGTGTAAATAGAATTCTCTCCCTTTTCTCATCAAACCCGAAAAAGTCCTTCTCTAAAGAACAATAGATGAAAACAACACAAATAGTTTGTACAAACATATTGTAATCAAAGGCCTGAATGACTAAAGAGGCGCCGAGTTAACATTTTCTGGAATAATGACATTATAAAATTTCTGCACAAATTGCCATATATGATAATACATGTATCAGAATGAGAAAAAATAAATGAATTATAAATCATGTAGCTTAATCTAAATATTTTCAAATGTATTTTTTAATTTATTTCATTTCCCTTTATGAATCAAGATTATGGTGTGGTTGTTTATAAACAAACAATGCCATGGTGATCTGCTGACATTTTGATATCTGTTGACTTTTCTATAACACTGCGACATCACGTTTACTTTATCAGCTATAGATATCTTTTTATGCCAATCACAAGAGTTAAAATGTAATCTCATACAGTTTCATACAACTTTACACGGGCTGTTCATATTATTTTTTCTTTTTTACAGGAACTTTTAATTCAACATTGCTTAGTTGATGTTGTGTTGCTGCTTTTTAAATTTTTTTGGAACAAAGTCAAAATATTTTATTAAAAACAATTTAAGTGATTATTTAAAGTGATAATGATTTAAGTGTCTTTTATTTTGGTCATTTTGACTGAATTTGCCATTTTTTAATGATTCAACATATCATAGATTAAGCAAACTTATGCTTTTGTGATGAATTCTCAATAATCTGGAAGACAAAGTTGTGTTCATTATGTGCATAATTCAGTTTAATAGATTAAAAAAAATCTTTTGATACTTATTTCTTTGGTTTATTTAGATGGTAGTGCAGAATAAAATCTGCATTATAGCTAGAAGACTGTCGAGAATAGCTCGACACCTTCATAATGTACAAGAGTGCATTTTTTCAGAGGGACCTTGCTTTCTCTGGATGTTTCACTCTTGTCTTACCTAGTGGTTTCTTTGAGCGAGCCCCTGGGGCAACAGACTCATAGAACTGGGAAGGAAGGGACGAGAGAAGCATGGTCAGAGAGGCATCATGGGTACGGTGGAGATTGGCAATGTTGTGGAGGGAAATGTCTGTGATTAGGTCACATGGGATGATCAGCAAATCTGTCTGGAAATATAATGAAAATATTACCATAGTTAAATGGATTACAAAGAGAGCTAAACTTTAAATGTACAAAACGGAAAAACCAAATTTTCTTGTCATATATACATGCATATCAGACTTGGGTACAGATATAATAAATATTCAATCACATATTGTATACATTTGTATCTATTCATATTAAGAAATAAATAAGACCATACATAACTTTACAAAATGCTAGTGGTAAGTATATGCATTACTTAATATATGATTTAGATTATTCCGAACTGCTTAAAATCTTTAAAGCTGCTTGATCCAAGTTTTTGGCTATTTCAGTATCAAATAATTTTCCATACAACTTAATTATTTTAAAAAATTATAGACTTTTACCTATGAACACCTGCAGAATCAGTCTATTTTCAAAGATAGATTATTTGAAGTGAATAAAAATATTTTCTTTATTGGAACATGAAAAATCAAATCAAAGAGCATCATGAGTGTAGTGAAGGGAACAGTTTGGTTGCGCCTCTTGATTGAATTTCTCTAATTACAATGCATATCATGCATCGATTGTAAACACAACAAACTTCACTCAGACACTCAAGTGTTAAATCTTGATTTGCAAATTTTTTTTTGGGAAATCTTTCCTTTATCAATAGCAAATGTCAAAATTGTAATACAATTATACGGTTTTATAATACCTGCCTCTACATAAATTGAATCTTAAGTAGGGACGAAATGACACAGTACCCTTATATGTTAAGTTTGTTTTGCAAAGAAATTTTGTTTATCATTTTTTCCAATTTATGAAATATGGTTTAAATAACCAGAAACACTTCTTTATTGCATATTATTTTACACATACTAAACAAAAACATTGTTATAAAGGAGAAATAAAATACAGAAAATCTAAACATAAATATCCTTGGATTTCAGAGCATTCACATATTGGGTTTTCCTGCTACCTTGATTTTGCTTTTAATTTCTCGAAGAACATCAGCTGTTCCGTCGTCAGTGTTTGAAACGGTAACATATTCCAGGTGAAGCTTCACTGAACACGACTCGGTGAGCACCCTCTGTATCTCTGCCTGGCCATCCATGTCCACGATAATAATTGCCTCTACAAAAAATTTCTCTTGACTATATGACTTTACCTGTCAAACAGATTTCTTTATATCATGATTGCCTGTACAACAGATTTCTTTATGATTATATATGATTTATGATTATAATATATTTCCCAGTATGATTATTGATTCTAGTACAAAAAGGTCAAATAAATCATTCTCTTTTACTGCTTCTATAAACATTAATATATATATATATATAAACATATTACATAGCTTCGAGGGCGAAATTTCAAAATATTTGTTTCCATTTAAGGGACTGGAAAGCCCTGAATGGTTGTACGCTGCCCAGTGCTTCTTTTATTTCCACAAGTTTACATGCTTTTATTATCAAGTTAGACAGTCTCCATTACAGACAGTTTAGATACAATGGAAGATCCAATATCACATTGCATGACAGTAGTGTTTTACTCTGTTTTGGGAGCTCCAATCAGATCATTTGATACAAACCTTCAAACCCTGCCTTCTCCAGCATATTTATCGGGTACCAGACCATTGGACGATTTCCAATCAGCAAAGCTGCTTTCGGACATTTTGATGTCAGTTCTGCCAAGCGACTGCCCGGGCCGGCAGCCATAATAATGGGCTGAAACTCCATGTCTGACAACAAAAAGAAATGGTGAACAATAACGAGGAAAAGGGCAGAGTAGATATGTGGCAGAGGACTTCCTTAGAGTGTACGAGTCTGCTTTATTTTGTTTCTCTCTACCAATGTTTGAAAAGGAATAAATCTAAAATACGCTACAGTTAAGCATATGAGTGGTTTTGTCACTTAAAAAGAAGACCACTGCATCACTCTAGTGAGCTTCTATAAAAAAAAAAAAGTATCTCACTATCTGCCATATGTCTGTACGATGATGGAACACTGCTATAGCTTTTTTAAACCAAAGTCACAATAGCTTAAAGTTAGCATACACCTACCTACGGTATAAACAGATCGATTACGGCATATAAATTGGTATAATGTTACACATGGGGTTAGCAGCTTTTAAAATAGTACAAATTCACGTTTTCAGAAAATTGTGATGAAATTTGGTGTGGTCGGTAGCGAGTATGTCGTTCTGCTGTTGATTCGTTCCTCGTCGCTTAGCCTTTGTTGTATCTAGAGGAGCACTAGACCTGTTTCTGAGACATAATTTCCCGTTGTTCAAAATAGGACACATGTTCTTTATTATTTAGAACAATTTCAAATATACATAATTAAATGTGTTTATATGATATAAAAATTTGTTTGATTGTAAGTTAGACACTACCAGTACTTAAACACAGAGTTTAATTTGCTCTTGATAAATGATTGATATTAATATCTAATAAAACACGTTCAGTATCTCTCTCAGTAATGTCAATAAGACGTTTAATAATTAAAAAAACCCAATATTTCTGAAAATAACAAAATAATATTTTTTTTTTTTTCAGCGAGCAGTACTACTATTAATATTTTAATCATAAACATTTGGAAAATCTTTTTTATTATTATTTCTTTTTGCCTGGTAGATAATCAGTACAACTCAATATATTCCTTTTATTTTCAAATTATGTTTTTTTTATTGTATAAAATGAGCGCATTAATTCAGTTACTGCAGTTTTCAAAAGACCAAACAACTATAAAAAATAAAAATAAATAAATAAATAAATAAATAAAGATGATTACTCTCTCTCTCTCTCTCTCTCTCTCTCTCTCTCTCTCTCTCTCTCTCTCTCTCTCTCTCTCTCTCTCTCTCTCGTAACCATTATTGAGATAACACAACTTTTACCATCTCAAATCAGCGGGTAAAAAACCCGGTAGAAGTCGTGTTTTAATAATTCGCCACCGATTGCAGATGACAGAGGTAGAGTCATGAATTAATATCGGGTGACAAGGCTTCGTAAATTGGAATTCTCCCGTCGACTGAGTCTCGGCATTGTGGCTCGATAGCCTTGGCTCAGCTAAGCAAGCCATTCCCAGGCTGCGTTCATCCTCTACCTGACGCCAAAATCAATGGGAACTGAGTGTAAGCTAACAGCTCTAGAACTGGAGAGTTACCTGAGACGGGGGAATTGAACTCAAGCATCTCCCCGTTATACTCAATCCTCATTCATTATTGGTCTTTAATGAGTTTCGTGTCCTACTACATTGTAGTTCATTATTTTCATTTATATTTACTAAAAAAAAAAAGGTAAAGGATAAAAAGCCATTTACTTTTTCCAAAAAAAAAAAAGGAAACGGTAGATTAGTATGGAATACTTAAGAAAGTGTTTAATATTTTTTTTTATTCAATTGATAAAACCGTGATTGAGATTTACAGAAAAAAATTCTTAATATTGAACAAACCATTTAATCCTTTGTGTTTATGGACAACTTCACTCACATGATCCTCCATTTGTGATGAGAGAGAGAGAGAGAGAGAGAGAGAGAGAGAGAGAGAGAGAGAGAGAGAGAGAGAGAGAGAGAGAGAGAGAGAGAGCGAGAGCTAGTGCCATGTTACAAAAACTAACGGTATAATTTATATGCTTTAATGATATGTATTTATTTAGAAAAATGAATTATTTTAATGCTTTTCATTAAGCTGTTTCCATAAAAGCAAAATCGTTTAAAAACATTATAATTCGGTTCATTACTATATAAGAAGAAATATGACCAATTCAATCTCGTCGTTATATGTTTAAAACACTCATTTTATGAACTCTTAAAGAACTCTGAAAGAAATACATCTACAAGTCATTTTGCCCCTAACTCTAGAAAACAATTATTTAGACGAAGTCTAAATGAAGAATCACTGGTAACCTGTCTGATATAATTATTGTAACAAATAAAATATACATTATGACTATATTGTATACAACGTCATACGGCTACTATAGTATTTCATACACAACATGACTATTTTATTTTTAAAAAAAACCATGAATATTTTATTATTAGAAAGGACCACCCCCCCCCCCCAAAAAAAAAAAGGAAGAAAAAAATGATGATAAGCTATGTTGTAAATATAGCACAATATAATAATTTATTTAGATAATATCTAGATAATATTTAGTCGTCTGTTTTTTGATGCACGTGATCGAGGTTTTTTTTTGAGCGCGAGACGCCGTGTTTTTTCTCTTTTTTTTCAACGTGGCGTTTGGTTACAAGCGTAGGACTGTCTTCTTTTTTTTATTTGGCCACATCGGAAGATCAATACCTATAACTACATCCTTAACTATCTCATTAAATGTACAATTACCAGTAAAAGAATTTCTGAGGGAGAAGTGAAATCTGAGGAGTAAACGTTGGACAGGGACCCTAACTAACCAGGGTATGTCATCGCTCGCGCACACGTGCGTCAGGTGACGGATGCCATAGGGTTCCAAAATATTGTAATTGATAGCACATTTTATGAGCTGAAGTAAAACAGCACAGTGTAAGTCTTGGTCGTAATCTTCTTTACTTCAAGACATGCGACACTCGACAAGAAATTCTAGAAAAAACTCGGCCTAGCCCTCAGTAATCGGGGTATTAAGTCACTGTGTGATTTGTCCTCCTGGTATAGGTAATATCGGAGGATATGGAAAGTCGGGTATCGTATTACAATTCACGATGATTGTTATTGGGAACAATACATCAGAAAGCTGGCGTTCTGTTTCATTCATTTCCAATAAGCTGTCGGAGAATGAGAGAGCGCAGACTCCACACCAGGCCACACCCTACTCACCGACACAGCAGACGACACTTAGGACTGCCGTGATCGACAGCAAACCGCCATCATTCTTCATCAGCACGAGGCACCACGCGCCAGGCCCAGACCGTGTGTGGGTCCCCGCCACCATCAGTCAAACACAGTCCAGCCACCCAGAGCCGAGCTACTGGCGAGTATTCTTGGGTAAATATCACTTTAAAGCTGTTATTGCTTGAGAATACACGTAAATATTTCGGCAAGACCAGCTTTGACAGTCCCTGCACACCAATATACACGTGGAACCAGGAGAGGGGGATCCTTCTGACGTCATCAGATCTCCGTGAGTACGAAGTCGTTGTTTTTGTGTTGTGTGGCTAGACCCTTTACAAATCAGAAGTCACAGTAAACTGTAGGACGTTGTACTGAAAACGGACCAAGAAACCAGATAATGCAAAACTGTTTGGTTTGGAATGGCAAAAAAACCCGAACATCTTAAATTAGATTTCTGTTCACTTGAATTCATTAACCCTATCCTTTTCAGATTCAATATGTTTTTTTCTAGGATCGTAAGATACATAATGTTTAATAGTTTCTGTAACTATAGTGGTATTAATTCATACCTAACTCTTGTCAAAACATCCCCACTCGGAGATAAAAAACGATATCATTGAGAACAATTTTTTCTTATTATCTTCTTCTTAGTACAGAATGTATGATTTTTAAATAATAATTGGAAAAGGGAAAAAACTAGTTTTAAGAAGAAAAAAGGCTTGAAGACGAAAAACAAGAAAAGTTAAATTGAAATTTTGTTCCGTCAGCCATTGTTAAATTGTGTGTAGATGTACAATCAAGGCGTGCACCTCAACCTACTGACAAGATACAATAGAGTTTAGATCGATGGAAGCAGTTTCAGCGGGCTCACTTTGTCTTTTATATCTATATACGACAGAGTGTGACACACCTGTACTTCACTTCACAAGGACTCCGTCTGGAACTTTTATTGTAGGTTTCCTGAATCCCGGGTTTTATTTATCGCGGCAAAATGTTGATACCACTGAATACCGGTATATATTGGAAACCAATTTTCACGCTTTTGAACATATAATTGACATATAGGACCTCGTTCCTTTTGTATTTTTTTGATTTAGTATTACAATTTTGTTTCATATGTTAGGAGCAGGGTTTCACAATTGCTGTGCCAAGTTGAACTGATGGTTTCACAGGGTTTTTGAAAACTGATATTGTTTTTAAACATTGTTGTTGAATTTCAATGAAATGAAAGATTTAAGGATGTAGGCTGGGTAGATCGATCATCAAATTACTTATCATATCTACTTTAATATTTAATATTTTTGTTTCCAGCTATAACCTATCATTTAGTAAAGAACATTCTAAATATCTTAGCTTTAGATTTCATTATTTTCCCTAATCTTGATACAGGGCTCTTTATGTGTATCAATAAAGTCTTAAAAAGGTAACAATGATCCAGCCCATGCAAGTGAAAATCTTTAAAAAAATGATTTTGTCCAATATCAAACAATTTAAACGGGTGTTGTTTTGTTGTAGTTGCATCATATCGTCATAATCGTCATAATCATTACCATCGTCGTCTAGGGGCGTGTAATGTTGACCACTATGGATCTATAGTCTGTCCCAAGTTATTACTTCCATCACTTTTTGGTGATTTTTAATAAAAATACACATACCTGTGAAAGAAATACAGTTGAAATCGATAAAAGGGAATATATCCAAGATATCTTCATTGAAAAATTATCATTTATTTATAATGGGAAATGCTTACATCCAATGTTTTCTCCATTCGGAAGTACTCGGGATACCTCGCGCAATTTTTCAACTATATCATCCGGGCTTATTAATGGCTGATGCAATGCAAAATCCCCGTACACTTTCTATTTTTTGGGTGTGTATTAAAACCTGAAGCGGTGGGGGGGGGGGGGGGGGGGGCTTTCAAAACAGATAATCTAGACATTTTTCATATTAGTGGATGAACGTAGTTTGATCACAAAGGTATTTATGATTATCGAAATATCAAACAAAAAGTGATAGAAGCAAAAACTCGGGACAGAGTAAAAACATGTGAACAACAATGGCTATCACAGAGCCTGACTCCAAGTCTATCAGTTGATCGCTGCAGTGGACAATGCATCCACAACGTTGCTCATACTCTATTTTCTCAACACTTTTTTCAAAATAGGCCCCTAACTCTGTGTCCGTAATCTTGCCCGTATTCTGTGTCCGTAATCTTGCCCGTATTCTGTGTCCGTAATCTTGCCCGTATTCTGTGTCTGTAATCTTGCCACTATTGTTACGTGTTTGTAAGCTTTATGTCAGCATTGGACACCATCTGACGGGTTAAAGAAGTAAAGAAGTTACTTAGTCAGGGTTATCTATCTCACTGCGGAATATACTAACCTCTATATCTACATGTATATCAATATTTTATTCAATATATAAGTCATGTTTTGATAAACTTAAAACAAAACATTTTTTATTGAAAATTTTAGAATGTAACAATATAGTATGCATCAATGTGCTGCTTGTAAATTACAAGTACAATTAAATTTCAAATATGTACGTCATATTTAATTTGCCTTGTTCCATTACTTTTTGGTTTAAAATATCCATCTGTCATGTCTTTGTAAGCTAATTAAAAAAATAACTTAAAATACTGAAATACAATATTGTAATTTACATTCAAAGGTATGATATTGTATTCTATTTTCTTATTTAATGCTTATAATTTTCCTTTAAGTTCCCTTAAACTCAACTGCAGTGTGTATATATTTTGGAACAATAACGCCGAAAATCTTGCTGTTCTTTAGGAATATTAAATGTTAAAATGTTAAAATATTTTGATATTTTGAAGAAAAAAAATGAAATATAAAGTAAGTCAATGTAGCTGTTTTTACAATCAATTAAGAAGTGACCTTTTAGAAACTTTTTTGAAAAATGTTAGTTTGCAATGAAATCAAACACGAAAAGATGCAAAATTAATATGGCGTACTTTTAACAGCTTAGTGTGTGTTAATTTAAGTGGAGAGAATGTAGATATGTTACCTGTTGTTCGATGAACATTGTGTATACCTGTATGTACATAATAGATAAAAAAATTAAAATAACGTAATATGCATATTCTTTAACTACTTGTGTTATCCCTGTTTTATTTACGTATCAATCCTTTTGGAGACAACAACCGTTTACTTCCCCGTGTCAATTCTTTGGATATGTTTATGTGTGATGTACAAAGCCTCTATCGTATGAACCGTAGATTCTTTAGTAGGTTGTATGGATCCTGCAATTCCCTTTATGATATACATATCCTTTTGATGTTCCAAAACGTCACTTACAAGTTCCTTATTTCGCTACGGTTGTATCAATTCATTTTCAGTGTGATCCACAAATTCTTTTATTTCTCGATGCGATACACTGATCCTTCTGTTCTTTGTATGGTGTATCAATACCGTATTTCTTAATGATGCGCATCAATCATATTTTTGTGTGTAATATGTGAATTTTATATTTCTTTATATGATATACCTTTCCTGTATTGCTATAGAATGTATGATATCAACGCTATTATATATTTTTTCTGTATGCTGCTTCCAATACGGATGCATTAATCGTTCCTTATAACATACATGTATCGATCCCTCCATTTTTGAGTATTTTATCAATTCTTCATTCTCTGTGTGTTTGGCACATTGATACTGTGTATTTATGTGGATTTCATTTCTTTGTATTTCTCTTTATTTCATCAATCCCCCTTCTTTCTGTGTCATTCCTATATTTTGCTGTAAATTTGCACAGGCGTTTTTGGATAACTTTTTTTTATCATCATTTTGTTTATAAAACATGCTCCGTTTTCTTCCTGTACATATTGTGAAACATTATGCACTGGTCACGTGGTACATGACTTTACATTTTCCTATTTATTGAGCTAGCATGGAAAAAACTGGCAACGACAACTTATTTATTATCATGTATTTATTATACGATATAGCATATATTCTTTTGGGGGGAAAATATTCTTAAATACTAATGTAAGAGAATGTGACATTGGGTTCCAAAACACTTGCATTCTCTTTCATGATTAATTATATAAAATATTGCAAAATACACACAGACTTGCTGAGAACAAATTAACTGATTTATCTTTATGAGCGAAGACCAATTCTCATAAAATGCCAGTATATAAGGGGGAGGGTTGTCAAAAATTGTGCTTAGACAAAATGACAAGCAAAGCTGTCATAAGAAACCGTTATCACACAAATAAACACATTAACACTGTACGGTATCTCCCACTTGTTAAAATTCCTGTAGAATTACAGAAATAGCTTTTAAATATCTCATGATCAACATTATAGCCATAACTCTGATCAATTAAATCTATATCTAGTCTAGTGAAAACAAAATAAAGTGACGATTAAGTCATGTTTGAAAAATCTTTCCTTTTCATTTTTTGTTCGAAAAGCATAATGAATACATTTTTTTATAGTTGTTTGGGAAAATTGGGAAATATATAAATTGTTGAACTGAATATGTTCCAGTTTCTCCAATATTGAAATGAGCCGCTATTAATTTCTGACATAGAACCCTCCCCGGCTGCTTTTGTCAATTGGACCGATCTGATAGAAAAGACAAGAAAATAATTAGATACTTCTGTTAAATTGGATGAACAGACTTCATCTCAAAGCAGCAAATCGATCGGTCGCTCGGGTGGGGTAAACTTTCTCTCCTGGGTTTTTACCTTGTCATTTCAAATGAAAGTCTCTCTAAAAAAATAACATATTTACAATGAGAAAAAAATTCATTGCAAAGATTTGGATAAATAAGCTGATTGGGTTGATCTTGCTGTTACACCAGATCACAGCTACTATATAGAGGCAAATATCTTGCTGTTAAACTTGATGACATTTACTACATAGATGTACATATCTTGGTGTTAAACCAGATTATAGCTATACTTTATAGATGTACATGCGGCTGTGTGGCGCTGCTGCAGTTTATACAACAACCTTAGAAATCTGATTGTAAAACAACACATTTTGCAAAGGTACATGTTTAATTTGTGTTTTATAAAACAACATGTCGAGCAAACTATTACAAAACAGCACATCCTACAGAGACATTTGTTTTGTCAAACGGTTTACCCTACTAACCCTCACTCCATCTAATAATAACAGCTTATGATTGATGTGTATTGATGTGTGTGAATGTTGTATATATTTGAATGTATTACTTTCCCCATACATATGATTAAATATATTGCGGTGTATGCGTATAGCTTTTAGTTTGAATCTTGTCGGGCTTTGAATGCACATGCATTAATAAATGCTGATTCATGTAATTTGATGCTGTTATATATATATGTAATGCGGTGTGTGAATGTAATCCTTTTTTAATTCATCTGATTCCTTGAATGCATTAATTTTTATTTTACCCTTCTTTCTCTATACCCCTATTCTCTGCATTCCGTTGCAATCTGTATATCTTACTTATTTCTGTATATCCTGGATTATATCTATATAAAACTACATAATTTCTGTATACCTCTGGATTCTTGCACTTCCTTTTTTATACAATGTCAATGTGTCATGATTGAATTTTGAATTTACTGGGAGGGTTTCATAACAAATTTACTCGTCATGTTGTAAATATTGTATTTACACCTACCTAGTAAATTTACAACATGACACTTTGTATGCATTACCGAATTTTTGTTACAACTGTTAGCATTTCTTTGTATGCATCGCTGTTCTCTCGGTATAGCTATATTCTATAAATATGTACTGCTTTCGGTATACCCCTGATTCTTTACATCACTGTGATGATTAACAGAGGCAGGTAATGTCCAGCCTGATATCGATCTGTACACCTGGCCACGGAGTGGTGACAAAAGGCTGGAATCGGATTAAAATGACACCTCCCTGGGTGTAGGGTCGGCTTGGTGAATCTGGAGAGCTGTGAAGGCGTACGGTTACAAATTAGTCCTCGCCTCACCCGAGGACAAAGCAGCAACACGTGACGAGGTGACCATGAGATGGACACCCGGCCAGAGCGACCGTTTGGTGTTACCACCATTATAACAGAACCATCCCTGACTGTCCCCTATCACAGAACTATTCTGTTGGCCGCTAACACCACAACTTCACGTGTCTGCCTATTATTATTCATATTTACATAAGATTTGACCAGTTGTTGTCATATCTGTTCTCGTCAGATTTTTGTACGTTTACCTATGCGCACACAATGTTCAGTCTTTGAGCACTATGAGATGTTTATACCGTTCAAAAGTTGTGCTAAAAATAAATGCTAGCTTGCTGATTTTTATTATTGTAAGTTTTTTTTCCTTTTGCAAAATGGCAAATTTACAAACAATTTTGAGTTAAGAAGGAGAGGTAAAGTTAAATCAAAGTAGTGAAGTACTGACGAGAGTTGATTTTATCGATAATTATTTATCTTAAAATCAACGATATGTTATTTTGCTTGGCAAGTAGTTTATAATCTCTATTTGAATTGCGCACATTTTTATAAAATGGATTTTTTTACTTTTCCGACAAGAATTTCGAGAAAACCTCCTATGAATCATGTTGTGTAAAATTTAAAAATAGAATTGATTTCATCAAACTATGTATCGGTATTCGAAATATTTCAAAAAAGTGTATGGATCCAACCAATAATGAACTCTAGATCACTCAACCAGATGCTCGGCTATCTCCGTTAATCTCCGAAAGGAAGAGATACCAGGCCACGTGATAGCTTGATGATGCGACCTCTAAATATAGACTGACTCTCTGCTTGTCGGAGATGTACGGAGACAGCCGGTGGTTGAACGAGACTATATTGAACTCTGGCGTAGGAATACATACGACTGCAAAAAACTTCTAAATCGTTCGTACTATTTAAAATCTGACTATATCTTAGGTATTTATAAATATGTCTCCTTTAAAAAAATGCTTCACCATACATTACATCGAATTTATCGATTATTTTCAAGAACTAACTCTTGTCAGCGGTGATGATTTGTGCTTAGGTTCAAACACTGTTTCAGTTTCGGTTTGCTAGAGTAACTGCATAGGAGAGTTGATTAAAATCAACTCCCAAAATTGACATTATTATTTTGTTATTCTTAATTTTCATTTAACTAATTAATAATCGGATTGTTCTTTTTTCTCTTTATTAACTTATTAATTAATTGACTGATTGATTGATTTATTTACAGTTCACTTCATTTCTATGACAACGTTATTTCAAAAACAAGAAATACAACCTGAAAAACCAATACGGTTTTGATGTAACGCATGCATACATGATTTATTGAATAACTTAATACGAACAGTGTTTTTCGCATATTTTCCCAAAAAAACCCTCTTCTCATTAATGGAGAGTGTTCTTGGTCTGTATGTAAGTAACACAAGGTCAGCCAGGCTCACTGTTTATTACAGTTTCATTTACGAGAATAGAGAAAGCAATTAACCTTTCAGATGCATGCTTTGATGCTTTGACATTAATCTTATAAACCTAATTGTGGGTTCCACATTAAGAAAAAAATATAGCGATAAGCATGAATCAATTAAACATTGATTTCTCTTCTTCAGTATTGATATTTAAGTATATACATGTATGCATATAAAGGAAATTTTCCAGGGCTACTCCTTAACCCAGTTCTCCCGACCATGGCATGAAAGATATAGGCCAGGCAGTCTCTTTGGTGCCACGAGGGGTCTGTCGGGGCCATTTTTATTACGAATGTTCAGTTAACGAAGTGGCATATCTTGGCGTAAGGAATTTACTCGTTAGAGGATTCTGATCAGGTGACCACTCTGAGAACGCCGGGAAGGGGCACTTGTCATAGAGTCCGACAGGAGATGATGTGGATGATGTCAGAATGCTGTGTGAACAGGGTAACGACAGGGCAGGGGGTCTGTCACCACCAGGTGGATAGCCCCTCCCCCCTCAACCGACCTCAGACAAAATCAGAGGCTAAATCACACAATATGTAACAATTTAAAAGAATTAACATGTATCACATTTGATCAGCAAATTTCTATTGCGCACACATTTTTCATCGGATTTTCAAATATTTGCAAAATCAGAATAATCCAATGCTGTCCGTGGTTTCCTTCCCACCGCCCGCCCAACTAATACACGTGTACTTTGATTCATTATTATTATTGAATTTTAATCATCTCGAAGCCCTTCGGATATTATGTCGGAATTTTCGTATTAAAACCTGCGATACATAGCTAGATCTTTAGCAAAAGCTAATTTCCGGCATAGAGTTGCATAGACCTGTATCATATTTCCAATCATACAAGTGACATAATTCCGAGCCCTGAACACATGCTTTTAATTGCTATCGATACCAAGACAAAGGAAGTCGATGCTCTGTATAGCACCGACCGCTCACCGCCATAATTAAATTTTTTACATGCCATACATTATCATTGTGTAATTTATAATGTGTAATATGTCAAACATAATACATATTTTTTGCTCGTATAATGTTTTCGGTACTCCTATTACACGTGTTTTAACAAAGTCGATGAAGTAGATGTAATTAATATGTAATGCACGGAAATGTTCATACGCACACCAGCATGCATGTTCCACGCATATTGCAAAGAAGTTTTGAAGTTACTGTATATTTAATGGCAATTTTACATGCTGTCATAATATGATGAAGAAACAAGCACAAACATATAACCATATGGCCGATTTCTTTCCTTTCATGAACATACAGGAGTAACTGTATAAATGACTTCCCTATCATATTCTTAAACATGTACCATATTTAAAGTGGGCATGTTCGTTTTCATTGCGCATACCTTTGTTCGTTTAACTAACCACGTACTTACTTTTTTTAATATTCTTCTTTTTGTGGTCCTATTCATGAAATCAAGCTCAATGAAACAGTTAAATATTTTTTCAAGAAAATTAAAACGTTGTTTGGCATATGAAGGTTGCCATTGTGCATAAATTGTAAAAGAATAAAGCATTGTAGGAATTTATCATAAAATATTATATAATTATTAATAATAAGAGTTGATAAAAAAGAAAAAAGTAAACATTGAAAACCTTGGAAATTTTACACACAGAAATATGCGACCATCAGGCTTAAAAAAGGTTAAAAAAAAAAACCCTTCACAAATCGGTCCTTATAATGTCCTTACTAAAATCAATCATGCATAGAATCATTTTTTGTCGTAAAATATTTGCATATTCTACATAAATGGCCTTCCCACCTTCTCATTGTTTAACCTCGTAGAGGAAATATTTTATGTGACAAATGAGGGTTTTCCTGCGTTTGATTTGAACATATTTTTATTGTACAAAAAAAACAGTTGGTATTGGGCACAAGTTCCATAACTTAGACCGCCTTCTCTCCTTTCCTGCGTTCTCCTGATTTATCAATGCCGGGGAAAGATTGAAAACGCCGCTGCTTCGGGCATTACGGATTCAAACCATCTATGAGATTCAAGTACAAAATTATCAAGAAATGAGGCAAGGGTTACGGTTTTTTTTTGTTTTTTTTTTGCTTTGTTATTTTTTCACACATTCTGCAGACATACAATGCATGATTATGATATTTCGCATTGAATATTTTTTTTGATTAATATTTTTTTTTCAAACCATGATACACGAGTTCAACTCAGCAAGACCAGCACTTGAGACCAGGGATAAAAACTGTCCAGGTGACCATCCCCCCGCGCCATATTATACCTTTCGTAATTATATAAAAAAAGTGTTAATGACAAATGAAAACTGTCGTATGTCCCCGTAAACATTCAGTATGATCTGATGACATTTCTTTCCACGAATTCTCCCATGCAAGAGTAATTTATAAAAAAATATATATATAAAAAACAATTACGAAAAAAACGTAAGATATTTGCCATAATCCATAATAAAAGAAGAAGAAAACCAACCCCTTGTCTTACGCTAATGAAAGGTAAAAATTGTCTTTTTATATGCTTATTATGAGTCATTGAGAAACTTCATCTATCATTAGATATGGATTGGCTGAATAGAACCCTGAATCTGCTTTGGATTTGTAAACTGTTCGCATCAGTGCAGATATAACAGGAAATCCACAACCCAACTCAAATGAATCGGTCCACATGACCTGACAAGTCATGTATACATTTACGTATGTTAAACTCTTCATGTTTCAAAAATGGCATATGACGAAGATACATGTAATTGATAAAAAGGACCAACTTCAAAGACCATCCTTCCAAATCTGAAAAAAAAACCTGACAAGTCATGACGCACTTAATCCTTTAAGGTACCTCTATTTAATTTTCATTTTATCAGATATATACCATGATTAGGAGTAAAAACTGAATAGAATATTTGATAAAACAAAAAAATATATCGCCATATGGGCAGCTCAATTGCAGAGTTTAAAAAATATATTAGCAAGAATCTTTTTTATAGAAATTATTCGTATGCTTGCTGACCACAAATTGGACAGTGTTTGATGAGACACTGTTTCTACACACTCACAATTCACATATTAGTTACAAATTAATCATTTCTTTGTTAGACAACAATCGGTTTCGTGTACAGTTGGTGACGTCATAATCTTCTGACAGGCGGATGTCGGAGCCTAATGTCCACAGTAGAATCATGCTAAACATCTCTTATCCAATCAATCGTGACACTTGGCCATCTAGTCAGTCCCATCGCCTGCTCCGCGAGCGCTAGCATGTTTCCCGTCTATCTCCCATTGTCAGGATTATCTCTGATTCTAATTCTACAAACCATCAAATGCCAAATCACAGATGTGGCGCTACAAGATACAGTGCTTAAACTTCATAATGGATATAGACAGCTTCAGATGGCGTCAGACATGAAGAAATTGGTAAGATGCTGAACAATACGATATATATTGTAGAATTCCTTTTGTGTGCCTATTCTGTTGAATAGAATACAATAGAATTTGTTAAGCACTAGTTATCTATGAACCAGAAAGGAAGGGTGAAATTATAAAATTTCATATGACAAAAAAATATGGAGTAAATAAGGTGTCGCAAACGGTTAACATAAATCGACTTGCGGAGAGTGGATCTCCTTGTTTCACGCCAATGTTCGTATTTTTTGCTTTTATCTAACCACAGCAAAAATACATAGCGCGACACTCTGAACAGACATAAGCAAAAATGCTATGTTGCATAAAATATTATTATTTATACCAAAATATAGTCATAATTTTATGTCGTATCGAAAAAAAACTCGCTTATCGTCATATAAAATTGAGGAAAAAAATGGTAAAAGAGATAATTTATACAATCTATGAAAGCTACATCTATTATACTGTTTATAGGAATAATACAATGTATTAAAACAATCTAAGGAGAACAAAGGGTTACGCGATAGAATAATCACAAGCAATGCACATCCATCATATTTCTTTATCTGCTTACAAAACACATGTTTTCGTGTAAGGGTCGCGCAAATTAACATCCGTATAAATCAGTAAAGACAAGGTGCTTGCATATCTTGCGCCCTTTTGTGAGGGATTTCACACACAAGGGCGATGGTTTACTTGTTTAATATGGTAGGGGTGTAAAGGTTATGCAAGAAGTCATATAATTAAATAAACTGATAAGATAAATACTTCTTTAGATAAAAAATGAAATAAACAAATGAATAAATAAAAATAAATAAATGAATAAATAAATAAATAAATAAATAAATAATGCTAAATGTATGTTCGGATATTATAAATTTTAAAATGTATAAGATATACGAGTAACCATCATTTTGTACACAATGTACACATTGTACACGTTGTTCACGATATCCTGCATATTGCTATCTTGACTCACCAATAAACATAATTTAATTGTAATTGTAGTGTAGTTCCTAAATGATTGTGTGCATGGCAAATCTGTGGTTAAGATATCCAACGATTTACCGACCATCTTACGTATTAGACAACGTGCACAAATGTATGGATATGTTTTACATTTTATGTGCCTATTTTAAATGGATAATACAAATTATAATAATGACAATTTGTGGCGCGATTTGACTCTGCTATCATTAAGAGTTTGTGAATGTGATATAGGAACTGAGCCTTTCAGAGACAGCGTCTTAGATCATTCATGTTCAGCATATTTATCAAAGCCCTGGTTTTTTTTTTAAAATCCCTTTTTTAATTAATTGAGTTTTAAAAGATTCTTGATATTAAGACTTGTTCTTCTCAGAAATTGTGTTATTTTATGAGGCCGGACTATGGCGACCATTGGCCAGCCCGTCAAAGATCCATAAATCAGTGGCGGAAACGCAGTGGAGAATTGACAGTGTTTACCCCTCAAATGATGGCTACTTGTCACGACCAAAATACATTTACTGTTGAGAAAATTCTACCAAAACCGTCCAAGCTGAACGGTTGGAGAGGCGGCCGAGCGTGCAATGTAACCTGAATTTGTCCTTGTTGGGTCCGGAGGTTCAAAAGAACCCGCGGATACGTCATTACATTATTACATGGATTCACTAATTACCCGAAACACTGTAAACAGTGATTGCTTTCATGTCCTAGCACAATATCCGTTGTCCTGATCAGTGTTATAATTTACAATTGCCTTTTGTCAAATAGCATGTTCTATTGTGACTTTAAAGTATCAAACCCTCAAATACACACACTTGGCTCTATATCTTGATAAAAAAATCTGTAAACAACATCTGCAAGTTGCTTGCAAATAGTTATTTTTTGTCATATACTTGAATAATTGTCATCAAAATTGCTCAAAATTTAAAATAAGAAATAAATAACTAAAACTAAAAAGACATATAAATCATAAATATAATATAGATGAATATAAAAAACCACACAATTTAATTTTGATACAATTTTCAGTTTACTTATATTACTTTGTTTTCAAATTTAATACTCAAGAAATCATATTAACTGTACATAATGTGACAGTTTTCTTTAATATCTTTGAGAATCTTTTAAACTTAAGGTGAACATCAACGTTTTGGTACGCTATTGCCGTACCGTACACCACCTAACCATGCAAGCTAGATTATTCTGCTCGCTCGGGGAATTAAATTAGGTGCTAAAAACGAACTGAAAATAAAAATAAACCTCCAGCCCCTCAGAAAAATTGTTTATATTTAAAAAAACATCAGGGTGTTCATGAGAAAAGCCTATCTCTGTTCGGTCCCAGGGTCCCTTGTCCTGCGATTTTTTCTATTTACTTCGTTTTTTTTTTCTCTCCATAGAATGAGAAATCCTTCGAGATTTCTGATTTTGGAACGCATTTTCTATCTCGTCAGGTTAATTTAGGCAACGGCTTATTCCAAAATGCTTTGCCAAAATCATTAAAGTTCTCGGATGGTAAAAAAAATTTATGCAATTGCAATCTGCTCAAAAAAGTTTCGAATGAATTAAATATAAGAGATTCCCCTAATACGAAATTTGTTTCAATAAAGATATATTTGACATTCCCCTTTTTTTCATTTTGTTTGTTCTTCACTGATGGATATCTCTGGAAAAATGAGAAAAAACATGGACCAGTTGATGAAAAAGGTTTATTGAAGGCAAAATATAGCTACGGACCTTAAACTAAAGCTAACAATTCGTTAAGTATAATTTTCTCCCCATATGGTATGATATATTGTAAATGATTGATAATCTGAATATGTAAATAAATGTTAGCAATGAATATCGCGATTAGATAAAGATTCATATCTGTAAGTTGAATTATTTTACCTCAATATGATTATTCTACATAACGCGACATCTGATTGGTTGTAGACAATCATGTGCCAGGGCAATAAAACTTCATCTTTCTCTGTCGTCGTAATATTCTTCATCATATTTCACCCCCTCGAATATTCATTCCATGTTTATAAAATATCTTGAGGATGAGCATACGCTATTTCCCTCAGCGTTAGCAACACACTTGGCAACGGAAACACAACGAATTGTTACATGCGCGTATATTATGCGCGTACGGTTCGCCGTAGAATTCACATCATTTCTATATTAAAGCAACAATAATTTCTCTAAAATTAAGACATTCAGACTGTTACCCTCCCAAATAGGCACTATTTATAATAATCACTTGTCGTTCGGTAAAATATACAAATTATTGCGTGAATGTGAGGGAAATATAAAGATTAACCCCCCCCCCCCCCCGAAAAATCATATTTCCCTAGGCCGTTGCCTTCGGGAAATATGCTTTTTCATGGGGGAAGTTCCCTCACAATCATGCATAAAATGTATAATATTACCGCGACTATTTATTTAAAAAACGCAATATAAGACTACAGACTTAAAACTAAGTTTTAGAACAAATGCATGTTATTCGAATAAAACTATTGTTAACTCTGATCAAGTTTCGTTAACTATAGTTAGATTTGTAAACCGTTTATATAAAATTAACTATGTGACTATTGAAATTGTTTTCAGTGTTAAGTAAACTTGCGAAACTTAAATTTTTATCTTATAGATTTAGCTGATGTTAAATATAAATTAATGCGTCGTTTATAACAACAGTTATCGGACGTAACTGTTTAGCCGCTTACAGTATCAATCACGAAAACTTTTAAAAATGACGTGAGAAGAAACCACGGACAGATCTAATCGTAAGGTTATTCTTGCTTATTGTCCACAGAAAATAATAATCAAACGGTCAAGTTTTGAATGCGTCCGATTTCTTCACTTTAGTCCAGAAGGAAACTGTTAAATGAACGTTCTTTTAAGTCGGTCCAGCCACCGTTCCAGCAGTCTGTGTTGGAACAATCAACAACTAACTGTTTCTTGTTTATCGCATGGTGAGGTTCAAGTAGAAGAAGAATTTTGGATACTTTCAGATGTAACATGCATTAAAACATTTCAACGTTCGTGATGTGGAATAAGACCTCGCCAACTTTCAAAGAAAAAGTGAACTACAAATTTCTTTGAGAAAAGTAACAGCTTCCAAGAAACTGAGAGCCACACAACAAAATGAATAATGTACCGCGCACTCGAGCGAGGTGCCCGATAGCCATATCTAACCACATATATTGTCTGTCGTTAGAAGTTACCGTTACCTCCATGTTTTGACGTATTTTGACGAAAATTCGCGAAAATACGCACGTCTGACTAAAAACGTTCGATGACAAAAGATAAAAGGGAAACACCCAAATTGTCAGTTTGAAATCCATCGGTTTTCGATTAGTTGTTTGCCATTTTACACTGAATAGCGAGCCACTTGCAAGCTGTGTTTGATGTTACAAGTATGACCTGATACATGAAAGAGTCCCTGAATCCATCGGAATAATTATACATGTACTTCGCACCAAGATACATGTATCCTCGATTTACATTTTGCTTAATTACTCAATAATCATAAACACATCAGGGTTCAAACAATGTTTATTTCTTTTTACACAGGTTTGTGTATTTTCATTATAATCGTCCAAATGTGATGGAAACAATATACTGGGACAGACTATAATACTTTATCAAATTGAACAACATAAACTTGCCCTATATATTGTATAGGTTTCCTTTAACAAAAAGAGACTATTTCAATTAAAAAAGCAATTAAATTTTAAAAAAGCAAACCAAGATAAGCAGTGTACATTTTTTTAAAATACACAAATACAAATATGTTCGTATTTCAATTTTTTTCTAGAACATTACCTGGATATTGTGGATTCTTATTAAGATACGCCATTTAAATATATTCACGTGACAATTGATTTTTATGGGCTTTGTTACATGTTGTTGCCTACATTTTGCATTTGGGAACCACAATTCAGGGTGTTCTCTATATCATACTGGGAAACCATAGCGTGTTATTTGTTGCATGGTATTTGTTCGCTGTTTTATTCCTTCAAAACTATTAAATGTATAAGGTTTTTATTGATTGGTACACTACGGCGATACGTCGTTGACATGACGTTAAGAGGCGATCGTCTGCTAATGTCTATAAAAATATTCCTGACAAAAGATCTGGTAAAATCTCATTACACAATGTCAATGATATATATCTTTATTTTTTATGTCGCCAAGTTTATTATGAAAAGGGAACTATGATCCCCAAGAACATGCCGTACGACTTAACAAATCATAGTCGGACAAAAATTGTTATTCCTATATTAGAATACTAGTATACACTACAGCAACAATCGTATTCAATGAAATCATTTTAACTGCCTTGTCGACTGACATTGTGTCCCCGTAGAGTTTATGAAGCTGTTGTTTACTGGCACTGTTGAATGGGTTTTATCTTTTTGTCTACCGCTTTTGTTTATCTCTATTTTGGATGTCATTAATTTTCTATATATTTACATCTACCAAGTATTATTCCTTCTATTTCTTACGGAAACTTATAGTTAATTCATAGCTCTATAGAAACAGCCAGACTGAAATCTACACGCCCCGTTTATCGATTGGCCGAAATCTACAGCGGCTGAAACTGACAAGAAAATGACAGGACATATATTGACACGCCCTGTTCATCGATTGGTCCAAACCTACAACAACCTTGGAAAAATCACGGACTGCACGAAATAATCATGACGATGTCAGAATCAAAGTCTCACAGGAGACGATTTGGCTTTGTTTCTTTTAGCTAACGTACTTACGTACATTAACAGTAATTTAGTAAATTTTACTTACTTCTTAATCAATTTATCAATTAGCTAAATGAAAGATGTTAATATAAACAATAAAATGCTTTCTTTGATGATTAATTCGGGTTATGAAGGCAGCGATCATTGCAGAAAAAAATATAACCCGCTAACGCGGGTTATGTATTTTTTCTGCAATGTCGCTACCTTCATATCCCGAATGAATCATCAAAGAAAGCATTTTATTGTTTAAGGATGCCGATTTGGGTTTTTTGCGGATAAACTGCAATAGCATAACTCTTTATTTTTTAACCATATGTAATTTAAACCAATTCTAGTTTATTTGCGAAGGTTCATGAAAATCGACCGTCTGGTTCTTTTTAGGGATCATCTCAAAATAGAGGTACATTTACTATAGGAATATGTAGGAAACTGTCATTTTCCGCACATCAAAGCAGTTTAAAAAAATAATACAATAGCTTTTTTTCTCAAATTGTTATATATGATTAGTAATATCATTTCCCACCTTATATGTAAAAAACACAAAATTCTACCGTCTTGTTTTTAGTGGGGGCCATCTCAAAATATTAAAATGCACCAAATTTTGCTATATATTTGGATCATCACGAATGATGATTGGTATAATGGATTCATTCCAAAAATGAGGAAAATGTCCTCGAGGATAGCATCATTCTGTATATAAAATTTCAACAGCGTACAATTTTTTCTTTTTCTTTTATGTTATT
The DNA here is from genome assembly GCF_963853765.1 of Magallana gigas. NCBI lineage: Eukaryota > Metazoa > Mollusca > Bivalvia > Ostreida > Ostreidae > Magallana > Magallana gigas. The sequence continues at coordinate 4,639,746 of NC_088859.1, forward strand.
TCTTATAACGTACTCCTACAAAGCTTCATTTTATCATAACGTCATAAAAGCGCAATAGCAATGCTCCCCTACCGCACAACGTATAACTCGTGTTAAAAATAAAAATTTCCTTTAAAAATCTAAATATTTTTATCTGTATTTTGTTTATTGTGTTCAATTTTATAAATGATATCGAAAAAAATTCATAAAAAGTATATATCAACTGTATTATATTAGAATGCGCAAAAACATGCGCAATGCAAACTAAAGTCGGCCTCCTTAAATGACGTTCTGTGATATTTAGAGTGCTGTATACGCTTTTTGGTTGCTATATTTTGTGGTATATCTGTAAGATATACATTTTTGTTTGGTTTCTTTGTCGCCGCTACAGTTGTCACCTTTCTATTTATGTACGCAAGAGCGCGGGGGATGACAGCTATATATGTAGGTTTGCGGTAAATTTAGCATATTGTGCAGTTGATTTTGAATAATAACATTTCTCTCTCTCTCTCTCTCTCTCTCTCTCTCTCTCTCTCTCTCTCAACAGTAACACAGACAATAAGGAACATCACAATCTATTTCAATCTGTGTTCCAACTCTAATTGCTGTATCTAGGCTTCTTGCAGTTTGGAGCTATCTGACACTAATATTACTGACGGTTTGTTTAGATAATGATGTATATTGATATGTCATAGGAATACACAGGTTAAACTCAAATTTGGTCTAATACCGATGATATTACGCGGAGTAGTTCCCCCTTGAACTTGGAAAAAAAAGAACAAATCGGTACTCAACTTCAAGTTTAATGAGTCCGTCCATGTCAAGTTACGTTTGTTAATTTTTAAGACCAGTTTCTATTTACGTTCTAATTACAGACATATATATTCTGTATTTTAAAATACTTTACAAAAAAATTTAATCATTTGCTAGGGAAATATAAAGACTTTACTGACATTTCTATGGAAAAATGAATAAAACATGGTTTATAAGTACTAGAAATCAATAACGGCATTGTTAACTCGCGCTATAATTAATGGAATTAAGGACCGTAACAGATCGTTTATAACCGTCTAATTAGTGCGATCGGTTCCTGATTCTAGCATTCACTAGGAAATCGGTCCGAGTGGTTTATTTGTTAATGAGTATTGCTAATTATCGGTCATCGAAGCCTCGTTGACCAAGTAAGACTCTGATTCTGTGTGGTATAATGAGTGGACACTGTTTCATAGCTGTTAGCTTCTGTAGATTCCGCATTTTGTATTTTACGCGTATACGTAATTTAGCTAATCCGCCGTTTTGTGTCAAATTGCGAAAACATAAAATGACAGACATCAAACATTTTTCATTTACAATTTTATAGTTAAATTTTAGATTCAACAAAGGTTGTTGTAAATGTTGCTAATATTATTCCGCGCATTCAGTAAGGAATCTACAGTATTTGAAATAATTATGTAATTGTCATTTTGGTAAGTAAAATATCTTACTCCAGAGATTATGGAAAGAAATGAACGTAAAAGAAAACCAAACCGTGTCAATAAATGGGAACATATTTTCCTTTTATAAATTGGATTCTATAACTGTACAATACATCTTTTTTACATGTCAATTTCAAATTACAGAATTATGAGATCGTCGATCTCGGTATATATATTTCATTTTTTTAAGTAAGTGTAGAACGTTCATGTACTGGAGTTAAAATTTAAGTCAGTCAGTCAGTTTAAGTTTGCGTATAAGAGTAACAATTGAATTTAATCCAAAAAGACTCAGTTTCTCTAATCAAAACAACTTTCTAGGTAAACGCAAATTTATCCCCAAATATAAGTAAATTGGAAAAAAAATAATGGAGAATGAGCATTTAATGTTTTTTAAAATAAAATTAAAGCAATACTATTGAAAGTACGTGTAAACTCTTGGGTGCGCGTGTCCGTGAATGAGGCACGGATATATTGGTGGTGACACTGTCAATATACAGTGTCCAACATGGCGTTATTGCCAATGACAGTGCCACCTTATTCTGGAAACACCGCCGCGTGGTTTACCTATGTCCAACTAATCACACCAGCTGTTGGCCGGGAGATCAAACATGGCGCATGTTTTAATGCTTGGTCAACCAGCTAGTTATTATAACGTGTTCATGGCGCTGTCCGTGGTCTGAGAGCGGCATGGTGGTATATCAGTCGAGAACTACAGACAAACATCACTGCCGATCGTACCGACTCTGAATTCATTAAAGCGACAATAAATGCCATTAGTCTGTCATTTCTTTCGGTTTAAACATTGATACTGAATTAAAAAGACATGGCAACATATATTAAAAACGACAGATAGCAAAACACGACAGAAATTATAACATGACAGATATCTCGACACGGTAGATATTTCATACTGTAGATATCATAACAAGACAGATATCACAACACGGCAGTTATGACGGGCAGTGTAAATATCACAAGACATTGGGGGAGGGGGGTGTGGCGGCGGCGGGGGTCATATTGATCAAAACGAACACCAAAATTTCAATCACCAAAAACAATTACTATTTCAGGTTTGGGACGAAAATCTGGCCACGGAAGCTGCGCAATGGACAAAGAACTGTATCTACGAGTTTCGATATGGCAGTCACGGGGAGAACATGTATTACTTTGAGACCAAACTTCCGGACAATATTCTGGTAGAGCGGGCCATTGACGCCTGGTACAGCGAGCGCTACTCATGGCGGATGTCAGGGGATTGCGCCGAGGCTTGCAGCTACACTCAGGTATTAGGTGGTTAAGAATTACCCCCTCATACATATCAATATCACACTAAATGAATTGCTTAACATTGGTTTGGACATTTGTTTTAGCTCGTTTGGTCAAAGACCCAGAGAGTGGGCTGTGCCGTACAGAAGTGTACTGAGCTGACGATGCCGGAGGAGTTCATTCCCGGCGCCTGGTTCTTCTACTGTCTGTACGACCCAAAGTAAGCGCTTGTTTCCTACTCTGACTTATGATTACATGAAAAGACACGGGTGTAGTATAACCACTACACACATAATATGTTTTAGGGGAAACACATTCGGGGATCTTCCTTACTCAAAGGGCGGAGCTTGCGAGAAATGTGGAGCAACGGAAGTTTGTGTAGACAAGCTATGCGCAGGTACTAACAGGATGTACATGTACAGATAAAGTCTTCATGCGTGAGTAGTATACAGTTTTACATCCATAAATTCAATCACTTGTACAACAGCTAAAAATCAAATTTACAGAAAAGACTGTGGCGCCGACTCTACCCGCGCCCACTACCACACTTCCTCCCCCCGTGGTACCCAGCATGCCACAGCCAGTACAGCTAGAACAACAACACCGGTCCGCCCTGGAGAAACAACAGGCCCTGATCCAAGAAACGCTCAAAAAGCAGAGGGCGCTAGAGGAACAGCTGCGCACGCAGCAGAAACTTATCGAACAGACGCTGCTGGTGGGTAAAGCACCGTCCAAGGCGCAGGTCGCCTGGGTAAAGGACCCAGTGGTGACCACCCCCAAACCGGCTCGAAAGTGGAACCATGCCCCATCAACGGAGTCCACCGTTAACCGGAATTCCGAGTTCGACCAAAAATCTAACTCTAGTGAGAATTTCTTCCTTTATTTCTTGGACTTCTTGCAATGTTTTACACATTATTATTTTAAATGTATATAATCTTGTATATTCAATTAGTATAATCAAGATTGATAAATGAAAAGTTATATTTAATATTTTAACACGGATTTCAATAATATGCATTCTTTGTTTAGTGTCGTTCATCTTAGAATTCTAACCCCACTGCACATGCATGCATATTTTGTAACCTCGTATTCAGAAGTTGAATGGGTTAGACGGTAACTGAAGGTATCTTGGAGAAACCATTGTTGATGGTGACAGAGGTTGTGTCAGGTTTTCTGGGAAAAGTAGCCTCCTGCCAGAGACGGACAAACACACGGAGAGTCGGGAACATCGGAGCGACAATCCGGGATATAGTAACAGTAAAACCAACACCGGAAGTATTCGAACAAGGCAGAACCAAACGGTGTACACTAATACCATACTGACATTAGAGAAACCACCATGTTTACTGAGCAGCCATAGTGTCGTCATAGCAACAGTCACGTTCAATAAGCATTAAATAGTAAATTAAAAATCAACCAATTTTTACTTTCTAGACAACGGTCACGCTTACTTAGAAACGGCGGTGATGATTTTGCATCAGCGATGTTAATATGGATGTATGCAATTTACCGCGTTTACTTAGCGTCTGCTTTTATCTTGCTGTGTCTGCTTTGTTGCTTAAACAACGTTGCCTTAGAGAAGCGGGTGGTATTGTCTGATTGATACCGGCTCTGGCAGGAAGCGATGTAAATGCTAGGGCCTTGTAAATTAGACCTTACTCTATGTCGTAGATGAAATCATCTGTTTGTCGTTTACAACCCCCGTGTCGTTTATAATCCCCGTGTTGTGTTTCCTCTAACTGTGTTACCTAGGTTGCGCATGCTCTCAATTTAGGTGCTTTTATAAGACGATTATTTGTTGTCTCATAGGAAATGGGATGATGTCTTCGTTTTCGAGTTCGCGTGGCGGACCGACGGACGACAGAACAGAAGTTGGGGGCAGAAGATACGTTCATATCACGAATGAGAGAGAGTCACGCCGACAGCCGGTAGTCGACACGCATGAAGCGAATTTCTTTACCTTTCAACGCCCAAGAAATCGGTTTGCCTCCCTGCAGCTATGGCAACCCAGCACCACCACGCCCAAGGCGCCGATGTTTGTTTTGAACCCCCAGCCCCGACTATCGTCCGTACAGAAAACCGTCACCAGCATGAGGCCGCTTAAACCCAGTAAAAACAGAATGTCCACGATAGGTAAAAGAGAACACGGTAGATTTAACATGGTGGTGGCACCACGTTCTAACAAGAGACTCTAACATCATCACGTTTATTTCAGGTACCGGAAACGTCTTGAAATTTACCTACAAACCAAACTCATCCTTAGTTTCGGTGTCTCAAAGAGGTAATTTTCTCTTTTAGTTCCGAAGTATCTAAGTTCTAGTGAAAGTTCTTTGCGCATTAGATTGAGTTGCAATAGAGCAATTTTGCCTGATCGAGGTCACCTCCAGAGGATTTTTGCCTAAATATACAGGATTCCTCTTAATTTGCAGAAAAAGCATTAAAAGACAGACGGGTAAAAGCGATTCCCAGAGAAAATGCCCGCCCATCTTTAAAAGTAACTGATCTTAAAGTACAAAAACCAGGTAAAAGTGGGAGGGGTTCGTGTGTTTATTTTCCCCGATTTACCCCATCCTCACCCTGTCCCCCTCCTCAACCATCGAATTAATACTGACCCTGTAACCCTCAATCTTTTACATTCCTCGCACCCCATTTCAAGTAGTGTTTTATTCTGCACCAAATTCCCTGCGCACTCAGACTTATTCATGATATTAGAAGAACAAATTAAGAAATATGTTGCCTATAACTGTGCCATAGTTAGTGTCCATGTTGTGACTTTCAGACATTTTGATGGGATAGAACGCGGCTCTCTCCAGTTGGAACTAGTCGTGCATTTAACAGCATGCACAGAGGGGGCGATAAAACGGCGACCCCTGTCAAGTTTATTAGCCAGGCCCTCCTAACGGCTCGTAGATGGTGTTCGTTTTGTCATTCATTTCGCTGGTCATCAAAGATATAGGTCTTTGTTCGTTTTAAAGATACAAAAGAGTATGCTTAAGGTCTACACAAATGGTTAATAGCCCTAAATTTCGAATACACCAAAATTTCAAATTATTTATTTTGATAAAATATTCATATATAATGTAAAATTATTACCTCCATGTATTGCAGAACTTGTCATAATTCGCTCACTAGAAACTAAAATGATCGGGCATGACTGTGCAGATTTTTTTTTCATGTAGGTGTTGGTGTGAGATTATCTTGTGTTTTAATACGAAGTTAACATTACCCGTAACATTTATATGTCTTAAAATTTGCTTTTAACAACCGCGTTGATGACTTTTTCTGGTATTACAAGTAATTCACGAAGATGAAGAACGAAGGATTGTTTCAAAGTGTATATATATTTAAGAAATAGTCCCTCTAGTACGGCGATATAAGCAGTAATATGCCAAGTCTGGAGAAAATGAACACCAAAAATACATACAAGCGATATAAACTGTTTCAAATTGTATTTGTTTATGAAATAGTTACTCTATGGTATTATAAACGGAAATATCCAGTTTTAGAGGGATTAGACACTGAAAATTTATCTAAGAAGAGTTATCTCTCTTAGCAGAGCGACATTGTACCAAAACTGTTCTATAAATAAAATTAATATGCTGATTTCATAAAGCTCTTACTACAGCATTTGCCAGCTTTTATTTTGTTATCATAGTCCATTGTACACTGTCATTGTGGATTCTTGAATTGACAACAGCTTCATCTCTTTGCGTGCGCATATTATGCTCACTAGCTCGGTGTCCTGTTTTACAGAGACAGCGCAGCAGAACCCGGTAGAGCTGACAGCCTCCGATAGCTTTCGTTTTGGGGGCGCCAGGGGGTTAGAGAGTCAGCATGCCTCCTCTAGCGCCTTGCGATCTCGCCAGCGACAGCACTCGTCACTGAGCATCTTCAAGGCCCACTCCTCTAGCCAGGTCACCACTTCCGGTCAGAAGAAAACAGTGTCCAACATTGTAGAGTCCAGTGCAGGGGAACAATTGAAGACAAGCCAATTTCCGAAACAGACAGCAAACCAAATATCTGTCGCACACGCTGCAACAAGCAATGGGCAAGCTAGAGAGCGGAAAAACCCGGCCTTCCGTTCCCGAACTGTGTTTACCTCCCGTACCTTAGTTCCCTCTACTACTCTCCCTCCCTCAGTACCCACACCCCGTGAGTATGGCTAGTTCTTGTAGAAACGGGACTGGTGTCTGTGTAAACCTATGTTACAGTGTTATAGTTTTAGAATTTCGTACTCATTTGATAACTATTAAAAGAAACGAAAAATATATTTGAATTCATAATGATATTTAAAGTTTTTTTTTCATTCCAGATATATTTTCTTGATTATGAAAATTATCAATGAAAACATGTAATTGACTTAATATTAAGCTTTTACAGACTGTGTTTTGATGTTAATCTCTGAATGTAAAGATGTACTAACTGACGCCGTACTGTGGGTTGTTTCAGCGACTCCGGTCCTGACGACCCTCCCCCCGGACTGCGTGGACAAGGACGTCTACTGCCCGTACTGGAAGGTCTACTGTGATAGAAACACCTACGTCTTCGAGAACTGTCGGCGGACGTGCAAGTCCTGCTACGTCCCGCCCCCTCCCATAATTCCACTTCCTGTCGCAGGTCTGTGTTAGTTTCCGTTTCCGGTAGCGTAGACTTCCATTATTAGAAATTTTTTCTATAGATTGGTTAACTTTACATGCATGCTTTTAATCGCACTTTTACATTGTGTAGCAGTAATATATTCCGTTAATTTATGTTGTCCAATTAGTTCTATGTGTTTAGTAATGTAGTTGATTGTCTTTTAAGGTCCCTGGTCACGTGTTGAGAAGAGAGTGAGTACATTTGCATGATAACTCTGTTCGGATTCCAACAATCCGCTGTATATATTTTGGCATGCGATGTTCAATGTCTTTGTGTTGCGCTCTATGCACGTTTATGCACGCTGTAATGCTGCTAATGCACGTAGAATCAGCCCCGGACGTTTTGAAATTTTTAAAGAATTGTCCCTTCTTTTTAGAAGAACAAAGTAAATAATTATTGGAAAATTGATTTGTCAAAATGATATTGTTTTTGCCAAGATTTAAGGGTAGGATTACTCCCTGATATAACGATACTACGTGCTTGGTGCTATAATCATATTTAAGATCACACAATTTTCCCAGAACATTTTGGTTGCTCACTACATATTGAAATAGCTTGTCCAATCTTCAAAAAATTACAATATTTGGTTATTATAGATAGCTATATGCATAAGAAGTATATGAATCAAATTGACAAACAATTACAAGTATGCAATTTTTTTTAAATAAAAGAAATAAACTTTCCGAAAGTTTATAAAAAAAAATATGGACAAATGCCTCGATTTAATGCTTATCTTTTATTTCCTAAGTTGTTACATGTTTGTGGCATGATGCTTTCATCAATTTTATTATATTTGAACTATAGTATAAACTTTAATTTTTAATTATTCAGATATCGGTAGTTACTGGTCTGAAGAAAAAAAAATACATTTATGTTTAATATGCTCGTTAAAAGGGTCCTTGCTATCGTTTAAAAAAATGACTGAAAAATCTGCACTTTGCATGAATTCCAATAATAACAAATCTATATTTATCCAAGAACTTCGGATGCACATTCGTAATTTCAAACGCCGGTGTATTGTTCTGATTTGAAATCTTGAAATTATCATTGGCAACAATGCATCTTTTCAGAAACCTTAGCAACTGACAACAGCCAGCAGTTCCAGGAAACCAGGACCCAATATCAGGAGACATCTCAGATCCAGCAACAATCAAGCATCACCCAGCAACAAACCGTGCAACAGGAGAACAATCAGCAACCTAGCTACATTCATCAGACTATCATACAGGAGCAACCTAACGTCAAACAAAGTGTTCAAGTGGATCAAGGATATCAACAACAGATGTCCATTCAATCTAGCAACCAGCAAACACAGCAGTATCAGCAACAATACGTCATGCAGCAACCTCAATCCGTCTTCCAACAGGAGCCTCAAGTTATTCAGCAGACCCAGGTTTTGTACCAAAAACCACAGCAGCAACCCCAAGTGTATCAACAATCTGGATTCCAGAATTTTCAGAATCCGCAACCAATACAACAGCAGGTGAATTACAACCAGCAGCAAACAGTCGATTACTCTCAGCCCACTTCAGTGTTCAATCAGTGGGGCGTAGACATGTCTGGTCAACAAAACATGCATGAAAAAAACTTGCACGTGAACTTCCAACAGTCGGGTCAAACAGTCAATCAAATCAAAGGACAAAAACCAGTACAAGAGCTTCAAACTCCCAAACCAACCAAGGCGACAATGCGAATTGAATTTCGTGGACACACGCCAGCCACACTAAGCTTCAATAAACAGCCCCTTAAGAAACGGGAACCAGTCGGAGAAATAAATCCCCACATAAAGATACAGGAACCCCTTCCAGAGGGCGTGGAACCAAGGACGACAACTCCTACCACTACCAGTACAACAACTTCCACCACTACGACTACCCCAACTACTACCACCACCACCACCACCACCACCACCACTCCTCCACCCACGCGCCCCCCGACACAACCTCCATTTCGTCCACCCATGCGTCCGCAAATTCGACAACCGACCACTATACCACCCCAGAGAGGCTACATGAACCAGGGTGCGTATGCTGTCAACCAGTACAATCCCCAGGCCGGTTTTTACAACAACTATCAAAACCAGAATATCCTCTACCAAAACACGAACGCACAGCTTCACCAGTCTCAGCAGACTAACCAGATACAGACCAATCAAATTTACAGCCATGCGGCGGCTAGTGGATTTCAGCCGAACTTCATAACACACCAACAGATGTACAGGCCGACGACACCTGCTCCAATCGTCTTCCAGCAACCAGTGGTTCAACAAACACAGCCAGTCATGTACCACCATCAACAGCAACAACAACAACAGCAGCAGCTTCAGCAACAGCAACTACAACAACAACAACAGCAGCAGCAGCAGCTTCAGCAACAACAACTACAACAACAACAACTACAACAACAACTTCAGCAACAACAGCTACAACAGCAACAATTTCAGCAACAGAGACAGACAACCCAGGCAAGAAACGGCTTTTTCGGACAAACACAAGTCCAGGTCCAGTCACTTGATTTGAACACTCCACTTCGTACCCAAGCAACGTATCCACCGCCAGTGCTTCTATCATCGAAACGACAACAACAAGCATTGCCACAACAAATACAACACAATATCAACACACACTTTCAACAGCAAACTTATCAGCCAAAACATTTTACAAAGTCGCCGACTAATCAAGACGTGCGGCGCCAGCATCAACAGTCGACGGACCTGTTCAGCAGTGCTCTTATTGGAGAAAACTTTGGTCAAGCCAATATCAACCTAGCCAGTAATCTTGGAACTCAGCCCGGTCAGTATCAGCGCGTGAAGGCGTCCAGTGACGTCAGCTGGTACTACTCGGTCTCCACGCGACCGCCAAGCATCTCTCCCACGGAGCCGTTCCCGACCCAGACATTGCTAGATCTTAATTTAAAACTTTATGAAAATCCTAATAACATAGGCGTTCAGTCTAATTCAACGGCGAAAACGAGGCCGCAGACGTGTGATGACGTGGACGTGCGGTGCCCGCAGTGGGCGCAGTGGTGCGGTATAGACGAGTACGTGGACAATAATTGTAGGAAACTGTGTAAAAACTGCAGGTGATGTCACAACTCCTGCAGATTCTAACGATAAACTTCCTTCAAAAGGAATCAAGTTAATTCAACGAGAAAAGACTCTATGGGCGGAGTTGTTGCCCTTTCAATCCCAGACGACACATCATCCCGGACTTGGCGAGATTTGGACGATGCTTTGTCGTACAGGCAGTATATAAGGAATGCTTGCAGTTTCGTGTGTTGGTTATGATTGTGCTTCCACTTGTTTCAGCCTGCACAACTTTCAGTGATTTTTCTTTCATTATTTGTTATGTTCTATCATGCAGACTATTTTCATTAATTCAGATTGTCAGCCTGTTTCCTTGAGGTGTCTCTTGATTTTGGTTTCTTGTTTGTGATAGTGCTATAATGTTTTTCTTGTCTTCGTACAAGAGAGATACCTAAAGACTTTTTTTGATTTAATTGATACATTAATTCTTTGTTTAATGTATAACTAATAAAACAAATAATTTGTCTCTTGTTGTCAGCCATCTTTTTATGGAAGCTGTCAAGAACCGGACATTTATTTCCGCTTGACCGCCTTAACTCATCTTTACCTGTCCTCAAACGAGAATCATTGTGTCCTCCAACACAAAAAAACCTACAAGAGAATTCTCTTGTCGCCGTTTTACACATTAAGTCCCTGCAACACGTATTAGTTTAATAAAGATATGCTAAAGAATCCCTGTAATATCAATTTCAGAGACTGGCGGTGTTACGTTCTTTGTTTGACTGTCTGTCTGTTTGTCGGCAGTCAGTTCATCTCTCAGAACTAACAGGATCATGTGAACTGATAATCGGAGAGAGAGAGAGAGAGAGAGAGAGAGAGAGAGAGAGAGATGGCAAATTGACTTACATTTAAAGGGATTTCTTCTTTTATATTGAATTTCAATTTACGTGGTATTCAGTTAAAAGCACCACAAAGTGTTAATTTTAAAATATACATAAACACAGTAAATATTACCGAACAAAAGCTCTTGAAAGCTTTAAAAAACTTATTTTCAACGGGTTCTTAAATTAATGGTTAAAACAATAAATTTTTTCTGATTTTTTTAAATAATTTATTTTTACTAAAACTGTATTGCATGATGCTCTGGGGAAAATGGCGGGCATGATTTTTTTAAGCGTTAATTATTTGATGAAAAAAAAACTATCATATGAATTTGGTCAGTGTATTAGAAGTATCCATTGTATTTGTACCCAAAAAAGAATTTGACCTTCTTAATGTTAAATGTTCACGTCCTTGGCCTCTATGTGTAGTGGTAATGCATTCCAGTAAATATAAAACAATAAATACACGTGACCTTTTGTCTAGCATGTCTAGTAGCTGTATCATTCAGCACCAAACGGTCAGATAGGTAAGGAGGTGCATTTCATATGTAAACACAAAGTTTTAATCCATTGTCTTTTACACCATAAGATCGAATATGTTATGATACCTGACAAACTTCAAAGCAGATTATTTTGTTCACAGGAATATAAAAACAGCGTGTATAAAAATGCATTGCAATTCGCGATGTAAATTGTCAAAATAAGTGACCAAGAATCCCTATAAACTTCATTTACAGAACGTACAAAAGTCTCATCCATGTGACAGCCAAAGGATTTTATATGTAATACTGTTATCTTCAAAGCGTTTGTTCGTGAGAACGAGTAAATGAGTGTCTGAAAGATATGTAAAGATTTAACGGTTTAATCTAACAGAAATTTAAAAAAGAGTAGGATTAAACCCTATTAAAGCAATATGATCTGTATTTTTGAGGATTTTTTTGTAGATGTGTGTACACGTAGATCTGTTCTATACGAAGACAAATAAGTAGAGATTGCACATATTTACCGTACATTTGTGGTCACGCAGTACCAATGGAAATGATAAATATCTTCTAAAGTAGAAGAATACTGATTTTATTTTCGGGTTGACAAATAATACTTAAACAAATGTTTCCTGTATACAAATGTATTAGCTTGATTAAATATGTTCGTCGAATATTTGGATTTTTGATAGAATTATTCCAATCTTTCACATTTTCTCAAAGACCTTGTTTTACCATATTGTCATTGCAAAATCGGAAAGGAATTAAAATTCCTTTTTTGTGATGTTTTGTAATTATATGCGTGTTAATTTAAATACAGTTTCCCCATGCATTCTTTCACAGCTTTCGTACAATTTTTACAAGTTGTCAAAACAAACAAAACTATCGATAAAACATGAATTTAATTGAGAGATGTTTTAAAAAAAAAATTTCAAAGAATATTTCTGCATATGTAATATTTTTATTAAATGCTGATTGATAGCTCACTTTAGTTTCCCGTGAGACGGATATGAATGTTGTGTGGGATCAAGAGCTTCTATCACAATCAGACATTATGTACCCCGTTCTTTTAAACTAGAACATGGGGGGGGGGGGGGGGTTATTTTGTTAAATCAGCCAAAGTCACCAATATTTCAATACAAAACGTGATGTTTAAAGGTTTCAATTTACGCTGTTTATTTATGTCATGTTCCAGTAAACATACAACCTGGATAAATGTGAACAGAATTCGTCAACAAACGGCTCAATGTTGACAAACAGCAATGGAGCTGGTTATGGCACCGATTATGGATTTCTGTAAACGAACCCCAGTCATGTTGGGGCATGTTGGTGAGAGTTGTTCGCCATTACAAATGATGATCAATTGATCCCGAACCCGGCGATAAATATAACGGCTTGCTGGGTAGGTTCCTATTGACCAGGGGCCCCTGTTCCCGGTTTGGACGACAGGAATTACGCTCCCCGGGATAATGGGGAGAAGTCATTACAGGGTGTGATTTAACAGGCCCCTGCTGGCAGAGTCCGAGTCGTGTCTGTCCACGGTAGTGTACAGCGATCACGGATCAACGCGCTCGGTCAATGGACAGACGGCAAAAATTTAAATCTCCGAAAACGTCAGGAATGGGATTGAAGAACTCTCAGGTAGATCTCAGGTAGATCGCGGTAGCCGTGATTAACTAATCAGTCAGGTAACTGTCTTGTAATGACATTCCCCCCAGTTTGTATACCTGGAGCAGGCATCGGTCGAAATCAATCGCATTCGGACAGATCTCGGCAATTAACCACATCAGTCTTTGTGTTTGCTTACCTGGCAGAACACGGGTATTAGTGATTGTGTGGAGTGTAAATAAGTTCTGACATACATGGGTTGATCGGTGGAACACATGTTTTAATGGTACACAGGTAGTCAAATCAATGACTGATTCTGGATGGTGACAGGTGGAGAGCTGAGAGAGAGAAAGACTGATCGCTGTAGTGGGGGCAGGATGGACCCCCAAGGCGCCCTGCCCCGGCCTAAGAAAGTGTTCAAATGGGAGGACAAACCCAGACTCCTACGGGAAATCCTGTCCACCGGGCACCTGCCTTTTGTCGCTAAATATCACGAGGGAGATTTGACAAAATACATCAAAACATGGAGGCGCCCCGTAACCGATGGAGAAGACAGTATTCTCCACTTCGTGGACACGAAGACTCATCAAATGGTCGTCTGTAAAAAGATGGTGTGGGACCGGAAGTCCGGCGAGTACGTGGCGGCCAACAAGAGGTCTGAGATCCGGTCCTCTGTGAGAGGTTAGTCCACCTACAGTTTGATCGACCTGTTTCTTACATTATTTATCCTTTAAAAACAAAGTTCAAAATGTATTGCATTTTAGTGCCATTACATGTATCTTGTTAAAAAAATAAGGTTTGGTATACATGTACTTTGTTTATAAAGGAGGACATAAATAAGCATATTGCATGCTGTTCAACACGTTTATATTTAATTTTTGGGAAAGAATTTGATCGACCTCATATAAGCTATATTTCATCATCGGCACGGGGCATCGGAGATAAACCAACGGATCGATCTTCTTGTGCAAAAATTCATAAATTAAAAAAAAGAGAAGATATTTGTGTATAACACGTGTTCCTTTGAATTCCCTTTTACATACATATTCAAATTTGTTCATATGTTTTTATGACGGCGATACTCCCTTGAATCTCAATGACAAAAATGCACCTTTACCTTGGTTGCCAGCGACGCTCTAAAACACCTGAGTAAAAACCATTGAAATCTGTGTATTTAAATAATTAAAACTTCAAATCATCTTGATTTCCCAGGCCTACACGACGGTGCAATAGCTTGAGAATTTTTTGCGATACGAATCAATTTGCTAGTTTTATCACGAATGACAAAAAACTCTCAAACCCCGAAACACAACAATTATTATTTTCCCCTCAAAATTGGCTGAGTTTATGATTTTAATCTGGAGTCCCATTTACTTTTTTCGTCAAAGGAATAAAAATAGTACAGGTAGGCATTTAACAGTTGTTTCTAATTATCACATTATCACAATCGATCGTCGCACTCTGCTGTGTACGAGGAATGAGCCAATTATTTTAATAACGCCAGTGATGTTTTTATTAAAAGAAGTACACTATCTCTACCCCTGTATGTACATGTACTTTAAAAGTCGCCACTGTTCTAAACCCATGTTTCCTTATCTTATGATATCGACATTTGGGGGATTAGAGTTTATCTACAAAAAACAATACACATCTGCCGGGTCAACCCCTATCTTAGTAAGGGACACCTCTGACGTCACGGGTCGCAGGTACCCGTTCAGTGTAATTTACCTGCAATGATTTATTTACATCCCCGCACCTAGTCACAAAACCTGTTTTCTACATATATAATTCAAAACCGTTTGCGTCACATTCAAAAGTATTCAGACTGGGAGATAGACCCTTTTTTGCCAAATTAAATATGCAATATTTTTAAAATTTAATACACAATCTATATCAAATGTTTAACCGGCCTCTAAAAGTTATTTAAACATTTTCAAAAAGATATATCACACTTGATATTTTCAAGGCCAAGTTAAATTATATGTGACCCATCTAGGTCCGGTGAGTTAAATACTGAATGGTTAAACCAATCTATGAATAAAAATGTTCAATGATAAACTGCTACATGTACTATAAGATCGGACAACATGGAATATAATTTCTCTTATGTCGGTAAATATACTAAAATATACGTTTGGTCGGTTATTATCAAAATTTAAAAAAGACTGATTTCTTGTCATTTATAAAAATGTACAAATGTAACGATTTTGTGAGTTACGGTAGTTGTAAGATCGGCAACCAATTCATAACATAACTGTTAAATCTGTTACTATTTATATAACGATGATTTGGTTACTTTCAAATATTATACAACTGTAAGATGCTGGTATATTACATGTATCATTCATTATTATAACCGTTAATCTATTACTTCCCAAGACACCTGTTACATGTTTATCAGTCACTATCCAATGATGTACTAGTGATTGTATTATCAGTTATACAGTACTATGTGTCATTTCGGTTACTTTACTATCTAATAATATATATGCAATAGCTTTTAAAATATAAAAGATTGACTGTTTGTGGATTTTGCAGAATAAACTCAACAGTCGAAAACTTTTGGTTGTAAGAATCCAACATACACCAGCACTTTCTCTGTTCCCGCCCAAACTTACACTACATGTAGTACTATCTCACTTAAACTTGTACTTTCTCTGTTCCCTCCCAAACTTACACTAGTACTATCAGTCCCCCCCCCCCAAACCTACACCAGCACTATCTCTGTTCCCGTCCAAACCTTTTATGGACATACATCGATCCACAAAAAGCAGAATCTTACATGACATTTTTTTTATTAACAAGTTAGAACTGTTCTTAGGTTGCTCTATACAATAATATCTATTTACAGGTTGGTTTGAGGTGTTACCAGAAGACGGCCGCCCTGTGGAATACTTCGACTCAATACAAGCGATCGCTAACCTCAAACCCAGGCGGTTCCTGGTCCGGACTTCCATTGTAGGCTACCAGCTGAGCGTGGACGGGGGAGTCAGCTCCTGGGTACCACTAGAAGTGTCTCCGGGACAAGTTCTTACTACGGGTATTGTGTACATGGATCAGAAGAAAAGTAAATCAAACGTTAAAAATTTCTTCAAGAAAATCATCAAGCCGTCCAAGCACTCTCAGAAGGACCAGGAGTTGAAGTACCTCCAGTGCTTCGACTCCAGTGCTCGTGAGGTGATGATTCCACTTATCATGACAGGGGTGTTCAGTCCTGTAGCGGACCTCACCAACAACGACTTTGATTCTGTGTACGAACTTCAGGATTTAGTCGCCTCTTTTTCGCTTCCGGTGCGCGCGCAGTTAATTCATGCAGACCCCGACTCTGGTGTGCTGCCAAGTGGACAAATAATGATAGAGGGTATGAGAGAGGAAGTGACGATTGTGGCGGGGATGTATCCTGTACATGAAGACAGTGAGATCGTGGAAATCCCCGTTAACGCGAAACTTTATTTTCGAAAGGATGTGTCAAAAGGTCACGCCAAACATAAAAAAGAGCAAATCGTCACGGATACAGAGGAGAGAATCTACGAGAACAGTAAGCCATCGGAGTTAGATGTGGAGCTTCCAGTTCGGATAAAAACCGGCAAAAAATCAAAAGGACCTGGGATACTAGACAAACTGAGCCTTCGATCAAAGGGTAAAAAGGAAAGGGCAAGTTTAAAACAGCTGCAGGAGGAGGGTGTGTTTTCATCGAGACTGACAAAAAGTGATGTCAATTTAGAGGCTTACATGCAGGACGACGAGGAAGATGCTGCTAATGAAATAAAACTTTCTCAAGAAGAAAATGTTGAATCGAAAAAACCAGATTACGCAGACGACAGTGACCCTGTGTATCGGCCGTCACAGCCGTACCAACAAGAGGAGACAATATACCAGGGCAGGAATCTCCCGCCAATTCCAAAGTCCCCGGAGGAGCGCGAGCCTCTGTATGAAGAACTTCCGGTGGCACCACGCCCACCCGGGGGTGAGTATAGTCGTTCTTATAAGCATCACACGCACGATGATGATTACATGAGCCCAGCACAAGTGAGGAGAGAAAAAGAACGCAACGCGCTGCACAGTAAGCCACCAATTGCTCCCAGAAATTCCATGAAAAACAGAGAGAGCGGCTATAAATCTCCTGGAGAGGATCCGCTAGATTTTGACAAACTTTTTCCTTTTACCGATGATGGACGGGTCACGCAGTTGGGTAAACAGGAATTGGAAAATGCGGATTACCAGTATCATACAACAGCCAATGCGCATACTCGTGACAGACGCATGCGTGCTGATGAATACAAAATGGACGCCGACCCCTTCAATTCACTGACGCGGATGCGATCTCGGTCCCACAAGAACTTGCTAATGGACGCTAATGCCACAGTTCGCAGTCATAACATGAGGCACTTTAACCACTTGATGAACGTTTTTAACTTCGATGATATGAATACACGCAATGAACAAGCAGATCCCGTACTGCCTCAGGAATCAGTCCCTGGCAGGGAGTTCAGCCACCGTTTGTCATTGTTTGAGCCTGCGCCATACGACAGAAGGTCTTTGTACGCTATGAGTGAGCCCGGAAGTAAGCGATATCAGAGGTCAATGTCAACCAACGGCATCAATGAAGTGTTGTCTCACACCAGAAAGGAAGACTCCGTGCTGTCAGGGGATTACGGTTACCATGGCGACAGTGAGTATAGTTACGCAGAATATGGCGATGATCTGGACGATGGATGGCGACCTCCGACTGACCTCTCCAACCTTAGTGTACAGGAAGTGTCAAGGTCACTACGATACATTGGCATGAAGGACCGTGTCGTGAAGCGGCTTGCCAACGAACAGATAGACGGACAACTGCTGTGCTCATTGGACAAAAACCTGCTCCACGAGGGCTTCCCCGAACTAAACGCATTGGATATAAAAAAAATTGTAGATTTTATCAATGGCTGGAGGCCAAAGAAATGACCGTCCACTTTCAACGTTTATGTTAGAATAAAAAAGTTTGTGTGTATGTGTTCCTGAGAGGATCATGTTTTGTTTTGTTAGTGACTCATTACTGCATGTATCTGCCTGTCCGTCTGTCTGTCTGTGAGTCTGTGATATGACGTGTAACATTTATGTTTACTTCATAACTGTTGTCAGCAGGGTAGTGCATTTTATAACATTTTCAATGCAGCTTGATTTATACGTAAATATTTATGTTTGTATTATTCTTTTTCTTAAGTTAACCAATTAAATACGATGGTAACCAATTTTTAGCGTTTTTAAATTGTTAACAGGTCAAAGGGCCGCTCCTTTGTGGATAAAAATGAAATAAAAAGAAAAGTAAAGGTAAGGGGGTGAAAATGACCCTCCACCTAAACGCATCCACCACAATGATACGGATTTCACTCAAAGTACCTACACAATAGAAGACGATTTGTACTGTTCTTACGTCGGAGGGCATAAGTGAAACAAACAAAAAATCGGCGGTAAATATTTACATGAAGGGAAATTACTCCTGTTTTAAACAATAGATTTGAACCTTGATGATGTTCAAAATGATTTAATTCTTTGAAAATGAATAAAGGAAGATAGGTTTTGTTATGTAAGATAAGTCATACACTCGACACAATAAAGATGATTATTACTGTACATTCTAGTTATAAGATTACCCTTTTTAAGTGTATGTTATCAAGCGAATATTTTAACAACCACTCCCAGCAAGATGAGACCCCTTACTAGTATTATGCCAAATATTGTCAAATATGCAAATCTTTCATCCAGTCTATAGATGATAATATTTTGGAAAACTAAAATTAGAGTATATAGTCAAATTTTTGCGGGAATTATTCTTCAATTCAATTTCAATTCTTTATTCACTCCAGTTCACTGGTATTTGAGGTTCAAAATAAGTATATATAAATGTACACAAAAACAGTCTTAGAGCATAACTATGGAATAACTATGGAATAACTATGGAATAACTATGCAATAGTTAATCTAAGTCAGGGTTCAAATATCTGATCCTCCCACGATTTTATTACATTTAAGGCATCGATATAAAAGTGCTTATAAACTAATTGATAATGACATAATGTGTCTGCAATAATGCCATATCATGAACACGTTTTCAATACATATAAAATGGGCCCGATCATCTGAAATTTGAGTACTTTGATCTTTCTCATGCAATAAGCTCTACGCATGAGGGGAGTTCTGATTTTGCCGCATTTTCCATACAGTTGTACTTCACGTGTTTTACAAATCTAGGACTTGTTTAAAACAAAATGGATTTAATTAATAATCAGATATACCCAACATTAGGCAGTGGCTATACTTAAATTCCACAAACTTGTCAATCATTTAAAGGCAATGCATGTCGGTGTACACATGTATTTAATATACGTATTAGCCAACTAGGAATCCAGAGAAAAGACTAATAATTGCAATAATTTATGTAAACAGATTTAACATCCACTACCTCAAAACGCGGTAAAAACGCAAAAATATAACTTTTAATCTGGATTTTTTAACTATGAGTTTAATATTTATAATTAAATACCGAAAATAATTCCTAGAATAGTACAGCTATCAACAAAAATCAAGGATTTGATCAAAATAAAACCTTAAGTCTTCTCATCATTTTGTACTAAAATCGCCAATATCAGTAGTTGCAGTTTTGTAACAAATATTTTTTGTAACATTTTTAGCTCACCTGAGCTGAAAGCTCAAGTGAGCTTTTCGGATCACCTTTGGTCCGTCGTCCGTCTGTCCGTCCGTCCGTCTGTAAACTTTTTACATTTTGAACTTCTTCTCTAAAACCGCTTATCCAATTTCAACCAAATTTGACACAAAGCATCCTTATGGGAGGGCGAATATAAATTGCAGAAATAAAAGTCCGATCTGTATTCAAAGCGGAGAAAACCTTGAAACTGTAGAAAAAGGGGGGTGCATTTTTAAAATTCTTCTTCTCAAGAACTACTGATTCCAATTCAACGTAGTTTAGCATAAATTATCCTTATGGGAAGGAAAATATAAATTGCAAAAATTAAGGTCTATTTCTGTTTCAAATCTGAGTTATTACCAAAATAATAATAAAGGAAAGGCGTGTTTCAATCGGGTTCGGCATCCGGTAAAATGGGTAGACAAGACTTGGCCTGGGCAAAACAAAAGATTGGCAGTTATTAATCTGCCAATCTCATTAAAATTTCAGGATATTTGATGGACCAGTATATTTGTATTTCCTGTAAATATTGCTGCAAAATAATGCGTATTTGGAATTGACGATTGCCGATCTGCCCCGGCTTTTATTTTGCCACAGCCCGGGTTTGCATACCCATTTTACCAAGACTCGTATTCCATACTTCTAAAACGAGGTTCTTTGTTTAAAGCAGCATTGACATTATACGAAAAAGGGTCGATCTGACTATGATGAATTTGCTTGTTGTGCAACAGTTCGCGAATGAAGGGAAATTTTTTGAAACATGCAAAATATATTGGTGCCGATTTTGTGAAGTAAATTGAGGCTAAATATTTCAATGCGTTGACAGTTTTCACACATGACGTTGGTGTTAGCTTGTTCTGATTTTCGTTTCGTTTTCATTATTTATGCTTTGTAACCTGGGAACTACCGTCTGTATTTCGTGATTTTTACGTATCAAATCAAACAGAGACTTCGGTAAATCAAACAGTTAACTGTTTACCTGCGCAAATTAAGCAAAATCTGCTGTATCAAAAAGGTACTGAAATACAATTCATTCTATCGGTAATTCGGCATTATCTTTTGCGTAATGGTAGATTAATCCAATAGGTTTTGTTGAGATGCTCGGCATTTTCTCGAGTTTATTCAGTTTAAATAGAGTTTGATATCGCTGTCGGAAATATGTAGGTATATACATGTATATATATGATTCATTTCGAAAAAATAAATTGTGTTCTTTATTTGTTATAGTGCATGTTTCTTGTGTTTAATTGTTTACAATTTCTATTTACTAACCATATTTGAGTGTTAAGCTTCGAATTATAAGCAAGATACAGAGATTTGCTCACAATTCTATGTTTGTACACAGATCTTAAAAACTAAAGATTAAAAAAGTAAAAATAATTGTCAATATTTATTAAGAAAATGTTCAAAGTCTGTTCTTCTAGAAACCAACTTTAACAACTTATTGTATTGTAAACTTAACCTTTTTTCGTCATTATTACTCCTACTGTACATGTGATCCTTGACTGTGCTTGTGTACATTTGTATAAACTGATTAATACCAGTGAACTGGTCTTGAGTGAATAAAAAAATTGAAAATCTTAGGCCATTCTTTTTTTCCATTTTAAACGCTGAATAGGAAATACCAAGTTAAAAAATCTTAAGCTGAATGTAATAAACTCATGTGAACAAAATATGACTCAAACCTACGCGAACTGTGAGCTCTGTATCTTGCTTATAATTCTACGATTGACGCTGAAATTTTGGTTGAACATTAGAAATTCCATATGAATTAGAGTATGTTAAATACTTGTACAAACAAAATAAAGAATGATATTCTGTATAAACCTACTCTCTGGGGCCCCCTCTATACAATAAATAATGTGAAATCTACATCAATTTTGATAGTTTTTCAGACACGGGTAAATAAAAACGACATCTTTGAAACAGTTTCCATAGTTCTGACACATTTCTGTTGCGGGGATAAAGTAATTATCGCTATATTCATAAGAAAATATCACAGCGGAAAATTATTCTGGTTTGTACGCGAAGTAAATAACACTCATTTAATTATAATGGAGAAGACAAATAAAATTTTTGAATGTTTTTAATTTGAGGAATTGAGCACATTGAGGTACAATTTTCTTCTTCACATCTATACATGTAGGATTTTTAAAATAAAAAAACAATAACTATTAGATTTTTTTAAAAAATACAATAACTAGTAAGTAGTTGATGAATAAATGTACCTATATGCTTTCATATATTTTGACCGCTTTGCAAAGTGGGGGGGGGGGGGGAGGGGGGGGTGCAGAACGAAAATATAGGGAATTGGAAGTTAACAACTTAACAGTGTACTCCTACCAAATGTTTAGTTTTATATCTTGCGTAGGATTTTCTTATTCTGGTAAAAATTAGTATTTCATGGAGGTACATAATGTACAATGTCAAAGATAACGTGTATGCAAAAATAAGTGTAATTAAAAATTCGAATACTTTACAATATTAAATTTTTGTTATTCTACCGAGGGACCATACGGCACAATATCTTTTGAACGCCCATTGTTGCTCAGGTGAGCGATGTGGCCCCATGGGCCTCTTGTTCTTCTTCCGTTCTTATTTATAAGTGGCCAAAGTAAACCTCTGATGATGTAAAAGATAATCCGATTAGCGATTATAGTTGTTTAATAAAGTGATATCTTTTTACCATTTTTGCACGGAAATAGCCATATAGTTGACGAATTTATTTATTTTGGGAAAGTTTGATACCGACATAATAAAAATCACCGACCACTATAGAAAAAACCAATTTCAAGGGATTTGTTTAATATATCATGGGGGGGGGGGGGGCAGCAGCTATAAATGGTCTTGTGATTTTGTGTTGAATGACTTTCAAATCTTTGTAATAATATGCAATACAGTCTGATTTGTATAGCTACAACTGTTGAGAGAGCCAATATACATGTACTCTCTTCGCATAAAATATAACTAGAGCCATAAACTGTTATATAACTGTTATTTTACGATATTCACTACATACATACCGTGGTGCTGTGCAGACTGATAGAATATTGATACATGTAGAACATACACCACTCCTCTGACATTTTCTATTACCAGTTGTTTGTTTTAATTTAAATCAAAAGTCATAGTCTTTAAGTAAGTTTTTTTTTTTTAAAATTCATTACATGTTGTCCCTCTCTGATTCCAAGGTATTTATTGGATGGATTAATAAAAACTTAATCAAATTGCTTCCGTATGTATGTCATTTAAAAATGTAAACCTGCCAGTTTTGTATAAATATATTCCCTTTCGTCATGTTAAAAGCTAACAACCACCTTTTCTTTGAAAATATAAATAATTATATTTTTTTGGGGGGGGGGGGGGAGGAAATTGGAAGTCCATAATCTCTACTAACAGCTTTCTCGTGGAACATGCATAAATTCCGTGCCACAGTATTTGAATGTCGCTTGTGGGCAAGCGTGATCAGACAGTAGAAATGAAAGCAGCATAAATGGATATTATTTTTGTGGTAGTTTATACAATTACTTACAATGTATTTTCTCTCTTTTAACCGATATTCTTTACTTTAGAACATCGTAATATTTAGAAACACTTTTACATGATGAAAGTAATGGCGCTCCTTGTACACATTTTTATTTTACTCAACGGAATGACCTTCATATGATGGTACATTAGCAAAAAATCTAATGTTTACCTGCGATTTTGAATTAAACAAAATAATGGTTTAGTCTGAGTGTAAATTGGAAGGGACAAAACCTACAAACCACCACCAGTTTTTTGAAATTCAAATTCTTTCTAGAATTAGGGATTTAAAGTAAAAAGTTACATTTAAAAGGGCGTTGTTATAGGGAATTAGATATATTTTTTGTTCCTGGCTATGATGAGGAAAATGTACCGAACGGAAATCCACACAGAGCTCTGTCCATTTATGGAAACAAAACCGACAAAATAGACCTACAAAATGGTCCTGGAATTATATATAACTGTGTTGAATTCATGGTCGTATTTCAGACACAAAAACTTCCGCCATATAAATTTTGCAAGGGAACGTGAAAGATGGAATATATCTCAACAGTGTAAGTACTAACATACCGAGGTGAAAATAACTTGTTTTTAAAACTACAGCTATATATCTCTGTCATTACTCCACATTTACTCGTTGCAACGCTTTTTCATTCCATAAGATCGAGAACTTTGCTTTAATAATTCATCAGAAAAGTCCGGGGACATTTTGATTTTAGCAATACACATTTTGTCAGTATTCCCATAATTTAGTTGTCGGTTATTTGACAAAGTTTGCATTATTCATCTGAAAGATAAAAGTGTTTGACAATCAAATACCATATAGGGGTAGTGTCATTAATTTGAAAAAAAATCTTTTATTACTCTTACAGAAGATCTTTCTAGAAGATAAAAAAAAATTCTGAAGTTCCATGAAATAAGTCTTTTTGGGTGACACGAAAAAAACTCCTCCAAGAGCTTAATATGCGTCAATTGAAAACCCCCAGAAATGACTGTTTTCGTCCATCTTATCGGTTGGAGTTTTGATGTGGTTTTTATAGATTGCAATTTGAGCAACCCTTTCTTGTATATCTTCACATTAATTTTTGTTTAACATAGAAGTATAAAGTTATTAAATTTATAAATGTATAAAATTATTATCATTAGCCATCATTTTTTTTACGTCACAGACTAGTGTTTTGATGTAATTTTGAAACAAAGATATAACGTTATTCATTCATGTGCTGTTGCATCATTAAAAATGAGGTGGCGAAATGTCAATTTCTACATACCTTACTGATTTACATGAATGTAGAAATGATACATTAATTCTTATATCATTCAACGAAATTACCTTCCAATAAAAATTGCGTTTTGCGATGAAGTTTTGCTTGTCAAAATTATTAGAATTCCATCTTATGTTTTAATTTTTTAGGTGGCTCACTTTAACTTGATATTGTCACTCAAATCATTAAAAAAACTAATGATGATACATAGCATTATGCATAAGGAACAAATAAGTCAAAGAAGCGAACAATATGCAATTTTGGATTAAAAATTGCGATTTTGTCTTTGAATCAGTAATAATGAGCGAAAGTTCTTAGCGGATTCGAACTCGTTATCTGTGGTTCACTAAACTAATGTAATAATATAAACAAATCGATTAATACAGACAATATAAAATCGCCATCTCGTGACGACATAGTGTCTTGAAAGTGTATCGTGTGATATAATGAGCTACCTTTTACTGCATAAAGACTGAATATTAAAAATATAGTTTTACACATGTACGTATTTGTTGTACCACCGTACTTATTTAATAACTGTATGCATCGATGTATATGCATGAAAGTTTGTTCGTTACCACTTGTTTCTTTTTATAGATGGAATCAAATCCTGCACATGTCTGAGTCAGTATTTATGGGAATGTGTTTGATAGCTGGAACCTCACAACAAGTGTCAATTAGGAGAGAAGTGAAGGACATCGATGATTTGTTAAATAGGCTTGAAAAAAGAAATGACGAGGTCATTGCTATGCTAAGTGGAAGTAGAAGGGAAGGTTTCAGACTAAAAGATTTAGATACTGACTATATGCACTGGCCAAACAACCACCGAGTGATCATGGACATGTCTCAGTCTGAGTATTACAACACAGCCAATACAACCTTGATTTTCTCTGACAGTCCTGAGAGTCCACCAGGATTCACTTTACTTCAGTTACTGACACCGACAAGAAACTCGGCAGTCAGTGCAGCATGTATTTCAGTGAACAACGACAATCTCTATATATCAAGTTTTGTTTATAAACAAGTAACCTGTTCAAATATTTCTGTTTTACATGGGCCCTGCAGTAGATATGATCTAGCTGGAGAAGAATATGACCATGCCGACTGTTTTGCTAGTGACTTTTGGCCTCCGTCTGCCTTCTCATGGATAGACAGATGTCACTCATGGCCTGATCCTGAAGTTGTTGAAGACATTGTCAGAAATGGGTGCCACTTTGTAGCAATAGGACACCCATTAGGACTCCATGAAAATGAAGAATGGAGAATTTCTTTTTCTTTGGCAGAATTTAAACTTGTCTCCACTATGAGTCATTGCCAGTTTCTGACATATGGATTGTTAAAGATATTCTTAAACGAAGTTATAAATCTACAGACTAGGGAAACAGCTAAATTGTTGTGTTCTTACCACATGAAGACAGCTATTTTCTGGACAATTCAACAAAACACGCTAGCTTTTTGGTGTCCACAAAATCTTTTGATAGGATTTTGGGTCTGTTTTAAAATAATCCTTAAGTGGGTTTATGTCGAGGTTTGTCCTAGCTTTTTTATTCCAGAAAACAATCTGTTTCTGGCAAAAGTTCACGGCTCGTCTCAATACAGATTGTTCCTACAGTTACATGAATTGTACAAGAAAGGTTTGGCTTGTCTATTACAGACTTCCTCTATCAGGTCATACATCAGTCAAGTGCTCTACAATCCAAGACTAAACATATGTACAGATGAAAATGTAATGTGGTCTGAAGTTGAAACTGATTTAGAACTCTTCCATGAGGTAAACTATTTTAATGACAAGCAAACACCAAACATACATCGTTGCATAAGACATCTAATAATTATAGAACACGTGTTATATTCACATCTGACTGAATACCAGGTTCTCCGTTTGCAAAGACGCACATCTTTTATCCTTCAACACACTGCATTTGTATTTGAAAGCATGGGTGTCAACAAACAGGTGTATATTGCAGAAAAAATGTCCCGTCAAATGCTGAAATTAGCAGCAAAGTTCGGAGATATCTCTGACATGCTGTATATTGCCATGCACTATTACAAGACGTGCAGATACATGAAAGCCTTATACGTTTTAGAGATGACAAAGGGCAAATTATTGCAACCATGCCTATTGTATAGGCGACATGTAGATCCAGAGTGGTATACTGGGCTTGTAGGGGGTCAGTCATGGTCATCAAAACTAAAACGGGTCGTAGCACGGGATATCAGACTTTACAATGGAATTTGTTACATAAATGAACTAATACCAGAACAATACTCTTCTCAGCAGAATTGGCCTGGTTTATATATTCCAGTTTTTGTTTTCTTACATTTTTTAGAGTTTTTAAGTTACTTACATGTTGACACAACATTGTCACAAACAGCTTTAGATGAGCTACAGGTCCTTGTCCACCATGATCGGGGACGGTTTGTATGTCATAGATATAGAGACATTTCCTGGGAGATCCTGGGGATCTGTCAACAAATGGCAGGGAACCTCCAGGCTGCGCTATACTCTTATCAACAGTCACTCATGCAACATCCGTTCAACGGAATACGAACTGCTACACAGAGGAGAATACAGGATATAGAAGGGACATTCCAACATTAGTAAATAAGCCATTTCAGAAATGCTAGAAAGATGCATACTATGACTTTGTTTATCAAAACAAAATATAACATGCCATAAAACATGTACAGTGGTTCACTTCTTTATTAACAATTGATAAGCTTACAAATTCTATGTTTAACTAACTGTTGACATTTTTAGCATAAGATGTACTTTTATTTTTTTTTTAATTTAAACAATAATTTACCGTGTAACACATAAATGAAATCAGTTTCATATACGTACCTTTATTAATAACTAATACTCGAGGCTTTGATCATATAGAGT
The DNA here is from genome assembly GCF_963853765.1 of Magallana gigas. Taxonomy (NCBI): domain Eukaryota; kingdom Metazoa; phylum Mollusca; class Bivalvia; order Ostreida; family Ostreidae; genus Magallana; species Magallana gigas. The sequence continues at coordinate 4,667,465 of NC_088859.1, forward strand.
AATTGACATTCATGAAATGAAATCACTTTTTTTTTAATGATGTGACTGATGTAATATATGTACATATGTGATGGAAATGTTCTTTAAATAAAATGTGAACAGAATAATATGTTAGATATGAAAATGCCGGAAGATTGGACGTCTCATTTGACAAAAACATGCTCCGCGAGGGCTTCATCAATGCATTGGATGTGACAACAATGTAGATTTTATAAATGGCTGTACTTAATACCTAAACGTCTTACAAACAAAGACACATAGCGGGTTCCGGTAAATGATCTACGAAGCCTCTTTCTATATACCTGACTAAAATATTAACAACAGTAAAGGAGAAACTTCAATAGTAGTGCGCAACATTATATTTAGTAAGCGGTGTAAATCAGATGTTGATAATTAAGAATTCCAAGAAAATTAAAAAAAAAAATTGAAATCTCAACATTTTACCAAAATTGATAGCATCAACACTGACGAATTTTCAACACTTTATACAACCATTCCCCACGATAAATTAAAGTCCAGGCTTTTTGACATCATTGATAGCTGCTATTTCAATAAAAATGGATCAGGTAAATTAACTTACCTTGTCATGGGTCATTTGCAAAACTATTTTGTTAAAACTCATTGGAATTGCGCACACAAGTACTCTGAGGTGAATATTAAAAAGATGCTTGAATTTCTGATAAACAACATCAATGTAATTTTTGGAAATCAGGCCTTCCAACAATCTGTTGGAATTCCCATATGTACCAATTGCGCCCTATTGTAAGCAGACCTATTTTTGTATTCATATGAAGTAGAATTTAGTAAAAAAAACTTGTAAAAAATGTTAGTCAGTATATTGCTACATAAGTAAAGAAAGTTTGGATAAATCAAGTCGACGTAATAATGGAAGTAAGAATTGTTATCAATATACCCGAAGTTGAAGGCCACAGCGAGTGATTTATTTTTTTCATTTGACTTGATTTATCCCAGTGAAGGTGAAATAAAAGATACAACAGAGTCTGTGTTATTTGTTTCATATTTGGATATTTTACTGGAAAGGGACATTGATGGTAACCTAACAACAAAACTTTATGATAAACGTGATGACTTTAATTTTTCTACAGTCAATTTTCCTTACTGATGTAGCAATATACTTCCATCACCTGCAAAGGGGATTTTGTCCCTCAATTAATTCGATACGCAAGGGCATGCCCTACGTATGAACAGTTTCTTAGGCAAGGCAGCTACTGACAAACTAGTTTATAAAACAAGTCTCGATTGAAGTCCTCTTTTCATAAGTTCTATTGTCGATACAACGATCTTGTCAGCAAATAAAATCTTACACTGTGTCGCATGCTGACTAACTTTTTTTTTTTATATTTATCGTTAGACTATAATTGATCACCTAATTGTCTACAGATTTTTCCTTTTCCCGATTACGACAAAGAGCACACGGCGGATGTAAACGGTCAACAGAGGATGCTTATTCCTCCATGGCACCTGATCCTACTTCTGATTTTTTAGGGGTCTGAATTTGCTCCGCTCCTGTTTTGTATTTTTCCTTTAGACATTTGATGTTGAACAATGTTCGTTATTATCACATATCATTCATAGATATTTAAACTAAAGACATTGATAGAAAATTTTTGTTTTCATTTTTTTACTAGTAGTTAAATGATAAATGTTAGGACCAATCTAAAGCGGCACAAGCACTTATCTTTCCTTCTTTTGCTCAGACAGTTAGATATATTCTGCAAGGAAGAATATTTTTGAATGCAGACATTAATTGATCAATTTGCAGCATAACAGTAAAATATATAACATAACAAGCAATCATAATATAATAATTTGATAACATGGTAACCAATTTATTTGTTTACAGGTTGGCTTCATATTTTGTGGATTGAGACTACGGGATGCAAAACAAATCCATCAACATTTCGCAACCACAATTAACACGCTTTTATTATGTAATCTCTAAATTATAAATCTGTATCTTAGAAATTTATCGGCGTTAAAACAATTATATGTTTGTAAGCTTAAATTTTGTTAATCGTCTTTTAGCTCTCTGGATCTCCTCTCTCCTGACACCAGTTATTGACAGTTATGAAATTTATTTTAATTTAACAATTATTTTCAGTATTTAGGTATGCTATTTGAGGCTGGTATATTAAAGTTTATAACAAAACAATTAAATGCATATGTCAATTTTGGTAATTTTCGGTCATTTTCAGTTACATTCCTATATATGTAAATGACATCTTGGAAAATAGATTTAATAGAAATTATATTTTAACGGATTTTATCTCATACTACAAGCTTTACACAAATTAGAAATTGAAATGAATTGAGGATAAGTATTTGTTTTGCCACATTTTATGTACCATTTTAGCTTTTTTAATTTAACTATAACAATTCCTGGAAATATATTGATAGGAAAGTTTCGATTACATCTAAATAATCTGCTTAATTTTAATTTGCATTAAAATATTTTACAGCCTGGTACGGGTTGCCAGACAATCTCTTCTTCCGCCCTCTTTCATTTGTAACAGAAGAAAGGATAATAGGATTTACAATGATTGTTTATAACTGTACAATATTTTAACTAAATTTGTTTTTAAATAATTAGTGAGTTTAATCAATTATTCAAATCGGGTGAGTTTGTTGTCAGTAAAATACATAAAACACTAGAAACTTAAGAAAGAGAGACGTTAACGTGAATTAACCAAAATTAACTATATGTATTATAATTGTAATGCTGCGTCGACTGAAATTGTTTGTTTGACATCTTATAAGATGAAAAAACAAGAGGTCCAGGGGCCACATCGCTCACCTGAGCAACAATTGCCTTAATTCTGACCAAATTACATTACAGTATCGAAATATCTTGACAACTGACTACAGTAGATCTTGCTTAAAAAAATTGAAATTCTGCCAATTTTTATCCACCTCTTATTTTTTGGTAAATACCAAGCCCCTTTTGTTGTTGTACCTGTAAGAAGATTTTTCTCTATTCCTATATACCCCCCCCCCCCCCATTTCGTGGCCCCACTTTTCTCTAGGGAATCATGGTTTCATCAAACTTAAATCTGCATAACCTGTGCTTTCACACTAAGTACTGAGTTTTGGACCGAAAACTTTCCCAGAATATTTTTAAAGATTTTCTCTATATATTCCTATGCTGGCCAAATAGCCTTTAAAAAGAAGATTTTAAAAGATTTTCTCTATATATTCCTAAGTAAAAATTCATCCCCCATTGTGGCCTCACCCTACCCCTGGACTATTATTTAAACAAACTTGAATCTATATAATCTGGGGATGCTTCCACTCAAATTTGGGCTTTCCTGGCCTAATAGTTTTGAGAAGAAGACTTTTAAAGATTTTCTCTATATATAAAAATTTATCCCCCATTGTGGCCCCGCCCTACCCCCAGGGACCATGATTTGAACAAACTTGAATCAACACTTCCTGAGGATGCTTCCATTTTAATTTGAGCTTTTCTGACCTAATGATTTTTGAGAAGAAGATTTTTAAGGATTTTCTCTATATATTCCTATGTAAAACTTGATCCACCAATTGTGGCCCCACCCTACCCCCGGGGACCATGATTTGAACAGACTTGAATCAACACTTCCTGAGGATGCTTCCATTTTAATTTGAGCTTTTCTGACCTAATGATTTTTGAGAAGAAGATTTTTAAGGATTTTCTCTATATATTTCAATGTAAAACTTGATCCACCTATTGTGGCCCCACCCTACCCCCGGGGACCATGATTTGAACAAACTTGAATCTACACTACCTGAGGATGCTTCCACTCAAATTTGAGATTTCCTGGCCTGATAGTTTTTGAGAAGAAGATTTTTTAAGATTTTCTCTATATATTCCTATTTAAAACTTAATCCCCCTCTTGTGGCCCCTCCCTACCCCCGGGGACCATGATTTGAACAAACTTGAATCTACACTACCTGATGATGCCTCCACACAAGTTTAAGCTTTTCAGGCCTGATAGTTTTTTGAGAAGATTTTTGAAAAATACCAACAAATTTTCAATAATTCTCAATTATCTCCCCTTTAAAGAGGGCGTGGCACTTCATTTGAACAAACTTGAATTCCCTTCACCTAGTGGTGCTTTGTGCCAAATTTGGTTGAAATCTGCCCAGTGGTTCTTGAGAAGATGAAAATGTGAAAAGTTTACAACGACGACGACAACAACGACGACGACAACGACAACGACAGACAAGGGACAAATTGTGATCAGAAGAGCTCACTTGAGCGTTTGGCTCAGGTGAGCTAAAAACAGCTTAACTACTTCCTTTTCTCCTTTTCATACCATAATCTCCACAATGTGTATACCCTTTTTTCATTTCCAGCCAATTTCCATTCTTACAATTTTAAATACATGTTCAAGATAAAATGCTTTGAATAAATATATTTCAGTTAAGTATTATGTGATATACACGTTACAGTTTGATATCTTTATTGATTAACTGGAGAAAAAGATTTTTTTAGAGAAAAAGTACCACAAAAGAAAAAAAGTATATAAAATCTAAAATATTATAACCTGTTTGTGATTTTGTAGCTTTATTTCCTGTTATTTATTCAGAACAAGTTCCCACAGACTATCATTATTGATGTCATTTAGTAATTCCCCAAATATTTCATGTTTTAGTTATCTGGAGCATGTCCCTGTGTAAATAGCTATCTGTTTACTTTTTTTTTTTTTTTTTTACAGATTCTACTGTATAGATTTGATGAAACACGTGCGATCGTAGAAGAACATAAATCTTGTAAATTACCTTGTCAAATTTCATTAAGGGCTGTTCATTTAGTGAAAGAACGACTTTTTGGTTTATATTTACATTTCTTTTTTTTAGCTTCCGTCATCTTTTCGTGTGAACTTCGTCACTTCCAGTTATCGATCTTTTCCAATAAGATGTACTGACTGTTTGATTTAAATATCTAGCATGTTTTTTTAACACTGTGTGATGTTTCCAGAAACTTGAAACTTGATGTTAACGGTTGATAAATTGTTTATATTTTTCAGTCTTACTCTAGGAACTATATTTGTTTCTGCTATCGTCTGTAGTTAGGATATTCATGCGCGGTTATATTATGTACGAATAAAAATTGTACAGATGATTTTATGATATGTGATATTTATTAACATGTGTAATTATTTACATGTTCACTGCTTAACAACCTATTTATAGATGATTACTAAATATAATTATTTATCATTTGGCTTTGTATGGTAGCCCTGTGTGGTAGTGGGAACTTGTGTAATAAGATTAGTATTTTGGTAAAAAGTGTTTCAAAAGTACATGTAAAAACAAATCCTTCAATGCATATACAAAACAATGCTTTAAAAGGCATGTTCACGATTTTGGTCAAAAATTATTTTTTCGATTTTAATGTTTACAATGCTTCAGTAAGGCATTTTTAATAGGCAACCACAATTTTTTTTTCTGCCTCCGGCTGCCTCCTCATGGATAGACAGATGTCAAAAATGGCCCGATGCTATGGTTGTTGATGACATAGTAAGAAATGGATGTCATTTTGTAGCGATATTACACCCATTTAATTAGACAATGATGAGTTTATTTTCTAGAAAAAGGATGTGGAGGGGGGCACATGAAATGCGAATGCAAATACATGAAACGACGATCGACAACTAATATTTGCATTTTAGTTTGATTATTGTGTTTTGAACTAAAAGTGGTCGAATAAAAAAATATTCCTCACAAAGAACTGGGTACGGTAAACAGCAAAATCGGCCCTGTTTTCAAAATTAATGAAATTTTAGGTGAAATATTTGGAGAATTAACCGGTTTCAAAACAGTTTGATTCTTAAAAATATCTTGTACGGTTTCCATATAATAGTTATCTAAACATAGCATTGTTAAAATAAATATAGCTATTCAGTTAACCAATAACGTCATGACGTCATGAAATGTATTGATAACGTTCTTCAAATAATAATTACAGAAAGGATGTGCTGGTATATAATGTAAATAAAGACATATTTTATACATTATTTATTTGCCTTTTGCAGTAAGAAATTAATTATGTTTCATGCTATATAAATTTATACATCATCATCATCATAATAGTTTGCATTCTCTCACCAGAGGTCGTGTTACGCAAGTTTCGCTTGCATCTCCGTCAACGCCCAATGTAAAAGATTAATGTACAAATTGAGACGATGGGCAAAATGTATTTAAAATCAATGTATTTTTTTTTTTATCTAAAAGCATGATAATAAACAAATCAATTTAAATGTTTAATGCGTGTGAACATCTTTCTTACAAAGTTACTGTAAGAGCTTTTTAGCCGAGGTAAAAATTAAAAACTGCATGATTACATAATTAAGAGGGCAATTTTTGACCGCTCCCGATTCATCGCTGATTTAATAGAAATCAGCAGCAGTGTCAACTCCTATAATCTTAAAAACTTGCCCACAATGTCTTCGCCGTTTCTTGTCCTCTCTTAAAGATGATAAGACAGGAAAATGAAAACAGCAATACCATGTGCTTGCCATCCTTGTTTTGAGCATGTGACATACTATTTCTCCAGTGTTGACAGAAGTGTAAGCTGTACAAATAATAGCTTTCCAAAAGCTTGCTCGACTAAAAAAAATAATGCAAAGGCAACCGTATCTATTGACATGAATTTTAATTTTTGCTGTTGTTCATAAATTCAGAAATGGAACTTGCAGATTTAAGTAGAAAATTCAATCTTTTTCTTCGATCTATAGCTTGAGCATGTACGTGTGTATTATTTGAAATTAATTTATTTCCATTTTTCAAATTATTTTGAAATGTACATGTATCAAATAATTTCATGTAAGCTTGAAAGATAAAGTAGTTAAATTGTATTTGTTATATTAAGATGGAAAATCAAAGGTCTTTTTGTCATTTCCAACCATAGGAAAGTAAGGTTTTTGTTTTTCAAATATTTATGAAGCTGCAAAAAACTTTATTCTCTTGATCCCGTCCACTTATCGGCACTTAAAAGTTATCAATTCATGTGAAGTTATCGCGCGAAGTCTTTGGTTTTAAAATTACCTAACACTCAAAGGATGAGATATCCGATGCCTTGAATAAACCCATTTGGAGGGGGTCAAATAATTTTTTATTTACATCTGTTTTAAAACAATACCATGAATATCCAAGAAAAATAATGGTGAATTAAGACCATCCAACAAATTGGAGGGAGCGCTCTGACAGTTGGAAAATATCTGTCGATTTCAGAGGGAAAGAGTTGTGTAAAGAGCATGGCATTGACATAAGTTTAATTGTCTCAATTTATATTCATGTATTCCATACTCGAACGTATGTATGCAGTCCAGACTAACACAGTATGCATCGCTTTTGGATTCTTAATTGAATGTGTCCTCGCCTGAAGGATTAGATATATATTAGATTGATTTAAACAAATTCAAAATCGGTTTCAAAACAAGTTATGCAGACTATTCGATTAAAATAATTGATTAATTTATGCACTTTTGTTTTCCAAAATATGTTTTTTTGAATTTTTGCATACAACTTATAAAATATCCACAAAACGGAAAAAGGCTACAAACTAATCATTCCAGAAAATATCATGGGAAACGGAAAACAAAGTCCACCGGAAAATAATCTTTATTAATATCTGTCCTTGATTTATAAAATGACTATACAAAATGTTTTCAGCATTCAGCTCTGAAATAAACCTATCAACTCAAGTTCTAAATAGAATATAACAATGGAGTTCTTCTCAGCATTGTAAGTACATGTACATCAATATCATATGACTAAGTGTTCTCCTTACAAACCTCAGACATTTGCTGCAGTTTAGAAGTTTTCGTCTCCTAACACAGTTTAATGGTCAGATTTATTGTATAGCATAAAGTAACAAAGCTTATTGGTATGAGATATATTGTCTAGCTAGCATAAAGGAAGTGTTTGGATCTTGAAAGAAAAATCAGTCCAGTGAGATATAGTTAGAATCATAACTTATAATATCAATGAATTAAGAAAAGTTGAACTTTCGGGGGCTCATGACTCGAAATTCGGCACAACAGGGGTACAGTCAGAAGGAATTAATCCGATGGCCTGACACCTATTGAGCAGATCAAACATCAAAAGAAAATTCTTAATAAAAAGTAGTTTGTTTCGTAAATTTTCTTTGACCTTAAAAAGTAAGAGACTTGGCTTGTTGCCTTGTTTAGTGAGAGTATTTACGTAGCAGATGAACTGGCTTTTTTCACCAAGTTATAGACTTATAGTGACAGTGTATATAAGAAACTTTTAAAGCTTTTTTATTAAAAAAAAGTAATACCATAAGTAATTGTGATGTATATCATTGGCTTTTATGGCAGATTCGATAAACCACTCTAAAATATAGGACTTTTGAAATTTGTAATGAAATTTGAAACATTTAAGGTGTTGAAGAATACCATATATACATGTATACATGCATATTTTGTCTCTAATTACTTTTGTCAGATGGAAGCAAATCCAGCACATATCAGAGTCAGTGTTTATGGGTATGTGTCTCATAGCTGGGACCTCACAGCAGGTGGCTATTAGGAGAGAAACGAACGACATCATGGAAATGGAGTTACTACTTGTTAAACCGTATGAGGAACCACAAACAATGCTGAGTGGAAGTAAAAAAGAAGGATTTAGGATGAAAGGATCGGATTGGGACACAATGGTATGGTTGAACGACCATAGGGTGATCTGGAATATGTCTCAGAGTCACCTTTATAACACTGGCAATACAATCCTGATTCTCTCTCAAAGTTCGGAAAGCCCCCCGGGATATACTTTGCTTCAGCAAATGTCACTGACCAATAACCTGGTCGTCCATACTGCACATGTCAGAATAAATGATGGACTGTATAGATCTAGTTCTAAATATAAACAATTAATGTTATTTTCAGCATTCTGATACTACTTTACATGGTCCATGTGTTAGATCTGGTTTAGCAGGAGAAGAATATGATACTGCTAATTGTTTTGTTTCTGACTTTTGGCCTCCGTCTGCCTCCTCATGGATAGACAGATGTCAAAAATGGCCCGATGCTATGGTTGTTGATGACATAGTCAGAAATGGATGTCATTTTGTAGCAATAGGACACCCATTAGGACTCCATGAAAATGATGAATGGAGAATATCATTTTCTTAGGCAGAATTTAAAATTGTGTACTCTATGAATCATTGTCAGTTTTTGACTTATGGTTTGTTAAAACTGTTTTTGAAAGAAGTCATTAATCATCAGCCAAACGAGACAAATGAACTTTTGTGTTCCTACCATATGAAGACAAGTCTTCTGAGCGATTCAACAAAACACTTTACCCCACTGTTGTCCACAGAATCTCCTGGTCGGTTTTTGGGTCTGCATTAAACTTCTTCTTAAATGGGTGTATGAAGGGTTCTGTCCAAACTTTTTTATCCCACAAAACAACCTGTTTCTGACAAAGGTCTATGGCTCAGCACAAAACAGATTGTTCTTACAATTACATGAATTGTACAACAAAGGTCTGGCATGTCTGTTACAGAGCTCCTCTACCAGGTCCTACATCATTGATGTACTTTACAATCCTAGAGTTTATATTTATACAGATGAAAATATTATTAGATCTGAAGTTGACAACGATTTAGATCTTTTCTTTGAGATAAATTGTTTAAGTGATCTTAAATCACCAGACATTTATCGCTGTATGAAACATATTAAAACGATAGAGCACTTGACATATCTTCCCTTATCTCAATATGAGTCTGTTATGCTACAAAAACACACGGTCTTCACTCTTCAACACACTGCGTTTGTTATACATAACGCAGATGTCAACAAAAGGGTGTATATTGCTGGCAAAATGTCTAGTCATATGCTACAACTAGCAGCCAAGTTTGGAGATATCGCTGACATGTTTTACATCGCCATTTATTTTTACAAGACACTCCGATACATGGAAGCTTTATCTGTTATAGAGATGACAAAGGTCAAGTTAGCACGGTCATATCTGATGTGTAGAAGACACGTAGATCGAGAATGGTATATGGAGGCTGTAGGGGGACAGTCCTGGTCTACAAAAATGAGACAGGCTGTAGCACGGGATATAAGACTTTACAATAATATATGTTATATCAATGAACTCATGCACGAACAGCATTTTTCTCTTGAGAATGGATCTTCACTATTGCATATTCCGTTGTTTGTATTTTTGCACTTTTTAGAGTTCTTGTGTTACAAAAACATTGAATCAACAACAGCGCAGACAACCCTTAATGAGTTACAGGCCCTTGTCCACCATGATCAGGGACTATTTGTATGCGATAGATACCGAGACATTTCTTGGCAAATCCTAGGGAGATGTCATCAGATTATAGGAAATTTTTCGGATGCTCGTTATTCATACCAACAGTCACTCGCACAGTATCCATTCAACGGAATTCAAGTTGCTACACTGATGAAAATACAAGAAATCAGTTAGACCAAGATCACATTGGTACAAACACTTACTACAAACTCTATTTTAGTCTACCTTACTGAAATGTCGTCATGCATCATGTCCAGTGTGTCATGTTTAAAGAAAAGTAAAACTTTATTGTCTATACCATGGGGATGACAAAAGAAAGGAACAGTATCACAAGTAAATTGTGTTTGTGATGTGATTGACATTATATACCAAATTAATAAATTGAAATAATGTCTTTGTAAAAATGGTGACTGTCTAATAAAAATGTAAGTTGACTGATTTAATTTTAACGGGAAAGCTCTTTAAAGACCAGGCATTACTTTTCCATTCTAAACTAAACACGAACCATAGCCCTAAGATTGGCACTTTTAACAATTGCACCTGGAAATATGACACCTATTTCGTCAGTTGTATAAGACTTTTAAACACTCTTTCTTAACGTTTCAGCTTTCTTTACTTAACATCATATCAAATAATTTCTCAATTATTTTGTTATGCATGTCATAAGCCAAATTCTTTTTAAAAAAAAGAGACATGATGACAAAATTGATGATGCTAATCGTAAATGTATATCTTTTGCTCTAGACATCCATCATATAAATTAAGACATTTTGCCAATAGACTAAAATGTCTGCACAAGAGAAGCTGCATAAAACATTTAGTATTTTAACACTGTGATGTGATGTCCGAAAATTATAATTTAATTGATCTTTGATGGAAAGATTTTTACAGAACGGGGTGCTCAGAAAAGCAAGTTGACTAATTAACATCATGACAGAAAGTGTGAGGCAAATAAACCATTAAATATACACTCAACAAAACTTCTAAGTGTTTACCCGATATATTGTATTTCATATATGAACTTAGCACATTTATTTGTCTTGCATCAGGGTGATTGATTTCCACTTAACTTTCAAATTCAGGTTGCGACTTGAGATGTTGACCTTTGCTAAATATCACTAACACCTCCGGTTTTGTTGAATTTTGCTCAGAGCTTTTAAATTGTTGCCGATGAAAATGATATTACACTTACGAAATAGAACAATTATATCAAAATAAGGTTTCCTTCGGATTGCTTGATATCTAAAACAATGTTGAGGTCAAAACAAACAGAATATTTAAAGTGAATATGATCTGTGGTGAAAACTATGCAGACACCAATACTTAAACGACTCTGGCTGTGTTTGCAGAGATCATTTCGGCCATGTTAAGTGGTTTTCTTTTTAAACTATTTTAAAGACTAAAATCAATCACAAAATAATAACAATCATATTAAGCATTCGCAGAAAAATACCAATTTTATGTTTTGACGTTTCATCACGGGTGAATGATTTCAATCGGTGTTGTTTCATTTTATCTGTGCTATTAATGAGAAGACAAATCAGCTACGAAATGTTGAGAATTTTACATAATTTTATTTTTTAATTTTAAAATTATTCTACTTATTAGGATGAACACTTCAAAGTTTTGTTGAGTGTAAACATTGAATCTGATAACTTTGGTTCAAAATAAGGAAATAATTGTGCATACACTAACATTTTTTAAAATTCCATACAGTTTTATACCACGACATATGGGAGGTAAAGCGTATACATTAATTTGTTAATAGACAGTTGTATTCTACATCTATGAATAAATGACGTTTGCATTTAAAGTAGAAGGTTGATCCTCCTCCCCAATATTTTTTTTTCCAAAACAGTTATTTTTTTTTTATATCTTAAATTCTTATTTGGAACAATGATAGAATTCATAGTGAAATTTGACCTAATAACTTTAAAACAAAAGAGTAGAGATACGACCCACTAATGACCCACTGACTTGTTCGAATAAAAAAGTTTGGTATAGTTTTCAGTCAGCTTCAACAAAAAGAATAAAGGCCACGTACATGTATTTATCATCAATTTCAGTTTGAATTTTTCATCCCTGTCCGCTCCTCTAAATAGTCCGCTATGCAATTGGTATTTTATTTCAAAAAACTAGGTACAGTTTTAGTCATATTTTGCCCTTTTTATAGTAATTTTTAAAAATATCACAAAAATTTAACATTAAGTAATATAAAAATACATACAAATTAAAATTCTATAAAGCAATGATTAGACTTTCACAAAGGGTAATTGTTCTGTGGATATTCTCGTGTTTTCATAGAACTGAGCAGAAGATACCAATTCTTTAGTAGTTTTTTTTATTATTGAAAACCACATTATAATGTTATCGTGTAATATCACATGAAATATATCAATTTCGTCGCTGGCGACGGCAGCAAACACATTTTCCTCTTCAAAAAATTATTATAAAATGTGTCACTTTTATTACTTTAGACTACATCTTAAAAATATGACATGATGTTGAAGTCATTTTTCTTTTTGAAAACAGAATATAAGTCCATATCTTGGTATTTTGTACACACATGAGTTCAAAATGATATACAGGTATTTTGATGACATTTAAACAACTAATAAATTTTAGAAAACATATTGTAAAAAAAACTGCACCTTTTTCAACTTTAAAGAATAGGTTAACAAATGCAATTAAGAAAACTATTTCTGACACAGTAAATACAAAATGAAACAAAAATGCATGGTTCAGCTTATTAAGCATTGTATCCTATTAGTATTTGTTTTCCCTTGGACTGAAATGTCACATTTTCATTGGTTTAAACATAGCACGTGATTGCCTCATATATCTCTATATTTGTTCTGTGAGAATTAATATTAGGCAATATGGCCGTCATTGGTCAACGCTTAGCTTACTCATTTCGACATTTCATAGTATTTAATACATAAACCGCATGCCGTAAGTTCTTAAAGTATTTGGAGTAGTTGCCCTTTGAAATTCTTTAAAATTAGAGTAGTTGCCCTTAGAATATTGACGTCACATTGTTTTGTCTGGAGCAGAACAAAATGGCAGCGTCGAAATTTGCTCAAATCTCTGCAGAAAAAAGGGAGAAAACATTTAAAATTGAATAGCAACAAAACATTGTAGGTAAACATGGGTGAAGCAAAGATTTTTAAAGAGTATTTGAAAGGTGAGATTGAAAATTTTGAAGAGTTTAAATGAGTTAAATTGGACGAGGTGTTGGGTATCTTGTACATGGCTGTGCCATGATCATCGCTATTTGTGAATAAATATGTCGCTTAATAGTCCTCGGGAAAACAAAACACTTATTAGGTTAGTTACTGACTCACTGCTTCGCCTCGCCATCTATGAGATTGATCAACCCAATATATTTCCGTAGTGAGTCAGTAACTAACATAATAAGTAATAGTAAAGTGTTCATTCCCGCGCTTACACGGTATATCATTTAGTTTAAGAAATATTGCACATCTACATTGTTTTTTTTTTGCCGCCCATGAAAGGTTTGAATGAAGTATCTTCTATGAGTTCTGTGTACAAAGTATGGGGAAAAATTTCCTCTAAATGAAAATACATTTTCAAGTATATTTCCTTTCATGAACCTACCAAAAAACCAAAAAAGTTTAATTTTTGATGCACTTTGGTAAATGTGTCTTTTGCATTACGTCATAATAATGATGGCACGAGTTCATGGGTCGACTGCTGCAATATTACAAACATAAATATGGCTACGTTCATAATTCTGAATAATTTGACCTGTTCAAACGTAAATACATGTATAAGTAATAAACAACAATGTTAAGAGGTTCACCAATATATAAAACGTGGTATGTAATCTAGTGAAAAAAAAATTCGGCTTCTGAGGATTTGATCAAATGAACGACTCGACGAAAACAGATCTACTTTCTATATGATGCTTCTATCCTCATCAATATTCATGAAAAGACATAAAATTCCATATTGCAAATCAAACTAATATCTTTGTTATTAGAATTATTAGTTTTACAATACTTTGTAGGAAGTGATTTTTAATACGACAGGACGTTTTTAAAAATAAATATCAATTATTTTTACAGCAAAATAGTTCGAGTATATTTTCATGGCATGTATAACCTAAAAGAGTTGAAAATAAAATTAAATGAAAAGTGTCAATTTAGTTTACTAAAACCTAACCAAGTCAAGTTCCTCTTTCGAATTAAACAATCAACTTTTTCACAGTTTATCTATTACAAAAATTTTGAATAATTATTTATAAGATTTAGTTTTTTAAAACATCTAATCTAATAATGTTAATGAACGTGTTTGAATTTTTTCTGCTGCACTTTATGAGTAGTACAATGACAACAGTGAGTTACCGAAGTCATTTATCCTACAGAAATTAATCTAGATGGAAAAAAAGACTACCGTACACAGGTTTATTTTTGCCTCGTGTTATTTTCGTCCATCTTCACCCGCAAACGGTTTGTCCCGTCTTGAATTCCTAGATGCAGCTGTTTAAATAGCGATATTATTTGTGAAGTATAACTCGCCAAGTCTAAAATTCGCCCACTAACCCTAACAAGGACAAAAGGGGTTAAGATAAAACGGGGGCGAATATTTCGCTGTATACAATATATCAAATGAATACAAAAATCACTTAATTTCATCTAGAGATTCTAACTGTAATGAACTCTATAATAAGAAATATCAAGTCAAAAGTCAATCTTTTTCTTCCCCCTCAGTTTACATTGATATGAATTATTTTAAAAAAATCATTAACAATTGATACACAGTACACTTCATTTATTGACAAAACATTTCTATCATTAATAAGGTCAGGAAAAATAGTTTTGCAGTTTTTAAAGATTAAATTTGAGTTAAATATGAAATAAAACATATTTTTTTTTCTACGTGTACGTATTTTAAGTGCAACAAACGTGCGCTGCAACCCCTTATTTTCATATAAAGTAGGCAAAAATAAATTGACATTTTTGTAACCTAAACGTTATGTTAAAAGATTTTTGTGATCGGCTTCGGCCGATCACTATTGTGTCCATATGAGGCATCCGGTAAATGCATCTACGTGCGCACACATTCCGCTTACATAAGTAGTTCTTATAAAAACTTGAAGTTTGGTTTAGTAGTTATATAACATTTTACTCATTTTTATTTAAATTCATTTACCGTAAGAGATGCAAACATACATAAAATACAGTTCGACCTTTTAATTCAAGAATGCACATTTTGTCTCACGCATACTAATTTCGATCGAAAGATTCATTCAGTAATGCAGTTGACCTCGATAAACTGACCTCAATCATAAGAAGATGCTCCATGAACTGACCTCGATCTATTGATGTTGCATTATAGAAGCTAGGAAGACGGCTTGATTTATAAACAGGGTTACGTTATAATTCGACCTCAATAGCAAGTTATGATGGTATTCAATGTTTTTCAGTCGCATTAAATTATTTTAATACAACTCTTTCTTTGTATATGTGTTAATGCTCTTTGGAGAGCCCTACTCAGTATTCTGAGGAAGAAGAAGATACATTAACATTTAATAATTACGTTAAAAATATAAAACAAGACAAGGAGTTAACGAACGGCTTTCCCCAAATTTATTTCGAAATTAAATTTGTTGACGGTTTATAATGATGAAATTATGGTGTACAAATTCAAAATATTCTATATTTCGTAAAAATACAGTACTTTTTAAATTATTTTACATCAAACTGATCATTTTGATTGCTTCTAGCAATCAATATGTCATTACTGCCGATCATTCCTTTAAATGGAATACTTGTTAAAGGATATTTCGATCCTCTATCAACGTAAACCGATTTGGGTAATAAAAATTTTGAAATAATACTTTGCAAAAGATATACCAAACTGATATCAAAGCAACAGAATTGACATTGTCTGAAAATTGTGAGGTCATGAATGAGGGAACATGAAATGTGTATCAGTTACACCAGACGTAATATCTGCCCTATTATCTGTAAAATGTACGGAAGTAATAGATATGAAAATGAAATCTAAAGGTGTGGGTTTTTTGGGGTAAATATATCTTCAGTATAAACAAAATTACTGTAAATACAAATACATTTATAATATATCAATGATTAGTAATTGTTTGAAAATGAAAAATGAGAGAAATGGTTTGCCTGATCATTTGAAATATCTACAAATGCATTGCAAAACATCATTATTAAAAAAACAAAATGAGTATTAGAGACAAAACCGTGACCTTGCCCTTGTCACTTTTAAAAAATAATTATAATTCTACTGAATTTTTTTTAATGTGCTTCATTTTTATTGATTTATTACTATTAATAACTCATTCAGCAATACAGGATATAGATATAGTTTAGCAATAATAATGTTAAATTAAGAAAAAAATATTTCTAAGGTTTTACAAATGAACAAGAATCAATTAAAGCAAGTTATGAATTGTATAGAGTCTTTTATAACCTTTTATATCCTAGCTATCTCTTGTCTCAGGATGAACTTACGTTCAACAAGACATCCTCATCAGGACATTGTGCATGTTTACCTGCAATGCATGTTTTAGTTGTTAGTCGATGTTTACTCACAATTTAATAATAGAATTACATATGATGTATTAAATTGCCTTATAATAACATTAGAATGCATCTTAATAACTGTCAAACTAAAATAATGCAACATATTTAAGAAATTAAAAGAAAAATAATCATTATTTTGTTGATAATGTTTTGTAATTTTTTTAAAACATAAACTATCCACAATGAATATTTTTTTTCAAAAACAATTGTCTAAATTGTCCATTTGTTTGAAGACATTTCATAAAAATCTGATTATTGAATAATAAAACTATTAAGGTCTTTGAGTTATTTTTTACCTTTTCAACTACTTGATCAATTAATATTATTTCTTATTTTAATCAACTTACAACAATCAAAAGTGTCTACATCAATTTTCAGAATTGATATCAAGAATAAACGCATTTATAGGAAAACTTCTAGAATATGGCAGCTGCAGATTATCTTTAAATAATATTTATTTTCATAAATAATGAACATTGACAAAAATGACTATGTATTATATTTATGTATTTGGCTTTGTTATCTATATTATGCTTTTGAGCCTCACCTGGCAGATCGTCATGTTGAGATATATAACAGATGACACACATGTTTGTATTGTTCCATGACGCAACCCAGAGATGGTGAGTGATAGCATCATAGCTCAAACTGTATGGTCCACCCATCTCTAATAACTCTTTCTGTATGAGTGATAGAAACTGACCGTCCTTATCTATCATCTGCACTGTGTTGGATCTTACATCACAAACAAGGATATGTGATAGCGCGTCAGTACAGATCCCCCCTGGTTGTAAAAGTGATCCTGATGGATGTCCTGTATAGGAAAATAGATGTGTTCCCTCATGATCTGTCACCACTACTGCACCGGAGTCAGATACCACGATGTCCTTATTGTTATTCTCTGTTATATAGTTAAGTTTGTTATAGAGTTCAAGTCCAGTGTTGTCGTGTTGTATTGTTTGTACCAATTGTCCGCTTTGGTTGTATCGGGCGACTTTGTATATACTATATCTACACATCCCGACTAGTAAAGTCCTAGTTAAATAAGACCAGTACACACATCGTGGTATCCAGGCAGAGTCTGGTTTATTTATGAATTTAATGGTTTTTGTTAAATCAATTGAAAGTTTGTTGACGTTATGATACTTATCTATATAGATTAGTTCACTCTCATTATTCACTGCATGTACTCCATAACCTCTACATAAATCATTTCGTTTGCCTAAAGTGTCACCTGTTGTGTTTGTTAATACGAGCTTGGTTTTATAACTGATCCAAACTCGGTCTGGTGTCACACAGGAAATGTGATAACAACCAGAGACGCCTGTCACTGTGACAGAGTGAAGCAACTCGGGGGCGGATATCAGTTTCAGGAGACACTTAATTCCCTGGTTTGTTTTTTCTGACTCTGTTGTTATGACTTCATTTAATGGCTGCATTGCGTCATGAGAAGCTAAAACATGATCAACAAATATATATGGGAAACTGAATGAAGAAGATAACTGAAATAAATCCTGGTTGTTTGAAATTACGAATAATAATATTGTATCGTAACAATCTTTATTAGCTTTTTCAAAATAATTGTCATTTTTACTTTTTAATCTGCTTAATTTATTCATAGAAGAAACAAGTACTATTTTTCATAAACGAATTTCAGACATATGTACATTAATTTTATTTATAAATTGATTACTTTGGATAACATTTTCCAAAACAAAATGCACGCATAATAACTCTTTATTGATGATAATAAATCAGACTTACCGGTCAGAGCATCCTGTCGGGTAATATGTCTATAAACAAACACTTTGTTCCATGATCCAACCCAAAGGCGGTGAGTGTTGGTATCGTAACTTACGCTATATGGCTCAAATATCCCTGATGGTCGTATTAGCAGATGACACAGGAACTGGCCGTCCCTGTCAATCATCTGCAATGTGTAGGTCCTAACATCGGATACCAAAATGTGTGACAGCGCGTCAGTACAAATTCCACGAGGTCGTAGTTTTGATCCCGATGGATGCCCTCTGTAGGAGAAACGATGACTTCCTCCACGCTCTGAAACCACCACAGCACCAGACGCATACACCTCAAAGTCAGAAACCACGACATCTCCATTGTTGTTCTCAGTAATATAGTAAGGATTTTTATACAAGTCCGGTTGTCCTGTATTGTCATGTTGTATGGTTTGTGTCAGTTTTCCGATCTTGTTGTATCGGGATACTTTGCATTTCAATGGTTTCTCTTTATGCATTCCGACTAGTAAATCTCCATTTGACGAGGACCAGTACAAACATTGTGGTCTCCATGTTGAGTCTTGCGTATTTAAAAATTTGACGGGCGTTTTCATATCGATCGACAATTTGTTAATGTTAAAGTCCTTATCAATGTAAAATAATTCACACTCGTTGTTCCCAGTATGAACTCCATTACCTATACATAAATCATTCCGTTGATGTAGTGTGTCACCTGTTGTGTTTGTCAAGACCAGATTGTTTTTATGACTGATCCACACCCGGTCTGATGTTAAATTGGTAATATGAACGCAACGATGCAGATCTTTTACTGTAAGAGACTGGTGTAAGTTCACCGTTTTCAGAAGACGATCATTTCTTATGCATCGTTTTCCTCTCTCTGTGATTTGGACTTCACTAAGTGACTCGATCACATTCCTCTGGTTGAGCGACTTATTCATGTAGAACTTAATAGTGTGGATTGCAAGATTTATCTGGTTGATATGAGTTTTCTTTAAAAACAACAAAAATTGTATGGGGCTGATTGATGACTGTTCATATATATATTCATATTTCTGTATGCTTGCAAGATGTCTGTTCATTTCTATTTTCTGTTTTTTACATCTGTGCTTGTAACTAACACCACGCAACGCAAAATCAATGCGATTTATCAGTCTATGTGCCTTTGTTAAAATCTCTGACTGATAGAGGGAGAATTCTGTGCAACATGTTTTAACATCAGCTTTGATTCCTGTCAGGAGAACCGATAAGTAATAGAACGTCTCACTTCTGATGGTATGGACTGTATTTCTGGTTTGATGTCGTTTCGATTTATATGTTGTCCAAATATCTGTTTGTTTATGTGTAGTATGTTGTTTGCAATGGCTACAGTAAGGGAGTTCACAGGATTTACAACACTTTCTATAAAAATTGCCTGGATGTCTCACACAGAGCTCTTGAGTTGAGGGGTGGTTAGATTTTTCACTGTATATCACAACGTTATGATCAATAGTTTTGAGATCATTTACATGCATCTCTTTACAGTGGAGACATAAAGAACATGGACACGATATACAAGAGTACTCCGTGTCCCCCGGACACCTTGAACATTGACGCACTTTATATTTTGTACATGAGGTATCCATGATGTAGAGGGTTAAGACCTCAAAATCACAAACTGTTCAAAAAGAAAATGTAGATGTAAAAAAAAAAAAACCAATTACAATTTAATGTATACATGATAGACAAAGCGTGCTTTTCTATCTTTTTAAAACTGATGCTAATTATGCAATGATATACTGAGAACAATGATGTTAAAACAATCAATTTTGAATAAAAATAATTTAAAATGATTTTTTTTCATAATCAGTGTCATTGTATAAAAGAAGAGAAAAAGAACAAAAAATTAAAATGTGTTGACTTAGTAGCATCTCATATGTAAAAACTTAAGGTAGTACAGAATACCGGTAAAATTAAATATTCTAAATATTTTCTAAAATATACAAAAACAAAAATTGCTGAATATTACAGTGTAAATCAATCTTAATCCATTATCTTAAGAAA
Source organism: Magallana gigas (assembly GCF_963853765.1). Classification (NCBI taxonomy): domain Eukaryota; kingdom Metazoa; phylum Mollusca; class Bivalvia; order Ostreida; family Ostreidae; genus Magallana; species Magallana gigas. The sequence goes on from NC_088859.1 coordinate 4,688,130, forward strand.
ATGATATAAATTGTACTCAGATATTACTCAAGGCATAACAAATTGAGATACAGCGTATCTTGATAATTTTAAAACCTTCATGTTTATTTGATTTATGTGCATTTTAGTCTTTGTTTAAAAATGTGTAATTTGTGTTCCGATCATGGAAGGGACCTGAAATTTAAGTTAAAAAATCAGCAATGTTTAGACTTTACGTCCATTAAATTTCCGGGTCATATAAAAACACCAAAGGTCAAATATGATGACTTTTTTTAATGATTTTTATGAATATTTAAATAACCTTATTTAAAATTAAAATACCAATGGTCATATTTTCATATTTTAAATATATTTTAATAATGTGATCGTAATAACTATGCTTGTAAATTTTACTCAAATGTAAACAATACAATTTCCTTTTTGAGACCGTTTAGTGTTGCAAATAAGTTACCGGGTAGAGTTAATTTCAATGATTGTAAGTAACAATACTAACATCTTAAAAAGTAACTAATTTGCAATGCAGATTTTAACAATGACTTTCATTTTCCATCTACTGATAGGAGATTCAAATTGTAGGTTTGAAACAATATGGTCAAAAATTGTCAGGTCCGATTTGAAATTTGTTTTAAATATTAATAGGTTTAATTTCAAATAACAAAATATCACACTGTCGGAAAATTTTACTTTCGGGGGCAAAAGTTTAGCTTATCTGTTTTGTACTATTTTAATAATATCGATAATATGATGAATTTAAAGTGATATAAATTGCACAAAAGCAACAAAGTTTTGAGCAGAAGAAATATGATTTCCCCCTTTTTATTTAACCTTATCAATGCAAAAATAATTGCCACAAAACAGAAAAAGTTTGTAAACGTTTTATTTTTAAAGCAAAAATATTTTTTTCATTTTCTTGTATCTGAAGATCAATAGTTGAGAACACAAAGTGAAATGTTAGATTTGTAAAAAATATCAAAGCATCTAAATAAACCGGCACTCATACTTAATAAAATTAACTAAATTAATACGTTACTTGTTTTTCTCCCTTTAAAGGGGCACGGTCACGATTTTGGCCAAATTCTATTTTTATGTTTTTATTATTTTCAATGCTTTAAAGATACATTTCTAATGAACAAATAAAATTTTAGAGTCATTCGTAGAATTATAAGCAAGATACAGAGCTCACAATTCGTTATCATGCTAACAAGGCTCGTGCCCTGTTTTTGTTTACATAGGTTTAATATACCAGTAAAAAATCTTTTTCTAGCTTATTTGTCTTTTTTTTTTATTTATCTTAAGCATAGATAAACAGTTTTTACCAAAATCGTGACCATGCCCCTTTAATATGGGTATAAATTGCATTTAATTTCGTTAAGGTGGTATGGGACATCTGTCGATATTACTGGGGATTAAGTACTTTAACAGGTCGAGACCACTATATTTTGTGACGTCGGCATAAATTTGCATGCTAAATTAGCCATCTGTTTACTTTTATCGACAAACCAATCAGGTGAATGAGTTGCAAGGCATTGTGGGCTACTACAAGTTTTAGTGTATACAAAGCGTATTGAAAATATATACCATTTTGAATTGTCCTTTGGAAACTCATTTTGATTGATTTTTCAGAACTTATGAAATTAATATGGACAATTATGTCTGAACTTCAATTTCTATGCTCACATTTAAAAAATATTGCATATGAGGACTTATATCAACCTATTTAAATACCCCATTGTCAATGTTCAAGAGAGAGGTATGTCCTATAGAATTAGAAGCAGTGAGTACCGTTTTTTTCACGTGATATCCCATATTTAAGACAACAATATTAGAATCCGCGTTGATATTTTCTTCAGGGACATTCATCAGAATGCTTAACGGACAAAACACTATACATGTATATGCTGCACAGCTTGCGCTTCTGCAGTTGTATATTTGTGCATTTCTACTACCGTGGCTATTCACGTATGTTAAAAACGTACAGTTACCTGTTTTTATTTCTAGTGCACAATGATAAAGTCACCAATACACAACTGTGCAGTTTTTTCTTATCAAAACCTGTTTGTACTTGTATGCGTATGTTTGTCAGTCGTTTGATACTGATCATTTTTGAAGCAACAATTGATCAACTAAAACAACAGTATTTATCAATGTGAGCATGGAACAAAGTTAACGGTACGTAATCTTTCCTTTTTTACCTTCTAAAGTAAAAATCAAGATGTACAAACATTCCGGCAAGCAATTAAATATTGTGAATAAAACAGACAAAAACCACGTGCGTCTGTTGAATCGTAAACACGTTGTAGACCGTCATGCATTGCACCTCATTCACTGGATTGGAGAATCTGTTTGACGAAAATACTGTCACGTGTTAAATAATGCTATCCATATAAGGTAGTGTACCCGACCTGTTTAAAATCAAGAAACTTTCACCGGTTTGGAATTTTCAAATTTTCCAGTATTTAACCAAGAAATATGTTTTAATTTTTTTTTTTGGAAAGGTAAAAATTTTAAAGTTCTAAGTTGGATTCGAACTAATGGCCTACAGTTTCGTAGTGAACCATTTTATGCACTGCGTTACGCTGTTAGATAATTCTGAGAAAGAAATTATTTACAAATTTACACTTGATTTAATTGTTTATTTTGATAAAAAGTGCGTCACAACAAAGAGGTGTCTTATATCACCTCAAAGAAAATATCTCCATTAATGCTGCTAAAGAACATTTTATGAAAACTATGATTTTGCTAACACGGTAATCTTTAAACTTCAAATCCTTTTGTGGCATCAACAAACCCACGAGTTACATTTCAAATATTATAGGTGTATTACCTTTAAGATACTATAGGTTTATTAAAGCTGATCACCGCTCATAAATAGGCACAGTCCGCCATATTTCTCTTCCATCGCCGCTTTCCCTACAAGGCCATATTAGCCGCAAATCTCTTCACAGTTTAAAGAATGTTGCTGTTGATGTCTCACCTCTGTGGACGTAAATCCTGCCACTCCGCTGCTCGGCCGTGATTGAATTATCCAGTTTTGAAAACTTTTTTCAAGTCAGAAGTCGATGCATCATTTAAAAACAGCATATGCACATAAAATGAGACATAAATTCATAAAATCCACAGACACGAAAGGAATACTACACGTCGGTCACGGTCGAGTTTCAGGTGTGCAATCATGTGTAACGAAATGGAAGGGTTTAAATACCAGGCACCCGGGTGGCGGTGCATATTTACGAGCGGTGTTCAGATTTAAGCGTATATTTGGTGGTTTGTTGTAAGGTTAATAACAGGTATGTGAATTTAAAGCTATAAAGCTAGTAAAGAATACAATAAAGTCATGTTTGTATATTTTACACATATTTTACAAATACATGTACATCATAACCTTTTCCTGTTTTAAAAACAAAGATAATATAAATGGTTAAAACAAAACAAGCAAAGGGTGCTTCCCTAGTTCTTGATTTTTAGAAGATTGTTGGTAGATGTCTTGGTCTTATTTTCAAAAGATTGTTAGTAGATGTCTTGGTTTTAATTCAAATGTCGTGCTGCTTTAATTTGGTTTCAACCGGGTGTCGAATTATTTAAAAAACCCCGGTTTAAATCCGATGTTCAAGATCTTATTTAATTTTCCGGAATCTATACCATAACAGAAAAACCACAAACAGAAAATATTACTGCTTAGGTTTTGATGAAATACCATTTCTTTTTAATGTATTTTTCTCAAATCAAGAATGACTGAGGTCACTTTTCTACAGTTTACAATGTAATATAATTAATCAAATTAACGCCAAAAGTTATCATTTAACATTGAAGCCTTTCAAACAAGAAACAAAACACTTACCGGTTTTCTATTTATGCCGTTTAATATTTTCAACTTGTGTTGTTAGAAATGATACCCGGTTAGGTCACCCGATTAAATAATTGATATATCAGCCTGTCCTTTTTCTACGGAAATATATTATTGTCTCATTTGTTTCATTTTCAAACGTTAGTCTGTAAAACTCAGACTCTATTGTGAAATATTTACAAAATAGTTTGTAAAGTTTACACCTTAGGAAATGAAAATATGACAATAACAAACCGTGATCCATCGCAAAAATCCATTAAACGAAATACAAATTCACAGGTCGGGAAACTACCTTATATGGATATTGTTGTCATTGCGCAGAGCGATGCGTACCTCGAACAACTGTCAAATCATTGAATAAAAAGCAACACATGTGATTTACTACATGTTTACTTTTTTACAATAAACACGTGGTTTAGACTTATTCACGGCTTGATTTCAAATGACTTTGGGAACGTCAATTCATTAAATCTTTCCATTTTTGGTAAAAAAAAAATGCAAAGATTAGGTACTAATTAAGATTTTTCATGCTCACATTAACAAACACTGCCGATTTTCCATGTTAAATAGTACGTTAAAATACCTCTCATAAAGTCTTCACAAGTCTAGAATTTAAAACTAAATTCATCTTGATACATGTTTATTGTTGTATGACAATTATAAAAAGATGGAGGTAGGATAAGGTCGCTAGGAGGGGTGAACATCCTCTGCTGACCGGTCACATCGGCCGTGTGTTCCTTGTCACAATAATAATTGGCCATGTCATAATCGAGGTCAAAGTCAAAATCGGGAAAATGTCACTTTAGGGAAAAAACGAAACGTTGATGATTTTGTTTGTTTGTTAGGGTCAAAATACGAACATTGAGCTAACACGGACCTCCATTACATTGAAGATAGGATCAGGTGCCTAGGAGGAGTCAGCATCCTCTGCTGACTGGTCACACCCGCCGTGTGCTCTTTGTTCTCATCTAGAAAAACTGAAAATGTCCATAGACAATTAGGTGATTAATTATGGTCTAACAAATAGTTTGCAAAACATAAGTCAGGATGCGACCCAGTGGAAGATTGAATTTGCTGACAAGGTCGTTGTATTGACCACAGAACTTACGAAAAGATGTATAAGATGTAAATTTTAGCTTAACGAATTTCACAAAGATTCATAAGTTTTTTGACAATTGGATAAGTAAACTTCTACCTGTTAAAGAAGCTGTTGCCTGCTGAGTTGTTTTCTCACAAGGTATTCTTATTTGATGATTCATACAAGTATATCTAGAGTATGTGTTAAAAAATACAGTTTCAAAACGGAAAATACCTGGCCTCTTGTCCGATTTTTATTGAAAAAGATTCAATTCAACCAAAGAAATATGATAAAAATTTGTGAGATCATAACTCAATGAGAGGCACATTTCTCTTCTGAACTTAGAAAAAAATTAAATTATTTTACTTTTTATCTGAGTCACAGTTTAGAAGTTTTGCCCAAGCATTAATTATGTACATACATTTCAAATGGTATCAAATATTCTTGGACACTCTGTATATAGATGACGTATTCGGAATCTGATCAGGAATAGAAATCATTCTTTAAAATTTCCATATAAACGCCATTAATATCCCAAACATCCAGCTTGACTTCTACATTTAAAACCCAGCAAGGAGTTCCAAGACGTAAAGACTTCAAAGTTGTTGTCCGAGTAGTTATAGACGCTATTTTTTACTTAATTATATTTAAATTTTATTTTCAGTTTAAAATCTATGCTATAATGCATGTACTTTATAGTTTAGTAACAACCAGGTACATTTATGCAACTATTGAAAGTCTTGCGTTATGCGATTTCATATGTCGTTTTATGCATCAATTTTCTATCCTATTGATACATGAACAAAACATCCTTTGAACGATAAGGAATTTGGTATTTTACGTTATTCCCGTGTAGGATCATAAAAACGATGATCAAATTCTCACATATGCAGTGTCCATAATGGCGTTAAAATCGGATATTTATTTTCCTTATATCTTATTTAGTTAAGAATATGACGAATAACCAAATCTTTAACCTGATAATACGAAAGACCCGTTAGATTTTAAATACCCTTGTATTTTTAAAATCAAGTTTCTTAGAGAAACCTTGCAATATTCTTTTCACAATGTTTTAGTTTGGTTAATTTTTAGGAGACTTTTCTGAGTTTAGACGTTTCAACTTTAAGCACCGCTCCCAAGAGGTTATATTTGAAATGAAAAATACAACACTTAACCCCATCTGAAACAAGGTCACCTTGCTGACTATCAAAACGTCTGCACGTGCTGAACGTGGAATAACATGCAAACCTTTAGACGCTTGATGGCAAGTGATGCACGTCGCCTTAGATTTTTCAACGGACATAACGGGAAGAGCGATAGATGTAGATATTGAGTGGTTCTACGTGAGGGTCATTCACCGTACGTTTAACTAAACTACTTTCAGTATTTACAGCTAAATCTGTTCTACAAGGTTACGTAAAAAAAGATAAAGTATACTTACAGATGAAATCGAACTAGGGAACAAAAACAACATATGTGACGAAGCCAGCGGTTTAACCTACTGAGCTATCCAATATTTATACTTTTTGATGCAAATATAGAGCACTATGATAGAAATCAGTTTCCAAAATTTTTGTCGGTTTTTTGCAAATTCGACCCAAACTTTGAAGATAATTAATAGAATTGCGAGAGCAATATGAACAATTCAAAATGCAAATTCGAACACTTTAGAATTATGTTCCATAGAAAATAACAAAAATCTTTGATTTTTGACAGTGATTTTTTGGGGGGAAATCCATCTTTCTTATAGGTTAATTCTTTTTATTATTCGCAATAGATCCTTTAAGGTCAATACTCAGACGAGAAGCTGAGTATCGACTTGAGAAAAAAAAATCGATAAGTAACACAAACAGTTAATGATATGGTCCATACTAAAAATCTTATTTGATTTTTATATTATTTTTGATAGATTTTAGTAATTCTTTTGTATCACTAACTTATATAAAATTTCATTAAAATCACTACTATAAATATGAATTTGGTTCGTCGTTCTTAAAGGGAGCGAAAACCCTTGGCAAGCAAAAATTTTGATCTAAATATTTTTAGGTTTTAAAATATTCATAGGGGTAATTTTGATCTTCTTACCCACAGGTTCCGAGCTCGAACACTGCAGAAAATTTTGTTTCCATGAATAGCTTTCTCACCAGAAATTGGGGGAATTAGTTTCAACTAGACTGTCTGTATCACAAATGATTTTTAACATTGAAAGAACAGCTGTTGTACTACTTACAAGTTTTTACTTCACTAGTCTTTGCTTCAATTAAAAATTATTTTTAAAAAAATGCCATCTTTCAAGTTACCCAATGATACCATCCAAATTTAACTAAGAAGATTTCAAAAATATTGAATTCAATATTGAGGTATTTTGATACAATCAGTTACAACTCTTAATTTAAATCAGGATTACAATTTCGCTTGATGAACGTTATTTTTTCCTTAAAATTCGTTAAAGCTCATTACATCCTATATAACACAATAAAATGGCATTAGACATTAAATTACAATTGCAGTAAAGCACAGTCAAGTAACAAAGGAGCTTGTGGTATGTTACCTTGCTAATCTTTTCTTTCTTTGATGTTTGGATATATAAGAAAATATATCAACAAAAACTTGTCAAATTACTTGTATTTCACTACAGCTTATATACAAATTCCCATTTCCCGATTATCATTACAATTTGATTGAGAGACCAAAGACATATCTTATATATATTTACATTATTTCAACAACAATTTCAATTCAACAAGTTTTACAACACCACAGCTCTGAAATATCATTGATTTCATTTTTAGAGGAGAGCACAACAATAATTAGTCGGACGAATATAAACGGTATTATTTTTACTGTGATTTATGTAATGGATAAGTAACGGGATAGTGTTGAATAGTTTAGAGAAAACATTCCCTCCGAGGGCCGAAGGCCCAAGGAGGGGGTGTTTTCTCTAAACTATTCAACACTATCGAGTTATTTATCTTACTTAAAAAAATTCCCCCATTGAACCTCCAAGAAGCATTGACTCATTCATATATCCAACTGTGCTGTAATACAAAAGCATCAAGCTCATTTGAGACTCTAATAGTACCATACACAATAGCCTATCCAAACACACCCATGGACGAGTGAACAGCTGCGCATGTTATAGTAAACCATTCCGCTGTACTTAGCAGACTTAAATGTAGATGATAATTTTTTTTAACGCAAAGTACATTCAATGTAAATAGATTTAGAGGTAAGACTTGCAAGGAGAAAGGACAAATAAGAAATTTGACAAAAATTAACAGACGATGATTTGTTAAAAATTTTATACGAGTCTTATGAAGTCAAAGTGCGACAATATTCCCTATATTCTTAAAACTAAGGAAAGGGAGTGATATGGTTCAAGGTTAAAAGAGGAAGTCTTAAAGTGTTTATGGAAGTGATTTATATGTGATCCCAAATCTATCAAAATTAAGAAAAGGAGATATATCTGCTGAAATTTCATTTGTGGCTTATCGGATATACATTTAGGGATGACAAGGTTCTATAAATTTGGATTTATGTTGGAAATACATGTTTTAACATTTTGTCATTTTTATTTGTTTTATGCACTGTTGGATATTTGAATATCCAACTGACGGGCGGTTGGATATTAAAAATATCCAACTGCCCATCAGTTGGATATTCATATATCCAACCACTGTTGATTGAATAGTGAAAATAAACGTTGACAAAATACAATGGGTGACGTCATAGAAGTTTTTTAAGGAAGACAAAACAATCCCTCATCGTTTTTAATTGCACTAAAACAATATATATCTTTAAGGGTTTAAAAAAAGTCATTGAACTAGATATATTTTCAGGAAGTATTCCTAGGAAAACCGGTTCGTAAATAATGCTCTTATCACAGCTTTTTATACGTACATAATTATAATGTTAAGCTCTCCTTATGATGATTGATCACATTGATAATAACTCTAACTAATTATTAAACACTTAGCTAAACTTAATTTAAGTGATTTTTGTGAAATACAAGGAAATTTTTATAAAAATTAATTAAATTTGGATAACTCCTTCGGTTAGAAAAAGCAATAAATAGAGATCTCTAAGCGGTTTTCTTACAAAAATGCATCTACAATAGGAGCATACATTTAAATATTGTGTGGTAAATATTACCTGTTGATATACTTTTTCGATAAAATGTTATTTAAAGCGGAAGGTTTATTTTTCATATTCATGACTTCGAGTTTATTTCTTTCGTTAACAATTATTAATATCACAAGTCAGTGAAAACTGAGATACGATGTCTATGTTTAAAGTAAATTCCCCATTCTTGTTGGCACTACAAGATCAACTTTTTAGAGAATTGTTTTTAATGACTTTAAGTCTGCAAAGAGGTTGTACGGGAAAATCTGTTTTAATCACTAGACTGGTAATACGCTAAAACACCTATATATACATGTATCCATATTTTTTTTTAGAACAACTCAATAGATTTTCTTTCATATTGTTTAAATCTTTACATGAATTAAAAATGAAATATATATGATACTTATAAATCAAATACAAACAAATACAATTATATAATTAAATCATAATTTTTTATGCATATTTCATATATATATATATATATATATATATATATATATATATATATATATATATATATATATATATATATATATATGTGTGTGTGTGTGTGTGTGTGTGTGTGTGTGTGTGTGTGTGTGTGATTTTTAAAACCAAATAATTGTTTTTAAGCTTTTTGAAATATAATAACCATATTTATGTTTACAACTACTAAATAGACAAAAATAATACATGGCATTTTAGATATATTTAATATGTGATATCTTATTCAAATAGATTTCCTAAGTATTCATGAACTTGCTCTATTTATTTATCACGGGCTTTTACCTCCCGCGGTGTACTTGTTAGCGTAACAGACTGTTGGTAAATGGTAAATACCTTTCTGAATTATGAAAGATTGGATTCAATAACTGATTGGCCGGAACTTTATGCCTATTCTCCAGGTAAATAATCTTTTGCTAAGGTTAGGTAAAGTTTGCTTATGTTAAAAATGTATGCATATGTGCGTAGACTATTTTGATTGGTAAAAATAGTAAAAGAATAACTTTTATAGTTTTATTGATATTCGCCGAACACAAATTTGTACGAATTAAAATGTTGAAATGTTCACAAAATCAAATGGACAGTTTTCGGTTCATGTAAGAGGGATAAAAAACTGTGCTGTAAAAAGTGTTATATTCATTCACTCTTCTACAAAACATGAACATCTCATTTCCTATTAGAAAAATCATTTCTTAGTAAACAAATTTCATGATTGCAAATGAGGTACTGCATATACTGACACTAAGTTCCAAGTTATATCTAAAAATGAAGGATAGGAATCCTATGCCAAACGTTGATATAAATAACAGAATCATTTGATAAGCTGATTGAGCCAACCTAGACAAAGAATTCCTTGTCAGGCGCAAAAATTTCCTATTGGATTTAGAGGAGGTCAAGGTTTAATTTTATGAACTTGTTTAAGGAAGAATATGGTCTGGATGATAAAAAATTAAATTTTAGATAAATGAACAATATTAGTTTCAAACAGTGCAGTAAATTTTGTCTCAAACTACCTTCTGGTCATATCTGATGTAATTTGTGGTTACAAGTTCATAATTTATTTAAAGTAGATAAATTTTGATTTGTGATTCTGAAAAGAGGAGTAGATAAATATCATATTGGATTATTAAGTAGTTTTAATGTTTCTCTACTGTATGAAGTTGATAGGTTATTTTCAATGTGTTCAACTTTAAATCTATTTCTTTATTTGATTTTTTGTTTCAAACTTACTTGTAGATACTTAATAAGATAACAGTGTTATCCGTCTCCGTCAATTGTTTTCAAAAATGGACTGCTTTCCTACCCATTAATTTTTAAAATTGGACACCTATATAGGTTACAGAAACTTTTTGGATTGCTTGTATATGTTGATGTATTTTACTGTTTAAATGGCGAAAAGGAAAAAATATTACATAACAAAATTGATATTTATGTACGTATTGGCAGACTCATAGCTTGTAAAAAAAGTGACCTAAATTACAGTTTGAAAGTTTAGTTTATATTTTACTTGATTTGCAATGAAGGTGAAAATCAACAAATCAATATTTTTGATTGATTTAACCGCTCAGATCAAGCTTGTTGACTTTCTTACTTAACCCTTTTAATGCATTTCTGCACATTAGGCGATAAAAAGTTATCTATATCAGTTTCATTTGCAGTTCTGGTGATGTTATTCCTGTCATATACTGCTTCCTTCATCTCTGTTTCTATTGTCCTCCTCCGTGCGTGTGCCCTTTGGTCCTCCAGGTGTCCTTTTTTCCGGGTGAAGTCCATTTTGATCAAATCAAAATAATTATTTTGCGTAATACGTTTATTGCATTAATACAGTGTGAGGACATTTTCTCTCAATTCTTCTTTATGAATACTATTAGTGCTGAACTGTTACAATTGGTTAGGCTTTCGCGCATATATTTGGATGACTTCTTGTCTGTTAACAAGAGTTGTTAATAAAGTATGTCGTCGATCCTGGAACAGTTACTAATATTAGATATAAGGAAGCAATTGTTTTGATGGAAAATAGAGATGGATTCGTTATCATCGACTGTGTAAGTATTGTATCTAATAGAATAAATATCAATACTACATACCATATTCATAATTCAGCTAATTGGTCAGTTGATAGTTTATTTGCTAGTCCACCAAGTGTACATATACAGATAAAGCGACAGTCTCCTCTGGAGGGCATGTATTGTCTTGACCTTATTATTGAGCTTTAATCAAAGGGAATAGATGGTTTAGCAATGGATAACTTCATTTTCAATAACCCACCAAAAGTAAAAAATAACAAATTTTGCTATGTTATCTTTCAAAATTTTCCATGTCTATTTATATTGTTGACAATATTCTAACTAAATTTCGACTTTTTCGCTAAAACTTTGGGGATCTAAAATGTCTTTCTTATCCAGATAAAAAATATTTATTTATTCAGTGGTCGTCTAAATATATTACAGAATACAATGATTATTTTTCTATTTTATTTCTATATTATTATAAAATATACTGAAAACAGACTCGATGTTCTTTGCTTTAATGCAATTAATATCGTTTTGAAATATAACTATCTTTCGTTTTGAATATTTTAAAGATGCTACTTAGCAATACTTTCCTTACTCGAATTCTTTTCTTTTATGGTGTTTTTAATTTGTGATCGACGAAAACGACTTTCAGAGTTTTCACCAGAGAGTATTCGATATTTGTAGTGACCTGATCACGAGCTTCAGCATTTCGCCAGGAAGCGGGTTTACTTATTATGACATTACTTTAAAACATGGACATTTAATTGTTTGATAGCGTTGGTACCCATTGTTCTATATCTAATTTCCTAGCACAGTGAATATAACATCAAAATGCTATATATATCTTAATCAATAACTGAGATAAACCAACAAAAAATATTCAAATGTATATTTTCTAACAAATTTAATTTTAACTTAGAATATCATATCACTGCCAAAAATGATTTAGCAGAAAACAAAATCTGTAATAAGATTAAGCCTGAATTTCCTCAGTTCTGCTATAAGTTCATTTTTGTTTGAACCTAATTCCACAATCTAGTCAAAGTATCAATTGTCATGTCTATGATACATGTAATTCCTTATTTAGAACAAATTTTACTCATGATATTGAACTTTATAACAATATTAATTTGACAGCCCAAACCCTTAGTAAATTACATCCTTAAAAAATTACCAGTTTGATATACTTTCAAAAGTGCCCCAAAAAATAACTGAATTCTATACATTCATGCGCAAACCAGGTTGACGTGATGCATGATCAGACAGATTGTTTTCCATCAGTGAAGCTATCATTGCTCCGTAATGTGGCCTATTAAGGAAGTAAATGGATTGTACTAGCCTTCAAAACCCTTGTCATGTTTGCACTATTTTGAGATTAGAAGATTGGAAAGGAAATGGAAGGGAAACCACGTAAGAAAAACCCATCCAAAACATTCAAAAGCACAATTTTCTGATTTTTCCCATAGAAAGTGTACACTATATATATATATATATATATATATATATATATATATATATATATATATATATATATATATATATATATATATATATATATGAAAATTTGACAATAACAAACCGTCAACCATCTAAAAACTCCTTAAAACGAAATACAAATTCAAAGCAGAGCAACACGGACGTCCAAAAAGATCATGTGCCTATAGGAGGAGTAAGCATCCTCTGCTGACCGGTCACACTCGCCGTGCGCGGGTATGATAAGGCAACTCTCAGCGATCGATTGAGTAAAAATTCTTCTGATGATATGACGTCACAATAAGCAGCATGATGTCATATTTAAAACAGAAAAATGTCAATTCTAACTTTACCTCTGATCTAAATCATAAAAACTACAGGCATAAAATGTCACTAGAGGTTCTTGTAACTGAATATACATGTATCTTAAATTTCTCTGTATTACGTATAATTATCATTGATGACGTCACAGGCATGTTTAATAGAGAAGATCAATGTCGGGAGAAAAATCATCAGAATGCATTGTAAACAATGCCGAAATAAGACTTGTTTAATACAGATATCCAAAATTTACATAAATATCAGTTAGGATATAATCAGGATAATACAGGCATGGATATTTTTTTAATATGTTTTACGGTGCGACCGTTCGGGCGAGCGCAGCATGTGATCAAACAATGAATTATGATAAATCAATAATAATAAAAATAACAACGCAAATGAATTTGATTGCAAAATAAAATAATACTTACCTATTTTTTTTAAAGTAAATTAACATTATTCATAGTTTATAAGATATGTTATTTATTTTTTTATAAGTAGAAAAATAGTTCCATCTCAGATACAATGTTGTTGAATAATAAAGATTTTAAAGGGGCATGGTCACGATTTTGGTCAAATTTTTTTTCCTGCTTTTATCATTTACTACGGCGGCGTGGAAGGACCAGATGAAAAAAAAATTAATCTTATTCGTTCGGACGAATAAGCTATTTGTTCGGACGAATAAGTTATTTGTTTGGACGATTTAGGATTTGTTCGGACGAATTAGGATTTGTTCGGACAAAATAGCTATTTGTTCGGACGAATTAGGATTTGTTCGGACGAATAAGCTATTTGTTCGGACAAATAAGTTATTTGTGCGGACGAATTAGGATTTGTTCGGACGAATAAGAATTTGTTCGGACGAAATAGCTATTTGTTCGGACGAATTAGGATTTGTTCGGACGAATTAGGATTTGTTCGGACGAATAAGCTATTTGTTCGGACAAATAAGTTATTTGTTCGGTCGAATTAGGATTTGTTCGGACGAAATAGCTATTTGTTCGGACGAATTAGGATTTGTTCGGACGAATTAGCTATTTGTTCGAAAAATTAAGTAATTTGTTCGGACTAATTAGGATTTGTTCGAACGAATTAGATATTTGTTCGGACGAATACGTTATTAATAGTGGTACATGTATGAGAGAGAGAGAGAGAGAGAGAGAGAGAGAGAGAGAGAGAGAGAGAGAGAGAGATATGTAATAATCATGGATGCATAAATGTGAAAAGTCTAATCAGTTTACATGATCATGCGCGGATCCAGAAAAATTTACCGGGGTGGGGTGGGATGGGGGTGGGGGGTCTGAGAGATAATTTTGTTTGCGGGGTGGGGGTCCAAGGCCCCCCGACCACCCCGGCTCTAGATCCGCGTATAGATGTATGCCAACTCTAGGCAGCGCAGGTTTTTTTCTTTGGTAACTATAGGTTTTTTTTCGCGCAATGCCAGAAGAAATGTTTCCAATAGTCAAAATTATATGATTCCGCTGGTGGATTTCGATTGTCGATGTTTGTATTGAAAATGTAATCATTCTCCTGTTTACTTGGGACACTGGACATTCGAAATTATCTTTCGCCTTAACTTTATACATATACATGTATACAATCAAAGTTAACTGATATGCTTGGTGGAATTGTAATAATCGCACAATTACTTAAGTGACTTATAAAACAATCTAATTTTTACTTATACTTTATGATATAAAGTCAGCAAAATAACCCAACATCCTAACTATAATATAAAAAAATAATAAAAATAGAATTTAATGATAAAAATACTTATCGTCCGTCAAATAGATCTCTGATGACGTATTTACATGTTAAAATTATTATATGGCTTTGTAAAGTTTTCTTTTGTTTGGAATAAAAATAAAAACGTTATTAATAATCATACAATTGATCATAACTGATTGAATCAAGTTCTGGGGAAAATTAAAATAATAAAGGTGAAATGAAAGCTTACAAACAATTGACAATTTTATATAATATTTTCAAAAGGTTGTATCTCATTTTTAACTATTATTGACAAATATTGTTTATGAATCATACTATCGGAAACATCTGGCACCTATTTTCATCGGTCGAATGCGGCATCCAGATTATTTATAAATAGAAACTGCATATGATGACGACTGATTTTGTATCGACGATTTATGATGCTATGTCTGATTTTAAAAATGAAATAGATTCAAAGTTGACTAAAAAGACAACCATTAGAATTAACATTAGTTTTAGACTATCGGAAACCCATGGCACCATGATAATATTACTCCAATTCTTTAGATAGATAGAGTTTGAAAATTGAGCTTGACAGCAAAATATGTCAGATATTGCATACATGTCAGATAATATAACACATAAATCTATATTATTAGCAATTTATCATTTGAAGGAAAGGGGTGGCTTGATCCCCCCTTTTTCATCTACATCATTACCAGAGCAGATAGTCTAAATTACTCCTCATATAAACTTATAACTTATTCGTCCGAACAAATAGCTAATTCGTCCGAACAAATCCTAATTCGTACAAACAAATACGTAATTCGTCCGAACAGATCCGAATTCGTCCGAACAAATAACTTATTCGTCCGAACAAAAAACTTATGCGTCCGAACAAATCCTACTTTGCCCGAACAAATAGCTAATTCGTCCGAACAAAGCTTATTCGTCCAAACAAATCCTAATTCGTCCGAACCAATAACTTATTCGTCGGAACAAATAACTTATTTGTCCGAACAAATCTTCATTCGTCCGAACAATTAACTTATTCGTGCAAACAAATACGTAAATTGTCCGAACTTATAACTTTTTCGTCCGAACAAATAACTTATTCATACAAACAAATCCTAATTCGTCCAAACAAATCCTAATTGGTCCGAACAAATCTTAATTCGTCCGAACAAATAACTTATTCGTCCGATCAAATAACTTATTCATCTGAACAAATCCTAATTCGTCCTAACAAATCCTAATTGGTCCGAACAAATAACTTATTCGTCCGAACAAATAACTTATTCATCTGAACAAATCCTAATTCGTCCGGACAAATAATTTATTCGTCCGAACAAATCCTAATTCGTCCGAACAAATAGCTAATTCGTCAAAACAAATAAATTATTCGTCCGAACAAATACGTAATTCGTCCGAAGAAATCCTAATTAGTCCGAACAAATAACTTATTCGTCCGAACAAAAAACTTATTCGTCCGAACAAATCCTACTTTGCCCGAGCAAATAACTAATTCGTCCGAACAATTCCTAATTCGTCCGAACTAATAGCTAATTCGTCCGAACAAAGCTAATTCGTCCAAACAAATCCTTATTCGTCCGAACCAATAACTTGATCTTCAGAACAAATCCTAATTCGTCCGAACAAATAACTTATTCATCTGAACAAATCCTAATTCGTCCGAACAAATAACTTATTCGTCCGAACAAATAACTTATTCATCCAAACAAATCCTAATTTGTCCAAACAAATCCTAATTGGTCCGAACAAATCTTAATTCGTCCGAACAAAAAACTTATTCGTCCGAACAAATGACTTATTCATCTGAACAAATCCTTATTCGTCCAAACAAATCCTAATTGGTCCGAACAAATCCTAATTGGTCCGAACAAATAACTTATTCGTCCGAACAAATCTTAATTCGTCCGAACAAATCCTAATTCGTCCGGACAAATAATTTATTCGTCCGAACAAATCCTAATTTGTCCGAACAAGTAGCTAATTCGTCCGAACAAATAACTTATTCGTGCGATCAAATACGTAATTCGTCCGAACAAATAACTTATTCGTCCGAACAAAAAACTTATTCGTCCGAACAAATCCTACTTTGCCCGAACAAATAGCTAATTCGTCCGAACAATTCCTAATTCGTCCAAACAAATAGCTAATTCGTCCAAACAAATCCTAATTCGTCCGAACTAATAACTTATTCTTCGGAACAAATAACTTATTCGTCCGGACAAATAACTTATTCATCCAAACAAATCCTAATTTGTCCAAACAAATCCTAATTGGTCCGAACAAATCTTAATTCGTCCGAAAAAATAACTTATTCGTCCGAACAAATAAGTAATTTATCTGAACAAATCCTAATTCGTCCAAACAAATCCTAATTGGTCCGAACAAATCTTAATTCGTCTGAACAAATAACTTATTCGTCTGAACAAATCTTAATTCGTCCGAACAAATCCTAATTCGTCCGGACAAATAATTTATTCGTCCGAACAAATCTTAATTCGTCCGAACAAATCGTAATTCGTCCGAACAAATAACTTATTCGTCTGAACAAATCGTTATTCGTCCGAACAAATAACTTATTCGTCCGAACAAATAAGAATTATTTATTTTTTCACCTGGCCCTTGTACGCCGCCGTAATTTACAACGCTTTAAGAATGCATTTCTAATGATCAAATGAAATTTGGGTGCCAGTCGATGAGTTTTAAGCAAGATACAGGGCTCACAATTCTTCGTCATGTAAACAAGGCTCGTGCCCTGTTTTTGTTTACATAGGTTCAATATACCAGCAAAAAATCTTTTTCAAGTTGATTTGTCAATCTTCATATTCATTTTAAGCATAAATGAACAGTTCCTAACGATTAACAATTTATTTGAGGTCTAAAACTGGAATTTTCACTTCAACATTAAAAATGTAAACAAACACTTTGTTTACATAGCGAAGAATTGTAAGCTCTGTAACTCGCTTATAACTCAACAAATGACTCTCAAGTTTTGGTTGCCTATAAAAAAATGTCTCACTAAAGCATTGTAAACATTAAAATCGAAAAGATTTTTTTTGACCAAAATCGTGTCCATGCCCCTTTAATATAAATGTTCATTGCACTCTATCTCCTCTTTTAAAGTGATTGTAACGTACGTCAGTTCATCCCTTTTTTTGCAGTAGACATTTTTCTTAAACTTACAAAAATTGACTTATCATAGAGCCCCCCCCCCCCCCCCCCCCGGGTTAAAAAAATATTTTTTTTTTCAATTTACACATGGAAATTCGACTAATCATGGAGTTGCCCCCTCCACTTTTAAAAATAAAATAAGTTTTAATTTTTTTTTTAATTTACGTTGAAGGATTAGAATTTTCATGATTTTGAGAATTATCCTTTTTTTTTCTTTTGCTTGTAAAGATTTTTTGGATGAGGCTGCCATCCACCAACCCATCCCCCTTTGAAAAACAATGCTACGTGTACGGTCCTGGAAATTAACGTTAACGTAATTATAGTGAATAAAATATATGTTAGCATTCATCCAAATGAGTGCAAGTTACAACTGTTTCCTATACCCGTAGAAATGTCCTCATTCTTTAGCTTTGCAAGATTTTGAGAGGATTTTCAGCAGATTTACAATAACTTCAGTTAGAGGAATTTCCCCTTATTGTGTCGTCAAAGTTCACGTTGGCTAAGTGTCGTCTGACTCTTTCAAACTCCCCTGAGAAATAAAAGTACGCGATGTATACTGTTTTATTTACTTAAAAAGCATGATGTTCTAAAAATTACACATCTTATATGCTTCTCAAAAGTTTTACTTTGATTCTCGCGAGTACATGAAATTGGAAACCATTGGTACTATGAATTGTGGGTCAAAATTTACTGACGCCGAAAAAATCTATCGGATCAATGTGTAAACCTTTATTACGTCACTCGATTATTTTTGATTGAGTGTACTGAGGTGAACTTTAGAGCTAACATTGACTGTCTATCGCAGACATCGTTATTGTTTTTATTGTCTTGCTGGTTCTCGTGGGAGTGTGAAGTGATAAAAATTGCCATGATTACAGGGAACTACTGGGACGATTAAAACAATGCATTACTGGTCCGATTTACTGACGCCAAAAACAGGGTTGAATGAATGTGCAACTAGTCCGAATTTTCTATTCACACACGCCTTGCCGGTAGCGCTCGCTTGCTATTAGCGAGTGTTTTTAGGTAAGTAGATAGACATTTATATGATTTGACCGGCCTTTCCTCTGCAAATGTGTACAAAAAAGACAAAAGTGTAACACTACCCCAAATATAATGAAAGTTGAGCTAGGCAAATATCAAACGCACATAACCTAAAATAAAAAAAAATGCTGCTAGAATCCTGCGCTTTGTTGCTGTACATGAAATATATGTAGTATTTTCAATAAAATTGAAGAAGTTGAGAGGGTTTCCAATAAATAATGACAATATTTTTTTTATGAGCATGTCTACGAGAAAACAATGCAGAAGGTGGTGGGAGGACGGTTCTCTGATGTGGTCAGTCAAAACTTGGTTCTGCAGCACTGTTACTAAAAATAGCATTTTGACCCTTTTAAGCAGAAAATTTTGCATAATTCACCAAATACTGTTAAGAATTCTGAATTTAGTTTCAATGTAAATTCAAAAAAGTCATTTAGAGTTAACACTAACAAGATACACTTGTGTAAATCATTTTGTGAGAATTCCCAAATATTGTTCCTGTTAAGTGCAGATAGGTCACGAATCTGGCAGTTTCCAACTTTTTGTAAAATTGTAAAAATATACATTTTTTACACGCTTAAACGTCAGAAAGTGGCACTTTAAATTCACTAAATCTTTTTCTTGTTATAAAAGGACATTTATCTTTACAATATATAAAAAATCTGTCTTAAGAATTTCAATAATATTGTAAATATATTGTCTAAAAGTTGGACATTTTTCAACTTTTAAAACTCTCCAGAATCTGTAGTTTAGCGTTAGCTTTACATTGTCAAATTTCAGGTTTTTTTTAAACCAATGCCATTAAAACACGAGAAATCATGGGAAAATGGGAATTTGAATATACATGTAAGCTGAAGTGGACTTAACTATTTTTTAAAAATCTTATATATCTCACTATCAATGAAAGAAAAAGGTAAGCAAGCTTACATACCCCCATCTTAGGACCAAATTTCAAAGCCCAATTCCCCCCCCCCCCCCCAAAAAAAACCAAAAACAACCCAAAACAAAAAAACCCCAAAAAGATCACCTCCATGGAAAAAAAATGATGAAACATAATTTGTTGAATTTAACAGACGATTTTTTAAAATGAGGAAGTGGGTGGAACCCATTGCCAATGAATGTCCATCACATTAAAATGATCATAGAATGAGGTAGATTTGGTAATTATTTTTGTCCGACAGTATAAAGGATTGAACTTGTACTATTGTATGAGGGGTGGAGGGACCCAATATCATGCAAGCTGGAAAAATTGTTAACAAAAATATAATACATTATAAATTACGCTTAAAATTTGTAACATTTTATTAGCATTTCATTTTTTTTCAATTTTTTTAATCACAAGACAATAAGAGAGTGTAAAAATTTTGACTCTGAGACCAGGTCTTCTTATGATGAGTTATAATTAAATAACATCCCAAATAACAATCTGACAAAAAAAGTTATGATGTCTTTATTAATATTTGGGATAACTTTTTTTTTTATAGTTTATGTTTATATTTATATGCGGTTTTCGCTGGTTGAGATCCCAGTGGGAAAGGATAACCTAACACTTCCTTTTTTCCTTTACAACTATATTTTAATTTTAACAAAAGGTACAAACTTTAATTTTTTCCAAGAGGAGATAAACTGCTAACAGAGAGGGAGGAGGGTTCTTTATTTATTTCATTTGTACTTACATTCTCAAGAACTAAAAAATCCTGGCCCCTCCCCGTCATTTCAAGATTTCATGAATATTATAACTTAGAGAAAAGTCTGATTTATAAAAAATATGTAAAAAGAAGAATCGAAGAAAAGAACTATAGCTGACATTATAAACTCTTCCATCTGGCGGATCAAAACTTGCAATGATACTGCGTACAGTTATAGTTATATTTGATAAAAGTGACTTAATTATGATTTTAGAATTTAAATACGAATCACAAGAAATTCAAACAGTCAAAATTAATGCTTATAGGAGTCTAACCTTAACATCTGCAGGGTGGTTTATAGATGGCCAATGAAATATACACGTACAGAAATGTGATGTCTATTGCAACAGACTCCGATGATAACGATGACAAATTGAACAAGGCATTTCTAGTGAATTCCGAATGATTTCAACATAGAAAGAATAATCTTACCATGACCAGGCTACGCTCAGGTCAAACCGGGTCCGTAGGACATCTGTCATTTTAAAGATATATCATTCTATACAATTTCAACATACCCAATTATAAAATAAATCTTTGTAAGAAATCAATGCTGGTTTTTGTGGATTTTTTCGAGTAAAATATGATGATATGTGAATGAGATTACCGTGGAAAACTTCGCCTTCATCTATTTTAATTGCACTTCTATCACAGGTTTGTATATTTTGATTAAAAAAAATGTGCTGCTTAAATATTTCGGAACAGAAAATAGCAGTTTATATACTAGATACAAGTCTCAATCAAACTTCAATATGTGATATAGTGAATAACAATAACAAGATGGGGCAATTTTTGTGCAATTTAAATCATTCAATATTATAATATATGTTAACACACTCACGGCATTTCTCAATACTTTGCTTGAACTTGAACTTGTATAGCTTTGTTAACATTCTGCGTAGTTTACCTTCTTTACAGAAGATCGCAACACGAGAGACAATTCTAACAGTAGTAAAGAAATGCAAATGTAACGAATAAGAATTCTTTGAAAAACAATGATAACAACTAATTTTTTTTAATTAAAAGCAAAATAAGGGTTTTTTTTTTTACATATTTTATTACAAGTATTGACTTCAGTGGATTAAAATCGCTTGTAAAATAAAATTTTAAAAACCAACGAATTTTTATTTTATTTGAAATAAAATGTGTTTGTTAATTTATTACTTTTTAGCCCCTGAGAGTCCAAAGATGGATTTTATATATTGTATCAATACATCAGACAGTTTTTTATTAACTCAAAATTCAAAAAAAAATAATGCGCCAATTTCTGAGAAGTTCTTTTCGAAAAATTGACAAAAATGTATAATTATTATTTCTTGGCATCCTGCCAACATTTACACCCTTGGGACTTCATGGTGTAAATAGAAATATGAAAAAAATATGCAACGATTAAAGGTTTGAACTTTCTCTTTAAGAATATAGTCTTATTTTTTTTCAAACATTGTTTATACATTTTATAATTAATTTCTGAATTTGACAATTTTTCTCTTAACTTTTCTGGATTTTAGACGCTAATTAACCAGAATGCAATACTGGCCGTTACTGTAAATAAAAACATCCAGTGCAAAAAAACACTAGATAGGTATCCCTTAAATCTATGATAAAATTCTGTTCATTCTTGAGACTTGCTGTCACAGCTTTTTTTTTTTTTCATATTTGCATGGTTTTCTCGCAGACATGTTCTTATGTGCTTAACGATAGGATTCTAGCAGCGATACTAATAAACATGAACTAATTGCCGATCAAATCATTGTGCAATACATAAAAATGAACTTCGGGGTAGTGTTACACTTTTTGATTTTTTGTAAAGGTAAAAAAGTGATCTTTATTTAACTGTCACGTGATACCATGATACGGCAGCTTCAAAGATCGACTTGATTCCAATGTAGAAAAATAATATCTTTGTGAACACATTCACTTGATATTAATATTCAGCATTGTTTTCATAAAAATAATTTTTTCAATTGATCATAATATCGACGGTCATTAAACTCGGAGTTTCTTGGTACCGGGGATGAATAAACACAAAGAATAAGTCCAATGAAGAAAAAAAACTAACTTCAGAGTGCAAAAAATTTTTGGAGAAAAATGTGCCCTATACATAAAAAACAACTGGAAACGTTACCTAGACGATTCTTTCATTTTTTGGACAAATTCAATGGAAGACTTACAAAATTTCCACAAAATTCTAAATTTTCTACTTGACAGTCTACAATTTACAATAGAAATCAGTGAAAAAGAATTATCCTTTTTAGGTATTTTAGTGATAAATGAGGGAATGAAAATTACTACAGATCTTTTCTACAAGAAGACAGACTCTCACCAATATTTGATTTTTGATTCATGTCATCCTTCTAATACAAAACGAAACATTCCTTTTAATATGGCCCGGCGAATCTGTACCATCGTTGTAGGTGAGGAACGAAGAAAAACAAGACTGTCTAAACTTCAAATATTTCTTACTAGACAAAAATATCTTACCACATCTCATCAAATCAGCAATACGGAAGGCGAAACACCAATTGCAGAACTTAAATCAATTAAACAACTTGAGGAAAGCAACAACACAAAATTTTGTTTTGTTCCCACCCACAACCGGATAAATCACAACATGTTTAAATCAGTCAAACAGTTTTTCCCTATTCTACAACATTCGAAAACAATGAAAGCTTACAAGAACTGTTCAAGCCTAATAATATACTTCACAGCAGACCTCCAAATCTGAAGAGCATTCTTAACAAAGCCAAATTCACTTCAAACCCCGTAAAACCAACTGTATCTAAATGCTAGGACCCACGATGCGGGACATGTCCTTTTTGGCCCATCTTTAATGTTCAAGAACGATATGCATTTTAGCGTTAATTCAACAATGAATTGCAAATCCATGAACCTGATTTACTGCATGACGTGCCCTACTTGTGGTGACAACTACATTGTATATAGGACAAACTGGAACCAAAATTTGCACACATAGAGTGCGCGTCCACAAGCTGCAGATTAGAGACCCATCTGTGAGGAACACACCATGCAGTGGCCATATCAATATTTTTGAAAGGGAATGTTTTATATTCCCTTTTTATAAAGTGAAAGAAAACAATGAACAATTGCGTAAAGCTAAAGAAATCATTTTGTTAAACTGTTTAAACCAAAGTTAAATTCTTAATATTATGTATTTTTATCTATTCAACTGTACATACATGTATATAATTATGTACAACAGACACTGGACTTTACCATTAAAATTTTGTTGAGTCTTTTTATGCACTGTATAATGTTTTGACGTCACTATGTTTTGTCGTCAAAATAACGTCTTCTACACATTGTTTGTATTACGTTGCCTACCTAACGTCACGAGATTAAGATCATAATGTCCTTGTTTACTTTATTTATATCTACTGAAGAGCCCGATAGGGCGAAAGCGCTATAAATAAAAGTTAATTGAGCATTGGACTTATTCTTTGTGTTTATAAATAATAGAGTAATATATTCTGTTTGTAAGTCATTGTTTGCAAACATTAAAGTAAACTTGTAATACTTTTTAAAAAAAAACCTACCCGAGTGACGTCATCACTAATAGTTCCGAATAGCATTTTATATTCTATTGAAGCAGAATTTATTCAAAAACTTGTACGTGAAAAAAATAAATCACTTGCTGTGGCCTTCAACTCAACATTCAGGTATATCGACGACGTATTATCAATTAACATTTCTTATTTCAATTCTTACGTCGACTCAATATATCCCAGTGAACTTGAAATAAAAGATACCACAGAGTCTGCGTCATCATATTTGGATATTTTACTGGAAATGGACATTGATGGTAACTTAACAACAAAACTTTATGATACACGCGATGACTTCAATTTTTTCTATAGTCATCTTCCTTACTTTAGTAGCAATATACCTTCATCACCTGCATATGGTGTTTTTGTCTCTCAGTTAATTCGATACGCAAGGGCATGCTCTTCGCAATGGATGAATCTCTGCCATTCAGTGAATTGAAAGGTGACTGAAAGGTAACTGAAATGTGTGCCTTTCAGTCACCTTTCCAAATCATTCAGTTATCATTCAGTTGACTGAATGGCAGAGATTTATTCTGTGTCGTATGAACAGTTTCTAAGGCGAGGCAAGTAACTGACAAACAAGTTGATAAAACAGGATTATCAACAGTCTCGTTTGAAGTCATCTTTTCGTAAGTTCTATGGTCGAGTTAAGAGAGAAATTGTTACTCTCGATTACCTAAAGGGTGGTTTAAAAATGGTTACCATTTCTAACTTCATGGCATCTCTTAAATGTTTATGGATTAAGAAATTAACTCAAGGCTACAAACCATGGATGAACTTTTTTTTTTTATCAATAAATGGTAATGACTTTGCAAAAAAACTTACTGATTTTGGTGATGATTTTCTATAATGCATGGTTGTTCAAAGAAACAATATTTTTTGGCGAGATGTTTTTTTAATTCTTGCTATGCTATACTAAGAAAAAGATTAAAAGCTCATTATATACCAAGAATGCACTACATTTATGCCATTTCATTATGAGTCTATTTTTTTTTAAGAAAAAGTAACAAAGCATATAAACATATGTTTAACCTCTAATGATTGTGTACCTACAGCTATCAATAAATGGAATGCTGAGCTATGTGATATTTTGCCAAATGATCTCTGCGTACAGGATGTGTTTAAAATATGTTTTAGAACTACCAACGGTTCAACTATTCATTGGTTACAATAGAGAATTCTCCATAGAATTTTTCCTGTTAAATATTATCCTAAGAATATCAGAATTACTACCTCTGACTGCTGTAGTTTTTTTAATGATATGCCTGATACTATAAAAATGTTTTTGCAACTTGCAAGAAAATCCAGCCTATATGGAATGCACTTAATATACTTATATATGAGGAATGCAACAAAAATGTTAGTTTTGATGTCTGTAATGTATTATTTGGTGTTTATCTCCTTGATTGGGAGAACAGAATCCAAAACTTTGTAATCCTATATACAAAGCAATATATATTTTTATTGTTAAAACAAAATAAGATGCCAAATATTTTAGGGCTTTTACACTTTTTAATTCAAAGATACAAGACTGAAAAGTAAATCTTTATTCAGAAATCAGAAATTGATGAATTAGAAAAAGCATGGTCTCATTGGAATGATTTTATTAATCATCTGGTTGTTTAGAACTAACATGTGTACAATAAAACCTCAATTTAATGATTCTTATGTTTTTTTGTTTATTTTTTGTTTTTTTTTTTCTTTGGTTTGTTTGTTTTTTTTCATGTATTAAAGTTTTACTGCTTAGGCATAACAATCACAAGAAACTACCTTACTCTGTTTTTATATTATAATATGGGATAAAAATGTTAGAATGTGAGAAGTGAGAGGGTGAATATATCATAAAACTAGATCTCGTTACGAGTAACGAGTAGGTCTTCCGTCCGATTTTGTTTTATATGATACGATGTAATATTGATACTCCCTGCCAAATCCGAGATCCTGTTGAAACTAGGTTTTTTGTCTCAAGACCGGAAACGGACGAACGAAAGTGATTAATGAAAATAAAAACCTTTTTTTTTTATACATTTGCCTAGTGTACATCGTCCGAGATGAACCACCAAAGACAATCAGTTCAACTCGTTAAAACATGAATTGTATGAACTCTTCTCGTGAGTACCGGAAGTGACGGTTAACAAAAGAAACCCGTAAAACACATCTTCAATCAATTGTCTATCATTCATAAAAGTTCGTATCTCAATCACTTACAGTGTCTAAAATCTCGCGGGTATCAAATTTGTAAAAAGGATAGGTACCTAAGACATTTGATATAACTCACCGGAAGTAGAATATGTTTGCTTATTTAACATATATAAGATCGTGTAATGATATAACGGTATTTATTCCATGTAAAAAAGATAAGGAAAAAAATATTTTAAAGGGCTTCCGGTGACGACCGGAAGTGACGACAATTCAAACAAAATAATGTAAAAACGGATACATACTTAGGGCTATCATTCCACAAAATTTGGTTGTTTAAGACATCACCGTTTTTGAGATCTCGTGGAGTCATTGTTTTTTTGTCTCTTGACAGGAAACGGACAAACGGAAATGCTCAGTGAAAATAAAAAGTTAGTATTTCATGAACATTAGACACTTGTACTTTATTGTTTTTCAATTTTACTAAATTGTCAAAGAAAAACATTGAAACTTTCAAATAGCTTGATATGCTTGAACCCTTCCGGTGAGGACAGGAAGTGACGGTTGACAAACAGAAAACGATTAAACGCATTTTCTACCGAATGTCTATTATCTATATGTTTGGTGTATTGATCACTTGACTTTCTGAGATTTCGTGGGTAAAACATTTATCTAAAAAACGCTTTCTGAGATGTTTGAGATATTTCACCGGAAGTCGAATTTTTGTTTTCATTTAACATCGGATACATCACATATGTAAGGATTATTACTCATATTTCAATTTCATATGAAACAAATTTAATGCAAAAGAAAAATTCAATTTTGAAGTGCTTCCGGTGACGACCGGAAGTTATGACGGACAAAACAAAATAGTTGAAAGACATCTACAACTATAGGTCTATAATCCTAGAAAGTGTGAATGCTCAAGTCTTTATCATTTTTGAGATCTGAATATCACAAGCTTTTTGTCGTGAGACAGGAAACGGACGACCGGAAATGAACTTTGATAAAATGAAAAATGGATACTCAAGATATATTTTTTTTCTATCACTCCTAAGAATTTTAAGAAAATCTAACGAGCCATCTCTGAGAAATCGTGTGTACAAAGAATGGGAACAAAATTCGTACCCAACTTTCGAGCCATAGTGAGCTCTTTAGAACGGCGCCAATGGCGTAAAACAAAAACAATAGGCACAACTTCAGACTATGGTCTACCAATCCTGAAAATTTCATATTCATATCTCTGATAGTTTTTTAGATGAAGCGTGCACAAAATGGGTCGAAAAAGTGACAAAATCAGCAATAAATCGGTACCGTAAGTGACAACGGCAAAAATATTGAAAAAAAATGAATTCAGATCACCCCCTATCATCTGTGATAAAATGGTGTAAATCGGTTGGATAGTTTGCGAGAAATCGCGTGCACAAAATTTGTGGAAAAAAAATGATAACTAGATACGACCTCGTTACGAGCAACGAGTAGGTCTTCCGTCCGATTTTTTTAAAATTTTAAATGATACCACGAAATATCGATACAATTTCAAAATTAACACCCCTCCAAATTTTAAGATAATGAATAAAAATCCCTAATTACGCCAAACATGGGCCTGACGATAACTTTTTCAAACCGATAATGTAGCGTTTAACAACTTTGATTCTTTAATGCATAACAAAATATTAATCGTTTTCAAGTTATTCGTAATAGACTTTACGAGTCTTTTGGTCCCCAATTAAAGGGGCCAGCCCTTTTTTCTTGATTTTATTGAAAAGAACTTTTGAATTTCTACCACTTTTGTTATATATCATTTAACAAAATATCAACTGATAAAAAGATACAGATCAAAACGTATGACAATTTTGAATGAAAATTCGTACCCAATTTTCGTGCCTAGGCGAGCTCAAAGAAATGGCGCTACTGGCCTTAAAAAAATACAATAGTGTACAACTTCAAACTATAGACTACCTATCCAGAAAATTTCGTATTCATATCTCTAATAGTTTCTGAGATCAGCTCTGCACAAAATAAGTCGTAAAAAATATAAAATCCGCCGTAACTCGGTACCGGAAGTGACGATTTCAAAATTTAAAATAATAGCTAAAATTATGACCTCTGGCAATCATCTGTGAAAAAATGGTCAAAATCGGCCGAATAGTTTCTGAGAAATCGCGTGCACAAAATTTGTGGAAAAAAATAATAAGAAGAAACAGTACGAAAACAATAAGGTCTTCCGTTGGAAACGGAAGACCTTAATAATAATAAGAAACTGTACGAAAACTATAAACGGAAGACGTTAATGATTTAAATATTTAACCTTTGTTTACAATTAAAAAAAAGTTCAAACTTTATCGGGTTTTTTTTCCCGATTACGACAAAAAGCGGGTGTGACCGGTCAGCAAAGGATGCTCACTCCTCCTAGGAACATGATCCTACCTCTATCTTTTAGGAGGTTTGTGTTGCTCTGCTTTGAATTTGTATTTCGTTTTATGGATTTTTGAGATGGTTGACGGTTTGTAATTGTCATTTTTTAATTTAAAATATGCTATGATATGTACTGGAAAATCACGGATTCATGATAAAACCTTGTGTTAACCCTTTCAATGCCAAAGCGTTACTTAACGTTGACGTCACTGTATGGCAAGATGACGTTATCGACGTTAAAATGGTTAATGATGTTGCAATAAAAGCGAACAATGTGCAGTTTTATGCAGGTTGAGAACATTTTGATCTTTAGTTACTTTATGCTTTAAAATATTGTACATGCATTGTAGTATATTCATATACTGTTCACACAACAGTTTTTACCTTGTGATAAAACTACGTGTAAAAGAAAAAGATTTCTACTATTTTTAGAACATAGAAATCAATTAACTAAAAACTTGTCGGAAAAAATTGATTGACAGTTTTTCCAAAGTGAAGTTATTAAAGCAAAATGGGATGATGGATTTCAGCCTGAACAATGCATTGAGAACTGCAAAACAATGATTTTTTTAATGAATTTTTTATGCAATCGATAATATAGATTTATATTGTAGAGACTCTGGCCTAAAAATAAAAAGTTAAAACCTAGCTTTTTGGGAACATGGGTCCATACTAATAAGAGTTAGAACAAACTCATTACTTAGGCAAACATTACGACTAACTTGGCAATGCTAACATTGAAAAATGGGCAAGATTAAATTATAGGGGGCGAGGGGGAACTTCCCTGTAAGGAAATGCAATGAGGATTGCCTATGAATATTCAATTCCACACAATTCACACTTTGTAGAGGTTCCAAAGAAAAATTACTTTTATTTTGAATTAACATATCGATCATGATATTTACTTGGGAGGATTTCCTTTTTAGCAAAAAATGTTAACCTTAAAACATGCCTTAAAAATTTCCTATGGCTATCATATCATTGTAATGACCCATATTCTAACATATTATAACGATATGTGCAATTTTTTTCTTTCATATTTCACCATAAAGAAAATGCAAATAACTTTAAGCAACTTAAAATATTTTTAAAAAAGCTTTTAGTGCAGTTTATACATATAATTATTTATCAAGGTATAAAAATTCAAAGATAACCATTAAATTAGACTCATATTTTATAAAACAAAATATGACCTTATATGTCATGTCTTTGAATTTTTATCACTTGATAATTAAATATTTTATAAACTGCATTCAAGTTTTAAAAAAAATATGATGGGGGGGGGGGGGTGGCTAATATCTAACAAGTATTTACATGTTCTTAAATGTCTGGCGAGTTCATCAACGATTTTTTTAAGTGCTAGGGTAGGGTGACGTCATTTTAAAACAAATTTGGTTTTGTGTAATCCTTTAAAACTTTACATTTTTGCAAAGAAATGGCCATATATTGATTATTTTTAAAGAATTGGTTCCATATTATCTCTTCTGTCATTGCATTGAGTAAATTTAAGGTAGTATGGGACACGTGTCAATATTAGTTTGGATAAAAGTATAATTATTATAACCAAAATACTTTCAACGTTTTAAAATTTTAAAATTTTACAATATTTGACCAAAAATGTTTTGAATATTTTTGGTAGGGTAAAAATCATAAAAGCCCAAGCGGGATTCGAACTAATGACTAAATGATTCGTAATTAACGCTCTAGCCCATTGCGCTACGCTATTACTTAGCAATTTTGGGATAGAAACCTATGCCTGATTTTATTGTTTATTTCGATCAGAAGTACGTCACAATATGGAGGTGTCCCTGACTACCTTAACTTCTTTTGATTTGTTTATAATATAGAGGTATAGTTTCACAATGCGTTTACTTACTAAAATTTATACTATATATTTCATTTAAATTGCGTTGCTTCATTTGATATGCAATGCTGTGTTTTAAACACGGTGACATCACAACCAAGCAGACGAATGTCAAATTTCAGGGTAAAAAACTTTGAAACCAATTGATCAAGCACAGCAATTTTCAGGGTAGGTCTTTTCACAAGAAGTAAAACCGCAAGCTACCATAAACAGTAGGAAGAAAGATTATACATGCATAAAAGATTAACAGATAAACAAAGGATCACACAATGCTCTAAAAACTGGGTTAACACAAATGTAACGTTTAGTCAACAGATTGCAGTAGCGCAAAGGTTTGTTTGCTTGCACGGTACGTCAAAGATACTGGGTTCAATTCCCGATTTAGTTTTGTCTTTTAACCACCTGTTACCCAAAATCATGCTTACAATTACATATCACCAATTCCATATATTTTGTATCTGTACTTATTTTCCTTTTTCAGATTGGAGAAAATCCGGCACATTTCTGAGTCAGTGTTCGGTGGCATGTGTTTAATAGTAGGGACCTCACAACAAGTGGCAATTAGAAGAGGAGTTGTAGACATTGTGGATGAGGTTGAAAGACGATTAGGACTAGAAGCAAATAATCATTATAATGTGATGTTGAGTGGAAGTACAAGAGAAGGTTTCAGACTGGGGACCTCTGATATAGATAACATGTATTGGTTACATAGCCACCGAGTGATCATGGACATGTCTCAGTCTGAGTATTACAACACAGCCAATACAACCATTATTCTTTCTGACAGTTCTAAGAGTCCACCAGGATTCACTTTACTCCGTTTGATGACACCAACAACAGACAGACACGTCGATTTCGCATGTGTCAGAATGAATCAGAATCGATATATTTCCAGTGAATTGTACAAAGAGATTCACTATTCATCTTTATATCCTGATTCCACTCTGCATGGTCCCTGTAGTAAATGCGTCATTGATGGAAAGGAATATGACTTTGTATTCTGTTTTGTTTCTGACTTTTGGCCAACTTGTGCCCGTTCATGGAAAGAAAGATGTCACTCATGGCCTGATCCAGAAGTTGTAGATGACATTGTCAGAAATGGATGTCATGTTGTAGCAATAGGGAGTCCATTTGGAAACCATAAAAATGAAGAATGGAGGGTATCATTCTCTCGAGCAGAATACAAGCTTGTTTCCACAATGAACCATTGTCAGTTTTTAACGTACGGATTATTAAAACTGTTTCTAAAAGAAGTAATAACTCAACCATTAGAAGACACCGATAAACTTTTGTGTTCGTACCACATAAAGACAATAGTTTTTTGGACGATTCAACAAAACACACTGCCTCATTGGTATCCACAAAATCTTCTGGCCAGATTCTGGATTTGCTTTAAGCTCCTCCTTAAATGGGTTTACGAGGGTAATTGTCCCAATTTTTTTGTTCCGGAACACAACCTATTTCTTTCAAAAATTCATGGTGCAGCACAATACAGTTTGATTCGACAGTTAGAAGAATTGTACAAGAAAGGTTTGGCCTGTCTGTTACAGAGCCCGTCTGTAAAATCTTACATCCTTCGTGTACTTCACAATCCAAGGCTTACGATTTGTGTTGATGAAAGTATACTCGTGTCTGAAGTTGATCACGACGTAACACTTTCTCATGAGATAACCTGGCATGGTCGCATAAAAAGACCTGACCAACAGCGTAATAATAGCTAAGCAGTTGATTAATTCGTCGTTGCCTGTGTGGCAGGTTTCCGCGTTAGAAAAACTAAAAACCTCCGCCCTACAGTGTACCGCTTTTCAAATAGATCTACCATACATGAATACTCCTAACAGTGCCAACAAACAAATATACATTGCAGATAAAATGCTACAAGCTGCAGCTAAATCTGGTTGTATTTCTGATATGTTGTTTACTGCTATGTTTTATTACAAAACATTAAGATACAGAAAAGCTGTTAATGTTCTTGAGATGACAAAGATCAAGTTGATGCAACCATATTTAATGTATAATAGACAGGTTGACTCAGACGTGTATATTGGTTTTTTAGGAGGAGAGGCCTGGTCTACAAAGAGGCAAATGGCCATAGCAGGTGATATCGTACTTTACAATTCTATCAATTATATTAGTGAACTAATGTCAGTGCAGCAGTCTGCTCTACAGAACAATTGGCCTGCGATACAAATTCCATTGTTTGTAATGTTACACTTTCTAGAGTTCTTGTGTTACAGACACACTGATATAACACTAGCTCATGCAGCTCTAGATGAGTTGAAGGTCCTTGTCCACTATGATCAGGGACTCCGTGTAGCTGAACAACTCAAAGACATTTCCAGGCAGATCCTAAGGATCTGTGAACAGATTATAGAAAACCTTTGAGCTGTTTTAGTATTCTAACATTGACACACGTAACACATTTTATAGAAAACAAGAGTTCGATCACTAGATATTGCTAGTCTATCAGCCAAGCTAACGACGAAACGTGACCTCCGTAGAATATTGCCCGAGAGTCATACATCTTCCTAGAAAAATGACCCAGTTTGTTGTTGAATATTGGATGGATCCGTATTATCGATGCAAATTGGCTACTGTTTAGCAGTGTGGGCGGTACAAAACAAATGAAGCACAATATTAAGTTAGTATCATTTCGTGATTAAAATGACTGTATTTCGGGTATCTATTTTCTTACTAGGCGGTTTTAGGAAGGAAAATCAATTATCAGGGTGATAACTTACATATTCTGATTATTATTATCGCTCTCTATTAAAAATGGTTTGCTAATGTAATTACAGATATTAATATAAACAGATTTCACTACCCTGCACACATGATTCATTATATTTTACTGATCAATTACAGCGAATTACAGAATACCAGTAGAGTTTTCAATAGCTTGCTAGATTGATCAATAGGGTATTCAATTTGGTCAGCAAGGTATCACATTAGGTTTAAATCTAGGTCATGTGATTACTCAGGTATGACAGCAATAGAGTGAGTTAATCTGGTTAACATTTGCACGTTTTGGGCCTTTATGTTTCTCCCTGTTATCCTACATTACTGCTATAAAAGTCTGAACTAATTTAGCAGTCAGCACAAAAAAACTATTAGTGCTGTAAGATGCACCAGGAATCAGGGAACCAAAATGTGAATGATTTTTTGCAGTGAAAAATACCTCCTTTTTAAGTTATGCTTTTCTCTTTTGTTTGTGTCTTCAGACCTGCCTTTTGAATTACATTTTTTGAAAAACAAAATTCAAATTACTTCAAGCAGAATTGATGCTCTATAGAGTCCAGTGCTGTCCAGGTGAACATTCTTTTTAAACGTCTATGAATAGAATAGCTAACAATAGGAGGGAGTGTTCTAGAGGTTTTCTTTGTGTAAAATGAATGGGTTGAGTGCAAAATAACAATCTACACTTGAGTAACCACAGGACCTAGATTTAAACCTGATGTGATACCTTGCTGACCAAATTGAATACCCTATTGAGCAATCCAACAAGCTATTGAAAACTCTACCGGTATTCTGTAATTCGCTGTAAGGGTCCTGAAAGCATTATTAAAAACGTTAGCTTAAAATAGAATTTTTTATTGTAAACAATGATTGATTATTACAATTTAAGCTAATCAAAAAAATTACTTTCTCAATGCATTTAACAAAAAATAATATGCAAACAAGTACTGAAATTTTATATTGATACAATAGTTTGTATTGGATTCAGCCTCTTACTTTCAAGACCTTATCTAGAGTTACAACGTCTAGGTTTTGATACCCACGTCACTCAAATGATCTGCTGCTGTATGAAATTGTGTTCGTGGACATAGAATTTTAACATTTTCAGCTTGATATGAACTACGTGACTGTAATTTAAGCCTTTTCTGTGTAGCATCCGCAAGGGAAATAACTAATCACAGGAATTAGAGAATCTGGATGAGGCTTTATTTGTTATTTAGTAATTAGTATTAATGATCGCATGAAAATATGGTTTTATGGATTATTTTATTTTTGTTTATATGTTTTATATATATATTTTTAGTGAATTGTTGTTTTATAAATGTTTAATATGTTAAACTTTGTTTTTATAAATAAACAGTTTTATTCTTCTTAAAATCTTTCTCGTGAATATGAAAAAAAATATGAAGAATTGTTTATAAGTTCACACGGATAAACATTATGTGCCTGATCAAGTTTCATGAGTATGCTCAGATTTGAACACAACACGTAAACAACCAAATTCACATCCCAATCATTTTCTTAAATTAACAACCTAGAATAAAAATCTTCTCAATTTAGTTTACATTTACTTGACAGTATACACTTATAATGCATATTCCCATTAGTATGCTATACAATATAATTACTATTTATTATTGAATGTGTTGATGCATGGTAACATGTACAGGACAGGTAGTGGGTTAATGCACTGCGTCCCATTGGGGGGGGGGGGGGTGGAGCGGCTACATTGGCTTATCTGATCGGGGGTTCTCAACAAACCTTTGTTCACATTGAACTTTATGAAATGAGTTTATTTAAGAGAACTGGATCTTCAAGTTTCTCTATTTTTTAGATTGTGTAAAAGTAAATACATTGATACATGTACTGCCTCCTCCCTCCCTCCCTCAGCCAGACTAGCATTTTAGATCTATGAGACTATGTGTATTTTTCTGTTTTCCGAGGTTTAATGCATCGCAAATAATCTCTTGTTGCTAAATAGCGTGATAATTACAGTTTTTCAGAAGCCAAAATGTTTCTATAAATAGTTTTTTGATTATATATATTCTTTTATTATTATATCATTTTATATTCATTAATGATATCTACTATACACTTGATGTTCTCATTTTCCTTTGCAGAATATAGTGTTTTGTGAAAAGAATGCTTAACTTTCAAGTCTATGGATATTCGTTATTATCATAACATGAATTTAACTGTTTTACCCGTAACATCATAATAATTTAAAAGGTATATAATTTTTCCTCAAAAGATCGTCAAATTTTATTCACTTGTTTCTGCATTATGATTAAAAGATATAGAAATGAAATCAAATTTGCATATAATGTAAATGCAAATGATATTGTTTTAAATTATATTCTTCATTAAAATTTGTTTTGTAGAGATTTCACTGCCAGACATTGCTAATAGCGTGTTTGTACTAGTCACAATATGACTTCATGCATCAAGGCAGTACATGGTCACAAAGTGATACAATATAACATAATTAATGCATCAATGTATTTCATTTCAATCTAAGTCGTAATTTCAATTTTATGCCAATATATACACAAACTGTCTGAATTTATTTTAAAGGGGCATGGTCATGATTTTGGTAAAAAATTATTTTTTCGATTTAAATGTTTTCAATGCTTCAGTAAGGCATTTTTAACAGGCAACAAAAATTCGAGTGTCAATTGTTGAGTTATAAGTGAGTTGCAGAGCTTGAAATTCTTCGCTATGTAAACAAAGCGTTTGTTTACATTTTGAATGTTGAAGTGAAAATTCCAGTTTTAGACTTCAAATGCCTGCATTATTTGTTAGGAACTGTTTATTTATGCTTAAAATGAATAATAAGATAGACAAATCAGCTCGAAAAAGATTTTTACAGTTATATTGAACCTATGTAAACAAAAACAGGGCACGAACCTTGTTTACATGACGAAGAATTGTAGGCCCCCTATCTTGCTTAAAACTCATTTATAGGCACCAACATTTCATTTGATCATTAAAAATACATTGCTAAAGCATTGTAAATAATATAAACAGAAAAATAAAATTTGACAAAAATCGTGACCATGTCCCTTTAACATGTACAAGTTGTCAAGTTACCCTCTTTAAATGAAATTAAGTTGAATGTAACTGTCAACTTCCAACATCCTTCTGTCACCTGATTACTATTGATTGCTAACTGCTAGCTATTTACTGCCAGATATTTACTAAGTACTGCTAGTAACAGTGTTATTATGTGAAAAATGTTATTATAAAAGCTTAGTGGCATTGACGTTAGGCTGATGTACAACATCAAATGCTTGCTCTAACCTATCTCTTGTTCTTTTTTGGCAGAATGATCTTAAACTTTTGTAGATAATTAAGGAAATTAAAAAAGAACAAAAAGTAGTTAACTCCTTTTGGAAAAATAATTTCAGTAAGACACTTTTATTTCCTAAACTGACAATTTTTTTCATATCATAAACTGTACTGGTGCTGTACCAGTACATGTAATCGGCTAAGACCAGTTATCGGCTAAACTGAGAGTTCGGGTTTATAGCACGCGACTATCCGATATTTTTAATTCAGTCGTTTGTTTCGAATAAAGAAAAGTAAGTTTGCTTGAAAACTTTCTTGAATATGATTTAATCATCAGCTTGAACGATCATTGTTTACCGCTGATTTGCATCTTTGCACTTTCAGCAGTGGGGAAAGTGACGTAATAAGTTAAAACTAGAATATGACATTTTTGTGGTATGTTATTATATACCTTCTTTGATTTGACATAATATCAATTCATAACACACGTAGAAACGAAAGGAATTCATTAAACTCTGAGACATTCAGTTGAACGTCTGATTGCACAATATTGTGTACAGAAAACGATTTTGTGTAATAATCGTATGATAACAAACGAATTTTTTTATGAGTTTGTTTATGTATCATAACCCCTACTACCATTAGTCTGACCCAAAAAGGGGCATGATTCAAATTACATTATGCAAAGTATGAAATCAACATGTTCAGGGAATTTACTATGGTTATATTGCAAAGCCGATAACTGGTACAGTAAATCGTAAAACATTGCAAATTCGGGGCGTGCTAAAAAGCACAGAAACAAGATATTTGAGTTATTAATAATAATATAATATAACAGATAGATAAACAAGGAAATCATTTAAAGTATGTCAAGATCTATCCATAAATATCAAGAAATAAGGAAATACGAAAAAACCCGTTAAATTTTAGCCAATAACTGGCACAGTGCCAGTAAGCATTGGTTAATACAATTTGAAAAAAAAACCTTTTTAAAATACTTTTGGAATTAAAAAAATCCAATAATGGGATTGAAGGGTGCTCAAAATGATGGGTTTAGGTATCTTCTTCAAATCAAACTATCATAGTTCAGCGGAATTTTATAGTAAAAAGAATAATAAATTCCTGAACACTTTCTCTTTATTGAGAAATTACAAAAAGTATAATATTTAAACTTTTGCAATTTGGAAAAGGTCATCAAAAGAATCCTTCAAATGGAATTTGTAACTTGTTTTACATGTAGAAAGGAATTACATTTATGGCATATAATGTTTATATTGGCATTTTATATAAAATATCAGACTCACAATATAACCCTGTTAGGATCAGTCCCCAAATCAGAACTGATAGAGAATCACTTTTAAAAGATTTGTCTAGGAAAAGGTTTTTATATATTTTTTGACTTTTTGCTGACTGGACACGGAGAGTTTTTTATCGGTTTAATGAATGTATTGTTTATTTGCCATTTAATTTTTGGAATTTTAAACGCATTTGTTAATATGTGAATAATATTTATGATATCTTAAAGCCCTTTTCTCTCTTAATAGCATCTATTGATACTTAATTAATATTTCTATAATAGCAATCAAAGTACTGCGAGTACTGATAGGCGGAAGCATGATTGTTATTAAAATTACCAAGCAAAATTAAGGTGCTATGGGACACCTGTAGATATTGATGTGAATAAAATTCATTATAACTAAAATACTCTTACCGGTTCAGTAATTTAAAATTTCACAAAATACTTGTCCTAAGAATATATTTAAAATATTTTTGAAAAATTAAAAGTTATAAAGGCCCCAGCGGGATTCGAACTCACGACTTCGAGATTCGTAAGTAACGCTCTGACCCAGTGCTCTATACTGTGAGATAAGAATTTCGGGAAAGAAAACACATTTGATCGGAGGAACGTCAAACATTAAAGCGCTACATATCACCTTAATTGCATGATAAAAAAGCACTATTCTTTCCGTAAAGTAAGTTGTTTTTAACCTTATAAGATTCAAACGTAAAAGTCGTTCTTAGTAAATGATTGCTCGTTTACGAGATTAGTTAAATGTGATAAGTGGACTTTGTGTTCAAAACGTAGCGAAGGATATTAATTTACATAGGCGATAAAATAAAACCTTCGTTTTCTCCAAATACAATCGGATAACTTTACTCGTACCTTAAGATTTATTGAAATCATTATGACTTTAAAAAAAACTTCAGTTACGTGTAAAGTATAAATCCAATAATTAAATTAAGTTTTATGACTTTCAAGCAAAATGATCAAAACGATTTGTTGTTTTTGAGAGACACTTTGATATATTTACATCCACCAAGTATGATTCCCTATATTTCTTATGGAAATTGATTGCAATTCATAGCTTTGTATAACATGACATAGATGAAATACACACGCCCGTTCATCGATTGGTCGAAATCTTTATCAACCTAAGAAAAACCACGGACTGCACAAAATAATCATGATACTACATGTATTAGACTCAAGCTGCAATAGAAGACGATATGGCTGTTTCTTTTATCTAACGAACGAATGAATAAAACAATAGTTTAAAAATTTTTACTTACACTTCTTACTTTTAACGATCAAATCATTATCTTAATAAAAGAGAGATGATAAACAGTAACATGCTTTCTTTGATGATTCATGCATGTTATAAAGGTAACGATCAATGCAAATAAAACCCAAACAAAAACAAACAAAAAAAAAAAAAAAACTACATAACTCGCTATATAACACGGGTTAGTATGTATTTTTTTTCGGCAATGAATCATCAAAGATTATATATAAATAAACCCCAGGGTTGCAATTAAACAATACTGGCAAAAATACCATTACTTGACATGACAACATTGTAAATAGCATATTATGCATTATTGTCACGGCCCGTAGTCTGCATAGCCTTCTCCAGATGGGTAGAAGATCGTACATATTTGCCGTAGTTAGCCAAAATTGGTATGCATTAAATACAATTACACTTTTATAAAAAAAAAACACAGTTCCTCAAAAGTAACACACCTCAACTTTTAGCAAAAATCGAGTCCGGTCTGTCGCATTGTCATTTTGGTACGTTGCTTTATTTTACTCGTGCACTCTCTCCTCCCAGGGGTTAGAATGATGGGTACCTGGCAAATATAACCTGGGTACTGGTTATGTGGCTTGCATGCTCACATACTTGAGGATGATATTGATTGTACAAGAAGCAAATTCTCTGTCTTCATGTTTCATTTTCATTTATATACGTACTACAATGCATAATTACACCTACTTTTTAAATATGAAATACAGCAAAACTCGTTTATAACGAATTTCAAGGGACCATAGAAAAACCTTCGTTATAGCCGTAATTCGCTATATGTTTATAACGAATTCGTAAAAAATATTATAGCGAATTCGTTATAAAAAAAATTAAGGGTTTTTCCGGCTAACAGTTTTCTTAAATATCGTAAGTTATAAAATTAGTATTACCGTCATTTACAAAAAATGTCAATATAACCATTTAATTTCAATTATTAAAAAAATTTCGTATACTATTTGAATTTGAGTACATGTATTTTATATATGCATCTTAAAATTGCATGTTTCTTCAATGAAATTTGAAATGGAAAAGATTCGTTATAAAAATGATAAAATACGTTAAAATTTTGCCAGCGGGGGTCTTAAAATTACTTCGTTATAGCCGTAAATTCGTTATAGCCGTGTTCGTTATATACATCAATTTTCTATAGGTTTATATAAGAAATTTGCCGGGACATGAATAATAATTCGTTATAGCCGTAAATTCGCTATATCCGTGTTCGTTATATTCGAGTTTTGCTAGATGAACATACCTGCATACATGTTCATTAATTTTTTTTAAATTTTTTACTATAATTGTTTGATATATATGCTTTTTTTTTTAGGAATTTGATAACGTTAATATATAAAATGTTTGTCAATCTTAAAACATTTTGAAACCATAGTTCATGCATGCATACACACAAAAGAATAATAATACACACAGTAGAGACTTTTTATACACAACAGCTCCGCTACTGGTTTAACGGGTTGCTTTCTTTTTCCGTCATTTAAAATGGCTCGCTGGTTTACTGCTTGTGAGAAAACCTACCCTGAAATTTTGTCCGCGTTATTAATATGTTTCAGAGTTTTATTTCTAAAATTTATTTGAGATTCCTCCTCGGATAGGTAATAATGTTATCGTGATTCAAACACAGTGTCGCTGATCAAGTCATGCAACGCCATTTTCTTAGGTTGCTGTAGATTTCGACCAGTCGATAAACGGGCCGTATACATTTAAGTCTGGCTGGTTATATAAAGTTATGAAAAGACTACAAGTTTCCGCAAGAAGTAGAGGGAATCATACTCGGTAGATGTAAATATATTTATATGTTTATATACTTCATCGTATTGTTAAGGATATATTAACAACAGATACGTACCTAAATCTTTAATTAACGTCCTGTAAATATATTCTAAAATTTGTGGTGTTAATTTAATGTCTTAGGAGTGGCATAATTGAACAGCATACAAAATATACAAGTCATACAAAAAGGAAGCACGGGAACTAAAGTTTCTTTACTGCTTTGGACCCCTTCTATATAAAGCTTTCAATCATCCTTGGGCCTAATATGGCTAATGAAAAAAGAATAATATCACTTGATTGAAATTGGTCCTATGGTTTTGGGAAAGAAGTCCATTATGTTTAATTGTAAACATAAAGCTGACATTAATGGAGAAAGACCATATTTTGTTCAAGTACAATGTATTGTACAGGGTACAGTGCATTCCCTTTTAGAACTAACCTAGACCCAACAACAGCGTGATGATTGATATAAATAACTTCTATATTTATAGGTACTCTGATCTCTGCGATATCTCTTTTTTCATTTTGAGAGAAGACAAGGAAATACATGTTGGCTTAACAAAGCCAGAATAAATCAAAAATATAACAAATGGTTATTTTATCAATAAATAAGATAAATTTTCTTTACTATTGGGATTTTTTTTCTGTGGGGATTTTGTACCAGGATTATAATGAGGAAATAAGGATGGGGAAATCATAAAAACCTTAGATAGCAGATCAAACAGACACCCCCCCCCCCCATATATCAATATCAATATTATACAGACCAAGAGTAGTAATGTTTCAATCATCTTTGACCTTTAAATTTTCATGATTTTCACGTTTCAGTAACTTTTGCATCTTTCTACACAAGATTTTTTTTTACATGTTTTAGAGACTTTAGGGTATCTTCTGGAATTCAATCAATGTATTCAATAAAGAAATCAAATAAGTATTTCTTACTGTGTTTGTAGTTGTCAATTACAATTTGATAGCGGGTAGATAGGTCTTTTTTTTTTAATTTAATTTTAGTTTTTATGTTTTCAATTTCATAGAATATTTCCCTTATTTTTCCCATTGGGCCACTACACTTGATTTACATACACATTAAAGAAACACAAAACAATTTTTATATCTGGAAAAATGTAAAATAAATAATGAAAAGACATTGAAGTCTCTTGCATTTTTATTGAGACGGTAGGCAACTGCAAGCAATTTTTATTTTAGACCTAAACCTGATTAAATATTAATCTGTCAACTTGCAATATGCTAACATGCTAAAGTATAACAAACCAATTATATACTGACTCTTCTGTCTAGGCAACATAAGTAGTAATCTCAATTACAAATTAAACTCCCAATTATTTCCTCCGTATGAATGGTAAAGCAAATAAAATAAACATTTTTTATTTGTTTAATATTTATTCAGATAAAATGGTTGTGATCATCATCGATAGCTG
Organism: Magallana gigas; assembly: GCF_963853765.1. Lineage (NCBI taxonomy): Eukaryota > Metazoa > Mollusca > Bivalvia > Ostreida > Ostreidae > Magallana > Magallana gigas. The sequence continues at coordinate 4,730,902 of NC_088859.1, forward strand.
CAACAATTTTCTTATAAGATCTTTCATGAAATATTTCATTACTTAATTTTGTTTTTAAAGAAAGAATACTTATTGCATTTCTTACTTAAATTCAAAAATGGACATCATAAATATTGTACAATGCTCATGTATGGATACATAAAAACATATGTAAATATGGTTTAAGCATAAATCTATTTAAATATAAAACTTTGTAACCGGTACAATCCAGACAGACACTTGTTTAAAAATACAAGGAAAAAACTACACTGAACAAAAATATCGTTATAAACGTATCACAAATTGGTTAACTGAAGACGAGCATGGCTTTTTTCTCTATAGCAGTGTAAGTACACTATCTAAGTTTGAAAATTTATTTAGAGTACAATTGCTTTACTAAATTTAATTTATATCTATCTTGCCATATTTGATATACAGTTACTTACCCCATGTCCAATTAGCATTTGCTAAGTTATTATAAATTGTTCTTTCCTTTTGATAGGTTGGAGGGAATGGAACACTTGTCAGAGATATAATGATGTGTAACATAGTAGGGACCTCAAAAGAGGTGGCTCTCAGAAGAGAGTTACAAGACATCAAGGAGATGTTCGAGAGACGAATCAAATCTAATAATGTTAGCACTGAGATGTTGAGTGGAAGTAGGAGAGAAGGATTCAGACTGAAGGGATCAGATTTTGACATTATGTTCTGGCCAAACAACCACCGAGTGATCATGGATAGGTCTCAATCAGAGAATTACAATACAGCCAAAATAATATTGATTCTCTCTCACATTTCTGAGAGTCCACCAGGATACACTTTACTTGAGCTACTGACACCAGAACAGTTAATTGGCTTACCCCTAACACGGAATCAAGTTTTTAGTTTAATGATTCTTACAACCTCCATCCTGAAAGAAACTCCTTTTTTATTACACGATATTTATAGTAACATTGGAGTCAACAAACAGATTTATATTATAGACAAAATGTCCTGTCAGATGTTGAAATTAGCAGCCAAGTTTGGACGTGTTTCTAATATGTTGTATATTGCCATGTATTATTACAAGACACTCAGATTCAGGGAAGCTTTATCTGTTATAGAGATGACAAAGGTCAAATTAGCACAGCCATGTCTGTTGTATATGAATCGTGTAGACAGAGAGAGATATACTGAGGCTGTAGGGGGACAGTCTTGGTCTACAAAGATGAGACGGGCTATTGCATATGACATTAATCTTCACTATAAAATTTGTTATATCAATGAACTAATACCAGAACAACAGTCTGCTCTACAGAACAATTGGCCTGTATCAAATTTAATTATCCCATTGTTTGTAACGTTACATTTTCTAGAGTTCCTGTGTTACAGACACATTGATGCAACATTATCACAAGCAGCTCTACAGGCTGATCTACAGGTCCTAGTCCACCATGATCAGGGGCTGTATATACATGATGTATGCAGAGACATCTCCTGGGAGATCCTGGGGATCTGTCAACAGATGACAGGGAACCTCCAGGCTGCTCTTTACTCATACCAACAGTCACTGATCACACAGTATCCATACAACAACATACAAACTGCTACACAGAGGAGAATTCGGGATTTATAACTGCACACTATTCTGAGGTGAATTTATAATGGGGAAACGACTGAATTTAGAATCTGATGACAGGGAACCTCCAGGCTGCTCTTTACTCATAGCAACAGTCACTGATCAAATCATGCTTCGACAAAGTAAACACTGCCACACAATGGAAAATGCATGATATAGAAGGGGCAATAACAGATCAGTATGATTAAATAAATTATGAAATGATTGTATATATACAGTGACCCATTTACAGTGGTATTCTGAAATATGTTTAGATGTAGAATTGGTTCATGTTTATTCTTTTTTCTAATAAAATATGAATTAAACTAAAAAGGTTTATACTTTTATTGTTTACCTACATTCATCGTATGTATCAACTCATTCTGTGTACTTTTATCATCTCAATTAAATCGATTAAAAAAGATAAAGTCAGTCAAGGTCCATCGAGATTAGAGACTATATGCTCCTGTCCGTGCTATTTTCAGAACCAATACCAGAACAAATGTCTGCTCTACAGAATAGGTGCCCTTTTCAACATTATCATAAGCCGCTCTAGATGAGCTACAGGTGCCTGTTCACCATTATCTGGGACGCTATGTTTATATATGATATAAATGGTGCCTGTTTGCGGAGACTAACAGTTGAAATTGACACTCTGAAAAGAAGCGGAAATTAATTTCAACTGTTTACCTCCCAAACAGGCAATATATATATATATATATATATATATATATATATATATATATATATATATATATATATATATATATATATATATAAAGCACTGAATAAAGTCAACAACACTAGGCATCTTTAAAGTGTCGGATCTAATTTATAGATACTAAGCCAGTAAACTGAATATTCAAAGCACTAAAAATGGCTAAAGACACGAACAATTGAATTGTCTAATTTTTGGGACAACCAGTGAATAAAAAAAAAATTACATGAGTAAAAAAACAAAGAAAACAAAATCTTAAGCTAGTACTAAACTACTTAAGAAACTATATAAAAAGAACAGCTACATTATAAACATCTTTCGTTCACATTCTCAAAGAAGGTGTTGATACTGCCGCCGATCGCTCTAAAGTAGTTTCCAGCTTGTAAATAATACCGCTAAAATAACATTCAATGTAGAATAGGAAAAGGAATAAAACCCTCAAATATGGAAAATTAGGCGAATCATCGCCTACTACCATTTTTCGTCAGTACAGTGTGACGTCATTTTATCAACATAAAATTATGTACAAAAAATGACGTCACAATATACTGGCGAGAATTGGTACTCGGCGAAAACTGGTCGCACGCCAGTAATGTAACAATCATGGCCCCTTAAAGAGAAAAGCAGCTGAGAGAAAAAAATATCTTGTATTGTTTGATAACCCTTTAAAAAATTTAATGGACAATTGATTGAAATACACACGATTATCCGATTACTATCCACCGATGATTAATCGAGCGATTAAGTTAGACGTGATGAACAATTTTTTTCCAGGTTGAAGCTGAGAGAGGGCAATATACGACTGCGCATGCATAATATAAGGACCCCAAAAGGGGCCGTTCGAAAAGTTACAAGAACTTCATATTTAGGAGTTATCTTTCTGTTGATGTATATATTAGTGAAATTGTTAATCTATTCATTTCCATAACATGACTAACTCACATCGAGTTATGCCGATTTATCTCCGAATAAATGTCAAAGATAGCCAAACAAACTTTATAATATTTTTGAAAAGAAATTGAAATGAAAACCAAGAATTTGCAATATTTTTTAAACCTATTGATAAAGACCACAAATCAACTGTCGCCCGGATTTAACAATTGCTACACAATTATATTTCAACAAGAAATTGAAACGAAATAGTAAATTTCAAGAAAAAGTGGAAAATGTTAAATTTGAGCTGATCCCGAACAACATCATCTAAAATAAGAATATTTATCACAATTTTGCAAAACTTTTACTTATTTATTTATTTTTTTGCTGTAAAATAGTGTAGGCATTAAATGATTTTATAATGCATCTCAATTACTCAGAATAAACTTCATTTTTTTCTTTTAAATTCCAATTTTAAAACAATTCTGATTCAAATCAGGGGTTTTTTCGAGATCGGTAAAATATGATAATTTGCATTTTTGGATTCTTGTTTCAATTTTTGTTTAAAATGTCATTGTTCGATATGTGCTTTATGTGACAATATGTCATTTTATAGATTTTATCCATAGATTTAAAAGATGAAAACGAATCATAATTTTAATTTTCATAATTCTTTTTTAGTTAAAAATAAAAATAAAACTTGATCAGACCATCTTTTGGATAAAACCTTAAATATGTTTCTTATGTGACTCTTGACAGATGCAATCGGTTTCCCTCACTTTCTCTAATGATACAATGTTACTCCATATCTCAGAAAATTGATCCAACAGGACAATGATTTTCTTTAATGAGATTGCATTTTGTTACTTTAAATAAACTTCGCAAAACATTTATCATAATTTACAAACTTCCATTATTTAAATGTAAAAAGGAGAATTTAATATTTCAAAATTTCCAAAACTCTACGTCTACAATCATGACAATGATTTTGAATTTTATTTGTAATACATGCCCTGTAGTGGCACTTTATCAATTGATTTCACTACTTAATTTAAACAGCTTCTAAGTATTACTATGGAAAATAATTCATTTCTTTACTAATAATGATATAATTTAATTCCTTATAATGATCATGATGATTGAAACTTTTCGTTTAGATAAAAGAGTATTAAAACAACCCACAAACATTACCCAATTTACAGATTATGAGTTTTCCCTACTGAATACTTTTAAAACATATATTTAGTTATAAAAAAGGAACCAAAAACATCCATCTGGATGTATTGATATGTATACTTTTTTGCTTTAGAAAGTTTACTATTAATTAATTAAATTTGTAAGGATTACTCCCTTAGTTTTCAAGATCAGTATACAATATATAGGATAAGGAAAATAAAAACTGTCATAATATCATTAAATCTGGTTGATCTAAATCCAGATGCACATTTTCAGATGGTTTTTAACATACATGCAAATTTTCAGACTATTCTATGCAAAAGTAAAAAATTCTTTAGGGGGACAAAATTGCGTCTACACACAGGATGAATGACCATCTTTAAGTTCTCCTTAAAGATAGCTTAAAGATGCTTAAAGGTAGCTTAAAGACGATCTTTAAGCCACCTTTAAGCTACCTTTAAGCTATATGTGTTGCTTAAAGATGGCTTAAAGAAAGCGTAAAGATGGCTTAAAGGCAGCTTAAAGACTATCTTTAAGCCACCTTTAAGCCACCTTTAAGGACAACTTATAGGTCCTTAATGTCCAAACTTCTTTAAGCCACCTTTACGCCACCTTTAAGCTACCTTTAAGCCACCTTTAAGCCATTAAAAAAATTTTATTTCAATATTGTGCTTAATTTCCAACAAAATGTATTAACTTTATGAAAGAAAAGGTATTAAAACGGTTTTTGTTCTAGAAAGAATAATGAAAAAAAAAACACAAAAAAAAACCGGTCACGGCGAGAATTGAACCCGGGACCCTTAGTATACTAGCATCACCACACTTCCTCTGCGCCACGGCAACTTATTTATATATGAGCGTTTTTATATCCTATATATCAGTGGATATTGAATCACTGTATTGAATGTGTTTACTTGAAAAGATTTTGACAAACCATTCAGTTTGTAACAATCAATTATATCTAATTTATAATGAAATACGGAACTTGGTCTTCAGTGAACAGAAATATATTATACCTAAATGGAAACCGTTAGGTTCACTATAGAAGGCTTTCTTAGTTAATAAATTTAAACCGAGTAGATATACGTCCATCTAATTTATAGCTATAAAAATGTAAGAAAGAAAATGAAATCATTTCTTTTATGAAATGCATTGATACTATTAGGGTATTTGTTCAATTTCCCGCAATTTCCCGGTTTTCATGATCGCGGCGCCGTTCCAATATGTTAAAATATTTACATGTAATTGTATGTACATGATTTTTAAACTATCAATTCTATAACAAACAAAATTACCAATTACCGGTGACGTATTTACTGCATGTGGCAATTGCAAATGACTTGTATATACAATTGTATGATGTGCCAGGCCGGGTATATTTGACATATTTACCCTTATACATATATTTAAATAATCAACCCCTATTTATGACCACCGGTACATTAATTAATTAGCCTCAAGATTTTACTCTTACATACATGTATCGTTAATTTGTAGACGTAACTTCTTTGAAACCCAGAGCTAGGAAATAATACTTTGAAAATGAATTACAAATGTAAATTAACTTTTATTCACTTGACTTATCGTATACTCGTACATACTAAGATTCAACGCCTTTAGAAACCCTGACGTGCACCTGGGCACACGACACACCTGTTGTGTATATCTTGTATATTCTGTGTTAGTTCCAGGGGTTTTCTTAAGTTGGACAAACAATAGACTTTAATTAGATATACACAAACATGCACCTGGGCACGCGACACAACTGTTGTGTATATATTGTATATTCTGTGTTAGTTCCAGGGGTTTTCTTAAGTTGGACAAACAATAGACTCTAATTAGATATACACAAACGAACAAAACTATGTCTAGACAAACAAAGCAGTAATATCCTGCCCGATATAACAAAGGCAGTTGAGAGTCTTTTCATCTTTTAACATGTATCTAGCAGATCTAGAATTAGAAATAATGAAAATTGAAAACAAAAATACAAACCTTAAACCGATTATCAAATTAAATCATGCATTTTTGGTTCATTATCTTTATTTTGTTTAATAACCGGAGGAACAGAGAGAGAGAGAGAGAGAGAGAGAGAGAGAGAGAGAGAGAGAGAGAGAGAGAGAGATTTTTTTCACCGATTAATTTATAATAGGAAACAAACATACTTTAATTAGTTTTTTGCACATATTAAGATACAGAGACGGCGCTCATCCCTACAATAATTTTGAAACCCCCCCAAAATTATAAAGAATTTTATAACGGCAATCTGTGTCCAGCGGAGCGGTGCTGATGATAGCGATCTGTGTTTAATGGAGCGACGATTAAAACCGCCTGGAACACCCCCCCCCCCCCTTCCTTGGAAATTATATTATCACTCGGATGACCCCCTCCCATCTCTATAAAAGAGCTTTTGCATTTAATATATGTTTTTATTGTTCAGCTTGATCAATATTGACTTAAAGGCCACTTAAAGACAGTGTAAAGGCAGTGTAAAGAGAGCGTAAATGCCACTTAAAGATGCTTAAAGATGGCTTAAAGGTGGCTTAAAGAAGTTTGGACATTAAGGACCTATAAGCACTTGCTTAAAGGTGACTTAAAGGCGGCTTAAAGGTTGTATAGCCTTTAAGCTCCTTTAAGTCACCTTTAAGCCACCTTTAAGGACTTGCTTAAAGATGGTTTTTCGCCCTGTGACAGATGGACAGACCAATATTCCCCCATTTGCGGGGGTATAATAATGCTGCTGCTTTCCTAATTTCTCTGATGTAGGGCATTTGTAGATGTTGTTAAGGGGAACTAAAAAAGGGTGATTTAATCATAAATTGATTTTTAAGATAATCAAGAAATTAATTAAAATTTAAAATAATGAATTAAATTAGATATTTTATTTGCTGCTTTTATCTTGAATCACTGAAGATAATCCAGTGTAAGCTATATGACATTTTTTTTTTACATATTTTTTGTAAAAACATCATTGTCTTTAGTAAGAGATACCAATAAAACAAAGTCTCTCTGTGTTTGTTTAATCAAGTATTCAGCAGAATAAAATGATATGATTTTGAAAAATCATAAAATGACACTCTATCTACTCTCGTACTTCAATAGCAACAGAGGTTTTAGCACATTCTTTTTCCTTCGTGTTTATAAATATGTTCCTGCAAATAGATGTCTTTATCAAGCTTTCTCCTCAGTACAGAAGATTATCAGGAGTCAAAATTCTGGTAGTCCTTGAACATTAAGCATTCGGGTTAAGTCCCTTACTGATGAGGAAAGCTTCTGGGGTTGGGTCACGGCCCAGGAAGTTACGTAACATATCCGCAGCATCATAAAAGAAAATTACGATAAAAAAATAAATTATTTTTAATGTGTCTTTATCTAACAAGATCTTACGTTGATATCTTGCAAAGAATAAGAACATTACTTTTATTGGTTTATCATATTTTTTTCAGAGAAAAAACACACAGAGAATATTATAATTTACTAATGACATGAACACAAACAAACAATGTCATATCCTACTATTGACATACACAGACAGACAATGTGATATCTTACTATTGATCCCCCGGGCTGCAATATACATCCCCTGTAGTCCCCACCAACCTTTGGACTCATGATGCCCTCCTTCGTAAAGCGAGTGTAAAACATGTCCATACAGAAAACTTCACTCAACTGAAAGACAGTCAGAAAACAAACTTCACAACACACCAAAATCAGACTCATAACCAGAAAGTTTCTCTTCCAAACACAATGTTAAAAGTAACTTATTACCCTTTGTTTACTTTATGTTTGACATGCATGAAAAAGTTTGCTAAACAAAATTTAAAAAAATTCTTTAAACTATATTGATGTCTTCTCTCTCTGGTATTTGTTACCTACCAATTCTTTATCGTGATCAATCTGTAATTATTCTACATACACATAACATACACACACATACCCACATTACTACCTACATACACGTACATACACACATCACTACATACATACTCTTTGTATACATACATCACTTCCTACCATGTACCCATAGTACTGGGCGTCGTACCCTCCCGCCAGGTGGACGAATGAGGCGGACATGTTGGTGCCCTATATGGACGGGAATCCCAGGTACTCCTGTGAGATCTCCGAGAACAGTTTGGCTATGTCTACCTGAAACACAAAAACAGCAAAAACTCTACTATTCCACTCAACAGCAATAGAACAGAAACTCAAAATATTATAATTCATCAAACATTAATAAAAACATCTTCTTTGGGAGAAATTTTTAATTGTAAAGCTCATGGGCCTGAAACATGCTAATAACAAAGCAATGTAAGTACACAAGAATGGAACTGACATATTCAGATGGTTAACATGTCCCAATTATTGCACAGCATTCAATGACAAATACATAAACAGTGACAACTTTGAAGTGTTGGCCCGAAACAGTAAGGAGTTTAATAAGATTAATCATTTCAATTAACCAAATCTGTAAACTTCTTTTAAATGTTTCTTGTTTAAATTTTATTCTCAAAATGTTCAAGTACTGTACTTTTATCAATATTCATGGACATCAATTTTTGTAAATTAAAAGCAAATCACACTTTCAAGGTAATTGTGCTCATGTAAAATGATCCTATCAATGCAATGTATCATCAGAAAATGCACTTTGATATATATTTAAGTTCCTGGTTCATCTAAAAAAAGAAGCCAAACGTCTGTCTTCAACAAATATTGATGAACCTCCAGTGGATGGTTAAAAAGGAAAACATCTACAGGAGCAGTATCTAACCTTTTTCTGTGTGTGGATGGTCTGGTCAAACATTCCCAGCAGGATCTGACGCAGGTTAAACATGCCAGCATTAGCGATCCAGCTTTTGATTAGTTTGTCCAGCAGGTGGTCGGGAATTGCCTCCCCTGTTTTGTAGTGTTTCGACATTCTCTGTAAAGGTTCCTTCTCCCAGCACCAGTTCTCCAACATCTGGGACGGAGCCTCCACAAAATCTCTCTCCACACTGGTTCCACTGCAACAAAGAATTCATTTTATGTGACATGATTCAAATGGTCAAGATAGCAGCACCCAAAAACAAAACATTATGTACTTTGCCATATTCACTCGTCAAAAAAAAGGACTTCTTAAAATATATATTGCTTGAAGCTTAATGCTATACTTCCATTTAGATATTTTATAAACATAATAAAAGGAGAAGAACTCGTAAGTTGTAAAAACTTTTTTCTTAAAATATTTTTGTATTTACCCTCTATAAAAGGAAAGCTTTTTAAAATATCTACATGTATCTTGCTCAAAATAGTATCCTAAACATTATATTTTATATCTTATAAATTAAAGAAAATTTGGTTTTAAATATTTTACGACTGGTTTTAAGGTAAAAAGTGTATCAAAAAGAATCTATGAGAAATTTTATAACAATTTCAATATACCTGAACAGAGCAAATTCGGATTGAGCACAGATCTGATGCATCACAGGACCAAACTCATGGAAGTAGGTCTCCACCTGTAAACAAACATGTCTGATACAAAAACCAATATCCGTGAAAACCAGGAATTTTATAGGAGGAGTTTTCTATTTTACATTTTGACTTTTTCTTGCTAAATTTATGTGTTTAATTATAAACTGCGCTATCTCTGGTATACCTATTCATTGATATAGTGAGTTAATTTCCAGCTATGTGGATGAAACAACTATGATGATAAAATGCATGGACATAATTAATTGTTTATATAGCCATTTGTAGAATTTTAATGTGTTCATTTTGCTAAAAAATGTTAACGATATGAATATATAGTATTAATGATCTACTTCATCGTGTGTTAGCAGGACTGGTTTAACCTCTGTCGGTTTGGTGAAGTTGGCGACCATGGCAGCCACAGATATCTGTCTCTTCCCATCTGGCTGTATACACCCCGGCTGTAAATTAAAGGAAGATATTCATATATCTGCTTCAGTCCACTGTCTTTGCTATATCATACAATTGTTGATTTTGTAAAGGAACCTTAGAATTATCAATGTTGCTTATACAGCAAATTTGGTTTAACTTCAAACTTTGATTAATTTACGTGAGTTAAAAATGTTCAAATTAATTTTATGAATAAATGTTGATGAAATAAGTGTATTCTTGAACTGACTGAGTTATGATTTATTTATGTACCTGCAGTCCAAAGCAAGCAGCATGTCAATATTTTCCTTATCGGGGATATAGGTCCAGATAAAAATAGCCCAGGAGATTGGATGATTCCCTGTCCACTACACTGTACTACAACAGAGGACAATTAGTCAACACCATTATCAGTATCACTCTATTCTTATAAATGTCTAAAATGTCTACAAACTCCAAATTCAAATAATAAAACGGGTCAAAAATTAGCTGTTCTCTAGAGACTTTATACAAATTTCAAAGATGTCCTCTCTCCAGTGACTGGAGCAGAGAAACTTACCAACGTGACCTCAGGATGCCAAACTTCCACAACTTAGATTTGTGTAAACTTGAGATTTAGCAACTCCTAAAATTCAAAGCATAGATGTTTAAATTTCTCATCAGTTATTGACATAATAGCAATTTTGACGCTGTTTCTCCAGGTACATATAACGCCTGATTTTTTACCCTGACTTTGACCTGGTTTTACCTGGTAAATGTAACACTTGACTTTGACGTTGTTTTACCTGGCAGATGTAACACCTGATTTTGACCTGGTTTTACCTGCTAGATGTAACACCTGACATTGGGCTTTTTTTACTTGGTAGATGTAACATCTGACTTTGAGCTTGTTTTACCTGGTAGTTGTAACATCTGACTTTGAGCTTGTTTTACCTGGTAGTTGTAACATCTGACTTTGAGCTTGTTTTACCTGGTAGATGTAACACTTGACTTTGAGCTTGCTTTACCAGGTAGATGTTACACCTGACTTTGAGCTGGTTTACCTGGCAGATGTAACATCTGACTTTGACCTTGATTTACCTGGTAGATGTAACATCTGACTTGAAGCTTGTTATACCTGGTAGATGTAACACCTGACTTTGAGCTTGTTTAACCTGAAAGTTGTATCAACTGACTTTGAGCTTGTTTTACCTGGTAGATGTTACACCTGACTTAGAGCTGATTTACCATGTAGATGTAACACCTGACTTTGAGCTTGTTTAACCTGGTAGATGTTACACCTGACTTTGAGCTTGTTTTACCTGGTAGATGTTACACCTGACTTTGAGCTTGTTTTACCTGGTAGATGTTACACCTGACTTTGAGCTGGTTTACCTGGTAGATGCAACATCTGACTTTGACCTGGTTTTACCTGGTAGATGCAACACCTGACTTTGACCTTGTTTTACCTGGTAGATGACTTTGAGCTGGTTTACCTGGTAGATGTAACACCTGACTTTGACCTGCTTATACCTGGTAGATGTAACACCTGAGTTGGACCTGGTTTTACCTGGTAGATGTTGCACCTGACTTTGACCTGATTTTACCTGGTAGATATGGCCCTGTGGTCACCACTTCCATGGGGAAATACTCCTTCAGAAGTTAGAATCCACGGCGTACTGTCGTTCCTCTGTCATAGTCATATAATAACGCAGGTCCCAGTAGTGGATCTTTCCGTCATACTCGTATCCATATTTATCACACTAAACAACAAATTTAAGACAAGATTAACGATTCTAAGAAATTTGAATGACCAGCCAGTTTTATTAAATGCATATTTGCTTAGTTGTGAAAATTGGACTCTAGAAACGTTTAGAAGATATTGTTTGCAGGTTATCATCACACCTTACAATATACACAGACAGGACCTACCTTCTCTTTCTTATACCCCAGGTAAACTTTGACTTCCTGTTCCTGTAGGGGGCGGAGTTTCTGGGCCAGGTCAACAAGGAACGTCCTCACCTTCTCAGGGTCTTTGGCCATCCTCATGTCTAGAACAAACGCAGCGTGGGTTGGAAACCCCAAGATGTCTGCTTTCTGAAGTCAAGAAATGGCTTAAATAGGGGAATAATTGTACAGGTTCTGAAGGGGAATAATTGTATAGATTCTAAAGAAATTTACATTCTCAATGTTGAAATAGACATAATTTTGTTCATTTTCTTATACTGGTGAATAGAAATGAAGAGTGCTTATTTTTAAAAATAGGTAGATAGGATATTATACCTGGCTTCTTAGTTCAACCAATTCTTCTAAAATTGCTGTATTTGGCTTCAAACATCTGAAAGTGAGCTAAGTAATTATGGTATGCACCATACTTACAAAAGACTTTAATCATTATATTTTTCCATTTATATAAAGACATAATTGTCCTCCAGTTCAAGTGAACAAGCTTGAATGCCCTATTACCATGAATTCTTACACTATCAAAATTTGATTGGAAAAAAATAACCCATGATGTATTTTTTTCTGCTGTTAGCTACCTTTACATTTACATGAACCATCAAAGACAGCATTTTACTGTTTAAGTATTTGAAAGTTCTACCGCGAGTTGAATGCTGTCTCCAGTTTTTTCCTGGTTTCTGGATTCCTGGCCTTCTTCATGCATGGGAAGTAATGAGGATACTTCAATGTTACCTTTAGTTTACCATCCTCATTTTAGAACACACAATTTCATGATATTTATAACCTTTTTAGAGGAATATATTGGTGTTTTAAATGGTATTCATAATGACAATTACTGGTATAAAGGGCTGAACATCAATGATGGAAAGTATGAATTGGCCACAGATCTCAATCAAAAATCTAATAAGCTGCCTCCTCTCAATATGAAATCATCCTTTAATTACTATTTGAAATATTAAATAGAGATGTGTGGAAGTTATTTTCAATAAATTAAAGCAAAATGAAAGATTTCACATAAAACCTTTCTACTAAAAAAAATTCTGTAATTTGTGCAAAGAGAATATTTAGGTCTGTTGCCTTTCAAATCAAAATCGTGATAATCAATTCAACTAACCATTATATTTATAGATGGAGACCTCTGCGATATCTTTCTTCACATTTTCAGAATAGACCAGGAAATAGTGTTTGATGAACGATGCTTTAGAATATAACCAAAAAACCACAAAAAGTTTATTACTCAATAAAGTAAACTCTCTTTTTGTGGGGAATCTTGTACCAGGATTTTTTCAATCTGAGTTCTAATGAGGAAAATTCATATTAAACTTATGCTGTCCAACGTTAATCCTATTTTTAACGTCACTCTTGTACATAGGTTTAGGCGAAATCTTCATCTTAAAAAATCAAATGAACCTTTAATTTTAAATTTATCTTTCTCAATTTGATTTTACTTTTAATTTACAACTAAAATACTGCAAATTGTTTTAATTCTGTTGTCCTCCCTCATTTGGTATTTTGAAGGTGGCATTTGTAATGAAGAATCAACTTTGGACAGCCTTCGATATCAGAACAGACAAACAAGAGCCTTCAGTCCAATGACCTTTGAACTGTTAAAGTAATAATCAACTTTTAAACATTTATAATGTATACCAGGTTTCCTACTTTCTCTAAAGATTTCAGGAAATCTTGTGGAACTCCAGCTTAAAGAAAAAATGTCTTTATTCATATATAATTTACATATTTTAGTGTTTTTGCCTGTGATAACACTATGTATCAATTTTGTTCTATAGTTCAATAAATTCAAATGACATAGAGTTGGAATGCAAGCAGGGTTTGCATATTTATATTCAAATATTTTATCGCATAATTGCTGAAAATTATATCAATCAAATCCCTTGGGGCTTTATTGGATTTGACCATACCCCAATCGAAATGATTACCTCATATACTCAAAGAAAGATTCCTTAGAATTTTGCATTTAATATGTTTTTACAAGTTAATGATGCTAATCATTCATACCATTCAGTGATTCCATATATTATTTATTATTTCAGACCAATATATATTAGTACTGTAACAGTTTATATTTCCAAGAGCATATTTAGTAAAACAAGTGTGATCATCGCAGACCTCTTTAGACCCTTGTGTCTATAATGGTCCAACATTTAACAACTGTTCATTACTTACATGTAAAGCTGTACTCCAGTCAGAAATAGGCACCATTACACTGGCATATAAACAGTTTGATATCATAACACCCTCATTGCACACTTAAAACTCATTGTCGACGTGTCCGTGTTATGTACCCTACGTTGTCTTATATTTTGTGCAATAATTCTTTGTTTTATTTGCATTTTCTGTTTATATATAATGCATAGACCTATCAAATTGATGCTACATTTCTCCTGCCTCGGAAGAAGTCCGCAAAATTGGGTAAGTTTATTGCAACCAATAACAACAGTGATGTAAGATATACGAACACACAAGTGAGACCTTTTAAGCGTAATACTTTTGAACTATTACAAGGTTTGCAGATGATATAGAGGTTATATGGAGTAATGCAATAATAGAAAATATATGGTGGATATTATTACTAACTTTTGAGTCATATTCAGCCTAAATTCTGTCTGAAAGATATATTAGACAACTTGAAACAAGGCCATAATTAAATACTGTAGTATGTTTACGATTTTGTTGTGATACATGAGAAACAACTATGCCTGATAAACAGAGTCCATTTAGAATCTGGGTCAATCTGGAGAGAAATTGTATTTTGAAATACCAGGGAAACAGGAAAAAAAATATCAGAAATGTAAATTTTAACAAATATAATTAAAGAAAAAAGGATTTGTAAATATGGCGTTGTAGTATTTTCCTACAGGAAATGAATGAAGCAACTCAGCTCTATAAAAGCCATCATTTTCTTATTTCAAAACTAAATATTGAAGAAGAAAGATGGGTTCCGTCTCCTCGGCCATGTAAGTACATTGTGTTAAGTATTTATTCCACAGTTCTTTTTCTGACGGTTTTCCTAGTGTTAGTATATTCCCATCTTCCTTTGCTTATCATAATGCCACTATCTCCCATGGCATTTGGTAATCGAGTGAAATAATGTTATGTTTCATGGTGTGACAATAGGGGTGAGACAGGAGCCTTTCAAATACTTCATTTTTTATTTTAAATACCTCATCCTGGAGTAAGCAGCTAGTATCATGGAGCCGAGCTGTAGAACATCAGATATCCTGACTATTTTTACTTTATTTGTATTACTATAAATATGTAAAAAAAAAATAATAATAATAAATTCTACCACCTGTTTTAAATGAGGGTCATCTAAAAAAAAACCAAAAGGCCGAAATTTGGTTATTTTTTTGGAGTACCTGTATTACAAATGTAGATTGGTACAATACATTCATTCTAAAACTAAGAAAATTAACCATGAGGAAAGCATAATAATTATGTGTGAAAAGTACCCAAGTGTACACTTATCACTTCGTCTTTTACGTTATTTTTAATCTCCTTTTATCATAATGACATTATGAAATCTCACCTAACAAAGAACAAACAAAAAAATCAATCAAAAAATAAAATTTCAATATTAAAAATCCATTTACTGTAACATGGGTATTTTCTGCGGTTGCTTATTTTCTGCGGTATATATATATATATATATATATATATATATATATATATATACACACTCAAAAATCTTATTTATTTTTCAGGTTAAAAAAATACATGTATTGATCTGTATGTGCAAATAATGTATTCAAAGTTCTTGTATGAATTTCATTTGCGACTCTTATTCAAAACAGTAATACATGTAGTCTTAAATAATAATACTTGGTTGTATCTACTGGTATTTTTTTTCCTTTAATTTTTCAACAAAATGAGACGCTGAAAATATAGACAATATACGGGTAGTTTTTTTTTCTGATATGCACACTTACCCCAAGAGACAGCTAAAGTTATATTTTTTTTCATAATAAAAAATATTTACCCTCTACTTGTCACCTATATTTAAATGAAATTTCCCTGCATCGTGTGTTTGTGTCAAAATTTCAAAATAAATGCATTTATATACATTCTTATCAAATATAATTGACAGTTTATATTATCCACTTTCTTAATTTAACTTGTATGTTAATCGAATTAAAAATGGACACCTTTTAATAAGTGTATCATGGCTGTATTTGGAAGGAATTACCCAAAATATGATGCTATTATGTAAACTTTCGTCTGTCTATAGCCTTCTGTCACATATCTAAGGCAGTATATGCAGTTTGAGGGGTGATTTTTGAATCTTTTGTAAGCTCAAATGTAGAATTCTATTGGAAGACAAATAGCATCGCAAAATAATCTTACTGATGAGTTTCAAGCAAAACCTCCACACTATGTGCAAGTGTGTAAAAATTCCAGGATATCTTGTAAATTATTAGGTGAAGAGTATATATTTGATATACATAATGTCAGGTGCCTGTGCTGTGGTGCCAAACTTAACTTTTCTCTGCTTTTATTATGTCTATCCAAAACTAACAAAGGAAAGGGAAAAGCTCTCGCTGTTAATCTAAGCTTGAGTGAACTCAATTCAATAAACGTCACACATACAGTCTATAAGGGGCAGATCACAATTTTTTTCAGCATTTACTTTTCTATTTTCAATGTTTACAATACTAGATTGAGGTCGTTCTAATAATCAGCCAAAATTTTACTATCAAGCTTGAGCCAATTTACCGGTATGTTTTTGAAACAGTTGTATAAACTGAGAAAAGACATGTAAACAAAATCTTGAGACAGACGTTGTTAACAAAACAGAGAATTTGGTGTTCTGGTTCTTGCTTTTCACTTGATATTTGGCTGACCATTGGAAATGACTTAGTTTGACATTCATTATAATAATATCTGCTATGTCCCTTGCTAGGTTTGAGGGATTGGAACACATGTCAGAGTCAGTGTTTATGGTACTGTGTGATATAGTGGGAACATCACAACTTGTGGCCCTCAGGAGGGAGACAATGGACATCAGGGAGATGGTGATGAGACGAGTGATATCTAATGATAGGGCCATTGAGATGTTGAGTGGAAGTGAGAGAGAAGGATTCAGACTTATAGGATCAGATACGGACAAAATGCACTGGCTAAATGACCACCGAGTGATCATGGACATGTCTCAGTCTAAGTATTACAACACAGCCAATACAATCTTGATTCTCTCTGACAGTTCTGAGAGTCCACCGGGATTCACTCTACTTCAGTTACTGACACCAACAACAAACAGAGATGTCAAATCCTCATGTGTCAGAATGAATGACAGAGTCTATATATCTAGTTGTATATGGAGACAGTTAACTTGCTCATTATATTTACCTAATTCTACTGTACACGGACCCTGTGGTAATGCTGTTAAAGCAGGAGTAGAATATGACTCTGCCTGGTGTTTTGTTTGTGACTTTTGGCCTCTGTCTGCCTCCTCGTGGATAGACAGATGCCACTCATGGCCTGATCCTGAAGTTGTTGAAGACATTGTCAGAAATGGTTGTCACTTTGTAGCTATAGGACACCCATTAGGACCCCATGAAAATGAGGAATGGCGATTTTCGTTTTCTCAGGCAGAGTATAAATGTGTGTATGCAATGAACCACAGTCAATTTTTGACTTATGGATTGTTAAAACATTTTCTAAAAGAAGTTATAAATCAACAATCAGAAGAAACCAATAAACTGCTGTGTTCCTATCACATGAAGACAACAATTTTCTGGGCGATTCAACAAAACACACTACCTCACTGGTGTCCACAAAACCTCTTGGCAGGTTTTTGGGTTTGCTTTAAACTCCTCCTTAAATGGGTGTACAAGGGGATTTGTCCAAACTTTTTTGTCCCACAAAACAACCTATTTCTGACAAAGGTCCATGGCTCTGCACAAAACAGATTGTTCCTGCAGTTACATGAATTGTACAAGAAAGGTCTGGCCTGTCTGTTACAGAGTTCCTCTATCAGGTCCTACATCATTGATGTCCTGTACAATCCTAGAGCTTTTGTTTGTACAGATGAGAGTTTAATTATGTCTGAAGTTGACTATGATACAGAGATTTTTTTGGAGATAAATGTTACTTGTAATATAGTCATAAGAGATCTTCAGAGTTTTGTGAAATGTCTATGTACAGTAGAACAGTTGTTGGTAGATTCAACGCAGTTGACACAGTATCAACTGTTTTATTTACAGACACTTACAGCCACCAACCTTCAGTTCACTGCTTTCATATTACACAGCATGTTCACTTACACAGGTGTCAACAAACAAATGTATATTGCAGACAAAATGTCCTGTCACATGCTGAAATTAGCAGCCAAGTTTGGGTGTATATCTGACCTTTTTTGCATTGCCATGTATTATTATAAGACATTCAGATACAGGGAAGCTTTATCTTTTATAGAGATGACAAAGGTCAAGTTAGCACAGCCATATCTGATGTATAGGAGACGTGTAGACAGAGAGAGGTATACTGAGGCTGTAGGGGGACAGTCCTTGTCTACAAAGATCAGAGAGGCAGGAACACTGGATATCATACTTATGAACAGAGTCTGTTATATCAGTGAACTAATACTAGAACAACAGTCTGCTAGTTCAGATGTAATGTTAATCCCAGTGTTTGTAATGTTACACTTCCTAGAGTTCTTGTGTTACAGACAAATTGATACAACATTATCACAAGCAGCTCTAGATGAGCTACAGGTCTTAGTCCACTATGATCGTGGACGGTATGTAGATGTACATCACAGAGACATCTCCTGGGAGATCCTTGGGATCTGTCAACAGATCACAGGGAACCTCCAGGCTGCTCTATACTCATACCAACAGTCGCTCACACAGTATCCATGGAACAAAATTCAAGCTGCTACACAGAGTAGGATACAAGATATAACAGGAACAGCCCCACATGAGTAATACATTTACCTCTAACTAAGTCACATAATTAATTCATTTTTCTTTACTCAATCTACATAAAGTAAATGAAACCTTACAAAAAACTATGGCTAAGATGAGTTTATATTCGTACCAACAGTCACTCACACAGTATCCAATCAAAAAAATACAAACTGCTACACAGTGGAAAATTTCAGATGTACTTGGAGTATAAATTCCTATTTATAATGACTGAACATGGGAAGTATGACCTGGTCTATGATAACAAACTACAAGACAAAGCTAGAAAACTGATTATGTAAGCAACCAGTGTTGTTAGAAACACCATATTAAACAGTACAAACGGTTGAAAGTTGGTGAATAATGACTTAGTAAAATACAAACTGCTACACAGCAGAGAATTCGAAATATACATAGAACATTGATACCTTAGTATATGTGAATGTTTTATCGAGTTTAAAATAAGTATAAATTCAGATCTATAATGACTGAACATGGGAAGTATGACCTGGTCTATAGCAAACTACAAGGCAAAGCTAGAACACTGATTATGTAAGCATCCTGTGCTGTTAGAAACATCATATCAAACAGTACAAACTATTGGAATTGAATCAGTTAACCAATACAGAAATAAATTTTTTGAATAATTTTCTAATTTTGATTTTAAAAGGAAAACAATGGTGTTGTATGGTGTTATGAGTGCCATTCTAACAGTAAAGAGGCACAATTTGTTCATGAATTGATCCAAAAATCATAATTTAATTATGCAAACAAGGATTTTATGCCCTGTTTTTGTTAAACTAGCAGTAGGCATTTATTATACAGGTACGTTGAATAAAAGTTGCATATGTTTCATATACTGTACGTGTACCTATTTACTGGCTAAGACAATACGTTTTTTGTCTTCCAAGGCAGCAACTATTTCCTGAAACTTTTTAAATTGTGAATTCTACGGCGAACTGTATGCGCATAATTTACGTGCAAATAACAATTAGTTGTGTTACCCGTTGCCAAGAGTGTTGCTTAGGCTGAGGGTAATAGAACGGATTACCAACTGTGTCTAAACCAATCAGATTTCAGTGTTTAATATGAAAGTATAATAATATTTTTTACTGTAATTTTTCAGAGGGTTGTGACAAAACAGTTAGCAGTATACTGTAGTAACTGTCTAGGGGGTCAACTAATTGTCATTGTTTATTAGTCAGGATATGTTTTATTATATTTAAAAAAACTACAAGCAATTCGAGTTTGGTCTTATTTATTTATACATGATTGTGAAGGTAAATTGTCATAGATTTAAGAGAATCTTATTTTCAAAGGCTACTCTGCTTCTTAAAATGACTGCAATTCAGAGAACCTAGGTACTCAGTGGAATTCACAGTTAGATACCTGAGTTATGGCCCAATTAATTTGACCTTTTTGCACTAAAAATGCAATTTTCTGCCCTATTAGCATTTGTTGCCAGTACATTTATCTTAACTAAGCAGAATTATTACATCAAATACTGTTTTTGATTATGCACCATGATCAGATTAAATAGAGAGATGAACTAAAAAAAAATGTATGAAGCTGCATAATTTTTTTGTGACCTATTCGCACTTAAAAAAGATAAATTTCTTTAAATTACCAGGGTAAATATTGAAATAAAATCTTTTTGAATATCAAGAATTTTATAAGATTAATTCAGTATTATTTTGACAAAATAAAGAGTGGTGGTCAGTGATGATAGAGGGCTTCAAAGTGAAACTCGATCTTGCAAAATTTGGTTCACAAAAATATCAGACCTTTACCATAAATTTGCATAGTTTTATGCTAAAAGTCTATCACACTGTCAAGATTTGATTTTGATTTAACTTCAGTAAGTTAGTTAAAAATGTCACGCCTCAAGTTTCGATAAACTATCGCTCTCATCTTAATTTTCACTTGTATCTCTCTTATAACAAAATATGCAAACTCTTAACTAAAGGTATGGTCCTTACCAAGCTCTTCTTCTGTGAAGGTAAGAATGGTGTTCTCCTCATTAAGGTTTTTACTGAAGTCAATGGAGAGGTCACTCATCCTCTTCTTTATTTCTTTGATCTTCTGCTGTTTGTCAGTGGGCAGATAGAGGCCTATAACAGATATCTAATTTTATGCTTCAAAGATCTTGACCTTTAACATAAATAGTCAACCATTACTTTCCTCCCCCTTATTTTTAAGGTGGAATGGGACACTTCCATATTGTGACATATGCCTATCACATAAAAAAAAAACCAAGTATATTTATATAAATATTTCCTTTCCCATAACAGCATGGTGCAAAGGATTAAAGTGTTAACTACGAATCTGCAAGTCACAAGTTTGAGTCTCACATTAATATCAACAGGTGTCTCATACCACCTTTAAAGGGGCATGGTCACGATTTTGGTCAAATTTTATTTTTCTGTTTTTATTATTTGCAATGCTTTACGAATGCATTTCTAATGATCAAATGAAATTTGGGTGACAGTCGTTAACTTTTACGCAAGATACAGGGATTACAATTCATAGTCATGTAAACAAGGCTCGTGCTCTGTTTTTGTTTACATAGGTTCAATATACCAGTAAAAAATCTTTTTAAAGCTGGTTTGTCTATCTTATTATTCATTTTAAGCATAAATTAACAGTTCCTAACGATTAACACATTCATTTTAGGTCAAAAAATGGAATTTTCACTTCAACATTCAAAATTTAAACAAACGCTTTGTTTACATAGTGAAGAATTGTAAGCTCTGTAACTCGCTTATAACTCATCAAATGACACTCAAATTTTACTTGCCTATTAAAAATGCCTCATTGAAGCATTTTAAACATTAAAATCGAAAAAATAACTTTTGACCAAAATCGTGACCATGTCCCTTTAAAAGAAAAATGAAACACCAAATATCCGGGGTTTTCTTTTACAACTCTTACACTTGCAAAAATATGGAAAATGTGTTACATTTTAATTTGCCTGAGTTATTTTTTGCAATTTTAAAAGTTTCTTTATTAATATAGCAAACAATACTGGATATTTCTGGGAATTGAAAATTCTGCAAATTAAGAGTGATCTCGAAACAAGAGGCACAAGGCCATCGCTTACTTAAGCAACAATAGACAAAATAAAATCAGTTTTATGGAGTCATATACAAATATCTGGACAATGTAGTATAACATGTCCTGTATTTTAAAAATTCCATTTTTTCACCTGGATATGCTGTTTATTATTAAGCCCCTTTTGTCATAGGATGAATTCATCACATACTTCGCTTTGCAGTTCTCATGATGATCTAAATCAAATGGGATATACATCAAACTTGTGAAGCCCAAAAATTGTCTAGGAGCAAAAGTCTTAACAGTTTTAAAGAATCAAAGGCCGGAACGGCCACAAAGGCGTCGAGCTGACATTGTTTTCTTTTATATAGAATGATATCAATAATTTGAACTTCTGTACTAATAGTCATATCAAATAATATTAGACTTAGAATAGAAAAGTAAATGAATTCTGTTTTCTAATGCTTTAAAAACAAAAATCAGTATATTTTCTTATAAAATAGGTAGTGATGCTTTTATAATACAATAACTCATCATAATTGCAAAAATCGAAGAAATTTCAAAGTAAAGAAATATTTTTTTTCTTTCTGCTTCAAACAGTCATTGAACAACTTTCACAGGTTCATAATTTGAATACATTAAAAGTGTGTCCCTAATTATAATAATAAAACATAATTTCTTTATTTCAATTCCCGTTTGAAACAAGATTTTCTATGGTATGGTTGTTTTCAAACAAATCCACAACACAAGCTATCTAAAATGCTCGACTAAACCAACTGCAATATCAAGTTTATTTTTTGCAACAAAATTACTAGATACGCTTATCGCTTACATTTATTCTGGAGACCGTTCCCGATAGCAAATAAATTTACATCTAAAATGTTATTTTTATCGGGCACGGTCTCCAATTAAAATGTAAGCGATAAACTAAAATAATATTTAGAGAATCTTTACACTTAGGCCTGATTGTATTCATCCGCCATTTCTTGATTAAGCAAATTTATTCTTATGCAATGAGTTGTCAATAACCAGGGATGCAAAGTTGGGTTTTTTGTACACATTTTAGTTGAATAAATGGAAAAAAAATTGTTATACGTTTAATACTTTAAGGAACTTATTTCTTATGCGCATTTAAAAGGCGGTGCAGAGCATGAATTTTTGGACAATTGCCAATCCAGACGATCGCTAGAAGGCTGCCGAGCATTAGTCGACGCCTTAATAAAAAATATGTAAAATGCTTGCATGTAAGTAAAACCGTAACATTATATCATTTGAATTTTTGTGAATAATTTAAAATGTTTTCCTTTGTAAAATTGGACTACTCAATGTGGCCCCATCCTACTCCTGAAACTATGATTTTGACAAATTTGAATCAACAGTATCTGAGGTTGCTTTCACTAGAGATGAATCTTTTCTAGGCAAATGCTTTTTTTAGAAAAAGATTTTTCAAGCTTTTTTTCAAAATTTTCCTATGTAAAAATTCGACCCCCCCCCCCCTCAGGACTGAAGCCCAATCCAACCCCTAGGATTATGATCTCAACAAACTTGAATCTACTCTACCTGTGGATGCTTCCACACAAGTTTCAGCTTTTCTTGCTGGTTTTTTAAGAAGATTTTTGATAAAATATCAATAAATTTTCAATAATTTTGCAATATCTCCACTTGAAAGAGGGTGTGGTAATTCATTTTAACAAACTTGAACATATTCAATTAATAATGCTTCGTACTAAGTTTCCTTGAAATTGGCCCTGTGGTTCTGGAGAAGAAGTCAAAAATAGAAAACAAGTTTACAGACAGACGGACGTAGGAAAAAAGTGATCTCACTTGAGCTGTCAGCCCTGGTAAGCTTAACAGCAAAAATTAGAATATTGCAAAATAACTAGATATATGGTATTCAAAGAGTATAAAGCACAGTAAAAATTCAGAAGGCAACTAAATTTGAAAATTCTGAAACTATTTAGAGAAAAGGGAAAAATTGTTTTGCTCACAAATTACACAAATGAGATCGAGAATAAATGTATTAATATATATCAAAAAGGATATATTCTAATCGTCACTGCCTTACATTCAGTGGATATTGACAAATGACATATTTCTTCTTACAGTTACAAACCTAGTATTGGTATACATGTACATAACCATTTCTTCTCCCCAGCTTGATCATCCTCTCCACACATCTTTTGGATTCTGCTGAGCCGTCCGTTGAAGATTTTTTCTCAAAGGCAACAAGTACGTCAAACACATCCTGGCGCATGCTGCGTAATGTAAATATTGTCCACATGAAGTTAACTGCAGCATTCAATGACTAGATAATATTTACAGTCTGAATTTTAACCCGCATAGAGAAAACAAAAACTCAGCGGTTTACTCTAGAATAGCCTTTAACTTTAGATCAGATGAATTGCCACATATTTCAATCTTTTGAAATAAATTTCAGACAATCAAACAGCACATTACAATTAGAAATTGCAATAATTTTAGCATGATTACTTTTGTCAGATTAAGAGTTTTTTGTACATTTGAGCGATGCGTCAATCCTAAGCAAAAGGGGGGTTTCTAGACCCATTAGGGAGAGAGAAGTTTTTATTTATTTTTCAAACTTTAAGTTTCACTAATTAATAAAAAAAAATATCTCCGCATATAAAAAGTTATTAGTTTATTTTTAGCAAAAAAAGTTTTATTAGCAGGGAGTTTTAAATGAGGTAAGAGGCAATTCCAACCAAACGAAAAAGTTTTTTTTTGACTGGGAGTGTCCTTTACAATTTTCAAGGGGCATGGTCACGATTTTATTCAAAAATTATTTTTTCGATTTTAATGTTTACAATACTTCAGTTAGGCATTTTTAATATGCAGCCAAAATTTGAATGTCATTTGATGAGTTATAAACGAGTTACAGAGCTTGCAATTCTTCCCTATGTTAACAAAGCGTTTGTTTACATTTTGAATGTTGAAGTGAAAATTCAAGCTTTAGATCTAAAATAAATGTATTAATCGTTAGGAACCGTTTATTTATGCTTAAAATAAATGATAAAATTGACAAACCAGCTTGAAAAAGATTTTTTACCGATATATTCGACCTTTGTTAACAAAAACAGGGCACGAGCCTTGTTTACATGACGAAGAATTGTGAGCCCTGTATATTGCTTAAAACTCAACGACTGGCACCAAAGCTTCATTTGATCATTAGAAATGTATTGCTTAAGCATTGCAAATAATAAATCAGAAAAATAAAATTTGACCAAAATCGTGACCATGTTCCTTTAAACTCTTCTGTATTACCTCATTTCCACTTCCACGGAGAGTTTTTTGTCCACTTCTACGCTAGCGTCCCTCAAGTCCTTGTCAGGTGACACATGCTGCATAAAATCGAGGTTGTTTCGCACCACAGCATATTCACAATTATTGTCAGCAAGTGCCTGTAAAGATTTTCATTTTTTTATTTACTCATATTTGAAGAAAGTCATAAATATAAAGTATGATATATTTAGTAAATATGCAAGTATGGATCATTTTTAGGGAATATTGTTTACAGAGAATTCTTTTAAGGGCAAGCAAGCATCTTCAGACAGATATTTTAAATGAATTACAAGAACAAAGTACACCTTTATTGTTAAAAATCATCAATGATATTTTATGCAAAATTAACAAAGAAATGTAGCTGAAGATTTTTTGATTTTATTTACAAAAGTCGCATATTTTTATTTAAAAAAAATTCTTGTTTTCTTGACGGTTTTAACTATTTTTTAAATTATATATCCTCTTTATAAAAACCTTTGACAGTTATCTACTTGCTGCAATAATGTAGCCCTCTCCGATTTTATATATCTGATGTTTTACCTAAAAAAACAAGAAAAATATCGGGAGAGGGCAACATTATTGGAGTTAGTTTACTACCTGACAAAGAAGTGCTCACAGTAAATCTGAAAAAAAAATGTATTACATTTCAATGGTGATAAACTATTAAAACTACAGGAAAGGACATTTACGGTTGTCCGAACGCCTTGGACAAAAAAAATATCATTTCAGGCAAGTGAAACTATAAACTTACTTTGTCCGATAGGGCAAGTGAAAATTTTAATAGTATACCCCCATCTCTTAACTATGTTATATTCTTTTGATAAAACTGTATATCATGATGTCTTTTCTTCTTGTTTGCTTACTTAAAGAATTTATTAGATCGAATATATATGTCCTATGACTTATCTTGATCATGAAACATGTCGGTAGCAACGACTGCACTTCAAATGCCTTGCGTGCAGTGGATTCCGTTAACAATTTGTTATGGAAAAAACAGCCATCGAAAATTAAACAATTAAGACATGTTACATGTTTTAAAAGTTAAACCACAATTTCTGGTCTATCGGTGTATTATCCAGCAAGAGAGCTTACGAAATAGAACATGATTTGTCATCTTATTTTTTGTAATTACTCAAATAAAATTAACGAATGTGGTGTTGTCTTCTTTTTTTTTTTTGTAATTTTCGGGATACCAATTTTTACATTCGATCAAGTAAGAATTTCTTCCCTGGAGTAATTTTGAAAATGCTTTGTATCTTATAATCCCTAAAATTTGGTAAATCTGACAAATTTGGTGACAGACTAAACAAAGAACGTGGGGGAATAAGCTGAGGCATTAACCCACTTAATAATCCCACGTAAAGTCCATTCGAAAAACACACAATTAATTTCTTACAGATATTACTTTTGTTACATTTATTAAGCATATGTAATCATTCGCATTCAGTATTGCCAAAACCTTGTAAAAAATTGACTTCAAAGGACTAAATCCATGTTTAGCCAAAATCGGCCTAACGTCAAAAGCAATTAAAATTGTATTAAAAATATTCTAAAACATTTTTTCATTCGTTATGTAACTTTTTTTTTGTGTTTAAGGATTCAGAAATTATATTTCTGATGTTTATTTGAAGACACTATAATAGCGAAAAACGCGTGCTTTTTATAGCGTCAAGCATGACGTTACGTCTTTAAAAGAGCCTTCAAGTAAATTACATATTAACTATATTGTTATCTATGAAATTGAATGTTTTTGTCATTAAATTGAAGTTAAAGATAAGTTCATTATCAGAATTTAATCGAGAAAGAAACGGAATTGAATTTTTTTTTACCCGAATGGCACACCTTAGTTTCCGTAAAGTCGGCCATTGTGACACGATTTCGCACGGTGACAAACAGGATTGTACAGCGACAAATGCAAAGGATTTCATCGACGCATTTGTAAAGTAAGTGTTATAAAACATCTCGATACTCTCTCTGTAACGTAAGGAAATATAAAATAAGAAATATTTGAATTGTTTTTATAAAAAGAGTTAGATCAACGATCGAGTCACATGTAATGTACAACACGCTGCATAGCCGCATGGTATGGTGTGTTGGCAGCGTTTCCATTTCATTGCGGGAAAAAGTTCACTTCACTATAGATTGGTTTATTATTGTTTAATTGCTATTTAAAGTATTATTTATTAACACATATCATGCATTTTTTCATCAGCTGATCTGAGACACTCACACATTTACCCAATTCCAAGAATGTACAAGGATATACATTAAATCCAACTTGAATGCAAAACAAAGAAGAGCTACATGTATTAAAAAAAACAACGACAGCAATAACTATACTCTATTTGTAACATATTTTAAGCTCTAGTGACTACATAGCATATATGTAACTACCATTTTCAACCCAAACAATGACTCATATATTTCAAAAATATATAAAAGAATAATTACATGTAACATATTTAACACAGAAATTAAAATAGCAAATAATGGGTAACAAATATGGTAATCATAAAGTAAATGATTCTTTGTTATGGCACATTGTCAATTAGTTTAAAAATGAGATGACAAAATGATTCAATATTAAACGAACATGATAACAGAACACATCATGCAAAATGCACTGACATTAGTCTATACAGAGGAGATACCCCTATCTAGTGCAAACAATGTTTTCAAGTTATACAAACATATATTATATACCAGTAATCAGGGTACAATTTATCTGCAGTGAAGATTTTGTAATTGACAAGAAAGTTGCATAATAAAAACTAGGTAGTGTGCTTCCATCATGATTTAGATAGATTGTATATACTTATCGACAACAATAAACATCTTATTTAAATTAATACACAAAAATATCTTTTGACACTGTATTAGAATTTTCTACTAGTATATATGTAAAAAAAAATTATGATATAATTCTCGCTTAAGTCATAATATGTTACAATTGACAAATTGTTGATTACAAAACATTTGTGTGATAATAATGCAACCAGATCTGTATTGTGTTTAAATGAATCAGATAAATGAATATTTCATATTATAAATCAAAAATGTTCATATTTTCAGGATACCAACAGAGTCTGATTAATCACTAGAAGAAGAAAAATGAACTCAGTTACTCCTCTACCTCACTGTCATCACTGTCCTCAGATTCGTCAATGACAGCTGCATCAGTGACAAACTCGGACCAGTCTTGAATAGACGAAATAGCCTCCCTGTTGTGTCTCCCAACAGCGAGAAACCAGATAACGGCGGCGACATGGGAACATACTCCCACAACACGGGCACCAGCTCGACATCTGCAATACCATGCAGTGATATCAGACTCGGAAAACTGGATCCAGAGCAGATACTGTCGGGAAGAAACATGACGACTCTGTAGCTTGACCCTGATAAGCCCATGGAACTCACTGTGAACCAAGATATCCACATCCCCCTCCAAATACTCCTGAATATAACTTGGACACAACTTCAGTTGATAAACTCCACAGGTCAGATTTCGTATGTCATCTTCGCTGATGTTGGGGAATTCCAAAGAATCAGTAGCCACTTCCCACTTTACAGACTTCTTATCCAGACAGTTTTCTTCAACAAATGTCTTTAAAGAGTTAACTTTTGTTGACAAATACCTCATTTTGCATGCAAGGGCCATGTCTTCATCTTCACTTCCTGTCGACAGAGGCTTGCAGTAACGGTTGGAGAGGGCACACACGATGCGCACATAGTCACCGATAAATGGCACTTGATTGGTTGGAAGAACATGAGCAAGGTACTTCCATCGCTTTATCCTTGCATTGGCTGCCTCAACAACCCAACGAATCTGAAAAGTTAAGAACAAGCACCACTCATAAAAAAGGTAAAAGTGCCTTATTTAAAATTAACAGTGGGTATATTTCTTTACTAAAAGAAAAAAAATTTAAATGATGAAAATCATAAAATCAATGATTTGGAACAGCATTTGTTTATATTTCAGATGAAGACAGATGTAGAATAATTGTATAATGTAATTGTATTGAAGTTTTTCTGACATCATGATTGATGATTGAATTTATGTTGTAGGTCTGGTAATCAAAATATGAAAACAACTAACCTTGGTGACCAGACGAGAGGCATTGGCATCTAAGGTTGTCATCTGCTTCTGCCCTCTGCTCATCAGGCGAGGCATTTCGGCCCTTATTCCCAGCTCCTCAAGCATATCGACTGAATCTCGGAAGCCTCTGTCTACAACAAAAACATCATCTTCATGGAACCAGCCCTTCAGATCTTCTACATTGGTATGAAGCATATGGTTGAGGATAGTGGCATCATTATTCCTAGCTAGGTAGGGTCCAAGAACTGTTAGAAAGTATCCGTCTGTGGATGTGACAACCATGGGTTTAACAAGGGGCCTGCCTTTATGTAAACTATATGATTTCCGTTGAAACTGGAAGTTGTTACTTTTCTGAATATATATATAAGTTCCATCCAAAACAGCAATAGCTTTCTTATTTGTAAAATCACCAAAAAGTTCCTGTGCCAGAGGTCTTGTATGATTTTCTATAATTTCTTCTCTTGTTGTATGTTGTAGTCCAAGATGATGTGGTACAAATGACTTCATGAGTGCTGTACGGACTGATTTTACTGCTCTACAGAGGGAAGACTTTGAAATTCCAAAAATCGTGGCCAGAAGTTGATTTGACATTCCTGATCTCAGTTTCAGAAGAAAGATTCCAAGTGACATCCTTGTGCCTCGGTTTTGTGTGTTTCGAATATCACTGGAAATAAAGGAATGGAGGTCTTCAAAGTTTTCTTTAGAGATACCAGTCAGTGCCATATAATCACTGTTGCTCATGGTAGACAGTTCAAAAGAAAATCTGCTTGTTGAGGTCTGGAGGGCATAATTTCGTATTTTTTGGATCAGTTCCAGCACTGTCGACTTGTTTACAAATGAAGACTCGAATGTCTGTATTTTGGTCAAAACACCAGGTCTAAACTCTCCTTCATCAATGTGGGATGGACAACATCTGCTTCCAGGTGGGATGATGATTTCATGGTGAAGAAAGGCTGAAAATCTAGCTGCTGAAGACACGACAACAAGTTTAGGACCCGGTCGCTTGCAGATTAAGCAGTAAGCATGTGAAGAAGGTGTTCTCTGGAGAGGCAAAGATATAGATGGTGGACTGCACATTCCTGGTTGTAGAGGCTGACACACAGGAAGGGAACTAGACTTCTGCTGGCATGTTTTCTGGTTTCCATGGTAGCGATGTCTGCACTTGTTGCACAAAATGTCATTTGAGTTTGCCTCAACAAGAAAGTTCTTTCTGAGGAAGCGACGGATTGCTGTTGACTCACATTTTTTTCTGTCATTTGGCCTTGTTCTTTTTTTGCAAAGGATGCATGGGAAAATCTTTTTACTCTCTGTTTTCATTTGATCTTCATTCATTTTTATGTTCTGAAAATACAAAACAAAAATGTAGTGATACACAACTTTAATGTTCACTAAAAAATAAAGATATCATTTTATATGTATTGTGAATATTTATGTTTACAACTACTAAGCAAATACTTGCAATGTATCAAGTATAAATTAACTTTATAGAAAAACTCAAATTGACAAACTGTAGAATTACAGTGCCCCCCCCCCCCCCCTCCAATGTATTTAATGGAACTGTCAGTCTAATATTTTTTGGAGCTGCAGACCTTCAGTTGTGTTACAAGTGTTGTTTTTGACATGTGATCAATATATTATCATTTACACATATTTTTCTAGATTAACTTTAATTAATTGCTATAATATGATGATAAACTATAATTGCCAAATTATGATGAAAATGGTTTTTTTAGGGGGGGGGGGGTTATAGAAAAAAAGTGTATATTGAAAAAAGGTGTACTCAATAATTTTTCTATCCAATATTTAAAGAAAAAAATAAAGCGCGCCGAGCGGTGATCGATCCCGGATCGTCGGATTTGCAGTCGAGAACGCTACCTTTACACCATTCAGACTACGGTAGATGTGGGAATGATATGCTGTACAGTACACTAAAAAAAACTTTAAAACAAAACACTTGGCCGTTTTTCCTTCTATTAAGAAAATAATTATGGTTTATACAGGTTGATTTATTTACTAAATATATATTTTCCATTAGCCTATATTGCGTCCTTCATTTTTTATTTCTAAATATAGACGACTAACGTTCACTCTTTGCCTACATGATATCTGCTATACTGGCTCGCCAGTATGCATTTTAATTTAGTATCGGCTATCGAATATTGATTGTTTTTAGACCAAATCTTCAGATTAATAATCATTCTTGTATGTTTTTAATTACATGCCTATATAAAAACAGTCTTTAAGGCTGAGTAACGTATACACGGATTGAACAATCTTCTCATCTGTCAAATAGTATCATGCAGACGAACGTTGCGAACAATATTATTTATTCAAGAAAAAATCAACAGAAATCTACGTATTCAATCAAATTCTTATACATACCTTCAGAGTTCTTCTTTCTTCATTTTCTATAGGTTTTGTTGATCTTTCGTTCGTGTATTTTCAAGATTAATCACGCAAAGTAAAAGTCGCTGTTTGTTTACGTATGCAAATAAGCATGTAATACATGATGTATGGAATGTCGTGCATGCGCAAAATTTGGTGTTAAAATTGAACACATATACGTTTCATTAACAACACACTGTACCTTTTTATTTTTCAGATTAGATGACAATTACACAATGTGTTTGATTCTTGTGGTTTTTATATTTTTAAAACAAAAAAGGTGTGAAAAAACGTGCAATACTGTCAAAAAATAAGTAAATCCGGATTGCTCCTCTTCTTGTTTACATTTTAATTTTCATCAACAGCACACCCTCTGATCCAAAAACTTTCACTTTGAATATCTTTTTTTATTGATACAATTTCATAATTTAAAAACAGTTTTTAGATCAGAGGGTGTGCTGTTGTTGAAAAACACCACCAAAGAACGAAAATGCTGTGATTTTACCCCAAAACCGATCCGGAACCGGTTTTGTCATTTACATATTTTTGCAAGCAGACGTTTTGGCGGGGAAATTCTGGCATGTCAAAATAGTATCAGGTCTAGACTAACACATAACACCAATTTTATTTCATTTTGACCTAGTTTAATTTTTGACATATCACAGGGCCATTTATAGCTAAACATGGATTTTGTCCTTTAATTGATATTAAGACATCAAAATATGTATTAGTATATGCTTATTGAGCAACAAAATGCTAATGAAATAGGATGTTCAGACTTAAGTTTTTATAGAGTGGGCCTTAGTACCATTTTTTTTAAAGAACGTTTACTGATAAAACATGTAAATGTCTATCTTTTTGAATTTTCGAAAAAATGGTACCAAGACCCACTCTATGGTAAAAAGTTTTTCTTCCTTCTATTTTCAAAATAAACGATAATCAAAGCGCTAAGACCGAATTATGTTTGCGCAATTCTAAATTGAATTTGTTATTTAAATTGATTAGAACATGTGATTCCATGCTGTAGTCGTTAGCGAGGATTTTTTGGTTATAAGTGTGTTGAAGTAATGGTCAATTCCAATTAATCGTGATGTAAACATTTTTTTATATCCTTTCCTAATTTCCTTTGTTTAAATTCGAAAAACTCAGTTGACGTAAAAAAAGGAAAGATTGCGTTATCATAAATTAAACACACTTATCACTTATTTATTTTATAGTTAGTTTGTTTTTTTTTTCTTTTTTTTTTGGGGGGGGGGGGTTTAGGTTTTTTTTTTTTTGGTTTGTTTTGTTTTGTTTTTTGTCTTTTTTTTGTTTTGTTTTGTTTTTTTTTTTTTTTGGGGGGGGGGAAGGGGTGGAGGGGTGGTTTACTGTTAAATAAGTTATCTTTACTATTAATTTTTTTAAAATAAACATGTTACTTTGTTCAGGGGGTACAAATTATGGACTTTAAGACCAAAGATCGAAATTCTTTATTCTATGTACACGCACATAAATATTCTGGAGATATGTAAGACAGGAATAAATATATTTGAAGGTAATACACATATTATACTTAATGCATGATTTGTCATTTACTGGTGATAGGGTTAAGAACCCTTCTAGGCATATGCCTCGGCTTTTTCTCTCATGTTCTTTCATTGGACGGATTGATTTACGGAGAGATAGTTTGGAGGTGGAATTTAAAGTAAAATGTACATGATGATTTGAATTTACTCAGGCGTGAAATAAATATTTCTATGGTGAAATTAGGAGCAGTTTTAATTAAGAAACAGTCCTAAAATTTAAGACAAATTTAAGACACTGCTCCAAAAACTTAAAGCTGCTCAAAGAAACCCTAACCTCCTCCAGCATATGAAATCATGGCCCAGATTCAGCATCTATACCTTCCAGATCCATAATTGTGTCCAGATACAGCGTCCATGCAAGTTTGGTGGAGATAGGACAAGTAATTTTAATAACAAGACTTTCTCCTAAAACTTTATACCAGGTCTGGACGCTGACGCCAAAACAGGGGGAGAGATCATTAGCTCTCCCATGCCCATGTGTGCTAGATTTGCTTAATCTTATTAAAGGAATTTGATGCACAGTATGCTAAATGCACGGCCCAGATTAAGCATCCAAGTCTTCTTCTACACTGTACAAGTGAGTCCATAAGAAGTTCCAGATACAGCATCCAGGCACGTTTAGTGAAGATTGGATATGTAATAACTTAGACACAGGACCTGCTCCAAACATTTTAACAAGGACCAGGACCGGAAGACGCCGCCAACCATTGACTGATAAATCAATGTGATTAACAACATGGAAAAATGGATTCTTGAATGCACTAAAAATAGATCCGAATTACTCGCTCACACAAAAAAAGAAAAATAAAGACAACGGATATATCTAAATTGTCAGACATCAATTTAAAAAAAAATAAATTATAAACTTCCCAGCGGTATTCAAACTCACGGCATACAGATTTGTTGTGTACTGTATATGCAGATTTTGTTCATGCATTCAATTTTAATAACGATACCCATTGTATCTTCTAGAAAAAATGTAATTTTTACTACAAATATCTATTGTCTCTGATGTAGGGCATTTATAAATGTTGTTAAAGCGAAATTAAAAAATGTATGAATTAAAAATAAATTGCTCTTTTAGATAATCAGATAATAAAGATTTAAAATATTGAATTAAATCAGAAACTTTATTTGCTGCTTTTATCTTGAAACACTGAAGATTATCCAGCATAAGTTATCTGATATTTTTTTTAATATTTTTGGTAAAAACATCATTGTCTTTAGTAAAACATACCAATAAAACAAAATCTCAATGAGTTTGTTTAATCAAGTATTCAGCAGAATTGAACGATATAATTTTCGAAAAATCATAGAATGACGCTCTATCCACTCTGGCAATTCAACAGCAACGGAAGTTTTAGCACATTCCTTTGCCTTTGTGTTCATAAATGTGTTCCTGCAGATAGATAGTGTCTTTATCAAGTTTTCCCCTAAATACAGAAGATGATCAGGAGTCAAGTCTCTGGTTGTCCTTGTACATTATGCATTCGGGTTAAGTCCCTTACTGATGAGGAAAGCTTCTGGGGTAGGGTCACGACCCAGGAAGTTACGTAACATATCCGCGGCATCCTGTAAAATACAACATAGACTTTAATTATGTCCCTAGGATATAAAAAAAATTACAATGAAAAAATATTTTGACGGTGTCTTTATCCGTCTGATTCCTCGCATAGAATAAGGATATTACTCTCATTGGTTTTACATATTTTTTTCTAAAAAGAAAACACACAGAGGTATTATACCTTACTATTGACACACAGACAGACAATGTCATATCTTACTATTGACACACAGACAGACAATGTCATATCTTTCTATTGACACACAGACAATGTCATATCTTACTATTGACACACAGACAGACAATGTCATATGTTACTATTGACACACAGACATACAATATGATATCTTACTACTGACACACAGACAGACAATGTCATATCTTAATATTGACACACAGACAGACAATGTCATATCTTACTATTGACACACAGACAGACAATGTTATATTTATAGAATCATTCATTATTACGACTCTGGGATAGTGAAACTCCACCGAGGGGACAAGATTCATGGTCTAGGACAAGGCTCTGCCGAATCCTAGACCGTGAATCTTGGCCCCGTGGTGGAATTTCACTATCCCACACGAGTATGTAAAGAATGATTATATTTCTCGCATTATTCTTCATAAAAAACGATGTTTGAAACTTTCTCTTTTGACGTTTAAAAGTGAATTTTCGGTTCATCCCGCCGCGCGCTACAAATAGTGCAAGTGAAGAAGAGAGCATACGACAATATTTTCAATAAAAATATGATTGAATTGTAGTCATCTAAACAAATAATGACATATAGATTAGCTAATTCTATCATTTATCGTTTTCTTGCAGCATACGATGTTTGTTTACATTTTACAACGGCGTTGTAATACACAGTGCAAGACAGAAAAATATATATATCTTACTATTGATCCCCCGGGCTGCAATATATATCTCCTGTAGTCCCCACCAAACTTTGGACTCATGATGCCCTCCTTCTTAAAGCGAGTGTAAAACATGTCCATACAGAAAACTTCACTCCACTGAAGGACAGACAGAAAACAAACTTCAGAACACATGAAAATACAGACTAATAGGCAGAAAGTGTCTCTTCCATACACAATGTTACAAGAAACTCATTACTCTTTGTTTACTTTATGTTTAACATGCATGAACAAGTTCGCTAAACAAATTCTTCCTTAAACTTTATTTATGTCTTCTCTGATATTTTTAGTTAATTCTTCATCATGATCCTATTGTAACTATTCTACATATACATAGCATACACATACATACACACATCTCTACCTACATACACATACATACACACATCACTACCTACATACACATACATACACACATCACTACCTACATACACATACATACACACATCACTACCTACCATGTACCCATAGTACTGGGCGTCGTACCCTCCCGCCAGGTGCCCGAATGAGGCAGACATGTTGGTGCCCTCTGTGGACGGGAATCCAAGGTACTCTTGTGAGATCTCCGAGAACAGTTTGGCTGTGTCCACCTGTAACACAAAAACAGCAATAACTTAACTATTCCACTCAACAGCAATAGAACAGAAACTCAAAATATTATAATTCATCAAACATTTGATAAAAACAGCTTAATTGGGAGAAATTCATAATTGCAAACTCATGGGCTTGAATCATGCTAATAACAAAGCAATGTAAGTACATAAGGATAGAACTGACATATTCACATGGTTAACATGTCCAAATAATGGCACATCATTTGAATACATATATAGTGACAACTTTTAATTGTTGGCCTGAAACAGTAAGGAGTTTAATAAAGATAAATCATTTCAATAAACCATATTTTTTAAACTTC
Organism: Magallana gigas; assembly: GCF_963853765.1. Lineage (NCBI taxonomy): Eukaryota > Metazoa > Mollusca > Bivalvia > Ostreida > Ostreidae > Magallana > Magallana gigas. Next base: position 4,767,775 of record NC_088859.1, read on the forward strand.
TTTTAAATGTGTCTTGTTTAAATTTTATTCTCAAAATGTTCAAGTACTGTACTTTTATCAATATTTATGGACATCAATTTTTGTGAATTAAAAGCAAATCACACTTTGAAGGTAACTGTGCTCATAGACAATGATCCTATCAATACAATGTATCATTAGAAAATGCACTTTGATATATATTAAAGTTCCTGGATCATTTCAAAAAAGAAACCCACAAACATTGGTCTTCATTAAATGTTAATGAACCTCCAGTGGGTGATTATAGAGAAAACATCTACATGATCAGTATCTGACCTTTTTCTGTGTGTGGATGGTCTGGTCAAACATTCCCAGCAGGATCTGTCGCAGGTTAAACATGCCAGCGTTAGCGATCCGGCTTTTGATCGGTTTGTCGAGCAGGTGGTCGGGGAATGCCTCCCCTGTTTTGTAGTGTTTGGACATTCTCTGTAGAGGTTCCTTCTCCCAGCACCAGTTCTCCAACATCTGGGACGGGGCCTCCACAAAATCTCTCTCCACACTGGTTCCACTGCAACAAAGAATTCATTTTATGTGACATGATTTAAATGGTCAAAATAGCACCACCCAAAAACAAAACATTATGTACTTTTGCCATATTCACTCGTCAAAAAAGGACTCCTTAAAATCTATATTGCTTGAAGCGTAATGCTATACTTAAAGTTAGATATTTTATAAACATAATGAAAGGAGAAGAACTCGTTAGTTGTAAAATCTTTTTTCTGATCCTTTTGAGTGATCAATAAAATATGTTTAAAACAAACTAAATGAAAAAATGGTTTAAAATATTTTTGTATTCACTCTCCATAAAAGGAAAGCTTTTAAAATATCTACATGTATCTTGCTTAAAATAGCATCCTAAACTTAATTTGTTATATCTTATAAATTAAAGAAAAATTTAGATTTAGATATTTTACAACTGGTTTTTATAAAGGTAAAAAAGAATCCCTGAGAAACTTTACAACAATTTCAATATACCTGAACAGAGCAAATTCGGATTGAGCACAGATCTGATGCATCACATGACCAAACTCATGGAAGTAGGTCTCCACCTGTAAACAAACATGTCTGATACAGGAACCAATATCCTTGAAAACCAGGAATTTTATAGGAAGAGTTTTTTGGATTCTATTTTACATTTTGACTTTTTCTTGCTAAATTTATGTGTTTCATTATAAACTGCGCAATCTCTGGTACACACATTCATTGATATAGTGAGTTAATTTCCAGCCATGAGGATGAAAAAACTATGATGATGAAATGCATGGACATAATTTATAGTTCATATAGCTATTTGGAGTATTTGAATACATTCATTTAGCTAAACAATGTTAACGATATGAATATATAGTAATGGTCTACCTCATCGTGTGTAAGCAGGGCTGGTTTATCCTCTGTTGGTTTGGTGAAGTTCGCAACCATGGCAGCCACAGTTATCTGTCTCTTCCCATCTGGCTGTATACACCCCGGCTGTAAATTTAAGGAAGATATTCATATATATCTGCTTCAGTCCACTGTCTTTGCTGTATCATACAATTGTTGATTTTGTAAAGGAACCTTAGAATTATCAATGTTGCTTATACAGCAAATTTGGTTTAACTTCAAACTTTGATTAATTTACGTGAGTTAAAAATGTTCATATTAATTTTAGGAATAAATGTTGACGAAAGTGTATTCTTGAACTGACTGAGTTAAGATTTATTTATGTACCTGCAGTCCAAAGCAAGCAGCATGTCCATATTTTCCTTCTCGGGGATACAGGTCCAGATAAAAATAGCCCAGGAGATTGGACGATTCCCTGTCCACTACACTGTACTACAACAGAGGACAATTAGTCAACACCATCATCAGTATCACTCTATTCTTATAAATGTCTAAAATGTCTACAAACTCCAAATTCAAATAATAAAACGGGTCAAAAATTCGCTGTTCCTTTGAGACTTTATACAAATTTCAAAGATGTCCTCTCTCCAGTGACTGGAGCAGAGAAACTTACCAACGTGACCTCAGGATGCCAAACTTCCACATCTTTGACTTGTGTAAACTTGAGATCCAGCAACTCCTAAAATTCAAAGCATAGATGTTTAAATTTCTCATTAGTCATATACAACGTCTGACATTTTGACATAATAGCAATTTTAACGCTGTTTTTCAGGTACATATAACGCCTGTTTTTTTTACCTAATTTAACCTGTTAGATATAACAGATAACATTTGACCTGGAATTACCTGTTTGATATAACATCTGACTTTGACCTGGTTTAATCTGCTAAATATAACACCTGACTTTTGATCTGGTAGATGCAACATTTGACTTTGACCTGGTTTTACCTGGTAGATGTAACACTTGACTTTGACCTTGTTTTACCTGGTAGATGTTACACCTGACTTTGACCTGGTTTTACCTGGTAGATGTAACACCTGACTTTGACCTAATTTTACCTGGTATATGTAACACCTGACTTTGACTTTGTTTTACCTGGTAGATGTTACACCTGACTTTGACCTTGTTTTACCTGGTAGATGTAACACTTGACTTTGACCTGGTTATACCTGGTAGATGTAACACCTGACTTTGACCTGGTTTTACCTGGTAGATGTAACACCTGACTTTGACCTTGATTTACCTGGTAGATGTAACACCTGACTTTGACCTGGTTTTACCTGGTAGATGTAACACCTGACTTTGACCTGGTTTTACCTAGTAGATGTTACACCTGACTTTGACCGTGATTTACCTGGTAGATGTAACACCTGACTTTGACCTATTTTTACCTGGTAGATGTAACACCTGATTTTGACCTTGTTTTACCTGGTAGATATCCAGCAGCCCTGTGGTCACCACTTCCACAGGGAAATACTCCTTTACCTGGTAGATGTAACACCTGACTTTGAGCTTGATTTACCTGGTAGATATAACACATGACTTTGACCTGGTTTTACCTGGTAGATGTAACACTTGACTTTGACCTTGTTTTACCTGGTAGATGTTACACCTGACTTTGACCTGGTTTTACCTGGTAGATGTAACACCTGACTTTGACCTTGATTTACCTGGTATATGTAATACCTGACTTTGACTTTTTTTTACGTGGTAGATGTTACACCTGACTTTGACCTTGTTTTACCTGGTAGATGTAACACTTGACTTTGACCTGGTTATACCTGGTAGATGTAACACCTGACTTTGACCTGGTTTTACCTGATAGATGTAACACCTGACTTTGACCTGGTTTTACCTGGTAGATGTAACACCTGACTTTGACCTTCATTTACCTGGAAGATGTTACTCCTGACTTTGACCTGGTTTTACTTGGTAGATGTAACACCTGACTTTGACCTGGTTTTACCTGGTAGATGTAACACCTGACTTTGACCGTGATTTACCTGCTAGATGTAACACCTGACTTTGACCTAGTTTTACCTGGTAGATGTAACACCTGATTTTGACCTTGTTTTACCCGGTAGATATCCAGCAGCCCTGTGGTCACCACTTCCATGGGGAAATACTCCTTCAGAAGGTTAGAATCCACGGCGTACTGTCGTTCCTCTGTCATAGTCATATAGTAGCGGAGATCCCAGTAGTGGATCTTTCCATCATACTCGTATCCATATTTATCACACTAAACAACAAATGTACAATAAACAAATTACAGTAATTTATGATAAGATAAGCAATTCTAAAAAATAATTAAAGACCAGCCAGTTTAATTAAATGCATTTTTGTTTAGTACTAAAAATTGGACTCTAGAAACGTTTAGAAATTATTGTTTGCACGTTATCCTAACACCTTACAATGGACACAGACAGGACCTACCTCCTCCTTCTTATACTCCAGGTAAACTTTGACTTCCTGTTCCTGTAGGGGGCGGAGTTTCTGGGCCAGGTCAACAAGGAATGTCCTCACCTTCTCAGGGTCTTTGGCCATCCTCATGTCTAGAACAAACGCAGCGTGGGTTGGAAACCCCAAGATGTCTGCTTTCTGAAATCAAGAAATGGCTTTAATTGGTAAATATTTGTACAGGTTCTAAGGGGAATAGTTGTACAGGTTCTGAAGGGGAATAATTGTACAAGTTCTGAAGGTGAATAATTGTACAGGTTCTGATGGGGAATAGTTGTACAGGTTCTGAAATGGAATAGTTGTACAGGTTCTGAAGGGGAATAGTTGCACAAGTTCTGATGGGGAATAGTTGTACAGGTTCTGATGGGAAATAATTGTACAGGTTCTGAAGGTGAATAATTGTACAGGTTCTGAAGGGGAATAGTTGTACAGGTTCTGAAGGGGAATAGTTGTACAGGTCTGAAGGAGAATAGTTGTACAGGTTCTGAAGAAATTTACATTCTTAATCTTGAATAAGACATAATTTTGTCCATTTTCTCATACTGGTGAATATAAATGAAGAGCAATTATTTTTAAAAATAGGTAGATAAGATATTATACCTGGCTTCTTAGTTCAACCAATTCTTCTAAAATGGCTGTATTTGGCTTCAAACATCTGAAAGTGAACAAATTTGTTCATGGTATATACCTATACATAACAAAAGACCAATGAGCCTTATTGATCATTTGAGTATTTTACTTGTAGATTCCTAATTTAATGTAAGAAATTAATTTCTGAATAAAATTAACAGAAATACCCCCGCAGATCATAAATCTCACTACTATTTTTCTGAGAGTTGTAAATTTATGAAATTATAATTAAAGTTTGGCAATCTCAATGTTATTATCTTGCAGTCTGATACAAAATGAGAGAATCACCAAATTATTAAATAATAAATATTTAGTACGTAGATAAGGGATGCACAGATGACACTATAATGATAAAAATATACTGTCTGTGCATTTTCAAGATGTTGGTATTAAGCAGAAAAATAAGTTGTCTTCAAGGTGGCATAAATGAACAGCATAAAAGACATAAAAGTCATAATGAAAAAGGAGCAAGAAAATTGAATAATGGGCCCATTGTCTAGTACATGTACTTATGAATAAGGTTTCTTGTAATTGTTGGGTTTTCTAGTGTTACAGCTAGTTTTTCTTCCAACTCTATTTTCAGGTTTTTTAATGCATTTTTTTTCATAATCTTTTTCCAATACAAAAACATAGTGGTCCTCCATTTCATACAGAACAAGCTTGAATACCCTTCTACTATGAATTCTTTACACTATCAATTTGACGGGAAAAAATATAACATTTCCCATGATGTATTCTTTCCGATAAGCTAGCTACCTTCACATTCTCATAAACCATCTATGAAAGCATTTTACTGTTTAAGTATATGAAAGTTCTACCGCGAGTTGAATGCTGTCTCCAGTTTTTTCCTGGTTTCGGGATTCCTGGCCTTCTTCATGCATGGGAAATAATGAGGATACTTCAATGAGACCTTTAGTTTACCATCCTCATTCTAGAACACAAAAGATCATGATATTTATAAACTTTTTAAGGAATATATTGATGATTTAAATGATATTCATAATGACAATTTCTAGTATACAGGGCTGAACATCAATGATGGAAAGTATGATCTCAACCAAAGATCTAATAAGCTGTCTCCCCTTCAAATGAAATCATCCTTACTATATTAAATAGAGCTGTGTGGAAGATATTTTCAATACACAAAAGCAAAATGAAACATTTCACATAATTTTCAATCATTTCTAATGCATAAAAATTCTGTAATTTGTGCAAAGAGAATATTTAGGTCTGTTGCCTTTCAAATCTAACCTTGATCCACCAGAATCGTGATGATCAATTCAACTAACTTCAATATTAATAGATGGAGACCTCTGCGATATCTTTCGTTTTATTTTCAGTTTCAGAGTAGACCAGGAAATAATATTTGATGAACGATGCTTTAGAATATAACCAAAATACCACAAAAAGTTTATTACTCAATAAAATAAACTCTCTTTCCTGTGGGGAATCTTGTACCAGGATTTTTTTAATCTGAGTTCTAATGAGGAAGATTCATATCAAACTTATACTGTCCAACGTAAATCCTATTTTTAACGTCATTCTTGCACATAGGTTTAGGCGAAATCTTCATATAAAAAAATCGAATGAATCTTTAATTTTAATTTTATCTTTCTCAATTTGATTTTACTTTTATTTTACAACTTAAATACTGCAACTTGTTTAAAATTATGTTGTCCTCCCTCATTTGGTATTTTGAAGGTGACATTTATAATGAAGAATTAACTTTGGACAGCATTCAATATCAGAACAGACAAACAAGAGCCTTCGGTCCAATGACCTTTGAACTGTTAATTTATAATGTACACCAAGTTTCTTACTTTCTCTAAAGATTTCAGGAAATCTTCTGGAACTCCAGCTAAAAGAAAAAAAATGTCTTTATTCATATATAATGTACATAGTTTAGTGTTTTTGCCTGTGATAACACTATGTATCAATTTTGTACTATAGTGCAATAAATTAAAATGACGTAAAGTTGGAGTGCAAACACGGTTTGCTTATCTATATTCAAATGTTTCATCGCATAATAGCTGAAAATTATATGAATCAAATCCTTTTAGGCTTCATTGGATTTGACCATGCCCTGACCGAAATGATCACCTCATATACTCAAAGAATGATTCCTTATATAAGATTTTGCATTTAATATGTTTTCACAAGTTATTGATGCTAATCATTCATACCATTCAGTGATTCCATATTTTATTTATTACTTCAGACCAATATATATTAGGACTGTAACAGTTTATATTTCATAAAGCATATTGGATAAAATAAGTATGACCATCGCAGACCTCTTCAGACCCTTGTGTCTATAATGGTCCAACATTTAAACAACTGTTCATTACTTACATGTAAAGCTGTACTCCAGTCATAAATAGGCACCATCACACTGGCATATAAACCCTTTGATATCATAACACCCTCATTGCACACTTAAAACTCATTGCCGACGTGTCCATCTTAAGTACCCTACGTAGTCTTAGGTTTTGTGCAATAATTCTTTGGTTTATGTGCATTTTCTGTTCATGTATAATGCATAGACCTATCGAATTGATGCTACATTTCTCCTGCATTGGAAGAAGTCCGCTCAATTGGATAATTTTATTGCAACCGATAACAACAGTGATGTAAGATATACGTCCACACAAGTGAGACCTTTAAAGCGAAATACTTTGAAGGTTTGCGAATTAAATAGAGGTTATATGGAGAGATGCAAAAATAGAAAATATATGGTGGATATTATTACACATTTTTGAATCACATTCAGCCTAAATTCTTTCTGAAAGATATATTGGACAACTTGATTTTTTTTAACTTGAATTCAAACAAGGCCATCATAAAATACTGTAATATGTTCACGATTTTGTTGTGACACATGAAAAACAATTATGTCTGATAAACAGAGTTCATTTAGAATCTGGGTCAATGCGGAGAGAAATTGTTATTTTGAAATACCAGGGAAACAGGAAAAAATATTAGAAAAGCTAATTTTAACAAACATAATTAAAGAAAAAAGGATTTGTAAATATGGTGTTGTATTATTTTTCCTACAGGAAATGAATCAACTCAGCTTTATAATAGCCATCATTTTCTTATTACAAAATTAAATATTGAAGAAGAAAGATGGGTTCCGTCTCCTCGACCGTGTAAGTACATTGTGTTAAGTATTTTTTTTCCAGTTCTTGATCGTACTCCTATTGTTAGTATATTCCCATCTTCCTTCGCTTATCATTATGCCACTGTCACCCATGGCATTTGGTAATCAGGTGAAATAATGTTCTGTTTTATGATGTAACCATAGGGGCGAGCACGGGAGCCTTTCAAATACTGCATTTTTTTATTTTAAATATACCATCCTGGAGTAAGGAACTTGTATCATGGAGCCGAGCTGTAGAACATCAGATATCCTGACTTTTCTACTTTATTTTCATTACTATAAAAATGTTAAAAAAGAGAAATTCTACCATCTGGTTTTTGAGGAGGGACATCACAAAAAAACCAAAATGCACTAAAATTGGCAATATATTTGGAGTAAGTGTATTACAAATGTAGATACAATACATTCATTCTAAACAAGAAAAACGAGATGTTTGTGAAAAACTTATGCCCCCTCCCTTGGAAACATTCACGAAGAAAATGAAAGTAAAGGGCCATAACTCTGTCGAAAATTGCCCAGCTTACCCAAAATTAAACTTGACCTAGCTATTATTCAGATTAACCTGAATACCAAATTTCATATCAAATTTCATATCAATATGTGCATCCTCTGCGAGGGAAATGAGCAGAAACTGCAAATAACTAGAATTTTTCTATGTCCAAGGACCATAACTATGTCGAAAATTAACCGATCATACCCAATATCAAACTTGACCTAGATATTTTCATGATAAACCTGTATACCAAATTTCATTTCAATATGTTCATCCTCTGCGAAGAAAATGAACGGAAACTGTAAATAACTGGAATTTTTCTATGTCAAAGGGCCATTACTTGTGAACTGCAAGTATAATTGGGTTCATATCAGCCTTTCAAGCTTTTGTTTATAATTTCTGAAAATATTTATCAATTTATCTTCAAAAAGCTTTTTTTTTTGCCTATCTAAGGGCATTGTCAACGAAGTGCTCCAGATTTTAAATATCCGCACCTGCATTTTTCTCTTTTATACAATGAATTAGAGTTACCTCTCTTGAATTGTTTTCCAACTGGGAGCAATCTCCCGTAATATGAACTCTTTTTGAATATGAGGGTCAATCAAAAAATTCGAAAGACTTTTGTTATAGCTATGTTACTTAACGTCATATCATTACTAACTTTGGTAGACATAATTTAGCAATAGTTTCAAACAATTTGCAGGAAAAAAGTTTAATAAATTCCTTTTTTTCTAAAAATTATTTAGAATCAAATCCTGCAAAAATGAGGTCACGGTGCACGGTCAAAATTTGTGTTATGTCAACAATAAACCATAATTATAATGTTGAATGTAATATCTGTCTAAATTAAGCTTAAAACCAAATAATATTGAAACTTCACATTCAGTATAGTCATGGTATCTATGTTCCAAATAATGACGGGATATAATGTTTTGTCGAACAGATATTAGTAACTAAAGACAGATAGTCCTCTACAGAATTGACTAAAAACATCGTAGTCGGCGGGCGTCACGGCGCAACAAGAAGTACAGACAAAATGGATTTAATTTAGAAAAAAAAGCCAACACAAGCTGTGAAAATGCTAAATGGTGCAAAAAATAAGTCAACAATTATTGACAAGTTTGTGTTTATCCGTAATAAATTTTGGGGAGGTGGTGGTAATTGTATTTTGAATATAAAACAGTCCGAAAGAGAGTAGACTCTCTGTAAATATTTGGTCAAAATATAAGTAACGTCAACGAACGTTCAGGGTTATCCGTACTGTAACTAATAGATACACGGTTAGAAAATGAAAACTATGAAGAACTTACCTATGATTCTTGAACAAATTTGTGAAAATAAGATGTTAAGTGGTTCAGTGCCATTTTAAATTGTAAGGAGAAAGGTACAAGAGACTAATATAAAGATGAGGATGGGGTATATCTATAAACTGTGCGTGTTTAACCTTTATGTCATGTTTTGAACGTTACCGTGCGCCGTGGTGACAAAACATGTTGTTTTTAAAAAGGGGTAACAAAAATACCATTTTATCAAATGGACTAAAACTTATCAATGACATAAGTGTTGGTGCACAGATTAATCTATGAAGTATGACTTTCATGTAAAATATATGATAGACACTTTGTCTTCGTATTTTTTGATTGACCCTCGTATTATGGTAAAAAGCAGTGTTTGTGAGATAAAAAAAAAATACCGGTATGTCATGCATAAAGATGAAGCGATATTTATACATCGCTCTGCGTCAACAAGCAGGTTACATGGGCGTCAGAAAAGAAAGGAGCAAATTCCTATATGGTAAACATTGTGAGAAAGATTTTAAATGACCTTTCGTTTTCTTATTTACTATTGACAATTGTCAGACAGACGACGGCGGAAGGGGGGGGGGGCAGACCTACCGCAATATCTTCAACATATTGACGAGCAAAATAAAAACAAAGAGTAAACCAAACATTGATTAACTCCCGATACTCTTTATCAAAAGACAGTAGACCAAAAGTCTATCATTCATTTATTTTCATACCTATTGTTTGATATTATGTTACAATTCACACACATATATGCATTAACTATTCTATACAAATAAACTATTCATAGCTACTCTATTTTGTTGACAGTGAGATTATTTCCAAATTAAATGGTCAGTGACCTTATTGCTAAGCCATAATTATTCATTTGTAAAAGAGAGATTTCTGACAATAAATAATAGGGTGTTACTTTTGCTCTCTTAGAGCACGCTTTAAGGTTAACTAGGAATTCAAAAATATTAGAACCTTCTTCTTACTTGAGACCTCAAAGATATTTATAAGTAATTGTTAATGATCTCGATTATTTACTGTGTGTGTCTACGCGGAAAAAAATCAAGGACGGCAATCCTTGAATAGGAAAAAGCAAATTGACGTTCACACTTTTCTGAAAATATTGGCCCTATATTTCATTATCAGTAGCATATCGATTTTTAGTACTATGTTTTATTTAATTTATAATCACATATCTCACTCATCAAAATATTCCTCCTTTCAAATATTAATTATTGCGAATTGTTCCTTGAATTACATTTAAATCAATGTTGAATGCGAAATTAATATTTTTGGAAACATTTTTGTAATAAGGATGGAAAGAGGGGTCTGTGTTGTCTGTTGTTGTCTATATATAGAGACACATATAAATTCATTTAAGAATTTATGAAAAATTTTGTCCAGAAACCAGGAACGTTGCCAATGCTTTTAACTTATATACTTTATTATGCATCATGCTTTTTTTATGATAAGGGCTTTTTATGTTGATTATACTATACTTCATTATACACATTCGCCCAATCACTATGATATGCACACTAACCCCACAGGCAGCTGACGTTATATTTTTTTTTCTCAAAGTAAAAAATATTTACCCTTTATTGTCACCTATGTGTAAAGAAGATTTCCCAGCAGCATGTGTTTGTGTCAATATTTTACAATATATGCATTTATAAATATTTTTATATAAACCTTGTTTAATAAAAGATATAATTGACTGTTTATATTATCCACTTTTTTAACTTTAACTTGTATGTTCAACGAATTATAAATAGACGCCTTTTAAATATGCATATCATGGCTATACAAGGGCTATTAGAAAAGTTCGCTGACAAAGTGTTTTACGACAAAATTGATGTGTATTTTGTAGGATGGTTTATGTTTTATTAAATGACTACCAATTGAAAATAAGTATGCAAAAATCATATGATTTTGAAGTTGTTTTAAAAAGATACAGCAATTTTTTTGGCATGAATTGGATTAACAGAGCACCATTTCATATTCCACGACGTCAGGTGACGTCAAACTACTGAAAGACAATTTAAACCTGTCACTTTTTAAAAAAGTAAACACCTTTTAGTTCACACACTTTTCATGCCATTTAACCCATTTACAAAACGCATGTTCACACCATTGTTTGTCAAATTTTTGTATAATGTCTTTTGTTTAATATCTGATATCATTTAGGTCCGACATTCTCTGTCTACACAGTTTCGAATTCAGATAAGAAAATAAAGCGAAATCCAAAGGTACAAGATCCGGGCTGTATAGGGGTTCGGGGTGCTGCAAGAGCTAAATATATCAGTATTTTCATTTTCAAACTTTTAATTCCGATTGTGTTTCCAATTGTAAACCTTTCTCCTATAAAAATAGCAGCATCTAAGAACCGTTTGGTCTCCATCAGAGATTTTTCTGCGTGCACACAAAATTTAATGACGACCCGGTGCTCCAAGGTGCTCAAAGGGATCATTTAACGTTAATGTTTTTTATTAATTTTTCTTGCGTTTGTCGTCCATATTTGATGATGAAATGGTCAGATATCTTTAATCTAATTGAAACTTTCACCAAATCACTTTTATAACTTATTGTGATCTCATATGAAATATTGTTTATTTTAATGCGCTTAAACTGTACATTATCATAATAGGGAAAAATGCGTAAAAAATATAACACAATTAAAAACTAACATGCTCCGTGAAGCATATCTTATCAAAATAATTAATCTGTATAATTTTAAGGTGCATTTAATATTAAGCAAGTCTTTACATATTTCTTAGAAAATACATCAAGATTAAATATGGATAGTTTAGCTGGTATCATGCGAATAGTCTGCTCACAATCGAACTTGTTCGCGAACTTTTCTAACAACCCTCGTATTTGGAAGGGATTACCCAAAGTATAATATAATTTTGTCAACTTCCATCTTCCGTTTAGCCTTCTGCCACTTTGTCACTTATCTAAAACAGTAGATGCAGATTTATTTGGGGGGGGGGGGGGTGATCTTAGTAAATTACAGGTGTAACACGCCACATTGGTTGAACCTATTTTAAGCTTAAATGTAGAATGACCAATTGGAAGACAAAGAGGATCGGAAAATGATTTCACTGATGAGTTTCAAGTAAAACTTTCACCCTATGTGACAGTTAGAAATAAATCCAAGATGGCGGCGATGCATGCGCTGATCTAAAGAGGGAATGTGTCAGAAATTAATATTTCTTTAAATTACATTAAAATGTGCCTTGTATGTTCCCTTCCCCCATCAAAATCAAATAACCGTAGCCTCCCTCCCCGGAATTTTTTTTGGATCTGAGCATGGGGAGAGACATGGGTAAGTTGTGTGTATGGTATAGGGTATATATTGATTTCATAACATCACGAGCCTATGCTAAGGTGCTAAACATTACTTTTTTCTTCTTTTATTATGTTTCTCCACAGCTTACAAAGGAAAAGGACCTTAAAAATTTTGTTGCATGGTTTTAATCAATTGTTGAGTAAAACATACAGTCTTAAAAGGGCAAGATCACAATTTGTTTTAACACTGACTTTTCCATTTTTAATATCTACAATTCATAATTGAGGTAGTTCTAATGGTCAGTCAAAATTATAATGTCAAACTTGAGCCAATACAAATGTATGTTTTTGTAATAGTCGTGTAAACTGATAAAAGATTTGTTTCCCATAAATTTTTCTACCATAAAGTTCATCCCTGTGAATGTGATTAGAATGTTTTCTTTATCGTTGCTAAGTATGTAATAAATCGAGAGGTGCTCAATGAAAGTTCACGATACTTCACCGAGATTTGTTCAGTTCCTGTATAATTTCGAACGGCAGTATAGCCATGTTTGATGCTTTTTGGTGTTCAATTCAATGTCTCTTTATAAAAAGAATGGATGTTTGTTTTTTATCAAACTTATTATATCGAGCCATTTTCAAGGAATATTCTGCATAAAAGGTTCGGAACAGATCGAATATTAATCGTTAGGGGGGGGGGGGGTCGCTACTAAGCATGTTAATTGTTGCAACAGCAAAACAATATATAATTAATAATAAAAAACTTTAAAACACTGTTTCAAAATATTTCGACCGTGTTACCGGTCTTCATCAGTCGGTGTCTATTCCGACTAAACACCGACTGATGAAGACCGGTAACACGGTCGAAATATTTTGAAACAGTGTTTTAAAGTTTATATATCCTTCACCTGAAGAAGGATGTAAATCCAGAAAGCGCTAGTGAATAGAAACTTTGGAACTGTTCATTTTCTTTTTCTTTTTTGATTATTTATACTGTGTGATATCACCTTTCACTCATTTTGGATTATATATATATATATATATATATATCATTGCCACATTTATTTCTAGAACTCATTTTATCCACACATTAATGAAGATAAAGTTTAAAATCCAATAAATTTCTGGATTTTATATCTGACTATGGGCATCTGATTATTAGAAAATAGACAATAAACACGAGGCACGTTTTTTACTGTGAAACTGGAAGGGTCAAATAAAACCTTGTGGTCTAAATAAATATAACAATTACATTCGCAGGGGGGAAGTTTAGATAAATATAATAAAGCAGTTTCTATTGTTGTCACTTCTAATTTTGTTTTAGCTAGGTAATATATTTTCTATTCAGCAACCTACATGTAAACAAAAACTTGGCACATCCTTTGTTAACATAAAAGTGAAATTAATAACTCGTTTAAATTGGTTCTGGCCAAGAACTTGATATTTGACTGACCATTGGAAATACCTTAGTTAGGCATTCATTGAAATTTTTTTTTTAAAGTGCGACCATATCCGTTAAATTCTGAGAAGGTCAGCCATTTCTTGGCATGTGACAACTGTGAGCAAATGAATTTTGCTACTTGTGTGTAGTCAAAATTTTTTTTTTTATTCATCCTTTTTCCCCAATCATCCCCTTGCTCTAATAATATATGTCATATCCCTTGCTAGGTTTGAGGGATTGGAACACCTCTCAGAGTCAGTGTTTGTGGGACTGTGTGAGATAGTGGGAACCTCAAAACTCGTGGCCATGAGGAGGGAGTTTGACGACATCAAGGAGATGGTGGAGAGACGAGTGACACCTTATGATGGCACTGCGATGAAGAGTGGAAGTAAAAGGGAAGGATTCAGACTAAAAGGATCAGATCTGGACTTAATGTATTGGTCAAAAAACCACCGAGTGATCATGGACATGTCTCAGTTTGAGTATTACACAGCCAATACAACCTTGATTCTCTCCGAGAGTTCCGAGAGTCCACCAGGATTCACTCTACTTCAGTTAATGACACCAACAAGAATTGTAGAAGTCCAGTCAGCATGTGTCAGAATGAATGACAGAGTGTATATATCTAGTTCTTTATTCAGACAGTTAACTCTTTCAGCAGTATATCCTAATTCTACTGTACATGGACCATGTGGTAGTGGTAAATTTGGAGGAGTAGTAGAATATGACTCTGCCATCTGTTTTGCTTGTGACTTTTGGCCTCCGTCTGCCTCCTCGTGGATAAACAGATGTCACTCATGGCCTGGTCCTGAAGTTGTAAATGACATTATTAGAAATGGGTGTCACTTTGTAGCAATAGGCCACCCCTTAGGACCCCATGAAAATGAGGAATGGAGATTTTCCTTTTCTCAGGCAGAGTATAAATGTGTGTCTGCAATGAACCACAGTCAGTTTTTGACATATGGATTGCTAAAACATTTCCTAAAAGAAGTTATCAATCAACAATCAGAAGAAACCAATGAACTGTTGTGTTCCTATCACATAAAGACAACAGTTTTCTGGGCGATTCAAAAAAACTCACTACCTCACTGGTGTCCACAAAATATCCTAGCTGGTTTCTGGGTCTGCTTTAATCTCCTCCTTAAATGGGTATATGAGGGGATCTGTCCCAACTTTTTCATCCCACAAAACAACCTGTTTCTGACAAAGGTTCATGGCTCTGCACAAAACAGATTGTACCTACAGTTATATGAATTGTACAAGAAAGGTATGGCCTGTCTGTTACAGAGTCCCTCTATCAGGTCCTACATTATTGATGTCCTATACAATCCTAGAGCTTTTATTTGTACCGATGAGAGTTTCCTGATATCTGAAGTTGACTTTGATATACAATTTTTTAGGGAGATATTTATTCCTTTAAAACCATTCAATAAAATAAATCTTCACAGATGTGTGAAATGGCTTTTAACAGTAGAACAGTTTATAGATTCAACCCAGCTAACACAGTATCAACTTTTAAATTTACAGATACGTACAGCATACCCCCTTCAGATCACAGCTTTTATATTACACAACATGTACACAAACACATGTGTCGGCAACAAACAGATGTATATTGCAGACAAAATATCCTGTCAAATGCTGAAATTAGCAGCCAAGTTTGGATGTATTTCTGATATGTTGTACATTGCATTGTATTATTACAAGACATTCAGATACAGGGAAGCTTTAATTGTGATAGAGATGACAAAGGTCAAGTTAGCACAGCCATATCTGATGTATGATGATTGTGTAGATAGAGAGAGATATATTGAGGCTGTAGGGGGACAGTCCTGGTCTACAAAGATGAGACAGGCTGTAGCATGGGATATCAAACTTGACAACAGAACCTGTAATATCATTGAACTAATACCAGAACAACAGTCTTGTATACAGAACAAAACACATGCATTAATTGTCCCAGTTTTTGTAATGTTACACTTTCTAGAGTTTTTGTGTTGCAGACATATTGATACAACATTATCACAAGCTGCTCTAGATGAGCTACAGATCCTAGTCCACCATGATCGGGGAGTGTATGTACGTGGTCATCTTAGAGACATCTCCTGGGAGATCCTGGGGATCTGTCAACAGATCACAGGGAACCTCGAGGCTGCTCTGTACGCATACCAACAGTCACTTACACAGATTCCACTCCACAATATACAAACTGCTACACAGCGGAAAATTCGAGATATACTTGGAGTATAAATTCCGATTTATAATGACTGAACATTGGAAGTATGACCTGGTCTATGATAACAAACCACAAGACAAAGCTGGACCACTGAATTTGTAGGCATCCTGTGTTGTTAACATCTAATCAAACAGTAAAAATAATTGAAATTTGGTGAATAAAGACTAAGGAAACCAACAGAGAAATATATGTTTTGCACATCATAATTTTATTATGCAAACAAGGATTTTATGCTATGTTTTTGTTAAACTAGCAGTAGGCATTTATTATATAGGTATGTTGAATAAATGTTGCATATGTTTCATTTACTGTACGTGTACCTATTTACTGGCTATGACAATAAGTTTTTGTCTCCCAAGGCAGCAACTATTTCCTGAAACGTTTTAAATTGTGAATCCTACGGCGAACTGTATGCGCATAATTTACGTGCAAATAACAATTCGTTGTGTTACCCGTTGCCAAGTGTGTTGCTAACGCTAAGGGTAATAGAACGGATTACCAACTGTGTCTAAACCAATCAAATTTCAGTATTTAACATGAAAGTATAATAATATTTTTTACTGTAATTTTCAGAGGGTTGTGACAAAACAGTTACCAGTTTACTGTAGTGACTGTCAAAGGAGACAACTGATTGCTATTGTTTATTAGTCAGAATATGTTTATTATAGTAAAGAAAACTACTAGCAATTAGAGTTTTGTCTTATTTATTTATACATGATTGTGAAGGTAAACTGTCATAGAAGAGAATCGTATTTTCAAAGAATAATCTGCTTCTTGAAATGACTGCAATTCAGAAAACCTGGGTACTCAGTGGAATTCACAGTTAGATACCTAAGTTATGGCCCAATTAATTTGACCTTTTTGCACCAAAAATGCAATTTTCTGCCCTATTAGCATTTGTTGCCAGTCCATTTAATTAAACTAAGCAAAACAAGTGAAAAGCTGTCAATGTGACAGCAAACCGGGTTTTCTTTTATGTAAACTGTATCCATAATCCATGTCAACCCTTATCCAGTGAAATGGAGTACCCTACATGTATATGCAACATTTTGCCAAAAAATGACTAAGTTCAAAAGCTAGTATTTTTTTCATAAATTATCGGAAATCAAAATCCTAGCAATATGCACACCTCTGATATATGTACAATTGATCCGCAAAAGAACAACTTCCTATCTTGAGAAATGTAGGAGGAGTTATCCGTACAATGAGGGTACCATATATGCAATATTTTGCCAAAAAATGACTAAGTTCAAAAGCTGGTATTTTTTCGAAAAATTATCGGAAATCAAAATCCTAGCAATATGCACACCTCTGATATATGTACAATTGATCTACAAAAGAACAACTTCCTATCTTGAGAACTGTAGGAGGAGTTATCCGTACAATGAGGGTACCCTTTTGGCAGCCGCCCGCCCGCCCTTTTTACCATTTTAATAACCGGATTTTTCCGTTGGAAAACCCGGTTAATTATTACATCAAATACTGTATTTGATAATGCACAATGATCAGACTGAATAGAGAGATTTTCAGAAAAAAATTGTTTGAAGCTGCATAAACTTGGTTCACAAAAATGTCAGACCTTTACCATTAATTTGCATATTTGAATTGAATTGAACACATTTTATTGATTAAAGGGGCATGGTCACGACTTTTGTCAAATTTTACTTTTATGCTTTTATTATTTACAATGCTTTAAATATGCATATCTAATGATCAAATTAAATTTGAGAGTCATTCGTAGATTTATAAGCAAGATGCAGGGCTCACAATTCTTTGTCATGTAAACAAGGCTCGTGTCCTGTTTTTGTTTACATAGGTTCCATATACATGTAAAAAAAATCTTTTTCCAGCTTATTTGTCAATTTTTTTTATTTATTTAAAGCATATATATAATATACAATTCCTAAAGTTTAACACATTCGTTTTTGGTTTAAAACTGAAATTTTTACTTCAACGTTCAAAATGTAAACAAACGCTTTGTTTACATAGTGGAGCATTTCTAGCTCTGTAACTCGCTTAAAACTCAACAAATGAGACTCAAATTTCGGTTGCCAATAAAAATTGCCTTTCTGAGGCATTGTAAATACTAAAATCGGAAAATAATGTTTGACCAAAATCATGACCATGCCCTTTTAAATCAAATGGATAAGACACAAGTTCTAAATAACTTAGATAGTCTTCTCCTAATAATGAAATTTTATAAATATAGCCAGTAATAATGTTAGATATGAATACATAAATAAACATGAATAAACAATCTACTACATGTATATATATAATATCACCTTATAAATTCAGACATTTTTTGAGAAGCGACCACATTCGCTCATAAAAAATTGTACCGTCTTGAAAATTTCAGTGTTTTGTATATTTGTCAAAGAATCATTCCCCCATAACAGTAAATGTGCATCTATAATGTGTACATAACGTAATGACAATAGCTTATTCATTAGAGAATTCCGAGCTCTTGTATACTTTTTACAGACAAAAAACAAATGATATGCATCTTCTAATAAGCCACACGAACAGTTTGGACTGGCTATTAAATTACAGCGGAATAAGTCAGAATTTAAAATACAGTTGTGTCTCAAACGTGTATGAGTAATGTTTAAAAATCTTTTTCCAAATGAAAGATGTTTCTGAGGCTTTACTGTATCATTGTAGAAATTTTTTTTAAATATTTTAATTGAGGTTACCTCCCTTGTATTAAGATTTTAGGCATTCCATCTTCTGACAGTATCAGGAATAAATGATTTATTGAATAGTTTTAATCTAAATTTTGGAACAGAATAATCAAGAGAGTTTCTAGTTGTGTAACTTGAAACACTGCCTCCTGTATATGGTACATTATTTTGTATGTAAGTAGGTACTAAGTTATTGTGCATTTTGTACATAGTTATTAATTTAGATCTATTTCTTCTGTGTTCGAAAGGTTCCCTAACTTTTTCAAAATAATCTGAGTTTCTTGAAGCAAAACTGAGCCCAGTTACTATTCTTGCGGCATTCAATTGAACCTTTTCCAATATTTTCTATGTCCATCTGTGAGCAACCAGCCCATACTTCGGCAGCATATTCCAATTGTTGTCTAATTAAAGATACATACATTTCTGATAGAATATCCCTTGAAACAGAAAAATTTAGCTTTTTAAGTAAACCCAGTTTTTTGTAAGCTTTTTTAACAATGTTATCAATATGTTCTGACCAACTTAAAGGGACTTGGACACGATTTTTGCAAATTTTCAAGTTTTCTTTCTGATGCCTAAAATAGTTTAAACTAATCTAAATGAAAAAGTACACCCAAAAATTTAAGTCAAATTCAATGCCGTAAGGATGTACACCGAGCATGAAAAGTTCGTAATGTAAACAAGACTCGAGTCTTATAGCTTGTTTACATTTCGATGACGAATACATTACGTGACTAAACCATCATGGTGCCGAAGCCAACACCTTCGACGAAGAAAAAAAGAAAACTAGAGAGAATGCTACGGTATCATAGCCAAAATGTTAACATCGGAGATGTAGTACAACAGTGGAATGATATTAAGAGGGAATTGAAGATCGCCAGTGATAGGTTTTTTGCAGATTTTCTTATACAAGCGTAAGTATGGCATGCGCTGTATCAGGGGTCGTCTCAAAATGTTATTAATTGTTACACGTTTTTATTCGCACCGTTATAAATCTATGCAGCCTTATTTTTATTCAGGTTTACACAATGATATGATATTTTCATTATGTTATATGCGTTTAATTACATTTAGATACAAACGAACCATTACACCCACAATCTCTGGAGATGGTTTTTCTTGCATCCCCTACTCATACTAGCCAAAGCACATCGACCCCCATACGCCTTACATCAAAGGGTCGATCAGCCTTGAACATTTCCACGGTTACTACAAGTACGGCTACAGAGGAGATCACGGAGACTGCCACGGAGGGAGAGAGAGAAGAGTATGCTCATTATATTTCTTACAGTTATGTTCAAAATGTTCAAGATAAATGCACATAATCTCATCTTTCAGAAATTATAATGTACAAAAATCTAATTACGTAGGCTGATGGGTGTTTTTGTGCTCAGGGGAGGAACAAGTCATGTATCATCAAGTGAGGTTGGCAGAGAGAGCCCCAGTCCAAAGAAAAGGTAGGATTACAAAAAATCTCAATTACTGGCTTTGATAAAGCCTCCAATATTTTTGATAACCATGCATGGACATGTTTTTAAAAATAAATATAATATTTAAAATCTTAAATTTTCTTAATATATATTTTTGATAATTATATTTTCTTATAAATTTTAGTTCATGATACATAATACATATAGGTATCACGATATATATATATATATATATATATATATATATATATATATATATATATATATATATATATATATATATATATATATATATATATATATATTTAATGAATAAGGAATCATTCTTTGAGTACTTTGGGATGATAATTTTGGTCGGGGCGAGATCAAACCCAATAAAGCCCATATGGCTTTATGATAGATTTGATCAAGCCCCGACAAAAATTATCACTTCATAATATTCAAAGAATGATTCCTTATTACTTATATTTATATAATTTTTAAACCATCGTACGATTAAATATTTAGAATATATAAATAAGCAAACCCCGCTGAAGCCTCATTTTGGCGTCATTTGAAGTTATGGGTTATATAGTACAAAATCGTACGTAGTGTTGTCACAGGCAAAGACACTGGAACATGTAAATATTGATTCATGATAACGAACTGTTTGTATATTTATTATGTTTAGAAAACTCCTAAGTGAGGGCTTGTCAGAGAAACATGAACGTCCAAGACGCAGTCTACCCTTGTGAATTTCGATAGTGCGAATAATAGGCTCAGTGTTATTCTATCCATTAAATATGCATTTGTTTCTACTTTCAATCTTCCTAATAATTAAAACATTTTATTGTAAAGTTTAATGAAACTTGATCTTTTAGATTAATATGTTTTACGGTGCGACCGTTGGGGCGAGCACACCATGTGATCAAACAATGAATTATAATAAATTAATAAAATAAAATTAACAACGTGAAATTTGAATGCCAAAAAATAAAACATACCTATTTTTCAGTAAATTTTCATTATTCATAGTTTATAAGATTTGTTATAATTTATTTATTTATATGTAGAACAATAGTTTAATCTCAGATACAATGTTGTTAAATAATAAAGATTTTAATATATAAATATTCATTGCACTGCATCTCCTCTTTTAAAGTGATTGTGATTATGATTGATTGATTGATTTCCCCCCCTTTTTTGCAGTAGACATTTTTTCTTAAACTTACATATAAAACTTGACTCATCATAGAGCTCCCCCCCCCCCCATGCTAAAATTTTTTTCATTTTTGTCAATTTATACATAGAAAATCGACTTACCATGGATTTGCCCCTCCACTTAAAAAAAAATAATTAATGTTTAATTTTATTTTTAATTTACGCTTAAAAATATTTGCTTATCATGTTAAAAGAACATGGTGTTGCCCCCCCCCCCCCCCCCCCCCGCATGTAATAAATGGAAGTGAAAATAAAGAAACCATTGAACTGCTAAAGAGCTGAAGGATTAGAATTTTCATGATTTATTTTTCTTTTTGCTTGCAAAGATTTTTTGGATGAGGCTGCCATCCACCCACCCACCCCTTTAAAAAAAGGCGCTGCTACGTATAACGTTACGTTTCAGGAAATTACCGTAATTATAGTGAATAAAATATTTGTGAGCATTCATCCAAATTAGTGCAATTTACAACTGTTTCCTGTATCTGAAGAAATGTCCTTATTCGTCAGCTGTTCTTTATCTTAGCCTTTGCAAGATTTTAAGAGGATTTTGGTCATTTCAGCAGATTTACAATAACTTCAATTAGAGTAATTTCCCCTTATCAGTGCTTATTGTGACGTCAAAGCTGACGTTGGTTAAGTGTCGTCTTACTCTTTAAAACTCCCCTGAGAAATAAAAGTATGCGAAGTATACTGTTTTATTTACTTAAAAAGCATGATGTTCTTAAAATTACACATCTTATAAGCTTTTCAAAGGTGTTACTTTGATTCACGGGAGAACGTGATGTTGGAACGTGAGGTTGGAAACCATTGGTACTATGAATTGTGGGTCAAAATTTACTGACTCCGAAAAAATATATCGGATCAATGTGTAAACGTTTGTGACGTCACACGATTATTTTTGATTGAAAGTGTACTGAGGTGAACTTTAGAGCTAACATATTGACTGTATGTCGCTTACATCGTTATTGTTTTTACTGTCTAAATTTGTCTTGCTGATTCTCGTGAGAGTGTGAAGTGATAAAAATTGCCATGATTACAGGGAACTACTGGGACGATTAAAACGATGCATTACTGGTCCGATTTACTGACGCCAAAAAAATCCGTTGAATGAATGTGCAACTAGTCCGAATTTTCTATTCACACACGCCTTGCCGGTAGAGCTCGCTTCGCGCCGGCGCTGCGCGCCGGCGAGCTGCGCTCGCTATCAAAAGAGTAATTGAGTCTGCATACATCTGCATAAAACTGGTGTTGAAATGAAATTGACCCCCACCAATTTAGTATTATCATATTTTCACATATACCCCTATTCAGAGACAATGAAGGTACAATAGCCGCTGAAGAAGAGATTATAGACTTGGCTGAGGAAGTGCACGACCTGGAGGACAGTGGGAACGACTTCGAGGAATGTTTACCCTCAGATTCAAAGGGAGGAAGAGCCATTCCCCAGAAAGAAGAGGTCACATTGGAAGATGTTAACGAGATAAAGTACCTGATATTTCAATCTTCTTTGGAGTTACTCCTTCAAAAATTACATTTCAAATGCCATGTCAAGAGCTGCAAGGAAGATGTCACGTACAGTGTGACCGAAAATGGCTCTGCAGTAGCCGTTACTTGGGTAAATATGTTAATTATGATATACTGTATTGCAAATGATTTTTATATCATGAAATGAATGTAAATATGTCATGCAATTTTTTGTAGTTATAGAGCACTATTCTTGATAAATTATATTCTCTCTTATTTTTCAGAGATGTGCTGCAGGTCACGATGTATACTATTGGACCTCTCAGCCCCAACTACCCAATGGAATATTCCTGGGAAATTTCCAAGCATTGTCAACAGTAACAGTGTCAGGAAATAATTTCACAAAGATTGCTCTATTTGCAAAGTTTCTGTCATTAGGTTTCCCAACAACAAGAACTCACTCTCGAATACAGACCAAATATGTGGTACCTGTTGTTGAGAAGTATTGGGATAACCTCAAATCTTCTGTTGTGGAGGAGCACAGGGCAGCAAATGTAGTAGTGTCAGGTGAGTTATATTAAGTCATTACATAAATTAATGAAATAGTTTTAATGATCATAATTTACATTTGTTATATTTCTTTGTGAATTTCACAGGAGATGGTCGCATGGGCTCTCCAGGCTATTCAGCGAAATACTGCACATACACGGTCATGAACCAGGCAGACAAGAAAATACTTGCCATGGAGATAATTGACTAAAGAGAGTGCCAGTTGAAGTCGGGTATCATGGAAGCCGAAGGATTTAAAAGATCAATTGCATCTCTTCAAGCTCATGGTGTTGATGTACAAGAAATTGTTACAGATGCACACCCACAAATATCATCCATCATGAGTAAGATATAATTTGATTTTTATAAATAAAATATAATATAAGACAAAAGTGTATTTAAAGGCTTATCAATATTTATCTGTTTCAGAGAAGAATTTTCCCAACATCCGGCATAATTATGATATGTGGCACGATGCAAAAAACCTAGGAAAGAAACTGGCTGCTGTAAGTAATTCTGAAAAATTGTGTAATTTACATGAAATTTTAATAATTTATTGTCGAATAAATGATGACATATTATGAATTTCTTTTGTAGGTTGCTTGCAGTAAAGGGAATGAAATTCTGAAGCCATGGTTGAGTGATATAACAAATCACTTCTTTTACTCTGCAGACACTTGTGATGGAAATGTTGAAATTATGCAGGTAACCATTATTATACATGTATATTCAATGGAGCTTAAAAGACTGGTCTTCTGACATGTAATAAGTAAAATAAGTAAAATATGTAAAAAGAAATGGGGTATGTGAAGGAGATAAAGTTATGTTTTATCTCTGTAGGCTAAATGGATGTCTGTGTTGAATCACATTGTCAACAAACATTCTTGGGCTTTAGGGCAATGTGACCATGACCCGATCCCAGAGGAGGAGAGAGACAAAAACTGACTTTCTCCAAAACGTCGCACTTATGACGATCTTCAGAGATCAGTATTGGAACCAAGATTGTTGAAATCCTTTCATTACTACACTACCTGCCAGTATGTATTTAAAAACAAATCCATGTCTGACTAATACAAAAATTTATACATGCCCATAGTAATTGTACTGTACATTTCCATAAAATAGGACATTTTACTTTTGCAGAACAACTTCAGAGCTTGAATCTTTCATTAATCACATACTGATGTATGTGCCAAAGAGGTCAGCATTGAGGTAAGTACATGTACGGTATTACTAAAAAATCAGGTACTGTTTTCTTTTTTAAAAATTTAACGGGGTGTATATTGAAGACATTTTCCAAATTGAAACAGGTTAATAAGAAATTCAAACCCCACTCTAAAGGGGGGGGGGATGGGGGGGGGTTTACCCTTGTGTGTCTGTACCATATTATATTCACATCAGAGCGGGATATCACTAGCGAGCATTGGCTCACAGCTCACAGACATCTTCTCTGTATAACAGAAATCATTTACATGTGATACTTTTGTTTCAGTTATGAATCCTACAAATGTAGATGCTGTTTGGCAGCAATTGACTACACCATGCATTTGGAACGAGATCCTGTCAGGGACAACAATGGAAACAAATTGTATGTTAAGTAAATGAGATCATAGATAATTGGTTATACGGTTATTTTGATTCATGGATATGCATCACAATACATTTGTTATCTACTAATTTAACTATGAAAGTGATAGGTTCTAAGATGACTAAAACTTCCGTTTAATGTTTAGACACAAGAGAAAATTTTCCAAAGGTTCCAACAACTGGACATCAGCTTAAGTCAAGGTACCAAAGACATACTCTTACATACCGAAGTTGATGATGGCCATACTGAATGAATATTGTGGTGGATACCAACTTTACCCTCTAAGGGCACCAACAGTATTGTCAGAAAAAGACCCTAGAAATATTGCGTCAACTATTGCTCCCAAAAAGCCACCACCGACTTCAGTGCTTGTGCAAAGTTTGAAACATCGAATAAAGAAGAAAGACACAAATTAAGTAGAGAGGCCTTTTTATGCATAGACATACATCAAAAATAAACAACGAAGTGAACAGTAACATTTCATAAAATGTACATGTGAAAGGAAAATGTTAACAGTAGTTTTTTTTTCCACCTGGACATGTCCATGGATGGTTCACCATCCTACACCAAAGGCAGGCACAAATCCCTTGTACTGGCCAGTGGGATCAGGGAACCGCCTTCGTATGGCCTTCACACAACAGGAAGGCTCCACTCTCCTGTCCTACCAATGAAGCCGTCCATGAACCCATAGAATGTACTGCCTATATGCACTGTGTCACAACGACTTGTTGATATCTTGGGGGGGGGGGGGGGGGGAGGGGGGGGTGAGCCTCTCGAGCAAAAATGTCAATTCTGAATCTTTGTTGAAGATGAAGCGTGAAAGGATCCAGTATCAACAGATTCATTTCCTGAAGGAGGAAATAAAATGTTTATATAAATTGTCAAAAAAAATGTAATACTTAACTTTCTCTTTAGAGTTGGTGTTTTTATGCATCAAAATTAATTTTATCATTCAATTGTATATTCAGGGCTAATGTTTACACCAACATCTTGAGCCTGTCCAAACACTAAATCAAAATTTATCATGTATAGTTCTTACAGGCCTCAGGCTTATGCACAGCTCTAGTCTCATTTCGCAGCACACCCTTTCTATTGCTGTATTCATCTACATGCAGTTGTTGCAAATACACCAGCCTGGGACTTCTCTGTCAGGTGAAGGTTGAGGTGGTAGACCCATTTCTTGGTTTCTCCTCCTTGTCAGTATATCACTGACCTCAAGGACAACTGATGGGGTGATGGAACCCATTTCATTCAGCAGTTCTTTTGCTTCCTCCCCAGAAAGTTGATTAATAAGTTCCTACCAGAGAGAAATAATAACAGATAAATTTCAAATTAGAACAAATATAGAAGAGTTTAAAAATGATAACAGAGAAAAACATATTTTGTTACATGTAAATTTACTTACATTGGCCTTTTGGCTACACTCCAAGTGAAGTTGTTGGAGATTTTCCTCTTCTCTTTCCTCCAGTTGCCTTGCATGGAACACACGCCTGCCTCTGCTGGTGCCTCGACCTCTTCCTTGACCTCGACCCCTTCCTCTTCCGCTTCCTCTTCCTACTGAAGTTGAGGGGGGCGAATCTGATTCTGTTATCACATGAATTATAAACATGTATATTTTGGTTAATTCCTGGAAATAAGTCTTACATATACTCTATTTTAATGGCAATAAACTCCTATGGTTAAAAAAAAATTAAAAAATTGGCACATCAATAGGAATCAAAGTGCTAAATTAGGTCTATTGCATTCTTTTTCTGCATTTACGTATGTTTCATTCTAGATTAACAGACTGTAGAAAAATAAAATAAACCCTTTTTAAAATATTTTTTAAGGCAGAAAAGAGAACACATTGGTTTTAATGTAATGAAAAAAAACCCTTGCCTGTTCCTGGCTCTCGTCCTCCGATTCCGAGCTGCTCGACTTCTCAACTAGCGTTCTTTGTCTTTTCTGCTGCGTCTGATCATTTGTATTAAATGGAAATGTTACAATTCTTTCAATTTACACGTTAAACTCATTACTGAGCCTATCTTACTTTCATAATTGTGAAAATGCGATATTTTTTTAAATTTTAACATGACCCCTTACAGAAGTAAACATTGACTGAATACGTCTTTTGTGACGATATATTTAGTATAATTTGAGTTAAGTACCAAGCTGAAGATTTATGAACTGATGAAAAATACATAAGAGCTTAAAGTGTACATGTTTCTAACGCTAAAAACTAAACAATTATCGAATCTTACCTCTTTCCTTCTCGTCCACATGTTGACATTTAGCGCCAAAATGGATTTGCGCGCAGCATATGGAGAAGTCACGACGAAAACAAAGTTTGTTTACAAACGCCATATAAAAGCTAAGATTTTATTGATTTAGAGTGGAATTATCGATTTAAAAACACAACACAATGTTGATTATTCGATATAATCTATGTATTTTGAGCGTAATTTTTCGTTTTCAAAATTTACAAAAATCGTGTCCAAGTCCCTTTAAGTTTGAAGATAACTGTATGTGTTTGTGTTTAGTAACATATTCAACAACCATTTTTTTTACCATTCACCTAATATTTTGAGGTCATGATTAAGATTTTGTCCAATAAGATTAATATTATCTGAACATTGTTGTAAAGAGTTGTCATCAGCATATAATCTACACACAGATATCATATTTTCTGCCACATCATAAGGATAAAACGTACGCTCTTCTAGGACCTTGGGTCACCCGAAAATAGTTCTCCAAAATGAGTTTATTAATGAGCACTTATGGAACTCTTTTACAAGTGAAGATAAGAATTAAAATCTGCTTTCTTTTTTTCTATATCCATAAGGAGACCACAGGTCACCTTACGTCCTAAAACAACGTCGTAATCATTTTGTTAATCAATACGGAACCAAAAGTCACTTAACAGCTGCTGAGTGTCATTTTACGATATGGGGATTCGTCAGAAGTGATCCACTGTAGGGAGACCAGGGGCACGTAATGTGTAATATCAATGGGGAGATGTCATCCGGTCTTCTTATGTCATTTTACAAGATTAATATTTACTGGAAGTCAGCCATTTTAGAGAGACCGGGGGTTAAATTAAGTAGAATGTTCGTATGAGACCAGAGGTCACATTAGGTCCTAATTAATGAAAAAAAAAAATAATTTTTGTAATTAATAGAGCAGGTGTCACTTTAAGTGAAATATTCATAATATGCCCAGAGGTCATTTTGGGTTCTATGAATTTTATAAATCTATAGGAAGATCAGAGATCACCTTTATAGACTTTTAAGGATACAGATTCACCAGAAGTCATTCACTAGCTTAAAACATAATTTCTAGAATATAAGATAGATCTGATGCTTATTACGTTGACCACCCATCTCTATCTTTAAAAAAATGTGTTAAGGAGACTGCACCAGAAGGCATCCACTGTAGAGAACTTAGAGGTCACTTTAAATAGATTATCCAAACCAGACCAGAGGTCACCATAGGTCCCTAATCAATGTAGTTATAATTTTATTAAGCTATAGGAAGACCAGGGATCACATTTTGTCATTTTTGAAGATGGAGGTTCACCAGAA
Organism: Magallana gigas; assembly: GCF_963853765.1. Classification (NCBI taxonomy): domain Eukaryota; kingdom Metazoa; phylum Mollusca; class Bivalvia; order Ostreida; family Ostreidae; genus Magallana; species Magallana gigas. Next base: position 4,796,652 of record NC_088859.1, read on the forward strand.
GTCAGCCACTGTAAGGAGACTAGAGGTCACCTTAGGTATTAAATTAATGAAATAAAAATGCTGTTCATCTAACGGGAGATCAGAGGTAATCGTATGTCATTTCACAATATTTTACAAGGTGGAAAGCTTTAACATAATTCAGCCACTGTATGAAGACAATGGGCCCTCCTAAGTGGAATATCCATTAGGGGACCAGAGGTAACCTTAGGTCTTTAACCAATAAAAAAAATTGTTAGTCTGAAGAGTATGGGTCACTTAAAGTAAACTATTCAAAATTACACCAGAGGCCATCTTAGGTCCTAGATCAATGAAGTAATAATTTGTGATTCGATAGAGAGACCAAAGGTCACCTTAATGCAGTTGTGAAGATGGATATTCACTAAAAGTCAATCACTGTAAGAAGACCTAATATCACCTTACATTCATAAAGAGACTAAAGGTCAACTTAGGTCTGAAATCAAAAAAGTAATTATTTTATCTATAGGGAGACCAGAGGTCACTTTATGTCATTTTACAAGATGTGGTAATTCACCAGAATTTAGCTGTTGTAGAGAGACCGGTGGAAATTCCATTAGGAGACCAGAGATAATCTTAGGCCCTACACCAATAGAATAACTTTCTAAATCTAAGAGCACTAGTCACTTTAAGTTAACTTTTCAAAATAACACTAGAGGTTATCTTAGGTCCTACATGTACATTACTAAAGTACTGGAATAAGTTTGTAAATCTATAGGAAGACAAGAGGTCATTTTAATGCAGTTTTGTAGATGGATTTTCATCAGAATCTGTAAGAAGACTAAATAGTACCTTTCAAAAGGAGAATTGATGTTTCATTAAGTCCGAAATCAATAAAGTAATAATTTTGTTATGTATAGGGAGACCAGAGGTCACCTTATGTCATTTTACAAGATGGGGCAATTCATCAGAATTCAGCCGCTGTTGGGTGACCAGGGGCAACCTTAAGTGAAAAATCCATTAGGAGAACAGAGGTCACCTGAGGCCAAAAGCAATAAAATAATTTTGTTAATCTAGAGAGCATAGGTCACTTAAAGCGAACTATTCAAAATAACACTAGAGGTCACCTCAGGTCCTCCATCAATGACATACTGAAAGTTTGTAAATTTATAAAAAAGGTCATCTTAATGCAGTTTTGTAGATGTATATTCATCAGAATCTCCATCACTGTATGAAGACTAAATATCACCTTACATTTATAAGGGGACTTGAGGGTTTCTTAGGTCCGAAATCAATAAAGTTATAATGTTGTTAACTATAGTGAGACTTAAGGTCACCTTATGTTAAGATTTTACAAGGTAAATAGAGAGTTTCAACAGAATTCAGAATGTAGGAAGACCAGGGGTCACCTTAAGTGGAATAGCAATGAGGAGACCAGAGGTCACCTCAGGTTCTTAATCAATGGAGTTATAAATCTGTTAATCTATATAAACCAGTGGTCAGCCTTAGTAAAATATTTATAATTAGATCAAAGGTCACTTTTTGTCCTAAATCAAAGAAATAATAATTCTTTTCATCTAAGGGAGACCAGAGGTCATCTAAACGCAATTTTGAAGACAGAAATACACCAGAAGCATCAACTGTAGGAAGAGTAGGGGTCACCTTAAGTAGAATATAAAACCAAAGATCACATTAGGTCTTAAATCAATGTAGTTGTAATTTTGGTAATATATTCTATGGGAAGACCATGGATCACCTTCTGACATTTTTGAAGATGGAGATTTACCAGCCACTGTAGGGATACCAAGGGTCATCTTAGGTAGAATATCATTAAGGAGACCACAGGGCACCTTAGGTCCCAAATCAATGAAAAAATGTTCTGTTCATCTATAAGGATATCAGGGGTCACCATATATCATTTTTTAAGAAAGAGATTGACCACAAGTCGGTCAAATATCCATAAGGAGACAAGAGGTTACCTTAGGTCCTAATTCAATGTAGTAACTATTCTGCTAAACTATAGAGTCAGCCATTTTCAAAGATAGAGATTCACTAGATTCAGCAACTGTAGGGAGACCAGGTGTCACCTTTTTAATTTGTTACAATTTATAAGGAAACCCGATATAGAGGGGTCACCTTGAATGGAATATCCATGAGGTTACCTCTGGTCCTCAATCAAATAAGAGGCCCAGGGGCCACATCGCTCACCTGAGCAACAATTGCCTTAACTCTGATCAAATTAGCATTACAGTATCAAAATATCTTGACAACTGAGTACAGTAGATCTTGCTAAAAAAATTTTATCCACCTCTTATTTTTTGGTAAAATACCAAGCCCCTTTTGTTTTTGTACCTCTAAGAAGTTTTTTTTTATATTCCTATAAACCCCCCCCCCTTTTTCGTGGCCCCACTTTCCTCTAGGGAATCATGGTTTCATCAAACTTAAATCTGCATAACCAATGCTTTCACACTAAGTTCTGAGTTTTGGACCGAAAACTTTCCCAGAATATTTTTAAAGATTTTCTCTATATATTCCTATGTAAAAATTCAAACCACCATCACGGTCCCGCCCTACCACTAGGGACTGTGATTTTGCAAACTTGAATTTACACTACCCGAGGATGCCTTTACACAAGTTTAAGCTTTTCTGGCCAAATAGTCTTTAAAAAGAAGATTTTTAAAGATTTTCTCTATATATTTCTAAGTAAAAATTTATTCCCCTTTGTGGCCTCACCCTACCCCCGGACTATTATTTAAACAAACTTGGATCTATATGATCTGTGGATGCTTCCACTCAAATTTGGGCTTTCCTGGCCTAATAGTTTTGAGAAGAAAACTTTTAAAGATTCTCTCTCTATATAAAAATTAATCCCCCATTGTGGTCCCGCCCTACCCCTAGGGACCATGATTTGAACAAACTTGAATTTACATTATCTGAGAGTGGTTACACGCCAATTTGAGCTTTATTGGCGAAATAGTTTTTAAAAGAAATTTTTCAAAAGATTTTCTCTATATATTCCTATATAAAAATTTATCCCACAATTGTGGCCCAACCCTATCCCCGGGGACTATGATTTGAACAAACTTGAATCTACACTTCCTGAGGATGCTTCCATTTTAATTTGAGCTTTTCTGGCCTAATAGTTTTTGAGAATAAGATTTTTAAAGATTTCCTCTATATATTCCTATGTAAAACTTGATCCCCCAATTGTGGCACCACCTTACCCCCGGGGATCATGATTTGAACAAACTTGAATCTACACTACCTGAGGATGCTTCCATTTTAATTTGAGCTTTTTTGGCCTAATAGTTTTTGAGAAGAAAATATTTAAAGATTTTCTCTATATATTCCTATGTAAAACTTGATCCCCCAATTGTGGCCCCACCCTACCTCCGGGGATCATGATTTCAACAAACTTAAATCTACACTAACTGAGGATGCTTCCATTTTAAGTTGAGCTTTTCTGGCCTAATAGTTTTTGAGAAGAAGATTTTTAAATATTTTCTCTATATATTCCTTTATAAAAATTGATCCCCTAATTGTGGCCCCACCCTACCCCCGGGGACTAGGATTTGAACAAACTTGAATCTACACTACCTGAGGATGCTTCCATTTTAATTTGAGCTTTTCTGGCCTAATAGTTTTTGAGAAGAAAATATTTAAAGATTTTCTCTATATATAGTCCTATGTAAAACTTGATCCCCTAATTGTGGCCCCACCCTACCCCCGGGGACTAGGATTTGAACAAACTTGAATCTACACTACCTGAGGATGCTTCCATTTTAATTTGAGCTTTTCTGGCCTAATAGTTTTTGAGAAGAAAATATTTAAAGATTTTCTCTATATATAGTCCTATGTAAAACTTGATCCCCCAATTGTGGCCCCACCCTACCCCCGGTAATCATGATTTCAACAAACTTAAATTTACACTACCTGAGGATGCTTCCATTTTAAGTTGAGCTTTTCTGGCCTAATAGTTTTTGAGAAGAAGATTTTTAAAGATTTTCTCTATATATTCCTATGTAAAATATGATCCCCCAATTGTGGCCCCACCCTACCCGCGGGGACCATGATTTGAACACCTTGAATCTACACTACCTGAGGATGCTTCCATTTTTATTTGAGCTTTTCTGGTCTAATAGTTTTTAAGAAGATTTTTAAAGATTTTCTCTATATATTCCTATGTAAAACATGATCCCCCAATTGTGGCCCCACCCTTCCCCCGGGGACCATGATTTGAACTAACTTTAATCTACACTTCCTGAGGATGCTTCCATTTTAATTTGAGCTTTTCTGGCCTAATAGTATTTGAGAAGAAGATTTTTAAAGATTTTCTCTATATATTCCTATGTTAAACTTGATCCCCCAATTGTGGCCCCACCTTACCCCCGGGGACCATGATTTGAACAAACTTGAATCTACACTACCTGAGGATGCTTCCATTTTAATTTGAACTTTTCTGGCCTGATAGTTTTTGATAGGATTTAATATATTCTTCTTTTTTTTCATTTCACAATCATTTATGATTTCATAAAGAAGGTAATATATATAAGAATTTTTTGGCATTCTCACTTTCACACTCTATCTCTCTCTCTTACGTACTACATTCTCTTCAGAGCAAACATAAAGGATATATATATATATATATATATATATATATATATATATATATATATATATATATATATATATATATATATATATATATATACACACACAAATATACACACACAAATATAAACAGAACAGTTGTTTACCATGTTTAAAATTATATCTCAAATATGTTTTTCCAATTTACCCAGAGTTTATCAAATTTTGTAATCTCACATGATTTGATAGCTATATATTTTCAACTTTATATTCAAATGACAGATGATGTAACATTCCAACAATGTCAGGTTTTTTTTCTTGTTTTAAACAATTAAAAATGTATTGCTTGGAGTACAGAATTATAAAATTAACTACTTTGTTGTAACCACTGAATGGAAGTTCACCAAATAGTACATTTTTAACATTAAAGCCAACTTTATTTGAAGTTTTTCTATAAATATACATACTAAGATTATTCCATATAGGAAGTATTTCTGAACATGTCATAAATACGTGCTGAATTGTTTCATTTTTAAAGATGTTCTCTATATATTCCTATGTTAAACTTGATCCCCCTCTTGTGGCCCCTCTCTACCCCCGGGGACCATGATTTGAACAAACTTGAATCTACACTACCTGATGATGCCTCCACACAAGTTTAAGCTTTTCAGGCCGAATACTTTTTGAAAAGACGATTTTTGAAAAATACCAACAAATTTTCAATAATTCTCAATTATCTCCACTTTAAAGAGGGCGTGGCACTTCATTTGAACAAACTTGAATCCCCGTCACATAGTGTTGCTTTGTGCCAAATTTGGTTGAAATCTGCCAAGTGATTCTTGAGAAAATGAAATTGGGAAAAGTTTACAACGACAACGACTACGACAACGACAGACAACGGACAAATTGTGATCAGAAAAGCTCACTTGAGCCTTTGGATTAGGTTAGCTAAAAACTATTATTTTCGTTAATTAAACAGGGGATCAAGCGTCATCTAATGCCACTTTGAAGATAGAGATTCACCAGACTTCAGCCCCTGCAGAGAGACCAGGGTTAACCTTAATCAAGTGAAATATTTAAAAGCGACTAGACGTCAACCTGGATCCTTCGTCAATGTAGTATTAATTTTCTTAAATGATACAAGTCCAGATGTCACCTTATATCATTTCCAAGACCATCTATAAGGAGACAAGAGGCCACTTCACGTCCTAAATTAATGAAATAATTATTTTGTTTATCTATATGAAGACCAGAGGTCACCTTATGTTATTTTACAGGATAGATATTCAGCCACGGTAGAGAGACCAGGGGTCACCTTAAGTCAGAATATGTACAAGGAGACCAGGGTTCACCTGAGGTCCTAAATCAAAAAAATAAAATATTATAAAAGAGGTCACCTTATGTCATTTTACGATATATATATTCCCTAGAAGTCTTTCACTGTAGGAAAACCAAAGGTCACCTTTGGTAATCGATATTTGTCGTTATAATTTTGTTAATTAATAACGAAGACCAGAGATCACCTTATATCAATTTACAAGATGGAGATTCAAAAATGCCATCTACTGTAGGGAGACCAGGGTTCACCTTTAGTGGAATATTCATAAGGAGAAGAGAGGTAACCTTAGGTTCTGAATTCATTTGTTAATCAATACGAAGACCTGATGTGACCTTCTCTTACAATATGGGCATTCACCAGAAGTCATCAACTGCAGAGAGAATAGGCGTCACCTTAAGTGGAATATCCATGAGGAGCCCTGAGGTCACTTATGTAGTAATACTTTTATCGTTTGGAAGACCAGAGATCCCCAAATGTAATTTTACAAGATACATATATACCAGATGTCATCAACTTAAGAAGTGAAATTTCTAAAAAGAGAAGAGATGTCATCTTAGGTATTAAATCAATGTAGTTATTTGTTATTTAATACTATCACTGGTTGTCACCTTTTTTTTTTACAAAACGGACATTTACCAGAAGTCATCCACTGTAGAGAGACCAAGGGGTCACCTTAAGGGGAATATCTATGAGTAGCCGAGAGGTCACCTTATATCCTACATTAATGTAGCTATAATTTTGTTTATCAAAAGGAGACAAGATACATATTCACCAGATGTCATCCACTTTAGGGGACTAGGAGTCATCTTAAGTAAAATTTCCATAAGGAGATGAGAGGTCACCTTAGGTCCTAAATCAATGTAGTAATTTGTTAATAACTACCAACACCAGATGTCACCTTCTTTTTCAAGATGGACATTTTCCAGAACTCACTGTAGAGAGACTAAGGGGTCATTTTAAGTGGACTCTCAATAAGGAGATTAGACGTCACCTTAGGTTCTAAAAAATGTAGTTAAACTTTAGTAAATCAATACGATGACCAGAGGTAACCAAATGTCATTTTACAATGGATATTCCCTAGAATTAATCCATTGTAAAAAATAAAACCAAAGGTTGACTTTGGTAATCGATCTATGTCGTTCTATTTCGTTTGCTAATAACGGAGATCAGAGGTCACCTAATATCATTTTACAAGATGGAGATTCAAAAAGTCATCTACTGTAGGGGGCCAAGGTTATCTTAAGTGGAATATCCAAATAGAGGCTAGAGGTCACCTAAGGATCTAAATTGATGTAGTAAATAATAATTCTGTAAATCAATGCGGTGATCAGAGATCCCTTAATGTTATTTTACAAGATGAAGACTCATAAAATGACATCCATTGTAGGTAAACTAAAGGTTGCTTTATATCTTAGATCGATGTCGAAATAATTTTGTTAATCAATACGGAGACCAATCACCCTAAGTTCTCAATTGTCGATGTAATTGTTCCGAAAAGCAGAACGGAGATCAGACATCACTTAACAAGATGGGGATTCCCCAAAAAGGCATCCAATGTAAGGACACTAGAGATCACATTGGGTCCAAGAGCAATTTTGTGATGATTTCATTAACCTATACGAAGACCAGGTGTCACCTTATGTCATTCTACAAGACGGAGAATCACTGGTCATCCACTGTAGGGTCACCTTATGTCATTTAACAGGATGGAGAGTCACCGGTTATCCACTGTAGGGTGCCCACGGGCACCTTATGTCATTTTACACAATGGAGTGTCACCGGTCGTTCTCTGTAGGGTGACCAGGGGTCACCTTATGTCATTTTACAATATGGAGTCACCGGTCATTCTCTGTAGGGTGACCAGGGGTCACCTTATGTCATTTTACAACATGGAGAGTCACTCGTCATCCTCTATAGGGTGACCAGGGGTCACATTATGTCTTTTTATACAAAGGAGAGTCACCGGTAATCCACTGTAGGGTGACCACGGTTCCCCATATGTCATTTAACAGGATGGAGAGTCACCGGTAATCCACTGTAGGGTGCCCATGGGTCACCTTATGTCATTTTACACAATGGAGACTCACCAGTCATCCACAGTAGGGTGAGCAGGGGTCACCTTATGTCATTGTACATTATGGAGAGTCAACGGTCATTCACTGTATGGTGACCAGGGTTACCTTATGTCATTTTACACAATAGAGATTCACCGGTAATCCACTGTATGGTGACCAGCGGACACCCTTTGTCATTTTACACAATGGAGTGTCACTGTGACAATCACTGTTCATATCGAACACACCCGATTTTATTTTTCCCATAATTCTTTGCAACGTGCTTGGCCGACGCTAACAATAGGCGCTAAGTTATACCCGGCCGAGCTGTCCAGCGATAAAGACGTGCTTAGTGTGTGAAGGGGGTATCGTGTTAGAAGCCTGTGTGGCATGTTTTAGTTTCACAAGTTCAGCATTTGACGCGGACACGGATAGCTGACCGTGGTAAGTATTTATTTAGTTTGGTGTAGTTAATTTGTAAATTTTTGCCTTTTTATTAGTATTACGCAGTCGTCCTATAAAGTCACCTTGACCATTGTTCACTGTAGAGTTACCTGTGTGTTCACTGATGTGTGACTTTAGCGAGAGTGTTTAAATGGAATTCGTCTTTTTCTATAGTACAGTTTTTGCTATTGCTGTATAAAGAAACGGTGATTTAAAGGGCTATTTTCTATGCGTTATTTTATTTTACAATTTATTGTCACTTTTTCCACTTAACTACTTGGGCGGAAGTGCGTCACCGGAAGTCTCAGACGCCATATTGTTTACTGTAAACAAATAACTTAGTTACCATATACTTACAATATTTTGAGATGTTGCCTTTAATATAATACTATTTATACATTATCATAGTTTGATACTATCAGTGAGATACTTATATGATGTATTATACAATATTGTTTTTATTATGGTGTTATGGTGTCACTTGTACACTTATTGTAGTGTCATATTGTTGATGTTGAGAAGATGATGATGTTATGGTGATGTCGATGACTACGATGATGATGATGGTCATGTCGATGATGATGGTGTAGATGATGTCGTTCATGGTGAAGTCGATGACGATGCGATGTTCATGTTGATGACGACGATGATGTTATGGTGATGATGACGACGACGATGATGATGGTCATGTCGATGAAGATGATGTAGATGATGTCGTTCATGGTGACGTCGGTGATGATTATGAAGTAGATGATTATGGTGATGACGATGATGTCTATTATGATTATGGTGTTGTAGGCGATGGTGTTGACGATAGTGTCGATGATTATGATGACGATGGTGATGATGATGATTGTGGTGACGAAACTACTCTAGTTGTGGTTGTCCGTAGTTGGTCCAGGACTACAGCCCCGGAGATTCGGACACTCTTCTAATTTATTTTTGGTCATTTGTATAAACATCATATTTTTTCTTGTTGAGTGAAAGGTGTGTGAGTGTTTGTGTGGTTTAGTGTTTATATTTCTATCTTTTCTTTCTTTCTCTTATTTTTTTTGTTATTAAATTTTGTTAAATTTAAGATGTCTTGTTGTTGTTTGGAGTAGCCTCCGCTCATCCCGTTACAATTGGTGGCAGCGGTGGGATGAGTTGACTCCTCCAGATACTACAAGATATCTTTATAAGTGAACAGTTGCCAAGGTTTATTTTATTTTTCATTTTTTGATCTCTTTTGTAGTACATGTAAGAGCAAGTGTAGGTCGTTGTTTCCTTTTCCCTTGGTGAGTACATTACGTTAGGCAGATTGTTTTGTTAAAAGTTGAGAAGTTAGTCCCTTTATGAGATAATTTTGAGGTAAGTTGGTCTGTCAGTCAATGCACCATGTCTACTGTCAAGGAGATGCTGGAGCTACTTGAAGTGGGGACCAAGATGGGGATGAAGGATGAAGACCTTCAACAATTCGTGAAGGACGAACAGGCCAGAATGCGGGACGAACGTGAGAAACATAGAGTCGAGAGACAGGAGGAGAGAGACCAGGAGGAGAGAGACCGCGACTTCAAACTACAGATGGAGAAAGAGCGCGCAGCAAGAGAACATGATGAGCGAGAGCACGCCCGATTGATAGAAGAAAAGAGACATCAGCAAAAACTAGAAGAACTGGAACTTGATCACAAACTGCAACTCGAGAGATCTCACATGAAGCCGAGTGTTGTGACTAAAGAGGAGAAAGAAACTTCTCAAGTGATAAAAGGACCAAAACTTCCTCCGTTTGAGGATTCGAAAGACAACATTGACGCGTACATTCAAAGATTTGAGATATACGCAACAACGCAGAAATGGAATAAAGACACGTGGGGGACTCATCTTAGCGCATTACTCAAAGGAAAGGCACTGGATGTGTTCGCAAGACTCTCACCCGAAACAGCACTTGATTTCAACGAGTTGAAGAACGCCCTGTTGAAACGATTTGACATGACGGAGGACGGTTTCCGCAAGAAGTTCCGATTTTCAAAACCAGACGGAAGTGAAACTTTTATGCAATTTTCTACCAGACTGGACAGTTACCTTGAGCGGTGGATTCAGCTGTCTAAGACTAACAAGACATTCGATGATCTGAAGGACTTGTTCTTACGTGAACAGTTTTTATTGTGTTGCTCGAAAGAACTTGCCTTATTCCTAAAGGAGAGGATTCCTACTTCGATCCAAGACATGGCGCGATACGCGGACCAGTTTGCTGAGGCCAGAACAGTGACATCTTCTTCACTTACGCAAAAACCGCTCTTTGACAGACGACAGCAGTCCGATAGACAACCGCCGTACAAAGATTCCGTGCAACAAAACCAATCTGGAAATGCAGTGAAGTGTTATGAGTGCGGACGACAAGGACATAAAGCCTTTAACTGCAACTTCCGCAAAAGTCCGAATAACAGGCCGTTTAATTCGAGCGAGAAACAAGAAACAACACCGAAACATACTTACCCTAGTGATTTTCAACGTGGGTCGTACAATAATGGGAACCATGGATATCCAGGACGCGGTAGAGGTCGCCAAGGAGCCGCGAGTGTCGTCGAGAAACATGGAAACTTACCGTGTGTTGGTGATTCGGTTGCTTTCTGTGAAACGGAAATGCCAGTTGTGAAAGGATGTGTTGGCAATAAACTAGTGACTGTGCTAAGAGACACAGGTTGTAGTGGTGCCGTTATTCGTAGAGAACTGGTAAACGATGATCAACTAACAGGGACATCTCAACGATGCAAGTTAGCAGACGGTCGTATTATTGATTCAGATGTGGCTAGAATTGATGTCGATACTCCTTACTTTACCGGAAGTGTTGATGCTTGGTGCTTTGATTCGCCTTCGTACGATCTTATTCTTGGTAATATTCGTGGAGTAAGGAAACCACATGAACCAAATCCAGCCTGGATTCATTCCGTTGAAAACATAGCAGCTGTTGAAACGCGTGCGCAACTGAAAAAGAAACAGTCTCCATACAAACCATTGAAAGTACCGGAAGCAATACGGGATGTATCGCCGGAGGATATCTTACAAGAACAACGAAACGACGAGACACTGAAAAAGTTATGGAGCTTAGCTGAGAGTGGACAGCTTAAACATTTCAGTGACGGCGGATTTTCAAAAATGTGTGAACGGAAGCAAATGTTGTTCAGAGAATTTTGCAGTCCCAAAGTGTCCAGTGAAAAACTTTTCCGACAGTTAATCGTTCCCCGGAAATACAGAACTATCGTTATGAAGATAGCACATGAAACGCTGATGGGTGGTCATCTGGGATCAAAGAAAACAACCGACAGAGTAGTGTCCGAATTTTACTGGCCAGGAATCCAGTCAGACATTAGGCGTTTCTGCAGATCATGTGACGTGTGTCAGCGGACTATTCCGCAAGGAAAAGTACCTGCAGTACCGTTAGGACATATGGACTACATGATCGATATGGGAGGCAAGCTGAAAACTTTCCACGCAAATCTTCTTAAGAAGTATGTTGAACGAGATACATTGAACTGTGGTGTTTTGTCAACATGTGCAATTTCACTCATAGACTTTAGTGACCTAGATGATGATGAACAACAGGACTCTATTCTTATGCCACCTGTTACTCAAACCGAAACAGCAAAGGACATAAAGTTTGCAGACAGACTAACACCAGATCAGTTGGAAACTGCTAAATCACTGTGTGATTCGTTCTCAGATGTATTTACGGATATACCTGGAATGACGAACTTAGTGGAGCATAAGATTGTTGTGACATCGTCTGAACCTGTGCGTGTGAAACCATATCCAATTCCGTTCAGTACAGAGAAAACAATTACAGAAGAAGTTCAGAATATGCTACAGTTGAATGTGATTGAGCCATCATCTTCCCCTTATTCAGCTCCAGTTGTCATAGCTCGGAAGAAAGATGGAACGAATCGATTTTGCATTGATTATAGACGACTGAACTGTGCTACGGTATTTGATGCAGAACCAATGCCCAGTCCAGAAAGCATATTTTCCAAAATGACCGGAAAGAAGTTCGTGTCAAAGATAGACTTAAGCAAAGGATACTGGCAAGTACCGATGGCTGACGAGAGTAAGCCGCTTACAGCCTTTTCCACACCATCCGGATTGTACCAATTCAGGACAATGCCGTTTGGTCTTGTAAACGCGCCGGCAACATTTAGTCGTATGATGAGAAAACTACTTCAAGGTATGAACGGCGTAGAAAACTTTATCGATGATGTCATTGTTTTTACAGATACCTTTGAAGAACATCTACACATACTGAAGACTGTGTTCGAACGACTCAGAGATGCGGGACTTGCGGCCAGACCGACAAAATGTTTCATCGGATTTGACAAGATTGACTGTTTGGGACATATGGTGGGCAACAAGTGTCTAGAACCAGAACAGGACAAGATTGATGCAGTCAGAAATGCGCCAATACCACAAACCAAGAAACAGGTTCGTGCCTTCCTAGGCTTAGCAGGATTCTACAGAAAGTTTATTCCGAATTTCTCTGCGATAGCCATTCCACTTTCTGATCTTACGAAGAAGGGCCAACCAAATAAAGTTATTTGGACTGAAAGTCAGCAACGAGCTTTTGATACATTGAAACACATGTTATCAGAAAGGCCAATATTGAAGTTGCCAGAATTTAATGAAACCTTCATTTTACGCACGGACGCTGCAGATGATGGGATAGGTGCTGTGCTGTTACAGATGGAGGATGACGAGAAACTACCCGTAGCGTACGCCAGTAGGAAACTTCAACCAAGAGAAAAGGCATACGCTGTTATCGAGAAGGAGTGTTTGGCGGTAGTGTGGGGAATACAGAAGTTCCACCAGTACCTTTATGGACGCGAGTTTCTACTTGAAACTGATCACCAACCCCTGACCTACCTTAACAAAGCAAAGACAGAGAACTCCAGACTGATGCGTTGGGCTTTGCAGCTTCAGCCATACCGCTTTAGGATCATTGCGATCAAAGGAAGCGACAATGTGGGTGCGGATTACCTGAGTCGTCAGTGAGATGTATAGTAGACAGTACAGGTATGTATATAGGTTTTATTGTAAATATGTGATAATTTTCAAAATTCAGTGATTGTTTATTTGAAATTGCAGGACAATTTTTTAAGGGGGGAGGTGTGTGACAATCACTGTTCATATCGAACACACCCGATTTTATTTTTCCCATAATTCTTTGCAACGTGCTTGGCCGACGCTAACAATAGGCGCTAAGTTATACCCGGCCGAGCTGTCCAGCGATAAAGACGTGCTTAGTGTGTGAAGGGGGTATCGTGTTAGAAGCCTGTGTGGCATGTTTTAGTTTCACAAGTTCAGCATTTGACGCGGACACGGATAGCTGACCGTGGTAAGTATTTATTTAGTTTGGTGTAGTTAATTTGTAAATTTTTGCCTTTTTATTAGTATTACGCAGTCGTCCTATAAAGTCACCTTGACCATTGTTCACTGTAGAGTTACCTGTGTGTTCACTGATGTGTGACTTTAGCGAGAGTGTTTAAATGGAATTCGTCTTTTTCTATAGTACAGTTTTTGCTATTGCTGTATAAAGAAACGGTGATTTAAAGGGCTATTTTCTATGCGTTATTTTATTTTACAATTTATTGTCACTTTTTCCACTTAACTACTTGGGCGGAAGTGCGTCACCGGAAGTCTCAGACGCCATATTGTTTACTGTAAACAAATAACTTAGTTACCATATACTTACAATATTTTGAGATGTTGCCTTTAATATAATACTATTTATACATTATCATAGTTTGATACTATCAGTGAGATACTTATATGATGTATTATACAATATTGTTTTTATTATGGTGTTATGGTGTCACTTGTACACTTATTGTAGTGTCATATTGTTGATGTTGAGAAGATGATGATGTTATGGTGATGTCGATGACTACGATGATGATGATGGTCATGTCGATGATGATGGTGTAGATGATGTCGTTCATGGTGAAGTCGATGACGATGCGATGTTCATGTTGATGACGACGATGATGTTATGGTGATGATGACGACGACGATGATGATGGTCATGTCGATGAAGATGATGTAGATGATGTCGTTCATGGTGACGTCGGTGATGATTATGAAGTAGATGATTATGGTGATGACGATGATGTCTATTATGATTATGGTGTTGTAGGCGATGGTGTTGACGATAGTGTCGATGATTATGATGACGATGGTGATGATGATGATTGTGGTGACGAAACTACTCTAGTTGTGGTTGTCCGTAGTTGGTCCAGGACTACAGCCCCGGAGATTCGGACACTCTTCTAATTTATTTTTGGTCATTTGTATAAACATCATATTTTTTCTTGTTGAGTGAAAGGTGTGTGAGTGTTTGTGTGGTTTAGTGTTTATATTTCTATCTTTTCTTTCTTTCTCTTATTTTTTTTGTTATTAAATTTTGTTAAATTTAAGATGTCTTGTTGTTGTTTGGAGTAGCCTCCGCTCATCCCGTTACAGTCACCGGTCATTCTATGTAGGGTGACCAGAGGTCACCTTATGTCATTTAACAAAATGGAGAGTCACCTGTCATTCTCTGTAGGGTGACCAGGAGTCACCTTATGTTATATTATAATTTGGAGAGTCACCGGCCATCCACTGTAGGGTGACCAGGGGTTAACTTATGTCATATTACAACATGGAGAGTCACCGGCCATCCACTGTAGGGTGACCAGTGGTCAACTTATGTCATATTACAATATGGAGAGTCACCGGCCATCCACTGTAGGGTGACCAGTGGTCAACTTATGTCATTTTACAAAATAAAGAGTCACCGGACATCCTCTGTAGGGTGACCACGGGTCCCCATTTGTCATTTAACAGTCACCGGTAATCCACTGTAGGGTGCCCATGGGTCACCTTATGTCATTTTATACAATGGAGACTCACCAGTCATCCTCTGTAGGATGTCCAGGGGTCACCTTATCTCATATTACAATATGGAGAGTCACTCGTCATCCTCTGTAGGGTGACCAGGGGTCACCTTGTGTCATTTTACACAATGGAGAGTCACCGGTAATCCACTGTAGAGTGCCCACGGGTCACCTTATGTCATTTTACAAAATGGAGTGTCACCGGTTTTTCTCTGTAGGGTGACCAGGGGTCACTTTAACAGAAATATCATGAGAGAAGAGAAGTCACTTCCTTACATGTATGTCCTACACAAATGTCGTACTGATTTTGTAAATCAATATGGAAACTGGAGTTCAGTTGATGGATTTTGCAAATGTAGATTAATCAGTTTTTATCCATTCATTGACTACATGGTGTTACCTCAGATTATTTTACAAGATGGAGATTCACTAAGGATATTCACTGTAGATGGACCAGAGGTCTCCAACGCCTTATGATTGATGTTGTAATTCTTTGAGTCAATATGGAGACCTGAGATATAACAAAATATCAATATACAAGGTGGAGATTTACCAAAGCCATCTACTGTGGGAAGACCAGAGATCACCCTAAGTGAATATCTAAAAGGCTACCCGACGTCAACCTGGGCCTGAAGACAATGTAGTTTTAATTTTCTTAATTGACATGTAGTCCAGATGTCAACGTATGTCATTTACAGAAACATCCAGAAGGAGACTAGAGCTCAGTTCATGTCCTATATCAATGAAATGATTATTTATTATCAATAGGGAGACCAGAGGTCACCTTATGTTATGTCCTTATCAATAAATAATTTTAATATAAAAGAGGTCACCTTATGTCATAACAAGATAAATATCCCTATACTCTGTCCCGAGTTTTTGCTTCCACCACTTTTTGCTTGATATTTCAATAATAGTAAATACCTTTGTGCTCAAACTACGTTCATCCACTAATATAAAAAATGTCCAGATTATCTATTTTGAAACGCCCTCTCTACTGCTTCAGGTTTCAATACAAATCCCGAAATTGGAAGTCTACGGAGATTTTGCATTGCAACAGCCATTAATAAGCCCGGATGATAACGTTAAAAAATTGCGAGTGTATTCCGAATGGAGAAAAGCTGTAAACATTCCCCATTATAAATCTCCGTAAGGAATCTGTTTTCGTTCCTGTGAATTTTTCTGAGTGGAAAGGGATAATTGTTCAATGAAGATATCTTGGATATATTCCCTTTTAACGATTTCAACTGTATTTCTTTCAAAGGTATGTGTAATTTTATTAAAAATCATTAAAAAGCGATGGAAGCAATAACTTGGGATAGACTATAGAAGCCATCCACTGTAGGAAAACCAAAGGTCACCTTTGGAAATCGATGTCTGTCGTTATAATTTTGTTAATTAATAACGGAGACCAGAGATCACCTAATGTCACTTTTACAGATGTAGATTTAAAAAAAGTCATCTACTGTAGGGTAGTCACCTTAAGTAGAATATTTAAAAGGAGACCAGCGATCACCTAAGGTTTTATATTGGTAAAATTAGCAAAATATCCATGAGGAGCCCTGAGGTCCCCTTATGTCATACACTATTGTAGCACTAATTTTGTTTATCAATAGGAGGCCAGCAGTCCCATAATGTCATTAAACAAGATGCATACTCACTAGATGTCATCCATTTGTTAGACCATGGGTTACCTTAAATGGAATTTCAATAAGGAGATGAGAGGTCCCGTAATGTCCAATACCAATGTAATAATTTGTTGATAAATACGAACACCAGATGTCACCTTGTTTTCCAAGATAGACATTTACCAGAAGTCAATCACTGTAGAGAGACCAATAAGTCATTATAACAGGAATATCTGAAAGGAAATTAGAGATCACCTAAGTTTTAAAAAGGTTTAGTTATAATTGAAGATCAATATGTTAACCAGAAGTCAGCTAATGTCATTTTACAAGATTGAGATTCCCAAGAAGCAATCCACTGTAGAAAAACCAAAAGTCACCTTTGGTAATCGATCTATGTCGTTATATTTTTGCTAACTACTAGTAATAACGGAGACCAGAGGTCACCTAATGTGATTTTACAAGATGAAGATTCAAAAAAGTAATCTACTTTAGGGGACCCAGGAGCCACCTTAAGTGGAATATCTAAAAGGAGAACCAGCGATCACCTAAGGTTCTATATTGGTGTGGTTATTTATAATTATGTAAATCAATACGGTGATCAGAGACCCCTTAATGTATTTTATAAGATGAAAAATCATAATATGTCATCTATTGTAGGGAAGCCAGAGTTCGTTTTAGGTCTTAGATAGGCGTCGTAATAATTTTGTTACAATGTAATTAAGATGGAGACCAGAGGTCACCTTAATCATTTATAAGGTGGATATACCAAAGTAATCCACTGTAGAGAGACCATGGGTAAAATGTAATGAATTAACAGTACGGAGATGAGAGGTCACCTTTAGAACTAAATTGTTGTTGTAAATTGTTAATAAATACAAAGACCAGATGCCACTGACGCAGAATTCATCCAATGTAAAGAGACCAAATGTCACTTTAAGTGGGATGTCTATTAGGAGACCAGAGGTCACCTTAGCTTCTAAATCAATGTAATATTTAAAAACAAATACAGATACAAGAGATTATCTTATATCATTTTACAAGACGAGAATCATGCACCATTTTATATTGTTTATTAGGAAGAACATAATTATTAGAGGGAATAGATGTCACGTAAAGATGTTAATAAATACGAAAACCAGTGTTTACAGTACTGATATCCTTAAAAATCAGACTGTCTCAGGTAAATGAACAATGAAATTTAATAGCAGTGTTTTAGGTACGATAAATTTCGAAAACAGCTCTGTATAAAAAAATTATCAGACAGTTCTCGGAACAAACGGGACTCGAAACTGTCAGATATTTTTTCATACAAAACTGTTTTGGCATGTATCAATTACGGACACCAGAGGTCATCTTATGTAATTTATTATCAAATCATTTTACCATTATATTTAAGAAGGCGAACTACTTTTATATTTTAATGAGGAGGATTTTGTGTTACATTAATAACGCCTATAACTTAGATAATTAAGGGGGACCACAGGTCACCTAATGTCTATATAACGTATATCGTATATCTTAAAAATAACAGTCAATGTTGATTTTTTCATCCTCTATAATTTATGTCCAATCTTCAGAGGGTTATTCTTTAGAAAAATACATTTCTTCTTGATGTATAACATTTGTTAAGGCTAAGTAGTGATACGAGTTATCCTACTTTCACTTTGCGGTTGCAATGCACTACATTTTGTTGCGGAGTGCACAGATTTGGTAGTGGTGAATGAGCAGGTGACCTGGGCTCCTAGTTGAGCGTACGTTTTATTCTCATGGCAGTTCATGCACATACAATAAAAATAATAGTGGCCCAAGTACTGAGCCCTGTGGAACACCAGCTTTAACATGGCCTATAGAAGAAAAAATATTTCTATACATAACCTTTTGTGTTCTGTTGCTTAAATAACTCTCAAACCAATCTAGCATGTTTCCACTAATTCCATACATATTTAATTTGTAAATTAGACCTTTGTGCCACACTCGATCAAACGCTTTTGAAAGATCGCAAAACACCATACAACAGTATTTGCCTTCATCAATACTTTTAACAATTGAGTGGTATATTTCTAATAGTTGATAATTGTAGAATGACCTTGTAAAACCTGCTTGATATTTGTAAAAGAGATTCTGCGAATGTAAATGCTTGTATACATATTTGAAAATGATTCTTTCAAAAATATTGCTTATACAAGGCAAAAGAGAAACTGGCCTATAGTTTGAAGTGATAAAAGGGTCATCCTTTTTAAATAATGGAAAAACAAGTGCAACATTCTGGAAAAATTTTGAGTGATAAGGATTTGTTAAATAATATGCATAGTGGTTTTGAGATGGTATCTACATGATTTTAACATTTTGTGACTGATGCAATCAGGACTAACTGCCTTATTAACTGGAATGATAGATATGATATCTGTAATCTCATGCTCTTGTATTTTTATTTCCGAAAAAGAGTTATTAAATCTACACCCCCTATAGTTGGAAGGTCATGGTTGCTGTCATCTAAGAAAGTAATAGATGTAAAGTAATTGTTAAGTAATTCAATATCAGTATCTGAAAATGCATAACCCTCCTTATTATTGTCCATGGTATACCTAATAGTGGGATGTCGTGTGTTAGTTTAGTGTGGAAACAATCTTTCAATAATTTCCAGTATAATTTTTGATTGTTTAAGCTAGCATCCTTAAGATGAGAATCTATATTGTCATAGTAGTTTGCAATTCATGTTTTTTTTCATGTTATTAACCTTGTTCCTTATTCTCCGAAAAATACCCCAATCAGATTCTCTTCTTGTTTTTGTGCCTTTTTTCTTAACATATTATGAACTCGCAAGGTTTTCCTAAGAAGAGAATCCATCCATGGCTTATCATTCGGCCTAATATAAGTTACAGTTTTTTCAGGTATGCATTGATGAATAAAAGAAAGGAATTTGTTTGTAAAATTGGTTGTGGCCTTATCTATGTTACCTGTGTCATCAATGATTCTACACCAATCACATTCAAGTATAAGTTTGTTTAAAAGTTCCATATCTGCATGTTTGAAATCCCAAATTTTGCGTTTGTATGCCATGTTTGAATTTGATTACTGATGTATATAGATGTAAGTTGCCCTATGATCACTAAGAACATTACATACACTTAAAGTACCAGAATCGTGTACACATATATTTTCACTAATTATAATGGGATCTATGAGGGTGTTTGTGTTATGTGTACTTCTTGTGGGTTCACGTATAATATTTGTCAGTCTATCGTTGTTCATGATTGTATGTATCTCATGTGAGTTATTTACCTTTAAAAAATCAATATTGAGATCACCAAGTATTACAATATTATTAGAAATATCAGTAGCCTTTTCAAAAAACCAAGACAATTTTTGCCAAAAAGCACTACTAGAGTGTGGTTGACGATAAATACAGCATACTAGAAGAACCCCTTTCACTTGATGGAAATGTATGGCACAAAATAAAACTCCTCGGAATCAAAAAACGCTACCGTGGTCATAGGTCCAGAAGGAAAAAATTAAAAGAAAAGGACTGGAACACTAGAGTCCATCTGGATTTGTTGCGACCTCTGACCAGGATATTGATTGATTACTCAGTGGACAGGAATCTCTCTTTTTCAATTGTCAATACGCAGTCTATATGTAACAAAGTTGATGAATTTCTTTACCACATTATTGAAAGCAAATTAGACATTTGTTGTGTAACTGAAACTTGATTAGATGACAGTAATCCAAAACACAGAATTATAAGATCCGATCTGAATATACCTAGCTATACTTTTATTGATGTTCCCCGTAAATTTTGATCTGGTGGCGGAACTGGTATTTTGTTTAAAAACACGCTTCAAATAAAATTACTCAACTCTGGACAGAAAGATTCATTCGAATACTCATTGTTTGAATTAGACTTTCATTCGAAGACCATACACATTCTGATAGTTGATCGTCCCCGATACTCAAGAGTTCACCCCGTGTCCACAACGGCATTTTTTGATGAATTTACACCTTTTCTAGACGAGATAATAACAACTCATCGCACGGTTATCATTTGTGGAGACTTTAACATTCATTACAATAAAGTTAATGACTTAGATACGATTGCATTAAATGAAATGTGTGATGTAATGGGGTTGTGTCAGCTTGTTAAACTGCCAAACACATCGATCCGGAAACACAATTGATCTAATCATGATACGAAACAACGATACAATTGTTTCGTCCGAACCAAGCGAAAATTTTCAGATTAGTGACCACAGTTTCATTCATACCTATATATCTCTACCCAAGCCTTAGATCATCAGAGAAACGAGGAAAGTTCGAAAAATAAGTGCCATAAATTTGACACAATTTATTAACGATCTCGTCCTATTCAATAAAAATGCAACCAAACATGAAAAGTTGGACGATTTAGCAAAATTTTACAATTCTGAACTCCAAAATATCTTAGACAAACATGCTCCTGAAAAAGAGAAATTAGTTACGATCCGACCGACGTTACCATGGTTTACAGAGGAATCATGTCATCTGAAGACGCGCTGCAGGTCAGCGGAGAGAAGATGGAGAGGAAACAAGACTGCGGACAATGACCACGCCTTCCGATGTGCCAAACGGGCCTATAGAAAACATTTCAGATACAACAAATACAAGCATATCACTTCGAACATTACTGAGTGTGGAAAAGATGCATCTAAAATGTATAAACTTGTGTTTGGATTGATAGGTAGAACTAATAGTAATCCCATGCCGCCAAGCACAAGCGACGAATCACTAGCAGACGAATTTAGTTCATTTTTTATGGATACAATTTTAACCATTCGCAAAACTTTAGATAATTTTGAAAAATTTGACCCAAATCTTGGATCTAAGTGCACAAACGACTTTAAACATTTTGATTCAGTATCTGACGAAAATGTGTTAGGTGTGATCAAAAACTCAAAGTCAACTACCTGCCCAACTGACCCAATCCCATCAAAACTGATCAAGCAATTTTCCGAGGTGTTATTGCCAACAATTACTTCCATGGTTAATAAATCCCTCACATCGGGTGTTTTTGCAAATGAATGGAAAACAGCAATTATAAGACCCCTATTGAAAAAGAACGGTTTGGATGTAATTTTGAAAAACTATCCTCCGGTGAGTAATTTCAGTTACCTCTCAAAAATTGTCGAAAAGTGTGCTTTAAATCAGTTTATGAAATTTCTCGAATCGAATAAGCTACTACCGGATTATCAAAGTGCAAATAGAAGGGGGTTCAGTACCAAAACAGCTCTACTAAAATTATCATCAGACATTCTGTGGAAAACTGAGAGGCAGGAAGTCACCGCCTTAGTCGCATTAGATCTTTCAGCTGCATTCGACACGGTTGACCATTCCATACTTAGTAAAGTATTACAAATTATATTCGGAGTGTCCGAGTCAGCACTTGATTTGTTTCAATCGTACCTTTCCTCAAGGAGGGCGGAAGTGCATTATTAATGCGTCTAAATTTCAGCCTCAATGCCTGGACTTTTCAGTACCATAAGGCAGTATATGTGGACCTGTGCTCTACACTGTAAACGCAAGTATTCTACAACAGTTTATCAAAGACTTGGGGGTCTTATTACTAGGTTATGCCGATGACCACTCCGCATATGATAGTTTCAATCCAAAGGCAATCGCAGATGAAAAACGTGTAATAACAAATTTAGAGAACGTCTTAGTTAATATCAATGACTGGATGAATCTAAACAGGCTGAAACTTAACCCAAGTAAAACTGAATTTGTGTTATTTGGAAGTCCGCAGATGCTATCTTTGTCTTCTTCCACTTCCATTTATGTTGTGGGTGCTAGTGTAAATTCATCTGTGTGTATCAAGTATCTCGGTTGTTATCTAGATGAACATTTAACGTTCAAGAAATTTGTCAGCGAAAAATGCAAAACGATATCCCTAAATTTGTTCTTGATCAATAATATTCGCCAATACCTTACTGTCGACTCCTGCAAGCAAATAGTACAGTCCTTAGTTACTAGCCATCTGGATTATGCCAACAGTGTCCTGTACGGATTGCCAGAATGTACCATCAAAAGGTTGCAGTTATTGCAAAACCGCGCTGCTAAACTTGTGCTGAAGTGGAAGTCGACTGATAGCTCTACAGAAGCTCTTAAGCGATTACACTGGTTACCCGTCTATTTTCGAATTAGATTTAAAATCGCGTGTGTTGTTTATAAGTGCCTCAACGATAGTGAAAGCCCAGTATACCTCAGAGAAATGCTAAGTATACGAGAGTCACCATATAGCATTCGCTCTATAAGCTCTAAAACACTAAATGTTCCTGCCGTCAAACGCAAAACCTTTGCTGCCAGATCATTAGCAATTTCAGGACCGACCGTTTGGAAGGAATTGCCGACAGACATGAGAACTATTCGTGATTTTACTACTTTTAAGCGCCAGCTAAAGGCATTTTATAATAAGTGTGCTTTTTAATTACTATGTGTAGTAAGGGGAAAAAACTGAAAAAAAAAAAATGTGAACTCTTCTTAGACAACATTTTTAAATTCTGCATGTATAACAAATCTATGTATTTTTTTTGTGTGTATAGCGCCATTGATTGCATTTTTATTTGTAAAATTGTGCGCTTTATAAATTATAATAATAACTAGACACAATCTCGTTGCGAGCAACGAGGAGGTCTTCCGTCTGATTTTAGAATTTGTTCTATCTTGATTTTGCTATTTAACAGCTAAACATGATTTAGAATAAAAAAGCAGGGTCTACATTCTAGGGGGCCAGATACTATTTTGTTACAGGTGTAAGAGCTTTGTTCAACAAGTGTTTAGAATTCGCCACTGTTCTTGAGATATCTTAGAAGAAAAAGTTTTAGGGGCCGGTCCCTTATCTCCTTATTGGAGCCGCTGAACCAAATTTTGAAGATTGCATGTTGTTAAGTACATCATTTTTAGCATCTTTTCTTCTATACTGCATTTCAAAATATTTTTTCTTTTGAGATATAGGTGGTCATAGTTTTGGACTCTTGACCCCTAAAAAACCTTCATTACATAACACATGACATTACATTGCTTGGATACATAATTGTAAGATAAACATATTTGCTTCTATAGCCTTTCACAAAATATCCCTCAGTAAAGGGCTACAGATGAAAGACTTTAGAGCTCTTTGGTCCCTTAATTTGACGGGCCAGCCCCTTTTTCTTGATATCAAATAAAAGGTCATTTAAATTTCAACACATTTTGTTTAACAAGTGTTAAGAGATTTGTTACCGTTCTTGAGATATATAGGAAAGAACGTTTTAGGGGCCGATCCCTTAACTCCTTATAGGGGCCATTTAACGAAATTTTGAAAATTGCATATTATTTAGTACATCATTTTGACTATCTTTACTTCTATACTGCATTTCAAAATATATTTCCTTTTTGAGATATGGGTGATCAAAATTCTGGACTTTTGGCCCCTAAAAAAAACCCTAATTACGTAACACACGATAAAATCATTACATTGCTTGGATAAATAACTGTAAGATAAACATATTTGCTTCTATAACTGTTCACAAAATATCCCTCAGTAAAGGGCTACAGATGAAAGACTTTAGAGCCCTTTGGTCCCTTAATTTGAGGGGCCAGCCCCTTTTTCTTGATATCAAATAAAAGGTCATTTAAATTTCAACACATTTTGTTCAACAAGTGTTTAGAAATTTGTTACCGTTCTTGAGAAATATAGGAAAGAACGTTTTAGGGGCCGATCCCATAACTCCTTATAGGGGCCATTTAACGAAATTTTGAAAATTGCATATTATTTAGTACATCATTTTGACTATCTTTACTTCTATACTGCATTTCAAAATATATTTCCTTTTTGAGATATGGGTGATCAAAATTCTGGACTTTTGGCCCCTAAAAAAAACCCTAATTACGTAACACACGATAAAATCATTACATTGCTTGGATAAATAACTGTAAGATAAACATATTTGCTTCTATAACTGTTCACAAAATATCCCTCAGTAAAGGGCTACAGATGAAAGACTTTAGAGCCCTTTGGTCCCTTAATTTGAGGGGCCAGCCCCTTTTTCTTGATATCAAATAAAAGGTCATTTAAATTTCAACACATTTTGTTCAACAAATGTTTAGAATTTTGTTACCGTTCTTGATTTTAGGGGCCGATCCCATAACTCCTTATAGGGGCCATTTAACGAAATTTTGAAAATTGCATATTATTTAGTACATCATTTTGAGCATCTTTATTTCTATACTTTATTTCAAAATATTTTTCCTTTCTGAGATATGGGTGATGAAAATTCTGGACTTTTGGCCCCTAAAAACCCCTAATTACGTAACACGCGATAAAATCATTACATTGCTTGGATTAATAACTGTAAGATAAACATATTTGCTTCTATAACTGTTCACAAAATATCCCTCAGTAAAGGGCTACAGATAAAAGACTTTAGAGCCCTTTGGTCCCCTAATTTGAGGGGCCAGCCCCTTTTTCTTGATATCAAATAAAAGGTCATTTAAATCTCAACACATTTTGTTCAACAAGTGTTTAGAAATTTGTTACCGTTCTTGAGAAATATAGGAAAGTACGTTTTAGGGGCCGATCCCATAACTCCTTATAGGGGCCATTTAACGAAATTTTGAAAATTGCATATTATTTAGTACATCATTTTGAGAATCTTTACTTTTATACTTTATTTCAAAATATTTTTCCTTTCTGAGATATGGGTGGTCAAAATTCTGGACTGTTGGCCCTTAAAAACCCCTAATTACGTAACACATGATAAAATCATTACTTTTATTGGATACATAACTGTAAAATAAACATATTTGCTTCTATAACTGTTCACAAAATATCCCTCAGTAAAGGGCTACAGATAAAAGACTTTAGAGCCCTTTGGTCCCCTAATTTGAGGGGCCAGCCCCTTTTTCTTGATATCAAATAAAAGGTCATTTAAATCTCAACACATTTTGTTCAACAAGTGTTTAGAAATTTGTTACCGTTCTTGAGAAATATAGGAAAGAACGTTTTAGGGGCCGATCCCATAACTCCTTATAGGGGCCATTTAACGAAATTTTGAAAATTGCATATTATTTAGTACATCATTTTGAGAATCTTTACTTTTATACTTTATTTCAAAATATTTTTCCTTTCTGAGATATGGGTGGTCAAAATTCTGGACTGTTGGCCCTTAAAAACCCCTAATTACGTAACACATGATAAAATCATTACTTTTTTTGGATACATAACTGTAAAATAAACATATTTGCTTCTATAACTGTTCACAAAATATCCCTCAGTAAAGGGCTACAGATGAAAGACTTTAGAGCCCTTTGGTCCCCTAATTTGAGGGGCCAGTCCCTTTTTCTTGATATCAAATGAAAGGTCTTGTAAATATAAATCTTTTTTTGCATTACAAGTGTTAACAAAATATTTTTCAGAAAAGAGACAAACTAAGAAAACCAATGAAAATTACGACGTTTTTTTAGTCTCAATTTTCGGGACCAGGCGAGCTTAAACGCCTTTTGAGCATGACAAATATGAACGCCAAATAGCACATCTACAATCTCTTGTCTACAATCCCTGAAAGTTTGAACTCGATATCTTTTACCGTTTAGGAGGAGATCCCTGGACAAGCCGACCCTCTGAAAATCGTTAAAACGTCATTTTCTCAAGAACGGAAATGACGTCATCAAAATAAAAAAATGTGTATTAAGTTCGGATTAATATCTATTAGATCTGAAAGTTTCACGAAAATCGGCTGAGCCATTTTTGAGAAATCGCCTGCACAAATTTTGTAAGAAAAAAATAATAATAATAGGGAACTAGAGCAAAGCTCGTTGCAAAGCAACGAGTGGGTCTTCCTTTAATGTCGGAAGTAAAGCTGGAAGTTCCTGTAAGAAGCAGAGCTTTTAAACCAATAACAAGAGTAACTAAAATAAAACGATGAAAAAAATCGAATTATTCCCGGTACCACTTAACAAACCCAAATGATTTTAAGTACGATATAACAAAAACCTTTTTGATTTCAAGAACGACTTAAAAAAATCCGAATGTGTTTAAGTACGACTTAACAATTATTTTTGGTACGAGTTAATTTTGCTATAAGCATTATGCTATTTTTTAAACCAAGGACGCGGAAACAAAATTTCCAGGAAAAATCAATTTTTAAACCCCGATATCTCTGTAATGCATCGTCTGATTTTAAAACGGATTTCAGTTTTAAATTAAGCTTAATAAAAGCTGCTTTGTTGCTATATAATAAATATCAAATTATTGGTCAGAAAAGAGTTATCATAAAAAGACTTAGTAGCCCTTGTACCCCCTAATTGGTGGGGTCAGCCCCTTTTTCTTGATATCAAATAAAAGGTCTCGCTAATAAAAACATATTTTGTTCTACAAGTGTTCATGAATTGTAAACCGTTCTCGAGATATATATACAAATGTGTTTTAGGGGCCGACCCTTTAACTCCTAAATGGGGTCATAAACAAAAACATTTAAGGTAGCATATTAACAAGAACACCATTTTAAGCAACTTTTGTTCTACATTGTTTTAAAAAATATTTCTCCTTTTTCAGATATTAATGATCAAAGTTTTGAACTTCTAACCCCTTGAAATCCCTAATTACGTAACATATGACTTAAGTATGATACTGTATAGATAAACAGCTGTACAACGAACATTTTTGCTTATATAATTAATAACAAATTATTGTTCAGTAAAGAGTTATTGTAAGAAGACTTCAGAGCCCCCTTGGCCCCTAATTTGAGGGGCCAGCCCCTTTTTATTGATATCAAAGAAAAGCTCGTGAAAGTTGAAACAACTTTTGCGTTACATGTTTAAACAAATTATGTGCACATCGAAAGGTATTACAGAAAATGTGCAAAAATTTCGTGAAAAAATTTGGTGCTAATTTTCAGGTTCAGGCGAGCTTCGAGGCCTTGAGCAATTTTCATAATTGGAAGCATGGGGGTACATCTACAGACATTCATCTACAACCCCTGAAAATTTTAAGCTTCTATCTTGATTAGTTTCGAAGGAGATGCGTGGACAAAATGACCCTTCAAAATTTACAAACTCGTCTATATCTGAAACTGGATGTGACGTCATCATGCAAAAATTTGATAATATGTAGCGACGATGATGTTCTATCACTCCTATAAATTTTGTGCAAATCGGTTGGGTAGTTTTCGAGAAATAGCGCTCCATAAAAGTCAGAAAAAGAAAAAAAAGAACTAGAGCAAAGCTCGTTGCAAAGCAACGAGTGGGTCTTCCGTTAATGTCGGAAGTAAAGCTGGAAGTTCCTGTAAGAAGCAAAGCTCTTAAATGAATAACAAGAGTAACTGAAATAAAAATATGAAAAAAATCGAATATTCCTGGTACGACTTAACAAAATACGAATGATTTTAAGTACGACTTAACAAAAACCTTTCCGATTTTATGAACGACTGAACAAAAAAAATCCGAATGTGTTCAGGTACGACTTAGCAATTATTTTTGGTACGAGTTAATTTTACTTTGAACATTACGCTATTTTTTAAACCAAGGCTGCGGAATCAAAATTTCCGGAAAAATCAATTTTTAAACCCCGATATCTCTGTAATTCATCGTCCGATTTGAAAACGGCTTTCAGTTTTAAATTAAGCTTAATAAAAGCTGCTTTGTTAGATTCAGCTTAATAAACTCTACAATACACATATTCTTTTTCGATTTGATCAGAAAATTCATTTTTTCGAAAAATTTGTTTCACTTCCGGAAGTGACAAAATACATTTTTTGGTCAAATGCCATAAGTAAATCCGCAGATTTACAATCACAGAAAATTTCAAGTCTTTACAAACAACCGTTTACTAGAAAAGTCCTGGACAAAATCACTTTTTGAAAATTTTTAAAATGACGTAACTAGAAAACGGAAGTGAATTAATGACTGAAACTGTAAAAGCTTCAAGGAACAAGAATTTAACATAATCTCTGAAAATTTCTTGCAAATCGGTTGAATAGTTTTTGAGATATAAAGCAAAAAAGAAGTCAGAAGGAAAAACAAGAAGATTAATAATAATAAAAAAAAACAATAGAATAACAAGAGGGTCTTCCGTTGAAAACGGAAGACCCTAATAATAAGAACTAGACACGATCTCGTTGCGAGCAACGAGGAGGTCTTCCGTCCGATTTTTAGAAGGAAATATGACATCATCGGCTTTGATTTTCGACAACAAAACATGTTATGGAAAAAAGAGTGAAGTACTAAGGCGTTATTGTATCGCTGTTTATAAGTTCTCTGACATAGCTTTTTTAAATATTTTCATTTCTTCCAATTAAGATAGAAAAGATTAAACTTGTTTACCTCTGGTCCCTAAAAACCTTAATTGGATAACGCAAGAGAAAATCATTATATTGTTAGGATATATAAACGTATTATACCAAATTTAGCTTTATTAACATTTCATAAAATGGCTCTCATTAAAGGGCTATAGATAGAAGATTTTAGAGCTCTTTGATCCCCTAATTTAAGGGGCCAGTCCCTTTTTCCTAATATCAAATGAAAGGACATTTAATTCTAAACACATTTTGTCAACAAGTGTTTAGAAACTCGTTACCGTTCTGGAGATATATGAGGAAGAAGGTTTTAGGGGCCGATTCCTTATCTCCTTATAGGGGCCGTTTGACAAAATGTTGAAGGTTGCATACTGTTAAGAACATCATTTTGAACAACTTTTCTTCTGTACTGCATTTCATAATATTTTTCCTTTCTGAGATCTAGGTGATCAAAATTTTGGACTTTTGCCCCTAAAAACCCCTAATTACAAAACACATGATAAAATCATTACATCGCTTGAATACATAAATGTAAGATAAACACATTTGCTTCTATAACCTTTCACAAAATATCTCTTGGTAAAGGACTACAAATTAAAGACTTTGGAGCCCGTTAGTCCCCTTATTTTAGGGGCCAGCCCCTTTTCCTTGATATCAAATGAAAGGTCATTTAATTCTAAACAAATTTTGTTCAACAAGTATTTAGAAATTTGTTACCGTTCTAGAGATATATGAGAAAGAAGGTTTAAGGGGCCGATCTCTCAACTCCTTATAGGGGCCGTTTGACGAAATTTTGAAGGTCGCATATTGTTAAGAACATAAGATTAAACAACTTTTCTTCTGTACTGCATTACAAAATATTTTTCCTTTCTGAGATATGGGTGATCAAAATTTTGGACTTTTGGCCCCTATAAACCCTTAATTACGTAACACATAATAAAATAATTACATTGCTTGGATATACAACTGTGAGATAAACATATTTGCTTCTATAACATTTCACAAAATATCTCTCGGTAAACGGCTACAGATGAAAGACTTTTGGGCCCTTTTGTCCCCTAATTTGAGAAACCAACCCCTTTTTCTTGATATCAAATGAAAGGTCATTTAATTCTAAACAAATTTTGTTCAACAAGTGTTTAGAAATTTGTTACTGTTCTGGAGATATATGAGAAAGAAGGTTTAAGGGGCCGATCCCTTAACTCCTTATAGGGGCCGTTTGACGAAATTTTGAAGGTCGCATATTGTGAAGAACATAATTTTAAACAACTTTTCTTCTGTACTGCATTACAAAATATTTTTCCTTTCTGAGATATGGGTGATCAAAATTTTGGAATTTTGGCCCCTATAAACCCTTAATTACGTAACACATAATAAAATTATTACATTGCTTGGATATATAACTGTGAGATAAACATATTTGCTTCTATAACATTTCACAAAATATCTCTCAGTAAACGGCTACAGATGAAAGACTTTTGGGCCCTTTTGTCCCCTAATTTGAGAAACCAGCCCCTTTTTCTTGATATCAAATGAAAGGTCTTGTAAATATAAAAAAATTTTACAATACATGTTTTAACAAAATATTTTTCAGAAGAGAGATAAACAAAGAAAACCATGAAAAATTATGACTTTTTTTAGTCTCAATTTTCGGGACCAGGCGAGCTTTAACGCCTTTTGAGCATGACAAATATGAATGCCAAATGGCACATCTACAATTTATTGTCTACAATCCCTGAAAGTTTGAACTCAGTATCTTTTACCGTTTAGGAGGAGGTCCCTGGACAAGCCGACCCTCTGATAATCGCTAAAACGTCACTATCTTAAGAACGGAAATGACGTCATCAAAATAAAAAAATGTATATTAAGTTTAGATCAATATATATTTGATCTGAAAGTTTCATGAAAATCGGCCAAGCCGTTTTTGAGATATCGCGGGCACAAAATTTGTAAGAAAAAAAAAGAAAAATAACTAGACACGATCTCGTTGCGAGCAACGAGGAGGTCTTCCGTCCGATTTTTAGAAGAAAATATGACATCATCGATTTTGATTTTAGACAACAAAACATGATATGGAAAAAGGAGTGAAGTACTAATGCTTTATTGTATCGATTTTTATAAGTTCTATTACATTGCTTTTTAAATACTTGCATTTCTTCCAATTAAGATCGATAGATTAAACTTGTTTACATCTAATCCCTAAAAACCCTAATTTGATAACGAAATAGAAAATCAATATATTGTTAGGATATATAAACGTATTAAACCTAATCTAGCTTTAATAACCTTTCACAAAATGGCTCTCATTAAAGGGCTTTAGATGAAAAAATTTAGAGCCCTTTGATCCCTACTTTAAGGGGCCAGTCCCCTTTTTCTTTAAATCAAATGAAAGGATATTTAATTCTGAACACATTTTGTAAACAAGTGTTAAAAAATTCGTTACCGTTCTGGAAATATATCAGAAAGAAGGTTTTAGGGGCCGATCTCTTATCTCCTTATAGGGGCCGTTTGGCGAAATTTTGAAGGCTGCATATTGTTAAGAACATCTTTTTGAACAACTTTTCTTTTGTATTGCATTTCAAAATATTTTTCCTTTTTGAGATATTGGTGATCAAAATTTTGGACTTTTGGCCCCTAAAAACCCTTAATTACGTAATACATGACAAATTTATTACATTGCTTGGATACATAACTGTGAGATAAACATATTTGCTTCTATAACCTTTCACAAAATGTCTCTCAGTAAAGGACTACAGATTAAAGACTTTTGAGCCCTTTGGTCCCCTTATTTTAGAGGCCAGCCCCTTTTTCTTGATATTAAATGAAAGGTCAATTAATTCTAATCAAATTTTGTTCAACAAGTGTTTAGAAATTCGTTACCGTTCTGGAGATATATCAGAAAGAAGATTTTAGGGCCCGATCCCTTATCTCCTTATAGGGGCCGTTTAACGTAATTTTTAAGGTTGCATATTGTTTAGAACATCTTTTTGAACAACTTTTTTTTCTATTAACATTACAAAATATTTTTCCTTTCTGAGATATGGTGATCGAAATTTTGGACTTTTGGTCACTAAAAACCCTTAATTACGTAACACATAATAAAATCATTACATTGCTTGGATACATAACTGTGAGGTAAACATATTTGCTTTTATAACATTTCACAAAATATCCCTCAATTAACGGCTACAGATTAAAGACTTTAGGGCCCTTTCGTCCCCTAATTTGAGAAACCAGCCCCTTTTGCTTTATATCAAATGAAAGGTCTTGTAAATATAAATTTTTTTTACATTACATGTGTTAACAAAATATTTTTCAGAAGAGAGATAAACAAAGAAAACCATGAAAAATTATGACATTTTTTTAGTCTCAATTTTCGGGACCAGGCGAGCTTTAACGCCTTTTGAGCATGACAAATATGAATGCCAAATGGCACATCTACAATCTATTATCTACAATCCCTGAAAGTTTGAACTCAATATCTTTTACCGTTTCGGAGGAGGTCCCTGGACAAGCCGACCCTCTGAAAATCGCTAAAACGTCACTATCTTAAGAACGGAAATGACGTCATCAAAATAAAAAAATGTATATTAAGTTTAGATCAATATCTATTAGATCTGAAAGTTTCATGAAAATCGGCCGAGCCGTTTTTGAGAAATCGCGGGCACAAAATTTGTAAGAAAAAAAAAGAAAAATAACTAGACACGATCTCGTTGCGAGCAACGAGGAGGTCTTCCGTCTGATTTTAGAATTTGAGATATATGTTCGATCTTGATTTTGCTGTGAACAACTAAACATGTTTAAGAATAGAAAAACATTCTAAGGGCAAGTTACTATTTTGTTTCAGGTGTAAGAGCTTTGTTCAACAAGTATTTACAAATTCGTCACCATTCTTGAGATAACTAAGAGAAAAACGTTTTAGGGGCCGGTCCCTTTTCTTCCTTATTGGAACCACTGTGCCAAAGTTTGAAGGTTGCAAGATTAAGGTTGTAAGATAAATATATTTGCTTCTATAATACATTAAAAAATATACCTAGGTAAAGAGCTAGAGAAAAAAACTTAAGAGCTCTTTTAGGTCCCTAATATTAGGGGTCAGCCCCTTTTTCGTGGTATCAAATGAAAGGTCATTTAATTTTAAAGACATTTTGTTCAACAATTGTTTAGAAATTCGTTACTGTTTTTGAGATATCTGAGAAAAAAAGTTTTAGGGGCCGGTCTCTTATCTTCTTATTAAGGCTACTTAACCAAATTTTGAAGGTTGCATGATTTAAGGTTTATTTTTTTCGAGCATGTTTTCTTCTATACTACATTTCAAAATAATTTTTTCTTTTGGAGATAAAGGTAACAAAGTTTTGGATTTTGACCCCCTTAAAACCCCTAATTACGTAACACATGAAACAATCGTTATGCTGTCGGTGTTTATAACTGAAAGATAAACATATTTGCTTCTATTAATAATATAAAATATCCCTCGGTAAACAGCTAGAGATAACATATTTTAGAGCCCTCTAGGTCCTTAATATATGGGGCAAGCCCCTTTTTTGTGGTATCAAATGAAAGATCATTTAATTTTAAAGAAATTTTGCTCAACAGTTGTCAGGAAATTCGTTACTGTTTTTGAGATATCTGTAAAAACGTTTTAGGGGACGGTCTGTTGTTTCCCTATTAAGGCTACTGAACCAAATTTTGAAGGTTGGATTATGTTAAATATCATTTTAAGCCTCTTTTTTCTATACTGCATTTCAAAATAGTATTCCTTTTGGAGGTATAGGTAATCAAAGTTTTGAATTTTGCACCCAACCCCCCTAATTACGTAACACATGAGAAAATCGTTATGCTGTTGGACTTCATAACTGCAATATAATAATATTTGCTTCTATAATCCATTTCAAAATATCCCTCGGCGATGGGCTATAGATATAAGATTTTAGAGCCCTCTAGGTCTCTAATATACTGCGCCAGCACCTTTTTCTTGGTATCAAATGAAATGTTATTTAATTTTAAAGACATTTTTCTCAACACTTGTTAAGAAATTCGTTACCGTTTTAGAGATATCTGAGAAAAACATTTTAGGGGCCGGGCCCTTATCTCCTTATTTGGGCTGCTGAACCACAATTTGAAGGTTGCATGTTGTTAAGTACATCAATGTAAGACCTTAACAATAGGGGAAAAACTGAAGAATTACAATAAGGTATTCCGTTTGAAACGGAAGACCTTAACAATAAGAAAAGTTAACAAGATATCTGGAAAAGATCATTTTAGCGACCCACCCTATTACTCCTTTTAGGGACCGGTTAACAAATAAACTGATTGTTTCATATTCTTAAGCACATTATTTTTAAGAATGTTTTGTTTTGAAGATCGAAATTTCTGACTTCTGGTCCCTTAAAATCCCTAATTACGTAACAAAGGAGTAAACAGTTGTCATTTATAGGTTAATAATGTTTCGATGAACATAATTGTTTTATGTATAACAAAGTACTTCACAATTAAAAGTTATTATCAAAAGATTTCTAGCCCCTTAAAATCCCTAATTACGTAACATATGAGAAAACTTTGATCATAAATAGATGCATAACTAGAAGATAACATTTTTGCTTCTTATCATATTACAAAAAAATTCTCAGTACAGTGCTATGGTTGAAATGTTTAAGAGACCTTTAAGCCCCTAATTTGAGGGGCCAGCCCCTTTTTCTTGATGTCAAATGAAAGGTCTGTTAAAATTAAACATATTTTGTTCCACAATTGTTTAGAAATTTGTTACCGTTCTTGGGCTATTTGGAAAAGACCGTTTTAGGGGCTGACCCCTTATCTCCTTATTGGGGCCACGGAACGATATTTTGATGGTTGAATATTGCTTAGATAAGCATTCTAAGCATTTTTATGCTATGTTGCTTTTCAAATATTTCTCCTTTCTGTGATAGAAGTGATCGACATTTTGGACTTCTGGCCCCTTAAAACTCTTAATTACGTAAGGCATGAATTTTTTATATAATGTGTAGTTAAATACCTCTAAGATGAACATTTTTGCTTCTTAAACATATTACAAAATATTTCCCAGTAAAATGCTATGGATAAAAGACTTCAGAGCCATTTTGGCCCCTAATTTGAGGGGCCAGCCCCTTTTTCTTGATGTCAAATAAAAGGTCTATTAAAATCAAACATATTTTGTTCAACAAGTGTTTAGAAATTCGTTACCGTTCCTTAGCTATCTGGAAAAGAAAGTTTTAGGTAGCGACCCCTTTATCTCCTTATTGGGGTAGCTGAATGATTTTTTGATGGTTGAATATTGTTTAGATAAGCATTCTAAGCATCTTTTATTATATATTGCTTTTCAAAATATTTCTCCTTTTTGTGATACATGTGACCGATATTTTGGACTTTTGGCCCCTTAAAATCCCTAATTACGTAACGCATGAATTATTTTTTACAATGATTTGTTAAATATCTATAAGATAAACATTTTTGCTTATTAAACATATTACAAAATATTTCGAAGTAAATTGCTATGTAAGAAAGACTTTAGAGACGTTTTAACCCCTAATTTGAGGGGCCAGCCCCTTTTTCTCGGTGTCAAATCAAAGCTCTTTTAAAAATAAATTTTAATTGCTCTACATGTCTTAACAAAATATTTTCGGGAAAAGAGATACATAAGGAAAACCAAGAAAAATCACTACATTTTTTATATCTCAATTTTCGGGTCCAGGCGAGCTTCGGCGTCATTTGTGCCAGACATTAATGATTCACTTTATGCAAAACTACAATCATTCCTCTACAATTTCGTGAAAATTTGAATTCGATATCTGTTTTCGTTTAGAAGGAGTTCGATGGACAATATGACCCTCTAAATATCGCTAAAACGTCAATATCTCTAAAACGGAAATGACGTCATCAAAATAAAAAATATATATTAAGTTCAAATCAATATCTATTATGTCTGAAAGTTATATGAAAATCGGCTGAGCCATTTCGGAGAAATCGCGTGCACAAATTTTGTAAGAAGAAAAAAAATAATAATAGGGAAAAAGAAACCGAACGAAAACAATAAGGTCTTCCGTTGGAAAACGGAAGACCTTAATAATAATAGGGAAAAAGAAACCGTACGAAAACAATAAGGTCTTCCGTTGGAAAACGGAAGACCTTAATAATAATAGGGAAAAAGAAACCGTACGAAAACAATAAGGTCTTCCGTTGGAAAACGGAAGACCTTAATAAAGAAAAAGAAACCGTAGAATAACAAGAGGGTCTTCCGTTGGAAACGGAAGACCCTAAAAAGAAACCGAACGAAAACAATAAGGTCTTCCGTTTGAAAACGGAAGACCTTAATAAAACTAGAGCAGAGCTCGTGGCAAAGCCACGAGTAGGTCTTCCGTTGTTGCTGCGGGTTGAAAATATATGTGATATGGTGTCAAAACTATAATGACTATACTTTCAGTTCTGCTTTTGTTATAAAAACGTGTTGTGATTGAAAGCCTGTATATAAAACATGTTTTGAAAAAGAAAGGAAGAAAATGTTTTAGGAAAACTATTTGTCGAACACAATTTGTGTAATCGTTTCAAAAATTCTTTAAAAAATGAGATGTTAAATGGCGAGTTAAATTTTCAAAGGGTAGCAAGCATTGTTATAAACAGTATGTACTCATGATTCATGTCAGGAATTGTATTTTTTTTTAAAAACCGAACACACCTACAAAACACGTAACCTTTTCTCTAAGATAACTTCTTTATTTAAATCTTTCTTAATTTTTTAAGACTATGTGCAAGTTTAGAATTGTTACGTGCTGACAAAATTTAGTAATTAGTTAAAATTGATGGCATCTCTGAACTTTTCTATAGGGAAATGTGTGTCGTCTGATATTATTTAAGGATACGAGTAGACTTGGACATTCAAAATAATATATAATAAGCTTAAAAAAAAATATCAGCGGGAGAATTTATGCAAAAGCGAGCATCTAAATTTTACACCAGATGGTGCTGTTTCATAAAGACACCGCTATGTAACGTGAATTAAATAACCTTATTACAGAAATGAATGTTACCTCTCTCGACGATGTAATAATATGCAAAATCCTTATTTTTATGTCAGTGGGTTGATTAATAAAATTGGAAAAAAACTTCAATTGCACTTGCGTAAATTGGAATTCTGGGAAGGAATTAGACGGTCCGTGTTAGAGAATTTCGAAGAAGTTATGAAACTGGTCAGTTTCTAGATCAAACTGCGCATTGATGTATTAAAAGACTATCATGTGTATCGTCTGTAGCCACGATCCGGAATCCGTATGTACAGTCATACATTGTATGTATATCGATACACCTTTACCTCCTCACCTACAGCCATACAAACGAGGGTGCAACCTTCATATACACATGCATAGTATTATAGTTCTGGAAACAATTTATCTTGTATTTTAATATATTGGGTATTCATTGTTCACCTAAAATTAGTATTCCACTGGCTGTAGCTAACCTTGTAAGTAAATTAAGTTGCATTACAACCTCATAATACACAACTTCAATTAAAAGGTGTGTTTTTTATCAATGTTCGTACAATTAGCAATAACGCACTTTAGTGTAAGTTTGAGACGCGCATATATTTTTTGGAGGCAGATATGTCGCTATATTATAGTCTGCAAGTCAAGAGAACTATTATGGTCTTTCAACGAAATAAGAAATCTGTCGACACTTGCAGTACTTTGATGATTTCTATGGCGATCGACTGCATTGCATAATGTAGTCGTATTTCCCAAGAACAAAATTTCCTTTGACTTCCAACTTTCAATTATAATATATGAATTATTCTGTCCATAACCATAGAAGTTTAGAGTGTTCAAGAGGTTAAATTATTAGCCACATTTTCAGGTTACGATTTCACCTCTTTAATGTGAAGATGATTGACTTCGAATAATAGTCTTATTGTTAATAAAAGCACCTTACAACTGTTACTCAATTACATATGTTCTGAGTTGTGTGCGCTAAAGCGACACAAGATTTTCGGTCGCACGTGGCGATTGAATTAACACAGACTGACCGAATGAACAAACGGGTGGGAAAGTGAAACACGTTGAGGAGAAAATGTTACACACAAAAAGAAGTCACCAAAAATGATTTTCGACAGATCTGGATATCAATAAAATCCAGCGCGAGCACTTGTCAGCGGGGCGGGAGGGGGGGGGGGGGCGCAGCAATGAGTTCGCTTCCACACTCAAACAAACAACCATGTAATAGAAAAACTACAGAGTGATTAATATGTGACCGATAGAATCTAATCTTAAGTTGTTTACAACTCATGTGAATATTCTTTCAAATAATCATCAAATGCCTCAATTCAGGACATTCTTTTATCGTGCTAGCACCTACCGCAAACATGTAACATGGAACTTTGATTATAATTTGAGTTGATTTTTAAACTACCTTGTACGCTATCGTATAATTAAATCAATGCTTAATCAGCTGTACAAGTAAAATAAATTCATCTTTTCATCTTAAACCTATATAATAGTTGAAAACATAATAAATATAGTTCTGTCCGTGCAAAATATGAAACATGAACGCGTGATAAGATACATGTAGAAGAACACGAGCCGACCGCGGATCACTTGTCCACTCGCGCTATATCTCCTCGGCCATGTGCGAAGGATGATCATCATTTAATATTTGTGGGGGGGGGGGGGGGGGGGGGTGGGGAGGTTAAAATTTTTTAGATATACAAACCAACCATTAATTTATGTCTGACGATGTTTCCGATTTGGAGTAATATCGTTCATTAATATTCATTTTCACTCAAATCTTTAATTAAATAAATACAAGATGGACAGACTTTTAAAACATAAAATTAAAATAGTTCTTGTATTTACGGCTATATAAACTCAAACACGTTCATATTCATCTAAGTGTGCATCGCGGTGTGCGAATCTTGTGTATTAGATAACCGCTTACCGCTAGGTAGTGCAGCCGTGGCTGATCTCCTCGGCCGTGGACGAAGGGTAGATAACGTAAAGGTACAACGCACAGACACGCACAGCTCAGAACCCAGGACGATTTGAAAAGTTTGCAGTATAATGACTATATTCTATCAAATAAAAGTTCTTTATTTTAAACTTAAAACCCTCAATTGATCTATGTCTGATATAATTGCTTTAGATTGAGAATGACATTGCTTTTAATAATTAACTGAACAATTTCTTAATTGACACCGAATCGTTTAGTCGATAAACTTTTATGTGTAATCAAAACTAAAACAATTCTTGAGTTCGCGGCTAAATAAACTCGTATATGAGAGACGCAACTCTCGTGTATTAGATAACCGCTGACCGCTAGGTAGCCATGCCGCGTCCATGGTGACCGATTTCCTCGGCCGCGGGCGAGGGAGAGTTTCGTTAACTTGGCCAAATTGCCGCGAGTACTGGTCAACACGTATTACTTTTCCCCTCCCATTATGCAATACCCGAACACAAAAACAGTTTTATGAGATCAATAAAGTCACAAACAACATTTTTTGCAGCGACGCCCATATCGAAAAATTTACCGTTTTAGAGTTATGAAGCAAAGACTTTTAAGGGATCTAGACCCCTCATTTCAGGGGCTAGCCCAGCCCCTTTTTTATGGTATCAAATGAAAGCTTATAATATTCTGCACAACTTTTGTTCTATATGTGTCTAGAAAAAATTTACAACTAAAAAGTTATTCAGCAAAGATATAAGCAAAATTTATCATTTTTTGAAACATAAATTTCGATGTAATTTTTTAAGAAGCATACGTGGGTTAATCAAACATGTAAAACTGGGAGGACAACGTTCAAGATGTCTACATTAAAGATTTGTAAATTAAAACTACTTGCTACGGATCAACTCGGAGCCTTTGCAGGTACACGAGACCCACTAAAAAAATATTCAAAGGGGAATAACTCAAAACCGGAAGTAGCGATTTCACAATTTTTTGTGCTGTAGTAAGCTATTGTCATTTCCAATAAACGCTGAAAATTTGAATAAAATCTAATGACAAACAAGCGAGATATTAGAGTTTAAAGAAACGTCTAGAAGAAAAAGAAGAAGAACTAGAGCAAAGCTCGTTGCAAAGCAACGAGCGGGTCTTCCGTTAATGTCGGAAGTAAAGCTGGAAGTTCCTGTAAGAAGCAGAGCTCTTAAACAAATTAAAAGAGTAACTAAAATAAAAAGATGAAAAAAATCGAATTATTCCTGGTACGACTTAACAAAATCCGAATAATTTTAAGTACGACTTAACAAAAACCTTCCTGGTTTCAAGAACGACTTAACGAAAAAATCCGAATGTGTTAAAGTACGACTTAAAAATTATTTTTGGTACGAGTTAATTTTACTTTGAACATTACGCTATTTTTTTAAACCAAGGACGCGGAATGAAAATTTCCGGAAAAATCAATTTTTAAACCCCGATATCTCTGCAATGCATCGTCCGATTTTAAAATGGCCTTCAGTGTAAGATTCAGCTTAATAAGCTCTACAAAACAGATATTCAATTTTGATTTGATCAAAAAATTCAATTTTTCGAAAAATTTGATTCACTTCCGGTTTCGACCGGAAGTGACAGATTTTCATTTCGAGCCTTATTACAGAGGTAAATCGACAAAATCATAACCACTGAAAATTTCAAGCCTTTATCTTAAAGCGTTTTTAGAAACGCCGCGGACAAAATGACTTTTTAAAATTTTTTTATAAATGACGTAACGTAAGAACGGAAACGACGTTTTCAAAGACACTTTTGGATCTTAGAGGCATAATAGTTGCACATAATCTCTGAAAGTTTCATCTCAATCGGTTATAAACTTTTCGAGTTATAAAACCGAAAAGGAGTCAGAAACAAAAGATGTCACCTTTGACCTTCCAAACTGTGTGCTTGTTGCACCATCAAATGTCAGAAACTTACCAAAGTAAAGTTTATTATATTTCTGTGAGTATTTCCTATGTAAAATTACAATGAATAAACATGCTATTCCATCTAACTGTGAAATAGTTTCTATGCTATCTGTCCATCAGGGTTGTCTCTAAGACCCAGGAGGCGGGGAATTCCCCCGCCTATAATGCCTTAATTATCTGGCTATTATTGCATTTCAACACAATATAACTATAAGCAAGACACCCTGACACCCCCCTTCTACTTTTTTATTTCTTCCTTCTACTTCAATTTTTAGAGACAACCCTGGTCCATGGTGAATAGTCAACGAAAGTATTCACCGGCAGCATACGATTTCCCTCTTTTTTAAACTCGGAACACCTCTGATATAATCCGATCACAGCATTAAATTCAAAGTCTGATAATTCTAATTTGTTTATCATCAAGAAATTCTGCATCGCCAACAAATAAAGTTTTCTTCAGGATAATAATTAAGATACCTATAGCTATTTACTGACAGAAAGACAGACCAAGACTGTTGTGTTGTGTGAGGATGACATAAAGGTTATTGTCCCCCTCAACAGCAACTATTTCACTTGGCTTTGCCCCATGAAATAGTGGCTGTCTTGGAGGAAAATAAACTTGCTATCATCCTCATACCCAGTAAATAGGTATATAATGTCCCATCCACATAAATTTCGAGTTATATAACCTCCCATTTGTAACCTGCAATTTCACAGTGTAAAGTCAACACAACAGTCTTAGCCACAAGTTTCACCATTCAATTCTCATGTACTTATTAAACATTAGGGATCTTCATATTGCATACCAATTCCAACAAGGAAGATCCCTCTAATGATAATCATTAAAATTCATTCATCAAAACGACGCAGACTCTTAACTAAAGGTATGATCCTTACCAAGCTCTTCCTCTGTGAAGGTAAGAATGGTGTTCTCCTCACTAAGGTTTTTACTGAAGTCAATGGAGAGATCACTCATCCTCTTCTTTATTTCTTTGATCTTCTGCTGTTTGTCAGTGGGCAGATGGAGGCCTATGACAGATATCTTATTTTATGCTTCAAAAATCTTGACCTTTAAATAAATAGTCAACCATTACTTTCCTTCCCCTCATTTTTAAGGTGGAATGGGACACTTCCATATTGTGACGTATGCCTATCAAAATAAGAAATAAAATCGAGTATATTCTTATAAATATCTCCTTTCCCATAACAGCATGGCACAAAGGATTAAAGAGTTAACAACGAATCTGCAAGTCACAAGTTTGGGTCCCACATTAATATCAACAGGTGTCTCATAACACCTTTAAAAGAAAAATGAAATACCAAATTTCCGGGTGGGGGGGGGGGGGTTACATCTCTTAAAATTTGCATAAATATGGAAAATGTGTTACTTTTTAATTTGCCTCAGTTATTTTTTGCAATTTTAAGTTTCTTAATTAATAGAGCAAACAATACTGGATATTTCCGGGGATTGAAAATTTTGCTGAGTTAAATTGATCTTGAAACAAGAGGCCTAGGGCCATCGCTCAATTAAGCAACAATAGACAAAATAAAATCAGTCATATACAAATATCTAGACAATGTAGTATAACATATCCTGTACTTAAAAAAATTTCATCCCCCCCCTGGATATTCTGTTTATTATTGAGCCTCGTTTGAAATATCTCCACTTGAAAGAGGGTGTGGTCCTTCATTTTAACAAACTTGAACCTATTCACTTAATAATGCTTTTCACTTAGTTTTCTTGAAATTGGCCCTGTGGTTCTGGAGAAGAAATCAAAAATAGAAAAAAAAGTTTACAGACAGACGGACGGACAGACGGACGTAGGAAAAAAGTGATCTTACTTGAGCTGT
Organism: Magallana gigas; assembly: GCF_963853765.1. Classification (NCBI taxonomy): domain Eukaryota; kingdom Metazoa; phylum Mollusca; class Bivalvia; order Ostreida; family Ostreidae; genus Magallana; species Magallana gigas. The sequence continues at coordinate 4,839,605 of NC_088859.1, forward strand.
CGGCCCTGGTAAGCTTAACAGCAAGAAATAGATATTTTCAAAAATTACTGGATATATGGTATTCAAAGAGTATAAAGCACAGTAAGAATTTAGGAGGCAACTAAATTTGAAAAGTCTGAAACTATTAAGAGAAAAGGGAAAAACTGTTTTGCTCACAAATTACACAAATGAGACTGAGAATGTATATATTAATACATGTCAAAAGTTATACATTCTAATCGCCACTGCCTCACATTCAAAGACTATTGACAACTAACATATTTCTGTATACAGTTACAAACCTAGTATAGGTATAAATGTACATTACCTTTTCTTCTCCCCAGCTTGATCATCCTCTTTGGGATTTTGTTGAGCCGTCGGTTGAAGATTTTTCTCAAAGGCAACACATGCATCAAACACATCCTGGCGCATGCTGCGTAATGTACATATTGTCCACGTGAAGTTAACGACATCATTCACTGACTAGATAATATTTACAGTCTGAATCTTAACCAGCATGGAGAAAAAAATAATTCAGCTGTGTACTCTAGAATAGATTTTAACTTGAGATCAGATGAATTGCCACATATTTCAATCTATTAAAAAAATATATTTTTAAAAAGGTCAGACAATCAAACAGCACATTACAATTAGACATTGCAATAATTCTAGCATGATTACTTTTGTCAGATTAAGAGTTTTTTGTACTTTTGAGCAATGCGTCCATGTGTACTCTAGAATTGATTTTAAAGCCGACATGAGGCGATTTAAACAAATTTATTGTTATCCGAGTTAACCGTTTTAGTTTAGCTATCGATAAAGTTAAACAACGGGGTATACCCAAAGGGTTCGATACGCACGAATGATTTACAGCTCTGTCCGTACAGGTGTAAACATCGGGAAGTGTCACGTATATACATGTAAACGGCCAAAAATTACCGAGTAATTCCGGAACGAAGAAAATCAAGTCCCCTAAGACATCCATTGAAATTACACGCATTTTATGCTGACAAGCAAAATTCTTGTATAAAAAGCAGTATTTTAGATGTAAAATTCCTTTACTTGCACCACGTTCGCGTTCGAGTCGTCAGTCATAGTGTCACGCCACGAAACATACAGAGAAGTCGGTATTTTCCCATCCTGAGAATACATAAAGCCTTTCCGAACTTGCATATAAGCAGTAAGTAAACTATTTTACTTTCAGAACACATTTACTCCATTGAAAAATGATGCTAAGGCAGTAGTATAGCGCGACAGTACATGCTGCTAAAACGCATGGCCTCTTTTCTCCGCACGAAATACTCAATGTATGAAGTGCGCATGCCCGGAATAAAGAAAATGAAAGTAAAACTTGTACATGTATGAAAAGCTGAGGGAGAAGTCATTACCGCTTGTTTGGGTCCAAGAAATATAAGTTTCGTGTATTTATATGGTCATATGAACTAAGAATTGTTTTATTTGGTGTGGTTTTGTAAGAGTATGAAAATAGTTGATTTAAATAAATAAAGTTATTGTAATTAATACGTCTAAACAGTACACATATAAAAAAGTTAGATCCACCCTTTCTTTTAATTTATACACATGTACATATACCCTTAGGGCAGTACTTGATCATGAGTTGGTCAGTGGATATTTGTGATCTTGGTTTTTATTGGTTGTTTGTGTCAGGTTGAATTTGGTTGGTTTGTATATTTTGCTTTATGTGTTTTACCGCCAAGTTTGACAATCTTTGTCTGGACATTGACCAAAGCAGACTATATATTTATATTGAGAAGTAATTTAATTTTGGACCAGACCTTGCTCTTTTTCTGGTAAGTTATACTAAGTATACTAATATCCTATAACACTTACTATTAGTAAATTGATTATCCTATAAATTGCAAAAAACATTAATTCCGTCCATAATCACAAACTAATGAGTATGAATGAATTAGAATGAAAAGATATTTTTTATATGGAATACAGTGTTGATTATAAAGATCAATATTTGGTTTATTTATTATAGTATTAATTGATTCTCAAATCAATTGTATATAAGAATTTTATGAAGATCAGATATTTGATTAAATTGGTCATTTATAAGATCAATTAGATTAATTTCAGTAATAAATATTTTTAGAATTATTTTGTTCAAATTACAGAAACAGTCAATGTCAATATAATCTCACCACGAAATCGGTGTACGTATTATGAGCCTGTTCCTATAGAATGGTGAAAAAGTGTTTTTAAATATTTTTTTTATCTGATTAATATATTTTATGACTTATTTTGGAGAAATGTAATTCATGTACATTATAAGAGTTACCTCCCGCTAAATGTTTAAAGTACAATTTTAGTAAGATAATGTATAAATATTATCTTGATGGAAATACATATATATTGTACTAATGTTATATTTTGATATAAATTATATTATTGTTTTATGATATTTCAGGGCTTAAATATACATTGCAAATTTTAAAGTCACTGTGTCCGGATACGAATAAACGAACCATACAGATATCTTTGTTGTCAGTTATTTTAAACAAAGACTGTAACATTTTGGCGCCCACGTTGGGACACAGTGACTTTATATGTAATTGGAGCTGGAAAGACTTCACCAACCCTACCCAGTGAACTGTGAACCATGACGACCATTGCCAGTGTATATTCCTATTGAACCATGACTAGTGTTCCGCGCCTGTGTTCCTAAATTGACTGGGATCCGCGCATCTATTGTTATTCCTAGGATCAGCTGTTCAACCCACCGACAGAGTACAACACGTGCAAACAAACTGTGTATCTCACCTGGTGAGTCGTATAGATTTAAGACTTTGGTGCACCATATTGACATTGGTAATTTGTGTCACGCATATATGCATACTTTACCTCAAGGTAGACAAGTCTTGATTTGTCATAATTCATAAAACTGTTGAAAGAATTGGTATACCACAAAGCATGTAAAATTGTAATTTCTTTAGTTAGACAGTGCACTTTAGTATAAGTTATCCGGATTTAAATACCTGTGTAATATTGACTGAGACAGGGTTGCGTTTGGCCACAATCCTTAAACCATTTTTTTGTTGAGATATATTTTTGCCCTTTATTGTGTATTGATCATTTGAATTTGAAATTAAGAACAACAATAGCAAGAAAGGAAGTGTGGGTACAGTACAGTGTAAGTGAAAACATTAACAATTTGCGCACAACCCATATTGTTTTCCCCGTATTTCCAAATATACTAATTATAAAAGCTAATTAGAAAACTATATGCTGTATACTCTCAAGACTTTTGACAGTTTATTGACGAGACTGACGTGAGATTTGGACTACTTTACCGGTTGATTGAGTTGGTTTGCATCGTTGTTTAGTTTGAGGGTGAGTTCAGTGTTGAACAAGTTTTCTGTCGCACAGTTGTAGTAGTATCAGTCTAAGTGGTTTCTGTGTTGTTTGATAGCTATACACAGTATTTAAAACACACATTTAATTCATTTCCCCTTTAATTTAGTTTTAAGCTTTATCTCCATTGTTTATATATATTATTTCTACTCGTATCTAAATCATCGGGTTTGGTTTTCGCCGTTCAAAAATTATCGGGTTCGGTTTTTGCCGTTAAAAAATCTAATCGGGCTCGATTTCCGTAATAATTGCGTTTTACCGGAAGTAAACAAAGTGTAATCGAGGAAATTCGCTGTTTCCATTCATCTCGGTATTTTTTCTCGTTTATTTCAATATAGAAAAGATTTATTGAATTCTTTTGTCATTCGTTTATTGTCATCTTTATATTTGAACTGAATCTTATCTTTCAGGTAGAACTTATTTATTTCTTTGATTCATTTACTTAAAGAAACATTATCAGCTGTTGCTTGCAATAATTTATTGTGCCTTTTGCATACTGTCCAAATTATTTATGGTTCATTTTGAACTACCCTCCTGATTCAAAACAATTCACATTGCTGAAATTGCTATTTCTTGCAGAAAGTTATTCTGTGTGAAATTTAGTTACTCATTTGCTTATACCAACATCTACTTGGATACATGCATTGTATTATTGCATGAATTTGTGTGAATTTTCTTTGATACATTCAATATTACTTGTGTTAGCTACAATCATACAATTTAACACCATGGCAGACACTGAGGAATCAATGTCAACAGAGGAGATAGCCAAAGTGGTATCTGCACTCAAGCAGCTAAAGATGAAACCAAAAGCTGATTCAGCTGAAGATTTTTTATCATGGATGTCATCTGCTGTTCAGGAGAAGAAGATCAAGGAAGAGGTTGTAAGTACTGATACTGCCTCTGATTCTTCACGACCTGCTAAATCTCTACCTCCTAGTCAGTTCCCTAAAATTCCATTTTTCTCCGGAGATTCTAAGAATGATGCCACATATGAAGTTTGGAGATATGAGGTGGAATGTCTCTATAATGAGTCTTATAGTCCAGATGTCATTCATCAAGCTATACGACGCTCACTTAAGGGAGAAGCAAGTCGAGTGGTAATGCATCTTGGACCAGGAGCACGAATAACCTCAATTATACAGAAGCTAGACAGTATTTATGGCACAGTGGCTGAAAAAGAGGACATTCTGTCAGAGTTTTACAGTGCTAGACAGAGAGAGGATGAGGAATGTGCGAGATGGAGTTGTAGATTGGAGGATATTCTGAATAAGGCCATACAGAAAAACCTCATTGACCGTAGTCAGTTCGAGGAGATGCTAAGAACCATGTTCTTTAAGGGACTGCGACCTTCACTTAAAGATATATGTGGACATCTATATGATAAAAGCAAATCATTCGATGAATTGAGAACATCTGTGAGAATACTGGAGATTGAACATCATCCACAAACTACAGAAAAGAAATCAGCTACAGCAAAAGCTGCCACAGTGAAAGATCAGTCAGCTGACAGTTTCGATAGCTTAGAAGCAAAGATTAATCAGTTACCCACTGAGGTCAGAAGTATGAAGGAAAAAGAGTATTCTTATACTCCTATTCCCCAGCCTTATAGGGCACCAAGACAACTATATCAGAGAGGCAGACAGGAAAGAGGATACAGAGGAGGATATAGGCAATATCCCAGATTTCCTCAGCCCCAAACTACAGATGTTGCTAAGGAACCTCAGAGTTCCAGGGTAAGAGAACCCCCTACTTGTTATAGATGTGGACAGGTAGGCCATATCGCTGTGGGATGCAGAGTTTTAGTCAACCACAGGCGCCAGGCTTTAAACTACAACACGTCAGCACCTGGGGACAAGGGGTTGGCGAGAGGATCAAGGGTCCCAGAGAAAAACAACTAATTGGAAAACCAAATGAAATATCAGTGGCCATCAATGATGTACAATGTACAGCTCTTCTAGATACAGGAGCAACAGTATCCACTCTAAGCGAAGCATTTTATAATCAGTACCTTTCAGACGTAGAGCTTCATTCACTGGACGACGTTATCAATATAGAGTGTGCGGATGGTCAACTGATGCCCTATCTTGGCTATGTATGTGTTGATTTAACACCATTTGGTATTCCATCTTTGAACAAACTAAATGATTGTCTGTTTTTAGTTGTTCCCAAGAGCAATTATAATGCACATGTACCAGTGCTTATAGGAACAAACATCTTGCAGAACCTGATGGATGTGACAAAACAGGAGTTTGGCTCAAGATTTCTGCAGGATGCAGCCATTTACACACCATGGTATTTAGCATTCAGATGCATAGCATTGAGAGAGAGGGAGTTACACAGACATGGTTATGTATTAGGATTAGTAAAGAGTGCTGAAACAGATAGAGTTATCATCCGTCCAAACAGTCATGTGACCATTCTTGGATACTTGGATAAGAAGATTCCATATCATCAAGTAACTGTCATGATGCAGCAATCGGAAAAATCCTGCATTCCATCTGATGTAGACATAGAAGCTACACTGCATCAGTATGTGTATGAAGAGTGTCAAACAATGCCTGTTACCATCAACAACATAACAACCAGGACTATTTCAATATCCCCAAAAGGAGTGATTTGCGAAATACAGCCTGTTGCTATTGAGGACACAACAGTTGAGAAATCCTCTTTGTCAAGCCCAGAGCAAATTGAGGATATTATATCCAAAATCCAACTCCCAGATGATATTGGAGAAGATGAAAAACAGGACTGTTTGAATTTGTTGAATTCTTACAGGGATATATTCTCAACAGGAGCAACAGACATAGGTACAACGGACAAAGTGAAGCACAGAATTGAACTCCTTGATGAGATACCTTTTAAGCAGAAGTACAGGAGAGTACCACCAGCATTGGTTGAGGAAGTCCGTACTCACATCAAGGATTTACTAGCTGCAGGCATTATCAGACCATCTCATTCTCCGTTTTCATCTAATGTAGTTTTAGTTAGAAAGCATGATGGATCCTTGCGGCTATGTATAGACTATAGGTATCTTAATTCTAGGACTATCAAAGATAATTATGCTTTGCCTAGAATAGAAGAGATTTTAGATTCTCTTTCAAGTAACACCTACTTCAGTGTATTAGACATGAAGTCCGGCTATCATCAGATAAAAATTGCAGAGGAGCATAAGGAGAGAACTGCCTTCACTGTTGGTCCACTTGGGTTTTATGAATTTAACCGCATGAGTTTCGGCCTTGCAAACGCCCCTGCAACCTATCAGCGTCTTCAAGAGCAATGTTTAGGCGACCTTCATCTAAAAATTTGTTTTATATATTTAGATGATTTAATCATATTTTCTAAATCTTTCAGGGAACATCTTAATCGCCTTCAGCAAGTTTTCCAGAGAATTAGAGATTATGGGCTTAAACTTTCTCCCAAAAAGTGTTCCTTACTTATGAAGAAGGTTAAATATGTAGGACACATTGTGTCCGAGCATGGGGTTGAGCCAGACCCTGATAAACTTGCTAAAGTTAAAAACTGGCCTATTCCACAGAATCCTGAAGAGGTAAGACAATTTTTAGGGTTTGCAGGATACTATAGAAAATTTATTCATGATTTCTCTAAAATTGCTAGACCTTTATTAGATATCATGGCCACAGGAAAAAAATCAAGAAGTAAGAAAGTGGATCCAAAGTGGAGGTGGGAGAAGGAACAGCAAACATCATTTGACCTCATTAAGCAGAAACTTACATCACCACCCATCCTAGGTTACCCAGACTTCGACAAACCTTTTAAGCTCCATACCGATGCATGTCAGACAGGACTAGGCGCAGTGCTATATCAGGAGCAGGATGGAATGGATAGAGTTATAGCATATGCTAGTCGAGGATTGAGTAAATCTGAAAAGAATTATCCTACTCACAAACTGGAATTTTTGGCACTTAAATGGGCAGTCACAGAAAAATTTTCAGATTACCTTCAAGGCAAAGAATTTGTAGTATACACCGACAATAATCCCCTTACCTATGTTTTAACTTCAGCAAAATTGGATGCAACTGGACATCGATGGATTTCAGCATTAGCTTCATTTAATTTCAAGATCATCTACAAACCAGGGAAAACAAATATAGATGCAGATAGACTATCCAGATTAAAGGAAGTGGAAACAGTATCTAGTGACACCATTAAGGCAATTTGCCAGCTTGCAACTGGACAGCCATATGCAGAATCTCTTGCTATAGATGATGCTATTTGCAACCAAGTACAACCTTGTACAGATATTGGAAAGTATTTGGATATCATGGAAATCCAAAACACAGATCCTACTGTTAGTTTTTGGAAAAACAAGGTACAGGAATGTATTAGACCCAAACGAGAGACACTTATTACTGAAGATGATTTTGTTTACCACAGGAACTTTGCCAAACTTAGAGTAAAAGATGGTATTTTACTCAGAGAAGTCAAAGTAGATGACAATACTCATCAGCAATATGTAATTCCTGCATCAGTGTATCCCACTGTTTTGGAATACTTACATAACAAGATGGGTCATTTAGGGCGAGATAAGACTCTCTCCTTAATTAGGCAAAGATTTTACTGGCCAAAGATGCAGCGTGATGTTTCTGATTGGATCAACTCCTGTGAAAGATGCATTAAGAGCAAGACCAGCAATGAGAGAGCAGAATTGGTCAACATCAGAACATCAGAGCCACTAGAGCTTGTATGCATGGACTATCTCACTCTTGAACCATCGAAAGGAGGAATACAAAACATTTTAGTCATAACCGATCATTTCACACGATATTCAATTGCCGTGCCAACCAAGAACCAAACAGCCAAAACAACAGCAGAAGCTATTTATAACCATTTTATTGTTCATTACGGGATTCCAGCTAAACTTCATTCGGATCAAGGGACAAATTTTTGCAGCAACATCATAAAGGAATTATGCTCCATATTTGGCATCTCTAAATCCAGGACAACGCCATATCACCCTATGGGTAATGGTATTACAGAGCGATTCAATGGGACATTATTATCAATGCTAGGAACATTAGATAACGCTCAGAAAGCTAATTGGAAAAAGCATATTAACACACTGGTTCACGCATATAACTCTACTAGACATGATACAACTGGGTTCACACCATTCTATCTAATGTTTGGAAGAGAACCAGTTTTGCCAGTAGATGTAGTCTTTGGATTTTCCAGCAGCCATTCTGAAGATAAGTGTACAACTAAGTACATATCCGAGCTGAAACAAAGACTGCAAGATGCTTACAGACAGGCACAAACAGCAATAAAATCTTCTCAGCAGAAGCAGAAATGCCATTATGACATAAAAGCAAGAGCCATCACTTTAGAGGAAGGTGACAGAGTTCTCGTCAAGAAAGTGGTATACGACGGCAAACATAAAATTGCTGATAAATGGGAAGATGATATTTATGTCATTTTAGCGAAAGCAAATGATGACATTCCTGTTTATAAAGTCAGACGTGAGGATGGAGAAGGAAGAACTAGAGTTCTTCATAGAAATTTGCTTCTACCTATCGGAACAAAGCTTCCAAGAAGTACTTCTCCTCCTCCAGTTATTCCTAGAAAGAGAAGGAAGGCAGAACCAGTAAGCATTATTACTGAGAAGGATTCTGATAGTGACAGTGAATTTTCCTATGTAGATAACTCTGCATTTAGAAATGAAAATTCCCAAGTTACCCCCAGTTTAGATGATGACGATCAATCTACAACTGAGGAAGCTTCAGCAGCTGGTTCAGGGGAGGACGCTTTCCATCAGGATAGAGAGCCTGAGAACCAACATGAAGAGATCATCAATGATGATGAACCAGAGGATGATGTCAACAATGATGATGATGAGAATATCATCCATGATGTTGATAGCACTGATGATGACATCAATGAATCTGATGATTCTGAAGATGAAATGCCTTCCAGAGAAAATGACGATACACCTACTTCAGCCCCAAGAAGATCTACCAGACAAAGAAAAATGCCAGCATGGACAAAGGAGTTTGTCATGATGAACCAAACACAACCAGATTGGCTACAAAGAGCAGTATTTGTGAAAGGGTTGATGAATGATGGTTCATTACGAGACATTGACCGAAGTAGATGCCAGATGGCTTTACTTAACATTGTGTCTGCTTCTACATGTTCTAATACATTTTTTAAATTGTAAATATATGTATTTTATGCCATGTTACTTTAAGATATATGCAGCTTCCCAGTTGAATGACATGGAAGTCATTCTGCGACCGGGGGGAGAGTGTAAGAGTATGAAAATAGTTGATTTAAATAAATAAAGTTATTGTAATTAATACGTCTAAACAGTACACATATAAAAAAGTTAGATCCATCCTTTCTTTTAATTCATACACATGTACATATACCCTTAGGGCAGTACTTGATCATGAGTTGGTCAGTGGATATTTGTGATCTTGGTTTTTATTGGTTGTGTCAGGTTGAATTTGGTTGGTTTGTATATTTTGCTTTATGTGTTTTACCGCCAAGTTTGACAATCTTTGTCTGGACATTGACCAAAGCAGACTATATATTTATATTGAGAAGTAATTTAATTAATTTTGGACCAGACCTTGCTCTTTTTCTGGTAAGTTATACTAAGTATACTAATATCCTATAACACTTACTATTAATAAATTGATTATCCTATAAATTGCAGAAAACATTAATTCCGTCCATGATCACAAACTAATGAGTATGAATGAATTAGAATGAAAAGATATTTTTTATATGGAATACAGTGTTGATTATAAAGATCAATATTTGGTTTATTTATTATAGTATTAATTGATTCTCAAATCAATTGTATATAAGAATTTTATGAAGATCAGATATTTGATTAAATTGGTCATTTATAAGATCAATTAGATTAATTTCAGTAATAAATATTTTTAGAATTATTTTGTTCGAATTACAGAAACAGTCAATGTCAATATAATCTCACCACGAAATCGGTGTACGTATTATGAGCCTGTTCCCATAGAATGGTGAGAAAGTGTTTTTAAATATTTTTTTTATCTGATAATTATATTTTATGACTTATTTTGGAGAAATGTAATTCATGTACATTATAAGAGTTACCTCCCGCTAAATGTTTAAAGTACAATTATAGTAAGATAATGTAAAAATATTATCTTGATGGAAATACATATATATTGTACTAATGTTATAGTTTGATATAAATTATATTATTGTTTTATGATATTTCAGGGCTTAAATATACATTGCAAATTTTAAAGTCACTGTGTCCGGGTACGAATAAACGAACCATACAGATATCTTTGTTGTCAGTTATTTTAAACAAAGACTGTAACATTTTGGCGCCCACGTTGGGACACAGTGACTTTATATGTAATTGGAGCTGGAAAGACTTCACCAGCCCTACCCAGTGAACTGTGAACCATGACGACCATTGCCAGTGTATATTCCTATTGAACCATGACTAGTGTTCCGCGCCTGTGTTCCTAAATTGACTGGGATCCGCGCATCTATTGTTATTCCTAGGATCAGCTGTTCAACCCACCGACAGAGTACAACACGTGCAAACAAACTGTGTATCTCACCTGGTGAGTCGTATAGATATAAGACTTTGGTGCACCATATTGACATTGGTAATTTGTGTCACGCATATATGCATACTTTACCTCAAGGTAGACAAGTCTTGATTTGTCATAATTCATAAAACTGTTGAAAGAATTGGTATACCACAAAGCATGTAAAATTGTAATTTCTTTAGTTAGACAGTGCACTTTAGTATAAGTTATCCGGATTTAAATACCTGTGTAATATTGACTGAGACAGGGTTGCGTTTGGCCACAATCCTTAAACCATTTTTTTGTTGAGATATATTTTTGCCCTTTATTGTGTATTGATCATTTGAATTTGAAATTAAGAACAACAATAGCAAGAAAGGAAGTGTGGGTACAGTACAGTGTAAGTGAAAACATTAACATTAATTTTAGTGAGGACATCAGTGATGAGCAGAAGCTTCTAAGAGAAAGAAGATTCCTTGTCTGCGAGAGTGCCCTCTTTGATCTTATCAAAAGGTCAACATGTGTAGAGTGTGGGCAAGCAGTCAACCCAGATAGTGTGGTTGAAGGAGAAAAGATTTCTGCTGGAATTAAGTACAAGTTTGTTTGCAATGTGAGTACATGTAGATTCTTGTTGCTATAAATAAAGCAAATCTTACTAGTAGATTTAAATCTATCTGTATTTATAAAAAATGCAAACATACTTGACTCTAATGCCCCTTTCACATATTTGGTAAACATTGGTAAAGACAATGTGTAAAGCTATGTATGTGCAAAGCTATGTTGTTGTAGAAGTTACATATCATATGATAATACATGTATAACTTTTTATAGCTTTAATTTACCATTGGGATTTTATCCATATAAATTAATTATAGTAAAGTAAGTTGGGTGAATTATTTTTGTACAATAAACATAAGTTACAACTGCAAGCAGAGATAAATGAATGCAAAGTCAATGAAAACGATATTGAATTACAGAGATGTAAGACAACTGAATGAAAGATTCTGCATAGCTGTAATCTTTAATTAAAGCAGATGCATATTGCTATTCATCCAGACATTTTACCTTCTAATACTAATTGTCAGATAAAAGATGACTGTAATTATCATAATAGTTTGTTAATTAGTTATAGCTTTATTGTTTCAGGTGCCTCATGGGAGAAATTTTCTCTGGGAGCAAAGTTTATCAATCTTGCCGTAGGATCAACACGACAATTTTATAAGATGCAGCTCCAGTACAGGGTATGAACTGATTGATAAAGCAGATATGTTATAAGAATAAAATTAATTACATAAAATGGCACCAAATTGATTGATAAATTGATTATAATGTGTATAGTGTTTTCAGCACTTGTTTTCAAAGGTTAAACATACTTGTGATCCTCTGTTTGAAATTATTATGAATAGGTTGCCATAGAAGAAAGTTTTGCTCGGCACATGGAGACAGTAAGAAAAGCTGTAGCTGGAGTGCCACTTAGTATCGCTGTTGATGTTCGTTACGATACACCAGGTATAAATGAAATAAACACTTAATTTAAAAAGATAAATTGCAATATTTAAAGACATGAAATAAGTTTATCGTTTGACAAAAAACCTGTGAAATTTTATGGTTTATCAATGGATTTATTCTGATACAATCAAGTTTAATATTTATTATATTTCTGATTGAAAAAGATGAATTACAAAAAAATAATACACATTTTATATGCATGATAAGTGTATATATACACATGTACTTATGCAAATTAAGTCACTTCTGATAAAATTACTGTAATAAACAAAGGAAAATTTATTTTCAGGTAGATTGAATCAAGTACAGAAAGATATTTGCAAAAGTAATAATGTAAGATATTGATGGACATTTTATTACTTTATTTCAAAGGGTTTTCTGCCAACCGATCAAGTGGAGTATTTATGGACACCAACACACGAGCCATTTTGCAATTAGAGGTTGGTGATTCAAGAGAAGTTGGACGCCATAGCCCCAAAATGGAGAGACTTCTTATTGAGAGGGGGCTGCTATATTTAGTGCACCAGTCTCCCCTGATAGTCTAGAAATTATATCTGATGCTAGCAGGAACATAATATTCCTCCTAAGTAAGATCGATGAATATGTTATTTTCTGGAGATATATATATATATATATATATATATATATATATATATATATATATATATATATATATATATATATATATAATTTCATAAGTCCCAAAAAATTATGCCATTAATAGGGTTTGTGTATTGATATAGGTTTGTGTTTCTTTATATAACTCACAGAAACAGAACCATTTAAACATCTCCACCATAGCCTTGATATGTGGCATAAGGCAAAGAAGCTGGCAGTAACTCTGGCAGATATCACAAAGAAATCAGCCTGTCGACAGCTCTTGCCATGGATTCGACCAATTATAAACCATTTTTGGTGGAGTTGCAGTACATGTAAGGGCAGTGTTGACACTTTGTTGAAACGGTGGATGGCAATACTGCATCACATAAACAACAAACATTTCTGGCCAGGTGGAAGGTAAAACCATTTGAGTCACTCATGCTTGTATGTTATGATTGCTTTACAGTATGTAATTTGTAAGTAAATAAATACATTTGTTTACATGTATTTAGCTGTTAAATCTTATTATAATATGTTGAGAGAAATAGATAGGGTAGATATGCCATGTTAGGAATCTTTTCAAGATTTGATACACCTTATTTTTTATTACGCTTTAGATGCCGTCACCCTGAGGGTGTAACAGAGATTGAAAACAAGAAGTGGTTAGAAAGAGATTCAGAAGCTTTCAAGCAGCTCAGGTTAGTATCAAATTATGACCGGTTGTGTGTAGCTCTCAGCATATCAGGTCTCAGTAGCTCCACCCTTAGAGGGCTGGATCTAGGTTCAAATCCTACTTTAGAAAATACTTTTCTCCACCTGTTACTTATTTATATGTATTACTGGTTTCTGGATTGCTTTTAAAGAAGATGTTTATTATGGGGTATACATTTTGTTTACACGCAAATATGCTCATAAATATCAATCGTATTTTGTCTTTTAAAGTGCTAAATGTATTTTGCTTCCTTTCAAAAAAGTGGTCACCAATAGGGAATGGTGTGGCACCATGCAGTTTTATACTCACTGCAAGCAAACCTGGGCCTTAGAAAAAATTTTCAGCCACACCTTGTTACGTACATTACTGTCCCAAAGCCAACTCCTACAGTTATGATTCATACAGAATTAGGAACATCTTGGCTGTCATGGATCATAACAACCATCTAGGGAGAATGCCACAAGTAGGAGACGATGGTGACTCATATGCTCAGGCGCAGGTATCGAGGCGCACAAAGCAGTGGGTAGCATATGAGAGGAAAACCCCCAAAGACTTCAAGTATATACCAGGTAAAAATTAAATAATTTTTTCAGAAGTATCTTGGTAGGTGACCATTGTGTATATTATTTACATGTTCTTTCATCTACTATTGATAAAGCAGTTTTCTTTTACTATCAGAATTAATGGCTGCCTGCTTGCATAAGACATATGGAGTGCCGGAAAAAGCGTTTTCGAAGAGCAGAAAGTCTTTGGAATTGGATAAGGTTGCCAAAAACTTATCAGGAGACAAAAACCCAGGCTCTAGACTTTTATTGGCTGAAATGAAAAGCAGGAAAAACACTGGTGAGAATTTTAAGGACTTGATAATTAACTTTTCAACTATAAAAACCTTGTTTTAGAAAGCATATAAAGAGCATTTACTTCTATACTCTTGAAATCTGCGTTGCACTGTTTAACCTTCAATGATACATAAGCGGCTTCAGTTGGTTTATGATGACTGTAATATCAAAAGCTGAGTTTTTTGCTACACCAAGTTGTTCTTGAAAATTCATGCACCAATATGGAAAATTCATGCATCAATGTGTGAAAATGACTTCTTTTTTCATAGTTCATTACACATTTTACAAAAATGAATACAGTTAACATATCACTGCTTTATATTTTCAGGGACAGATGCTAGTCACTGATTACGGCTACCTATACATGTGAGATTCTGAACATTTTAACCAGGACCAGAACCGGACGACGCCGCGACAGATTGACTGATAAATCAATGTGATTAACAACATTGAAAATGGATACTTTGCTACTGTAATAAATGCAGAAACAGACAACGGGTGTATCCAAATTGTCAGACGTCAATTTTTTAAAAATTGTTTGAAAAGATAAAAATTATAAACTCCCCAGCGGTATTCAAATTCACGACATACAGATTTGTTGTGTACTGTATATACAGATTTTGTTCATGCATTCAATGTTTATAACGATGCCCATTGTATCTTCGAGAAAAAATGTAATTTTTACTACAAATATCTATTGTCTCTGATGTAGGGCATTTATAAATGTTGTTAAAGCGAAATTTAAAAAAAGTATGAATTAAAAATAAATTGCTCTTTTAGATAATCAGATAATAAAGATTTAAAATATTGAATTCAATCAGATATTTTATTTGCTGCTTTTATCTTGAAACACTGAAGATTATCCAGCATAAGCTATCTGATATTTTTTAAACATCTTTTTTGTAAAAACATCATTGTCTTTAGTAAAACACACCAATAAAACAAAGTCTCTATGTGTTTGTTTAATCAAGTATTCAGCAGAATTGAACGATATAATTTTCGAAAAATCATTTAATGACACTCTATCCACTCTCGCAATTCAACAGCAACAGAAGTTTTAGCACATTCCTTTGCCTTCATGTTCATAAATGTGTTCCTGCAGATAGATAATGTCTTTATCAAGTTTCCCCTCAATACGGAAGATTATCAGGAGTCAAGTCTCTGGTAGTCCTTGTACATTATGCATTCGGGTTAAGTCCCTTACTGATGAGGAAAGCTTCTGAGGTAGGGTCACGACCCAGAAAGTTACGTACCATATCCGCGGCATCCTGTAAAATACAACATAGGCTTTAATTATGTCCCTAGGATATAAAAAATTACAATGAAAAAAATATTTTGACTGTGTCTTTATCCGTCTGATTTCTCGCATAGAATAAGGATAATATGTTTTACGGTGCTACCGTTCTGGCGAGCGCAGCAAGAATTATACACATACCTTGCATCATTGTCAACTTATAGTTTTATTTAGGTATCAACGAACGTCAAAGAATTTTTTGAGAGAGTATATTGCTCTACAATAAGTATGCCAAAGGTACTAATTTTAATGGTTATGATACATACAGCGCAACCCACTTCCCAGAGAGAGAGAGAGAGAGAGAGAGAGAGAGAGAGAGAGCCCGAGCCCGAGCCCGGTACCTGTTTGTAGGTGTGTAATTTCCCACTTTTAAATTTAATGGTCTGACTATATCCCATATCTACATAATTTTTTTAACTGTTTATTTTTTTATTTTATTCCTTTTTGATTTATTTCAAAATGTCCTATTGTTTATTTCCTCCCTACTCATTCATGCACAATTAGCTTAATCAAAGTACTGTTAGACGGTGGCGTCGTTTGAAAGTGGCATATTACATGTAACAATGAGTGATGTATGATAATTATTTTTGTCGAAAACCGCGGCCAGTATCGCATTCATGTACTAATACTTAACGCTTACTCGCACAACTAGTCGTGAGTTTCCTACATGGATAATTCTGTGGAAATCGTAGCTGTGATCTCACTCTACACTTTACAAATGCTGTGTCTCTTGGTCGTCATCTTTTGGGAAAGACCCAAAGATTTATCACAGTAGTCTTTGTCGTATAGAAGTTTGTATCTATATTTTGTATCAATATGTTTGTATCTATATCAGTTGACATTAAAACCCCGTTTGAATGGTTGCCACCACATATTGAATGAATAAATCAAATCCAAAGCGATTTCATCACAGTACGCCCAAATATTTGATTGTTTGAAGAAGGGGAATTTTGGTTTATTCCTTTTTGACCTTTGGGTTGGCCCCGCAAATGGGAACAACTTTTGAAAAGTGTGGATTGGACTATTGTGCTTTAAATATATTGTAGATTTCTCAAAGTAACGAGAACAAATAAAGCTTTGGTATGATAAAATACTTATTTTTACTAACTATTTGGGCATACATATAGTATATTAATTGTCCCTCTCGACAGCATTTTCCCTCATTTTCTTCACGGGGAAAAAGTTGCAGTCTTGTGGATCATCACATTTGCTTTTTTTTCCCTCATAGTCAGTTAATACATTAAGGTGTAAAGAAAACGGAATGGGTTTACAAGAACCTGTTTGATAAAACTGGTATTGCTTTTGGAATGCACGTCATCATGAAACAGAAGAGTAAATCAATATTTTATCTTCGACTTTAGGGGATTATTTCCATTTGCTCACAACGAAAGTGAATGAAAATTTTAGAAAATATCATACAACATTCGGTCGCGGCAGTTTCATTAATCAACGTTTTTAACATTTGTTCTATTGTATTTAGCTATAGATTTATTCAAACCATTTGAATGAATTCGGGAAAGTCACATGTATATTTTATCGCTTCTCAGTACACTTTAACACGCATAAATTACTTGCTACATTAAACTTTTCTAGTAAACTTACAACAAATATTGATTAATTATACAAAATAAGTTTTTAAAAACACCAAACAAACAAAATTCAAGCTGAACGCACGTTTTTCTGACCGTACAGCTGTGTATATAAAGAAGATGGGGGGATAAGATGGCGCAACTGCCCTTTTGGTTTAGTTGTAAAATACAATTTCAAATTTAGCATTTTTTCAATTAAATATATTTGATATGTTATTATGCAAGTTTACAAAATGGTAATTTCTAACTATATTCAGTTTGAAATATTTCAAAAAGATAAGAAAAAAATAATAAATTTTTAAGTTTTGGTGGTATCGAACCCAAGTTCTATAAAGTTTCCTAATGGCTGGTGCTCTAACCATGGTGAGCCATTTCATTCACAACAAAGTGCGTTGTTTAAATGCTATATGAGACTATGACCACGAATTTTCGGACTTGTATTATATTTCTAAAACTTTCAATTGTTGAGCTACAAAATGACATTTTTGAACTGTAGTGGGTCATCTCTCCACATTTTTGTTGAGTCCAATCGGTTTATTAAATTCCATTCAACCACATTTAGACTGTAAAAAAAAATATATTGAGCTCAGACCCACTCTATGAAAGAAAATGAATTGAAGTTATAAAAATTACACGATTAGGAGGTTTTGACACGCATACGCCAGTTTAAATCAATATATTGCAAGTATATTTAAAATATTTAAAGATTACAATCCGATGTTACGTTAAATATACATTGTTTTTAATTATTTTTTAAAAAAGTATCAGATTTAATGATATTTTAATTTTGCCGTATCTAATCATTCCTCATATGGGCATTTTACACGCCTTATTCGCCTATCTTCTTTGATTTTATTCTTTGCATGTACTAAACAATAGATCTAGGGTTCGAAAATCCCGGCAATATTTTCGGAAAGCTATATTTCTGTAGCTCAGCAGAATTCTACAGTCATCTATGAAGCACATTTTTTTGCCTTCATGTTTCATTATTTATCGCAAATATAGCATGAATGTATACGCTACGGCCGATGTAGCATTGTGTTAAGTGATGACACTTTCTAACCGGTGTGTATTTCAATTGCGAGTCGCAACAAACTGGCGCATTTATATAGGCCCGCCTATTTGTAAATGCATGTTGACAAAATGATGCTAACACTTGGAAACAAATGTCGAAGAAAGTTCATAATAGAGTTGTACTCGCGAATTAAGAATCATTTGAGAACAAACGGGGCGATGTTTACGTACATATGTAAATAATGTTATCTGTTAGTGAAAAAATGCCCCCAAACCAAAGAAAAGATCCTCTCTTACATTACCGTTCATTATGTACCATAAATGTATATGGAATATCGCATGTTTTTTCTCACAAAAAAGCTAGCATTTGCTGCAAATTAGAGATAGACGAGCTGACACGCCGTGAAATCCACAAGACGTTTTACAGCATATGTAAAAAAAAATCTGAACTAAAAATCTTTGAAACATCGTAAAATGTAGTTTATAAACATTTAAAATGGGGACTCGATTTGCACGTGAATTTTACAATCCGACGTCGATTAGCGTGGTTGAGAGAAAGTCAGCAGCAAGTAAAGCGTCAACATCTGCAGTAAATATTGTCTGATGAATATTGAGGTGCCTGTAATAAAATTTATGTTTCTACAGACTGAGTGAGGTACGAAATAAGGTACATTGTAAATCACAGGTCAGTCGAAAATTTAACACATTTGTATCGTAAATTTAAAGTTTTTGTGTGTTTGAAAACACATGCACACTTGTAGAAGAAACTGTGCCATTGATCGGTTGAAGTTCAATGAAATGTAATTTATGTAATATTCATTGTCAGTATCTGTTGTGAATTCTTTGGAATAAGCTTCAACAACAAAAAATGTACTGCTCAACTAAAACTAATGCATTGAAAATGGCTGAATTTATCGATGAAGCATAATTGCTGAAATATGAAATGGCAAACCAGTTTAAATAGTGTGTTTCTGACAATTATTTATATCATAAAAAACAAGAAGCAATTATTGTGAGATCTCTTGACCAATTATCGCAGTGATATAGTTTATATGCAGTCCTGATACAGAGTTAAACGTCAAAACTGGCAGTTTGAGCCTCAATTAATATTATTAATACCGCGTAAGCAGATAGGGTAACGGCTCATTTAAAATAAAACCCAATTTCATACATTATTTAAATGTATGTACAAAATAATTAGCAGCTATAATGCTTAAAATATCTGATAAGATTAAAATGAGTTCTCATACTGAAATCCACACGTAGATAAAACACTGCATACATGTACCTAACAGAGTTATCGTTCGTTATCCGCTAGGGTCCCCGTGAGAAATACCCTTCCGGTCAGGACCGTAGCAATAGACAGTGGCTATAAATAGCCACCGTCTAAAAATGGATCGATATGACAGTAAAGTATGGCTCTTGCTAATATATATACATAAAATCTCTATATTAAAAAAAATTAAAAACAAATCATACATCAATGAGGCAGGTATCGCAGTCTGTACTGAAATAGCTAGTACACGCATTACAGATGTTTGATCCACCTCTAAATTTATCGCGGGAAATATAGCGCGAGTGCACTGTGACGTCATCCATGACTTTGTTCGTCTTTGTTTACGTTTCTCGATTCATTACGGAGGTATGGAAGCATGTAACAAATCTTTTGAGTCTCGCCAAAGCCTATGCAGTACTCAAAACGTGTCTTCAAACTTTAAGTCACTGTAAATTACGAGTTAAAAGTCGGCCATTTTTGGCATAGCACCACGGGTGAAAACATTAGAGAGCATTATAAGACGTAGACAAAAAATTTTGTTTGATGAACTGTAGGTTTAGCTCGTTCTTTTTCCCGCGCACACTGGTTCTTAGAGCTCGCTTCGCTCGCCGGCGCTGCGCGCCGGCGAGCTGCACTCGCTATTACTTTCATTGGTTTTTCATATTTTTCTCTACAAAGAAAAACAGAGGTATTAAACCTTATTATTGACAAACACAATTCATCAAAGATTAATAAAGCAACTTCTTTGGGAGAAATTCATAATAATTTTATTGCAAAGCTCATGATCCTGAAACATGCTAGGGAGAAATTCATAATAATTTTATTGCAAAGCTCATGGTCCTGAAACATGCTAAACATAAAGCAATGTATATACATAGGAATAGAACTGATATATTGAGATGATTAACATGTCCCAATTATGGCACAGCATTCATTGACAAATTGTATGTAGTGAAAACTTAAAATAGAAACAGTAAGGAGTTTTAATAGAGATAAATCATTTCAATTAACCAATTCTTTAAACTTCTTTTAAATGTTTCTTGTTTAAATTTTATTCTCAAACTGTTCAAGTACTGTTCTTTTATCAATATTCATGGACATTAATTTTTGTGAATTAAAAGCAAATCACACTTCGAAGGTAACTGTGCTCATGGACAATGATCCTATTTTTCTGTGTGTGGATGGTCTGGTCAAACATTCCGAGAAGGATCTGTCTCAGGTTAAACATGTCAGCGTTAGCGATCCGGCTTTTGATCAGTTTGTCCAGCAGGTGGTCAGGGATTGCCTCCCCTGTTTTGTAGTGTTTGGACATTCTCTGTAAAGGTTCCTTCTCCCAGCACCAGTTCTCCAACATCTGGGACGGAGCCTCCACAAAATCTCTCTCCACACTGGTTCCACTGCAACAAAGAATTCATTTTATGTGACATGATTTAAATGGTCAAAATAGCAGCACCCAAAAACAAAACATTATGTACTTTTGCCATATTCACTCGTCAAAAAAAGAACTCCTTAAAATCTATATTGCTTGAAGCGTAATGCTATACTTAAGTTTAGATATTTTATAAACATAATGAAAGGAGAAGAACTCGTTGGTTGTAAAATCTTTTTTCTGATCCTTTTGAGTAATCAATAAAATATGTTTAAAACAAACTAAATGATAAAAAGGTTTATAATATTTTTGTATTCACCCTCCATAAAAGGAAAGCTTTTAAAATATCTACATGTATCTTGCTTAAAATAGTATCCTAAACTTTATTTTTTATATCTTATAAATTAAAGAAAAATTTAGATTTATATATCCTACGACCGGCTTTATAAAGGTAAAAAGGAATCCCTGAGAAATTTTACAACAATTTCAATATACCTGAACAGAGCAAATTCGGATTGAGCACAGATCTGATGCATCACATGACCAAACTCATGGAAGTAGGTCTCCACCTGTAAACAAACATGTCTGATACAGGAACCAATATCCTTGAAAACCAGAAATTTTATAGGAAGAGTTTTTTGGATTCTATTTTACATTTTGACTTTTTCTTGCTAAATTTATGTGTTTAATTATAAACTGCACAATCTCTGGTACACTCATTCATTGATATAGTGAGTTAATTTCCAGCTATGTGGATGAAAAAACTATGATGATTAAATGCATGGACATAATTTATTGTTTATATAGCTATTTGTAGTATTTGAATACATTCATTTAGCTAAACAATGTTAACGATATGAATATATAGTAATGGTCTACCTCATCGTGTGTTAGCAGGGCTGGTTTATCCTCTGTTGGTTTGGTGAAGTTCGCGACCATGGCAGCCACAGATATCTGTCTCTTCCCATCTGGCTGTATACACCCCGGCTGTAAATTAATGGAAGATATTCATATATCTGCTTCAGTCCACTGTCTTTGCTGTATTATATAATTGCTGATTTTGTATAAGAACTTTAAAATTATCAAGGTTGCTTATACATCAAATTTGGTTTAACTTCCAACTTTAATTAATTTAAGTGAGTTAAAAATGTTTATATTAATTTTATGAATAAATGTTGATGAAATAAGTGTAATCTTGAACTGACTGTGTTAAGATTTGTTTTTGTACCTGCAGTTCAAAGCAAGCAGCATGTCCATATTTTCCTTCTCGGGGATACAGGTCCAGATAAAAATAGCCCAGGAGATTGGATGATTCCCTGTCCACTACACTGTACTACAACAGAGGACAATTAGTCAACACCATCATCAGTATCACTCTATTCTTATAAATGTCTAAAATGTCTACAAACTCCAAATTCAAATAATAAAATGGGTAAAAAATTAGCTGTTCTCTAGAGACTTATACAAATTTCAAAGAGATCCTCCCTCCAGTGACTGGAGCAGAGAAACTTGCCAACGTGAACTCGGATGCCAAACTTCCACATCTTTGACTTGTGTAAACTTGAGATTCAGCAACTCCTAAAATTCAAAGCATAGATGTTTAAATTTCTCATCAGTTATTTACAACGTTTGACATTTGACATAACAATAGCAATGTTGACCTTGTTTCTCCAGGTACATATAACGCCTGATTTTTGACCTAATTTACCTGTTAGATATTACAGCTAACATTTGACCTTTGACCTGATTTAATCTGCTAAATATAACACATGACTTTGGACCTGGTTTTCCCACATTGACCTGTTAGATTCAACAACTGACTTTGACCTTGTTTTACCTGGTAGATGTAATACCTTACTTTGACCTGGTTATGCCTGGTAGATGTAACACCTGACTTTGACCTGGTTTTACCTGGTAGATTTAACACCTGACTTTGACCTGGTTAAACCTGGTAGATGTAGCATCTGACTTTGACCTGGTTTTATCTGGTAGATGTAACACATGACTTTGACCTGGTTTTACCGGGTAGATATAATACCTGATTTTGACCTTCTTTTACCTGGTAGATGTAACAACTGACTTTGACCTTGTTATATCTGGTAGATGTAACATCTGACTTTGACCTTGTTTTACCTGGTAGATGTAACATCTGACTTTGACCTGGTTATACCTAGTAGATATAACACCTGACTTTGACCTTGTTTTACCTGGTAGTTGTAACACCTGACTTTGACCTGGTTATGCCTGGTAGATGTAACACCTGACTTTGACCTGGTTTTACCTGGTAGATTTTACACCTGACTTTGACCTGGTTAAACCTGGTAGATGTAGCACCTGACTTTGACCTGGTTTTATCTGGTAGATGTAACACATGACTTTGACCTGGTTTTACCGGGTAGATATAATACCTGATTTTGACCTTCTTTTACCTGGTAGATGTAACAACTGACTTTGACCTTGTTATATCTGGTAGATGTAACATCTGACTTTGACCTTGTTTTACCTGGTAGATGTAACATCTGACTTTGACCTGGTTATACCTAGTAGATATAACACCTGACTTTGACCTTGTTTTACCTGGTAGTTGTAACACCTGACTTTGACCTGGTTTTACCTGGTAGATGTAACACCTGACTTTGACCTTATTTTACCTGGTAGATTTAACACCTGACTTTGACCTGGTTTTACCTGGTAGATGTAACACCTGACTTTGACCTGGTTTTACCTGGTAGATGTAACACCTGACTTTGACCTGGTTTTACCTGGTTGATATCCAGCGGTCCTGTGGTCACCACTTCCATGGGGGAGTACTCCTTCAGAAGGTTAGAATCCACGGCGTACTGTCGTTTCTCTGTCATAGTCATATAGTAACGGAGGTCCCAGTAGTGGATCTTTCCATCATACTCGTATCCATATTTATCACACTAAACAACAAATTTAAGACAAGATTAACAATTCTAAAAATTTTAATGACCAGCCAGTTTTATTAAATGCATATTTGCTTAGTACTGAAAATTGGACTCTAGAAACGTTTAGAAGTTATTGTTTGCAGGTTATCTTCACACCTTACAATGAACACGGACAGGACCTACCTTCTCTTTTTTATACTCCAGGTAAACTTTGACTTCCTGTTCCTGTAGGGGTCGGAGTTTCTGGGCCAGGTCAACAAGGAACGTCCTCACCTTCTCAGGGTCTTTGGCCATCCTCATGTCTAGAACAAACGCAGCGTGAGTTGGAAACCCCAAGATGTCTGCTTTCTAAAATCAAGAAATAACTTTAATAGATGAATAATTATACAGGTTCCGAAGGGGAATTTTTGTACAGGTTCAAAAGGGGAATAATTGTACAGTTTCTAATGGGGAATAATTCTGCAGGTTAAGAATGGAAATAATTTTACAGGTTCTGAAGGGGATTGGTTGTACAGGTTCTGAAGAAATTTACATTCTTAATCTTGAATAAGACATAATTTTGTCCATTTTCTCATATAAGTGAATATAAATGAAGAGCAATTATTTCTAAAAAAAAAAAAAAAAAAAAAAAAAAAAAAAGGGAGATAAGATATTATACCTGGCTTATTAGTTCAACCAATTATTCTAAAATGGCTGTATTTGGCTTCAAACATCTAAAGGTGAAAAAATCTGGTCATGGTATTTTCCTAAACATAACAAAAAACCCATGAGCCTTAATGATCATTTGAGTATATTGCTTCTAGATTCCTAATTTAATATAAGAAATTAATTTTTGAATAAAATCAAGAGAAATACCCCCACGGATCATAAATCTCACTACTATTTTTCTGAGAGTTGTGGAAGGACTATCTGCGGTATGCCCCCGATTTCAACCAATTTTTAAATAGTATCGTATGAAAATAAACACATCACAAATCATTGTGTAGAGGATGCCAATAACTTTAATCCTGATTTTGGTCATCATTGCTCATTCGCTGATTATCTATAACGTCACCTTAATGACCTAATTCCCGCAAATTTGCAAACAAATGAAAATATTCTAATTTTTGCTCTATATTTTGCATTCGGAAGTATAGAGCGCAGGTCTGCTCAAGTGCGATTTCAACATATGTTTTTCTTCAGATAGCTATATATACACATTATACTAAAAAATGGTATTTAAGCAAGCCTGCGCTCGATGTTTCCCAGTCGAAAAACCATCGGTAAACACCCATATTTTGCTACTAAACATAAATTTATCAAAAAATACAATCTTCATGACGTCACTGTGGTAATAACCTTTCACATATTTATTTCCAAAATGATTTTAACTATCTTTCACCTTATCTTTAAAGCTCTTTCTAAAAATTTGGGGGCAAAAAATGCATAAAACCGCACATAGTCCTTTATGAAATTATAATGTAAGTTTGGCAATCTCAATGTTATTATCTTGCAGTCTGATACAAAATGACAGAATCACCAAATTATTAAATAATAAGTATTTACTACGTAAATAAGGGATATACAGTTATTTTAAGTCATGTAAAGGATGCACATGAGACACTATAATGATAAAAATATACTGTCTGGTGCATTATCAAGATGTTGGTATTTTCAGAGGTTTTTTATGTATTTTTTATCATTATCTTTTTCCAATACAAAAACATAGTGGTCATCCATTTCATACAGAACAAGCTTGAATACCCTTCTGCTATGAATTCTTTACACTATTAATTTGACAGGAAAAAAATAACATTTCCCATGATGTATTTTTTCCGATATGCTCGCTATCTTCACATTCTCATAAACCATCTAAGAAAGCATTTTACTGTTTTGGTATATGAAAGTTCTACCGTGAGTTGTATACTGTATCCAGTTTTTTTTGTTTTTTTTTTTGTTTTTTTTTTTTTTTTTTTTGGGGGGGGGGGGGGGGGTTAGGGATTTCTGGCCTTCTTCATGCATGGGAAGTAATGAGGATATTTCAATGTGACAGCTAGTTTACCATCCTCATTCTAGAACACAAAATACCATGATATTTATTAACTTTTTTAAGGAATATATTGATGATTTAAATGATATTCATAATGAAAATTTCTAGTATACAGGACTGCACATCAATGATGGAAAGTATGATCTCAACCAAAGATCTAATAAGCTGTCTCCCCTTCATATGAAATCATCCTTACTATATAAAATAGAGCTGTGTGGAACAGGGATGGGGTCGATTACTTTAAAAAGTAATCGATTAAATTACAATTACTTTGGGTTTTAAAAGTAATCGATTACAGGCTAATTACATCCATTTTTAAAAGTAATCGATTACAATAGATTACTTTTCCTCAATGTAATCATAATTACTTGTTTTAGATTACATTATTTGTTTTTTAGTTTTTTCATAGTTTAAATGTTTCATTTAAAAAAAAAACAGGCCATTTTTGGACAGTAGCCTTTATTTTAGTATCAATGTAATTCATTGCATTATTTACAATTTGAAGTAGTTTTTGCTTGCCCCGATATGTATGCAGAACAGTATCCACATTTGGCTTTCACAATACCTGAGGAAGGTTGATCATCAGAAAACTCAAAATGCTGTACAGCAGACATCTTTCTGTAAACAAAGTCCAACTTAAAGTGACCCTTTAAATAATTTTCCCAATTAAATAAGCACAGTATGTGAACTGTTTTTAATGCGCCTAAAAGCAAGGACTGTTGAATAGCACACCCATTGTATCATGACTGGACATGAATTTAAACATGCCCAAGGGCAATAAAGGAATACTGGCCAACTTTAAGACTGAACCTTATTCACTTAATATAAGATCCAATGAATAATGAATAATGATTTCAACCTATTGACTTTTGCCATTGTAATCATAAAAGTAATCAAAAATTAATCATTATTACATGACTTTTTTACAGAGTAATCGATTACTTGTAATCAGAAAAATGGATGATTACTGATTACTCATGATTACTCAGCAACCTGTAATCGATTACAGCTGATTACGATTACTGATTATGATTACCCCATCCCTGGTGTGGAAGATATTTTCAATACACAAAAGCAAAATGAAAGATTTCACATAATTTTCAATCATTTCTAATACATAAAAATTCTGTAATTTGTGCAAAGAGAATATTTAGATCTGTTGCCTTTCAAATCTAACCTTGATCTATCAGAATCGTGTGATCAATTCAACCAACTTCAATATTAATAGATGGAGACCTCTGCGATATCTTTCGCTTTATTTTCAGAGTAGACCAGGAAATAATGTTTGATGAACGATGCTTTAGAATATAACCAAAATACCACAAAAAGTTTATTACTCAATAAAATAAACTCTCTTTCCTGTGGGGAATCTTGTACCAGGACTTTTTCAATCTAAGTTCTAATGAAGAAGATTCATTCATATCAAACTTATGCTGTCCAACGTAAATCCTATTTTTAACGTCACTCTTGCACATAGGTTTAGGCAAAATCTTCATCTTAAAAAATCGAATGAATCTTTAATTTTGATTTTATCTTTCTCAAATTGATTTTACTTTTAATTTACAATTAAAATACTGCAACTTGTTTTAATTCTGTTGTCCTCCCTCATTTGGTATTTTGAAGGTGACATTTATAATGAAGAATTAACTTTGGACAGCCTTCAATATCAGAACAGACAAACAAGAGCCTTCGGTCCAATGACCTTTGAACTGTAAAATTAATGATCAACTTTTTAACATTTATAATGTACACCAGGTTTCTTGCTTTCTCTAAAGATTTCAGGAAATCTTCTGGAACTCCAGCTAAAAGAAAAAAAAATGTCTTTATTCATATATAATTTACATATTTTAGTGTTTTTGCCTGTGATAACAATATGTATCAATTTTGTACTATAGATTAATAAATTCAAATGACGAAAAGTTTTAATGCAAGCAGGGTTTGCTTATTTATATTCAAATTTTTTATCGCATAATTGCTGAAAATTATATCAATCAAATCCTTTTGGGCTTTTTGGGATTTGACCATGTCCCAACCGAAATGATCACCTCATAATACTCAAAGAATGATTCCTTAGATAAAATTTTGCATTTAATATGTTTTCACAAGTTAATGATGCTAATCATTCATACCATTCAGTGATTCCATTTTCTATTTATTACTTCAGACCAATATATATTAGTACTGCAACAGTTTATATTTCATACTGCATATTGGATAAAATAAGTGTGATCATTGCAGACTTCTTCAGACCCTTGTATCTATAATGATCAAACATTTAAACAACTGTTCATTACTTGTAAAGCTGTACTCCAGTCATAAATAGGCACCATCACACTGGCATATAAACCCTTTGATATCATAACAACCTCATTGCACACTTAAAACTCATTGCCGACATGTCCAAGTACCCTACGTTGTCTTAGTTTTTGTTTTGTGCAATAATTCTTTGTTTTATGTGCATTTTCTGTTTACATATAATGCATAGACCTATCAAATTGATGCTACATTTCTCCTGCCTCGGAAGACGTCCGCAAAATTGGATAATTTTATTGCAACCGATTACAACAGTGATGTAAGATATACGTCCACACAAGTGGGACCTTTAAAGCGAAATACTTTGAACTATTACAAGGTTTGCGGATTATATAGAGGTTATATGGAGAGATACAATAATAGAAAATATTTGGTGGATATTATTATTAATGTCTGAATCATATTGAACCTAAATTCTGTCTGAAAGATATATTAGACAACTTTATTTTAACTTTAATTCAAACAAGGCCATCATAAAATACTGTAGTATGTTTACGATTTTGTTGCGATACATGAGAGACAACTTTGTCTGATAAACAGAGTCCATTTAGAATCTGGGCCAATCCGGAGATAAATTGTATTTTGAAATACCAGGGAAACAGGAACAAAATATCAGAAATGTAAATTTTAAGAAATATAATTAAAGAAAAAAGGATTTGTAAATATGGCGTTGTAGTATTTTCCTACAGGAAATGAAGCAACTCAGCTCTATAAAAGCCATCATTTTCTTATTTCAAAATTAAATTTTGAAGAAGAAAGATGGGTTCCGTCTCCTCGGTCATGTAAGTACATTGTGTTAAGTATTTTTTCCACAGTTCTTTTTCTGACTGTTTTCCTAGTGTTGGTATATTCCCATCTTCCTGTGCTTACAATAATGCCACTTTCTCCCATGGCATTTGGTAATCAGGTAAAATAATGTTATGTTTCATGCTGTGACCATAGGGGCGAGCACAGGAGCCTTTCAAATACTTCATTTTTTGGAGTTGATTTTAATCAACTCTCCTATGCACTTACTCGGGCAAAGCGAAAGTGAAGTTGTGTTTGGACATAAGCACAAATCAATACCGCTGACAACACTTAGTTCTTTAAGATAATCGATAAATTCGATGCTTTGTATTTTGAAGCAATGGTTTTTTTTATTATTTATTTATTAATACCATGAAAATAGTAAGATTTAAAATTGTACAAGCAGTTAAGATTTTTTTTAATAAGTCGTATGTATTCCTACGCTAGAGTTCAATGTAGTCTCGTTTAACCAGACGATTGGCTGTCTCCGTTAATATCCGACAAAACAGTCTCTCTCTTGCTTGTCGGAGATAAACAGAAACAGCCGAGCGTTTGGTGAACAAAACAAGAGTTCAATCTTGCCTGGATCCATACAATTTCTCAGAAATATTTCGATTACTGATACTTCTTGCCATGCAAAATCACATATCGTTGATTTTGAATAAATGATAATTTATAAAATCAACTCCCGTCAGTACTTCAGTACTTTGATTTATTTTAAATACACCATCCTGGAGTAAGCAACTAGTGTCATGGAGCAGGGCTATAGAACATCAGATATCCGGACTTTTTTTACTTTATTTGTATTACTATATTAAATATGTAAATTAAAAATAATAATAAATTCTACCACCTGGTTTTTAATGAGGGTCATTTACAAAAAAATCTAAAGGCCGTAATTTTGGCTATATATTTCGAGTGTCTGTATTACAAATGTAGATTGGTATAATACATTCATTCTAAAGCTAAGAAAAATAACCCTGAGGAAAGCATAATAATTATGTGTGAAAAGTATCCAAGTGTACACTTTTGACTTCGTCTTTTACGTTATTTTAAACTCCTTTTATCATAATGACATTATGAAATCTCACCTAACAAAGAACAAAAAAATCAATCAAAAAATAAAATTTTAATATTAAAAATCCATATACTGTAACATGGGTACGTTCTGCGGTTGTTTATTATCTGCAGTACTTTTCGGGTATTTCTAATGCACAATTAGAAAGTACTGAAGTACTGACGGGAGTTGATTTTATTGATTATCATTAATCTTAAAATCAGCGATATGTTATTTTGCTTGGCAAGTAGTTTATAATCTCTATTTGAATTACGCACATTTTTATAATATGGATTCTCGGACTTTTCCGACAAGTATTTCGAGAAAATCTTTTAGGAATCATCATGTGAGAGTTGATTAAAATCAACTCCCAAAAATTAAAATCACAAAACATTCTTAAATTATTTACTTAAATATTCACTAATTCAGTCTAATTGTAATCATCATGATTACCGTATATGCCGGTTTCAGGCGGTTTGTATTTTCAAATGTGGGGAGTATGTTACCCAGTAGTCTTACGCGGTAATTACCCCCAATCTACTAGTAATATGATTTCTGGGTGGAACAGTTCTCAAAATTTCCACAAATATATGTTACCAGTGACACCTTTTCTAGAACATGTATATATATATATATATATATATATATATATATATATATATATATATATATATATATATATATATATATATATATATATATATATATATATATATGTATGTATGTATGTATGTATGTATGTATGTATGTATGTATGTATGTATGTATGTATATATATATATATATATATATATATATATATATATATATATATATATATATATATATTGAAACACAATAAAACCCACAGTGGTCGGCGAGTTATAGATAAAAATTAAATAAGAAAACACGAAAAACGTTCAATATAGCTTAAGGTCAAGATCTAGATTTCAGAGTGTCATTTTTGTGCTGGAACCATTATGACGTCATAATTGATTTGATGAATCTTTACCCGTATTTTACGACTTTAAAGGAATTATGTGGAAAATAAAACAATATTTTGACATTCTATTTTTAATACCGGGAAAAGTAATCCCGGTACCCATATTCAATTTGATATCATTTTAAAGAGGTGGTCAAGAGCTTGTTTAATTCCGTTTTTGGAGAGAATGTAGGCAATCTAGATATATTTCATTAGTCAAAAAAGGACAAAACTCCGAGATTTGTTACTTTTATCCTTCATATTTCATAGAAAATGGTTCTTTAAAACATGATTTTTCATTGTGTTTGGCAAAAGTTTTAGCCGCGGTACACCCTATGAAACAAAGATATTGTTATATAACATCATTAAAAGAATTTATATCTTGAATTTTATAAACCTGTAGGCACCTTTCATTTACTAGATCTTGACCTTAAGCGCTTTCATTTCAAAAATCAACTTCAGCTTCTGAAGATTTTGAAATGAAAGCGCTTAAGCTTAAGAATACACACTCAAAAATCTTATTTATTTTTCAGGTTAAAAAAATACATGTATTGATCTGCATGTGCAAATAATGTATTCCAAGTTCTTGTATGAATTTCATTTGCGAATTTTATTCTAAACAGTAATACATGTAGTCTTAAATAATAATAATAATAAAAATACTTGGTTGTATCTACTGCTATTTTTGTTTCTTTAAAATGTTTCAACAAAATGAGACGCTAAAAATAAATACAATATACGGGTAGTATTTTTTCCTTATAGACAGCTGACGTGATATTTTTTTCTCATGATAAAAAAATTACCCTCTACTTGTCACCTATATGTAAATGAAATTTCCCTGCAACGTGTGTTTGTGTCAAAATTTTAAAATAAAATGCATTTATATACATTCTTATCAAATATAATCGACAGTTTATATCATCCACTTTCTTAATTTTAACTTGTATGTTAATCGAATTAAAAATGGACACCTTTTAATAAGTGTATCATGGCTGTATTTGGAAGGGATTACCCAAGGTATGATGCTATTATGTAAACTTTCGTCTGTCTATAGCCTTCTGTCACATATCTAAAGCAGTATATGCAGTTTCAGGGGTGATTTTTTAATCTTTTGTAAGCTCTAATGTAGAATGACCTATTGGAAGACAAACAGCATCGCAAAATAATCTTACTGATGAGTTTCAAGCAAAACCTACACAGTATGTGTAAGTTTGTAATAATTCAAGGATACCTTGTGAATTATTAGGGGAAGAGTATATATTTAATATGAAAAATGGCTGGTGCCTGTGCTGTGGTGGCAAACTTAACTTTCCTCTGCTTTTATTATGTTTCTCCATTACTAACAAAGGAAAGGGAAAAGCTCTCGCTGTTAATCTAAGCTTGGGTGAACTCAATTCAATAAACGTCACACATACAGTCTAAAAGGGGCAGATCACAATTTTTTTTAAGATCTACTTTTCTATGTTTACAATACTAGATTGAGGTAGTTCTAATGGTCAAAATTTTACTATCAAGCTTGAGCCAATTTACAGGTATGTTTTTGTAATAGTTGTATAAACTGATAAAAGACATGAAAACAAAATCTTAAGACAGACTTTGTTTTCAAAACAGTGAATTGGGTGTTCTGGTTCTTGCCTTTAACTTGATATTTGGCTGACCATTGGAAATGACTTAGTTTGGCATTCACTGGAAGAGCATACCTGTTAACCTTTCTAAGCTGCTATGTGGGAGAATCTCCCCCTTACCAACTTGGCTAAGGGGGAGATTTTGCGTAAACGACGTTTTTTCACGTGAAATGCAAATATATATTAAAATACTGTTAGATACCTTATTTTACCATTGTAATTAATGCATTTGCAATCAGTTTAAATTTTATCATTTCTATGACATTGACTACCAGTGTGCAATTACTTATGCCACTTTTTATATTAAGTCTTCCTATAGTTCAGTATTGAACCATCACTACATGCTGACATCTAGGGTAAACACAGAAAATTTATTTTGCCTATTTTTAATTTGCAGTGAAACCCAGTTAAGAAAATACCAGAAAATAATATTAATTAAAATTATTTTTTGCCTTATATATAGGATATGTTGTATAGCAGTTTTTCCCCCATAGTAGCTTTTCCCCCCGGAAAACCTACTATATAGTAGCCTTTCCCCCCGGGGGGAAAAGCTACTATTTAGTAGCTTTTCCCCCATAGTAGGGTTTCTCCCTCACGTTTTTGGTTCAGATTTTATAAAAAATATTTATGGAAATCCAGTAAGGATTAAAATCAATGTTTCTACACTCCCAGGTTGCATACTTGTATATCTGCATTCATCTGTACAGGTTAAGTTTCGTTTTGCCGATTTATTATTTTTATAGACAATGCTGAAAGTTGAACATGTGTGTAATGGAATTACACATAGAACTTAATTTAGGTAATTTAGGTAATTTATTGAAATTTTTTTTACAAGTTATACACTTATATGCATAATTCTATGTTTTGAAATTGTATTAAAGGAGAATGTTTTAAGAATTTCTTGATAAATTTATCAGACTGTTTGTCTGTTTGTGAAAATTTCATCCAGGCTAAACCTCTGTTTTAGAGAAATTTTGTTTCTGATGTTTCAGAGCCCGATTTTTAAAATCCTATTATAATAATAATAGTGCATATTCTTTAGGGTCCAATGTCTCATAAACTAGAGATGACCATATCACCATATTTTTATTGTGGCAGTGGTTTACCACTTGAAGATGACTCTGAAAATTTCAGCCCTTTATATTTTTTAGGGCCCCATATCTCAAAAACTATAGAAGACCACATGAACATATTTTTACGGTCATTTGAAAGTAAAAACATCATTTAAAAATACACAATCACTCATATATTTCTTTATCAAAATGATTGAAAATTACGTTTAATTCTGCTGCTTTTTTTCAATTTTTGAACAAATTTTTTTAAAAGGGTACGCGGTTAAAATTCATTATTCTTCAAAACATTTAATCACTTCACTAATGATATAATAAATAATTAGATAAATAAATCAATTAACTTTTATTCATAAAAGGAGAAACCAAAAATCAAAAATATATTATTATAACCAATCTAAGCACATATACGACTTTTTTACTTGTTAGTTGATTAGAAGAACAAGCTTATATTTAAAAAAAAGTCAGCTCATAACAATATATGTGTTGGTTGTTTTTTTGGGGTTTTTTTATTTTGTTTTTTTAATTACCCTTGTTTAATTGTTCGAAGAAATAATATGGTACACAAGTAAATCTTTATTGTAAAAATATGAAACAAATAGTATAAACATAAAGTTAGTTCAGGCTCCATTTCACATTTTCAAAAGTAACCAGCAAAGATACCGACATTGTTCTGGTTGTGAAGACATTTCATTGCTTTTTAAAATGTTTACATCATAATATCTCGCGTTTCGTAGAAATGTGCTTAAAAATATGAATATGCGTGACTTTAAAACGAAATGGTTAACACTAACTTTACACATGCTTTTAATACATAACTAATATACCCCTTAACCATGATTTAGAACCCCATCAATCAAAGTAAAACTAAAACATTTCAGTTTCTCATCATATCATTGCATCCTGTCTCCCGTTTGATATTTAGAAGAAGAAATATATAATTGATTTTAAGACCGTCAATTCTAACGGTATTAATTTAAAATTGATAGCCTTTTGGACGAAGGGAGTAATACATTTCCACTTTTTATTCCCTTCCTCTACAAAATTAAGTCAAGATTGGTCAGTTAGTTCCTTGAGGGAAGCTTATAAATTGATGGTAATACATTGGAAAATTAAATTTCCAAACCGGCGTATTTTCACTCAAATGTGTTCTCACATATTCATAACGTCGAAGTCAAAACTGTAGATAAGCATCGATTAGATAAAAAAGATTCGAGGTATTCCGATATCCATGTAAATGGTGTTTCAAAAAGGGGTGAGAACAGGTGAAATAAACGATGATGACACATGCATGTTATGAAGGCGCATGCTTAGTTCATATTTGGGGTTGAAAAACCATGTATTTTATTCTATGCATTAATAAAT
Source organism: Magallana gigas (assembly GCF_963853765.1). Classification (NCBI taxonomy): domain Eukaryota; kingdom Metazoa; phylum Mollusca; class Bivalvia; order Ostreida; family Ostreidae; genus Magallana; species Magallana gigas. Next base: position 4,874,832 of record NC_088859.1, read on the forward strand.
GCCATAATTATCCTTTTTTGTGAGAAATTAATATCATATCAGTTATTGCAAATTATTGTCACGAATGGTCCGCAATAAACATGGCCGGAACGTAAAAATGGGGGAAAATCCACTATATAGTAGGTTTTCCGTGGGGGTAATCTGGCTATTGTTAGGTTTTATGTGTTTATTCAAAACTCAACAACTAATGACGTAAGCACTACTTGTGCACAATATACAGGGTGGCACTAAATACATTATCTAACATCCCCCTTTCTTTAAAACGAAAGAAAAAAAAATGCACATTTCAATTAAAAGTTCATACTGTTTGTATGTATCTTAATTCATAATGAAGTCCTTGAACTTTGATGGTAATCTGGCAATTCTTGAGCTGCCACGCAATTTAGTTGAAGCATTCACTGCACAATTATTGTCACTTGCGGGAGATGTGGTAGTCTCTCTAGAAGATCCAAATGCGGTTTGTGGTTCTGGAGCAATAATCCATTTGGTAATGTGGTCTTTTAATAGCAGAGTTTAAGTCTTTGGGGTCGATGCACAGTCTCAGTTTACCAGGCTTTTTGACAGCAACCATGTTACTAATCCAATCTGTGGGTGATGACACTTTTTTGAGAACACCTCTTTTGACTAGAGATTCAATTTTTGCCTTAATTTCTCCCTTAAGAGCTTGTGGTACCCTTCTTGGCTGTCTCTGTACTGGCTTCACTGTTGGGTCAAGTTCAATGTGGTACTCGCCTTCAAACTCACCAAGTCCTTCAAATACATCCTTGAACTCATCAAGAATTTGTTCCTTGGACATTGGCTTAAATTGTGATGACGTAGCTGTCAGCTTGTGAACTACATTGACAGTCAGTAATCCAAGTTTTTCACAAGCTTCTGCTGAGAGGATAGGTGTCTGGTCCATCTCGACTACATAAAAGTCAAGATTTTCTGTTTTTCCAGACTGGATCACCCGGCATTTCAAGGTTGCAATGCCAAGTGGAATGAGTTTCGATTTCCCTCCGTAGAGCTTTAGTGTCTTCTCGGTAGGTTTCAGTGGGGGGTCGCCTGTTTGCATGATTTGAGCGTACTGCCTAAAGTTTATTACGTTGCAGGTAGACCCACTATCCAATTGACAGGTAACATTAGAACTGTTTCCACTAGCACTCATGTGGATTTTTACGAACCACTGTTTTCCAGACGAAGAATTCACAGCATATAGAGAATCAGAGTCTGAGTCACTTGTGTCTTCATCTTGGATACTGTTCACAGTAGTCTGTTTACAAACTTTTGGAAAGTGATTCTTCTTCTTACATTTCCAGCATGTATGTCCGAAAGCTGGGCATTTGTCTCTGTCTCGTGGATGTGTGCCTCCACAGTACTTGCACTTAATAACCATTGCACTGTTCTTTGGCTGTACAGTCTTCTGCTGTTTCTTCCCTTGACCTTTGAATGGATGTTTTCCTCTGGGTTTATAGGCTTTGTCTCCTTTTGAACTGACGTATTTCACTTCTGCTTGTTCTGAATTGGCTGTATGACTGGTGTTGTGTTCTAACTTCTGCAGCTGTGATGAAGTTCTTTCGCTTGTCAAACACATTGTTATAGCTTTGTCCAGTGTTAAGTCGGCTTCTCTTAACATTCTGCCTCTTGATGCTGTGTCTTTGGTCCCTAACACTAGACGATCACGTATCATATCATCAGTCATGTTTCGAAATTCGCACGACTTCGCGAGTTCTCTCAGCCTGCAGATGTAGTCATTTAGTGTTTCATTGGGCAGTTGATCACTTGTATTGAAGATATATCTTTCATAGATAACATTTGTCTTTGGTGTAAAGTGTTTTTGAAGTGCTTCTATAACTGCTGCTATATCCTGTCTCTCTTCTTCCGTGAGGTTTAAGTTCTCATAAATATGATAACAATCTTTGCCAATGACCGTTAATAATGTTGCTATCCTGATTGCATCATGTTTCTTGTCCAGGCCTGTGGCTATTTCATAATTCATCCATTGTGATTTAAAGAATTTCCAGTTCCCTTTGAGGTCTCCCTTCACATTCATAGGTAAAGGAATCGGTAATTCACTTCGCACTACTGACATTTTGAAATGTCACCAACTGCACACCGTAGTTTTTTCCCAGAATCGATCGTTCGGTATAAAAATGCAAATACTGCTGTCAATACACTATTATGCAGTTGATATTGTATTTCTGATGCACACTAACATAAAATGTTGTCAAACTCTCAGACTTTTCTGATAAACAAATAAGTTCAAATCTGATTGCAAATGGCCGCCGTAGAAAACGTGCTCACCAGCGTGACAAACTTTACAGCGAAATTTCAGTGTCGTTGGGTAAATATGCAACGTTACCACTTTAGCCTGAGGTAGATATGAAGCTCTTTCGACGAAATAATCACTCGATTGGTGTTGTCTTGCTTCTGTTTGTGGAAATTGTGGCTTCGAATACGCCAGCTTCTGACACCATGTTAGGTTTTATGTGTTTATTCAAAACTCAACAACTAATGACGTAAGCACTACTTGTGCACAATATACAGGGTGGCACTAAATACATTATCTAACAGCTATAAAAAGGGGGAAAGCCCACTATATAGTCAGCTTTCCGTGGGGGAAAAACTGCTATATAGCCATTTTTCCGGGGGGAAGAACTGCTATATAGCCATTTTTCCGGGGGGAAAGATGGCTAGTGGGAAAAGGCACTATATAACACCGGTACTATAAACTTTGAAAACTTGTGAAATGCTTTTACACTTTTTCCTCAAGCTTCACTACATCGGTAGCTTGTATAAACATTCATAGTGGCAGGACTGTAGCTCCCGGTCTAAAAAAATTCGGATGGACGACGAGACCGGGAGATATAGTCCTGCAGCTAAAACACTCAGTGTTCCAAACTCACTTTGATTTTTACCGACCGTGCTGGACAGACAGAATTAGTCACGACTCACTGCACGTGACTTGGGTGCTTTACCTGTGCACCTGTTAAGTGACACCACTGGCTGTTATTGTTTTCTTTGGTGTTACAGAGTAAAATCAAGATGTTTTAAGCTTTCACTTATTTTTTTTATAAGGCCTATGCACAACTAAATTAAGTCAAAACCGGAAGTAATCGTAAAAAGTAAACTGGGCTATAACATGTCATACTATGATCATGGTAGACAGTACTTGGATGGATTTTGATATATTCAAGCTACACAGCAGCTTTTTGAGCTCAAAATCAGAGAAAAACCCGGAGTGGTTGTTGAAATTTGCATGTAAAGATTCAGAATTGGGGGGGGGGGGGGGTTATGGGGAAGACAAATACGATTGCGGGAGAAAGTTTCCCGCGCGGGAGATCGGTTGGACGTGGGAGATCCTAGATTTTTAGGCCGTTTTGCGGGAGTCTCCCGCGCAATGCGGGAGAATTAACAGGTATGAAAGAGTAAATTTAGTAAAATTTGAAAAAAAAACCTGTGACCATGCCCCTTAAATTCCGAGAAGGTCAGCCATTACTTGGCATTGGACAACTGTAATCAAATAAATTTTGCTATTTGTATAAAGTCAAACATATTTATTAACTTATCCTTCTTTTTCCAAATTATCACTTTGCTATAATAATATCTGCTATGTCCCTTGCTAGGTTTGAGGGATTGGAACACATGTCAGAGTCAGTGTTTATGGTACTGAGTAAAGAAGTGGGAACATCACGACTCGTGGCCCTCAGGAGGGAGGCAATGGACATCAAGGAGATGGTGATGAGACTAGTAACACCTAATGATAGGGCCATTGGGATGGTAAGTGGAAGTAAAATAGAAGGATTCAGACTGAAGGGATCAGATACGGACTACATGCACTGGCTAAACGACCACCGAGTGATCATGGACATGTCTCAGTCTAAGTATTACAACACAGCCAATACAACCTTGATTCGCTCTGACAGTTCCGAGAGTCTACCAGGATTCACTCTACTTCAGTTACTGACACCAACAACATACAGAGAAGTCCGTTCAGCATGTGTCAGAATGAATGACATAGTCTATATATCTAGTTCTATTTACAGACAGTTAACTTGTACAATATTTCTTCCCAATTCTACTGAACATGGACCCTGTGGTACTGCTGTTAAAGCAGGACTAGAATATGACTCTGCCTGTTGTTTTGTTTGTGACTTTTGGCCTCCATCTGCCTCCTCGTGGATAGACAGATGCCACTCATGGCCTGATCCTGAAGTTGTTGAAGACATTGTCAGAAATGGTTGTCACTTTGTAGCAATAGGACACCCATTAGGACCAAATGAAAATGAGGATTGGAGATTTTCGTTTTCTCAGGCAGAGTATAAATGTATGTATGCAATGAACCACAGTCAGTTTTTGACATATGGATTGTTAAAACATTTTCTAAAAGAAGTTATAAATCAACAATCAGAAGAAACCAATAAACTGCTTTGTTCCTATCACATGAAGACAACAATTTTCTGGGTGATTCAACAAAACACACTACCTCACTGTGTTCTATGTACACGCACATAATAAATACTCTGGATATATGTAAGAACAGAAATAAAAATATTTGAAGTTAATACACATATTATACTTAATGCGTGATTGTTATTTGAAACATACTAGTGATAGGGTTTTGGACACATGTGGGCATACGCATCGGCTTATTCTCCCGTGTTCTTTTATTGGACGGATTGATTACAGAGAGATAGTTTGGAGGTGGAATTTAAGGTAAAATGTTGATTTGAATTTCCTCGGGCGAAAAATTAATATTGCTATGGTGGAGTTAGGAGCAGATATAATTAAGATACATTCCTATAATTTAAGGCACATCTAAGGCACCTGCTCCAAAAACTTAAAGCTGCTAAACAAAACCCTTACCTCCTCCAGCATAAGAAATCATGTCCCAGATTCAGCATCTATACCTTCCAGGTCCATAATTATGTCCAGATACAGCATTCATGCAAATTTGGTGGAGATAGGACAAGTAATATTTTAATAACAGGACCTTCTCCTAAAAATTTATACCAGGTCTGGACACTGGCGCCGAAACGGGAGGGAGGTATAGATCATTAGCTCTCCCGTGTTTGCTAGATTTGTTTAATCTTATTAAAGGAATTTGATGCACGACATGCAAAATGCACGGCCCAGATTAAGCATCCAAGTCTTCTTCTACACTGTACAAGTGAGTCCATAAGTAGTTTCAGATACAGCATCCAAGCACGTTTGGTGAAGATTGGATATGTAATAACTTAACACAGGATCTGCTTCAAAACTTTTAACCAGGACCAAGACCGGACGACGCGGCCAACGATTGACTGATAAATCAATGTGATTAACAACATTGAAAATGGATAGTTGAATGCACTGAAAATAGATCTGAATTACTAACACACATTTTTTGCTACAGTAAAAAATGTAGAACAAGCATTCTGAGAGTATTGCATAAGCAATACACGTCCCCTACCGGTTTGTGGAAATTGTGAAAACAATGCACTGTTATGCAGAATATCGAACCCCAACATTAAAAAATTGGAATATAAAAAATTAATTTTCTCGAAAAAATGTCAACCAAACGCTACAAAAGGGTAAATTTGATCTGTAGTTTGACATTTTGAAGCTGTTCAGCAAATTTCATATTATTCCTCAAACGCATAAAGAAAAAAAGTCTGGAAAACTGAAGTGGACAGACAGATCTAGATGGACGGACGGACGGACAGACGGACGCAGAGGAAAGCTATAGTCCCCTCCGGTGAAAACCGGTAGGGGACTAAAAAGACAACGGATGTATCCAAATTGTCAGACGTCAATTTTTTCTAAATTGTTGGAATAGGTAAAAATTATTAAATCCCCAGCAGTATTCAAACTCACGGCATACAGATTTGTTGTATACTGATTTTGTTCATGCATTCAATTTTTATAACGATGCCCATTGTATCTTCGATAAAAAATGTAATTTTTACTACAAATATCTATTGTCTAGGAAGTTCAAATCTTCTTGCCATCAATCTTAATTAAAAATTAATGTGTAAATTAAGAATATTGGCCCAGTATATACACACACAAAATGAAAATGAATGACGGGTGTAAAGTGAATTCAAATACAACCTGCTTTCATTAATAATATCTAATGTACAACTTGTTTATCACAAAAATGTAAATCAAGAGAGAATTCAAAATGTGACCATTGTGACATCTCAGATGGAGATATTTTAAAAACATCTTACTGTGATAATGTCATGTGTGGTATAATTTTAAAGCTGCTTTAAATTTCATTATTACATAGAAACATGTAATTGATTTTATGTTGAAACATATCCAAAAGTACTTTTTATAATCCAACCATTTTTTATTTAGATTTTAAGATATAATCAAAATGGAAATCTGAGATACAATGAAACACAATTGTCAAGAGATTATAAACTTAGAACAATTTTTTTAAACTGTTTAAGTAGGGATATGAATATCATATTAGAATTTTCAAAATCGACTATGTTTAAAAATACATCAGACCGTTTGACAGATATCTATAAAATGCTTTTGCTTTGTTATATTCATAATAATGCTGCAGGTTTTCCCAATACCTGGGATGTCTGACATTTGTAAATGATGTTAAAGTGAAATGAATTAAACATAAACTGCTCTTTATTATTAATCAAGAAATGAATAAAGATTAAAAATATTGATTTAAATAAGATATTTTATTTGCTGCTTTTATCTTGAAACACTGAAGATTATCCAGCATGAGCTATCTGATATTTTTTTAATATTTTTGGTAAAAACATCATTGTCTTAAGTAAAACATACCAATAAAACAAAGTTTCAATGAGTTTTTTTTATCAAGTATTCAGCAGAATAGAACGATATATTTTTCGAAAATTCATAAAATGACACTCTATCCACTCTCGCAATTCAACAGCAACAGAAGTTTTAGCACATTCCTTTGCCTTCATGTTCATAAATGTGTTCCTGCAGATAGATAATGTCTTTATCAAGTTTTCCCCTCAATACAGAAGATGATCAGGAGTTAAGTCTCTGGTAGTCCTTGTAAATTATGCATTCGGGTTAAGTCCCTTACTGATGAGGAAAGCTTCTGGGGTAGGGTCACGACCCAGGAAGTTACGTAACATATCCGCGGCATCCTGTAAAATACAACATAGGCTTTAATTATGTCCCTCGGATATAAAAAAAAATTAAAATTAAAAAAAATCTTTTGACTGCATCTTAATCTGTCTGATTCCTTGCATAAAATAAGGATATTACTTTCATTGGTGTATCATATTTTTCTCTACAAAGAAAAACACACAGACGTATTATACCTTACTATTGACACACAGACAGACAATGTGATATCATACTATTGACACACAGACAGACAATGTCATATCTTACTATTGACACACAGACAGACAATGTCATATAATACTATTGACACACAACAGACAATGCCATATCTTACTATTGATACACAGACAGACAATGTCATATAATACTATTGACACACAGACAGACAATGCCATATCTTACTATTGACACACAGACAGACAATGTGATATCTTACTATTGACACACAGACATACAATGTCATATCTTACTATTGACACACAGACAAACAATGTCATATAATACTATTGACACACAGACAGACAATGCCATATCTTACTATTGACACACAGACAGACAATGTGATATCTTACTATTGACACACAGACATACAATGTCATATCTTACTATTGACACACAGACAGACAATGCCATATCTTACTATTGACACACAGACAGACAATGTGATATCTTACTACTGACACACAGACAGACAATGTGATATCTTACTATTGACACACACACAATGTCATATCTTACTATTTACACACGACAGACAATGCCATATCTTACTATTGACACACAGGCAGACAATGCCATATCTTACTATTGACACACAGGCAGACAATGCCATATCTTACTATTGACACACAGACAGACAATGTCATATCTTACTATTGACACACAGACAGACAATGTCATATAATACTATTGACACACAGACAGACAATGTGATATAATACTATTGACACACACAGACAATGTGATATCTTACTACTGACACACAGACAATGTGATATCTTACTATTGACACACAGACAGACAATGTCATATCTTACTATTGACACACAGACAGACAATGTCATATCTTACTATTGACACACAACAGACAATGCCATATCTTACTATTGACACACAGACAGACAATGTGATATCTTACTACTGACACACAGACAATGTGATATCTTACAATTGACACACACACAATGTCATATCTTACTATTTACACACGACAGACAATGCCATATCTTACTATTGACACACAGGCAGACAATGTCATATCTTACTATTGACACACAGACATACAATGTCATATCTTACTATTGACACACAGACATACAATGTCATATCTTACTATTGACACACAGACATACAATGTCATATCTTACTATTGACACACAGACAATGTGATATCTTACTATTGACACACAGACATACAATGTCATATCTTACTATTGACACACAGACAGACAATGCCATATAATACTATTGACATACAGACAGACAATGTGATATCTTACTATTGACACACACACAATGTCATATCTTACTATTTACACACGACAGACAATGTCATATCTTACTATTGACATACACACAAACAATGTAATATCTTACTATTGACACACAGACAATGTGATATCTTACTATTGACACACAGACATACAATGTCATATCTTACTATTGACACACAGACAGACAATGTGATATCTTACTATTGACACACAGACAGACAATGTCATATAATACTATTGACACACAGACATACAATGTCATATCTTACTACTGACACACAGACAATGTGATATCTTACTATTGACACACAGACATACAATGTCATATCTTACTATTGACACACAGACAGACAATGTGATATCTTACTATTGACACACAGACATACAATGCCATATCTTACTATTTACACACGACAGACAATGTCATATCTTACTATTGACACACAGACAGACAATGTGATATCTTACTATTGACACACAGACATACAATGTCATATCTTACTATTGACACACAGACAGACAATGTGATATCTTACTATTGACACACAGACATACAATGCCATATCTTACTATTTACACACGACAGACAATGTCATATCTTACTATTGACACACAGACAGACAATGTGATATCTTACTATTGACACACAGACATACAATGTCATATCTTACTATTTACACACGACAGACAATGTCATATCTTACTATTGACATACAGACAGACAATGTGATATCTTACTTTTGACACACAGACAGACAATGTGATATCTTACTATTGACACACAGACATACAATGTCATATCTTACTACTGACACACAGACAATGTGATATCTTACTATTGACACACACACAATGTCATATCTTACTATTTACACACGACAGACAATGCCATATCTTACTATTGACACACAGACAGACAATGTCATATCTTACTATTGACACATATATATCTTACTATTGATCCCCCGGGCTGCAGTATACATCTCCTGTAGTCCCCACCGACCTTTGGACTCATGATGCCCTCCTTCTTAAAGCGAGTGTAAAACATGTCCATACAGAAAACTTCACTCCACTGAAAGACAGACAGAAAACTAACTTCAGAACACATGAAAATACAAACTCATAGGCAGAAAGTGTCTCTTCCATACACATTGTTACAAGTAACTCATTACCCCTTGTTTACTTTATGTTTAACATGCATGGACAATTTCGCTAAACAAAATCAAAAATATTGTTTTCTTTCTTAATCTATATTTATGTCTTCTCTGATATTTTTCATCTATTAATTCTTTATCATGATCATATTGTAACTATTCCTACATACACTTTGTTTACACACATCACTACCTACATTAACATACATACACACATCTCTACCTACCATGTACCCATAGTACTGGGCGTCGTACCCTCCCGCCAGGTGCCCGAATGAGGCAGACATGTTGGTGCCCTCTGTGGACGGGAATCCCAGGTACTCCTGTGAGATCTCCGAGAACAGTTTGGCTGTGTCCACCTGTAACACAAAAACAGCAGTAACTTTACTATTCCACTCAACAGCAATAGAACAGAAACTCAAAAATATTATAATTCATCAAAGATTAATAAAAACAGCTTCTTTGAGAAACATTCATAATTGTAAACCTCATTGGCCTGAAACATGCTAATAATAAAGCAATGTATGTACACAAGGATGAAACTGACATATTCAGATGGTTAACATACATATCCCAATTATGGCACAGAATTCATTGACAAATACATATAGTGACAACTTTGAATTGTTGGCCTGAAACAGTAAGGAGTTTAAAAAAGATAAATCATTTCAATTAAGCAATTCTTTAAACTTCTTTTAAATGTTTCTTGTTTAAATTTTATTCTCAAAATGTTCAAGTACTGTACTTTTATCAATATTCATGGACATTAATTTTTGTGAATTAAAAGCAAATCACACTTTGAAGGTAACTGTGCTCATAGACAATGATCCTATCAATACAATGTATCATTAGAAAATGCACTTTGATATATATTAAAGTTCCTGGATCATTTCAAAAAAGAAACCCACAAACATTTGTCTTCATTAAAAATTAATGAACCTCCAGTGGGTGATTATAGAAAAAACATCTACAGGAGCAGTGTCTGACCTTTTTCTGTGTGTGGATGGTCTGGTCAAACATTCCCAGCAGGATCTGTCGCAGGTTAAACATGCCAGCGTTAGCGATCCGGCTTTTGATCAGTTTGTCCAGCAGGTGGTCGGGGATTGCCTCCCCTGTTTTGTAGTGTTTGGACATTCTCTGTAGAGGTTCCTTCTCCCAGCACCAGTTCTCCAACATCTGGGACGGGGCCTCCACAAAATCTCTCTCCACACTGGTTCCACTGCAACAAAGAATTCATTTTATGTGACATGATTTAAATGGTCAAAATAGCAGCACCCAAAAACAAAACATTATGTACTTTTGCCATATTCACTCGTCAAAAAAGAACTCCTTAAAATCTATATTGCTTGAAGCGTAATGCTATACTTAAGTTTAGATATTTTATAAACATAATGAAAGGAGAAGAACTCGTTAGTTGTAAAATCTTTTTTCTGATCCTTTTGAGTAATCAATAAAATATGTTTAAAACAAACTAAATGAAAAAATGGTTTAAAATATTTTTGTATTCACTCTCCATAAAAGGAAAGCTTTTAAAATATCTACATGTATCTTGCTTAAAATAGCATCCTAAACTTTATTTTTTATATCTTATAAATTAAAGAAAAATTTAGATTTAGATATTTTACAACTGGTTTTTATAAAGGTAAAAAAGAATCCCTGAGAAATTTTACAACAATTTCAATATACCTGAACAGAGCAAATTCGGATTGAGCACAGATCTGATGCATCACATGACCAAACTCATGGAAGTAGGTCTCCACCTGTAAACAAACATGTCTGATACAGGAACCAATATCCTTGAAAAGCAGGAATTTTATAGGAAGAGTTTTTTGGATTCTATTTTACATTTTGACTTTTTCTTGCTAAATTTATGTGTCTCATTATAAACTGCGCAATCTCTGGTACACACATTCATTAATATAGTGAGTTAATTTCCAGCCATGTGGATGAAAAAACTATGATGATGAAATGCATGGACATAATTTATAGTTCATATAGCTATTTGTAGTATTTGAATACATTCATTTAGCTAAACAATGTTAACGATATAAATATACAGTAATGTCTACCTCATCGTGTGTAAGCAGGGCTGGTTTATCCTCTGTTGGTTTGGTGAAGTTCGCGACCATGGCAGCCACAGTTATCTGTCTCTTCCCATCTGGCTGTATACACCCCGGCTGTAAATTAAAGGAAGATATTCATATATATCTGCTTCAGTCCACTGTCTTTGCTGTATCATACAATTGTTGATTTTGTAAAGGAACCTTAGAATTATCAATGTTGCATATACAGCAAATTTGGTTTAACTTCAAACTTTAATTAATTTACGTGAGTTAAAAATGTTCACATTAATTTTATGAGAAAATGTTGATGAAATAAGTGTATTCTTGAACTGACTGAGTTAAGATTTATTTATGTACCTGCAGTCCAAAGCAAGCAGCATGTCCATATTTTCCTTCTCGGGGATACAGGTCCAGATAAAAATAGCCCAGGAGATTGGACGATTCCCTGTCCACTACACTGTACTACAACAGAGGACAATTAGTCAACACCATCATCAGTATCACTCTATTCTTATAAATGTCTAAAATGTCCACAAACTCCAAATTCAAATAATAAAACGGGTCAAAAATTCGCTGTTCCTTAGAGACTTTATACAAATTTCAAAGATGTCCTCTCTCCAGTGACTGGAGCAGAGAAACTTACCAACGTGACCTCAGGATGCCAAACTTCCACATCTTTGACTTGTGTAAACTTGAGATCCAGCAACTCCTAAAATTAAAAGCATAGATGTTTAAATTTCTCATTAGTCATATACAACGTCTGACATTTGACATAATAGCAATTTTAACGCTGTTTCTCCAGGTACATATAACGCCTGATTTTTTACCTAATTTTACCTGTTAGATATAACAGATAACATTTGACCTGGAATTACCTGTTTGATATAACATCTGACTTTGACCTGGTTTAATCTGCTAAATATAACACCTGACTTTTGATCTGGTAGATGCAACATTTGACTTTGACCTTGATTTATCTGGTAGATGTAACACTTGACTTTGACCTGGTTATACCTGTTAGATATAACATTTGACTTTGACCTTGATTTATCTGGTAGATATAACACCTGATTTTGACCTAGTTATACCTGTTAGATATAGCACCTGACTTGGACCTGGTTTTACCTGGTAGATGTTACACCTGACTTTGACCTGATTTTACCTGGTAGATATCCAGCAGCCCTGTGGTCACCACTTCCATGGGGAAGTACTCCTTCAGAAGATTAGAATCCACGGCGTACTGTCGTTCTTCTGTCATAGTCATATAGTAACGGAGGTCCCAGTAGTGGATCTTTCCGTCATACTCGTATCCATATTTATCACACTAAACAACAAATGTACAACAAACATATTACAGTAATTTATGATAAGATAAGCAATTCTAAAAAATAATTAAAGACCAGCCAGTTTAATTAAATGCATTTTTGTTTAGTACTGAAAATTGGACTCTAGAAACGTTTAGAAATTATTGTTTGCACGTTATCCTCACACCTTACAATGGACACAGACAGGACCTACCTCCTCCTTCTTATACTCCAGGTAAACTTTGACTTCCTGTTCCTGTAGGGGGCGGAGTTTCTGGGCCAGGTCAACAAGGAAAGTCCTCACCTTCTCAGGGTCTTTGGCCATCCTCATGTCTAGAACAAACGCAGCGTGGGTTGGAAACCCCAAGATGTCTGCTTTCTGAAATCAAGAAATGGTTTTAATTGGTAAATGTTTGTACAGGTTCTAAGAGGAATAGTTGTACAGGTTCTGAAGAGGAATAGTTGTACAAGGTCTGATGGGAAATAATTGTACAGGTTATGAAGGACAATAGTTGTACAGGTTCTGAAGGGGAATAATTGTACAGGTTCTGAAGGGGAATAGTTGTACAGGTTCTGAAGGGGAATAATTGTACAGGTTCTGAAGGGGAATATTTGTACAGGTTCTGAAGGAGAATAGTTGTACAGGTTCTGAAGGGGAATGGTTGTACAGGTTCTGAAGAAATTTACATTCTTAATCTTGAATAAGACATAATTTTGTCCATTTTCTCATACTGGTGAATATAAATGAAGAGCAATTATTTTTAAAAATAGGTAGATAAGATATTATACCTGGCTTCTTAGTTCAACCAATTCTTCTAAAATGGCTGTATTTGGCTTCAAACATCTGAAAGTGAACACATTTGTTCATCGTATTTACCTATACATAACAAAAGACCAATGAGCCTTATTGATCATTTGAGTATATTACTTGTAGATTCCTAATTTAATGTAAGGAATTAATTTCTAAATAAAATCAACAGAAATACCCCCGCGGATCATAAATCTCACTACTATTTTTTTGAGTGTTGTGAATTTATGAAATTATAATGTAAGTTTGGCAATCTCAATGTTATTATCTTGCAGTCTGATACAAAATGACAGAATCACCAAATTATTAAATAATAAGTATTTAGTATGTAGATAAGGTTCTGAAGGAGAATAGTTGTACAGGTTCTGATGAGGAATAGTTGTACAAGTTCCGAAGGGGAATAATTGTACAGGCTCTGAAGGGGAATAGTTGTACAGGTTCTGAAGGGGACCAATGAGCCTTATTGATCATTTGAGTATATTACTTGTAGATTCCTAATTTAATGTAAGAAATTAATTTCTGAATAAAATCAACAGAAATACCCCCGCGGATCATAAATCTCACAACTATTTTTCTGAGGGTTGTGAATTTATGAAATTATAATTTAAGTTTGGCAATCTCAATGTTATTATCTTGCAGTCTGATACAAAATGAGAGAATCACCAAATTATTAAATAATAAATATTTAGTTCGTAGATAAGGGATGCACAGATGACACTATAATGATAAAAATATACTGTCTGTGCATTTTCAAGATGTTGGTATTAAGCAGAAAAATAAGTTGTCTTCAAGGTGGCATATATGAACAGCATAAAAGACATAAAAGTAATAATGAAAAAGGAGCAAGAAAATTGAATAATGGGCCCATTGTCCAATACATGTACTTATGAATAAGGTTTCTTGTAATTGTTGGGTTTTCTAGTGTTACAGCTAGTTTTTCTTCCAACTCTATTTTCAGGTTTTTTAATGCATTTTTTTTCATAATCTTTTTCCAATACAAAAACATAGTGGTCCTCCATTTCATACAGAACAAGCTTGAAAACCCTTCAACTATGAATTCTTTACACTATTAATTTGACCGTAAAAATATAACATTTACCATGATGTATTTTTTCTGATAAGCTAGCTATCTTCACATTCTCATAAACCATCTATGAAAGCATTTTACTGTTTAAGTATATGAAAGTTCTACCGCGAGTTGAATGCAGTCTCCAGTTTTTTCCTGGTTTCTGGATTCCTGGCCTTCTTCATGCATGGGAAGTAATGAGGATACTTCAATGAGACCTTTAGTTTACCATCCTCATTCTAGAACACAAAAGATCATGATATTTATAAACTTTTTTAAGGAATATATTGGTGTTTCAAATGATATTCATAATGACAATTTCTGGTATACAGGGCTGAACATCAATGATGGAAAGTATGAATTGGCCACATATCTCAACCAAAACTCTAATAAACTGTATCCCCTCTATATGAACTTTTCCATACTATATAAATTATTTAATAAATAGAGCTGTGTGGAAGATATTTTCAATAAATAAAAGCAAAATGAAAGATTTCACATAATTTTCAATTCCTTTCTACTACATAAGAATTCTGTAATTTGTGCAAAGAGAATATTTAGGTCTGTTGCCTTTCAAATCTAACCTTGAACCATCAAAATCATGATGATCAATTCAACTAACTTCAATATTTATAGATGGAGACCTCTGCATTATCTTTCTCTCACCAGGAAATAATGTTTGATGAACGGTGCTTAAGAATATAACCAAAATACCACAAAAAGTTTAATACTCAATAAAGTAAACTCTTTCTTGTGTGGAATCTTGTACAAGGATATTTTTCAATCTGAGTTCTAATAAGAAAGATTCATATTAAACTTATGCTGTCCAAAGTTAGTCCTATTTGTACATAGGTTTCGGCGAAATCTTCATCTTAAAAAATTGATTGAACCTTTAATTTTATTTTTATCTCTCTCAATTTGATTTTGCTATTAATTTACAACTAAAATACTGCAATTTGTTTTAATTCTGTTGTCCTCCCTCATTTGTTATTTTGAAGGTGGCATTTAAAATGAAGAATTAACTTTGGACAGCCTTTGATATCAGAACAGACAAACAAAAGCCTTCGGTCCAATGACCTTTGAACTGTTAAAGTAATGATAAACTTTTAAACATTTATAATGTACACCAGGTTTCTTACTTTCTCTAAAGATTTCAGGAAATCTTCTGGAACTCCAGCTAAAAGAAAAAAAAATGTCTTTATTCATATATAATTTACATATTTTAGTTTTTTTGCCTGTGATAACACTATGTATCAATTTTGCATTATAGTTCAATAAATTCATATGACGTAAAGTTGAAATGCAAGCAGGGTTTGCTTATCTATATTCAAATGTTTTATCGCATAATAGCTGAAAATTATATCAATCAAATCCGTTTGGGCTTTATTGGATTTGACCATGCCCCAACCGAAATGATCACCTCATAACACTCAAAGAATGATTCCTTAGATAAAATTTTGCATTTAATATGTTTTCACAAGTTAATAATGCTAATCATTCATACCATTCAGTGATTCTATATTCTATTTATTACTTCAGACCAATATATATTAGGACTGTAACAGTTTATATTTCATAGAGCATATTGGATAAAATGTGATCATCGCTGACTTCTTTAGACCCTTGTGTCTATAATGGTCCAACATTTAAACAACTGTTCATAACTTGTAAAGCTGTACTCCAGTAATAAATAGGCACCATCACACTGGCATATAAACCCTTTGATATCATAACACCCTCATTACACACTTAAAACTCATTACCGACATATCCAATGTAAAGTACCCTACGTTGTCTTAGATTTTGTGAAATAATTCTTTGTTTTATGTGCATTTTCTGTTTACGGTATATATAATGCATAGACTATCAAATTAATGCTACATTTCTCCTGCCTCGGAAGAAGTCCGCAAAATTGGATAATTTTATTGCAGCCGATTACAACAGTGATGTAAGATATACGTCCACACAAGTGAGACCTTTAAAGCAAAATACTTTGAATTATTACAAGGTTTGCGGATTATATAGAGGTGATATGGAGAGATGCAATTATAGAAAATATATGGTGGATATTATTACAAATTTTGAATCACATTCAGTCTAAATTCTGTCTGAAAGATACATTAGACAACTTGATTTTTTTCAACTTGAAGAAGATGGGTAAATAAGGCATGTAAAATGCCAATATGAGGAATGATTATGTAGATACTGCAAAATTAAAATATAGAACTAGATGCTGTCATTAGACAGTAATACCCGCACCAAGTGTTTGCCCCTAAATAAAACACTGTTTGTTTTGTACCAGTTTAATTCAAAATGAAGGCCACATGCAAGTTCCGGTAGTACACTTAAAAATTATAATTTTCATAACTGAAGGATGAGATCCCCTCCCATATGATAATACACATGAGCAGCACTTTATGTGCAATTTGGGGTTGAACGGTTTGCATGTGAACTTTAAGTTAATCAATAATCTTAACATTTAAGAGTTGTAAGTTGTAAGAGGAGTTCTGGGAACCATACTTTTTTTTCAAAAAAAAAAACGTCATTTTTTGTTGCCCACTGATCCCCTTAATAAAAAAAAATGCTGGAACCTGATCACACTTCAATATTACACCCCCAATCATATTCTAAAAGATCATTTGACTACTGACAAAAAAAAAATGACGTTTTTGAAATCAGTTTTTTTTTGTAAAAAAAAAAAAAAAAGTCAATTTCAGCCATTAAATGACCCCCAGGACAAAATTGAAATTTCCGAAACCTTATTGCGCATCTATAGGATACCCTAAAACATATTCCAAGAGATGATTTGTCTTCTGTTGAAAATTTAGGAGGAGTTCGAGGAAGAAGGTTTTTTGTGAAAAAAACGTCATTTTTACCAATTATTTGACCCCCAGGACTAACAGAGAATTTTTGAAACCTTTTTACAAAACAACCTTTTTACAAAACAACATGACTCCCTAAATCAAACTCCAAGAGTTCAGTTTGCTGGTTTATAAGATGCAAGAGCAGTTTGAGAAAGTAAAACGTGAGATATGGACGGACGGACGGACGGACGGAACAGGGTAACAACAATATACCCGAACTTTCTTTAGAAAGTGCGGGTATAAAAATCTGATTTTATTTTTTAAATAATAAAAATTGTATATTTAACGTAACGTCGGTTTGTAACCCTTTAATATCTTAAATACTTGTAATAGGTTGATTTAAACTGGCGTATTCGTGTAAAAACCTCCAAATAGTGTCATTTTTATAACTTCGATGCCTTTTCTTTTATAGAGTGGGTCTGAGCTTTATATTTTTGTAATAGTCTAAATGCGGTTTAATGGGTTTTAAACCGATTTCAATCAACAAAAATGTGGAAAGATGACCCACTCTACTTTAAAACTGTCATTTTGTAGCCAAACAATTAAACGTTTTAGAAAAATAATACAAGTCCGTAAAATCGTGGCCAACGTGTCATATATAGCATTTAAACAACGCACTTCGTTGTGAATGAAATGGCTTAGTGGTTAGTGCACCAGATCTTGACATTAGGTAAATTTATAGAACTCGGGTCTTTAGGTTGCGAGTTCGATACCACCAAAACTTAAGAATTTATTTTTTTATATCATTTTTTGAAATATTTCAAACGGAATAAAGTTAGAAATTACCTTTTGTTATTATAACATATCAAAAATAATTAATTGAAAAAAAATGTTAAATTTGAAATCGTATTGAACAACTAAGCCAAATGGGGAGTTGCACCATCTTATTCCCCCATCTTTTTTAAACAAGGTCATCATAAAATACTGTAATATGTTCATGATTTTGTTGTGATACATGAGAAACAATTATGCCTGATAAACAGAGTTCATATAGAATCTGGGTCAATCTGGAGAGAAATTGTATTTAGAAATACCAGGGAAACAGGAAATAAATATCTGAAATGCAAATATTAACAAACATAATTAAAGAAAAAAGGATTTGTAAATATGGCGTTGTAGTTTTTTCTTACGGAAATGATGCAACTCATCTCTATAAAAGCCATCATTTCCTAATTACAAAATTGAATATTGAAGAAGAAAGATGGGTTCCATCTCCTCGGCCGTGTAAGTACATTGTGTTCAGTATTTTTCCTACAGTTCTTTTTCTGTTCTCCTATTGTTGGTATAGTCCCATCTTCCTTTGCTTATCATAATGCCACTTTCTCCCATGGATTTGGTAGTCGGGTGAAATAATGTTATTTTTCATGGTGTGACAATAGGGGCGAGCACAGGAGCCTTTCAAATACTTCATTTTTTATTTTAAAAACACCATCCTGGAGTAAACAACTAGTATCATGGAGCCAAGTGGTAGAATTTTTACTTTATTTGTATTACTATAAATATATAAAAAAAAACCAAGAGGCCAATTGGCCTTAACGGTCACATGAGTAGCATATAACCCATACACAAACTTGTCGAGGAATGTCATATATGCATTTAATTAATTAGGTTTCATTCTGGAGTAGCAAAAATTATAAATTTGTAATGACGACCACCTCCCTGCCTGAAATCTTTCAAAAAGAACTATGAAACCTAATATTTTGGCGAAAAACTTAAAGATCTGGTCTACAAAATCATGAATTCAGTTTTCCTTTGAGCAGTATGGAAGTAAAGAAAATAATTCTTTAACATTATATGCATTAACACCTATACATCCATTTTGGCCCTGCCCTAGAGTCAAAACCCATATTCCAGGGGACATGAAAATTAAATTTTCAGTAGAGGACTTCCTGGTAAACATAATTATAAGTCAGTTTTTAATACAGATGTGTGAGAATAGAGAAGAAAATTTCTAAACATTATATTCATTAACACTATATTGCCATATTGCCCCCCCCCCCCCCACCTCATGTCCTGAATACCTGACCCAGGGGCCAAGAATTTCACAATTTAGGTAGAGGAGTTAGTGGACATCATAACCATTTATTCAGTTTTTTGCCCACATGTGTGGGAGGAAAGGAGAAGATTTTTTAAGATTTAAAACATTTTTACAATATGGCCATTTTGGCCCCACCCTAGAGTCTAAACCCCTAACAAAGGGAGAGGGCGATCTAAGTTATAGAACTTGTGCCCAATCCCAATTGTATTTTGTACAATAAAAATATGTTCAAATCAAAGGGGTCAAGAATTTTACAATTTTGGTTGAGGGCTTAATGGACATTATAACCAGGCATTTAGTTTTTAATATATATGGAAGTATAGAAGAGGATTTTCTAAGATTTAATACATTTTTACTGTATGCCAATATTAGCCCCACCCTAGAGCCTGAACCCCTGACCCAGGGGTCATGAATTTCACAATTTTGGTAGAGGGCCTCATGGACATCATAATCTTGTATTTAGTTTTTAACAAATGTATATAGGAGTAGAGAAGAAGATTTTCTAAGATTTAATACATTTTTACTATATGGCCATATTGGCCCCTAGAGCCTGAACCCCTGACCCAGGGGTCATAAATTTCACAATTTTGGTAGAGGGCCTCATGGACATCATAATCATGCATTTAGTTTTTAACAAATATATATGGGAGTAGAGAAGAAGATTTTTTAAGATTAAATACGTTTTAACTATATGGCCATATTGGCCCCACCCTAGAGCCTGAACTCCTGACCCAGGGGTCATGAATTTCACAATTTTGGTCGAGGGCTTCATGGACATTTTAATAATGCATTTAGTTTTTAACAAATATATATGGGAGTAGAGAAGATTTTGTACAATTTATTACATTTTTACTATATGGCCATATTGGCCACACCCTATAAATAGAACCCCTGACCCAGGGGCCATAAATTTCACAATTTTTGGTAGAGGGCTTCATGGACATCATAACTATGCAACAAGATTTTTTCCTTAGATGTGTGGGAGTAGAGAAGAAGATTTTTGAAAATTTGGCTTTTTTTGGCACATTTGCCCCCAAATGTGGTGCCCCTGGCGTGGTAGAGCTATGAATTTCACAATTTACATTCCTCTTACCATAGAGATGCCTCACACAAAAAATGGTAACAATCAGTCTTGTAGTTTTTAAGAAGACTTTAAAAATGTAAATTGTTAACGCATGACGCACGTCGCACAACGACGAACGAAAATGGATAGCAATAGGTAATAAAGAACTGCGAACGCTACCGCCTGTTTCCCGCCTACATCTTACATCCAAATATTTCGGAATTTCTGTCAGATATTCAAAAACTAAGTTTTCTACTAAAAAGTATAATCAAATCCTAATCAATTTATATCAAAATAAGATTTGTCATCAAATTAATGATCTTTAAACAAAAGTTTTGCTAATGCTGGGTCTTAAAAAAATTTCATTGAAATCGGTCTCTATGAGTGAGGAAAATATTTTTAGCGGCCAATATGTGCATAAAAACTTAATAATAACATATTTACGATATATATTAAAGTAAAATTTCATTTAATTCATATCTGTTAATTATTTTTCGAAAATTTACAAAGCAAAATTCTTTTTTTGGAATGTATTTCGTAGACATATGCCCCCCCCCCCCCCCCCCCCCCCCCCCCCCCGGTGAAACAACAAACCCTTTGGTAAAAATATGCTAAATAACAATAGTTAAATCCCCTCAAAAGGAAGTTTTGTTTTACGGGGGGGGGGGGGGGGGGGGGGGGGATGTTTTTTCCGTTTTCCGTTATTTTCTATTATGAAATGAGCTATTTTAACCCAAAATACAAAGTTATCTCTCTTTGTTTGACCAAATCATTTATATTTAATGAAAATATACGTAAATGTTTACATTATATAAAAAATTAACTTTGATTAGACAACTTTCAAAAAATGACTTTTAGTTAGGCGGCTAGACAATGCTATCGTTCGCAGTCCTTCTACCACCTGATTTTTAATGAGGGTCATCTAAAAAAAATCAAAAGGCCGAAATTTGGCTATATATTTGGAGTACCAGTATTACAAATGTAGATTGGTACAATACATTCATTCTAAAACTAAGAAAAATAACCTTGAGGAAAGCATAATAATTATGTGTGAAAATTATCCAAGTGTACACTTTATACTTTATCTTTTACGCTATTTTTTTTAAAAACTCCTTTTATCATAATGACATTATGAAATCTCACCTACCGAAGAACAAAAAAATCAAACAATAAAATTTTAATATTAAAAATCCCAAATACTGTATAATGGGCATGTTCTGCGGTTGTTTATTTGCTGCGGTACTTTTCGAGTATTTCTAATCCACAAAAATTAAAATTGCAAAATATTCTTAAATTATTTACTGAAATATTCACTAATTCAGTCTAATTGTAATGATTACCTAAATGTCGGTTTCAGGCGGTTTGTATTCTCAAATGTGGGGAGTATGTTACCCAGTAGTCTTACGCGGCAATTACCCCTTATCTACTAGCAATATGATTTCTGGGTGGAACAGTTCTCAAAATTTCCACAAATATATGTTACCAGGGACACCTTTTCTAGTACATGTATATATATCTAAAAATACACACTCAAAAATCTGATTTATTTTTCAGGTTAAAAAATACATGTATTGATCTGCTTGTGCAAATAATGTATTCTTGTTCTTGTATGAATTTCATTTGCGTATCTTATTCAAAAAAGTAATACATGTAGTCTTAAATAATAATTATAAAAATACTTGGTTGTATCTACTGCTATTTTTGTATCCTTAAAATTTTTCAACTAAATAAGAGGCTGAAGATATAGACAATATACTGGGAGTTTTTTTTTCTTATATGACACTCACCTCACAGACAACTGACATTATATTTTTTTCTCATAATAAAAGATATTTACCTTCTACTTGTCACCTATATGTAAATGAGTTTTCCATGCACCGTGTGTTTGTGTCAATATTTAAACATAAATGCATTTATAAACATTTTTAAAGATATAATTGACAGTTTATATTATCCACATTCTTAATTTTAACTTGTATGTTAATCAAATTATAAATGGACACCTTTTAATATGTGTATCATGGCTGTATTTGGAAGGGATTACCCAAAGTATGATGCAACTATGTAAACTTTTGTCCTGTCTATAGCCTTCTGTCACATATCTAAGGCAGTAAATGCATATTGATGGGTGATTTTTGAATATGTTGTATGCTCAAATGTAGAATGAACTATTGGAGGACAAATAGGATCGCAAAATAATTTCACTGATGAGTTTCAAGCAAAACCTCCACACTGTGTGAAAGTTTGAAATAAATCAAAGATACCTTGTGAATTATAAGGTGAAGAGTATATATTTAATATACATAACAGGTGCCTATGCTGTGGTGCTGGGCATAAGTTTTTCTGCTTATAATGTTTCTCCACAACTTACAAAGGATAGGGAAAAGATCTGATGATTTTAATCAAAGGTTGAGTGAACTCAATTTAATAAACATCACACATACAGTCTTAACGGGCAAGATTACATTTTTTTTCAGAATTTACTTTTCTATTTCCAATGTTTACAAAACTTGATTAAGGTACTTCTAATGGTCAGCCAAAATTTCACTGTCAAGCTTGAGCCAATTTACCGGTATGTGTTTGTAACAGTTGTATGACATGTAAACAAAATCTTGAGATAGACTTTGTTTACAAAACAGTGAATAGGGTGATCTGGTTCTTGCTTTTAACTTTAAATTTGGCTGACCATTGGAAACGTCTTAATTTGGCATTCATTGGAAGAGTAAATTTAGTAAAAATTTGAAAGAAAAAAAAATCTGTGACCATGCCCCTTTAAATTCCGAAAAGGTCAGCCATTTCTTGGCATAGGACAACTGTAAGCAAATAAACTTTGCTATTTTTATAAAGTCAAACATATTTCTTAACTATCCTTCTTTTTCCAAATTATCACTTTGATATAATAATATCTGTTATATCCCTTGTTAGGTTTGAGGGATTGGAACACATGTCAGAGTCAGTGTTTATGGTACTGTGTGAGATATTGGGAACATCACAACTCGTGGCCATCAGGAGAGAGACATGGGACATAACAGAGATGGTGGAGAGACGAGTGACACCTAATGATGGGGTCATTCAGATGTTGAGTGGAAGTATGAGGGAAGGGTTCAGACTGATAGGATCAGATGCGGACTATATGTTCTGGCCAAACAACCACCGAGTGATCGTGGACATGTCTCAGTCTGAGTATTACAACACAGCCAATACAACCTTGATTCTTGCTGACAGTTCTGAGAGTCCACCAGGATTCACTCTAATTCAGTTACTGACACCAACAACAAACAGAGACATTCCATCAGCATGTGTCATAATGAATGACAGAGTATATATCTCTAGTTCTATATACAGACAGTTAACTTGTTCAGCATTTATTCCTAATTCTACTGAACATGGACCCTGTGGTTATGCTGTTAAAGCAGGACTAGAATATGACTCTGCCTACTGTTTTGTTTGTGACTTTTGGCCTCCATCTGCCTCCTCGTGGATAGACAGATGTCACTCATGGCCTGATCCTGAAGTTGTTGATGACATTGTCAGAAATGGATGTCACTTTGTAGCAATAGGACACCCATTAGGACCCCATGAAAAGGAAGAATGGAGATTTTCATTTTCTCAGGCAGAGTATAAATGTGTGTATGCAATGAACCACAGTCAGTTTTTGACTTATGGATTGTTAAAAAATTTTCTTAAAGAAGTTATAAATCAACAATCAGAAGAAACCAATACACTGTTGTGTTCCTATCACATGAAGACAACAGTTTTCTGGGCGATTCAACAAAACACACTACCTCACTGGTGTCCACAAAACCTCTTGGCAGGTTTTTGGGTTTGCTTTAAACTCCTCCTTAAATGGGTGTATGAGGGGATCTGTCCTAACTTTTTTATTCCACAGAACAACCTGTTTCTGACAAAAGTCCATGGCTCAGCACAAAACAGATTGTTCTTACAGTTACATGAATTGTACAAGAAAGGTCTGGCCTGTCTGTTACAGAGTTCCTCTATCAGGTCCTACATCATTGATGTCCTGTACAATCCTAGAGCTTTTGTTTGTACAGATGAGAGTTTAATTATGTCTGAAGTTGACTATGATACAGAAATTTTTTCGGAGATAAATGTTCCTGCTAATATAGTCATAAGAGATCTTCAGAGTTTTGTGAAATGTCTATGTACAGTAGAACAGTTGTTGGTAGATTCAACGCAGTTGACACAGTATCAACTTTTTTGTTTACAGAGACGTACAGTCTCTGTCCTTCAGAACACTGCTTTCATATTACACAACATGCACACAAACACAGGTGTCAATAAACAGATGTATATTGCAGACAAAATTTCCTGTCACATGTTAAAATTAGCAGCCAAGTTTGGGTGTATATCTGACATTTTTTATATTGCCATATATTATTATAAGACACTCAGATACTGGGGAGCTTTATCTGTTATAAAGATGACAAAGATCAAGTTAGAACAGCCATATCTGATGTATTATAGACATGTAGACAGAGACAGGTATACTGAGGCTGTAGGGGGACAGTCCTTGTCTACAAAGGTCAGACAGGCAGGAACACTGGATATCAGACTTAAGAACAAAATTTGTTATATCAGTGAACTAATACCAGAACAACAGTCTGCTAGTATAATATTAATCCCAGTGTTTGTAATGTTACACTTCCTGGAGTTCTTGTGTTACAGACACATTGATACAACATTATCACAAGAAGCTCTAGATGAGCTACAGGTCTTAGTCCACCATGATCAGGGTCTGTATGTAGGTGCATATCACAGAAACATCTCCTGGGAGATCCTGGGGATCTGTCAACAGATCACAGGGAACCTCCAGGCTGCTCTATACTCATATCAACAGTCACTTCTCACACAGAATCCACATCACACAATACAAACTGCTACAGAGCAGAGAATTCGAGATGTACTTGGAACATTGATACATTAGTACATCTGAATGTTTTATCAAGTTCAAAATAAGTATACATTCCGATTTATAATAAATGGACATGGGAAGTATGACCTGGTCTATAACAAACTACAAGACAAAGCTATACCACTGATAATGTAGGCATCCTGTGTTGATAGAAACATCATATCAAAGTTGAAACAGTACAAATAATTGGAATATAGTGAATAATGACTTAGTAAACCAACATGGTAATAAATGTTTTGCATAATTTTCTAATTTTGGTTTTAAAAAGAATACAACATATGGTGTTGTATGGTGTTGTATGGTGTTGTATGGTGTTATGAGTGCCATCTAACAGTAAACACAATTTGTTCATGATTTGATCCTAAAATCATAATTTTATTATGCAAAAAAGGATTTTATGCCATGTTTTTGTTAAACTAGCAGTTGGCATTTATTTTACAGGTACGTTGAATAAAAGTTGCATATGTTTCATATACTGTACGTGTACCTATTTACTGGCTAAGACAATACGTTTTTTGTCTCCCAAGGCAGCAACTATTTCCTGAAACTTTTTTGAATTGTGAATTCTACGGCGAACTGTGCGCGCATAATTTACGCACATGTAACATTCCTTGTGTTACCCGTTGCCAAGTGTGTTGCTAACGCTGAGGGTAATAGAACGGATTACCAACTGTGTCTAAACCAATCAGATTTCAGTATTTAACATGAAAGTATAATAATATTTTTTACTGTAATTTTTCAGACGGTTGTACAAAACAGTTACTAGTATACTGTACTTACTGTCAAGGGGGACAACTGATTGCTATTGTTTATTAGTCAGGATATGTTTATTATATTAAAGAAAACTACTAGCAATTAGAGTTTTGTCTTATTTGTTTATACATGATTGTGAAGGTAAATTGTAATACAAGAGAATCATATTTTCAAAGACTAATCTGCTTCTTAAAATGACTGCAATTCAGAGAACCTGGGTTCTCAGTGGAATTCACAATTATTGTTATGATCCAATAAGTTTGACCTTATTGCACCAAAAATGCAAGTTTCTGCCCTATTAGCATTTGTTGCCAGAACGTTTATTTCAACTAAGCAGAATTATTACATCAATTACTGTTTTTGATTATGCACAATGATCAGACTGAATAGAGAGATTACCGAAAAATGAAGCTGCATAAATTTTTTTGTGACCTATTTGCACTTAAAATAAACAATTTCTTTAATATTGAAATAAAAACTTTTTGAATATCAAGAATTTTAAGAAGATTAATTCAGTATTATTTTGACAAAATAAAATATGGGGGTCAGTGATGATAGAGGGCTTCAAAGATAAAACTCTTACAAAATTTGGTTTACAAAAATTTCAGACCTTTACCATAAATTTGCATAGTTTTATGCTAAAAGTCTATCACACTGTCAAGATTTGATTTTGATGTAATTTTTATTTAACTTCAGTGAGTAAGTTAGTTAAAAAGTCTCAAGTCTCGATAAACTATCACTCTCATCTTAATTTTCACTTGTATCTCTCTTACAACAAAAGATGCAGACTCTAAACTAAAGGTATGATCCTTACCAAGCTCTTCTTCTGTGAAGGTAAGAATGGTGTTCTCCTCATTAAGGTTTTTACTGAAGTCAATGGAGAGATCACTCATCCTCTTCTTTATTTCTTTGATCTTCTGCTGTTTGTCAGTGGGCAGATGGAGGCCTATAACAGATATCTAATTTTATGCTTCAAAAATCTTGACCTTTAACATAAATAGTCAACCATTACTTTCCTCCCCCTTATTTTTAAGGTGGAATGGGACACTTCCATTTTGTGACGTATGCCTAACAAAATAAAAAATAAAATCAAGTATATTTTTAAAAATGTTTCCTTTCCCATAACAGCATGGCGCAAAGGATTAGAGTGTTAACTACGAATCTGCAAGTCACAAGTTTGAGTCCCACATGAATATCAACAGGTGTCTCATACCACCTTTAAAAGAAAAATGAAATACAAAAGACCCGTTTTTTGTTGGGGTTTTTTTTACATCTCTTAAATTTGCAAAAATATGGAAAATGTGTTACTTTTTAATTTGCCTCAGTTATTTTTTGCAATTTTAAAGTTTCTTAATTAATATAGCAAACAATACTGGATATTTCTGGGAATTGCAAATTTTGCAAAGTTTTTTTGATCTCGAAACAAGAGGCCCAAGGCCATCACTCACTTAAGCAACAATAGACAAAATAAAATCAGTTTTATGGAGTCATACACAAATATCTGGACAATGTAGTATAACATATCCTGTATTAAAAAAATTCCATTTTTTCCCCTGGATATTCTGTTTATTATTAAGCCCCTTTTGTCATAGGATGATTTTATCACATACTTCGCTTTGCAGTTCTCAAGACGATCTAAATCAAATGGGATATACATCAAACTTGTGAAGCCCAAGAATTGTCTAGAGGCCAAAGTCTAAACAGTTTTAAAGAATCAACAATATGTCAAAAATGCTTGCATGTATGTAAAACCGTACATTGTATCATTTGAATTTTTGTGAATAATTTAAAATGTTTTCCTTTGTAAAATTGGACTACTCAATGTGGCCCCACCCAACTACAGAAATATATGATTTTGACAAATTTGAATCTACAATATCTGAGGTTGCTTTCACTAAAGATAAATCTTTTCTAGGCAAATGCTTTTTTAGAAAAAGATTTTTCAAGATTTTTCTCAAAATATTCCTATGTAGAAATTCGACCCCCCCTCCCCCCCGACTGAAACCCAATCCAACCCCTAGGATTATGATCTTAACAAACTTGAATCTACTCTACCTGAGGATGCCTCCACACAAGTTTCAGCTTTTCTGGCTGGTTTTTTGAGAAGATTTTTGAAAAAATATCAATAAATTTTCAATAATTTTGAATTATCTCCCCTTGAAAGAGGGTGGGTTCCTTCATTTTAATAAACTTGAACCTATTCTCTTAATAATGCTTTGTTCTAAGTTTCCTTGAAATTGGCCCTGTAGTTCTGGAGAAGAAGTAAAAAAATAGAAAAAAAAAGTTTACAGACAGACGGGCAAACAGACGGACAGACAGAAGGACGTAGGAAAAAAAGTGATCTCACTTGAGCTGTCGGCCCTGGTAAGCTTAACAGCAAAAATTAGATTATTGCAAAAATTACTGGATATATGGTATTCAAAGAGTATACAGCACAGTAAGAATTTAGGAGGCAACTAAATTTGAAAAGTCTCAAACTATTTAGAGAAAAGGGAAAAATTGTTTTGCTCACAAATTACACAAATGAGATCGAGAATGCAAATTTTAACATATATAAAAAGTATACATTCTAATCGCCACTGCCTCACATTCAGTGGATATTGACAACTGACATATTTCTGTATACAGTTACAAACCTAGTATTGGTATACATGTACATTACCATTTCTTCTCCCCAGCTTGATCATCCTCTCCACATATCTTTTGGATTCTGTTGAGCCGTCCGTTGAAGATTTTTTTTCAAAGGCAACAAGTGCATCAAACACATCCTGGCGCATGCTGCGTAATGTAAATATTGTCCACATGAAGTTAACAACAGCATTCACTGACTAGATAGTATTTACAGTAATAATAATTCAGCTGTGTACTCTAGAGTAGAATTTAACTTGAGATATGAATTGCCACATATTTCAATCTATTAAAATAAATATTTAAAAAATTCAGACAATTAAACAGCACATTTCATTTAGAAATTCAATAATTTTAGCAGGATTTCATTTGTCATATTAAGAGTTTTCTGTACTTTCAACCAATTTCTAGACCCATTAGGGAGGGAAAGGTTAATTTTTATTTTTTCAAACTTTAAGTTTAACTTATTATTAAAAATAATAAAAATCTCTTGTATAAAAAAAATCTTTATTTTTTGCTAAAGAAAGTTTTATCTTTGCTAATTCCAAACAAACAAAAATGTTATTTTGGCCTGAGAGTGTCCTTCACAATTTTAAACTGTTCTGTATTACCTCATTTCCACATCAAACTCGGAGAGTTTTTTGTCCACTTCTACGCTAGAGTTCCTCAAGTCCTTGTCAGGTGACACATGCTGCATAAAATCGAGGTTGTTTCGCACCACAGCATATTCACAATCATTGTCAGCAAGCGCCTGTAAAGATTTCCGTTTTTTTAATTTACTCATATTTGACAAAAGTTAAAAAATATAAAGTATGTTATATTTATAGTAAATATACTTAATAAAAGTATGGATCGTTTTTCATGGAATATTGTTTACAAAGAATTTTTTAAGGGCAAGCAAGCATCTTTAGACAGACATTTTAAATTACACTACAAGAACAATGTGCACCATTATTTTAAAGATCATCAATGATATTTATGCAAAAATGACAAAGAAATGTAGCTGAAGAAATTTTGATTTTAATTATATTAAAGAGTCACATATTTTCAAAAGAAAAAAGAATTTCTAGATTTGTTGAGGGTTTTACCTCTTTTTGATTATATGACCTCTTTAAATTAACCTTTGACAGTTTACTACAAAGTAACTAGCTGCAATAATGTAGCCCTCTTCAATTTTTATATCTGATATTTTACATCCCCCCGAAAAAACAACAACAAAAAATTGGGAGAGGGCTACATTATTGCAGTTAGTTTACTACCTGACAAAGGAGAGTTCATGGTAAAGCAACGTTAACGGTTGTCCAAATGCCTGGGGCAAGTAAACTAGCATTTCAGGCATGTGAAACTTTAAACTTACTTGTTCGACTTGGCAAGTGAAAATTTTAATGGAAACATTTAATGAAAATTAATTAAAAATATACATGTAAAAGTAAACTTTCACATTACAACTTTGCAAAGGGAATCTTGGAAAGGCCTCAGTTTTGATTTTAGATAAGTTAACTAGTATTATCGCTTAAACAAATTAATATTAAATGTAATTCTACATGCCCTGCTTATTCCAAAAAAAAGTATACCCTCATCGTATAATTATGTTACATTATGTCATTGGGCGGATTGACTATGGCGAGATAGTTTGGAGGTTGAGTTTAAAGGGGCATGGTCACAATTTCGGTCATAAATTATCTTTTAGATTTTAATGTTTCCATTGCTGCCATAAGGCATTTTTAATAGGCAACCAAATTTTGAGTGTCAGTTTTTGAGTTATAAGCAAGTTACAGAACTTACATTTCTTTGCTATGTAAACAAAGCTTTTGTTTACAATTTGAATGTTGAAGTGAAAAATCCAATTTTAGACCTAAATTGAATATGTAAAACATTAACTAATAGGAACTGTTTATTTATGCTTAAAATGAATAACAAAAATAGACAAATCAGCTTTAATATTTTTTTCATTGGTATATTGAACATCGGTAAACAAAAACAAGGTCCGAGCCTTCTTAACATGAAAAAGATTTTCGAGTTCTGCATCTTGCTTTTAACTCAACGACTGACTCTGAAGAGCATTTTTAAAGCATCGTAAGTAATAAAAACAGGGGGGGGGGGAGAATTTGACCAAAATCGCGACCATGCCCGTTCAGAGTAAAGTGTAAACTCGAATTTCCTCGGGCATGATATAAATATTGCTAGTAACAAATCATCAAGTCTTCTTCATCAACTGAATGGGATACAATGGATGCTATTCACCTTGACAACACTGTTGTATGTGACAGATTCCGACGACAGTGCCCCTACAGTGTCGTAAACAGTTTTGGTTTTTGTCATCAGATCATCGGCCGACTTCTTGATAATGTCGGGCGTCAGCTTCCATATCAGTTTGTTGTCTTTGGTTGACGACATGATGTCTGCGAATGGGTTGGTGTAGTGGCGATAATATGCAGATAAAGTGTTAAACGCTGGCTTAAGAAGAGCTCGAGCTCGCAAAAACAATACCGGTTTTCCCATGCAATCGGCAAAGGGATATATTAAGTCTCGATTAGCAAGACGCTTTCTTTTTCTTGAATAAAAACGGTAAATGCAAAAGCTTGTTATTGATCAAGACCCAGCAAAGGGTGGACTTCATTTGTACACTATCGGCGTACACAGACATGTAACGGAGATTCGCTATGGAGGGTAATCGCGTTCACAAAAATCCAGACATGTAAACTTGTAAAACCGAATATGCAATCGTGTTGATGTGTGAGCCTGAGGATGAATATGTGTAATTCTGATCGTGTAACCTATAAAACTCGGGCATAAACACGTGTAAGATTTGACTCAGTTCCTTCGCATGATGCACATTTTGCAACTTTATTGTTTACATTAGCTAATTAAACCTTCAACTTTGCACAATTTCAATCCGTAGTTTCTGCATTTGTAACTTCAGGCTCGGCATTAGCACATCTGATATGATACAAATTGACAAATGTAAATTCTACAAGTTTGTCGAATTTTGACATGACCTTATATGGCAACTGCCTTGCTAATTGCTGCGGGAATAGGCATGCCGGAATTGACGAAAAATAAACATAATATTCAGCTAAGCTGTTGCAATAAGATTTTAATAAACTGCACCTTTTCTAATATAGAAAATACCGGTATTATTTTTAGAAAAAAAATTGAAGTATGATAAAAAAAATCGTTGCCGATGTGACGAATGCGCTAATTTCCGTAATATAATTCTCATGGTATTAAAAAAGGAAATGCCTAATATCTTATTTCTCTAAAAAAAAAAATTGACATGTAATTTAAACTGGAATATAAGTTAATGCGTACTCTTTTCTAGAAATGAGACGGATCAAGAATTTTTCTAAGGGGGTAAATATATTTTGAGCGGCATGGGGTTCGAAGACCGCCGTGAGGTCCCATGTAACTCCATTGCTTCTTAATTCTAAGAATTTTGAGAGAGAATTTTTAACCGGATTTCCGATTATTGAAATAGTAAAAATGCCGGGCGGGCGAGTGGCTATCAAAAAGGTACCCTTATTGTACCGATAACTCCTCTAACAGTGTTCAAGATAGGAAGTTGTTCTTTTGCAGATCAATTATACATATAGCAGAGGTATGCAAATTGCTAGGATTTTGATTTCTGATAATTTATGAAAAAATATCAGCTGTTAAACTTAGTCATTTTTGGGAAAAAACATTGCACATAGCGTATCCCATATCTTTGGATAGGTAGTATTTATTTATTCAGGATTAACAAATGGATTATGGATTCTGTTCACACAAAAGAAACCCGGTTTGCTGTCACACTGACAGCTTTACTCTTGTTATTTTTCTGAATTAGATAGTATAAACGACCTGCAAAGATTTGGTAATTTTTCCTGGAAAAATATGTTACTTTACATGTATTTATATATATACTTTTTTGTGCAATTGAAAGATAAATAATAACACAATCTTCAACAATAATAAAAAAAAAACTAGCGCATATTTTTGTACGCCGTAAATTGAAGGTTTTACTATGGGAGGCACTGTAGCTCCCGAATTTTTTCAGACTGGGAGCTTCAGACCTGCAGCTAGTTCACAAGTGGCTGTAAAGCTGTATATAAATAGCTCTCCAGAAAATTTTTATCAACCAACTTCACAAAGTGAGTCTGTATTGAACCGACATTCAGGACGTCATGCTCATATCCCGTAATAATTGCTTGAAATAAAAAATGCCAATTTTTACCTGCATGATAGGCTTTATTCACTATGTATTGCCGACAATGCAAAGAAACATTTCTTAAAATAATTTATACACATTTTAATTTCACTACAGTTAACCTTATCTTTGGAATTTTTTTTTTTTTGGGGGGGGGGGGGTTGATTTTAATCAACTCTCCTACGCAGTTACTCAAGAAAACCGAAAGTGAAACAGCTAGTGTTTGGACCTAAGCACAAATCAACACCGCTGACAACATTTAGTTCTAATCAATGAGTTCTTAAGCATTGTTTTTCAAGGAAACTAATTTATAGATACCTTGTAAATTGTCAGATTTTAAATGGTACGAACAATTTAGATATTTTTTGAAGTCGTACATTTTATGTATTCCTACGCCAGAGTTCAATATAGTCTCGTTCAACCAGACGCTCGGCTGTCTCCGTAAATCTCCGACAAGCAGAGAGTCTCTCTTGCTTGTCGGAGATTAACGGAAACAGCTGAGAGTCTGGTTAAACGAGACTAGAGTTCAATTTTGCTTGGATCCATACAATTTCTCATTACTATTTCGATTACTGATACGCAGTTTGATGGACTAATTCTTTGAATATTACACAGCATGATTGATATTGGATTTTCACGAATTTACTGTAGGAGAATTCATATTATAAAAAAATACATATCGTTGATTTTAAAATATATAATTATCGATAAAATCAACTACCGTCAGTACTTCAGTACTTTGATTAAAGAAGGTGTCGCTTCTTATGTCTCATATTAATCACAATCTCAAAACCAATGTCTTAAATAGTTTGTTTTTCTTATAGATAACTTTGCAACTCAGCTGGTCGACCCCGTGTAATATTTCGCAGGGGGTGGGGGGGGGGGGGTCTTTTCCCAACTTGTGGTAGCGATAAGGATGCTTTCGGAGATATTTCTTTAATTCAGCCGAGGCCTATACTTTAACAATTTGTTGCATGTACTCTAATAAAAATGCGTATATATCTTAATACACGTGTATTTAAACAAAGTCATTATATGTAATTTTTTTCAGTTCTTAGAAAATATCTGAAGCCGTTCGAATTCTTCACTCGCATCTTTTAAACATTCTCTTGATAAAATGTATACCAATCTCATAATTTAATTTTCCGAAAAATGATACTGTCTAAGAAATGTTATTATCCAGAGATAATATGATTATAGGCCTACATAATATTTTTTTATTTACTCCGTCCCTATTCCAGCGATTACGGCATGCCTTTACCTGCAGCTAGCCTTTTTCTATCAGTGACGTCACTGTTTCCATATATGGTCATGTCAAAATTCCACAAACTTGTAGACTTTACATTTGTACATTTCTGATATCAAAAATAATGATTTCATGATATAAAAAATAGAATCTTCTACATCAAGAACTATTTTGTTATATGAAGAACTTTTTTATACCAATATTAATTCTTATGAAGAATTCGAATTCTTGACATCAAAAATTAATTTTTGATACATCAAACATTAAAAATTAATTTTTGATACCAAAAAATGCCTTAAAAATTGAAACGGTGCCTCAATATGACCAGATGATTTCCCTGCCTGGGGACGATTCATTACCCAGTGATGTATTAAAAACACTCATTCTCCTAACAGGAACCGCCACAGCAACATCCGTGGAGCTGGAAAACCTCTCTAGTAATTGACAGAAAACTTGGAGCCTTCCAAACCAAATCCGTCAGATGTATCCCCAATATCTTTTAGACCCGTAAACAGTAAACTACAGATAATATAGCTGTCAAACTGTTTATGTAACCGTTTTAAACTTTTTATACAATACTGTATTTTAGGAAAGTCAATTTCAGTTTTATCTGTCTGATAATAAACGTTAACAATAGATTTTACTGATAAATATAGATTAACATCTGTATACAGCTAATATATATAATTTACATTTGTTAACTATGCATATATTCAAGAGTTGTTAATCACAGTTTCACAAATCGTGAAACTAAATCATCTAATCTATTGAAACATGGGTGGACAAGCTGGTCTAGAGATTAACGCCGTTATGTTACTAATCAGTTTACAACCGACAAGGTTAGTTTTCTGTGAAACTACGTTTAGCTCATTTTGAACTAAGGGTGCCATACCTTTTACCCTCCATGCGCGGATGCAGAAATTGTCTCCAAGGGGAGGGGGAAGGGGGGGGGGGCAGAGGCATTCTCAGATAGTTTAACTTTATAAAAAGTTAAGAAATCTGAATTTTCCAGCGGGGAGGGTCCCCCACCCCACTTCTCACATGCCACGATTGTCATGTGCTCTCTTCTTCGCTCTCCAGAGGAGTAACTCTGCATATACATTGAATTTGTGTAGAGTTATTCCTCTTTAAATTTGACCTGAAGCCCTCAATCGAGTACAATTATGTGTACGTATATCGCTGTACTCACTACCGTACAGGTAATATATATAGCAGGTCTTATGAATAAGACTAACGGTATGTATAAGACATACTATATATACATGTATCTCTGCATGCTAGACATTGTATATACTAGACGTGCACACCGTGTAATACCGGTGGACATAAGTTCATGTACACCTTGTTATGTACATGTATATCTTAGGTCTAAATTAACACTCATCAAATACCGAATGAATATTGTATTGAGTACATGTATAGTCTGCTATAATAGATAGCATATCCAGTCGTGTACATGTAAACCCTTGTCTACAGCAACAGAATGTTATATAAAGGGGGAGGGGGACAAAGTGGGCCACAGAAAGTCAGGGAGAGGATGCTAGTGTTTCGTAGATTGAAGAACTGCAAGAGAAATCCTAATTTGCTCGTTTGCAGTGTGGAGATCTTCGGTAGATCTACATTGTCTACTTTCCAAATAGCAGGTAGATAATGGAGATCTGCATGCTGGAGATATTCGGGACCAGTTCTGGAGGTAGCAAACGAATACACCCCTAGAGTTCTCTAATTGATGCTGTGTAGATGATGGATTAGGAAAAATACATATCTTGTTATTTACCTTTTATGATTAAACGTTGTTTTTTGTTGTTTTTTTTTTTTTGTTTTTTTTTTGGGGGGGGGTCTTTCTTTTCTTTTCTTTTTTTTTCTTTGATAATTTTGTTTCCAAGCATAATCACTTTGACCTACAGTAACGTTTATCCTCTGCTGGTGATTTACGAGTTCATTAATTCATTAATTATGGTGGCATATCTCTGCCCCTTGTGTGCAAGTTATTTTTTCTATCAAATATGTCGACATGCAAGATAAATATGTTGACATGCAAGATAATTAAGTCAACATGCAACATAACTATGTTGACATGCAAGAAAATTGCAATCAGCTAAGAATTATACAAAATCTCAAAAAACCTCAAATATCGCCTATCTGTGACATCCAAGATGCTAGATGCTACCTTTTTATGTCAACATGCAACTTATTTATCTTGCATGTTAACATAACTAAGTTGCATGTCGACATAAATAAGTTGTATGTCGACATAAAGAAGTTGCATGTTAACATAAATAAGCTGCATGTTGACATATTTATCTTGCATGTTAACATAACTAAATTGCATGTCGACATAAATAAGTTGTATGTCGACCTAAAGAAGTTGCATGTTAACATAAATAAGCTGCATGTTGACACCAATAGGTAGCGTATCTAGCATCTTGGATGTCACATGTTGGCGATATTTGAGATTTTTCATAACTCTAATTTGATTGCAGTTTTCTTGCATGTCAACATAGTTATGTTGCATGTTGACATAATTATCTTGCATGTCAACATCTTTATCCTGCATGTCGACATAATTAATAGAAAAATAACTTGCACACAAGGGGCAGAGATATGCCACCATAATTAATGGATATTTACATCAACTGAGTATAACTAATATACGCTCCCTATTTTTACCGTGTTCATGTAGCGAACTTTGCAATTAAGGTGGTATGAGATTCCTTTTACCCACGTTTAAGAGGGCTCCATCGTCGTGGCCAATTTTAGACTGAATTGATCTCCATTAGAAGAAGAGCTCTCTATAAAAATATAAGAAAATACCCAAATTTCTAAGTCAAAATTCATGGATATTCTTTTTAGTAAATGATATTTTATATATAAAAAATCATATCTTAACATCTTAGTTAGATCTAATGGTTAGTTTGTTGACCATCAAGCCTCCTTAAGTGGATAAATTTTCACCGATTTAGAATTTTCAAATTCAAACTTTACCAAAAATACGTTTTACAAATTTTTAGAAAGGTAAACATAGTGTAAGCCCCGGCGCTACTCAAACTCTTGGCTTACAGATTCGTAGTTAACGCTGAAACCCTTTGTGATAAGTTGTTAGCTAACTATTTTAGGAAAAGAAAACATTGCTGCATTTTCACCCAGACCACCGTACAGCTGGTGAAACCCCAAAACGATTTACATGGTTAAATAAGAAAAAAGAATATTGGAGTTTTGTAGGGAGCCTAATTATCAGGCAATAAACTAGAGATCTCAAAATATTTGTCAGTTTACAGTCATTCCTTCCTTGCAACTTCAGGACCGAAGATTCTGCTGAGTTGTCTTACCTTAACCGGCGTGGGGGCGCTTCTAGTCATCAAATAAACTATAGAAAGAAGGTGTTGCAAAACAGTGGGACTATTCCCTAACGTAGAGAGGACCTTTAAATATTCGTATCGCTTGAGAGCCACATCTAAATATAGACACATTACGTAGACGACTATATTTACATAGCGGGTATGTTCCGTACGGAGGCAAAACAAACATTTTACGCGCGTTTCTATCGAACACGGCAGCTACCAAATACAGTTAGAAAGATAACCACATACATGTTTTCTGTATTCGAATGTTAACATATCTCAATTTGATATCTACTGTCCAGCGTGTTTAAAATATCATTCTTGAGATACATGAATAAATCTTATTTTGGCTCTTCAAATCCGTCAGAGTTGTAATTATAATAACCATATGTTTCTATATAGTAAAAAAGTACATTTTTTTACGTACATATTTTCAGTAACCTATTGCTTCATCACCCATTCAAACTTTCTAAAATGATTTTGTTTGCTGTTAACAACCTGTACATGTATCTTTGAAATCAGCATACCCGTTATTTCATAAAAAGGGTGGAAAATCTACTTTCTAAATTGGTGCATACCAAGTACATTGCTTTAAAATCTCTTGTTCAGAAGAAAATGGTTTTCAAGTTTTAAACGGGGATTTCACACAGTAATGTTAAAAAAAATATAAGAGTTTGAATAACTTTATTCTGACATTCTTAGATTATCTCTATACATTACCTTTCCATGCGATTAAAAGAAATAAAATTTAAAAAAAAATTCCAACTTTTTAGGGATTCGAACCCAGTCAAAAATATAAGACACGGCATTAGTCTATACCAACTGCGTTACCACTCGACTAATCTAAACATGAATTAAGGATGGAAAATTTAATACGTCGTTTTTAGACTTCAAAGGTATTAATGATATTTTCCAAAAGTCGGATTTATTAAAATTATGCCTCTTTGAAACAAAAATCAGAAATGGCAGATTTCAATAAATTGTCTTAATCTAAACGTTAAGGTTAAATTAGTTTTGTTTCAAGGAGGCATTTTTTCACAATGATGAGGATTCCCCTTTTATATAGCGTGAATTCTGCCATATTTGTCTGTGTAACCATTTTTAAATTTATTTCATGGTCTTAAATAAGTTAGTACAAACAACCCAAATAAAATTCTACACTGCTTTATGTACAACATTGCACGGAAAATTTTTTACATCAAATTCTGTAACTTTGATTTTTCTATTTTATCTGCAACTCCTTTAGGGAAAATTAGCATAGGAACTGCAACACCTTCTTTTTATTTTCTCTGTGTAAGGGAATTTCCATCTTCGCTAGCCAAGGGTTTTCGGTCCACTTTGCTCCCCATAATTCAAAACCTTTTTTGATAAGCCACTGACTATGCTGTAAATATATATCATTCTACACTTCTCATTTTCTTGAAAATAAGACAAAAAGCAGAAAATAAAAACAGAAGAAGAGAATAAGAAAGACATGAATTTTATTGACTTATAAGTGAAGAAGTCGACCTATTAACGGCTAATGCCAACAAACGCGGCCTATCACAGGTGAACGGCTGACCCCACCCTTCTACTGAGGTATGTCACATGTGCTTAGTAAATGCCAACTAACTAGGATGGGGTCAGCCGAGGGCGCCGTGACCCCCCGGGGAGGGGAGCGACACGCCTTTGACAAATAATTAATGCTGGATAATTAAGGATTTCACCAAATCCATCGCTATATATTGTCATGGAAACAACAGCAACACAAATGTTCCAACATGGTACAAAATATATTAAAATTAAAATTAATTACATTTTTACTGGCTTTAGATCGAGTCCTCACGCTTTTTGTCAATGATAAATAAACCTGAGATATTTCTACAATCTAATGCATTTGCATATACATATACGTTATAATTTGAACGTTCGGGGCGAGGTAATGCTTTCTAACATTTCTTTGGTTTAACAAGCTTATATCACAAACAGTATACACTAACGCATATACACGAAAAAAACCACATTGATATGTTCACCATCCAGCCTGATATGTAACAATTAACAACATTCGACATAGGACCGGAATTCCTCCAGTATATGGCCGGAAGCTGATCACGAATCACTAAACAGGTGCACTCATTTCACTTGAAACACTAATAAATACAGTCACTCCTCCCATACTCTGCTGAAGTCCGCAATCTCACGCCACATTCACTCTCATCCATAAGAAGTCCATGAAAAATACCCGTAAATGAGTAGTTCAAATGAAAAATTAAAACACCACGTATTCAAAGTCTGAACGTTTTTGTAGCACATTGTAGATAAACCGTCCGAACACACGTAACGTTTGACGCTGACGTTGTTCAACACTGGAGTCACGTGACTTCATCACAACCAATAGTAGAACACTACATGAATACTGTTGTCGTTAACGACTGGAAATACTGTTTGTAAGGTCACCAGGGTAACTGGCCTTCTGTAAGAGAAAACACAGGATAAGAACTTTTGAAATTTAGATATTCACGTAAAATCAATTTCAATAGGCTGAATGGAACAAAAGTTTCACCTGCTATGATTTACTCCCAGAGTCCGACTCCGGAGCTTCTGGGTCCCTGTTCTTCCGCCTTTTACTTTTGTAAACATGATCGTGATTTATACTCTCCACAGCACCTTGAAAAGAGACAAAATAATTACTGAACTTTTCTGTAATAGACACCTTTTGATTATCAGAAAAAGAATTAAAAGAAACTTAAGTAAATTATGACATAAATGGATTATACAATTACCTGGAATAGGTGTGTGGACTTCCACTTTGACTGTGGCGGTGGCTTTGACCCTTGTTATGTGATGAGTTTGAGGAGCAGACGACATGGACGGTGGCGGCCTCTCCCCCCGACTCTCATCGTCACTACTCGAAATCGAACCGGGATTGGTCGGAACAGTGGTGGTCTCCACGACCACTTCCGGTTCCACCACGATCTCATGCGAGGAGTACTGACTGGGCTCCTCTGTGATGGTGGTAAGGGAAACGTCCGAGGGAATCCGAGGGTAGAAATGGCGCCCACTTCCTCGGGATCGGGATACAGAAGACGATTTCTTTTTAACGGGTTTGGGGGAGGGCTCTGGTGACGGAGTCGGGAGTCTGTCCTCGTCATTCTTAGGTCTGATCTGTAGACAGAATCAACATAGGACTTATGTAAAAATTAACTTAAGCCTAACAATTTGTCTCAACTTTATGCTTCATTAACAATGGAAGGAATGGACATCTTGTTCAAGTATCATTATATTATACTGTCATACTGTAAACACGGTAGTTTTGAACTAAAATCAACTCTATAGTTTTCTTTTTGGAGTGGCTAAGAAATTATAAATCTTCGCGTTTTACAACTTTGTTGGATATTAATGGAGATTAAATTATGATGTCATTGGTTACTTTATTTTGATTCATCACATGTGTGATACGTACCTCAGCTTTGGGTCCAAACAGCGACAGAAGGATGGGCAGCAGAAGAAGTCCGTTCAACAGACCGATGACGATCAGGGCGGACAGAACGTTAAAGAAGTACCTACAACAGAGTGAACATTAAGCTTTAGATCTCACGTGTACATGTGCCTATATTTAAAACTGCTCACATAGTTATCATGTTAAAAATTATTCGGCATACACGGTCTACATCTGTTGTTTCCTAATTTAACATCTTGATAAGCACCCTTAATTATGTCGTTGGGAGTTTATTGCTTTTAAATTTCGCGCGTCATAAAGCAAAGGTTCGAGGCATTATGGGAACCATTATTCTGCTGAAAAGAGTTCTGTACTTTCTCTGAGGAGAAAAATCAACACGATGTTAAGCATTCTTTGCTCTGTAAAGACATGATAATCAATAGAAGATTTAAAACGCCGACCACCCATTGTGCTTATCAGCAGTTGATTTAAATGTGCATTGGATAATGAAGTTCATTCATAACTCGAGCAGGGGGCGCGTCTTACACGGAGCAGCCGATCTCATTGCGTCAGTAAGCTTGGTGTAAACAATTCTATTGAGGAGACCACCCGGCTACTGGCGATATTGAGAAAAATAAGCGGAACGCAGAACTTTATTGGCCAAAATCTTTACATGGGATCCGCCACTGGACAATAAAAGGTTGATTAAGTGGAATTTTATTGGAGATCCGCTCCGCAGTATCCCCCTTGAATCTATTTGATGGCATGAGTTTTATGTGTTGGTTTGTGCGTTTGGTAAAGGTTCTTCGTCCAAATCGCCCACTTTTACTACATTCTGTAAAGCCAATTTCCATTTTATTTATGTGCTTGATTTCCGCTTTAATGAAGAC
This sequence comes from Magallana gigas, assembly GCF_963853765.1. Classification (NCBI taxonomy): domain Eukaryota; kingdom Metazoa; phylum Mollusca; class Bivalvia; order Ostreida; family Ostreidae; genus Magallana; species Magallana gigas. The sequence goes on from NC_088859.1 coordinate 4,917,172, forward strand.
GTAATTGGAAATACGGTAGTAGCTGCGCGTGTGGCCCTGATGGAGATAAGAGGCTCTCGAGAGGGGGAAGCTTCTCGCCGCGTGAAAAATGATCAGGACGATTGCACGGAGAGAGGGGCCACGGCAAAGACCGGGGGATTGTTTATTGGTGGGATTAGCACAGTCTTATGTAGCGTGCCTTCGGTCAGTAATTGGCCTGGATGGGTGGTCCAATCATCAACGTCACTTACCTTTCAGCGACCCACGTGACTTTAATGGCTTCCATCAATATCAATCTCGTATATAAAAAGTATATCCCCGTTTTTTAGTCTATATGGTATTTTCTTTATACCTGTGTCATCGTTGTTAATTGTACTCAATTCCCTGATATTTTTTTTATGTTTTAGTGGCGGTAGATCCTCGGTGTGCCCCAGGTATAACCCGCCGACCATGTAGTTAGCCCAGAAAAGCAGATCACTCGTATCAAATTACAAAACAGCGGTCTTTCTCTATTGTATATATTCTTCTGGAATCTTTTCCTTTTTATATTGCGAAAGTATAACATAATTTGTTCTTGTAGACAGTGAGAAAAAAGCCAGGCTTTATCAACGAGGAATCGATTTGGGAGAACTCAATTTGATCCCACCCCACCCATTTTACAGCTTTTCTTTTTCTCTTTAAATGTTGATAGTGATCGGGATTTTTGCTTTGTCACGCGATTTAGACTGCATTTTCAACCATTAATTGGTCTAAGCGTTAAGAAAAGAATCCGGGTACTTGATGGAATCTGCTGCTTCGTAAGACCAGCGATTCTGTGAGCTGATTTAATGAAAACTTGGCCAGACGATTGTGAGCAGAAATTCTTCATCAATGTAAAACAATCCTTTGATTGTCGAAAATTTCGAGGTCTTATCACGTAAAGAGACTGATGAATTTGAACTTTGACTTAAATATGTAATATGTATGAATACTCATAACTTACTTGATGCCGAACATGAACTATGACATACACATGTATGAATACTCATAATTATCTTGATACCGAACTTGAACTATGACTTAAATATGTATTAAAACTTGATTATACTTACTTGACCACGAACTGGAACTCGGCCCCCGCCAGCATGACGATACCCAGGAGGGTGGATATAGCTCCGTGAACGACCGGGGCAAACATGTGGTCCAGGGACATGGTCATTCTCTTGTTTCTGGATCCAATGGACGTCAAAAAGCCCTGTATCACAGAAACGACCAGTAGTTAACGGTCAAATAACAGGGCTTACTCAATTACAAACCAGGGCAATGGACGTCTGATTAAGTGTTCTCGGGAAAATGATGTGCAAGTATAGGAAAGTGAAATCAAATTGAACACTTAAATTTTAAATTATCATTCATCTAAACGCAAAATTGGGGCAGATTTACCGTAAACATGTTTTATTAATCGCGTAGTTTTATTATGCTTTTAAGTTTTAAGATTATTACTAAGATTTTTGTGCGAAGACACGTGATCCGGACTTACCACGGCTATGTGGACTGTGAACTCCACCCCTATCCCCACACTGACGATCAGAATGACTGCCGGGACGGCGCTCAGACGGATGTCGGACAGACCCATAAACCCGAACAGCTCCACGACCATCATAGTCAGTACGACTACCTACAGAACGTAGAAAATAACGACATAGTCAAATCAACGACATAGTCAAATCAACGACATAGTCATATCAACGACATAGATATCGTGAAAAACGACATAGTCAAATCAATATACTAGTAGTCAATATATCTACCTACAGAACATAGAAAATAGCGACATTGTCAAATCAACGACATAGAAAACGTAGAAAAACGACATAATCAAATCAACGACATAGAAAACGTACAAAAACGACATAGTCAAATAAATATCGTCAAAATATTTACCAACAGAACATAGAAAATAGCGGCATAATGAAATCAACGACATAAAAATCGACAAATTCAAATATAAAAAAAATTCTATCATAATGATAGTCAAATCCAGAACTTTAAGAAATATATAATTAGTTACAAACTAAATACAACAACCTTTCAGAACTTAAAATGTCAAGCCTCAGGGAAAACAAAAGGTCGGAATGAAGTCATCGGGCTTAAACTATCGAAAATCAGATTCATATTTTCAGTTTAGTTAGAAGCACTTTTACTAAAGACCACACAGAATATATAAACATATTTATCTAAACCTCAGAATGATTAGGAATGCCGTTATGTCGCTAACATTTCTTTTGGCATGGAATACTGATACAGGCATTTTTAGACTTTATTAATCTCCTTATGACGAAGAGCTCTTAATATAAGGTAATAGTGAAACTTGGATTCTAAAATATTTGGTTTGCGTCTTTACTAATATATAGTTTACCACCAGAAACACTATAGATGTGTTTTATATTTTAGGACAGATTTGAGGACTTAATTCACCATTCAACCTCCTTAAGATAAACATAAGCAGTAGATATAAGAAGGTGCATGTAATCAGGTAGATATAAGTAGACTTACAATCACGGTGGCGAGCCAGGGGTTGAGCAGCACCAGGGTGAGGACCACGAAGGTGACCAATAGAATACAGAGGACGGCCATACCCAGGTAGAAGCGCAGGTTGATGTACTGCTCCCAGAACGTGAACGGGACCCCGCTGGGGTAATTAGGCAGACCCCGGTCCGTGTAAGTGTCGCAGATCTCACGGATTGCCTGCAATCAAACGCACCCATGTCAGGTTTCTATCGAAGACATCGCACAGTTCAATAGGAATATGTATATTTCTCGGAGATGGCGTGATCATTAAGAAGTGCAAAATTACTTATTTTTAATTCTTAAAAATATTTGTTATCTAAACTTCGTAAGATATTCATCTTTAACATACCAAATATCAAAAGACAAGAATTCAAACAGAAATGAATGTTTCATAGAGATCTAGCTGTCTCTCGACATTTTTGAGGACATTTTAATTGCATCTGGACATAAGTTAGTGTTAGAGGTCATGTTACCTTGATAGTGTCCAGAATGACCTCTGTGGAAGTCTGGTCACTCAGATAGAACGCCAGCTGTGTGTAGGTTAGCGGCTGGGCTTTGGGTACTATAGAAAAAGATTCAACGTTCTTATGAAATGAGCCTGATTTCCGTAAAACTACGTGACTGAATTTCACCGACGACTTAATTGTTTAAAGTTCGCTTCCTTAGTTTTTACCTTTAAAATCACGATCTAAAGCATCGTGCAGCCAGATTTTGGGTTCTGGGTGAAAGTTGGCTTGTGACGAGGCATACGCCATGGCGTCGTTGGATACCCAGGCCGTCAGGTAATTATAAAACGCATCTGGAGAAATTATCCCCTCTGAATCCACCAGTCTGGTACTGGGGATCTACAAAGCAAAGGAACAAATGTGCAATAACAAGAAAGATAAAAAAGCGTCTATTATCTCATCGCTCGAATTCAACCGAAATCTCTCTCTCTCTCTCTCTCTCTCTCTCTCTCTCTCTCTCTCTCTCTCTCTCTCTCTCTGGCTTCTGAGATTTTCCTTTTTTAATCCGTTTGACATATCTCTCTTTCTCTCTGTTATTCTCTCGCTCTGACTTGAGATTCTATTTTTTATCCTTTTTGACATCTCTTTCTCTCCATCTTTCTCGTCCTTTATCTTTCTTTCTCTCTTACTCGACTCTTGTCTATGGGGTTGTCCACGTCCCCTGTCTGTATCAGCAGCTTGTAGGCGAGGATGGCGCTGTCCGAGGCGTTGGGCCGCCAGTCTTGCTGAGTGACCCGCCCCTCCGCGTACTCTGCGTCAAAGGATCTCTGGAGGTCTGTTTAATACAACAACATCCAAATTTACATTAACAGATTGTTAAACTGAAGACGAAAAGGAAATGAAAGTTCCCTCTGCTGTCGTGTTTAGCTTTGTACCGGCTGATGTTTTACACAGAGAAGCGAACACAACCTCACAGGGTTGTAGAAAAACTACGCAGGTAAAAGCGGCGTTCGAAGAGCTCCACTGACCGCCATGTTTTACTTTATCTGAACAAATGTTAACTAAATCATTGCTAATGAACGTTCTAAATTTTTTGTGGGACACATGACAAAAAAATCTATTGATAAACTGAAATAGAATTACTAGTATGTCAAGTTTTAATTTGAGCGCCATAACATGCAATGATACTTTTATGTCGCATAGAATTAATGTCAACCTAGCAATCAAAAGGGCCTAAGATTTCTACCTTGTAGCCACTGTCGGAAGAGATCCAACCAAAAATTGGGGAGTGACCCATCCTCCCGTTTGATGATTTTGTCCACAGATTGGAAAGACCGGTGGTACTGAGTTAACAGCCTCTGGTTGTTGGGGTAGTCCACTCCACTCTTGGTGACCAGGTAAATGTTAAAGAAGCCGAAGTACTTAGACTGAGCGGTCAGGAACTGGTACTCCGGGGTGTGTTTTGGCACAATTTCTGTCAAGTCTAGACCGTTCTTCACATGTACAATTCCATAAACACTCACACACAATAAAACAATAAATCCAACAATAGAGAATACCTGTAAAGACAGAACAAAGGTAGTCAGTACACCTGTCTAGCCTGTGATCACGTCGTTATGTGTTTACAGCTAAAAATTATTATTGGTAACGGACCATTAATTTTGTAACTGAAAAAAAATTACTTACTTTTACATAAGCCTTTTTGATGAAAGGCCCATACACATTTCTGGCAAAAGAGTCCAGATTTGAGTTAAGTATATGTCTTTGGTAGCGCACAAACCGCTGGGCACACGATATGTTCTCGTGCGCCGGCGTCAGGCACTGTCTAGAAGATGTAGTGGAAGGACACACTGACAATATACAGAGTAGATTCATGTCAGAATCAGCAACAGAGTTAATTCATGTCAGAATCAGCAACAGAGTTAATTCATGTCAGAATTAGCAACAGAGATACATTTCAATACGGATGCACTGCATGGACCCTTACCAGCCGCTAGAGAGCGCGAGCGACACGAGAAGATCCCCTCCGACGACGGGAGGTCAATGACAGAGGGCGTGGCAAGGGTTGTGGCGGTACCCCCCTCCTCCAGCGAGCGGGCCACCGTGTTGTGTTTGACCACAGAGCTGTAACTCGGGGGGAGGGAATCGTTGTAACTAGGGGGTGGGCTTGGTTCTTTAAGATCATAAAGATCGTTCTGTTTGGGCGGCTGGAGTTCAATCACAGTGTCTTTGGCTTCAGCAAAGCTGCGAAGCATAATAAAATTGAGTTTCAGATTGACATGGTATATGAATATGGATAATTTGGTATGTTGATATGAACAGAAGTTTATCATGTAATAAGACAGTCCAAACCTTTGAAAACAGCAGAAAATATCTATCCTTTTATCATCTTTCCTGTATAAGTCTATACTACATATGGCTGGATAAATCAAAAGGACGCTGAACAAATTGAAAAAGATGAGAATGGAAGCCTACAAAACAAAAAACAAGAAAAATTGGCATAGGCCGAGTTGTTTATCTGTAGGACAAAATGAGACGGATCGATCACGTCGGTCCGGGGCTGTGTTAATTGATTGGTCCGGGGCTGTGTTAATTGTACCTGAAGTGAGAAAGCTCTAAGTGCCGGGATGGGGATGATGGACGCGGACAGAAAGGCCAGGATGTTTGTCACGGATGTCAGAAACACCGACACACCTGTCCTCTTCAAGCACTCGGCCGTCTGGTCCTTAAAAAACAAGAGGTGGAGACATTGATGACCTGCTCAAGTGTCTGGCCAGGGCATGCGTCCTACGTACACATCTAAGTGACATGTACGTACAGCGGACTTAATGCGTTCAGGGTTTTTTTTTTTCAAGAGAAATGTATTGTGTTTTTTAACTAGATATAGGGAAGCCTTACGTTGAAATCTATGTGCTTGTTGGCCGAATTCTCTCCGTAGGTGTGCGCCATTAAAAAGATATCGTCCACTCCCAGACCCAGCGCCAAGAAAGGAATGATCTGAAAGAAGAATTGACATTCCTTTATGTGCCTTCAATGCGCTATAACCGTTCGACTGTTTATGCCACTGGTATTTCCTGCAGTTGAAGAAAATATAAACACGTGAGAAATTTAATACATTACAGTTCCCCTTGTTTACATTATTTTGGGTGGCCCAAACCGCCTCGACATTCTGCTTTCATTTTATGGCTAAACTGTTCTCCTCGTCAAATCAAACCCTCTCTATCTCAATGTAAACCGTTCGGAGGAGATCAAATATGATGGATATAATGCCGATTTGATTATGGCCACTTACGGGGGATTCCGAAAGCTTTTGAGGCGAATCACTCTTTTCGTGTAAACTAAACTGTAATTATTATATAGAGCAACTTATACATTGCTTCCTATTCAAGGTGGCCATTGCACAGAACTACAGATCTTTAAAAATTGTATCATACAGCCTCTTCATTTGCAATGTGACTTACTTCAAATTTAACATGAGGATATATGAATTATATTTGAATATTTTTAAAACCCTGCATTATCACCTCATGAATTCGGAATATTTTCACGTTCAGTTAGTACAAAATACGCTAACCAATTCAAAATTTATGTTGGATTTTCCTCCTTACTTGTGTAGTAGCGGCATTGAAACTGATTCCCAGCACTGCGCAGATTCCGAGTCCTGCTGCCACCGACAACGCGACCAACAGAACACCTGCCACGCCCACACCGCTCTGGGACTGGACGCCATTATTCCACCTCAGTAGAGAGATGCACGCGTAAAATACCTGAAAGTCACAAACGCCCAATGATTCATTTGGTTCCGTTGGGGGGTTTGATTCGATTTGAAATGTGTAAAATCGTGTACAGTATTGTTGCTTACCATCAGAACATATCCTAACGCTACCCTCGTAGGACTGAGACTAGAAAATTCTTTCATAATGTCTGCCAGAGATACAGACGAAAACCCGTAAATTTCATTTCCATTCGTTCCGTTTTGTGCGTTATTGACGACCTGTGTGAACTTCCGCTGCCATGCCTCCAGTACTGCCTTTGCTTTCTCCACCGACCATCCAATGCTGTGAGTCTTGTAGCTCTCAGACCAGTACTGGTACAGTTCTTTCTCGGCCATTAATTGTACGATAGACTGAAGAGCTTCACCCCTACAACAACAGATTCATCGTTTTACATTCGCTGCAACAATGTGGATGATGACAATGTAGATCAGAATTCTACACACTTTATTGAACTCACCGAACAATATGTCCCGTTCTGTTCTTTCTCACGCCCCCAACAATCAGATCCTCGTCCCAATGCATGTACTTTGTGGAGATCCCGGAACAGCCCCCGGTCATCGTAGCTCCGACATCCGGGACCTGAAAAAATTGTTATACCATTATCAGAGAAATTAAATCTTATTGATATACCAATGCGAGCTGATTGTAAGCTTTAAGTTTCGTTTAGTTTGATACTATAATAAGTATTCAGTATTACTACTTACAGATCTCTCTGCTTTATTAGGAGCAGATCTTGGACACTCGGGGTCGTACGGGTCCAGGCAAGGTTTATCAAGGTACCCACGGGAAATCCCGGACTGAAAATGATCAAGTAAGGTTTAGTTATACTTTTGACAGTAAAAGGAAACAAGGGTTCTTGTTAAAAACTTTATCTGTGTTTGTATTAAGTACAAGTCGATGGATGATCTTACCTTGTTCATGACCTCCTCAATAAGGGCGGCGTCGGAGTAGGTGGGGTACTTAGCTCGGTACGCCTGTACGAATCCTAGTGGGTCCAGGCTGGTCCATTTTATGGGGAGACCACTGTAAGACAAAGGTTGAAAACCGTAAAACTCTATAAATAACACAGCTCTAAATTCAAAACTTCACAAGAAGAAGGAGTTGTAGAGACTCACAAATCTATGTGGACAGAATGGTCAGGTCCGAGCAACTTAGCGCCGTCCCAGAAACAGTCCAAGGGAGTAATGATGACACAGGGTAGCAGTCTCTCGATGATCTAAACAGACAGAACCAAATGCCAGTGTTAAAGTTGACTTAGAAAATGTTTCTAGATAGATCGGTGTTCGTTACAAAAGTTTAGATTCTTGAGAATCAAAATTTCTGTAAATTTTATTTGGTTAAGTATATCTGGAAAGACATTGGAACTGTAAGGCGGATGGAGAGTCTTACGTTGTCTATGAAACTTCCCTCCGTTTTGGGAAACTCCGGGAGATAGCAGAGGTCGTGGAATTTCCAGGTTCTGTAACAGAAACACGATTTACAAGTCAACAGTTGTTCTAGACCCCGGGGCTTATAAGCTTATAACATACAAAACCATGAATGAAGTCAGAGGAAAAACACACGTATATATGCACGCGCGTGCCACATACTAGTATATGCACGAACGTGCACGCACTTACACGTCAAACATGTCGACCGAGATGTCCACCACTTTGAGCAGGGTCTGTAGATGGAACTGTAGAGAGGGCACGGTCAGGATGTTGGAGTCCGCCCTGGGGGTCTGGATGACCAGCTGACTCGTCGTGCCCCGCCCCTCCCCCACCGTCGTCCGGGTGTACTCTAACTCCTGTTCTAGTCTTCCCCCCTCTGCAACCAAAAAAAAGTATCCATTAATGACGCCCTTATGACACCATAGCGAGGAGATAAAGTACAGAACCTATAACTATGGTTCTGTAATTCATGTACTTTCTAGATCGATGGAATGAGACGAATCTAGATATATACAAGTAAATACCTTTCTCTTTCTTTGTCATTCATGAATAACTTAAAACTATATAACATGATTTACAGAAAAATCAATCTGCCCTTTTTTCAATTTTGATGTTATTTTAGATCTTTTGGTGTTTAGTCAGATAATTGTTGTATGGTGATTTGATTTTGGTGTTATTATCAATCGCGGGTGTTCTCTAACATCTCATCTCATGTGTTGCGAGATTTCTCAAATCTCAAATTAAAATCTGAGTTGGTATATACATTTGTCATCACACGATCACACCAGCATCTTACACAGGGACATATGTTTTTATTCTCAACTCCAGAGTAGTTAAAGTCACGCGGCTTTTGGTGATGCAAAATTGAATCGTTTATAGTACTTATTCAGAATTGAGAGGTTACAGACATTAGATCAGGCTTGTCAGATCATTAATAACAAGGTTATACCACCTAGGCGTCCGTTCCCACTCTACCTAGTAGGCAGGATCTGCTGTGTATGTAAAGAACCCCTGGTCTGCGGTAGGTCTGACGCTGTCATTCAAATTTATGCGTGTTAAACCCCCTCAGAATTATCAATTGTATGTCAAAATTTTAAGATTTAAAAATCAGGAATTCCTCTTACGTTGACTGACGATCTGCTCGGCGTTTAATTCGTTTTGATTCTGTTTTTACACTCGGCGACGCTGTCTTCCAGCTGACATTTATAATGCGTTTGACTCTTTGTTGGCTTTGCGTAATTCATTAGTTATGTTTTTACTTGTTTTCACTGTTGACTGTGAAAACTTTATCATAACTTTGAAATACATCTTCGAAGCGGGTCGTTAAATGTATAAATCTACAATCTTACGTCGGTTTAGTGTACACCAATTACTGTAATTAGTATATGTAATCCATTACAGTGTAATATTACACCAGTTACTGTAATTAGTATGTGTAATCCATTACAGTGTGTGTAATATTACACCAGTTACTGTAATTAGTATGTGTAATCTATTACAGTGTAATATTACTCCGCTGTAGGTCCCTCATTACAATCTGATATATTATGTAGATAGTGTTTCTTTCTTTGCCACGTGATATCTATGTACATTGTGTAATTATCATTCATTGAATTGAAACATCGCTACATTGTAGGTTGTTCATTGAGTTGCAATATATTGTATGTTCCGCGTAATTAATATACAAAGTAATGTTATTATCATAGTGTAAGTTTGCAATGTAACATGTAAACGTATCATATTTAACGTGTACTACATTTGGCGCATATTTATTTTTTCAACAAGATAGCGTGGATTTAAATTAGCGTATTTCTGAATCATTCCGATTACCCCCCCCCCCCACCCCCTTCCCCCCCCCCCTTCTCCTTACAATCGTCGTGTAATGAAAATGGTGGTGGTTTTAATCAGACTGTTTCTATCTGTGCCTATTCTTATTCATACATGTATAAATGGCATTGGGCGATGTACTTTATTTAGCTCTCCGCCAAAAACGCCAAAAAGAATACACAGCCAAATGTAATACGTTTACTGTATTACATTGTAAACTTACACTTTATGGATAATAACATTATAATAACATAAACATACCAGTATGCTTATTGTATGTTATTTATTGTGGTTAAAGGGTTTTTGCATTATAACAGAATATGACATGAATCATTTGAATTTGAAGTGGAGTGACATTCATTGCAGTGATATCATTCCATGGTTATTCATTTGATACGTAATGATGTATTTTCCTTGGTATTCATCGCGAAGTAATATTAGTGCATTTCCTGTAATTCAATAGAAAATAGTATCAGTGTTATTTATTGGACTCATTACAATCTTATAATTATGTTAATCAGGGCAATGTCATTCATTGTAGTGTTATATCACTGTTATTTTCTTAGGTCTTATATTGATGTTAATCATTACAATGTTATTCACTGTTATTTATTGTAGCCTTATATTAACGTTAATGTTTGCAATGTTATAACACTGTTATTCATAGCAGTGTTATTATATATGTAAAAGTGTTTGTGATATTCGGTACATTGTTATACATGAACGTTACATGTTGCTCGTTCCAATTGTCTTATTCATGCGTTGTTTGATATTATTGAATTAAAATTATTGATATATGTTATAATTCATAGGCACATGAATATGATACACATTTCTGAGTAGCGGTTGTATACTAGTATATTAATTGACAAACATACTACTTATTGCACCTAATCATATATATACGCTGCATGCTACATATCTATAACAATATATGATTGATACACGCGATGTTTACTGAACTGTCATTTACTTCACAGCGAGACGCTTTATTCCCGGGGCCCGGGCCTCTCCTAAAGTAAATTAAACAGTTTATTCTTTTATATCATTGGCAAAGCATGTTTATCCATTTTAATAGCAATGTGTAGTTTACGTGGTTTAGATTAAGACTTTTGTTTAAACAATGTATGCAATTTCCTGTGAAATATAGTATATAAATGTTTAGTGCTTTCTTTAAAAATTCTTACACCTTCTTCACAACATAAGGGTTAAGGCTTTACGTTTTGTTTTTCTCGTCTTAATTAATTCATAAAATATTTGTTATGTTCTTGTCAGAATTATCAAGTGAGAGTTTTTTCATTGTTAATGAATATTAAAGATGCAGCGTAAATGAATTTCAGTTGATATAATTTATATTGTATATTGTTTTCCTGTCTTTCGGGTTTTTTATGTTTTACTACTCTTGCAAATATACTGCTACGCCATTTCTCTTTCTATTCATAATTTTTTTTGTAAACTTTGTTTTTCAAATTCTTGTTTTCGTGCATAGCTGGGAATCCATCATATAATCAGGGAGGGAGCGTTCGGTGCCGTTCTACCCGCGTTATCTCAGGTCGGTCGGGGGTAGTTAGCCAGCCTTTGTTGGGCCGCTGATGGGATTTTTTTCTTGTCCAACTTGCCGATTATGTAGATAGAATTGACAGAGTAGTAGAAATACTGGCGATTCAGTGACCCGTGACGCTCTGTCGTCACACATTCGTGCGCGCCCTGTGATTGGGTTCCTTCCCATGAATGACTAGCTCTACTCCCGCATGCGTGTGGTCCCGGATTGATTAAACTTCTTTTAGATTTCATTGTTCAGTAATGTAATGTGGAAAAAAAGAAAAGAGGTTTGAGCGGCCCTGAGAACCGTGAGTGTAGCGGGGGACAATGGGGGCTTTGTGTGGGGAGAAGCCGGGCCGATCAGGCCCCGATCACACAAAGACGAAACGACCTCAGAACTGAGCGAGTGTGCACACACCATCCCGAACAATGGCTCTGGTCAATGGGGAAACCTCTTGCTTTTTAACTCTGTTAATTTACTTTTTTCTCCGAAGGATCCTGTGACCCAATTTCCACCGGCGCTTCTTAATTTTGTTATCTTGAATCCCTGCCTTACAAGTTTCTCTGACAACCAGAGTAAGTGCGACCGGTGCAGCCGTGTTCTGTTTACCCTGCCTCCTCGTGGGGAGTCTAATCCCTCCCCAACCACCCCTCCATCCCATCACCTCAAACCACACTTCCCCAACTTCACAGACTAAAATATATGCATTTAAATGACTTAAGTTTTAAGAGTTTGCAATGGTTTTTGTTTAAAATCTGTATCACTGTACTTGGATATTTGTTGACTAAAGTCAATAAATAAGTCACAGTCATGTGACTAATATAATATGAGCAAGATGTAGGTATATATATAGAAACAAAATATACATCGGAATTGTATCAAACACCAATCCACACATTCTCCTGGACATAAAATATAAGTATTGGAATTTTTTTTATTTTTAATAACTTGGAATTTAAGAGTTTGCATTTTTTAAAAATTGGACAGATCCAAATAACAAACTATGAAATAAGATTTAAAATCAAACTCGGTTAAAAACTTTGTATTTACTTATTTTATTAACTTTCAAAGCCTAACGATAAAAAAATATACATACTTATATACATATATTTTTCATTTGAATTATATAACAAGTTTATAGCTTAGTTTCTACAATCACAATATATTTTCAAATAACACAAAAGAAATTAATATTAATAATCTGATGATAGACCGCTTTGAACTTGCAGGTTTGTGATATTGTACACCGTTCTGACATGGTTAATTTTCATTTTGTTAAGAACTTGAACAATCCCCGGGTCTTGTCTGTTGTAACATAATTCGTTTACAGTGTATGGTGGATTGTTCTTTGGTGGCGGAGCACACCTGGGCTTTGGGGAAAGGTCCCCTCGCAGCGTGCTAATCGCCCCAAAACACGATCCTATACACATCCCCTCTCACGGCCGTTCTCAGCGACTGTATAACGAACCAGGCAGAATTCCCTTCTTCCGGCCAGGAAAACTCAGAAAATACCCCTCCTAAAGACTCGGGGATAAACTAAATGAAGCCCCCCGTCCAAGATTCGGTTAAATTAATCGCTACATTGGCTTGATTGTGACAACACACAGGATTTCGGTGCACATTTTGGTAGTCAGTGAGCCGTGGCGGGTCACGCTGTTTGAGCAGCCATTTAATACACATCTTGTGTGGTCTGTTGTCCCTGCGCTTTGTTCCCGGGCCCCCGGTACCATTAATCAAAGTGTTATGTGTCTATTTCCAAAGTCTTCAAGCAGCGTGTACTTTATTACTTTGGTCAAGGAATGCAATGTACAAAACAACAAGCGGCAGATTTTGTATTTTATTAGTATTCTTTATCCTTTAGAAATAAATTAAAGAGAATTTACATTCCGTTTGGCCGTAAAAAATATTGTGTATTTGATAAAGTTATTAAAAAAGAAATTCAGTTCATTGAGAGAATTGTATTGAGAAAGTCTTTTTGAGACTTCAATACTGTAATCTACAGTCGAGCTAGAATAGCGCGGGTTTCTCTAATGCCCGATCGATTGTTTTTCATCCAGATTAAATAAGAAACCGTGGCGGGTAAATTTAAGTCGGGATCCGGCCGGACATACCCATTCCTCGGCTCTGTATATCTTCTTTGTGAAGCGAAAACATCTGAAAATATCTCTGCCGTCTGTACCTAGCTTAACTAGACCACACACAGCCGAAAAGCCGAATTTAGGTCACCAAAATGGCGGAGAGCTACCGTTCTGTATAAAACGATGAATATGTTCACATACCTTCAACCCAGAGCTTCTCCACGTCCGTCTGTAGGCTGGTGGTTTTTAATCCGATACAGCACAAAGATAACAATAAAATTCCCACAAAAAGTACTTTTCCACAATGTATTTGAATGAAGCCACCGATTTTAAACATGTAGCGCTGTATGTGCATTCTTAACCACAGCGCACTCGGACTGCCGTCCGCCTTTCCCTGTAAATATATCAAACAATGTATTAATTCAAATCTATTTGTGTAATTATCGGTCTAAGACACATTGAAATTTGTTGCTTTTAGTGAGTTTTTGGCGTTTTTACGCCATAACACACGACATTTTTAACGTTTCACTTGAGCACCCAGCGTAACACGTGTGTATTGTCAGTTGTTATTATGAATGATAATTTACCGATATTCAAAATATTTTGAACGAAATGAAGAAAAATGTCCCCTATTTTTGATTTTATGGACTGAATGGAGACCATATAGGTGTGTGGATGCCCCCGCGGGGCCGAGATTCCCCTGGACGCGGGTCGGGGAGGGAGAGGGTTGCTGGCTTACCTTCTTGACATGTTTGTAGGCTAACTCGGCGTTGACCCAGCTCGTCCTGGTCACCAGATCCTCGTCCACCTCTCTCTCGGGTTTCTTCCTTGATCTCATTGTCTTTCCATTTGAATTTGGTATATCAAATCACGTATAATGAGATGCCATTTGTGGAAGTTTAAACAATTTACCCACGTGCAGAATTCCTTCAAGATTTTAGCCGGTATTTGAAAAGGAAATCACTTTTGGTCGGAATTCTGTCCGATAACTATATTGTCCTTTGATGATGTCACTGATTTTCACTTTGGTGTCCATTATACTCACTATGTATCATTTAAACATCAAAACACCGTGCATTCCATATGATTCTTAGAATAGAACTGCTTGCTAGTAAGATTTGCATCGACCCCGCCCCCTTCCTTTGATTGACATCGCGAGATCACCCACATCTTTAAGACGATTGGAGGAGCACTAATAAGAATTCTCTTGTAACAGCGGCATTACATTAGTTGCTAAGCAACCGTTCACCACATAGAAGCTCGGCCACCCAAGTTGCGGGACCGCCAACAGTGCGATAAGCAGACATACTTTCGTGGGGAATCTTGCACTGAAGCGCCGAACGGCAGATGCCATCAGGATTGTTAGCTACTAATCACGTTATAATTTAATATCTATAGAGATCAGCTTTGTTTTTATTTACCACTGCGATGAGAATTGCCGATGTTCGTTTTGAATAAAACTTTAAATGCCGTTATAATTCGTGCACACACTCCACTCTGAGGTCTCGATTTGTAGAGATAATTACATTTTCTTAACGTCTTCTTGGGCGGCCTCTCAATCTAGATGTAGTCGGACTACCATGTGAAAAGCTGGCAGACTGAGGCGATGTCAACAAACAAACCGCTTTTCACTACATGACATTTTCACTCCAACATATACTGCTGAGGGGTCTGGCGAGAGTTGCTTCCCCCTGACCCGAATGTTTTCTGTAATTAATGAGGTTTATTTTATTTTCATCAAAATTTGAAAAGGAGTCCAACATTTATTGCTAAACACACAAAATCTCGAAATAATTTGTCTTTTTTCATAGCTTTAGTTTATTTCGGTAAGGATATAAAATAAACGTTATATGAAGACTTTTGTATGACACACAGCTATGAGTAACTTCCAGGAGACTAACATCTTTAATTTTTTTTCCCTTCTTCATTTTAGGTTGAAATTATTTGGGGAATAAAAATTTATTTTCATTTGAATATTTATGAACAAAACACATAAACCGATTTATGAATGAAGTTAGCTTTAGTGTGACAGGTCCAGGGGACTCGGTCAACAAGCACCTGTTTCATCTGTTTCCTAATTTGATGTAAAATGGACATGAATTGTGACTCTCAAAGCTGGTTCAATTTCAATGAACTTAAATGAAGTTGTAAATTAGTTTTGATATTGATTATATTTATCGTGAAATAAGATTAAATTGATTTGACTCCTACTTTTGCAAGATTTTTCTCGAATACTATTAATAGCAGATATATTAATCTCTTCATCTCCAACTAGATTCGGATAAGGAAGGTCAATGTATCCCACTTTGCACTGTAAATATTTGACAACCTTGAACACACAAGAAGAATGGTAACTTATTATTTTCAAGAACAATAAGGGACCTACAAGTACATACAATCAATTAGTAATAAAAATCTTAGAGGAGAGCGAGTTCTGATTGATATGGCGACATCACTGTCACTATGGCGACTGTATGAAAGCTGTCACGGTGTGAGAGAGGACCAACACTGACATGTATAGAGCCTCAGTGTCGAGGAACCCTCTGTCTGTGTGTCTGTCTGTCAGAGGAATTAATGAGAGAGGACCAACACTGACATCTATAGAGCCTCAGTGTCGAGGAACCCTCTGTCTGTGTGTCTGTCTGTCAGAGGAGGGTGTCACACACAACAAGTGGAATTACCTTAGAATTATTTGTCTATGTGTGTGGGAGTTTCAGTGGTGAAAGTTGGAATGCAGGGGAGTTGAGGTTAATTCAATAAAGTTTGTATGCCATGGAACTAAGGTTTTGGACAAAGTATTTCTTCAATTAAAGCACAAAAGCTAAAAATCGGGAAGAGGTATAGAAAGCTAACATAGAATAGGAAGGGAAGCAACTCGCAAAGTAACTGATCATGTATTACTATTGAGGAATGGATTTGTTGTACAGAAACAGTAAATCCGTTTTTACCTGGTTTCCCGAAGGAAATATCTGATTATTGAAAAAGTTAAAATGGCAGGCGGCTGCCAAAAGGGTTCTCCTATTGTACGGACAGCTCCTCCTACAGTTTAGATAGGAAGTTGTTGTTTTGTAGATCAATTGTACTTGGATTTGATATTTGATTAATTACGCCAAATATACCAGCTGTCGAACATTTTGCGAAATATTGCATATTTGGTATCCCTATTGTACTGATAACTCCTCACACATATTTGGTATCCCTATTGTACTGATAACTCCTCACACATATTTGGTATCCCTATTGTACTGATAACTCCTCACACATATTTGATATCCCTATTGTACTGATAACTCCTCACACATATTTGATATCCCTATTGTACTGATAACTCCTCACACATATTTGGTATCCCTATTGTACTGATAACTCCTCACACATATTTGGTATCCCTATTGTACTGGTAACTCCTCACACATATTTGATATCCCTATTGTACTGATAACTCCTCACACATATTTGATATCCCTATTGTACTGATAACTCCTCACACATATTTGGTATCCCTATTGTACTGATAACTCCTCACACATATTTGGTATCCCTATTGTACTGATAACTCCTCACACATATTTGGTATCCCTATTGTACTGATAACTCCTCACACATATTTGGTATCCCTATTGTACTGATAACTCCTCACACATATTTGGTATCCCTATTGTACTGATAACTCCTCACACATATTTGGTATCCCTATTGTACTGATAACTCCTCACACATTTGGTATCCCTATTGTACTGATAACTCCTCACACATATTTGGTATCCCTATTGTACTGATAACTCCTCACACATTTGGTATCCCTATTGTACTGATAACTCCTCACACATATTTGGTATCCCTATTGTACTGATAACTCCTCACACATATTTGGTATCCCTATTGTACTGATAACTCCTCACACATATTTGGTATCCCTATTGTACTGATAACTCCTCACACATATTTGGTATCCCTATTGTACTGATAACTCCTCACACATATTTGGTATCCCTATTGTACTGATAACTCCTCATACATATTTGGTATCCCTATTGTACTGATAACTCCTCACACATATTTGGTATCCCTATTGTACTGATAACTCCTCACATATTTGGTATCCCTATTGTACTGATAACTCCTCACACATTTTTCAAGATAGAATTTTTTTTTTTTTGCAAGCAGTTTTACATGATATCAGAGATGTGCATATTACATGGAGTTTACCAGCTTTTGAACTTCGTCATTTTTTTCATAATATTGCATATTAGGCCTGGCCCCCCATTTTTGTGCGCAGCAAAGATTTTTCTTATATTTACAGACAAAAAAATTGAATTAACATGGAGTCCCCCCCTCCTCCCACTTTTATGGGACCATGTCATGTTAAAAATTGAATTGAAAGTAAGGAAATAAATAGTGATATTGAATGTAAAAGGTATACTACCCACCCCCTACCCCCACGGATTTGGATTTTCAGGATTTTTGAAACCTTCTCCCCTTTTTTTTTTAATTGCTTGTCAAGATTTTTTGGAAGGCTCTCCCCCCCCCCCCCCCACACACACACACACTTTTAAAAACGAGGCTACGTGCCTGTATAATATTCCACTTGTACGAAAAACTCCTTCTGCAGTGTTCGTGATAGGAAACAATTGTTTTGCAGATCAGTTTTACATATATCAGAGGCATATTTCTTGGGTTTTGATTTTTGCTAATTTTTGCGAAAAATACCAGCTTTTGAATTAAGTCGTTTTTCTGCAATATATTGCATAGAGAGTATCCAATTTCTCTGGATAGGTATAGTGTTCATCAATTCAGGGTTGACAAAAGGATATACTTTTTACACCTTAGATTTTCTCTTGTTTACGAATGTTATAAATGTACAGTTTATTAGTCTTGGTATTCAGCTTTCAGTGGTCAAGACTAATCGAACAATGCTGGGGAACGCGAGGACACCGAAATATTTTTTAGGGTAAAATGTCCATGATTAGCTTTATAATACACATGTACTTTTATCACTTTATTTAACTTATTCAGTCAAGATGTCATATATAACTGACGCCTATAAAGTCAATCGCATTACAAGGTTATCGGGTCCCTGATTTAATTATTTCCGACACGGGGAAAAATACAAACTCTATTCTATTTTTGGGTTATTAACAACAATGGAAATATTCAGAACGATCAACTACAACTCAAGGATACAATTATAGAATCATATCAAGGATATACTAAGCGTTAGTGGGCCAGAAATAATACGACATGTATAAACAAACCAAATTTAAAATAAAAAAAATTTCTGTGCTCATGACCGTTGGTGGTGAAAACGTCATATCTCACCCAGACAGTAAATGAGAAACCTCAAAATGCACTAGTATATGTGGGTTAATATAGTAGGCGATTCTAGGCCTATGTGAGAATAATCTAGGTGAAACATTAAATTTGATAAACACAATACGCATATGCATGGACATTTATATTAAAAGTTTTAATTTTTGAGATCAATACTGATTTTGTAATTTTGTAACAAGTCAGCTGAGGCCGCCTGGTCCCTACAGTTATCTTCAAACTGGTTGTTGATTTTACCTAAAGTTTTCAAGCTTTTGAATTTTTTCATTGAAATGTAAAAAGAGAAAAGTCTTTAAAAAGCCTCTACACAAATACCATTTGGCTAGAAAATCTGCATATTCTGTGGAAGCATCCTCGGGTATAGCGTAGATTCAAGTAGTTTAAATCATGATTTTTGGGGGCAGGGTGGGGCCACAATTGGGGTCAACATTTTAGAGAGAGAGAGCGAACGAGAGAGAGAGAATAATGTTTAAAAACATTCTTCTCAAAAATTAATTGACCAGAATATGTGTAACTTGTGTGGAAAGGTCCTCAGGTAGTGTAGTAAAATTGTATGTACCTCCACCCGGTAAATTCAAAATTTACAACTTGACAATAAACCATTATCATTAACTTCCCAAACCTACAAATACTCATTCAGCTATAGTATGTGATTTTAACATTCCAGCCATCTCTACCACTATTCCATGCTGCATAACTGCACTGTTCTGTTACAATAAAAACCAAATTCAGATGAGTGCAACATTAGATTCACTCCAAATTTGTTACCATCAAATCTTTTTTGAGTTGACGCCTACATCAGGTGGTGAGTTCTTGTGTACAATGACAAAAACATAAATGTGGATTGTCTAAATTATCAAAACTGTACCTTTTTTACTTCAATGAACACAAATCAGTAAAGTGAAAATGATAAGTAAAATGATGAGGACAATAATGCCAATGGCAACAGATGCTTGAATCAATCCAAATTCAGAAAAATCTTTTTGTGTTGCTGTATCAGTCCAAATTTTCTTATGAAGGTTCTCATATATGAACGATGGCAATTCTTTATCAAGTACCGGTAATTGTTTTTTTTGTAAATCAATGACTGATAAAAGTAGGGTACCCTATTTTGAGGCATAGTTACTACATTAATATGTAAAATTCAACTTTTTTTCTCAAGAGAAATTGTTGTAGAGGGGATACCAATGAGCTCCCCTCTTATTTTTTCAGATTTTTAAGTCTTCAAAATAAGTTTCCAGCTGCGCATTACTACAGCTGTTCAAAACGATTAAAAATGCATTGTTCTTCTCTTGTATGCGTAATTTGCATACAAATCAACATCTAATGCGTCATATTTATTGCCACTTTATCTTTTGATAACAGTTTTGGGCAGAAACAAGCCAGTTCAAGAAATGTTTACATTTTATTCTTAAACGTAAAAGATGGCTGCACATCCCCCTTAAATTGATGCAGGAATTCTTCACCGATAAGAATTTGTCTTTGGCGACACAATTTTCCAAAACCATATTGAGTCTAGTACCTCAAACCATTCATTTTCCCAAGTCTTGGCTGAAGAAAGAACTTTCATTTAAGTTTACAGAAAATTGCAAAGGCGTGCAAAACAATATTAATTCAAACCATTGGAGAACCACTGCCGGATGGTCAAATTTTCTTAGATTCAGACTTTTTTTGATACCGAATCAGTTATGTTATATATCACGATAGATGGTGCAGTTGTATGCATTATCATGTGAGTTGCAGGCAAATAGCCAATCTCTCACCTGAGGGCGCGTTCCGCAAGCTTCGTAATACGCCCTCTGACAAGAGATCGGCAAATGGCTGCTGCATTTATTGTTTTGCCCCCCCCCCCCCAAAAAAAATGTTGCCATAGGCATTATTATCCTCGTCATTTTACTTATCATTACCTCTTCACTGATTTGTGTTCGATGAAGTCAAAAAAGGTACAGTCTGACTTTGGGAAATTACATCTGGAGGTGTCTGCGTCCCAATCCCTACTGTCAGTATGCTTTTGTGTTACACTGAGTGGAGTGTACCTTGAGTTTATGTACAAATTGCAACCGTTCAATCTTTCTATCATGTAAAAATGTTTGTTAAACGGGGCAATGTTCAAATTGCTAGCAAACTCTATATGCACAACAGAAGATTGGGGAATAAGATGGCGCAAATGCCCATTCGGTTTAGTAGTGAAATACAATTTTGAATTTATTTTCCCCCAATTAAATCTATTCAAATATATTACAATACAACTTTGCAAAAGCAAAATTTCTAACTAAAGTCAGTTTTTCATATATTTAACAAAAAATAAGAAAAAAAAATATTTTCGGAAATTTTGGTGGTATCGAACCCGTAACATAAAAACCCTAGATATATAAGGTTAGCTTATGCCAGTTACTCTAACCACAGAGCCATTTCAGACACAACAAAGTGAGCTTTTTAAATATTATGTGTGACTAAGGCCACGAACTACCGGACTTGTATCATTTTTTCAAAACGTTTAATTGTTGGGATACAAAATGATATTTTTAATGTATAGTGGGTCATCTCTCCACGTTTTTGTTGATTGAAATCGGTTTGTTTCCCAATAGACCTTAAATAGATTATGATAAAAATATGGAGTACAGACCCCCTCTATAAAAGAAAATACCTTGAAGTTCTAAAAAATGACAGTATTTGCGGGTTTTGATACGTATACGCCTGTTTGAGTCAACATATTCCAAGTATTGAACATACCTACAGGTTAAAAATCAATGATTCGTTAAATATGTATTATTTTAAATGATTTTAAAAAAACCCATCAGATTTATTGATACTTTAATTTTTAAGTAGCCTGTCCGACCGCGTATGGGCATTTTACACGCCTTATCCACCCATCTTCTTTAGGGTAAAAGATGCGTAAATCATTTCATACTTACAGTATTACGCTCTCAAGCGCATTATTAATTAAACATCCATTTTGTGGTTACATATCAATGCACATCTACATGTACGTATGTTCACACCCATAACGTCTCAAAAGGACTATATATGATATGGGCCAAAAATGGCCCCCTAAAATGAACATCATTATTTTACTGTAATTCTTTGTTTTCTTTGTACAGATTTAACATAATGTTCATTTTGATTCAACTGCCCACAATTTA
Organism: Magallana gigas; assembly: GCF_963853765.1. NCBI lineage: Eukaryota > Metazoa > Mollusca > Bivalvia > Ostreida > Ostreidae > Magallana > Magallana gigas. Next base: position 4,939,272 of record NC_088859.1, read on the forward strand.
GAAATATGACATCGAAAAGACAACCTTTTCCCGCCATGTTTGCATTTTTAGTATAAAACAGCTTGTTTTCAAGCAGTTTTTCTTTCAGAAAACATAGAGCACATGCTTGAACAAACAAAATACATGTATTTTAATCAAAGATGTATCTAGCCAGGGCTAATAATTGACCAAAAAATGTTCCTTGTTCAAGCATGCGCTCTATATTTCCCATTCATAAAAAGATAAGAAAAATGTCAACTTTTGACTGATTTTGATTGAATTATAGAAATAGCGTCACTTTTGACGTCATACACTGCCAGTGAGTGCAAATAAATCAAATAATTAGGTGAAAATTATATTTTACATCAACTCTTCTAAAATACAACATAACATTTTATTGTACCAGAAACACTTTAAAAAATGGCGAATTATGGGGGCCAAATATGAGTTCTTTGACCCGTAATTTTATAAGTTCCAGTCAAGTCCTCCCTAAATTGCACACTGATTTGAATTGCTTTGTGTGTGTATGTCATACTCAATGATCCTCTTTTAATATTTTTAATTTTTGAATTTTCATTCTTGTTTTTCACGGTGTCTGCAGCCTTTATGTGTAGGGATTGCAATCGGTTGCAGGGTTGCTAGTTGGTAAATCGCATGTTTTTGTTCCGAGCGACTAACCCATTACTCGTATCAAAATACACAATTTTTTTTATGTTCTGTCATTAATATGACAGAGAACACGATATGAATATTATGTAGATATTTAAGCTTTAATATTTTGTATGAAAATTATTCACAATACCATTTTTTAAAGAATAAATCTAAAACAACGAGTAAAGAGTCTTGAAATAGTTCCCTGTCCGCAATTTCGCACTCGGTAAAGGTAATCGGTTTGTCTGTGACAAGTTCTGTAGAACATCCGTTTGACATCACCCTTTGTGATCGGAGAATATGTCCAATATAGACAAGAGCATTATCAAAAATGATAAATTATATATACAATAAAATATGTTTATGTTCAAACCATTCCCAATGACCGATTTTCATTTCCAATCTCAGTCCCGGGGCCACAGCTGTCTCCAAAACTTGATCAGATATTAATGTCTGGATTCTGGAAAGATTCAAAATCAAATGTTTAAGAATCTTGCCGTAAAATAATATTTAAATCAAAGTACTGAAAGTACTGAAAAGCGCTAACCTAGCTTGGTTCTAAGAAAATTTATTGTGTGCAAGCGTAGGCGGAAATGAGCCTTATCGAAATTTTGGTTTATGTTTAATGAATATCAATTTAAAGTATCGAAGGCCAGATTTCTTTAAATATATGTTACTTTCTGAAGATGATGTGAATTAAGGTAACCCACTCCTCAATGTTGTTGTATCAAGATTTTCTTGAGAAGTATATCATTGAAATCTGTAGACAAAACATACTTAAAAATACAAAGATAATGGGGGTCAGTATCCATCCCTAGTTATGGCCTATTTAATTTGACCTTTTCGCACCTAAAATGCAACATTTCATCCTGATTAGGATTTTTTGTCAGTATTTTTGATTAAGCAAACTTATTTCTTCAAATATTGTTTTTAATTATGCACAATGGTCACACTGAATAGAGGGATTACGCAAAAAAATTGTACGCAGCTGCATAAATTTTTGTGTGACCTTTTTGCACTTAAAATAGACAATTTCTATAATAGTTACAATTTGATTTGAAATAAAAACTTTTTGAATATCAAGAATTTTATAAGATAAATCAAATTTGCCTATCTATGTATTCAGTATCATTTTGACATAATATAACATGGGGTTCAGTGATGTCAAATTTTAGATATAGGGCTTCAAAGGTAAAATTCTCGCAAAATTTGGCTTAAAAATTTTCAGATATGTTCTATATATTTGCATGATTTTATGCTAAACGGCTATCACATTCTCAAGATTTGATTTTGTACATGTCACACAGAACCTATAAAATATGTTACAAACCTATCAAATGTTAAAAATGTGAATAATGAATAAAGTATAATTAAAAGAAAAGTATATTTAAAATTCATAAATTGGTTGTTTCGGTCATTTTCGTCTAAGAAACCTTCCGCACGAAAAAATAGTTCCCCAAAAAACTTGTTTGTTTCTTGAATTCAAATGGATTTTCTTTATGAATGTTGTGTAATTATGAAATAATAATCTATCTGTGATTATTAAATAAATAAAATCATATTCATTTCAAATATAATGATCATCTGCGCAATGAAATCAAAACATGAGGAGTGAGATACCTTAAAGCTGAACACGACTTGTATATGGATACTTGCCTGAAAAAAGATATGTTAAAATCACAAATTATACCTTTTGAACAGTAATTTATCACAGTTTTTGACTTTTTCTTGCAAAGAATCGATTTTATTTTTCTATATTTTAGCTTCTGAATACGCACTATATTTTTTAATCACTGCGTAGCATCCCGTGCTGATGTACGTTAGCCCCGCAAACCAATCGTATCTACTCGGCCATTTCCGTCACCCAGATAACTGGTTCCCTATACCTCTTACCAGTTTAAATGATGTATATTTATGCTCATAGAGGGCAGTTATTCCTTGCACCGGAAATAGAAGTCTAACGACAATAAAGCGCTGAGCTATGCTTAGCGCTTTAAAAATGGTTATTTTATAGGACTAACCGATTACTGATTTCGTAACTGGTTACCATCGTTTCGACCAAGTATCTGGTAAAATATTGCCATCATTAAAACAATATCTGGTTCAGTGGTTCTTGAGAAGAAGATTTTTTAAGACACCCACTAAATTTTCACAGTTTCGCAATTATCTCACTTTTAAAAAGGGTTTTGTCATTTATTTTAACAATTTGGAATCCCCTTTCCATAAAGATGCTTTGTAACAAGTTTGGTTAAATTTGGTCCAGTGGTTCTAGAGAAGAAGTCAAAAATGTGAAAAGTTTACAGACGGACGGACGACGGACAATGGGTGATCAGAAAACTACCATAATCCGCCATATTTATAATCAACTCCCATGAACTACAACATTTAAGTGAATATAAGTTATAGCCTACAATACAAAATGTTTACACCGGTGTACACCCAGTTAGGCTAAATCAAGCGCACCTATGATGTGCATGGGAAAAGATAGATAACTCTTGCTGTTCACAAAGCTATTGTGCAACAGTCCTAATAAGGAACGGTGACCCATGTATGAAACAATGGTATTAATGTTATGCCGTATTTTTTCCTAATAAGAATTTAAAAAAGAAATATTTTTGTATTACTAATTAATAATCGACTCCTCAGTTTCCTGTGGGACCAATGCCGTTCTAGGAATGTTGATATGATGTTTTAGACTTTTCCTTGGCAAGCTGATGTAACAGTTCAAAGCGTAGATCTCCTTTAACGTAAGGACACAGACACTTGACATTAAACATATTCTCATAGTTGATATAATAGTTTGATGTTTTAACAAATTATTAGTGCGGGAAACTACCCCCAGATATGAAGATAACCGGTATAAGGTTTAATTGCAGCACCAAAACCGACTGTGTTGAGCCAGAGTTTGTTATCCTCCACTGATTTTTCTTCCAATGACCTGGCGGTAACAAGATGGTCCACAAACAAGGTCATTAGGGACGCTGGAGTCTCCATCAAACGATGCAGCGCACATTTTCTTCACAAATGACGACTGAATTATTAATTTCATGCATCCTAATTCGATACAAAAGAACTAGATGATTTTACACCTTAATGGGCTTCGTATATTTTGAACAACTTTATATATACTGTCCAAATTCTTTTCTGAATTATTTTTCTGAACCTTTTGAAATCATAAGGCAGGGTGGCTGGATATTTAAAGAAGCGGGCAGGAATGAAAATCTGAAATTGATTATATATGGACTTAATTTTTGTTGCAGCTGACTGAAAAAAAAAAAATTTCGGTTACTTATTGTGCACCATCTTAATCAGCCCCTGCTACTATCTCATAAAACGAAATAAAAATTACAACGGTACACACAACGTAAACTCTGCTCACTGCAATTTTATAATAGAACTATTTATGACACTTTGTAAAAAAAATTATTGGCTTTGAATTTGTTTATTTTTTTTAGATTTTGCACACAAGACAAACATCTGGGGACAAAATCAAGTCTATAAGGGTTTTCTACTTTACTTTGACCTCGAGTAATTCAGGCTTTCATAGTTACCGGTATACCCCAGGTATCTTTAAAATTTGGACCAAAAGAGCAATTGGCCATTACCTTCCTCTTCAAATTACATATTGTTTAATCATATACATGTACCGGTACTGTGGCCAGAGGATTTAAAACAATTGTCTATATCTTTGAAACATGACGTCACACTATGTTTGTATATTGTAATCTGACTAGGCAGCCTCCGACAGCAGAAATATATGCTGGACCACGGATTAACAGTGTAGGACAATACACATACATTACAAATACCGGTAGTACCGCAATAAGGGAACATAGCCCTGCATTAACATTCAGAATTTTACTCTGGACATTTGCTCCAATGTCATTATAAGATGAAAAAACAGAGTCAATTTGAACAACACAATTCTCTTTCTTTAAGAGAAGAAAAAAGCAAACAGTACATGTTATTGGTTTATTACAAAATTGTACACATATCTTCTTTATCCAACTTATTTATGTTGTACTTCCACGGGTGCACACGAACTAACAATGATGATGACCGATAGAAAAAGCTGTCCCTCAGATTAATCGTCAGACAATAAAATGTTCTATGTTTGCGCATTTCCAAAATGAGAAATGAATCAAATATGAAAACACAGGTTTATAAATATTCCTATCACTGACCAGCGCCCTGTAGGGGTGACCCAGATTAACTGTACAGGTCATCGTCCCCATCATCAAAGTTCCCTCCCTGGCCCTGACTGGGCGGGTTACTGCCACTTTGTTGTCCTGGGAACCTGTAAACGAACCAATGACATGTGTCAACACATATATCAATAACAATACACAATTATCACCTCATTTTCTAAATCAATCGTAAAATCATTGCTAAAATCCCTTCCTAAAAAGGAAAACTTACTCATGTAAAGCATAAAGGCCTTGAAACTAACCTGAAATTTCCACCGAATCCTCGACTCTGCTGTAGTGTTTGAGCGAACATTTCGTATTTTCTGATGTCATTGTCGCTGACTGAGCGGCGAGCAAACTTCATGGACTCCTCAAAATGTGCTCTAGATATCTCTGGAACTGGGTCAAAGTCTTCCACCTCCTGAAAATAAGACAACAAGTGTGATTACAGAGCTCCAGTCAATGCCTCCACCTTCTAGGTTCTACCACATTGTTGATAAAGACAGTCAAAGAAAATACACATTTGAAATCATCTCCCTTTGTTTGTTATGATTGTTTATTAATATAATACTAGTCATTAAGATTACTGTGAAATAATAGTTTGTGGCAACTAAATTTTTGTTGATTTCATGAATTCCGATCACTTCTGAACTAAACGTAGAAAATGACAATCCTTGAAAACTTTCCACAACAAAATTCTAATGTTTCTACACTACCACGTCCGTAACTCACCATGTCGGCGTTGGGGTCCTTGTCCCTCTCACGCTCCATCCTGATCTCGGCCTCGATGGACTGACGGATGGCCAGCTTACAGGCCCGCTGACAGATCTCTGTCAGATCGGCTCCACTGAAGCCGTGTGTCACCTTGGCCAGGTAGTTCACGTCTACATCCTGTAACACATCACAAACAGGTCAACTCAGATATTCTCTTGGATCTACCCATACAGTAATAAAGCATTTAACATGTTTAAGTCACATTGAATATCTTGCATTTTGTATAAGAAGTTGCATTTAAAAATTTTTCCTTAGTTAAAGTAAAAACATTTTTGCCATCCATCTCCCTCCATCAGGACACCACTGGTTACCCTCAGCTTACCTCCCTCCATCAGGACACCACTGGCTACCCTCAGCTTACCTTGGCCACAGGAGACTTTCTGAGGTTGGCCTTCAGGATGGCGATTCTGGACTTGTCATCAGGCAGGGGAATGTAGATCAGCTGATCAAGACGACCAGGTCTCAGGATGGCGGGGTCAATGATGTCTGGTCTATACAAAACAGAGCATTCATTGTATAAATGTATTAACAGTTAATGAAGTCTGGTCTATACAGTATTGATTGTATCTTTGTGTATACATATACATGTTTTGTAAATAGGATGCCAGGCCAATGATAGTTATTAATTGTAATTGAGTATGAAACAGGGTAATGGTACCAAACAAGGTATTTCTGTTTGAACATGTATAATTGTACAGCTTACTCCACTTATATTGAACTTGCTTATTTTGAAATTCCGCTTATTTTTAAATAGAAATAAATCCCCCGTTTTTGCCTCTCATATTCTTTGCATTGATTTTACGGATATAATGAAATCGGTTATTTTGAAATATCGCTTATATTGAAGCCATTGATCGGTCCCCAAAGGTGATAATTAGTTGTTTTTATAACGGTTACGTTGAAGTTCTCCCTGGCGGCTGTCGTCACGGTTGGTGACAGTAATTATGCCAGACTGACCGGTTGATATACAAAGGTGTGAATTGATAAGTTCTCTTCATGTGTGTTTTAATACTTTTATTAAAAAGTAAAATTTATTCACTGTTTAATTTTTTGTTTTTACGAATACGGATGTCATGATTGAGGCTAGACGTAATATGGAAACCCCACAGAAAAGAAATACCTTATCTCCGAACGCTAAATACAAACTAGTTATGGCTATTGATGAAAGAACAAAGCCTAAATTCGAAATAGCTAAGGATTTTGAGATTATCGCGTGTACACTTATGATGATATACAAGCAGCGTTCAGCAATATTTGAAGCGTTTGAGTGTAAAGATTTTTCTCTAACGTTTTTCTAAAACGTAAAAGAATGCGATCCGAGATTATGATGAGGTTTAAGATAGTAACAAAACGAAACTTACAAAACTTTCGGATATAATTTTAATCAAACTTTCAAGGACTAATGTTCCATGTAATCCGTTTATTATAATAGATAAATGATGATCTAATAATTTGTTCGGGTTTGGTTTTCTATGCTTACATCGGGATTGAACTTTCAAAAATGCCGGCTTCACGTCAGTCAATTACGCTTATATTGAAATACGGATATATTGAAATAATTTGCATGGTCCCCTGAATTTCAATATATCCGGAGTAGGCTGTAGTATGTTAACAGGATGTATGGTACAAGACAAATATCTTGGCTTAGCTAATGTCGGTTAAAGAACTAAGTCCAATTCAACAGAGGGTTTTAATTCTGAAAGCTTCAATAAACATAGAGTTCTAAAGAAAATTAAATTGAATAACCTGTTTGTTGCACCAATGATGAAGACATTTTTCTTGGCTCCCATTCCGTCCATTTCTGTCAAAAGCTGGTTGATAACTCTATCTGCGGCACCACCTGAAAAGTTAAGCAGTGTAGATGTAGAGCTACAATCCCTTCATGAACAGGAATTTTACATGTTATCTACTGTAACTCAATTGATGGTTACAGAAGGGTGTGAACAGATAATGTAGACAAGCTAGGATTAACTGAAAGTAAAGCATTTAAGTGTTTGGTTTCCATCATGCATTCTTTTTGATAAACTGCCTTTAATGATAGTGTATCATTGTGCCCACATTACCAATTACCAGTTTATACAAGTACAAGTAACAGCATACGACAGTAAAAACTTTATTGATAGCATTGGACATTAAATGAATGATTTACACACATACCTCCGTCTCCCGCGTTTCCTCCTCTTGCCTTGGCAATGGAGTCCAGCTCATCAAAGAACAGCACACAGGGGGCGGCAGATCGGGCCTTGTCAAAGATGTCCCTCACATTGGCCTCTGATTCTCCAAACCACATGGTCAGCAGCTCGGGGCCCTTGATGGAGATGAAGTTGGCCTGGCATTCATTAGCGATGGCCTTGGCCAGCAGAGTCTTACCACAACCTGGTGGTCCATAGAACAGCACTCCTTTTGAAGGGGTCATTCCAAACTTCAGGAATTTCTCTGGATGTTCCACTGGGTACTAAAAAACAAACTTCCATCAGTAACTAAGTCTTTCTCTATCATCCTTATGAAATAAGTGTCAGTTACTCCAGACATCGTTGTAAAAACAGTTCCAGGTAAGTGAGCTTTCAAACCACACAATATATCCCACAATTCCTTGCACTAACCTGCACAAGCTCCTGGAGCTCCTTCTTGACGCTCTCCAGACCTCCGATGTCCTCCCAGGTGACAGTCGGAACCTCCACACAGGTCTCTCTCAGAGCGCTGGGGTTGCTCTTACTCAGAGCCCACTGAAAATAGGTCATTATTTTTGTTTATCTTGGAAATTATATTTTATTTATTTTATTTATACAACTTTCTACTACATTTTACCTAAAAGGTATCAATGATAACATGTAACAATTCTACATTATGATACAATATATAATGTAACCATCTGTCCTCAATAGAACATAAAGCCTTACCCTGAAGTCCTCCATTGTGACGGCCAGAGAGTCCAGGACCTCAGCATCAATATGTTCGTCCTCAAGATCAATCAGGTCCATCTTCTCACGGATTTGTTGAAGGGCGGCCTCAGAGCAGAGAGCGGCTAAATCAGCTCCCACGTGCCCGTGGGTCTCCTGGGCCACCTGCTCCAAATCTACATCGTCAGCAAGCTTCATGTTCTTTGTGTGAATTCTCAGGATTTCCAAACGCCCAGTGGCATCAGGAATTCCAATGTCAACCTCTCTGTCGAATCGACCTGTTTGCAAAATCAATGAAATAATAACTTCTTCTGTATCAGATGAAGCATCACACCCTGCCTGAACACATTTTTAACAGCATAATCTTCTTACCAGCTCAATACTTCTTACTGAGAGAAATTTAACAATTATTATATTTCTGAACTCATTAAAGGGATTGAAAGCAGCTTCTTAGTTCTTACCAAATCGTCGCAGGGCTCCGTCGACACTGTTTGGCCTGTTTGTGGCAGCCATGACGATCACATGTGCCCTCTGTTTGAGACCATCCATCAAAGTCAAGAGCTGAGAGACAATTCTTCTCTCCACCTCTCCGTGGGTCTAAAACACAGAGTATCAATAAATTATCGCTACACAGCACATAAATCATCAATAAAACCAGGCTGTAGTAATTACACACACAAATTTAAATAAACTTTGTTCCTTTACTTAAACATTTTTTTTTTGCATACTAAATAAAGAAGTTTCCACCTTTTCTCGCTTTGGAGCAATGGCATCCAATTCATCAATAAAGATGATGGCAGGAGCATTCTTCTCTGCCTCCTCAAATGCCTTTCTCAGGTTACTTTCCGACTCACCAGCCAATTTACTCATAATTTCAGGACCTTTGTAAAAAAATAAAAATAAAATGAGAACCCCTCATAGGTTATGTGTTTGACTGAAGTGAAATCCAACAGAAACTGGCAACAATGATAACTTTCTAAAGTCTGGTAATTCTTTACATTGGCTTAGTCCTTAAGGCTGGCAATGTCCAAACTTTTAGTATTGTTACATGGAAGGTTTTTTGGAAGTAATTTTGACGTTGACTAAATATATGAATTTCCAAATATAAGTGAATAAATTTAACCAAGTTTGAAGGCAAGAGCAAAAATTATTAAACATTTTTAAAAAAATACCTCACCATTAATAAGGAAGAAGAAAGCTCCAGTTTCGTTGGCCACTGCTCTGGCTATCAGAGTTTTTCCAGTACCAGGGGGACCATACAGCAGTATTCCTCGGGGTGGCTGTCACACACAAATAGATAAATAGGAAACATAAGTTTTACTCTTACGAAACTAACTCATATATTTGAATAATATACTAGCTGCTACTCTCTAGTGAAAGGTGAAAAATTGTACCTTTACTCCAATGGCCTTAAAGAGCTGTGGGTGTCTGAGGGGGAGTTCCACCATTTCTTTGATCTGAGCCAGTTGTTTTCGACAGCCGCCGATATCATCGTATCCCACCTCATTCAGAGCCTCTTCTTCCTCCTATTAAAACAAGACCACACTCTTGCTCAACCACATAGAAATATAATCCTTACAAATGAAATTTCCATAAGGGCGAGCAATGAATTCCCATTTACTTCTTCGCAAAATTGACAGCTCAATGTGAACATATCTATTATGAGAAATCACTGGTAGTTTGGGACTGACCTCTCTTTTGACTGGTTCTCCCTCACAATGGATGACAGTGTCCGGTGCTACGATGCAGTAGGGGTTGGGGTCAGTCTCTATGACCTTAAACTCTACTCCTCTCATGCCTCCACGCACCAAAAATATGTCCCCCTTTCTGATTGGTCGGTATGCTTCCAGGAAGTAGGGTTTCAGATAAACTTCAAAAAGATTTCTGAAAAAAAAATTATTTATATAAAAAAAAAGAATTGGTAAAAGAATACATGATTTAGACACAACTACAATTGTCATTCAAGTCAAAAAATATTTTGAATGAAGTGGTGGAAATGTAAGAACTTAAGAATTTTCATAAATGTGTATATTTTAATGATGAAAGTTTTCCTGTAGGTATTTGTAAATGCTGGTTTTGTACCCAGTTAGTCCCTCGACTGTGTCATCAATAGGCAGGACGTGGATTCTTTTTCCATACTTTACATCAGGACAAGCTTGGATACTGAGGAGAAATCAATAACTCATTAGTAAGCTGCAAGTTATTCAAGTGACAAAAAAAGATAATTTTATAATATAATATACTGACAGAGATGTCCTTGTTGAAATTCTTTACACAGCTTTCATTTTCACCCTGAACCAAACTTGCTGAATAATTACTAGTTAATAAAGATTACACACAAGCATGTATAACTCTGTACCTGACAACATCTCCCAGACGAACTCTCAGATTGTTACGGACACATCGGTTTATTCGGATTTTGTCATCGCTAACTGTGTCGTCAGAGAGAACAATGCAAACTGTGTCCTTCCTTCTTTTTCCCTTCAACAGAACTGTGTCACCACGAAAGAGCTGAAGCTCATCCATTTTGGCCTAAGAATTGAAAGCCAAGGTTTATCATTCATTGCATTCTCCAAATTTTATCATCCCATTAATATAATATTTAGAAATCGACTGCAGGATTGCTTCTCTTTTCTGTTTTTAATTTGGGTACAATGTTTGAGATTCATATAGTTAATATGACAAAAGTTGCTATTCATTTCACATTATTTTGATAAGAACAAGTTGTAATAAAGTTGTTGATGCCTATAGATGTACCTGTGAAAGGGAAACCACAGAATTGTCTTCATTTATAGCTTCTTCTACCAGTAATCTGTTTGGACGGTCCTTCTTTTTCAGAATGGCTGTTGCCAAATCATCACTGAAAATGATTTATTTCATGTAAATCTTATCTTTCCACATTTGTGTTCCAAATTATGCAACATGGTTAATCTACAGTTAGCATTAATCTTACAAAACAGGTAAAAAGTTATGAATTGTTTAATGACAGAGGGCATTAAAAAAGAAGTGTTTTCACTTTATATGAGACTGCAAAACGTAGTCATTCAAAATAAAAGTGAAACTTAATGATCTGGTTGTGACACGTCTGTATTTAGAACATGACGTCATGATGTAAACAGACAAAGGGGATCAAGGATTTCCCTGTTCATCTCAAAAAAATCTTCCTCCGTGCTCCCGCAATAAATTTTCATAAAATCTGTAACGTTTAAATTTCACAGGACGTGATTCTATATCGTGACATTGTTTTTCATAATTATCACGTTGATAGTCGTCTGCAAATTCAGACTTGTCCTTTGTCTAAGAAATGTAAAAAAAATCTTCCTTCACAAAGGAATTGGTTTTAATCATGTAACAAATGTAATTATTTTGATATCATGGAATTATCATTAATTAACTGTAAGCTTTCTGAAAGGAAAATAAGCGTTCCTCGAAATGATGACTTGCTGATTTTGAAAAAAATAGGGATACCGGCGTAAGAATATTTGTTATTTTAGCCTTGATTCTGCCCCAATATTATTTTTTAAACAACATTTAGCAAATTATAACATATATAAATCTCCTTACTTTGTTCCTTCTGCCATTCTGTCTGTGTTAAATAAGAATAAACGTCTTTTAATAATTCAGTTTCACGACGCAACGTTCGTGAGCAGAAAATGCGGTCATACTAAAACACGCCTGCCGACGCCTGCCGGGGAAAACACGCCTGCCGAGAGAAAACCGCACGCCTGCCGTTTACCTGATGGATTATTTTAATATTTTCTTTGATATTTTATTTAACTTAACTAAATTAAGTATCATAATAACAAAAAGTTGACTTTATATTGATTATTTAGCACAAAATTGGCAAAAATGTTCAATGTTGGTAAAGATAGATAACTCTTACGTAGAATCCATACGCCTGCCGAGGAAATCTAGACGCCTGCCGTTAATTTGATGGATTATTTTACTTTTTTCTTTGATATTTTATTTCTTTTAACTAAATAGATGATAATAGAAATCAAAAGTTGATTTTATATTAATTAATTAACACAAAATAAGTAAAAATCGGGTAAGCTGATAGCTCTTACGAAGAAATCATACGCCTGCCAAGAAAATGTATACGCCTGTCGTTTAGTTGATGGATTATTTTAATTATTTCTTTGATATTTTAGTTTACTTGGCTTAATAAACGATAACAGAAATAAAAAGTTGACTTTAAATTCGTTCATTAACACAAAATTAGTAAAAATCGGTAAAATAGATAACTCTTACGCAGAACGCATACGCCTGCCGAGAAAATCTATACGCCTGCCGTTTATCTGATATATGATTTTTTTTTCTTGGATATTTTATGTTTCCTAACTAAATACATGATCAAAGAAATAAAAGGTTATTTTGCATTCGCTGTTTAATGAAAATATTATTAAAAATGTTCAAAGTCTGTAAAGAAGACAAAGAGTTCTTACCCTGCTTACGCCTGCCGAGACACTGAGTTGTAATAAGCCTGCTGATTTAATCATTTATCCATGTGTTTTATTTTTATTTCTTGAAAAACTTCAGCTTTTTACATAGTTATAGTTTATTAGTGTTTTCATAACCTTATTTTTTGTTGCAATTAATTAAAGATATATTACAAACTCGAATCAGGGACATACATGTACTGTTAATTACCTGTATATACATGTACATGACTTTTGTATGTCTCTGCTCGAATTTTAAGATTAAAGTTTTCGAAGAACCCTTAAAATATGCATGTATTTTACGTATAATCAAAATATTTTATGTTATATATTCATACGATCTAGCCTAAAAGTGGTGTCTGAATTAAGAAGGAAAGTATGATCTGAATATATATATAATTAATGCACTGTTATACTAAGTTCAGAAATACGTATGGAGTCAAACTGTAAATACTGTGTTGGGTGAACATGTAAATACAAAATTCAAGACATGTAATGGAAATTAATATTTACACCAACTCAATCAATTCAAAAGATGCAATTCGATAATTTCATTTCTTTAGAGAAGTGGACTGGCATAACCTTTATCCGTGTATGAAGGCTATATAATGTATTTCTTAAACAAACAGGCTAGCGTACTTAAATTGTGTATGCATTCCAGATTTTATAAATATTTATGCTCCTAAATTATTAATTCTAGTAAATGTATATGGGGAAAGGTTAGACTTTTTAAGCAAAGTGCATTTACATTTTCGTACACAATTAGTTCTGTACAATGTTTGTAACTGTTTACATCTTGAAAAACTTTTTCATCTCAAGACTTTCACTGCCTAGTTTACCAAACTATATCTAAATCTCTAGATTCTGATTCTGTTTCGCTGCGTTTTTAAAATCAAATATTACACAGGACATTCATAAGCCTGTAGCAAAATTTTACATTGCATGATATCAGTGTAGCGGATAATTATTCCATTCAAGGGAAAGAGGGGTAGGGGGTATCAGTTTGAATATTTAAAAAAAAAAACCGGCTTTTTCTAACAAGAAAATCTAACAGACTCAATCATACCCCACTATAGACTTTTGAAATCCAATACACGCTTAACCTTCCAGTGATGACTTATTCTGTTCGTAGAAGAAATAAAGCAGACTTATAGAGCATGCAATTACCAAATCAAAGCAGAACTCTGTAGGTTGTTTCAATATTCAACACAATCAATATACCGGTATAATTATTGCAGCTACATGTTCAGTATATGCTTTATTTTGAGGTTATCATTCAGTATTAAGTTCATTCAATTTTTCCAAGCTGATGAAAATGTGACCGGGTTAAAATTTTACGATTTATGGTATCAGTTTTAAATGGAGAAAAAAAAGAACCCTGGTTTAATGATTAACGTTGTAAAGTGATTCAAATCGTGTCAATATTCTTGGTTATAAGCCTGGACTGTCTCGTAAATGATAATGAATGATATTTTCCCCTACAAAATAAGTTTTGTTTTCTTTATATTTTATAAGCTTCACGAAGATATATAGTAACACAAATGTTTCAATGTTTACGGTTATGAATGGACTATACATGTTTTATGAAGAGGCGTAAGTCTGACCAATTAAAAACTGATGGCTTATTAATCAGAAATATTTTTTTATTAAGTGCTTGTACATGATATATACATATACATGTATAAGGATAAAATGGTATTATTCTTCAATTTCATATCGATACATAAAAAATACAAATATAAGAGTCAGAAACCATGATATGGCGACCTTGCTCTATCAATTGGAATAATTAAAGTGGACTGCAAGGTTTTAATAATAATTAGGTGTAAGTTCAAAGGCTATACATAGTATCTTAAGACATACTTAGGTAGATCGACTCGTTCATAACTATTTTTCTCAGTCACCTAAAACACATGAGAGAGAGAGAGAGAGAGAGAGAGAGAGAGAGAGAGAGAGAGAGAGAGAGAGGGAGAGAGAGGGAGGGGGGGGGCTTGTGTACAAGGTGCGTGCTTCACGGTCGTCTTCCAATATACAGGTAGGTAAGGTCTATTGTTTCTTAAGAGACAAAAAACCGTTCAATTCACACAGAATACACAAGAAACTAACACGTGTATGTATACACGTGTATCAGTAGAGCAACGATCACTAGTTATCTTTGGACATGTAGCCCCAACCCCGATTCGCCCAAAATATTATAGCAAAGAACATAATGAGTAAATTATTTTGTTATTATTACATGATTTGTAATATAATGAGATAAAAATACATTAATCTGTATGTGCATGTTCAGATTGTGGTCCCGCTTTTCTATTTACAAAACTGTGAGTGTAACCGTTTGAGGGATAGTGAAGTGAGTGATATTGTAAGCCGTATGGTATGATTATATACATTGAAGAATCAATAATTACGAATGCATGCATTATTCTTTCTTCTTTTTTTTTTTTTATCAATAAACATATCAACCTCCACGACGTACGGTTAATTATAGTCAGTATGGTTGATTAATATAAAAATTGCCGGGAAGATATTTTACGTTCATTAAGTTCAAAGACAACCGATCTGCATAGAATATTGCGTTTATTTTTGACTCAGAAAATTTTTACTCATGAAATAAATTAAAACCGAAAAAACCACCACATTCAGATGTCGAACATTTGGAATGTGAATGTCTTACGCTTACCGACTCGCTGCAGTTTTCTCCATATTTTTATTGAATTTTTTTTTATTGAAAAATACATGTAGTAGAACAGTTGAACGCAGGTGCAACTACATTTATAAGTATTTCTTTCTCTTGATATTTGAATTGTTTCCATTATTGAAGAGAGAAAGAAAGAGAGGGCAGTGGATGGAAAAGACGGAGAGAGAGAGGAAGTGAAAGAAGGAGAGGAGACAAAGAAAGAGAAAGAGAGAAAGAGATGCTAGAAAACAGCTTAATTTCTTGCTTTAACACGCAACATATACAACATCTACATATATACACGTACGTACACGCCACGTTTCTTAAGCCCTCTCCTTTCTCATAAAGGTTTCCATTTATATATATCAGTGGCGTCGGAAGCAAAGGGCTAAACTAATCCTCTGAAATCTTGACAAGGAAGGAAAAATCCTTATCCGTGGGGGGGGGGGGAGTGGTTATAGTTCCCAAATCTTGAAATTCCTAATCCGGGGGGGGGGGGGGGGGCTATTATACCTATGACTCTTCCATCTTTTCATTGGAAATGTGTGGAGGGGGGGGGGGCTGAACCCTCTATGATGTTATGTGCCCATTGGTTAGGTCTAACTTTGCAAAAAAAGTGTATGTGTGTGTGGGGGGGGGGGGGGGGGCTCAGCTCCCCTAGCCCCCCCCCCCCCGGTTCCGACGCTTATGTATAGGAAACCACTGGTATCACGATTTCTGTTGGTTTACATTTTTTTTTAAAACACGATTTGTTATCCAGTATTTAGAAAAACTTTAAAACAGGATTGGTCTATAGGCCATAAGATCGTGGAACAATATTATAGATCGACCCTTGTGATCAGTAAGCTGTCGTAGATTAGGATATTTCAATATCAATGTTCTTGCTAACAATAACAATGTTAGTATAACTCATTAACGTCCATCAAATATTCATATCAGTCACCATTCATTAATTTTTGGGGGGATGATCTAAGAATTTTTCTTTGGCTTTGTAAATGATTTTCACTCATTCTTTTCATGAGTTGATCTACTCGGGGGGAGGTGGGTAGAGTTACCCCCCCCCCCGGTAAAACTCGAATTTTGTACTGAAGTGGGGGTGATGAGTCCCCATCTCCCTTGGAAAATAATTTTTTTTTAAAGTAAAATCACCAAAAATCTTGCCCCGACACCCCAACCCCGGACAAACCTAAATACTACCCCCTCCCCCCCCCCTGAAAAAAATATACTGGATGCACACGTTTCGTGTTACGTTTTAATATCATTGAAATCTAATTATTATGTCTTTATTCGTTTACTTGGTAAAGTTAAATGAAATATGAAATATTGTTTGAAAATACAAGATTATCAATTTTTGCGTTAGGCGAAAAGTTATGATATTGATTATAAGTATCCCTCTTTACAACACACAAAGTTTAATTTCATTCTTATTCTATGATCATGTACACAGTTGACGGAAGGAGAAAATTAATGAAAAAAATCATGTCATGCAATAATATAGGTATTCGACAAGCGTAAAAGCGTACACATGTATATTCCTTGGGCGTTTCGTATCTATAGACGTGTTGATAAATCTTACCCTGTATTTCTATCATAAAAAGCTTCAGCGACAGGCTTAATCAAAATATTAAATTCTGATAGAAAACAAAACTTTTGTCAAACTTAAAAGGGATGACATACATATTATATCATTCCGTATCACCCGACTTCATATAATATGATTAATCAATAGCAGCAATAAGTAAAGTTATGAACATAATTATAAGGCAACATGTTAAGTCTATATTTAGCAATCTTTAAGTAATTTATAAATTAGTTTATACAAATAAAAATGACATAAATAAAATGGCAAGCGTGCATATTAAATCGACAGTCGTAAGATTTCTACATAAGAGTTTTCCCTTTATTTTTAGCCCTTCGCAATTTTTTTCCTTCTTATCTATGCTTGCTATTTAGTACAGTAAAATAAAATACTAACATAAGAAAAATATTAATTCATCTTCAGGTAAACGACAGGCGTGTGGTTTTTTCTCATGTTGTGTTGATTAAAAAATGTGGTAAATTTTTAATTAATCTGATCATTTATCAAGTTAGAAAACATGAAATATAAATAAAAAATTTAAAATCATCCACCAGGTAAGCGGCAGGCGTGTTCTCTTCTCGGCGGGCGTATGCATTCTGCGTAAGAGTTATCTATTTTACCGATTTTTACTAATTTTGTGTTAATTAACGAATTTAAAGTCAACTTTTTATTTCTGTTATCGTTTATTAAGCCAAATAAACTAAAATATCAAAGAAATAATTTAAATAATCCATCAACTAAACGGCAGGCGTATACATTTTCTTGGCAGGCGTATGATTTCTTCGTAAGAGCTATCAGCTTACCCGATTTTTACTTATTTTGTGTTAATTAATTAATATAAAATCAACTTTTGATTTCTATTATCATCTATTTAGTTAAAAGAAATAAAATATCAAAGAAAAAAGTAAAATAATCCATCAAATTAACGGCAGGCGTCTAGATTTCCTCGGCAGGCGTATGGATTCTACGTAAGAGTTATCTATCTTTACCAACATTGAACATTTTTGCTAATTTTGTGCTAAATAATCAATATAAAGTCAACTTTTTGTTATTATGATACTTAATTTAGTTAAGTTAAATAAAATATCAAAGAAAATATTAAAATAATCCATCAGGTAAACGGCAGGCGTGCGGTTTTCTCTCGGCAGGCGTGTTTTCCCCGGCAGGCGTCGGCAGGCGTGTTTTAGTATGACCCCAGAAAATGGCTGTTAAATACTAAATGGAAAGTTCGAGACTGTAGAAATAATATATCCGAAATAATAATAAAGTTGACGTGTACTATGAAACATATCTATATTTAACGGAGAATTCACTTAAATTTATGAGTAAATAGATGGAGGAGGGGTTTAAAATAAGTAGTAATTTAATGTATTTCCCTGACTTACTGATTTTTTTTAGATTTAAGAAAAATGATGAACATGGCATATTGACGAACAGCACTGTATCATAATATAATCTATTATGATAAATAATATATATAATATAATATATCATAATATTAAAATATTTAATTTTTTATTTATTCTACTAATTGCTTGAAATTTATAACATCTATTATTATTTTTTTAAGTTATAGAAATATTTATATATCGATTTATTGTTTTATTGCATGAATTTTAACAGTTCATGCGTTGAAATTTTAATTTCAAATTCTTTCATAAACTCGATCTAAAAATTTTAAATTGTATGATTCCTTTTTAAATACGATGCATTTTAATTCTTTTGTATGGTGCATGTTTTTTTTTTTTAAAGATATAGTTTGAGTTGAATTGTGAACACTCAACACTTATCAGCAGGTTATTTAAAAAAAGCGTAGGTGGCTGCCTATTTTTTTAACTTGATGATAATATACGTTACGTTTTACACTTTCTATTGAAAATCATGACAAGGAAATATACATATATACATATTTATAAACGTAGCTAGTACTTTTAATTATTCATTATAAGCACATCGATATATAGGAAGTTTCGCCAGAATTCGCAGAACAACGGTACAGTGTTTTTTTTAATACCAAAATACAGTGTTTACGCAGCTTGGGATGGGAAGGACTCGGTACAAAATCTAATTTGGGTTTATTTAGATGAACGGGTTGGGAAGGCCTCTTAAAATATCCTACCCCCCCCCCCCCCAACACACACTTCCAGGTTATTCAAAATTAAATTCAGATAGTAAAATTGCCGAAAGGAACACTGCATATACCCCTTTACCCCCTCCCCAACCCATGTTCAAAGCAAAATTTTTCTCTCATCGGAACCTTCGCGGTTCCCGGTAAAAATTTCTTTTATCAGCTCAAATATATTTACACTTATAATGCTAGATGATATCCCAAGGAAGTGCGGGAACTAACACTTTATGCTGCATAAATATGATACAATTATTCACGTACATGCATGACCTTTATTCTTTTTTGTTGCAGCTGACTGGAAAAAATTACAAACTTTTTTTTAATTTCAAACCAGGAAGTGGGTGTATAGTGCATCGTATCCCTTTTCTAAATTTTGTTCGTTAGGTCAAATCTCACATGCATATACAGCTGAAACTATTATCAATATCTGCAATAGGAACTTAAGATAAAAGACTGTCACCCCCTCCCCCCCCCCACCCAATTCAACTTCCCGGCCCGTTTCATGCATATACCTCATCTAATCAGAAGGACCGTGCGTAGAATAGTTAACACAATCTGCATATGCGTCGGAACCGGGAGGGGCTAGGGGGGCTTGGCCCAGACATGTAGCATCGTTTTTAAAAGTGGGGGGGGGGGGGGGGGGCAGACTCATCCAAAAAAATCTTGACAAGCCAAAAAAAAAAAGGGGGGGGGGGGGTATTTTTCAAAATCCTGGAAATCCTTATCCGTGTGTGTGTGTGTGGGGGGGGGGGGGGCAACTCCATGTTTTTCAATCTTTTGTATGTAAATAAAAAAAAAAAAACTTTGCTGCGCAAAAGAGTAGGGGGGGGGGGCAGTCCCCCCCCCCCCCATGCTACGTGACTGTGGCCCCCACTTTTCCACTTTCAATTTGCTTCCGACGCCACTGATCTGTTCATGGTTCACAAATAATGTATATTGTTTACTATATACCAATCTGTAGTGGTATAAAATGGAAGTGATCTAAAAACGCTAGTATATAATATTTATTTGCATATAAAGAATAAAGTTCATGCATGTGAATGTACATGAGCTATTGTATCGTATTAATGTATAAAGTGTTGATAAATACCCATAAAATAAATTATTTAAAATAATTTCTTAAATACGCAAAATAATGGCTTGATAATTATGTAAAAGATAATTTGAGTCGATTATCTTAAGAAAATAATATCGATAATGCCCATTAATTACTCAAGACAGAAAAAGGGGTACTTACAGCGTATTTTGATAATTTTGAAACCTACATTTGAATGGTGTAACTGCATGTTCGTTTGATTTTTGTGGAATTTTTCTTTCTATCATTTTTAATAAAATCATAACTTGTAACAGGGCAAAAATCTGAAATTTGGACACAATCATTACAAGTGTATATACTTTGTATCCATTTAAAATAAGGTCATATTTAATGGTCAAAGGTCAAATAAGATGACGTCATTAAACCTCAATAAATCAATCAATAATGGTATTTTTGATCGACACATCATATTCTGTTTCATACCAAATTGGATTCTGAGAAGAAATTTAAAACAAAATGTCCACAATAGCTATTTTTATCTAATTTATCTTTATGTCAGATACGGTCGACTCTCTGAAAAAAAAAGAAAGAGAAAATTCTTTGAACGAGTTGTTTAAAAAAATAGGAGACGAGCTTTCGGAATACCTTTGAAAATATCCATTACTCACCTTGTAGTGACTATTCGTCAACAAAGATGGCCGGAATTAGATGTAAGTTTGTTACCAAATAACGTTTCTAATTCGCTGTTTGAGCATCAAGTTTATATCTAAGATTCTGTAGGTTAACTTTTTTCCTACCAAGTCATAGGATGGTTTGTTTAAAGATAGAAACCCGACCTGCTATGCGATCATTTGTTCTTGATCTTCAGTGATTTTGTCTCTTTTGACATTAGCTGCAGGTCTGTAGTTCCCGGTCTGAAAAAATTAGGATGGACGACCTGGGAGCTACAGTGCCTCCCATAGTAAAAAACTGCAATTTACGGCGCATAAAAATCTTCCGCTAGTTTTGGGCTGATTAATCTAGTTTCCGAACACATTCTATAAAAATATTTGATTCCAAATATATTCCCTTGACATTTTGCTACAGACATCTGGCATCATCACTTTACTTGCCTCTGATATTATTTTAAACTCCGTCACCAGCCCCGTAATGTGCAGTGGTGCAGTTTGTTTACATTTAAAAATTGCGACTATCGAGCTCGATGTGAATTTAACATACCTCAATTTCCGAGGTCGGCAGTGTGTTTAAGAGAAATTTTGAGGCAAGTAAAGTACCGATTTCAGCAGTAAATTGAATGAAGAATTTAATGGTACTAATTTTATCCACAGAAGGCACTGTAGCTCCAAGGTGTCCATCCGATTTTTTTCAGACCGGGAGCTACAGACCTGCAGCTATTTTGACATTTAACTGTTTGAATCACTTTAATCAGGTCTGATGTATAAATATGCCACGCCTTACGATTAACGATAATGCAAAATTGATATGAATATTGGTCGCCTTAACAGTTATATAATGTTGGTGTTAAGCCGAAATGTCACAATACTGAAATTTTTTTCTTCTAAAGGTAATTACACAGGGTTAAGTTTTCATGATTCTCATAGCTGCAGGTCTGGAGCTCCCGGTATGAAAAAAAATGGATGGACGATCTGGGACTACAGTTCTGTTAATGTGAAATAGTCGTAATTTAGGCTTTCAAAAACTTGTGCTAGTTTTGAACTGATTAATTCTACTTCTACACAAATTCTATGTAAATTATTAGTACATGTACCACTAAATTCTTCAGACAGTTCACTTCTGATATCTCTGCTTTACTTGCATCGGAGTTTCTCTAAAACACGCTAACCAACCTTGGTAAATAAAGTATGATATTTTAATAATTTCACATGCAGATCAAGAGCTGCCACTTTTATATGTAATCAAATTACATTACTTCACTTTATGAGCCTGGTGTCGTGAGGGTTTTTAAAAGAATATCAGAGGCAAGTATTGTGATGATATTTGTTGAAATATATCAGAGAACTTTTTTGAAATCGAATAGTATACAAATTTGTTACGATATAAGATGAATCAGTCCAGGGAATGAGGGATGTATATACTCTGTTATATATGTCTTTTGTCAGTTCAAAACAAGCACAATTTTTTGAGCGCAGCCAGTAAATTGTACTTTTTAACATGTACGGAACTGTATCTGCCTGGGAGCTCCAGACCTGCAGCTATAGATTCCCTTTTGACCATGGATACTTCCTAATAATGCCTACACTTTTCGATTAGGAAGGGAAATTTTTGTGTTTTGAAATGGTGTAAGCTTTTCCTTAATGAAAAAAAGTCATGGTTTTGATGTAAGTTGTGCATTGAACAAATAAAAATAATTCATTGAACAGGCTTCAACAGGGACATACATGTACTTGCTTACATCTTTGCACGCCAAGAGTTTTTGGTCCACTCTGCTCCAAATTAACTTTTTCTTGGCATATCATATTATGAATACTTGATGATGCAATAGCACTATCTAGCAAATAACTGGCCTGGAGTAGTGCCTTTTGCAACTTTATATTTTTATCAGGTGAAATAACAGGTTATACACACACTACAGCAGTACAATAACGTGATAAAATGTTGTCTGGCAAATCTTATAAAAGGGCATATAAAATGAATGAAGATATACCCACATACATGTAACAGAGAAAGCAAACATATTTTTTTTTTATTTTACATAGATTATTACTTGGTCGCCATATATATATCATC
The DNA here is from genome assembly GCF_963853765.1 of Magallana gigas. Taxonomy (NCBI): domain Eukaryota; kingdom Metazoa; phylum Mollusca; class Bivalvia; order Ostreida; family Ostreidae; genus Magallana; species Magallana gigas. The sequence continues at coordinate 4,962,370 of NC_088859.1, forward strand.
AGCTTAACAGAAAACCTGTTTGCAAAGCTGAATCAATTGGTAGTTTAAGTACTGATGCGATATGCTTTTTAGTACTGATATTCATTTACCGATTATGGTTGTTTTTATAAAAATTAATGTTAAGATATTCATTGCGTTCAGTTAATCTAATCTAATTTTCTTCTACTCTCTTTTCATGTTCCCTCTCTGAACTTTTACTTGGCTTGGATATGCAACAGCGTAAGTACCACAGCATTGATATTTTAAAAGTTTTGAACTGAGCAGTGATATTACAAAGTTTAAATGTCAAAGATGCAATTATGAAGCTTTTGTTATAGAAAAATTCATGTGTATTACTGTTATGATAATGATGCAATGAAGAAGTGTCAGTATATAATGTTAATAGTATTATCGTGTAATGATAAAGTATCAGCAAGTAATGTTGAAGTAACAGCATATGATACTGACGTATCAGCATGTAATGTTGAAGTATCATATACTGTATATTAAGTATCATCATATAAAGTTGTAGTATCTTCATATAATGAAGATCAGCCACATAAGGGAGCTGAGGCGTTCCATAGGTCAATATTTGACAGCTGTTTCGATAAGCAAGTAGAAAATTTCATCCCACCAAAAGTTCAAGCTCTTGTTAAGACAACTTTGCTAAGATTTTAGTTATTTTATTACAAATATTGCTCCTCTGTAGCAATATGATTTACAATGATTATCCTGTGTTAGTGTACTGTTTATGTTTCTGTGTTGATGTACTATGCATGTTTTTTTCTGTTTGTAGATTGATAGCGCTCGCCTTCTCGGCTGCCATTGGTATCACATTCCTGGTCCTGGGATGTGCCTTGTTTCAGTGAGTTACCCGAAACAATGCATTGAAGATGATTACAGATACCAAACATGTGTCAGAGCCATTAATATATCACGATGCATTAAAAAACATCATGTGAACCCTGTATGAACATACAATGCATTGATAATAGAAAACAAGTGAACTTTCTATTATCAAACAGTATTTTCATTACAGGATAGGACTGGTTAAGGTTTATGCTAGATCTATTCCAAGCCGATTTGATATTAATTTTAAGATATTTTTTAATTTATAAAAAGATTCACGGGAAAATGTAAAGTAATTTAGTCGACTTTGGTTGCTTTTTGTCCTTAAACTCGTAAACCTCGCTCACTCTTTGTTGAAGTGACTGAGATTTTTTTATATTTGTGTAGGAACTGGTGGCCAATGTTTGTGTTGTTTTTCTACTTCCTGTCCCCAGTTCCCACTGTGATTGCCCGTCGATTGTCCGGCAGTCTGGACTCCTCCAGCAGTGCCCTCATTGAGCTGTGTATTTTCCTTACTGTGGGAATCGTCATTTCTGCGATAGGATTACCAGTTGTCTTGGCCAGAACCTCTGTGGTTTGTAGAATTCATTATTGCAAAGACGGTACCATTGTAAATATGGTATCATTATAAAGATAGTACCATTGTAAATATGGTATCATTGTAAAGATAGTACATGTTTCAAGAATATTAGTTGATAGATAGTCATACAGTTTTTAAAATCAGATTCATTTGCAAGGCTTTAAATTGCCTGGTTTTGTTGGCTAAGAGATGGGCTTTACAATTAGCAGAACATGTGTATATTAGCCTAATTTGTTTAATTGGTAATGTGTTCAAGTACCTGTTTGTAGACGATCTGTAAAGTTTATACTGTGACTATGTAATTGTGTATTGTGATTATGCGTAACTTTATGCTGTGACTATTTGTAAGTCAATGCTGTGATCGTTCTATCAGTACTACAAATTTATGTCTATCTGCTGTTTAATGCTGTCAATCTGTGCTGTTTATTGTAAATTCCTTATATTACTTAATTCCACGATCCCGCTGGTTTGTATCAAATCGCGAGAATATAAAATCGCGAATGTTGAACTTTTCTCCTTATTTCTTATAGTTTTCAACTCTCAGAAAATAATGGCGAGATTTTAAAATCCGCGAAGGATGCTTCTCGCGATTTTATGTGCGACTGGATATTAATTCCTCGCGTTTAATCAGGAATTTACAGTATGCTGCTAATACATGCTGTGACTGTCTGTTGTAGATCCAGTGGGGAGCCTGTGGACTGGTTCTCGCAGGAAACGTGGTCGTCTTTCTGACAATCCTGGGATATTTCTTCGTGTTCGGCAATGATGACCTAGACTACTCCTCATGGTGATAAACTCGGATCTGATTTCTTTTCTGTAATAAACGTAGACAATGTGACCCATTAATGTGTGCATGATTGCAACGGTTAGGTGCTGCGAGAATGACTGTTGACAGTAGACGTGAGATATAACTAGTGTGCTGCGAGAATGATTGTTGACAGTAGGCGTGAGATTTAACCAGTGTATTTTCTCTTACAGACTGGCTCCCAGTGTAAGCATTACTGCTTGTCATTTGTTACTTATAGTAAGATAAACACCAATCTATGTAGATATTTATTTCCTATGTATATTATTTTCCAATATAGCCTGGCTTACTAATACCTCCCCCTCTACACAAATTAGTCACCCAACAGAAGCCTTTACATACGTCCACATACAGACAGGAGAGGGCTCTGTGAAACCTCAGAGGAAGGCATTTAATTATGTACCCCCATCAAAACCCCACCAAGCGTCATTCTTATATAGATTTGTGCATGCACTCAATACATATTTATTGAATGTCAGGATTTTTTGGCCTCCTGAGCTTTGGGTTACAACTTCATACTTTTTTTTATCTCAGCTGATTATCTGTTTAGAACTCCAGCCTTCCACTTATGATTGAGAATTCTTGATTGGTTGTGTAAAAATCAAGTATGACTTATGAAGTTCAAGGTCAAGTAAGATGGAGCATGGTAGTCAACAAACACAACATTTGTTATTCTGCATGGAGGGTTCAAGTAGGAATAGTTGTTCTCTGTCAGCTTTGATTAACACTCCCTGATATTGCTGGTGGTTTCTTTTTATGGTTTTTGTATGCATTGTATAAACTACAGCATGAAAACAATACATGTCGAATCCCAAGGCACATGCTGAGCAGATAGTTTTGTCTAATTAAAAATGTTAAAAGTAAAATTGGTTGCAAACTTGCAGTTCTTTATTTTTTTTAACTCTTCTAACATGTCAATACAAATTTGATTTACATGTACTGTACTTTATAAGTTTCAATTTGATATACTGTGTCTATAATATGTAGCAGTATTAATTAATACCATACATTTCATTTGGCAATGGCTTGTATATAAAGGCTTTATTAACGAGTAATTATGATAACAAATGGATGGCCACATTAAATTTAATCATTCAATTCCCATGCTATTTAGTTAAGTTTGTATCTCTGATTTAGTTTTAGTATTCAGTACATTCAGATTCAGTACATGTTATTTTTCATTTCATCATCACCATTTTTCTAGGTAAAAACAAATCAATGTGGGCATGAAGTACTAATGTGGAGCTTCCTTTACACTCCAATCTCTTGATGATGTGACATCTCTAGACAGGAGTCAGTTCTCCATGTTCTATGTCTGTTGAATTTTTACCCTGCCTTTTTATGCCTGTCGTTAATTTCTGATCAAATATTCATCACAGGTTTGACTCACTGAACTTGCAATATGAAATAACTGTGTACATATTCTGTCATTCACATAATCAAACCACAAGCCCAGCTTTGTCCACAATCTTATGAGGTTTAAACCAAGGATTCAGCAACTAATGAGATAATACATGCCTTGCAATGCTGTCATATTGAGGCCCATTAACTGTGTAGTGAAGTAATTTTTATCAGGTTAATGCCAAAATATACATTACTCTTTGTTATTTATGATTTATGACCATATTTTGTTATTCTTCAATGACTATTATGTTTATTATAGCATGGATGTGTTTTTATTCAATAAAAACTGTCAAAAAGTAAAAAACTATGTTTTATATACCAGTTCTCATTCTTTTTAATACCGATAATTCACTTTGATAGAATTTTGGCTGATTATACTTTACTCACAGCAAAATATGGGTCAAGATTACAATTACGTAGTAGGCTCGAACTTGGGACCCTTTGGTTTATAAACTGCAACACTCTACTGACTGAGCTAAATTAGAGTCCACTACCGTAGTAGGAACATGGAGGTACCGGGTTTATTTCACACACCATCACCCAAGTAACATGATCCACCAGAGATATTTGAGTATGTGAAGTTAAAGAAAGGCAGGGTCACACCTCTTTTTTATCAGAATAATATCTTGAGATACAGAAAAACCTCATATATTCAAATCACTGGAAGTTGAATATTACCATTTCTAGTTCTAGGTAGAGAGATTACAGAGATGAGAATTTAAAGAAAGTATTAAAGTAAAGTTAATGTATGTAATTATATAGGGTATAATTATACATACCCAAAGATACTCTATGAACATGAGTACTATGTATATGTATATTTTTTCTAGGGATTGTAATTTATAGCCAGTTACTTGGTCTGGTCTGAACAGATGAATATGGTGTATATTTTCAAGTATGTGAGTAAGTTTACTACTTTGGACACAATCCCCAAGTTATGATGAGAATTGTCAGAATTTCTTGAATTAGTTGGAAAATAAATATACTTTCCAAAGTTGCATAATTATTTTGTGTTCAGTAAAGATGTACTCAAAAAACTACTTGTTAAAATGATTTTATTGGCCATTTATTATTTGGCTATTATTTGCAATCAAAGCACACATTTAACTTAACAGACTACGCATCATGACACTATTTGCAAATTAAGTGGTGTTATTCATCACTAAATAATTACATCCATAGTAACTTCAGAATTCAAGATGGACATTGCATCGAATTTTCAAATTGTCTTGCTAATTATTTTTGACAAGCCAAATATTTTTTAACAGGCATTACTCGGAGTAAGAATATAAATTCAAATTGGTAAAAGGAAACTGGGTTTGAAAAAAAGAAAGAAAAAAAATCATTCTCCAATAAAGAACATGTAGCATCAAAACAAACTTGGATCTACATGTACAACATAAAACATCAACCCTCTGTCAATAACGATGTCCAAACTATCAACCCTCCTGGCTGTTAAAATGTCCAAACAATGGGGCCTGTCTGTCTGATATTAAGAAGTCAGTATTTCATGACAAGTCACAGCTTTGCACTGAACAGAGCTCAGATATCAAGTATCGGTGAGGTCGGCAATGTTATGAAGGCGGTACGCAATCTCGCTCTGTAGGGGGCGCTGAAGAGGATGTGCTAACAGTTTGGCCATCTGGTCGTACAGCCGCGTGGGATTTCTGGCAGCTTCAAAGATGTAGGACATTCCCTTCTCATCTAAGTCACAAAGTCTGTCAAAGATTTCCTGTAACAAAATTATATTTACAAGTCATCATATCGCTGCAAGATGGCATGATGATGCAAAAAAAAAGACAGAAAAATCATTGATTAATAATAATTATCAGAAACCCATGGCAGTCTCACAAGGAATAAATCAATTACCAGGTATGTAATAAACAAATTAAGTATTAATTGCTGGAACTGGGAACAAACTGACCTCACATCTGTTTTCTGGTGATTGTGGTTCATGTACATACATTGCATCAAAGAAAAAGTAAGGGGAGCTATCTAACTGCCGGAAACTCTGAAACAAAAAGGAGAAGAATAATTAACAGGTCTGCAGATACAACTAATTTGCAGAAATCTTTAAGTTCTCTTTACTTTACAAAACAATTTTCATATACACCACATTTATACTGATGCATAAAGATGAAGAGGATGAAAGGACACAGTGACCCATTACTAACCTCTTTATTTCTGAACTCAATGAGTCCATTGGATCGTCCGTATATAAACAACATTCTGACTATGTAGGGTGGGGGGAGGATTGTGGTGTCTCCCTCTAATTCTGGTAACGGAACACACTGGTGTCTAAACAAGCAAAGTGTCACTGACTGTCCCAACAATCATATGATAGTAATTCTAACTAATAATTCAACCACCAATCTATGTTGTAAATGTTAATCTCACATATTTTAGTCTCTGTCACTCATAAAAAATTTTTGTCTAGCTTGTTATCCTCTCTTTCTCTATTCTCTTTTGCCCTCACATTACTGTCTGTCTGTTTGCCTCTCTTCTTCTGTCGTTTTCTCTCTCTCTCTCTATTCTCATTTGCTCTCACATTGCTCTCTGTCTGTCTGTTGCCCCCCCCCCCCCCTCGAAGACTTACATAAGATCAAACAACGAGGTGGCATTGAACGACTGAAGCTCCACAGTGTCCGACATGTCATCCAGGGCACTGATGATGGACCGTACATTTCCCGTGAAATCTTTCACCTACAAGTCATTCATTTCACTTTAATGTGCCATTCATATCATATCATTATCAAAATACTATTTATTCAAAGCACAGTCATTGACCAGTACTGAATATCATTTAGTAAATGTCACAAAAGAGGCCCATAAAACCTCAACACCTGAGTAAATCAACAGAAGACATTAAAAATTATATCCATATTATGTTACATACATGTACCTGTATAATATGTTGTGTTAGATAATGAATTAGATGCAAAATAAACTTCTGATTGAAAAAGAACAAGATTCACACAGTAAGTTCTTGTAAAGACTTATTTTAAGTTACCTTCTGCACCATTCAATTTGGTTTTAACTGTGAACTACTGGTACACCTGTTAGAACTTAGAACTATATACATAGTTTGTCTGCTAGATATTCAGTAGGAGTAAAAAAGACTTCTTATGAATTGATAAAGATTAAAAAAGATTTCTTAAAAAAGTGATTTAAGTACCTGGGAACCAGAAGAGTAATGCTGATAAGTTCAAATTTCCATTAAGTTTTGAATTCATGGATTAGATATTTGAATATGTATTCAATAATAGTTCACTGCTAAGTCAGTGAAAGAACTATAGATTATGAATATGTGTATTAGACACTTTTTAGTCATTTATCAAATGGAAATGTTCAAAGAATAAAATTGGAAGACTATTTTTTGATTCATAGATACACCTTGTATTGTACAGCATATATAAACATGTATATACAAGATATGCTAACTTACCCATGATGCCTTGTCAAAGAGATGGACCAATGCAAACTGGTGATTTCTGTTAAGTCTCTGCTTACTGTGTAGAAAAAAAGACAGTGCTCTTCGTACCAGCTTCATTGGGGTCCATTTGTCTCTGTCAATTAAAGTTATCTACTGAGCAAAGGCTATGTTAAGTATGTGTTTTCAGAACATATCCTTTTAACAGTTGACAAATACCCTAAACCTGCTACAGATTCCTGGCCGTTTTGTACTACATGAATAATTCTATACTTATAAAAACATTTTGTGAAAATCAATAATCCAACAAACTTTAGGCGAGTAAATAAACTAGGTCCATTAAGGTAAGGTTTGCAATTAAAGGGAGATCAAGTTACCCTCTATTTAAGATATCCCTTACCAAAATGAATTGTTTGCGGCAAACTTGCAGCAAACTTGCCGCAAATTTTCGGCAAACTGATTAGTTTACCAGAAAACTTTAGAACTTGTTTGCCGATCTTTGCCAGTAGTAGCGAACTTCTGGTAAACCTCTTATATTTTGCCAAAAGTTTACCAGACACCCAATTATGTTTGCAGCTTCTTCGCCAGAAGTGGCAAACTTTTGGCAAACACCTAAAAATTTGCCAGAAGTTTATCACAAACATTTCTTCTTTTTTCTCTGTTTGTTTTACTTCGTGAGCTTGCCAAAGCTTTACCAGAAATAAGACTTATACAATTTCATATACACATTCAGCACAAATTTAAGACTGTCAATTATAATGAATTGCTTTTATAATTTGTGTATAGAGAAAAAATAAATCTAATTAATATTATTGGATTTAAGTTTTATTCTAAGATAGTCTCGATAAAAATATTGTTACGAAAATAAGATCAACTTTAATCGCATGATGCTTCATAATGACCCCCCCCCCCCTCCCCCCCCCAGACCCCACGTATTACGTGAACACTAACCTGTCTGTTCTTTTGTTATGCTATATTCTTTTTTCCTACGTTCAAATATCAGTCAACTTGGATTTGAGTATATAAACCGCTTGATGTTGAATCATGTAGATTGAAGAGTTTTCCGTAACGTTATGCTGTTCAGTGTTTGTTTCTACTTTTACTTTTGTTTCAATGTTAAGCTACGCGCGCGCTGATTGGTCGATCAATAGCTAGCCGCCAATTTTCACATTCGATGCTGCCATGTTGTCTGCCATCACCGAGATGGTAAAGTGAATGAAAATAAGGGAATAAGGCTGTGCACAAGGTAAAAGAAACATTGTCAATGGAGTGTTTACTTTTGGAAAATCCACGGCTAAACAGAGGACGAATATAAGTGAATGAATCGAGTCTCAACACCCATGGCCACTGCATGCACCATCTGCATGATCATGAGCACGTTTTTGAAAAAGTAAGTGAAGTAATGAAAACATATTCGTTGAATGGCAGTTTAAACAGTTATTGGAATTTAAAACGAAAGACTGTGATCTTTTATAATGAGTTTAACAGTATAAGGCCGTCCCTATGACAATGCGGGGTGTCGAATCGAGCAAAACGCTCGTTATTGACATCGTTGTGATGCATGAACAAATGATTAAAATTTATTTAAACAACGCCAAATTTAGGAAATTATCATTACATAGTGTAAAAGTACATTTTATATGATTTACATTTTTATTACTTAAATAAAAGAATTCATGTTCTACTCGCATAGTCAGAGTTAGAGTAGGCCTAGTGCAAATTTGTAGCTTTATATAGATTTATAGATTGAGTAAGTATATGATAGGCTAACTTGTTTTAATCTGAAAACAATTGTGCTTATATGAAATCCATTTATCTTCCCAATAGGTGTCTGCCCTGGTGACTGGGTTACACAGACCTAAAGAAAACCATGCAAAAAAAAAACCCACTGATTTTATGATCAAATGATGCAACCAAAAAAGAGTGAAGACAGAATTTGTGTAAGACTTACGTAGAAAAGCATATAAACAACAGTGCTGAAGTCTGACCATTCCATTGTGGGCATTATTGTGATATTCGGCTATTTGTGTGATATTGTTTATGTGTGAAATTAAATCGGAGAGCACGTACAGGAGACCGTCATAAAAAAGACATCGAGAATGCCTTAAAGAATCCGTGATTAATTGTAACATGACCAGTGACCGTGCAGGGCTTAATTGTGAACTACCGGTAAAAGTATCGACCTAATTTCCGAAAAATATGGTATATGGTTTGAACTTCGCTCATTGTGAACTTTTGACAAGTCCATCTGTGCATGCATGTTGTGATCAAACTGCATTCAAGTTTATCGATCTGCAGCAACAAATCATCACCTATCGGTTGAGTACCATTTGTCAAATTTCAATATGGTTTGTTCATCAGTTTTTTGTTTATTTTTGAAATATATAAAATGTGTAAAATTTTAAGTTAATTACTTGTGTCCTTTATCTCTAATTTTGCTGCAACTGTTGAAGTAAAACAACATCTTTGTCAATCACCAGTAGAAGTTATTTGTTAATTGATTGAAAAGCATAGTACATATATTAGTAACTCATTATTAAATGATTATTAGTGTTTATTAATTGTTTTTCTTATGTTGTAATATCTTAAAGTTGCTATGTCTATCTGTAAGCTTGCGGCAAATTTGCCGCAAACAGTTTGCCGGAAGCTAATTTGCATACGAATTCTGAACTTGCTGCAAATTTGCCGCAAACAGTTTGCCAGAAGCTAATTTGCATACGAATTCTGAACTTGCCGCAACTTTGCTGCAAACAGTTTCCCAGAAGCTAATTTGCATACGAATTCTGAACTTGCCGCAACTTTGCAGCAAACAGTTTGCCAGAAGCTAATTTGCATACGAATTCTGAACTTGCCGCAAATTTGCTGCAACTGTTTGTCGCAAATTTGCAGCAACCTCTCTGCAAATTTGCGGCAACTGTTTGCCAGAGGCCTTATATTTTGGTAAGGGATAACATCAAGATTTACTGGTACAATGTATACAAAATAATACATCATAAGATATGACATCAAAATTTACTGGTACAATGTATACGAAGTTATACTGCATACAGGGTTATATTTGCCCCATGTAATTTTCGCCCTTCTACACTTACAAATATTTTCGCATGTCTTGAATTCACCCAGATACAGGTGTGTGTAAAGAGACATATCGGTAATTTGAGACATTGGAATTCGCCCAGTCTATATTTGCACACTGACAACAAGGGCATTTCACAGGTTTTTGTAGATTACCATGAAAAAATTAGGAAAGAAGCACTTAATAATGTCCACATAATTGAAATCCATGACATACATCCGCTGTAATATCCTGTAATATCATTTATATGTTTACAGCAAAAATTTAGAATAAAAACCAAACCATCAAAGAACAGTCTTTATTCATATTGCAATATACAAATTTAATATTGCTTGAATTTTACTATTTTTTTGTATCACAATGGAAATACCATCATTATGAGTCTTTCTTACCCTGATCGAGATCGAAATGAAACTTTATCCATCTCTGAGCTCATGTCCAGACAAATAATCTGTAAATATGAATATATGGTGGTGAGAAAAGGTAATAGGTAAGATATTGGTCTATATAGGCCACTCAGCTAGTACTATGCACTTTTGCTGAGATATTGAGATATATGAAATATTGTAATGTTAGTTACGTTTTGGGAAATATGATGCAACAGCTTTAATCACAAGTGCTAGGGACCCTAGCTACTGTCACTAAACCAACTTTTATTTGTAAGGGAAAAAAATTTGCGAGGTTTTACAAGAGCCCAATCGCCACAAAAATATCTTGCGGCAAACAAGCCCTTCTCGTATGACTGTAATAACAACAGGAAATTTACTTGCGAAAAATTAGTCATCATGAACCAGTTTACTGCCAGTGAATGGCGAAATAATGTCATCATGAATAAAAGTTGATTTACAGTATGTATACATTGTATATGCATGATATAAGTCATATGACATTATACATCATACATATTGTCATATTGATATGTCATGTACTTGTCTGTTCTGGACACTGAATTAAAAATAAATGATTTGTATTCTATATTAAATTATAATCAGTTAATGTGTATGCATAAGTGTGTCTTACTCATCCTATATAAAGCATGATGTATGTCTGTAGTTTAATAGCCCAATATTTCTTTCAACATAGGAAGACTAAATGAAGTGTAAACTGTGTAAGAGGGATGGGCCTAATCGGTAGCAAGTCGTTTCGGCCTTTTCTACGCTCGGCCCTAAATATGTTCGGCCCTAGCGAGATTCGGCCCTAGCAAGATTCGGCCTTAGATACTTAGTCGTTTCGGCCTGACTTATTAATTACTGTTGTTTTAATAAATGTTTTTGTCACAGTAATTTCTGTGTTGATGTTTTTGGAAATGGTGTGTGTCCCCTATCTTCGACATCAAAGTTTCCGTCAATTAAGATAATTAATCGACCATTTACCAAAGGGTACAAATTTAATGATGAGATTATAATAAGGCAGATCAGAGTCAACAGAGTTCGAAAATATAAAGGATGAATTTCGGAGATAGTAATTTCAACACCCCCTCCATTTTCCTACAATGTAGTTTCGAATACGTTTTCTAGTATCGAATCAAGCGCCCTCTATCACTTCTGACCGAAAATTTTGGGGCGGATTAATTTCAAAATTGCACTAGAGGTACATGTCAATAGACTTATTAATGAAGAAGGAAAAATAAGTGTGGAAATATGTAATTTAAACAAATAATATGATCGTTATTTTTATCGTACCGTTTTCCCGTCAAATTGAAACTGGACTTGAACAGTTTTCATTTTGCGTTACTTTATGAAATTGAATTTTCATGAAAACACTTTATAATAGTAATTAATGATAAGTAGTTGCCATTTGCCTTTGTTTTTCCCGTATATCTATCAATATATCCAGCCAAATAATACTTCTGTCGCAATGAACCGATACTAGGAAAACTACACGTGGTTCTGTCTGAAGTCGTAATTTCATTCAAATCTCAATTATTTTTTGATATGATGCATAATATCATTAAATGGATTACAATTACTAATTATCCACTAAAAAGGGTTCAATAACAAACTTATTCTCATAGTTAGGTTTAATTGTTTTCACACTTTCGTTTTTTCTGGCTTGCACTTCCGGCAGTTCATATCTGGGTCACCTTTTTAATTTGTAAATAATACGGTAAATAATCATGCAAATGTCAAACAACTCCACACACCGATAGAATATTTATTTCTGTATTATAATTAAATAGCTTGGATTATTTTAAATTTTGGCGTCAGTGTCATAATTCAAATAAAAAAGTTTTTGATTGACTTAATTCTCATTTGATTATTTACCTGGGTTTAGAGAGTTGTCTACATCATAATTATTTAACCTACTATAATTTTTTATTTATGAAAATTCCGAAAATAGGCTAAGAATGTCTAAGAATAATAAATAAATATTCAAACACTAAATAGAGTTCGAAAAATTGGCTAAGAATGTCTAAGAGTATTTCAGCGACTTATCAATACACTCTAAATACAAATAAGAATGTCTAAGAGTAATAAGTATTCAAACACTTTTAATACACAAATAATTAAACTCAGGCCGAAACGACTAAGGGTCAAACTACTTGGGGCCGAACCTACTAGGGTCCGAATTTATCAAGGACCGAACGAGGGAAAGGCCGAAACGACTAGAAATCGCCTAATCCGGTCTATGCAGCTGCCTCATCCTTACTATTTTTTCAGGGCAGTTGACACGGGGTAACGTGACGTCATCCTGACTGGAATCCCGAGATTTTACGTCTTCGTTGGCACTCTCCTCACTTCTTGCTCCAGGCTCCACGTCAATGATATCATACTCGTGTATAACACTGGAAACAAGTCGGGAATAATTCTCTTGATCGCTTCCACTTTCATTTTCGGCCTCCATTTTTATAGTCTCAAAGCAAAGGTTACAAATAATGAATTAATATTTAATTTCCGTGTTGAATATTTCACAATACATTATAAAAATCTTATTGAATATAATCGAAACCACTGAGAATAATTAGAACTATTTGCGAGGATCTTGATAAAAAAAAAATACTGATACCGTCCTTGGTTTAGAGACTACATTTCCATCAAGCAAGAAAACTAAACACATCAAATAAAATAAGGTAAGAATACGCTATGTTTATCCATTGTTTTCTGATATTCATATTCTTTCTTTTACTCGGCCAAACCAAAGTCTAAGGTTTGTGATCTGAATATACCAGATGGAATGTAAGTAGGCCGAGAGAAAGCGGAATAAATCGTCCTTTACTGAGACCTGCTGGTGACATAACCCTGATGTCAGCAGCCAAAGGTGACAACAAGCACGGAGGCTGAACGACTGATCGCTGATGTGTGGATATAGGCATCTCATCGGCACGCCGTTTTATTCTCCCTCTGCGAAACATACTTTGTGTTCCTGTATGTAATGAAAAAATACTCATGGACTCTTAGCTTGGCACAGGGAATGGTTGTAATGGATTTAAATGATAGTCTTGCAATTACTAGTAATCAATTTGTATATTTCTTGAGGAAAATGTACGATGGACCAGAGAGCTACAGTTCTAATTATACAGAATCTACAAAACTCTTCTAATTATTTGGCTCAACAAATAAGTATAATGTTGTTATGTCAATCAGTTTTAATATGCACATTCATGTTCTATCTAACTTAACTAGCTGAATCCAGGGATGTCTCTAAAAATTGAAGTAGAAGGAGGAAATGGAAAAGTAGAAGGGGGGTCTGGGGGTCTTGTTATAGCTACATTGTGTTTGAAATGCAAAAATAGCCGGGTAATTAAGGCATTATAGGCGGGGGAATTCCCCGCCTCCCGGGTCTTAGAGACAACCATGTGAATCTGACAATCTTGAACTGTGTTCGAATTGCAGCAATAGTTGATGTTGTAAGTAAATTTTTGAAACCTCACATTTTAGCCAGAATTGACAAATGGTGAACAAAGAATGAATGCATCTTTAGTAGGCAATGGACAATTATACAAGTTTTTGAATATTAACATGGGGGGCCGTCATGAATGAAGGAGCCATATAGTTCAGTTTGTAGAGCACCTTACTAGAAATTCAGGGGGCTTGGGCTGAAATCCCAGTCTAGTCCTGATCATCATTATTTCTTTCATCCCATTACATTCAAAACTGGAAGGTTAACTCCTGCCATGGGAAAGAACCAAGGAGGTTGATCTTCCAAAGGTGAAGAACTGAGAAGATCACTTAAAGTGGACAATTGTTACTATCAGACCTGTTAAATCATTAATGCCAGATAGCAGCGCAGTTGAGCACCTGACTAGAGATTCAGTGGACTCAAATCTCTAAATGCCTTATATTTTTAAGCTATTGAATAGTATAAATTTTGTGTATTAGTATATGGGTAGTTTAATCATTGAAGTAGAGGAACCTGCTTAGGGACAGTCCAACTCTTACCTCCACATGTTCTCTGACTGACTTATATGCCCTGTTATAACTTCTTTACAGAGTTTCAGCAATGAATGCTGAACCGGAAAATGAGGGTGGAGCAAACAGGTCGCAGCGCCCCAACAACCCTCTGTTTAACATGAGAGAGAGGCTGTTTCACGCCTTGTTTTACAGAGTGGCTTTGACCTATGCTCGGGCCTTTCCTAAACCCGTCCGCAGGATTCTGGAGTTTGCCATCCTGGTCAAGGTATGGGCAGTTTTATCTCTAACCAAGTACTATGTGTATCAATAGGAGTAACTTTGTTGGGTTTTTTTTAAAATTTCATGTAAAATTCCTTTCATAAGCACCCACATCAAACATAATCAAGGAATGTACATGTTAATAGCAGCAAAATCACTTCAGTGCTAATTAATATTGAAGTTAACATTTTGTACTCGTACATTTATAGTAACTTATTCACCATACTGACTGTAGAATTATGTATTATTGTTGTGCTAATTTGGATTATCCCTTTGTGATTGTTTTACATGTTTCTTTTGTTATTGTTTATATTCAGGCTCTTCTTGTACTTGGAATACTTGCCTACATACACATTGTCTTCGCGCGTACACCAATGAACTGCTTGGCTAATGTGCAGAGCACATGGCCAAGAAATGGAATACTCCGAGTGGAAATTGTCCACAACGCCTCAGAAAACTACAGCATAATCAACTCCTACGAAAAGGAATACTCCGACTTCACCCTGCACTTCTTCAACGAGGACAGCGAGGTGGATCATGAGGAAGAAACAGCTTCCTCACCAAACATGGAGGACAAGGACGGGCATTTTGAGGAGCATATTGGTGAGGATGAAATGGAAGGAACATCAGGGCATCATAGTGAGGAGAAGGGAGCAGACAAACCTTCATTAGCTGCTGAAAAAGACACACATTTAGCAGGGTCCACAGAGGAACAGGCTAGACATAACAATACAAGTCAGGCTACCAAGGACATCTCCAACCAGACTATCAAAAGCTCAGGATTACCTGAAGCTGATGATAACAGGGCCAGTTTTACTGACGACTCACAGATAGCCGTGGAGGGAAACACGACATACAGTCCGCCGGAGGACCCCCATACGTTTGAAACACAGGCTTATCACCTCTCAGAGATCGAAATGTTGGCCAAAGTGGGTAAGTGATTCAGATGTCAGACAGTAATTGCTTTTAATGTGATATTTTTCTAAATAGTACTGATGGAAAACACTTGTAAGAAGAAGTCTTGATTACTAATTTTATGATCTACTCTTAATGTTTTGTGTTATTAAGCAATGATTTTGATGTTTATGAAAAAATGATTGTGTTTTTTTATACATATATTTTTTCGAAAGTTTCAAATTTCAGGTGAACCTTGAGCTTTTATGTCAAGAGTTACAGTAGTGATCATGATATACTTTTAAAGTGAAGCTTAAGAACAAGATGCATATTACAAACACTCTTTATAATATTTACAAATGGCAAAAATGAAAAATGTACAACTTTGTAAAGTTTTGATATTTTGATTTTTTTCAAACAGTATGGCCCGAGGAAAAATACATTGTGGAGTATGCCTTGGAATATGGGTTTTTGAGATTGTCCCCCAAAACCCGACAGAGACTGAACATCACTGTCATGTTGGTCACTCTGGGTAGGTAATCAGCTTTTAAAATTATCTTAACTCTAAAATACAGTACAAAACCGCATTGCTCATATGATTTAGAGTGCTATAAGAAACACTTTGTGGTACACATGTACCTGGATTGTTAGTCCACTTCACTGTTACTCTCAATAATGATGTTGTTACCTTTGCAGATCCTGAGAAGGAGACATGTTTTGGGGACAGCATTAGTCGCTTCCTGTTGGCCGAGTTCCTGGGATATGATGACATTCTGATGTCCAGCATCAAACAACTGGCCGAGAAGGAGGACAACAAAGGTGTGTGTCAGTGTATCACCTAGGCAAGTAACAAAAAGTGAAAGGGGGAGGCGGTGAGGGGTGAGAATGGTTCAGAGTTAGTAGGGTATTTTGAGAGAGAGAGATGAGAGAGAGAGAGAGAGAGAGAGAGAGAGAGAGAGAGAGAGAGAGAGAGAGAGAGAATATCAGATGGTCAGTAAAGGGATTAGACAGAAATAAGGATAACAGAGGTGAAGCTAACAGAGAGGTAGATGAATAGACAGGGAGTAAAGCTGAATGGTTACGTTATATGAGTCAGTTGTGACCTGTTTTTTCTGTAGGTTACCTGATATACGAGTCAGTTATGACCTGTTTATTCTGTAGGTTACCTGAGGAATGTGGTGAGGGGTGAACACTACCGCTTTGTCAGTATGTGTCAGTTGTGACCTGTTTATTCCGTAGGTTACCTGAGGAATGTGGTGAGGGGTGAACACTACCGCTTTGTCAGTATGTGTCAGTTGTGACCTGTTTATTCCGTAGGTTACCTGAGGAATGTTGTGACTGGTGAACACTACCGCTTTGTCAGTATGTGTCAGTTGTGACCTGTTTATTCTGTAGGTTACCTGAGGAATGTGGTGACAGGTGAACACTACCGCTTTGTCAGTATGTGGATGGCCAGAAGTTCCTACCTGGCTGCAGCCTTTATCATGCTTGTCTTCGTAAGTTTCGATTTCTGTCTTGGAAGCATTTTCCTTTTTCATCATTCTTATTTTATTTTATAAAGGATAATGGTGTTTATACTGTATACAGAATTATTTTTGCCCTGTATTTTTTTTTTGCCCTTCTACACTTGCAAATAATTTCACCACATCTTAGATTTATGCAGAAACAGGTACTCTTTCTTATTAACACATTTGATATCCAAAGATTGATTTTAATTCGTTCAGTCTTGATTTACACAGTTAAGGGTCTTGATTGAATTAAGTTAATTAAAAATGCACTGAAGACATTGACATCTTTGGGAATGGACTAATAAAGTTCTGGATAAGTTTAATCAAAATGACCCTGATCTGAAGTTATCTTTAAATTAATGTACTATATACAAAGTACAATATTGTATATATTTAGGATAACCTGTTTGTTTAAACCTTTAGTTATACACGTAATACCAGGTACTTCTCTTGTTTTCCAGACTGTCTGTGTTTCCACACTACTGAGATATTCTCATCATCAGATTTTTATCTTTATTGGTAAGCTATTACTGCTGTGTTGTTGAAAATGTCTGTGCATTTAAAAAGTGACCCTTATTTTATTCCATTTATTATCTTTGGAAGCTCCTATACATATATAACGTATTGTTACATCTGCTTCCTCGTTATCTCAAATTTCACTTAGTATCATGTAACATACCGGTAACAATTTCTTGTATTATAGCCAGAAATATCTTTGTTTACTGTATTAATATACTAGAAGATATCATTGACAGTTTATACATAGCATTACCTGCAGTGAACAACACATACTTGATTGTACTTTACAAGAATTCTGGGTGTTTTTTCAGTGGACCTGCTGCAGATGTTGGAGATGAACATCACCATTGCATTCCCGGCCGCTCCACTTCTTACCGTGATCCTGGCTCTTGTGGGTAAGATGACTTATCAACATTGAAAGAAACATCTAGCAGAGGGTGCACTGATAAATTATCAAAATTCAACCTCAGTAACACTAATTTGGTCACTTATTAAGATTCTTCCAGATACTCACATATGACTTAGAGTATGTTTATAGCAGGAATTGCTTCTGATGGTTGAATTCAAAATATTGTAGGAATGGAGGCTATAATGACCGAGTTTTTTAACGACACGACAACGGCATTCTACATCATCCTGATTGTGTGGATTGCTGACCAGTATGATGCCATCTGTTGCCATACCAACATCAGTAAACGACACTGGCTCAGGTGGGGTTACATACAGAAAAAAAATGAAATTTATATCTAAATCTATCATGTAGGACTTTAAAAGTGTATTTGTGGTTTAGTTTAAAGATAGATATGAATGTCTTTATGTTTTTTTAATTCACAATCTTATATCTCTTACAGAGTCTCTCTGAATACATTTAGAAAACTACTTAAACTTTGGTTGTTGAATTATAGTTACCGGTACTTGTGTTTTTACGACTACAAATTGTATGTTTTTTTGTAGGTTTTTCTACCTGTACCATTTTGCATTTTATGCCTACCACTACAGATTCAACGGCCAATACAGCGGACTAGCTCTGTTTACATCTTGGTTATTTATACAGGTATGTTCTTATCATCTACCAAAATTTTAAATTAACATCATAGTGTGATGACAAATTTTGTGCAGATTTTTAATTCTGAGTTTGTCTATAAGTGCAAGCATTATAATGATTAATATGTATCATCTCCACAGCATTCGATGTTGTATTTCTTCCACCACTATGAGCTGCCCGCCATTTTACAGCAGGAAAGAATTCAACAGATTGTTACAAACCAACAAAACAACCAGGGGACCCAGACACAGATCGGAAACAACGCACAACCAGATGCCAACCACAACACGGAGCAAATCACAGCAACAAACAACACGTCAGGCAACACAGCAACAGACAACACGACTCGCACTACAGCAACATCGAACAACAGAGAGCTTTCTCCAGCAACAAACGAAGAGCAAACTTCAGCAGCACTCAGCAATTTACACAACACCAACCAAGATTCTCCTCAAACCAATTCCTCAGAAAATGCAACACAAAATTCAGCAACAACCATTGCAACACATAATTGCACTGCAAACAATGGCAAACCACAGCAGAGTAGCATAGCAAGCAAGCAACAGTCAGCATCTGCAGGAATAGCAACCACAGGCAACACAGATCAGAACTTTGCAGGTCAGAGTAGTTACAGACAACTTGACCCCACAGACAAACCTGAGACACCCAAGGAGGGTGGTCATCTGTCTGATAATCAACAAACTGACTCTGTCCCCTCCAAAATTAGTGCTCAACCTCTCAGTGAAGGTACAAATTCAATAAATTTGAATCCACAAGGAACTGTGTCCGATGAAAACACATCTGTGAAAAACTTTGGGGACATGAAGCATAGTGGTACAGGGGAGAAGGGTTCTATGTTAATGTCTGTAGACAGAGACTCAGTCAGAGGGGAGTCTGGTGCTTGTAGGAACGGTGAGCTGTGTGATGGGAGCTCACTTAACAGTAACAGTTGTAGTGATGTGGACTTGAGCTCAAGTAGTGGTGAACTGTCCCACTCAGTGTGTTCACAGGAAACCAAAGACTCGGAGCAGACGGGCAACAGTTGACGGGGGCCACACACCCCTCTGTGACCCACAGTGCAATGATGTGTATATTCTGTAATACCCAGATCTTTCGCTTTTACCCGATTACTGTCTGTTGTGAGCTGTAGTGCCTGTGTGCTGAATTTATTCTGTGATAAGAGTAAATATATATACATGAATTGTACCGACTTTGACAATTGTACACGTGTAACTGTTGGTAAGTTTGTCCTTTAATTGTATGGACACATTATTTGTCAGAGTGTGTGTGGGTCGGGATGAAAGAGAAGGAAAGAGCTAAACAAAGTGATTGAAATAAAACATGCTAATCCAACCATTTTTGCTTTCATAATAAGTTAGCTATGGCTTTGACAGCTCTCAGTAGAGCAATATTAAAGCAGGAGTTGCCTCCCATCAATGGCCATATCATGTCTCAAACTGCCTAGATTCCTTTATTTTTATACCCCCGCTCCGAAGGAGAGGGGGTATACTGTTTTACCCTTGTGTGTCTGTCTGTCCGTCCGTCCGTCCGTCCGTCTGTCTGTCTGTCTGTCTGTCCGTCCGTAACAAAAATTTCTGTCGCATTTATCTCAGCAACTATTTATCGCAGATGCTTGAAATTTTAACACAGTGTTTGTTAAGGCATGCCATATCGTGGGATATATTTTTGTACCAATCAGACGTCAACTTCCTGTTAAATGACGACTTTGCTTATTTTTTAACCAAAATTTTCTAACAAATTTTCGTCAAAGATTTCTCAGCAACTGTTTATCGCAGATGCTTGAAATTTTAACACACTATTTGTATAGGCATGCCATATCGTGGGATATATTTTTGTACCAATCAGACGTCAACTTCCTGTTAAATGACGACTTTGTTTATTTTTAGCCAAAATTTTCAAACAAATTTTCGTCAAAGATTTCTCAGCAGCTATTTATCGCAGATGCTTGAAATTTTAATACACTATTTGTTTTGGAATGCCATATGGTGGGATGTATTTTTGTACCAATCAGACGTCAACTTCCTGTTAAATGACGACTTTGTTTATTTTTTGCCAAAATTTTAAAACAAATTTCCGTCAAAGAATTCTCAGCAACAATTTATCGCAGATGCTTGAAATTTTAACACACTATTTGTTTAGGCATGCCATATTGTGGGATATATTTTTGTATCAATCAGACGTCAACTTCCTGTTAAATGACGACTTTACTTATTTTTTAACCAAAATTTTCTAACAAATTTTCGTCAAAGATTTCTCAGCAACTATTTATCGCAGATGCTTGAAATTTTTACACAATATTTGTATAGGCATGCCATATTGTGGGATATATTTCTGTACCAATCGGGTGTCAACTTCCTGTTAAATGACGACTTTGTTTATTTTTAGCCAAAATTTTCAAACAAATTTTCGTCAAAGATTTCTCAGCAGCTATTTATCGCAGATGCTTGAAATTTTAACACACTATTTGTTTTGGCATGCCATATTGCGGGATATATTTTTGTATCAATCGGACGTCAACTTCCTGTTAAATAATTACTTTGTTTAATTTTTTGCCAAAATTTTCAAACAAATTTTCGTCAAAGATTTCTCAGCAACTATTTATCGGAGATGCTTGAAATTTTTACACAGTGTTTGTTAAGGCATGCCATATCATGGGATATATTTCTGTACCAATCGGACGTCATCTTCCTGTTAAATGAGTACTTTGTTTATTTTAGCCAAATAGTCGTCCGTCCGATTTTTTTTTCAGACCGGGAGCTACAGACCTGCAGCTAGTTTTCCGTCAATAGTGTTACACAAATTGAAGACAAAACAACATAGGATTCATTAGTTTATTCTTGTCCTCAACGGTAAACGTTTTACTTCCAATGGAAAAAAATATATAACACAAATATATTAATTCATCATATCTGGGTTACATAAATACATAAACAGCAAAGAAGTTAACTAAATGGGAGCAAAAGAGTAATAATATCAAAAATGTGTATGTAGAATCAGGCACTTGTATAAAGTCTGAGGCAGCGGCTGATAGAGTTCACGGGAGCACTATACCGGTCGGTAGATGGCTGAAGCACTCACAGAAAACGTCACAGAAACAAGTACATTTCAAGAAATCAATGATTACAGACACAAAGGTATACACCATGTTAAATGAGTTGAACGAAAGTCGGCTACAAAAACAGGCAGAAATGAACATCACCATAATGTAACCAAAAAAAAGATATAACATCACCTTATAAATGTGTACAATGTCTGTAAACGGCTACACAGATATTGATATCACGTGGTAGATTAATATCACATGGATCGGGTATAATATCGTCGATATAAACCATATCAAATAGTTTGATACGCTGTACAGCACATGATATCGGTAACAGGCTACACCGGTCATACCCCCCCCCCCCCCCCTCCGCCCTTCACCCCTACCCCAACCTGCCATTGCTTTAGAATTCATGTTTAAAGGAATTGCATGCACTTGAAAAAGGGAAACCGACAATAAATGCGTATAATATTTCGATGGTCATAAAATTGGAATATCTTCATTGGTCTGAACACTGTATTGTCAATTCACCAGAGGCCGGATAGGGCAGAGTTACCTCCCGTCTACCGACTTGGTCCCGCTGTTGATTGTGTAGTAAGAATGATTGACAGCCCTTTAACAAAGTGACCATCCCAATCATCCACATGAAAGAACGGATATTCTGGATAACATTTTTCCGTTACTTTTTCTCACTTTTCTTGAAGAACCCCTTTTTAAATATGGACGAACTCCTGCGTTCTTCTTTTTGCGGGGTGCTGCCATTTGTTTCGCCGGATTTCTTGTACACAATAAGATAGTTGTAAATGTTTGGCATCTCATCGTCTTCCTTCTTTCGCCCGAACAAACTCAGCATGTAATTTCCAGTCTGTGGAAGATCCACGTGGTATTTAATCGTCCCGCCTTTCTCAGGCACCATAGCAACGCGATCTTTGACGTCAGCATCCGGCTCCTTGAGGAACTGATGAGTCACGACAACATCCTCGGGCACGAGGATTTCTACAGTACACGTGTTGGAATCGTTCAGTGTAATCTTTGGTTCTTTAGGATTGATGGTTTTGATGCCCAGAGATTCGAAAGTCGGCTGTGGGCCCCACTTTTCTTTCTTAATAGAGGTCTGTTTCTCTGGAATTTTCGGAATATCGACCGGATTGGTGACTTTCAGGCAGTTGATGAGATACTTCATGGCGTGAGATAAGGTGGTGTTCTCTCCTGCTTCTTTCGGGCGGCCGTAGATATCGAGTCCGTACTGCCCCGTCTGAGGGAGAGTCGCCGTGATGTGGATAGTGTCCTTATCTACATTTGTATTGATGAAGGCGTCCAGCGTTTTGGTTTCCACATTGTTCATTTTGAGTTTTGCTACCACTTGTAAGGGACGTGGCATCTTTAACTTTATATCCAGAGTGTCCTCCACGTTCAGAATTCCCGCCTTGGGGTTGTCCGGTGGTTCATCTCCAGAGGAGCTTCCACTGTCCGACATTCTGTCCCCTTCCGAAGAGTCGGGCGATGCTCGGCTTTTGCTGGATTTCCCTGGTCGCGTTTGAACCACCTTCAATCCAAAGTGTCGGTATCCCTTTTTAGGTCCCCATTCACCGGAAGCGCAGTCTGGGAGGGGATGCATTTTCCCACTAAGCGAATTACAAACAACCTTAAACTTACAAGTACACTTCAATCTAAAAGGAGAAATTGATGCCCCGGCAGTCTCCTCAGAATTAATGAGTCTATTGCTTTCCTCAATCTTATTGGCAAAAACTTCAAAGAAATACTCTCCCACGGCTGGGACATGGATGCTGAACATCACGGTGTTGTCAATCATGGTCTGGAATACAAACCTCTCCAGACTGGCGCCTTTGTATGTGGCCTCTTGTCGCTTCTCCTTGTCTGCGTACCTCATCTGATAATAGAAAACCAGGTCATTTTCGTATTCTTCTGGAATTTTTATTTTCACTTCCGTTGCCCCTTTTTCAGTTGTAACAAGGACCGCGGGTAAACTCTTTTCAAACGTCATTCCATAGTGGAAGAAAATGGAGCGAACAAACGGCAAGGCCTCGAACTCTTCAAGCGTGATTGGGTTCTCCAGCAGCTGCCATTTTGGATCAGAGGCCCAGAATTCCTGGATGAACTCGTCCGGATCCGTCAGAAAATAGTGCTCGTCGTACTGATAGCGGATCTGGTCCTTGGACTTGGGCTTTGGTTTGTCTTTACTCTTCTTGTCTTTGTTCAGAACCAAGTGCCTGTGGAATAACACCGTTCTTATGAATTAGCAGGCATTAAAAATACATTTCTCCTAGAAGCATAACCTCAAAATTAACTAAACAAGTTAATTCATACAAGTTTTTGCTTAATTTTAGACGTGAACCCCGTTATCCGTTTATGAAGGAGATTTGAAACCTACCTGGCTCCCCAGTTACACTGGACCAGCCGCCAGTCGCCGTCAATAAGCACGGCATTCCAAGTATTCTGGAAGTGCTCGGGCTTGATCTTCATCCCGGGCTCGTACCCGACACTCTTAGAATGACCTTTGATCTCTTCACAGTTCAGACCGGCGTAACTTTTGAAAGAAAAAATACAAGAAATCGTTATTCAAAAACAAATCACCGTAAACAACGTCTTTGCTCTTTTCTATCCACAATTCTTTTATTGTCGTATTTTGTTAATTAATGAAACTACAACTTTTTTTGAAGATTGTATCTGTGTACGACGCATGTATACAGGGACTTACAAGCAACACAACTGTTTTAATTGTTTGATATTTACCTGCACAATCTCATAAACAGCACGTGATAAGTTTCTGTTCCGTATTTAATTCCTCGAAGGAGACCCATTGGAGTGTCTGTTTCCATGGTTTCCTCGAATTCCATTACATTTAGATCTTTCACCGTAATCCATCGGTAGATGGCCCTGAAAAATATTACCAATATATTATTTGGCCTTAATTACGGATGTACCGATTGAAGTCGGGGTTATATGCATAGATATGGACCACAAAACAAGTCCTTTTGACTTTGCTATTCCAGTTAATTACTATTCCCATTTATTTTATACGAAATATACAATATATAACAATGTAAAGTGATCCTAACTCAGAAATATTAATTTAAATTTTCGTCACTATGTGTAGTATATTCAGGCAGCTTTAAACAACAATTGTAGAGACAGAGGTTTCCGCCAGAAGATTTTGGAAAATATCAATATTAAATATTTTTTCTATACAAAGTTTTTTTCACGAGAGATCCTGCTATCGATGCATTTTGAGATTTGACTGACTGCAGACAATTGTTATCTATCACGAGAAAGTATAGGTAATGTTTACAGAGTTCTAAATAGCCCCCGGTAACAGTTCATGACGATGCCTCACACCAGTACTTGTGAAGTACATCAGGTATTAAATGTAAACTCTGGAAATTCTTTAATGTGATCTTATTTCGGGTTATTAGCTCCATTGATTTCCCGACTATTTATCTCCTTTTAATACAGTGTGATCTTGTTTGGAGTCAGTGAGTGTGGATGATGCTATCGTACCGGGCTTTTTCCAGATCAGTGACCAGATTCTCTGTCAGCTGTTGAACCAAATCTGTATAGGTAGGCTGTTCATTTTCAGCAACCTAAGGAAGGCATTAATCAAGAAATTAGTCAATCATGAAATATTAATGTTTTTCTTTTTTCCTGTCATATTGTTACAAACCTCAAAATATGAAAATTTATGATTTTCGTGATATTTTTATTTTGGTGAGGATCAAATAGAACTGCTACAAGTTATTTCATCTGACAGAAAACACGAAAATATTTAGACACGGGGGAGATATACCTTGATTGTTTGTTCGTCGATATCATTGAACTGTGATGGGTCGACGTACAAGTCTTTCTTCCTGCACGAGGGTGGGTGAGGTGAGGGGATTTCTGTAGGCGCTACAGGGATGATTTCTAGGGCCTCCAATGCTTCCTCAATCTCTTCTGTGTCTCCGTTGGTTGTTCCCCCGTCAACCTGTTACACAAATTACAAATCGTATGTCAACAAAGAGGACAAGATTTGTCAAAACTACATAAAAAATATAGAACACGGTTTGATAGTAAACAATTAACTTTGAGAGGTCTAGACATTTATAAGCTATTACCAGCAACCAAATTCTTGGTAAATACAAGTACCAATTTCCAATGCCAAGCATCAAATGGAATTACCGAGAGTTCCCCAATGTTAAGTTTTCTACCTCTCACAGCAATAAAATACTGAGAGTCCCTAGTGCATGGATAAGTAACTCACGTGGTCCGCCGCCAGCTCCTGCTTCAGTTCTTGCTTGAGTTCCTCCTGTTTCTGGGCCAGAACCTCCAACATCTCACGACTCTGCCGCGCCACCATAGTAGCCGTCTTCTTCTGCTCCTTCTCTTTCAGTCTCAGCGTCATCGATTCCTGCTTCTTTTTCTTCTTTTCTTGAATTATGACCTCTATCTCTTTCTTCTTGTTTTCAAAGTGTATGGTCATTTGCTAAAAAGAAATATTCCATAGAAATATAAATCTTACTTTGCTACAAAGCTGCTACTGAATTGATGATTGACAAACATATTTACGAAATAAAACTTTATGTTTTACATCGTGCAGAAAGTACTTATATGAAATTTATCAGATACAATTGCAAATATTTACATGTATGCAAAAAAAACATGTTTGAAAAGAAGTTATTTATTTACGGTACCTTTTTCTCGTTGTCTTTCATCTTTTTCTTCTTTTGTCCAAATTCTTTGTCGAATTTCTCAGTGAGTTCCTTGAGTTTGATTTCCCATTCCTGCTGTAGTTCCGCCGACAGACGGAGGGCTTCCTGCTTCCGTTCATTATGGAATTCGTCCAACAGTCGGTCCTCCTCCCTTTGGTATTCAGCCTCCAGGCGACGCTGTTCTTCAATCAATTTCTTCCGCTTTCTGTACTAAAAAAGATGATAAAAATCAATAAATACTAATATTACTATTCATTAGTACAGCTTGTTATTGAAACACCATTATGATTCTTACGAATTATGAGAGCATCATTCTTTTTGCAACTATGTAGCCAATATCATGAATATGACTAATATGCTCTTGAGAAATGTCTCTATTCGGTGAAAAGTATTCACTTTGACGCTGTTGCTACACATTATTAATATTACACACTCACACATGCACCTATAATAGATTCAACTTTTTTGTCCCAAACCACATTGATAGCAAATGCGTACATGTACGTTAAACAAGGCTTGGTTATAATCGTTATACATATATTAGACTAATCATATTAGATGCATTAGAACAATTTTGTGTACTAGTATACGTGGTGGTTGCATGGCAAAGAAAGCAACGAAAATGTTTCATTTTTACGCACGAGAATTTAAATTGAAAAAGGTTTGTTCTTAAAAACAGATACCTTACAGGTTGAATGCAAATCTTAATTAGTTTTATGTAAATGAGGCATTTCCCAGGAATTTGGCTAGTTTGAAACGGCCTCCAGATACGGTGGGAAACTATCGTTTGAAGTCGGCGACTGCATTTTACCCATATATAGCGATGCTTTCAACATTTCTATTTCACCGTCTGGCGGTTCAGTGTATACTGGGAAACCTCGCTAAGGGCAGTGGGGCAATACACCAAACTGGACTTCAATTACATTTTTCAGAAATAAAAAAAACCTCGCATATAAACATGCGATACAGGTAGTTTGGTTATACTTCTTCATAGGTCATCCATATATATATATATATTCTGGACAAAATAAAACTAGTACAACTCCAGGCTAAAACCTTTCGTGTCCTGGTGATTTCATAATTCTGTAATTCCTGCATTGTTGTGATGTTTTATCTTATTGTGTAATAACTGTATATATGGGTTATGTCAGGCTTGTTCGTGTTTGTCCATATCTTTGCTTTTCATAAAAACAGTTCAGTTTTACATTTACAGACATAGTAAACATTAATTCTTGCAGCCTTAATCCCGTGTATTCATCTTGTTTAACCGTAAACTCATAGCCTGTTGGGGCATTCAACTTTCAACATATTGTGTAAATATATTACATGCATGTAATAAATTGAAAACCTTAGGATATCAAGTATCCACAGTAGCGATATCTTGATATTAGAACCCAGAAATTCGAGCTCAGTCGCTCTGTAATTCTTTTTAAAGCAGAATCAAGTAAATAATAGTAGACCGATTGGTTTATTGAACTCTCCTTATGCCCCCCCCCCCCCCCCCTTACGTGACGAAAACTACCGAAACCTAAAGTAAGGTTGGTCCGCGTTCACGCAAAATCTTAAAAATATGGTTATTTCCATATTCAATAAAAATCAATTGTCTATTATCATACGTTTATTGATTTTAATTTGTTTGGCCCTCGGTCCTTAAGGTTTCTGTTTCCTAGGTTTTCCATATTTTCCTGAACAAACCCCTGTAGTATGTCATCGTGCCGCGCAGACGACATCCGCCGTGTCGTTAATGTGTCGTCTGCTGGTCTTTTTTTTCGCCATGTCCGACATATTGTCCCCTCTGGAGATGCAGTGGACATGATTGCAATGACCATTATGCCTTATGAATAGGTGTGTAACTGTCAATGTCAAATAAAACCTTCAAAGGGAAACGTCTTTTACCTGTCATTTTAAACAATTTTGTTTGCTCTATTTAGTAAACAATTTTGTTAAGACCGAATTATGATAATCATTCAAATTCTTTAAATTTCTAATAATAAAGGAAGCAATAAAAGATAAGGGTACGTTTTAAAATCCGTGTATTTTGGATATGATTATGAACAGAAAGTCTAGGAATTCCACCCCAGAATTGTCAGTCTTGAACAAAGAAACAACGAAACGAAAGAAGACGTTCTGAAATTCCTGAGAGGAAACATTGTAGGACAAGGCAAAGGGGAATCCCCCTTGGATCGTGACTGAGCTAGAAGACACACAACAATTAGCGGCTTTTATCTCCCCCCAAATCGTCCGAATCCCCCAAAACACAGTAACAAGTACCCGGATGAGTCAGACACTGCCTAGAGTCGCAGGGATGCTTGTAGCGATACACCGGACATTTCAGAAAACCTGAAGCCCTAATCTCCGCTGTAATGACCGTCAAGTACTTTGTGTTTTAGTATTTATAATGAAGAGGTGTCGACTTTTCGTTCTTTGAGGGGTTCACGGGGTACGGGAGACTAAACTACAATAGTGATTAAAGCCTGCGTAATTCTTTTAATCCTTTGTTAAACACAGATAACGGAATAATCCGGATTACTTAATCCTAATCTCCCTCCAGACATTCCTGGTTCCCGTGTGTACATCTGATCGGGCTTGTACCCGGCATGAATCATATATAAATAAATAAATACAAATATATATTGTCATGCAATGTACGGAACCCCATCCAGCCACCCCACACACTCCAATAACAAACTAATCTTTATTTTTGTTGTTCTTCTAAATGTTTAACTGCATGTTGTTGTTGTTTTTTTCATTCATTGTGTTCACTTACCAGTTATGCATTAACACTAAACACAAAATAACAATACCTTTAAAATGTTTGTTCTCAAAACTTAGTCGAAATGTCAATTATTTGCATTTCACAATCGCATTATAGTTAGACTATACGGCTAAAGGTGTTGTTTTTACGATGCCTCCCCCGATAAATTCATATAAAAAGTAGGAGTTGTGTGTCGACCATTAAATCGGGACATTAGCGGTGACGGCGGTGGGATATAAATATAGACGGGAACTTGCTCGACAACTTCTCCTGTGTCAACAGTCTATATTGTCCTATTATATTACAACCGTATCAACTTATTCCACCGACAAAAGACTTCTAAATCCACTTACAGAGAGTGCTGACATACAGCATATCGTGCTAGCTGGTCACATAAGACATCAAACCTGTTGTATTGTTAATGAAAAAGGAATTGATAGACTATCTGACACCGATATCGGATTGCAAGCATCGGACATAAAGGTCCAAACAAATGCTCAATAAAGCCCTCTCTCTCGGCACTACACCGCGCGGAGGGTTTCGGAGTGACCAGTCCTAGGGTTGCTCCGTGGTTTATCGGGGGCTGATACACAGAATCTTTAATCCACAACAAGCCAGCTACTGATTAGACGGTGTATTGGTAATCAATAACGAACTCAATGAATAAAACATGCCACGACTGAAGACAGGCTTCAGAAATCAAAACACGTGTCTGTACAGTAAAAACATGACCCGGGTAGATCCTCGCACATGTCAGATCACTGTGTACGGGACAGAGTTGATTCTGATCCTGTTTTCAATACTTTTTTCTGTTAGTGTAAAAACAGCTGAAGAAGGGCTGTATTTAGAACATAATAAACGTGTTTGGTTTAGTTTGAGATACTTACAATGTTTGGGGGATAGTGGTGCTTGTCTAGCTTGCGTTGGTAGCCCTGTCGCAGGAGCTGCGCCTCTATGGGGCCCTTGATATACAGTGCATTACTATCTATGTCGGCGCCTTTGTGGAGCGCCTCCGCTGTGGCGCGTTCCGCCACATAGTCCTGAGTTTTCGGTACGGTGGTGGCGCGTTTGATAGCCACGGCCTCGTAGTTATAGCTTGGTTTTCTGAGGGTACCCGTCAAGCGAACCTCGGAGTTCATTTTCTTGCTCATCTTTTTGTACACGTTTTGACTGGCGATGGCACTCTTGATCCCCATGGCACCATGGTCAATGCTGGAACCTCCCACCCTGGGTACGTGGGTCCCGCAGTATACTTCGCGATCATTGGCACTCGTTTGGTTAGAGAAATAGTTCTTGATTGTCAGGAACTGTCCACAAACGAAGCACTTAAAACAGTTCTTGTGGAACACAACATCGTGGACGGGCCCGATCTTCTCGGCCTGGTACACCTGAGCCTTACACCTGTGGCAGGAATTCCCCTCGGAGAGGGTAGGCCGAAACAGGGAGGAGAGTCGCTGGAAGCCCCTCTCCGCGGACTGGGATTCCGCCGTGGCGACTGCCATTGATTCTGTACCGAGTTCAGACAAGCTATTATTGAGCCATAACAACACAGCCACACAAATCCAACATAAACTCAGTTAGCCCACAATACCCCTGTCTCCCTGAATCTCTCTCCAAAGTCTCCAAGAATGAAGGAAGAACCAACACAATAGCCTCGTCCCACAAAATCTCGTTCCGTGTTCACTCCGACTTACTTCGATCCCCGAGATCTATGTGAAAAATTCTATAGCGGGCGATTCCATTTGACAGGTAAGCGCGCATCAGACCGTAACCATTGACACAGGTATGTAATTTAGGTAAGCGATCCACACCTGAGGTTACAGAAAAGCTGACGTCCCACACAATCAATTAACAATTAGCAAGAGATGTATAAGTCTATTAACAAGCGGCCCTCCCACGGATTAACAAAGTCGGACCACGATAAACCATCATTATTGTTTTGTAATTAATAATCATTACTCTATGAAGTTTACATTTGCTCATATTATCTCTTATTTCCTTCCGCTTTGAATTTAATTTGGACAAATCAACGTCTATGTTTTTATGGAAAGAATGATTCTGTAAAATTTAAAAAAAATTGATTTTTCTTCAAAAATTATTTTTTTAATAGAATGAATATATACTTATGTACCTGTTTAGAATCTAAATAACACTGTGTACTGCCTTTTCACCAGGACTAAGCTACTCCATGTTTTTCTAAAAAAAAAATTTTTTTTGGGGGGGGGGGGGGGTTACCGACACCAGCATACCCTCGGCGTAAATCGTGATTTGAATGAAAATAGACTCGACTGATATGCGAGCATATTTTCTCTTTATTCAAAATTAAAAGACCATATCATTCGCAAGATCTAGGGCATAAATAACGATAAATAATGGATATCATCATGTGTACGTAATCAATTTAAATGAGAGAGGGGTGGTCTTGTACAGAGAGAGAGAGAGAGAGAGAGAGAGAGAGAGAGAGAGAGAGAGAGAGAGAGAGAGAGAGAGAGAGAGAGAGTTGATTTTGGACACTTGTTCATGAAATATAACACGTTTTATATATATATATATATATATATATATATATATATATATATATATATATATATATATATATATATATATATATATATATATATATATTGTGGGTGGGGGGAGGCAAAAACAATGAGGTGAATATAAAACTTGCTCACCCTGTAAACCAATTATTTTTATAATGTCTGAAGTCATATAAATTTAATGTTATTTCACTTGAATAATTATTGGTCCCATTTAAATGGTAATTGTTCTGAGACGCTGTGATAGTACTAGTAATTGATATCATAAGAGTGATTAACGAACTGCTGTGATTTACACGCACCTGGTTTGGCAATATGTTGTACAAGGGATTAAAGGACAATGCTGGCCATTAACTGCTTAAAAGGTGATTTGAACTTAAATAATAATAATAGTAGATGTTAAAGATGTGCGTGAAGAAGAAGAAGAAGAAGAAGAAGAAGAAGAAGAAGAAGAAGAAGAAACACGACCTCATATAGAACCTGTGCGCCGTTTTTAATTTTCTTTCAAAGAATGCATAACGTCATCGACAGTACGAAGTAATTTGAAGAATGACAAGATATTTATTTGTCATTCAAACATATTTTGCAAAACATTACTTTGTCGAGAACAGGTGAGGTTTGCTTGACAAACACCTTTAGGGAGTCTGGGGTCGGCCGGTGATTAACGTGTCTATGCCTTCGTTTACTAGTACTATACCTGTATTTTTTTATATACAGAAAACGGTCGCTCTTTACACCCCATTTTGTGATTGTGAAAAAGATGTTTTTCCTTATCCGTCCGGTATGTGCATTTCTGAGTGGGTTATGGTGGATTAGGTATTTATCTGTAAGAATCTCTAGATAAATACCTGTCCTCATAACTAGGTTTATATATATGATAGACGGCCACTTTATTGACATTGATATTAATATATCATAATGCTCGAAGGAATTTAAGTAAACATCGTTTTTTATGTTAAGAATAACAAGAACCACTGCAATCCATCCTTATCAATTCCTGACTCGATGTGACGGGCGCTGAATTGTTGGTGTTTGCTCGGGGATATGAGAGTAAACAAGATGGACCGTTTTGATCTGAGGAGAACTTTTCCCTCCACGGTGGAATGCAGGTTCTGATGACTGCTGATATTTGGATTTCATTATGGTAACGTCAACACGTCTGGGTGAGGTTTTACGAGGAGTGGATCCAGATAGAGACATAGACTAAAAGTAATCCTTTGTGTGTCTAGAGGGGGGGGGGGGTGTCAGGAGGGTCCAGACCTTCATGCAAATTTTAAATTTCTTTAAATATACATTATAAAACCTAGAAATCCGCCTGGCAAACTCAAATAACGGTCGCTCACCCCCTCCCCTCCCCTCCCCTCCCCCGGAAAATGTTCTGGATCCACTCATTAAATGAATGGGCATGACGTCCTAATTAGGAGTATGTCTAGAGGCGTGACGTACAAAATGCGGAACGTATAAAGCTGTAGTTATGGGGAGTGGGTACATATTTGTAACAGACCCCTTCTATTCATTAATTACACAGAAAGGACAGCATATTATAGTCCCCATGAATTATAAATTATACTGTCGTAATTAAGTAATATTGGTTAATTTTTGGTGGTTTCTTTATTTTTTATCATTCACATGCATGATAAAACCAAAAGCAAGGTGTGATATAAAGGGGTTGCAGCAAGCACCTTTTGATCAAATCTAGTTATTTTGATTTTCCTGAATATTGGATGAAAGTCTTTCAGGATAAAATTGCATAAAATAGTGAATGGCCACTAAGAAATAACAAACAAGTTGGGGGTGAGGGGTGGGTGGGGGGGTTGTCTAAATGGTCACAGTGTATAACAGCCATGTAAAGAATTTGTAATATCATTTTAACTAACTTAATTCGATCATGACCACTCCGTGATCATTCCTTAAGGTACTAAATAGTTCACTAAACCTTGAAATAGTTTCTAAAATCACCAGTAGATTACTCGACTATGATAGACAACATGATGCACAAGACGTACACAAGTCAAATAGGCCAAAAAATGCAACATTGGATTAAAAAAATTGATTTTCAAACATTTATTTCAGTAAATATATGAATAAAATCCTGAGGCGGATTCGAACTCATAATCTGCGGTTACAAGCCCGATACTGAAACCACTGAGCTATCTCGTAACGTAGTGTCTTAGAAATATTTGTTTTGGTTTATCGAGGTACCTTTTGGGATATGTTATATGCCCCGGACTTGATAAGTCACTACATGTGTCTACTACCGCTTCAAAAACCCACACCAAAGGTCCATGTTACTCAGAAACCCACACTAAAAGACAATGTTACCCATACCAACACTCTATGTTAACTAGATACATACGCCAACGGACTATTTTACCAAGAAACTAACACTAAAAGTTCCATGCTACCAAAAACCCCACACTAAAGGGCCAGGTTACCAAGAACCCCACTCCAAATGACCATGTTACCCAGAAACCCACACTAAAGGTCCATGTTACCCAAAAACCCACACCTAAGGACCATATGCATGTTACCCAGAAACCCACACCAAACGACTTTCTTACCCAGACACCCAACCAATAGACTATCTTACCCAGAAACCAACACCAAAGGACCCTTTTACCCAGAAACCCAAACCAAAGGACCATCTTACCCAAAGACCCACACAAAAAGACCATCTTACCCAGAAACCCACACCAAAGTACCTCGTTACCCAGAAACCCACACCAAAGAACTGTCTTACCCAGAAACCCAACCTTAAAGGGTCATCTTACCCAGAAACCAGAACAAAGGATCATCTTACCCAGAAAGCCAACGTATAGGAAAGTGTTACCTAATATTTGGATAGCAGCTTCCTTGTTCATATAACCATATACTCTGCTTGCCTGCTTTTTTTAGATACTAGTAATCATTGCCAGGCTTTTTCACACTTTGATCTACAAGACCTCTAAATAATACTAGAATTATCGACCGACAGGTTTTTGGTAGAGGCTTTCTTTATTGTAATCATGCGATATTCCTCTTAAATTCCCAGGAATATGGTGAAAGATCATCAGTTCAACTCCCATGCTTGCGGATCATCAGGAGGGGTGACTAATAAATTAAATTTCACAATACTTGTATTAATTTTTGCTTCTGCTTTAAAAGGACATGGTCACGATTTTGGTCAAATTCTATTTTTCTGTTTTTATTAATTGCAATGCTTTAGGGTAGCATTTCCAATGACCGTATGAAATTGGAGAGTCAGTAATGAAGTTATAAGCAAGATACAGGGCTCACAATTCTTTGTCATGTAAACAAGGCTCGTGCCCTGTTTTTGTTTACATTAGTTTAATATGCCGGTAAAAGTTCTTTTTCAAGCTGATTTTCCCATCTTCTTATTAATTTTAAGCATTAATAAACAGATCTTAACGTTTACCACATTCTTTTTCGGTCTTCACTTCAGCGTTCAAAATGTAAACAAACAATTTGTTTACATAGCAAAGAATTGTAAGCTATGTAACTCGCTTTTAACTCGACGAATGACACTTAAATTTTGGTTGCCTATTAAAAATGCCTTACTGAAGCATTGTAAACAATAAAATCGGGAAAATAATTTTTGACCAAAATCGTGGCCATGCCCCTTTAATGCAACACGCTAAACCTGGTCAAAATTAGCTTTGTAGTTAATGCGGTAAAGCTTAATGTTTCCAAATTTTTAGGGAAATCGGACATGGATAACCATTGGTCACTTGGGTGACCTACAACGTATAATTGCACAATAATCAACATGATTATTTAAACATACAATCTAAAGATAAACAAATGCAATATGATTTCACAGTTTTAAGTCACGTGTATCAGTCACTAACAAATACTGATCGGTATATGATAAAGCTGTGGTACCCAGCCCGTTATCACTCTTTATCGTTCAGTGATCGTTGACCGATGCACCAAACCGCCATCTTCTTATTCTACATGTAAAGGTACACGATTAAACGTGATCATAATTCCCAGTGCAAGAAATATAACACCAATGACAATGTACGGGGTGAATCTCACGGCCCTCATGGAGATGAATTCCGTGGACAGATTATACCTCGGTTTGGGACTTCTGACGTCATTAGCTTCACTGCTTGCGTGTGTGACGCTGTTCTTTGTCGTCTGCTGTATTCCCGCCATCAGAAACAAAGCGCGTTATATCGTTCTGTTCATTGTGATTGCTAACGCTGGAGCCAGCATTGGAACTGTAGTGTCAGTTATCGTCAAAGTGGGCTACCCTGTGGTGTCGTGGCGCTCTCATCCGGCCTGTGAGTCGGCCGCCGCCCTGACAGTCTTATTCCGGATCAGTGGGTATCTGTGGACAGTCACGTTGGCCCTCTTCTTGTGTCTGGAGGCCTGGAAGAAAACGTTGAATTTCACTTCCTCTTTGATCCTATGGCCCGCTCACTGCATCTGTTGGGGGTTTCCGGGTAAGTCTACGATGTCTTTCTTCATATATGACATGCTGTTGAATTCCATTATATAAATAGTGCCTGTTTGGGAGGGTAACTGTTGAAATTAGCACCCCGAGAAAACCACTGTCAACCGACGCGAAGCGGATGTTGACAATTGTATTCGAGGGGTGTCAATTTCAACAGTTACCCTCCCAAACAGGCACTATTTATTTTATTATACCGAATGTCTTATTTTTGAAGAAAATTTAACTGCTGTTATATAGAAATGAAGTGAATTCTACGGCGAACCGTACGCGCATAATTTACGCGCATGTAACAATTCGTTGTGTTACCCGTTGCCAAGTGTGTTACTAACGCTGAGGGTAATAGAACGGATTACCAACTGCGTCTAAACCAATCAGATTTCAGTATTTAACATGAAAGTATAATAATAATGTATGCAATTCAACAAACATAGTAACTCATATGGATGGTTAATTTTTTGGCTAATCCAAATTTTGAAAGATATTTTTACATTTTTATTCAAT
The DNA here is from genome assembly GCF_963853765.1 of Magallana gigas. Classification (NCBI taxonomy): domain Eukaryota; kingdom Metazoa; phylum Mollusca; class Bivalvia; order Ostreida; family Ostreidae; genus Magallana; species Magallana gigas. The sequence continues at coordinate 4,999,094 of NC_088859.1, forward strand.
TACGGTAGTTTAACTATAACAAATTGAACTGGCAAAGAACAGTTATTTTATTGAATTACTAGCAAACATTGCCTCTGTTGGAAGAAAATTCGCAACTTAGCATCCTATAAAATACAGCTGTTTGCAATTCTGGTTTCGTTACACATAATGGTACTAGTATACCGATGTTTCCGTCAAATTTGGCCTCGGTGCATATGTTTGTTTCCGTTTTTAGTTTCGTTAAATACGAGGGTACCAGATCTTGTTTCAATATAAAGCCTACATGTACATGACGTATAAGGGTTCAGTACATATTATACAATGGTCACAGACCCTATTTCCTGATTTGTAGTGGCCATCATGCTGACGCTGGTAGCACTGGACGTCCTGGGGTCAGACATCGGCAAACGACCCGGACACGTGCGCCCACCTTGGTGTTTCGTGGACCGTCAGATTGCAGACTACAACACATTCGCAATTTTGGCGGGAATGGGATGGCGCATGGCGGCCATCATTTTGTGTTCCATTTCATATCTTTTTTTACAGTATCAAGCGCTTAAAAAGGCAAGTAGCGAAAACCTACAGTACTAGAGACTAGTAGAGAGTATACATTGTAAGATTACAGTACTAGAGAGTATACATTGTAAGATTACAGTACTAGAGAGTATACATTGTAAGATTACAGTACTAGAGAGTATACATTGTAAGATTACACTACTAGAGAGTATACATTGTAAGATTCGTTCCATGTTACTTTTTCCACACTGCTTTGAACAACAATATCATTATTGTATCGCGATCTTGATTCATTACCCAAGAACAATACCATGGTCCATAACTTTTGATATCAACACCGTTCTGTCCCCCCCCCCCCCTTAAAAAAACTTCAGGAGTGCGGCATTGCAGTTGCAGTGTTCGAAAAAGGCGATAATAAATTCCTCATTAAGAAAAAACTGAACTTGTGTATAGAATTGCTCTGAGGACATGGTTATTTTGTTTGATTAATTAATTACGGGAGGAAATTAAGTCTACATTTTACATATCTTTCAGCCAAAAACGAAGCAGCCTGAAAGGCGACAGGAAGGGGAAGAGCACGAGAAGCCCTCTGTAAACCCCAACCGTAAATTGCGCCATCTGCTGGTCGTCTTTGTCCTGCTAAACATCTGGGGTGCATGGCATTTTCTGATCTCCTACTATCGCCCGGATGTTGACGTAATGGTAGCAATAGAGGTGAGGAGGAAAAGTTTCTTACAGAACGATTAAAAAAAAATAAAAAAATAACAGAGAAAAGAAAGACCAAGAAATTAATATAAATGGAAAGAGTGAAAAATTAAAAAAAAAAAAAAAAATATTTGTAAAAACAGAGACACAAATAATGATTGTTATTCATGTCTATGGTAAAAATAAGTATTTTTTTTTTGGGGGGGGGGGGGGTTATTTGAAAGTCTCTTTTTCAATTGGTAAATTATTAAAAATCTTCGCGAGTTTTCTCCTTGAAGATGAAATGTTGGTGTAGCAGGTATTTAAAATAATGAAAATTCTCCTCATGTTCAAGGTGATTTGTGACAATCTGCAAGGATTCATCAACACCGGGTTCTTTTTCATGTTCTTCGCTGAAGTACGACGCGCAATGAAGGAGTTCTGCTGCAAGCCTTTCTATAAACGTTGCTTCAAGCGTCTCCGTGACGCCAATGTGTCACTTCCGGTAGAAATGGAACAGCTGAGAGAGGAGAGTGGGGACCACACCCACCTACTGGAGGGTGAGGAAGACCAGGTTCACTTCACACAGGAACCTGGTCACCCAGACAGCTAGAATCTCAACCTGTCAATCAGGACAGTGTCAGTCTTTGTCAGCCGACAGTGCAGACAGTCTGGTCACCGCTAAAAACGTCGACCTTTCTTTGTGTTTTCATTGCCATCATCAATTAACATAAATGTCATCCTTCACTGAGCATAAAAACAAGAACTCTAATAGAAATTTTATTGCTCATGATGTTTCATATTTTTGATGGTAAAAAAAAATTATTTAAAATACACAATGTCATCACAATTTTGCGAAAACAAATAAAATGTATTCATTGTCATTTTCAGGCAATAACATTACAAAGTTGTCACAATTTTTTCTGTAAGAGTTTATCTGAATACAAAAGAGCTTTCAAAAACTCTCTCAAAATGTCAAATATAAATGGCACAATTAAATAATCAAACTCACATTCACACAGTTGCACACTTTATTCGTGAGATCATGGTTACCTGTACCAAGGATTCAAATACCAGACATCAATAATATCACAGTAAACGACAGACATTCTACCCGTGGTTACATATCACTGCTGGGGAAAGTTACCTCACTTTTCTAAAGAATCACAATGATAGAAGTGTTTTTCTTCAGACCTACCAGGATCCATCTAAAGATGTCTGCATCATTTTCCGTGTTAGTTCTAATTTATGGTAGAATCTTAGGACGTCCGGATTAGCGAGCACACAGGAGCGGTCAAAGTCCAGAATACGGAGTCCCTCAAGACTCTTGGCACGGGAGAGGGCGACATATGTCTGACCTGCCTCGAACACCCGCGACAGGGACATCTCCACACAGTCCAGCGTCATCCCCTAGTAATACAAAACAAAAGTATTGACTGTATGCGGAGTGTATAGTGAAAAACCACTTGTATTTCCCTCTACAAGGTTTTAGAACTTGTAAACTTTTGATATATATGGTTAATTTGCTGATTTATCTTCAAAGGTACATGCAGACAAGATAAAAATACTTCTTTAAGAGTCAAACATACATTTTTGTACATTTAGAATACATATCAGTAAGGCAACATCAGTGCATGCTGAAGAGCAATGGAACATGTACATGTAATTGTTGTGTTGACATTACCTGAGATTTGTGGATGGATATTGCCCAGGCCAGTTTGAGTGGGACCTGTTTCCTGTTGATGAAGACTGCCCCCGACACCTTGAACGTCCACCGGACAGGGCGGATGACCTCCTCCTCCCCACTCACAAACTTCACCAGAGGGTAGTCTAAAAGAGGAATCTACTTGTGTTTGTTCCACTACACAAATTATTATATGAAAAATGGCAAGACTTTATCAGAACTTCTGATTATCAGTTCTTATTTAATAGATATTTACAGTAAATGATTAACATATTTATCTTAATAATCCTCTTCATTTTATTCAAAATAATATATACATTACCAATAAAGTCATGGAGGATATTATATCAAAAATGCTGTTTGTAACCAAATTGAAGTGAACCACAAGTTGATAGCAGTCTAGTACTTTACACTTCTACCACCCCTCGTACCCAATACCCTGAGTATTAACATACAATATAGCAGCCATTCTTTGAGTCTCGTACACTGTACCTTGATTCTTCTTGTCGAATCCCACCACCACCCCACGGGCTCCATTCACTAGACCTCTCTGGACATCTAAATTCTTGGCCAACATTACCTACAAGGAAAAACAGACTGAGATAAAAAAGGGCAGCCAAATACTTCCTTCATAAGTCTCAGTCGGTCGCCATTCAAACTGTTCTTTTATGGAGAAATAGCGCTACTGAATTCACTTACATGTACAAAGGTAACATAACAGATGAAGTTTTACCTGAGCTCCTACTTTAAGGACAACTTTCTTAGGAACAGGGGAGAGAACTTCCAGTTGATCCTTGTAAGCTTCTTCTCCATCAACTGCCACAAATGTCCTCTCCTCTCCTACAAGTGTGTACATACAAATACTGTAAACGTGGACATTTTGACGATGTGTTAATTTTGACTATAGCGGCGATTTTTATTTTCTCGTTAAAATTTCCACTCGCCAAACTTCACATCATATATATAGCGTATTAATACCAGAGTTTTTTATCGGCATTATCCCGTTAGGACTAGATCAAAGTTAATGATTCATTTATGTAAATAGCTATAAAAACACGTAATTAGCATTGTAAAACCTGTAAAATCTAAACAAGCATGTTTTAAATGCAATTATCACTCAATCGTCACAACATTCTATAATAACTTTGCGTGCGTAATTATCATGCCGTGTTTGACCTACTTTGTTACCTCAGGCAATATCGTATAGTGAATAAAAACAAAATACAAAGAACAATTTTATTCCATCAAATCTGTACAGACTTTTTTTTCAATCAAAGTTAAATTTTATTAATACCAACGCTTGTAAAAGAGTTCGCAAGAAAGTCGCAATCCTTGCTGATAACATCATCAACTTTCTGCACCCATTTTGCATGAAGCGGTTTAATTGTCGACGTTCTCACGTCTATGTCAACTAAGCCGCTGTTTTCCCCCGGCTTTTGATTTTCTACTTTCTGGGGAACTTTCTCAGAGTACCAGTTTTGAAATTTGGTTTTGAGACGTTCTTTGTATTTCTTATTAACTGTTTGGTCTAGCAGTACTCTAGCCTTAGAATACAATTTAATCAAAGAAAGATAACTTTAACCCTGGCATTATAAGAAATCAAAGATAGATAACACTAGTCTTACTCTTATTCAAAAATTCGTCAAAATTAAAACTCGCCAATTGTCTCTTACTAAAAAATCGTCAAATTTTGAACTCGTCATTTTAACCACGTTTACAGTATATGGTACTAAGTTAACTCATTTCAGTGAAAACAAGGAATGTACCCTGATTCAGTAACATTCTTTACAACTGTGAATGCACACAAACTGTCCAAGTGTGTATATCTGACTATATCATAAATAAATTATAAAAACAAATTTGTATGATATATTTTTTAAGGTAAGTACTTTTCTATGTATTTTGCTACTGAGAGAGATTTCATCACAAATACATATCAACTTCTTTTCTTTTAAAGAAATACCGATAGTTTTGTGTGAATAGTACTATCTTGATACTACAATACATAATCAGATACGTATTTGTTTAAAGTAAATCTAAGGATTTTAGACAGCAGAGATTTAAAATGCTTTTATGAATTTGAAATTCATACTGATTTATTGCATAAAAGAAGTAACTTCCCTTGTATATGTAAATTACTACTGTACAGTCTGTAGTTTTTGACTTGTACTGTACCTTGCAGTTTTCCTAGATGATACTGGTTGATCTTATTTACATCCTCTTTATGAGTACACAGTCTGGTTGCTAGGATACCATTCTTCTGGATTTCATGGTGTACTGTCTGTCTCAGAATCTGATGGGTTTCTTCACTGCATCTATAGTAAATTCAAATACATGTAAATGGCAACTAGGAGTCTAGGACATCTGACCTTATTACATGTTTATTTCAAAATAACCCAGAACAACCTATAATTATCCCTTACAAACTTCATATTGAGATATAAAAAACTCAAAACTTTCTGCTTTAACTTAAATAATATCACTGGTGTAAAAAAAACAACCAATATTATATCTCTTACTTTCCAAGACGAATGTTCTGTAAAATGTTGATAAATGACAAATCGTTCTGACGACGCACTTCCTTTAGCTCCATATTGACTTGTACACATCTTGACCAGGACTTTGCCTACACATAGAGATTCATAAAAATAATGAACTAAAATCTAAAAAAATATGCAGTTTCGCAGTGAGAAATATTCTTAAAAACTCTCATTTAGAGCACAGTGTTTTTTTGAAAATTTCTTATAAGAAATTGAATCAGTCTGACACGAAAATGTACGGTATAAACTTTAATTAATTTCCATAGAGATTGTATGCCTAGGAACAGTTTGATAATGAGAGATGGATATAATGATACCATACCTGAAAGCAGAATGTTTTCTTGTCTGTTCCCTTGGTAACTGGGGGAAGCTGTAGAAAGTCTCCACAGATGATCAGCTGGATTCCTCCAAACGGGTTGTCGTTCTTCCTCACAACCCTGTGGTAGAATGGTATACAAATCACTGTATGGCTATACTTATAACACATTATAACATAATTAGACAGAGACTTCAAAAACCCACAGTGTTTATCCATATTTAGACCAATAGATGTTATCTTTACCACTGTACTGGTATATAAATACACTGAGGTGTACCGGTATATACGCATATGGTATTAAAGGTACCAGTATTCTCTTAACCTCTAGAGTCAAAATTGTTATCTCAAATAAGATGGGACCAAGAATTAAATAAAGTCAGTGTATAGTTTGGTCCACAAGAGAACAGATGTTTGGACTTCAATTTCACTTCGACATATCAATTCCATGATAGATCATCATATCAATGTATGACTATGAGATATCAAAGTTCAACTGTCTGTATATCAATTCATCAAAATTCAAATACCTGAGACCACTTTAGCTTTCAATTAAATTGCAGTGTTAAAATTAATTTAAAAAAAGTTAACTCTAGCATGTTTACCTTGCCACGGTCTCCAGTTTGTCAAAGAAAGCTCCACTGACCATTGAGATCTCATCGATGACAAGATGGTGACATTTCCTCCACTGCTGAGCTATCTGAGGCCTTGAGGCCAGTTGTACACACTGCTCCAATGGGGCAGAACCAGAACCAATACCTACAAAGGGATAACTGAAGGTCTAGAAAACTAGCAAAAAAGAAATTTTAATCACTCTTACAGTTACTGCTTCATAAGAAATACAATTGCATTTCATTCATCATACCCGCAAAGGCGTGCAATGTGGTTCCTCCAATGTGGCATGCTGCCACTCCTGTGCTGGCAGTGGCATATGTGTGCTGGGGTGGGAGGGAACCTATCAAAAATAGAGAATGTAGAATCAATCATAGAAGATTTTAGATGGATTAGTAATTCCATTTGATAGATCTAATGAAAACAAATGTCTCAGTCTGTTTGTACCTATAATTCTCCTCATCAAAAAGGATTTCCCTGTTCCTGCACTTCCTGTGAAAAACACATTCTTCCCTTTAAGAACAGCATCTAGAATTGTACTCTGTTCCTTGCTAAGTTTGACAGGCAGAGCGATGGATGATGGATTCAGACTACTACACATCAGCTTACTTCGCTGGACGGGACGATTCTCCTTGTCATCATCATCTCGTTTTCTCTTTCCAGTCCCTTTTCCCTTTGGTGTAAACATGTCAGGTTTTGATTCTAATTCCTTGGCCCTTGCCTCGTGGACGGTTTTGAGATCTTTGATAGTTAGAGGACTGATTTCTTCAAATGATTTTGGTACATCTGATAGCAGTTTCTTTCTCTCAGATATAAAACCTTTCAGACGTCCACATTCAAACTTAGTGCTCAACAGCTTTAAGAAGTAAATCAGCTTGTCTGGAGGAGAATTGCTTATCAAAAGATTCATATTTCTATCAGGAATTTTAATAGTAGACTTTCCGTCTTTAGCAAACTTTTTATGGATTGTTAAATCCCTTAGTGCAAAGTTCATTGCTTTTTTCTGAAGTTCAACCTTCAGCACAACATCTCGGAATTCATTGCGCCCCACGGAGATATAGATATTTTTGTGAACACTAGATTTCTGAACATCTCCAGTTTTCGACAATTCCTCAACTGTGAGGGTACACTGTAGTCTCTCCATGACCAATCGATGTCGTTTCTTGTGGAAATAATGTACAAATTCAATAAAATAAAATCATACCACAAACATTATTCTAAGAGTCAAAAATATAATTTCAGAAAACAGAAAATTACCTGTTACGCGTTCTGCATTCAAACTAAACAGCAGTTCTGCATCAATGCTAATGACACTTGTTTGACTTGACTATCACTTCTCTCAAATTCAAAATGTTTTCAAAATGACGTCATTTCCGGATGAACAATTTCGTCAAATTGTACAAAAAAATATTCGTGTCGTTTGTCTTTTAAGTATTTTGTATCGTCGGACTAATTTTAAAAAGTGATAAAACGTTTTTGGATTTATTTATTTGAGGCCAAGTTTTGTCATATCGTTTGAATTAATTTTTGTATCGATTTTCATCAAATACGAAAATGAAAGTAGATAGAAGTGAAAGTAAGAAGTTGTAGAAATTGATGTTTGTAGATTATCATGCACACATTTGTAACGTATTGATCAAATCACCTTTTAGGTAGGGATATTAATTTTGTTTGTTTAATTAACATACGGACACTACGAGCTAACAATGAAAGCATGACCTCATTTGGATGGAAGAGAAAACTTGGAGGTAAGGTGTCAAAGACATTGTCAAAGAACTTCGAAAAGAACAGCAAGGATAACCATGACAACCTGGAGGAGGTGGATTGGCTGACCTTGGCTCCAAAGAGGAAATTGATTTGTTTGGAGGATGGTCGGGCCAAGAGTGAGCGACTAAAGCGGGAGGGGGGTGTGCTGGCAGAGTCTGAGAGGTAGGATAATTAAAATTAATTACATTGGTAGACTTCCAATAGGCTTTTGTTTTCTCTTGGACTCGCCGAGCCATCTATGAGATTGATTAACCCAATTTATTTCTGTAATCAGTCAGTGTAACAAACCTAATAAGTAATAGTATGAAAAACATAGTCTCTCCCTATCTAAATCAGTGCAAAAATAATTATCTGTGTACCAATACCGTTAATTTTACAGGGAAACAGATTTTTAATAAGATGGATATCAAAAGCAAAGCTATGATTATTGTGAGATTATTGTAATATACTTATATTTAAAGAAATCAAGTAAACTATCATTTTGATTTTTCCCCAAAATTAAATTGTATATTAGATATTGGGAAGCCATATCTAAGTGGGAAGAAGCTCTAGCCCTGACCCCAGAGGATGAGACCCTGCACGAAATGAGAGCCCAGGTATGCAAAGCAAAGCAGATTAACAAAAAATGAGACTTATTGGATATTTCATATAGTAATTCAATTTAACTTGTAATACATGACTTGTTACAGAGTTACCTGCTCCTGAATGAGGTGTACCCTGCAGTTCAAGCAGCAGCTAAGTGTACAGAGGTCAACCCACTGTGGTGGGTAGGTCACCAGACCCTGGGCCGAGCTCAGCTGGGACTGGGCGATGTTGCTATGGTAGGTATGAAAAAGTCATGTATGATCTTTAAAGGATGGGAGGCATCAAATTTTTTAGAGGCCAGGGGTTTTAGAGGGAGTTGAAAGTTTTACCTTTATCAACCTCAGAGAGCAATTTGACAATGGATACATCTATTTTTTAGTCTTATATGGAGTGTGTGAACACACATACATGTATCTACAGTATTCCCTGTACCGGTACTTTGTTTTGTAGGCTGTGAAAAGCTTCTCTCGTGCTGTTCATCTTTACCCTGTGGACGAGGAGCTATGGAAAGAGGATCTACTGTGGGCCAAGTCGCTTCTGGACCAGCATCACACAATGCTGGGGGAACAGGAGGCCGAGAGGTCCCGCTGTACATTGACCGAGGTCACCGATACCCCAGCCAGACTTACTGCAATATGTGCCTCACCCCACAACCCAGAGGAAGGGAGTGATTTACAGGATTCTACAGACAATTGTGATCCATCAAACACAATGAATGAAAACAGTGTTCATGTGAAAGTGACTGGAAAATGTGAAGAAATTGATGACACCAGTGACGGGGGTGGTCCCAAAGATAACCCAGGTGTTACATGTACAAACACCCACACAGACAGCTTCCGGGGCTCAGAGGATGCGAGAGAGACCAAGAGAATCCCCATAAATTATATCAGAATGAGGCAGTGGGCTTCTGACAGGGTACAAAAATAAATTGTTACTCTTTTTAATTGTTTTTTGTCTTACTGGTACTAATAATTTCACCGCCTGCATTACCATGAGTCAGTTTCCTATTAACAAACAACAATATTGTACATCCAAAAGAAATTTATTCAAAACTGATAAACTATCCAGATTCGGTATTGAGCACACGAATTCAGACACAATGAAAAAAAAATGACACAAATTTAATCTGTCATACAAAGGGTGACGATGCATTCAACAGTTCAATGTCTATGTAAAGAGAGAGAAAAATGTTGTTCCTGTAAAATTCATAAAAATTTCATTCAATGAATATGTGTAGAGTATATTGCACTACTTTACAAAGACTAGCATAAAAATTGATACAGGCATACAACAGAGTCGTAAAGAGAACAATTCGTAGAGAAGGTATGTATAAAAATAGTTTTGCTATTAAAAGAGTATGCGAGTCAGTAAATGTAGACCGGTACATAAATAAATAATGCTCAGTTTGACATCCAAACAACACACAAGTAGAATCAATAAATAACGCTATACTTCACGCTTCCTGTTCAGTTGTAAAAAACCAACAGATCTATTGACAGTGACGCTAGCACACAGGAACGAACGAAAACACAAGATCTTTTCATCAGTGGCTATGTCTTACTTCCTCATTGGATGGCAACATTTTTTTTCCAAACAATGAACACTAGTGATATTTCTACTGATACATATATTCATTATTACTACAGACTAGTCTTACTACTGAAAAGACTGATGTACAATGACCCTATCTAACACTCTGGAGTTGATTGAATTCAAGATAGCTCCATTTTCATGGAACTTATGGGTATCCTCACATAACAACCCCCCCCCCCCCCCCAATTAATTTACATCTTCTGAAAATAAATTATAAAACTATTTTTTTTCCTTTTTCTTAGCATGAATTCATAAATAACCAGGTAGATGGAGGTAATCCTCTAAATCCAGGAAATTTAGGCCTCACAAATTTTAAATGATTCCACAGCACCTGGTACAATGTGATTCAGATTTATATGAAATACTTTAATAGTACATGATCTTTTCTAAATGTTGTACAACTACATGTACCAGCATTAGCAATATTAATACTGATATTAATTACTAGGGTAGCATGTGCATACATGATACAATGTAGCATCTATATATGAAGTTGTTATAGTAAGATATGTTATTACATGTATACAAATTTTCATAAAGAAGAAATTTTCTTTGCTTGCAAGTTTAACAGATTTAGATTAATTACACTAATTCCCCTTTTATTTGTTTGTCAAGCAAAAATTTATATAGGAGTGCTAGTCCATAAATTTTAAATATAAATGGCCACTGATTCTAAAGTCACTGAATGTGTCAAAGTAGTCCCACATCTAAACAATACACCCGGTCTTCGTAACTGCCTACTGCCTAAGTGAGTCATAGTGCCAGGTGGTACACAATCCCAGCCCCACCTATTGTCCCCACCTGGCACCATCCTCTCTGTATGTGTCCATGGACAACTCCTGTGACAGTTGATAAAGTCCTACTCCTGTGACAGTTGATAAAGTCCTACACCTACACTGTACATAAACTCTTGGATAAATACAGACATACAGTCAAAAGCAAAGGAGATCTCGGAAAGGGGAGAAATGTTTCCTCTACTTCACAACACGGGGTTCTCGTCCTTCTGCCTCGGCCAATCCTTCAGTCATTCTTTTTGTCCTCTCGAGATTTTGCTGCTGGAATGTCGGCGTCTTTCTCTTCCTTCTTGGGCTCTGCGGCGACTGCTCGCCGCATGGCGTCCCACATTCCTCCCATAAATACTGCACAGAACAAGTTCTCAAATGGAGCGAAGGGGTCGTGGATACCAAGCAGAAGGGCAGAGAGTTTGAAGTACACAAAGAAAATGACCACACCGAAGTAGACCAGGGCATGGGGGGCTGTGATGTAGTTCATCTTCTCCATCAGGAACACCAGCGAGGCTAGGAAACAGGCCTTAGTGACACTGAAAACAAAAGTAACATCAACTCAATACTCACATACCACAGTATAATTGAATTAAGCCCAGTGTAGTGTGCACTAAAGTTGACCCTTAGAACAGCAGACATTTTTGATTGATGATAAAAAAGACTTACAAAGAGGGTTGCAAGACTTCGTTGGTTCCGGGAATCCACAAACCACGCACCAAGCGCTCAAACGTCTTCATTAAACCACTTCCAGCTCCTGTTCAGATCAAATATCAAATTTTGAAATCATTCATCATCAGTCAATATCATAGTTGTAATTATTTCAAAGACAGCAAGTTAAGAGAGTCTTCAATCTAGCATACAGTAAAACACACCTTGGTTGAAAATGATATGTTTTAGTGACATCTAAACTATTTATTACAATATGAGAGATCTTCACTTTTACTTTGGCTACCGTAAAATCTTACCTTTGATTGTTCCGATGAATAGGATAATTAAAACTGAGTTGGGGTAGATCTTGGCTGTGTACACCACCCCATGGTACACTTTGTGTGCCCGCTGAACTTCCTTCAGACCCGCAATGGCCAGTTTACAAGGTAAAAACTTCACCATCTTATACACAATATCAAAAGGAGAATAAAACACCAAGTACCTGCAAAAACAAAAAAAGGTGTTAATAACTGGTAAAAGGACTATGTGCGGTTTGGTCAAATATCTGCCCCCAATTTTAACCAATTTTTAAATTGAATCGTATAGAAATCAAATCTTCATAAATCATTGTACAGTGGGCGCCTATCCTTTTAATCTTGATTTTAGTCGTCATTGCGCATTCGCTGTTTATCTATGACGTCATCCAAATGACATAATTCTCGCAAATGTGCAAACAAGCGAAAATATGCTCATTTTTGCTTTATATTCTGCATTCGGAAATATAGAGCGCAGGTCTGCTCAAGTACGATTTTAACATATGTTTTTCTTCAGATAATTATGCACGTTATACTAAAAAATGGTACTTGAGCAAGCCTGCGCTCGATGTTTCCTAGTCGAAAAACCAGCGGAAAACACCCACATTTTGCTACAAAACATCAATTTATCAAAATAAGGCAATCTTCATGACGTCATTTCTACATTATGACGTCACTTTGGTGATAACCTTTTACACCCTTATTTTCAATACGATTTTAACTATCTTCCATCTTATTTTTAAAGCTTGTAATAAAACTTAAATTTTGGGGGCAAAAAATGCATAATACCGCACATAGTCCTTTCAGGATTTTAAGCATAAGCAAAATTTTGCTCATATCAAACTTGCATTCAACTAATTAAAATATTTGGATCAACTTTAAAAGAATAAGTCTTTTATCTGAAATTCATAGTTTTAAAATTGGAAATGATCAATGATTTTTGGCATTGGAAACAGTGACCACCTACATTAGAACTCATCACCTCCTGCCAGAGAAGTCGAAGTTTTTGTCACATAAGACTTTCTACCCTTATTATACAACATTTTTAAAAAGACCTAGAATGGAAAGGATTCCATCAATAAACACACCAGGAGTAAGTAACTCAGGAACTGGATATATGTGGCTGATAGAATAATCAAATACTATTTGTTGTAAATAAGAATTTGTTAGTGAAAAGCTGTATACCAAACTCACCATACAACAGAGGCGGTCAGCAGTGCTTTGTGGTCTTTGAATGGGGTAAGAATCGGCTCCCCCAGTAAAAAGTTGGCTATTAAACTTCCGGCGAAACAAAGCAGCATGGATGACACCCAACAGGAGAGAGGGTGCTTCCTGGAGAACACTGTTCCTCCTATAACCACACAAAGAAACGTATCAATTTATAAAATTTTGATGAAAATAGCAAGCAGTAATAAGTGATAAAACACACTTGTGAAAGTTACAGTGGCTATTGTCAAAGCAGCATTTAAGGTACCTCACTACACCTGGACTTATACTTTTTAAGACACTACGTCACAAGATGGCGATTTAAATGTTTTGTTAAACTGTTTATATCCTTCGAAAAGGTTGTATATCGTCGTAGGTCAGTGGTTAAAGTATTGGGCTTCTGAACCGCAGATCATGAGTTCGAATCCGCCTGGAGGTTTTGTTCATGTTTACTGATCTAAATTTTTGAAAATGTAATTTTTCATCCAAATTTGCACATTTGTTGCCTATTTGACTTAAATACTTCTTATCCATTATGATATCAATCACAATCAAGTAATTTTCTGCTGATTTGAGAAAATATTTCAAGGTGTAGTGAGCCACCTTAACTGTGTAGAGCACAGAAGATCATTGAATGTGAAATTATTTTAAAGTGTCATAAATTATAACACATAAATATTAAATTTCAGTCGGTTTTTGTAGAAACACTATTAAATTAATTTTATAATTTACATACCATTATAATAAAATGGTATGTATCACATACATGTACTGTATGAATTCAAGACATTAAATACCGTTTTAAGCTACAGTTATCAATTGCTGCTGCTTAGTATAAATTTCACTAAAAATGCTTAATATTGCGTTTCAGAATGAAATGTTTTAATACCCATAGGGACTACTGCTATAGCATTTAAACATACTCTATGCCTAAATGACTTTTACCCATACAAACGCTCCTGACTGCTTGACTGGTAATTTCTTTGTTAAAAGTCATGATAAATATCAACATTTCACCCTAAGGAACTAACAGGAAGATTGAATTTCTTCTATCTTAACATTCAACCCCTTCTAATGAAATCATTCACTCATATAAACCATCTTCAATGCTGAATGACATTTCCTCCCCTTTCCTACATTTACATGTACTGTAGCATAATATTGATTAGATAGAATGCTCTATCGTTAAAATGACAGATGTCCTACGGACCCGGTTTAACGATAGAATTCGTCCCATATACTGACTTCGTAGCAAATAAAAAAATTAGATCGCTCTGTATCTCCCTAAATTCTCACATGATTGGTCTCAAATATCTACAATGTTGCTCTTTTATAATCCCATGTTACCACATTTACTGTTTTTGCAACGAAATCACTGCCACTTTTAACATCACGTTTGAAAATTCGCTGTTTATGGTCGCCATGTTAATGAAAAAACCCGAGACATTCCAAGTGCGATTTCCGACAAAATGGCAGGCAAATTCAAACGTGTATTTTAACAAAATGCCTTGGTACGACTCATTGAATGGATATTTTGTGGACTAAACTACATATGCATATCCAAAAAGGTTTGTAAAGTATAAAAATGTATCTTTTCCATGCAGATTATTTTTAACAGACTTAAAATCGATGCGAAGCTGATCTGATTCGCAGCTGCTACATTGCAATTTGCAAGTATATGGGACGAATTCTTACTGTGACCTGAGCGTAGCCTGGTCACGGTAAGATTATTCTTTCTAAATATTGATATATTTCAGAATTAATTAATTAGATTTGAATATACTCAAATTAGCTAGTGCAAACATTCTGTATCTTTGGAATGATAGAAGAACCCATAGGCCTATGGAATAAGCATATGTTTTCTCTCTTTTTTTCACCAGAAATTATCTAATCCTAACACTTTTACTGTGTGTAAATCTCTAGAATTCCCCAGCCACGCAATAATCAGTACTAATATAAAACACATGGTATAAACATAATAATAGAATCACATCTGGTCAGGATATTGACGGAATTCCCCATAGTATCACATAGGCAATTCTTAACCTTTTCGAAGCTTGAGTCAATCACAAGATAAAGATATAAAATGTCAGGACACAGTGCAAGAGAAAATTAGGGACATGCATAGAGAAGAAAATAACACATTTGATCTACTTTTACATACTGGATTAAAAACTCCATTAAATTACTTGTCATTAAAACAATCCAAATGACATAATGCCTCGCTACTGTAATTGTAAACGAAGCCCGGGCAGTAAATAGCCATATATGGCAGTGCTGGGTGACCTTACCAGAGGAGTTCGCTGGTACATCATCCCTTGCAGCGACACACATTAAAGTGTAGTGGGCAATGTCGAAATACGGATACATCTTTAACTTCGTCACCTTCGTGGCGATATCAAGAAACGTCTGTGGATCCATTTTTCTCGTTAATTAATTCAACCGCTACCTCAGCGGCTCAGCGGTTCTCGAAAAAATAAGACCGGAAGTTCGAAATGGAGACGCGGAGGGAAGTTAACTCGTACGAAGTGTCAGTTTGGGATTGGACTTTTACAGTACTAGTATTCAAACTTAAATAAATTATTCTCGCATTTGCCTGTTCTGTTGGAACATCTACACAAAATTGAAAAATATGTTTGAAATAAATATTGCAAAAATTATATCTCATATATATGTGTGAGTTTAAATCTGTACAGATATAGGCAGTTTAGTCAGTCATTGATTCCCAGCATCATTTTAATCCTGAACACACTGTGTAGTGTAGAGAAGGCCCTAAATTAAATATTAACAAGTTAAAAAATTTCTTTATTTTTCATTTCAATTTTTTACATACTCCCAAAAAAGTTTGGGGTGCGTTGGTACGCACTAAGCATCGGAAGGGGGAGGAGGCAACTCCATGATAATTCAATTTTTTATATGTCAATTTAAGAAAATTAGTTGCTGCTAGAAACACCCCCCCCCCCCTTCCGATGCTACGTGCGTGCCATCGGATATGATTTGGCTATTTCTTTTAGCTAACGTACCGATAAACATTAACAGTTATTTAGTTGTTTTAACTTACTTTTTACAATCAATTTATCAATTTGTTAAAAGAAAGACTGATGTAAATATAAAAAAAAAACATGCTTTCTTTAGTGATTCATGGGGTTATGAAGGTAGTGATCATTGCCAAAAAAATTACAAACCCGCTAACGTTTTTCGCATGTCGCCATCTTCATATCCCACATGAATCACAAAAGAAAGCATTTTATTTTTAAATATCTTCGAAAAACGACGCAGTTCTTAATACAATAGGTCGAACCTTTCCTACCTACGCACGATTTAAGCTCAAAATTTTAAAATTCTATTTTAGTTTAGTAAACTGAAATAGAATAGAATGGAACTGATTTTACCATGTTTAGATATCTAGCATGGATAATATTGGTATATTAACCATGCTTCATCAAAATTTGAAAGTCAAATGTAAACAGAGCTTGAGTCTTGTTATTGTTTACGCTAGTGTTTTATTAGTATGAGTTTCAATTGAATGTTGTTTAATTTTTTGCTGATAATATTGTTCATGAACACATAGCATCGGTTTATCTTGTTTGCAAAGAGTCATTTAGTCAAAGAAATGATAGTTCCTTTACTTTATATTATTTGTAAACAAACATAAGACTCGAGCTTTGTTTACATAATAATGTTTTCTTTCCTCTGTATCTCGCTTGCAACATGATTTCTAACATTACATTTTTGGTCAATCATTTAAAATGCACAAGTAATGCATTTTAAACATAAAATATAGTAATAAAGTTTTGATCTCAAATCGTGTCTAGGTCATGACACTAGGCATGCATAAGCCCTCCCCCCCTAAAAACTAAAAACGAATTAATTAAAATTTGAACCCGCAAAGATAACCCTGCCGTTTTTTTTCGGTGGAGTTGTCATGTTGTAAATTAATTTTAAATTTACCGGGTGGCAGTAAATACAAAAATTACAACATGACAGAGTATTAAAATTTTTGCAGCTAGGACTCAGAGGAAGATGGCGAGAAAATAAGCGTAGATTAGACATGCATTTATTACAAGGATTAAAAGATTTAGTTTGAATCATTTAAATTGCTGTACATGTATTCATAGATTAATTCAATTTTACATGTGAATTATAGATAGAAAGATTTCTTTGGTATTATTTTACCATACATATAAACATACATATAGTGTACATTCTATGTTTCAATATTAAATGGTTATAATTTCATAAACAAGGTGTTTGAAAAACATAAATATGACACCAGGATAACCTATGAAAGTTCAAAAGCTTGTTTCCAACGTTACTTTTATTATTTAGTTTAGTTTTTACAATATACATGTATAAAATTTGTACAAAATACAGGCACTGTGTTAACAATACCATAAACAGTGATATAAACGAATCCTGAGTACGATACATATGATAACATTGATAATATGCATTTGGTAAAGTTATGTACTGTCTTATAGTATATAAATAGTGCCTGTTTGGGAGGGTAACAGTTGAAATTGACACCCCGAGAAAACCATTGTCAACCGACGCGAAGCGGAGGTTGACAATGGTTTTCGAGGGGTGTCAATTTCAACTGTTATCCTCCCAAACAGGCACTATTTATTTTGTTATACTGAATGTCTTTTTTAAAATTTTAAAGAAAATTTTACTGCTTTTATATAGGAATAACGTGAATTCTACAGCGAACCGTACGCGCATAATTTTCGCGCATGTAATATTTTTTAATGTTACCCGTTGCCAAGTGCGTTGCTAACGCTGAGGGTAATAGTAAATATTATTAACTGCGTCTTAACCAATCAGATTTCAGTATTTAACATGAAAGTATAACAATACAACATATCACTATTTTGAATTAGTTTACAACAGGTAGCTATATATATTTACATTGTAATGTAATATGATTGAAATTTTTTATCATTTGAATCATTGGATATATGAATTAATTCAATTTTACATGTGATTTCATATCAGCTTGCAAATTATTCTAATATAGACTGACTAAAATTTTTACAATGAATAATTCATTTTTTCAAATTCCATTTTTCTGTGTGACTAACCAGTCTATTGACAAAAAATCTCACAAATTTACAAGTTTTGTTTTTGATACAGAAGTTTCATTATGAAATTCGACAATACTTAGTCAACTGAGGGATGAGGTTTCATGAAAGATAAAGAAATTCCGCCCCTTTCGCCTTAATTACTACTATTTTTTTTTAAATCTTTTTTTCAACTGTATTTCACGATTAAATGGGAACATATCCATATAAAAAGTATCATTCATGTGCTACTTTGTGTCTCTTTTTAATTTTTAGGTTGTGACACACGTTTTAACTTATTTATTCATATACAATACAAATACCAAATCATTGTGGTCCAAATTGCCCCGTTCGGAAAAATGAAAACTGACCATACACTTTTTCATATTACCTTTCGCTTTATTGATCCTGTTTTGTTTGCAAGTGTTGTTATAAATGTGTAAATGCTAAATTGTATTTATTGGTGTGTTGAGGTTTAATCACCATGAAGAAAGGTACTGAAAGCGGTGAAAAATAAGATTTTGTTGGCCTTGGATAGTTAACAAAAATCCTTTTGCTCAACGTCCCAGAGAAATCGAAGCCCCGCCCACCATTCTTACCGTAGCTCAGTAAGTACAGTACGTGGTGTGTAAGTGTAAAGATGGTGACATTAAAAGTGTAATGCTTGGCTTAAAGGACGTGTGATATATTTACGTGACTTTGTGTTATCGTTTTCGAAAATTTTGCATATATTAAGAGAGAGAGAGAGAGAGAGAGAGAGAAACATTTAAAATGCATCATTTATTGCGTTTTTATATGGAGGCACCCAAATTCAGGTGCCAAGTTTACCAAGGACCAAGTTAATTTTTTTATGGGTACTGAGTTTACCAGCTGCCAAGTTGACTTGTTCCAAATGTTACATTTCAATAAACTTCTCTTAATTAAGTTATATTTATTTTCTACTTTGTTTTTCAATTAAATTCTGTGATCTTCGAATGCCTATAAATGCAACAACATATCACTGTGTATGAATTTATATGTAATTTACATAAGTTAGTATTTCCCGAACATTGATTTCTATGTTATCAGTTAAAAATATATTTCATACATGTTGTCAAAAGCAAAATTCAAGAGTTGTTTTTCATGGATTATATTTTCATGCTCATCGATCTCAACTCAACAGTTTATGTGATATTAACCAGTTTAAACCAGTTTTTAAAGCTGTTCTTGCTATTACTAATTTATTCCCTCCGTGATCTGCAATTTTTATTGATTTATTTATGTAAATAATTGATTTCATCTGTAAGGGAATGTAAATATAAACATTAAATGATTTATTGTTGACATCGTCGTGTCAATAACTGCTGTCAGTTGAGCAGACGAATTATCATAACGGAAACCCGCGAAAGCTTGTTATTCAATTTGTCTGTTCACCTGGACACGACGTCAAAAATAAATCATTCAGTGCTATAGTAAATACTTACACCAAGGATACTATAATGAAGAACATTTATTATTTTCCTGTGTCTATTTCCAGACACAGATAATGAAAATGCTCAGGAGGAAGAAATGGCTCACAAGACTTTTACAGGTAATTGCAAGCACTGTATTGCGTGAACAGGCTTTAAATTAAATAACATATATGTGTAAAGAAATTCTTATTTCATGTACTTAATATATACTTTTTTTGCAAAATGCAATTTTTTGAGAGGCCAAGCATTTGAATGTGCGTTTGTAACAGCAGGGGTCCCCCAATTTTATGTGAATTACTGGTTCATCATAATTTCTGCAGAAAGATTCACTGTGCATCTGGATTCATCAAAGTCAAGAAATTAGTTTATTAACAGTGACAGTAAGCTGAAAATGGTTAAACAATTTTTTTAATGTACATGTGCAAATTGTATTTATATACAATTTAAACTCAGGTTATTGGTATGTGTACCTAAAAACATATTGTAGCCTCACACCCATAAACACATACTTTCAAATGCTTAACCTAGTATTGCATTATTGACCACTGGATTTGTTTGTCTCATACATGTACTCGTATCTCCGAATGCTTCTTGTCATTAAATGATTGGCTGGTGTAGGTTTAAGACAATCTGAAGTGGGAAAAAAGCATATAAGAATCTCTTAATGAAGAACAAGGAGGCAACATTTTGTAAAATAAATTTGGATGCAAGTTAGTAGAGAAAAGTTTTAAACTACAGGTAAATTTTACCATCATCCATTGGTCTTGGGAAGTCCAAAATATAACAAAGAATCATACAAAGTTTATCTTAAAAGTGCCATTTTCAAGCTTATGAATCTATATGCATTTTGTTGTGATTATACAGTATTATATAATCCAGCATGTAGGTCACAGCTAGGCATTGTTTCAGGGGTGAAGCATGTGGCCACCTCTTGTTGATATTGGTGGTGACTTTTGTTTTTTGTCCATACAGAGTGGTGTGCTGTTAATCTTGGTGGTGACTGCTATTATAAATATTTCATTCATAATGAACAGGCATGAGAGGAAAGATGGTTACAGAGGTGAGTCCATTACAGTCAACTTACTGATGACACAGGAAGTGTGTGTAGTTAAGGTCAAGATCTAGGGTGCTTTCCATTTAACCGGCATCGCCGGATTTGATGGTGTTGCCTTCGTCGCTGATTGCTGGAACGCGCGTCGCCGGCGAGCGATTTTGGCAACGCTATATACCATTGCCAACTAGGAAACAATATGGCATTGAGGTTATCATATTCTACAAAATCAGCATTTCCAAAACTAAAAGTTGTCCTACTACATTGAAATACATTAAAACTACAAATAGCCAAAATTTCTGGATCAAATTTTAAGATAAGTATCAGTTTTAAGCTGCAATCGTCATCGTTGGATCATTGTGACGTTGTCAACCATTCCATTAACGTCACCGTTTCCCAATAACGTCGCCGGCGAGGCAACGTTAATGGAAAGCACCCCTAGTAAATGATTCAAAACTGTCTTTTTGGTGCTAGAACCATTATGACGTCATAATTGATTTGATGAATCTTTTCCTGTATTTTACAACTTTAAAGGAATTATGTAGAAAATAAAACAATATTTTGACATTTATATATTTAATCATGGGAAAAGTAATCCCGGTTCCTATATTCAATTTGACATCATTTAAAAGAGGATGTCAAAGGCTTGTTTAATGCCGTTTTTTGAGAGACTGTAGGCATTCTAAATATATTTAATTAGTCAAAAATGGACAAAACTCCAATAAATTTGTTCCTCAATTCCTTCATATTTCATTAAAAATGACAGTTTAAAACATGGATTTTCACTGTGTTTATCAAAAATTTAAGCCCCGTACACCCTATGAAACAAAGATTTTGTTATGAAGCATCATTGACAGAATTTATATCTTGAATTTCATAAACCAGTAGGCACTTTTCTTTTACTAGATCTTGACCTTAAGCATGTTCAACAGGTTAATTTATTAGATACATTTTTAGATTACGATATCGCACCTTTAATGTGACGATGATTGACATCGAATATTTTGACACTTATTGTTTAACAATTGACCACTGCAGTGAAAGCACCCTTCCAAGTATTACTCAATTATATCTTCATGTCGTTTTACAGTATATTGTAATGAAGTGAATAGTTTTGAATGTGTTCCTCTGTGTACTTATATATCACACATTCTTTATTTCCTGTTTAGAGAGTAAAACAAGGGAGGACTCGGTACCTGAGGGGGACGGGCCTCCCACACAGCTATCCCTGGGGGTCACCTCTAGCAAGTCCCTGGTCTACGTCACCGTCAACGGACAAACGGTGGGCACAGATCATCTGATTCTTTTTACATTCATTGTACAATTCAAAAAGAAGAATACTCTAGTATTTAGTTTATGTTGTGTACTCTTTCTTGATAAAGATCGAACAAAGATAAAAGTCTGCCTTTTTGTTATCTTCAGGTTTATCAAGATGATGATTTTGATGTCAACAGGGGAATCCATTTACTTGTCCTGAACCAGGCTACTGTAAGTTCTTATACATCTAATAAAGGAAGCAGTTGTTTAAGAGAAAAATCTTTCTTTCATTAAAATCAGGAATTTTATGAAACAAATAACATGATTACATATATCTTGAGAAATTTGAAAAATTGATTAGAGAACATATACAATGGCGGTATGAAATGTTTTCTTTTTCACCCACATAGTGCGACTGTCATTGACATCACAATAATTGCTAATGGTATGCCTAAGATACTTGATTATATAAACAATGTTCTCTCTGTAACAAGTACAAGTACACTTGATGTCCATTAGGAAAACATCTCTTTATGTTGCCATATTATGTCTTTTAGAAATAAGGAAATCATTGATTTTAAATTATATGTTGCCATGGCTACAGGGCAAGGTGATGGCCAAGCAGGTGTTTGACACTTACAGCTCTGGGGAAGACCAAGCCATGCTGGACTTCATTGACAGAATCTCCAAAAACCGCATTCTTGTCTTCACGATCAAAGTAAGATCACTTTAATGGGAAAAGTCTCAATAAGATACCGTAGGTTCAAGGAAAAGTCTCAAACAAACAAAAAATATACCACTGGGGAAAGTCTCAATACATAATAAGATTTAACTGGTCTTAGGGAAAGTCTCAAACTACAAAATAAAAAATTGTAGTAATCTTTTCTTTAATTGATCTGTGTTTTGACTTTTCTTTAATTGATCATTGTTTTCACTTTTAACCAACTAATCTGTGTTTTTTCTCCCCAGGATGAGGGTTCCTTTCAGCTGAAGCCTGAGGCCCGGTCAGCTCTGAGGGGTATGGGGAGTGTGACGGGGGAGAAACTGGCATTCCGAGACATGTGGATATTTATCTGTTACAAAGGGGGTAAGGAGCATAGTCTCTCAGAGGTGACCTTCGAAGAAACAGAATGGATTAGGATATTTATTCATTCAAAATATTTTAAATGCATTCTTTTGCTTCAAGGATGAAGACGTGAAGCAATTTGAATGTTCAGAATTTTTTGTGGTCTAAGAAATGTTGAGAAATTTTTTTAGTTATAAAATGCAACTTATACCACTGTAAGACGTGGAGTTGATGAATTAGCAAGTATATGTATTGCATGATATGCATATCAATGTTGGTTTGAAACAAATTGGAGCAAATTGCTTCTGCTGATACTGTGGAATCATCATTGTTCGTAGGGGACCAATGTTTGTGGCTTTCATGGTTAACTCTTTCCCATGAATTTACATCGCAAAAAACATAATGATATATAAAAGCATTTGTTTGATAATTATTAAAATTATTCGGAATTGCCACCAACTAAATTACATCCCTTTGAACCAGAAAAATTCAGTTAGCCATGAACATTGACCCCTATGAATAGAAATGATTTCACTGTACTGCTTAGAGATGTTCAAATTCAAGAAAGGCAGAACATTTGTTAGATATTGATTTGATGTAGAAAGAATGATTGACAATTTCTATATGGTGTGTTTTGATGTTTGTAGGTCAAGTTGTCAGTGAGCGACACAGTAAAGCCAACAAGATGGGGAATTGGGGCAAGAGAATCACGGTGGAGGAGGTCCTTAAACCGGTGCCCCTGCAAGGTAAGGACAGAATGATTTTTTTTATTTGTAGGAGGCTGGATGGTCAACAAATTAACCATCAAATTTTCCTTCAATTTTCAGAAATGAGTTGTTTGGTTATTAACTATTATATAGTATAGAAATATTCCAAATATTTTAGGTTTGAAAACTTGAATATGTGATATATTTTTATACAGAGCTCTTCTTATTAGGAGATTATATTAGTTTGAAAATGGCCACGACCATCCAGCCATCTTAATGTTAAGGTGTTATGCAGCATCAGTGGTAACGCTCCACCAGCCATGGTCACTCAGTTAGGATTGTTATTGAATGCTTATTAAGTGTATTTGGTTAATCAATCCTGTAGCAAGGCACACACTAAGTTAAAATAATATAACTGTTTTGGTTACTGAAGCATTCCAAGATATAAGGTACAACCTGTTGATATTAAAAATAAATGTAAACATTTCAACCAATCAGAGCTTAACATTTTAAAAACTAAATGGACTGGTGTTTTCTATGATATATATCGACATATAATGGATACCATTTGATTTACGTTTTATATGATACAGATTCTAAGTGTCCTTGGTCTACCAGTGACAGTAAGCGACAGGAGTTCTGTGATAAGGTCGAGGGGTACAGCCGAGTGTGTGACTGTGACAGCCCCGCCCCGCTCACATTCAATCCACCTAAGGTAGGAAATATCACATTAGTCATCAGCAGTTAAAAAAAGATTAATATGGAAAAGTTTAGGAAAATATATCAAGGCCACACCAATTTGTAAAATAATTCTTCAGATTTTCAATATAAATAATTTGGGAAGAAAATAATAAGGTGAGCTAAAACTAGTAATATTTAAATAAATATTTGAATTAAGTGTGATTTCAAAAAGTATTAAAGCTCAAAGAATTGCATAAGGGTGTATCGACTTCTATCACCCCATATCAAAGTCCAAAGTTATAGAAAAGTTCCAAGAAGAGCTAGATTTGTCAACTGGGGCGTTTGTATCATATTGCATGAGAGTGGGAATCTCGCATTATATTTACAACCTCTTTATATAAACAGTATTTCATTATGCAATATATCAAATATATAGATGGGGTAGCAGGCATTGTCTATTTAAATCCACTCCGACCTACAAGGTCAACCTCTGTACCATTGAAGGCTTATACATGGAAATTGCGTTTGTCTTGATTCATAAACAAAGTTCATTGAGCTACACTTATCACGTATGCTTAGTTTGCTTTTTATTGAGTTTTTATGCAGGATACACTTGTGTTTGAGTTGTATAATAAGTATATTTACTAAGTACATGTATTAGGAATTTGCATATACCGGTATAATAATTCTACTGCTTTTCTTAGATGTCTACCTGTTTTTAGCCGGGCTCTGCTATAAGCAGAGTCCTGGCTCTAGGCAGGCAAATTGCCAATGTTACTATAAATAGCACAACTTCAAAAGTAAACAAAAAAACCAAACAGCGTCAAAGTAAAAGCTTCCGCTATACCAAATAGTTACACAAAGAGCCACGCTTTGTCAAAAGTGCTGGCATTTTGTTTTTGTTTTTTTTTTTAATTCGAGAGAATTGTCTATATTTTTTAGTTTTCTTATTATTAATGTGCTTTAAAAAACAAGACTATGCATTTTGGACACATATAATGCGCATGAATTGTTATGAACTACTTTGCTGCGCGTTGAAGAAATGGGGATTGAATATATAACGCTTGTTTCAAAATTCAAGGCAGCAACTGTTGAACTTTTTTTTACTAGACAGACATATTTTTGTTTATAGCCGCTTACAAAATTTGGTCACTCTCTGACGCTTTGTCGACATTAAAAGCATGAGAGAGAGAGAGAGAGAGAGAGAGAGAGAGAGAGAGAGAGAGAGAGAGAGAGAGAGAGAGATTTTCAGTTTTTACTACACTAATATGCTTAAAGACACACCAAAAGAGCCCAGCTTTCAGTACTTCAGTACTTTGATTTGTTTAAATCTGCATGTAGCATTAAGAAAAAAATGGACCATGTCATTTAAAATTGGATGATATATAACATCCACTTGTATACCTAATTTCTTCCTACAACCATCCAACCAATCATTGGTTGTTATCAGTGATATCTGTAGGTCTTGTTCTGTCAGGCCAGATTTTTTATATCACTATTCATTGATTTTATATATGGTATCACTTTGACAGTAAACACATTTAGGTACCTTGGCATTTAATACACATTCTAAACGGATTTCTTAATTTTAAATATCTGTAGCTCCCTATTCATTCATCTCTGTCTCTCTCTTTTAAGCAAACTTCTTAATTAGAAATTAATTTAAAACCAGCAATCAAATATGTAAACTTATGAAAGACAATAAAACACACAGCTGAAACAAAGTGAAAGTACAATAAAATAAAATTCCTGCAGCTAAAAATAGCATAAAATTTCCACAGGTGTAGAGTTCACCTTTAAAATGGAGTCTTTCCAAGTTGAAATGTAAGTTCACGCAAATATTCTTATAATTTTCATATAAAATGTAAGCACTACATTATTGGAACATTTTCTATCTGAAGGTATGAAAAATATGATTTACAAATTGATAATTGCTCAAAACAATACACACATCTAATGCTAACAGATATGAGGGACTCCAGCACCTGTCAGAGTCAGTGTTTGTGGGACTGTGTGAGATACTGGGGACCTCACAACAGGTGGCCCTCAGGAGGGAGACACAGGACATCATAGATATGATGAAGAGACGATTTTATACTTATGATGGAGTCATTGAGATGATGAGTGGAAGTATGAGGGAAGGATTCAGACTGGAGGGATCAGATTTGGACGTAATGTACTGGCCAAACAACCACCGAGTGATCATGGACATGTCTCAGTCTGAGTATTACAACACAGCCAATACAACCTTGATTCTCTCTGACAGTTCTGAGAGTCCACCAGGATTCACTCTACTTCAGTTACTGACAACATCAAGATACAGAGAAGTCCAATCAGCTTGTGTCAGAATGAATGACAGAGTCTATATATCTAGTTATATATACAGAGAGTTAACTTGTTCAAAAGCATATCCTAATTCTACTGTACATGGACCCTGTGGTAGTGGTTATATAGCAGGGAGAGAATATGACACTGCTCACTGTTTTGTTTGTGACTTTTGGCCTCCATCTGCCTCCTCATGGAAAGACAGATGCCATGCATGGCCTGATTCTGAAGTTGTCAATGACATTGTCAGAAATGGATGCCACTTTGTAGCAATAGGACACCCATTTGGACCCCATGAAAAGGAAGAATGGAGATTTTCTTTTTCACGAGCAGAGTATAAATGTGTGTCAGCAATGAACCACTGTCAGTTTTTGACATATGGATTGTTAAAGCTGTTCTTAAAAGAAGTTATAAATCAACAATCAGAAGAAACCAATGAACTGCTGTGTTCCTATCATATGAAGACAACAGTTTTCTGGGCAATTCAACAAAACACACTACCTCATTGGTGTCCACAAAATCTCTTGGCTGGTCTCTGGGTTTGCTTTAAACTCCTCCTTCAATGGGTGTATGAGGGGATCTGTCCTAACTTTTTCATCCCACAAAACAACCTGTTTCTGACAAAGGTCCACAGCTCAGCACAAAACAGATTGTTCCTACAGTTACATGAATTGTACAAGAAAGGTCTGGCCTGTCTGTTACAGAGTTCTTCTATCAGGTCCTACATCATTGATGTCCTGTACAACCCTAGAGCTTTTGTTTGTACAGATGAGAGTTTATTTATGTCTGAAGTTGACTATGATATAGAACTTTTCAACACAATGCGTACTTCTACTTATGTAGGATCAGGTAAACACCTTTATATAAAAGGCATACACACAATAGAACATTGGGTAGATTCACGCCTTACACACTGTCAAGTTTTCATGTTACAGAGACTTACAGCCTCTGTCCTTCAGCACACTGCAGTTATGTTACACAACATGTGCACTAATACAGGTGTCAACAAACAGATGTATATTGCAGACAAAATATCCTGTCAAATGCTGAAATTAGCAGCCAAGTTTGGGTGTGTCTCTGACATGTTGTACATTGCCATGTATTATAACAAGACACTCAGATACAGGGAAGCTTTATCTATTATAGAGATTACAAAGTTCAAGTTAGCACAGCCATATCTGCTGTATTGGAGACATGTAGACAGAGAGAGGTATACTGAGGCTGTAGGGGGACAGTCCTGGTCTACAAAGATGAGACAGGCTATAGCAAAGGATATCCTACTTCACAACACAATCTGTTATATCAGTGAACTAATACCAGAACAACAGTCTGCTCTACAGAATACAGAACCTACATTATATATCCCAGTGTTTGTAATATTACACTTCCTAGAGTTCTTGTGTTACAGACACATTGATACAATATTATCACAAGCAGCTCTAGATGAGCTACAGGTCCTAGTCCACCATGATCAGGGAATGTATGTACCTGTTCGTTACAGAGACATCTCTTGGGAGATCCTGGGGATCTGTCAACAGATCACAGGGAACCTCCAGGCTGCTTTATACTCATACCAACGGTCACTCACGCAGTATCCATGGAACAACATACAAGGTGCTACACAGAGGAGAATACAGGATATGATTCAGTCAACACCACACCAGTTATGAAATTATAGCCATTAACAAAACAAACTTTGTACTAAGACATTCCAAGTCAGTCATCCTATATTCACAATACCTTAGATTTAAGTGTTCAATGAAAATATATTATTTTATATATAATTCAATGTTTATTTGTTTTATCTATCTTTATATTGTTGCTTTAAAGCCATTATATACATGTATGTTCTTTGTCAGGAATATGAATATATTATATATATAAAATTTATATTTTCATCCACCGAGTATGATTCCCTCTATTTCTTACGGAAACTTATTGTAATTCATAGCTCTGTAGAAACTGACAAGGCTGAAGTCTACACACCTGTTTATTGATTGATGGAAACATACAGTGATCTCTTAAGACAAATCACGGACTGTATGAAATAATCCTGATGATGTCAGACTCAAATTCCTGTAAGGGATGATTTGGCTGTTTCTTTAAGCTAATGTATGGTACCGATGTACATTAACAGTAATTAAGTTAATTTTACTTACTGTTTACAATAAATTTATAAATTTGTTGAAAGAAAATGTAAATATAAACATATATATATGAAGATAGCGATCATTGCATAAAAAATTTACATGACTCGTAATGTGGGTTATGTATTTTTTCTGCAATGTGGCCACCTTCATATTCCGCATGAATCAGAAAAAAAAACATTTTATTGTTTAAATTAGCACTTCTGCAGGTAAAAATATTGTGCTGGAAACTTTGCGAGGAAAACTGTTTTTAGTTCATCAAGATGAAGTGGAGGGAAGCTTATGCTATACCCCTGGTGACAATGTGGGCTTCCAGACCTGGTTAAAGTTTTTGGATCAGGTTCTGTATCTAAGTTATTACTTCTCCTTTCTTCACCAAACTTGCATTGATGGTGCATCTTTTAATACTTATGCGCTTGAAAGGCTTGAATGCTAAATCTAAGTCATAGGTTTGGGACACTGGATGAGGTGGTAAAAGTTTTTGGAGCTGGCGCTTTATGATAGACAAATCTTAGTTATTATTGGTTTGAATAGATGATGCATCTTGTGATACTGATGATGATCAGGCATAGATGCTGAATCTGATCCATAGGTTTTAGATGCTGAAAAAGTTTATGATTTTTGGAGTAGGCCACAGGTGTTTTTAAATGCTATATTACACAGGTATGTGTAATGGAAATTGTGCTAATACAATCTTTGGATTTCCTTAGGGTGTGTAATATGAACTTATGCTCTGTCTCTATCTCTCTGATACCGAGCAATTTGAGAACATGTGCCATCACTTCATCATATGACTCCATTTTTGTTTGTAACCGTTTGAGCAGATTGAGGATGTGATTTTAATCAGATTGAGATTAGTCACCCATTTTTCACAATTCAGGCATCATAAAGAATAACTTTACACACTGTTACCCACTTTTCAAGCCGGCGCTTCTGTCATTTCCTACCTTGTGTGTTGTCAGGTCTTAGGTGAGTTTTGGTATAAAAAGTTGAAAAAACTTATCCATAAATATTTCCATATATGCAAAGAATACATTTTTTGGTAATATATTAAATTGTGTTTGAAATAATTGCAGAATTGAACTATATTACTAATTGGTGTGGGCCAAGATACATTTTATCTGTTTTATGATAAGTATTTTTAATGTGTATCAAAGTATCAAGCCATCAAACATTTTAAATTTTCTAAAATCTTATAATTTGAGAACAGTTAGAGGTGGACAATCTGAAGAATGTGGCAATAACTGTGATAGCCAGCAACCGTCCACAGTACCTATATAGGTGAGTTACTGTAAATGATGTAGTACTTTGTCTGTCTGTCTGTCTGTCTGTCAAGTTTATGTGATAACTAGCATCTGTATGCTGTATCTCAACAGGTAAGATGTAAGTCCCCAGTATTTCTATAGATAAGTAATAAGTCCTCAGTATCTTTACAGTTGAGTTATAAGTCCATAGTACATGCATCTCTAAAGGTGATTTTTAAGTCCACAGTATCTCTACACATGAGTAACATTAGGTCCCCAGTATCTCAGTAGATGAGTAATAAGTCCACAGTATCTCTATAGTATAGGTGAGTTATAAGCCCACAGTATCTCTATAGGTTAGTTATAAGACCAAAAATTATGTATATTACCCGTGTGATAAACTTTTGCTATATCACACGGGTGATGCTATATCAAATACTTCCGGTCCGAACTATTTTTGACACAACCCCTCGCTTCAACACTTCAGTGACCTATTTTCGAAGATTTGCTAGTACTTTCAACATAACTATATCTACTACAAAAATTAATATAAAATTGATTTTGTCAAAGATTAAGATTACAAATATGAAGGAAAACACATAACTGCGTAGCACAGACGTCGGAACCGGGGGGCTATTGTGCCCCCCACACACACCTTTTTTTGCAAAGTTATTCATAACTGTAACCACAAGACCCTTTTTTCTTGTTTGTCAAGATTTTTGATAAGTTTAGCCCACTTCCAACTTTCAATTTGCTTTGTGAAGTTAATAAAACTGCAAACGTTAACTATCAAGTAGTACATCCTGACGACGCGATGAAAACAGAGCGCTCTGGTTGCGTTTATATACAATAACTTACCGAAATAATGTTTCATAAGACTTTTAT
The DNA here is from genome assembly GCF_963853765.1 of Magallana gigas. Lineage (NCBI taxonomy): Eukaryota > Metazoa > Mollusca > Bivalvia > Ostreida > Ostreidae > Magallana > Magallana gigas. The sequence goes on from NC_088859.1 coordinate 5,030,197, forward strand.
TCCACCACAAGTAAGCATCCTTATTCACTATTTTCAATTTCGAATCATATGGCTAGCCTAGTGTTTGTTTTATTAAACATCAACAATTGTTCCTCGTTCGAGTCAATTCAAACTAACGAGCATTCGCAACTTTGTTTATGTAAACAAACTTGATTATTCAAGTCTTCTAATCGGAATTTCCATTTAATCAAGTGAATAAGCTCTAAGAAAAATTATTTAGAGCTAAAAAATTATTTTAAGGTTTATTTCAGCGAAACTTTACATTAAAACAGTTAGATTTATCTCAGGAATGACGTACTAAATTGTATTGCGCAAGGTCAAAATAGCCGCATAACACAACGTTGTATCATCGTTTTAATCTTTGACAAAAAAAAACCAATTCGGGTCACATAAGGGACTGTCTCAAAAGCTTCATAATATAAATCAAATTGTATGAGATAAATAGAACATCTATAATTGTGTGATTTTATATTTGCTTTATCCAACTCGTTGAAATGGTTATATTCGCTCGGCAAGCCTCGCGAATATATACACCATTTCAACTCGTTGGATAAAGCAAATATAAAATCACACAATATAGATATCCTCTATATATCATATTTGTTCGCTGTGTGATACCCTGCTGTTATTGTACCTCCCCAGGATGCTGGTCAGGCTGTTAGGTACGTCAGGAGTACGAGCCGACATGATCACGGTGTTCATCGATGGATTCTTCCAGGTCTGTACATCCCCTCATGTTGTTACAATAGACTGCATAACACACACAGTTAACACTATGTTTACTGACAAGCTTATGGGAATATAATTGTGTGTGTAATTTTCCTGTGTCAGGAGCCCCTGGAGGTGACCAGACTGCTCGGATTGAGGGGGATACAGCACACCCCCCAGGGGAAGAAGAACGCCAGGGTCAGCCAGCACTACAAGGCCAGCCTCACTGCCACCTTTGACCTTCACCCAGTAAGTCCTTGACTTACTTTCTCTACCATGGTTTTTAGAAATATGAACATTTTTACGGTAGATACAACTTTTGTATCGAGGAAAAACTATTTTGTCAAACAATATCATATGATCATCAGTGTGTAAAATGGTGTGGGGGTCACAGCTGCAATACGTAGGTACTCTTTGTATACCCCAGCTTCCTCTCTTATCATTGACTCCTTTGTGTTAACATTCATGCCAACAAAAGATAGTTATATAAATTGTTTAACTTGTTTATCAATGTTGTAAAAATAAGTTTAGTTTAAATGCAAATACATGTAATTTCAAATTTTCTCCCCAGGAGGCTTCGTATACCATTGTCATTGAGGAAGATCTAGATGTGTCACCAGACTTTTTCAAGTAGGTCAATTATGTCTGCTATGAACTGCAAAGCCAGTTATATTTATTTCAGAGGAACAAAGAAAAGTAAAATTCTGTCTTTAAATATTGATGCTATATTAATGTAAATGTCATCAAATATGTACAAATGGAATTCATCTCTCCATAAACAACTAGTGTTCTGCTTGTTTCAGTTACTTCAGTCAGACCCTGCACCTGATGGAGAAGGACAGCAGTGTGTACTGTATCTCTGCTTGGAACGACCAGGTAAGTAAGACCAAACACATCCCAACATCAGTTTATGCTGTATGACCAGATGAGTAAAACCGAACACATCCCAACATCAGTCTATACTGTATGACCAGGTAAGTAAACTGAACACATTCCAACATCAGTTTATGGTGTATGACCAGGTGAGTAACACCAAACACATCCCAACATCAGTCTATGCTGTATGTGCAGGTAAGTAAACTGAACACATCCCAACATCAGTCTATGCTGTATGACCAGGTGAGTAAAACCGAACACATCCCAACATCAGTCTATGCTGTATGACCAGGTAAGTAAACTGAACATATTCCAACATCAGTCTATGCTGTATGACCAGGTAAGTAAACCGAACACATTCCAACATCAGTCTATGCTGTATGACCAGGTGAGTAAAACCGAACACATCCCAACATCAGTCTATGCTGTATGTCCAGGTAAGTAAACTGAACACATTCCAACATCAGTTTATGGTGTATGACCAGGTGAGTAAACCGAACACATCCCAACATCAGTCTATGCTGTATGTCCAGGTAAGTAAACTGAACACATCCCAACATCAGTCTATGCTGTATGTCCAGGTAAGTAAACTGAACACATCCCAACATCAGTCTATGCTGTATGTCCAGGTAAGTAAACTGAACACATTCCAACATCAGTCTATGCTGTATGTCCAGGTAAGTAAACTGAACACATCCCAACATCAGTCTATGCTGTATGTCCAGGTAAGTAAACTGAACACATCCCAACATCAGTCTATGCTGTATGATTAGGTAAATAAACTGAACACATCCCAACATCAGTCTATGCTGTATGTCCAGGTAAGTAAACTGAACACATCCCAACATCAGTCTATGCTGTATGTCCAGGTAAGTAAACTGAACACATCCCAACATCAGTTTATGCTGTATGTCCAAGTAAGTAAACTGAACACATCACAATATCAGTCTATGCTGTATGACCAGGTAAGTAAACTGAACACATTCCAACATCAGTCTATGCTGTATGTCCAGGTAAGTAAACTGAACACATCCCAACATCAGTCTACGCTGTATCTTTGCTTGGAATGACCAGTTGAGTAAACTGGATGAAATGATAATTTCACGGTTGTTATTAGAATCAAATTTTCTTATTAAAAATTAAATTGTTAATAGTTGATAAAAAATAACTACCCTATTATGTATATTTATAAAGGTCGCATCATTGTTGGAAATGTTGACCTAGCTTATTTGTTTTGGTTTACAAGAGATTCCCACTTAAGTAAAGCCTGTCAACATAACATTTTTCAACTTAAAAAAGTATCAGCCTCATTTTGTGCTTAAACCCCAATTTACTTCTTTAAAGACATGAACCTTTTTATATGCTCAAGGTCAAATTTTTGTATGCTTAAGGTCAAATGTTTGTTAAGATTTGGCCTGGTTCCCTGCTTAAGGTCAGATTTTTGTTAAGATTTGGCCTGGTTCCTTGTTTTAGGGTTACTCCCACTCGTGTAAGGACCCACGTAAGCTGTACCGGGTGGAGACCATGCCGGGGCTGGGCTGGCTGCTGAAGAAGAAACTCTTCAAGGACGAACTGGAGAAACAGTGGCCTTCTTCTGACAAAGTAAGGACAAACTGATTTTTAACAGACAAATTTCTTTCATAAGTTTAAGCCGTAATCCTAATCAAAACTATGCTAAAAACTTATTTTTACTTAAATTTCATTTTCCTTTATTAAACCTAAAATACTGTTTGATATTTCACAATGATATGATGTCAGTCTTGACGTAGTTTACTTTAACTTCCTTTTACCTTGTAATTAGTCACCTAATGACTTACCTTTAATTAACACCTGTGTGTTTCTGTGATTGACAGCAGTGGGACTGGGACATGTGGATGCGTCTCCCCACGGTCAGAAAGAACCGGGAGTGTATCATTCCGGACGTCTCCCGCACTTATCACTTCGGATCTAAAGGACTCAACATGAATCCGTACTTCCAAGAAGTCTACTTTAAAAAACACTCCATTGTTAACGAATCTAACGTCGCTCTGAAGGACCTAGACAGGTGAAACTGAACTTCTTCCTTTGTAATTTATAAACTCCTCCATGAATTGATATATTTGAATTTTCTTATGTAAGATTTAATATTTACATTTTTCAGTGTGTTTGTCTTTGATGACAATACAAATCAATTTTGTATTGTTACAGTCCAATAAATTCAAATGACGTATAATCGGGGCGCAAGTAGGGCTCTTATGATTATAGGAAATGAAACAAATCGCATAAATATGCCAATACTCTAATATTTAATCATACATTTGCTGAAAATTATATACCAATATAAGTACATGTAATAAGGAATCATTCTTTGAATATTATGAGGTGATAATTATCTCCTCATAATACTTAAAGAATTTCTTACTGTAGATTCTAAATTAAACGCAAGAAAATAATAGGCCTATCCACGTAAAATCGCGAGAAGCATCCTTTGCAGATTTAAAAATCTCGCCATTATTTTCTTAGAGTTGAAAACTATAAGAAATAAGGAGAAAACTTCCACGTTCACAATTTTATATTCTCGCATTTTGATACAAACCAGCAGGATCGCAGAATTAAGTACTCGCGTATAATAAGGAATTTACAGTATTCCTTTAGTAAAATCAATAATTTGTAAGTTTTTATATATTAGTCACCTGTGTTTGTTTTTATTTTTGGTCATAAATTTACACCCATAAATTTTAATTTTTTAAACTAAAAACTTATATGTGTTTTAATGTACATGTATATGTTATATTCCGTATTACAAATGTCAGATGAACAAATGCATAAATAACTGATTTGTATAATTATCTTGATGCAAATTTGAATATAAAATTGTAATCTGAATATTTTCCAGGATGACAGCTGACAAATACGAGGTGATGATAAATGAGATCCTGAAGTCAGGGGTAGTAGTGGACCACAGCAAGGACCCGTGTGATAGCGGGCTGGTCCCCGACAACAAGGTACATATGGTACATTATATATATATATACAGTACATATAGTATATTATATATATAACTATAGTACATATACATGATCACAGCAAGGACCCGTGTGATAGCGGGCTGGTCCCCGACAACAAGGTACATATAGTACGTTATATATATAACTATAGTACATTATATATATAACTATAGTACATATACATGATCACAGCAAGGACCCGTGTGATAGCGGGCTGGTCCCCGACAACAAGGTACATAAAGCACATTATATATATAACTCTAGTACATATAGCACAATATATATATAACTCTAGTACATATAGTACATTTATATATATAACTATTGTACATATAGTACATTATATATATAACTATAGTACATACAGTACATTATATATATAACTATGGTACATATACATGATCACAGCCAGGATCCGTGTGATAGAGGGCCTGTCCCTGACAACAAGGTATATACATGAAGTAAACATATACATTACTCTAGAACCTGTCCATGAGTGCAGTACGTTGTATTTTGTATATTGACTATTTTAAGGACTTTTTATAGTTGAATGTTAATTCTGAACTATTTACTTTCTATAATTAAAAGTCCTTATAGTATAAATCAGCAGGCACTGAGGCTGTGATGCTTAGATAACAGTCATAAAAGAGACAGTCAGTCTGTGATGCTCATCAATAACCTCTATATCCCACCAAAATAAATGCCGGTGGACAGTTCTTCTGTTTTAGTTTTCTAAAGACTATTACTCGTTTTAAAACATATTTATATTTTGTCTAGGATGCTGTACATGTCATGTACATACAAATGCCACATCCCACAGATTTTACCACCTGGAAACAGCTCGCCAAGGTGAGAGAGAGAGAGAGAGAGAGAGAGAGAGAGAGAGAGAGAGAGAGAGAGAGGAGAGAGAGAGGGGAGAGAGACAGAGAGAGAGAGAGAGAGAGATTTGTGGAATTTTTATTATACATGGTTGCCCGATATTCATGAATTTATAGGGACACCTGCCTGTGAATTTTAATCATTAGCAAATTATAAAACCTGATCATTGTATCCATTATTAAAAAAATGGAAATCCACAAATTTGTTCAATTTATTTTTAAGCATTAATTCAAAATATTAAGATTTAGATATACCGGTAGATTGAATAAAGAATGAGTACTATAACATTATTATGTTACATACATACATGTATGTAAGATCAATAAGTACAAATTGTTAAGATTTCTTTAACAGTGTTATTCTGTTTGATCACTCATTTAAACTACATGAATTTCCGGTTTCTATGTTTTAGTGCTACCATTTGTGGGATCTAGATGTGCGAGGATTTCACAAGGTATGACTTCTTACTATAAGTAGATGCAGATGAAGTTATTTATTGTATTATATATTACTTTTATGACTTTTGAAGCATCAATCAATCCATATAAGAATGAGAATATAAGTTTTGTGTTTGCTGATTTCAGAGTATGTGGAGACTCTACCTGAATGGAACACCTGTAATACTAGTGGGGGTACCTGCCTCCCCCTACCAGTAAGTCTCTCTCTCTCTCTCTCTCTCTCTCTCTCTCTCTCTCTCTCTCTCTCTCTCTCTCTCTCTCTCTCTCATTACCCTTGATCTTGTTTATGAGGTTTTAAGCAGTTTAAATATGGTTCTTGTTATTCAATCATGTCTTTTTATCTAACTCTGCAGATTTATTTCGTTGTTTCCTTAAATAACTGAAAATATTTTCTTTCCATCAATTATTAAGCAAAGGCCAATCAATTTTTATCTAGTCTTTGACATACATTTGTTTATTTATTTACACAGCTCGCATAAACCAGACAGTGTGAAGCCATTTGTACTGGAGGAACCATCAAAGAAAGCCAAGGCACAGTAGTGGGATGACCCCTGACCCCAGTAAAGGGCTGTCCCCTGCCCGCAATGCATCCCCAGGGTAGATCTGGATCTGACCACTTGTAAACTTAGGAATTTGACTCGACTTTTCCTCCTCTTGGACCAGGATCTAGACACAATTTACAATAACCAGGGTAACAGGAGGGAACCCTGTAAGGAACTGTTGTGTGCAATATTATCATCATGTTGGATTTAACAACATCTTTATTGTTATGATAAACCAATGTCTGTTTTAAGTACACTGGTGTGTATTGTTAGCTTTAAGATGTAGATATACTGCACATATGTCAAGAATCTATAATAATACTCTTGAGTTTTTGATAAGTACATGTTATTATTATTTTTGATACATGTACAACGTAGCTGTACCGTAGGAGAAATAGTCTCCTTCTGATTTTCCTTTATCCCTGGGTGATTTACATGTAAAAGACAAAAGTTGTACTGAATGTATATTTTCCTGTACAGCTGCAATGAAAAACTAATTCCATGAATAAGGTCCAAGTAAAAGATTTATAAGCAGCACACAGCGTTTGATGGTGCAAAGTTTTCTCTTTATTCTGTTTGTTTTTCTTATTCATCTAATCAATGAAGAATATTTTTAATGCCAATGTTTTTCCTAATGACCAACCATAAATATATCTTGTTCCGATTAGAGGCAGTGTTCACCGCCTACCAGCTGTAGGGATACTTGTAATCTTAACATCTCCTAACTAACCTAGCATTTACAGTAACCTGCTTTTTCATTGTGAGGTATGTTTACCCTGCTCAAAGCTTGATTAGTGATATCTAGTGATGAAAAACAGGCCTTTAGGCTTTCAGCTGAAATTCTAGTAATACATGTACACTCAAAAAAAAATTCATTACATTATTATAAATTGTTTTTTTAAAACTGCATTATTCTAGTACTGAATGAACAAAAAAAACCGTTCTGTGTTCAAGGAACATCATATCAATGATTTCTTATGAGAGATTTTTGTAATGTATATGAATGTATTTTTATATATCAAATGCCAAATTCCAAAAAACAAAGGACATTTAAACAATCTTAAGATATGCCATATTCTTTTCAGATGATTTTTTTTTTTGTTGACAGACATTTAAACATTCCTTGATGTTGTTTTAAGCATTTGTGATATGTTTTCAGACTTTCACATCAACATAATCTGTGTCTGTTAGGGTCAATCTAAGGTCATTGTATGAAGGTCACATGTCCTTCTACAATATTTACATCTCTCCAGAACTAAGTCTATTTTAATCTCATTACGGTATGTTTTTTGTGTTGTAAATTGTTGTTTCATACAATCAAAAAAATAGGATTGGAACAAAGATGTTGAAACTTTTGTTCAAAATATATGTTTTATTAAGTTTACCAAGTTAACATTGCACAAACATATAGGTTTTGAAATGTGATAGTTGTCCACTGTGATATTCTCTGTTAACAGAATTTTCACTATTTAATACCTTAGTTAGTGTTACCATGGCGATTTTCATTCGACCAGTAATAAGGGCCAACTTTTCAATTTGCTATGCAAAAAAAGAAAAATTATTGCAACTTAGTGTATATTTAGGACTGATTTGTATTGAAGTAGTTTGCAAAAAAGGGCAAAAATAACCCTGTTTACAGTATTTCAAAAAGGTAATGAAAGTTAAATATAGATGATTAAAGAAGGACGTACTGGTAATTAAAGTTTCTCTAATTTTGTAAATTAAATAAAATGCTTACATGAATTTTAATTAACTATCCTCTTTTGTTAGAGTTCTGGGCATTCAAAAGGAAAATTATACTGTATTTTTGATGAATGCTCTAGTCGATTAAGTTTGGTACACTCGTCAATGCTTGGCATGCGCATGCTTTTACGTATTTTACACCTTCTTGTTTGTGCTTCATTTGAACTGCTATTGAAACAGGTTGTGATTCAATATTTCTATGCAAATGTTTTTTTTATGGCTATTATTTTTTTCAATGAAGTTGATATACAAGTAAATATACTTTCACTGTTGTATATGTCTTTGGCTTTTTTTACTTTAAGATTTACATGTACTTATATTTTTGATCACTTTTTCTCTAAAGAAAACTGGTGTGCTTCAGAAACTATGCTATGAACACTGATAATAATTTCTTTTAGTCTGACTCAATATTGTGTTTTTTCATCTACTGATATTGTAATTATTGATGTTCTACCTGTTTTGACCCTTACAAACCTGATATTAAGTGGATCATGTCTATTACATTTGAAAGTTACGTTAAAAGGTTATTCATCCGCCATGTTTTGAAGTTTAACTGCAGTGACTCAACCTTTGTTACTCACTGTGGATTGATTTGTGTTAATTAGTGCAGTTTTTAGATGTTGTAGTTTGGTGCCATTTGGTTTATTTATACTCTTAAAAAACAGCTAGGTTATGGCAGATTAGTCTGAGCTGTGCTGAGATCTAAGTAATGAATGTAAAGATTCTGCTTGTGTGTAGGGGCTGGGGTAAAATTGAAGTAAATTTAGGATTGCCCAGACTGATCTTGCATCAAAATTCAGCTATTTCTGATATGATTGCTAACTACGCCAAACAAAATGTGGTGTACATTGTGTGCATGCATGTAATTTTATCTGTATAATATTTATTTTCTCATACAAAAAACCATTTATTTTTTTTCAATGAAACAACTCTAGTCTTATAATAAAATAGATCTGAATTTACACTAATTTAGTAAATTCAATTTCTGGTTATTTTAATAAAATAGATATTAAAACAATTAGTGTTTTATTTTGTTGTTTATGATAAGAGTGTCTCAGCAATACCAGGAAATGTGTACATGACGTCACCGTTTTGAGCTCAGTCAACCTCAGGTGAGCTAAAAAAGATATTACTAAAGGTAATCAATTTATTTTAAAACTTTATTTTTATTAAAATATGTTGGCAATTTTCATTTGATAAATATTATTAATGATTACACATGTTTTCGTCAAAGAAAAATAGTATTTTACCGTGCGTGATTTGCAGCGCTAGAGTTACCTACCCATATTGATTTGGCGGGGGAAAAATTATTTTTAGAAACTACTAACTCTTACCTATCAATCTAGTACATAGAATATATACCTTACCAGGCATCATTTTTTGGTCAATTGTACATTGGATACCTAAATTGGCATAATAAAATTTGAATTTATGAGTAAAATCAATATATTATGCATAATTTCTAGAATAGAGGTGACCCAAAATGGCTACCCCAAAACAGAGGAACAAACCTTTTTTTAAAGGAGAACAATGTTATTGTCCACAAACTTTCTGGACAGCCGTTGTATATCGTTAACAGAGGTTTTAAAAAACCTTCAATTTATACCACTGTATGATGTGCAGTTAATGAATTTGAATAGAAAGGTAATATATGATACGTACATTAATGTTGGTTTGAATCTCATATTATATTTACAACTTCTTTATTTAAACAATATTTTATTATGCAATATATAAAAAATAATGGATGGTATAGCAGGCATTGCATTTTTAAATCCTCTCCTACCTACAAGGTCAACCCCTGTACCATTGAAGGCTTATACATGGCAATTGCGTTTGTCTTGATTTATTTATCAAAGTTCATTAAGCTACACTTATCACGTATGCTTAGTTTGCTTTTTATTGAGTTTTTATGCAGGTTACACTTGTGTTTGAGTTGTATAATACAGATGTAAGTATATTTACCAAGCATTAGAAATTTGCATATATGCATGTAATTATAATTCTACTGGTTTTCTTAGATGTTTACCAGTTTTTAACTCTGTCTCAGACATACTTCGTTAATTTGAAAATCTATTTTTTTTTCAACATCTGTTTTTTTCTTTTTGTAGATAGCTTTTTTAGAAGCCATTGTGGTCCAAAATTCTTGTCCATTTTAAAATCAGTGAGTGACTTGAAGAAACATCTTTTTTAAGACTGATGATTGATAATATTTCACACGCTTTATACAGCACATGCTTTATATTAAATGATATAAGAAGCCACTACGGTATGTTGATATCCTCATCAGGGAAAAGAAAACGTTTCTATTATCAAGTTATGACTGAATACAAAATCAAGAATTTTTTTATACAGTTGCTTAAGGAAGGAGTCTTTGACGCAACAATATATTTATTTATTTGATACATCTATAAAGAACCCTTTTTAATACAGTTGGCATGCATTTAATGATGATTATATTCTACATCAACTGAGACCAAATATATTAAGCTCCAGAATCATACGTTTGCAGCCAAAACAATAGTTCCTGTTTCTCTGAAAAAAGAAAATAAAATTCATTAAAAATAATTGAATGCTGATATCGGACTCTTTTTTGTGTAATCATATTAAAAAAAAGATTCTTTAACTATCCATCACATAAAATGTTGGTGTTTCAAGAAACCGTGATATGTGTTTTGAAGTTAAAAAAACCAAACTTGCATATAAAAAAAATATTTTAGTTAACTTTATAGTTAGTTTTTCTTGGAATAAGAGTACGTACCGTACTATGCTCGGTCCAAGATATTTATGTAACACATTTTCATAAATTATTTCAAATTCAAAAATTCCTTAGAATTCAATCAGTGTTCATTCGATTCACTATGAAAAAATCCATTGGTTTCTCTATTGAAATGGGGCTTGTCAAATATCATGCATAGCTAAAGATAAAAATTCTACTGGGATTTAACATAGCATGTGACATGAAGATACATGGACAAAAATGTTAAAAACATTATGCAAGGTGTTCCTATTGACTTCCAAATGATTAAGTTGTCAATATTATTCCCATGAGATTTTTGTTGTTGTTCATGTGAATTTCTTTGAAAATAGATAGGTGTCAATGAAGAAATCTTGATTTTTTCCCTTTCACCAATTTCATTTGTATTTCTCTGACTATAGCTGTAGAATTGTATCTTCATAGGAAATTTGGGTTGATAGACCATCATCCTGAATTTAATTCCCGTTGAGCTATTCTTTGACAGTAATGTGCATATTTGTTAAAAATCGGGAAAAGTGACAGAAATATTAACTTGGGACTGACTTTAAATGACTCGATCAATGACTCATTTTTTGTTTAAGACTACATGTAAACTGTACAGAAAGCATTATAAAAATTGGACATTTAAAATTGGATGATAAATAACATCCACCTGTGTTCCTAATTTCTTCCTGGTACAACCATCCAACCAATCATTTGCTGTTATCAGTGATATCTGTAGGTCTTGTTCTGTCAGGCCAGGTTTTTTATTTCACTATTCATTGATCTTATATACGGTATCACTTTGAAACCAGCAATAAAACATGTAGACTTATCAAAGACAATAAAACACACAGCAAAACAAAATGAAAGTACAATCAAATAAAATTCCTGCAGCTAAAAATAGCATAAAATTTCCACAGGTGTAGAGTTCACCTTTAAAATGGAGTCTTTCCCAGTTGAAATGTAAGTTCATTCAAATATTCTTATATTTTCATTTTAAAATGTAAATACTACATTATTGGTACATTTTCTATCTGAAGGTATGAACAACATTAATTACAAATTGACAATTGTTAAAAACAATACACAAATCTAATTCTAACAGATATGAGGGACTCCAGCACCTGTCAGAGTCAGTGTTTGTGGGACTGTGTGAGGTTCTGGGGACCTCACAACAGGTGGCCCTCAGGAGGGAGACAGCGGACATCAAAGATATGATGAAGAGACGATTGATTACTTATGATGGGACTATTGAGATGGTGAGTGGAAGTGACAGAGAAGGGTTCAGACTGAAGGGATCAGATCTGGACTCTATGTACTGGCCAAACAACCACCGAGTGATCATGGACATGTCTCAGTCTGAGTATTACAACTCAACCAATACAACTTTGATTCTCTCTGACAGTTCTGAGAGTCCACCTGGATTAACTCTACTTCAGTTACTGACACCAACAACAAACAGAGATGTCCAATCGGCGTGTGTCAGAATGAATGACAGAGTCTATATATCTAGTTCTATATACAGACAGTTAACTTGTTCAGCAATAATGCCTAATTCTAGTGTACATGGCCCCTGTGGTAGTGGTAATATAGCAGGGAGAGTAGAATATGACACTGCTCACTGTTTTGTTTGTGACGTTTGGCCTCCGTCTGCCTCCTCATGGATAAAGAGATGTCACTCATGGCCTGATCCTGAAGTTGTCAATGACATTGTCAGAAATGGGTGCCACTTTGTAGCAATAGGACACCCATTTGGACCCCATGAATATGAAGAATGGAGAATTTCTTTTTCACGAGCAGAGTATAAATGTGTATCAGCAACGAACCACAGTCAGTTTTTGACTTATGGATTGTTAAAGCTGTTCCTAAAAGAAGTTATAAATCAACAATCAGAAGAAACCAATGAACTGCTGTGTTCCTATCACATGAAGACAACAATTTTCTGGGTAATTCAACAAAACACACTACCTCACTGGTGTCCACAAAATTTCCTAGCCGGTTTCTGGGTCTGCTTTAAACTCCTCCTTAAATGGGTGTATGAGGGAATCTGTCCCAACTTTTTCATCCCACAAAACAACCTGTTTCTGACAAAGATCAATGGCTCAGCACAATACAGACTGTTCTTACAGTTACATGAATTGTACAAGAAAGGTCTGGCCTGTCTGTTACAGAGTTCCTCTATCAGGTCCAACATCATTGATGTCCTGTACAATCCTAGAGCTTTTATTTGTACAGATGAAAGTTTTATTATGTCTGAACTTGATTTTGATGTAGAACTTTTCAGCACAATGAATACTGTTACTGATATAGTACCAGATAAACACCAGTATATAAAAACCATACACTTGATTGAACAGTGGGTAGATTCACGCCTTACACACTGTCAAGTTGTCATGTTACAGAGATTTACAACCTCTGTCCTTCAGAACACTGCTGTTATGTTACACAACATGTGCACTAATACAGGTGTCAACAAACAGATGTATATTGCAGACAAAATGTCCTGTCACATGCTGAAATTAGCAGCCAAGTTTGGGTGTGTTTCTGACATGTTGTACATTGCCATGTATTATTACAAGACACTCGGATACAGGGAAGCTTTATCTGTTATAGAGATGACAAAGGTCAAGTTAGCACAGCCATGTCTGATGTATAGGAGACATGTAGACAGGGAGAGGTATACTGAGGCTGTAGGGGGACAGTCCTGGTCTATAAAAATGAGACAGGCTGTGGTAGATGATATAGAGCTTGACAATCAAATCTGCTATATCAGTGAACTAATACCAGAACAAGATTCAGCTCTACAGAACAGAGTGCCCGTATTAGATATCCCAGTGTTTGTAATGTTACACTTCCTAGAGTTCTTGTGTTACAGACACATTGATACAACGTTATCACAAGCAGCTTTAGATGATCTACAAGTCCTAGTCCACCATGATCGGGGACGGTATGTACATGGTCTAGACTTAGACATCTCCTGGGAGATCCTGGGGATCTGTCAACAGATGACAGGGAACCTCCAGGCTGCTCTATACTCTTACCAACAGTCACTCGCACAATATCCATGGAACAGCATACAAGGTGCTACACATAGAAAAATTCAGGATATGATTCAGTTAACACCATACCAGTAATGAAATTATAGCCATTAACAAAATAAACTTTGTACTAAGACATTCCAAGTCATTCATCCTATATTCACAATAACTTAAGCGATCAATGAATACATATTTTATATATAATTAAATGTTTATTTCTTTTATTTATCTTTATATCCTTGCTTTAAAGCCATTATATACATGTATGTTATTTTGTCAGGAATATGAATATATATAAAATTTATATTTTCATCCACCGAGAATGATTCCCTCTTTTTCTTACGGAAACTTACTGTAATTCATAGTTCTGTAGAAACTGACAGGGCTGAAGTCTACACACCTGTTTATTGATTGATGGAAACATACAGCGACCTAAGAAAAATCACAGACTGTATGAAATAATCATGATGATGTCAGACTCAAATTCCTGTAGGAGATGATTTGGCTGTTTCTTTAAGCTTATGTACTGATGTTCATTAACAGTGATTAAGTTAATTTTACTTACCTTTTACAATTAATTTATAAATTTGTTGAAAGAAAATGTAAATATAAAGATAAATATATATGAAGATAGCAATCATTGCATAAAAAAATTACATAACCCATAATGTGGATTATGTATTTTTTCTGCAATGTTGTCACCTTCATATCCCGCATGAATCACAAAAGAAAGCATTTTATTGTTTAAATTAGCATGTCTGCAGGTAAAATTATAGTTTCAGATGCTGGATGAGGTTAAGGTTTTTTAAAAAAGTTTTTGGAGCTGACGCCCTTTGAATAATGATGCATCTAGTGATACTGATAAACTCCACAGGTTTAAAATGTGTGTAATATCAACTTATGCTCTGTCTCTATCTCTTTGATACCTAGCAATTCGAGAACATGTGCCAGCACTTCATCCTATGACTCCACTTTTGTTTGTAACCGAAATTACTGTTTCTTTCACTTGCTCTGATTTGCTAAGATAACTCATGAATATTCTTAAATCAAAGTTCACCAGGAGGGAACCTCAAGCAGTATTTCTTCAGATCCTCATGTGACAATAGAAAAACAAGGAGCAGATTGAGGATGTGATTTTAATCAGATTGATGCTGGTCACCCATTTTTCACAATTCAGGCATTATAAAGAATAACTATACACACTGTTACACACTTTGTTAAGCCAGAGCTTCTGTCATTTTCTACCTTGTGTGTAAAAAAAAATGTCAGGTCTTAAGTGAGTTTTGGTATAAAAAATCTTATAGATAAATATTTCCATGTATACAAAGAATACATTTTTTGGTAATATTAAATTTTGTTTGAAATAAATCGCAGAATCCAACGAACAATATTACATGCGTTTTATAAATGGGTTAATGGCAGGAAAAGTGTACGAACTACGCGGCTATGTTAAGGCTGTCCGAAGCTAAATATATGATGAAAAACAATACTATTTTAATTATCGAAAAATACTTTAACCTAGCGAGTTTCGTTAAACTTTTATTACATAAATTAACAGTGACATCCAACACTATATTTGATGAAATTTTGTGACGTAATATATTTTTCTTAAGCACGTGACGGGTGTATTCTATCACGGTAAATAATCTATAAAGATCGCATCGGCGCAAGTGAATAATGACATTAAATCAAAAATATTTTTATAAAAAATCCTTCAATAAGTAATGTTTTTTTGCAGTTCTTGCTGGAGGTTCATATAATTATTTTGTTTATTTGAAATATTGTCAAATCATTTCGCACCGCCATCGAAATTAGGCACATTTTTACATTTTAAGCTCGATTTACACAAAATCGAGTCAATTGGTAGGTTTCCCCCAGCCAGATTCACATTGGTACTTATTTTCTCTCCCGATTTCACGTAAAATATACTAAGATTGTTTTTATCTTTCACTTGCGCCAAGCCGTTTTTTATATGCATATACATATCACCATTCATTAGATTACACGTAGCAGGGGGATTCTCAAAACCATTAGTTTATGAATAGTTATTTACCTATTACGAAGCTTTAAAACTGTTGATTTTTTTATACTTCATATGGGTGATATTGAATTCAGTATCACTAGTATTTACAACAGTGTCTATGTAAAGGAATGAAGCGGTTTTATTGTGCACAATAAATATCACTTATTATGTTACGATACATTCCCTAAGAACGATCGAAAGGAATGCAGATTGTGACGTCAAAGTTAATTATTACGTCATATATTATGAAGTACAGACAAGTGACTTTCTACATATAGCTGTGAAATTAATTGGGTAGCCTTAACATAGCCGCGTAAAAGTGTTCACCTTGAAAAAAGAGTGACCAGTTTAAAATGCCTTTCAGTAGTTTGACGTCACGTGACGTCGTTGAAATATGAAATGGTGCTCCGTAAATCCATTTCATGCAAAATAAAAATCTCTGTATCTTTTGAAAACAACTTTAAAATAATATGAATTTATGCAAACTTATTTTCAATTGGTAGTCATTTGATAAAACACACGTTATCCTACAAAGTACGCAGTGATTTTGCCGTAAATCACTTTGTCCAGCCTGCAAACATTCTGAATTTTCTCAAATCTATTAATTACAGAACAGTTAAAGGTGGACAATCTGAAGAATGTGGCAATAACTGTGATAGCCAGCAACCGTCCACAGTACCTCTATAGGTGAGTTACTGTAAGTGATGTAGTACTTTGTCTGTCTGTTTGTCTGTCTGTCCATCTGTCTGTCCTTCTGTCAGTTTTATGTGATAAAGAGAAACTGTTTGCACTATATCAATAGGTAAGATATATTTTAAGTCCCCAGTATCTCTTTAGATGAGTTATAAGTCCACATACAGTATTTCTACAGGTGATTTAAAAGTCTATAGTATCTCTATAGGTGAGTTATAAGTCCACAATATCTCTATGGATGAGTAAAACTTTTGTCACAGTATCTCTATGGATGAGTAATAAGTCCCAGAATCTGTACAGGTGAGTAGAAGTCCATAGTATCTCTACAGGTGAGTTATAAGTCCATAGTATCTCTATAGGTGAGTAATAAGTCCAAGAATCTGTACAGGTGAGTAGAAGTCCATAGTACATGTATCTTTATAGATGAGTAATAAGTCCTACGTACAGTATCTCTACATGTGAGTTGAAAGTCCATAGTATCTTTACACGTGAATATCATTAAGTCCCCAATATCTTTATAGGTTAGTTAATAAGTCCAAAATTTAAACCACCTTTAACTGACTACCCATAGTGCCTTGTATACTTGTACTTTAAGGGAGTGTTCCTTATCCTGATACCTTTACCTACTCCACAGGATCTGCTTCTGTAGTCATGGCTGTCCACCTATCATTATGTTTCTTTTCAATGACCATTGAAGTGATATAATGAGCATTGATATTATATTCTTTTTATATCATATTTGTTTGCTGTGTGATACCCTGCCGTTATTTTACCTTCCCAGGATGCTGGTCAGACTGTTAGGTACGTCTGGAGTCCGAGCCGACATGATCACGGTGTTCATCGACGGATTCGTCTAGGTCTGTACATCCCTAAAAATCGTTGTTACAATGGCTGCATAACACACAGAGTAAACACTATGTTTACTGACAAGCTTGTGGTAATTAAATTGTGTGTGTAATTTTCCTGTGTCAGGAGCCTCTGGAGGTGACCAGACTGCTAGGATTGAGGGGGATAGAGCACACCCCGCAGGGGAAGAAGAATGCCAGGGTCAGCCAGCACTACAAGGCCAGCCTCACTGCCACCTTTGACCTTCACCCTTGACTTTCTATTCTCTAATTTCTACCATGTTTTTTAAATATGTACATTTATGGTGTAGATAAAACTTCTGTTTCAAGAAAAAACTTATTTGTCAAACAATCCCATATGATCATCAGAGAATGTGTGTAAAATGGTTTAGGGGTCACAGCTGCAGTACGTATGTACTCTTTGGATACCCCAGCTTCCCCCCTTATCGTTGACTCCTTTGTGTCAACATTCATGGCAACAAAAAATAGTTATATAAACTGTTTAACTTGTTTATCAATGTTGCAAAAATAAGTTAAGTTTAAATGCAAATACATGTAATTTCAAATTTCTCTCCAGGAGGCTTTGTATACCATTGTCATTGAGGAAGATCTAGATGTGTCACCAAACTTTTTCAAGTAGGTCAACTATGTCTGCTTTGATCTGTAAAGCCAGTTATATTTATTTCAGAGGAACAAAAGAAAGTAATATTCTGTCTTTAAATGTTGATGCAATACTCATGTAAATGTCATCAAATATGTACAAATGGAATTAATCCCTCCATAAATTATTAGTGTTCTGCTTGTTTCAGTTACTTCAGTCAGACCCTGCACCTGATGGAGAAGGACAGCAGTTTGTACTGTATCTCTGCTTGGAACGACCAGGTAAGTAAAACCGAACACATTTCAACATCAGTTTATGGTGGTTGAGCAGGTAAATAAACTGAGCGCATCCCAACATCAGTTTTTGCTGTATAACCAGGTAAGTAAACTGAACACATCCCAACATCAGTTTATGCTGTATCTTTGCTTGGAATGACTAGTTGAGTAAACTGGATGAAATGATAATTTCACGGTTGTTATTAGAATCAAATTTTCTTATTAAAAATTTAATTGTTTTAATAAAAAAAAACTACCCTATTATGTATATTTATATAGGTCACATCATTGTTGGTAATGTTGACTTTATTTCTTTTGGTTAACAATAGATTTCCACTTAAGCATGCAAAACTTTGACCTTGAGCATATAAAAAGGCCAAGGTTCATGTCCTTTAAGAAGTAAAGTGGGGTTTAAGCACAGAATGAGGCTGATTTTTTGAGTTGAAAAATGTTATGTTGACAGTCTTTACTTAAGTGGAACCCCACTTTACTTCTTTAAAGACATGAACCTTGGCCTTTTTATATGCTCAAGGTCAAATTTTTGTATGCGTTAGGTCAAATTTTTGTTAAGATTTGGCCTGGTTCCTTGCGTAAGGTCAAATTTTTGTTAAGATTTGGCCTGGTTCCTTGTTTTAGGGTTACTCCCACTCATGTAAGGACCCACGTAAGCTGTACCGGGTGGAAACCATGCCGGGGCTGGGCTGGCTGCTGAAGAAGAAACTCTTCAAGGACGAACTGGAGAAACAGTGGCCTTCTTCTGACAAAGAAAGGACAAACTGATTTTTAACAGACAAATTTCTTTCAAAAGTTTAAGCTCTAACCCTAATCAAAACTATGCTTAAAACTTATTTTTTCTTAAATTTCATTTTCCTTTATTAAATATAAGGTACTGTTTGATATTTCACAATGATATGATGTCAGTCTTGACGTAGTTTTACTTTTACTTCCTTTTACCTTTTAATTAGTCATGTGATGACTTACCTTTAATTAACACCTGTGTGTTTCTGTGATTGACAGCAGTGGGTCTGGGACATGTGGATGCGTCTCCCCACGGTCAGGAGTCGGGAGTGTATCATTCCAGACGTCTCCCGCACCTATCACTTCGGATCTAAAGGACTCAACATGAATCCATACTTCCAAGAAGTCTACTTCAAAAAACACTCCATTGTTTATGAATCTAACGTCGCTCTGAAGGACCTAGACAGGTATCTCTCTTTGTAATATATGCTCTTCCATGAATTGATATAATTGATATATTATTTTCTTATGTAAGACTTAATATTTATATTTTTCAGTGTATTTGTCTTTGATAACACTACAAATCAATCTTGTATTATAGAGTCCAATAACTTCAAATGACGTATTGTTGGAGCGCAAGCGGGGTTTTTATGATTAAATGAATGAAAATCACATAAATATGTCAATACTCTAATATTTAATCATACAATTGCTGAAAATTATATAAATATAAGTACATGTAATAAGGAATCATTCTTTGAATATTATGAGGTGATAATTATCTCCCCTTAATACTTAAAGTATGATTCCTTACTGTAGATTCCTAATTAAACGCGAGGAAGTAATATGCCTATCCGCGTAAAATCGTGAGAAGCATCCTTCGTGGATTTAAAAATCTCACCATTATTTTCTGAGAGTTGAAAACTGTAAGAAATAAGGAGAAAACTTCCACGTACGCGATTTTATATTCTTGCAATTTGATACGAACCAGCAGGATTGCGGAATTAAGTACTTGGAGTGTAATAAAAGGAATTTACAGTATTCCTTTAGTAAAATTAATACCTTTGTAAGTTTTTATATATGAGTCATCTGTGTCTCTTTGTTTTTATTTTTGGTCATAAATTTACATCTTTCTTTATAAATTCAAAAATTTTCATTTTTAAAACTAAACACTCGTTAACATAAATATGTGTTTTAATGTATTACAAATGTCAGATGAAAAAATGCATAAATAACTTATTTGTATAATTATCTTGCTGAAAATTTGAATATAAAGATATAATCTGACTATTTTCCAGGATGACGGCTGACAAGTACGAGGTGATGATAAATGAGATCCTGAAGTCAGTGGTAGTAATGGACCACAGCAAAGACCCGTGTGATAGCGGGCTGGTCCCCGACAATAAGTACATATGGTACATTATATATATAACTATAGTACATATAGTATATTATATATATATACAAGGTGCATATGGTACATTATATATATAACTCTAGTACATATAGTACATTATATATATAACTCTAGTACATATAGTACATTATATATATAACTATAGTACATATAGTACATTATATGACTATCGTACATATAGTACATTATATATATAGAGGATATCTATATTGTGTGATTTTATATTTGCTTTATCCAACGAGTTGAAATGGTGTATATATTCGCGAGGCTTGCCGAGCGAATATAACCATTTCAACGAGTTGGATAAAGCAAATATAAAATCACACAATATAGATATCCTCTATATATATAATGTACTATATGTACGATAGTCATATAATGTACTATAACACTAACTGTAACACTATTATGTTATAGTACATACATGTATGTAAGATCAATAAATACAAATTGTTAAGATTTCTCTAACAGTGTTATCCTGTGTGATCACTCATTAAAACTACATGAATTTCCTGTTTCTGTGTTTAAGTGCTACCACTTGTGGGATCTAGATGTGCGAGGATTTCACAAGGTATGACTTCTTACTATAAGTAGATGCAGATGAAGTTATTCATTGTATTATATATTACTTTTATGACTTTTGGAGCAACAATCAACCCATATAAAAATGAGAATTTAAGTTTTGTGTTTGCTGATTTCAGAGAATGTGGAGACTATACCTGAATGAGACACCTGTAATATAAGTGGGGGTACCTGCCTCCCCCTACCAGTAAGTCACTCTCTCTCTCTCTCTCTCTCTCTCTCTCTCTCTCTCTCTCTCTCTCTCTCTCTCTCTCTACCTAACTCTGCAGATTTATTTCGTTGTTTCCTTAAATAAATGAAAATTTTTTCTTTCCATCAATTATTAAGCAAAGGCCAATCAATTTTATCTAGCTTTGACATACATTTGTTTATTTATGTACACAGCTCGCATAAACCAGACAGTGTGAAGCCATTTGTACTGGAGGAACCATCAAAGAAAGCCAAGGCTCAGTAGTGGGATGACCCCTGACCCCAGTAAAGGACTGTCCCCTGCCTGCAATACATCCCCAGGGTAGATCTGGCTCTGACCTCTTGTAAACTTACACAATTTACAATAAACATGATAACAGGAGGTAACCCTGTAAGGAACTGTTGTGTGCAATATTATCATCATGTTGGATTTAACAACACCTTTATTGTTATGATAAACCAATGTCTGTTTTAAGTACACTGGTGTGTATTGTTAGCTTTAAGATGTGGATATACTGCACACATGTCAAGAATCTATAATAATACTCTTGAGTTTTTGATAAATACATGTTATTATTATATTTGATACATGTACAACGTAGCTGTACCGTAGCAGAAATACTCTCCTTCTGATTGTCCTATATCCCTGGGTGATTTACATGTGAAAGACAAAAGTTGTACTGAATGTATATTTTCCTGTTCAACTGCAATGAAAAACTAATTCCATGAATAAGGTCCAAGTAAAAGATTTATAAGCTGCACACAGCGTTTGATGGTGCAAAGTTTTCTGATTGGTTTTTTTTTTCATCTAATCAATGAAGAATATTTTTCATGTCAATGTTTTTCCTATTGACTAACCATTAATATATCTTGTTCCGATTAGAGTCAATGTTCACCGCCTACCAGCTGTACGATTCTTGTTATCTTAACATCTCCTAACGAACCTAGCATTTACAGTAACCTGCTTTTTCATTGTGTGGTATGTTTACCCTGCTCAAAGTTTGATTGGTGATATCTGGTGATGAGAAAAGGCCTTTAAGCTTTCAGCTAATATTCTTGTAATACATGTACTCTCAAAATTGTGATAAATAGTTTACTTATGAAACTGCATTATATTGAATGAACAAAAAACCGTTCTGTGTTCAAGGAACATCATTTCAATGATTTCTTATGAGAGATTATTGTAATGTATATGAATGTATATTAATATATCAAATGCCAAATTCCAAAGAAAGGACATTTAAACGATCTTAAGATATGCCATATTTCAGATGATTTATATTCGCTGACGGACATTTAAACATTCCTTGATGTTGTTTTAAGCGTTTGTGATATGTTTTTAGTAGACGACTTTCACATCAACAAAATCTGTCTGCTAGGGTCAATCTAAGGTCAATGTGTGAAGGTCGCCTATCCTTTTACAACATTAGCATCTCTCATCTCAGAACTATGTCTATTGTATTCTCAGTATGTTTCTTGTGTTATAAACTGTTGTTCCATACAATCAAAAAGATAAGATTTGAACAAAACTGTTGAAATATTTGTTGAAATATTGATATGTTTTATTAAGTTTACCAAGTTAACATTGCAAAAACATATGAGTTTCATTTTTTATGCCAAAAAATATTATTGCAACTTAGTGTATTTTTAGGACTGATTAGTATTAAGTAGTTTGCAAAAAAGGGCAAAAATAACTCTGTCTACAGTATTTCCAAAAGGTAATGAGAGTTAAGTATAGGGTATTAAAGAAAATGCTGATAATTAAAGTTTCTCTAATTTTGTTAATTAAATAAGATGCTTAACATGAATTTTAATTCACTATCCTCTTTTGTTACATTTCTGGGCATATCAATTTCAGTATACTTATCAATGCTCGGCATGCGCACTGCTTTAACGTTTTTTACACCTGCTTGTTTGTGCTTCATCTGAACTGCTATTGAAACAGGTTGTGATTCAATATTTCTATGCAATTGTTTTTATGGCTATTATACTTTTTTTTAACGAAGTTGATTTATAAGTAAATATACTTTCACTGTTGTATATGTCTGGCTTTTTTACGTTAAGATTTACATGTACTTATGTTTTTGATCAGTTTTTTCTCTAAAGAAAAATGGTGTACTTCAGAAACTATGCTATGAACACTGATGATAATTTATTTTAATCTGACTCAATATTGTGTTTTTTCATCTACTGATATTGTAATTATTGATGTTCTACCTGTTTCGGACCCTTAAAAACCTGATATTATGTGGATCATGTCTATTACATTTGAAAGTTAAGTTCAGAGGTTAATCATCTGCCATGTTATGAAGTTTAACTGCAGTGACTCATCTTTTGTTACACACTGTGGATTAACTTGTTTTAATTAGTGCAGTTTTTAGACGTTGTAGTTTGGTGCATTTTGGTATATTTGTATTCTTAAAAAAACCAGCTAGGTTATGGCAGATTAATCTGGGCTGTGCTGAGATCTAAGTAATGTATGTAAAGATTCTGCTTGTGTGTAGGGGCTGGGGTAAAATTGTAGTAAAGTTGGGATAGCCCAGACTGATTTTGCATCACAATTTAGCTAACTACGCCAAACAAAATGTGGTGTACATTGTGTGCATTCATGTAATTTTATCTGTATAATATTTATTTTCTCATAAAAAAAACCATTTATTTTTTTCAATGAAACAACTCTAGTCTTATAATAAAATAGATCTGAATTTACAATAATTTTGTAAATTCAATTTTTGTTTATTTTAATAAAATAGATATAAAAAGAATTGGTGTTTTATTTTGTTGTTTATGATAAGAGTGTTTCAGCAATACCAGGAAATGTGTACATGACGTCACCGTCTTGAGCTAAGTCAACAGTCAGGTGATCTAAAAAAGATATTAATAAAGATAATCAATTTATTTCAAAACTTTATTTTTATTAAAATATGTTGGCAATTTTCATTTGATAAATATTATAAATGATTACACATGTTTTCGTCAAAGAAAAGTTGTATTTTACCGTGCGTGATTCGCAGCGCTAGAGTTACTTCCCCATAGGGATTTGGCGGGGAAAAAATCTATTTTTAGAAACTACATACCCTTACCTATCAATCTAGTACATAGAATATATTCCTTACCAGGCATCATTTTTTGGTCAATTGTACATTGGATACCTTAATTGTCATTATAAAATTTGAATTTATGAGTAGAATCAATATAGTATGCATAATTTCTAGAATAGAGGTGACCCAAAATGGCTACCAAAAACAGAGAAACAGACCTCTTTAAAAGGAGAAAAAGGTTATTGTCCACAAAATTTCTGGACAGCCGTTGTATATCGTTAACAGAGGTTTTACCTTTAAAAAACCTTCAATTTATACCACTGAATGATGTGGTTAATGGATTTGAATAAAAATAAGAATGGTAATGGATGATACGCACATTAATGTTGGTTTGAAACAAACTGGTTCTGCTGATACTGCCCAGAGAAGTTTATAATTCAAGAAGGGTAACATTTAAGTAGCATATTAATTTGATGGTGAAAGAATGATTGACAATATTTTTATATAGTGTTTTGATGTTTGTAGGTCAAATTGTCAGTGAATTGAGGCGAGAGAATCTCGGTGGAGGAGGTCTTTAAACTGGTGCCCCTGCAAGTTAAGAACCAATCACAAACCTCTTTACAACAGAGTGATTTTTTAATGAGGCTGGGTGGTCAACAAACTAACCATCATTTATAGTGTGTTTTGATGTTTGTAGGTCAAGTTGTCAGTGAGCGACACAGTAAAGCCAACAAGATGGGGGATTGAGGCGAGAGAATCACGGTGGAGGAGGTCCTTAAACTGGTGCCCCTGCAAGGTAAGTACCAATCACAAACCTCTTTACAACAGAATGTTTTTTTTATTTTAAGAAGGATGGGTGGTCAACAAACTAACCATCAGATCTACCTTCAATTTTCAGAAATAAGTTGTTTGGTTATTTACTATCATACAGTATAGGAATATTCCAAGTATTTTAGATTCAATTGAATATGTGATATATTTTTTTACAGAGCTCTTCTTATTTGGAGATTATAATAATCTAAAAATGGCCATGACCATCTGGCCCTCTTAATGTTATGATGTTATGCAGCATCAGTGGTAACGCTCCACCAACCATGATCACTTCGTTAGGATTATTATTGAATGCTTATGAAGTAGATATGGTTAATCAATCCTGAAGCAAGGCACACATTAAGTTAAACATCAGAATCTGCTGATATTAAAAATTAATGTAGACATTTCAACCAATCAAAGCTTAACATTTTAAAAACTAAATGGACTGGCGTTTTCTATGATATATACATGTATTGACATATAATGTATACCATTTGATTTATGATTTATATGAAATAGATTCTAAGTGTCCTTGGTCTACCACTGACAGCAAGCGACAGGAGTTCTGTGATAAGGTCGAGGGGTACGGCCGAGTGTGTGACTGTGACAACCCCGCCCCACTCACATTCCATCCACCTAAGGTAGGAAATTTCACCTAGTCATCAGGTGGTAAAAAAATTAATATGGAAAAGTTATGGAAAATATATCAAGGCCACACCAGTTTGTAAAGTAATTTTTCAGATTTTCAATATAAACAAATGAGGTAGAAAATGATAAGGCGAGCTAAAATTAGTAATATTTAAATTAATATTTGAATTAAGTGAGATTTCAAAAAGTATTATAGCTCAAAGAATCGCATAAGGGCGTATCGACTTCCGTCACCCCATATCAAAGTCCAAAGTCTAAAAAAGTTCCAAGAAGAGCTAGATTTGTCAACAAGGGTGTTTGTATCATATTGCATGAGAGTGGGAATCTCGCGATATATTTACAACCTCTTTATTTAAACAGTATTTCATTATGCAATATATCAAATAAACGGATGGGATAGCAGGCAATGCCTATTTAAATCCTCTCCAACATACAAGGTCAACCTCTGTACAATTGAAGGCTTATACATGGAAATTGCACTTGTCTTGATTTATAAAACAAAGTTCACTAAACTACATTTCTCATGTATGCTTAGTTTGCTTTTTATTCTTTATACAGGTTACACTTGTGTTTGAGTTGTATAATAATTATATTTACCAAGCATTAGAAATTTGCATTTATAATAATTCTACTGCTTTTCTTAAATGTTTACCTGTTTTTAACTCTGTCTCACAACTACTTAATTATTTTGAGAATCTATTGATTTTTTTATTTTTTACAAAATCTGTTTTGTTCTTTCGGTAGATGGCTTTTTTGGAAGCCATTCTAGTCCAAAAATCTTGTCCATTTTTAAGGGACCTCGACACGATTTTAGATCAATATTTTCGATTTTTTTTTGTGTGAAATATTTTACATGCTCATTTTGAATGGATGACCAAAATTTGAATAATCATATTCAACTTATAAGAGGTAGGAATTTGTTGTTATGTAAACAAAGCTTGAGTCCTACATTTGTTTACAAATAATGAAAAGTAAGGATATACCATTTCTTTGACAAAATGACTCATGGCAAAACAAGTTGAACTAATTTAATGTGATCATAATTAATATTATCAACAAAAGAAAGCAACATTTGATTGAAAATTATATGAGTAAAACAAATATGTAAACAATAACATGAGTTTTGTTTACATAACAGAGAAAATCAAACTCTGTATCTCGCTTATAACTCAACATTTGACTTTCAAATTTTGACAAAAGATTAAAGATACCTTTATCGACCATTCTAAACATTAAAATGGGAAAACTAAAAGTTCAAATTGTGTCCAAGTTCCTATAAAATCAGTGAGTGTCTTGAAGAAACAGCTTTTTTAAGACTGATGATTGATAAGATTTCAAGCGCATGCTTTACATTAAATGACGTAAGAAGCCACTACAGTATGTTGATATCCTCATCCGGGTAAAGAAAACTTTCCTATTATTAAATAATGACTAAATACCAAATCATGGCTTTGCCATAAAGTAAACTTAAATTGTATTCAATTTGTACCACATGTATTTTTTGCAACAGTAAGTAATACATAATCATGTATCGGTAAACATCATTTCTTATATCAAAAAAGGATATATACAAACTACTTCTAGTTCATATTTTTCTTAATTAGCAAATTTTGGCATATAAACCTATTTTTGCTGAACAATGGCAATTGATAAAGTCTTTGCACTCAAAGAATTTTTTTTATACAATTGTTTGGGGAAGGAGTCTTTCACACAACAATATATTAATTTATTTGATATGTCGATAAATAACTTTTTTTTTATACATTTGGCATGCATTTAATGATAATTATATTCTATATTAACTGAGACCAAATTTAAAGCTTTAGAATGATATGTTTGCAGCCAAAACTCTGAACACAATAATCTCTTCCTTGAGCACTATCAGAAAAAATCTCTATATCTTCTGATCATCTGTAAATCATGGAATTCTCGTGGATTTTTGACAAAACAATTCTCCTGTGTCTTTGAAAAAGAGAAAATAAAATTCATACAAAATAATTGAATGCTGATATCGGCCTCTTTTTTGTGAAATCATATTACAAAAACGATTCTTTATCTATCCATCACATAAAATGTTGGTGTTTCAAGAAACCGTGATATGTGTTTTGAAGTTTAAAAAAAATTGCATAAAAAAAGTTATTTTAGTTAACTTTATAGTGAATTTTCAATAATTTATCTGATTTTCTTGGAATAAGAGTACTATACTCGGTCCAAGATATTTATAAAACACATTTTCATAAATTATTTCAAATTCAAAAATACCTTAGAATTCAAGCAGTGTTCATTCAATTCACTAGCTATGAAAAAATCCATTGGTTTCTCTATTAAAATGGGGCTTATCAAATTTCATACATAGCTTTTTTTTTTCCCAAAGATTTATTCAATTATATATATGTAACAAAACAGAAGGTAGTGGGCCTGCACAGAGGCTTAGTGTAACATACATTTTGGAATTTTTTTGTTCTACAGTATAGCACGAAAAAAAGGAGAAATTTTTTTAAATATTAATTTACAAGTAAATTTCTGCATATTAAATGTTTCATGCTTAGTATGTCATTAATACAGCAAAGGTAGAAGGAAAAAAAAAATAACCAGGATGTTACAGGAAAAAAATATAGATATATTACATATATTTAGAGTTGTACATAAGTATTTAACAGGTTTATGTAACAGTATATTTCTCTGTTAGATGCATAGGGGGGAATAATATAGTATAAGTGTCCAGAGCATCCCCCTACCAGTTTTATAATCTCAAGGTCTGGTCACCTTTAGAGTTATATTTTTCCGTTTCAAAATATTTTAGACATAATGGCATTCATTTACAAGTAAATTTTCAACTATAAGCTGTCTCTGGTGATGTAAAAAAGGAGAAGAAAACATCCTAATATTTAGATTTGTACGTAAATATAGCTAATACATGTAACAGTAATATATTTTTCTGGTA
The DNA here is from genome assembly GCF_963853765.1 of Magallana gigas. NCBI lineage: Eukaryota > Metazoa > Mollusca > Bivalvia > Ostreida > Ostreidae > Magallana > Magallana gigas. Next base: position 5,058,977 of record NC_088859.1, read on the forward strand.
GATATGTGTAGGGAAATCAGTATAAGTGTCCAGAGACTCCCCCTACCAGTTTAATAATCTAAAGGCCAGATCACCCTTAGACAAACATAATTTGGTATATAATTACAATTTTTGATTCAATCTATTAAGAATATCAAAATTAAACATAATGCTTTTTGCTGATTTAACTGTCATATAAAACTGTGTCAGTGCACATTTCAAAAAGCATAATAAACTGTTATATGTTACAATGTCGTTCAAAACTCTACATTTCATTTTATATTTGTATATTTTATAAGCTACAAAAGATACAACATTATTAAAGATAAAAATATTTTTGTTGCAAGATGCTTGAAAACCAATAACAATAACTTTCCATGTAAAATTTATGTTTAAGATATCAGATACTTTCTTCCAAATGGGGTTAGATATACAACAATCAAAAATTAGATGTTTAACTTCTTCTATATTACAGTTCAGACAGTTTTTGTCAACATTTTATTTCCATTTACTTCCACATTTATTACAAGAAAAAATATTGTGTATTAATATAATACATAGCTAAAGATAAAAATTCTACTGGAATTTTGCATGGTAAGTGACATGAAGATGCGTGGATGATAATGTTAAAAAATTATACAAAGTGTTCCTATTGACTAATTTCAAATGATTAAGGTTGTCAACATTTCCTAATATTATTCCCATGAGATTTTTGTTTTCATCTATGTGAATTTCTTTGAAGATAGATGAGGTGTCAGTGAAGAAATCTTGATTTTTTCCCTTTCATCGATTTCATTTGTATTTCTCTGACTAGCTGCAGAACTGTATCTTCAGAGGAAATTTGGGTCGATATACCATATCATCCTGAATACAATTCCCGTTGAGTGATTCTTTTACAGCAATGTGCATATTTGTTAAAAATCGGGTAATGTAACAGAAATAATAACTTGGGCGGACTTTAAATGACTCAATGACTCATTTATTGTTTAAGTCTGCATGTAGCATTTAACAAAATGGACTTTTAAAATTGGATGATATATAACATCCACTTGTATACCTATAATTTCTTCCTAAACAACCATCCAACCAATCGAAGCAGCATTTGTTGTTATCTGTAGGTCTTGTTCTGTCAGGACAGATTTTTTATTTCACGATTCATTAATTTTATATATGGTATCACTTAACACATTAATGTACCTTGGCATTTGATATGATTTTAGCTTACATATCTAGACGGATTTCTTAAAATTTTAAATTTCTGTAGCGCTAAAGCTCTCTTCATTTATCTATCTGTCTCTCTCTCTGTCTCTCTCTCTTAAGCAAACTTCTTTCGACAAACAAAAGAAATTAATTTAAAACCAGCAATCAAACATGTAAACTTATCAAAGACAATAAAACACACAGCAAAACAAAATGAAAGTATGAAAAAATAAAATTCCTGCAGCTAAAAATAGCATAAAATTTCCACAGGTGTAGAGTTCACCTTTTAAAATGGAGTCTTTCCCAGTGGAAATGTAAGTTCATTCAAATATTCTTTCATTTTTCAATTTAAGATGTAAGCACTACATTATAATGGTACCTTTTCTATCCGAAAGTATGAAAATATGATTTACAAATTGACATTTGTTCAACACAATACACACATCTAATTCTAATAGATGTGAGGGAAATCAGCACATGTCAGAGTCGGTGTTTGTGGGACTGTGTGAGATAGTTGGGACCTCACAACAGGTGGCTATAAGGAGGGAGGCAGAGGACATAATGGAGATGATGGAGAGACGAGTGACACCGTATGATGGGATCCTAGGGATGTTGAGTGGAAGCACAAGAGAAGGGTTCAGACTGGAGGGATCAGATATTGATGTTATGCTATGGCCAAACAACCACCGAGTGATCATAAACATGTTTCAGTCTGAGTATTACAACCCAGCCAATACAACCTTGATTCTCTCTGACAGTTCTGAGAGTCCACCAGGATTCACTCTACTTCAGTTACTGACACCAACAACATACAGAGATGTCCAATCAGCAAGTGTCAGAATGAATGACAGAGTCTATATATCTAGTTCTATATACAGACAGTTAACTTGTTCAGTAGTAATGGCTAATTCTACTGTGCATGGACCCTGTGGTAGTGGTGTACGAGGAAGGGCAGAATACGACACTGCCTTCTGTTTTGTTTGTGACTTTTGGCCTCTGTCTGCCTCCTCATGGATAAACAGATGTCATGCATGGCCTGATCCTGAAGTTCTCACTGACATTGTCAGAAATGGATGCCACTTTGTAGCAATAGGACACCCATTTGGACCCCATGAATATGAAGAATGGAGAATTTCTTTTTCAAGAGCAGAGTATAAATGTATATCAACAATGAACCACAGTCAGTTTTTGACGTATGGATTGTTAAAACTTTTTCTTAAAGAAGTTATAAATCAACAATCAGAAGAAACCAATGAACTGTTGTGTTCCTATCACATGAAGACAACTATTTTCTGGGCAATTCAACAAAACACACTACCTCACTGGTGTCCACAAAATCTCCTGGCCGGTTTCTGGGTCTGCTTTAAGCTCCTCCTTAAATGGGTGTATGAGGGGATCTGTCCTAACTTTTTCATTCCACAAAACAACCTGTTCCTGACAAAGATCAATGGCTCAGCACAAAACAGATTGTTCCTACAGTTACATGAATTGTACAAGAAAGGTCTGGCCTGTCTGTTACAGAGTTCCTCTATCAGGTCCTACATCATTGATGTCCTGTACAATCCTAGAGCTTTTGTTTGTACAGATGAGAGTTTAATTATGTCTGAAGTTGACTATGATATAGAACTTCTCAACACAATTCGTATTGTTACCAATGTAGGATCAGGTAAACACCAATATATAAAAGCCATACACACAATAGAACAGTGGGTAGATTCACGCCTTACACACCGTCAAGTTGTCATGTTACAGAAACTTACAGCCTCTGTCCTTCAGCACACTGCAGTTATGTTACACAACATGTACACTAACATAAGTGTCAACAAAAAGATGTATATTGCAGACAAAATGTCCTGTCGCATGCTGAAATTAGCAGCCAAGTTTGGGTTTGTTTCTGATATGTTGTACGTTGCATTGTATTATTACAAGACACTCAGATACAGGGAAGATTTATCTGTGATAGAGATAACAAAGGTCAAGTTAGCACAGCCATATCTGATGTATAATGGACATGTAGACAGAGAGAGGTATACTTTGACTGTAGGAGGACAGTCCTGGTCTACAAAGATGAGACAGGCTATAGCATGGGATATAAAACTTTACAACAATATCTGTTATATCAGTGAACTAATACCAGAACAACAGTCTGCTCTACAGAACAGACAGCCTACATTATATATCCCAGTGTTTGTAGTGTTACACTTCCTGGAATTCTTGTGTTACAGACACATTGATACAACATTATCACAAGCAGCTCTCGATGAGCTACAGGTCCTAGTCCACCATGATCAGGGACTGTATGTACATGATCTATACAGAGACATCTCCTGGGAGATCCTGGGGATCTGTCAACAGATCACAGGGAACCTCCAGGCTGCTCTATACTCATACCAACAGTCACTTACACAGTATCCATGGAACAAAATACAAACTGCTACACAGAGGAGAATTCAGGATATGATTCAGTCAACACCATACCAGTTATGAAATTATAGCCATTAACAAAACAAACTTTGTACTAAGACATGCAAGTCAGTCATCATATGTTCACAATACCTTAGATTTAAGTGTTCAATGAATATATAATATTTTATATATAATTCATTGTTTATTTGTTTTATATATCTTTATATGGCTGCTTTAAAGCCATTATATACATGTATGTTTTTTGTCAGGAATATAAATATATATAAAATTTATATTTTCATCCACCGAGTATGATTCCCTTTATTTCTTACGGAAACTTATTGTAATTCATAGTTCTGTAGAAACTGAAAGGGCTGAAGTCTACACACCTGTTTATTGTTTGATGGAAACATACAGCGACTTAAGAAAAATCACGGACTATATCAAGTAATCATGACAATGTCAGGCTCAAATTCCCGTAGGAGTTGATATGCATGGCTGTTTCTTTTCGATAATGTACTGATGTACATCAACAGTAATTACGTTAATTTTACTTACTGTTTACAATAAATTTATAAATTTGTTTAAAGAATTGTAAATATAAACATATATATTTGAAGATAGCGGTCATTGCATAAAAATTTTACATGACTCGTAATGTGGGTTATGTATTTTTTCTGCAATGTGGCCACCTTCATATTCCGCATGTATCAGAAAAAAGCATTTTATTGTTTAAATTAGCACTTCTGCAGGTAAAAATATTGTGCTGGAAACTTTGCGAGGAAAACTGTTTTTTAGTTCATCAAGATGAAGTGGAGGGAAGCTTATGCTATACCCCTGGTGACAATGTGGGCTTCCAGACCGGGTTAAAGTTTTTGGATCAGGTTCTGTATCTAAGTTATTACTTCTACTTTCTTCAACAAACTTGCATTGATGGTGCATATTTTAATACTTATGCACTTGAAAGGCTTGAATGCTAAATCTAAGTCATATGTTTGGGACACTGGATGTAAATATAAACATGGATGATGTTAAGGTTTTTGGAGCTGGTAAAAGTTTTTTGAGCTGGCGCTTTATAATAGACAAATCTTAGTTATTATTGGTTTGAATAGATGATGCATCTTGTGATACTGATGATGATCAGGCATATATAGATGCTGAATCTGATCCTCAGGTTTTAGATGCTGAAAAAGTTTAAGATTTTTGGAGTAGGCCACAGGTGTTTTTAAATGATATATATTGCACAGGTATGTGTAATGGAAATTATGCTAATACCATCTTAGGATTTCCTTAGGGTGTGTAATATCAACTTATGCTCTGTCTCTATCTCTCTGATACCGAGCAATTTGAGAACATGTGCCATCACTTCATCATATGACTCCATTTTTGTTTGTAACCATTTGAGCAGATTGAGGATTTGATTTTAATCAGATTGAGATTAGTCACCCATTTTTCACAATTCAAGCATCATAAAGAATAACTATACACACTGTTACCCACTTTTTCAAGCCAGCGCTTCTGTCATTTCCTACCTTGTGTGTTGTCAGGTCTTAAGTGAGTTTTGGTATAAAAAGTTGAAAAAACTTATCCAAAAATATGTCCATATATGCAAAGAATACATTTTTTGGTAATATATTAAATTGTGTTTGAAATAATTGCAGAATCGAACTATATTACGAATTGGTGTGGGCCAAGATACATTTTATCTGTTTTATGATAGGTATTTTTAATGTGTATCAAAGTATCAAGCCATCAAACATTCTAAATTTTCTAAAATCTTATAATTTGAGAACAGTTAGAGGTGGACAATCTGAAGAATGTGGCAATAACTGTGATAGCCAGCAACCGCCCACAGTACCTATATAGGTGAGTTACTGTAAATGATGTAGTACTTTGTCTGTCTGTCTGTTTATCAAGTTTATGTGATAACTAGCACCTGTATGCTGTATCTCATCAGGTAAGATGTAAGTCCTCAGTATCTCTATAGATAAGTAATAAGTCCTCAGTATCTCTACAGTTGAGTTATAAGTCCATAGTACATGTATCTCTAAAGGTGAGTTATAAGTCCACAGTATCTCTACACATGAGTAACATTAAGTCCCCAGTATCTCTATAGGTGAGTTATAAGTCCACAGTATCTCTATAGATGAGTTAAAAGTCCACAGTATCTCAGTAGATGAGTAATAAGTCCACAGTATCTCTATAGGTGAGTTATAAGTCCACAGTATCTCTATAGGTTAGTTATAAGTCCAAAAATTAAGCCACCTTTAACTGTCTCACCCTAGTGCCTTGTATACTTGTACTTTAAGGGAGTGTTCCTAACCCTGATACCTTTACCTCCTCCACAGGATTTAATGCTTCTTTAGTCATGTCTGTCCACATATCATTATGTGATATAATGAGCATTAATATTATATTCTTTTTATATCATATTTGTTCGCTGTGTTATACCCTGCTGTTATTGTACTTCCCCAGGATGCTGGTCAGGCTGTTAGGTACGTCAGGAGTCCGACCCGACATGATCACGGTGTTCATCAATGGATTCTTCCAGGTCTGTACATCCCTAACAGTTGTTGTTACAATGGACTGCATAACACACAAACACTATGTTTACTGACAAGCTTATGGGAATATAATTGTGTGTGTAATTTTCCTGTGTCAGGAGCCCCTGGAGGTGACCAGACTGCTCGGGTTAAGGGGGATACAGCACACCCCCCAGGTGAAGAAAAACGCCAGGGTCAGCCAGCACTACAAGGCCAGCCTCACTGCCACCTTTGACCTTCACCCAGTAAGTCCTTGACTTTCTATTCTCTACTTTCTACTATGGTTTTTAGAAATATGTACATTTATACTGTAGATAAAACTTTTGTATCAAGGAAAAACTATTTTGTCAAACGATATCATATGATCATCAGTGATTGTGTGTAAGATGGTTTGGGGGTCACAGCCGCAATACGTAGGTACTCTTTGGATACCCCAGCTTCTTCCCTAATTGTTGACTCCTTTGTGTCAACATTCATGTCAACAGAAGATGGTTATATAAATTATTTAACTTGTTTGTCAATCGTGTAAAATAAGTTTAGTTTAAATGCAAATCATGTAATTTCAAATTTTCTCCTCAGGAGGCTTTGTATACCATTGTCATTGTGGAAGATCTAGATGTGTCACCAGACTTTTTCAAGTAGGTCAATTATGTCTGCTATGAACTGTAAAGCCATTTATATTTATTTCAGAGGAACAAAGAAAAGTAAAATTCTGTCTTTAAATGTTGATGCTATACTCATGTAAATGTCATCAAATTTACAAATGGAATTCATCCCTACAAAAACTACTAGTGTTCTGCTTGTTTCAGTTACTTCAGTCAGACCCTGCACCTGATGGAGAAGGACAGCAGTTTGTACTGTATCTCTGCTTGGAACGACCAGGTAAATAAAACCGAACACATTCCAACATCAGTTTATGCTGTATGACCAGATCAGTCTATGCTGTATGACCAGGTGAGTAAAACCTAACACATTCCAACATCAGTCTATTCTGTATGACCAGGTAAATAAACTGAACACATCCCAACATCAGTTTATGCTGTATGACCAGGTAAGTAGAACCATTTTAACAAGGCCTTGGACTTTCCGTAGGACGTAGCTATCATTTCTTGCGTCAAAACATGTTAAATATGACGCTGGATTCAAGTGAAGTATGCCCCGATTGGGTAGTCTTAGCTCAAAAGCCAGACAAATCGTGTTGATTTCAATTAGCTTTCACTGAGTGGGCAACAATGAAATAGACAGGCATACGTCACATTGCTGTTTGACACAACTACCCAAAGTCCAAGCTCCTGTTATAATGGTTCTAAAACCGAACACATCCCAACATCAGTTTATGCTGTATGACCAAGTTAGTAAACCGAATGCATTCCAACATCAGTTTATGGTGGTTGAGCAGGTAAGTAAACCGAATACATCCCAACATCAGTCCTAGCTGTATCTTTGCTTGGAATAACCACGTGAGAAAACTGGATCAAATGATACATGTAATTTAACGGTTGTTATTGGAATCCAATTTCTTATTAAAAATTGAATTGTGTTGATAAAAAATTACTACCCTATTATGTATATTTATAAAGGTCACATCATTGTTGGTAATGTTGACCTTGTTTGTTTTGGTTAACAAGAGAGTCCAACTCAAGTAAAGACTGTCAACATAACATTTTTCAACTCAAAAAAGTATTAGCCTCATTCTGTGCTTCAATCCCACTCCACTTCTTTAAAGACACGAACCTTGGCTGAAGGTCAAATTGTTGTATGCTTAAGGTCAAATTTTTGTTAAGATATGGCCTGGTTCCTTGCTTAAGGTCAATTTTTTGTGAAGATTTGGCCTGGTTCCTTGCTTAAGGTCAAATGTTTGTTAAGATTTGGCCTGGTCCCTTGTTTTAGGTCATTTTTTTTTTTTTAAGATTTGGCCTGGTTCCTTGCTTAAGGTCAATTGTTGTTAAGATTTGGCCTGGTTCCATGCTTAAGGTCAAATGTTTGTTGAGATTTGGCCTGGTTCCTTGTTTTAGGGTTACTCCCACTCGTGTAAGGACCCACGTAAGCTGTACCGGGTGGAGACCATGCCGGGGCTGGGCTGGCTGCTGAAGAAGAAACTCTTCAAGGACGAACTGGAGAAACAGTGGCCCTCTTCTGACAAAGTAAGGAAAAACTGATTTTTAACAGACAAATTTCTTTCATAAGTTTAAACCCTTACCCAACCAAAAATATGCTAAAAACTTATTTTTACTTAGTTTCATTTTCCTTTATTAAAACTAAAATACTGTTTGATATTTCACAATGATATGATGTCAGTCTTGATGTAGTTTTACTTCCTTTTACCTTGTAATTAGTCACCTGATGACTTACCTTTAATTAACACCTGTGTGTTTCTGTGATTGACAGCAGTGGGACTGGGACATGTGGATGCGTCTCCCCACGGTCAGGAAGAACCGGGAGTGTATCATTCCGGACGTCTCCCGCACCTATCACTTTGGATCTAAAGGACTCAACATGAATCCGTACTTCCAAGAAGTCTATTTCAAAAAACACTCAATTGTTAACGAATCTAACGTCGCTCTGAAGGACCTAGACAGGTAAAACTGAACTTCTTCCTTTGTAATTTATAAACTCCTCCATGAATTGATATATTAGAATTTTCTTATGTAAGACTTAATATTTACATTTTTCAGTGTGTTTGTCTTTGATGACACTACAAATCAATTTTATATTGTAGAGTCCAATAAATTCAAATGACGTATTGTCGGGGCGCAAGCGGGGTTTTTATGATTAAAAGAAATAAAAATCACATAAATATGCCAATACTTTAATATTTAATCATACAATCGCTGAAAGTTATATACCAATAAACGTACATGTAATAAGGACTCATTTTTTAAATATTATGAGGTGATAATTATCACCTCATAATACTTAAACAAGAGGCCCATGGGCCACATCGCTCACCTGAGGAACAATAGGTATGATAAAATCAGCTCAATGGAGTCATAATACAAAATTAAACTATCTAGACAATGTACAATAATACATGTAGATCCTGTATAAATAGATTCATTTTCCCCTGGATATTCTTATGTTTATAATCATTAGTCCCTTTTCTAACAGGATGATTTTATAGTCATATCATATGTTTGGTATTGCAGTTCTCAAAAAGATCCCTTACAATAGTTTATATATGGGATATAAACGTACATCAAACTTTGAACCTTCTCGTGAGGCCAAAGAATTGTCCTGGGGCCAAAGTCTTAACAATTATAAAGAATCATCTGGCTGATTAGTTTCTGAGAAGATTTTTAAAGATTTACCCTATATATTCCTTTGTTAAACTTTGACCCCCCCCCATTGTGGCCCCACCCAACCCCTGGGGATCATTATTTTCACAACTTTGAATCTACACTACCTGAGGATGCTTTCACACAAGTTTCAGCTTTCCTGGCTGATTAGTTTCTGAGAAGATTTTTAAAGATTTACTCTGTTTATTCCTATGTAAAACATCGACCTCCCATTGTGGCCCAAACCTACCCCCAGGGGTCATGCTTTTCACAAATTTGAATCTACACTACCTGAGGATGCTTCCACACAAGTTTCAGTTTTCCTGGCTGGTTTTTGAGATGAAGATTTTTAAAGATTTACTCTATATAATCATATGTTAAACTTCGACCCCCCCCCCATTGTGGCCCAAACCTACCCCCAGGGGTTATTATTTTCTCAACTTTGAATCTACACTACCTGAGGATGCTTCCACACAAGTCTCAGCTTTCCTTGCCGATTAGTTTCTGAGAAGAAGATTTTTAAAGATTTACTTTTTATATTCATATGTTAAACTTCGACCCCCCATTGTGGCCCCACCCTACCCCCGGGGGTCATGATTTTCACAACTTTGAATCTACACTACCTGAGGATGCTTCCACACAAGTTTCAGCTTTCCTGGCCGATTAGTTTCTGAGAAGATTTTTAAAGATTTACTCTATATATTCATTTGTTAAACTTCGTCTCCCCATTGTGGAATCCGGGATGGTTCGCACCTATTCTGTTTCGCGCTGAGATGATTCGCACCTCGATGTTTTGCACCTGCCTCGGAGCGAAACATCTCACTGTATTAAGATATTTTTCTCGTTTTATTATTGCTCTGAAGTTAATTATAATCTATATAAGAATTGAAATAAGTTTAAAAAAAAACATTAAAACGGTGTTTGCATTTAATATAATATGCGCCACTAGTATAACGTTTTTTTTGTCCTGTTTTCGCGGTGGGGTTTTTTATGAGGCCTTTGAAGCCATTGCGTTATTATATAGGTTCAGAACAAGAGGTATTAATTGTGTTGTGATAACAATTATAGCATGACTTTCTCTTGAGATTTACCTGTTTTTTATGAAAAATTAGGGGTGTTATTGCAGGTAATTATGTACTACAGATATAAAGGTGGGGATAATTTAATTACATCACTTTTCTGCTTTAAACTTTAAATTGCCGCCTCTGCATCCATTCAACTACCATTTTTGTACTTCTTTTGAATAAAAGTAATGTTTGATACATATGTAATTTCCATTCCCATATATTTATAATATAATAATTTCGTCATTGGAGAATGACATACAAATTACTGAAAAATACACACGAAAATAACACACATATAGTTCTATATACAGAATCATTACTCCTAATATAAGAAATAATCTGAGATAAATATTCAGAGACACACTAATTGTACATCTTGTACATAGTGGTAAAAAAAGATATTCATAAATTATCTTTTAAAACAACTTGCAAACGATTTTTTTGGTGTGTTCTCCGATTTTTTCAATTAAAGCATTATTGATGTGCCTGCACGTGGCACAGATTGATTCAATTCAATAACGGATTAATGTTATGATTAGTATGCAGTTATACCGGTAACATTTTTTTTATAGTTGCTTTCTAGTATTGTTCACCAGAGAATGTTAAAAAATTGTCATTAAAGATTTAATTGCCAAATTTAGAGGGTGTTGTCTAAGCTTTTGGTAATTGATAACTCCTAATGACTTAATTGTTTGTGCAATTAATTATATGAATTAATTATTGTGTTATTTCAGAGAATAATTAGTATGGTCTTCGAATAGTTACCGGTATTACTGCATTACTAATGATAACATTAAATTTTTATTTCATAAATATTTTGGAATATTAACTTAACATTTACATGTATATGTTTCATAAATTATTTATTATTGAGAATGTATTCGATGTGAAACATTGCGGTGCGAACCATCTCAGCGCGAAACAGAATAGGTGCGAACCATCTCAGCGCGAAACATGTATAGGTGCGAAACATCCCGTACCCCTCGCGGCCCCACCCTCAGGTGAGCTAAAAAGGTTAAGTTTACAATTCAATAAGTTGGTTTCTAGAAGAACAGACTTTGAAAATTTTCGTAATAAATATTGACACATTTTTTACTTTTTTAATCTTTAGCTTTTAAGATCTGTATACAAACATAGAATTGTGAGCAAATCTCTGTATCTTGCTTATAATTCGAAGCTTAACACTCAAATATGGTTAGTAAATAGAAATTGTAGGGTAACAATTAAACACAAGAAACATGCACTACATGTATAACAAATAAAGAACACAATTTATTTTTTCGAAATGAATCATATATATACATGTATATACCTACATATTTCCGTCAGCGATATCAAACTCTATTTAAACTGAATAAACTCGAGAAAATGCCGAGCATCTCAACAAAACCTATTGCATTAATCTACCATTACGCAAAAGATAATGCCGAATTACCGATAGAATGAATTGTATTTCAGTACCCCTACATCAGATTTTGCTTAATTTGCGCAGGTAAACAGTTAACTGTTTGATTTACCGAAGTCTCTGTTTGATTTGATACGTAAAAATCACGAAATACAGACGATAGTTCCCAGGTTACAAAGCATAAATAATGAAAACGAAACGAAAATCAGAACAAGCGAACATCAACGTCATGTGTGAAAACTGTCAACGCATTGAAATATTCAGACTTAATTTACTTCACAAAATCGGCACCAATATATTTTGCATGTTTCAAAAATTTCCCTTCAAACGCGAACGGTTGCATAGCAAGCAAATTCATCATAGTCAGGTCGACCCTTTTTCGTTTAATGTCATGGCTGCTTTAAACAAAGAACCTCGTTTTAGAAGTATGGACTACGAGTCTTGGTAAAATGGGTATGCAAACCCGGGCCGTGGCAAAATAAAAGCCGGGGCAGATCGGCAATCGTCAATTCCAAATACGCATTATTTTGCAGCAATATTTACAGCGAATACAAATATACTGGTCCATCAAATATCCCGAAATTTTAATGAGATTGGCAGATTAATACCTGCCAATCTTTTGTTTTGCTCAGGCCAAGCCTTGCCTACCCATTTTACCGTATGCCGAGCCCGAAGCTATTAAACTGATTGAAACACGTCTTTCCTTTATTATCATTTTCGTAATAACTCAGATTTGAAACAGAATTAGCACTTAATTTTTGCAATTTATATTTTCCTTCCCATAAGGATAATTTATGCTAAACTACGTTGAATTTAACTCGGTAGTTCTTGAGAAATGCACCCCCCTTTTTCTACAGTTTCAAGGTTTTCTCCGCTTTGAATACAGGTCGGACTTTTATTTCTGCAATTTATATTCGCCCTATCATAAGGATGCTTTGTGCCAAATTTGGTTGAAATTGGATAAGCGGTTTTAGAGAAGAAGTTCAAAATGTAAAAAGTTTACAGACGGACAGACGGACAGACAGACGGACGGACAGACGGACGACGGACAAAATGTGATCAGAATAGCTTACTTGAGCTTTCAGCTCAGGTGAGCTAAAAATGATTCCTTACTGTAGATTCTAAATTAAACGCGAGGAAATAATAGGCCTATCCACGTAAAATCGCGAGAAGCATGCTTCGCAGATTTATAAATCTCGCCATTATTTTCTGAGAGTTGAAAACTATAAGAAATAAGGAGAGCACTTCCATGTTCACGATTTTATATTCTCGCATTTTGATACAAACCAGCAGGATCGCAGAATTAAGTACTCGTGTAAATATAAGGAATTTACAGTATTCCTTTAGTAAAATCAATACCTTTGTAAGTTTTTATATATAAGTCACCTGTGTTTGTTTTTATTTTTGGTCATAAATTTACATCTGTCTTTATAGATTCATAAATTTTCATTTTTAAAGCTAAAAACTTATATGTGTTTTAATGTACATATATATGTAATTACAAATGTCAGATGAACAAATGCATGAATAACTCATTTGTATAATTATCTTGATGCAAATTTGAATATAAAAATGTAATCTGAATATGTTCCAGGATGACAGCTGACAAATACGAAGTGATGATAAATGAGAGTCAGGGGTAGTAGTGGACCACAGCAAGGACCCGTGTGATAGCGGGCTGGTCCCCGACTACAAGGTATATATGGTACATTATATATATAACTACAGTACATATAGTATATTATATATAACTCTAGTACATTGTATATATAACTATAGTACATTTAGTACATTATATATAACTATAGTACATTTAGTACATTATATATAACTATAATACATTTAGTACATTATATATATAACCATATTACATTTAGTACATTATAGATATAACTATAGTACATGTACATGATCACAGCAAGGACCCGTGTGATAGCGGGCCTGTCCCTAACAACAAGGTATATACATGAAGTAAACATATACATTACTCTAGTTCCTGTCCATGAGTACGAGTGCAGTACGTTGTATTTTGTCTATTGTTCATTTAAAGGACTTTTTATAGTTGAATGTTAATTCTGAATTAATTACTTTCTAAAATCAAAAGTACTTATAGTATAAATCAGCAGGCACTGAGGCTGTGATGCTTAGATAACAGTCATAAAAGAGACAGTAGTCTGTGATGCTCATCAACAACCTCTATATCCCACCAAAATAAATGTAATGGTGGGCAGTTCTTCTGTTTTAGTTTTTTAAAGACTGTTACTCATTTTAAAACATTTATTTTTTGTCTAGGATGCTGTACATGTCATGTACATACAAATGCAACATCCCCCAGATTTTACCACCTGGAAACAACTCGCCAAGGTGAGAGAGAGAGAGAGAGAGAGAGAGAGAGAGAGAGAGAGAGAGAGAGACAGAGAGACAGAGAGAGAGACAGAGAGACAGAGAGAGAGAGAGAGAGAGAGAGAGAGATTTGTGGAATTGTTATTTTATATGGTTGCCTGATATTCATGAATTTATAGGGTAAACTTGCCTGTGAATTTAAATCATTAACAAATTATAAGACCTAATCATTGTATCCATTATTCAAAAATTGGCAATTAACAAATTTGTTCAATTGAATTTAAGCATTGATTTAAAATATTGTAGATTTAGTAAAGAATGAGTACTATAACTTTATTATGTTACGTACATACATGTATGTGAGATCAATAGATACAATTTCGTAAGATTTCTCTAACAGTGTTATCCTGTGTGACCACTCATTAAAACTACATGAATTTCCTGTTTCTGTGTTTTAGTGTTACCATTTGTGGGATCTAGATGTGCGAGGATTTCACAAGGTATGACTTCTTACAATAAGTAGATGCAGATGAAGTTATTCATTGTATTATATATTACTTTTATGACTTTTGAAGCAACAATCAATCCATATAAGAATGAGAATATAAGTTTTGTGTTTGCTGATTTCAGAGTATGTGGAGACTCTACCTGAATGGAACACCTGTAATACTAGTGGGGGTACCTGCCTCCCCCTACCAGTAAGTCTCTTCTCTCTCTCTCTCTCTCTCTCTCTCTCTCTCTCTCTCTCTCTCTCTCTCTCTCTCTCTCTCTCTCTCTCTCTCTCTCTCTCTCTCTCTCTCTCTCTGTCTCATCACCCTTGATCTTATTTATAAGGTTTTAAGCAGTTTAAATATGGTTCTTGTTATTCAGTCATGTCTTTTTATCTAACTCTTCAGATTTATTACACTGTTTCCTTAAATAACTGAAAATATTTTCTTTCCATCAATTATTAAGCAAAGGCCAATCAATTTTTATCTAGTCTTTGACATACATTTGTTTATATTTACACAGCTCGCATAAACCAGACAGTGTGAAGCCATTTGTACTGGAGGAACCATCAAAGAAAGCCAAGGCCCAGTAGTGGGATGACCCCTGACCCCAGTAAAGGGTTGTCCCCTGCCCGCAATACATCCCCACGGTAGATCTGGCTCTGACTACTTGTAAACTTAGGAATTGGACTCCTCTTGGACCAGGATCTAGACACAATTTACAATAACCAGGGTAACAGGAGGGAACCCTGTAAGGAACTGGTGTGTGACAATATTATCATCATGTTGGATTTAACAACATCTTTATCATTATGATAAACCAATGTCTGTTTTAAGTACACTGATGTGTATTGTTAGCTTTAAGATGTGAATATACTGCACACGTGTCAAGAATCTATAATAATACTCTTGAGTTTTTGATAAGTACATGTTATTATTATTTTTGATACATGTACAACGTAGCTGTACTGCAGCAGAAATAGTCTCCTTCTGATTGTCCTATATCCCTGGGTGATTTACATGTAAAAGACAAAAGTTGTACTGAATGTACATTTTCCTGTACAACTGCAATGAAAAACTATTTCCATGAATAAGGTCCAAGTAAAAGATTTATAAGCAGCACGCAGCGTTTGATGGTGCAAAGTTTTCTCTTTATTCTGTTTGGTTTTTTTTTTCATCTAATCAATGGATATTTTTAATGTCAATGTTTTTCCTTATGACCAACCATAAATATATACTGTTCCGATTAGAGACAATGTTCAACGCCTACTAGCTGTAGGGATACTTGTTATCTTAACATCTCCTAATGAACCTAGCATTTACAGTAACCTGCCTTTTCATCGTGTGGTATGTTTACCTTGCTCAAAGTTTGATTGGTGATATCTAGGGATGAAAAACAGGCCTTTAAGCTTTCAGCTGATATTCTAGTAATACAGGTACACTCAAAAAAATTCATTACATTATCATAAATTGTTTACTTAAAACTGCATTATTCTAGTACTGAATGAACAAAAAACCGTTCTGTGTTCAATGAACATCATATCAATGATTTCTAATGAGAGATTATTGTAATGTATATGAATGTATATTTATACATCAAATGCCAGATTCCAAAAAACAAAGGACATTTAAACAATCTTAAGATATGCCATATTCTTTTCAGATGGTTTTTATTTGTTGACAGACATTTAAACATTCCTTGATGTTGTTTTAAGCATTTGTGATATGTTTTCAGACCTTCACATCAACATAATCTGTGTCTGTTAGGGTCAATCTAAGGTCATTGTATGAAGGTCACATGTCCTTCTACAATATTTACATCTCTCCAGAACTAAGTCTATTTTACTCTCATTACGGTATGTTTTTTGTGTTGTAAATTGTTGTTTCATACAATCAAAAAAAATAGGATTGGAACAAAACTGTTGAAACTTTTGTTTGAAATATATGTTTTATTAAGTTTACCAAGTTAACATTGCACAAACATATAGGTTTCGAAATGTGATTGTTGTCCACTGTGATATTCTCTGTTAACAGAATTTTCACTATTTAATACCTTTGTTAGTGTTACCATGGGGATTTTCATTCGACCAGTAATAAGGGCCAACTTTTCAATTTTCTATGCAAAAAAAGAAAAATTATTGCAACTTAGTGTATATTTAGCACTGATTTGTATTGAAGTAGTTTGCAAAAAAGGGCAAAAATAACCCTGTTTACAGTATTTCAAAAATGTAATGAAAGTTATATATAGATAATTAAAGTTAGGATGTACTGGTAATTAAAGTTTCTCTCATTTTGTTAATTAAATAAAATGCTTAACATGAATTTTAATTAACTATCCTCTTTTGTTAGAGATCTGGGCATTCAAAAGGAAAATTATACTGTATTATTTTATGAATGCTCTAGTCGATTGATTTTAGTATACTCATCAATGCTCGGCATCGGCACTGCTTTTACGTATTTTACACCTGCTTGTTTGTGCTTCATTTGAACTGCTATTGAAACAGGTTGTGATTAAATATTTCTATGCAATTGTTTTTTTATGGCTATTATTGTTTTTTAACGAAGTTGATATACAAGTAAATATACTTTCACTGTTATATATGTCTTTGGCTTTTTTATATAAAGATTTACATGTACTTATATTTTTGATCATTTTTTCTCTTTAAAAAAATGGTGTACTTCAGAAACTGTGCTATGAACACTGATGATAATTTTTTTTTAATCTGACTCAATATTGTCTTTTTTATCTACTGATATTGTAATTCTTGACGTTCTAGCTGTTTCGGACCCTAATAAACCTGATATTATGTGGGTCATGTCTATTACATTTGAAAGTTACGTTAAAAAGTTAATCATCCGCCATGTTTTGAAGTTTAACTGCAGTGACTCAACCTTTGTTACACACTGTGGATTGATTTGTGTTAATTAGTGCAATTTTTAGATGTAGTAGTTTGGTGCCATTTGGTGTGTTTGTATTCTTAAAAACAGCTAGGTTATGGCAGATTAAGTCTGGGCTGTGCTGAGATTTAAGTAATGAATGTAAAGATTCTGCTTGTGTGTAGGGGCTGGGGTAAAATTGAAGTAAAGTTAGGATAGCCCAGACTGGTCTTGCATCAAAATTAAGCTATTTCTGATATGATTGCTAACTACGCCGAACAAAATGTGGTGTACATTGTGTGCATGCATGTAATTTTATCTGTATAATATTTATTTTCTCATAAAAAAAACCATTCATTTTTTTTCAATGAAACAACTCTAGTCTTATAATAAAATAGATCTGAATTTACAATAATTTAGTAAATTCAATTTCTGGTTATTTTAATAAAATAGATATAAAAACAATTAGTGTTTTATTTTGTTGCTTATGATAAGAGTGTCTCAGCAATACCAGGAAATGTGTAAATGACGTCACCGTTTTGAGCTCAGTCAACCTCAGGTGAGCTAAAAAAGATATTAATAAAGGTAATCAATTTATTTTAAAACTTTATTTTTATTAAAATATGTTGGCAATTTTCATTTGATAAATATCATTAATGATTACACATGTTTTCGTTAAAGAAAAATAGCATTTTACCGTGCGTGATTTGCAGCGCTAGAGTTACCTTCCCATATTGATTTGGCGGGGGGAAAAATTATTTTTAGAAACTACTAACTCTTACCTATCAATCTAGTACATAGAATATTTACCTTACCAGGCATCAATTTTTGGTCAATTGTACATTGGATACCTTAATTGGCATAATAAAATTTGAATTTATGAGTAAAATCAATATATTATGCATAATTTCTAGAATAGAGGTGACCCAAAATGGCTACCCCAAAACAGAGGAACAAACCTCTTTAAAAGGAGAACAATGTTATTGTCCACAAACATTCTGGACAGCCGTTGTATATCGTTAACAGAGGTTTAAAAAAACCTTCAATTTATACCACTGTATGATGTGCAGTTAATGAATTTGAATGGGATATTATATTTACAACTTCTTTATTTAAACAATATTTTATTATGCAATATATAAAAAATAATGGATGGGATAGCAGGCATTGCCTATTTCAATCCTCTCCGACCTACAAGGTCAACCTCTGTACCAATGAAGGCTTATACATGGCTATTGCATTTGTCTTGATTTATTAAACAAAGTTCATTAAGCTACATGTACACTTATCACATATGCTTAGTTTGCTTTTTATTGAGTTTTTATGCAGGTTACACTTGTGTTTGAGTTGTATAATACAGATGTAAGTATATTTACCAAGCATTAGAAATTTGCATATATACATGTAATTATAATTCTACTGGTTTTCTTAGATGTTTACCAGTTTTTAACTCTGTCTCAGACATACTTCGTTAATTTGAAAATCTATTTTTTTTCAACATCTCTTTTTTTCTTTTTGTAGATAGCTTTTTTAGAAGCCATTGTGGTCCAAAATTCTTGTCCATTTTAAAATCAGTGAGTGACTTGAAGAAACATCTTTTTTAAGACTGATGATTGATAATATTTCACACGCTTTATACAGCACATGTTTTATATTAAATGATATAAGAAGCCACTACGGTATGTTGATATCCTCATCAGGGAAAAGAAAACTTTTCTATTATCAAGTTATGACTGAATACAAAATCTTGACTTCGCCATTAAAGTAAACTTGAATTGCATTCAATTTGTACTATTTTTGCACCAGTACTGGTAAGTACTGCATGATTTGTCATAATCATGTATCGGTATATTAAAAAAGAATATATACAAACTACTTCTAGTTCTTATTTTTCATAATTAGCCAATTTTGGAATATACACCTATGTTAGCTGAACAATGGCAATTGATAAATTCTGCGCATTCAAAGATTTTTTTTTTACAGTTGCTTAAGGAAGGAGTCTTTGACGCAACAATATATTTATTTATTTGATACATCTATAAAGAACCTTTTTTAATACAGTTGGCATGCATTTAATGATGATTATATTCTACATCAACTGAGACCAAATATTTTAAGCTCTAGAATAATACGTTTGCAGCCAAAACAATATTTCCTGTTTCTCTGAAAAAAGAAAATAAAATTCATTAAAAATAATTGAATGCTGATATCGGACTCTTTTTTGTGTAATCATATTAAAAAAAAGATTCTTTAACTATCCATCACATAAAATTTTGGTGTTTCAAGAAACCGTGATATGTGTTTTGAAGTAAAACAACCCAAACTTGCATATAAAAAAACTATTTTAGTTAACTTTATAGTTAGTTTTTCTTGGAATAAGAGTACCGTACTATGCTCGGTCCAAGATATTGATGTAACACATTTTCATAAATTATTTCAAATTCAAAAATTCCTTAGAATTCAAGCAGTGTTCATTCGATTCACTATGAAAAAATCCATTGGTTTCTCTATTGAAATGGGGCTTGTCAAATATCATACATAGCTAAAGATCAAAAATTCTACTGGAATTTTACATTTCAACTGACATGAAGATATGTGGACAAAAATGTTAAAAAAATTATACAAGGTGTTCCTATTGACTTCCAAATGATTAAATTGTCTACATTTCCCAATATTATTCCCATGAGATTTTTGTTTTTGTTAATGTGAATTTCTTTGAAAATAGATGAGGTGTCAATGAAGAAATCTTGATTTTTTCCCTTTCACCAATTTCATTTGTATTTCTCTGACTAGCTGTAGAATTGCATCTTCATAGGAAATTTGGGTTGATAGATCATCATCCTGAATATAATTCCCGTTGATCTATTCTTTTACAGCAATGTGCATATTTGTTAAAAATCAGGAAAAGTGACAGAAATACATGTAATAACTTGGGACTGACTTTAAATGACTGGATCAATGACTCATCTTTTGTTTAAGATTGCATGTAAACTGTATATAAAGCATTATAAAAATTGGACATTTAAAAATGGATGATATATATCATCTACTTGTGTACTTAATTTTTTCCTTCAACCATCCAACCAATCATTTGTTGTTATCAGTGATATCTGTAGGTCTTGTTCTGTCAGGCCAGACTTCTTATTTCACTATTCATTGATTTTATATGTGGTAACTTTTTGACAATTAACACATTAATGTACCTTGGGATTTAATATGATTTTAGCTATACACATTCTAGACGGATTTCTTAATTTTAAATTTCTGTGGCCCTCTCTTCATTCATCTATGTCTCTCTCTTTTAAGCAAACTTCTTTTGACAAATAATTAAAAGAAATTAATTTTAAATCAACAATCAAACATGTAAACTTATAAAAGACAATAAAACACACAGCTGAAACAAAATGAAAGTACAATAAAATAAAATTCCTGCAGCTAAAAATAGCATAAAATTTCCACAGGTGTAAAGTTCGCCTCTTAAAATGGAGTCTTTCCAAGTGGAAATGTAAGTTCATTCAACTATTCTTTTATTTTTCATTTTAAACGCAAGCACTACATTATTGGTACATTTTCTATCTGAAGGTATGAAAAATATTATTTACAAATTGACATTTGTTCAAAACAATAAACACATCTAATTCTAACAGGTGTGAGGGAATGCAGCATATGTCAGAGTCAGTGTTTGTGGGACTGTGCCAAATTATAGGGACCTCACAACAGGTCGGCATTAGGAGGGAGAAAGAGGACATAATTGAGATGGTGGAGAGACGAGTGACAACAAATGAAGGGATCATATGGATATTGAGTGGAAGCACAAGAGAAGGGTTCAGACTGGAGGGATCAGATATTGACTTAATGCTATGGCCAAACAACCACCGAGTGATCATGAACATGTCTCAGTCTAAGTATTACAACACAGCCAATACAACCTTGATTCTCTCTGACAGTTCTGAGAGTCCACCAGGATTCACTTTACTTCAGTTACTGACACCAGCAAGGTTCAGAGAAGTCCAATCATCAGGTGTCATAATGAATGACAGAGTCTATATATCTAGTTCTATATACAGACAGTTAACTTGTTCAGTAGCAATGGCTAATTCTACAGTACATGGACCTTGTGGTAGTGGTGTTATAGGAACAGTAGAAATAGGAAGGAGAGAATATGACACTGCCTTCTTTTTGTTTGTGACTTTTGGCCTTTGTCTGCCTCCGCATGGATAGACAGATGTCACTCATGGCCTGATCCTGAAGTTGTCACTGACATTGTCAGAAATGGATGCCACTTTGTAGCAATAGGACACCCATTTGGACCCCATGAATATGAAGAATGGAGAATTTCTTTTTCACGAGCAGAGTATAAATGTATATCAACAATGAACCACAGTCAGTTTTTGACTTACGGATTGTTAAAGCTGTTCCTAAAAGACGTTATAAATCAGCAATCAGAAGAAACCAATAAACTGTTGTGTTCCTATCACATGAAGACAACTATTTTCTGGGCGATTCAACAAAACACACTACCTCACTGGTGTCCACAAAATCTCCTGGTCGGTTTCTGGGTCTGCTTCAAACTTCTCCTTAAATGGGTGTATGAGGGAGTTTGTCCAAACTTTTTCATCCCACAAAACAACCTGTTTCTGACAAAGGTCCATGGCTCAGCACAAAACAGATTGTTCCTACAGTTACATGAATTGTACAAGAAAGGTCTGGCCTGTCTGTTACAGAGTTCCTCTATCAGGTCCTACATCATTGATGTCCTGTACAATCCTAGAGCTTTTGTTTGTACAGATGAGAGTTTAATTATGTCTGAAGTTGACTATGATATAGAACTTTTCAACACAATTGGTAGTTTTACTAATGTAGGATCAGGTAAACACCAATGTATAAAAGCCATACACACAATAGAGGAGTGGATAGATTCACATCTTACACACTGTCAAGTTGTCACGTTACAGACACTTACAGCCTCTATCCTTCAGATCACAGCTTTTATATTACACAACATGTACACTAATACAGGTGTTAACAAACAGATGTATATTGCAGACAAACTGTCCTGTCACATGCTGAAATTAGCAGCCAGGATTGGGTGTGTTTCTGACATGTTGTACATTGCCATGTATTATTACAAAACACTCAGATACAGGGAAGCTTTATCTGTTATAGAGATGACAAAGGTCAAGTTAGCACAGCCATATCTGATATATAGGAGACATGTAGAACGAGAGAGGTATACTGAGGCTGTAGGGGGACAGTCCTTGTCTACAAAGATGAGACAGGCTGTAGCATGGGATATCCCACTTGACAACACAATCTGTTATATCAGTGAACTAATACCAGAACAACAGTCTGCTCTACAGAACAGAATGCCTACATTATATATCCCAGTGTTTGTAATGTTACACTTCCTAGAGTTCTTGTGTTACAGACACATTGATACAACATTATCACAAGCAGCTCTAGATGAGCTACAGGTCCTAGTCCACCATGATCAGGGACTGTATGTACCTGTTCGTTACAGAGACATCTCTTGGGAGATCCTGGGGATCTGTCAGCAGATCACAGGGAACCTCCAGGATTCTCTATACTCATACCAACAGTCACTCACACAATATCCATTCAACAAAATACAAACTGCTACACAGAGGAGAATTCATGATATAATTCAGTCAACACCATACCAGTAATGAAATTATAGCCATTAACAAAACAAACTTTGTACTAAGACATTCCAAGTCAGTCATCCTATATTCATAATACCTTAGATTTAAGCGTTCAATGAAAATATATTATTTTATGTATAATTCAATGTTTATTTGTATTATATATCTTTATATTGTTGCTTTATAGCCATTATATACATATATGTTCTTTGTCAGGAATATGAATATATATAAAAATTATATTTTCATCAACCGAGTATGATTCCCTTTATTTCTTACGGAAACTTATTGTAATTCATAGCTCTGTAGAAACTGACAGGGCTGAAATCTACACACCTGTTTTTTGATTGATGGAAACATACAGTGACCTCCTAAGAAAAATCACAGACTGTATGAAATAATCATGATGATGTCAAACCCAAATAATTCCTGTAGGAGATGATTTGGCTGTTTCTTTAAGCTAATGTACTGATGTACATTAACAGTAATTAAGTTAATTTTACATACCTTTTACAATAAATTTATAAATTTGTTGAAAGAAAAGGAAATATATATATATATAT
The DNA here is from genome assembly GCF_963853765.1 of Magallana gigas. Lineage (NCBI taxonomy): Eukaryota > Metazoa > Mollusca > Bivalvia > Ostreida > Ostreidae > Magallana > Magallana gigas. The sequence continues at coordinate 5,082,786 of NC_088859.1, forward strand.
ATATATATATATATATATATATATATATATATATATATATATATATATATATATATATATTGTGTGTGTTTGTGAAGATAGCAATCATTGCATAAAAAATTTACATAACCCATAATGTGGATTATGTATTTTTTGTGCAATGTTGCCACCTTCATATCCTGGTAAAAGTTTTCGGAGCTGGCGCCCTTTGAATAATGATGCATCTAGTGATACTGATGCACTCCACAGGTTTAAATGCTGAATCTGAGCCATAGGTTTTAGATGCTGAAGGAGTTTAAGTTTTTTGGAGTATATAGGCCACATGTTTTTTTAAATGATATTACTTGGGCTCATGTTTTGGAAATTATGCTAATACAATCTTTGGATTTCCTTAGGGTGTGTAATATCAACTTATGCTCTGCCTCTATCTCTCTGATACCGAGCAATTCGAGGACATGTGCCATCACGTCATCCTATGACTCCACTTTTGTTTGTAACTGAAATTACTGTTTCTTTTACTTGCTTTGATTGGTTAAAGCTATACACGCTATAATTTGCGTCAATTTTGAATGACAGTGAAAATGCATGTGTTTGTCTATTTATAAAAGTTATCCTTAATCTGTAAATTACAAGGGTGAATTCCATCTCGTTACAAAGATATTGATTTTTAATTGTTTATTTTCCTGCCAGGAAAATATACCTTTTCATGAATATTGATGAAGGAAGAGCAAACCGACCTCATTGCGCATGTCCGCGGAGAACTTGGTGGTCGTTATTGTTTGCCTAATTAAATATCCAACTTGATTTTTGATATGCTTAACAGTTGTTAATTTGAAATACATACATGTATAATGAGTAAAATACGCTTGCCATTCACGATACCCTTACTTCTGCATTAACACTTATAGGATCTATAAATAGCACATATGGGAAAAACACAGGTCTACGTCATTTTTTTAAAGGAAGTATTCATATCTACTCACAGGCTTGTATTTTTTTCTTTTGTTTGTACTCGTATATCGGACAAATTTATGCTTTACTGAAAATATCCTTTCCTTTGTGAAACTATCACAATTATGAAGATGTTGACCCTTCACCAGTTTTGGTATGATAGGCTAAATTTAGCTGTCGATATCACGTGATAGATTGATATTCACGAGGAGGCATTACTTTCCTGGCAGGAAAATAAATATTTTTTATTGTTTAATATTTGATATATTTGTTACGTGATCGAATTGAGCATTATAATTAACAGAATAAAGGTAACTTTTATTAGTAATCAAACACATACATTTTCCCCTTTATTCAAAATTGACGCAAATTATAGCGTGTATAGCTTTAAGATAACTCATGAATATTCTTAAATTAAAGTTCACTAGGAGGGAACCTCAAGCAGTATTTCCTCAGATTCTTGTTTTGTGATAGTAGAAAAACAAGGAGCAGATTGAGGATCTGATTTTAATCAGATTGATGTTCGTCACCCATTTTTCCCAATTGAGGCATTATAAAGAATAATTATACACAATGTTACATGCTTTTTCAAGCCAGCGCTTCTGCCAATTCCTACCTTGTGTGTTGTCAGGTCTTAAGTGAGTTTGGTATAAAAAGTTGAAAAAACTTATACACATATATTTCCATATATGCAAAGAACACATTTTTGGTAATATATAAAATTGTGTTTAAAATAAATTGCAGAGTCCAACGAACTCTATTACAAATTGGTGTGGGCCAAGATACATTTTATCTGTTATATGATATATATTTTTAATGTATATCAAAGTATCAAGCCAGCAAACATTCTAAATTTTCTCAAATCTTTTAATTTGAGAACAGTTAGAGGTGGACAATCTGAAGAATGTGGCAATAACTGTGATAGCAAGCAAAGGTCCGCAGTACCTTTACAGGTAAGGTACTGTAAATGATGCAGTACTTTGTCTGTCTGTCTGCCCATCCATCCGTCCATCCATCCGTCTGTCTGTCCATCTGTCTGTCTTATGTGATAACCAACAACCATCTTCAGTATCTCAATAGGTAAGATATAAGTCCCCAGAATCTCTATAGGTGAGTCCATTTACAGTATCTCTTCAGGTGAGTTAAAAGTCTATAGTATCTCTATATGTGAGTTATAAATCCACAGTGTCTCTATGGATGAGTAATACTTTTGTCCCAGTGTCTCTATGGATGAGTTAGAAGTCCACAGTATCTCTATAGATGAGATTAAAGACTACAGTATCTCTACACGTGAGTAACATTAAGTCACCAGTATCTCTATTGGTGAATTCTAAGTCCTAAATTTAAACCACCTTTAACTGTCTCACCCTAGTGCCTTGTATACTTGTACTTTAAGGGAGTGTTCCTAACCCTGATACCTTTAACTCCTCCACAGGATTTAATGCTTCTGTAGTCATGGCTGTCCACCTATCATTATGTTTCTTTTCATTGACCATTGAAGTGATATAATGAGCATTGATATTATCTTCGTTTTATATCATATTTGTTTGCTGTGTGATATACTGCTGTTATTGTACATTCCCAGGATGCTGGTCAGACTGTTAGGTACGTCAGGAGTCCGAGCCGACATGATCACGGTGTTCATCGATGGATTCTTCCAGGTCTGTACATCCCTAAAAATTGTTGTTACAATAGACTGCATAACACACACAGTTAACACTATGTTTACTGACAAGCTTATGGGAATATAATTGTGTGTGTAATTTTCCTGTGTCAGGAGCCCCTGGAGGTGACCAGACTGCTCGGATTGAGGGGGATACAGCACACATCCCAGGGGAAGAAGAACGCCAGCACTACAAGGCCAGCCTTACTGCCACCTTTGACCTTCACCCAGTAAGTCCTTGACTTTCTATTTTCTACTTTATACCATGGTTTTTAGAAATATGTACATTTATGTTGTAGATTCAACTTTTGTATCAAGGAGAAACTCTTTTTTCAAACAATCCTATATGATCATCAGTGATTGTGTGTAAAATGGTTTAGGGGTCACAGCCACAATACATAGGTACTCTTTGGATACCCCGGCTTCCTCCCTTATTGTTGACTCTTTTGTGTCAACATTCATGCTTACAAAGGATAGTTATATAAATTGTTTAAGTTTGTTTATCAATGTTGCAAAAATAAGTTTAGTTTAAATGGAAATACATGTAATTTCAAATTTCTCTCCAGGAGGCTTTGTATACCGTTGTCATTGAGGAAGATCTAGATGTGTCACCAGACTTTTTCAAGTAGGTCAATTATGTCTGCTATGAACTGTAAAGCCAGTTATATTTATTTCAGAGGAACAAAGAAAAGTAAAACTCTGTCTTTTAATGTTGATGCTATATTCATGTAAATGTCATCAAATATGTACAAATGTAATTCATCCCTCCGTAAACTACCAGTGTTCTGCTTGTTTCAGTTACTTTAGTCAGACCCTGCACCTGATGGAGAAGGACAGCAGTTTGTACTGTATCTCTGCTTGGAACGACCAGGTAAATAAAACTGAAAACATTCCAACATCAGTTTATGCTGTGTGACCAAGTGAGTAAACTGAACACATCCCAACATCAGTTGATGTTGTTTGAGCAGGTAAGTAAGCCGAACACATTCCAACATCAGTTGATGGTGTTTGAGAAGGTAAGTAAACCGAACACATTCCAACATCAGTTTATGGTGGTTGAGCAGGTAAGTAAACCGAACACATTCCAACATCAGTTTATGGTGGTTGAGCAGGTAAGTAAAACTGAACACATTCCAACATCAGTTTATGGTGGTTGAGCAGGTAAGTAAAACTGAACACATTCCAACATCAGTTTATGGTGGTTGAGCAGGTAAGTAAAACTGAACACATTCCAACATCAGTTTATGGTGGTTGAGCAGGTAAGTAAAACTGAACACATTCCAACATCAGTTTATGGTGGTTGAGCAGGTAAGTAAAACTGAACACATTCCAACATCAGTTTATGGTGGTTGAGCAGGTGAGTAAGACCGAAAACATTCCAACATCAGTCTATGGTGGTTGAGCAGGTAAGTAAAACTGAACACATTCCAACATCAGTTTATGGTGGTTGAGCAGGTAAGTAAAACTGAACACATTCCAACATCAGTTTATGGTGGTTGAGCAGGTGAGTAAGACCGAAAACATTCCAACATCAGTCTATGGTGGTTGAGCAGGTAAATAAACTGAATGCATCCCATCATCAGTCTATGCTGTGTGACCAGGTAAGTACACTGAACGCATTCCAACATCAGTTTATGGTGTATCTTTGCTTGGAATGACCAGTTGACTAAACTGGATGAAATGATAATTTCACGGTTGTTATTAGAATCAAATTTTCTTATTAAAAATTTAATTGATAATAGCTGATAAAAAATAACTATCCTATTATGTATATTTATAAAGGTCACATCATTGTTGGTAATGTTGACCTATTTGTTTTGGTTAACAAGAGATTCCCACTTAAGTAAAGACTGTCAACATAACATTTTTCACCTCAAAAAAGTATCAGCCTCATTCTGTGCTTCAACCCCAATTTACTTCTTTAAAGACATGAACCTTTTTATATGCTCAAGGTCAAATTTTTGTATCCTTAAGGTCAAATTTTTGTTAAGATTTGGCCTGGTTCCTTGTTTTAGGGTTACTCCCACTCATGTAAGGACCCACGTAAGCTGTACCGGGTGGAGACCATGCCGGGGCTGGGCTGGCTGCTGAAGAAGAAACTCTTTAAGGACGAACTGGAGAAACAGTGGCCTTCTTCTGACAAAGTAAGGACAAACTGATTTTTAACAGACAAATTATCTTTCATAAGTTTAAGCCCTAACCCTTATCAAAACTATGCTAAAAACTTATTTTTACTTAAATTTCATTTTCCTTTATTAAATCTAAAATACTGTTTGATATTTCACAATGATATGATGTCAGTCTTGACGTAGTTTTACTTTTACTTCCTTTTACCTTGTAATTAGTCATGTGATGACTTACCTTTAATTAACACCTGTGTGTTTCTGTGATTGACAGCAGTGGTACTGGGACATGTGGATGCGTCTCCCCACGGTCAGGAAGAACCGGGAGTGTATCATTCCGGACGTCTCCCGCACCTATCACTTTGGATCTAAAGGACTCAACATGAATCCGTACTTGCAGGAAGTCTACTTCAAAAAACACTCCATTGTTAACGAATCTAACGTCGCTCTGAAGGACCTAGACAGGTGAAACTGAGCTTCTTCCTTTGTAATGTAAACTCCTCCATGAATTGATATAGACTTAATATTTACATTTTTCAGTGTGTTTGTCTTATATACCAATATAAGTACATATAATAAGGAATCATTCTTTGAATATTATGAGGTGATAATTATCTCCTCATAATACTTAAAGAATGATTCCTTACTGTAGATTCTAAATTAAACGCGAGGAAATAATAGGCATATCCACGTAAAATCGCAAGAAGCATCCTTCGCAGATTTAAAAATCTCGCCATTATTTTCTGAGAGTTGAAAACTATCTGAAATAAGGAGAAAAATACAACGTTCGCGATTTTATATTCTCGCATTTTGATACAAACCAGCAGGATCGCAGACTTAAGTACTCGCGTATTATAAGGAATTTACAGTATTCCTTTAGTAAAATCAATACCTTTGTAAGTTTTTATATATAAGTCACCTGTGTTTAATTTTATTTTTGGTCATAAACTTACATCTGTCTTTATAGATTCATAAATTTTCTATTTTAAAACTAAAAACATTTATGTGTTTTAATGTACATGTATATGTTATATTCCGTATTACAAATGACAGATGAACAAATGCATAAATAACTCATTTGTATAATAATCTTGATGCAAATTTGAATATAAAAATGTAATCTGAATATTTTCCAGGATTACAGCTGACAAATACGAGGTGATGATAAATGAGATCCTGAAGTCAGGGGTAGTAGTGGACCACAGCAATGACCCGTGTGATAGCGGGCTGGTCCCCGACAACAAGGTACATATGGTACATTATATATCTATATATACAGTACATATAGTACATTATATGTATAACTATAGTACATATAGTACATTATATATATAACTATAATATAATAGTACATTATATATATATACAGTACATATAGTACATTATATATATAACTATAGTACATATAGTACATTATATATATAACTATAGTACATATAGTACATTATATATATAACCATAGTACATATAGTACATTATATATATAACTATAGTACATATAGTACATTATATATATATAACTATAGTACATATACATGATCACAGCAAGGATCCGTGTGATAGCGGGCCTGTCCCTGACAACAAGGTATTTACATGAAGTAAACATATACATTACTCTAGTACCTGTCCATGAGTGCAGTACGTTGTATTTTGTTTATTGTTCATTTTAAGGACTTTTTATAGTTGAATGATAATTCTGAACTATTTACTTTCTAAAATTATAAGTACTCATAGTATAAATCAGCTGGCACTGAGGCTTTGATGATTGGATAACATCATACAATGAGACACAGGAGCCAAGCCCGTTTTAACATTGATTTCAATGTAACCATAGTTACATTGAAATTAATGTTAAAACGGGCTTTGTCCCTGTGCAATGAGAAGGTATGTGATGCACATCAATGACCTCTTAATCTCACCAAAATAAATGCTGGTGGACAGTTCATTGTTTTTGGTTTTTTGGTGTAGATCATTATTCAATTATCTAAAGACTGTACTCATTTTTAAACATATTTATATTTTGTCTAGGATACTGTACATGTCATGTACATACAAATGCCACATCCCACAGATTTTACCACCTGGAAACAGCTCGCCAAGGTGAGAGAGAGAGAGAGAGAGAGAGAGAGAGAGAGAGAGAGAGAGAGAGAGAGAGATTTGTGGAATTGTTATTATATATGGTTGCCTGATATTCATGAGTTTATAAGGTACACCTGCCTATGAATTTTAATCATTAACAAATTATGAGACTTGATCTTTGTATCCATTATAAAAAAAATGGAAATCCACAAATTTGTTTAATTTATTTTTAAGCATTAATTCAAAATATTATAGATTTAGATATACCGGTAGATTGAATAAAGAATGAGTACTGTAACTTTATTATGTTACAGTACATACATGTATGTAAGATCAATAAACACAAATTGTTAAGATTTCTCTAACAGTGTTATTCTGTGTGATCACTCATTTAAACTACATGAATTTTCTGTTTCTATGTTAGTGCTACCATTTGTGGGATCTAGATGTGCGAGGATTTCACAAGGTATGACTTCTTACTAAAAGCAGATACAGATAAAGTTATTTATTGTATTATATATTACTTTTATGACTATTGAAGCATCAACCAGTCCTTGAGAATATAAGTTTGGCGTTTGCTGATTTCAGAGTATGTGGAGACTATACCTGAATGGGACACCTGTAATATTAGTGGGGGTACCTGCCTCCCCCTACCAGTAAGTCTCTCTCTCTCTCTCTCTCTCTCTCTCTCTCTCTCTCTCTCTCTCTCTCTCTCTCTCTCTCTCTCTCTCTCTGATCTTATTAATAAGATTTTAGCAGTTAAAATGCCATTCTTGTTATGCAGTCATGTATTTTCATCCAACTCTGCAGATTTTTTTAATTGTTTCTTAATAACTGAAAGTCAAAGCAAAGACCAATAAATTTTCATGTAGTTTTTGGCATACATTTAGTTATTTATTTACACAGCTCGCATAAACCAGACAGTGTGAAGCCATTTGTACTGGAGGAACCATCAAAGAAAGCCAAGGCCCAGTAGTGGAATGACCCCTGGCCCCAGTAAAGGGCTGTTTCCTCCCCTCAATCCATCGCCAGGGTAGATCTGGCTCTGACCACTTGTAAACTTAGGAATTTGACTCGGCTTTTCCTCCTCTTGGACCAGGATCTAGACACAATTTACAATAAACAGGGTAACAGGAGTGAACCCTGTAAGGAACTGTTGTGTGCAATATTATCATCTTGTTGGATTAAACAACATCTTTATTGTTATGATAAACCAATGTATGTTTTAAGTACACTGGTGTGTATTGTTAGCTTTAAGATGTGGATATACTGCACACATGTCAAGAATAAAAAATAATACTCTTGAGTTTTTGATAAGTACATGTTATTATTATTTTTGATACATGTACAACGTAGCTGTACTGTAGCAGAAATAGTCTCCTTCTGATTGTCCTATATCCCTGGGTGATTTACATGTAAAAGACAAAAGTTGTACAGAATGTTTATTTTCCTGTACAACTGCAATGAAAAACTAATTCCATGAATAAGGTCCAAGTAAAAGATTTATAAGCTGCACATAGCGTTTGATGGTGCAAAGTTTTCTCTTTATTCTGTTTGTTTTTTTTCATCTAATCAATGAAGAATATTTTTAATGCCAATGTTTTTCCTAATGACCAACCATAAATATATCTTGTTCCGATTAGAGTCAGTGCTCACCGCCTACCAGCTGTAGGGATACTTGTTATCTTAACATCTCCTAACGAACCTAGCATTTACAGTAACCTGCTTTTTCATTGTGTGGTATGTTTACCCTGCTCAAAGTTTGATTGGTGATATCTAGTGATTAAAAACCGGCCTTTAGGCCTTCAGCTGAAATTCTAGTAATACGTACACTCAAAAAATTCATTACATTATTATAAATTGTTTATTTAAAACTGCATTATTCTAGTACTGAATGAACAAAAAACCGTTCTGTGTTCAAGGAACATCATATCAATGATTTCTTATGAGAGATTGTTGTAATGTATATGAATGTATTTTTATATATCAAATGCCAAATTCCAAAAAACAAAGGACATTTAAACAATCTTAAGATATGCCATATCCTTTTCAGATAAATTTTTTTTGTTGACAGACATTTAAACATTCCTTGATGTTGTTTTAAGGATCTGTGATATGTTTTCAGACTTTCACATCAACATAATCTGTGTCTATTAGGGTCAATCTAAGGTCATTGTATGAAGGTCACATGTCCCTCTACAATATTTACATCTCTCCAGAACTAAGTCTATTTTACTCTCATTACGGTATGTTTTTTGTGTTGTAAATTGTTGTTTCATACAATAAAAAAAATAGGATTGAAACAAAGCTGTTGAAACTTTTGTTGAAAATATATGTTTTATTAAGTTTACCAAGTTAACATTGCACAAACATATAGGTTTTGAAATGTGATAGTTGTCCACTGTGATATTCTCTGTTAACAGAATTTTCACTATTTAATACCGTTGTTAGTGTTACCATGGCGATTTTCATTCGACCAGTAATAAGGGCCAACTTTCCAATTTTCTATGCAAAAAAAGAAAAATTATTGCAACTTAGTGTATATTTAGGACTGATTTGTATTGAAGTAGTTTGCAAAAAAGGGCAAAAATAACCCTGTTTACAGTATTTCAAAAAGGTAATGAAAGTTAGATATAGATGATTAAAGTAAGGATGTACTGGTAATTAAAATTTCTCTAATTTTGTTAATTAAATAAAATGCTTAACATGAATTTTAATTCACTATCCTCTTTTGTTAGAGTTCTGGGCATTCAAAAGGAAAATTATACTGTATTTTTTATGAATGCTCTAGTCGATTAATTTTAGTATACTCATTAATGCTCGGCATCGGCACTGCTTTTACGTCTTTTACACCTGCTTGTTTGTGCTTCATTTGAACTGCTATTGAAACAGGTTGTGATTCAATATTTCTATGCAATTGTTTTTTTGTATGGCTATAATTGTTTTTTAATGAAGTTGATATACAAGTAAATATACTTTCACTGTTGTATATGTCTTTGGCTTTTTTATTTAAAGATTTACATGTACTTATATTTTTGATCAGTTTTTCTCTTTTAAAAAAATGGTGTACTTCAGAAACTGTGCTATGAACACTGATGATAATTTATTTTAATCTGACTCAAGATTGTCTTTTTTCATCTACTGATATTGTAATTCTTGACGTTCTAGCGGTTTCGGACCCTTAAAAACCTGATATTATGTGAATCATGTCTATTACATTGTACATTTGAAAATTAAGTTCAGAGGTTAATTATCTGCCATGTTTTGAAGTTTAACTGCAGTGACTCAACCTTTGTTACACACTGTGGATTGATTTGTGTTAATTTTAGATGTAGTAGTTTGGTGCCATTTGGTGTATTTATACTCTTAAAAAACAGCTAGGTTATGGCAGGTTAAGTCTGGGCTGTGCTGAGATCAAAGTAATGAATGTAAAGATCCTGCTTGTGTTTAGGGGGTGGGGTAAAAGTAGAGTAAAGCAAGGATACCCAAACTGATCTTGCATAAAATTTCAGCTATTTCTGATATGATTGCTAACTACGCCAAACAAAATGTGGTGTACATTGTGTGCATTCATGTAATTTTATCTGTATAATATTTATTTTCTCATAAAGAGCATTTATTTTTTTCAATAAAACAACTCTAGTCTTATAATAAAATAGATCTGAATTTACAATATTGATTAAGTAAATTCAATTTCTGGTTATTTTAATAAAATAGATATAAAAACATTTGCTGTTTTATTTTGTTGTTTATGATAAGAGTGTCTCAGCAATACCAGGAAATGTATACATGACGTCATCGCTATTTTTGTTCCCGTTTTGTGCAGGTACACGCAGGCAACAATAAGTAGCTTATATCTCTCTAAATTCAATATTGTTTCACGAAATTAATAGTTCTAAACAATCTTCAAGTGAACACCGCGTTCTTCGGAAGTTTGTTTAATTGAAAAGTCTTTGCCATAAGCTGACATAATGTACCGAAGTTGATCAGGGTTGAGTAAATAAAGAGACAATTATCTGTTTGTTTTAGAATTTAACTGTGCATGTAAGCGCTATATGTTCGTGTAATACAGCTCATATAAGACACAGGTTCAGGTGTACGGTACACAGGTATATAGGTGGGCGAGGGGTCAGGTACAAGGCTTGTCTTGTTGACTTAACCTCAGTCAAATGAAGTCGCGAGGAATGCCGGGTAGATGAATTACCATTATTTATATTACTAGACAATGACGTATTTATAAAATTACGAAGGGCAGGGCAATGGGGAAATATCATGTCTGCTCGCCCTCAGGACTTTCAGTACTTTAATTGATCTACGCTCCTCGCTGTGCCGATATACTGGCGTGGTCAATGACGCAAGACGCAATTATGTTGTAAAATGAACCAAGTCTGATTAACCGCATCAAATCTGTTTTGAACGGGGGGGGGGGGGGGGGGTTGGGTTAAAGAGAATACACTATAAATGCGTGCTTGTGGTAATTTTTTTTACGTTTCGATATACAAGTATGTATTTTTCAACTTAAAGTGGTAATGTATTCTTTAAGAATTCAAAGTAACAAGGTAACCGTTAAATCTCGCCAATTCGACAGTATATATTCTAGCTTTAAGATGATAGGAAACAAAAACTAAATTGAGAGAGATTGAAGAGTAATCGTTCGTCTCTCTCTCTCTCTCTCTCTCTCTCTCTCTCTCTCTCTCTCTCTCTCTCTCTCTCTCTCTAACGTTTCTTAATTTTCAACTTATAAATTCTCTGTGTAAAGCTCCTAAGAACATGACCGTAATGATAACATCTCATATCTGTTTTTATCTTCATTATTGAATTCACCATAAAGTTATCTGATTTACTCGTGATGAGATCGAATGGCTTTTCGGTCTAAATTTAGATATACAAACATTCCATACATTTCAATATACGAAAAGTTTTTATAACCAATCAAATAACTAAATTTTCTAAACATAGCAAACAAAAAAGTAATCTATTTAGGACAGTTTAACAATGTAACGATTAGGCATTGAATTACGCTCGAATCTATTTTCGAAGGAGGCTAGTGGATAAAGAAAATAGCCATCAAACTTACCTTAATTTTTAGATATGACGTCTCGTATTTTAAATTATAATTTTAGTTAAAAAAAACATTGATATATTTTAGCTTTAGAATTTTGAATATTTTACTTCTTTATTCTGAGCTTTTCTTTTTACGCGATTAATAAAGTCTAATTAAATTTTTTTTAAAAATTGGTTCGGGGGGGGGGGGGCATCCAGCCTACTTAAGTTAAGGCTCTTCGTCGATTTGTCTCTCCGTCCATCTGTCTATTTAGCTTTTATTGAATCTCTCAATCGACGACAATGTTACATTCAACTTAAGATTTTTAAACTTGGTATTTCCTATTCAGCATAGCTGCATTTAAAATATAAACTAACTAAAGCATGACCTCAGCTTTGTGCACAAACATACAGTAGCATTGTATGCAAAGCTCTGCATCTTGCTTATAACTCGAAGTTTGACTCTCAGGTTAGTAAATAGAAGTTTGTAAACAATTAAAACAAGAGTATAATGCACTTAAACAATAACAAAGAAAAAACTCAATTTATTTTTCATCATATATATAATAAAATATTTCTAGCAGCGAGAATAATCTCCGTTGAGATTGAAATTGCTGAGCATCTTAATAAAACATGTTGCATTAATCAACCATTACGTAGAGATCGTACCGAATTACCTATACCAACATAATGAATAGCATTCTATGATATGTTGTTAGTGCATCAGGTTTTGCGCAGGTACACGTATACAATCAGCTGTCTGGTTTACCGGTCTAAACGTAAAAATTTGAAATTCTAAAATAAAGACGATGTTTTCTCTTTTTGCAATTTTTATTTTCCTTCCCATAAGGATGATTTATGCTAAATTACGTTGAATTTCACTCAGTAGTTCTTGATAAGAAGATTTTTAAAAACGCACCCCCTTTTCTACAGTTTCGAGGTTTTCTCCGCTTTGAATAAAGATCGGTCTTTCATTTCTGCAATTTATATTTGCCTTCCCATAATAATGCTGTGTGTAAAATTTGGTTGAAATTGGCCAAGCGGTTTTAGAGAAGAAGTTCAAAATGTAAAAAGTTTACAGACGGACAGACGGACAGACGGACGACGGACAAAATGTGATCAGAATGGCTCACTTGAGCTTTCAGCTCTGGTGAGCTAAAAAGATATTAATGAAGGTAATCAATTTATCTCAAAACTTTATTTTTATTAAAATATGTTGGCAATTTTCATTTGATAAATATTATCAATGATGTTTTCGTCAAAGAAAAGTAGTATTTTACCGTGCGTGATTTGCAGCGCAAGAGTTACTTCCCCATAGTGATTTGGCTGGAAAAAATCTATTTTTAGAAACTACATACCCATACCTATCAATCTAGTACATAGAATATGTACCGTACCAGGCATCATTTTTTGGTCAATGGTACATTGGATACCTTAATTGGCATTATAAAACTTGAATTTTTGAGTAGAATCAATATATTGAGCATAATTTCTAGAAGAGAGGTGACACAAAATGGCTACCCCAAAACAGAGGAATAAACCTCTTTGAAAGGAGAAAAACGTTATTGTCCACAAACTTTCTGGACAGCCGTTGTATATCGTTAACAGAGGTTTTACCTTAAAAAAAAACCCTTTAATTTTACCACTGTATGAAATAATGAATGTGAATAAAAAGGTAATGTATGATACGCACATTAATGTTGGTTTGAAACAAACTGGTTCTGCTGATACTGGCAAGAGAAGTTTATAATTCAAGAAAGGCAAAATTTTAGTAGGATATTAATTTGATGTTGAAAGAATGATTGACAATATTTTTATAGTGTGTTTTGATGTTTGTAGGTCAAGTTGTCTGTGAGCGACACAGTAAAGCCGACAAGATGGGGGATTGGGGCGAGAGAATCACGGTGGAGGAGGTCCTTAAACTGGTGCCCCTGCAAGGTAAGGACCAATCACAAACCTCTTTACAACAGAATGATTTTTTAATGAAGCTGGGTGGTCAACAAACTAACCATCAATTTTCAGAAGTGAGTTGTTTAGGTATAAACTATCAACATAGTAAAGGAAAATTCCAAATATTTTAGATTTAATTGATAATGTGATCTATTTTTATACAGAGCCCTTCTTATTAGGAGATTATGATAGTCTAAAAATGTACATGACCATCTGTCCCTCTTAATGTTATGATGTTATGCAGCATCGGTGGTAATGCTCCACCAGCCATGGTCACTTAGTTAGGATAATTATTGAATGCTTATTAAGTATATTTGGTTAATCAATCCTGTAGCAACAACACACACTAAGTTAAAATGATATAACTGTTTTGGTGTCGGAAGCATTCCAAGATATTAGGTACAACCTGCTGATATTAAAAATTAATGTAGACATTTCAACCAATAAAAGCTTAACATTTTAAAAACTAAATTTAAATTTTCTATGATATATATCGACATATAATGGATACCATTTGATTTATAATTTATATGACACATATTCTAAGTGTCCTTGGTCTACCACTGACAGCAAGCGACAGGAGTTCTGTGATAAGGTCGAGGGGTACGGCCGAGTGTGTGACTGTGACGACCCCGCCCCACTCACATTCCATCCACCTAAGGTAGGAAATATCATCTAGTCATCAGCAGGTAAAAAAAGATTAATATGGAAAAGTTTAGGAAAATATATCAAGGCCACACCAATTTGTAAAATAATTCTTCAGATTTTCAATATAAATCATTGGGATAGAAAATAATAAGGCAAGCTAAAACTAGTAATATTTAAATTTATTTAATATTTGATTTAAGTGCGATTTCAAAAGTATTAAGGCTCAACGAATTGCATAAGAGCGTATCGACTTCTATCACCCCATATCAAAGTCTAAAGTTATAGAAAAGTTCCAAGAAGAGCTAGATTTGTCAACCTGGGTGTTTGTATCATATGGCATGAAAGTGGGAATCTAGTATTATATTTACCTCTTTATTTAAACAGTATTTTATTATGCAATATATCAAATAAATGGATGGGATATCAGGCATTGTCTATTTAAATCCACTCCGACCTACAAGGTCAACCTCTGTACCATTGAAGGCTTATACATGGAAATTGCGTTTGTCTTGATTCATAAACAAAGTTCATTGAGCTACACTTATCACGTATGCTTAGTTTGCTTTTTATTGAGTTTTTATGCAGGATACACTTGTGTTTGAGTTGTATAATAAGTATATTTACTAAGTACATGTATTAGGAATTTGCATATGCCGGTATAATAATTCTACTGCTTTTCTTAGATGTCTACCTGTTTTTAGCCGGGCTCTGCTGTAAGCAGAGTCCTGGCTCTAGGCAGGCAAATTGCCAATGTTACTATAAATAGCACAACTTCAAAAGTAAACAAAAAAACCAAACAGCGTCAAAGTAAAAGCTTCCGCTATACCAAATAGTTACACAAAGAGCCACGCTTTGTCAAAAGTGCTGGCATTTTGTTTTTGTTTTTTTTTTAAATTCGAGAGAATTGTCTATATTTTTTAGTTTTCTTATTATTAATGTGCTTTAAAAAACAAGACTATGCATTTTGGACACATATAATGCGCATGAATTGTTATGAACTACTTTGCTGCGCGTTGAAGAAATGGGGATTGAATATATAACGCTTGTGTCAAAATTCAAGGCAGCAACTGTTGAACTTTTTTTTACTAGACAGACATATTTTTGTTTATAGCCGCTTACAAAATTTGGTCACTCTCTGACGCTTTGTCGACATTAAAAGCATGAGAGAGAGAGAGAGAGAGAGAGAGAGAGAGAGAGAGAGAGAGAGAGAGAGAGAGATTTTCAGTTTTTACTACACTAATATGCTTAAAGACACACCAAAAGAGCCCAGCTTTCAGTACTTCAGTACTTTGATTTGTTTAAATCTGCATGTAGCATTAAGAAAAAAATGGACCATGTCATTTAAAATTGGATGATATATAACATCCACTTGTATACCTAATTTCTTCCTACAACCATCCAACCAATCATTGGTTGTTATCAGTGATATCTGTAGGTCTTGTTCTGTCAGGCCAGATTTTTTATTTCACTATTCATTGATTTTATATATGGTATCACTTTGACAGTAAACACATTTATGTACCTTAGCATTTAATACACATTCTAAACGGATTTCTTAATTTTAAATATCTGTAGCTCCCTATTCATTCATCTCTGTCTCTCTCTTTTAAGCAAACTTCTTAATTAGAAATTAATTTAAAACCAGCAATCAAATATGTAAACTTATGAAAGACAATAAAACACACAGCTGAAACAAAGTGAAAGTACAATAAAATAAAATTCCTGCAGCTAAAAATAGCATAAAATTTCCACAGGTGTAGAGTTCACCTTTAAAATGGAGTCTTTCCCAGTTGAAATGTAAGTTCACGCAAATATTCTTATAATTTTCATATAAAATGTAAGCACTACATTATTGGAACATTTTCTATCTGAAGGTATGAAAAATATGATTTACAAATTGATAATTGCTCAAAACAATACACACATCTAATTCTAACAGATATGAGGGACTCCAGCACCTGTCAGAGTCAGTGTTTGTGGGACTGTGTGAGATACTGGGGACCTCACAACAGGTGGCCCTCAGGAGGGAGACACAGGACATCATAGATATGATGAAGAGACGATTTTATACTTATGATGGAGTCATTGAGATGACGAGTGGAAGTATGAGGGAAGGATTCAGACTGGAGGGATCAGATTTGGACGTAATGTACTGGCCAAACAACCACCGAGTGATCATGGACATGTCTCAGTCTGAGTATTACAACACAGCCAATACAACCTTGATTCTCTCTGACAGTTCTGAGAGTCCACCAGGATTCACTCTACTTCAGTTACTGACAACATCAAGATACAGAGAAGTCCAATCAGCTTGTGTCAGAATGAATGACAGAGTCTATATATCTAGTTCTATATACAGAGAGTTAACTTGTTCAAAAGCATATCCTAATTCTACTGTACATGGACCCTGTGGTAGTGGTTATATAGCAGGGAGAGAATATGACACTGCTCACTGTTTTGTTTGTGACTTTTGGCCTCCATCTGCCTCCTCATGGAAAGACAGATGCCATGCATGGCCTGATTCTGAAATTGTCAATGACATTGTCAGAAATGGATGCCACTTTGTAGCAATAGGACATCCATTTGGACCCCATGAAAAGGAAGAATGGAGATTTTCTTTTTCACGAGCAGAGTATAAATGTGTGTCAGCAATGAACCACTGTCAGTTTTTGACATATGGATTGTTAAAGCTGTTCTTAAAAGAAGTTATAAATCAACAATCAGAAGAAACCAATGAACTGCTGTGTTCCTATCATATGAAGACAACAGTTTTCTGGGCAATTCAACAAAACACACTACCTCATTGGTGTCCACAAAATCTCTTGGCTTGTCTCTGGGTTTGCTTTAAACTCCTCCTTCAATGGGTGTATGAGGGGATCTGTCCTAACTTTTTCATCCCCAAAAACAACCTGTTTTTGACAAAGGTCCACAGCTCAGCACAAAACAGATTGTTCCTACAGTTACATGAATTGTACAAGAAAGGTCTGGCCTGTCTGTTACAGAGTTCATCTATCAGGTCCTACATCATTGATGTCCTGTACAACCCTAGAGCTTTTGTTTGTACAGATGAGAGTTTATTTATGTCTGAAGTTGACTATGATATAGAACTTTTCAACACAATGCGTACTTCTACTTATGTAGGATCAGGTAAACACCTATATATAAAAGGCATACACACAATAGAACATTGGGTAGATTCACGCCTTACACACTGTCAAGTTTTCATGTTACAGAGACTTACAGCCTCTGTTCTTTTAGCACACTGCAGTTATGTTACACAACATGTGCACTAATACAGGTGTCAACAAACAGATGTAAATTGCAGACAAAATATCCTGTCAAATGCTGAAATTAGCAGCCAAGTTTGGGTGTGTCTCTGACATGTTGTACATTGCCATGTATTATAACAAGACACTCAGATACAGGGAAGCTTTATCTATTATAGAGATTACAAAGTTCAAGTTAGCACAGCCATATCTGCTGTATTGGAGACATGTAGACAGAGAGAGGTATACTGAGGCTGTAGGGGGACAGTCCTGGTCTACAAAGATGAGACAAGCTGTAGCAAGGGATATCCTACTTCACAACACAATCTGTTATATAACTAATACCAGAACAACAGTCTGCTCTACAGAATACAGAGCCTACATTATATATCCCAGTGTTTGTAATATTACACTTCCTAGAGTTCTTGTGTTACAGACACATTGATACAATATTATCACAAGCAGCTCTAGATGAGCTACAGGTCCTAGTCCACCATGATCAGGGACTGTATGTACCTGTTCGTTACAGAGACATCTCTTGGGAGATCCTGGGGATCTGTCAACAGATCACAGGGAACCTCCAGGCTGCTTTATACTCATACCAACGGTCACTCACGCAGTATCCATGGAACAACATACAAGGTGCTACACAGAGGAGAATACAGGATATGATTCAGTCAACACCACACCAGTAATGAAATTATAGCCATTAACAAAACAAACTTTGTACTAAGACATTCCAAGTCAGTCATCCTATATTCACAATACCTTAGATTTAAGTGTTCAATGAAAATATATTATCTTATATATAATTCAATGTTTATTTGTTTTATCTATCTTTATATTGTTGCTTTAAAGCCATTATATACATGTATGTTCTTTGTCAGGAATATGAATATATTATATATATAAAATTTATATTTTCATCCACCGAGTATGATTTCCTTTATTTCTTACGGAAACTTATTGTAATTCATAGCTCTGTAGAAACTGACAGGGTTGAAGTCTACACACCTGTTTATTGATTGATGGAAACATACAGTGATCTCTTAAGACAAATCACGGACTCTATGAAATAATCCTGATGATGTCAGACTCAAATTCCTGTAAGGGATGATTTGGCTGTTTCTTTAAGCTAATGTATGGTACCGATGTACTTTACAGTAATTAAGTTAATTTTACTTACTGTTTACAATAAATTTATAAATTTGTTGAAAGAAAATGTAAATATAAACATATATATATGAAGATAGCGATCATTGCATAAAAAATTTACATGACTCGTAATGTGTGTTATGTATTTTTTTCTGCAATGTGGCCACCTTCATATTCCGCATGAATCAGAAAAAAAAACATTTTATTGTTTAAATTAGCACTTCTGCAGGTAAAAATATTGTGCTGGAAACTTTGCGAGGAAAACTGTTTTTTAGTTCAAGATGAAGTGGAGGGAAGCTTATGCTATACCCCTGGTGACGATGTGGGCTTCCAGACCTGGTTAAAGTTTTTGGATCAGGTTCTGTATCTAAGTTATTACTTCTCCTTTCTTCACCAAACTTGCATTGATGGTGCATCTTTTAATACTTATGCGCTTGAAAGGCTTGAATGCTAAATCTAAGTCATAGGTTTGGGACACTGGATGAGGTGGTAAAAGTTTTTGGAGCTGGCGCTTTATGATAGACAAATCTTAGTTATTATTGGTTTGAATAGATGATGCATTTTGTGATACTGATGATGATCAGGCATAGATGCTGAATCTGATCCATAGGTTTTAGATGCTGAAAAAGTTTATGATTTTTGGAGTAGGCCACAGGTGTTTTTAAATGCTATATTACACAGGTATGTGTAATGGAAATTGTGCTAATACAATCTTTGGATTTCCTTAGGGTGTGTAATATGAACTTATGCTCTGTCTCTATCTCTCTGATACCGAGCAATTTGAGAACATGTGCCATCACTTCATCATATGACTCCATTTTTGTTTGTAACCGTTTGAGCAGATTGAGGATGTGATTTTAATCAGATTGAGATTAGTCACCCATTTTTCACAATTCAGGCATCATAAAGAATAACTATACACACTGTTGCATGCTTTTTCAAGCCCGTGCTTCTGTCATTTCCTACCTTGTGTGTTTTCAGGTCTTAAGTGAGTTTGGTATAAAAAGTTGAAAAGTTGAAAAAACTTATCCATAAATATTTCCATATATGCAAAGAATACATTTTTTGGTAATATATTAAATTGTGTTTGAAATAATTGCAGAATTGAACTATATTACGAATTGGTGTGGGCCAAGATACATTTTATCTGTTATATGATAGATATTTTTAATGTGTATCAAAGTATCAAGCCATCATACATTCTAAATTTTCTAAAATCTTATAATTTGAGAACAGTTAGAGGTGGACAATCTGAAGAATGTGGCAATAACTGTGATAGCCAGCAACCGTCCACAGTACCTATATAGGTGAGTTTACTTACTGTAAATGATGTAGTACTTTGTCTGTCTGTCTGTCTATCAAGTTTATGTGATAACTAACATCTGTATGCTGTATCTCAACAGGTAAGATGTAAGTCCCCAGTATCTCTATAGATAAGTAATAAGTCCTCAGTATCTCTACAGTTGAGTTATAAGTCCACAGTACATGTATCTCTAAAGGTGAGTTATAAGTCCACAGTATCTCTACACATGAGTAACATTAAGTCCCCAGTATCTCTATAGGTGAGTTATAAGTCCACAGTATCTCTATAGATGAGTTAAAAGGGCACAGTATCTCAGTAGATGAGTAATAAGTCCACAGTATCTCTATAGGTTAGTTATAAGTCCAAAAATTAAGCCACCTTTAACTGTCTCACCCTAGTGCCTTGTATACTTGTACTTTAAGGGAATGTTCCTAACCCTGATACCTTTACCTCCTCCACAGGATTTAATGCTTCTGTAGTCATGGCTGTCCACATATCATTATGTGATATAATGAGCATTAATATTAAATTCTTTTTATATCATATTTGTTCGCTGTGTGATACTTTGCTGTTATTGTACCTCCCCAGGATGCTGGTCAGGCTGTACGTCAGGAGTCCGACCCGACATGATCACGGTGTTCATCGATGGATTCTTCCAGGTCTGTACATCCCTTAAAGTTGTTGTTACAATAGACTGCATAACACACACACACTATGTTTACTGACAAGCTTATGGGAATATAATTGTGTGTGTAATTTTCCTGTGTCAGGAGCCCCTGGAGGTGACCAGACTGCTCGGGTTGAGGGGGATACAGCACACCCCCCAGGGGAAGAAAAACGCCAGGGTCAGCCAGCACTACAAGGCCAGCCTCACTGCCACCTTTGACCTTTACCCAGTAAGTCCTTGACTTACTTTCTCTACTATGGTTTTTAGAAATATGAACATTTATACGGTAGATACAAATTTTGTATCGAGGAAAAACTATTTTGTCAAACAATATCATATGATCATCAGTGTGTAAAATGGTTTGGGGGTCACAGCTGCAATACGTAACTACTCTTTGGATACCCCAGCTTCCTCCCTTTATCGTTGACTCCTTTGTGTCAACATTCATGCCAACAAAAGATAGTTATATGAATTGTTTAACTTGTTTATGAATGTTGTAAATATAAGTTTAGTTTAAATACAAATAAATGTAATTTCAAAATTTCTCCCCAGGAGGCTTTGTATACCATTGTCATTGAGGAAGATCTAGATGTGTCACCAGACTTTTTCAAGTAGGTCAATTATGTCTGCTATGAACTGCAAAGCCAGTTATATTTATTTCAGAGGAACAAAAAAAAGTAAAATTCTGTCTTTAAATGTTGATGCTATATTCATGTAAATGTCATCAAATATGTACAAATGGAATTCATCCCTCCATAAACTACTAGTGTTCTGCTTGTTTCAGTTACTTCAGTCAGACCCTGCACCTGATGGAGAAGGACAGTAGTTTGTACTGCATCTCTGCTTGGAACGACCAGGTGAGTAAATCCGAACACATTCCAACATCAGTTTATGTTGTATCTTTGCTTGGAATGACCAGTTGAGTAAACTGGATGAAATGATAATTTCACGGTTGTTATTATAATCAAATTTTCTTATTAAAAATTAAATTGTTAATAGTTGATAAAAAATAACTACCCTATTATGTATATTTATAAAGGTCACATCATTGTTGGTAATGTTGACCTTATTTGTTTTGGTTAACAAGAGATTCCCACTTAAGTAAAGACTGTCAACATAACATTTTTCAACTCAAAAAAGTATCAGCCTCATTCTGTGCTTAAACCCCACTTTACTTCTTTAAAGACATGAACCTTTTTTTATGCTCAAGGTCAAATTTTTGTATGCTTAAGGTCAAATTTTTGTTAAGATTTGGCCTGGTTCCTTGTTTCAGGGTTACTCCCACTCATGTAAGGACCCACGTAAGCTGTACCGGGTGGAGACCATGCCGGGGCTGGGCTGGCTGCTGAAGAAGAAACTCTTCAAGGACGAACTGGAGAGACAGTGGCCTTCTTCTGACAAAGTAAGGACAAACTGATTTTTAACGGACAAATTTCTTTCATAAGTTTAAGCCCTAACCCTTATCAAAACTATGCTAAAAATACATTTTTACTTAAATTTCATTTTCCTTTATTAAATCTAAAATACTGTTTGATATTTCACAATGATATGATGTCAGTCTTGACGTAGTTTTACTTTTACTTCCTTTTACCTTGTAATTAGTCACCTGATGACTTACCTTTAATTAACACCTGTGTGTTTCTGTGATTGACAGCAGTGGGACTGGGACATGTGGATGCGTCTCCCCACGGTCAGGAAGAACCGGGAGTGTATCATTCCGGACGTCTCCCGCACCTATCACTTCGGATCTAAAGGACTCAACATGAATCCGTACTTCCAAGAAGTCTACTTTAAAAAACACTCCATTGTTAACGAATCTAACGTCGCTCTGAAGGACCTAGAGAGGTGAAACTGAACTTCTTTCTTTGTAATTGATAAACTCCTCCATGAATTGATATATTTGAATTTTCTTATGTAAGACTAAATATTTACATTTTTCAGTGTGTTTGTCTTTGATAACACTAGAAATCAATTTTGTATTGTATAGTCCAATAAATTCAAATGACGTATTGTCAGGGCGCAAGTGGGGCTCTTATGATTAAAAGAAATGAAAATCACATAAATATGCCAATACTCTAATATTTAATCATACAGTTGCTGAAAATTATATACCAATATAAGTACATGTAATAAGGAATCATTCTTTGAATATTATGAGGTGATAATTATCTCCTCATAATACTTAAAGAATGATTCCTTACTGTAGATTCTAAATTAAACGCGATGAAGTAAAAGGCCTATCCACGTAAAATCGCGAGAGGCATCCTCCGCAGATTTAAAAATCTCTTCATTATTTTCTGAGAGTTGAAAACTATAAGAAATAAGGAGAAAACTTCCATGTTCATGATTTTATATTCTCGCATTTTGATACAAACCAGCAGGACCGCAGAATTAAGTACTCGCGTAATATAAGGAATTTACAGTATTCCTTTAGTAAAATCAATACCTTCGTAAGTTTTTATATATAAGTCACCTGTGTTTGTTTTTATTTTTGGTCATAAATTTACATCTGTCTTTATAGATTCATAAATTTTCAGTTTTAAAACTAAAAACTTGTTAAAGTAAATGTGTTTTAATGTACATGTATATGATATATGATATATTCCGTATTACAAATGTCAGATGAACAAATGCATAAATAACTCATTTTTATAATTATCTTGATGCAAATTGGAATATAAAAATGTAATCTGAATATTTTCCAGGATGACAGCTGACAAATACGAGGTGATGATAAATGAGATCCTGAAGTCAGGGGTAGTAGTGGACCACAGCAAGGACCCATGTGATAGCGGGCTGGTCCCCGACAACAAGGTACATATGGTGCATTATATATATATCTATAGTACATATATTAGTTCATTTTATATATATATAACTCTAGTACATATAGTATATTATGTATATTACTCTAGTACATATAGTATATTATATATATAATTCTAGTACATATAGTACATTATATAACTATAGTACACATAGTACATTATATATATATAACTATAGTACATATAGTACATTATATATATAATTCTAGTACATATAGAATATTATATATATAACTCTAGTACATATACATGATCACAGCAAGGACCCGTGTGATAGAGGGCCTGTCCCTGACAACAAGGTATATACATGAAGTAAACATATACATTACTCTAGTTCCTGTCCATGAGTGCAGTACGTTGAATTTTGTCTATTGACTATTTTAAGGACTTTTTATAGTTGAATGTTAATTCTGAACTATTTACTTTCTATAATTAAAAGTTCTTATAGTATAAATCAGCAGGCACTGAGGCTGTGATGCTTAGATAACAGTCATACAATTAGACAGTCAGTATGTGATGCTCATCAACAACCTCTATATCCCACCAAAATAAATGCCGGTGGACAGTTCTTCTGTTTTAGTTTTCTAAAGACTGTTACTCATTTTAAAACATATTTATATTTTGTCTAGGATGCTGTACATGTCATGTACATACAGATGCAACATCCCACAGATTTTACCACCTGGAAACAACTCGCCAAGGTGAGAGAGAGAGAGAGAGAGAGAGAGAGAGAGAGAGAGAGAGAGAGAGAGAGAGATTTGCGGAATTTTTATTATACATGGTTGCCTGATATTCATGAATTTATAGGGACACCTGCCTGTGAATTTTAATCATTCACAAATTATAAGACCTGTTCATTGTATCCATTATTAAAAAATGGAAATCCACAAATTTGTTTAATTTATTTTTAAGCATTAATTCAAAATATTATAGATTTAGATATACCGGTAGATTGAATAAAGAATGAGTACTATAACTTTATTATGTTACGTACATACATATATATATATATATATGTAAGATCAATAAATACAAATTGTTAAGAATTCTCTAACAGTGTTATCCTGTGTGATCACTCATTTAAACTACAGGAATTTCCTGTTTCTGTGTTTTAGTGCTACCATTTGTGGGATCTAGATGTGCGAGGATTTCACAAGGTATGACTTCTTACTATAAGTAGATGCAGATGAAGTTATTTATTGTATTATATATTACTTTTATGACTTTTGAAGCAACAATCAATCCATATAAGAATGAGAATATAAGTTTTGTGTTTGCTGATTTCAGAGTATGTGGAGACTCTACCTGAATGGAACACCTGTAATACTAGTGGGGGTACCTGCCTCACCCTACCAGTAAGTCTCTCTCTCTCTCTCTCTCTCTCTCTCTCTCTTCTCTCTCTCTCTCTCTCTCTCTCGTTACCCTTGATCTGGTTTATAAGGTTTCGTGTTATTCAGTCATGTCTTTTTATCTAACTCTGCAGATTTATTTCGTTGCTTCCGTAAATAACTGAAAATATTTTCTTTCCATCAATTATTAAGCAAAGGCCAATCAATTTTTATCTAGTCTTTGACCTACATTTGTTTATTTATTTACACAGCTCGCATAAACCAGACAGTGTGAAGCCATTTGTACTGGAGGAACCATCAAAGAAAGCCAAGGCACAGTAGTGGGATGACCCCTGACCCCAGTAAAGGGCTGCCCCCTGCCCGCAATACATCCCCAGGGTAGATCTGGCTCTGACTTCTTGTAAACTTAGGTATTTGACTTGGCTTTTCCTCCTCTTGGACCAGGATCTAGACACAATTTACAATAAACAGGGTAACAGGAGGGAAGCCTGTAAGGAACTGTTGTGTGCAATATTATCATCTTGTTGGAGTTAACAACATCTTTATTGTTATGATAAACCAATGTCTGTTTTAAGTACACTGGTGTGTATTGTTAGCTTTAAGATGTGGATATACTGCACACGTGTCAAGAATCTATAATAATACTCTTGAGTTTTTGATAAGTACATGTTATTATTATTTTTGATACATGTACAACGTAGCTGTACCGTAGCAGAAATAGTCTCCTTCTGATTGTCCTTTATCCCTGGGTGATTTACATGTAAAAGACAAAAGTTGTACTGAATGTATATTTTCCTGTACAACTGCAATGAAAAACTAATTCCATGAATAAGGTCCAAGTAAAAGATTTATAAGCTGTACGCAGCGTTTGATGGTGCAAAATTTTCTTTTTTTTCTGTTTGGTTTTTTTCATCTAATCAATGAAGAATATTTTTAATGCCAATGTTTTTCCTAATGACCAACCGTTAATATATCTTGTTCCGATTAGAGTCAATGTTCACCGCCTACCAGCTGTAGGGACACTTGTTATCTTAACATCTCCTAACGAACCTAGCATTTACAGTAACCTGCTTTTTCATTGTGTGGTATGTTTAATACCCTGCTCAAAGTTTGAATGGTGATATCTAGTGATGAAAAACAGGCCTCTAAGCTTTCAGCTGATATTTTAGTAATACATGTACACTAAAAAAAATTCATTACATTATTATAAATTGTTTAATTAAAACTGCAATATTCTAGTACTGAATGAACAAAAAACCGTTCTGTGTTCAAGGAACATCATATCAATGATTTCTTATGAGAGATTATTGTATATGAATGTATATTTATATATCAAATTCCAAATTCCAAAAAAACAAAGGACATTTAAACAATCTTAAGATATGCCATATTCTTTTCAGATGATTTTCATTTGTTGACAGACATTTAAACATTCCTTGATGTTGTTTTAAGCATTTGTGATATGTTTTCAGACTTTCACATTAACATAATCTGTGTCTGTTAGGGTCAATCTAAGGTCATTGTATGAAGGTCACATGTCCTTCTACAATATTTACATCTCTCCAGAACTAAGTCTATTTTACTCTCATTACGGTATGTTTTTTGTGTTGTAAATTGTTGTTTCATACAATCAAAAAAATAGGATTGAAACAAAGCTGTTGAAACTTTTGTTGAAAATATATGTTTTATTAAGTTTACCAAGTTAACATTGCACAAACATATATGTTTTGAAATGTGATATTTGTCCACTGTGATATTCTCTGTTAACAGAATGTTCACTATTTAATACCTTTGTTAGTGTTACCATGGCGATTTTCATTCGACCAGTAATAAGGGCCAACTTTCCAATTTTCTATGCAAAAAACTTAGTGTATATTTAGGACTGATTTGTATTGAAGTAGTTTGCAAAAAAGGGCAAAAATAACCCTGTTTACAGTATTTCAAAAAGGTAATGAAAGTTAGATATAGATGATTAAAGTAAGGATGTACTGGTAATTAAAATTTCTCTAATTTTGTTAATTAAATTAAATGCCTAACATGAATTTTAATTCACTATCCTCTTTTGTTAGAGTTCTGAGCATTCAAAAGGAAAATTCTACTGTATTTTTGATGAATGCTCTAGTCGATTAATTTTAGTATACTCATCAATGCTCGGCATCGGCACTGCTTTTACGTCTTTTACACCTGCTTGTTTGTGCTTCATTTGAACTGCTATTGAAACAGGTTGTGATTCAATATTTCTATGCAATTTTTTTATGGCTATTATTTTTTTTAATGAAGTTGATATACAAGTAAATATACTTTCACTGTTATATATGTCTTTGGCTTTTTTACTTTAAGATTTACATGTACTTATATTTTTGATCATTTTTTTTCTCTAAAGAAAACTGGTGTGCTTCAGAAACTATGCTATGAACACTGATGATAATTTATTTTAGTCTGACTCTATATTGTGTTTTTTCATCTACTGATATTGTAATTATTGATTTTCTACCTGTTTCGGACCCTTAAAAACCTGATATTATTTGGATCATGTCTATTACATTTCAAAATTAAGTTCAGAGGTTAATTATCTGCCATGATTTGAAGTTTAACTGCAGTGACTCAGCTTTTGTTACAGTGGTTTTTTGTGCAGTTTTTAGATGTTGTAGTTTTGTGCCATTTGGTGTATTTGTATTCTTAAAAACAGCTAGGTTATGGCAGATAAGTCTGGGCTGTGCTGAGATCTAAGTAATGAATGTAAAGATTCTGCTTGTGTGTAGGGGCTGGGGTAAAATTGAAGTAAAGTTAGGATAGCCCAGACTGATCTTGCATCGAAA
The DNA here is from genome assembly GCF_963853765.1 of Magallana gigas. Classification (NCBI taxonomy): domain Eukaryota; kingdom Metazoa; phylum Mollusca; class Bivalvia; order Ostreida; family Ostreidae; genus Magallana; species Magallana gigas. Next base: position 5,110,609 of record NC_088859.1, read on the forward strand.
TTCAGCTATTTCTGATATGATTGCTAACTACGCCAAACAAAATGTGGTGTACATTGTGTGCATGCATGTAATCTTATCTGTATAATATTTATTTTATCATAATTTTTTTTTTTTTCAATGAAACACCTCTAGTCTTATAATAAAATAGATCTGTATTTACAATAATTTAGTAAATTCAATTTCTGGTTATTTTAATAAAATAGATATAAAAACAATTAGTGTTTTATTTTGTTGTTTATGATAAGAGTGTCTCAGCAATGCCAGGAAATGTGTACATGACGTCACCGTTTTGAGCTCAGTCAACCTCAGGTGAGCTAAAAAAGATATTAATAAAGGTAATCAATTTATTTTAAAACTTTATTTTTATTAAAATATGTTGGCAATTTTCATTTGATAAATATTATTAATGATTACACATGTTTTCGTCAAAGAAAAATAGTATTTTACCGTGCGTGATTTCCAGCGCTAGAGTTACATGTACCTACCCATATTGATTTGGCGGGGGAAAAATTATTTTTAGAAACTACTAACTCTTACCTATCAATCTAGTACATAGAATAAATACCTTACCAGGCATCATTTTTTGGTCAATTGTACATTGGATACCTTAATTGGCATAATAAAATTTGAATTTATGAGTAGATTCAATATATTATGCATAATTTCTAGAATAGAGGTGACCCAAAATGGCTTCCCCAAAACACAGGAACAAACCTCCTTAAAAGGAGAAAAACGTTATTGTCCACAAACTTTCTGGACAGCCGTTGTATATGGTTAACAGAGGTTTTTAAAAAAACCTTCAATTTATACCACTGTATGATGTGCAGTTAATGAATTTGAATAGAAAGGTAACGTATGATACGCACATTAATGTTGGTTTGAAACAAACTGGTTCTGCTGATACTGGCAAGAGAAGTTTATAATTCAAGAAAGGCAAAATTTTAGTAGGATATTAATTTGATGTTGAAAGAATAATTGACAATTTCTGTATGGTGTGTTTTGATGTTTGTAGGTCAAGTTGTCAGTGAGCGACACAGTAAAGCCGACAAGATGGGGGATTGGGGCAAGAGAATCACGGTGGAGGAGGTCCTTAAACTGGTGCCCCTGCAAGGTAAGGACCAAACACAAACCTCTTTACAACAGAATTATTCTTTATTTGAAGGAGGCTGGGTGGTCAACAAACTAACCGTCAATATTTCCTTCAATTTTCAGAAATGAATTGTTTGGTTATTGACTATTAAATATTCCAAATATTTTAGATTTAATTGAATATGTGATATATTTTTATACAGAGCTCTTCTTATTTGGAGATTATAATAGTCTAAAAATTGTCATGAATATCTGTCCCTCTTAATATTATGATGTTATGCAGCATCAGTGGTAAAGCTCCACCAGCCATGATCACTTCGTTAGGATTATTATTGAATGCTTTTGAAATAAATATGGTTAATCAATCCTGTAGCAAGGCACACACAAGTTAAAATAATATAACTGTTTTGGTGTCTGTAGCATTCCAAGATATTAGGTACAACCTGCTGATATTAAAATGCAGACATTTCAACTAATCAGAGCTTAACATTTTAAAAACTAAATAGACTGGTGTTTTCTATGATATATAGACATATGATGGTTACCCTTTGATTTATGATTTATATGATACAGATTCTAAGTGTCCTTGGTCTACCAATGACAGTAAGCGACAGGAGTTCTGTTATAAGGTCGAGGGGTACGGCCGAGTGTGTGACTGTGACGACTCCGCCCCGCTCACATTCCATCCACCTAAGGTAGAAAATATCACCTAGTCATTATCAGTTAAAAAAAGATAAACATGGACAATTTTAAGAAAATAAATCAAGGCCACACCGATTTGTAAAATAATTCTTCAGATTTTCAGTATAAGTAATTGGGGTAGAAAATAATAAGGCGAGCTAAAATTAGTAATATTTAAATTAATATTTGTGATTTCGAAAAGTATTCAAGCTCAACGAATCATAAAGAGCGTATCGACTTCCATCACCCCATATTAAAGTCTAAAGTTATATAAAAGTTCCAAGAAGAGCTAGATTTGTCAACCAGGGTATTTGTATCATATTGCATGAGAGTGGGAAATTCAAATTATATTTACAACTTCTTTATTTAAACAATATTTTATTATGCAATATATAAAATTAAGGGATGGGATAGCAGGCATTGCCTATTTAAATTCTCTCTGACATACAAGGTCAGCCTCTGTACCACTGAAGGCTTATACATGGCTATTGCGTTTGTCTTGATTTATTATACAAAGTTCATAAAGCTACACTTATCATCATGTGTGCTTAGTTTGCTTTTTATTGAGTTTTTATGCAGGTTACACTAGTGGTTGAGTTTTATAATAAGTATATTTACTAAGCATTAGAAATTTGCATATATACATGTAATTATAACTCTACTGGTTTTCTTAGATGTTTACCAGTTTTTAACTCTGTCTCAGACATACTTCGTTAATGTGAAAATCTATTTTTTTTTCAAAATCTGTGTTTTTCTTTTTGTAGATAGCTTTTTTAGAAGCCATTGTGGTCCAAAATTCTTGTCCATTTTAAAATCAAGAGTGACTTGAAGAAACATCTTTTTTAAAGACTGATGATTGATAATTTTTCACACGCTTTATACAGAACATGCTTTATATTAAATGATATAAGAAGCCACTACGGTATGATGATATTCTCATCGGGAAAAGAAAACTTTTTCTATTATCAAATAATGACTGAAAACAAAATTTTGACTTCGCCATAAAAGTAAACTTGAATTGCATTCAATTTGTACTATTTTTGCACCAGTACTGGTAAGTACTGCATGATTTGTCATAATCATGTATCGGTAAACATCATTTCTTATATTAAAAAAGAATATATACAAACTACTTCTAATCCTTATTTTTCATAATTAGCAAATAAACCTAAGTTTATGAACAATGGCAATTGATAAAGTATTTGCATTCAAAGAATTTTTTATACAATTGCTTAAGGAAGGAGTCTTTGACACACCAATATATTTATTTATTTGATACGTCTATAAAAAAAAAACCCCTTTTTAATACATTTGGCATGCGTTTAATATGATAATTATATTCTACATCAACTGAGACCAAATATTTTAAGCTCTAGAATAATACGTTTGCAGCCAAAACAATATTTCCCGTTTCTCTGAAAAAAGAAAATAAAATTCATTAGAAGTAATTGAATGCTGATATCGGACTCTTTTTTTGTGAAATCATATTAAAAAAAAGATTCTTTAACTATCCATCACATAAAATTTTGGTGTTTCAAGAAACCGTGATATGTGTTTTGAAGAAAAAAACCCAAACTTGCATATAAAAAAAATATTTTAGTTAACTTTATAGTTAGTTTTTCTTGGAATAAGAGTACCGTACTATGCTCGGTCCAAGATATTTATGTAACACATTTTCATAAATTATTTCAAATTCAAAAATTCCTTAGAATTCAAGCAGTGTTCATTCGATTCACTATGAAAAAATCCATTGGTTTCTCTATTGAAATGGGGCTTGTCAAATATCATGCATAGCTAAAGATACAAATTTTACTGGGATTTTACATGGCAGGTGACATGAAGATACATGGACAAAAATGTTAAAAAAAATTATACAAGGTGTTCCTATTGACTTCCAAATGATTAAGTTGTCAATATTATTCCCATGAGATTTTTGTTTTTGTTCAGGTGAATTTCTTTGAAAATAGATGAGGTGTCAATGAAGAAATCTTGATTTTTTTCCCTTTCATCAATTTCATTTGTATTTCTCTGACTAGCTGTAGAATTGCATCTTCATAGGAAATTTGGGTTGATAGACCATCATCCTGAATATACTTCCCATTGAGTTATTCTTTTACAGCAATGTGCATTTTTGTTAAAAATCGGGAAAAGTGACAGAAATATTAACTTGGGACTGACTTTAAATGACTCGATCAATGACTCATTTTTTGTTACATGTAAACTGTATATAAAGCATTATAAAAATTGGACATTTAAAATTGGATGATATATAACATCTACTTGTGTATCTAATATCTTCCTGGTACAACCATCCAACCAATCATTTGTTGTTATCAGTGATATTCTGTCAGGCCAGGTTTTCTTATTTCACTATTCATTGATCTTATATACGGTATCACTTTGAAACCAGCAATCAAATATGTAGACTTATCAAAGACAATAAAACACACAGCAAAACAAAATGAAAGTATGATAAAATAAAATTCCTGCAGCTAAAAATAGCATAAAAGTTCTACAGGTGTAGAGTTCACCTTTAAAATGGAGTCTTTCCCAGTTGAAATGTAAGTTCATTCAAATATTCTTATAATTTTCATTTTAAAATGTAAACACAACATTATTGGTACATTTTCTATCTAAATGTATGAACAATATTAATTACAAATTGACAATTGTTCTAAACAATACACACATCTAATTCTAACAGATATGAGGGACTCCAGCACATGTCAGAGTCAGTGTTTGTGGGACTGTGTGAGATACTGGGGACCTCACAACAGGTGACCCTCAGGAGGGAAACAGAGGATATCACAGATATGATGAAGAGACGATTGATTACTTATGATGAGAACATTGAGATGTTGAGTGGAAGTCAGAGAGAAGGGTTCAGGCTGTATGAATCAGATGTGGACGTAATGTACTGGCAAAACAACCAACGAGTGATCATGGACATGTCTCAGTCTGAGTATTACAACACAGGCAATACAACCTTGATTCTCTCTGACAGTTCTGAGAGTCCACCAGGATTCACTCTACTTCAGTTACTGACACCAACAACCAGAGACATTCAATCAGCATGTGTCAGAATGAATGACAGAGTCTATATATCTAGTTCTATGTACAGACAGTTAACTTGTTCTATAGCAATACCTAATTCTACTGTACATGGCCCCTGTGGTAGTGGTAATATAGCAGGGAGAGTAGAATATGACACTGCTCACTGTTTTGTTTCTGACTTTTGGCCTCTGTCTGCCTCCTCATGGATAAACAGATGTCACACATGGCCTGATCCTGAAGTTGTCAATGACATTGTCAAAAATGGGTGTCACTTTGTAGCAATAGGACACCCATTTGGACCCCTTGAATATGAAGAATGGAGAATTTCTTTTTCACGAGCAGAGTATAAATGTGTATCAGCAATGAACCACAGCCAGTTTTTGACTTATGGATTGTTAAAGCTGTTCCTAAAAGAAGTTATCAATCAACAATCAGAAGAAACCAATAAACTGCTGTGTTTCTATCACATGAAGACAACAATTTTCTGGGCAATTCAACAAAACACACTACCTCACTGGTGTCCACAAAATTTCCTAGCCGGTTTCTGGGTCTGCTTTAAACTCCTCCTTAAATGGGTGTACGAGGGAATCTGTCCTAACTTTTTCATCCCACAAAACAACCTGTTTCTGACAAAGATCAATGGCTCAGCACAAACCAGACTGTTCCTACAGTTACATGAATTGTACAAGAAAGGTCTAGCCTGTCTGTTACAGAGTTCCTCTATCAGGTCCTACATCATTGATGTCCTGTACAATCCTAGAGCTTTTGTTTGTACAGATGAAAGTTTGGTGTTTATGTCTGAACTTGATTTTGATGTAGAACTTTTCAACAAAATGAATACTGGGACTAATATTGTATCAGATAAACACCAGTGTATAAAAACCATACACTTGATAGAGCAGTGGGTAGATTCACGCCTTACACACTGTCAAGTTGTCATGTTACAGAGACTTACAGCCTCTGTCCTTCAGACCACTGCATTTATATTACACAACATGTACACTAATACAGGTGTTAACAAACAGATGTATATTGCAGATAAAATGTCCTGTCACATGCTGAAATTAGCAGCCAAGTTTGGGTGTATTTCTGACATGATGTATAATGCCATGTATTATTACAAGACACTCAGATACAGGGAAGCTTTATCTGTTATAGAGATGACAAAGGTAAAGTTAGCACAGCCATATCTGATGTATAGGAGACGTGTAGACAGAGAGAGGTATATTGAGGCTCTAGGGGGACAGTCCTGGTCTTTAAAGATGAGACAGGCTGTAGCATGGGATATCAAACTTGACAACTACACAGTCTTTTATATCAGTGAACTAATACCAGAACAACAGTCTGCTATTAAGAATAGGTGGCCTACATTATATATCCCAGTGTTTGTAATGTTACACTTCCTAGAGTTCTTGTGTTACAGACACATTGATACAACATTATCACAAGCAGCTCTAGATGAGCTACAAGTCCTAGTCCACCATAATCAGGGACGGTATGTACATTATCTATGCAGAGACATCTACTGGGAGATCCTGGGGATCTGTCAACAGATGACAGGGAACCTCCAGGCTGCTCTATACTCTTACCAACGGTCACTCACACAATATCAATGGAACAAAATACAAGGTGCTACACAGAGGAGAATTCAGGATATGATTCAGTCAACACCATACCAGTAATGAAATTATAGCCATTAACAAAACAAACTTTGTACTTAGACATTCCAAGTCATTCATCCTATATTCACAATAACTTAGATTTAAGCGTTCAATGAATACATATTTTATATATAATTCAATGTTTATTTCTTTTATATATCTTTATATCGTTGCTTTAAAGCCATTATATACATGTATGTTTTTTGTCAGGAATATGAATATATATAAAAATTATTATTTCATCCACCGAGTATGATTCCCTCTATTTCTTACGAAAACTTACTGTAATTCATAGTTCTGTAGAAACTGACAGGGCTGAAGTCTACAAACCTGTTTATTGATTGATGGAAACATACAGCAACCTAAGAAAAATCACGGACTGTATGAAATAATCATGATGATGTCAGACTCAAATTCCTGTAGGAGATGATTTGGCTGTTTCTTTAAGCTTATGTACTGATGTACATTAACAGTAATTAAGTTAACTTTACTTACCTTTTACAATAAATTTATAAATTTGTTGAAAGAAAATGTAGATATAAACATAAATATATATAAAGATAGCAATCATTGCATAAAAAACTTACATAACCCATAATGTGGATTATGTATTTTTTCTGCAATGTTGCCACCTTCATATCCCGCATGAATCACAAAAGAAAGCATTTTATTGTTTAAATTAGCATTTCTGCAGGTAAAAATATAGTTTCAGATGCTGGATGAGGTTAAGGTTTTTGGAGCTGGTAAAAGTTTTTGGAGCTGGCGTCCTTTGAATAGATGATGCATCTTGTGATACTGATGGACTCCACAGGTTTAAATGCTGAATCTGGGCCATAGGTTTTAGATGCTGAAGGAGTTTAAGTTTTTTGGAGTTTAAGTTTTTTGGAGTAGCAGCAGGATCGCAGACTTAAGTACTCGCGTAATATAAGGAATTTACAGTATTTCTTTAGTAAAATCAATACCTTTGTAAGTTTTTATATATAAGTCACCTGTGTTTAATTTTATTTTTGGTCATAAATTTACATCTGTTTTTATAGATTCATATATTTTCAATTTTAAAACTAAAAACATTTATGTGTTTTGATGTACATGTATATGTTATATTCCGTATTACAAATGTCAGATGAACAAATGCATAAATAACTCATTAGGTCTTTCCACCTTTCAGGTGAAAGACCTTTTGTATTCCTTATGTTTTTTATTTTTTTTCTTCTCTTTTTTTCCAGGGACAGCTTTTTTATTTCAAGAGATATTGAAACAATTTTTTCTTTATGTTATTGGCCATTAAAAGTTATGGTACCAAATGACCCTTTGCTTGATAACTCCCAGAACTTACCAAGTTATTGCCCTTGTGTACGAAAAGCTTGTTATCGCTACTCCTCTGAAACCATTAGAGATAGAGATTTGGAACTTTTACCAATGTCTTCAGTACACTTAGAGGGTTCTTCAATCTACTAACACCGAAATGATCCGAGGCCCCCTTCTATCAGTTATTGCCCCTGAAAGTATTTGAATTTCCATAAAATCCCTTCCAACTTTTTTATTATTTATCATAGAGACTTCGGACCACTTGGGATGGAAGCGTCTTCCTTGGCCAAACAAAATGACATAAAGGTCAAAGGTCAAGGTCATCTGAAAATCTCTTAATTAATGAGTTTTTAGATCTCTTTTGTTTAGTGTAGTAAAGAAAAAAATGTTTATGGATGTAATAGAACATCTTAAGACATCTTAAGATATATCCCCTTGGCTCCTTCTTTTAAATAGTTACAGAGTTATTGCCCCTTTTGTACGAAAAGCTTGTTATCGCTACTCCTCTGAAACCATAAGAGATAGAAACTTGGAACTTTTACCAATGTCTTTAGTACACTTAGAGGGTTTTTCAATCTATTCATACCGAAAGGATCTTAGCCCCCCTTCAAGTAGTTATTGCCCCTGAAAGTATTTACATTTCTATAAAATCACTTCCAACTTTTTTATTACTTATCATACAGACTTCGGACCACTTGGGATGGAAGCGTCTACCTTGGATGAACAAAATGATATAAAGGTCAAAGGTCAAGGTCATTTGGAAATCTCTTAATTAATGAGTTTTCAGATGTATTTTGTTTAGGATGGTAAAGAAACACTTTTTCATGGATGTAGTAGGACATCTTAAGACATTTCAAAATATAACCCTTTGACCCTTACCATGTAACAATTACAGAGTTATTGCCCCTATTGTACAAAATGCTTGTTATTGCTACTCCTAATTAACCGTTGGAGATAGAGACTTGAAACTTTTACTAATGTATTCAGTACACTTAGACGCTCCTTCAATCTATTCATACCGACAGGGTCCAAAGTCCCTTTCTAGCAGTTATTGCCCTTGAAAGTTTCGAACATTCAATAAAAAACACAAAAAACTTTTGAATCAATAATCATAGATACATCGGACCACTTGGTATTGAAGCGTCTCCCTTGTCCGATGAAAATGACATAAAGGTCAAAGGTCAAGGTTAAGCAATATAAAATTGCAAACTTAATCGTTTGACCCTTTTATAATGATGTAACGCAGAAAAAATAATTTATTCTATTGAAGCAATCTTATTTCAAACATAAAAAATAATGAGGTGGAAAGACCTCTAATTGTTCGAGAACAATTAGTCTACTAGTTTGTATAATTATCTTGATGCAAATTTGAATATAAAAATGTAATCTGAATATTTTCCAGGATTACAGCTGACAAATACGAGGTGATGATAAATGAGATTCTGAAGTCAGGGGTAGTAGTGGACCACAGCAAGGACCCGTGTGATAGCGGGCTGGTCCCCGACAACAAGGTACATATGGTACATTATATATATATATATATATATATATATATATATATATATATATATATATATATATATATATATATATATATATATATATATATATATATATATATATATATATATATATATATATATATATATATATATATATACAGTACATATAGTACATTATATATATAATTCTTGTACATATAGTACATTATATATATATATATATATATATATATATATATATATATATATATATATATATATATATATATATATATATATATATATATATATATATAAAACTATAGTACATATAGTACATTAAATATATATATATATATATAGTACATATAGTACATTATATATATAACTATAGTACATATAGTACATATAGTACATTATATATATAACTATAGTACATATAGTACATTATATATATAACTATAGTACATATAGTACATTATATATATAATTATAGTACATATACATGATCACAGCAAGGATCCGTGTGATAGCGGGCCTGTCCCTGACAACAAGGTATATACATGAAGTAAACATATACATTACTCTAGTACCTGTCCATGAGTGCAGTACGTTGTATTTTGTCTATTGTTTATTTTAAGGACTTTTTATAGTTGAATGTTAATTCTGAACTATTTACTTTCTATAGTTAAAAGTACTTATAGTATAAATCAGCAGGCACTGAGGCTGTGATGCTTAGATAACAGTCATAAAAGAGACAGTCAGTCTGTGATGCTCATCAACAACCTCTATATCCCACCAAAATAAATGCCGGTGGACAGTTCTTCTGTTTTAGTTTTCTAAAGACTGTTACTCATTTTAAAACATTTATATTTTGTCTAGGATACTGTACATGTCATGTACATACAGATGCCACATCCCACAGATTTTACCACCTGGAAACAACTCGCCAAGGTGAGAGAGAGAGAGAGAGAGAGAGAGAGAGAGAGATCGAGAGATCAATACACATTGTTAAGATTTCTCTAACAGTGTTATTCTGTGTGAGAACTCATTTAAACTACATGAACTTCCTGTTTCTGTGTTTTAGTGCTACCATTTGTGGGATCTAGATGTGCGAGGATTTCACAAGGTATGACTTCTTACTATAAGTAGATGCAGATGAAGTTGTTTATTGTATTATATATTACTTTTATGACTTTTGAAGCAACAATCAATCCATATAAAAATGAGAATATAAGTTTTGTGTTTGCTGATTTCAGAGTATGTGGAGACTCTACCTGAATGGAACACCTGTAATACTAGTGGGGGTACCTGCCTCCCCCTACCAGTAAGTCTCTCTCTCTCTCTCTCATCACCCTTGATGTTATAAGGTTTTAAGCAGTTTAAATATGGTTCTTGTTATTCAGTCATGTCTTTGTATCTAACTCTGCAGATTTATTTCGTTGTTTCCTTAAATAAATGAAAATATTTTCTTTCCATCAATTATTAGCAAAGGCCAATCAATTTTTATCTAGTCTTTGACATACATTTGTTTATTTATTTACACAGCTCGCATAAACCAGACAGTGTGAAGCCATTTGTACTGGAGGAACCATCAAAGAAAGCCAAGGCCCAGTAGTGGGATGACCCCTGACCCCAGTAAAGGGCTGTCCCCTGCCTGCAATACATCCCCAGGGTAGATCTGGCTCTGACTACTTGTAAACTTAGGAATTTGACTCAGCTTTTCCTCCTCTTGGACCAAGATCTAGACACAATTTACAATAAACAGGGTAACAGGAGGGAATTCTGTAAGGAACTGTTGTGTGCAATATTATCATCATGTTGGATTTAACAACACCTTTATTGTTATGATAAACCAATGTATGTTTTAAGTACACTGGTGTGTATTGTTAGCTTTAAGATGTGGATTTACTGCACACATGTCAAGAATCTATAATAATACTCTTGAGTTTTTGATAAGTACATGTTATTATTATTTTTGATACATGTACAACGAAGCTGTACCGTAGCAGAAATAGTCTCCTTCTGATTGTCCTATATCCCTGGGTGATTTACATGTTAAAGACAAAAGTTGTACTGAATGTATATTTTTCTGTACATCTGCAATGAAAACCTAATTCCATGAATAAGGTCCAAGTAAAAGATTTATAAGCTGCACACAGCGTTTGATTGTGCAAAGTTTTCTCTTTATTCTGTTTGGTGTTTTTTTCATCTAATCAATGAAGAATATTTTTAATGCAATGTTTTTCCTAATGACCAACCATTAATATATCTTGTTCCGATTAGAGTCCATGTTCACCGCCTACCAGCTGTAGAGATACTTGTTATCTTAACATCTCCTAACAAACATAGCATTTACAGTAACCTGCTTTTTCATTGCGTGGTATGTTTACCCTGCTCAAAGTTTGATTGGTGATATCTAGTGATGAAAAACAGGCCTTTAAGCTTTCAGCTGATATTCTAGTAATACATGTACACTCAAAATTGTAATATATTGTTTACTTATGAAACTGCATTATATTGAATGAACAATAAACCGTTCTGTGTTCAAGGAACATCGTCTTATGAGAGATTATTGTAATGTAAATGAATGTATATTTATATATCAAATGCCAAATTCCAAAAAAACAAAGGACATTTAAACGATCTTAAGATATGCCATGTTCTTTTCAGATGATTTATATTCGCTGACGGACATTTAAACATTCCTTGATGTTGTTTTAAGCGTTTGTGATATGTTTTTAGTAGACGACTTTCACATCAACAAAATATGTCTGCTAGGGTCAATCTAAGGTCAATGTGTGAAGGTCACTTATCCTTTTACAACATTAACATCTCTCCAGAACTATGTCTATTGTATTCTCATTATGTTTCTTGTGTTGTAAACTGTTTTTCCATACAATCAATAAGATAAGATTTGAACAAAACTGTTGAAACATTTGTTGAAATATTGATATGTTTTATTAATTTTACCAAGTTAACATTGCACAAACATATAGGTTTCAATTTTTTATGCCAAAAATTATAATTGCAACTTAGTGTATATTGAGGACTGATTAGTATTGAAGAAGTAGTTTGCAAAAAAGGGCAAAATAACCCTGTCTACAGTATTTCAAAAAGGTAATGAAAGTTAAATATAGGTGATGAAAGAAAATGCTGATAATTAAAGTTTCTCTAATTTTGTTAATTAAGTAAGATGCTTTACATGAATTTTAATTAACTATCCTCTTTTGTTAGAGTTCTGGGCATATCAATTTCAGTACACTCGTCAATGCTCGGCATGTGCACTGCTTTTACGTCTTTTACACCTGCTTGTTTGTGCGTCATTTGAACTGCTATTGAAACAGGTTGTGATTCAATATTTCTATGCAATTGTTTTTTATGGCTATTATTTTTTTTTAACGAAGTTGATATACAAGTAAATATACTTTCACTGTTGTATATTTCTTTGGCTTTTTTATTTAAAGATTTACATGTACTTATATTCAGTTTTTTCTCTTTTAAAAAACTGGTGTACTTCAGAAACTGTGAACTGTGAACACTGATGATAATTTATTTTAATCTGACTCAATATTGTCGTTTTTCATCTACTGATAGTGTAATTCTTGATATCTTGGACCCTTAAAAAACCTGATATTATGTGGATCATGTCTATTAAATTTGAAAGTTACGTTAAAAGGTTAATCATCTGCCATGTTTTGAAGTTTAACTGCAGTGACTCAACCTTTGCTACACACTGTGGATTGATTTGTGTTAGATGTAATTAGTGCAATTTTTAGATGTAATGGTTTGGTGACATTTGGTGTATTTATACTCTTAAAAAACAGCTAGGTTATGACAGATTAGTCTGGGCTTTGCTGAGATCTAAGTAATGAATGTAAAGATTCTGCTTGTGTGTAGGGGCTGGGGTAAAATTGTAGTAAAGTAGGATAGCCCAGACTGATCTTGCATCAACACTCAGCTATTTCTGAGATGATTGCTAACTACGCCAAACAAAATGCAGTGTACATTGTGTGCATTCATGTAATTTTATCTGTATAATATTTATTTTCTCATAAAAAGCATTTATTTTTTTCAATGAAACAACTCTATTCTTATAATAAAATAGATCTGAATTTACAATATTAATTTAGTAAATTCCATCTGGTTATTTTAATAAAATATATATAAAAACATTTGCTGTTTTATTTTGTTGTTTATGATAAGAGTGTCTCAGGAATACCAGGAAATGTGTACACGACGTCATCGCTATTTTTGTTCCCGTTTTGTGCAGGTACATGCATGCAACAATAAGTATCTTATATCTCTTTAAATTCAATATTGTTTCACGAAATTAATAGTTCTAAACAATCTTCAAATCAACACCGCGTTCTTCGGAAGTTTGTTTAATTGAAAAGTCTTTGCCATAAGCTGACATAATGTACCGAAGTTGATCAGGGTTGTGTAAATAAAGAGACAATTATCTGTTTGTTTTAGAATTTAACTGTGCATGTAAGCGCTGTATGTTCGTGTAATACAGCTCATTTAAGACGCAGGTTTGCGTTATTGTAAAAGTTCAGCCAAACTTTCACCGATCCTCGGATCAGGTGTATGGTACACAGGTATACAGGTGGGCGAGGGGTCAGGTACAAGGCTTGTTTTGTTGAATTAACCTCAGTCAAATGAAGTCGCGAGGAATGCCGGGTAGATGAATTACCATTATTTATATTATTAGACAATTACGTATTTATAAAATCACGAAGGGCAGGGTAATGGGGAAGTATCATGTCTGCTCGCCCTCAGGACTTTCAGTACTTTAATTGATCTAAGCACCTCGCTGTGCCGATATACTGGCGTGGTCAATAACGCAAGACGCAATTATGTTGTAAAATGAACCAAGTCTGATTAACCGCATCAGATCTGTTTTGAACGGGGGGGGGGGGGTTAAAGAGAATACACTATAAACGCGTACTTGTGGTGGTTTTTTTTCGTTTCTATATACAAGTATGTATCTTTCAACTTGAAGTGTTATTGTATTCTTTAAAAATTCAAAGTAACAAGGGAACTGTTAAATCTCGCCAATTCGACAGTATATATTCTAGCTTTTAGATCAGAGGAAACGAAAACTAAATTGAGAGAGATTGAGGAGAAATCGTCTCTCTCTCTCTCTCTCTCTCTCTCTCTCTCTCTCTCTCTCTAACGTTGCAGTTTTGTTAATTTTCAAATTATAAATTCTCTGTGTAAAGCTTCTAAGAACATGATCGTAATGATAACATATCATTTGTTTTTACATCTTTTATATTGAATTCATCATAATGTTATCTGATTTACTCGTGATGAGCTCCAATTGCTTTCGGTCTTAATTTAGATATACAAACATTCCATAAATTCCAATATTCAAAAGTTTTTATAACCCATCAAATAACTCATATTTTCTAAACATAGCAAACAAAAAAGTAATCTATTTTTGACAGTGTAACAATGTAACGATTAGGCATTGAGTTAGGCTCGAATCTATTTTCTAAGGAGGCTAGGGAATAAAGAAAATAGCCATCAAATTTACTTTAATTTTTAGATATGAAGTCTTGTGTTTTAAAGTATAATTTTAGTTAAGAAAACTTTGATATATTTTAGCTTTAGAATTTTGAATATTTTCCTTCTATATTCTGAGCTTTTCTTTTTACGAGATTAATAAAGTCTAATTAAAATTTTTAAAAAAAAAGTGGTTTGGGGGGGGGGGGGCATTCAGCCTACTTAAGTTAAGGCTCTTTGTCGATTTATCTCTCCCTCCATCTGTCTATTTAGCTTTTATTGAATCTTTCAATCGACGACAATGTTACATTCAACTTCAGATTTTTAAACTTGGTATTTCCTATTCAGCATAGCTGCATTTAAAATATAAACGAACTAAAGCATGACCTCAGCTTTCTGCATAAACATATAGCAGCATTGTATGCAAAGCTCTGCATCTTGCTTATAACTCGAAGTTTGACTCTCAGGTTAGAAAATAGAAGTTTGTAAACAATTAAAAGAAGAGAAAAATGCACTAAAACAATAACAAAGAAAAAACTCAATTTATTTTTCATCATATATACAATAAAATATTTCTACCAGCGAGAATAATCTCCGTTGAGATTGAAATTGCTGAGCATCTTAATAAAACATGGTGCATTAATCAACCATTACGTAGAGATCGTACCGAATTACCTATACCAACATAATGAATAGCATTCTATAATATGTTGTTAGTGCATCAGGTTTTTTGCAGGTACACGCATACGATCAGCTGTCTGGTTTACCGGTCTACACGTAAAAATTTGAAATTCTAAAATAAAGACGATGTTTTCTCTCAAGTTAAAATAAAAAGAAACTAAACATGCTAAACAGAAATCAAAACAAACTAAAACCATCGTCACGAATGAAAATGTCAACGCATTGAAATATTTAACCTTAATTTACTTCACATAAACCACACACATATATTTTGGATGTTTCAAATATTCCCTTCGCACGTTAACTGTTGCACAACAACCAAATTAAATTCATCTTCGTTAAACTTTAAGATGGCTGCTATTCTAACATAGACTGGTCCTCTAAACTTGTTTTCGATGTATGAAATATCGAGCCCGAAGTTAAACTGATTGACCCCCATTCTCTCTGTCTTATCATTATTTTCGTAAATTACTCAAATTTGAAACAGAATTAGCCCTTAATTTTTGCAATTTTTATTTTCCTTCCCATAAGGATGATGTATGCTAAATTACGTTGAATTTCACTCAGTAGTTCTTGATAAGAAGATTTTTAAAAACGCACCCCCTTTTTCTACAGTTTCGAGGTTTTCTCCGCTTTGAATAAAGATCGGTCTTTCATTTCTGCCATTTATATTTGCCTTCCCATAATAATGCTGTGTGTAAAATTTGGTTGAAATTGGTCAAGCGGTTTTAGAGAAGAAGTTCAAAATGTAAAAAGTTTACAGACGGACAGACGGACGGACAGACGGACAAAATGTGATCAGAATAGCTCACTTTAATAAAGGTAATCAATTTATTTTTATTAAAATATGTTGGCAATTTTCATTTGATAAATATTATTAATGATTACACAACAAATGTTTTCGTCAAAGAAAAGTAGTATTATACCGTGCTTGATTTGCAGCGCAAGAGATACTTCCTCATAGTGATTTGCCGGGGGAAAAAATCTATTTTTAGAATCTACATACCCTTACCTATCAATCTAGTTCATAGAATATGTACCTTACCAGGCATCATTTTTTGGTCAATGGTACATTGGATACCTTAATTGGCATTATAAAATTTGAATTTTTGAGTAGAATCAATATATTAACTAAAGCATAATTTCTAGAATAGAGGTGACCCAAAATGGCTACCCCAAAACAGAGGAACAAACCTCTTTAAAAGGAGAAAAACGTTATTGCCCACAAACTTTCTGGACAGCCGTTGTATATCGTTAACAGAGGTTTTACCTTTAAAAAAAACCTTCAATTGATACCACTGTATGATGTGGTTAATGAATTTGAATAGAAAGGTAATGTATGCTACGGACATTAATGTCGGTTTGAAACAAACTGGTTCTGCTGATACTGCCAAGAAAAGTTTATAATTCAAGAACGGCAAAATTTTAGTAGGATATTAATTTGATGTTGAAAGAATGATTGACAATATTTTTATAGTGTGTTTTGATGTTTGTAGGTCAAGTTGTCAGTGAGCGACACAGTAAAGCCGACAAGATGGGGGATTGGGGCGAGAGAATCTCGGTGGAGGAGGTTCTTAAACTGGTGCCCCTGCAAGGTAAGGACCAATCACAAACCTCTTTACAACAGAATGATTTTGTTATTGTAAGGAGGCTGGGTGGTCAACAAACTAACCATCAATTTTTCCATCAATTTTCAGAAGTGAGTTGTTTAGTTATAAACTTTCAACATAGTAAAGAAAAATTCCAAATATTTTAGATTTAATTGATAATGTCATCTATTTTTATACAGAGCCCTTCTTATTAGGAGATTATGATAGTCTAAAAATGTACATGACCACCTGGCCCTCTTAATGTTATGATGTTATGCAGCATCGGTGGTAATGCTCCACCAGCCCTGGTCACTCAGTTAGGATTGTTATTGAATGCTTATGAAGTAAATATGGATAATCAATCCAGTAGCCAGGCACACCCTAAGTTAGAATAATATAACTGTTTTGGTTTCTAAAGCATTTTACGATATAAGGTACAACCTGCTGATATTAAAAATTAATGTAGACATTTTAACCAATCAGAGCTTAACATTTTTAAAACTAAATGGACTGGTGTTTTCTATGATATATGACATACAATGAATGCCTTTTGATTTTTGATTTATATGATACAGAATCTAAGTGTCCTTGGTCTACCACTGACAGTAAGCGACAGGAGTTCTGTGATAAGGTCGAGGGGTGCGGTTAAGTGTGTGACTGCGACAACCCCACCCCGCTCACATTCCATCCACCTAAGGTAGGAAATGTCACCTAGTCCTCAGCAGTTATGGAAAAGTTTAGGAAAATATATCAAGGCAACACCAATTTTTAAAATAATTCTTCAGATTTTCAATATAAATCATTGGGATAGAAAATAATAAGGCAAGCAAAAACTAGTAATATTTAAATTAATATTTAAATTAAGTGTGATTTCAAAAAGTATTAAAGCTCAATAAATCGCAAAAGGGCTTATCGACTTCCATCACCCCAGATCAAAGTCTAAAGTTATAGAAAACTTTTAAGAAGAGATAGATTTGTCAACCAGGGTGTTTGTATCATATGGCATGAAAGTGGGAATCTAGTATTATATTTACCTCTTTATTTAAACAGTATTTTATGGTGCAATATATCAAATAAATGGATGGCATTGTCTATTTAAATCCTCTCCGACATACAAGGTCAACCTATGTACCATTGAAGGCTTAAACATGGAAATTGCGTTTGTCTTGATTTATAAAACAAAGTTCACTAAGCTACACTTATCATGTATGCTTAGTTTGCTTTTTAGTTAGTTTTTATGCAGGTTACACTAGTGTTTGAGTTGTATAATAAGTATATTTACCAAGTATTAGAAATTTGCATATCTAATTATAATTTTACTGCTTTTCTTAGATGTATACCTGTTTTAACTCTGTCTTACACCTACTTCGTTAATTTGAAAACCTATTGATTTTTTTTAACAAAATCTTTTGGTAAATGGCTTTTTTAGAAGCCATTGTGGTCCAAAAATCGTGTCTATTTTAAAGGGATCTAGACATGATTTTAGATCAAAGTTTTATTTTCCATTTTTTTGTATTAAATGATTTACATGCTAATTTTCAATGGATGACCAAAATTTGAATGTTCATATTCAAGTTATAAGAGAGATGCAGAGGTAGACCGGGCCTCAGGCTTCAGCTGTTGTTAAGTAAACAAAGCTCGAGTCTTATATTTGTTTACAAAAAATGAAAAGTAAGGAATTACCATTTCTTTGACAAATTGACTCATTGGCAAAACAAGGTTAACTGATTCAATATGTTCCAAATTAATATTATCAACAAAAGAAAACAAGATTTACCAGTAATAGAAACTTATACCAATAAAACTATTATGTAAACAATAGCAAGACTCGAGTTTTGTTTACATAACAAAGAATTTCAAACTCTATATCTTGCTTATTACTCAATATTTGACTTTCACATTTTGACAAAGGATTAAAAATACCTTTATTAACCATTCTAAACATTAAAATTGGAAAACCAAAAGCTCAAATCGTGTCCAAGTCCCTTTAAAATCATTGATTGACTTGAAGAAACAGCTTTTTTAAAGACTGATGATTGATAAGATTTCAAGCACATGCTTTACATTAAATGATGTAAGAAGCCACAACAGTATGTTGATATTCTCATCAGGGAAAAGAAAACTTTGCTATTATTAGATAATGACTAAATACCAAATCTTGACTTCACCATAAAAGTAAACTAGAATTGCATTCACTTGTACTATTTTTTGCAACCGTAAGTACTGCATGATTTATCATAATCATTGGTAAACATCATTTCTTATATTAGAATAAAATATATACAAACTACTTCTAGATCCTATTTTTCATATTGTTTGCTGAACAATGGCAATTAATAAAGTCTTTGCATTCAAAGAATTTTTTTGTACAATTGCTTAAAAAAGGAGTCGTTGACACACCAATATATTTATTTATTTGATGGATCGATAAAGAACCCTTTTTTAATACATTTGGCATGCATTTAATAATACAGTTAAACGCGATTATAATGAAAACGCTTATAATGAATTGGCGCTTACAGCGAAGTTATTTTCATTTCTAGTGATTATAGTACATGTTGTAAACTTGACGAATATAACGAATTACGCTTATAACAAAGCAAAATCGTCCATCCCTGGCGCTTCGTTATAACCGTGTTTTACTGAGACCAAATTTAAAGCTCTGAAATAATATGTTCGCAACCTAAACAATATTTCCTGTTTCTCTGAAAAAAGAAAATAAAATTTATTCAAAATAATTGAATGCTGATATTGGACTCTTTTTGTGTAATCATATTACAAAAAAGATTCTTTATCTATTCATCACATAAAATGTTGGTGTTTCAAGAAACCTTGATATGTGTTTTGAAGTTAAAAAACTTGCACATGAAAAAATTATTTTAGTTAACTTTATATTGAGTTTTTCTTGGAATAAGAGTACTATACTTGGTCCAAGATATTTATGTAACACATTTTCACAATATATTTCAAATTCAAAAATACCTTAGAATTCAAGCTGTGTTCATTCGATTCACTGTGAAAAAATCTATCGGTTTCTTCATTGAAATTGGGCTTGTCAAATTTCATACATAGTTAAAGATAAAAATTTTACTTGGATTTTGCATGGCAAGTAACATGATTGAAGATACCTGGATGAAAATGTTAAAAAAATTATACAAGGTGTTCCTATTGACTAATCCAAATGATTAAGGTTGTCAACATTCCCAAAATTATCCCCATCGGATTTTTGTTTTTGTTCATGTGAATTTCTTTGAATATAGATGATGATGAAGAAATCTTGATTTTTTTCCCTGACATCGATTTCATTTGTATTTCTTTGACTAGCTGCAGAACTGTATCTTCATAAGAAATTTGGGTTGATAGACCATCATGCATCCTGAATTTAATTCTCATTGAGCTATTCTCTGACAGTAATGTGCATATTTGTTAAAAATTAGGAAAAGTGACAGAAATAATAATTGGGGCTGACTTTAAATGACTGAATGACTCATTTTTAGCCGGGCTCTGCTGAAAACACAGTCCTGGCTATAGGCAGGCAAATTGCCAATGTTACAATAAATAGCACAACTTCAAAAGTAAACAAAAAACCAAACAGCGTCAAAGTAAAAGCTTCCGCTATACCAAATAGTTACACAAAAAGCCATGTTTTGTCAAAAGTGTTGGCATTTTGTTTCTTTTTTTTTAATTTCAAGAGAATTGTCTATCTTTTTTAGTTTTTTTTTTCATTAATAACGTGTTTTAAAAACAAGACTATGCATTTGGACACATATAATGCGCATGAATTGTTATGAACTACTTTGCTGCGCGTTGAAGAAATGGGGATTGAATATAAAACGCTTGTTGCACAATTCAAGGCAGCAATTGTTGAACTTTTTTTCTACTAGACAGACATATTTTTGTTTATAGCCACTTACAAAATTTGGTCACTCTTTGACGCTTTGCCGACATTAAAAGCATGAGAGAGAGAAAGAGAGAGAGAAAGATTGAGATTTTCAGTTTTTACTACACAATATGCGTAAAGACACACCAAAAGAGCCCATCTTTCAGTACTTCAGTACTTTGATTTGTTTAAGTCTGCATGTAGGATTAAAAAAAATGGACCATGTCATTTAAAATTGGATGATATATACCAGTATATAACATCTAGATGGTTACCTAATTTCTTCCTACAACCATCCAACCAATCAACGCAGCATTTGTTGTTATCTGTAGGTCTTGTTCTGTCAGGACAGATTTCTTATTTCACTATTTATTGATTTTATATACGGTATCACTTTGACAATAAACACATTTATGTACCTTGGCATTTAATATGATTTTAGCTATACACATTCTAAACGGATTTCTTTATTTTGAATTTCTGTAGCTCCCTCTTCATTCATCTCTGTCTCTCTCTTTTAAGCAAACTTCTTAATTAGAAATTAATTTAAAACCAGCAATCAAATATGTTAACTTATCAAAGACAATAAAACACACAGCTGAAACAAAGTGAAAGTACAATAACATAAAATTCCTGCAGCTAAAAATAGCATAAAATTTCACCTCTAAAATGGAGTCTTTCCCAGTAGAAATGTAAGTTCACTCAAATATTCTTATAATTTTCATTTTAAAATGTAAGCACTACATTATTGGAACATTTTCTGTCTGAAGGTATGAAAAATATGATTTACAAATTGACAATTTCTCAACACAATACACACATCTAATTCTGACAGGTGTGAGGGACTCCAGCACATGTCAGAGTCAGTGTTCGTGGTTCTGTGTGAGATACTGGGGACCCCACAAGAGGTGGCCATTAGGAGGGAGACACGGGACATCATGGAGATGGTGGAGAGACGAGTGACACCTTATGATGGGACCATTGAGATGATGAGTGGAAGTATGAGGGAAGGATTCAGACTAGAGGGATCAGATGTGGACTGGATGTACTGGCCAAACAACCACCGAGTGATCATGGACATGTCTCAGTCTGAGTATTACAACACAGCCAATACAACCTTGATTCTCTCTGACAGTTCTGAGAGTCCACCAGGATTCACTCTACTTCAGTTACTGACAACATCAAGATACAGAGAAGTCCAATCAGCTTGTGTCAGAATGAATGACAGAGTCTATATATCTAGTTCTATATACAGACAGTTAACTTGTTCAAAAGCATATCCTAATTCTACTGTACATGGACCCTGTGGTAGTGGTAATATAGCAGGGAGACTAGAATATGACACTGCTCACTGTTTTGCTTGTGACTTTTTGCCTCCATCTGCCTCCTCATGGAAAGACAGATGTCATGCATGGCCTGATCCTGAAGTTGTCAATGACATTGTCAGAAATGGATGTCACTTTGTAGCAATAGGACACCCATTTGGACCCCATGAAAATGAAGAATGGAGAATTTCTTTTTCACAAGCAGAGTATAAATGTGTATCAGCAATGAACCACAGTCAGTTTTTGACTTATGGATTGTTAAAGCTGTTCTTAAAAGAAGTTATAAATCAACAATCAGAAGAAACCATTAAACTGCTGTGTTCCTATCACATGAAGACAACAGTTTTCTGGGCAATTCAACAAAACACACTACCTCACTGGTGTCCACAAAATCTCTTGGCCGGTTTCTGGGTCTGTTTTAAACTCCTCCTTAAATGCGTATATGAGGGGATCTGTCCAAACTTTTTCATCCCACAAAACAACCTGTTTCTGACAAAGGTCCATGGCTCAGCACAAAACAGATTGTTCCTACAGTTACATGAATTGTACAAGAAAGGTCTGGCCTGTCTGTTACAGAGTTCCTCTATCAGGTCATACATCATTGATGTCCTAAACAACCCTAGAGCTTTTGTTTGTACAGATGAGAGTTTAATTATGTCTGAAGTTGACTATGATATAGAACTTCTCAACACAATTGGTAGTTTTACTGATGAAGGATCAGGTAAACTGCTATAAACCATACACACAATAGAACAGTTGGTAGATTCACCCCTGACACAGTACCAAATTGTCATGTTACAGACGCTTAGAGCCTCTATCCTTCTGAAAACTGCTTTTTTATTACACAACATGCACATAAACACAGGTGTCAACAAACGGGTGTATATTGCAGACAAAATATCCTGTCACATGCTAAAATTAGCAGCCAAGTTTGGGTATGTTTCTGATATGTTGTACATTGCCATGTATGATTACATGACACTCAGATACAGGGAAGCTTTATATGTTATAGAGATGACAAAGGTCAAGTTAGCACAGCCATATCTGATGTATAGGAGACGTGTAGACAGAGAGAGGTATACTGAGGCTGTAGGGGGACAGTCCTGGTCTACAAAGACGAGACAGGCTGGAGCACGGGATATTAAACTTAACAACAGAATCTGTTATATCAGTGAACTAATACCAGAACAACAGTTTGCTCTACAGAACAAGTGGCCTATATTATATATCCCAGTGTTTGTAATGTTACACTTCCTGGAGTTCTTGTGTTACAGACACATTGATACAACATTATCACAAGCAGCTCTAGATGAGCTACAGGTCCTAGTCCACCATGATCAGGGACTGTATGTATTTGATCTATACAGAGATATCTCCTGGGAGATCCTGGGGATCTGTCAACAGATCACAGGGAACCTCCAGGCTGCTCTATACTCATACCAACAGTCACTCACACAATATCAATGGAACAACATACAAACTGCTACACAGAGGAGAATTCAGGATATGATTCAGTCAACACCATACCAGTAATAAAATTTTAGCCATTAACAAAACAAACTTTGTACATAGACATTTTCAAGTCAGTCATCCTATATTATTCACAATACTTTAGATTTAAGCGTTCAATGAAAATATATTATTTTATATATAATTCAATGTTTATTTGTATTATATATCTTTATATTGTTGCTTTAAAGCCATTATATACATGTATTTTTTTGTCAGGAATATGAATATATATATACTGTATATAAGATTTATATTTTCATCCACCGAGTATGATTCTCTTTATTTCTTACGGAAACTTATTGTAATTCATAGCTCTGTAGAAACTGACACGACTGAAATCTACACACCTGTTTATTGATTGATGGAAAGATACAGTGACTTAAGATAAATCAGGGACTGTATGAAATAATCGTGATGATGTCAGACTTAAATTCCTGTAGGAGATGATTTGGCTGTTTCTTTAAGCTACCGGTAATGTACTGATGTACATTAACAGTAATTAAGTTAATTTTACTTACCTTTTACAATAAATTTAGAAATTTGTTGAAAGAATATATATATGAAGATAGCAATCATTGCATAAATTTTTTTTCATAATGTGGATTATGTATTTTTTCTGCAATGTTGCCACCTTCATATCCCGCATGGATCACAAAAGAAAGCATTTTATTGTATAAATTAGCACTTCTGCAAGTAAAAATATAGTTTCAGATGCTGGATGAGGTTAAGGTTTTTGGAGCTGGTAAAAGTTTTTGGAGCTGGCGCCTTTGAATAGATGATGCATCTTGTGATAGTGAGACACTCCATAAGTTTAAATGCTGAATCTGAGCCATAGGTTTTAGATGCTGAAGGAGTTTAAGTTTTTTGGAGTAGGCCACTTGTTTTTTTAAATGATATTACTAGGACACATGTTTTGGAAATCATGCTAATACAATCTTCGGATTTCCTTAGGGTGTGTAATATCAACTTATGCTCTACCTCTATCTCTCTGACACGAGCAATTCGAGAACATGTGCCGTCACTTCTTCCTATGACTCCACTTTTTTTGGTAACCGATATTACTATTTCTTTCACTTGCTCTGATTAGCTAAGATAACTCATGAATATTCTTAAATTAAAGTTCACCAGGAGGGAACCTCAAGCAGTATTTCTTCAGATCCTTGTTTTGTGACAGTAGAAAAACAAGGAACAGATTGAGGATCTGATTTTAATCAGATTGATGTTGGTAACCCATTTTTCACAATTCAGGCATTATAAAGAATAACTATACACACTGTTACACACTTTTTCAAGCCAGCGCTTCTGTCATTTCCTACCTTGTGTGTTGTCAGGTCTTAAGTAAGTTTGGTATAAAAAGTTGAAAAAACTTATATGCAAAGAACACATTTTTTGGTAATATATAAGGAATAAGGAATCATGTTTTGAGTATTATGATGTGATAATTTTGGTCGGGGCGTGATCAAATCCAATAAAGCCCAAAGGGCTTTATTATAGATTTGATCACGCCCCGACCGAAATTATCACCTCATAATATTCAAAGAATGATTCCTTATTTCTTATATTTATATAATTTTAGGCCATTGTACGATTAAATCTTTAAATATAAATATGCAAACCCCGCCGGCGCCTCAATTTGGCGTCATTTGTATTATGGGTTATATAGTACAAAATCGATACGTAGTGTTATCACAGACAAAGACACCGGATAATGTAAATATATCAAATTGTGTTTGAAATAAATTGCAGAGTCCAACGAACTATATTACGAATTGGTGGGGTCCAAGATACATTCTATCTGTTATATGATAGATATTTTTAATGTGTATCAAGTATCAAGCCAGCAAACATTCTAAATTTTCTCAAATCTTTTAATTTGAGAACAGTTAGAGGTGGACAATCTGAAGAATGTGGCAATAACTGTGATAGCCAGCAACCGTTCGCAGTACCTATTTAGGTGAGTTACTGTAAATGATGCAGTATTTTGTCTGTCTGTCTGTCTGTCTGTCTGTCTGTCTGTCTGTCCATCCATCCATCCATCCATCTGTCTGTCTTATGTGATAACCAACAACCATCTGCAGTATCTCAATAGGTAAGATATATCCCCAGTATCTCTATAGGTGAGTTATAAGTCCATGAACAATATTTCTTCAGGTGAGTTAAAAGTCTATAGTATCTCTATGGATGAGATAAAAGTCTACAGTATCTCATTAAGGTAAGGTTTGCGGTTACAGGGAGATAACTCACACATTTTCATTGTGACGTAACACCAACTACCCTTTATTTTAGTTATGACGTCAAAACTTATATGACGTCATAATTGATTTCATTTTTGTTGCATTTTATTCTATTTTTAGATAGTTCATCAGAAATTAATAAAAGTGAATCATAATATTAATAGTGATATTATTTTCGAACATTTTAAGCATAAATAACCCCCATAATAGTCACACATAAAATGTACATATTTTCACGAAATTGTTTACATTTCATCAAAATGAAAATTGGAAATCATGAAATTTGACCTTTTGTAGTTATAAAACGGGACGAGAAAAATTCATTTGAATTTCATGAGAAAAAAGACTTTAGTATAGTGAACAAAATGGTATGTAACTTTGGTACAACCTCTAAAAAATGCAAGCCGCAAACCTTACCTTAAGTCCCCAGTATCTCTATTGGTGAATTATAAGTCCTAAATTTAAACCACCTTTAACTCTCTCACCCTAGTACATTGAATACTTGTACTTTAAGGGAGTGTTCCTAACCCTGATACCTTTACCTACTCCACAGGATCTGCTTCTGTAGTCATGGCTGTCCACCTATCATTATGTTTCTTTTCATTGACCATTGAAGTGATATAATGAGCATTGATATTATCTTCTTTTTATATCATATCTATTTGTTTGCTGTGTGATACCCTGCTGTTATTTTACATCCCCAGGATGCTGGTCAGACTGTTAGGTACGTCAGGAGTCCGAGCCGACATGATCACGGTGTTCATCGATGGATTCTTCCAGGTCTGTACATCCCTAAAAATTGTTGTTACAATAGACTGCATAACACACACAGTTAACACTATGTTTACTGACAAGCTTATGGGAATATAATTGTGTGTGTAATTTTCCTGTGTCAGGAGCCCCTGGAGGTGACCAGACTGCTCGGATTGAGGGGAATACAGCACACATCCCAGGGGAAGAAGAACGCCAGAGTCAGCCAGCACTACAAGGCCAGCCTTACTGCCACCTTTGACCTTCACCCAGTAAGTCCTTGACTTTCTATTTTCTACTTTATACCATGGTTTTTAGAAATATGTACATTTATGCTGTAGATACAACTTTTGTATCAAGGAGAAACTCTTTTTTCAAACAATCCTATATGATCATCAGTGATTGTGTGTAAAATGGTTTAGGGGTCACAGCCACAATACATAGGTACTCTTTGGATACCCCGGCTTCCTCCCTTATTGTTGACTCCTTTGTGTCAACATTCATGCTTACAAAGGATAGTTATATAAATTGTTTAAGTTTGTTTATCAATGTTGCAAAAATAAGTTTAGTTTAAATGGAAATACATGTCATTTCAAATTTCTCTCCAGGAGGCTTTGTATACCGTTGTCATTGAGGAAGATCTAGATGTGTCACCAGACTTTTTCAAGTAGGTCAATTATGTCTGCTATGAACTGTAAAGCCAGTTATATTTATTTCAGAGGAACAAAGAAAAGTAAAACTCTGTCTTTTAATGTTGATGCTATATTCATGTAAATGTCATCAAATATGTACAAATGTAATTCATTCCTCCGTAAACTACCAGTGTTCTGCTTGTTTCAGTTACTTCAGTCAGACCCTGCACCTGATGGAGAAGGACAGCAGTTTGTACTGTATCTCTGCTTGGAACGACCAGGTAAATAAAACTGAACACATTCCAACATCAGTTTATGCTGTGTGACCAAGTGAGTAAACTGAACACATCCCAACATCAGTTGATGGTGTTTGAGCAGGTAAGTAAACCGAACACATTCCAACATCAGTTGATGGTGTTTGAGCAGGTAAGTAAACCGAACACATTCCAACATCAGTTTATGGTGGTTGAGCAGGTAAGTAAACCGAACACATTCCAACATCAGTTTATGGTGGTTGAGCAGGTAAGTAAAACTGAACACATTCCAACATCAGTTTATGGTGGTTGAGCAGGTAAGTAAAACTGAACACATTCCAACATCAGTTTATGGTGGTTGAGCAGGTAAGTAAAACTGAACACATTCCAACATCAGTTTATGGTGGTTGAGCAGGTAAGTAAAACTGAACACATTCCAACATCAGTTTATGGTGGTTGAGCAGGTGAGTAAGACCGAAAACATTCCAACATCAGTCTATGGTGGTTGAGCAGGTAAATAAACTGAATGCATCCCAACATCAGTCTATGCTGTGTGACCAGGTAAGTACACTGAACGCATTCCAACATCAGTTTATGGTGTATCTTTGCTTGGAATGAACAGTTGAGTAAACTGGATGAAATGATAATTTCACGGTTGTTATTAGAATCAAATTTTCTTATTAAAAATTTAATTGATAATAGTTGATAAAAAATAACTATCCTATTATGTATATTTATAAAGGTCACATCATTGTTGGTAATGTTGACCTATTTGTTTTGGTTAACAAGAGATTCCCACTTAAGTAAAGACTGTCAACATAACATTTTTCACCTCAAAAAAGTATCAGCCTCATTCTGTGCTTCAACCCCAATTTACTTCTTTAAAGACATGAACCTTTTTATATGCTCAAGGTCAAATTTTTGTATCCTTAAGGTCAAATTTTTGTTAAGATTTGGCATGGTTCCTTGTTTTAGGGTTACTCCCACTCATGTAAGGACCCACGTAAGCTGTACCGGGTGGAGACCATGCCGGGGCTGGGCTGGCTGCTGAAGAAGAAACTCTTTAAGGACGAACTGGAGAAACAGTGGCCTTCTTCTGACAAAGTAAGGACAAACTGATTTTTAACAGACAAATTATCTTTCATAAGTTTAAGCCCTAACCCTTATCAAAACTATGCTAAAAACTTATTTTTACTTAAATTTCATTTTCCTTTATTAAATCTAAAATACTGTTTGATATTTCACAATGATATGATGTCAGTCTTGACGTAGTTTTAC
The DNA here is from genome assembly GCF_963853765.1 of Magallana gigas. Taxonomy (NCBI): domain Eukaryota; kingdom Metazoa; phylum Mollusca; class Bivalvia; order Ostreida; family Ostreidae; genus Magallana; species Magallana gigas. The sequence goes on from NC_088859.1 coordinate 5,139,529, forward strand.
TTCCGTTTACCTTGTAATTAGTCATGTGATGACTTACCTTTAATTAACACCTGTGTGTTTCTGTGATTGACAGCAGTGGGACTGGGACATGTGGATGCGTCTCCCCACGGTCAGGAAGAACCGGGAGTGTATCATTCCGGACATCTCCCGCACCTATCACTTTGGATCTAAAGGACTCAACATGAATCCGTACTTCCAGGAAGTCTACTTAAAAAAAACACTCCATTGTTAACGAATCTAACGTCGCTCTGAAGGACCTAGACAAGTGAAACTGAACTTCTTCCTTTGTAATGTAAACTCCTCCATGAATTGATATAGACTTAATATTTACATTTTTCAGTGTGTTTGTCTTATATACCAATATAAGTACATATAATAAGGAATCATTCTTTGAATATTATGAGGTGATAATTATCTCCTCATAATACTTAAAGAATGATTCCTTACTGTAGATTCTAAATTAAACGCGAGGAAATAATAGGCATATCCACGTAAAATCGCAAGAAGCATCCTTCGCAGATTTAAAAATCTCGCCATTATTTTCTGAGAGTTGAAAACTATAAGAAATAAGGAGAAAAATACAACGTTCGCGATTTCATATTCTCGCATTTTGATACAAACCAGCAGGATCGCAGACTTAAGTACTCGCGTATTATAAGGAATTTACAGTATTCCTTTAGTAAAACCAATACCTTTGTAAGTTTTGATATATAAGTCACCTGTGTTTAATTTTATTTTTGGTCATAAATTTACATCTGTCTTTATAGATTCATAAATTTTCAATTTTAAAACTAAAAACATTTATGTGTTTTAATGTACATGTATATGTTATATTCCGTATTACAAATGACAGATGAACAAATGCATAAATAACTCATTTGTATAATAATCTTGATGCAAATTTGAATATAAAAATGTAATCTGAATATTTTCCAGGATGACAGCTGACAAATACGAGGTGATGATAAATGAGATCCTGAAGTCAGGGGTAGTAGTGGACCACAGCAAGGACCCGTGTGATAGCGGGCTGGTCCCCGACAACAAGGTACATATGGTACATTATATATCTATATATACAGTACATATAGTACATTATATGTATAACTATAGTACATATAGTACATTATATATATAACTATAATATAATAGTACATTATATATATATACAGTACATATAGTACATTATATATATAACTATAGTACATATAGTACATTATATATATGATTCTAGTACATATAGTACATTATATATATAACTATAGTACATATAGTTCATTATATATATAACCATAGTACATATAGTACATTATATATATAACTATAGTACATATAGTACATTATATATATATAACTATAGTACATATACATGATCACAGCAAGGATCCGTGTGATAGCGGGCTTGTTCCTGACAACAAGGTATATACATGAAGTAAACATATACATTACTCTAGTACCTGTCCATGAGTGCAGTACGTTGTATTTTGTCTATTGTTTATTTTAAGGACTTTTTATAGTTGAATGTTAATTCTGAACTATTTACTTTCTAAAATTAAAAGTTCTTATAGTATAAATCAGCAGGCACTGAGGCTGTGATGCTTAGATAACAGTCATAAAAGAGACAGTAGTCTGTGATGCTCATCAACAACCTCTATATACCACCAAAATAAATGCCGGTGGACAGTTCTTCTGTTTTAGTTTTCTAAAGACTTGTTACTCATTTTAAAACAGATTTATATTTTGTCTAGGATACTGTACATGTCATGTACATACAGATGCCACATCCCACAGATTTAACCACCTGGAAAGAACTCGCCAAGGTGAGAGAGAGAGAGAGAGAGAGAGAGAGAGAGAGATGTGGAATTTTTATTATACATGGTTGCCTGATATTCATGAATTTATAGGGCACCTGCCTGTGAATTTTAATCATTAACAAATTATAAGACCTGATCATTGTATCCATTATTAAAAAATGGAAATCCACAAATTTGTTTAATTTATTTTTAAGCATTAATTCAAAATATTATAGATTTAGATATACCGGTAGATTGAATAAAGAATGAGTACTATAACTTTATTGTGTTACGTACATACATATATATATATATATATATATATATATATATATATATATATATATATATATATATATATATATATATATATATATATATATGTAAGATCAATAAATACAAATTGTGAAGAATTCTCTAACAGTGTTATCCTGTGTGATCACTCATTTAAACTACAGGAATTTCCTGTTTCTGTGTTTTAGTGCTACCATTTGTGGGATCTAGATGTGCGAGGATTTCACAAGGTATGACTTCTTACTATAAGTAGATGCAGATGAAGTTATTTATTGTATTATATATTACTTTTATGACTTTTGAAGCAACAATCAATCCATATAAAAATGAGAATATAAGTTTTGTGTTTGCTGATTTCAGAGTGTGTGGAGACTCTACCTGAATGGAACACCTGTACTACTAGTGGGGGTACCTACTTCCCCCTACCAGTAAGTCTCTCTCTCTCATCACCCTTGATCTTATAAGGTTTTAAGCAGTTTAAATATGGTTCTTGTTATTCAGTCATGTCTTTTTATCTAACTCTGCAGATTTATTTCGTTGTTTCCTTAAATAAATGAAAATATTTTCTTTCCATCAATTATTAAGCAAAGGCAAAGGTCAATTTTTATCTAGTCTTTGACATACATTTGTTTATTTATTTACACAGCTCGCATAAACCAGACAGTGTGAAGCCATTTGTACAGAAGGAACGATCAAAGAAAGCCAAGGCCCAGTAGTGGGATGACCCCTGACCCCAGTAAAGGGCTGTCCCCTGCCTGCAATACATCCCCAGGGTAGATCTGGCTCTGACTACTTGTAAACTTAGGAATTTGACTCAGCTTTTCCTCCTCTTGGACCAGGGTCTAGACACAATTTACAATAAACAGGGTAACAGGAGGGAATTCTGTAAGGAACTGTTGTGTGCAATATTATCATCTTGTTGGATTTAACACATCTTTTTTGTTATGATAAACCAATGTCTGTTTTAAGTACACTGGTGTGTATTGTTAGCTTCAAGATATGGATTACTCTTGAGTTTTTGATAAGTACATGTTATTATTATTTTTGATACATGTACAACGAAGCTGTACCGTAGCAGAAATAGTCTCCTTCTGATTGTCCTATATCCCTGGGTGATTTACATGTAAAAGACAAAAGTTGTACAGAATGTATATTTTCCTGTACAACTGCAATGAAAAACTAATTCCAGGAATAAGGTCCAAGTAATAGATTTAGAAGCTGCACATAGCGTTTGATGGTGCAAAGTTTTCTCTTTATTCTGTTTGGTTTTTTTTTCATCTAATCAATGAAGAATATTTTTAATGCCAATGTTTTTCCTAATGACCAACCATAAATATATCTTGTTCCGATTAGAGTCAATGTTCACCGCCTACCAGTTGTAGGGATACTTGTTATCTTAACATCTCCTAACGAACCTAGCATTTACAGTAACCTGCTTTTTCATTGTGTGGTATGTTTACCCTGCTCAAAGTTTGATTGGTGATATCTAGTGATAAAAACAGGCCTTTAAGCTTTCAGCTGATATTCTAGTAATACATGTACACTCAAAAAATGCATCACATTATTATAAATTGTTTACTTAAAACTGCATTATTCTAGTACTGAATGAACAAAAAACCGTTATGTGTTCAATGAACATCATATCAATGATTTCTTATGAGAGATTATTGTAATGTATATGAATGTACATTTATATATCAAATGCCAAATTCCAAAAAACAAAGGACATTTAAATGATCTTAAGATATGCCATATTCTTTTCAGATGATTTATATTCGCTGACGGACATTTAAACATTCCTTGATGTTGTTTTAAGCGTTTGTGATATGTTTTTAGTAGACGACTTTCACATCAACAAAATATGTCTGCTAGGGTCAATCTAAGGTCAATGTGTGAAGGTCACTTATCCTTTTACAACATTAACATCTCTCCAGAACTATGTCTATTGTATTCTCATTATGTTTCTTGTGTTGTAAACTGTTGTTCCATACAATCAATAAGATAAGATTTGAACAAAACTGTTGAAACATTTGTTGAAATATTGATATGGTTTATTAAGTTTACCAAGTTAACATTGCACAAACATATAGGTTTCAATTTTTTATGCCAAAAAATATTATTGCAACTAAGTGTATATTGAGGACTGATTAGTATTGAAGTAGTTTGCAAAAAGGGCAAAAATAACCCGTCTAAAGTATTTCAAAAAGGTAATGAAAGTTAAATATAGGTGATTAAAGAAAATGCTGATAATTAAAATTTCTCTAATTTTGTTAATTAAGTAAGATGCTTTACATGAATTTTAATTAACTATCCTCTTTTGTTAGAGTTCTGGGCATATCAATTTCAGTACACTCATCATTGCTCGGCATGCGCACTGCTTTTACGTCTTTTACACCTGTTTGTTTGTGCTTCATTTGAACTGCTATTGAGACAGGTTGTGATTTAATATTTCTATGCAATTTTTTTATGGCTATTATTTTTTTAATGAAGTTGATTTACAAGTAAATATACTTTCACTGTTGTATATGTCTTTGGCTTTTTTATTTAAAGATTTACATGTACTTATATTTTTGATCAGTTTTTCTCTTTTAAAAAAATGGTGTACTTCAGAAACTGTGCTATGAACACTGATGATAATTTATTTTAATCTGACTCAAAATTGTCTTTTTTCATCTACTGATATTGTAATTCTTGACGTTCTAGCTGTTTCGGTCCCTAATAAACCTGATATTATGTGGGTCATGTCTATTACATTTGAAAGTTACGTTAAAAGGTTAATCAATCTGCCGTGTTTTGAAGTTTAACTGCAGTGACTCAACTTTTGTTACACACTGTGGATTGATTTGTGTTAATTAGTGCAGTTTTTAGATGTAGTAGTTTGGTGCCATTCGGTGTATTTATACTCTTAAAAAACAGCTAGGTTATGGCAGGTTAAGTCTGGGCTGTGCTGAGATCAAAGTAATGAATGTAAAGATCCTGCTTGTGTTTAGGGGGTGGAGTAAAAGTAGAGTAAAGCAAGGATAGCCCAGACTGATCTTGCATAAAAGTTCAGCTATTTCTGATATGATTGCTAACTACGCCAAACAAAATGTAGTATACATTGTGTGCATTCATGTAGTTTATATGTATAATATTTATTTTCTCATAAAAAGCATTTATTTTTTTCAATGAAACAACTCTAGTCTTATAATAAAATAAATCTGAATTTACAATATTAATTTAGTAAATTCAATTTCTGGTTATTTTAATAAAATAGATTTTTAAAAAAAATGCTGTTATTTTGTTGTTTATGATAAGAGTGTCTCAGCAATACCAGGAAATGTATACATGACGTCATCGCTATTTTTGTTCCCGTTTTGTGCAGGTACACGCAGGCAACAATATGTAGCTTATATCTCTCTAAATTCAATATTGTTTCACGAAATGAATAGTTCTAAACAATCTTCAAATCAACACCGCGTTCTTCGGAAGTTTGTTTAATTGAAAAGTCTTTGCCATAAGCTGACATAATGTACCGAAGTTGATCAAGGTTGTGTAAATAAAGAGACAATTATCTGTTTGTTTTAGAATTTAACTGTGCATGTAAGCGGTGTATGTTCGTGTAATACAGCTCATTTAAGACGCAGGTTTGCGTTATTGTAAAAGTTCAGCCAAACTTTCACCGGTCCGCGGGTCAGGTGTATGGTACACAGGTATACAGGTGGGCGAGGGGTCAGGTACAAGGCTTGTTTTGTTGACTTAACCTCAGTCAAATGAAGTCGCGAGGAATGCCGGGTAGATGAATTACCATTATTTATATTATTAGACAATTACGTATTTATAAAATCACGAAGGGCAGGGTAATGGGAAATTATCATGTCTGCTCGCCCTCAGGACTTTCAGTACTTTAATTGATCTAAGCCCCTCGCTGTGCCGATATACTCGTGTGGTCAATAACGCAAGACGCAATTATGTTGTAAAATGAACCAAGTCTGATTAACCGCATCAGATCTGTTTTGAACAGGGGGAGGGTGTTAAAGAGAATACACTATAAACGCGTACTTGTGGTATTTTTTTCGTTTCGGTATACAAGTATGTATCTTTCAACTTAAAGTGTTAATGTATTCTTTAAGAATTCAAAGTAACAGGGGGTAACCGTTAAATCTCGCCAATTCGACAGTATATATCGTAGCTTTAAGATTATAGGAAACGAAAACTAAATTGATAGAGATTGAGGAGTAATCGTCTCTCTCTCTCTCTCTCTCTCTCTCTCTCTCTCTCTCTCTCTCTCTCTCGGCATTTTTTTTTTTATTTTCAAATTATAAATTCTCTTTGTAAAGCTCCAAAGAACATGATCGTAATGATAACAATGATAACATCTCTTTTCTGTTTACATCTTCATTATTGAATTCACCATAATGTTATCTGATTTACTCGTGATGAGCTCCAATGCCTATTCGGTCTTAATTTAGATATAAAAACATTCCATACATTTCAATATACAAAAAGTTTTTATGACCAATCAAATAACCCAATTTTCTAAACATAGCAAACAAAAAAGTAATCTATTTTTGACAGTGTAACAATGTTACGAATAAAGGCATTGAATTACGCTCGAATCTATTTTCTGGATTAAGAAAATAGCCATCAAATTTACCTTAATTTTTAGATATGACGTCTTATGTTCTAAACTATAATTTAGTAAAAAAAAAAAAAATTGATATTTTTAGCTTTCAATTTTGAATATTTTCCTTTATCTTTATACTGAGCTTTTCTTTTTAAGAGATCAATAAAGTCTAATTAAAATTTTTTAAAAATTGGTGGTGGTGGTGGTGGTGGGGGGAGGGGGGGGGGTATCCAGCCTTCTTAAGCCTCTTCGTCGTTTTGTCTCTCCGTCCATCTGTCTATTTAGCTTTTATTGAATCTCTCAATCGACGACAATGTTCCGATTCCCTCCTCCTCACTGACCATGCAGGAAGAAGTTCGGAATCCCTCCTCCTCATTGACCAGATAGAAGTTCGGAATCCGCTCCCGATAAACAAAAAAGAGCGAATCTAAAACATCAAAATTACACCCTCGCCATCCCTCAATAACATCCAAAAAATTGTATGAGGTGTTTCAAAACTTCATCCCAATTCGTTCCAGGTTCTATTGTTTTAGTCATCGTCTCTCATTGGCCAAAGAGCCCAAAATCAGGTAGATTTTGGTTAGCTATCGGCGACACATAAGCTGTCATAATTCCAGGTTTAACTGGGTCACGTTAAATAGATTGAGTCATCAGTATTACTTTGTTCAAAGGGGTTTTAAAAGTGAAAAGTCAATTTCTATGACTTCTACACAGTATGTTTTGTTGTTCGAATATTTTCCACAAGAATGTCTAAAGGATTATAAACATGTTTCAGAAAAAGATCATGTTCTTTCCAAATAAAAATATTCATATATGTTGACAGTTCAGTGAATAAATCATCCGTTTCACGATTTAATACACTAAACTATGTGACAAGGTTTTAGAACTAAAAAAAAAAAAGTTGCTAAATCTGCAAAAGAGGCCCAACTTCACTTCTCCCAGCATAACACAGATATTATGCCATGAACACAGTGAAGTATACTGATTACATTTCTTCTGGAATTGCATACTAATTTTTTTTAAATTAATTAATTCATCTCTTAATTTCTGAAGCACAAATGCACGAGCGATATGAATTAATTAAATGGTTTGACAACGGGACAGAACTTTGGGATTATATTATAAAAACAGGTCACTGGCTCCTCTAATGATACAAATAGAACCCGTAATCCAATCTTATTTAATGACAGTTCAGTAGAATGGGGTATTGAGGGCTATCTTTGTCAAAAAATCGTTGACTCCAACAAAAATTACCCTCCACAACAAAGCAAAGAATCTTGTCTTGCTACTGAATGAGAAAAGTTAAATCGTTCAGACAGATTCAAACTTAAAAATGGACACAATAGGTATGAATATGAATGTTTTAAATGACCGGCCTTGGGGTTTTTTTGGTCAACAAGAAACGTAGGTGTATTAAGACCAAGTTCTTTGTCATAAACAACAAAGACAGGAATGGAATCGGGTCTGTAGAACAATAAGATGATGTCATCCCTAAACAAAGGTATTGGCAATTTGACACAGTTTTGTTCATTCACAAACCAAATATTTACCACTATGGGGGACTTAGTCACCCCCACGAATAAAACTGGTGTGGGTAAATTGTACAGACAATAGACTGAGTAGGAGGCTGTATAACCCCGTGAGAATGGCGGACGTCCAAATCCAAAATAAGATTTGAAGAAAACCGTCCGCCGTTGGGTATCTCAGACAGACCTATGCCAGCCCCTATACAGTAAGTAACTCATCCTCGCTGTGTGACGGTGTGTTACGGCCCCTGGCTCTGTCAATACACGTTTTTACTGGAGTAATAATTAAGCCTGGCCCGTCTCCGGTTCTTCAGCTTTCCAGCCGGTTGAGCGCGTACAGCCACGATCAATTTTCTCCATAACGGGACTGTTTATTCTGCGCAGTGAACGTTAACAGGATTACAGTCAGAGTAAGCTAGACCGCCTCTCTTTCCACATGAGTGCCACGCTATTTCAGTCCTATCCGGACTTGCTCTACCGGTATGCTAATTGCGGGAACGTAAACACGGTACACAGAATGGCGAAAGACATGGGCTCGCTCCCTGTGGCCGTCTGGGACAGCCAGGCCCTCACCCTGAGAGACGTACTCATGCAGGTGGATGTCCCCACCCTGGGGAAAATAGTGAAGGGACAATTTATGAACCTGGGAGTGTCTAAGATTCCGTTCAGGAGCCTACAACAAGAGGTATTGATTCATTCTATCAAAACAAACATTAAAGTGTTGTCACATAGTGTCCAACGGATTGACGGTCGGGACGGTCGGGTACGGCTTCAGCCGCTGGAACAGAGACTGTCGATCCCGATCACATATCAAGGATGGTTCGAACTGTTGTCGGAGGACGGGCGGTCAGCTCGGCCTATCGACAGTGTCCTGACTCTGGCCAAAGTGAAACCGAACCGCTGCCTGGTGAGACAGAACATCAAGGCGTTCATGGCAGGGGAGGACGGTCAAATGACGTACGATAAGTCAAAGATAGTTCCCGCGGGGGAGTCCCTGACCCTCATGGGGGACATCACAGTGAAAGCACCGACGGGGGAACGTCGGAAAGTGTTAAAATGTCGTGATTCAAAAAATGTGATTTTGTTTTTTGATCACGAACAGAGAGGATTATTCACTCTGATCGCGGGGAGTCAGGATGTGGCGGGTGTGATGACCATTAAAGACATCATCGGGCGCTTCCGCCTCCCCCTCACCGTCAAGTTAGTGCAGGGGGTGTGGCCCAAAGTGGACAGTAATCGGTTTACGGGGACTATCCGCCTGGACTGGGTTTACACGGACGAGGTGGCCTTTCTGTGCCCCCTGGACCGCGGAATGTTCCGTATAACCCCTGTACCTACTGAGATTCTGATGAAAGTCTTGCCAGCCGCGAATTCCTCGGAGATTTTAGAGAACCAGACTATTAGAGATATCATTACAAAAGTGAACAGAATGGTGGCCAACTACAACAACACCATTCACCTCATCCTCACGGTGCCCGAAGCTGCCATGGCCAAGAACAAATCTCATAAAATGGTCAACATGTTTTCACCTAAGGAAAATGTTAACGGGCACAGTCAAGTGAAGCGGTCGAAAAGCCGCGAGGACATCCTAATGAACGACGTGGACGAGCTGTATCAGTATCTACGCGACGGCAAAATGCCGCCAAAGGAGAAATTTCACTACGATTCAGACGAAGAAAGCTTTTTTGAAGAGCCCGCCTATGAGAAGTTAGATGACTTCCGGTCTAGATTACAGCGTCTGGAGAGGGGTGAACCGGGGAACCAGAGCAGCCGGTACCGCCCTGCCGATCTCGCCAAACTCGGTCTACACAAAGGCGCCGAGAACCTCCGCTCTGTCGGCGACCACGAGCTGCATAAACCGGAAACACCACCGGAAGTTCCGCCGACACTTCCACCGCGGAGGTATACACGAGCAGACTCTGCACCCTCAATTCAGTTGAACCAAGTTCAGAAATCTAGTCCCCAGAAAGCCGAGTCTTCCAGTGGGTCGAGTCGTGGAGGAGCGAGCAAGAAAGACACAAAGCAGTCCAGTAGCAAGACATCCTCCCATTCGTCAGGCAAGAAAAACACTGTGCATACGTTCTACTTATAAAGGGATAGTGATATTTTCAAAGGTGCCAAAATTTTCTTGTGTTACTTACAACTTGACAGGAGTCGCAGGATTATTTAAGCATTTCTATATTTGTTTGAATTTTCAGTGATATTTTAACATGTTAATTGATATGAGAATCTCCTTATTAAAAATAAAAACACAAAATAAAATTGTGTGAATGCTTAAAAGGTTGTCCATGTGCGTGACACAGTTAATCAGTGACCGAGACATGAAGAGCCAAGGACACGCCGTTGGGAGATCCCCGTTAATAATCTTCCTGGTCAATACAGTAATATGAAACCCCCCTTCCTTCTCTCAGCTCTTTTAACGACCGGTAAATCCCAAGCCTCAGTTCATCGCACCGAGCTTTCATCGCCGTGTTGCGGATTAACTTCGATAATCATTGATTTTTTTTTTCTCTCTAGCGAATGAAAGCAAGAAATATAAGAAGGGGTGTTTTGTTTCTTTGTGATTTACGACATAATACAGCATCAATATACAGTGGATGACCATGGTAACCCGGGGCTGGTATTGAGATGGCATACACAAAGGTCCTTTTATGTAGATGTGCGGGGATCGGGTTGCGGAGGGGGGGGGGGGGGGGGGGGTGGTAGACATGTCTGGTGAAATAGATTGAAATTAATATGTCTCAGGACCCCGAAGTCTTTTTAAGGTACATGTAATGAAAGGTAAAATTATGAACTGAATTTTACAAAATTTTACAATATATGGGGTATGGTACGTTATGGCTTGTGTTCAGTTTAGTGTCATGTGGTTTATTAGTGTAAAATGAGCATGTTGTTACATAGAGTTACACGTGTTTACAAGTTACAGCGAGACCAGACCTATTTACTGTACACAATGTAACGCAAGCCCGATCATCTCGTATGGGGCCGCCTTGTTGAGGGAGTGCGCCTCTTGGGTCATTTGCGGTCGCCGTTTCTAGATTTGTAGATTTTGAGGGAAACGGACACGCACGAGTTGGTGCGTATAATTAACAATGCTAGGTTTCCTAATTAACTATTTTTAACAATTTGAAGGGTTTGTCTCAAGTTTGTTCTTTGTTCAGTTTTGTCTACGACCAGGAAAGAGTGTGAGTGTGTGTCATGATAAACACCTTGATACAAAGAATAATAATTGGAGGCAGTAGTCTACGGATGCGCTGTGATGCTGAATCTCTCAAACAAAGCGAACGACTTTAAAATACGTTAACATCAATTACACCTGAGCAGATTGTTGGTTAAAATAAAATAAAATATACACTTCAGAATTACATGTAAATGAGCCACCATTTAAATGATATTTCTACAAACATTTTGCAGGATCACGATGTTTTTGCGTAGTTTTATTGAGATTTCTTTTGTGTATTCAATTTGTTCATGTGTTGTTATTGTTGATATCAGGTTCTTTATATAAACAATCATATATATTGTATAAAAAGTGATTATGAATACACCAAGACTGTTATAACTCTACAAAAGTAAGATTTTCTTCCCGCACAAACACAAATGGTTTCAATGGGACAATGTCGGTATAATTTATTTGTTACGTATGGTGGCATAGATCTGCCACCACTTGTCAGATACTTATGTCGACTTGTCAGATAATTATGTTGACTTGTCAGTTCTTTATGTCGACTTGTCACTTATTCGCGTGTTTAATAATTTAACACTATAACCTTTTCACGCCATATTTGTGCCATCCAGTTGAAATAATATTTTCTGACAAGTCGACATAAGGATCTGACAAGTCGACATAATCATCTTTTAAGTCGACATAATTATCTGACAAGTCGACACAATTACTTGACAAGACGAAATAACATCTGACAAGTCAACATCATTATCTGACAAGTCGACTTATAATATGAATGATAATTTTCTTTAAACTAGTGGCCATATTATTTTTTCTGTCAGATAATTACGTTACCTTGTCAGATCGTAATGTCGACTTGTCAAATAATTATGTTAACTTGTCTGATCTTTATTTCGAACTTTCAGATGATTATGTAAACTTGTCAGATATTTATGTCGACTTATATGATATTATGATGCCAAGTAAATGGCAGTTAGTGGCACTAACACGCTTTATCAACAACATATTGAGTCAATATGGTCATTTTCTGACATGTCAACATAAAGATCTGACAAGTTGACATAAATATCTGACAAGTCGACATAATCATCTGACAAGTCGACATAATTATCTGACAAGTCGAGATAATTATCTGACAAGTGGTGGCAGATCTATGCCACCATAGTTACGCATTGTCCTGAAAGTTGATCAGAAAATGAGCATTGACACGCAAATTGTACTTGAACGAACGGATTCAAACAAAACTGGTTGATTTTGATAGATTAAAATTTTGATACATGACAATTTCCCTTTTAAGTGCGGCGTAGATTTATATCTGAGTCGGTAACAAGTCCCTCCTTTGTCTACCATCTAGATAGAGCTACTTTTCACACAGTATATTTATCTACATCATGGTTCACTAGTGATGGGATTCGGTTTTATTTTTCCTTTAAAATATTAAACTTTGATTGTATACGCATGCACTGCATGTTTTTATGCTTCCGCTGTATTTTGATTACAGGTCACATTATTCTAAAAGCACTTACCAGCTATTTTAAATCCATAAAGTTTGTGTCATAGTTGAACTGTAACTATATACAAACAGAAGAGCCATCATTTTATCAATGTTTTATACCTGTTAGGGGTTTAGCCCCGTTTCAAATTTGTTCAGGTAAATTGTTAATATGGTATTTTTTTTTAGTTTTATTTCTTAACGCGTTCAGTTGGATACATGTTAACTAAATTATTTTCTTCTTTTATATTCATTTTCATAAGAGTTCAAACAGTACAAACACACACTGATCTAGAAGCGGCGAAGCTAACAGGTCTTCGACTGTCATTTTTACATTTACCCCCCCCCCCCAAACTCAGAGCACAAACAGTCAGGTAAAGTAATAAAAAAAATAAATTTTATTATTTAATGTTATGTTTGTTGCTTACGATGTTTAGGAGTAGATCCCAGGGACTATAATACTATGGCGTGCCACATATAGATTTTATAATTACAATAGATATCACATTTCGTTTAGAGATAATCTAAAATTAAAAAAAATAAAGCATATAATATATGTATATAAGCAATATGTTCGAAGACTGTAATTTCAAGACCTTGGATTTTTTTATCTGTTATAAATCTGCATACACTTTGTTTGCTGTTTCTGCTGCGAAATCGAACATCACACCTGACTGAACAACTGATTTAATCATTTTATCACTTTACTCTTTACCTATTTTAAAAATGTACCTATATTTCTTTAAGTAGAAGTGTGCATGTTATATTAAACAAACATAACTACCAGTTATTCAGTATATTGCTGAAAGATACACACACAATTTCTCTATTGTAAAAGAGGGGGCGGGGTCGCCTCTCCATTTGTTTAATTAATGTACCTTTTTTATATCAATTTTAATATTAATCAATTCTTATTAATACCTTTAGAAAAATAAATGTTCCTGCAGTTTGATCCTCCACTTCTACATTTGCCCCTTTTCCTTGAAAATGAATTCTGCGCGCCAGATTTCCACGGATATAATACGGTGGGCGACTGTTTCTGCGACGCCACGTTCTGTTATTCAATGATACGAGATTGAGCAGTAAAGACCCCCTCCCCCTTTTCTTAAAAGAAAAGAATAAAAAATAGGAATTTTAAACCTTTATTGAGGAAAAAGTCCGTTGGTTGCGGACAATAGCAGGTACCCGTCATCTGATACACCTGTGTGTCACCTGTTACAGACAATAACAGCGCACGAACCGGCAGTAGTAGGTCTGGTCAGGGTTACAGTCGTCCTTGCAGTTACGGTCAAAAACACACCCTACAATGACAAGTCACGGTAAATCATACCGGTAAACATGTATGTACAGACCCTACAATGACAAGTCACGGTAAATCAAACCGGTAAACATGTATGTACAGACCCTACAATGACAAGTCACGGTAAATCATACCGGTAAACATGTATGTACAGACCCTACAATGACAAGTCACGGTAAATCATACCGGTAAACATGTATGTACAGACCCTGCAATGACAAGTCACGGTAAATCATACCGGTAAACATGTATGTACAGACCCTACAATGACAAGTCACGGTAAATCATACCGGTAAACATGTATGTACAGACCCTACAATGACAAGTCACGGTAAATCATACCGGTAAACACGTATGTACAGACCCTGCAATGACAAGTCACGGTAAATCATACCGGTAAACATGTATGTACAGACTCGGAAGATCACCCAGGGTACACGCCTACACGGTACAGCAAAACATGGCTACAGACCCCACCATTGAGAAATGAGCAGTCAGCTTTGCAGATAACTACGACGTGCTTATGTTTTGCGCCTGTGTCATGAAGAATAATGACCCCCGTAAAATAATGACCGGGGGTCATTTATGACCCCCCCCCCCCCCCGGTCATTATTCTACGCAGAAAAATCAGCTCGGGCGATAATGATTATATCGTCAGAAATTCAATATGATCTCTTGGTCTGTTATAAAATTCTTGCAGAAATGAACGTCTTTGCTCTGGAATGAATTTTAATTATAAAAAATAACTAGCTAGTACATAATTTATACAAGTAGAGGTTTCAAAGCCCGTGAATTTTAAAATCTGAATTTTCCAAGAGATTCCACCAGAAGAACACAGCTATGCAGTTGTACTCATGCACGTGTTGTTTAAGTACTTACATGATCCCTCTTTACAAAGACACTGTCCCTGGGAGCACGCTGCTTCTTGACCACTGGGGCACCGAAGGGATGTATTTGTTTTACATTCAATATCCCGATTACAAGTTATGCTCATCGCTACAAAAGGAAACAAAACTCAAACTCATCCCAAGCTTTAAAACAATCAACAACTAATTAAGTACTGATCTGCATTCACAATCACAAATATGCATTGAACACTAAATGTAAGATATTTGTCAGACAAACTCAGATCAAATTATCCACCCCGGTATGTACAATATACATGAAAGACATCATTTGCACCTAATATGATGTGAATTAGCTAGGGTACTATCTCAATTCTCTAGTTTTAATGCACACATCAATCACTGAATGTTTAATAATTCAGTGTTTGGATGACAAATTTTAGTGAATTTAGGGACCAAAAATAATCTTAATATCTGTCCATACATGTGAAATATTCTCAAGATAAATTGATTTTTTTATTTTAAAAAAATATACGTCATTACTCTTTAATTCATGTTTTATGCATACATTTGAAATAAGGGAGTAAAAAGTTAAAATACTTCATGCTGAGAAATTATGCAGAGATCTGCGATGTAGATACAACATGTAGCTGAAGCCAGGTATTATCCAATATATGTATAAATTACTTCAGACTAGACAATAAGACATCAAAATAATACACATGTATATTGATAGAATCAAAATAACAACAACAAAAATGCAGCTAAAATCTGTCCCAAGATTTTTTGCTTCATTATTAGTTATTCATAAATACCTTCGCTAGCCAAGGGTGTGTGATCTGCAGGAGCAGCGCGAATCAGAAACCCTTGGCTTACAAAGATGAAATATTTCAGGGTTTAAACAATATTTATTTACATACCAGAATGAAAATTTGTTTACAGGTTTTTATATTTGAATCCCCCCCCCCTCTCTCTCTCTCTCTCTCTCTCTCTCTCTCTCTGACTTGTTCGGCTAAAAAAAAGCGGCTGTTAAAATAAAAATCTATGGATATTTGTAAAGCAAATAATATAAGATCTGGATGATTGCATTTGAAAATTGAGTGAGGTGTTCCAAGAAACTTCCAAATGAAAAAAAAAAGATAATTAAAATCTCCATAAGAAGTCAGCTTTCCAAGAGATGAGGGGGTGCGGAATTGTTACTGACTGTTAAAGGAAATAATTCCGATCAATCTTAAATATTGCAAGACCCGACCAAAAGGAGACACAAACTTACTAATGAGTGTTTCTTTTTCTTCAAGACCTTTATATGAGGAGCATATTGTCCAAAAGATAAGAACACATGAGCCTATGCGACGGCAATAAATTATGAATGCAATTTATTAAAAGGTTTTAAAATTTTTGGCAGATGTCTTACCTGCTATGAACAGACTACAAAGAACGACACATTTGACTAGAAGTTCCATGTTTTCTCTTTACAGCTTCCCCTAGACTGTCGGATCAACGATTAATCCGCGCGGCTCCTGGGCTGTGTTTATATACCCCCTCCCACTGTCACACGGAGACTGGATGATGTTGCGTAGTTATTCTGTCACCAGGGAACAACTCTCGGCAGAATTGTGAACACATGGTCAGCTTAATCAACAAATTCATCAAAATTAGACATGAAATATGGTTGTAATTAGTACTTATCCGGTTCATCTGCATAACACGTAATTGTGTATTACACCTGACAAACGTTTTAGAATTTTGCAATGGGCTAGATCCTGTTTGTTAAAAAAAATAATGAGTGAGTGCTGTTGTCCAATTTTCTACCTTAAAGCTATTCAGTAATTAACATTTATAACTGCGTACAAAACTCCCTGTCTGTCTATCTGTCTGTCTGTCTCTCTTTCTCATATGGGGGGGGGGGGGAGGTACACTTTTCACTTCAACACTTCAATTTCATTCTGTGTTTTTTTTTAATTCAATATTTTCATGGTTACAGAAAAGTGGGGGGGGGGGGGGGGCGCAACTCCATTGTCATGTTGTAAATTTTGAATTTACCGGGTGGCAGTAAATACAAAATTTACAACATGGCACAATGTTAATTCAATTTTTTGTATGTAAATTTAAGAAAAATCTTTGCTGCATAAAAAAGTGGCTGCCCCCCCCCCCCCAACCCCCCAACCCCCACCCCGATGCTACGTGCCTGTGTGCATGGCCTGAATAGCCAACCAGTTGAATTAAATATAGTAACATATAATAGGTGCGTTCAGAGTTCACCAGATTGTTACTAACGGCAAATTCGGTCACCAATGTTTACAAATATTCCAAATGGTAGCGATTACTTTCAATTTCAAATGAGGTCACCAATTCTACCAGCAGCCTAGAGTTTAGGCAAGTTTGGTAGGTGATGTCATTATGCTAATTTAATATGGCGGGCTATAAGAAATATGTAGAAACTTGTTAAATAATGATTTGTTGTAAGAATATGTAAAAGTCTCGTTGCATGAATATCTTGAATACAATCAAAGGCAACTGAGGGCTTCTAGAGTCTGTCTATGTACCCAGGCTCCGCCGTCACCAATATATGTGATATACTTCTTGCTTGTGTTAAATATGATTGTAAAGAAAAATGTACAGCTTCTTTCATTATATGCCCTAAAATTCAAACTTGTTCAAATCTTATAGAAATACAAATATACAATCTTTAAAACGTGTTTGTATAAAGTACCAAGTTATACACATTTATTCTGTATCAACTGCTATTCAATAAACGATTGTAAAATTCAGTCTACTGCTAAGTTATAAGAAAAATACGGTACATGTATAATGCAATTTTAATGATAACACAATAACATTGTAAAAGTCTAATCAGGTAACTATTAATAGCCTGAGATTTTTTTTTGTATCATTGTGTGAGTAAATGCTTAATTTCCATTATTTGTGGTATTTTTAAAAATCACTTAAAATAGGTCAACATATGACTTAAAATGTACTTGAACCTAGTTCTTTCACAATTATACAATCATTGCAGAACTGATGGATTGTGATGGTCATGTTGTATCAATTACGTCTTTTGTAATATAATTAGGAATAAAATTGTTGTATTTTGATCTCAATTTTTCAGTAGAATAAATCACTAAACGAAGTATTTTTTTATAACTGTGGTGGGGAAAATACAGTTACTGCAGTAAATTTACTAAAGGATAACTTTTAGATATTTATACAATGTACCTTTCTTTATATAAATAAAAGTATATAAGTGTATTTATATACTCTGTAGATAGGTAATAAACTTCTCTCTTCTCATACATATAGAGAACTGGACTGTGTTTTACAAAAGAACTTACGACAGAGTCGTAAATATTTTAGTCTCATTGAATATAGTCTTTAATGAACAACATTTATTTAAAACCATTTTATTTACAACTATGTTGATAATCATAATTATATATTTTACAGCCAATAGAATAAAAATTAATTAGATCATGAATGATTCTAATAGCATTCATTAATTTGGTCGTAAGTCGTAAGTTCTTTTGTAAAACTATCACCACTTTTTCGGAAAAAGATTGCTTTTTCGAATTGTTTTTTCTTTTTAATATGAAGACCCGACGACTTCCGCTTTGATTTGGCGTCGCACTCGCGACATCGGCGTCGGTAGAAGCGTTTAGATATAAAAGATCTATACAAGGTTGCATTTGCGGTAAGTAATGAATCTTGGAAACTTGATAGCACTTTTTATCACCATCAAGTAAATAGGCAATTTGAAATTAATTACAAACATGTTAACATGTAGGCCTAACATGTAAACAGCAGTTTTTATCAGGTTGGGACCACTCGCCCAAGTCGGATATACAATAAAACACACCTATTGCTTCAGTAATTTTTCATTATTCATAGTTTATAAGATTTGTTAATATGTTTTACGGTGTGATGGTTGGGGCGAGCGCAGAAGGAACCACACATATCTAATTCAACCCGTGCCACGGTGGACTTGCATTGCCTATAAAACCTTTGGCTCTGTCTCGAAATCTTTTACCACCGCAAGGAACCCGAAGTTATCAAACATTTATTCCAATTGTCCCAGCATATGCTAATACACTAAACAAACTACCACTAAGCATAGATTAAATGTTTAACATACTTATTAAATATTTTGATAAATACAAAGCTGTTTTAGTTTTTTTTTTTATGTAAATACAATCATATTACTTTTTAATAGGCCTAATGGTAATTAAAATCAGTAAACAATAGGTTGCGTGCATGTTTTCATATTTCTTTTTTTTTTGTGTTCCTAATTGTTATCTGACAGTGTGTTTAAATTATTTTCCTCTGTAACATCCAATTTTGTTTTTATTTTATTTTTTACTTATGTATGCATTGTAGACATGTGCCCCCCCCCACCCCTTGTTTAGTATGTGATATCCAATATTATCTAAAGGTTTGACCACATATGCAACTAACAAATACATGCAGATATCTTAAGAGTTTATTTTTTTCTCTTTTTTTTTGGCTTTATTTATTTATTACAAAATGACGTCCGTGGCTGCATGCAGTTCTAATAATAATTAGACTGTTTTAGAAATAATTTTTTGTCACCTATCTAACGTATCTAACATATGCATATATGATTGGATCAATACGACAGTAAATTAAGATTGCAACTTGCATGTGTTTTACCAAGCAAAAAAAAAAAATCAAAACAAAACTAATCAGCTGAAGTGTCGCCGTTAACACTGAGTACTTATTACAAGTTACACCCAGTACAAATGCTTGATCCACCTCCAAATGTATCGCGGGAAATTATAGCGGGAGATAATTGTAACGTCATACTTAACTTTATTTTGTACTCGACAATTCACGTAAATTGTCGGATAAATTCAGGGAAGGAAATAACGTCATATGTCAGCAAAAGTTAAGATAGGTACAATTTTTTTACGTGATCATATCTGTTGTTTTTAAAGGATTTTTTAAGTTGTTAAATGGAACAGATGTATGCGATTTTGAGGTAAGAATTTTCCTTAGAAACGCTTCCTGTTCCACCATGTTGCTATGCAACGCTAAGGATTATTGGGATATGTAGAACTTTTTCACGCGGGTCCACAAAATTTTCTTTGAACAATGTGCAGATTTCAACTCGAATTTCCTCCGTTCATACACATCGTCTATGAGGACGATAGCAAGTTTATTGTCTCCCAAGACAGCAACTATATCCTGATGCAAAGCCAAGGGAAATATTTGCTGTTGAGGGAGACAATAAACTTTGTCTTAATAGTCAGTAAATAGATATTTTATTATACTGAAGAAAACTTTGATTGTTTGTGATGCAAAATTTCTTGATGATAAACAAATTAGAGTTATCTGACTTTGTTTAACCTAGTGACTCGGATTACACCAGAGGTATTCCAAGTTTAAAAGCGAGGGAAAACGAATGCCCCTGGTGAATAGTTTCTATGACTATTCACCATGAGCAGGTAACATGAAAACTTTCACACTTAGATAAAATAACATGTTTATTTGTTTTAATTTTACACAGAAAATATTCACAGAGGTATATTAAATAACACTAGGAAGGTTTATTCAAGCTACGTAGCTAAATCCAGTGATTGTTATGGATTTGGATATAATCTGATTATTATGTAGCAGGGGCAAAAAAGGCACGTTTTGATACAGTGAAGTTTACCCCATAGAATAATCACAACACATATACCTACAAGATTTTACGCTGCGTATTGCCCTGCTGTGAACTGCAAACCTTATTATTTTCAGTTAGTGAAAACGCAGCAGACATTGTTTATTACCATTCTGGATCATTTCAATGAGAAAGTTTTCATTTCATTTTATTTTCCTTTGATGATTGGTATATTCTTAACTTTTTTAAATGATATATCTCTTAGTTTAAAATAAAATGATAAATTTTTGCAGGTTGAGAGACAAACTTCATTGTGGGGAGGCTATAAAACAAGAAGTCAAACACCAGAAAACACAGTCTAAGATATCCAAGAAAGATTGTAAAGGGCAAGATTATAGTGGAGAAAAATGGGGAAAAGGAAACAGTCTTCATGTAGAGACAAGGCTACAACATCATCAAAGCTCAAGAAAGTTGGAAAAAGGAAACCTATTAAACAAAATGAAGTTAAAGCAAATAATAAAGAACAAAATTCAAATGGAAATGAAAAGGCTATAAAGAAAAGGCAAAGTAAAGTCACTGAGAAGGTGAAAAAAGAAAACTTAAACGGAAATGAAGAGGTAAAAGAGGAAAATTCAGAAATATACACATGTCCTCATTGTAATAAGAAGTTTGGAAAGTTGAGAAATCTTCGGCGCCATAAAAGGTATCATAGTGAAGTTAGAAATTTTGTTTGTGAAGTTTGCGGAAAATCATACCGTGATAATACAGTTCTAAAGACCCACATGCGTATTCATACTGGTGAAAGGATGTTTGAATGTGAACAATGTGGTAAACGATTCATTCAGAGTTCCTCTTTGAAAACACACTTGCTTTTGCATACTGGAGAAAGGCCACACGTCTGTGACATCTGTGGAAAGTCATTTGTTCAGATGTCCAACTTAAGAGTCCACATAAAGAGACATGATAAGACGCTTTACAGTTGCAAAATTTGTTTTCGTGGCTTTGGAGAGGAGAGAAGTTTACAATCACACATGAAGAAACATGAGCAGATGTTTCACGAGCAGTGTAAGTACTGTCCAGAAACATTTAAAAGTGAGTATCTGCTGAAGAGGCATGAGACACGGCATGAAAAAGGTGGCACCCCAATCTGTAAGGTGTGTGGGAAAAAGTTCAGCACCCACCATAACTTGAAACGGCATATGATGATCCACTCTGGAGATAAACCTTTTGGTTGCGACGAGTGTGGGAAGGCATTCAACCAGCTTCAGTACCTTAACACCCACATGATGATCCATACCGGCCAGAAACCATTCAGCTGCCAGATCTGCGGCAAGGCCTTCGTTCAGAACCAAAACAGAAAACAGCATCTGAAAACCCACGGCGCTCAGGGCCTGGAGGTATTACAAAGCCTGAAGCAGTCTGACACCGCCGCCGACACAGACTCGGATTCTGAAACCTCACATGATTCAGCATCAGACAACTCTGATGTTGCATCAGACAATGAGGATCAAAAGGAGCTCTAATGCCCCCCCCCCCCCTTATGTAGCATTCAAAGATTTAATTTGATACAGTTTCTGATGACTCTCATTCTGGACATTACAGCATTTATTACTCCTTTCCCCACCCTCCAATCCCTAAAACAATTGATTTTTATATTATTCACATTTAAGGTCAAGATCTAGTAAATGAAATGTGCCTACAGATTTATGAAATTCAAGACCCAAATTTTTTTCGATAATGTTTCATAACAATAGATTTCTTTGATATGGTGTATTGGGGCTTAAATTTTTTGTAATTAAGATAAAAACAAGTTTTAAACTGTTATTTTTTATGAAATATGAAGGAAATAAGGAACAAATCTAGAAATTTTGCCCATTTTTAACAAAAAAATTATAACAAAAATGGATACAGCCTCTTCAAAAGCGGCATTAAACAAGTTCTTGACCTCTTTAAAATGATGTCAAATTGAATATACCCAGTAGATATCGGGATTACTTTATCCTGGTTAAGGTGCCTCACTACACATTGAAAAAGTTTCTCAAATCAGCAGAAAATTACTTGATTATGATAGAAAGCATGATGGATAAGCAGTATATATGTCAAATAGGGGAAAGAATGTCCAATTTTAGTTAAAAAATGATATTTTCAAAAATTTCATTCAGTAAACATAAACAAAAGCCCCAGGTGGATTCGAACTCATGACCTACGGTTCACAAGCCTGATACTTTAACCACTGAGCTATGACAATATACATCTGAATTGATTGATGCAAACAGTTTAACAAAACATTTAAATAGCCATCTTGTGACGTAGTGTCTTAAAAAGTATAAGTCTCGGTGTAGTGATGTACCTTAAATATAGAATGTCAAGAAAGTGTTTTATTTTCTACATAATTCCTTAAGAGCTGTGAAGTATGGGAAAAAAATTCATCAAATCTATCATGACATCAAATGATTTCAACACCAAAAAGACACTCTGTAATATTTATTAGATCTACTTTAAGGTCAGATATGACTTATGTTACCTCAGAAGGAGAAGAGTTGGTTGCATTACCCAGTGAATGAAGTAGTAACTAGTGACTATCTTGCAGTAATCAATTGTCAAATTAATTACATTGTTCTCTATCCTTAACTTAGCCATACTATTTTTTTAGATGCTTCTCAGCAGACGGCTGCACGTTTTGTATGTATCTAGACTGATTAAGTTTTGTACATAAATATCAACATGTGTTTTATCCTTATGCATGTTTATGAATTTTGTTCTTTCATAGAGTTTGATTAGATAATCATGTAGTATTGAAATAGTATTCAAAATGCTGAGATTTGCATGCTGATTAAAATTGATGATTATGTTAGTATCTCTTTTGCAATCTTCAATTCTTAATTTGGTAATAAATAAATGGTCATAAGTAGACTTTGTATTTCATTAAATGATGAGAACAATGCCAGTGCCTGCCATGGTCGACTTCAATTATATAGCCAAAAACTTTATTCTTTTATGGTAGTGTAATAATATACATGTGAAATTGTTTTTTATTCATGTTTAATAAACAAACTAGTTCCTTTTCCTACTTACCATCCGTAGGTTATACCAAAAGTCACTGTCACTGTCTTGCGTAATTCAAAGGGAATTGGGCTTGGGGATAAGATTTGCTTGGCTAAATAAAGAAGATGGCGGAACAAGATAGCGCAAATGCCCAATTGGTTTTGTCGTAAAAAACAATTTCAAATTAATTTTTTTCCAACTAAGTATACTAGATGATGTAATATTACAAGTTTACAAAAGCACAATTTCTAACTTTAATTAGTTTTGAATATTTTAACAAACGATAAGAAAAAAAAAATAAAATTTAAAGTTTTGGTGGTATCGAACATACAACCCAAAAACCCTAGCTCTATAATGTTACCTAATGTCTAGTGCTATAATCACTGAGCCTTTCAGTCACAACTAACGTCCGTGTTAAATGCTGTTTAAATGCTAAATGTAACTTCAACCACGAATTTACGGACTTGTAGTATTTCTCTAAAACGTTCAATTGTTGGGATACAAAATGACATTTTTAAAGTATAGTGGGTCATCTCTCCACGTTTTTGTTCATAGAAATCGGTTTGATTTCCTTTTAACCTTATATAGACTATTAGAAAAATATGGAGCCAAGACCCACTCTATAAAAGAAAAGGCATTGAAGATCTAAAAATGACAGTAATTGGAGGATTTAACACACATACGCCAGTTTAAATCAACCTATTCCAAATATTTAACATATTTAAAGGTTATAAATCGTTGTTATGGTAAATATACATTGTTTTCAATAATTTAGAATGAAATTTGTTCATATTTTAATTTTATAGTATCTTATCTATCCTCAAATAGGCGGTTAACACGCCTTATTCACACATCTTCTTTGATCAATCGGTCTTACCTTATTCTATTTGTAGAATTTCTTTAAAGAAATGCATTAAGATATAGATGTCATATTTACCGCACTATTTTTGTCTTTAATTGTTGGTACGTAATCAAATATTCGGCGAATTCCTTCGGGCTTTACGGTATTTCAACACGTGACCAACAAAGTTCATACTCCAGGGGACTCTTTAAATTGCTGTATATTTCTGAAATAGATATTGTTCTTCATTTACAATATTAAATTGTGGAGCGCATATGACTAGCTGTCCAAAAATAAAATAAATAAGTAAAAAAATAAATAAATAAAAACAATTAAGAAGGCGGGATCGTGACAATTTTTACACCATATTCATCTCCTTAAAAAGAAAAGCTCTGAATAAAAATGCAGCAAAATATTAAAACCAAGCTTGAATACATGGAGTTTTCTTCATTGAATGATGATAAATACATATACTTTAACAGTTTAGCGAAAATCTGATGGTTAATTTGTTGACTACCGAGCCTCCTTAACGGCCGCTGGAGGACTATACGAAGAATCGTCCAAAAATAACTACAAAACATTTTGGGACCTGTTTTGATCCCGTCATGTCTAAAAATATTAAAAGTTTTAATCATAATTGGAAAATTTACACCGATCTACTGTGTATGGATATTGATTCTACATGTACCTGTTAAATCTCCCTTTTATTGTATGTTATGTTTGGTTTTCACTGTCAGGTCATTTTATAAATTTGAGATTATGTACAAGCAGGTAATTAAAAGGTGATGGACAACAAGAATTATATATTCTTCGTAATTCTGGCATTTTCTATGCCAAATGATACAGGTATGTTCCGTTTTATCTATATAGAGTTATGTAACTAGGCACCATTGAAAATAATCATACATGTAGTTCTAAACATTCATTTGTAAATTCTTATTCAAAGATTATCGGTTTCATAGAACAGTAATATATTCACCATATTTTTTAGGCTTTTTTATGACAGTACCTCATCTTACAAACTTTATTTCTTATTATTGTACTTTATAATTATTTTTTGGACTATTGGTGATTCTTAATCTAAAAAGAAAGTAGAATTATTCCTTTCTATTAAGCTTGAGTGTATGTAAAATTCATTTACAAAAAGAATTATTTTTGATATTACATATGATCTTTATCATTTTATGGCATTAGACTCCAACAAAAAAAAGAATTGTAGCAAAAAAGAGCAAATTCGGATGAAGTTGTGTCGGTGCTTTATTTGTTTCTACTCGGGGGATGTGCGGCCATCTTGTACATTTGAGAATTAAAATGTAAACGTTTTCTTGAACTGGCTTTCTGCCCAAAACTGACTAAAGCTGTTGTCAAACGATAAAAAGAAATAAATATGACGTTCTAAATTTTGTTTTGCATGCAAATTCTGCATACATTTCATGATGAGCAGAAAAAATGCCTAGTTTAACCACTTAGAACTGGGAAGCAACGTCATCGTTACCAGGACCACTCAGTTCTGAAACATGTTTCTGTTCCTTGTGTATTGGTGACTTGATAATGTCATAGAAACTTTCGACTGACTGTGTTTTAATGAATTGATAGTTGGTTAGAGGTTGATTTCGTTTGCTGATTCTTCGTTGTATTTCTATAATCACATAGCCAAAGTAAACCGTAGGAAAATCTGATGATAACTGCATGTTACATTGACAGTTGTAAGCCTCGGTGAACTTGTTGAATTTACGTGATCTAAGAAAATCTAAGCTAACTGACTAATTAAATTATTTTATTTGTAATTTGAAGAAAAAAAATGTTGCAACGTTTTTTTTGTCCTGAGAAAACGTCATCCTTAATCTTGCTCTTTTTCTCCTGAAGAATCAACATTGGAGTCAAAATCCCATACAGCTTGCTATGGAATCCTTGGATTGGTAAATTATCTACAACCATCATGTCCAGGAGATGAGAAAATAGTCGTAATGGCGGTCTATGCTCTAGCTAAAAATAAATCTACCGGATGCCCCCAGCAGCAAATTGGACCCATTGACCCTTCTTGTTGTCAGTATGATGTCAAAGACTGTTCTGTCTTGTATAATTCTGGACCATATCGGAACTATTACCAAACATGTAACGGCAAATCTTCCTGTCAGATACCTGTTTCATGGATCGGCATACCCTCACACTGCAACAGTTCTGTTTACATTGAGAGGACGCATTACATGAAAATGGACTACTATTGTATCTCAGGTTCTTTTAAATTTATTTCTTGATTGATTAGTTAAAAATACCTGTTAACTTACAAAGGTAACCGAATTTTGAAAAATGAAAAGGACATTTTGATTTAAAAAAAAAGTAGTGTGTACAATTTATTGATTTGACCATGTATCAAATTATAATGAATAAAAAGACGAAATATAAGCTCTTTGGATATTATAGAATATCAAATTATTTAGTGAAATGCCGTAGTACGTATAGAATTAAATTTACTGTTGGTTTAGGGACATTGTTGTATAATTTGACTTCTGAACGTTTGGCGTTTCCACTTGTATTATTTCTGATATTGTTATGATGGGCATGTGATAGGGCTTTAAATTCTGTGAAGAAATTATCAATTCATGATTATGTAATTGCACTTCAAAGATTAAAGAATAAAATTTATTCTCAAAAGCATAATTCTGTGTAGACCAGGCTGTAGACCCGTGTACCGACCTGAGGACATCTGATTCTCCCGCCTTTTTCTGGAACACTGGGTATCCGGCAGAAATGACAGCAACAAAAACATCATGTACCTGCTCTATCGAGATGTCATGTGACACAACAGTGGAACTCACCGCCATCGACCTACAGTAACACACTTTGATTTCTTCATATGTCATTTGCTAAATTCCCAGCTATCAAACTTTATTCACATAAGATTCAATTAGAAGCAGAATGATGTAAATGATGATATTTACTTTTAAAAAAAACCTCAAAAATATTTCCTGTCAAATTTTTTTTATATTTTCACACAGATTTGGAGCATGCAGGAAATTGCAACCAGTCATTCACGGTTACAGACAGCAGTTCTTTGTCCACGTTTGATTGTTCCAAAAATAATGACTTTTTACCGCAAGTGATCTACACCAGTTCTGGTCATTTCATGACAATACTATTTGAAAACAATCTTGGAAAAACTGGCGGGAAATTTTTAACTCAAGTCAAAGGTAAATTATGAATAAAACAACAGATATGTAGCATCGTTTTTAAAGTGTGTGTGTGGGGGGGGGGGGGGGGGGACAGACTTATCCAAAAAACCTGGACAAGCAACAACAAAAAAAAAGGGAAAATGTTACTTTCAAAATCCTGGAAATCCTAATCAGGGGGGGGGGGGGGGGTTAGATATACTTTTCACTTCTATTTCACTCTTTATTTCCTTATTTCAATTCATTTCTTACATGGTCACAGAAAAGTATGCTTTTTTGTATGTAAATTTTAAGAAAAATCTTTGTTGTGCAAAAAAGTAAGGGGGGGGGGGGGCAGGCCCCCTCAACTGGCCCCCTCCCCCCCCCCCCCCCCCCCCCCCCCTTGAAGCTACGTGCCTGAACAACCATTCTAACTGCAGAAAAAATTCAAGAAATTACTGTGAATTAAAACAATTATATTACTTTTTTTTTATTGCACACATTAGCTCACACAGTTATACAAGATTGCTCAAATAATGATTTATGAAGCAAAGCGATATGTGATTTGATTTCAACAAAGTTGTTTTTATTTCAAAGGAACGAATCCTACAGGAGAGGTTACTCTTTCTTGCGGGGCATCCACACTAACAATGTCGTCACAAAATCCCAATAGTCTGCCGACATGTCCAGTAAAGGGGGGCAAAACTACAAATATACCGACCGCTGGGCCAAGCACACAAACAGAGGACTCCACAACGCTTAAAGCTGTGTCATCTGATTCATCCTCTGTTTCACCAACCATCTCGACTATGTACTCCACATTTACTGCCCGGACAACTGAGGACTCCAGTACATCTACCGTCTGGACAACTAAGGACTCAACAACATCTTCCGCTCAGACAACTTCAGATTCCACAGCATCTACCCCTTATACAACTAAGGACTCCACCACCTCTACCGCTTTGATAACTGAGGACACCACAAAACCAACTGCTCAAGCAACTGAAGATTCCATAGCATCTACCGATCAAACAACTGAGGACTCCACAAAACCTTCCAATAAAACAAATGAGAACTCCACAAAACCTACTGCTCAAGCAACTGAAGATTCCATAGCATCTACCGCTCAAACAACTGAGGACTCCACAAAACCTACCGATCAAACAAATGAGAACTCCACAAAACCTACCACTTTGGCAACTGAGGACTCCACAAAACCTACCACTAAAAAAAATGAGAACTCCACAAAACCTTCCGATAAAACAAATGAGAACTCCACAAAACCTACCACTTTGGCAACTGAGGACTCCACAAAACCTACCACTAAAAAAAATGAGGACTCCACAACTTCTACCGCCAGGACAAATGAGGACTCCATCGCATCTACCGCTCGAACAACTGAAGACTCCACAACATCTACTACTCAAACAACTAGAAAATTCATTAAACATACTGTTCTGACAACAGAAGACTCCAAAAAGCATACTCTTCAAACAAATGAACACTCCGCAACACTTAACGTTTTGACAACTGGAGACTCCACAAAACATGCCACTCAAACAACTCAAAACTATATAGCATCTACCGCTCTGACAACTGAGGACTCCACAGTAACAACTGCTCAAAAAACTAAGGACTCCACAGTAACAACTGCTCAAAAAACTGAGGACTCCACAGTAACAACTGCTAAGAAAACTGAGGACGCCACAGCACCTATCACCGAGGACTCCACAACATTAAACAATGCTCGAACAACTGAGGACCTCACAACAACTACTGCTCAGACAACTGAAGACTCCACATTTTCGACGACCAGTTTCCCTAATGTACAAACTGAGGACTCCACACAAGATATTACATCTGAATCCTCTTTAAACATGACAGTAGTACTAAATGTTTCAATTGAAAGTAAGAAAATTTTTATGTCACTTTTTTCATCCACCGATAAAACAGTCTATCCTCTACAAAAGAGAAAGTGAAACAAACAAATCAAAAACTAAACAAACTAAAAGACTCCTTTTTAAAACCAGTTACAGTCCACACATAACAAAATATACATGTAGGTTTTGTAGATACTCATATTCAGATAAGTTCTTGTTATCTTGACATCATGTAACTCTTTTCCCCAGTATGTTTTACGGTAAGAAAATGCATTTGAATCAGGTGTCAAATTTGTCATTCAAGTCACCAGGACTGAGTGCTGTGACCGGTAATAAATAGTGCCTCTCCACTTAGCAATTTCCTATTAAAAATGGTTACATGGCAGTTTTTCCCCAGGAAGATATCTTCCATGCGAAGTTGGCTCTATTGTAAGATTTCCCGTCTTTTATCGCTAGATTACCTACGCGAAACGTTTACTTTAAAGTAAACACCCGTTTTAGCTCACCTGAGCCAAAGTTTCAAGTGTTTATATTTCTATGTTGAATCCCTTTTTGCTCCAGTGGTAACAGTTTGAACACATTAGAATCTACACTAGCTGAGGATGCAAGCATTATGAACCAACAAACTGCATATTAAAGCGATCTTTGAATGTTGAAATTTAATTTCAGTACTCGTCCTGATTTACAAGTTCATCTTTAAAATGCGAACTAGAAATACAATTTTTTTAAAATGAAAAATGCGGCAACATGACTCGTCATTTTTGTTACAACTTTATTATCTTATATACTCTAAAGTTATAAAGCTCAGTGGCACTAATTACAAAACATGTTTGCTAAAAATTGACGTTCAGAGAGTAGTCCGAAGATCGGCACTTAAGGTAGCTCGCAGGTTTACCTGCTTGTGAGAAAACCTACCTTGAAAATTTGTCCACGTGATCCATAGGTTTCAGAGTTTTATTTCTAAAATTTATTTGAGATTCGTCTGCGCGGTAATAATGTTATCGTGTTTCAAATACAGTGTCATTGATAAAATCAAGCAACGCCATTTCAATGAAATATATAGTGAAATGCACATCTTACTCGAAAAACGCATTACAAAACCATACTCCAAACTTTTAAACGATTCAGACGAAATTAATTATACTGAACACAATAACAGAGGAGATAATTATGAATCGATTCATAAAAAATAATCAGTATGTGTTCTCGGCCAATTTTTTGCAAAACAACTTTAAAGATTTAAAAGATTTCTCAAAACCTTATTATTTTCATTACGACGTTAGCCCGACGTCATCATTTCCTTACGTCTGAGAACCCAAAAATTGAAGTGCATTTATTGACAAGACTAGCTGATTAACACATTTTAGAACTTGTAAATACTAATTAGACATTATTGTGAATGTTATCAAATGCACAAATGCAATTAATGTAAGGCTGTAAAGATACAGAAAATTGCTATTATTTTTATGAAATTCTGAGTCAATCAATGCCAAAACAAAAATGCCAGGCAACTACTGACATATTAAGTTTGTAATCGTATAAGCCAAAAGCATTTTTTTTAAAAATTGATAGGCAGTTAAAATTACGGAAGTCATAATTGTAAAAAAAAAGAACCCGATTTTAATGCAGATAAGATTTTAATTAATTTACTTGTCTATTTTAAAACATGATTTTAAAAGGAAGAGTTCCAACGCACACACTTACTTTATAGAACAAAATGTGACAATGTATGTGACATCTTTAAATTTTCAGCACCTGACATTATTAAATGTTTGTATAAAAAGTAATAAACTGCATTTAAGCTTTATGAAATAATCCCTTTTATGCTTCTAAATATCTCATTTGTCATTTTTAAAAAAGCATGCATGAGTTTACTATGACGGTCAATTCTTTACGTCGATTCCTATTGTGACGTCAGCAAACCCGCGAGCTACGTTAAGAGAGTGATTGGTAGTGTTTTGAAAAAATCATGATGTCGTTCAAGTTAATGTTGTGAACGATCAACCAGAATTCTACAAAAATCAATTACTCATGAACAGAAGACTGAAAAACATTTAATTGTCTTTAGAGTTACACATAAATGTTTACAATCTTAAAGTTATGAAATAATGTTTGAAATTTATTTAGTGTTTGGAAAAGTTTCATTTGATTTCTTATTGCAGATACTTCTGATGCTCAATCAGACCATACCACACCACCTCAGACTAGCACAGATTTACCCACCGTCACTGCTGCGGAACCTTGTTGTAAAGATTCCAACACGACAAAAAAAACTCGCAAGTTTTCTATTTTTGCCAACAATTTGTTTAATCGAATTTGTCACAAAGTATTCATAATTACATTTTTCAATTTGAATTTAAATAAACATGATAGTACTTATTTTTGCTTGTAAATATTTTAAAATATATAGAAAACTGAACTTAGGATAGTTGGACATTTAAAGAATAAATTTATTATTGCTATTTTCTCTGAAATTTTTCCTAAATATCAAGAATCATGATACGAAGTATTTTAAACACAACAATTAAATGTTATTTAAATTTAGAGGCGTAATCCGACGAGGAAATTTTGTTTGAGAACATTATAAATAGTTTAGCTATTCACAAGTATATATTTTAATAGGGTGTGTGAAATTGTAAAATTGAATTTTGTAGATATCAGTTCCAGCGGTTCAGATTCAGGTATATAAGCTTCTACACTTAATTAAACAAATTCACTGGAATATAAAATATTGTTTATTTTCCAACCGGAAAATCTAGATCTGACAGTTCAATTGAGCTTTTCTGATTTTATTTTGTTGTATAACCGTCTGTCAATCTTTCTGTCCATCTGTCTGTACATTCTTATAACATTTTTAAACTTCTTTTAAAACCGTTCTGCGACTTGAAGCGATCGTGATTCACGTAGGTTCACAAATGTTATATTTGTTCAAATATGAATTAAAATTTGAAAAAGAGTGTTCGTATTTACAATCAAAGTACTGAAGTACTGACGGGAGTTGAGTTTATCGATTATCATTTATTCTAAAATCAACTTATCTTGCATGGCAATTAGTTTCTAGTCTGTATTTGAATTACGCTTGTTTATATCATATGAATTTTTAGACTTTTCCGACAAGAATTCCGAGAAACACCATATGAATCATGTTGTGTAATATTTAAAGATAGATTTCAAATTATGTATTAGTAATCAAAACAATTCTAAAGCTGAAAATATAACGACGATCTGTTTTTAATTACTTTCTTAAATTTTGGTTTGTTTATTCATATAACAAAACAAATGTTGACTGTGTTTTCGGCCAACATTGATTATATTAGCCCCCTTGGGACGAAAATATTGCCCTCCGCTTCGCGTCGGGCAATATTTCGTCCCTCGGGGACTAATATAATCAATGTTGCCCTCAATCTCAGTCAATATTTGTATAATATAACATTTTTGAATAAGTTTTCTCGTTATGTCACAAATGAGATAATTTTATTACTATGCCCTGAAAATTGCTGAATCACACCGGAAACAGTTATATTGCCCTCCCGGAAACAGTTATATTTCACAGGAAGTAGTTATATTGCCCTCCCGAAACTGTAATACCACCATCGCGTGCAAGAATTCTGCATATTAATTACGTCGGGTTCGAAATTCAACAAGCCAGTTGCCAAGCAAACGTAAACAGATCCGCGAATTTCAAACATGTCAGGCCAACGTCTGCGGTTTGTTCATCTAAATTCAGAGGAACTCGATAGCTTAATTGATGAAAAAAATTCGGCAAATACGACAAAAGTGATAAACTCAAGCGTGAGTGTTTTGAAAACATTTTGTAATGAATCCGGAACGAATGTAATGGAATTGTATACAACACCCAAGCCAGAGTTGCAAGAATTCTTGAAGTCATTTTACGCTGGATTGAGAAATTCAGACGGGGAAACGTACGCAAAGAGAAGCATGATATCAATAAGGTATGGACTTCAGAAGCATTTCCTAAAAAAAAGAAAGCTTGACATAGTAAACGATCCCGATTTCAAAGAGGCAAACAACGTATTTCTTGCCATGTGTACGAAAATAAAAAAGGAAGGCAAAGGCGCTGTCGTGCACAAGGATCCCATAAGTAGACCAGATCTTCAAAAACTGTATTCTTCATTCGACTTAAAGGAAGCCGAAGGACTTCAAAACAAAGTGTTTGTTGATTATATGCTGTATTTCTGCAATAGGGGAAGGGAGAATCTTAGAGAACTACGGATTAGCGACTTTTCCACTGGTACGGATGCTGAAGGTAGACGATTTGTGTATATGGCAAGGGATCATGCGACGAAAAACCACAGAAATGACGAAAACCAGAGTCAAGGTGGGAGAATGTACGAACTTAAAGACAGTATTCTTTGTCCTTATGGATCGTTTCTGTCCTATATCAATAAGCTGAATCAAGATCTTGATGTGCTTTGGCAGAGACCAAGTAAAGGAAATGAACTGAAGTATGATAAAATAGCTGTCGGAAAAAATACGCTTGGGGACAAAATGAAGAATCTTTCCAAAAAAGCCGGACTTTCAAAGATATATACGAACCACTGTCTGCGCGCAACGTCTATCACAGAATTAGACAGATCGGGATTCGAAGCTCGACATATCATGTCCATATCTGGCCATCAGTCTGAAAGTAGTATCCGAAGTTATTCAGCTCATGTTGATGATAAGAAAAAGCTAGACATGGCAATGTCAATTTCAAAGGCAATAACTGGAGATTCTATTCATGGTATGTAGTTTTAATACTTGTATTGAGTTTATTTATTAAGGAATTTTTTTTTATAAAATGCATTAATGACACAACAATTCTCTTATAAAGCAACTATTTTCAATTTAACAGCTGAAAACAGCGCCGCCACTTTACGCACAGGTAGCAACTCTTCTTCTACCATGTCACTTCTGCAAGATGACGATATAGCTGAATCCCACTTTCAAGGTAAAGAGCTGAACCACAAATCGTTTATCTTCGATATTTTATTTTTCTGTGGTATATGTAAATTGGGATAATGTTATCTTCAAACAGATATGGATTTTCTTGAAATCACAGATTCACAGGAACGAAGGCTTCTGGAAACATTCGTCACACATGAAACAAGAACAACAAACCTCAACCTGTATCAGGAAAAAGAAAACCGCCCTGCAAAGATTCAGCCAGCCCCCATTATGCATATCAACAACAGCAGTGTCAATGTACACTATCATTATTATTGATTAAGAATCACCAAATCATCAGCGTATTACTTGACGTTGTACATTGTACATTGACTAAATATGAGCATGTGCCATTAAATACTCTTGTGAATTAAATAAATATGATGAAAACCTGAGTTTGATTTGTTTAAAAATGTTATATAACATATATTACATGTCTTCTCGGGCGACAATACCAGAATATTTGCCCCGAGGTGACAGGAAAGCCCTGGAGTGTTATGTCGCCCGATGCCGAATTTTTAGACTTTTCCGACAAGAATTCCGAGAAACACCATATGAATCATGTTGTGTAATATTTAAAGATAGATTTCAAATTATGTATTAGTAATCAAAACAATTCTAAAGCTGAAAAT
Organism: Magallana gigas; assembly: GCF_963853765.1. Lineage (NCBI taxonomy): Eukaryota > Metazoa > Mollusca > Bivalvia > Ostreida > Ostreidae > Magallana > Magallana gigas. Next base: position 5,174,680 of record NC_088859.1, read on the forward strand.
ATAACGACGATCTGTTTTTAATTACTTTCTTAAATTTTGGTTTGTTTATTCATATAACAAAACAAATGTTGACTGTGTTTTCGGCCAACATTGATTATATTAGCCCCCTTGGGACGAAAATATTGCCCTCCGCTTCGCGTCGGGCAATATTTCGTCCCTCGGGGACTAATATAATCAATGTTGCCCTCAATCTCAGTCAATATTTGTATAATATTCCCCTCTCCCTAATAGATTATTATTTTAAAAAATATTACTAAATTTTATGTACTAGTTCAGTACATGAACAGTACATGTTCGATGTTTTAGACCAGAGAATTCTGAATGAAATTTTGCCCTCTCTCTCTATTTTTAGCTCGTTCACAAATGCAATGGATTATAATTGTGAAAAACGTGACCAAGACAATTGCAAACTCTAGACTTCGTTATCGTCGTTTGAAACTTATAACCTTTCAAATGCTTAGAATTAATTGAATCAGGGTTTTCTTATCTGAGAGAACAGATATGGGACAACAAAATCAAAAAATAACAATATATCATCTTATTCAAGACAATATATCCCTATATGGAGATGAAACAAATTACTTGAAGGTCATTCCTTTGAGCCCCTTTTTGTGTTATAACAAAATGCTCTCACGACTGGTTTACATTTATAGCATTTCTAAACGACATGGATCAATTTACATGTACTATTATCTTAGCCAAATTTAAAAACAGAAACCTTTCTGATTAATTAGAAACTGTGGCAATTTATCATGTACTGTATGTAAAAAAATGTTTGTAAAACCTTCAATAGTCTAAAGATAACTTTTGCTAATTCAAGCAATTTTTGATACAAACCTATACAACAAAGTGCTATTCTGAACTAAAAAGCAGCGCTTCATTATGTTTTGTAATATGAATAAGCAATGTATATAACTACATATTATTTTCATATACAGTTATTATTTTCAATTTTGTGCTGCGATGATAAAATTTTGCGTTTTCTATTAACTATGTCTAGTTTTCTTCATATCATGATTAGACACATTATCAATTTTTGAAAAATCTAGCAGCGCTTCATTACTTCAACTTTGTTTCATTTGAATCTATTGATATTGACTTTCATGAAAATCAATATGAAATTTTTAATAAAAAATATATGGTAAAATTAATGGCAAAGGAATTTTACACCTTAATTTTTGGCGACTTAATGGACAGTAGAATCGCGGAATTAAGCATTCGTGTAAAATAAGGAATCTTCAGTATTGTGTATTAAATACAAGTGTAAGGTAAATACTAGTAGGTAAAATGTTTTCGTTATAAGCCAACCAAAGCGGACTCATCATCAAGTAGTGCCGCTACCTTTTATTATGAAAATTTCTTATAATAATAATATTATTGTCGCATACATGCCATTCAAATACATATTTAACGAAACATATATAAACACAGATGTCTTGATGACTGACAACTTTCATAACAAAATTGTAAAAAGAAAAAAAACTTGTAAATCCATGCAAGTACTGATCATTGCACCTATCATAACGTGTCTTGTTCTTTTAGTGAACCCTACTTACATAGCAGCTGGCGTCATTTCAGCAGTGCTGTTCATTGGAATAGTTATTGGTATCATCTGTTGTATACTTAGACATTTAAACAAAAGGGTACGTAATCTTAAAATTCTTCATATTAATAATATTAAATTTTGACACATATTTAAATTGGCATAGAATAACTCCAGAATTTTAAAGTTTGTTTTTTATTTGATTATATCGCATAAATCTATATGAATTAAGTTTGTGATATGTCCTATTATAGATATTTTACATATGGCATATCAAACTTGCTATTTACGATCTTTTTCAGTTGTATTGTAAACATTTTCATATGTATTGTTTAAAGGGGCATTGTCACGATTTGGGTCAAATTTGTTTGTATTTTTATTATTTAAAACTAGATTTTGACCCGTGCGTGCACCGGTTGACATTGCATATGATATCAGACATTTACGAAATAGATACATCAACACACCGTATTGTTGACATTTACATAACCAAGCTTTCAGACTACAAAAATGCTATTTATTTCGCTACACTTGCTTAGTTATAATAATCTAACTGTGTCTCGGAACAGGGCATCACCATAGTACAGAGGCCTCCCACATACCACAGGGACATCGTATCCGCTCTACACTATATGACATATATATAATAATACACAAGGGAAGAATCGAAAGTAGGACACGATTTGTAAACAATGTCAAAAAACAACTTACTTCACAAAAGTTACACAAATCCTCGCACTTAATGTTGCAAATGTTGTCAAAAAACACGTTCACACTCAAATATTCCTAATAAACTCGGTAAAAAGCGTTTTTATCCCATTAAAACCGCTGTCTGCTGCAGAAACCCAATCTCTTCGCCCAAGAAAAGACAACTCTGTACTTTCTCTCTCTATATGTTCAGTAATGATAGTAGAGATTTCGGCGGTAAACTGTAAAATGTCTGGGGAAATTTTAAATATTTTTTTTCTTCTCTAAAATGTTAATGAAAAACTACATTGGTGTTCACATAAAAAAAATTATATGATTTTTTTTTTCAATAATTAAAATATTCATAATTAATTTTTTGTCTTTGCAACCCATTAAACCTTCAAAATTACTATTGTCGTTGCCTAAGAATTTCAGCATTGTTTTAATTGTCAATATCAAATTACTAGCCTAGTATATTAAATTTACATTTCTGTTAACATTCGTTCCGATATATTTGGCATGTACTTTAATTAGCGTAATTTAATATGCAATTGTTTAAAAACAAATTAATATATTTCCTATCATTTAATCTTTTGTAGAAATTTTTTTACGGTAGTAACATACGACGAAAATTTCCCCAGACATTTTACAGGTTACCGCCGCGGCCGAAATTTCACTATCATTACTGAACATATAGAGAGAGAAAGTACAGAGTTGTCTTTTCTTGGGCGAAGAGATTGGGTTTCTGCAGCAGACAGCGGTTTTAATGGGATAAAAACGCTTTTTACCGAGTTTATTAGGAATATTTGAGTGTGAACGTGTTTTTTGACAACATTTGCAACATTGTGTGCGAGGATTTGCGTAACTTTTGTGAAGTGAGTTGTTTTTTGACATTGTTTACAAATCGTGTCCTACTTTCGATTCTTCCCTTGTGTATTATTATATATATGTCATATAGTGTAGAGCGGATACGATGCCCCTGTGCACATACCCGTAATGTAGCAAAACAAAAATTGCTGAATCGCTCCAAAATGATTTTGGAGAAAATTAATGAGGCTGCATTGAAAATAACAGACAAATTTTCATCTAAAAATTTAATTCATTTTAATGAAAAATTCAACACTTTTTCACCAAGGTTTTTTTTACTTTACACACCATGTTGACATTCGGAACTCTCGGGATATTTCATATTAAATGCACTGAGTTAGAGTTATCTCCCGTATTCCTTTGATGAACAGAATATAAGACAAACAATGAAAATTTACACGTACTTGTAATATCGTTTCTGAGTTTATCCATGCAAATGTGATATTGTGGAAACATAAACTAAAGAGCCTCCCGTGATTTAGCGTGAATGTAATGCGCATTAAAATTTTGCAAGATTGTAAAATCTAAAAAAAATCCAGATAATTTCCGGATTTTTAAAATGAATTTTCGCTGATTATTAATTGGCAAAGCTTGATTGAGGAAAAAATAACAATAAATTGGTAATCTCCAAGTACCAATGATGTTTAAAATATATAAAACAAAAGACAGTACTCTTCCAATTTCTCGGTATTAAAGCCCAAAAATTCGAGTCTATTATTTTAACATAGTAGTATAGATAAATTGTACGATATGTGTTTATAAATCCATTTGTATTAAATAAATTCCATTTGTATTGTTTAAATCCATTTTAGTTTGTACTTTTGTGAAGTATTTCATTCCTATTAAAAACTAATTTATACGAAGGTGTATCAGTGCCACTTTAAAGTTGAAATTTCGAACTAAAAATTAGATTTTCCAGTTTTAATATCCTATAATAGGAAGTTTCAACTTTGATCGTCAGTTTTGATTATGCCAACTTTAATTAAGAAAATTTCAACTAAAATCTTCCCTGCTTTAATCATGGAATTTTAAGCCTCCCAGATGGAATTCCCAGCTTTAATCTTGAAAATTCCAAGTTTTTTTTTAATAACTTTGAAAGAGATATTTTCAGCTTTGGCACAATCAAAATACACAGGTTACAGATTGCAAGGCATTTATTTTGATTATGAATGTCTGTTTGTCTGCTTCCTTATAATATTTAATTAACGACACCCCCCTTATTTTTTTTTTATTTTTTCAAAATTTGATTTGATACTGAATACATATTTACGGCTTTATCTTCCTTATATGAAATCTCCTAGCTCAGACAGATATAACTATAACTTTATGGTACACCCTTTCTGTGATATAATGTAAATATTGTGATATTCTCACGAATTAATCAAAACTTAGATATCACAACTTCCAAGACAAAAATTGGTATTTCCAAGTTTCAAGTCGGAAAATCCAACTTTATAGCAAGAAATTCCAAGATTAAAGTTGGATATTCCAGTTTTTAATTTTAAAAAATATCAACTTTAAACTTGTAAATATAAATTGTTTTGTGGGAAATCCCAAGATTAAGATTTTGAGTTCCAACTTTAGAGCTGAGAAAAGCAACTTTTGAGTTAGAAAATCTAAAAATAAAAATTGGAAATTCCAAAATTAATGTTGTAAAAACCAACTTTAAAGTTTAAATTTTGAAGAAAAATTCACAACTTTGCTGTTATACTCTTCTGTAAATTCATTTGTTTTTTGTATCTTAATGTAGCTCACGTTTGCTGACGTCACCAAAGGATTCGATCTAAAGTGTTGTCCGTTAAAGCAAACTCATACATACTGGTATATTGAACCTATATAATCAAAAACAGGACAAGATCTTTGTTTAAATGAGAAAGAATTGTAAGCCCTGTATCTTATATTACTTATAACTTTACGACTGACTCTCAAATTTCATTGATCATTAGACTGAAGTTCATTCCCAGAGAATTGTAAATAATAAAAACAAAAATGTCGAACTTGGCTTATATTGTGACCATGCCGCTTTAATAATAACATTGGTGTTTTATGAATTCTAAGATTATTACAGTTCGAATACCAGGAAGAATAAGATTACACCGATCATTCGAATATTTGCGATGCAATACAGTCAAAAAAATATTCAATACAAATTAAAAAATTTATTATACAAATGGAAGATATCTAATACATAATTTAAAATTTTACAATACAAATAAAATGTATACAACAAAAATAGAAATCACACAATAGAGCTGAAAAATTACAAGTAAATATTGAAAAATGAATTTCTTTTTTTTTTTTGTAGTAGGCGTCGATAATTTAGAGTTTTATGTTGAAGTCCATGTACTAAAAGTGAATGAAGAGAAGAATTGAAAATTACTGTTGTTTGTGATACTAGCATTTAATTAATTGTATTATTTAAATAAATTGTACTTTCATATAAAATTCTGAACGGAAGAATAAGTGTTCGGATAATATTTAAGTACTGATAGTTTTTCATATCATATCTTACTTTTATGTATGTTAAACCTGGGACTTGGACACAATTTTAGATCAAAATTTTCTTTTTCTTTTTTTATGTATTAAATGTTTTACTTGCTCATCTTGAATGATTGACTAAAATTTAAATGTTAGAATTCAAGCTAGTAGAGAGATACAAAGGTCAGAAATCATTGTTATGTAAAAAAAAAAGCTCGAGTCTTATATTTGTTTACAAATAATGTAAAGTATGGAATTGCCATTTCTTTGACCAAATGACTAGTGGCAAACAGGGTATACTGATTCAATGTGTTCATAGATAATATGATAAATAAAAAAAGCAACATTTGATTGAGACATATACCAAATGTATATGGTAAAACACAAATGTAAACCATATCAAAAGATTTTCAAACACTGTATCTTGAATATAACTTAATATTTGACTTTTAAATTTTGACAAAGCATTAAAAGTATCCGTATTTACCATTCTAGACATTAAAATTAGAAATATAAAATTTTAAATTTTGAACTCAAATTGTGTTCAAGTCCCTTTAAAACATGAACATATTTAAGGAATGAATTCAATATTTATTTGTTTTATACGATATAAAATGGTTTGGGGCAGTTTACGCTTTATAAACCGCGAAGCGGTTTATAAAAAAGCGTAAACTGTTTCAAACCATTTTATATCGTATAAAACTAATAAATATTGAATTCATTGCTTATAATTTAATTTTTTTACTCTTCGTTGTAGATAAAACCGGTCATTTGACCTTTAAAATGACGTAAAATTGTACAAAATTCAAACGTAACGTCAGGCGTATTGATACGATTTTGACGTTAGTCTTACTATGACGTAGGCAACATTCTTTATACGATATAAAATAATTTTTTAGCCAATCAGAAATCGTGTTACAACCAGAATTAAATTATTTTTAGATATGTCTCATGTTAACGTCTAGCTGTTACAATGATATTCGAAACAGAGTTATCATTCTAGTTCAGCACTCTTAAAAACATAAACGCTTGGTTTCATAGAAAAATCATAACCATGTTTGATGCTTTTTGTATGAAATACCATTCTTTTTTAAAAATTAATAGGTGTCTGTTTTGTGTAAATACTTATTATATTATGCCATTTTCAAGGAACAATCTGCATAATAAACTTAAGTATATTCTGTTTCACTATTGATGCTATTACTATTGGTCATGCACGGATTTTAAATTAATTCCTAGAGGAAACTTAAATCGTTAAACACACACACACACACACACACACACACACACACACACACACACACATACTTGCATTATGCCGAAACTCACTACATCAGACTTTACACCTGAAATTCACTACACTATGTTCTAGTTGTGCTATTCAATATATATTAATATTTTTAAGTAATATAAGACATCTTTTTACTATTCTGCTATTTGAAATAGGCAAAATCTCTTTGTAAAAGTTTATGATTTTATACCTGATAGTCACTACATGAGGTCACATGACTCATTGTGAATACACACCAGAAACTCACTACAGTGTGTATTTCTTCCTAATTTACCCCAAAGTCAATACATCTAGCTAGTCATGTGATCGATTGAAGATTCAAAGGAAATTTACCACATAAACCATTTATTACTGAACAGAGAGAGAGAGAGAGAGAGAGAGAGAGAGAGAGAGAGAGAGAGAGAGATCTAATAATTTCAGCAAGCTGCAAGATGAACTATTTTATACTAATTCTAATACTCAGGCTAATCTAATCAATTCATTATGGTATACTCAAGATGCATATATTGTCAAATTTGTGGAGAACAATAGATACTAAGTGAATTCTGGATAAATAAGATTAGACTGCATTTCACACTTTTCTCCACATATGCACGTTTTCTATTTAAACTACATTATATTTAGCACCAGACCCTACTTCGATACAAAGAATCTTATGTTAATTACATATATAATTCAATTATGTAAATTCATTCAACATTTTATGTTATAAGTATTGTAATTTGAAACATATACGAGACAGTAATATTTCTTGTCAAAGGACATGCACAGTCTAGTACCATTGCAACTTGTATGCTTTTATTAACTGTTTTGCCTATAAAAGACACTTTACACTATCACTGTATGACTTAAATAATTATGATTTCTTGCTAATTTTTACGCACCCTATCAAGACTGAATTTATAAGAAAATCTAATTGAATTGAAAAGTCTTCATGTGTGTTTCATTTCTTTAAAAACATATACTGTTTAAATTAAATAAATTCCTATTTGCCACTTGCTTTGTAAAATCTAGACCTGTGGACTTTGAACACTTCTTCAAACAAAACATAAATCAACTGCAGAATCTTAATTATAATTCATTTTATTTTAGGATCAAACAACTTTAAGCTAAAATTTAAAAGTACATAATTTCATAGTAATTCATGATATATGGAATTTTGTTTATGAATTCAAATAATTTCAATCAATTATTGACATTATCATGCATGATGCGTGCCCTTCTTTACATTTCTGATCATATTTTATCAATTAAAATATCAAATAATATGTTTACCCATTTCTGCCATTTCAAAATGTTTCATGGAATAGGAAGTAGAATAACAGACAACAAAATAAATGTACATTTGTATAAGCCAATAAGCATTTGTCACAAATGCATGCACCCTGTATTAAATTTAGATACTGGCATAATGTTATTAACAAATTGATAATACAGCACAAACAGTATGCATTCGAACTTCATTACGGTAACATAATTATAACACATAGAAATTTAACGTTGCGACCACCTGGAATTTCATTTTCTGCAATTTCTCAGACGAGAAGTATTATGTTTTTGACAGCAAACTTCACATTGCGCCAAGTGAAGCCTGATAATGCCTTTTCCTTCCTAATGGCGTTTAAACAGTCAAGCTGACCTGGAGTTTTCCCTAGTTTGATAAAGTTATTAAACTGTCGCTCCAAGGATGCCTTTCTACAGCAGTCCATGTGTGACGTTGAACACTGGCTGTGAAAAAAAATAAGATTTTATTATTTTAAAATTGCTGTATCTTTATCATATTTTTGTCATTAAGGTTATTTGTTCTTCAGCCCAAATGTATAGTCTTTATTCAAAAATTGGTATCCTTCCTTTGAATGTTAAAACTGTATGAAATATAGTAAAAAGATATTCATTCATTCATTGTATCCAAGAATTTAAACAAGAGGCCCAGGGGCCACATCGCTCACCTGAGCAACAATTGCCTTAATTCTGATCAAATTAGCATAACAGTATCAAAATATCTTGACAACTAAGTACAGTAAAAACTTGAAAATCTGCCAATTTTTATCCACCTCTTTATTTTGGGTAAATACCAAGCCCCTTTTGTTGTTGTACTTGTAAGAAGATTTTTCTTTATTCCTAAATAGCCCCCCCCCCCCCCCCCCCCCATTTTGTGGCACCACTTTTCGTTATGGAATCAGGGTTTCATCAGACTTAAATCTGCATAACCCGTGCTTTCACACTAAGTACTGAGTTTAGGACCGAAAACTTTCCCAGAATATTTTTAAAGATTTTCTCTATATTATTCCTATGTAAAAATCCAAACCGCCATCACGGCCCCGCCCTACCACTAGGGACTGTGATTTCGCAAACTTGAATTTACATAGTTACCCAAGGATGCCTCTACACAAGTTTAAGCCTTTCTGGCCAAATACCTTTAATAGTCTTAAAAAAGAAGATTTTTAAAGATTTTCTCTATATATTCCTATGTAAATTGATCTTCCAATTGTGGCCCCACCCTACCCCCAGGGACTATGATTTGAACAAACTTGGATCTACACTACCTGAGGATGCTTCCATTTTAATTTGAGCTTTTCTGGCCTAATAGTTTTGAGAAAAAGATTTTTAAAGATTTTCTCTATATATAATTTATCCCCCATTGTAGCCCCACCCTACCCCCAGGGACCATAATTTGAACAAACTTGAATCTACAATACCTAATTTATATGCAATTAAGTTACTGTCACTAATGGCAACTGGCAGGTGGTGTCCGTAAAAAGTTTTAAATTTATATAATCAAAGATAATACCTTGTCCTTGAGCCTCAGGTTTTGCATGGGGTGGGCATGATGATCTCTCTGTGCTTAGCTTTTTACTTTTACATGGAACTGCAATACAATATACAATGTTAATTACATCTCGATAAAAATTCACCTCAAGTAGCACAAAAGGTATGAAATTACACAGTATACACTATTTACTATTAACTAGAAAATGTAGTTAACTATGCTCTAAAACGACCATAACTTTTAACCTTACAGGACATCTTTGTACCGGTAACCTAGCCAACAAGCAATTACTGTGCATGTACATTATGTAATGTGTTGAATTACTTAAAGTACTTTGACCAAATAAAACCTCAGGTTATGAAACTTACAGTGTAGTGTTTTATCCTAGATACATTATAAAAAAAAAATTGGGAATAAAATACAAGTATGAGGTCAGAATGTCCAGTGTACCGGATTGCACAGTTGGCAGGTTGAACAGTGCACACCCTACTTATATTTGAAACATTTGTTGCAATACCTTCTACTTTAATAGGCTACCTAACTCTGGAATATTAAAAAAGATCTGGATCTAATCAACTGAATGAAAAGTACCTTCCATAGGGGATGCAGTGTTGGAATCATCATCAACTTCTTTTTCACTCTCTGTTTCAGTATCAATAGTTTCTATATTGAAGAAAAGACACATCAATAAACAGCCTTGAAAATTCTTGGGGAATAGACAGAAAATAAAAACATGATTTATAAACACACCTTTGTCAGCGAAATCAATTTCATCAAAGTCTGCTTTTTAAATGTGCATGATTAATGTATATTGAAAAGAAAACTCACTACGTGTGTGAAGATAATGTATATTGGCAAGGAAACTCACTACATGTGTGTGGTAGTTATTAAGGAATAAGGAATCATTCTTTCAGTACATGTATTATGGGGTGATAATTTTGGTCGGGGCATGATCAAATCCAATGAAGCTCGAGGGCTTTATGATGGATTTGACAATTTCCAGCGGTTGTACAATTAAATATTTGAATATAAATAAGCAAACCCTGCTTGCACCCAAATCATACGTTATTTGAATTTAATGGACTGTATAGTACAAAATCAATTGTGTTATCATATGTTATCACAAGCAAAAACACTGAAAAAGTTAATTTAAATGAATATGGACAAGGAAATTTACTACATGTGTGTGGAAATGTATATTGGCAAGGAAACTCACTACATGTGTGTGGTAATTTAAATGAATATGGACAAGGAAACTCACTACATGTGTGTGGCAATTTAAATGAATATGGACAAGAAACTCACTACATGTGTGTGGTAATTTAAATGAATATGGATAATGAAACTCACTACATGTGTAGTAAATGTACACTGGCGAAGAAATTCACTCATATGTGTGGGAAATGCATTCAAAATGGAAAGGAAATTCACCACATGTGCAGGAAATGTGTACCAGTATTTGTTATGACATATGTTACACATAAATATTAAATACATTTTAATACATGTACATGTATCAAATCAAAATGAACACTAGAAACATTAAGTAAAAGTAACCTTCATTGTTCTCCTCACTGTCCTGGTTGACATCAAATGGGTTATCATCAAATGGATTATCATCAGGTGAATCTTAAAGAGAACAATAGTTGTAACAATTTATTATTAAATTATATAGTATTTATTACTGTGCAGTTCTGAACTACATGTACTCTCGCGCAGTAAACTCAATATTATACAGGTTAAAAATTAATTGATTCACTGATTATACTAATTCTTGTTGTAAAAAACAATATGAAATGTTAAACCATGTGCATTTTTTTTTTGAAATCCTTTTGACATTTAAATCACATTAACACATCAACAATTATTAAAATTGTCACATACTTGTCGCCAAGGTAGCTAGGTTGGCTTCCCCATAATCATATCTTAACTCTTCTCCAGCTTTAATATCTCTATTTGCAAAGAGGCAGAGCCTTGGATAATTCTCGGTAACCAAAAGGCGCATAACACAGTTATTCAACGGACTTCCGACTTCCTCGTCCTTTATATACTTCCCCTTTCTTTCAGTGTTAGCTGCATCAATGCTACAAACAAAAAAAACAATTTTATAGATTTTTGCTGGGTTGCACCCCCCGGTATTTAATGAAAATGAATTTACACATATATGTGTGAAAGTGGGACTGGTTTGATCATCGGTGGCTATATATAGCTCAGTTGGTAGAGTACATATCTAGTGATTCTGGATGCCCTGGTTCAAATCTCTGTTTGGCCGTCATTATATTTCCAATCCTGTTACGTATGCATGGTGTTATTTTAGTCATCAAGCAAAGATGTCAGAATGATTTATTCACTGAATTATAGTGTAATCATGGTAATAGAAAATATCTAATCATTGTACAAAACTTTTTATCTCATGCTCACTTTACTTTCCTTTATAAAGTGCAAATAGTTATACAGGATATCATTTTCATCTCCATATTTAGTTGAAATGTACGTAACAATGGTTTTTTGCCAATTCTCAGAACTCATAACCTGCCGCAAACACTGCAATTTCTAAAAACAAATTGCCAGGGTGGTGAGAATATTCAAACACAATTTTTTTTTATTAAATTCTAATTAATTTTCTGTCATCAAAATCTGACCTAAATTGTACAATTCCCAGCATCTAGTAAACTGTATATGGATATCAATTTCACATTCTCATAAGAACCAGAAAAAGTTGTATTACAAAAAATCTAAAATAGGTAAATAAAACAATTGTATCTCTCTCTCTCTCTCTCTCTCTCTCATAACAATCACAATAAATATATTGTATTTGCTTACCACTTCAGACCATTCCACTTAAAGTAAAACATATAACTAGTATGTTTTATTTTGCGCTTCTTTTCTCTTTCTTGACTGCTTCCTTGGGCACAATTCTCTCTCCAACATATTCTACCAAAAAGCTTCCTTTTGGAAAATTTTGAGTTGCAAAAACCCCATATCCTTAAAATAAGAAAAAAAATATTGGTGAATGTTTTGCATTACATGATTGTACAGTGTGTTCACAAATCATGTACAAAACCTAATTTATTTATAAATGCCTTTTATTATGGAATTATTTGTATAATTGTGATTATCAAATGCAAGGGGCTAAAATTGTTCCAGAAACTAATGACATTTTTCATTTAAGGATCTGCATAATCAAGGGAAACAAATGTGTGAAACTGAGTAGATTGGTACATAAAAACAAAGAAATGATACTATTTTCTATTACACTAGACTCTGACCTGTGCATGCACGGTTTGACATATTGCATATGATATCGGACATTCACGAAATAGATACATCGACACACCATATTTACATAACCAAGCTTTAAGCCTACAATAATGCTATTAATTTCACTACACTCTGCTTAGTTAGAATAATCTAACTGTGTCTCGGGACAGGCCTTCACCACAGTTGAAATGCCTCTCATATACCCGTAATGTAGCAAAAAATTGCATAATCGCTTCGAAACGGTTTTGGAGAAAATTATTGAAGCTGCATTGTGATTAACAGTCAAATTATTCATAACAAACCATTTTGAGGCTGTAAATACCTTTCTTCTAAAAATTTAATTCATATTAATGAAGAATTCAACACTTTTTTACCAATGTTTTTTACTCACTTCGAATTTACACAACATGTTGACATTCAAACTCTCAGGATATAGCAAATTTTCAATGAAAATTTAAACATATGTGTATTATCGTTTCTGAGTTTATCCATGCAAGTGTGATATTGTGGAAACATAAACTAAAGAGCCTCCCGTGATTTAGCGTGAATGGAATGCATATGCGCAAGATTGTAGAATAAAAAAAATCCAGATGATTCCGGATTTTTATAAGGAATTTTCGTTGATTATTAATAAGCGAAGCTTGATTGAGAAAAAATAAAAACAAACTGGTAATCTTCAAATACCAATGATGTTTAAAAAATAAAGAACAAAAGACAGTTCTCTTCGGATTTCTCGATATTAAAGCCCAAAAATTCGAGTCTTTTATTTTAATGTATAGTAGTAATAGATGTGTATCAACTCACCAATTCTTCTGTTGATCAATTCAACTTTTAATGCATCACAGTCCAGTCCAGAACGACACATAAATTCTGCCTCTCTTTTAGGGCTTATTCGTTGTTTCTAGCACATAAATAAATTACTCATTAGAAAAAAGTTTTATTTCAAAATATGCAAAATTTGTCTTTTAAACTATCACATTGATTTTAAAATCAAATTATCTTAAGGCCTTCCATTTTGGTTTGCAAACTCCTTTTCAACTATTTCAAGATCAAAATAAAAACTTTATTAATATTACTTATATAATGCACACGGTCATAATCACTTGTCCGAATGGACAAGAAGGAAAAAAAGTTAATGTAGAGCCCTGACACCGTGCATTCATAAAAAAGATATATTACATACATAAATTAGAATGCTAATTTTACACAAACAGTCCCTGAAACATTCTACGTAAGCACACGCTGAACGGAATCTGGTGAACGCTAATGAAAGGTGAACGATGAACGGTGAACGATATGTGAACGCAAGATGAACGATTTATTCGGAGTGTCTCGATGGTTATCCTTACATTGTATTTTGACGGAAATCAGGAAAAACATGCTAATAAACTATACGTACAGTGCTGCTATCTTGAAAGTTGACAAAACAGTCCTATCCTATCGACTATCCTGCAAATAATATCTATCCTGTATTATCTTTAAAGTTATACCATACCATTTATGCATGTTTAGGAATAACAGTTAAATAAAACCAAATTTAAGACCATAATATTAATTTCATCAACAGATAATCGAGTAATGTAATGATAAAAATGTCTAAATAATACATAAAACCATTGTTAATCTATTAATTAACACGCATTTATGTTTACTATCTTAAGTTGATCTGTTCAGTAAGACAGTTTATTGTCCAACATGGATATGTTTGTGATTTGGAATCGAAGGAATTATTATTTGAAGCGTGAAAAATACACAAATACAATGTCTGTTTCTTATATTTATATATATATATATATATGTGTCGAATCGTTAGTTGACTGAATTCTTCTGTTTTTAAACGACTGGACTGACTATCTTAAAATGAATCATTAAATATTATTTGTGTATCAATTTATCGCTGTATTGTGTAACATAAAATTTTCACAGTAACTGCATACTTAAGCCATTTTCGGATCAACAAAAAAAATGCCTGTTTAGGAGAGTGATAAAAAACAACAACAGCAAAAAACAGACCTGCTCAAGAATGTGTACTTTAAATTCCACAGATTAAATTCTAATTAAAATGATGCTTTATGTGTAATATTAGTTTCCTTTCACCTTAACGCAAGGTTTTTTTCCTCATTTTGCTGAGATCGATTCTTTCATTTTTGAAGCTCCGAATGAAAATGAATGAAAACGGACTGAATTCGAACGATAAGTGAACGGTGAACGATAAGTGAACAAAGGTGAACACACAATGAGCGCTTTCTGAACGGTGTGCACAAAAGGAGCGGAGTGAAGAGTGCAAGTGAACGCACTAGCTGTGAGTGCACGGTGAGCGCATGGTGAATGCACGAAAAAATGGGAAAGTAGATGGTTTAAGGGACTGTAATACTTAATACTGTTGCATTGTTTTTTTTATTATCATAAATTTGATAAAACCATTGATTAATTCACTTTTCTGTTGTGATAATTTCACTTACAAACAAAACAGACCGAGCAACTGATTTTGTTCAAATTGCTGATAAAACAATTTGAGCATATATTGTGACTGTATGACAATTATAGAAAACTTCAACATGTCACACTAAGCAAAAACAAGAATAAACATCTAAATATGAGAATTTGAGATATCACCGGTAAAATGTTTACTTAAAGAATGAGAGATATGCACACCCAAATAACTTTAACATATCAATGGTATTCGATACACATGTACTGTTGTTTGAAATATACCTTAAAAGTTCAACTGTATGTACAATGTTAAAAATTTCACTTACTGCAATTTTCCACCTTGAATAAGCTGCCATCTTTTTAGTTGACTGCTTTATAACTTACATAAGCTAGAAAAAAGAAGAAGAAGAAGTTGTACATGAATGCCAATACAAATTAAAATGTGAGTTATATGAGATGCCATACTTCATTAATGTGAGTTATGAGATATTATACTAAATGTATATAAGGTGGATAATTATTAACTTTTTCCCTTAATTATTATTATCATTATCACCTCATGATGACTATTGATTTATCACATGAAATCCAATTCAGTGAAAATCACTATACATGTACATGATGTGTGTGGAAATGTATATGGACAAGGAAACTCACTACATGTGTGTGGTAATTTAAATGAATATGGACAAGGAGACTCACTACATGTGTGTGGAAAGGTATATTTGCAATGAAACTCGATCACTACATGTGTGTGGTAATTTAAATGAATATGGACAAGGAGACTCACTACATGTGTGTAGGATTGTACAGGTAACTCTCGGTAGCTGGAAGTCCATGGGTCCAAGGAAAAACTTTGAAGTTTCAAGAGTTCGAGTTTTCAAGAGTTCGGAATTTTCTGGGTTGACCAATGGGTTTTAAAATTAGTCTTACCAGATGTAATGATTAAGCCATTTAATTAGTGCTAACCTTACGCTCATGCTTAAACAACGTTTTCTTTTCAGTAAAATATACAGAACTGGATGTTTTTAAAACTAAATTCAAACAACTATTGAATAAATTCATAATATAATTATTTATTTTATGCATCATATTAAGACCAAATTGCTCAGTACTACTGGAGTGCGAGACGATTAACATGTCATAAATGTGATAACTAAGTATCACCCATTGTTCCCACCGTAAGGGTCCTTCACCAGCTGTAAGAACTTGTTCAGCAATATAATCATTACAATGACAATGATGCTGATAAGCATACTTTTAACAGTTTTATAATTCTAAAATTTGACCATGGCTCAATATTATCGTTTTATCTCAATTAATTTCTCATTTTCATTGCGTCTCCAAATTATCGTAAAACGGTTGTGATAATTATAGATTAGGTATTGGTATAGTCAGTCATCAAACAATTATCACCTTGCAGTACAAGTGCCGCCTGAACAAACAACTCGTGACACAAGTCCCGCGTCTAAGGTGTTATTTAATAGGTATAGCGCTTGGAGATACACGGAGACTTTGAGGTATCGAGAGTAAGAAACTATAGATTATGAACGGGACTGCAGTTTGACTTAGAGAGATCAAGCTAGGGTTTTCGAGAGATCAAGAGTTTGAGAAATCAATAGTAAATTTGCTTAGTTATATAGGGGAAAAAATCGGGACCCTAGACTCACTTCCAGCGATCAAGAACTTCGATCCAATCAAAGTTCGAGCCATTGAGAGTTACCTGTATATTGGCAATGAAACTCACTACATGTGTGTGGTAATTTAAATGAATATGGACAAGGAAACTCACTACATGTGTGTGGTAATTTAAATGAATATAGACAAGGAAACTCACTACATGTGTGTGGTAATTTAAATGAATATGGACAAGGAAACTCACTACATGTGTGTGGTAATTTAAATGAATATGGACAAGAAACTCACTACATGTGTGTAGGAATGTACATTAATTGGCAATGAAACTGACACTACATCTGTGAGGTGAATTTATACTGGTGTAATTGGGAAACTTGCTATATGTGTCTAGGAAATATATATTATATTGGCAAGAAAATTGACACTACATGTGCATATGAAATACATAAAATTGTTGGCAATGCAACCAACCATGGTAAATGTTGGTTGCAAGAAAACTCATTACACAAGGTGGGTTGATACACATGTATAACATAATGTATATGTTATTCAATTGAAACTTAGTGCACAAGATTGGTAAAGAGGCAACACACAGACCATGAATATCAGGCATTATTACATGATTGTCCACTAATGCGCCAAAAGTATGTCAATTTTTTGTTTTTCCCTATATATTTCATCGAAAACAAGACTTTTTTTAAAAAGGTTTTCAGGTCAGATTATTGGTCAGATTTTGAAGAAGTTGATATTGATTTCCAGCATAGTAGATTCAATTTCCACTTGTTGTCGTACATTAGTTTTTGACAACTCATTTGTAAAATTTGAATATTTCAAACACAACACTGAGATAGTTTTTAAGAGCTCTACTATATATTTTTTGCAATGTATGAGCCGAAAAATCTTACTTTGAACTGTTTATATGAAATTTCAGTAATAGAAGGTTGGAAAAATATTCAAATAAGATGCAAAAAGAGCTAGAAAAATTCTTAATGTATCAATCCAAGTCTTTTCAATGTACATGGTCAAAGGGTTTCATTTTAACAATTCTAAAAAAAAAAAAATTTCAATTAATATATGGTGAAAAGAAAAAATAAATTGACCTACTTTTGGCACCTGAGTGTACATACATGTATATGTCCCTGATTTCCTGAACTCAGGTATAATTTAAGCTGGTTGATTGGGGAAGGGGGGGGGTGCATAAAAAAAAACCCCATTAGAAAACCTCTTTATTTTTAACCATATGTAATTTACATCAGCTCTAGTTTAAAAAAAAAGAAAAAGCAACCATCTGGTTCTTTTTGGGGGCAATCTCAAAATACAGGTATATTTTTCTATAGGAATATTTAGAGAATTTTCATTTTCCGCACTTCGAAGCAGATTTAAAAAAATACTACAATAGAGATTTTCTTTGAATTGTGATATCGCGATTAGCAATATCATTTTGTACCTTATAATGTAAAAAATACTAAATTCAACCATCTAGTTTAAGTGAGGGTCATCTCAAAATATGAACAGTTGATAAATTTTGCTATATACATGTATTTTGGGTACATGTATTACAAATGTAGATTAATTGCTATGATGGATTCATTCAAAATGAAGCAAAATAACCCTGGAGATACCATCATTTAGTGTATACAATTTCAAAGGGTTACGATTTTTACTTTTTCTTTTTTCCTATATACTCCTACAAAGCTTCATTTTATCATAATGTCGACATATAAAGCAAGATCAATGGCAATGCTCACCTACCAAACCACTGAAAAATTGTTGAAAAAAAATTGTTTATCATGTGTTTATTGTGTTCAATTTAATAAATGTCTATATCTATATAAAAATCATAAAAGGTTGAAATACACTGTATCTTACTCGATCAGAATGCACAAAAACATGAACCATGCAAACTAAAGTCAGCCTCAACCTTAAACCAGATGAGAATTGCGCAGATTAAACAACTCATTTTAAGGTTTAATTGATTAACATTTTAGACAGAAAATTAGAAAGTAAAAATGCTCATATTCATAAATTGTCAGTCCAACCAAATTGAAATTAGACCATACAATTAGACAACTCATACATCATGCGCACACTACCGAGAGAGTTCTCCATACATGTATGTATTTGTTTTATCTCTGTAATATAAATAAAAAAGGCTCTTGTAATTTTTAAAACAACAATTTGGTCAATACTAATATCAAATCTCCTCTTGCTTGATCTTAGATTCAGATAACCACAGACATAGTCAAAATGATGTACATGTAGCTAGCTGGGTGTTCAAGAAATAGACAACTAGACATGAACAATTCATGAATTACATGTATTACCATGATGACTTCAATCTAATGTTTCAACATGTGCCCTATTTGCAAAACATCCTTGTTTATTCACCTGCCATTTTTTATATGCATTGTTCCATCCAGATATACCACCCCTCCCCATCTAGAATTTGAATTTTTCCTTTAAATGTACCACCCTCAAGTCATGAGATGAGCTGCTACAATCCCCTCCCCCTGAAATAGTTTTATTTGTTTGTGTCAGAGAGGAATTTAGTGTTTTTTGTTACCAATATTCTGGGTTGGATTTCTGCAGACTGCCCCCAATAGGCATTCCTGTATCTTGCTATAAAGTGATGTGAAACTCAGAAAGGGGCTTATTTTTAAGGCAATTTGATTCATCATCTGATAGTCTATAGAAAGATAGATTAAAGACTGGATGGTGCACCTTATTCCTTAACCACAGAAACTGTTTTTGATATCTATTTTTACTCTTTTTCTTCACTTGACTTTAACTTTTTAGCATCCGAATTATTATTAAGCTAGTCAGAAACTTCAACTTAAAAGTAAATGTCCCCTTAGGCTACCTCTTTTGTAATTTATAGTAAATCTTTAATTTTATTCATACAGTCGTTGATCAGTTCCGAATAGTTCATATGTTGAATAGCAAATAGTTATGGAAATAAAAGTTGGAGAAAAAATCATTACCTTTAATATAATACACTTATAATGCTTGTTTAAATTTTGCAGTAGTTTCATTTTTTGCGGTCATATACATGTACGTATTCAATACTACAGTCTTACATTAGTCAACCAATATTAAACTTTTGCTTGGCCAGGTCATTGCAACGTTATTATGTGCATAAAATAGTCTGTTGACGCCTTATATTTTCACATGTAACAAGATTTCTTCTATCAAAAGTTGTTTTGGTATTATTCTTACATACCCATATAAGCATGCAGGATATAAATTTTTAAAAATGCAGAAGGATGAAAAATCTTATTAAGCTGCCATTTTACAAATTCCAAAAACTCAATTTGTTTTTGTCTGTTTCAGGATTATATGAAGAAATAGATTAAAACAATTACTTCTGGAATTCATTAAATTTTCTTACTAAGTCTTAAATAAATCATATTGAACCACAGTAATGATAAATGGAGGTGCGGCAACTGTACTCCGACAAGATATTAGAATTTAGAAACTACATGTAGTCTAAAGTATTGTTATAGTGATCTTGTTTGTTAAATCCATGCAAATTAAATTAACTGTATAGGTTAAAAGAATTGCCAATAGCTGGTTGGTATGCATCAAACCTCTTTTTCAATAGGTTCAATTGATGGTGTTTGAATAGGGCTAAAAAATTTTATCTGCATTCGATTTCCATGGAAACAGCTATGCTATTCAGAACTTATTGATTTATTCGTAAATGGTAAAATGGCTTCCAATATAAGTTTTTAGGACAAAATTCTAAATAAAGCAATATTGCATTACTATCAGCAATAATATAGCGTACATCAGCCAAAGAAAAAAAAAAGATTTCAAAACAACACCCAGGAACATTTAAAGCACCGCCAAATCTATACCCTATTCAGTACTGGTCAATCTATAGAAAGAATAATCTTACCGTGACCAGGCTACGCTCAGGTCACAGTAAGAATTCGTCCCATATACTTGCAATGTAGCAGCTGCAAAGCGGATCTGCTTCGCATCGACTTTAAGTCTGTTAAAAACAATCTGCAGGGGTAAAACACAGCATTTATATTACAAACCTTTTTGAAAATGCATATGTAATTAAGTCCACAAAATATTCATTATTAATATAATGGGTCATACCAAGGCATTTTGTTAATATATCTGTGGTAGAGTCAGGTATATGGCATTCCTACTAGCTCTGGCTAGTGGGTTAACCCTTTAGCTCGATCGGTAGAGTGCTGGACTGGCGTGCCAGAGGACCCTGGTTCAAACCCCAGCAGAGGCAAAAAGTGTCTCTGTTTGAATTTGCCTGCCATTTTGCACTCGAAATATCTCGGATTTTATCATTAACATGGCGACCAGTGATTTCATTGCCAAAACCGTTAATGTGGTAAAATGGGATTATAAATGAGCAACATTGTAGGTATTTGAGACCAATCAAATGAAAATATAGGCAAGATACAACCGAGATATTTCTTTTTTCATTTGCTACTAAGAATTACAGTAAAGGGCACAAATTCTATCATTTAACCGGGTTAGTTGGACATGTGTCATTTTAAGAAAAGACCATTCTATCTAGTCAATCGACGGTAATAATTATTGTTTATCATTGCATTGCATCGATTTCGTTGATCAAAATCATACTAATATGTTCCAAACATTTCTCATTTATTTAGCAAAATAATTTTATGAAAATAATAAAAGAAAAAAAGACATGTTATTTAAAATGTCAATTTTTTTTTTAAAAAGTGTTATAACCAAGCTATGTAGCTAAATTAGGAGATTGTGCTGGACTTGATCACGTTACATTACAAGTGCAGCTGTTAAACACATGCACATGCTGACGAAACGCAGAGAGGTTCTACACTTGTTCACACGTTCAACTTCTCCTACAAGATTGTCACTAATTATTCAAACGACTTACAGTTCTTACGTAGCTTCTTTTCCTTTTTGGGGGGCTGTAGTAATTCGTATAAAGTATGCAGGATGGAGGGGTTTGTTTTGTGACATTTTTTTTACCGGATATGTCGTAACACTGTCAGGTCAAGTCGTACACAGACCAATTCGTAAACAGGTCAACTCGTATACAAAGAATTGTTCTCATATGTATTACAGGCACTCAAATCAATAAACTTCAATTTAAAAAAAAAAAAGAGGTAAACTTCAATGAATTTGAAAATGAAGCAGAGTAAAATTGTTTAAATAATTACCTTGTTAAAGAATATTTTTTTTACTTTTGGAGAGTGTTTACAAGATTCAGTATTTATTTAGCTCTCTTGTAGGTTTTTTGTTTTTGTTTTACAAGTTTGCATTGATGTCATTAATTATGAGGATGAATATGGTGTAAAAATTGATCCCGAAAGATTTGGGGGGGGGGGGGTATTGTTTTTATAACGATTTATTAAATTTTAAAATGAAAAAGAAATGAGTTTCCTCATGGGGATCAAACTTCATATATATCTACATATAGGATCTTTCCTTAAACTTATTAGAACCATTTCTTTGTATCAATGTAATGAAAGATAAATAAGGGTGCAAATGATAATAATAATAATAAAAAAAAGATTTAGAGAGTTTTCTAAGTGATTTACTGCATGTATTAAATTTTAAACATTAAATTAAAAATTATTGGTTTCCTTATGGGGTGTAATTTCTTAATAAAAGGGTTTTCCTCAAACTAATGCTGATTATTTGTTTGTAATAATGTCATTAGGGGGAATTAGGGTGTACATTCTGGTCCTGAAAGATGCATGTGGTTTCCTAAATGTTTAACTATACCTGTCAGATCTTTCAACGATAAAAAGAAAATAATGTGTTTCCTCATATGGGTCATAGTTTATGATAATAGGATTTTCAAAAAAAAGGATAAAAGGGGTTTTCAATTTAATACTGATTTTAAACATTAAAATGAAAAACACGGTTTTTCCTTTGGGGTGCAATTTGTAAATGAGCCTTTCCCTTAAACTAATACTGATTATTACTTTGTATTAATGTCATTAAGGATAAATTAGGGTTTAACATTACTGATTTTTTAACGTTAAAATGAAAAGTTTGGGTTTCCCCATGGGTGTTTATGTAAATAATAATAGGATTTTTCCTAATAATTATTCTAATAATCATTTCTTTGTTTTAATGCAAGGAAGAGTAAATTATGGTGCAAAAATTAAGCTCATGAAATTAAAGGGTTTTTATAAGTGATTTACCGTACTGATTTTTTGGGGGGCATTAAATTGAAACTTAGAGTTTTCTCATGAGGGTGCAATTTAATGAAAGAATTAATATGTGATTAATATAGAGCAACAATTTGCTAATTTTTCTTGATTGATTGAAGAGAACTTTACTAAGAAACTCCACAATTAAAGCCGTTGAACAGAAAATATTTCTTTATTTTGGATAAAATGTGTTGGGTGTAAATTTGAAAGTTAAGAAACATATTGTTTATTTCTTCATGATTAATTGTTTGTTGTGAATTCCAAAAGAGAATATAATTAAAAGATTCCCCAGTTAAGGCCTATGAAAAATTGTTGACCCCCTTGAGGAAATCCATATTTTTCTCCTCTTGATAAAAAGTATATACTGTAGAGAGTCTAAATTTGAAAAGTTCCAAGTTAATGTTAATTTTTTCTTCATTATTCTTTAATTACCAGAACTAATAACAACACATTTTCATAATTAAAACCCCTAAAATGTTTAGAAGAACATGCAGGAGGCACATAATTCTCGATTGTGCTACATGCAACTTGTTAAAGTCTAGAGGAAATTCTAACTTTTTGAGAGTTTATCAAAAATTTCAATGGTTTACTAAAATTGTAATGAAATAAATGATTATTTAAAACACAAATTAAAAAAAGCACACACTACATGTGTTTGACTACTACCGAAATTAAACCCAGTTAAACGTAAAAGAAAACCATCTTAACCATCTACAACTTTATGAGGTGACACACACAACGACATGTAAATTTTCCCCAATTTAGCTGCAGAATAACGAAAAATCAGATGTCGCATTTAAACAAATGATCTAAAATTATATATTCGAAAGAAAATTGGTGTAAAAATCAACAAAAGATTAATTTTTCATGAAAGAAATAAGTGATCGTACCTTCTTTTGCGTTTCCATTATTTCCATAGGAAGTTGAATTTGCGCATGCGCAAATGTGGCAAGGGGGCAAAGTGTGTAACATCCCCATTAAGACTCGATATTGTGTGTAACAAAATTCATGTGTAAACCGGAAACTCACACTTTTTATAATTTTGTATTTTCTGGGTAAATCATGGTCGAAAAACCCGATTTACGGGGTTCTGCAAACTTACTACACGGATTTGTGTCGTAGGTTTTGAAAATGTAGTAAGTTGCACGTGTGTTAACTAGTACATGTCGTAGGTGTCGGCATGATACAAACGCACACACACACACACACACACACACACACACACTCTCTCTCTCTCTCTCTCTCTCTCTCTCTCTCTCTCTCTCTCTCTCATAATATCTGTTGATTAATAATGCAAATATTTAACTCAATGTCATAAATCTACCTGTCAAAAGATGTGAAGTAGTATGAGTTCATTCATGGACATTATTTCACTTTTATTCGTAATATTTGGAAAGAGAAATATTTGGTTCATGGGATCAATACAATTAAACTGGATAGAATGCTTCATAACGCTTACTGTCTATATTAATATATACATATCTGATGTTATTCACAGGCATTTACCGTTGAGATCTCTTGATAGATAATTGATTTTTTTTTATACAGTTTGTTTTCATTTATTAGCACTGATTTGAAACAACGTGTGTGTTTAATGATGCTAATTTATTGCGTGTATTTGTTTTTGTTTTTTGTTTTTTGGTTTGTTTGTTTTTTTGCACAAATACTTTTGTTTAAATCATGCATCTTTTGTAAAGTAAATCAGCATCAAATATTAAATGTCAGTCAAATGTTTTAAGGAATTTGTGATGCTGAAATGATACATATATATATATATATATATATATATATATATATATATATATATATATATATATATATATATATATATATATATATATATATAGATAAATCCAAGAAAAACCTCAGTGGTCGATGAAATATATATAAAACTTAAATAAATGAAAACACAAAGATCGAGTAAAACATAAGCGCTTTCATTTTCTTCAGATGTTTTACAATACTGTTTTACAATATATATATCAGTATTGTAAAACATCTGAAGAAAATGAAAGCGCTTATGTTCTACTCGATCTTTGTGTTTTCATTTATTTAAGTTTTATATATATATATATATATATATATATATCTATATCTATATCTATATCTATATCTATATATATATTTGTATGATATGAGTTAAATGTGGCCCCCATCACTCGCCATTTTTTTAAAGTGTTTCGGATACAATAAAATGTTGTGTTATTCTTTAGAAGAGTTGATGTAAAATATATTGTTCACCTATTTATTTGATTTATTTGCACTCACTGGTAGTATATGACGTCAGAAGCGACGCTATTTTTATAATTCAACGTATTAGCTCATTCCTTAATCGGTTTAATCTGTACGGGTTCTTTTTGTTTGGTTTTCTTTTTTTAAAGTTGTTTTTTTATCCATTTTTTTTTCTTTATTTAACTCCTTTTCGTTTTTACACTTTTCTCATTTGTGAATATTTATGTGGTCATTTACAGAGCCTCCCCTACAAACCTTCATTACGGATTATCTAACTAGTACAACTTAATTAACAGCAACCCCCAATCAGCAAATCAATTCGTTTTCGTTTTCGTTCAACACCCCTACATAGACCGTTCGCTGCGTCGGACGGGATTTTTCTTTTTCGGGCTAATGATCTTTAATACAAAGATGTAGTTGCCACGTTCAGATTCGGTGTTTAATATATTATTTATATTTTACTTTAGTGCTAGTTTTGTACATGTATATGTTTTCACTTTCATATGTAGTTTTTATTTTGTTGTCCCGAAGAAGGGACCGGTTGACCCGAAAAATTGAGTTGTTGGTTTGTTAGTGCTTCTTATATATATATATATATATATATATATATATATATATATATATATATATATATATATATGGTTCCTTCTATTTCTTTGCAGTAATTAAGTGTATTTTAATTACATTTTATATTCAATATATAAAATAGTTAATCTTAAAAAAAGATGTAAAAACAAACAATAAAATGCTATGAAGGTAGCGATCATTGCAGTAAAAATTTATACAACCCGCTTACGCGTGTTATGTATTTTTTCCTGCAATGTCGCCACATTCATACATTGCATGAATCACGAAAGAAAGCATTTCATTGTTTAATAAACAAGATTATATTAACTTCACCGTAAAATTAAATGCTAAATCGATATTTGTTTAAGAATGCCAATACACATTAAATACGCATATATATGCTGAACTGCTTATTCAAAAATTTGTGAATAAATGAATAAATAAAACGTGTTAGCAGCGGTAGAAGGCGGATGGGAGGGGGGTCGCTTCTATGCATGTTATTTGTTGCAACTGCAGAATAAAACATTTTCTATTGTCACATTTATACGTATTTCTATAACTCATTTACACACCAATTATTAAATAAAAAGTTTAAAATATAAAAAGTCTAGATACGCTTACCCAAATTCGATGAAATAGACATAGCCACGAGTCTCGATTTTTACTGCGAAACTGAAATGGTCAAATACAACAACATGGTCTAAATTTAAATTACAATAGCATTCGCAGGGATGTTGAAGTCAATATAATACTTTGCCAAGAAACAATATCTGATATAGACATTTATCACCATGCTGTACACAATAAGGATTGATCCGTACTCAGCTTGAGAAAACCCTAAAACCAACTTAATTGCATTATTTTTGGATTTCATATGTTTGAAGGCCGTTCTAAAACCTATGTGATTATATGTTTTCTTTGTTTTATCATTTTGGTGCAAGAGGTGTTATTGTATTATGAACTGAACGCCTGTAAATATACCATATATTCTATGTTGTATTGCCATTTATGATGACGAATAAAAAAAATACATAGTACTAGTAAATTAGTTTTAGTAAAATGTGGCTTTTGCATTGCAATCATTGATGGAAGGTAGCAACAATGCTTTAGTAAAAGTATGCTCTGTCCAATTAAATGTTTGCATCATTTTTATAAATACCTCATTGTGTCAAGAATGTTGAGTAAAACAATAATCCTACAGTTTTTAAATGTTTTACGAAACGAAAATATTTCAAAGAAGAATTTTAATCCTGATTGGATCTATTCGGAAAATGATAAGTCCGAATTAATTTTTTTTTGACATAGTGATGATTTTTTTCGTAAATGAGAAAATCCTACGGAAATTTCTATGTGTCTTGTTGGAATAACTTTTACTCCCGTAGGAATTACTGTCCTATTCGATTTTAATTATCAAAACAAAAATAGAGAAGAAAAATAACAGTTGGGGGGGGGGGGGGGGTGGATGATAAGGAACAGGGATCGGGATTTATTTTTAATCAATTTTTTTCACAATTTCAAATGATAAAGATACTTTTCTTTTTCAAATTTCTACTACCTCTTGTTTAAATGTTGAAGCATTAAATAAATGTCTGTGCGTAAGTGTTCAAACATTTATTTTATTTAAAATTACCGAAACTTCGATAACAAAGATATACGAGAATATTTGTGCATATCATTCCAAGAAGAAAAGGCATCATTCCTGATTGACATTTACATTATTGTTTAATGTAAGGCGTTAAAATTTATCACTGATCATTTGAAGCTAAATACTGATAAATTAAATATCCCTTTAACAAAGCAGTTAAATATGCATTGCATTTTAGATTTAATTGGACAAAGTGTCTTTTAGCTGATCTCAATGTATACAAAAAACAGTACGCATACCGGGTCGAACAATGTAATAGCTGTTTATCAATAGGCTGTACAAGGAGAAGTAGCTATAGGTTAAAGGTTTCCACTAAGTATTTATATAAGTACAGTTTGAATGGAAATCAAAGAAAAATATTTATTGATAATCCTGGCGCTTTCCGTGGTTATTAAAACAGGTATGTCATATCTATCATTTCTATCATTTTGACATTATTTAAAATCATGGCGTGGAATTAGAGAAATCACTACTACATAGTACGTGAATATATACATATTGTGCATTTACCTCCTACGAATAAAAGTAAGTAAACTTATTTGCTTTTTAATTTCCTGAAGAATCGTCAATGGAGTTGAAATCCTACACAGCTTGTTACGGAATCCTTGGGAACCCAAATTTTCTACTGGCGTCATGCCCAGCCGGACAGAAGATAGCCGTCATGGCGGTGTACACGTTAGCTAAGTACAAGTCGACCGGCTGTCCCCAAATACAAACTTCATCGGGTGACGACCCCGCCTGCTGTCAGTATGACGTCACTGATTGTTCGTACCTGTATGACTCTGGATCATTTCGTGCCTATTATCAGGCATGTAATGGGAAAGCTTACTGTCAGATTCAAGTTTCATGGATCGACATACCCTCACACTGCAACAGTTCTGTTTACATTGAGAGGACGCATTACATGAAAATGGACTACTATTGTATCTCAGGTATTTATTTTCTCAAAAATAACAAGTCAGAATTTAAAATGTAAGTTTATGAAGTATTTTTAAGCTGAAAAGGTGAAAGGAAATGTGTTCCTTGACTTGAAAACAAAAAATATGCATTTTTCGTAATTTTGTTAAGAAAAATAATGTATGAAATGAATTCATTCGTCCATTTCGCTACCTTTCTGCTTGTCGCAGGAAAATTGAGGGTTTTATATATCTTTGAGATTCTATTCAGAAAATAAACAAAACGGAAAATGATTTTGCAGGTTCTCAAATGTATAAGATGTTGTTAAGTTGTTACTCTCTGTGTAGACCAGGCTGTAGACCCGTGTACCGATCTGACGACATCCGATTCTCCCGCCTTTTTCTGGAACACTGGGTATCCGGCAGAAATGACGGCAACAAGTTCATCATGTACCTGCTCTATCGAGATGTCATGTGACACAACAGTGGAACTCACCGCCATCGACCTACAGTAACACACTGATTTCTTTACTTTGTCATCTGATATATTCTAGGCACTTAACCTTCAGTTACATTGTACACTCTAACTAAAGTAACACACTTTGTGTTGTTAATGTTGTGCACAGATTGGTCGAAATCAGAGCTCAAAACTAAAAAAAAAAACCACTACGCATTAGGATTCTTTCCCCTCGATCTCTGCAATTCTATAATAACTCACGATCAGTTGCGAATTATGATAACTTTCAGGTGTGAGCTCTGGACCCAAAGTAACACATTTATCATTTCATTCCGATATCTGCAAGTTATAAGCGTAAAGTAACAAGCTTTGATTTCTTCATTTTGATAGACTAAATGTATATGTCAAAATCTAAGATCTTAACATACTTAAACACAATTTGATATTTTCATTTTCATATTGGTAAAATCAAAATTATAAGCGACTCTAAACTCACTTTATAATAAAAAAGTAATGTTTATGAGTCAGCTAGTATTGAAACATATTTTGTACAATATATATACCCTAGATTTATAGAACAAAAATCAAATCTAAATAATGACATTGAGTTAAACTTTTAAAACAAAAATCGCCAATGCATTTAGTGAGTTCCCAACATTTGTTTAAAAAGATTAAAAGACCCTGGAAACTGTAAGCAGTCCCTTGTCGTCACTGATGGCAGTTTTTCTTCAATTTATGACTGCTCCAGCAACAACGATTTTCTACCACGAGTGATGTACACCAGTACAAGCCATTTTGTGACCATAGTTTTTACAAACAATCTCGGTATTACTGGAGGGAAGTTTTTTATTCGAATCCAAGGTATAAAAAAACTTTCTTTTAAGTCCATTTAAATTTCTAGTTCAAAAAAGTCATAATATACCAATATCCATGTCTGATTTCATGACTGTATAATCTTTTAATAGCTATAACTGGGGTTTTTTTTTTCAAAAACAACTTAAATTGTTATATGTTAAATGATATATAAATATCATATGTTATTTCATTTTACTATTGATGTTTATTTTTTTCTAAAGGAACAAATCCTACAGGAGAGGTAACTCTTTCTTGCGGCGCATCCACACTAACAATGTCGTCACAGAATCCCAGTAGTCTGCCGACATGTCCAATAGAGGGGGGCACAACTACAAATATACCGACCGCCAGTATATCAACCGAAGACCCCACGACACTGACCTCCCTGACGACTGACTCATCGAATGTGTCGTCATCAACACAAGATGAGTTAACCACCACATCGTCGGACTCGTCTACGACGTCTGACGTCAACACAACGTCATTGTTTTCTACAGACATGACGACACAGATCAACGTTACCGTTGACAGTGAGAAAAATATTATTTTTTTTTTCATTTTGATAATTTTTAAACAATATATTACTTTATAAAAGAAAAAACAAAAAAATTCAAAACACCAAACACAATCACCAAAGACTCGAATCCATGTTGCTTTTTTCATATTTCGCGTAACCTTTTTTCCATATGATAATAAAAATGTATCATTATCATATTACTTTTGCTACAATTTTGGAATTTTATGAATGTTCGTTTGAAAACCATATCAGAATAAAATATATATTTTCCTGAAACTATGATATCAGTATAAATATTACTAAATATTATTCTATAAAGTTCTTTCCAACAAATTGATATGCAGATTTAACCATCCTAACGATATCAATGTTAGACTAAAACTCGGCTTTTGGCATTGGTCAACATTTCTGTCTTCCGGTCTAACAAATCACGTGTTCTCCTCATACTCTGACACCGAAATACATTGTTGCAATATGTATATTTACCGCAAAATCTGTATAAGAAAGACTAGTTATCAAAGTCGATTATTTCTATGGGGTTAGAAACTGATACATACTAGTTACACGAAGGGTTCAAACTATGATATTTTTTATGAAGAAAGGAATACTGTTAATTGCAGATATCACCTCTGATGTTACACAGGAAATGACAACATTGATGTGGATGAGTACGGAAAATATCTCAACCATTGCCGATATGGAATCTTGCTGTAGTGATTCAAACGCCTCAGATGGACTTCGTAAGTTATCATTTTATAGGAATATTTACCTTCCCATCATTTTTTTATTTATTTAGATTGCAAAAAGAAAATACTATAAAAGATCAAGAATATCCGCATACTCTGAATCAGCTCAAACATTACACACTAAAACTAACAGGGTCGCAGAGCTTGGCGTTTGACGTAATACATTTTAACGTAGTAACCTTATAGGAAATAGGGACCCTATAATATATGTAGAATAAAATAAAAAATAGGAAGGGTTTGTACATTTGCTTTATTTGATATTCAGTAAAATAACGAAGTAGTTTGATGGGTTTTTTTTTTTGCATTTTCTCCTATGAAAATTTAACTTACCAAATTCATAATTATTGGCGCATCTGTTAATTCTAGAATCAGAGCCATTATCATAACAAGGATCATACATGTATATTTGAAACAAAAATATGGCACACCATGTGAAAGGCCATGATTTATCAGTGTTTATTTCACAATTTAATCATTCAATTGGATATTTTTACGAAAAAATGGCCAATGGCAGCTTATCATTTTTGAGAAGAATACACACAAGACATGATTTATAACTCACGATACCTTTGCTTTTTTAGCGGTGTATGTTATACCAGTGATTGTCCTGGGAGTTCTTCTTGTTTTAGCTGCTCTGGGTTTTTATCATCGAAACAAAATAATGACACGTTGTAGAGGAAAGGTAAGTTTAGACTATATATCAAGTATTGCCTCACTATAATGGTTTTCACGTCAATTTGTCATTATGTCAAAACTGAGGATTGGTTGAAAACCAAACCGACCAATCTATGGGTCAGATAAGCTAATAGTGTTTTAGATATATAATGTAAAGTATACATTCTCTCATATAAATCAATTTTCCTGATTTTTATACACCAAAGAAGACATTGAAGACAACAACAATGAATCAAATCCAATATTTGACACCAATTTTGAGGATCATTCCAAATTCCAATCCCTTCCTCCTCTAAGACACGAGTTTACAATGGCAGGACGTAATCTTGATACCCCTACACCAATTACTAGGGAACATAAACGTTTCCAAACAGCCAAAAAGAGACATGACAACAAATCGCTAGTGAAATTTTCTGAAGAGAAGTTCAATGCTGATACAGATCCTATAACTGAGATATCAGCGTCATACGACAGACACGGTTTACAAGAAAGCTCAAAGGAAGGTAAAAAACTCAAGAAAAAGAAAAATAAGTCAAATAAAAGAAATAGCAAGAACAAGGTCTCCCAGCAAGAGGACGTCCAAGAGGACGGTGGCGCTACGAGTCAACTGTGAGACCTCACGCATATACCTGCATATACCTGATGGCATTCACCTCTCTAGATATGGAACAGCAGTATTAGCTTCGAATATGAAGAAAACAATTGACACCGTCTGCAAGACACCACACCGAGGCAATGAGCAGGGTATCAGATATAGAAAAAATGGATACAGAAACCGCACTGCAGGAAATTACAGAGGCCCCTACGGTAACAACAGGAGCTCTTACGGCCAGTCTGAAAACTACAACCGACACCAGATGAACGTATATGAAAGGAGAGGCCCTTACCAAAGAACTAGACATGGCGGGATTTGGCGCTAGTACATTCAACCAAACTTTTGTGGTTAAGCAGAACTACCTTTACCATTTTTGCCATTTTTAAACTCATCTTTTTACTCATTGTTTTTTTTTATTTGTTTTGTTTATCTTATTTCCTATTTTGTAAAGCATATGCACATAACATAATCATGAGCAGTTTAGATACCTGCTTGAATATTTGTACCTGGAATGTCATTATGTGGGAGGTATGATATAAGATGGTATTAACAAATCAACGGACAAACCTTTTATTGACCAAATTAAAAATTATGACCTATTCCTTCTCACTGAAACCCATATTGGATATAACACTCATATTGAAATAACAGACTTTACATATTACCCAGTTTGTAGGGATAAGTAATCAAATAACAGATATTTTGGTGGTCTAGGAATTCTAGTGAAGAGAAATATTAGGAAAGGGATTTCAATATTACCAAATACAAATAAAGATTACCAATGGTTAATGCTTAAGAAGGACTTCTTCAATTTGAAAAAAGACATTTATTTATGTCTTGCATATATATCTCCTAAAATGTCAAGTCATTATTAAAAAACGGGATGTTAAACCCTTAAACATATAGAACAAGATAGTATCAATAAGTATGGAAATTCTGGAGATATTATCCTCACAGGTGATTTCAATGCAAGAACAGGCAATAAATTTAACTATATAACTGGAGACTCTGCCTCGCACATTCCAGTAAAAAATGATGCCTATATCATAGATACAGCAGTCGGGCAAAGACATAGTAGAGACAATACTGTTGATAGTAGAGGCAAAGATCTATTAGAATTATGTATTGCTAACAAGCTTAGAATAACAAATGGCAGAACTTTTGGCGATACACATGGAAAATTTACTTGCCATAACTACGCAGGTTCTAGTGTGGTAGATTATTTTATTGTATCTGAACAACTACTTAATGACATTTTGTATGTATATGTATCTGATTTTTTACCTTTATCTGACTGTCATTGTAAGATATCCCTAAAATTGTTATCAACGTTCAAAATAGAGTGTACAAGTATGAACATGCAAGAGATGCCAAAACGTTACAAATGGGACGAGCTATCGGTTACTAATTTTCAAAATGCTTTCTTGCATCCAACAGTTCAAAATGATATTAAACTTGTTCTAGATAAATTTATTGAATATAATGAACAAAGTATAAATAATGCCACTAACGAAATTCACAATATCTTTAATAAAGTAGCCAAACATAGAAAATCCGCACATAGAACTTCAACTCACAAAAAATGGTTCGATCTTGACCTTGCAAAAATGTGAAAGAGCAACTTTACTTTCTTAATTTCCTAATAATCCCTTATTGCGGGGCTCTTTTTTCGGAATTTAAGGAATATGCTAAGCTATAAAAAACAAGAATTTAGACAAAGTATTGTTGATAAATTGGATCAACTTAACGAAACTAACCCAAAAGAGTATTGGAACTTAGTTAAATCTCTTAGAGAAACTGATAGCAATAAAAATAACATAGAAAACGCCATAGATGGGGATACATGGTCTAACTACTTCACTACCTTATCCAAAACTTCAGAAAAATATAAAAACTGAATCACTGCGATTGAAACACAAATCAACGAATTATTAAATAGTAAAACTGTAAATTCTTTTAACAAATTGGATTTTAGGATAACAGCTCTTGAAATTCAAAAAGCCATTACTTCTTTGAAATCGGGCAAAAGCCCTGGCCTAGATAATATCTCAAATGAAATTATAAAAGCATCTCAAATTTTTGTTAATCCCTGTATTCTCAAACTGTTTAATACTGTATTAACATCAGTAATTTATCCAGAGAAATGGCTAGAGGGTTATACTACACCCATTTTCAAATCAGATAATCCTAAGTTACCACAACACTATAGAGGAATAACTATAAACAATAGCATAGGAAAACTTTTTAATATCATTTTAAATAATAGACTTGATACATACTTAATAGATAACAAAATTATACATGAAACTCAAATGGGCTTTTCAAAGAAATCCAGAACATCAGACCACTTATTTGTAATAAAATGCTTAGTTGATAAATATATCAATACCGGTAATAAGAAACTATATGCATGTTTTGTAGATTTTCGTAAAGCCTTCGATAGTTATACATGAAGGCATTAAACTTAAACTTTTACAGTTAAATATAAATGGTTTTTTCTTCAATATATTGTGTAATATGTACAGACAAAGCAATAATTATGTAAAAGTAGGTAACAAATTAACTCCCCCATATAGACCAGAAATAGGAGTTCGACAGGGAGATGTCATAAGCCCAAACATCTTTAAGATATTTTTGAATGATTTTTCAAAATTGCTTGATGAAGAAAGTATAAGATCTGTCAACCTATCTGGAAAGAACATTATTTCACTGCTATATGCTGATGACCTAGTATTATTATCAGATGACCAAAAAGGATTGCAAAACAAACTAGATATACTTGAAAAATACTGCAAAGACTGGTGCTTAGAAATTAATACAAGCAAAACTAAAGTTGTAATTTTCAACAAAAGTGGTCACCTTATTAATGAGAAGTTCACTCTTGAAAATTCACACTTAGAATGTGTTAACAAAAATAAATATTTAGGTATAATCATGTCCTCATGTGGTTCATTTAAAGAAGCAAGATCTGATCTATATAATAAAGTTCTCAAGGCCTCTTTCAAACTATTTAAAGACCTAAACTCTACCCTACCCCCTATCAAGACATTTTTACATCTCTTTGATCATATGATAAAACCTATTGCATTATATGGCAGTGAAATTTGGGGAACCCTTACATCACGCATACAAGAAAAAGACAAACATTTATATGATACCTTTAAAACATGGGAAATGGAACACTTAAATATCAAATTTTGTAAATATCTATTAGGAGCTGGGGAAAAAAGCACAAATATTGCAATTATCTCTGAATTAGGACGATATCCTCTGTCTTTTTCATTGATTCAAAGCATCTTTTCATACTGGCATAGATTAGAATTATGTGAAGAATCCTCCCTGCTTCACCATGCGTATAAAGAAACTATTAATCTTAGTCTAGCCAATTTGCAATGTTAACTCTTTGTACAAAAGCTTAGTCTATTTTAGTAAGAAAATTAAAATGTCACTCTCTATATGTAAAAAGTACAAAACCACATGTTTTAAACAACAAGTTAAGAAAAATTTAAGAAAACACTTTTTAAATTACTGGGCATTAAAACGTGAAGAGGGCTTAAAGGAGCATGGTCACGATTTTGGTCAAAATCATTTTTCCGATTTTAATATTCACAATGCTTCAGAAAGGCATTTTAATAGGCACCCGAAATTTGAGTGTCATTTGTTGAGTTATAAGCGAGTTACAGAGCTTGAAATTCTTCGCTATGTAAACAAAGCGTTTGTTTACATTTTGAACGCTGAAATAAAAATTTCAGTTTTAAACTTAAAACGAATGTGTTAAACGTTAGGAACTGTTTATCCATGCCTAAAATAAATAAAAAGATAGACAAATAAGCTGAAAAAAGATTTTTTTTTTGCCCCTTTTAAACTCTGGAAAAATTGATACTTATTTTTTGTATAAAGAAAATTTTACAATGGAATCATATATGTTTATCCAATTTCATAATATAAGAAAAATACTTTGTAGATTCAGAATAAGTCCACATGACTTACGAGTTGAAAGAGGTAGATATGAATTTGCAAAAAATAATACTGGTCAAAGAATTCCTTTAGAAAGAAACAAAAGGACATGTTTATTATGTAACCAAAATTGTGTAGAAGATGAAAGTCACTTTCTTACTGAATGTCCATTATATAAAGAAGAAAGAAATTCATTTTTCCATTAAGTCTCAATACTTAACAAAAACTTTATACTTTTTACAAAGAAAGACAAATTCATCTGGTTAATGTCGAATGAAGAAAAAACAATACTTACAAAGTTAAGAGAATTTCTGATCAATGCTTTCAAAAAAAGATATTATATGCACACTGTTCATATGTTTTGACATACTGATGTCCATTTGCCCGGCTGTTAAAAGTTCATGTATGTGTATGGACTATTTTTATATGTAAAATCTCTCTTTTAGGCATTTCTATCTAATATCTGTAATCTTGTATGCCCTCTGGGCCCAAAATTTAAAATAAACTATTATTATATACCTGTACCGGCGTCACCAACTATAGACATTACAGAGGTCCAGCAATGATGGCTCAGTATTAATGATACGTTATCTTGGGACGCTAACATTTTATTTATATGAAAAGGGAAGTAAAGTCAAAAACACATTTTATTTAAATTAATAAAGTGGTTTAAATTATCACATGTAGTCATGCTGTATTGAAAATAAACTACATTAAGCTTTAATGCACGTTTGAAGTTTAAAAAATCGTAATTACTGGAGGCTGACATAATGAGAACTCTTTTGTATTAAAAACAAAAAACAAAAAATAGTTATTTTGACGTCACGCCATCTATTCCAATTTGGTTTACAAATTACAATATAAACAGTGCTCTGAATAAAACGCTGGTTCATCACCCAAGTATCCAACTGAGCAAATTTAATAATGTTTAGGTTCACACCGTAATCTAAAGAATAAATACATTTATTATAAATATATGCATTTTTATCAAATAAATGACAGCTGTTTATCTGCTATCATTCAAAGTAATCTAGATTCCATGCCAAGTTCTTCGCTCAATACATAAGCACGTTATATTTGTAATCGGGGTGTTTAAAATACAATTCACTCTCTAAAGTCGGAATAACCATGTCGAAATAACGAAGGTAGACATTTTCTACGATACTTGGCATCTGTTGACAATTTTCACAACCACAGGGAGATTCCTCCGACAATAACCCCCGCTTTGAGATTTTAACGAACATGCTCTGTTTGACGTTGGTTTGTAATTCAGTGGAAAGTCAAAGAACGGCCTCAAATCGAAATTGTTTCAAATGTGTCATTTATAGTAAATATCATGATTTGCTAATTAATATAATGATGCTATGTTGAAAAAACAAACCAAAAGGGATGGTGTGACGTCATACAATAATGTTCAATATGGCAGCTCCCATAGCAGCGGGAAATTTAAATTAGGCGATCGATTTCTTGATTTATTCATTGTTCCGGTAGTTTTAATAAAAATGAAAACGAGTTACAATTAAAGTAGATGATCATTAATTGATTTATTGTAAAACATAATTGTTGTTTCCTTCCCTTTAACCGTTTGTCAATTTCAAGATGTTTTTTTTATAATTTGCTCTTTAGTCTTAATGTTCCAAAAAGGTTTTGGAATCACGCGGCGAATCCAACTTGCGTCATTTTTTATATGAGTTAAATTTCCTATTTTTATTGCACCTCCGTATCCGGTAAGTTCACCATCTGTGTATTTATCACATATTTCAACATAAAAGCATGCGTGTAAAACCAAATTTGTTTTAATGGAATTGAAGACATCGCAAAACTGGAACAATGTTACAAGCCTCAGTTAGTGGTCAATTTGAGGGTTATCAATATTTCGAACCGATTTCTCTTATCAAAATATCAAATATTACATTATACTTCAAAATTGACACAATGACGGATATCGCTCAGAATCTGAAACGTAAATCATTAGTTTTCATCATCTGAATTTTTTTTGTTTTATGATCAATCTACATGTATATATCACTCTAATTTATAATGTATTATTCTCACCTGTTTGTATTCTGCTGAGGTTAGATGTTTGAAAATGTTGTGACCTCCATTCTGAAAAGCAAAACAAAAATCTTGCTTAGCTTGAAAATCCAACACTTATTTATTATGAATTGCTGGTGCCATGACCAGGATACTTACCTGTAAAATGGTAACGGTGTGGTTAAAATGATGGTGCTCCATTGTAGAGGTGGAGTATATGACAGCCAGAGGGGAGGCGCTCTTGACCATAAAGGCGTTAGTTTTCCCTCGATGATCAAGATCATGACAGAGACAAGCGACGTAAAACGCCAGACACTGAAAAAGACACACATCCCGAAATTATCACACACTATCCTCAACAATGCTAAAACATCAATAAACAGTTTAGCATAATTTAAAATGAAATAAAGTCTGATATTTCAAAAACGTTGAATTTATCGAGGCTACATCAATACGGTTACAGTAATCTAGCTGGTCTATGTATGGTTATACATGAAAACTAGTATACATAAGATAAAACCAGAAATTGGTGGGAAGGGTTGACAGCGTGTCTCTAAATTTATTCCAAATATCCTTTCCGATTCAAACAAAAACTTTTGAACTTTAACTTTTTGAGTTTTCTATATTATATCAAATACTGTTGATATGGATTTCTTTTCATCTATTTTTTTAAAAAAATTCTAAAATCATGATAAAACAGAAAATATTTTTTTTTTCTGTTTTATCGTAAGGGGGGGGGGGATCAAAATTTAAAATAGATAAAAAAAAATCATATCAATACCGGAGAATCTTCTGTTCAATGTTTTATGTAAAGAACTCCCCAAAACATCAAAATAATGTAAACACAACATCGATTGTGACGTCACACATCTGCAGGAGAAAAAAAACCCAAAGAGCAGTCATTGGCTGTTAGTACGCGGAGCCGTTATATAGGAGATTTATCGACAATCATTGATCAGTCGATAGGGAAAACACACACATTTTGAAAATTATAAGTGGTGTTCTCTAAAGAGCAAGAACCAGAAAGAGGCTACACTAAACGCTACTGAAAATGACAATATCTTTCTTCATTTTTGTTTTTACTGCGAAAAACAGCATGTGATGGGTCATTTTTCAGAAAAAGACAAAAATTAAAACAGGGACGATTTGGTTTTGTTGAAAAACAAATTGCTTCTTCGTCAATGGTCTTTCATAAAATAACTTTAACCCAACTTTTCATTTCTAGTTAATTATACGTTTTTCTGACGAACAAGCAAGCTGCTCTATTAAACAGATCGCGTTTTGTTGTGTTGGACAACATAAAATACAAGTAGAAACAACCGATGATTGGCTCAGTCTTATCACGTGACACGTGTAGTATCTGATTGGTTCTTTGCGTCAAAGAGAGATGACGATAGACTTACTGTGAATGCATTTTAAAGATGTCCCTCATCATGTACAGAACATATACTGGCTTGTGGTCACTGTCTATCGCCCAAGGGGAATAATTGTAACTGCAACAAAATACAGCATAATAGATATTTTTATGTCAGATGGATAAAAGTTATTAAAAACATAAATATAAACCATGTATATGCATTGAACTAAAACTGTTACGTATCTGCTTTTTGCCATAAGGGAATGACGTATGATGTCCGCAATATCGCTTGCAAAGGACTGTCGGGGTGTCGGAATTACGCGTTGAGACGGAGAACTTAAACGAGAACTTGTTCTAGAAGGTCGGGAATATGTCGCTAGGAACTGACTCTAGGATGTCGGGAATTTGTCGCTAGAGATGGTAACTTACTCTAGGATGTCAGGATTGCTGGGAATAATAACTTACTCCGGCTAGGATGTCGGGAATATCGCTAGAAATGATATCTTACTCTAGGATGTCGGGAATATCGCTAGAAATGATAACTTATTCTAGGATGTCAGGAGTGCCGCTAAGAATTATAAATTACTCTATGATGTCGGGAATGTCGCTAGAAATGAGAACTTACTCTAGGATGTCAGGAATGTCGCTAGAAATGATAACTTACTCTAGGATGTTAAGAATGTTGATAGGAATGATAACTTACTCAAGGATGTCGGGAATGTCGCTTGGAATGATAACTTACTCTAGGATGTCGGGAATGTCGATAGGAATGATAACCAACTCTAGGATGTTGGGAATAATGCTAGGAATGAAAACTTACTCTAGGATGTCGGGAATGTCGCTAGGAATGAAAACTTACTCTAGGATGTCGGGAATGTCACTCGGAATGGGCACGTTCTTCGTTAACATGTACTCCTCATCGTTACACTGGCTGTGGTAGGACAGCACCTCCACGGCCACGCGGTACTTCTGCTCTGACCGGCGGATCTTGTCGTACAACTGCAAAAAACAAACAC
The DNA here is from genome assembly GCF_963853765.1 of Magallana gigas. Taxonomy (NCBI): domain Eukaryota; kingdom Metazoa; phylum Mollusca; class Bivalvia; order Ostreida; family Ostreidae; genus Magallana; species Magallana gigas. Next base: position 5,215,376 of record NC_088859.1, read on the forward strand.
ATTGTAACCAAATTGTTCATTGGTTAATGTCCTAATCCAAGCGTGTCGCCATTATAAGTCGTTTATCTTCCAGTTTCGCCTACAACTCTATGGTCCCAAAATATAAAATTCTACATAGGAAAACAACTTTTACGTTTTCTATTTTCATACAAAAAACTTAGGCAAAATCCCATCGTGAGCCCTGGACCGGTAAATGTCCGAGTAAAAATAAACTGGCGAATTCGAGAGAATAATTAGGTATATCTCCGCTATTTTAAGACACATCAACGTGAAATTCGGCATGAGTGTATCTCAGACATTACTTTTCTGAAAAATACATGCACATTGCGAGTGTTTTAAAAATTAATTGATGTATTAGGCTTTTGCAACGAGCTGGTAGTTTTTTATCTGGGTCAGATTTCGACCCCTTTCTTTATATATGGTAACATTGAAATTAATGTTAAAACGAGCTTGGTCCCTGTGCATGTTGTATTTGACAAAACCCATGCCTGATAATCAGAATAAATATGGTAAACTCGGGAGATATTGACATTTTATAAATCTAGCTAACTATATATCAATTTTTAACGGCTTATGAGGGTGGGGTCTTTTTTTATAAGTTATTAGCGAGTGCATTAAAAAGATATGTGCGGAAATCCTCACTGGTCAGTCTTTTGCGTGCACCAGTTTTTGTAAGCGCCCGAAAAAATCTCCATTCCACAAGAACAATGCCCTGATAATACACACCTTTGCGTTAATTTTTGAACCAAGACAACGCACTTTGGAAAAAAAGGTAATTTTTTTTAAAGTGCGCTAATATCGTCGATGTTAACACACTTTGAAAAAAATATTGTTTACGGTTTGCTCGAAATAATTGATATTTTTGTATACAATAAATGATTGTTTTTACCTTGTTAAGCTCAATGGGATATACTTAAAGAGCTCAATGGGATAATATATTCAAATAGTCAATGGGAAATACTTAAAAAAAAAGATCCAAATTCATTCTCAGCTATATTTATAAACAGTATTTTGATTATAATTTTTTATGTGTCATAATCTTATGTAGTTTTACACGTAAAGAACAACTTGGACCACACCAAGATAATTTCTTGTCCATATGACCCCGCGCGCTCGTATTTTATTAAAACTGTACAAATAATTAATCATGTTATTAATTTCCGCATCCAGTAAATTCTGCGCTTTCTGTCCTATTTTCGCTCTATATTTCGTATTTTGAATAATTTTAATTTTTAAATCAGAAATATGTAGAAAAATATGACCGACCGCACAAATTTATTAACGTACTGCATAAAAATTTTGCCGACAATAAAAAAATTATTTTCTTATTTAATCGCTCGTCCGCTCGTACTTTTTTTCATTGGACGCCCGACGAACAAGAAATTATATTAGTGTGGTCTTGAATTATCCACAAACTGCATCGCTTGGCAACTGCCTTTTCCTTTTTGTGTATGCAGCAAATTTTCTTCTTATTTGGTACATAAGGCTATAACAGAAACGAAAATAATTTATACCTATATATTGATAATGGAGATCATTGTATATCATATTCTAACTGGCGTCAATTGAATGTTCTTATAAACAAGCATGATGTGAAAAAAGGATACGTAAGTTATGTTTCTTAAAAAAAAATCTTTTAGAACATCAGTGATTTATACATATTTAGGAACTTTGTTATAACGTCAGGACATGACTTTTAATTAACTTGTCCTCAGACCATCCTAAGGTTGTAAAATCACATTTTTGGACATAGAAAAAGGCAATCTTTTCTACAGTTCCAGAATTTCCGACAACCTCAAAATTCTAATCCGGGATTGGGCATACTCATATATTCTATTATGTACGTTAATTTTGACACAATTATGTGGAGAGGGACCCCGAACTCCCCCATCCCCTCTCTCCTTTGCTACATGCCTGACAAATTAAGAGAATTTATATTTTCTTCCTCAATACTGTCTCTTTTTACAAAAAAAAATTAATATTCGCTTATTTTTAATATCTACATTTATTAACTTACATTCATATATATATATATATATATATATATATATATATATATATATATATATATATATATATATATATATATACTAAATGTTTCAAATTTGCTTGTAAGTCTAAAGCTGTCCTGATGATGTATATTTTCTTTATACAATCACAATTTTACTGATAACATCATATCTTAGGAACACACTTAGGTCTTATCTCGTGCTTACTTGTCTGCTTGTTGTAAAGATTCAAAAACTAAATGTGGGATCGTTGAAGATTTAAATAATAATACGTTGTTATTTTTCATGAAATAATCTTAGTAATTAGATCTGCAGACATGTTCACGAACTTTCCTAAGATATGACCTAAGTGTGTTCCTAAGATATGACTTAGTAAAAAAAAGTAAAGAACATCCTAAGATCAACTTAGGGCATTAGGGCACGTCTTAAGATGTAGCTCGACGGTAACTTACAAACATCTTAAGTTAGGATATCCTTACCTAATAAAATCTTATTTTTAACATCAATCCTTACATATAGAATTTGAGAGACTTGGGCAGGGATAAATCAGTATAGACATCTTGCCAAAGAATGAATATATATATATATATATATATATATATATATATATATATATATATATATATATATATATATATATATATATATATATATATATATATCCTACGTGTCGTTAACACAGGCCTAAAACCAGTAATTTGTATACATTTTCAAAAATACAAAGGCAAAAGTTGCTCGCATGAATCTCATATGAAATTTGCATGAAGTTCATGCGATTTCTTTGCATGAGAAGAGACGAAAATTTTTAAAAGATAATTTTACCGAATGAAGTGATAAAAATTAGGAATGATCACGCATTACTTTTTAGCCAAGGATATTTGAATAATTTTTGGCCAATACTAACTTCCTTAGTATAGATATAAATATTGAATAATATTATTTTGCCAAACAGAGACAATATATTCGAAAAAAAGAAAGAAATACATTTGTTTAAGCTCTCAGGCTAGCATATAGCAATGGAGAAGAAGGGAGAGGGAGAGTTCGGGGTCCCTCTCCACATATTATGTACAAATAAGAAAACTATGATAGAATAAATGATTTTGAAGGTTTGTCGGAAACTGTAGAAAATAGTGCCTTATTCTACTGGCTTAATAACAGTCACAATATCAACAAAAATGTGATTTTACAACCATAGGATGGTCTTTGGACATTGGAAGAGATGTCCTAAAGTCAGGACAAAGTTATGGCGGTTACTAAATTTAGGAGAGCTTCGAGAAACAGACCGGATTTAGACGAAAACGTATTCTATGACGTACTTACGACACACCATAATCCTAAGAAAGCTTCGTGAACATGCCTGCTGGATCTTGGTATAAAGTATTATAAACACAATTGCACGAATTTTAACGTTTTAAGCAAATCTATTATGACGAGGAAATTCTGTTTTGTTTTAAAATATATTAATAATAGTCATTTTATTCACAATTATGGGGTTTTAGCAGGATGTAAGAAATTGTAGATTTTGAATTTTGTAGATAACAGATCAAGCAGTCCAGATTCAGGTATATCAGTGCACTGAAACACCAAATACAATAGTATTGTTAAACTTTTTTCTACGATCGACAAATCTGGATCGAGATGGCGGCTTAGTTGGGCATTTATGATCTCATTTTGTTAGATGTTCGTTTGTCCATCTTAACGTCCATCTGTCTGTAAATTCCTAATAGTTCTTTTTTTGAAATTCTTCTAGAACCATTATGCGACTTTTGACCAATCATGACTTTACACAAATGACAAATCTACCCGAGGATGCTTCCACGCAATTTTCGGACCGATTAGTTCCTTTAACGATTTACTCTATATGTTCCTATGTAAAAATCTGACCCTTATTGTGACCCCACCCTACATCAGGAGTCATGATTTTTACAACTTTGAATCTACACTACCAAAGGATGCTTCAACACATCTTCATGATATGAAGAAAATGTCAGTCACCAGTTATAAAGTACTTTACTTTATTATCAGAGAATAAAGATAAAAATATATACATAATATAACAACAATTTAGGGTATTTAGAACATTAGATTAAAAATGAAATGTGACAGAAGCTGTGCTCTTTTTGTTACAATAATTTTTTTTTAATTCTACCTAGTATGAATTTTACGGGGTTTTTGTTGTAAGTAACTCTCCAAAACACCCAGATATACAATTGTTAGAATACATTTTCAATAAATAAAAACTTTTGAATGGCTCCTATTTTCTCAGTAAAAAGACGACGAATACCATCTTGGCAATTACTTTTGAATGGTATTTCTACATGAATGCCACATATTGTTACATGGTTTATGAGCTTTCATGTGAGAAATCTAATCACTATAACGTAATAATATATTAACCAATAATTATATGTCTTGTTCTTTTAGTAAACGACGTTATTTTAGGAGTTGTTATCTCTTTAGCCGTGCTGTCGGTAATTGGATCAGTTATCCTGTACGTTTGTTGTCGTCGTCGTTGTTGTTGTTTTCGGAATAGAGAGGTAGGCTATGACTCTTAATAAGAATAACAATAATTCTGTAAAGTGCATGAGTACAATTCTGATTGGAGGAGTATGACTCCAAGATTATAGTATTCTTATTTTAATTTTATTTAATTGGGAAAAAAAATTTAAGCCCCACTTGTTTAGGGTGTTTAAAATACCAAAATATATTTTTATGATCGCATATATTTACATTCCCATTTACATCACATAACTATACTCAATATTTTTTTCTTCAAGAAATTGCGTACCCTTTGCATATGAGCGACAATACAGACTAAACCATTAATACTTATTTAATGAATCAAATGAACATATTCATTTCTTTTTCATTTTTTTGTAGTCGGGGTCATCGAGTTTTAAGCTCAGGTCCTTTTACTAAAGGTAAAATCAATATAAGAATTTAAATATATTGTTGTCAATTAATTGTATTATTTAAATAAGTTGTACCATTAAAAGCAACTATCAAACTCTATCGAGAAAATACTCTCTGTTACTGATTTATTATGATGCTGTACAATATAAGCCTTTGTAATCACCTAACTCTCTTCACCTGCCAAATTATAAAAATCAAAAGTGTCATTACCTTTTTGAAAAGTGACGTTTTACACATTGAACAAAAAAATATTTTTACATATATAAAAAGTATACTACAGTAAAATGGTTATATGATGTATATTTATGATATCTTTTATTTTTTAAACCACATATTCAGCAACTTTGCAGCTTGAGAGCGGAAACAATCATACTGTGAATTGAACAAAGACTTGAAGAAAATTTAACGAGGCCGAGTACAGAACGAGTACGCACGCTTTCGCGCAGCGTTTCATTTGTATTGTGACGTCATATTTTTGCTTTGTTGACGCCACGGCGTGATAGTTTCAACTGCAGATATTCAGCGAAATTTGTTGAAAATAGCTCGTTTGATGTATAAAATTGATATTATATTGTGGAATAAACATAAATGTCTCGAAGTATAAGCTATATTTGGGCTCGGGTCGAAAACGTGAAGAGTATTCAGCAAGCCTCACCCTCTGTCACGTTTTCTTAACCCGCCTAAATATAGCTTAATTCATTTATTTCAAGACATTAACAATGTATTTTATATTAATTAATATGTGATGTTATATTTAAGAAATAAACAACGTTATTTAGTGAACATGGCGTTATGAATAGCAATTGCTCTGTTGGCATATTCCATGATGCGCGCTAGCGTATCATGGAAAATATGCCAGCAGAGCAGTTGCTATTCATAACGCCATGTTCACTAAATAATCGTTGTTTATTACTTATATTTGCATTTTACCACTCGCAAATACCCTGTATTAGCCTAGACCTTGACATTTAGCTATTACATCAAAAGTGTACATTAAGACTGTAATGTATCTTTTTAATTCATATAGATTTGTTAACAGAATCAATGATATGTTAAAATAGTAATTTCTTTAAAATGTTATCAAAAATATGTTTTAATTAAATACATCAATTTTATGATCAATTTTATAAAACACATGATGTATCGTATAGTGGTTTAAATCTATGACGTCATGGAAAAGTATATATAACGTTACACCTTTATGACGTCATAGTATACAGACAGAGCAATTGCGATTATAGAGAAATAATTGCAGCTCCTCCGTATGGGCTTACAGTCGGAAAGAACAATGGGAATGCAAATATATTTATTTATTACTTAAATATGTCGTAATGTTTTAACAACACAATAAAGATCACCATTTCCGTCTTTGTCAAATAAAAAATAGCCATTATCTGACAAACTTGGATATCGGGCGTACAAAAAATAACTTTGATAAGAACCCTGGAGCAAACCAGGAGGTAAAAGTTGTTGTTTTTTTTTGACAATTTGATGCCTTTTAGCAATAACTTTAATATGTAGAACAAAAAAAGAAATCCCTAAGGCAGAAGAAGTTTTTAAAATGTGCAAATTTGGTACATTTCAAGCAAAATCCCATAAGGTCCTATGTTAAAAATTAACAAACTTTGAGATGACCCCTTAAACAAACGGTGTGGTAAATGTCTTTTTTTTTATCTTAAAATAATAATTATATCACTAGAAACTCTTGTAAAAAAATTCATTCAAAAATCTAGGGCAGAAAAAATTAGACCCGGCCTCGTTAGTTGTATTATTTTATGATTTTATATGTTTGACGACCGTCCTGAAACCCATGTGATTATATGGTGTCTTTGTTTCATCATTCTTGTGCAAGAAGAGTAACTGTATTATGAGCTGTATGCCTGTAAATGTACCATATAGTCTATGTCGTGTTGCCATAAATAATGTCGAAGAAAAAAGTTCGTAGTGCAGCAGTTTTAGCTAAAATGTGGCATTTGCATTGCAATCATTGATGGAAGGTAGTAACAATGCTTACGTAAAAGTATACTCTGTCCAAGTAAATGTTTGCATCATTTTTATGAATACCTCATTGTGTCAAGAATGTTGAGCAAACAATAACCCTACAGTATTTTTATGTTTTACGATATAGAATTATTTCAAACAAGAATTTTAATCTTGATTGGATCTAATCGGAAAATGATCAGTCCGAATTAAATTCTTGTTTCTTGATGTTTTTTCGTAAATGAGAAAATACTATAGAAATTTCTTAATGTATTGTAGGAATAATTTTACTCACATAGGAATTACTGTTCTATGTGATTTTAGTTATCAAAACAAAAATAGAGAAGAACAATAAACAGGGGGGGGGGGGGGGTTGGATGGTATGGGACGGGGATCGGAAATTATTTTTTTTCTTAGTTTCAAATGTTAAAGATACTTTTCTTTTGATATTTGTACTATCTCTTGTTTAAAATATTGAAGCATTAAATGAATATCTGTGCGGAAGTGTTCAAACATTTATTTGATATAAATTTACCGAAACTTCGATAACAAAGATATACACAGATATACGAGAACGTTAAAACGTTTGTGCATATCATTCCAAGAAGAGAAGGCATTATTCCTGATTGACATTTACATTACTGTTTAACATAAGGCGTTAACTTTACATTTATCACTGATCATTTTAAGCTAATTACTGATTAAATACCCCTTTAACAATGAAGATAAATATGCATTGCTTTTAGATTTAATTGGACAATTGTCTATTAGCTGGTCTGAATATACATACAAAAGAAGTACGCACACCAAGTCAGACAAGTGTAATAGACGATTACTAATGGGTTGTACAAGGAGAAGTAGCTATATGTTGAAGGTTTCTACAAAGTATTTATATAAGTTACACGGTTTTGGATGGAGATAAAAGGAAAATATATATTGACAATCCTGACGTTTTCCATGATCTTTGAAACAGGTAGGCCATATTTAATTTTGAAGACATGACGTGGAATTTCGTGAAATCATAACGTTTACGTTGTGTATTTAGACATAATGTGCATTTACAATACCTTAAAAAAGACAAGTAAGTAAATTAAATTGTTTTTCTCCTGAAGAATCGTCAATGGAGTTAAAATCCTACACAGCTTGTTACGGAATCCTTGGGTTACAAAATTTTCTACTGCCATCATGTCCAGCCGGACAGAAGATAGCCGTCATGGCGGTGTACATGTTAGCTAAGTACAAGTCGACCGGCTGCCCCCAAATACAAACTTCACCGGGTGACGACCCCGCCTGCTGTCAGTATGACGTCACTGACTGCTCGTACCTGTATGACGCTGGATCATTTCGTGCCTATTATCAGACATGTAATGGAAAACCTTTCTGTCAGATTCAAGTTTCATGGATCGACATACCCTCACACTGCAACAGTTCTGTTTACATTGAGAGGACGCATTACATGAAAATGGACTACTATTGTATCTCAGGTACTTATTTTTCTGAAAATTTTAAAATGTAAGTTTATGAAGTACTTGTTAAGCTGAAAAAGTGAAACACACAACAGGGCACTTAATCTTGAAAATAAGAAATAAAGAAAAAGAAAAAAATGTACGCAATGGATGCATTCATTCATTTTGTTACCTTGCTGATGGTCGCACGTTCAGTCATCTGGATTTCTGAATGTTGAATCAATTGAGGGGTTCTTCGAGATTCTATTTAAAACAATTAACAAATCAGAAAGTGGTTTTTTGAGTTCTTAAACGATACAAGATGTAGTTGCTACTCTTTGTGTAGATCAGGCCGTAGACCCGTGTACCGACCTGACGACATCTGATTCTCCCGCCTTTTTCTGGAACACTGGGTATCCAGCAGAAATGACGACAACAAATACATCATGTACCTGCTCTATCGAGATGTCATGTGACACAACAGTGGAACTAACAGCCATTGACTTACAGTAACACACTTTGATTTCTTTACTTTATCAACTGTTTTAATCAAAGCACTTAACCTTCAGTTATATTATACACTTTAACAACTACAAGTCATATGCTCTCAAACTAAAGTAACACAATTTGTGGTGTTTATGTTGTGTACAGATTGGTCGAAATCAAAGCTCTAAAACTAAAAACAATCCTACGCATTAGGATTCTTTCACTTTGACCTCTGCAATTCTATATCTTCAACCGAAAGAAACTCACATCAGTTGTCAATTATGATAACCCTAAGTTGTGAGCTTTGGACCCAAAGTAACACATTTATCATTTCATTCCGACATCTGTAAAATATTAGCTATAAATATAAAGTCACTGAAAGTTTTGATTTCTTCACTTTGATAGACTACATGAGTAAGTCAAAATCTTTGATATTTTTATTTTCATATTTGGTAAAATCAAAATTATAAGCGACTCTGAACTCACTTTATAATAAAACAATTAATGTTAAAGAATTAGCTTGTATTGAAACATATTTTGTACAATATATATTCTCTAGATTTATAGAACAAAACTTAAATGTAAATAATGGCCGTGAGTTAAACTTTAAAAACAAATATCGCCAATGCATCCAGTGAGTTGCTAACATTTGTTCACACAGATTGAAGGACCCTGGGAACTGTAAACATTCCCTTCTCGTCACTGATGGCAGTGTTTCTTCATCTTATGACTGCTCCAGCAACAACGATTTTCTACCACGAGTGATGTACACCAGTACAAGCCATTTTGTGACCATAGTTTTTACAAACAATCTTGGTATTACTGGAGGGAAGTTTTTTATTCGAATCCAAGGTAGCTTTCTTTAAGTCCATTTAATTGTCTAGTTCAAAAAAGTCTTAATATACCTAATACTTGATATCCATATGTGATTTCATGACTATGTAATCTTTAAATAGCTTCAACTCATTTTTTCAAAAACAACTTAAATTGTTACAATTATGATATATAAATATCATATGTCATTTGATTTCTCTATTGATGTTTATTTTCTAAAGGAACAAATCCTACAGGAGAGGTAACTCTTTCTTGCGGGGCATCCGCACTAACAATGTCGTCACAGAATCCCAGTAGTCTGCCGACATGTCCAGGAGAAGGCGACATAACCACGAATCTACCGACCAATGGGCAAAGTACACAAACAGACAACTCAACAACACTCACCGCTATGTCAACCAAAGACTCCACAACACTTACTTCTATGTCAACCGAGAACTCAACAACACCTACCGCTATGTCAACCAAAGACTCCACAACACTTACTTCTATGTCAACCAAAGACTCAACGACACTTACTCGTACCTCTATGTCAACCGAGAACTCAACAACACCTACTTCTATATCAACCGAAGACTCAACGACACTTACTCGTATCTCTATGTCAACCGAGAACTCAACAACACCTACCGCTATGTCAACCAAAGACTCCACAACACTTACTTCTATGTCAACCGAAGACTCAACGACACTTACTCGTACCTCTATGTCAACCGAGAACTCAACAACACCTACTACTATATCAACCGAAGACTCAACGACACTTACTCGTACCTCTATGTCAACCGAGAACTCAACAACACCTACCGCTATGTCAACCAAAGACTCCACAACACTTACTTCTATGTCAACCGAAGACTCAACGACACTTACTCGTACCTCTATGTCAACCGAGAACTCAACAACACCTACTACTATATCAACCGAAGACTCAACGACACTTACTCGTACCTCTATGTCAACCGAGAACTCAACAACACCTACCGCTATGTCAACCAAAGACTCCACAACACTTACTTCTATGTCAACCGAAGACTCAACGACACTTACTCGTACCTCTATGTCAACCGAGAACTCAACAACACCTACTACTATATCAACCGAAGACTCTACAACACTTATTTCTATGTCAACCAAGAACTCAACAACACCTACCGCTATGTCAACCAAAGACTCCACAACACTTACTTCCATGTCAACCGAAGACTCAACGACACTTACCGTTTTGTCAACCGAGAACTTAACAACACCTACCGGTATGTCAACCAAAGACTCCACAACACTTACCACTATGTTAATTGACTCCTCCACTGTCTCAACGAGCATCTCACATAATGTAACACGTAAGTACTCCACAAAAGCTAACGTTATGACTACTGTCTCATCCACTGCAACAACTACCACTCTGACAACTGAGGACTACACAATGTCTACCGATGTGACAAATGACTCACCCACTGCTTCACCTAGCACCTTACTAAATGTAAAAACTGAAAACTCCACAAAATTGCTTTTTTCTCCTTTATGCTTTTCGGTATATAAGAAAATGCATTTGATGCAGAGATGTCAAACTGTCATTCAGGCCATAAGGACGGACTTTGAATGCCGACGACCGGTGTTATTTAGTGCCTCTCCCCCTAGCAATTTACCCCCTCCCCCGCCAGAAAAATACCTACATGGCAGTTTCCCCAGGAAATGTGGCAATTTAGTAGACCTTCCTCCAAGGGAAGCTGGGTATATTTCAATATTTCCTGTCATTTATGGCCAGATTAGTTACGGCAAAGATCTACAGTAAAGTAGCTCACCTGACACGTAGTATTAGGTGTATAGATTCTATGTTGAACTTTGAACCCCTTCTTGAGCCCCAGTTCTGTTTCGCTAGTAACGGTTAGAACACATTCTAATCTTCACTATCTGAGGATGCAAGCATAATAAAATTGTCATATAGCCTTTAAACATTAAAATTAAATTTCAAAACTTGTCGTGAAGTCATGTTCACGAAGCTATCGAAGGATTATGGTGCGTCCTTAGTACGTCTTAGGATACGTATGTTTCTCCTAAGCTCTTCTAAATTCAGGAACCGCCATAATTTTGTTCTAACGTTAGGACATCAGTTATAATTAACTTTTTCTTAGACCATCCTAAGGTTGTTAAATCACATATTTTGGGATATTGGGACTTTTGTAAAGCTTTTTCATTAGACTGGTAGAATAACGCAATCTTTTCTACAGTTCCAGCATTTACAACAACCTCAAATTTCTAATTCGGGAGGGTGCATACTCATTTATTCTATCATGTACGTTCATTTTGACACTAAACGGAGAGGGACCCCGAATTCCCACACCCCCTTTCTCCATTGCTACATGCCTAACAAATTAAACGAATTTATATTTTCTTCCAAAAATACTGTCTCTGTTTAGTAAAAAAAAATATTCACTTATTTTTAATATCTACTCTAAGTAAGTTACATCCATTGTTTTGATTACTAGCATTGGCCTCAAAGTAAGTAAATATTTTGAAACAGTGTTTTAAAGTTTTTTTGTTGATTTTGACATAGTTTTCATGCAAATATCATACGATAAAATTTTGCATGATATTTTCAATTTAGCTTTTATTTGCAATATATAGAATATAAGTACAGGTTTAACAAAAAATAAGTTGTAATATATCTTCGAAAATACATACATACAGTTTACAATATTACAATTTTTTAAAGATAATTTTTCCTAATGAAGTGATAAAAATTAAGAACGATCACGCATTACTTTTTAGCCAAGGATATTTGAAGAATTTTTTAGCAAATTCTAACTTACTTAGTATAGATATAAATATTGACTAATATTCTTTTGCCAAACAGACACAATATTTTCGAACAAAAGAGAAAGGAGAAAGAAATACATTTGTTTAAGCTTTCAGGCTGGCATGTAAGGGAGGGGGAGAGTTAGGGCCCCCTCTCCACATAATTATGTTAAAATAAACGTACATGAAAGACTTAATTATTTTGAAGGTTTGTCGGAAACTATAAAATAGTGCCTTATTCTACTGGCTTAATATCCGTCACAATATCAACAAAAATGTTATTTCACAACCATAGGATGGTCTTTGGACATTGGAAGAGATGTTCTAAAATCAGGACAGAGATATGGCGGTTACTTAATTTAGAAGAGCTTCGAGAAACAGAGCGGCTTTAGACTAAAACATATTCTATGACGTACTTAGGACACACATTAATCCGACGACAGCTTCGTGAACATGCCTGCTGGATCTCGGCATAAAGTACATGTATTATAAAGACAATTGAACGTATTTTAACGTTAGAAGCAAATCTATTACGACGAGGAAATTCTGTTTTGTTTTAGAATATATTAATAACAGTTAAGTTATTCACAAGTGTGGGGTTTTAGCAAGATGTAAAAAAATTGTTAATTTTGAATTTTGTAGATAACAGACCAAGCAGTCCAGATACAGGTATATCAGTGCACTGAAAAACCAAAATACAACAGTATTGTTATACATTATTCTACAATTCACAAATCGGGTTCGAAATGGTGGCTTAATTAAGCTTTTCTGATCTCATTTTGTTCGATGTCCGTCTCTCCCTCTGTCTGTAAATTCATAATAGTTCTTTTTTAAATAATTCTATAGAATCATTATGCGACTTTTGACCAATCATGAATTTACACAAATGACAAATCTACCCGAGGATGCTTCCACACAAGTTTCAGCTTTCCTGGCTGATTAGTTTCTTTAAATATTTACTCTTTATATTCCTATGTAAAAAAAATTCTACCCTTATTGTGGCCCCACCCTACATCAGGGGTCATGACTTTTAAAACTTTGAATCTACACTACCAGAGGATGCTTCCACATATCATCATGATATTAAGAAATGTCAGTCACCATTTAGAAAGTACTTTACTTTATTATCAAAGAATAAAGATAAAAATATATAAATCATAAAACAAAATTTAGGGTATCGAGAATATTAAATTATTAATGAAATGTAGGGAGTAACTCTCCAAAAACCCATATATAAAATTGTTAGGTTACATTTTCAATAAATAAAAACTTTTGAATGGCTTCTATTTTCTCAGTAAAAAAAACGACGAATACCATCATGGCATTTACTTTTCAATGGTATTTCTTCATGAATGCCACATATTGCTATATGGTTTATGAACCTGTATGTAAGAAATTTAATCACTGACGCAGTAATATATTAACCAATAATTATATGTCTTGTTCTTTTAGAAAACGGTGTTATTTTACCAGTTGTTATCACTATAGTCGTGCTGTTGGTAATTGGATTAGTTATCCTGTACGTCTGTTATCTTCGTCGTTGTTGTTGTTTTCGGAATAGAGGGGTAGGCAACCTTATGATTCTTATTAGGAATAACATTAATTCTGTAAAGTGCATGAGAATAATTCTGATTGGAGGAGAATGACTCCAAGATTATAGTATTCTAATTTTGATTTTATTAAATTGCGAAAAAAAATTCAAAGCCCCACTTGTTTGGGGTGTTTAAAATACCAAACATATCGTTATAATTGTATTTATTTACATTCCTATTTACATCACATAAATTAACTATACTCAATATTTTTTCTTCAAGAAATCTTGTACCCTTTGCATATGAGTGGGCAGAGTGGCAAAACTGACAAAACCATTAATACTTATTTAATGAATCAAAAAATTATCAAAAAAGAATGAACATTTTTTTTTTTATTCTTTGTTGCCAAGACCATCGAGATTTACGCTCAGGTCCATTTACTAAAGGTAAAACCAATAGAAGAATATCAATTACTCTGCGATATCTTATCCCTAACACTAACCCTAATTAAATTGTATTATTTAAATAAGTTGTACGATTTAAAACAACGATATATATGAAACTATATCGAGGAAATAATTTCTGATACTGATTTATTATCATGCTGTACAATATAAGCCTTCGTAATCACCTAACTCTCTACACCTGCCAAATTATATAGATTAAAAGTGTTTTAATACCTTTTTGAAAAGTGACTTTTTACACATGGAACAAAAAAAGATTTATACATATATAAATAGTATATAATAGTAAAGTGGTTATAGGATGTATTTTTATGAATAACTTTTATTTTTCAGACCACATATTCAATACCTTTGCAGCTTGAGGGCTTATACAATCATACTGTGAATTAACCAGACTTGAAGCCAATTTTATTGTATTATTTTATGATTTCATATGTTTGACGATCGTCCTGAAACCCATATGATTATATGATTTCTTTGTTTCATGTGCAAGAAGAGTAACTGTATTACGAGCTGTATGCCTGTAAATATACCATATATTCTATGTCGTGTTGCCATAAATAATGTCGAAAAGAAAAGTACGTAGTAAAGCGGTTTAGCTAAAATGTGGCATTTGCATTGCAATCATTGATGGAAGGTAGTAACAATGTAAAGTACGTAGTAAAGCGGTTTTAGTTAAAATGTGACATTTGCATTGCAATTATTGGTGGAAGATAGCAACAATACTTTCTTAAAAGTATGCACTGTCCAGTTAAATGTTTGCATCATTTTTATAAATACATACCTCATTGTGTAGGGACTGTTGAGTAAGACAATAACCCTACCGGTGTTATATGTTTTACGAAAGGGAAATATTTCAAACAAGAATTTTAATCCTGATTGGATCTATTAAAAAACTGAACTTTATTTATTTTACAACGATTGATAAACAAGTTCTACAACTTATATTACTATCTCTCGTTGGCACGGATGTTAGCGCGAGGGGGTCATTGGTGTGGGTAGAAGTCGGAGTACCCGGAGAGAACCCACGTGTCCAAGCGGGCGACGGCCATACCCTATCACATACGACCTCTGTCGATCACGGGGATCGAACTCGGGTCGCAGCGGTGAAAAGCGAGTGCACTGTCCACGACGCTACCTGGACACCTGAATTAGATCTATTCGGAAAACGTTAACTCTGAATTAAATTCTTGTTTGACATAGTGATGCTTTTTCGTAAATGAGAAAATCCTACAGAAAGTTCTAAATTTCTTGCAGGAATGATTTTTACTCCCATAGAAATTACTGTCCTATATGATTATAATTATCAAAACAAAAAGAGAGAAGAAAAATAAACAGTTGAGGGGGCTGTTGGGTTGGATGGTGAGGAACAGGGATCGGGAATAATTTTGAATCAAAATTTTTTTCACAATTTCAAATGAAAAAGATACTTTTCTTTTTTAAATTTGTACTATCTCTTGTTTAAAATATTGAAGCATTAAATAAATTTCTGTGCGGAAGTGTTCAAACATTTATTTGATATAAAATTACCGAAACTTTGATAACAAATATATACGAGGATGTTTGTGCATATCATTTCAAAAAGATGGCATCATTCCTGATTGACATTTACATTATTGCTTAACGTAAGGCGTTAAAATTTATCACTGATCATTTGAAGCTAAATACTGATAAGTTAAATATCCCTTTAACAAAGCAGTTAAATATGCATTGCATTTTAGATTTAATTGGACAAAGTGTCTTTCAGCTGATCTTGATGTATATAAAAACAGTACGCATACCGGGTCGAACAATGTAATAGCTGTTTATTAATAAGTTGTACAAGGAGAAGTAGCTATAGGTTGAAGGTTTCCACTAAGTATTTATATAAGTACAGTTTGAATGGAAATCAAAGAAAAATATTTATTGATAATCCTGGCGCTTTCCGTGGTTATTAAAACAGGTATGTCATATCTATCTTTTCTATCATTTTGACATTATTTTAAAATCATGGCGTGGAATTAGAGAAATCACTACTACATAGTACGTGAATATATATATATTGTGCATTTACCTCCTACGAATAAAAGTAAGTAAACTTATTTGCTTTTTAATTTCCTGAAGAATCGTCAATGGAGTTGAAATCCTACACAGCTTGTTACGGAATCCTTGGGTTACAAAATTTTCTACTGCCGTCATGCCCAGCCGGACAGAAGATAGCCGTCATGGCGGTGTACACGTTAGCTAAGTACAAGTCGACCGGCTGTCCCCAAATACAAACTTTACCGGGTGACGACCCCGCCTGCTGTCAGTATGACGTCACTGATTGTTCATACCTGTATGACTCTGGATCATTTCGTGCCTATTATCAGACATGTAATGGGAAAGCTCTCTGTCAGATACCTGTTTCATGGATCGACATACCCTCACACTGCAACAGTTCTGTTTACATTGAGAGGACGCATTACATGAAAATGGACTACTATTGTATCTCAGGTACATATTTTCTCAAAAATAACAAGTCAGAATTTAAAATGTAAGTTTATGAAGTATTTTAAGCTGAAAAGGTGAAAGGAAATGTGTTCCTTGACTTGAAAACAAAAAATATGCAGTTTTCGTAGTTTTGTTAAGAAAAATAATGTATGAAATGAATCCATTCGTCCATTTCGCTACCTTTCTGCTTGTCGCAGGAAAATTGAGGGTTTTATATATCTTTGAGATTCTATTCAGAAAATAAACAAAACGGAAAATGATTTTGCAGGTTCTCAAATGTATAAGATGTTGTTAAGTTGTTACTCTCTGTGTAGACCAGGCTGTAGACCCGTGTACCGATCTGACGACATCCGATTCTCCCGCCTTTTTCTGGAACACTGGGTATCCGGCAGAAATGACGGCAACAAGTTCATCATGTACCTGCTCTATCGAGATGTCATGTGACACAACAGTGGAACTCACCGCCATCGACCTACAGTAACACACTGATTTCTTTAATTTGTCATCTGATATATTCTAGGCACTTAACCTTCAGTTACATTGTACACTCTAACTAAAGTAACACACTTTGTGTTGTTAATGTTGTGCACAGATTGGTCGAAATCAGAGCTCAAAACTAAAAAAAAAAACACTACGCATTAGGATTCTTTCCCCTCGATCTCTGCAATTCTATAATAACTCACTATCAGTTGTGAATTATGATAACTTTCAGTTGTGAGCTCTGGACCCAAAGTAACACATTTATCATTTCATTCCGATATCTGCAAGTTATAAGCGTAAAGTAACAAGCTTTGATTTCTTCATTTTGATAGACTACATGTATATGTCAAAATCTAATATCTTAACATACTTAAACACAATTTGATATTTTCATTTTCATATTGGTAAAATCAAAATTATAAGCGACTCTAAATCACTAAATATAATAAAAAAGTAATGTTTATGAGTCAGCTAGTATTGAAACATATTTTGTACAATATATATACCCTAGATTTATAGAACAAAAATCAAATCTAAATAATGACAGTGAGTTAAACTTTTAAAACAAAAAATCGCCAATGCATTTAGTGAGTCCCCAACATTTGTTTAAAAAGATTAAAAGACCCTGGAAACTGTAAGCAGTCCCTTGTCGTCACTGATGGCAGTTCTTCTTCAACGTATGACTGCTCCAGCAACAACGATTTTCTACCACGAGTGATGTACACCAGTACCAGCCATTTTGTGACCATAGTTTTTACAAACAATCTGGGTATTACTGGAGGGAAGTTTTTTATTCGAATCCAAGGTATAAAAAACTTTCTTTTAAGTCCATTTAAATTTCTAGTTCAAAAAAGTCATAATATACCAATATCCATGTCTGATTTCATTACTGTATAATCTTTTAATAGCTATAACTGGGTTTTTTTCAAAAACAACTTAAATTGTTACATGTTAAATGATATATAAATATCATATGCCTTTTGATTTCACTATTGATGTTTATTTTTTTCTAAAGGAACAAATCCTACAGGAGAGGTAACTCTTTCTTGCGGGGCATCCGCACTAACAATGTCGTCACAGAATCCCAGTAGTCTGCCGACATGTCCAGTAGAGGGGGACACAACCACAAATCTACCGACCGCCGGTATATCAACCGAGGACTCCACGACACTGACCGCCCTGACGACTGACTCATCGAATGTGTCGTCATCAACACAAGATGAGTTAACAACCATATCGTCAGACTCGTCTACAATGTCTGACGTCAACACAACGTCATTGTTGTCTACAGACATGACGACACAGGTCAACGTTACCGTTGACAGTGAGAAAAATATTATTATTTTTTCATATTGATAATTTTTAAACAATGTATTTCTTTATAAAAGAAAAAACAAAAAAAAATTTCAAAACACCAAACACAATCACGAAAGACTCGCATCCATTTTGCTTTTTTCATATTTCGCGTAACCTTTTTTCCATATGATAATAAAAATGTATCATTATCATATTACTTTTGATTTTATGAATGTTCGTTTGAAAATCATATCAGAATAAAATATATATTTTCCTGAAACTATGATATCAGTATAAATATTACTAAATATTATTCTATAAAGTTCTTTCCAACAAATTGATATGCAGATTTAACCATCCTAACGATATCAATGTTAGACTTAAACTCGGCTTTTGGCATTGGTCAACATTTCTGTCTTCCGGTCTAACAAATCACGTGTTCTCCTCATACTCTGACACCGACATACATTGCTGCAATATGTATATTTACCGCAAAATCTGTATAAGAAAGACTAGTTATCAAAGTCGATTATTTCTATGGGGTTAGAAACTGATAAATACTAGTTACACGAAGGGTTCAAACTATGATATTTTTTATGAAGAAAGGAATACTGTTAATTGCAGATATCACCTCTGATGTTACACAGAAAATGACAACATTGATATGGATGAGTACGGAAAATATCTCAACCATTGCCGATATGGAATCTTGCTGTAGTGATTCAAACGCCTCAGATGGACTTCGTAAGTTATCATGTTATAGGAATATTAACCTTCCCATCATTTTTTTTATTAATTTAGATTGCAAAAAGAAAATACTATAAAAGATCAGGAATATCTGCATACTGAATGCTTCTGAATCAGCTAAAACATTACACACTAAAACTAACAGGGTCGCAGAGCTTGGCGTTTGACGTAATACATTTTAACGTAGTAACCATATAGGAAAAAGGACCCTATAATATATGTGGAATAAAATCAACCATCAAAAATAGGAAGGGTTTGTACATTTGCTTTAATTGATATTCAGTAAAATAACGAAGTAGTTTGATGTGTTTTGTTTTTTTTTTTTGCATTTCTCCTATGAAAATTTAACTTACCAAATTCACAATTATTGGTGCATCTGTTAATTATAGAATCAGAGCCATTATCATAACAAGGATCATACATGTATAGTTGAAACAAAAATATGGCACATCATGTGAAAGGCCATGATTTATCAGTGTTTATTTCACAATTAAATCATTCAATTGGATATTTTTACGAAAAAATGGTCAATGGCAGCTTATCATTTTTGAGAAGAATACACACAAGACATGATTTATAACTCACGATGCATTTGCTCTTTTAGCGGCGTATGTTATACCAGTGATTGTCCTGGGAGTTCTTCTTGTTTTAGCTGCTCTGGGTTTTTATCATCGAAACAGAATAATGACACGTTGTAGAGGAAAGGTAAGTTTAAACTATATATCAAGTATTGCCTCATTGTAATGGTTTTACGTCATTTTGTCATTATGTCAAAACTGAGAATTGGTTGCCAATCAATCCGACCAATCTATGGGTCAGATAAGCTAATAGTGTTTTAGATATAGAATGCAAAGTATACATTCTCTCATATAAATCAATTTTCCTGATTTTTTTTAGACCAAAGAAGACATTGAAGAAAATGACAACATTCAAGACAACAACAATGAATCAAATCCAATATTTGACATCAATTTGGAAGATCATTCCAAATTCCAATCCCTTCCTCCTCTAAGACACGAGTTTACAATGGCAGGACGTAATCTGGATACCCCTACACCAATTACTAGGGAACATAAACGTTTCCAAACAGCCAAAAAGAGACATGACAACAAATCGCTAGTGAAATTTTCTGATGAAACGTTCAATACTGATACAGATCCGATAACTGGGATATCAGCGTCAGACGACAAACACGGTTTACAAGAAAGCTCAAAGGAAGGTAAAAAACACAAGAGAAAGAAAAATAAGTCGAAGAAAAGAAAAAGCAAGAACAAGGTCTCCCAGCAAGAGGACGTCCAAGAGGACGGTGGCTCCACGAGTCAACTGTGGGACCTCACGCACATACCTGTACCGGCGTCACCAACCATAGACATTACAGATCCAGTAATGATGGCTCAGTATTAATGATACGTTATCTTGGGACGCTGAACTTTTATTTATATTAAAGGGGAAGGAAAGTCAAAACACATTTTATTTAAATTAATAAAGTGGTTTCAATTATCACACATGGTCATGCTGTTTTAAAAATAAACTACATTAAGCTTTAATGCACGTTTGAAGTTGAAAAATCGTATTTACTGGAGGCTGACATGATGTAGAACTCTTTTGTATTAAAAACAAATAACAAAAAAATTATTTTGACGTCACACCATCTATTCCAATTTGGTTTACATAATACAATATAAACAGTGCTCTGAATAAAACGCTTGTTAATGCCTTTCTGTTACTCAAGTATCCGACTGAGCAAATTTGATTATGTTTAGGTTCACACGTCAATCTAAAGAATAAATATATTTATGTATAAATATATGCATTTTTATTAAATAAATGACAGCTGTTAATCGGCTATTATTTAAAGTAATTTTGATTCCAAGTCAAGTTCTTCGCTCTCCGCATAAGCACGTTATATTTGTAATCGGAATGTATAAAATACAATTCATTCTCTAAAGTCGGAATTACCATGTCAAAATTTGTCTACGATACTTGGCATCTGTTGACAATTTCCACAACTACGCGGAGATTAATTCCTCCGACAATTACCTCCGCTTTGAGATTTTAACGAACATGCCCTGTTTGACATTGGTTTGTAATTTAGTGGAAAGTCAAAGGTTAAAGAACGGTCTCAAATCGAAATTGTTTCAAATTTGTCATTTATAGTAAATATAATGATTTGCTTATTAATATACTGATACTATGTTCATAAAACAAACCAGAATGGATGGTGTGACGTCATACATTAATGTTCAATATGGCAGCTCCCATAGCAGCGGGAAATTTAAATTAGGCGATCGATTTTCCTGATTTATTCATTGTTCCGGAGGTTTTAATGAAAATAAAAACGATTTACAATTAAAGTAGATGATAAGTAGTTGATTTATTGTACAACATAATTGTAGTTTCCTTCCCCTTTAATCGTTAGTCAATTTCTAGATTTTTGTAATTTGCTCTTTAGTCTTAATGTTCCAGAAAGGTTTTGGAGTCACGCAGCGAATCGAACTTGCGTCATTTTTTTTTTACATAAGTTAGATATCCTATTTTAATTGCGCCTCCGTGGCCGGTAAGTTAACTTCACCATATGTGTATTTATCTCATACGTGTGGTGTATATTACCCGTGTGATAAACCTTTGCTATATCACACGGGTGATGCTATATCAAATACTTCCGGTCGGAACTACTTTTGACACAGCCCCTCGCTTCAACGACCTATTTTCGAAGATTTGCTAGTACTTTCAACATAACTATATCTACTACAAAAATTAATATAAAATTGATTTTGTCAAAGATTTAAATTACAAATATGAAGGAAAACACATAACTGCGTAGCACAGGCGTCGGAACCGGGGGGGGGGGGGGCTTGTGAGTGGGGGGGGGGGGGAGGTTAGCCCCCCCCCCCCCCCCCCCCCCACCTTTTTTGCAAAGTTATTCATAACCGTAACCACAAGACCCTTTTTTCTTGTTGGTCAAGATTTTTGATAAATTTAGCCCACTTCCAACTTTCAATTTGCTTTGTGAAGTTTATAAATCTACAAATTACGTTAACTATCAAGGAGTTCATGAATCCTGACGACGCGATGAAAACAGAGCGCTCTGGTTGTGTTTATATACAAGAACTTACCGAAATAATGTTTCATGAGACTTTTATTCCACCACCAGTAAGCATCCTTATTCACTATTTTCAATTTTGAATCATAAGGCTAGCCTAGTGTTTGTTTTATTAAACATCATGCATCAACAACTGTTCCTCGTTCGAGTCAATTCAAACTAACGAGCATTCGCAACTTTGTGTATGTCAACAAACTTGATTATTCAAGTCTTCTAATCGGAATTTCCATTTAATCAAGTGAATAAGCACTAAGAAAAATTATCTAGAGCTAAAAAATTATTTTAAGGTTTATTTCAGTGAAACTTTACATTAAAACAGTTAGATTTATCTCAGGAATGACGTACTAAATTGTATTGCGCAAGGTCACAATAACCGCATAATACAACGTTGCATCATCGTTTTTAATCTTTGAAGAAAAAAACCCAATATATTTGGGTCCCACAAGGGACTGTCTCAAAGCTTCATAATATAAATCAAATTGTATGAGATAAATAGAACATCTATAATTGTGTGATTTTATATTTGCTTTATCCAACTCGTTGAAATGGTTATATTCGCTCGGCAAGCCTCGCGAATATATACACCATTTCAACTCGTTGGATAAAGCAAATATAAAATCACACAATATAGATATCCTCTATTTATCACACATTTCAATATAAAATCATGCGTGTAAAACCAGATTTGTTTTAATGGAATTGAAGACATCGAAAAACTGGAACAAGGTTGCAAGCCTCAATCAGTGGTCAATTTGAATTGGCCGATTTCTCTTATCAAAATATTTGATATAATATTATACTTCAAAATTGATTGAATACTTTGACCAGAAGTGACAATATCTATAATGAAAACTTAATTTTACCATAACAGATTACCGTTGCTGTGGAATTTTGGAATGAATGATGAATGAATGAAGAAGGATTTTCTATAAAACATGCAACAATAATTTCTTGTTTAAAATTTTACAGCCGAATACAATAGTTACCAATGTGCAACCAATTCGTCAGCAATTTGAACTCTCACACACGTGCACGGTACTTTGTTTTCGTTAAGAAATTCTAGCATATTGTTCTTTCCTGAAATATTACAAGGGTATAACTGGAACACAGAATATTTAAGATAGAAGATTTACTGTATTAATTAATTAAGTTGTATATTAAAGATTAGTTTTAGACTAGTAAGCTGTTGACACCTCTTTCCTAGGCCTGCTTGACAAGTAAAAAAAATTTTCACAGCATTTTATCAAGTGACTAATCAAGTTCCCAAATCTTTTTGCATTGTTTAATTATTTCTTAATGAAAAAAAATCTGTGTTTTCATTTGCGACAATGCGCTAATGACGCCATGCCGCTTGATTTTATAATCATTGATAACATCAATAGGATCTAGTAAGGAATGGAGACTAGGTGTTTCATAACGATTTATTCTACAATATCCAACACATCAACGTACATGTAACGGAATCAAACGCAGATAGGAGGGAACGTCATGGAGTATTATCATCATGAAAATAAATAAGAGGTTCCGAATAAATTATCTGAGAGTACTCGAACGGCATGCTCTCTCGGGTATCAAATATAAATAAATCACAGACCTTAGAATCACAAAGCATGCGCGCTCGAAAGTTACCCTGCGTAGTAGCTAAACACATATTACGATTCAATGGAAACACCCCACGGCGTTATAATGCAGCGCTCTGGAGCGAGCTATCGGGACTCCTCACTTTGTGAGGATAACACAGTTTTCTCTGACGGCACACTCGTGTTGGAGGTCCGGCCACTTGGCGGGTCGGGCAATGGCTTGTCTGCCGCCAAAAAACTCGTGTCTGAAGCACTGTCATCTAAAACGTCCGCTGGTAATAAAGTGCTCTTTTCTGACGTCACATTGACGTCATCACTGGGTTTTGTCACTGGAGGTTCCTTTATAACCTCGTCCTGAGTTTCTTCTGTCTGTTTTTCTCTCTCCTTCTCTTTCTCTTTCTCAAGCGCTTCTTTATCGGCCAGTTCCCGCCATTTTTTCAAGTTTGCACTGCAAAATAAAAAATGTGAGATTTTTTTTATGAAATGAACCATGGTCAGAAAAGAACACGAGAAAGCTAAAAATAAATATTAACTTACACCGCTCCGTTCACCATCGGTTTTGTTTCCGGCAAAATTTGTGCCATCACTTCATAACAAGGTAGACAAATGCCCACCAGAAATCCAACCTAAAAGACGGGAGTAACAACAGTGACTAGTACTCTAGTTTTAAGTATGGGACAGGGGAAACAATGCGATTGAATTGCAAAGAAAACAACTTTCTACGAACTTAAAACAGTCTTGCATGTGATTGCATATTAGTTGTAAGGTGTAAGAAATTATTTGATTAGCTTATCAAATCATCGTACTGTGTGAATGATTTCAATTGGAATGAATTGTCTATAATAAAGCACATTTATTGATAGACAAATAGGATGCCTTTTTGCAGACATAAATTTTATTTCTTTGCTGACATAAAGTTTAGAATCCTTAACACACAGTTACATAATAGCTCTAAAAATGCATGTCCGAATTTCCTCGTGTTTTATTTGCGTGACCTGGTTACCTCTAGGTGGGGTAATTCGTTCTTTTTCTGTCTGTCCATCATTGGCATGGGGGTCAGCCCCTGTGATCTCTCCTCGTCTCCCTGGGGAATGTTAGTACAGAGTGTTAGGATTGTGAGGGGGTCAAACTGTGCAGATTCCCATTAACATACATCTTATAAAGGCAATCAGCTATATTGGACACGGGAGATTTATAACTGATCGTCTTTCAATTCAACGATATGGATCCAATAAGCTGATTTTACGATCATTTTCAATAGAATGACAGAGTTAAGGTTTGTTTTTATATTTACTAGCTATATCCCCAAAATATTCCTTTTGAAATTTTTAAACCCTGTACAAAATGTTCAGTAATCCTTTTCTAACAATGATAAATCCCAATGTGTATTGGTTTAATATGCGGTTCTAATATTCAATATTCCTAAGCGCAAGACATGCCCAATTTAAGGCCATTCAATAAAAACTATTTAGAAGACCAACGAAATATAAATGATAAGAACTTCAACCAATATCCTTCAAATTTTAATGGATGACAATAAAACAAACATCGCAGTGAGCCTTATTTTTCGGGAGAGAATCGATTTTTTAGGATCTATTTTATTTTTGTAAATGAGTGGGAGTCTTGTACATGGAGGGATCATCCACGGACATTTTTATTGTGCTGATCACGTGCAAGGCAGTCAAACGTATTAATCCTGGATATGACGTATGTACCTGGGATTCCGGGAGTTCGTTTACTTTGTCGCGATCCATAATAGGATTCTGGACATAACCAATTTTGATTTTCTCTTGATCTCCCTTAAACGTAAATACCAGTTTCATAAAACTAACAAAACCATTACTGTTGTCTGATTGTTGCCAAAACAAAAACCCATGGATTTAGTTGAACATATACGATTAGATTTATATACCAAAGTGTTTACCTGTTGAGATGCATTATGGGATCTTATCTAACATTTTTGGGGATGATTTCTTTTTCATAGATGTAAAAAATATTCTGTTAAGTACTGTATTCGATTTCTGTTATCTTTTCTGACAAAAAAGAAAGCAGTCTTTTCTGGTGAGGCGCGAGACTTTACCTGCTGCCAGAACTCCTCCATTATGACGTCAACCAGTTGCACCTGGAGTTTCCAGGGTTTGTACATGGAGCACAGATCGGCAGCAGTCATACTGTTGGCCATTACAAGCCGCCTGAAATCACCACATCAAAATACAACAAATACACCACAACAGCACCCAAGCCCAAGATACTTACCTTACTATTGATAGGTCGTACAAAGAACAATTCGTTTTTTACCCCACCCCTTCATAAGTACATGTATCTAAGCATTGACTTTCTGTGGTAAAAGGTAAAGTCATTGACATAGAGCAAAGCTCCAAAACAAAGCCTGGCTGTTAATATAATAAATAATGAAAAGCCGGTGATACAATGAGATGTTAACAGTAAGCCCTTCCTGCTTGAACATGATATCTATGTATGTTGATGATAACTCAAAGGAACTCCCCAAACGACCCCCCCCCCCCCCAAAAAAAAAAAACAAAAAAAAAACTCGTACACAAATTAAAAAAAAATAATTTCTGTGTTTACAGGGTTTACCAACTTCTATTTTTACTGATAAAGTATCGAAAAGGTGCAATGAAAATTAAGGTATAATACTTCTGACCAGTTTAGAAAGGAAAATAAAATTCAGTTTGGATAGAATGTACATACCACTTTCTATGGGAGATTTTTTCGTTTTTGGCAAGGTGTATGGGTTTAGAGGAACAAATGCTTCGTTTTTTGTGTTTTTTGTTTGTCTTGTTTTGCTTCGTTTTCCTAATCTGTAATTTTAGTGCTTTTTCCAAAAATATACTTTACAACACTGACAAAGCACTTACGACCACAGTAGCTTCTAAGTGTATATGAAAGGGCATGCAAAAGACAGAAAGTCTCCACAGGCATGCAGAGAGTACCTCTTTATAGAACTCATCGAAAATCGACTTGACCAGGTCTAGTTGAATATCCCAAGGTTTTGCGCTTGCGCAAAGATCGCAGCCCGTTATGATAACGGCTTGAAGAAGCATTCTAAGAAATTAAGAAATCGGTCTATAAATAGCCTCCCGATGAGAAGCAGGTGACTGAGTTTCCATACTGTTCAGAAACCTTCAGTAATGTGATGCTTGATGCAAACATTTGTTCTCAGAATGAAATTTTGGAAAATGAAAGGTGATTCATATGATGAAATTCAGAAGGTGAGTTAGATATGAATATCCTGAACCCTAATTATGATATGAGGGGTAACGCACTGTCTTGTACGAAGGAAGGTCCCTTACCTGTGGTCCGCATTGTCCCAGGAAAACTCGCCCTTGTCGGCAATATCCTGGAGACGAGACCTATTGGCAAAGAACAGTGCCAAGTCTGTGGCTAGTATACAATGGCGGATATCGCTCAGAATCTGAAACGAGTATCATTAGATTTCATCACCAATTTTTATTCTTGATGATCTATCTACATATCACTCTTTCTTATAATGTATTATTCTCACCTGTTTGTATTCCGCTGAGGTAAGATGTTTGAAAATGTTGTGACCTTCATTCTGAAAAGCAAAACAAAAGATTTGCTCAGCTTGATAATCCAACACTTATTTATTAAGAATTGCTGGTGCCATGACCAGGATACTTACCTGTAAAATGGTAACGGTGTGGTTAAAATGATGGTGCTCCATTGTTGAGGTGGAGTATATGGCAGCCAGAGGGGAGGCACTCTTGACCATAAAAGCGTTGGTTTTCCCTCGGTGATCAAGATCATGACAGAGACAAGCGACGTATAAGGCCAAACACTGAAAAAGACACACGTATCCTGAAATTACTACACACTATCCTTAATAATGCTAAAAATATCAATAAACAGTTTAGTATAATTCAAAATGAAATAGAGTTTGATATTTCAAATACGTCGAAATTATCAAACTATAAACCAAATACTAGTAAGGTACATTCTGCTAGATCGATTTAAATATCTCACCTCTATGGGCGTGAATCGGTGCTCTGACGTTTTGATGACGGTGAACATGGCGTGGGCCACGGAGAAGGCGTGGGCCCAGTTGTGGTAGGGGACGTTCCGGTAGTTTTTGCGTACGGTGAGGGTGAATCTAATCATGTCGTCCAGGTCAAACCTTCTGAACAAAGACAAACGGTTAAAGCAGACGGGGTCCCAGCTGTGTACACAACACAATCCAGCAGACACTTCTAATACACCTATCCGGTCTTTGACATTTTACAACAACTGATGAATACCAATACTTTTCACATTACTATTATTTGGTCAAGAGTTCGTGCGACTTTTTTTTTTATCTACTGCATATAAAGTATTAAAAGTCTAATAATTTTAAATACACTTCAGTACATTTGTATGGATATCTGTAAGCGAATACCAGTCATACCGGTGTTTGTTTGGTTTTTTTAGACAAAAAAACCTCAAAAGTGTTTTTATTTACTGGTATGTGCACAGGGGCCAAGCCCGTTTTAACATTAATTTCAATGTAACCATAAATGAAGAAAGGGGTCGAACTCTGACCCAAATAAAAAACTACCAGCTCGCTTCAAAAGCCTAATAAATCAATTAATTTTTAAAACACTCGCAATATGCATGTATTTTTCAGAAAAGTAATGTCTGAGATACACTCATGCCGAATTTCAGGTTGATGGGTCTTAAAATAGCGGAGATATACGTCATTATTCTCTCGAAGTCGCCAGTTTATTTTTACTAGGACATTTACCGGTCCAGGGCTCACGATGGGATTTTACCTCTGACAACAGCAGTATTGCAACAAGTCGAGAAACATTCTCACTAATCTTTGAAAATCTTACATCAAATGCACGCTACTTACATACAAAAACTCCGATAAAATTCCTTAAATACTCTCCATAATGAACTTTTATTCTGCAGCCACATCAACTTCTGACCAGACCGGCCATTGTGATAGCTAATGTTTAACTCAATTTCATTGGTTAATATTCCTGATGGTCCATTTTTTGCCATTTTGACGTCTTCGAGAAAGACTGATTCTGATTGGACCATCAGGAATATTAACCAATGAAATTGAGTTAAACATTAGCTATCACAATGGTCGGTCTGGTCAGAAGTTGATGTGGCTGCAGAATAAAAGTTCATTATGGAGAGTATTTAAGGAATTTTATCGGAGTTTTTGTATGTAAGTAGCGTGCATTTGATGTAAGATTTTCAAAGATTAGTGAGAATATTTCTCGACTTGTTGCAATACTGCTGTTGTCAGAGGTAAAATCCCATCGTGAGCCCTGGACCGGTAAATGTCCTAGTAAAAATAAACTGGCGACTTCGAGAGAATAATGACGTATATCTCCGCTATTGTAAGACCCATCAACTTGAAATTCGGCATGAGTGTATCTCAGACATTACTTTTCTGAAAAATACATGCATATTGCGAGTGTTTTAAAAATTAATTGATTTATTAGGCTTTTGAAGCGAGCTGGTAGTTTTTTTATTTGGGTCAGAGTTCGACCCCTTTCTTTATTTATGGTTACATTGAAATTAATGTTAAAACGGGCTTGGCCCCTGTGGGTATGTGTAGTGTAGATATTATTCTTATTTTCCAATGTCAAATACATATTGTAAGGTTTGTTATTGGGTTATATTTAACAAATCACATGCCTTCAACACAAAAAACAAAAAGTTATTCTTTGCCAAACACTTATATCACAAAACTTAGTAGCACAACACGGCATTTATTCCGCGACACGTTTGAAAGAGACTGGGGACCTGTCTAGGAGAATCTTGTGTCTATTGATCAAGCTCAGCTGGCGGACTGAAGGAAATGGAGGCCGGATACACTAATGAGGTAGCGCTGTGGCGTTCGTTGGACTAATGGCAATGACAAAGAGTCGCTGAGCTTGCAACATTTTAGCCGGCAAAATTGTCTCATATTCGGTCCCTCGTACAGAGAACTTTATTTTGTGGTCATTTTTAGATTCATCACGACTATGTGGATGACGCCATAGTTTGTAAAAATTCAATTTCAAAATCATTAATTAATATATATGGTTCATGTCTTTTTTTATAGTGAATGCTAGAAAACCACTGATAGGTTAACTGCTCTTAAAAAAACATGCATAATTTTTCTGAAGGAATAACATGTTATTAAACGCATATTAAAAAATACAATAAAACAATAATAGTGAAGAGATGATATAAATAATGAAATTAACAGTAACACCAGCACAACAACGAGGTATACACTTAGCGCGGTGAAGCAATTAAACATATATTAGTTCGTGAAATATTTGTTTTGGGGAAGAACTAAGTTTTTTAGAGTCACACAGCATGACTGAAAAATCAGAATAGGATACATGGCTACATGCGATAAAGTGTACACGTACGTAACAAGTGTAAAATTAAACTTGGAGAATAATACGATAAACAGTTCAAGAGAAGAGGTTGTTTACAGAACCTGTGAGGATTACTGAGGTATAGGTATGTACGGGGCTACATCAATATGATTATAGTAATCTAGCTGGTCTATGTATGGTTATACATGAGAACTAGTATACATAAGTTAAAACCAGAAATTGGTGGGAAGGGTTGACAGCGTGTCTCTAAATTTATTCCAAATATCCTTTCCGATTCAAACAAAAACTTTTGAACTTTTTGAGTTTTCTATATTATATCAAATACTGTTGATATGGATTTCTTTTCATCTATTTTAATTTTTGATTTTTTTCCTAAAATTATGAGAAAACAGAAAATAATTTTTTTTCGGTTTTATCGTAATTTTAGAGGGGAAAAATCCAAATTTAAAATAGATAAAAAGAAATTCATATCTATACTGGAGTATCTTCTGTTCAATGTTTTATGTTAAGAACTCCCCAAAACATCAAAATAATGTAAACACAACATCGATTGTGACGTCACACATCTGCAGGAGAAAAAAAAAACCAAAGAGCAGTGATTGGCTGTTAGTACGCGGAGCCGTTATATAAGAGATTTACTGACAATCATTGATCAGTCTATAGGGAAAACACACACATTTTGAAAATTATAAGTGGTGTTCTCTAAAGAGCAAGAACCAGAAAGAGGCTACACTAAACGCTACTGAAAATGACAATACCTTTCTTCATTTTTGTTTTTACTGCAAAAAACAGCATGTGATGGGACTTAGTCATTTTTCAGAAGACAAAAATTAAAACAGGGACGATTTGGTTTTGTTGAAAAACAAATTGCTTCTTCGTCAATGGTCTTTCATACAATAACTTTAACCCAACTTTTCATTTCTAGTTAATTATACGTTTTTCTGACGAACAAGCAAGCTGCTCTATTACACAGATCGCGTTTGTTGTGTTGGACAACATAAAATACAGGTACAAACAACCGATAATTGGCTCAGTCTTATCACGTGACACATGTAGTATCTGATTGGTTCTTTGCGTCAAAGAGTGATGACGATAGACTTACTGTGAATGCATTTTAAAGATGTCCCTCATCATGTACAGAACATACACTGGCTTGTGGTCACTGTCTATCGCCCAAGGGGAATAATCGTAACTGCAACAAAATACAGCATAATAGATATTTTTATGTCGGATGGATAAAAGTTATTAAAAACATAAATATAAACCATGTTTATGCATTGAACTAAAACAGTTACGTATCTGCATTTTTGCCATAAGGGAATGGCGTATGATGTCCGCAATATCGCTTGGAAAGGACTGTCGGGGTGTTGGAAATACGCGTTAAGACGGAGAACTTAAACGAGAACTTGTTTTAGAAGGTCGGGAATATGTCGCTAGGAACCGACTCTTGGATGTCGGGAATTTGTCGCTAGAGATGGTAACTTACTCTAGGATGTCAGGAATGTGGCTGGGAATAATAATTTACTCCGGCTAGGATGTCGGGAATATCGCTAGAAATGATATCTAACTCTAGGATGTCGAGAATATCGGTAGAAATGATAACTTACTTTAGGATGTAAGGAGTGTCGCTAAGAATGATAACTTACTTTAAGATGTCAGGAATATCGCTAGAAATGATAACTTACTTTAGGATGTCATGAATGTCGCTAGAAATGACAACTTACTCTAGGATGTCGGGAATGTCGCCAGAAATGATAACTTACTCTAGGATGTCAAGAGTTTCGCTAAGAATGATAACTAACCCAAAGATGTCGAGAATGTCGATAGGAAAGATAACTTACTCTAAGATGTCGGGAATGTCGATAGGAATGATAACTAACTCTAAGAATTCGGGGGTGTGGCTAAAAATGATATCTAACTCTAGGATGTCGGGAGTGTCGCTAGGAATGAGAACTTACTCTAGGATGTCGGGAATGTCTCTAGAAATGAGAACTTACTCTAGGATGTCGGGAATGTCGCTAGGAATGAGTACTTACTCTAGGATGTCGGGAATGTCGCTAGGAATGAGAACTTACTCTAGGATGTCGGGAATGTCGCTAGGAATAAGAACTTACTCTATGGTGTCGGGAATGTCTCTAGAAATGAGAACTTACTCTAGGATGTCGGGAATGTCGCTAGAAATGAGAACTTACTCTAGGATGTCGGGAATGTCGCTAGGAATGGGCACGTTCTTCGTTAACATATACTCCTCATCGTTACACTGGCTGTGGTAGGACAGCACCTCCACAGCCACGCGGTACTTCTGCTCTGACCGGCGGATCTTGTCGTACAACTGCAAAAAACAAACACATTGTAACCAAATTGTTCATTGGTTAATGTCCTAATCCAAGCGTGTCGCCATGATAAGTCGTTTATCTTTCAGTTTCGCCTACAACTCTATGGTCCCAAAATATAAAAATCTACATAGGAAAACAACTTCTACGTATTCTATTTTCATAACAAAAACTTAAGGTTTTTTGGGCAATGTCCAGTATTTCCTCCGACGTAATGGCTGTCCTTACTTTAGCGTGATGTAGAGCAAGACCGCAGTAAATGGCGAAGGTTTCAAATGACTCCTCGTCCGCCTTAGTAAAGACACCGTCGATTTTATTCACCATCTGGACGACGCCAATAATACTGAAACAGAGATTAAGGCAGGCCAAACAATGGTGCTTACTGTGATACAGCATGAAGCTTCAAACAGGAAGTAGGTTACAACTGACAGCGGACTTACTTGCCCCGGTTGTAGATGGGCATACAGAGGATACTCTTGGTCCTGTAGCCCGTCTGGAGGTCCACGTCACGATTAAAGCGACTGTCTGTGTAGGCGTCCGCGATGTTTAGCACCTCCCCCGTGGAGGCCACGTGACCTGCCACGCCTCTGTCCATGGGGAATCTGTCCACACACAGAATTTATCAATATAAGTACTTTACTACTTGTTCGATTTTTTAAATTGCTTTATTTTAATTCATTAGGTATATTCTCTCTCTCTCTCTCTCTCTCTCTCTCTCTCTCTCTCTCTCTCTCTCTCTCTGTACCTGATTTCTTTCTGAGGTATATGTTCCTCCACACGTCCAGTGTCAAAGATTCGCGCGTACAGCTCGCGACTCTTGGTGTCCACCAGGAATAGGGAGGCACGGTCAGCGATGACCAGCTTCTTGGCATAGTTCTGTGGGAGACAGAGAGCAGGCGTGCCATAATCATTTCATTTATCTAATTGAATTATATCATTAAATCAGGCTAAAGCAATTAGTTTCTTCCAATAGACAGCACTTTTGAACACAATAGTACATGGTGACCCCTACTGGTTTAAAGTGTTACTATTATACAATTGTATCATACAGATTCATATTTTTCATTGACCAGTAAAATGGTCTTTTTACTTACCATGATTTTCATTATAACAGTATCCATGCTGACAATATCTTGAAATATCGATCTGTCAAAAAAAAGCTCCATTTTAATTCAAATCAAAGTGAAAATTAGGCTTAAATCTGGACAAATTTTATGCTATTGTGAAACTCCTTTTTTTCAGACGTGCCAATGGCCAACAAGTGTACGTTTAGTTTAACTAATTTCATATTTGATTTAACGTTATTTTACATTTCTGCTTAGTAAAACTATAATTATTGTAAATTTAAATAAAAATCAACAAAATTTGTTTTCTAGTCATTTCTTTAACTAATGATTTCAAAACGATTTTAACTGTTTGAAAATATGTCATATTTAAAATTTAAGTAATATGAATGTTGAATTGATTTTAAAATCAAAAGGTCAGGCGTTATAATTTTTGTCGGTGACATACTCTTTATAGTACATGAATTTATATACTCCGTACTGAAGTAAGCTCTATGCAAAATTTGATCACGTGACAAACCAAAATCATTTTCCGGTAAATTTAACTTGCTGTTTATTTCTTAAATGTTTCTAAAGTCGTTATCTAGCCTTCCAACGTCAAGGTCCTATGATCCTAACGGCATTGGCCTATAATCCTAAAATCAAGGTCCTATGATCCTAACGTCATTGGCCTATGATCCTTACGTCAAGGTCCTACGATCCTAATGATCTTATGAGATAAACTTACTTTGTCACTGCCAGTAAGAAATCGTTGAGTTTTCTCTGTTTCATCATACTGTTGTACATCTATTATAGTAACGAATAAATCATCAGATATTTAATGTATATTGTGGATGAGCAGAATTGCAACACAATTATTCCATTACCACTTTAATAAAATAATTACATTTTCATTTCTTCATTAATAAATTCTGATTCATTACAGTTCTACCTATATATATATATATATAACTGACAAGGTAAAAATCAAAACAAACAGTACAAGTGGAGACAGTACACTGAAAAGCAAAGCAGAGAAGTGATAGCAGTGATTGGCGCTTACAGCAAACATAGAGAGAGAGAGAGAGAGAGAGAGAGAGAGAGAGAGAGAGAGAGAGAGAGAGAGAGAGAGAGAGAGAGAGAGAGAGAGATTCTAAATATAGGACTCTGTGCACAAGGAGCCAAAGCGTATTCGGTACAGATTTTCAGCCTACATTAATAATAACTTCATAATTACAGATATAAATTCATAGAAATATAACAAATATTAAATATAACAACCGTCAACAGAGCCCCTTATTTGATAACACGTAAATCAACCAGTTTTACATAAAGCATGTGGTAAGTTTAAATCTATAAATAAAGATAAATTGTTCACGTGAATAATACCAATGGTGAAAAATAGTAACTAAAAACCAACTTTTTTTCTCTCTTTTTACTCTTGCAATTTATCAATTTCTCAATTTTTGAATAACCGTGATAAACACTATCTACAGACATGAAAAAAAGACCATGCAACATTAGGAACACCTTCAGACTTTTCTTGACATTGTACTATACACCAAAGGGGACAACAACAGCCGAGTACCTCCATGAAAGACACTGCGTAGGTCCCCCACAGGATGATGTTGACCGCTGTCTGCACAGAAAGAGCAGATTCACACTTACTGAGGGCGATAATGGTTGCCGACTAAATAGCCGACCATTAAGGTCAACATAGAGGATACCCGAACGGACTCCCCACAATGCATTTTACGCGTATAATGTAATATCGCGTAATCTAACTATGCCAATTTTGTCGTTCGTGTTTATAAAAGATATCTGTTATTTGCAACTTTTGAGTACAGAAGAACGAGCGAGCTTGAAGTAAATAGAATGAAAGTGTTTAGATGATAGAGGCTACAGCTTCAAATATAGAACGTTATGAAAAAAGTCATGTCAGTTATGCACACTGGATATTCTCTATTGAACTAGTTTTAGTAAGTCACTCCAATCTATTGTTAATAAGTAGGTTAGATGGGTCAGAGTCTAGCACGTGAGCACACACTACCGGTACAGCGCTAGAATATACGGCGCCGAAGCCCGGATGCAGGCCGGGGCATTACCTCAACGTATTCCATACAAATGTCAGCCCAAACTAGCATCATTTCGGCGACCTAGAAATCACACAACAGCCACAACAAATGTACAGTGGCTTTTATTGCTATATTATCCCAAAAATAATCATGAATCTAAATAAGCAAACAATACAATTTCACTCTTCATTTAACTAATTTACGAAGCTTTTAATTAAATTGTCAATTTTACATAATCCTTCATTTTCTATTTATAACATGTCACGTGACCTACCTCTTCCTCTTCCGGTGAGAAAGGCATGCTGCCATAGTTTCTATACAGCTCCACAACGCCTGGAACAGAAAGTTAAAGTAGAATGGGATACCGTTTGATATATCTGATAATTGATCAGAATTATTCACTCAGATGTAATCACAATATATTTACATTCACTAAGTATTTTCTCGTCTATTTCTTTTAAAAGCAGACCAATTGTAATGCACAACTCTATTCAAACAGGGTTAAAATCTCTGAACCCGCAAACGCCGGTTATGTATTCTTTCTACAAAGTCGCTACCTCCATATCCCGCATGAATCACCAAAGAAGCCATTTGATTGTTTAAATAATAACTGAAATATCCCAGTGCTGAACTGTAATTTGGTTTACTTTATACCTTTTTGGATTATCATTGAGACTTGAAAATGGATAACATTAACAAACCATTAAACCAATCCAGTTACCTAGTATGAGGTTGTTTCCGTGAAGCAGGGGGACAGCAATAGCGGACACGCCCCTCTCTGTCTCCACGCCCATCCCCAGTGGGAACCGAGGGTCCTGTCAAAGACCAAAACTAAGAATTAACATTTTGCACAAAACGAACAGACAAGTTGTCTTTTTGAAAAATTGTCAGTAAAACCTGCGTTGACTACAGACAATGTATTGGCTCCATAAACCATACGAAATCACCATATTGAATTCATTGCTTATAATTAAATTTTTTTTACTCTTCATTGTAGATAAAAACGGTCATTTGACCTTTAAAATTACGTAAAATTGTACAAAATTCAAACGTAACGTCAGGCGTATGATACGTTTTTGACGTTAGTCTTACTATGACGTAGGCAACATTCTTTATACGATATAAAATAATTTTTTAGCCAATCAGAAAGCGCGTTACAACCAGAATTAAATTATTTCTTGTTTTTAATATTAATTTCACTTCTTTGTTTTACATAAAAAACCCTTTCGTTCCAAGTCAGGACTCCAAACCCTATCCACCCACAAATCCAAAGATTTTGCGTGCATTTAAAGACACCGCTGTTGCATTGTCCTAGCTATATTTCTATAGTCTTCATGTGTTCTATAAAAATTGC
This sequence comes from Magallana gigas, assembly GCF_963853765.1. Taxonomy (NCBI): domain Eukaryota; kingdom Metazoa; phylum Mollusca; class Bivalvia; order Ostreida; family Ostreidae; genus Magallana; species Magallana gigas. The sequence goes on from NC_088859.1 coordinate 5,252,686, forward strand.
TTTTATTCTTAATACATGCATTGATTGACAATAAGACCCTTTGTAAAACTCGTACACTTCTTTAAAGCCTTAAAATATGGACCTGCTTCATTTACTAACATCTACATTCTATTCCGGTTAAAATTCCGGATATAAGGACTTATTTTTTGTCGATAATCGATTCATTAACGCTAATAGAAAAAAAACCCATAAGTATCGATCGGAAACATTCAGTTACGTAGATACAATGTTTATAATACCTAAAACAAATGACAGTTCTCTCTCGATTCACCGACATTGAAGCACAAAAATTCGAGTCCATCATTTCGAAAAAGTAATTTGCATGTAGATGATACATGTACTACAAGTTCGATTTTTTTTTAGATACCCCTCATTGTTTAAGCCATGTTATCCAGAGAAGATATTTTTATCATTCCTGGATTATACATGTACATCAGTACGTTTGATTCGTCATGCTCAACAAAGATAGCGGAAGCCAGTGTTGACATAGATTCTATCACTGGGTTATCAAGGGAGATCAAACCGACCTATCTTCATCGCCGTCTCCTGACAATGGATGACGTCAGAGGTCAACGAACTGTGTCTGTCAAATTGTTTGACAATGTACATTGTCTGATTGCGATCTGTGAAACGGTCGCCACACCTAATCATACTGACGGTTGTACAGCCACCAGATGGCACTGCTTACATCGATACTCTGTTTATAGTACATATGTGACGTAGAAAACGATGCGCATGTGCGTGTAGATAACTGCTTTAAAGACTGGTGACAGTGTTATGATATTATTAGAAATGTTATCTTGCAGATTTATAACAATAATATCTTACTTTGTAGTTTAACGATTCAAATCATTTGCCCACATCACATATTATGCTCAAAAACTTAACTCCAGCAACCCCCCCCCCCCTACCATCTCCAACCAAAAGTATGACATTTACGTGGCTCCGACGATAGCTTAGTAGTAAGAACATCACAAAAGTTGTCTTAAACCATGACCTATGTGTCGCCTGGGATCCTTACTCACACCAAATGATGTGTAACCTACTATTTGTGAGTTCCTTACCCCTAGTAAACTGTTTGTGAGGAGTGACTCTTTGGTGTAGGCTACATAGGCCGGGAGAGAGGTCCGGGGTTCGATTCTTCCCACGCATGCCGTCGGAGCACGCTGGTTTCTGGAAACAAATACAATCACTGAGTACTTTTTGTTTTACAAGGGATATGTTTTAGAAACACGACATGAAAATAGTAGTAATGAAATTGTCAATGCATGTATTCAGTTTTTAAAAGAATGAATCAATTGTAAGTAATCGTCTAAAATAAACAAGATAAATATTTCTTGTTGACCACCTTAATTTTTCTTGAACTCTTTATCGTTCTTATTTTGTTCATGTAGTAGTTCTAAATTTTTATTGATATCATAACTCTGTTGTGTTTTCAATTAAACAAAGTCTGAGTGTAATCACAAACGTACCTGCTACTTTTACTGGCCAGAAACAGCTACAAGTAAAAAACAACACTCTTTTAAAACAGAACAAGGTACCTCAAACAGCCATGATGGCTAACATCGTCAGATTCATGAAATTTCTTATTAACCAACGTTTTGACTGGCAATGTTATTATTACAATATGGTAGTAATATAAGGAATAAGGAATCATTCTTTGAGTATTATGAGATGATAATTTCGGTCGGGCGTGATCAAATCCAATAAAGCCCGAAGGGCTTTATGATAGATTTGATCACGCCCCGACCGAAATTATCACCTCATAATATTCAAAGAATGCTTCCTTATTACTTATGTTTATATAATTTTAAGCCATCGTACGATTATATATCTAAATATTAATAAGCTAACCTCGCTGGCGCCTCGATTTGGCGTCATCTGTATTATGGGTTATATAGTACAAAATCGATACGTAGTGTTATCACAGGCAAAGACACTGGAAAATGTACATGTGTTATTATATTACCTGGTTTTGTTCATCCACTAAGTAGAGATTGTGTCCATCAGCGTTCACGGCTGTCAATCAAAATATATTTGATAAACAATTAACATATATATAGTACATGTATATACCGTTTTTATAATTTTGAGACGTTTTAAAAGTATATAGTTCGCTATTTTCTAATGACGTCATTCACTCACATTCGGCTGCGCACGCAGCTAGTTCCGTGAACACTCGGGCTTTATTGGTTGTATTGTCCTTGGTGAGATCTTGGAGAATCCGCCATTTTTTAGACTGAACACAGTTCTAAAAGAAAAAGCTAGTTACACCCCATTTGACGGAAATAAAATTGATTAGGTGGTGAGGTGGGGTATCAATGTTGATAAAATTACATCATGTTTGAAAATACCATCCACCGATATGAAATATTCATATTGTACAATATTTGACCAAAAATGAATCTCAAGACATCGTATTTATAGCGGTAAAACATGTGAAAGCCCTAATGGGTTCGAAATCAAAGCCGTAACAGGCCCTTAAAGCTACAGCGCTACGCCGTGAAGAAGATAGCAAAAAGGCATGAAAAAAATTAAAGTGAATTTCATTGTATATTTCGAAAGAAAGTTGGTCACAATATGGACGAGTCCTATCCCTCCTTACAGCGTTATTCTTGTTTGTCGTTATGATCCATGCAAAGAGGATTATGAATGAACTGGTGTTCCGCCAGGGAACCAGTAAGAATGCTTGCACTCGAGGGTATTCAACGCGATGAGCATTATATTAAGAATTCTGTACATTGTTAACAAAGCCATTGGAGCCGTGCAATATACGGTAATGACGTCAGCAGCTAACCTTCAGTGACCCCTGAATCTTACCTTCCAATTGCTTCTTTGGTCTTTTATCAAATCACCTGTAAACATATACATCAATATTTAATTAATAAAAGTGTTTACACATTGCAGTCTATTTCAGTGTGGATATTTAAATTAGTCACTTGTCAAAAATCGGTTAGGTGTTTAATATGGAGAAAAACTAATTCAACAACTGCATGATTTACTGGTTATAGTAAACCACAAATGTCAAATCCGATTTCATTGCGTGTGTACGTAAAGGCAACCTTCAATAGCTCAGCTACACATAATCCGCGCAGATTTAAGGTTCAACATGCGAAGATGTTTTTTTCTTTGAGTAACAAGTACGAAGTATAACAGACATAGGACACAGCTGATGTTGGACCAAATCTACTATAATGGCACTCTCTTAGCAGAAAGATCCCCGTGTTACCATGGCGATATAGTAGACAATGATGCGCGTGCATCTGGGTACCGGGACATAATCCCGAATAGCGTTTGGGTTTTAGAAACATTAATGTCTCATTAATAAAATAACGTGGACTAAAACTTTTCCGTATAATCTGACAGACTTGAAAAGATTTGACAAGCCTTATCTCTAAAGGTTTCAAATTTAAATTACGAACTTTCTGAAAATGTTATTCTAATGCGAACGTTGAATTCCCCAGATAAAATTCCGTTGGGGACGTTTGGTGCCTTAATGCATGTTGTAATATTGAATACATTGCATTGTGTAATATTGAATACATTGCATTGTGTAATATTGAATACATTGCATTGCGTAACATTGAATACATTGCATGGTATAACATTGTATACACTATATGTACCAATGTATAGATTGCATGTTGTAACATTGTATACACTATATGTACCAATGTATAGATTGCATGCTGTAACATTGTATACACTATATGTAACATTGTATACACTGCATGTAACACTGTATATCAGCGTATTTCAACTTGAACACAGGTGAAACTTGCACAAAAGTTATTTTAATATTACCGTGTGTGTTCAAATATTCGTCGGGGTTATGAAAACTTTCACCAAAATTAGTCTCTTAAAGGGTGAACTTTTTGAGTTGTTTCAATAATTTCCGTACTACCCTCGTACATTAGACGAGGTAACGTATTATAAGAGCATGTTGTACATTGTATATATTGCATGTTGTAACGCTGCGAGTGTACGACTATTGAACTTCTATAGCATAAGTACGTCTACTGCAGAACCAACCATTCTTATCCCGTCAGCACTTCGTTCGAAGAACATGAATAAGACAAAACCCTAACCCCGTGTGCTTTTGTTCATTTATTGGCGTGAACCAGACTGTTGTGCTGTAACTTTTATATCATTGGTTTTGAGCATGGTATACCAATACACGGAATCGTGACGGTTAAATTATTAAAAATTCTCACCATTAGTGAGGGCCACGGGGTTGTGACCTTGAACTTTATGCTTCCGCTGGGACCACTGTCGTATCTTATCTTCGTGCACGTGCTGCTGTACAAAACTGTCGAGGAAATCCGGATTGTCAAACAAAAACTGGGTCACCGTCTCTGGCTGAAGATCTACAACAACAAATAAAATAATGTAACATTGTACAACAACAATGAAAAATATACCACAACAAAAAAATAAAAATATCGTACAACAAAAACAAAAAATGTAGAACGTTGTACAACAAAAAAATAAATCAGGGTATCATAAAACAACAATAAAAAACAAAATATAGTCAATAAATATTATAGTATCCTAAAACTAAAAAAAATCTTTAAAATCTTACGAAAGGAATAAAAACCAAAGTATCCTAAACAAAATGAAATTTACTGTACATTACAACAAATATGACAGCTTAACTTATAACAGCCGATGAAATATAAGAATACAAACAAAAACAACAATAAAAACAACAGGATCTTGAAACAATTATAATGATTAGGGACTTCCACTCATACAACCATACGAATCAAAAATATTACCACAATAATCACATAATGTTATTAAAAGGTAATGGTACGTCCTCTGATTCCCAATTCAACAGCATATATATATGAAAAATCACAATTTTTTTCATATAATACTACGTGTGTGGGTTTATACTATATATTTTTGGAGTGTATATATATATATATATATATATATATATATATATATATATATATATATATATATATATATATATATATATATATATATATATATATCAGATTAAGGATCCATATAGGGCCTGGGCCTGATCAAAAATTCAATTTGACATCAAAGATATGATATACATATGAACGACGCATGACCTGTTTTGCATTGAAAATAAACATACAATTGCAAGACATTGTACCAACAACAATTAATATTTATATATGTAATTTTGGAATTTTTATCACTTTAAAATGATTTCTTAAAGTTAGAGTGAACCTATTTTTTTTAATGTGAATGGTGAATGATATAATTCCCCTAAAAATTGAGTTTTATATAATATTGCTATTTGCATTGATTTTTCCTCTCAGAAAAGCACTTCAAAATTCTGAAATTTCATAGAAACTAAAATGAACCGACTTGGACTGTAACACGGCGGTCAGCCTGGACTTTTTGTTTTGTTTTGTTTTTAATTTTTTATTTGCATTTTTTTTTAAATAACAAACAATGTAAATTGAACTTAAACCACGCATAACCTGTTTATAGAACCAAAAGACAATGGGGACCCGTTTGTCACAAGAACGCGTTGTTAAATGGAACAAAACAGACACAGTAGTGTATGTACGTCAGACAATGAGAACCCACAAACCTTAAACAAAAAACTGACACAGGGTCCGGGGCCAGATCAACCTATAACAGAACTACGTCACAGGGCCTTTTTACAGCCACAGGGTTTAATTCTACAACAACTGATTGTTTACTAACTAGGGCTGTTTATCGAATCTGAAGAAGAAATGATGTTTTTTTTAAACTAATTTTGATAGTTTGGTATTTTCCCCCTCTCATCCACAAAGATATGACACCGCATTAAATGGAAGGCAATTACATTTCAAGAAGGAGAAAGAAAATAAAAAAACACCCAGGAGATGGCTCTTGAAAGAGGAATATATCTCCCCGAATCTCTAGACACAAAAAAGCAATAAATTGTACATAGAGAACCCGATCACACGTATACCTGTACGATATTAGCCCCTCTCAGCTATGTTTTAAATACCTGATAATTCATTTGGTCGTTAGCAAACTTTCAAAGATATGGAATACAGTTTTCGCTCCATTGACTCATATTAAAAACGCCACCAGGAATCTTGAAGGTTTTAAGCTTTGACAGTTACAAAGTGTGCACACGCTTGCATTCTCCCGTCAGGGGTATATACAATTTTACAGAAGCTTTCCCATTTTGTATTACAATTAACAGCCGATCACAACAGCCTGACGATCTTAATGGAAACCGTCCATAAGCCATCAACAATTGTATATGTAGTATTTAATCATTTGTGAATTTCAAAAGGGAGCTCGCTCTCTCTTTGTGACTGGTATTGACGTTGTAACCATTCAGAAGTAGGTTACTGCTTTATACAGAGAGAGAGAGAGAGAGAGAGAAAGAGAGAGAGAGAGAGAGAGAGAGAGAGAAAGAGAGAGAGAGAGAGAGAGAGAGATAGATATTCCGGTGTGGTTAAAATCACATTTTAGGACAATTCCTGTCCATACTTCTGTCGGCCAGAATGGTGGCCTAAGTAAACTATGTCCTCTAGAGGTATTAAGACCAAAAGGTCAACATGAAACTCCAGCCTTATGACGTATTTCCTCGCGACCCCCGGGGTCTCCCGAGGGAGAGTCTGGGGACTTACCTGCCATGTCAGGGAGGGTAACATTTCCAGCACTGAGACTTATCCCCCGAGTCACTCTGCTGATCGATCACACTGGGTTCCCGTCGTCGCCTACTGACCTCCCGGATTTTCGAACTTGCGGATTATGGCGTTCTCGTCTTGGAAGTTATAAGTATTTAAATTCCCAGTGCCCGTGATCAGAGCGCGTAATTCAATCTATAACGCATGTTTACTTTTGCCGCCGCACTAAGCCTTGTCGTAATGAGCCTGTGGCCCGAAAGCAAACACTTTCTACAAATTTGTTCGGTCATCAACAAAAATAAATATTTAAAAAAACTGAGAAGAAATATTCATTTTGGATTTGACGGGGGTTGTGTCCGGCGAATTGTATACACAAAGCTCCTCCTTATGTGGTACAGATGAACTGGTATTGTTTTATTATTCATTAGAGGACAAGACACGTCACTAACTCAACACATCAGTAAAAACCAAAGAAACAACGAGTCCACGCAATCATTTTCAACGTTGAATCCAAACGGAAAATATTTGCAATTAAAGTTATTATTCTATAATTTCCTTCCAATTTCAATTATAGCTTTCGCTCATCATGTTTGAATGTATTAAAACAAGGAAATTTTTAAGTAGTATTTTTTATAAGGAAGTGCTGAACAGGAATGACCTACAATGCATATATACAAGAACTGGTTCGACATTCTACTAGTACAGGAACCACGAAATAGTTTAGACAGGCACCACTAGCAGAATAGTGCAAAGATACCACTTAAATTAACCTTGAGCCAGGGTACAAACCACGACCAAGTTCATGTCGACTAGTGGTAGAACATACACGGAAACCACACGGCAGTTACACATCACACATCGACTAGTGGTAGAACATACACAAAAACCACACGGCAGTTACACATCGACTAAAGTGGTAGAACCTACACGGAAACCACACGGCAGTTACACATCGACTAGTGGTAGAACCTACACAGAAACAACACGGCAGTTACACATCGACTAGTGGTAGAACCTACACTGAAACCACACGGCAGTTACACATCGACTAGTGGTAGAACCTACACAGAAACAACACGACAGTTACAGATCGACTAGTGGTAGAACTTACGACGGAAACCATACGGCAGTTACAGATCGACTATAGTGGTAGAACATACACAGAAACAACACGGCAGTTACAGATCGACTAGTGGTAGAACCTACACAGAAACAACACGGCAGTTACAGATCGACTATAGTGGTAGAACATACACAGAAACAACACGACAGTTACAGATCGACTAGTGGTAAAACATACACAGAAACCACACGTCAGTTACAGATCGACTAGTGGTAGAACTTACGACGGAAACCATACGGCAGTTACACATCGACTATAGTGGTAGAACCTACACAGAAACCACACGGCAGTTACACATCACACATCGACTAGTGGTAGAACATACACAAAAACCACACGGCAGTTACACATCGACTAGTGGTAGAACCTACACAGAAACAACACGGCAGTTACACATCACACATCGACTAGTGGTAGAACATACACAAAAACCACACGGCAGTTACACATCGACTAGTGGTAGAACCTACACAGAAACAACACGACAGTTACAGTTCGACTAGTGGTTGAACCTACACGGAAACCACACAGCAGTTTCAACACTGTTCAAAGTCAACCACTAAACAAACCACATACATTGGATTAGATAAAACCAAGAAATCTCGTACAGACAAAATTTGTATAGAATCCACTAAAGACTTCATACGGGATTATTTTTACCAACACCGATGTTGTACCTAGCTCATTGATTCAATAGAAAAATAATAAGAGACCAGTCTGAATACTAAAACTTTCTTGATTTGTAAGCTAGAACCTAGTACTACTGTGCAGTCAAATGTCCCACCTACTACATCCGCTTTTATCTTTTGCAAGAAATATCCCTAATATGTTCAGTTAATAGAAAAGTCATCAATTATACGTTCAATCTAGATAATCGCATCACCCGGGTTCCAGACAAAGCTCTATCTATACAAATGTACAAGCAATTAGAGATGCATCGTTGTTTTGCTTAGCAAATCTGATTGATGCTTAAGCGCCAGGACCCTCCGTTACAAAAAATTCAAATTACTCAACTCGGCTCTGCATACTTAGCTTTTGGGATGAAAACTTAGACTTAAGAAACGTTAATGACAGAGGGGCCAGGTTAATGACAGCGGGGCCAGATGATTTCCTGGTTGATCTAATTTCTGGACAACTAGGATAGCTATTCCGTTCAAGCTTACTATAATTTGAAATGCATCAACAGTTTTATGTACCGTCCATTTCATTAAACTCGCCATGTTTAATAATCTCGGTTACAAGCACGCTTGACTTACCTGGTGACCTTGCGTACATGGTTGAGGAGCTGTGAACACTTCTACTGGAATGGTGTGGAACAAGTGCAGGGTTGCATGTCACCCCTACAACAACAAAGGTAATCAACAATCATCAGGGAAAATAAACTCGATACAACGACTTCCAAAGATGAATAATTCATATCCAAAAGGGCGCATCGTGGTCAACGACAATAACAGGACAGCGAATCGAGTCCACCCTGTATATACAGACACTGCCTACCAACGCCATCAGCTTATTCAACATAACAAACGGTGAAAACAGAAAATGATTTTTTTTTGTTTTATGAATTACTGCATTTCTAATTATAAACAAAAATAACCAGCTCCATCTTCTGTTGATAATTTTTTAGGAATTCGGTTAGCGAGACCCATCTGTCTTTACAACTCCTGTGACAGCGTTAGCAATTATTTACCAGCCATATATTCAAAAGAATGGACAAAAATGATATGTCAACTTATATCTAATAATACCTAGCCACCGATTGTCATGGAAACCTGAAAAAAATCGATCAGGGATTGAGAGATTATAGGGCTTAATCAGTGGGGTGGTTTTTTAACTGCATCCCTGTGAGGTCAATTTCCTCATTGTGACGTCAAAATAACGTCATTTTCTCTAAGATCGAATTTCATGGGCGGGATGAGCAATGGGAAATTAGAAAATTCTAGACAGATTTGACGTAAAGTAATCATATCTCGCATGAGAGAGAGAGAGAGAGAGAGAGAGAGAGAGAGAGAGAGAGAGAGAGTGTGTGTGTGTGTGTGTTTATGCAAGCGGTTTGTAACCCAGTATGTTAATAACGTAAGAGGGACTGTTATGTGACGATCAGAGATAATTTGGGCCGACAGAAATATGTCTTTAACTGCTCACATCAAGGGCTGGGTGACATTGCGGAAGCTTTTGATACATGTTATAGAGATGGCATCAGTGCGGGATACATGTAAGCGTGACGTGAGGGTTGCAGGCAACCAACATACTGTACATTGTATATTTATGCAATGTATGATTTACTTTTTAAAGAAAGTAAAATACAGTTATGGCTTATTATTTCTAACTTACTGAGCGGTTTCTGACTCCAGCCTATGATTCCATTGGTTAAACGAGACATTCACATTGACTGCTCTTTTTTTTACAGATTTCGTTTACGTAACAATACTAATAGTTGTTTTCATGTTTTAAATTTTCAATGGTTTATATAAAATACCTACAGATGATTAACTCTGCGTGGTTTTCGGAAGAGTATCCCTGAACTCTCGTGATTATTTTCATATTGATATTTACAGATATGACAGTTCTCCGTCGAAATCATCGACGTAATAAGAAAATCGTATAGGAAATATTTTAATCGACAAACAACAAACAATAAAAGAGAATGTACAAAGAGATGGTAAAAAAAACTGGCAATCGCCTCGTGATAATCGCCGCTTCCTTTGAACACTGGGGGGGAGATAAAGCCCCCAGACGAGTAAGTAGCGGATTAAACACTGCACGAAAGAAATCACGCAGAGATTGAACTTTGAATGTTGAGAACGACAAATCTTATAGCTGTCAACAACCTGAGGTAAATAAATAAACACACGGCCCTTATGTTGGGTCCGCAGGTATATTTACGTAGATAGAGTACTAGCCGGGACATCCGATCCCGAAAACCGCAGTCACAGTCAACGCTTCCTACTTTTAACAGAGAACCGCGGATTTATCAATTGTAAGCCGTTTCTCCCAAGCAAAAAAAAAAAAAATCTCCTGTCCCCTACCTACCTAGCCACTCGACCGACATCCCTCCGCTGCTTGAGTAGTCGCTCCGACGTCTGTGTGTTTGACACAGCTTATGACGTCACAACACCACCAGATAACTAGAGAAGATAACAGTGACACAAGCATCTCTCACCAAATCTCACGCGCGGTTTCCCCCACAATACAATCCGGACTTTCCGCACATTATTGAAAAAGAAGTGGGCAAATTTATCTTTTTATGATATGTTTGATGGTTTTTGATAAATATACTAGTACTTGATAGTTATTCGGTAATAAGAAAGGGACGTTCAGATAGCATCTTACGTTATTTTATATAGGAGATAAAGCGCCCCTCACGGGCTAGTGTTAATTGATTTGGAAGTTTACGACTGAGGAATGGCGAATCACCATTTGATTTGGAGCGGAGTTTGAACTCCTAGAAGCCATTCTCCCCTCTAGCCCAGACAGGACACACAAAGATCGTGAATAAAGCAGCACGAAATATAACACAGAAGTACAGGATTCTCCCAGTACCACACTATAGTACTCGCGACTCGAACAGGGCGGTTAGACCACTTCGACACCACAGTAGTGATAAGACTATACCACAGGATATTGACTGGCGTGGTCAGTACCAGAAGAAATACTATATTCTTTATTTGCACAAGACATACATCTTATGGCATAGGTTATTACATATAAATATAGCAATATTGAAATAATGGTATGGTACATGAACATGTGAAGTTCATTGATAATGTATATAAAATAAAATTTTACTAACAGGCGAAGAAACCAGAGAAATTTTTCTTAATTATCATGAATATTGAAAGCTAGATGGAGATACTTCCCCAAATTACTAAAACGTGAAGTCTGAACATCATCAGGATCGAGGGAGTATGAGGGTTGGGGGGGGGGGGGGGGGCAGCACTCCGCTAGCGTTAAACATAATCGTCAACCCTAACTACAATAACAACGATGTAAAACTCACTGATACCGAATTCAGTCGTAATGTGCATATTAAATGAGAAGTATATAAGAAATTGAAAAATAGTTTTAAACCACCAGGTGTCAGAATCGGAATCAAATACCATTTACTAGTGTTATTGTTCATAAGAACTGCCCAGTAGGGGGCGCAGGGCAAGCTTCCGGCGCCTTCGTTCCTCGAGTTCCGACTGTATAACTACCCCAGTAGTTGCACACGCAGAGAAGAGAAACCCCCGATCAAATGAGGATCTCCCAATTGCACGCAGTTGAATTTAAAGAATTTCCCCCATGGCGTGAGGCAGTGCATATTCCTTCTGATGTAACTTCAGGCAGGTGAAGAAACCAATGGTTTGTGTTGATATTTCAGTCTTTGTAGCTGGCGAGTACGTATTGATCACATAGGTACAGTCGGAATTTATTAGGGTTGAATTATGATATTCACAACCAGCCCACGGGATCACGCCTACGCCCCGATGTGACCATTCCTGCCCCCCCCCCCCCGCCTCCCTGGCAATCTCTGTCGTCGTTTATATACATGGACTGTACACAATACCACCAGAAATTTGATGGGTAATTGTTGTTAAACGTCACAGCCAGTAAAGAAGTTACATTCTTTATAATACATGCTTTAGTAACAGCAGCGGTAGTAATAGTAGTTTCAGTTAGAGTGTATCACTTTAATTTTTTGTTGAGCTTATAGTTTATCTGATAATTGAATCTATCAATATTCAATCTTTGGCCCAAAATATTTTTTTAAAATTTGCGTCCGTGTGTACGCATTCTGATTTATATTGTTGGATTTAGAAAATGATGATCCTACCTGACGACATGCAAACTTCCCATCACCTGATATCATTACAGTAAAAGGTTCCAAGGACGAATGCGCGTATAATTATCTTCATAAAGTTGGCCTAATTCGATCTCGTTAATTTGTGTGAAGTTAATGTTCATTCTTCTGTTGTCTTACACTACAGACCCCACACCCGGGCCCCACTGGAATCACGTCCATCTGTCATTTAAGGGCAGGTATATACGAAAATAAAATTATTTCTTCCAAATCGGCATGTAAATTTGAATTCAAAACTAATTCTGATATTTACTTAAGTCAATAAAACAATATATCGCATTGTAAATTTTTAACAAATTAAATAAATTAATGAAGAGGTGGTTATGAAAACAGCGTTAAAATACTGGGTGTCATAGAAATTTAAAATGGGGTATGATCTGCTCCAAAGCATCTTAAGCAACTATGCATCTACGTCATATTGTTAAGATTTATGCGATGTTCCGCATCCGATTTCAATAGATATATAACTGATGTTTTCTACACATTAGATGAATCGTAATGCTATATTGTACTCTGCCAAAATATCCTACATTGAAACCGTTTCCTCTGAAATTTACGTACGGACTGGTTTAGTTAGGAACTACAATATATTTTGATAAAAAAAAATCCAAAATCGATAGAACGTTATGAAATCCAAGAGTTTTACTTTTTAACATCTCTTTGCTTTACCTTGGGAGCTAACAAACTTGGTTGGAGTGACGTCATGTTCACACAGTGACACCATGGTGACACTGTTGCACGGTCACAGCTCTCAGCCACGGCATTGGGTCTCTCAGTCTTTACGCGGTTCAAAGCATGGATGACATTGTAAAGCAATGGTTATCAAGATAATTACAAAAAAGGTACTTTATTACGAATAAGGAGTTTCAGTGAGGCCGAGTGAGTTGCAAGATGTTATGACGTCGAAGACTGACATCAATCAAGCAGCATAAAGATACTAAATTTCAAATGAATTCATGCTGACAATCAGAACATGACTGCTTCGTATAGATGTGATTAGACGAACACCACTGGATACTTTATGTATCACTGAAGTGCTGTTGACAGGAGAACATGAGTACATGCTGTCATTGACCCAATTAATTTTTTACGATATGTACTTAAAAACATCGTCAAATCACTGCAAAAAGATGAAAAATATTTATTCACGATATGACGTCAACAAACTGCGGTGCAATGGTAGTTTATAGGGTTTTTTTTAGGTCCGGATGATGTGTCAACAACATATAACAGTATAATTGCAGATGTGTCCACAACATTATAGTCCCCGGTGTATAATGTTGTTCGATAATTGATGAATTCTACCGTCTAAGGTAAAGTATCATGCTGTAATGGGGTATACTGCGGTGTTAAATATCATGCTGTGGTGAGGTACACTGCTTTGTTAAAGTATTATGCTGTGGTGAGGTATACTGCTTTGGTAAAATATCATGCTGTAATGAGGTATACTGCTACGGTAAAGTATCATGCTGTAATGGGGTATACTGCTGTGGTAAAGTATCATGCTGTGGTGAGGTATACTGCTTTGGTAAAGTTTGCTATGGCGTTGTATGCTGAGGTAATGTGTAATACTGAAGTAATGTGTGATACGATGTGGCAAGGGATGATTAATGAAGTAGTAACGCAAGATTATATGGTAAGGTGTAATTGTTTGATAATGTGTGGTAAGATGCAAAATTTATAATAATGTGTGATTCTGTTGTTATGTGGGACTGTGTGGAAATGTGTGAAAATATGGCAAAGTGTGACAATGCGTTAATGTGTAATTCTTTCGTTATATGTGGTGATGTGATAGTGTGTGATTCTGTAGATATGTGTGATTATGTGGTAATGTATGATTCTGTAGATATGTGTGATTCTGTGGTAATGTGTGATTCTGTAGTTATGTGTGATAATATGGTAATGTGTGATAATATGGTAATATGTGATTCTGTGTTAATGTGTGATGATGTGGTAATGTGTGATTCTGTAGTTATGTGTGATAATATGGTAATGTGTGATAATATGGTAATGTGTGATTCTGTGTTAATCTGTGATGATGTGGTATTGTGTGATTCTGTAGTTATTTGTAATAATGTTGTGATGTATGATAATGTGGTAATGTGTATTTTTGTAGTTATATCTGATAATTTGTGATTTTGTTGCAATGTGTGGTTCTGTGGTAATGTGTGATTATGTGGTAAAATATCATGATTTGGTAAAGTGTGATTATGTTGTATTATGTTTAAAGTATGACACCGTGGTATGGTATTATTATGAGGTTATATGTAATTATATGGTAAATTGTGGTCAGGTGTAATTTGTGGTAATGTGTGATACAACAAGATTATGTGTAATGTGTGGTTATGTGTGATTCGGTGGCAATGTGTTTTTATGTGGTACGGTGTGATAATGTGTGATTATGTTGTAATGTATGATTAAGTGGTACAGTGTGATTTCGTGGTAATGTGTGATTATGTGGTAATGTGTGATTATGTTGTAATGTATAATTATATGGTACAGTGTGATTCTGTGGTAATTGGTGATTCTGTGGTAATTTATGATTCTGTGATATAATGAACGACGATGCTGTAAAGTAAGTTGCTGAGATAATACATGTATGTACGATTCTGGAAATTAACGATCTGTTCATTATGTGAAAGGTTAGTACTTTGCGATGTAGTTAAATGATATCAAGTTTTATTATCAGAACCGTTCATTCACAGTTTAAAGTAAACATGAGCTGAATAATGTTACTTCCTTGCAGAAATCATGAGGATGAATTAGGAGATAATTAGGTTGGAATTTTAACCTTGTAACTTCAGACAAACTTAATAAGCCAAAATGCATCAGTAATCGATGTGGAGCTATGAGTGAACAGAGATGTCTTTGATTACAAATTAAACACTCGCTGTTTAATCGCGCTTTTTCTTTTTTATCAGTGCTAAGTTGCAGCTTCGGGTCATTTATTAAATGGATCTCGACGCGAAATCCAAAACTCGTTTATTCAAGTAAACATTTGTAGGGAGATCCAAATGCCGTTCATGTTTAAATGTAGACGTGTCTGATAGATAGAGATATACAACATGTATTCTACAAGTACATGCTTTCGTCTGAATTTGAATTAGGGGAAATTCTCAGTTTAAGAGAACGACGCAAGGCGCTTATCAAAAAATAATTTTCGGATTTGAGTTGAATTTTTTTCCACTGTTTGAACTTTTGACGTCTTCTGAGCTAGCTTTGAGATTAAGCAAAAGAGCTAGCACTATGTTGATGGTGAGATTAACCTAAGATTAGGAAGGAAAATGATAAAACGACGAAAAGGGGGAAGTGGGGGGGGGGTGAAAATAGACGCACTCTATGTACTCGTCTTTCGGTATCGCCGTCTTCACATAATACATAAAGAAATTAATCTTACATATACACACACTTGTAAGGAAACTTACACTATACAAACAAAAGATAAATCGAATGACGGTGGTCCACTAAAACAAACAGAGTACTCTCCCTTACCTGTGATGACCATGTCGGCGGCCGGGGACCGCTGGGTCTGGCGCCGGTGGGGTGCGACCCCGGGGAGGGGCGGGAGTCTCCTGTGAGTCATCTGACGGACAGGAGAGGACATCGTCCGGGGAATCACATTTCTTTTAATCCTGTCAAACAGTAAACACACGCCAGTTCACTACAGAGCACAGATTTAAATACCATTGACTGTAGCGCGCGAGGATTATGGAGCCAAAATCATTTTCACCTGGAAATGATTGGCGATGTTCGGATCAGCAAAATGAGCGATGAGTGAGGACGTGAGGTGGGATAACCGGGTGAGAAGGAGACATCATTTACCACTGTTACGACAGAAATCGATCGCTGTCCCTCAGCCTCTCAAACAAAGCAGACGACAAGGCTCGCGAGCTTGCCTGTACCTATGACGTGATCAGATCAGCTTTTCCGAATTAATTGAAAAAAATGCGGTTGCTATTGACAACGAATTCATGCTCGCTGCTCAGTAAATTCAGGGAGAAAGGTATCATTATGTAAAGAAATCAGGAATGCTAGAAATATGGTTTAATTATTCCAATAAATGTTCGATATATCATCATGAGTTTCTGTGTCCGGCTTTTAACATGGGACGCAAAGTAGCTGTCATAAGTCAATGTTCAAAGAATGTCCTTCATTTAAAATAGAATAACATTGCGTCCAGAAATTTTAACATATCGCAAGTTTAGGGGCATAATAATGCTACAAATAATCTTTATTATTTATTTATTTATCTATCTGTCTATTTATTTATTCATTCATTTATTTTTTTTTATTTATTTATCTATTTATTTATAGAGGGAGGTGGTGAAAAAATTAGTTGCACACATTTGAAGAAAAGAAATGTTTCTAATCATAATAGTTCACTTTATAGAGCTTGTATTCCGAAAGAGATTCAAATACTCTTCGTAGAGTAAAATAAACTGAATTTTTGGGTGAGACCACGAGCAAGTTGATCCTGCTCTCTTTGATTTCATTATATTACGTGATCGGGTGAAATGCCATCATTAAAAAACTGGAGGGAATCATCGCCGATTTTTCCGTGATTTAGGTGTCATGTTGTAAATTTTGGATTTACCGGGTGACAGTAAGTACAATATTTACAACATGACAACTAGTGACTGTAAATACAAAATTTACAACATGACACTAGTTGTCATGTTGTAAATTTTGTATCTACTGTCACCCAAATTTACAACATGACATAGGGTCGGCCGGTTAGGCAATCGTTAACACTTTTTCATCTTCTAATTTGTACTGAATAATAGGAACAAGGGGTAGCTCCGGAACTACTTTATAGTATTCCACACTGGTAGACAATGTTCTATAACTGATCTATGGCAGTGTCTAGCTAAAAACTAACTTGTACTACTAATGATGATTATTTGAATGTGCAAAGCGCTCTCGCACATGTAAAGGGAGATTATCGTACCACATTAGATTGAACACATCGCCCGGTCTTAATCATTCCAACGCAGGAAGAGGAACAGCAAAATATACATCGGAGTTTTTTTCACAGATAAAAAAAAATTCGTAATTTGAGTTTAAATTGGAGAGAGAGAGAGAGAGAGAGAGAGAGAGAGAGAGAGAGAGAGAGAGAGTTTTACCTGCAAAGGAATATCAGTCCCTTGGCGTCGGACGAGTATACAGAAAGAACTGGTTGTCTTATGTCAGAAATGGCTGGATGCTAGTATTTCCATGTCCGAGGGAATACACAAATATTGTGCCTGCCTAGTGGTAAAGTGCCCGCTTAATTCCTTCCCCCTGACAGAATTTTAACACTTTAGATCAACAGCAATGGAAGACGAGTGTCAAAAATCCATTCAAAAATATTGATTCAAATTGATATGTAACATTTTATTTGTTAAAAACGGCGTTATTATGGAAATGTGCGCCCAGTCTAGCTCCATATAGACGTTATGTATTAATATATACATATCAAAGAAAACCTGGCCTTGTGAAAAGGGAAAAAAATCGATCGTTTAATCAAACGAAGTTACTCTGGAAAAAAAATTTAATCGATTCAACTTTTGACTTTTTAACCTAACATTCAAATGTATCTAATGTGGAAAATTAATCAATTTGTGGAAATCGTTACATAATATTGACGTCTGCAGGCTTGTATAAATCGATTTAAATCACTTGCATACACTTGTGATTTAGTTCCATTATGACCCCCTGCCTGATTTGCGAGCTTTGTTGTGTGTATGTGTTTTAAATCGCTACTGTTTGCGTGACGCACTCGGCTACGTCCGTCAATGTTCGGCAAATTCCGTGTTTGCTGGAGCGTCATTAGCAACAAGGTAACATTCTAACGTATTGTTTATAGCTTGTTACCGCCGGGCCATTCAGCAAGAATTGGATTGTTGTTAATCATCATTGGATTCGACCAAATATTTATCTACAAGGAAAAATACTCTAGTGCCATTTAAAAAGCGAGAAGATCTAGGACATCGTTCATTAGATTAGAAAACATGGGCTGTAAACAATCAAAAGGCGCCATCCGCATCCAGCCCGTGGGTCCAGCCGAGATCCGGAGGGACAACTCCAGACTGAAGAAATGTAACAGTGATATTAACATAGAGAGAGATGTGAATTCCAGGAAAAAGAGCTCCATGCGCCGGACCAAGTCCCAGAAATCGACCGGGAGCCACCTGACGGCGTCCTGCGCTAGTCTGGACTCTCAGCTCTCCCACGCAGACTCGCCCCGGGGACAGAGCGCCACATCCAAGGTATCCAAACACAGTACGGACTCCGGCCTCGGGGAGGAGTACGCCCACGTCATCACGGAGTTCTCTGAGGAGCGGGCCGTCCAGAGGATAGAGGAGGAGTTTGAGGAGCACAATGATCTGGGTAGGTAGTCATGTTATAGTAATGTTGTAGTCATGTTATAGTAATGCTGTAGTCATGTTATACCGGTAGTAATGCTGTAGTCATGTTATAGTCACAGTATAGTCTATTGTAGCCATGTTGTAGTCGCGTTATAGCCATAATGTAGATATGCTGTCACGTTATTACATGTAACACAGTATGCAACGATCTGGGTAGGTAACCACATTGTGGTTATGTTTTAGCCATGTTGTGGCTGTATATATTCTAGCTGTATGTAAGTGTGTTCATGTTATAGCCCTGATAACCCCACAATCATTACCTGTTGTACTGAACACAAGGGTATGAATACACGTAGGAATAGCACTGTTGTAGCCTCTTACGTTATAGCCCGGGCTATAACGTAAGTTAACGTATAACGTAAGCTATAACAGTGCAATACCTTCATGTTTACATGAAGGTGTTATAGCACTGTTATAGCTACATATATTGTAGCCATATTGTCACATAGTCAGCATTGGGGTGATTCATGTTATTGAAGACAAATGAAGAGATTTGTTTTGAATGTTAACGCAAGTAGATAGTCATCATAAGATGGTCAATGAATTAATGCATCTATACACGTTTAGTACCCCACCCCCCACCCCCACCCCACCCCCGTCATAATTAATACACCTGTGGTACATTGTACTTATCATATTTAGATCCCTGGCCAACTCCTTTGATCTATATGACATGTACAGTTCAAAGATTTTTTGTACAAGATCTGTTACATGTAATTCAATGATGTTGTGTACAGGATCTCAGCCTAACTTGTTGTACACTCTCTACTAGTTCAAAATGTGGTGTACAATATCTGCTTACTTATGTTTGGTGTTCAAGATTTACAAAACACAACAATGTCTATATATGTATGATATGTACATTTATATACTCAGAGCTTGTGAAGAAAATCTATGTACAACTACACTGTATGTTTGTGTATGTATGTGTGTGTGTATATATATATTTACATGTAGCTCTCTACTCCGAATAGACTGCGAATAATATTTACAAGTACTACTGAGAGCTGAAGAAGATCTGCATGACTTGTTTCAATTTTCACTTCAGAGGGGGAATTCTAAGTGTGAGCATAGTATTGTTAGATATGCAACCTGTCCCTAACCAATTCTAATGCATTTGGCTAATTTCATATTCACAGAAATCAATGACGCCATTTTAATGCAGTTTTTTTGCTGTCAGAATAAAATGCATTCAATGTGACTTTAATTTTTTTTCACACACTTTCAATTGTCCTCACATACCTGTATGAAAATGGGCTTTGAAGAATGTGCGAGAAAAAAATGAACATTTTTTGGCCCTGTTTTAACAAAAGCATACAAAAAAGAAACATGTCAACTGCTTATCTTGTTGGTTTTGATATTAAGCTCCCTTGACACTAGACGCCTCTAACAGTAGATCGCTGATTGTCAGAAGTTCTGATTACAGGTGTATTATCAACACAGGTAACGATAGGTGGGCGCGCGAGTTTGGATATAGCGGTTAATTAGACAGATACCACCCGGGGTATTCGGTTTCCTGCATGATCCTTAATTAACTGTATACTTGACACTCAGATCAAGACAACCGCAGTTAATATCGGTTACTGATTGACAGGCTCATTATAAGCTTATAACGGGCACCTGCATCTTTCGTAATTAGAAAAAGAAAATCATTCACATAATATTATATATACCCTGTAATTTAATAACAAATTCTATAAGAGTCATTAATAAAGTATACATCTACAGTGTCAAAAATGGATATAATTTTACATAGAACTGTTATATTCTGTGTTATTTAGTTCCGAAATATATGTAATTCATATTATTACACGTTCATAAATTTATAAATAAGTTTTTACATACATTTATATTCTGTTTAACACAAATATTACATTCCGCGTATAAGGGGTTATATAAGGGGCTATATAGGTCTCGTAATGGGTGGGGGGGGGGGGGGTGCTGACTAAGCTCACACAAATACAACCATTGGTTTCCTCATTGACATTATGTATTTTTGATTTGATGTTACATCGGAAAACTAAATGGTAACCATGAACATAGTTAACAAATATCCAAAGCACCTCTCGACCTAAATGTTTTACCCATTAGCTTTAAAATTAAAATTAAAAGTATACAAGTAATCCGATTTCTGAAGTATATATCTTATAACAATCCTATATTTAACAAGTGCCGTTTTCTATATTTAAAAGATTAAAGCCGAGATTGTGCTAATGATCCGGATTTGGAGATTGGAAAGTTCAGTTACACAGCTAGCCGGTCCTTTCGTAAATTATTATCGTTTGGAAACGTTGCAATGAATTATGTATTATCGTACTAAAGAAAAAAGGAAGGCAAAGTTAAACACATCAAATAACAACGCAATTGACTAAATCTTGAAATAAATCAAATGATTACATTACCCTAATATGAGAGAGAGAGAGAGAGAGAGAGAGAGAGAGAGAGAGAGAGAGAGAGAGAGAGAGAGAGAGAGAGAGAGAGAGAGAGAGAGAGCATCTTGGGTCTACAAGTTACTTCTGTGATCATGAAAAAACAAGTGATAAGAAAGATATATTGAATACCATTGATGTGTCACTTAACAGCAGTGATTATCCAATTCATTATTTTATCCTTACAGATCTAGGAATAAGTGGTGTAGCTATTCCAGTTCGCACCAGCGCCAAGGACCGCGATCGCATGCAGGAGGCCATGATAATGCAAGCCCTGCGGGAGGAAGGTCTAATCACCAGGCCCCAGGGGCAGGGGGCGTCAGGGTTAAGCTTCGAGATCACGGCAGAGGGGGCAATGATGAAGAGACCACCCCCTCGGCTGGAGAAACTGGAGAAGAGGAGGAAGAAGAAGCGAGCACTGACTGAGGAAGAGATCAGGGAGAAGCTGGAGAGGGCTGAGAGGAGGAAGAGGGTGAGTGACCGCAGTTATCTCCCTCACTGGTCACGTGGTCCTTTCTTAGTTTGATTATAAATAAGTTCCTTTTTACTAAAACAAACCAGAATTTAATATTGCAGCTATTGGGTTTTTTTACGAATCATACATTTATATTTTTATTGGCTAAATGTGCAGTGTTTTATTATTTATTATAAATGTTATTATTTCCATCCCTTTTGTTTTATAGAGGAAAGAGCAAGAACGACTGGAAAAAATAAAAGAGAAAGAAAAGACCAACACGAACGACGCGCTGGAACAGTTTGCACAGTTGCAAAGAGAAAAAGAAGAACAGGTGAATAAAAAACTAGACTCTGTGTCCGACAACCGTGAAAAATTACTGAAGGAAAGACAGCAAAGACAGAAGGAGCGACAGAGGCGGGCCGAACTGGTCCGGCAGCGAAAACAGCTAGCAGCCATGGAAGGCAACGAACAGGAAGAAGACGTCATACCAACCGGAAACCAACTAGACCGATCCTAATGCCGCAGTGAATAAACCTCGCTTTAGACTTTTGTTATAATTCTCCCATTGTGTGGGAACAAGTTGATTGTATATTTTAACAATGAGGCATAATATCTGGTAGGCAAACATGCATAATCAGTGAGAGGACTTGACTTTTAATGCATTTTGAAGTAAACCGGAAGTTCTGACGTTTTCCGTTGGAGTTAATTATAATGTCAGTATTTAAATCAGTATTGTGTTTTGAATGGTTGGTTGTTACGATTTTACGCCGTTTTTGGTGACGTTGCGGCCACACATTTGTGATGTTAAAAAGTGCAGTATTTTCATCCAGCATTTAATGTTGAGTTACTATTCAGTATTATTGATACCTCGATTTATAGACATATGAACTGTGATCAGATATATTTCAAATATGTCTTTATTTATTCAGATTTCTTGTAGTTAGTTTTGAATTAACTTTCTTTGATTAACTTACTCAAAGAGAGAAAAAATAATTTATCACAACGTTAATAGTTTAGTTTTGTAAGATGTTAAACTGTTTGATGATTATGTTATTAAAATGATTATTATGATGTGTCTGTGTTGTATTTTGTAAAAATCAAAAGAATAGTCTTGATAGAAAGTTTATTTGATTTATATGAATGAAATTATAGTCTGAAAAGCTACGAAGAGACACTTTCTAAACACTTGTGCATTTTATCAATAAGTTTTACACCTTAAGAAATTATCAATCCAGGAAACTACATGTATGTGTATGGAACCAAAGCGTCCGACGTCTATGAAAAAATGAATTTTTTATCATCTGCTGGTTTGTGAAGTAAAATGAATACGAATTTGTTAAACAATTAATTCTTATTTTCTTCGCGTTTCTATAAAACTTGATATCTTTCTTCTCCTTGTTTACGCTTTTCGCCAAAATAAGGTTGCACTGACATTAGACTTTGCGGGCAAATGTTAATAAACATATGTACATAAACTTTATGGTTGTTTTAGCTGATATTTTCTTAACAAACAAGTAAAAAGGATGAAAACAACAATAAATCTAGTGATAACAATGGATGCCGTCGGTTAGTGAGTGTTGCAATGCTTGCGTGGTCATTAATGACCACAAGACGATTTCGTACTCAATCGGATTAAAAACAGTTCTCTACAACAAGATCTCTGTGCGCCTTGCGCCGCTATTGTAGAGGTCTGTATTTTGAAACAAATCAATTTCGTATTAAGCTTTGAATTACATGTATTGCAAAAACTAAGTCGACATGTCCATTCCTTAAGCTTGCATCGGAGAGTCAACTCGTGATTGATAAAGACCCCTCTTTACACTGCAAACTACACTGCAAACTAGATACTGAGTAGTTGGATGTGTGCAGCTACTTGGATCCGCCTGTTAAGGTGGCAGGGGACAGGTTTTTTTTATACAATTCATTGTAGCCAAGGGACGCATGTCTTCGGAACTCTGTAACTATATAGAATTTCCTCAGTTCCCATTCAGCACGAATACCTTTAATTCACTCTTTATAAGGCCAATCACCAATTTCTGAAGAAAATTATTAGTCAAAACCTGTAAAATTCTCTACATACTGGTTTTTATGAGATTTTGACCCTTTCATATTTTGCGAATTTTTCATGATTTTTCAGCTTTTTAGACCTCCCCCAGCTAATTCCCTGCAGAGGGTTGACCTTCCGTGCCGCGTGCATGTTGCACTATCACATGTCAGAAACTTACCGGTGTATAGTTTACATTGTTATACTTTCATGTTAAATACTGAAATCTGATTGGTTAAGACGCAGTTAATAATATTTACTATAACCCTCAGCGTTAGCAACGCACTTGGCAACGGGTAACATTAAAAAATGTTACATGCGCGAAAATTATGCGCGTACGGTTCGCTGTAGAATTCACGTTATTCCTATATAAAAGCAGTAAAATTTTCTTAAAAATTTTATAAAAGACATTCAGTATAACAAAATAAATAGTGCCTGTTTGGGAGGATAACAGTTGAAATTGACACCCCTCGAAAACCATTGTCAACCTCCGCTTC
Source organism: Magallana gigas (assembly GCF_963853765.1). Lineage (NCBI taxonomy): Eukaryota > Metazoa > Mollusca > Bivalvia > Ostreida > Ostreidae > Magallana > Magallana gigas. Next base: position 5,277,106 of record NC_088859.1, read on the forward strand.
GCGTCGGTTGACAATGGTTTTCTCGGGGTGTCAATTTCAACTGTTACCCTCCCAAACAGGCACTATTTATATAATGTCCCATCCACCTACTTTTCGTGTTATTTTACCTCCCGTCTGTAACTTGCAATTTCACTGTGTAAAGTCAGCACAACAGTCATAGCCGCAGGTTTCGCATTTTACTTCTGATTCTCATGTACCTAACATAAGGGGCCTACATATTGCATATCAATTTCAACAACAGACATCCCTCTAACTAATGATAATCATTAAAAATCATTTCATGAATTTTAGCAACACTCATAAGGCTTCAAGTACAGCAACTCTCAATTTTACAAAAACCCGTATTCATTACCGTTACAACGTGCGACCCGATTCAGTGAGCATTTTAGAATGTATACGATACTGAAAAGTTAGAATATCAACATAATTAACAATTCTTTCAAAAATTCATTCAAATATATGTAAATTTAGAATATCATCCTTTTGTATGTTTTACTTGGGTTAAGTTCATGGAATATTTAAGAAATGAACTCAATGTCTACCCAAGTTATACTCGTATAACCTGGGTTGGGGCAATTTACGCTTTATAATCCGCGAAGCGGATTATAAAAAAGCGTAAATTGCTCCAACCCAGGTTATACGAGTATAACTTGGGTAGATATTGAGTTCATTCCTTATAATTTAATTTTCTGGAATTTGCTGTACAAATTGAGTCCGTTTTACTTTTAAAAATGATATAAATCTGTTCAAAATTCAAACGTAACGTCAAGTGAATTAGTTCGTTGGTGCATTGTGACGTGTCTTGTGACGTGCAAACCAGGTTATACAAATTTAACTAAATTTTTCTATCCAATCAAATGCCGCGTTACAATCAGAATTAAATTATATTGATTTGAACTAGTGTAGGAGTACCAACCTCCTCAATTTGTGCCATTTATCAGAACTTGAATGTCTTACTTTATAGTGTGGGACTGTACTCTATCTTTGGTCATAGTCTAATTAAGGTACAAAGCGAACCATTTTCAATCAACGGAAACTTGGAGAGTTAATCCATAAATGTTAATTAACATAGATTTTCTTAGATTAATATATTTTCAATATGTGGCCATAATGGCCGCACCCTATGGCCTGAACCCCTGACCTAGGGACCATGAATTTCACAATTTAGGTAGAAGGTTTCATAAAAATCATAACCATGCATCTAGTTTTTTAAACCCCCGACCCACGGACCATGAATTTCACAATTTTGGTAGAGAGATTCATGGATCATAATCATATGCATTTAGGTTTTTTTCACCAGAGTTGAGAAGATTTTTGAAATTTAGTCAGTCAAAAACACCTCTGGCCACACCAATATAATTTTTTGTTCGTCGGACATCAAGTGAAAAAAGGTACCAGCGGGCGAGTGATTAAATAAAAATATTATTATTTTTTGTAGCCAAAATTTTAAATTTGGCGTTACATAAATAAATTTGTGCGGGCGGTTATATTTTTTCTTTTTGTTTCTGATTTATAAATCAAAACTATTTCAAATAGGAAAAATAAAGTAGAAATAGAACACAAAACAGCGCAGAATTCTCTGGATGAGGAAAATTAATGATAATATTATTTGTACAGTTTTATTCAAATACGAGCGCACGGGGTTCGACGAACAAGAAACAATAGGCCCATGGGCCACATCGCTCACCAGAACAGCAGTTCTTTGTAACATTAATTTCGTAGCATATGCTTTTCCTATTTTAAACATTGAACCCCTTTCTGGGGACCTGGTATTGGTCCGAGGTTTATGGTTGGCTTGAACAACATAAATAGTAACATAGGAATGAAAATGTGTAGCACTGCGGTGAGATCGCACGTACACAGCCTGAAAAACTGAACGTAGAAGAGTTCCACTTCAAGAGAAATAACTCTCAGACTGTACAGAACATCAAGAAAGATAACTCTTGGTTCCACTACATTAGAGTTTACACAATTTGAGGATCCTTGCAAAGTAATCTCACAAACTGTAGCATTATATTTCTCGAGAAAAACTTTTTAAAAACATTTTCAATATGTCTTTCTATGTTAAACTTTGAACCCCTCTTGGGGCCACAGTATTAGTCCAGCGGTAAAGTTTTAATTATTTTAAGGATGCTTGCATAGTAATCTCACAAGCTGAAGCATTATAGTTCCCTAGAAAAAGATTTTTCAACATTTTCCCTTTATATATCTATGCTTAACTTTGAACACCTCTTGGGGCCCCAGTATTAGATTGAGGTCACGGCTTTTATAATTTCGAATCTACACTATTTGAGGATGCTTACGTAGTTATCTGACAAATTGATGCATTGTAGTTCTCGAAAAGAAGATTTTTAAACATTTTCCATATATACTTCTACATTTAACTTTAAACCCATCTTGGGTCCCCAGTATTAGTCCAGGGGTCACTATTTTAAAACTATCGAACCTTCATTATCCAAGGTTGTATGCATGATAGTAATCTCACAAATTGAAGCATTGTAGTTCTCGAGAAGAAGATTTTTTAACATGTTACCTTTATATTTCTATTATAAACTTTGACCCCCTATTGGGGCCCCAGTATTGGTCCGGGGGTCACGATTTTACTAATTAGGAATCTACATAAGCGAAGGATGCATGCATAGAAATTCCACAAACTATAACATTGTAGTTCTTGAGAGGAAAATTTTTAAACTTTTCCTTATGTTTTTTAAAATGTTTAAATTTTGAACCCCTCTTGGTGCCCATCAATTGTCCGGGAGTTACGATTTTTACAAATAAGAATCTACATTATTTAAGGATGCACATGTATGCATAGTGATATCCCAAACAGTTGCATAATAGTTCTTGAGAAGAAGATTTTTTAAACATTTTCCTATATATGTTAAAATCTAAACCCGTCCTGGGGCCCCACTTTTTGTTCGGGGGTCACGATTTTTACAATTTAGAATCTTCACTATATATACAACCTTTTGTGTAAATATTGGCATTTTTGGTGCAGTAGTTCTTGAGAAGAAAATTTTTAAACATTTTTCATATGTAGTTCTATGTTAAACTTTGAACCCCGCCTGGGGCTGCAGTTTTGGTCTGAGGGTCACGATTTCTACAATTTAGAATCTTCATTATACATATCAAAGGCCGGAACGCCCACAAAGGCCTCGAGCTGATATTTTCTTTAAAATACGTATCATAAATTTAAATTTCTGTACCAATAGTCGTATATCAAATAAAATCAGACTAAAAATATTTTGTGTAACTATATTAGTACATATTATAGTATTTATTGCCAAGCAGACAACATACAAATACACATAAAACATGGGTTCATCAACAAGATTTCACAATAGATCTCGCCATGCACCGTCCTCGACCAGGGATCCCGCGAGATAGAGATCCGTGCACGCGCTGTCTGAGTTATGTCGTACGTACAATAAGTCCATTAATACCACAATATGCAACTATATTTTCATATGCAATTTTAACATTACCATGTGATTGTATACTCAGTATATTTCCTTATAAAATACGTAGTGATGCATTTGTAATACAATGAATCATAACTCATCATGGTTACAAAAATCGAAGAAATTTTAAAGTTCAAAAATAAATTATCTTCTTTCTATACGAGGGAAACACATTAACAGTGTTTCCCTAATTATAATAAAACATACTTTTTTAAAATTTAATTCCCGTGTGAAACAAGATTATCTATGGTATGGTTGTTTATAAATAAATCCACACCACGTGCGTTGATCTGCCGTTTCTATAATGCTCAACCAAACTAGCTGCAATATTGCAACAAAATCAAAAGATAATTTTATCGCTTACATTTATTTTGGAGACCGTGTCCGATAACAAATCAATTTACATATTAATTTTTATTTTTATCGGACACGGTATCCAAATCAAATGTAAGCGATAAACTAAAATAATATTTAGTGAATTTTTACACGGATATCGTATTTATCCGTCATTTCTCGATTAAACAACCTTATATACTTATGCAATGAGTTGTCAATAATCAGGGAGACACAGTTGGGTTTTTTGGTGCACAATTTAGTTGAATAAATGGAACAAAAGTCATGAAAACATTTTTCCTATGTATTTCTATGTTAAACTTTGAACCCCACCTGGGGGCCCAGTTTTGGTCCGGGGGGTCACGATTTTTACAATTTAGAATCTTCACAATATATGCAAGCTTTTGTGTAAAAATTGGCATTTCTGGTGCAGTGGTTCTTGAGAAAAAGATTTTTTAAACATTTTCCTATGTATTTCTATGTTAAACTTTGAACCCCGCCTGGGGCCCCAGCTTTGGTCCGAGGGTCACGATTTTTACAATTTAAAATTTTCACTACATATACAAGCTTTTGTGTAAAAATTGGCATTTCTGGTGCAGTGGTTCTTGAGAAGAAGTTTTTTAAAGACATGGACCCTATACTCACTGTTTCGCAATTATCTCCCTTTTGAAAAAGGCTGTGCCCTTTATTTTAAGAATTTCTAATCCCCTTTCCATAAGGATGCTTTGTACCAAATTTGGTTAAATTTGGCCCAGTGGTTTTTGAGAAGAAGTTGAAAATGTGAAAAGTTTACAGACGGACGGACAGACGGACGGACGGATGGACGACGGACAACGGGTGATCAGAAAAGCTCACTTGAACCTTCGGTTCAGGTGAGCTAATAAAAGTGTTGTTCCCCCTTCAACTTGCGTGAGATATAATTAAAAGTAAGTGTAAAATATTTCACAATCTTATAGTTTTTTAGACATCACAGCCATGCTTCTCTTTTTTAAAATCATCTGAGAGAAAAGAATTTCTATGATTAAATATATACCGGTATTTCTACTAGTAGTATATGACCGACTATAGTTGAGCATTTAACATATTAAAAACAATTATAAACTTATACACGACACAACAAAACCTTTAACATTTTATGATATAAGCACAAACGAATCGTAATTCTTAACATAAGATTTTATTGCTTTTGACAACATGTACTAATACATAATTGATAACAAAATGAAAATAACAGAAACAAGTCTTTAGGAAGGAGGTCATTGGCCCAAGAAGTGAACCCCTCAGGTCACAGATACTAACTGTATACCTCAGAATAAAAGAAGCTAGCTGGTCTCTTCCTCAAGCTTTAAACAGTCAATTTCTAACGCTCAAATCATAACAAACGAATCTTTTTCCGAAAATTTAAATTCAATTTATGGCAGACCATTGATTTTTTTACGCATCCAGTAATGCAGTGACCATTGATTTTTTGCAGGACAAAAAGAGATGCCTCCAGATAATTATCTGACTAAGTGGAGTTTACTGATTGACTGATAAGAGGACCTCTGTATATTACTGATTAACTGATTGATTGGAATTCAATAATTAACTGACTAACTGGTAAAATTTCAATAATTAACTGACTGAAAAGTAGGAGGAGTGAGGGTAGGTTTGTCTTGTGAAAATTTTAGGTAAATAAGGATACTTTGTTATGCTGAAGACTAGCAAATGAAAAAAAAACAAGGAACAAACTATCATGTAAAGTTACTGCAGCACTTGAGTCTCTCTCTCTCTCTCTCTCTCTCTCTCTCTCTCTCTCTCTCTCTCTCTCTCTCTCTCTCTCTCTCTCTCTCTCTCTCCATACAGGAATGTTTCAATTCTGCAAATTATCACTCTTCATAAATTGTTTACAAAATAATTTATAATTTATACATGTCCAGTAAATATGCAGTTCAAATTACTAACAATATCATGGGATGATAAATCCCAAACTATTCAGAAATAAATGATAACAAAGTGATATTATGTTGTAGTTATATGCAGTTCTGGGTTTTCCTTATACAAGTCAGCCATGTTGAATGCTGTCTGTCTGACATTCTAGTTTCCATGGTAACAGACTAGCTGGCAATGGCGTAAATAATCAAGGACACTGCAATTACTACTATCACCACGACAATCACGATATACGCTGTCTTTCTCCGCGACTTTGTCTGTCAAAATAATAGAAATCACTCTCCAAGTCAAAATTTTAATGCTTTTTGCCAAATAAAGTATTTTGCAGTTGCAACATGGCATTTTTTAATCAATTTAATAGTAGAACACAGGGTTTTTTAATTTATGTCATTAACTGATATTAAACTGTAATCATCTAGGGTAAAATACATTCAATATAAATTACTGACAAAAACCATTTCTGCTTGTTTCAACTTATGAAAAACATTTTTATCTCATTACTGTTGGTTTGCAAGAATACCATCATTTCTAATGCATAATAAAGTATTTTGCAGTTGCAACATGGCATTTTTTAATCAATTTAATAGTAGAACACAGGGTTTTTTAATTTATGTCATTAACTGATATTAAACTGTAATCATCTAGGGTAAAATACATTCAATATAAATTACTGACAAAAACCATTTCTGCTTGTTTCAACTTATGAAAAACATTTTTATCTCATTACTGTTGGTTTGCAAGAATACCATCATTTCTAATGCATAATAATGACAGAAAGAATGAATGTAGATAAAGGAAACCAATGGATAAATGATTTATATTAAGCCAACTTTTCTTCAAAATAACAAATTAATCTAACACATTAGAAAATACTTTAACTATAGCTGCAGATCTGTTAGTAGCTCTCTGGTTGAAAAAATTCGGATACAAGAAGCTCTCTGGTTTGTCTATCCCAATTTTTTCGACCAGACAGCTACAGATCTGCAGTCAAATACTCGATACATTTTTTTTGAAAAATATTTCAAATTTTCAACCTTTAAGTCAATTTCTATAAAAAGATGTTTTTAATCACTGTGTAATAATAGGAGAATAAACATCACATCTGTTAATACAGTTATATTATTTTGATTATATGAGATATACAGAAAATCCTGTAGATGTATAAAATGTATTCATAACAGTAGTTCTAAGTATTTCAAACATTAAATTTTAAAGAGTAACTTTTACAGAGTAACTTTACTCAGGGCTTATGATAAAACAGAGATTCTGGTGACACGTTATTGATTACATCATTACCTCCCCTGATTACCGTAAGATAAGACATGATGACCGCTAATAAACTTGGAATAAAACTAAACTAGTTAAGCTAGCAAATCACAGAGCAAGGGTGAAATCAACAAGACCAACTAATACTCACTTAGTTGCTACTTTTAGTTCCGAGCGTGGCTGCGAGTATTATAGCGATGACGGCTAGAACTACCACAAGGATCACAACACATATACACTTTTTTCTGCGTGCTTTGGACTGAAACAAGGTGAAAATCAAAAAAATAAAGCACAGAACTTAAATTTAAATCAAGGTAAAAACAAAATAAGAACCAGGTGCCAATCAAAAAATATCATAACATATATACAGAAAAGATAGGCATTGCTGAGATAGGAAAATGCAAATAATATCTTCAGTTATTTATTTATTATGCATCGTGTATAAATCTATAAAGTAAACATTTATTTAAAATATAATGATAACCTAAGAAAGTTGCATTTATTATAATGTGAAGATATTTCCATAAATATCTTTAAAGATTAAGATACCAGCTTAGAAAATAAAATCCCCTTGAAGTACCACTACACTTTAAGTTCTACAATGTTTCAGTATAATGGTAATATCTGCACAGGGGCAGGGCAAATATTGTGATATAAATAAATGTCAGTACCTTTTATCCCTCATGTTTTTTTAATTTATGAATAATTGATACTGGTAAAAACAAATAATTCATAAAAAGATGTAACAACTGATGCGGAAATTAAATGAACAAACTAAATATAACTTTAATATAATATAGTGGAAAACAAATACCGAAAAGTGAAGTATTTTGGCAGAATGTTAAATTTGTCTCTTTATGAAGGTTCATTTCATATTGTTGACATTAAAGACACTGAAAATAAGCTCCTGTATGCTTGTTTTTTTGTTGTGAAAATAAATAACTGAACTTAATCTCAAAAACAGCACATTTTCTCCTGCCAAAATACCGTTCTGAAAAGTATATGAAGAATAAAATTGTTCTATATACTAAACAGAGCTATCAGTGGGCCCAAAATTAGATGTCGTCATGCAGACCACAGTTACCATGGTGACACTATGGCGATACCTGGTAGGAGCTGGCCAGTAACAGCTGTTTCTGGCCACTCTCCACATGACCTTGAGAACTCTCCACAGTGGTTTCTATAGAATCTGAAACAGGTTAACTCCATCAAATTCTCCTCTTCTAAGGTTAAACATACTAACTTTCCATTCTACCAACCAACAAACCAAGGACCACTGCACAAAAAGTCATTTCTTTATGTTCAATTTTTTCCCCACCAAAATCAACCAAATTGAACTTAAAAGCTTTTGCCATATTTTTACAAATATTGCAAAGTCCTATGATTCTAATAAATAGGAAAAACATGCAAATTTTTTAATGCAGGGAAGACTTTTTACACTGGGCATTGTTAGGAGACTTGTTGTCACTGGTCCTTGGCTGGCTTCCCTATCTGACCTACATAACCTACCTACACCTGTCTCATACCTTACAGTACCTACAAATCTAGGCCCCTTCCACCCCCCTTTACTCCTAACCCGACTCCCTAGCTAGGGGTCCCTCCCCTACTCCCGACCCTGTCCCCGTTTACTTATCAGTACCTGGTACTTCTGGGCACTAGACAGCTGTTTTCTGCCCTCCTCAACATGCACAGCAGTCGTTTCCACATTAGCTTCTATACTGTCTGTAATCAAAGTACTGAGACTACTCAGAGGGGTCAAAATAACTCACAATGCCATATTGCCCCAATAGAAAGATTAATGTTCAACCTTAATGGAGACAAAAGAGCATGTTTATTGATAAATGTCAGTCCCTCAATAAGAAGACATTACATATCTTACACAATTTTGTACATTTATTGTTGTAATCATATAACATTTGCTTACACAATATGAATAAATGAACTTTATTTTTTGTTTGCTTACTTCAATTACACCATACTAAACTCTCTTAAATATATTTTACAGTAGAAGAAGCTATAAAAACAAATCTTTTTAAATAACAGCTATTTCTATTGATTACAAAAATTGTTTAACATTTCTGTCAATTTTTGTTAAAGATCTTTAAAATTAATAACAACAGATTTCAAACATTAGTCTCTCTCTCTCTCTCTCTCTCTCTCTCTCTCTCTCTCTCTCTCTCTCTCTCTCTCTCTCTCCTTGACTCTCAGAGGATGCTTACCTAGCATCTCCCCCTGTTCATGAACCAACATCCCTAAATCTTTGAATATCTGGTTGACATCTGTGATATCACTCTACAAAGAGAACAGAACACAGCGTTATTCAAAAGAACACACAGCACTATTCAACAGAACACAGCACTATTCAACAGAACACAGCGTTATTCAACAGAACACAGCGCTATTCAACAGAACACAGTGCTATTCAACAGAACACAGCACTATTCAACAGAACACAGCACTATTTAAACAGAACACAGCGCTATTCAACAGAACACACTAGTGATGTTCCAATCATCGATTATAATCGAAAATCAATCGATTGTTATCGCACTCTAAGCGCTCGATCATAAAAGGTTTCATTACGATTAATCGGTTAAGGATTTTTTCCCTTTCAACGAGCACATATCATAAACAGAATATTGTAGACGCGAACTATCTAAACCCTAAAAACGCTCGCGGTCTGAAAATGGCTGACATGTCAGACGAGCTCGATATTCTTACTCGGGAAATATAGCACATTCTAGAATTTGGACGCATTTTGGTTTCAAGAAAATTAATGTTCGACTGCCTACAAAGGAAAATCTTTTGAACATAGTTTTTTTATCGCTAGAAATACTAAGTAAATCAAATAACGAAAGCCTAGTAATGAGTCTGTTTATTTACATTTATTTAGCACTACACTATAAAATATAAAAATTTCCGATTATAATCGATAATTAGCTAGTTCCGGAAACCAATTATCGATTATGAAAATCTCGCCCATTCCCATCACTAGAACACACAGCACTCTTCAACAGAACACAGCACTCTTCAACAGAACACGGTGCTATTCAACACCACACACATTGTTAAACTCCAATGCAATTTCATTAAATATTCTGCACACATTATTATTGTTTCTACTGTTGTGCAGGAATGTTGCAACAGTTTGGATTAAACAAATATCAAGAAAACCAAATGAACAGGTTATTCAAAGTGAATTAAAAGTAAAATATGTTCATTTAAATCAATGCAAAGTTTTTGACAAAAAGAAGAATTGGTTCCCACAAAGCTTTCATCTTAGATTTTCCCTAAATGCTGCTATTTTTTCTATTGCAAAAGAATGAGTTGGTAGAAATCTGGAATTTCTTTTGGAGAACTTTAGTTTGGCAAACTGTGAGTCTCATAAAAATGACATGAAATTAAATTCTTAAAAAAGAGAATAAATGGTACCTAGAATTGGAGTTAACAGGTACATTCCCCTTGAATTCTATTTTTACCTCTAGCTGTTTGATGGCCGCTTCTCTCTCGTGGAGCATATCCAGATCAACATCTTCCTCCATTTGTAGAACTTGCCGTGTCTGAGAAAACCTAAAGATAAACAGTAATGTATGGTCTCAGTCTACTGATAAAAAAGCAATGTACTGTATTTTGATTTACTCTTGAAACACAACGGAAGGAGAGCTGTGATTGGCTGGCTGTGAACCTTACCCAGGGGTCATATTTAGGTCATCCCTTCCTGTATCATCATCAAAGGGAGACTGTAAATAATGAACAAACAAAAATCAGTAATATATCAATTAAAGCCGACAAAATAATTGTTTTCATAGTTTCTCATGCATCATCAAAAATCTTATTGCAATATCTAAGGTAATGGCACCATTCCTAGGTTTTGTTAGGAATTCTTTAACTCTTGTATTGGTGTAACTGTACACCACACAAAATTTCACCAACCTTTGGGAAGTTTCCTGACTGAGCTCGAGCTCGAGCAACACTAGCTCGCTCCTTCTCGGCTGCTGTCCGCTGAATGGTTTGAAAATTTTTGAGGGCTGTGCTAAAGTCATCAGTTAGACGATCTCGTTGCATCCGCCATTTACTCTACAAATTGAACAAATATTAGTCAAAATAGATATTAAATAAGAAAATATCATTTTCAATTCTGGTTCTCCACTGATAGATGGACAAATCTTTACTTCTAAAATGAATACATGTAGTACCTTACTACATGTACTGTGTATAAATCATCTCTGTGTCTGTACTGGTCAGACCTCCCATCAATGTGTGTACTTGTTCAGATACCCACCACCCCACCCCACAACCCTAATTACTGCACTCACCTGTTCTGCTGCGGGGACAGTCAGGTGGGCCAAGTCTTTCATCAGTTTGTTGGTCTCCTTTGCCACCTGGTTTGTGTGATGAGTTAACTGATGCCTGAACCAAAAATAACGTAAATCACATGAACTGTGTAGAAATTAGATTTTGTGATGGGTCAAAATTGTTACCTTTTACTTATCAATTCATATCCCTATGAATATTTTAACATTTCTACTTTATAAATTCTTTAAATAAGTTGTCAATTCATGAAACTATACCAAAAGACACCAGCATATGGTCCCAAAAATGCAAAGTGATTCCATGGAAAGCAAGAAATTTCTGAGTAAAATGCATATCCAATAAAAGAAATAATATTTAAGAGTATATTTTGCTCTATGTTCAAACATGCAACAATATTGGCCTAAAATAGCTTAAATTTTTTGAAATAATGCCTCAATGTCTTTTTATTTTAATTGCACTTACACTCTTTCACGGATTTCATCAGAATCTTGAGGCGTCCCAATTCTGGAGACGTTGTTTTGTATTTGTGAAACTAAAATTCAGAAATACAAATATAACACACGTTTATGAGCAGCTAATCTACTGATTTAATTTCACATCCAATATATGGTACTAATTAATACTAATTTTTAATTTTTTTTAGAGCATTCTCAATTTTTCTTTAGCACAAGTTCATGGCTAGGTCTCCTGTCTGATTTAACGTTTACCATTCTGTATGAGTGTCTGTACACTTACCGTTCTGTGTGATTGTCTGTACACTTACCATTCTGTGTGATTGTCTGTACACTTACCATTCTGTGTGATTGTCTGTACACTTACCATTCTGTATGAGTGTCTGTACACTTACCGTTCTGTGTGATTGTATGTACACTTACCATTCTGTGTGATTGTCTGTACACTTACCATTCTGTGTGATTGTCTGTACACTTACCATTCTGTATGAGTGTCTGTACACTTACCATTCTGTGTGATTGTCTGTATGTTGGAGCTGATTGCATTGGTCAGTCTGGACAATTCACTTCCTCCACCTCCACCTATCAACATGGAAAGAAAAGGTCTTAAATGTTGTAAACACATGGATGTATGACACACAATGCATCATCACAGCATCACACATTAATAGAATACCTCTCATGACCATTTATGATGTCTTTGCAATTATTAAAAAAAATGAATTTTAAGTATCATAGCAATAAGCCGCAATGCAGAAAAAAAGGTTTCAAATGTCTAAAATATCTGGATATATGATTGTCTGACATATCACCAAGATACCATAATTGTCATTAACATGTCATGTAGCAATAATGTCATCTTTGCTTATCAAGGGCCTGTGATCAACTGCTTATTTCTCCTATAAGCATGAATTTTAACTAAACAGATTTTACCTGTAGTTCTTGGTGAATCCCCAGTCTGGTAAGAAGAGAATCCTCCAAATTCACCTTTCCCATATGTTGCCATGATTTAGATTCTACAATTATACATACATAATTTATTTGGGTTGTTTTATTTCAATTTCATTATTTTGCATGAACATATCTGGGGGAGGGGTTTGAAGCTTAGCCTACTCCTTGAGGATCTGGACACCCCCTTCACACTCTGAAGATTCTTTAATTCCACACCTGGGCTGGGTATAGACCTAAGAATATCTTGAACAGTCATGATTTCAATTCTTAACACTCTCAGAAATATTGGGTTAGATAATATTTCAACAGCTTTTGACAATGTTATACTCTGATATTCTGTAAACTGGGAATAAATCATGATCCATCAATTTACTGATTGACCATGCATCAGATTTAACCACCCATATATTCTAATTTTAATATTAGCCTTGTTGTACCTGGGATAAAGTCGGCGCTGCCGGTCACTCAAAGGAAACGTTCACTCCGGATATCCTCTTTTCGTACTGCACCTCCCGAAAATTGATCGTCGTTCAATTCAGACACCGAATGGATCAGTTTTCGATTATCTTAAAATACTGTCGTGACTGAATCTAATATTCACATGCATTCATGGTTATAGACCTTATGAGAACTGCATGATAAGGATGTTGAAAGTCTTCCGTGTTCTGATAATATACACACCTACTTGTGATCCTCCATCACTGACAATAATACCATTTTGTGACGTCATCGATCATGAGATGTTTTGTAGATAGCTCGGTCGGTGGAAAGTCGTAAAATGCTGAATTCTAAAGAATGTTATATATTATGTCGTATTGGAACCTATGATTATACATGTAAATAAAAATTCAAAATAAATACGAATGTTCCACCGCAAACTAGATCGTTTCCGCCACAAAATATGATTAATAGCCTCTATTTCCTTGACCAGTCCATTTTATTTAAACAGTTAAATGTAGATTTTCTATCCAACTGAGGCTTCTTTCGGGCACATACATGAGCAAATGTATAACCGTTTTTAAAGGGACTTGGACACGATTTGAGTTCAAAATTTTATTTTTTGTTTTTTATGTATAAACTGGTTTACTTGTGCATTTTGAATGATTGACCAAAATTCGGATTTTTGAAGTCAAGCCTTAAGAGAAATGCAAAGGTAAGAATTCTTTGTTATATAAACAAAGCTCGTGTCTTATCTTGTTTACAAATAATGGTAAGTAATGAATTACAATTTATTTGACGAAATGACTTGTGGCAAGCAAGATAAACTGATTTAATGCGTTCATGAATAATATTAACAACAGAGAAAAGCAAAAAATGATTGAAACTTATACCAGTATAACCCATATGTTACAATTACAATGCTCGATCTTTGTTTACAAAACAAAGAAATTTAAACTCTGTATCTTGCTTATAACTCAATATTTGACTTTCAAGTTTTGACATAGCATTAAATATACCCCTTATAACCATTCTAAACAATAAGAATCGAAAAATAAAATTTTAAATTTTTAGCTTAAATCGTGTCCAAGTCCCTTTAAAGTGGGAGGGGGGTTGGGGATAGGCAATCTCACCAGAAATATTGACCAGCAATAAAACAATCACCAGACAAAACAATATCAAAACAAAGCCCAACAAACCTATTTCGTCAATCTTTAAAATCGTTATCCGTTCCAACATTTCTACTTCAAAGTTAATATGTTATTTTTCAAACATTTATTTTTCATTCTCCCTAAAAGCGAGTGACCAGTTCTTTCACTATTCTATTCTCTAAATGTAGATAAGAAAAATGTTTATGCGGAGAAAAAGTGAGGGATACTATACATGCTATACGTACGTGCCTGCATGTCTTTGACCCCCAGGCCCCGGAAACAACTTAGACTACTCAATAATTTCAGCCTCGCTTTTACACAATATACATGTATACCCTTTGAAAAGTGAGAAATAGATCAAAAGTAAACATGCATGTCTTAGCCTTACGATTCCAGAAGCCGTGGGTATTCCAATATGACTGATTTTAAAACTGACGCATACAAAGAATATGATTTTTTTAAAAGTAAAGATTAAAATCTCTTCCAGGGATGATATGTGCCAATTTGGTTGAGATACGCCCTGTGGTTCTGGAGAGGAGGTTGAGATAGGCCCTGTGGTTCTGGAGAGGAGGTTGAGATAGGCCCTGTGGTTCTGGAGAGGAGGTTGAGATAGGCCCTGTGGTTCTGGAGAGGAGGAAATGGGAACGGACGACGGACAAAAGATATTCTATATCATGACGCTTTTCACAGGACCGACCCCCCCCCCCCCATCACTCAACCTTGTTGTATTATATGTATAGATTGGTTTTGGGTTTTTTTAATTATAAAATGTTTGTTTTAGCAGAGACATAAATAACATAAATGTTATTTATGTCTCTGGTTTTAGGTAATTTTTCGAAATGAAGGTACACATGAGATCAGAAAATTACCATAAAAGAACACAGAGTACCGACCTTGGGATTAATATTTTGGGTCGGTGGGAGGGGGGGGGGGGGTCGGTCCTATTCCCGAGCATCTGTGGACGATAAATTTCAGCAAAGAATTTTTGAGAAACAACATTCCTTTTTTGGAATAGCAACTAGTTTTAATCGATTTTTAATTGAATTTGATGTACAGTTTTATATAAACACGTTATTTTCGTCGATTTTTACCTAAAAGTTAAAATTTACCCTTGACACAGCGTATTTTAACAAACAATTAAACAATCATACTAAATAGCATTATCCAAAAAAGGAAATCAAATTTTAGAGAAAAATGAAGGTTTCGATCATCTATTTTCTTATCATAGGGCACCACGAATAGAAAAATCCATTCTCTGTCTGTCCTTCCGTCCGTCCGTCCGTCTGCCTGCCTGCCTGCCTGTCTGTCTGTCTGTCTCTCTCTCTCTCTCTCTCTCTCTCTCTCTCTCTCTCTCTCTCTCTCTCTCTCTCTCTCTCTCTCTCTCCATTCTTATTTTATGATTCAAAGAAATCTGACTGGGAATATGTTCTATACAAATCATAACCTTTGATTTAATCTGTAAATAATTTCTTGAAATCTCTTACATGATTCATTAATAAAGTTAAATTGAAATGGATATCTTAGTTATGTTTTTTCTGCTCATTATAATCCAAATAAACACACAAGGAGATCTCGATCGCTTTTCATCAACCAATCACCGGCAATCACTGGATCCGTGGAACACACAGAAACATGCGATATATATATGTGATGAAACAACTACATGTGTGAAAAACCAATCTCTCCTAACGGCAACGAGAAAGACAGAGAGAGAGAGAGCGCGCGCGTGGGCACCTGTCTTGTGTAGCTGTCAGAGACACGGTGGCTCGTCAACGACACGGAGGCAGGCTCGACAGAGAGACCAGCAGCCCCGGAACCACGGCTCCAGGGGTAAGTCACCGAAGGGGGGGGGGGGGGGCAGCGACTAGGGAGGGCCAGGTGTGAGGTACACCTGTGTGACGTAATGCATGCTCATTTTTATCACGACTCGTAACAATTGTTTGTTGTATTATGAGAAATGAAATATCGATTTTGGCGATGCTCTTCCCTTTTTTTACTTATACTAAGATGATGATTATCTCAAAATGGAAGAACGGTTTTAAAAATACGACTGGTATCTTGTTGATGTTGATTTAACAAGTCCATTTACATTGAATAACACGTATAATTTTTTAACCTAAAGATAAACTAACTAAATGAAATTATTCAGGAAAAATGTGTGAATACCTCGTCAAATACACCAGGTTTAAGAAGACGATTCTTTTCTGAAATAGAATGCTGATGTGGCAATATACCGATTTTAAAGTGTGATAAAAGCGAGAATTCGTTGACAAATCGAAAAATGGAGAAAAAATATCTTCTTCTTCCTCCATAAAATTATCGTCAAAACGGGTTCCTTTCTCTCAAATAAAGAAACTTACGTTTCAAAACCTTGACACCCCACCAATAATCCAATTTTTTTTTATATACAATGTAGATGGCTTGTAAAAGTATATGGATGGTATGTAATCTCTTTTTTCTGTCACATTAATCTTGACCGTTCAGGTTCCTTGTGTATATACGTAACACTGGCTTATTGAAATAAAGTAGGGTCATTTCCCACTTAATATACCGTAGTTATTCATTATAAGCTCTCTTTGATTGTTTTAAAAGAGAGAGAGAGAGAGAGAGAGAGAGAGAGAGAGAGAGAGAGAGAGAGAGAGAGAGAGAGAGAGAGAGCGTGTGTTTGAATACCATGCACCTTTGATTTAGGTTGAACGATAAATAAATGTAATTAACTTTAAGAACAATAAACGCGTCTACTACACAAATTCAGAATAATTCACCTGTCCCCACAGGCAACTCGATTGCGGGGGAGGATCGGATTTGCAAAGGTTATCTCCCCCATTAAAACAGATTTTCTGTGTTAATAGCAAATGGATCACGATTAACATTGATTTTTTAACTGCTTTGTACCTGTACTGTACCCACGGTTTTACTGGTTTCTGTCTGATGGAAAATCTAAACGACATGGTTAGATGATGCTTAATATAAACTGTGTGTTTTATAATATTATGTCTTTTCACACAGAGAGAGAGAGAGAGAGAGAGAGAGAGAGAGAGAGAGAGAGAGAGAGAGAGAGAGAGAGAGAGAGAGAGATTGCATTCTTTTTGTCGAGAATCGATGAACTCAAAATCTAACAATGCGATTGGAGTTCACGCATAAAATATATAATTTATTGAATATTTCGTCTTTACTAATTTCAAATACATATAATTTAATTCTGGTTGTAACGCGCTTTCTGATTGGCTAAAAAATTATTTAATATCGTGTAAAGAATGTTGCCTACGTCATAATAAGACTAACGTCAAAAACGTATGGATACGCCAGCGTAAACTGCCCCAAACCATTTTATTAAGCAATGAATTCAATATTTATTTGTTTTATACGATATAAAATGGTTTGGGGCAGTTTACGCTTTATAAATCGCGAAGCGGTTTATAAAAAAGCGTAAACTGTTTCAAACCATTTTATATTCTATAAAACTAATAAATATTGAATTCATTGCTTATAGTTTAATTTTTTTACTCTTCATTGTAGATAAAAACGGCCATTTGACCTTAAAAATGACATAAAATTATTATCGTATAAAACAAATAAATATTGAATTCATTCCTTTAGTATCTCAATTCTAAATTGACGCAGGTTCTTTGAGTCGTGTAGCTACATGTACAAGATTAGCATTAATTTGGTCAAAAAACGAAATTATATTGCAGCCGTTATATAGATTGATGGTCAATATCTCACACAACGGATAAATGAACAATCTCTAGGGGACTTAAACCAACAAACTTGGAATTCTTCATTGTTATATATCGGATAAAATATTCATATATATATATATATATATATATATATATATATATATATATATATATATATATATATATATATATATATATATATATATATATATATATATGTATAAAATGTATGTTAAACATTGAAATGTCTCTATGACATAAATGTAACCATGCAGTAAAGTTAAAAGTCAAACTAAAATTACATGTCAGACGGTTACCTGAGTGTTTACTGAATATACATGCATACGTCAAACAAAGAGTTGTTTATGTGCAGTTTAATAGATGTATGACGAGATGTTTTTGTTTTTATCTAGGCCTACAAGTTTATATATAGTTGCCGATAAATCTACTTCTCGTTACATAAGCTTTATCAGACATAGTCAAAACAACAAGAGCTATATAAACTTATGTAAAAGTAGACCAATTGGCGGCTTTTATCGCCGTCTCTTGTTACGGTAGCTATTTTTCTTTGTACATGTATGCACATGTATATGCTTTTATCTGCTGATTTTTAACTTGTTTAATTACCATACTATTATTGAAAAATATATATATGTTATTATGTCTATACGATTGTTATATATGTCAAGCTCCGTAAGGCCCTAATTTGAAAAAATAAATTCTATTCTATTTTATTCTATAGATTCTGAAGCACTAATCACAGACACTTGACGTGAAAACACTTGTAAATATAAGTAAATAATTCAGTGAAAACACTTGTCAATATAAGTAAATGATTCAGTGAAAACACTTGTCAATATAAGTAAATAATTCAGTGAAAACACTTGTCAATATAAGTAAACGATTCAGTGAAAACACTTGTCAATATAAGTAAATGATTCAGAGAAAACACTTGTCAATATAAGTAAATAATTCAGTGAAAACACTTGTCAATATAAGTAAATAATTCAGTGAAAACACTTGTCAATATAAGTAAATAATTCAGTGAAAACACTTGTCAATATAAGTAAATAATTCAGATGCTGTGATTATCATATGTGACAATGTTTTTAACAATTACGCAGAGTATAAAATGTTCAACTCATAAAAATAAAAATACCATGTTGACATAAAATCATATTTTTGGATACCGTCGGTCCTATCACACACAAGGCCCTGCAGACAAATTGAACATTGTCCTTTCCAATATATTTCATTTTATCAAATAAAATATACAACATGACTACTTTATATTGGAAAGGACAATATACCGCGCGTTGGTTCTGTAATAGGACCGACGATATCCAAAAGCTCATATTTATTTCTTTATTTGAATGAAATATTTTTGTATAGTCGCTTTAAAGCTATATTATGTATTAACTCTTTGTCAGGGATATGAACAGCCATAAAACATTTTATTTACTTCGCTTCCGTGGCAAAGAATATAGTGCCAAAAACTTTATCGAGCAAAACTCTTTTTCATTAACGAATAGATATACTGATTACATATCAAATTGATTATGTAAGTTAGAACGTTTCAGTTAATCTTACAATAATAAATATACGCGTGATGACGTTTATTTGTGCTCATACGCCGTGATCAGGGTTGGCCAATGTTATTGAAAATAGAAAATGAACGTCACAGATTTCCAATGCAATCATACGAGGAAATATAAACTGAGTGTAAATATAGTTACATATAACTAAGCAGAGACTAAAACATATACAAATTAACAACCACGAGACAAACAAAATCCAATATAATTGCGGTTCGTCTACCTTGAATATAAAATCAGACTGTATACCCACGAATTATATGGTCTGAAACACGCGCTATTTAGTGTGCTGAGATGCTGCTTTATCAACTGTTTTATTACCTTTTTTTCAGGTATGGTTGAGCTTGATTACTGATGGCCCACATGTTTAGAAAGGTAAAAAAAAGTTCTCTTCTTGATTTCTTCAATTATCGATGTTCACACCGTCTGATAACATTGACTTGACTATAGATCACGTGTCTGCAATTAGTTAACGTACAAAGGGTGGAAGGAGATACTTTTCTTCACTCACCAACTGAAGGGTCTTTGAGATTTGGTGCGATTAGAAACACTAGAACTAACGACATAAGACATGAGGTACCTCAAAAGAGTAAATTTAGTCTGACTTTGGAAAGATTAAAGTTCCCAGGTAAAATTTTCAAATGCAGGTTCGAACCCAAGATGCAATATTTGTTCCCTTCGCCGCTTGACCGAGCATATAGATATGATTTCCTGCAAGTACTGGGACAACAATAAAAACTGAAAAAATACCAGTAATTTACGATATTCTACTCACAATTTTTTCTATAAAATATCAGAGTCTTCAGTAGTCAAAGTTATCGTTCCTTATATATAATTTAGAAAGTACTTCTTACTAAGTAACGGAGAAAGATAGGGTAGAGATGTCTGCCTTAAAAATGGCACCATTCCAAAACTATCCTATGTAGACTAACATGAAAGGAAGGGCTAACGATAATTATGCAACAGAATGGTCATTCTGATATCTTGTCATGAACAGTCATTACTAGCATGCCAAAATAGCTCTTTCACAACTGTGAATCTGACCTAAATTGCATTTCTCTTCTCTCACAATTCAAATTTGGTGGACCCTGAAACCCTGACCCGGGGTCATGAATTTCACTGATAAGGTAGAGGGTTTTATGAACATGATGCATTTAGTTTAGAAGAATAGATAGGACTATTTTCTAAGATTTATTACATGTTCACTATATGGTCACATTGCCCCCCCCCCCCCCGGCTTTGAATTTCACAGATTTCGAACATCTTAACCAAATCCTATAGATGCTTCAAACCAAAAATGGTAACGATTCGCCTTGTAGTTTTAAGAAGTTAATAGATTTGTTCAATTGTAAAATGTACTCAGTTACAATGCTAATCGTTAATTCTGATGTCCTCTGGTAATCTAATATAACATTGTATTTGTCCTGCACTAGGTGAGCAATATCAAATTTTCACACATTTTCTTTATTATCACTAATCTGGCGGCCGTAAATCATTTCTATACATGTACCAATAAACGTGCAGCGATACAAACATGACAAAAATTTAATACTAATCGAAACTCGATCTCATAAATTTAAACATTTGACGATCAATCGATATTTCTATAATATATTTTAATATTAACATGACTTTAACATTTGCCGTAGTTGTTGACATTAACATTTGCCGTAGTTGTTGACATTAACATTTGTTGTGGTTGTTGACATTAACATTTACTGTAGTTGTTGACTTTAACATTTGTTGTGGTTGTTGACATTAACATTTACTGTAGTTGTTGACTTTAACATTTGCCGTATTTGTTGACATTAGCATTTGCTGTGGTTGTTGACATTAACATTTGCCGTTGTTGACATTACAATTTGCTCTTGTTGTTGACATCAACATTTGTTGTTGTTGTTGTTCACATTAACATTTGCTGTTGTTGTTGGCATTAACATTTGCTGTAGTTTTGCTGTATATGTAGAGATAAGAATTTGCTGTAATTGTTATCGTTAACATCTGCTGTTGTTGTTGCCATTAACATTTAGTTTCTTTGGGAATATTTTCAGACGAAGTCGGTTCGCTCCGGCCACCCATCCACCTCCGGAAGGGTGAGTCCCGTGGAACCCCCCTCCCCCGACCTCTCTCGGCTGACCCAGGAGGAGATCAACATCCTTCACAAGGTCATTCAAAGACAGGAGGAGTTTGAAAATGAGGAGGCTTCGTGTATCTGGTAAGTAACCGAGGAGTTGGTAAATGAGGAGGCTTCGTGTATCTGGTAAGTAATCGAGGAGTTGGTAAATGAGGAGGCTTCGTGTATCTGGTAAGTAATCGAGGAGTTGGAAAATGAGGAGGCTTCGTGTATCTGGTAAGTAATCGAGGAGCTGGTAAATGAGGAGGCTTCGTGTATCTGGTAAGTAATCGAGGAGTTGGTAAATGAAAAGGCTTGGTGTATCTGGTAAGTAATCGAGGAGTTGGTAAAAGAGGAGGCTTGGTGCATCTGGTAAGTAATCGAGGAGTTGGTAAATGAGGAGGCTTGGTGCATCTGGTAAGTAATCGAGGAGTTGGTAAATGAGGAGGCTTCGTGCATCTGGTAAGTAATCGAGGAGTTGGTAAATGAGGAGGCTTGGTGTATCTGGTAAGTAATTGAGGATGTTTGAAAATGAGGAGGCTCTTTGTAACTAGTGAATAACCACGGAGTTTGAAAATGAGGATGCTTCTTGTATCTGGTAAGTAACCGACAAGTTTGAAAATGATGACTTCGTTTATCTGGTAAGTAATCGAGGGTGTTTGAAAATGAGGAGGCTTCGTGTATCCGGTGTGTAACCGAGGAGTTTGAATATGAGGATGCTTCGTGTATCTGGTAAGTAACCTGGGCAACTAGGCAATACAGAATTAGCTGTTAATAAAACCGCATGCTCTAGGCTAGATATGAATAAAAATCGTGTTAATATAAAAGAAGAATTAAACGTTTACTTCAATTTAAAGGTTTGAATAGAATGATGGTATGCAAAAAAGTTTACCAAAACTGTGAATGAAAATACGAATGTACATAGATTGTACAATATTACACAACAGTATACAGTTAAGTGTAAAATTCACTGTACAACATAAGTACGTATGTAATACAAAATATGACACTACTCTTTGGTAAGTAATTAAATATACAGTGTACAATAGATGTAAGGATTTCACATAATTGAAATACATGTAAATGAAAGCAAAATACATGTAAATATAATATGCACAAATTGGGATTGTATACAATGCAATATTATGAAAGTACAGTATATTAGACTTCCTGATGCAAAAAAATGAAATGAAAAAAAACTTTTAGTTTGATAACTTTTAAAAAAGAAAATACTTGAAATTGATATAAAACTTTTTGTGTATGTTCAGGACCATTCAGCAACAGTTGGAGCGGTATGAAGAAGCGGTGCGCGCGCAGAGTAGCGGGAAAAGTCGTCTGAAGCACATCGACCTCCGCCTCTGTCGTCTGTGCTTCAAAACGAAGTTCGCAGACGGCATCGGCCGCTTATGTCACGACTGCAGGAAAAGAGTGTGTCAGCGATGTGGAGGATTTACCAAGAGCCGCTGGGACCCGAAGAAAAAGAAGGTAGGGGGTCCACTTATCTGGTGTACATTAAAATCGGAGATTTTGATACACATGCTTACATGTTAATTATTCATGTTTGTTTTTTCTTTGATTTACATTTTACGCGACCGAGAGAATTTTCTATAGGTGTGTGAAAATTTCTCGCTTTTCACAACAGTATATAATGATTATTAAATTCAATGATATCGCGAAATTTAGGTGTCGCGAAATAGTTCATCGCCAATCAATGGAGAAATAAAGTCATTATAAAGAAATTTGGTTTACTTGGTACTGAGGGATATAGTTCGTGATCACAAATTATCTGATTATCATCAAATTCTATTTTTTACCAAAATTTAGTTTTTTCAGTATTGTTTGATGTTCATTTTTCTTTGACCGTGATTTTGTATTGAATTAATGATGTATCAAAGCCAGTCTTTACTTCGTAAGTCATACACGTTTTCCTTTGAATTCAACTGTTTTAATTCAAACACTGAAATGCTTTCTTTTTTTATTCATGCTGGATATTACACGATCTGCACCAGTGTGTGTTTGTTTATCTCAATCTCTCTGGATTTCTCTTCAACTACCCATATAAAGGAAGTATAGTTAGCTAAATATTCGTCATTATCGATCAGTCCGTACATGCAAGGAACAGCCACTTCTTCCATATATGGAAAATTCATATCACGTGTTTGGAAATCTGATGTCAGTCCGTGTCACAATGAATTGATTGATCAAGAAGTAATTCTTAGATAGTCAACCTTAATAGTAGGAAATGAGACACCATTCATTAATGTAAACATCATCTTTTATAGATATTTGACTATGTACCGTATATATGCCTTTCTTTATAAAAGGACATATTAGTTTAAACTGGCAAGATCGTGGATCAGCTGTAGTTTTATCAGAGGCAGTGTACATATTTATGGTGGCATATCTCTGCCCCTTGTGTGAAAGTTATTTTCCTATCAAATATGTCGACATGCAATATAAATATGTTGACATGCAAGATAGTTATGTCGACATGCAACATAACTATGTTGACATGCAAGAAAATTGCAATCAAATAAGAATTATAAAAAATCTCAAATATCGCTCTCATGTGACATCGAAGATGCTAGATGCTATTGATTTATGTTGACATGCAACTTATTTATGTAAAGATGCAAGATAAATATGCTGACATGCAACTTATTTATGTCAACATGCAACTAAGTTATGTTTGACATGCTACTCATTTATGTTGACATGCAACTTGTTTATGTGGACTTGCAACTTATTTATGTTAACATGCAACTTAGTTATGTTGACAGGCGAGATAAATATGTTAACATGCAACCTATAAGTTGCATGTTAACATAGATATGTTGCATGTCAACATATTTATCTTAAATTGCATGTTAACATAAATAAGTTGCATGTCCACATAAACAAGTTGCATGTCGACATATTTATCTTGCATATCAACATAACTAAGTTGCATGTTTACATAAATAAGTTGCATATGTCAACATATTTATCTCGCATGTTAACATAAATTAGTTGCATGTCGACATAAATAAGTAGCATATCGCATACTATATGTCACATGTGAGCGATTTTTGAGATTTTTTGAATTTTTTTATAAGTCCCGTTTGATTGCTATTTTCTTGCATATCAACACAGTTATGTTGCATGTTG
Organism: Magallana gigas; assembly: GCF_963853765.1. NCBI lineage: Eukaryota > Metazoa > Mollusca > Bivalvia > Ostreida > Ostreidae > Magallana > Magallana gigas. The sequence continues at coordinate 5,301,942 of NC_088859.1, forward strand.
ACATAACTATCTTGCATGTCAACATATTTATCTTGCATGTCGACATATTTGATAGAAAAATTACTTGCACACAAGGGGCAGAGATATGCCACAATACATATTAGCTGTTTGAACACGATATTAGTCTTTCGTAAAAAATTAAAAGAGAAAATACTTACAATTTTAACCCTGCGAATAACATTGCTTTTTACAGCGTTCAACGTTTGTGACGTCATAATAAAACTAGTTATTCTAACCTTTGAGTACCCTGTGTGTGTTACGGTCTTATAACTGCAGTATCTTTTCACACACTTTACATGCAAAAAATATTTGGAATGGAAATATTGTCATTTAAATTTAGAACACGTGGTTTTATATGTTCATTTCGATTTCGCAATAAAAATCGTGCATCGTGTTTATAGCCTATTTCAAAGAATTTACATATAATATTTATAGGTATTTGTAGTCAAATTTGAAATCCTGACGTTTATTGATTTTAAACTTCATCTTCATTAATTGGTGGATAAAATGAGTTCTAGAAATAGATGTAACAATAGAAAATATAGGGTTTTTTCTGCAGTTGCAACAATTAACATGCTGAGTAGAGATCCTGCCTGGCCTAGGGATTAATTTTCGATCCGCGTCTGACCTAGTTATAGCATCAACAATGAAACAGACTGTACTATTTTATGCAGAATGTTCCTTGAAAATGGCTCGATATACTAAGTTTTTATGCAAAACAGACACTCATTATCTTTTTAAGAACATGGTATTGCACATCACAAGCATCAAACATGGCTTTTTTATTAAGCAACCCAATGTTTATATTTTCAACCACTCTACACGTGGTTGAACACGAACGATAACTCTGTTCTGAATATTATCGTTTAATATAAATAACCGCTATATGGTGAAATAAGACATACATCTTAAAAGATTGTCATGTTCTAACATAAATCAAAGTAGGATGTGATATGAAAAACGACCAGTACTTACGTATTTTGAGAATATTATCCAAACTCTTATACTTCCGCTCGAAATTTCACAGGAACTGAACAAATCTCGGTGAAGTCTCGTGAACTTTCATTCGAGCACCTCTGGATTTATTACATGCTTAGCAACGATAAAGAAAACATTCCGAACACATTTGCAGGGATGAATATGCTACCTGTACAATACCGACAACTGACGTGTGATATATTATATATATAATCATATGTGATATGTTATCTATAACTAGCATTTCAGACTGAAGTTACTACAGCAACTATGTCCTTTCCGATATATTTCATTTTGTACAAATAAAATATACAACATGCTTTAAACAGTCAAGTTATATATTTATTTATTTTTTTGTTAAAATGAAATATGTCGGAAAGTGGATAAGATAGGCGTACATTACAACAACTGTTATTTTTGACGAGAAATGGTTGACTTTCTCTAGTTGTTTCTTCGTGTTTACCACCGATCATTAATTTTATGAGACAGATAATAAGAAAAGAAGTCAAATAATCGATACCTAACTATCCGCCTATGTCTGTCGGCGCTAAACAGCTGCATGTATTCTCTACATTATTTTTGTTCAGATTAGAAAGTTTCTATTACTTTAATTGCCCACACTGAGATTTGTGCGTGCGAAGAGAATAAAAGCACAGCATGACAGAAGATTCATAATCTTAGAGAGATTTCTGGACCTTTATGGACTCGCAGAGTCATCAGTTCCAAGTACCAAACAAGCCCCGACAAATGCCACAATCACCCGTGCGTCGCGTCATTGCAGTCAGTGTTTGTCCATTAGAGGACAGAGAGTGGTCCGCTGACTGTTTGGATCGTAATGGCCGCAGTCTTTTACATGCTTTGTTTTTCTTCTGTCTTTCCGTCATTGATTTTCGCACGTCACTGTCTTCAGCAACTGAACCTGATAACACACTTGGAACCAGCGGCTCTGATAGCTGTATATATCTGGCGGGGAAAGAGCGGCTGGCTGTTTTTGGTCCTAAGTTTTCGTTGAAAGTATAAAGATGTGTGCAACAGGTAGTTGATATTAGAAAACTATTATAACAGAATCTGATATTCTATAATAAGGTTATTTTTTCCCCTTTTTTTGTTGTAGATGGTACGCGGTAGATGGCGTTGCAATATGTGTGACATGAAGCGGAAGTTCTTCTGTAAGACCGGCGTCTGGTACCACGGACAGCGCGCGCGCCCCACGCTCAACCGCGCCCTGTTCAGTCAGAAGACGAGGAGCCTGGAGGCGGATCTCACGGAGGACGAGGTATGAGGGTTGACCACACGTCAGATACAATGTGTCTTGAATTTCTTAAAATTTGGTTAAGATTTGGTTGAAATACTTCGTTTCCCCATGAGTTCACGAATCGTGGTGAAAATCATAAATTTTATTGGTACTAGTAATTACTTGTTGAAAATCACCTTTAAGTCACATAAAAAGTGTTTAATTATCATGTCGAGAGGTGTGTTCGATTGGATATACTCGTGTGAGGGTAAAATGGTGTTCTGTTGGAAATACCCGGCGAACACATTAATAGCAATGTCGCATTTCCATTCGATGACCGGAAGTTTTGAAGAATTATTCTATGATTGGGATATGGTAAGCAAATAAACAAATTCAAAGGGTTTGACTTCTACTGATACATACTCTGCATCAAGCAAAGTATTTACTGCAAAAAAATAAGCATCGGGCTCGGTCAGTCAGAGTCTGACAGTTACCGGTATCCCTGTATGTGTATTAGGTTTATGTGTGTGTTTTATTTTATAGGCATGTTTTCCTTTTGTCCTTTTTTCCCCTTGTAACACTCTGCTTCCCAAGCTTTTTTCCCTCTCAGGACTCTTAGATGAAGTCCTATTTCGGTCATAATTTAAGGGTATGAAAATCCAGGGAAAATTCTTTCAAACTTCAATGTGTCGGTATGTATTAGAAACAAAATAAAGCCAGGGGTTGTAAATTATAACAAATACAATACAACCCATTCTTACCATTCATACAAAAATGTGTTGATACCCAAACTTGAGGCATGTTGTGGTGACACATAGAATCTCAACTTGCGCCTCTGTACGCTACTTCTGTGAAAAGGAAATATCTTTGTGATTAATTAAAGGTTTAATTTGTATGGTTTCATTAAGAAGACGGAATGTTCACCTCATTACCAATCAGGTATGCCTTAGAATTTTAAATATGACATTTTTGGCTATAAACTGCATACATTTATTAAAAGTAAAGAAAAAAAACCCAACTATTTTAGATTCAAGTTTTATATTAATTATCCTTTATCTTTAAAAAATATTTCAAAATATTAAAAAGCTATCGAGCTCTCATAAAGAATAACACTACCACGTGACAGAATAAAACAAAGAAAAAAGAAAACTGTTTATTACATTATTTGTGTAAAACAAGGAAAGTAACTATACAAAAACTGTGCTGAGAACTGAATTAGATGTAGTCGGTGTTAGCGTGGACTGATCTGTCCTAGAATTGTGGCAGTCTATTGGCGCCGAGTCTCCGAGTGGTTTTGGTAAAGGTGAACTGTTCGCTAGGATCTTAACCTACATACTGATCCAAACATCAACTTATTCAATTTCAAAATCTAGAATTTTTCCGACGTTTTTAACAACACAAACAAATTTTAAAATGTAAAGAGCGAATGTTATTCAATAACGTCCATCAATACAATGCACTCCTCATACTCACTTTGTACATGGAATAGCGTACCTGGGGATTGCTAAGGGTCATGGTCATTGAAAATGGTCAAGGTCAAATTTCTCACAATCGATCGAATCTGTAATAACTATATTCGTTCTTAAAAGCTTTGATTGCATAAATAATATACAAAGTCTACCGTATCGTCGAGGTGTGAGTTTCTGAATTAGCAGACGCTGGATCGATACATTCAGTGCAGCGAGGGAGCCGGGGAGAGAGGCTGTATAAGCGAATATTGAAACAACTTCATACAATCTAATCCCCGGGGGCAACTTCTTTCAGTTGGCTGAGTGATAATATTCATTAGCAGTAACAATGATTTTTTTTTCTTGCATTCACTTCAAAAACTGGAGTCCAAATTGCATGTTCATTTAATACCATAAATGGCTCAGCTTAACATAGCTATTCCGGAAGAACAGACAACGTTTTATATCGATGGTCTGTGAGACAGCTTTGTCTATATGAGATCCGAATGGTACCAAATATACATATCTCTATAACTTAATGTCAATGTTAATAAAACAAAAATAATGGTTTTCTCCAAAGGTCCAACATCGAAAAAGCTTTTTTATTATAAAGGAGAAGTTATTGAAAAGGTTAAAGAATTCAAATACCTGGGTATCGTTCTGTCAAGAACTGGTTCATTTATTAAAGCAAGAAAGCATTTGTGTGAACAGGCTCAAAAGGCTATGTATGGTGTTATAAGAAAAATTAGAAATTTTAATTTACCAGTAAATTGTCAATTTGATTTGTTTGATAAGGTTGTTTTACCAGTTTTATTGTACGGCTGCGAAATTTGGGGCTTTGAAAATCTAGATATTATTGAACGTGTACATCTGAAATTTTTGAAAACAGTACTTAATTTAAGAAGCACAACACCGAATTTTATGATATATGGAGAAACAGGGCGCTACCCGTTGTATATTAATGTTTATACAAGAATAATTACATATTGGGGGAAAATGCTAATAAGCCCCGAGAACAAAATTGTATATACAGTGTACAGATATTTATTTTCACAACATTTTAATAGCGATTGTAAAAGCCCATGGATTGATTGTATTCAAAGAATTTTGAACATGTGCGGGCTACAATATGTCTGGCAGAACCATAATTTTGTCAATATAGAATGGTTATCTGCTACTGTAAACCAAAGATTAAAAGACCAATTTATGCAAATATGGTCAAATGATATAAATTGTTCTTCCAGAGGTCAAGTGTATAAAATTTTAAAACCATATTTTGGCTTTGAGAAGTATCTTGATATTTTACCTGTAAAACTAAGAAAAAAATTCAGTAAATTTCGTACATCAAACCATCGTTTTCCTGTAGAGACAGGCAGATGGTATAACATTCCTTTGAATGAGAGGTTATGTCTTTTGTGTAATAAAGGTCTTATTGGAGATGAATTTCATTATATTTTAGAATGTTCGGCACTAGAAGAAATAAGGAAAAAATACATAAACACAAAATATTGGAAAAGACCAAATTTTTTTAAGTTTTCTGAACTCATGACTAATTACAATTGTAAATCGCTAAGAAAATTATGTGTATTTATTTCAAAAATTTTTGATGCTGTCTGCTCCTCTTAGTTGTTTTCCTATTATGATCCTTTATACTAAAATCTAATATAAGTAGTGATTCTATAGTCTGTTCTTTTTTATTTATATTTTTTCCCTGTATGAAAATGTACCTGTTTGTCTGTACCTCTGACGATTTGTATTTGTATGTATTATATATATGTTCCTCTTGTACCAAATTATTTGGTCTGAGTGAATAAACTGAACTTATAACGTATGATGGTGTATTAAATCACTCCAAGGCTAAACTAGCTATCATGATACATGTATAATTGACACAGATAATTATAAATACGTCCACTGTAATCACGCCATTTAATGCCAGCTCTGTGCCACTGTAATTATCGGGTGCCGATATATATCTCTCTCTCTCTGTGTACACGGAATCCCATTACATGTAGCTCCCAATGGACGAGTCGCGCCATATATCACCGTGCCATTCCAGGAAAACCCCGGATCAATGTCCGACACTACTTAACTTAGTAAATAAATCAGCTATGATATTAACATGTCTACTCCCCGTACAATTGATCAGTCAGCTCTGCTGGGGCTATCAGTCATGCATTGTCCATTTCTCTGCTATTAACCACAAAGCGGCATAGCGGGCTGATACTGTAAATGACCTGAGTAATGTCTTAGTAAGTGACCCCCCTCTCCCCTTCTCGACCCTCCCTTACCAATACCCCCCCCCCCCTCCACATGTAGTTTACTACTTATCCATAAGCAGTGCGGCCATTGGTGTTACACCTATCAGGTGATTATTGATTCTGGTGACAAAAAACGACAAGCTTTACCATGGAAATCTACTAATGGCCGGTCATCATTAAACGTGCGCCACTTCCTGTATCAGGCCATACTCTGAATGAGGAGCATCTGTTGACTTTGTACTGCCATCGATTTTAATTTTGTCGTGTCTCAGTGGGCTTTTTTTAATACGAGGATGAATATTGTTCAGCCTTGAGCAATCTGTGCTTTATCGTTGTAGAGATGCTGGCGCGCGCTGTCTCCTGGCTCCTCTGACGTCGTCGTCACGGATACGGACCTTCCCCGGACCCATGCTTCCTATCAGGCGATGATGCAGGCACGTGGGCGCCGCAAGAGTATGCCCATTTTCCGGACAGAGAGTGTGGACATTTCTGACAATGACAGTGACGAAGACCCCCACAGCCACAGCGCCCGGCGCCGCCGCTCCAAGCGCCACAGTAGACGTCACTCACGGCGGAACCGGCCGGTGTCGCCGTCCCAGGCCGTGCTGACGTCACCGGGGCACCACAGAGCAGACGACACGTACGAGGACAGCTGTCCTCACACGGGGGATCTGGCGTTTGTGTGTAGTGAAATGCCAAATCAAGGGGAGCTTTTCTTCTACATGTCGGGGGATTCTGACAACGAGAGTGTGCCCGAGACTTCCGGTCGTCTGCTGAATCACCGGAAGCCGGACGGTCAGAGTCACGATTCTTCGGAACACCTTGTGAATGTTCTCTCCCCTGATCACATGGGAAGTATTTCGTATATCAGAAATAGAGAATCGCAGTTTTCTTACCCATCGAATCGGAGTCCCGATAAAATTGTCATAGACAGTGTGGGTCATGATGTAGAGCGAAGACTTTCGAATGAGAGCGACATTCGTTACGAAACTGCCTACCAACACAACACGCCGCGATCCGAAAGACGCCGAAAGAATCAGAGTGTTGATCCCAAGTATCTCACACCGGAAAATCCGGAGCGGAACAGGAGTTACTCGTCGGATTCTAATTCGTCCATGCGTTCGTTTGTGTCGTCCATGACGGACCACGACCATGCTGAAATCCATCAAATCCCATTCACTCAAGGTAAGCAAGCTGCCTACATAACAAGGTCAGTGTCATTGAACCCTGACCTCCTGCTAATGTCCTTGACCTCCTCCGACTTACTAATGTACTATGTAGTATTATGTGTAGTGATGTTTTAAAGATTTTTTCCTCTTATTTTTTGACATTGCATAAGGATGTGAGATTATATAATGTGTTGGTACTGTGTAATGTCGTTTGGTAATGTTTCTATATAAGATGTGGAATGATGTTGATGAAAGCTATTATAACCGTCATCGTCACAAGGAGTGCTGGCTGACCGTGCGACTTCGGGGGAAATGTTACATGTTATGCCATGGCTCTCTTTTGTTTTTTCTCTTTTTAAGCTAACATTTTCTGAGTTCTTTCCCTATTCCTTGTTGGTCTTTCACAATCTCTATGATGGAAATCTCATCAATTACACGAACGTTGACAATGGCTTAGAAACAACAGCACATTGCACGATCTTTGTTTTTAAACTTCTAAAATACAAAACTGTTGGATTTAAAATACTGAAGTTTATTGACTACAGCGTAATTTCGACAAGTTTGTTCACGGTCAGTTAACGAATGCAATGCTTTCATGTACCGTGGATCAATAACGATGAGGTAATTCATTTCACTTGCCTTTGCACAGGCTGCATGTCATATGCAACATTTGCTTAGTTGTCCTAAACAAGATGTAAGTGTATGATACATAGCACATTGATGTGTCTCACAAGATGTTCCACACCATATAGACAACAACAACTAGAAACATCTGCCAGTTCAGTTCACTTAAAACTAAGCCATTTTATTGACTAAAGATAACTTCTAGCCACTGATACTAGTCGTGTAATGATTCAGTTTCAACTGGTTTTACCAAATCCCTCATGCCATTTAATGATAGCGTTCACTGGGTTTACCGAATCCCTCAGGAATTAAAAAGTGTACTTCTCCAAAAGACAATATTTATGCACACTTTTGTTCGACTCGTAACTGTCTGATGTCAAGCTATCTTTGTTGTCAGTTTAATATTACGTTAGACTTCACAATAGCATTCCGTATTTGGTAAATTGGCTGTTCCCCCTGTTTAGCGTACTGTTTTTCACTGTAGATCTATCTAGATTTATAGATTATTGAAGTAATTAAGATTCAGAGAAAGATGTTAATACATGTATTATAAATAGAAGGTAGCGATCATTGCAGAAAAAAATACAAACCCCGCAAGTTACATGACTAAGTATGTCTTGCTACTTTCATCTCCATTCATGTGTGATTACGTAATATTCGTGAAGTAATACGTATTTATCAGTGTAGTCTTTTGACAGTCAGTCGTTTGATACTATCATATACTTCAAGTTACCAATAAGTACATGTATCTTAAGCTGAAAAATAGGTCAAGCATGTATTGATCATTTATTTTCCGTTAGTTTACTCTGAAAAAATACATGTATAGCAACAACATTAGTAAAAAAAAAACCACATGCACATTGTTTTCTTAGAAAATTCAAATAGTGTATGTTTCGTCAGCGTTGTCTATGAAGACACGTCCGTCAAGACGCCAGGTAATGAACCATTACCAAATCTTAAGCGGCTTCATATGGAAGATCAGGATTGAATACAAACGTACCGGAAGTCTATGGAAAATTGTATTTTTCTAGATCTTTTAATTCCCATCTTTTCTCTCTTTTTTTCTCAGATTACTTCACCTCGTTGGAACCGCGAGAAATTCTTCTGTATCGTGACGTCAAAGATCAAAGTATCAGGTGTAAGTCACGTGACATTTTTTGTACTGTTCTTTCTCTCGATATATTTATATTTTAACTAATAAGATATATATGATAACTAAACATTCCCGAACATTATATCGACGGCAGAAGTGCATTACAATAGCACTCATACCGTATACTGTAAACCCAGTTTTATTCGCGGCGACTTTATATCGCGATTAACTGCCGATAAAGTGGTTTGCAACGACTAATGTTCGCGACCAAGCCTTATCCAGACATGTATTGTTATTTTAACTATAAACAAAGGATTGGTTCGCGGCGAGAAATATTCGCGACAAGACTCTCGCTAACCTCGCGAAAATTTCTCGCACACGAATAAAAGTTGGTTTACAGTATAACGTTAATGAAACAGATCACACATTTTAAAATACAAACTCAAAGAGTTACGTAAGATTTACTCTGTAGTAGCAATTGATGCTTAAGTCCCTAGATATGTTACATGGATTTCGTAAAGTGAGTTTGTAAATTAGATAATCAATAAATGTTGGCCCCATCTGGTTTATTTCCATATTTACAATATACTTAATGGGTATACAAGGTAAGTTTTTAAATCCTATTAACCAGAAATTTCATGTAAATGATTTGGACAGGTAATTCCTTCTCTTCTCCCCTCTAGATACTTCTTGAAATTTTAGCGCATTTAAATTCATATTACGCAATAAATTGTGTAATTTCAAATGGCTCGTGTTTGGAGGTATTTTGAGGTATATACCGGTGAGTCAGCTTTGCGAGCGGCCCACTCAGCCTCCAACAAATGGGGTAGAGTGGTGTACCATTTACACGTTCCTTGCCAGGAAACCGGCGAATATAAGCTAACGTGTTGGAGCGTTATGTAAATATTATAGCGAAATATGCAGGGAGCCATTACATCAAGAAAATCACGGTCATGTATTGATTGGTAGAAAGCATGACGAGTCATTCTCAATGTCATCTCTAGGATTCGCTTTCTTTTTCTAGTGTTCTTACGAGAAATAATTAATTCTGTTTAGTATTGCAGGTAACATGAATGGACACCTGTTTCGACAATTCGCCGTGTTTCTTTGAGGTTTTTAGCTTTTATCTATAACATTTAGATAAATTTCATATTTACTTAGTAGCTCAAATATTCAAAAATCGAACAATGCCGTGTAATTTGAGCCAGATAGATGAATACAACTCACAATAAAAGATATGGTTTACAAATACCGGCAGACACGAGTGTATCTCCCCCTTCTATCAGGCGCTTCGCTAATGAGACACGAAGCTAATACAGTACTTAATTAGAGAATTCAGTTCCAGCCCTCAGGTAAAGGACATTTCTCTCTGCGGAATCTGTTCGCGATTGTCTGTTAGTTTTTTATGTCTCTCACAACATCTTCTTATCTGTCTGCATTTTTTACAGCTTCCGGTCTGGGCATGCGCGTTATGTTCGGTAAAAAGGGCCACGGCGGAAAGCTGGGGGCGTTTGTATCCAAGGTGGAAAGAAATGGACCAGCAGACTCCTACGGAATCCGAAAGGGTAAAAGAGGAATCAATACATAAGCACTCTTCTATCAAAAAGATTATTACAAACATTGAGGTCCTTGTGTTCATTTAATACAATACATGGTAAATGGTATCTTGCATAATGCTGAGGGCAAATCAAATTTCCATGCTAGGGATGATGGATACACGAAATCCTTCATCGTCTTATTACAAAACCATTTCTAATACAGGTACTTTTAACGGATAATATTGGATGAAATATACAAGTTAGCTTTTCAAAACTAATTCGAAACATTCCGTTTTGTTAAGGATAGAAAAGCTAGGAAAACTTAGGAAGTCCTGATCAGATTTTTTATAAAACGTTACCAAATGTTTTGGAGTTTCATACATACCCATGCATACATAATCCAGTGTTGATTAAATCTAAGCTACTATACTTAAAAGTGTAGAATTTTAACTATATTGGGGTGTCTATAGTCTGTCCCAAGTTATTGCTTCCATCAATTTTTGATGCTTTTTAATAAAAATACACATACCTGTGAAAGAAATACAGTTGAAATCGATGAAAGGGAATATATCCAAGACATCTTCATTGAACAATTATCATTTTTCACTCATTAAAGTTCACAGGAACGAAAACAATTTTCTTAAGGAGATTTATTTTGGGAAATGTTTACATCTTTTCTCCATTCTGACGTACTCGGGATACCTCGGGCAATTTTTCAACATTATTATCCGCGCTTATTAATGGCTGATGCAATGCAAAGTCTCCGTAGACTTTCTATTTTGGGATTTGAATTGAAACCTGAAGCGGTAGAGAGGGCGTTAAAACAGATAATCTGGACATTTTTCATATTAGTGGATGAACGTAGTTTGAGCACAAAGGTATTTACGATAATTGAAATATCAAGCAAAAAGTGGTGGAAGCAAAATCACGGGACAGAGTACAGAAAAAAAAATTAAGGACTCATACATGCAGCATTTATGAAACATTTTAAAATATAGAAGCACTGTTTCGTCAGCTCGTGTTGTATTTTCCCTAAAATCACTAGTAACAGAACATATACGCTTGGTTTTAAATTAGGGTATTTTTAGATACAACAAATAAGGATATTGACCAAGAAAGTGAATGAGAAGAGTAGGCGGATCAAGTAAAATGGGAAAGGGGAGGGCCTGGTCCAATCAATAAATATCCATACGTGTAAAATTCAATGCAAGTTAAGGTGGTATGGGAATACGTCGATATTAGTGTGGATAAAAGTAAGTTATAAGCGAAAGACTTTCAACGGTTTAGAACTTTCTATTTTTACAAAATTTGACCAAAAAACATATTTCAAAAATTTTTGGAAAGGTAAAAAAATATAAAAGCCCCAGCGGGATTCGATCTCTTGACATACATTCGTAGTTAACGCTCTAACCCATTGCACTACGATTCTTTGAAACATTTAAACAATAAAACAGCGTTTTTGGGGGAGGGATATTACTGCTTTATTTAATTTTTTTAATTTTCCATATGCTTACTCAAAGATATAAACACCAAATGTTGAAGAAGATTACTTTACTTTAATAAAATATTGTTAGGGTTTTGTGTGTATAAATAAATTACGGTCCGTTGTAAGAAAATCTGCGATTTCTAGAGCTTTTATGTTAGATAATTATAATATTTAGATTATTGGTGTAAAAATGCCTTTATATAAGCATTTAAAGTCTTTAAAAAATCGTATGTCACTGAGAAAGGGGGTGCAACCCCAAGATCCCCCTTCTGGATCCGCCAACCTGAAGAGTTAAAATTAAAACTAAGATTTCTAGGCCTAATAAGGATAAGCTTTACAGTCCTATCCTCTGTGTTAAACGTTGAGCGTGTTCTCTAGGAGATCAGATTCTTCTGTGGAACGGTAAATCACTGATGGGCACAACCCTGGAGGAATCCATGGAGGTCATAGGTCAAAGTTCAGACGTGGTTCAGCTTCTAGTGGTACACCATACAAACAGGTACTTGAATTGCATGCTGTACTATGTACTTGTATTAATGTACTGTAGTACATGTAGTACATGTAGTCTTGTGTAGGTACAAGCAATATTGCACTAGGTTCATGTACATGAAATGTTGTAGTATGAAGTGTTTTTTTTGTATACATTTAGTGTTTCAAAGGTACTTATACTGTTGTATAAGGTATACGCACATTTAGTGCTGGACTACTTAGTATATACATGTATTGTTGTTCTAGATGCATGTAGTGTTGTTCTAGGAACATATAGTGTTGTTCTAGGAACATATAGTGTTGTGCAAGTTATACGTGTAGTGTTGTACTAGCTGCATATATTGTTGTACTAGGTACATTTAATGTTATACTAGCTACATATAGTGTTGTACTATGTACATGCAGTGTTGTACTAGGCACATGTAGTGTTGTTCTAGGTAAATGAAGTGTTGTACTAATTAAATTTAGTGTTGTACTAGTTACATGATTTGTTGTTCAAGATACGCGAAGTGTTGTACTAGGTTCATTTAGTGTTGTACTAGATGCATTAAGTATTGTACTAGGATACACGTAGTGTTTTTGTTCGTACATGCATACGTTTTGTTCTAGATTCACACTCATACTGTTTACCAAATCTTTTCCTATTACATATACATGTACTAGTATTATATTTTTATGTAGGTGTATATGTATTTTTGTGTGCTTAACTTTTTCCGCAAGTTAGGAAGTAAAAAAAAAACAGGTAAAAAGTCAAGGACGCATTTTGACCCATTTCTAGAAGAAATTTAAGAATTAATTTGCTTTTGTTTCAGTTTCAGCGATAATGAAGACACGGGACTTAGTGTTCATGAGAAAAATCTACCACGTACGTATCTGGTAATCAAAAAACATAATTACGAGCCTTAAAAACAAAAGAAACTATCAAAATAATTTGTATACATATTGTTTTAAAGACAATACATCGGTGCCATGCGATGATCGATCCGGTTGTGCCACGCCCCCTTCGTCCCTCAATCTGACCCGGAAGAGGAGGATGCTCCCCAAAACTCCGGTAAATCGAACGCACCCTAAATGTATTATGACGCATCATTAGCTGTGTACAGTTTTTTGATTAATTTTATATTTTAATTAAGATGGATTGAAATAAATAAAGTAAGGTTGACAATGGCTTCAATATCTTTTCGAGGATAGTGCAATCTCGGCTGAGATATGGCCCAGCTCGATATCTGGACTTTTCGCCTCAATCAAACCATGGGACAGTTCTACATTAAAATTCAGTTGCAATAAGATTGAAGTTCTTGCACATGCAGTGTTAATATTTTATTTTTTCCTCCTTATTCTATTTATTTTAATTTTTGTGTAAAGTTTTCAAATTACTCTCAGGGTTCTCTTTCGCTTATTAGAGTACAGAAAATGCTGTTATATATTGAAAAAAAACCCCTCCTTGCCTTGATCAGAAATGAATACATTAAACGGTTACTTATGATGTTTTAGCTGCAAAACTGAAGCGGACGAGAAACATGTACATGTTTATTTCCTTGACTGGGAAAAGCGACAGAAGTTTGGAAAGAATTTCCAGACATCAATTATGAAGAGTTATATAGAGATTCGGCGGAAGCGTGAGTTCAGATATCAAACCGAGCCGCTGAATCTCAGCCGACATTTTGTTTATTGTTTATGTAATAAGTCTAATTATGTTAAACCAAGCCATAGACGTCTGGTAAACATCCTCGGAGACTAAAAGTCAGACACCTCTGACCTCCATCAGCTTAAGTGCATCGGCCAATTGGTTAACGAAACGTAAACAAATGAGACGCTCGTCAATATAGAATTACACATTGACTTAGATTTCTTTACGTATTTTTTAAGGTTGAAATTAAAAAGGAAGACAGGAGCGTCAGTGGATGCGTGCGCATCGCTTTGTTTCACGAGGAACCGTGTCTATCTGTCACGTTAGTAAGCGCCGAGAATCTCGTCTCTGCTGACCCGATGACGTCACTGAATCCCGTCGTCATGATTCATCTTCTGCCAAACCGCGGGTACAGATCCATTGATAATTTCTCAAAGAAAATAGAGAGAAATTTCAATAAATTTGTTTCATCATACTAGTATTTTTTTCATCTCCGTTAGATTGATTTTTTTAATCTTTATTAAGACTTATTATCAATTTTTGGACAAATTCTTGCTTCTTTATAGAACACTGCTTGGTGTTTTCTGCAATTTTTAACATTTGAAAGGCATGTGCCTCAGTGTATAACATTTTTCTTTGTTGTCTAATCATCAGGAGTTTTCCTAAGCATCAGACACAGCCTCAGAGTAACACTGCCAACCCGATCTATAACGAGACCTTCACATTTCAGGGCCTGAAGAGGGACGAGGTATGTTACGTCACAGTGTTACATCATTTCGTTCATTGTCCAACCAGTCACAATGATTGTTCATACATAATTTACATTTTCTTTTTTAAAACATGAAATAGTGACTTGCACTCACCCTAAACTACAAGTATTAGCTCTGTCATATTTCGTTTTAAAATATCTGTAACAGATACCATGTATCAAGGTTTTTCCTCTATTCTTTGTGTTATGAGTATTATGGATGTATTTCCTATGTTGGTCTCGTTATGAATTTAATGATTCATGCGTGATTTTTTTTTTTAATTTGGTTTTTAAGGGTTAATTGTGTAGTTAACATATCAGTGTTTTAATCATGACGATTGTCCTCCCCTGCAGCTGTCGCGCCTGTCCCTGGAACTCACCCTGTGGTCAGTGGTTGGGGAGGAACATCTGTTTCTTGGGGAGGTGCTTCTCGACTTCTGTGACCTTCAACTGGACAACCAGGTCAGGACCTACAATCTCCAAGATCACGACGAAAACAGTTCCCCTCTTCCGCTGCGCAAGCGCAAAGAGTCCTCTGACGTCACTGCTAGCCCACTGACGTCAGTTAATGACGGGTCAAGCTGGTCGACTAGCCCCGGTGTACAGTCCTCCCCTCGGAGAGAGCTGAATCACCATGACGACAGAGCCGGACATCACATGACCAGTGGGTATGCTAATGGTAAGGCTGTCAATTCATTATTTAGTGAACTGAAGTATCATGCTTAGATACAAACACTCCATAATCTGATATTCAATATGACGGCTGTAAGTAAAGCTACGTTGATAGAAATTAATGTCATGGATTGGTATGAAATTTCATGTCCCCAGTTCTTGTTTAGGTCGGGACCGGCGGTTCAAACTCAGTGTCACTCAGTCAGTCCCCAATTCCCCACAGCTGTCCCCCATTAGCCAATCAGAGGAGTCTGTGTACCTGGGAGGTAAGATTAGTCCTCTGCTAATCTAAGAGGGGATGTTTTAAGTATAATTGTTCAGTTACTCTATATCAACTGCATCAGCTGCACAGTAACGATTCATTAAAAGCTAAGTCAAAACTATAACTGTTTCCTTAGGCGGTAAGTGATTTAATTTTGGAAGAAGTTGTTGTATATAAACCTTGACCTCTTTCTGTTGAAGGCGACCACCGGGGCAGTATATCGACACTGGTCAAGAAGCGGATGTCGAACGCCATGTCCAAAGTGTCGGTTCTGTCGGCCGAGAGTCGCCGACACAGCATGTGTACGTAAATTGTAATATTCTTGTAGCTAGTGTAGAAATTGTTGACTTCTTCAGAAGTCCGTCTTTCATCTTCTGGGTAAGGTTGCCATTTCAGTCTATTCAGTGAAGAAAAATTGCTGCACAAGACTAAGTAAATAAATGTTTCGTACAAAAAGCACTTCTTTGAAATTAATTGAGCGTTGAATTAGATTTACATGTTTGTGTTGTACAGACGACCGCCGGAAGGACAAGTTCACCAGCAGGAGCTCGAGTGTGTCAGAGGCCACGCTGGAGAGCGCCTGGTCCAGCCGTAACTATGACAACCCATCCCCCGTCAGCCGCCGCTCAGCGGCCAGCAATATATCAGGTAAACAAAAAAATACTGTGAATTGTAGTTATTTAATTTTTGATATATAGAGATATAAAATTACACAATGTAGTGAGTTTCTGAGTGCATGGAGACTGTTGATTCCAGGGATCGAGGAGCTGGGTAAGCCGCCACAGCCCCTCAACACCGGGGACAGCGCGGGTCACTTCCGGGAAGACGGAGACGACAGCTCAGGCGAAAACGAGGCTGGGTAGTGCCTTATAAATTTTTATGAAGCTAATTCAAATGTAGTTGACTTTAAGATCACAAGTATCAACCCATAAATGTATATCTAAATGTATTTCAATATGGGTCAATTTTTTTAATGCTTGTCTTTCCCCATCATTACTTTTATTCCAACAGACACCAGTTTTTTTTTTCAGTCTAATCTTCAAACTGTTACTGTTTCTGATGTATCTTTATTAGGCTTTGCACAACATCAGGGAGATTGGACCCAGACGGAAATGACGTAACCTCACTTCTAGGGCCGGGGCAGGTGCCCCCGAAACCGTCCAGTGGTGAGTGATGCACTAAATTGAGTACACCTTGTTATTACTACAGGAATCGTTAGATTAAGTTGTTCTGTCTTTCTTTTGAATTGCTCAAAGTTAGTGAAATTAAAAAAGAATAACATATTAAACAATGCAGAAAAGTAGCTAAGCTACTAATATGATAATGAAGTTACTTCGTTGATCTGCACACAGAGACGGCCATTTGTGGCAGCATTCGCCTGGCCTTCATGGTGTCCAAAGGGCAGCTGGAGCTGGACATCATCAACGTGGTGGATCTCAACAGAAGCCTGCATATCACCCCGCCAGGTCTCTCTCTCTCTCTCTCTCTCTCTCTCTCTCTCTCTCTCTCTCTCTCTCTCTCATTCTCTCTCGCTCTCTGGGAATTTGAATGCGGGAGATAACTCTAATAGATATGATAGGATATGATTGATACTGTAGAGGGCTTGCTGCATCAAAGTTTAACCAGTTCTTTTATAGGTGTGCTTTATTACAATGGATGATTTTTAACATTGCAGCGGTTTCCTAGAATTCCTTTATATCACTTTGTTGATATCATATATATATGTATATGTATACATACCAGTTAACCATTGGGAAGAGGCGATCATTTAAATAATGATGCCACTTTTTTCACCTTTAGATACGTACGTGAAGGCGTATTTGGTAGGCGGATCCAAAGTAATACAGAAGAAGAAGACGCACGTCGTGAAGGGCTCCTTCTGTCCGTTCTTCAGGCGCACGATCAAGTACTCCGCCTGCAACATACACGGCAGAGCCATCAAGGTAAATATTCCAACAATTTTTTAGATTATCAGGCTTGTCGCCGGTCACCTATATCTCTTGACCCTGTTCTGTGTTGTTTAGATCATTCTGTGGGCGCGGCACGGCGCGTTCGACAAGAAGCAGTCCCTGGGGGAGGCCGTCGTCAAACTTGACGGCCTTGACCTGATGCATCAGTCCACTAATTGGTACAAATTGTTCCCACCGGGAGCCACCGACTTCGGTTCCAACGAATCTCTCCATTTCTGGTGAACTCCGGAATTCTTGAAGGAACCCGGCTATATCTACAGGACAAGGCAGACCGGCATTAATTGTTGGCGAGATGGGTGACCCCCATCTGTGACCTCCCTTAGGCAGTGTGTGCTTTGATCTCCGTAGAGTTATCGCCCTTGCTGCTTCTGCTGCGGTGGCGACACCTGGTGCTTGTTTTCGTTTGTCACAAAATGTTTGATCAACCCTAATATGAAGTTTCGACTTCCCAATATAAATCGGTGCCTTCTGTATGTAATGATGTGCGATCCTTGTCGCCGTGTGTATGATCCTCCATACTTACAGTGTAACTTGACGATTGGTGCTGTTTTAAATCTCTGTGTTCATTAGATATTACTCAATCATAGCGCTAAATGCTACAGGTATTTCATTTTAAAGGTAGATGTATATATACATGTATATGGCCAAGATCACGAGCTAGAGATTTCTACTGACCGCCTTTTATGCCAACTTTAATAGCCAGGAGAACTAGAAGCCTATCTGACAGAGGAAATGTTTTCACGTAAAGGGTTGTCGTTGAAAAATTTGTTTATCCATTTACATGTTTATTTTATTATTTGTTGATTGATTATTTGATTATTTGTTTGTTATATTGAGTTTTTCTGTGTATTTGTGAATGATATATAGTTAAGTACTTTATCAGGAATATCATGGTTACTTCATTACGTGCATACATCAAGATTCGATGAATACATATTACATAACATGATATGCATATCACAGTATTAAAATTTGAGTTGTTTCTTTGACGTACATAATTACTGTTTATTGTTAATGAAACATTGCTTTGGAGTCATGGAGACTGAATTTTATATTGGTGTTTTGTTTTAAAATATTATCATGTCATAATTTTGGGTTTTACAAAACAATAAATCAAATTTCAGGAGATTGAATTTTCTTGTTGTTTCTACATAATGATTTCAACCCCCTTTTCAATCCAAGATTCTACCTTGCATCTCCTATATCTGCATACGGAGAACCTCGACTTATCCAAAAAAAATCTTGACAACAAAAAAAAAAAAATAGAAAAGAATGAAAATCTTCCAAATTTTTACATCCGGTGGAAGGGGGGGGGGGGGTGGGTAGGGTGAAGTGTTGTATGCCAGTAACTTTAATTTCATTATCAATTTACTTATTTTCACTTTATTTTTTTTTTTAGTTTTTTTTATTTTCATGCTCCCTAAAAAGTAAGGGAGGGCAATTCCATGATGATTCGCTTTTTTATAGTTAAATTCAACAAATAAATGTTTGCTGCGCGAAAAAGTGATGGGGCAGGGAGGATACTACGTGTCTGTCCCATATGGAGACAAAATATGGATGTTTTCATTCACAATGATGTTAGCGACATTGTGCTCACGGGAATCAGTACATGGACGGGGACATCAGGCACCCCCTACTTCCCCCACACCACAAGCATGTATAAGAAAAACTAATAGTATTTAATCAAATCCCTAAATCCAAGTACGTATGATATGTGTTTGGTATAAAACCTCGCAGACCAGAGGTGACGACATTTATAGTGTAAGTTTATGACAATTCAAAACTGTCGAATAGCGAAAACAAGTCAAAACCTACTATAGTCTGTCCTAAGATATTTTCCCCGCATATTTCTTAAATTATTCGATATTCATAAATACCTCTTGGTTCAGACGATGTTCATTCAATAGTATGAAAAAATCTTTCAAGATTTCCTCTCTGAAATGCCTCCTCTAGCTTGTCAGGCTTCAATACACGGCTAAAAATAAGAACTTCCATTGCTAAAGAGATGACGGTATCCATGGTATCCGGATGATAAAGTTGGAAAATGGTGAGAGGTATTCCGAGTGACTTCCGAATAGAGAAAAGATGTCAACATACCCTACAATCGCAGCTTCTCGGGCCTTTCCAGCAAGCTCGGAATATTAACATTACCGGATGTTAGAATTTCATACAAAATGGAGTCGCTTCCCATCAGAATAAGTATTGGCCAGACAGCCATGTATGTCGTTTCTGTGGTATATTTTAGGGTATATCATTGACTTTAATGAAGTTAAGCTCACTTCTCAACAGATCGTAAAATTTGTTGTATTAATATCAAAAAATTTTAAAAGGGGGGTTGTCATGGATGCCTATGTAATGGTTTTTTCCGAGCTTGCCGGAGAGGCCCGAGAAGCTGCGATTGCATACCCTATTATAAAATCTCCGTAGGAAATCTGTTTTCCTTCCTGTGAATTTTTACGAGGGAAAAATGATAATGAGTGAATGAGAATTTAAATGCACCTCTTTCACAGTCGGCATGTGTATTTTCATAAAAAATCGTCCAAATGTGCAGCATCAATATCTTCTGACAGACTGACCTGTAGAACAGATTGTGGAATACTAGTATATCAGTGTTTTGAATCAGGGATCGATTAACAAACTAAACAACGACTAGATATAAACTTTTACAGTATTTATTTATTTTTTTAAATACAACAATGGCATTCTTTTTTCTCGTAGCCCTCAATACCTTCCTCAATAATGGAAAATTAAAGACAAAACACAAACCACAGATCGAGTAGTACATGTATTTGTACCGATATATCATCGATCCCCGGTCATTCTTTGTGGAATATTTTGACAAAGTACTTCAAGAACATGTATAGGCCTTAAATTTTTGCTAACTTTTTTGGCAAAATGGTAAATAGCTAAGACTGCAATTAGAAAGTGATTATTTTGCTTGAAGCAATCGTCTCTCTAACAATGGGAGATAACTCCGTGAGAAAGTCTCCCGCTGTGCCTCAATCGACTCGCTTATTACGTAATAGCTAAGGAAATACTCTGCACACCATTATTATTATGTGCGGAATATTTTTTCTTTGAATTATTATTTCAGATTTTTTTTCAAATTTCTAATCCGAGGTCAAAAGGATAAATCTGTAAGTTAATCGGTCTTTGAGATAACAATTTGAGGGATTAACGAAACTTTTTTTATGTAAATAGAGTTTTATTAAATGCTTTCACAACATAGCACTTTCAGGAACAAAGTGTGTATAAATTATGTACAATTCAACATAAGGGCGAACAGTGCGTGAGAGAAAAGTCCCTCAATAAATATATGTATATAGGTCAAGAGTCTATCTCTCCCACACCACGCGTGGTGGAGGGTGTGACTATTTAGTCACCCCCGACAATGGTGTAAAATTGTATAAAAGGAACAAAATAAATAAACGTATGTATACAATAAAACAACGGGTGCAATAGCACCAAAATAAATCATGTATATCAAGTCACAAACAGCCCAATAAGGCGTCAAAATATCACAGTCGAGGAATGGAAGATCGGAGGAAACTGTTTCCATGGTTACATATGTTTCTTCCAGATTTTGAGAGTTTCGTGAAGTTCTTTGGCGGAGGGTCTGTCAAATTGTGTGGCCGACCAGCACTGCGTGTAGAGATCTCGGTAACACTCCTCAAATGGGTCGAGGTCTATCTCAGGGTGGGGAGGGCGGTGTCCGTAAGCCACCACACTGAAAATCACCACGTGCTGGTTCTCGTTTCCATAGGGATTTTCCCGCGCTAACATCTGCCACAAAGTCACTCCAAGAGCGTAAATGTCTGCTTTGTTTGAGGGAACTTGTCCCTTTAGGAGTTCCGGGGCGCGGTAGGCGAATGTCCCGGTCAGGAGGGAGCGCTGGGTGGGGCTCACCAGTCCCGTGTCCAACTCCACTTTCTGGGAGCAGCCGAAGTCGGCCATCTTGACGTCTCCGCGGGCCGTGATGAGGATGTTGGCGGGCTTCAGATCGAGGTGAAGCACGTGGTTGTCGTGGATGTAGTGGAGGGCGTCCGACATCTGAATGGCGAACCGGATCCTCGTCTCCTGACAGAGTTCCTCGTTGTTAATCATGCTCTGGAGAGTTCTACTTCCGGCGTACTCCATCACTATCCAAGCTCCCTCCTTGAACTCCTCAAAAGGTGTAGCAGCCAAGGTCTTCACAATGTTCGGATGCTCAAAGTCAAGGACGTGTAACTCGGCCTTGAAGCTCTCGATCTGAGCCTCGGGGTTCTTGCTCTGTTTGTGCATGATTTTCACCGCAACATCACGCTGTCGGTAGGATCCATAATACACCGACCCGAATCCCCCGGCACCGAGTAACCGGCCCAGCTTAACGTCATCCTTGCTTACAAGTTTTAACTTCTTATTGTTCGCAAAACTAATTTTGGGCATAACCTTCCGAATAACTCCTCGACTTCGCTTATACTTTGACAACAAGTGCTTCAGTTTCTGCCAGCTTCTCGTCGTAAAACTCGTCTTTGTCATCTGATGGGATTGTATGTAACTTGCTATTTTCATTTTGCTATGTGTGCATTCCGTTAGAGTTCAATAGATAATGGTGGACATTGAGGCCGGGTATTTTAAATAAGCCGGCAAACTGAGCAGTACTAAGCTCTGGTTGGCTGATCACGATACTCAGTCTAATTATAGAACCCACCCTGCGGCCTAGTATCACTGACCCAATGGGACCATTCACACCCCGGCTAGGACCCGCTAATGGACACACTAATAGACTATCAGTTAGTTGTTTACTTGGGATATTACCTGTAATTACATCATTATTACACATTAAGAATCTCTACTCCTTATTGAAGACTTCAGACAACTGGAAAACAACTTGATTACATCTCCTTATCTTGTTAAATCAATTTCTTACAATTAAATCTTAATTTAGCCATTCAGGAAGTGGAAAAATCTATCACCTTATTAGTTAAGGTATTTATTTATGTATTTTTATTCAATTACCTTTTATTTATTTATTTATTTATTTATTTATTTATTTATTTATTTATTTATTTATTTATTTATTATATTAAAATTTATAATAAAAAAAAATATTTTTTGATTGTTTGTGGGTTTCTTTTATTATTAGTTTTTGTTTTTTTTTTTTATTTCTAATCTTTATTGACAAGATATTTCATTGAGTTTGAGATAGAATGTAAACAATAAATAGAAGCATGTGTCAGATTATCTGCACGTTAATCTTCTCTTTCTCATGAGAATTTTGAGATGTTGTATCATCATGTTGGCACTTGTTCAGCATTAATGGTGATTTGTTTTGTAATTGAGTGTTTACATTTCCCTATATAGAAATACTTCAAATAATCCATTTTGAGGTGTCATTGATGCTAAAAGTAGACGAGAAGAGCGGTTTTGCTGCTGTTCATAAATTTATAGATGAAGCTTGTTTATTGAAATTGTTATGAGTGCATGACAAATGTTGTTTTTCAAGGAGCGGAGCTTGTAAGAAATTGATTTCATTTGTCATGATGTAAAAGAACGGTAACTCTTCGTGTGTTAATATACGAGACTAATTCAATGTCTCCATTATCAGTATCGACTGACAACATTTTGTCTGGTGAATTGAATATTAAGTTGAACATATTTTATTGACCAAATATGTAAAAGGATATGATACGAGTTTTGATAATTAGATTGTCCTCTTTTTATTACTACATACATTATATATTACACTGGCATACAAATAAACACTCATATATAACAATTATAGAACAAGTTGCACAGAAATTAAATGCTTATTTTAAATGTCTGTAATATTGTGTAAGGTACATCATTACTCTGATGTCTGTATTATTGTGGAAGGTAGAAGCGGAATTCTGTCTGTTTTACGATACACTGTGGTCTATTTCACCACAGTTTGCTTATTTTTTTAGAATCAAGCAAAAATTTCTTCTTTTATTTATTTAAATGGTAGTACTATTACTACGTTTTTGCATTGATAGATACATATATTTAGGACTTTATTTTTATTATTTAACTATATGCAACAACATATCCTGATGAAAATGAACAAACCTAAGTTTTTCGTGATCATTTTAAAAAACAGATTGTATAAACTGATAGGACCTTTGTCTGAAACAAGGTGATGAAAATCAATGTAAGTCTAACGTAGAGCAAACATCTCTATATCTAACATCTAATATTATACAATGTGTTTGGAAATCAACTCAAAAGGCGAATCTAAATGTGGTATCCTAATTTGGGTACGTTATATAACCTAACACATAATCCAATCATATCTATTTTGGTTATATTTTGGCCCAAAATAGTCATTGGGGAGAACAGTATTGTTGTATTTTGTGCACAGAGATCCATAACGGTACCGGACACCTCATCGAAAGACAAATTCATGATATTGAATCTGTACAGTTCACTGTTTTATTAGTTACATCATAACAATTAACATGCTACAGTGAACGACATTGAGAGAAATTATTTTCGTTAATGTAGAAGATCGGCGAGGGTAAAAAAAAAGACAACGATAACCAAATAATCTGTTGTCGTTCAATTTCTTTATTTTGAGATCAACAAAGAAAACATTTTGTTTTGGAGGGATTAATCCATCGTCATTGTGATTATACCACAGGGGTCCAAAGTCTTATCAAGAAAAGAGCTAAAACAGAGAAAATCATACACTATATGACCACTTTCTTTTAATAAATGGTTTATTTTCTTTTAAAGCTGTATCATTGATAAAACTTCAGGTTCCTACATTCTATACATACAACTACAGAGTTATCTCTCTTGATTAAAGTCGCAATAAAAAAGGAATGTGATTGGGGATTATCCGGTATCCACAGTGAGTATTCACCAATAGACCTGTTTAATTGTTAGCACGTAATGAGAGTTAATTAATCTTGATAATGGTTGTCAGCAGCATTAAAACACATATTAATACCCCATGGACATGACAATTACATAGGGAAATTAATTCAAAATTATATTGAAATTACAAAAAAATGATGTTTTGGATGTGGACGCGATTCTTCATCAGTAATACTAGTACTCAAATACATCCGTATACACTCAGTCGGATATTGCAAAAAGGAAAAATGACTCTATGTTATAACAAAATTAATGATATCCTAACACCGATTATAAAATCTCCACACAAAAAATGAATTTCAAATAAATGTTATTCCCACAAACATTTCAAAATCTACATGTATATGATTGAAAGTTATGACTAGATATTTGATATTAGGATGCAGCACTATAGCATGTACTGTTTATGATTATTATGCTACAATAAGACAGAACAGCGATACACAAAGACACAATTAACTTATCCTGACAGAAAACAACCCAGGACCAATGGAAGACTATAGATGAATTCAAATGACGTCAGAACGGTCTTATCCCGTAATTAAAGTGACAAGACGGTTAGCTCGCCGTGCATTGATTATCCATGTTGTGTTGAGACATTATCTTGAACTGTTCTACACAATTAAACAAACAAAGTTCATGTACGTAAACAGTTGATGTACACATCTACATGTATGCATGTTTATGACAGCGAATCAACATGGCGTAAGAATCGTTGTTAAAAGCTTCATTTGTATGAATATATATAATTTGAAAATAATAAATTATAAAGATACATATAGTACAGAATCTGTATAAATAAATATTAGTTTACATGTACTGCATCTCTTTACGATGAAAACGTAATAAGGGCAGCTGATGGAAGTATTATGAATTCGATCGTTAAAAATAAAAAACACAGAACATCAAGTCTAAAAGACTGAGGTAATACCAGACTACATACAATAATAAAACATCTTGATGAAAATATCGTGGACTACATGTACATGTTTAATCGGTGTGACATATGACTGATACGAGAATGACTTCAAAATCCGAACTTTTCTAACTTTGCCATGGATAGTTCATACTGTTGGGAGGCAGACACGATTTCATTCCGCACACGTTCGTCTCGTGGACTTTTCTGATTCAAGTTGTAGTTATATATCATGGCGGGACGACTGAACTCCGGGTTAAGGTAGTTTGAGGCGTGGTGCAGGGGCTGGTGGTTCATCCACCGATCCATCGGTCGCAGACGATCGCCCGCCGCCATTGTCCGATCATAGGTGGCGCCACTGTAACCCGATTGCTGATTCACGTTTCCTTGGTAACTGTTACCGGCACCGTTAGAGAGCGCGGGGTCAGAGTGAGGGTGGAGTCCCTGCTTCCCTTTATTGTTTGAAGGGAATCCCAGCAGGGTCCTGACGTTTTCCCGGTTTCTGTCCGTACAACAGGAACACGTTAAGTCACTAGAACCCTCGTATATCGGAATGATATGACCATACTGAGCAAAATGGAGGTAATCCGCCACCAGCCCGTCCACCAACGTGTCCGTCGTGTCGACGGGCGTCAGGGGCGCCATAAAGTATCCGGGTCGCGCAGGCGCCTGACTACGAGGGGACTGATATTGGGGAGACCTTCGTTCTTTTGGAGACTTGGAGCGGTCCGCTGGTAGGGGGCGTGCATGCACAGTTGGTCGAGGTTTGGGGGGATCGTCGGAGGTCCTCAGGACCTCATATTTCACTTGAGGTTTGACAGATATCCGGACATTTCCGGATCCTCCTCGGCTAGAGAAGGTCTCCTCCCGGATGGGCGGGAGTTTCTGGGCGCGGGTGACGGAGATTTGGCGGGTTTTACCGGTAGCCATTATTTGAGTAATTGTGCATCAATGAAACTGAAAAGATAATAGAAATAAATTTAACAAAAATTTATTTGTTTTTGTCATGCAGAGGTTTGTGTAAGGTGCCCAAAAATGTTATCACATCTCAAGGAAAACAAGCATTCTGAGAGTATTGCATAAGCAATACACGTCCCCTACCGGTTTGTAGAAATTTATTTGATACACACCGAGCCCGATAACGAACCCGAACATTAAAAAATTTGAATATAAAAAATTAATTTTCTCGAAAATATGTCAACCAAACGCTACAAAAGTGTAAACTTGATCTGTAGTTTGACATTTTGAAGCTGCTCAGCAAGTTTTATGTCATTCGTCAAACCCATAGAGAAAAAAACAGTGGAAAACTGAAGTGGGACAGACAGACGGACGGACAGACAGACAGACGGACAGACGGACGGACAGACAGACAGACGGACTGACGGACGCAGAGGAAAGCTATAGTCCCCTCCGGTGAAACCGGTAGGGGACTAATAACTACATAAAACACTTAGAAATGAATCGATAGATATCAAATATTTATCGAGGATTTTTTTAACCTCTAAATATACATTTTCAGACACACACTAAATGTTTTTGAATTATATGAGTTTATCAGATTTCTATGTTTCACATTTGTTCCTTTGCGAGGTTGGATGTTTCCATCACGTTTTTTATTTGTATATCAATATATATAGAGTTACTCTCGTTTTCACACTGACAAATATAATTCTATACATGACACTGTAAATCTATTTCTTTCAATTATGACTTTTCAACTATTATAAAGAATCTCTCTCTCTCTCTCTCTCTCTCTCTCTCTCTCTCTCTCTCTCTCTCTCTCTCTCTCTCTCTCTCTCTCTCTCTCTCTCTCTCTCTCTTCGATATATGAATGATTTACAAAGATCAAAGGAGTCATGTATCAACATTGTTTCCGCTTTGTTCTTTACAAAGCCAGTGTACTACGGATTATCTATGTAAGTGTTGGTTGGTATTAATTGATTTGTTCACGCCTAAAAGTGTTAATGTGCAAAATATGCCCTGTCTTCTTGACCTTGGGCAGAAGAGAGAGAGAGAGAGAGAGAGAGAGAGAGAGAGAGAGAGAGAGAGAGAGAGAGAGAGAGAGAGAGAGAGAGAGGTCTACATGTATTTCCTTTCTTTATTACCTGCACTTTAGACTGAACACCTATAAGTTTTATTGCTAGTTGCAATTTGGAGTCGATATTTCATTTTCTTAAATTGAGTGTTTAGTTGTTGTGGTGGGAGGAGGGCGGGGGTAGGTTAAAAACAAGATACATTAAACGACATCATGTCCTTGTTGTCAATTAAATCATCCCGCCTAGAGCGTCTACTCATTCATTATGGTAATTTTCAATTCGCAATCAGTTATAAAATCTTTTACACAGGATCTATACATAATAATCCTCTCCCTCCCTCGTAATCACATTGATTCTTCATTCATACAACTGTGTGCCTTTATATATGTTTTACATTTGATATACAAGGACAGTTAACATTTTCAAAGAAATAACGATTGATTTAAGGCGATCTTTTGGAAAACGAAACCTTTTGTTTTTTAAAGAGAATACAAGAATAGTGTATTGAGCTAAGCGATCGCGCCAGATCAATTTATCGACATTATTAACAGTCCCCTATACTGAACTCTGTCAATAAAATATCGTGGATTCCGGCTACCTCATAGAGAGGCCATCGAGAAGAAATAGATCGTAACCCAATTAATTAGTACCTGACATCTTTAAAGTTTGGTGTGGTCGAGGAGGGCCCCACCTGCTCCTGGATTAAGGCAGTACTTTCTCCAGTCCGCCATCTTGTTTATATATCGTCATGACCACGCACTTTCTCGCCCAGGGTTTACAGCGATCGAGTAGATCTTTTATTTCTTTAAATCCCACGCGGAACAACATTGAAAAGTATAGATTACTTTTAACGCCAAGCTCTGTCTAACTTGGCCATGTGTAAATATTTTTTTTTCTCTCGTCCCATTTAAAGAGTCGTTTAAAAAAAAAGATAAATTGATTTTTGCCAAAGTACGCAGAAGCATGTACTGTTCTGGTTTGAAGACCACTTTTGACAACCGCAATTAATCAATGTTCCAAATTTAAATCAAAGCGACGATTGCCTCGAATCAATACAACTACACAAGCAGCATTTAGCAAATTAGTTTTGTGCGCTGAAAACATCACTGATAGATCTTTCGATACCCCCTGACATTAACCCTCGAAATAAGCGGGGGAGTGCCCCCGAGCGATCAATCTCGGAACTTCCTCGGATGTCGACCCCGCGGGATTCCATTGGTCCGTACTACTCACTTCAGCAAACACATCTACAGGCACCCAACACGAAATCAATGAAGTTGTGATTGAATTATCTATTGTCCCACTCGGTGTAATGAGGACACACGGGCGTTTGAATTGAACGTTTTCTTTGATAAAAAAGAACAATGCGTGCTTTTGTTGGATCCTTCCTCAGGATTCCGTGATCGCTCGGACATTTTAATGACCCCGCTAGGAGGCGATGTCGGCGTGGGGACACAGACAGACGGACGTGAATTATTCAGCGCGGCCGCCCACTCTGTCGTTTGGTTTTACGATGTTAACGACCGGCTGTTCATTTGTACTCCTATACAATACCATCCTGCTATACTTATCACAGACTACCCTCCCCGAACTTCAAATACCACCCTGCTATATCTATCACGGACTACCCTCCCCCCATCACAATATACCACCCTGCTATACTTATCACGGACTATCCTCCCCGTATCACAATATACCATCCTGCTATACTTATCACGGACTATCCTCCCCGTATCACAATATACCACCCTGCTATACTTATCACGGACTACCCTACCCCCATCACAATATACCACCCTGCTATACTTATCACGGTCTATCCTCCCCGTATCACAATATACCATCCTGCTATACTTATCACGGACTACCCTACCCCCATCACAATATACCACCCTGCTATACTTATCACGGACTATCCTCCCCGCATCACAATATACCACCCTGCTATACCTATCACGGATTATCCTCCCCGCATCACAACATACCATCCTGCTATACTTATCACGGACTATCCTCCCCGCATCACAATATACCATCCTCCTATACTTATCACGGACTATCCTCCCCGCATCACAATATACCATCCTGCTATACTTATCACGGACTATCCTCCCCGCATCACAATATACCACCCTGCTATACTTATGACGGACTATCCTCCCCGCATCACAATATACCACCCTGCTATACCTATCACGGACTATCCTCCCCGTATCACAATATACCACCCTGCTATACCTATCACGGACTATCCTCCCGGTATCACAATATACCATCCTGCTATACTTATCACGGACTATCCTCCCCGCATCATAATATACCATCCTGCTATACTTATCACGGACTATCCTCCCCGTATCACAATATACCACCCTGCTATACTTATCACGGACTATCCTCCCCGTATCACAATATACCACCCTGCTATACTTATCACTGACTATCCTCCCCGCATCACAATATACCACCCCGCTATACTTATCACTGACTATCCTCCCGGTATCCCAATATACCATCCTGCTATACTTATCACGGACTATCCTCCCCGCATCACAATATACCATCCTGCTATACTTATCACGGACTATCCTCCCCGCATCACAAGATACCACCCTGCTATACTTATCACGGACTATCCTCCCGGTATCCCAATATACCATCCTGCTATACTTATCACGGACTATCCTCCCCGCATCACAATATACCACCCTGCTATACTTATCACGGACTACCCTACCCCCATCACAATATACCACCCTGCTATACTTATCACGGACTATCCTCCCCGTATCACAGTATACCACCCTGCTATACTTATCACGGACTATCCTCCCCGTATCACAATATACATGTACCACCCTGCTATACTTATCACGGACTATCCTCCCCGCATCACAATATACCACCCTGCTATACTTATCACTGACTATCCTCCCGCATCACAATATACCACCCTGCTATACTTATCACTGACTATCCTCCCCGCATTACAATATACCACCCTGCTATACTTATCACGGACTATCCTCCCCGCATCACAATACACCACCCTGCTATACTTATCACGGACTATCCTCCCGGTATCCCAATATACCATCCTGCTATACTTATCACGGACTATCCTCCCCGTATCTCAATACCACCCGGCTATACTTTTCACGGACTATCCTCCCCGCATCACAATATACCACCCTGCTATACTTATCACGGACTATCCTCCCGGTATCCCAATATACCACCCTGCTATACTTATCACGAACTATCCTCCCCGTATCTCAATACCACCCTGCTATACCTATCACGGACTATCCTCCCCGCATCACAATATACCACCCGGCTATACTTATCACGGACTATCCTCCCCGCATCACAATATACCACCCTGCTATACTTTTCACGGACTATCCTCCCCGTATCACAATATACCATCCTGCTATACTTATCACGGACTATCCTCCCCGCATCACAATATACCACCCTGCTATACTTATCACTGACAATCCTCCCGGTATCACAATATACCACCCTGCTATACCTATCACGGACTATCCTCCCCGTATGTCAATATACCACCCTGCTCTACTTATCACGGACTATCCTCCCCGTATCATAATACCATCCTGCTATACTTATCACGGACTACCCTACCCCCATCACAATATACCACCCTGCTATACTTATTACGGACTATCCTCCCCGTATCACAATATACCACCCTGCTATACTTATCACGGACTATCCTCCCCGTATCACAATATACCACCCTGCTATACTTATCATGGACTATCCTCCCCGTATGTCAATATACCACCCTGCTCTACTTATCACGGACTATCCTCCCCGTATCATAATACCACCCTGCTATACTTATCACGGACTATCCTCCCCGTATTACAATATACCACCCTGCTATACTTATCACGGACTATCCTCCCCGTATCATAATACCACCCTGCTATACTTATCACTGACTATCCTCCCCGTATCATAATACCACCCTGCTATACCTAACACGGACTATCCTCCCCGTATCACAATATACCATCCTGCTATACTTATCACGGACTATCCTCCCCGTATCATAATACCACCCTGCTATACCTAACACGGACTATCTTCCCCGTATCACAATATACCACCCTGCTATACTTATCACGGACTATCCTCCCCGTATCATAATACCACCCTGCTATACTTATCACGGACTATCCTCCCCGCATCACAATATACCATCTTGCTATACTTATCACGGACTATCCTCCCCGCATCACAAGATACCACCATGCTATACTTATCACGGACTATCCTCCCGGTATCCCAATATACCACCCTGCTATACTTATCACGGACTACCCTACCCCCATCACAATATACCACCCTGCTATACTTATCACGGACTATCCTCCCCGTATCACAGTATACCACCCTGCTATACTTATCACGGACTATCCTCCCCGTATCACAATATACATGTACCACCCTGCTATACTTATCATGGACTATCCTCCCCGCATCACAATATACCACCCTGCTATACTTATCACTGACTATCCTCCCCGCATCACAATATACCACCCTGCTATACTTATCACGGACTATCCTCCCCGCATCACAATATACCACCCTGCTATACTTATCACTGACTATCCTCCCCGCATCACAATATACCACCCTGCTATACTTATCACGGACTATCCTCCCCGCATCACAATATACCACCCTGCTATACTTATCACGGACTATCCTCCCGGTATCCCAATATACCATCCTGCTATACTTATCACGGACTATCCTCCCCGTATCTCAATACCACCCGGCTATATTTTTCACGGACTATCCTCCCCGCATCACAATATACCACCCTGCTATACTTATCACGGACTATCCTCCCCGTATCATAATACCACCCTGCTATACCTAACACGGACTATCCTCCCCGTATCACAATATACCATCCTGCTATACTTATCACGGACTATCCTCCCCGTATCATAATACCACCCTGCTATACCTAACACGGACTATCCTCCCCGTATCACAATATACCACCCTGCTATACTTATCACGGTCTATCCTCCCCGTATCATAATACCACCCTGCTATACTTATCACGGACTATCCTCCCCCCATCACAATATACCATCCTGCTATACTTATCACGGACTACCCTACCCCCATCACAATATACCACCCTGCTATACTTATCACGGACTATCCTCCCCGTATCACAATATACCATCCTGCTATACTTTTCACGGACTATCCTCCCCGTATCACAATATACCATCCTGCTTTACTTATCACTGACTATCCTCCCCGTATCACAATATACCACCCTGCTATACTTATCACGGACTACCATACCCCCATCACAATATACCACCCTGCTATACTTATTACGGACTATCCTCCCCGTATCACAATATACCACCCTGCTATACTTATCACGGACTATCCTCCCCGTATCACAATATACCATCCTGCTATACTTATCACGGACTATCCTCCCCGTATCACAATATACCACCCTGCTATACTTATCACGGACTACCCTATCCCCATCACAATATACCACCCTGCTATACTTATCACGGACTATCCTCCCCGTATTACAATATACCACCCTGCTATACTTATCACGGACTATCCTCCCCGTATCACAATATACCTTCCTGCTATACTTATCACGGACTATCCTCCCCGTATCACAATATACCACCCTGCTATACTTATCACGGACTACCCTACCCCCATCACAATATACCACCCTGCTATACTTATCACCGACTATCCTCCCCGTATCACAATATACCATCCTGCTATACTTATCACGGACTATCCTCCCCGTATCACAATATACCACCCTGCTATACTTATCACGGACTATCCTCCCCCCATCACATTATACCATCTTGCTATACTTATCACGGACTATCCTCCCCGTATCACAATATACCACCCTGCTCTACTTATCACAAATTATCAGTACTATAATGCCGAAAGGAACGTACACAATGTAATAATGGTTAATACATGTACATGTACGTTATGTTGTGTTACATGTTTGGATAAATTTGGCAATCCCTAGGATTTGCAGTGAGTATAGCATTTTTCTTTACAGCCCACTTTTACTACGTAAAGATATTATCCACAAGATAGCATAAAATAGGTTACAATTCACATCCAACTTGTTCATGAAATTGGCATAAAACGTAGTTGAAATTGCGTACAAAGCGTATTTTTTTAATATTATGGATCAATAAAATACGTAGATGGAAGAATCGAGTAGATTTCCCCACCTTATCTTATTTCATCTTATCTCGTCTCATTATCTCATCTCATCTCTTCTTATCTCACTCCCCCCCCCCCTTTACAGTCCTTGGGTTTTTAAGTAGTTTTTTATTAATTCATAGACTAAGGGGGGGGGATGGTGTGTGTGAAAAATACTATGTGGAACCACTGCCCCAAGTTTGCCTAACTGACAACCGACCGAACCCACACTGTTACAGTAACTTGAGAGTTTGCTCATACCTCAGCAACGACTTGTATAAAAATCAGTTTCATATAATAACAAAATGGTATTTTATTGTTTGATGGAATAAATATCCGATTGGTTCTATCACATGTGCCTTTATATGAATATGGAAAAAAGTTACCTACAAAGGTTGATGATAAAATTGTTGCAGGAATTGTTCCACTAAATATGCTATAAAATATACAGGTATGTATTGAAGTACAAGAAAATCGTGCACATAACAGGTAGTAGGGGTGGAGTCGCTCAACTTTGTGGAAGTTTAAAATGTTTTAATCTTAATTATGAACATTACTGAAATTTTTTTTTTTAAAAGTTGTATAGTTCCGGATCCCTTTTGTCTGTGCCGATTTACACATGCAAGAAATGTAACCTGGCAGCCATACATAAACTCCATATTTTATCCGCCTAAAAAGGTAAAATACAACAGGATCTCTCGTTTTCATTCGACTAATTTAATTGATTTACATGCTCTGAATTATTTATTCTATATTCTATGGGAAACCATTGTCTTCACACAACTAATAATGACAATATTAAGGTTTTACGTCGACCCGGTTCAATCCGCCAACTATTGTAATCGTACTACATTTGGCTGTGTATTTTATTAAGCGTTTTTAGTGGAATGCGGCTTCCGCTAAATCAAGTACACTGTTAAATGCCATGCAAAAATGTATAAGAATGGTTGCATTCGGGAATGCACTAACTTGTTCAAAAACTAATTTTCGCCAAATATCGTACACGCCAAAAATAAATATGTTTACAGTAACTGTTTGACCTGCCATAATATGGATAAAGGTGAAAGGTCAAACTCGAACTGGCTCTTCCATCTAAGTAACTGACTGATCATTTACTGTTCTATATTTAATAATTTAAAGAAAGATATCTGCATAAACGTGCACATAAAAGACAGAACACCATTTACCTTGGTTTATATGTGATGCGTCTTTCTAACGATTTAAAAAAGCAAACTTTTCAATAATGCCTGTAACATCGCCATATACTCTTAGGTAACTTTGTTTAACTATTTTCAGTCGAATTGTTTTAAATTATTTCGTTGATGGGAATTCGAGACACCGCATTATTGTTTTGGGCTCTGGGTTGAATTGCTCGTTGCTGATTATAGTATGTTGAAGGTGAGGATTAACAGTGTAACGCACTTGAGTCGCTAACTGTCTAACAACAAAGAGGAATTAATTAAATATTGATTGAAGTTTTTTTTTCCTTCAAACGTTTCAAAAGTTCATCTCCTGCAGGGGGTACATAGTATACTTTAATTACGTATGCTTGTAATATTGTATAAACTGTTATTTAAATATCAATTCGTTGCTCTTAAGATCGGTCAGTGCAATTCATCAATCCCAAAGAAGTTAATTAATAGAACGTCCTCCCGCAGTGACAATTTCTTATATATGATAATGATTAAAAGATGAAAAAACCCATAGCATTTGTCTGTACATATTTCTATGCTTTATTACGCGTTATAACTATTATATTAAATACAGGAGTGCTAAGTTACTCTTGGTTACACTAGAGATAATAAGTCTTGATATTCTAATAATTTAAATAAATGTCCATGTGCCAAGTATGAACATGTACATATTTATATCCTTTTTCCTATTTTTACAATAATATAGCACCAGTACACACTATAGCAACAAAATAACGCAAGTAATTATTATTTCAATAATATAACACCAGTACACATTTTAAAAATAATATAACACCAGTACACATTTTAAAAATAATATAACACCAGTAAACATTTTACAGTAGTATAAATCAGTAAACACTATAATGGTTATACAACATCAGTATAAATAATTACAATAATATAATACATTTTTACTACAATAAAACACCAGTGAACATTATAACAGTTATATAACACCAGTGCACATTATAACAGTAAACATAACGATAATGTAACACCGGTACATATTAATTATTACAATAATATATTAAACCAGTACACATTATTAACAATAATATAACACCAGTACACGTTACTACAATTATACAACACTTGTAAACATTATTACACTAATATACGCCAGTACACATTCTTTATAACTGCTTCGGGTAAAACGCCATCATTTATTGCTGTGACGCAAATCCGTGTTAGAAATATGTGTTCAATTAAATGAAAAGAGATATCTCTTACATAAATCGTCCATCACCAGAATTATGTAATATGTGTAGCTCAGTACTTGTCAAAGAAGACAAAAAGCAAATTGATATTTGATATAAAAAACCAAAAACAAAAAAGATTGTTTCCAGCTTTTAAGGTCAGACGACACGTTCCTCAATTTTATATAACTTTTTCCAGGAATTTGTTATTGATTACTACTACTTTGACAAGCTTTCTTGCAAAAAAAATAGGATACGTTACCAGGCATTTCTGCAAAATACTAGAATATGCAATCTCCTATATAATTTTTTTGGAAAATACACTTGAATTACTGATATTGAAAAATATACAGCACAGGAAAAATCACTATATTGTAGCTTCACCGGGGCCGGGGCTTGAACACATGACTTATGAAACCTGCTCTCCTAGCAGATAGGTCACCGCTCTAACCACTTGTCCATCTAGGCATATATCTATATATATATACAAATGAAATTTTAATCAAATTAAGGACGATTTTAAATAAAAATAATATTACTGGAACTCTTTATAACGAGGAGATGCAAAAAAGATGCTCGAGCCAGTCGAGGAATGTGTCGTCTGACCTTAATAAACAGAGAAGAAACCAAACTTATTCTGACAAGGACAGAAATGAAGAGATCCGACCTCAATAAAGGGTTTAACTTGTCCTGTCTCTGATTCTGGTATGTATGCCTACTGCCTAGAGCTGTTGTCAGGGTGGTGCTGGTCAGTAGTGGTGAAGGTGGGCCCCAACTAATGGACTCCACACAAGTTCTTGTTTATACCGTCAAAATTTCTCTCTCTCTCTCTCTCTCTCTCTCTCTCTCTCTCTCTCTCTCTGTATTCTAATCAGATCATTTTAACTCACGAGGCCAAAATAAACTGTCCACCTATACATACTGATTTTAGAATATCATGGGGTAGGTAGAAAAAACTTTACTTTGAGAAAGAAAAGATAATTAAACTAAACAAACTAAACACATACACGTGCTCTCTTCAATACACGTGTTCATTACATACTTCGATATATTAACGGTTTCAGAGCCCGATCGAATTATCTATTGAGGACATCGCACCCACGTTCCACATCCATCAAACGGGACAAAGGGGATTTTTCCATAGGATCAATAAGCTTAGTTTATATTTTTGTCTACAACATATTTACGTTTAGAAATACTCCAGTCCATCGCTTCATTTAGTTAACTTGTACAATGCTACCCCTCCCCATCGTTTTTCTTCCATTTCGACTCGATGACGGGACGATGAAAGCTAAAGTTTCGATAAAATCTGCCCCCAGGCACGGGGTTTAGGGGCCGCGGTCGAGGTCTGCTGCCTGGTACCGCGTGGCCCGTCCGTGGCAGCAATCCATCGATTTTCTTGCATTATATCGATGTTGTCAGTCTCAATTTAGCAAACAACAGTGGCTTATTCGAAGGCCGCGCGCAGCGCATATTGATTTCTCTGAAGAGAAGGCGAATAGTGATGAAAAAATGGCGAACAGAGACATCAGCTGCCGCGGTGCTGTAGAGGCATAAGGACTGAATTCTCACCGCCATAATGAGTGGAGGAAGTCGGATGTCCATCAGGGGATCGGCGAGTGTCAACTCCCGCTCGGCTCTCACGGTAAGGGGTGCTACATGTAACTCTTTATGGGGGTGGGGAGCTCCGATAGAGATACGTGTATAGCAATAGCTTTCAAGGGGCACTCTCTGTCTACACCAGAGAGATAGTCGCTATTTCAAAACGTTCAATAGCCTAAAATATCTTTCCAAAACGCATTTGTTACGTGTAATTACTGAAGATTCTGCGAAATGAATGGAGATACACCCGATTGATTGTTTTATGACGTCACACCTGCGTACTAGTTTCCATATTTATGATGTCCATCCTGAATTTCTTGTACATGACATTTAATACTCGATACATTTGCCGTTTTGAGGAGCGAGATGAGCCATGTACAAAAGTTAATCAATTAAAAGTGCCAATTACCTCACCAGCCCGCAATCATCGCGGCGTTATATGTGCTCTGAGATCAGATGAATGGCCTGCGTTCTTCTGTAGGTGTCTACACTCCGACAAGAATTGCTAATATCGACGTCTCGCCCAAAAGGTGTCTCTTGATACCGAACCATACGCGGACGCCTACTGTATTTTTTTTTAATTTTATCTCAAGATGAACAATCCGCAGGAATCCTTTTTAATCAGTAATTTGGACGTTCTTCATCATTTCAGTCTATCCCCCATCCGTTAAGAGCTCTAGTTTGTGCATCAATTACCAGATTGTCTTTCAGAAGGATTTTTTCTTTTTGTCAGGTACCGCCAAAAGACCGTTCCGTGCGCCTGCGTGTGATGCCGGAACAGAGCAATGACTACCGAGTAGTAGTGTTTGGAGCCGCCGGAGTTGGAAAAAGTTCCCTGGTTTTAAGATTTGTGAAAGGAACATTCAAAGAGAGCTACATTCCCACCATTGAGGATACGTACCGACAAGTGATCAGTTGTAATAAACAGGTGTGTACGTTACAAATCACGGACACGACCGGTAGTCACCAATTTCCCGCCATGCAGAGACTTTCAATCTCCAAGGGTCACGCTTTCATTCTCACGTATTCCATCACAAGTCGACAGTCTCTGGAAGAACTCAAACCTATTTACAATGAGATTGTGCTCATTAAGGGTGATCTTCGAGACATTCCCGTCATGCTCGTGGGAAATAAATGTGACGAGGAATGTCGTGACGTCACACAGAGAGAAGGCGCCGAGTTGGCGAAAAGTTGGAATTGTGCCTTTCTTGAAACCTCGGCAAAAACAAATTACAATGTGAAAGAATTATTTCAGGAGTTACTCCAACTGGAGAAAAGAAGAACAATGAGTCTCCAGCTTGAGACAAAGAAAACTAAATCCCAGAAAAGAAAGGAGAAATTAAAGGGAAAGTGTGTTGTGATGTAGAATCGACATGTCGTGCGTTTTTTCTATGCAGTCCAGCGTGTACAATTTGTTGGTTTTCAGTTGCATTTTAAATCTTACTCCTTATTGTTTAAAAACTCTCTCAGGATATTTATGCTTACGTCATTTATTACGTTCGACGCATGCGCCGTCCGGTTGTTTGTGTTTCACGTGACGTCGGAGCGTCCAATCATGATCTGTTTTTTGCTGGAGTGTGTGGAACGTTAGTGCTTATTGGGTGGATACGAACTTGTACTTGTTTATGTGTGTCCAAGAATGACGTAATTTTCTTTCTAGGGATGAATTAGTGTTTGTTATCACATGTTAGGCCTGTAAACATGTTTTATCTAAAGTTTTTGTTTCATTTGAACAAATATTTTTGTCGTGTTATATTAACAACTGATGCAAATCAGCATATGAATAGCGATTTTTAGATTTTGAAATATAAATTAATCACTGTTTATTTGTTGTTTCATTCGATTTTGGAACCATTTTATAACTGCTCCTCCTCCTGATTTGTTGGGTCAAGGTCATTGGCCTAGTCAAGTGATCAAGGAAGTACAAAGAGTGTGCCTTCCAATCCGCAATGGCTTCGACAATGGGAAAGACAACCACTGTGGGCACAACCATTGCATTTGTTTCCATGATAGGAGTAAACTATTTCCAGGTTAAAGGCTATTTTAATGATAGGGCTTTTATTTTTTTATTTTTACATGTTACAAGCCACAATCAGGTTTGATTTTATCGTTGGAAACCCACGTGAAGGCTCGCATATACGCTTTGTGTTTGTGGGCATACTTGCTGATATTTCATTGGTTTAAAGAATAATTCTTGCTTATCCCGATTGGGTCCATCACACACTTGTGATGAACATCTCACAAATCGCAAATCTGTGCTGGATGAAAGAAGTATGACGTTGTTGTCATCACATAAAGTCAACATTGTTTTTATAGCTCAAAAACATAAACTTTAGGGTTTTGCTTTTTTCCAGTTGTGTATTGTAATTATAACTAATATTTCATGAAACCGAGGAAATGTTGGCGGGTTTGCCTTGAGTTAGTAAGCGTTTGCGAAACTGGCCATTGGTTGTGTCAAGTTGTAAATTTTGACTTTACCGGGTGGCAGTAAATACATTTACCGGGTGGCAGCTGTCATGTTGTAAATTTTGTATTTACTGCCATCCAGTAAATTCCAAAATTTACAACATGACAGTTTCCAACGATGGTTTGTTTCGAGAATGAAACAATAGTGGCTTGATGCAATTATTTCAAATGAAATCGCAGAAGTCGCCTACCTAGGTTAACACAGATTGTGTACATTGTTCAATGTTTTTGTGGTAATGTATATATAAAACATATCATATGTTTAGTAAAAACAGCATCACGTGATATCTAAAATGAAATTATGTGGATTTATGTAAAGTGAAAATAGGAATCAAATTATTTTTATGCTAATAGCTTTATATTATAAATGATTTCAAGTCAAAGTAATAAGAATAGAGACTGCCAAATTAAAACAACAAAAGAAAAAATCCACACAATTAAAAACAAGTATTTGCTAGTCATAAACAAACTATAAGGAATAAAAAAATATTTTTTCTCCAAAAACTTGAGGACTGGGGGGGGGGGGGGAATGATAAGTTAGAGGAGCATATTTTATTCATTTCCATTGATAAATATCTTAACAAAGCAAGCGCTAGATGTATATTTTGAAGATTTTAAATATTTACCATTAAAAGTTATGTGCTCTTAAATTTAGTGAAATATAAAGATCTCCAGAAACAGAAATAAATATACACTGTATGCTGGAAATCAAATAACGGAATAAAAAGGAGATCGAACAAAATTAATTTCATTTGAGAGTGTGGAGGGTTAGTTTAGAAATATTCCACCAACAACCCCCCCCCCCCCCTCCCCGAAAAAAAACATTAAAACTAGTCATATCCTCGAATATATGGTAACATACTCTGCAACGTATTTCTTTTTAATTTAACGACTGACATTTAATAATACCGTAATAAAATTCTTTGCCTTTTTCGCACAGGTTACATTTTGTACTGTCATATTTTGTTTTAATTTCTGGGTGTATTATTTCATGCAGCGACCAGTATCAATAAGTAAATAATAAGTTATTGCATTGTGGACGACCTTAGATCTCTGACGGAAACTGCAAGACAAATCGGACCGATAACTAGGACAAACAATGTGCGCATATAAGACTTTTTTATCCCGTTAATAAAAATCCAAGTACTATAATTCATGAGACACTCAGATAATGATTTGGATTAGCGCCCCCTAGCGACTCCTGTCAGTATCGCATATATCGTTATATAGCTACATGACACAAAACAGATAACTTTATGTATTAATGTATTGTGTTTGAGACATCGCAGAATTCATTGACATTTTTATAAAAACATTATTTTTTCAAATTTTGTTTGATAGTTTGAGGCCTATATTCTATGACTTATAACCGTAGATAGGGGAATCGTATTTATAGATGTACTTAAGCGTTAGTCTGAGTACAATAAAACGACCCCTATCCATCGACCATTACCCAGAGCTCAGTGTACTAACGTATACATCATCACCCCACACACAGGGTCAGCTTCACACACAATAAAGATGCTAGCTATCGATTGCTGCCCTTAATTACCCAGAAGTAAATACAACCTTGCCAGGCCCTGTCCACGCATGGCTATAACTGGTGGATTCGGTGGCGGTGACAGACGATGACATGTATGTATCATTAGATGCTACTAAATATTGCATAAAACCACAATCATTTAGTTGTTATCGTGGTAACGGCAAGCATTAGAATATTTTTATGTATATACTAATATCACACTCCTCCAGCTCAAATTGTACTTGCTTCGTTATATTTATACTCTAGTCTAATGTTCCTACCAACAGTCAACAGTCACAGCCAGTTTTGCACAGAAACACTTCCTTTTTAAGGTTCTCCGATCCTCAGCATCAAAGTATTTTTTTCATCCTAAAAATGTTATTTATCCTTCAAACTTTATAAATAAAATTAAATAACAAGAAAGCTGATGGTATCCAGGCATTTTCCGAAGTTATTGCATTTTTTTCAGATGGATATAATGGAATAAATTTACAAGTTGATATCAAAATGCATGGCTCGAACCCCTTTACCTCTGTATAGTACATGTAGGTCTCCGTGGAGCCACTCAGCCAAGCAGTTTGTTGAATAACTATTTGTAATATTAACAGTAAAAGACTGATTAAATTTGCCTTTATAAAAGGCAGATTTATGGTTCGATGAAAAAAGTTCTGGATAATTCATTGGTGAAATGTTGGAAATCAAACTTGTATGGTTGAAGTTAAACACTGAAGAAACTTTGATTATTATTTATCATGGCGATTGAATGCTCTCTTAATATATTCTGGGCAATCCTAAAATCTTAGAGCAAATATCTGTGGTTATCAAACACAAGGCTCCATGAAATTTAAATTTATTGAATATTCCTAACTTTCGCTTTTGGTGCCGTGACCAGTCTCATTGAAAAGAAAAGTTTGTTGTGGTATAGGTAAAACTGCATGAGACCTTTTCAATTACCAAACTGTCTTCAGATGTTTGATAAGTAAAACAAAATTGCAACAAAAAATATTACACATGGAACAGTTTGATATCCCGGTCTTCAGTTATACAAATCGATCCTCTTACAATTGACTTTATGAGTGCAGATTTAATTTGTCGTCAGTGTTTAAACTACATTACGAAAGAAATACAATGAAAAATTAATCCTCACCAAATGTACATAAATCTATGGTGGTACTTATAAATATACAAAAAATTGTTATATTAATTGACTTAAACAAGTAAAATTTGAATAGCGTAAAATCATGACAATTCAATACATTTATCACTGACAGATACACGAATCATGGTAGCATTCAACCAAAATTTGACAGTAAAATTCCAATGTAAAATGTCATGATTCTCATGGAGCTGGCTTGTTTTCCTGCACTTATATTCAATGTTAGTAGAAAACAATGTCATTTTCAACGAAAAATTATAATTTACAGACTTAATTGAATTCTGTCTCTAACGAATATTGACCATATATGCACTTAATTGAAGCAAAGTCAACCTTCCTTTCAATTTCGCAAACGTCAGCCGTGTGCAGGTGGGCCCAATCATTTTGTGCGTTGTTTACAACTAACAATTTTAAAATCGGGATCGATGTTCAAATAATAACATTGCAGACGATAGCGAAGACCAGAGTCAAGCTAGCATAACATTTTTGTTTAGATTATATTTTTCTTAAATTATACTTGTACTATACTTTAAAATCCTTGAGTTAGTTCAGGATCTCTGCAACTTTTAAATGAAAGAAATCGAAATATGGTGCGGTATCGTGGACTAGATTACCTTTCGCTAGTAAGTCAACTCGCTTCAGTCCTCTTTGCTGTTAATGTCTTTAACATCTGAATGATATTAATGATCAAATGCTGGGATAGTGGCGCATCTTAAAGTATGAAAAAGTTCTATATTTAGGACCAATATGTTTGACATCTGAAACGGTGAAGTTATCAATACATATGTCTATTCTTGGAACTACACGCGTCGGTAGATATAAATCGGTAGAAATTCAACACAGTCTAAGTATAGACCAAACTATTGCTAATCTGGATCATTTCGATTGATTCTTCATTGAAGATATGAATGGCTTTTAAGTTCTTTAATTAATTATTGGAAGGTCAGACTAAAAAGGAAAGAATTTATAGCCAGAGCCCGACTGTCTCTGGCAGAAACATGCCAGCCTGTTCTCTCGGATCGAAGTCTTCACAGAATCAGACACCCTTGGGCTTCAGGTGAGGTATTAATTATATCCGCAGTCCTTAATTAAATCGACATTAAATTTTCTACAGACTTCAATAATCTATCCATCTTTTATAACGTTTTCTATATATAGATGTTATGAAAAATCATTCCAAACGCCTTGCTAATGATTTTTTTTTTAGTTTAATAAAGTCTGCCTTCAAAACAGCATTGGCTTTTCTGCCAATCTATTTCTAGCTATTGCCAATTATATATTTTCTAAAACTACATTCATGATATATTCTAAATATATTGATTAACAG
This sequence comes from Magallana gigas, assembly GCF_963853765.1. Taxonomy (NCBI): domain Eukaryota; kingdom Metazoa; phylum Mollusca; class Bivalvia; order Ostreida; family Ostreidae; genus Magallana; species Magallana gigas. Next base: position 5,346,110 of record NC_088859.1, read on the forward strand.
TTACAAATATGGAGTGAATTAATTAAAGTAAAGTGCACTACAACAAGAGAGTGTGAAGTAATATTTCCTAAAAAGATGTATACATGAGCCTGAAACTTTTGAGATCACCTGAGCTAACCCCTAACCCCCCCCCCCCCCCCCCCCCAAAAAAAAAAAACAATGGAAAAAAAATAATAAAACTAAGATTGTATTGAGCTAACACTTGAAAAAGTGTAAAGGATATTGACAAGTAATAGCTGTATTCTTTTCTATACTATTATGTATGAATCTGAAAGATAGAAAAATTCCTTATATATAATTTATGGGTTTTTTTTCAAAGCCATCCCTGACCAGGCTCTGTTGTTAGGAGACCTTGAACAGCCTGATCCTCATATAGCCAAGCTGTTCACTTCATTGAAATCTGTAAAACACAACTCACTAGAGCTCTATGGTAGAGAGGTTTCAACCCTAAGCATCAACACTTCCCCTCCAGTCTCTGAGGGCCTGAGGACCAATGAGGACCAGGATGAGGCTGAGGACCATGGAGATTTTGACGAGTTGTATGGAGACTTTGACTTGGTTGACTTTGTTCACACAAAGGAAGAGGACAAAGATCTATTGTATACAGAGGAGTTTCGAACAGAGACACTTTGTTGGGGTACAACTGTTACAGGTCAAGTTCTGTCCCATCTTATGTTTACACCTAAAAGTACACTTATCTAGTGAAAGATTTTTTTAAGAGTAGACCAGCTTGGTTGAATAGAGTCTTAGTTATACAGAAACAATCTGTTGAAATGTTCTAGATGACCTCTTCGAGGATGTGACTCTTGACCTTGACCCTGTGACACCACATGTACCCTCACTGGGATCCCAAGTCCAGGGTCTGCAGCCTCTTCCCCTACTTGACCCCCTGCTGAATGGAGAAAGAGAGTGCAGGTCAAAGATTTTTCTATTTTTAAATCTAAATAAACACTGCATGCACTTAATGTCATCAGTAGAAGTTGCTATATTCTACCTCAATATAAGATGACTATTTATACTTTAAATACTAAGTACTAAATGCTTTCAATAGGTCAGTACCCAGTAACCACTCTGAGATTATTCTGATATATAGGTTCAAATTCTACTGTCCTTTAAATGATGCTGTGAAATTTTGGATTTTTGATTGGTTAGACATGAGCCCTTAGAACTTCATGTAGTGCCTGAGACCTCCGTCACATCACAGAATCAAACCCAGGAGGTGTTCACCAGGGAGGAGCGATTCCATGGGGAGAATTATTTGGTAACCATGACAACAGTGACCGTGTAGACCCACTGTGTCTTTATATCCCTCTCTACTCCTGTTTCTGGTCACACAGATTTAATGCATAGCCATCATTAGTTGGGCAATTATTATTTAATACTATTTTACAAACTTCTTTTTCAAATAATGAAGATGATATGTATTGATGTCTGACAAGCAGACCTGCATATGTCTATGTGCTGTTAGACTATTTCAATTGATGACCATAAAGGATGCTATTAATGTATAGACAAGTACATGTATGTAGATTAGTTTCATTGTTTACAGGAGAACCTTCTATTAAAGAACAGAGACCTGGTAGAGAGAGACTCCCACTTGACAAGCCTGGGTCAGCTGTCTCCATTACCCCTAGGTATCCACAATAATGACTTAATAAACTGTGTGTGTAGGCTGTTGGGAGGATGTAGGTATCCACAATGATGACTCAGCAAAGTGTGTGTGTAGGCTGTTGGGAGGATGTAGGTATCCACAATAATGACTCAGCAAACTGTGTGTGTAGGCTGTTGGGAGGATGTAAGTATCCACAATAATGACTTAGCAAACTGTGTGTAGGCTGTTGGGAGGATGTAGGTATCCACAATAATGACTAAGCAAACTGTGTCTGTAGGCTGTTGGAAGGATGTAGGTATCCACAATAATGACTCAGCAAACTATGTCTGTAGGCTGTTGGGAGGATGTAAGTATCCACAATGATGACTTAGCAAACTGTGACATAGGCTGTTGGGAGGATGTAGGTATCCACAATAATGACTAAGCCAACTGTGTCTGTAGGCTGTTGGGAGGATGTAGGTATCCACAATGATGACTCAGCAAACTATGTGTGTAGACTGTTGGGAGGATGTAGGTATCCACAATAATGACTTAGCAAACTGTGTGTGTAGACTGTTGGGAGGATGTAGGTATCCACAATAATGACTTAGCAAACTGTGTGTAGGCTGTTGGGAGGATGTAGGTATCCACAATAATGACTTAGCAAACTGTGTGTAGGCTGCTTGGAGGGTGTAGGTTACATGACTTAGATGACAAGGATAACTATCTGTTTTTGCTGTTCATTCACTATGCTGGTAGTACAACCTTTTCAGGTAGTATTTCATTGATGTTTTGCCCCAGGAGAGATGCAGGGTCAGATGAGCTGGAAGTTATTTGTAAAAGGAGCCACATCAAAATATATTAGTGTTTGAATTTTTAACAATGTGACATACTTCGGAGGCTTAACATAATGTTTTTTTGCTTTACTCATAGATGAGGGTACAGAGGACATAAAGATGGGGACTAGTGTTAAGCATTGCTGTCAGCTGGAGGAGTATGTGGTAAACCAACAGGCTGGGGGTCCCCCATTGTCATCAACAAAGGATCCCCATGTGAAGACCTGGAGCACAGGTTCATTTATACCTACAATATATCATTATGTTATTTGTAAATATTTAACAGTAAACTTGATCCAAAGAGCCTAATCATATCAAGTATTGATGGATATATATAATAGACATCATATCGCACATATAGAAAAATGAAGAGTAAAAATGGAGACATTAAATGTATTCCTCTAACAGAATACTTGTTCATCATACGGTATAGACATGAAATAGTTTAAATTCAAAATCTGATAGAATTTAAGATGCATCCTGTGCAATGTGACTGAATCCAAGGTTCTATAACTCTTGTACATGATAAGACAAGGGTGTAAATTACTTTGCTCTGTGCTGGTTTAGGAAATGTGATATTTGATATATATATCCAATTGCTGAAATACACATGTATATGGTTAACTATTAAAGACTAATCTTCAGTCAGGATGTAGATTTTCTAGATAATAATCAACCAGAGACAATTAGAACTGGTTGGCGGCGAGAAATATTTGGAAGGACGAGGTTAAATTCTCTCGAACTTTGCGAAGTTTCCCATGCAAATAAAAGTTGGTATATACAGTAGTTTATTATGGGTCTAATATTTTAGATCTAGAGAGCTGTAGCTGGCCTGAGGACTACAGTTTGGAGACCCCCGTTATAAAGTCCAGTCTGTCCGCTGATTTACTTACCGTGGGAGAACTCAAACCTCTAGCTCTCAAAAGGTATGGGTACTAGTTATGGGTACTAGTTACAGATACCTGTCAGCAGACTGGGCTCTCGATAGTGCTACCATAGGTATTCTCTTTGTGTGAGAGTAATTGGGAATTCTGGCTGGAACTTGAAAGCTCTAGCTCTGCTTTACAGGCCTTTGTTATGTCAGTTTTATAAAATCAATTTGCCTTTACTATAAGTTATTTAACTGATGTTATGACTGGGAACACATTTGTTTTCTACTTAACTAGAAAGATGAGTTTGGTATGAGTTTAATTAGCTACTTGAGTGAAATTTTTCAAACACCATTATAATTTAGAATTATACTAGCACTGTCTCATTTCTCTGTGCCCTGTGTAAAAGCTGTTTATGACTCCACAGAGGCAGGGAGTTTGTTTCACTGTCCAATTCTACACAACATCAACTATTACCATCAGACAGCCATTTTGACTTGTGCTGTGTAGAGAGATGCAGATTTTCTGGTATGTTTACTTATAAAGTATCAATCTCAGAGTGTACAGTTAATTTCATTTTTTTAGATTAGGGGCATGGAGAACAAATGTTTTATTGTTTTCACTGCTGGTTTTTGTTTTTTGTAAAAGTCTTATTTTATATACAGTAAATATAAGATATTCAGGCATGATAAATATTCAACTTATAGTGGATTTCTTATTTTACATGTGTACTTAATTCCACTATCAGATAGCGAGAATATGAAATTATCTAGTTTAAATCTGTGAAGAAAAATAATAGCAAGATTTTAAGAAGTGCAAATGGTGCTTTTTCCGATTTTACAAGGATATTAATTCCTTGCATTTAATCAGGAATTTACAGTATTCATGTATAATAAATGTGTGTTGTGACTAACAATGATCTGTCTTCGGTCTTTATCCACACAGAACCAGACATTGACAGAGTGGAACTCCTGCAGATGGAGAGACTAAACAAAGAGTGGAAGGCAGTGGCTGTATTGAAGTGGAATATGTGGAAGGTGGAGCTCAACTTGTGTTGGATTCTCCACCCTCCGACAGAGGAAAGACTGGATTTGAATGAAGCAGTGCTGGGGTACATGCGGAATGGGAGACAAAATCATAAAGGTACAAGTCAAAGTTTTAACCAACTGTCAAAGGCAGATAGATCAATGTATTTGTTCCTGAGCAGACAAGTAAAATTAATGCACATTTGCTTTAATGGTTAAAATTCATTTTCAGATTATCAAGAGATATTTCACAAAGAAATGTTTGAGTTGCCTCCCTTGGAATTGCCTGGACCTACAGTTAAAATCAAGGGGAAAGTGAATAATTCAAAACCATTTTCTGCTCTGTGTGATTCAGAGTACCAGCCGATGCATTTACCTCCAATCACAAAGCGTCTTGCACATACTGTCCCCTGCATAACTTCAGATAACAGCACAGTAGAAACTCTATATATTGACTTAGAAGAAGAGGCTTCACTGAGCCAAGGAGAAAGCAAAATCACAGAGCATGAAGGACAGTATCAGTGTTTGATTCCAAGGCCATTTAAGTTAAAAGATGGTGAGTGCACTAGCAATGTTTGTAGGACACTAGTGGAGACTCAATCACAAAGAGACGGCAGTGCCTCCGTACTAAAACATCAGGAGCTAAGCATCAGTAGCAGCCCAGCCCACAGAACTAGCCCACCTGTCTCACCTGTCCCACCTGTTTTACCTATCTCACCTGTATCCCTGAGCCCTGACAGAATCCTGTCACTCCGCTCTCTACAGGATCCTTTCTTGGACTCCCCTGTTAAAACTGGTCAAAACAAAATGCAATTTATGAAAAACCAGCATGGTACACCAAAGGAGAATCCACATTTACAAAATATTCAGAAGACAGATTCCCATCAGCAGCACAGAAACTTAAACAGTGATAATTGTAAACCACTGTCAGACACACGGTCACACTCACCTGGGGGTGGAGAAGACACCCAAAGTAAAGGACAGATGAGGAGTCAGACCACCCCTCGAGAGAGTCAAACAGGGTCAAAGGTTAACCAATCACAATCACCCCCCACTCATGATGGCAGATGCCTGGGAGTTAATAACGTCACACAAACCACGCCCTTCTCTGATTTTCCCAAGGTCCGGAGAGGGAGAGAGCCGGGAACCACTCCACAGAAGAGTCCAAACAAGAGGCCATCAAAATCCAGGGTGAAATGTATCACCTACCAGCTGGAGTGTAGGTTGATTCAATGGAATCAATTAGACATCACTATAGACAATGCCCCAATGTCAGAGTACTGATCTTAGTACTTGTACTGGGTATATCAGTCAAATGATTGCGTTCTATAAGTAATTGTAATTGTTCTTATTTTAGATGAGTATCAACAAATCATCAGTCTGGTTACCCAGCATGCTTCCTATTTCATCACTTCCTTGGTGAACAGTGGTGACATTGACAAATCTATGACCTTCACCTCCCTGACCCCTGACCTCACAAGGTTTCTTGTCAAGGAAGTCACAAGTCAACCTGATAATGCACATTGTAAATTCCATTATAACATACCAACATTCTCATGTTAATTAACAAATTGAAAACGGAAATTTGAGCACAAATTTTTATGATAATGGGACAAGAAATGATTGTTGATGTAACAAAACTAAATTATATGTATAATATACCATTGAATGGGAAATTTAATTTTATTAACCCACAGCCTAAGGGTTGTTACATGTATATGCTAAAACAATTGAAATGGAGGAGTCATGGTTCCTTATTCATGTTTTTCTGTAGATGAGGAGCGGTATCGCTCCAGTCTGGCCCTCCACACTCTGTGCTGTGCTAGAGAGATGATAACCTTGGTTTGTCTGGAGTCAGGACTGGAACTTTTGTCTGTGATACAAGAGAAATACAGGGACCAGCTCAAAGGTAGAAATAGTGATACAAAAGAAATACAGGGACCAGCTTAAAGGTAGAAATAATGTACATAAGAAATACAGGGGCCAGCTTAAAGGTAGACATAGTGATACAAGAGAAATACAGGGGCCAGCTCAAAGGTAGAAATAGTGATACAAAAGAAATACAGGGCCCAGATTAAAGGTAGAAATAGTGATACAAGAGAAATACAGGGACCAGCTCAAAGGTAGAAATAGTGATGCAAGAGAAATACAGGGACCATCTTAAAGGTAGAAATAGTGATACAAGAGAAATACAGGGGCCAGCTCAAAGGTAGAACTAGTGATACAAGAGAAATACAGGGCCCAGATTAAAGGTAGAAATAGTGATACAAGAGAAATACAGGGACCAGCTCAAAGGTAGAAATAGGGGTACATGTATAATACATGCATTGCAGAATACCCCCATTACTTTAAGTTTTTATCAAATTTTTAAAAAGCTAAAATCTACACACACTTTTATCAATGAAATTTTTCATATCATTTTATTTTGGCTCTGAAAGTTTTTTATTTAAGATCTCATTTGCATCAAACACATGAAAAGAGAGAAGGTATGTTTTTTTTTCTTTTTATGTATATCTCAAACAGACATATTATATTACATTATGCATAAGTTGTCATGCATATCAGAAAAAATCAACAAGAGAAAAGTGTGTCTGCTTCAGCTTTTTCTTTTTAATTGTTGAAGATGTATAACAGGGGACAGTATGTAAATGCCTTAGTGCCTGCAGCATGCGTACGGAAGGTAACACTAGATAGCAGTTAGAATCAGATACAGCAGTAAGCTGGTGTCTGACCAATTTTTATATGTTCATAATGGAATATACTTTCTGATGTTTCAATACCTACCAACAAACTGACAGACACAGTAGAACCACTGGGGGGGTCAGATTCAATACCTACCAACAAAATGACAGACATAGTAGAACCACTGGGGGGGGTTCAGATTCAATACCTACCAACAAACTGACAGACATAGTAGAACCACTGGAGGGTTCAGATTCAATATCTTACCAACAAACTGACAGACACAGTAGAACCACTGGAGGGTTCAGATTCAATACCTACCAACAAAATGACAGACATAGTAGAACCACTGGGGGGGGGGGGGGGGGGGGGGGTTCAGATTCAATACCTACCAACAAAATGACAGACACAGTAGAACCACTGGGGGGGTTCAGATTCAATATCTTACCAACAAACTGACAGACACAGTAGAACCACTGGAGGGTTCAGATTCAATACCTACCAACAAAATGACAGACATAGTAGAACCACTGGGGGGGTTCAGATTCAATACCTACCAACAAACTGACAGACACAGTAGAACCACTGGAGGGTTCAGATTCAATACCTACCAACAAAATGACAGACATAGTAGAACCACTGGGGGGTTCAGATTCAATATCTTACCAACAAACTGACAGACATAGTAGAACCACTGGGGGGTTCAGATTCAATAGAACCACTGGGGGGTTCAGATTCAATATCTTACCAACAAACTGACAGATATAGTAGAACAAGTGAAGGGTTCAGATTCAATATCTTACCAACAAACTGACAGACATAGTAGAACCACTGGGGGGTTCAGATTCAATAGAACCACTGGGGGGTTCAGATTCAATATCTTACCAACAAACCGACAGACACAGTAGAACCACTGGGGGGTTCAGATTCAATATCTTACCAACAAACCGACAGATAAAGTAGAACCACTGGGGGGTTCAGATTCAATAGAACCACTGGGGGGTTCAGATTCAATATCTTACCAACAAACTGACAGACATAGTAGAACCACTGGGGGGTTCAGATTCAATAGAACCACTGGGGGGTTCAGATTCAATATCTTACCAACAAACTGACAGACACAGTAGAACCACTGGGGGGTTCAGATTCAATATCTTACCAACAAACTGACAGACACAGTAGAACCACTGGGGGGTTCAGATTCAATATCTTACCAACAAACTGACAGACACAGTAGAACCACTGGGGGGTTCAGATTCAATATCTTACCAACAAACTGACAGACATAGTAGAACCACTGGGGGGTTCAGATTCAATACCTACCAACAAACTGACAGATATAGTAGAACAAGTGAAGGGTTCAGATTCAATATCTTACCAACAAACCGACAGATATAGTAGAACCACTGGGGGGTTCAGATTCAATATCTTACCAACAAACTGACAGATATAGTAGAACCACTGGGGGGTTCAGATTCAATATCTTACCAACAAACTGACAGATATAGTAGAACCACTGGGGGGTTCAGATTCAATATCTTACCAACAAACCGACAGATATAGTAGAACCACTGGGGGGTTCAGATTCAATATCTTACCAACAAACTGACAGATATAGTAGAACCACTGGGGGGTTCAGATTCAATACCTACCAACAAACCGACAGATATAGTAGAACCACTGGGGGGTTCATATTCAATATCTTACCAACAAACTGACAGACACAGTAGAACCACTGGGGGGTTCAGATTCAATACCTACCAACAAACTGACAGACACAGTAGAACCACTGGGGGGTTCAGATTCAATATCTTACCAACAAACTGACAGATATAGTAGAACCACTGGGGGGTTCAGATTCAATATCTTACCAACAAACTGACAGATATAGTAGAACCACTGGGGGGTTCAGATTCAATATCTTACCAACAAACCGACAGATATAGTAGAACCACTGGGGGGTTCAGATTCAATACCTACCAACAAACTGACAGATATAGTAGAACCACTGGGGGGTTCAGATTCAATACCTATCAACAAACTGACAGACACAGTAGAACCACTGGGGGGTTCAGATTCAATATCTTACCAACAAACTGACAGTTACAGTAGAACCACTGGGGGGTCAGATTCAATATCTTACCAACAAACTGACAGACACAGTAGAACCACTGGGGGGGGGTTCAGATTCAATATCTTACCAACAAACTGACAGACACAGTAGAACCACTGGGGGGTTCAGATTCAATACCTACCAACAAACTGACAGACACAGTAGAACCACTGGGGGGTCAGATTCAATATCTTACCAACAAACTGACAGACACAGTAGAACCACTGGGGGGGTCAGATTCAATATCTTACCAACAAACTGACAGACACAGTAGAACCACTGGGGGGTTCAGATTCAATATCTTACCAACAAACCGACAGATATAGTAGAACAAGTAAAGGGTTCAGATTCAAGAAATAAATGCTTTGATACTTCTGACCACAGACTGTCTGGAGACCCTGAGACAGCGACTGTTGTCAGCCAAACTGTGGTGTGACCGGCGGGGAATCCTACACCCCAAGGTGTACCGGGCATGTCAAAGTGTCCTCCGTAAGTTGACCGGTAAAGACCCGGAGAGGCTCAGTCACACCAAGGTACCAGTCATACACTAACATTAACCTATTTAATCTACTGTGTACATCAAACCAGAATATAGCAATTATAGATATAGGAAACAAACAGCAATAATGAAATATTATTTTTTGTGTTTTAGCAAAATTCTAATATAAAACCTACAGAAAATATATAATTATAATATAAAAATTTATGTATACATAATGATGAAATTCCTACACATTTTTTCATTTACAGTAGGTTATTTTGAGCTTCTGTTTTATAAATATCTTTACAAATTTGCTATAAATGAATTATAAATAATGGATGAAACAATAGTTTTCCTTTTGTTCCCTAAATCAAACAGTTTTGCTGAATGTGAAACAGATCTTAACAAAACTTACTGGAAAATAGTATAAGGGTAGAACTTAATAAATGGAGGTCAGATCATGGCCAGGGTACAAATATATTACTGCAATTTTACCCCAAAATAAAAATTTTAATTTATTAATTGAATATGTACTTTATCATTCAAAATATATTTTACTTTATTATACATGTACTGAGATACATTTGTACAAATCAAACTCAGATTCTAGTGATTTTGAGTAAAGACCTTGACAGTTTGGTCAGCACACTGGGGCACAATCTACAGAGGGTAGATGGGGTCAAAGTTCACATCCAGGTCACAGGAAACTGCCAGAGTGTTCTAGACAAGTAAGTTTTACAATGAACTGAACTATTCACCAGTCACCCCAGCCACAGGCACCTGAAGCATGGTTCCTAACCTCCTTCCTTTTTTAGCAGGGATGATCTATTGTAGATATGTTATCACATTTATATCTTTATTGGTATATTCATCTCACACTTTTCTCATGTAATAGTGACTGGCCTCTTCAGATATAATAATATTTACTTTTGTGTAAATGTATTTTTTTTATATTGGTGGTAAGAATTAATCCCACAGTAAAAGAAAAATCTGTATCCATAATTCAGGTGCCTGACACCCCAGCTTGACCTGGAGGTATTTGTTCTGGTTTTTTCTTGAAGAACTATGTATTTAAGTGTAAATTTGGAATATCATTGTTAGTTGTTTGATATAATAGGAGGATGCTTTTGATTGGGATGGTTGATATACTGATATAACCCCCCCCCCCCCCCCCCCCCAAATTTGGGAAAACATGCCAGTCTGGAGTTTCCAGTGTAAAGCAGTGTACTAAAGTCGACGAATTGGCCGAACACTGACTTCTGTTGTAGTTTGGACCACTGTAACTGCATGCTGCTACAGGAGGAGCAGATCGGGTCAGACTTTCCATGGTCCCAGTTTTGTCTCGTGCTGGAGTACGAGGGGAACAGGTTCTCGGAGCTGTGTGAGCGTCAGAACATCTCCTACAGACACTTCTCCTACTCTGCTCCTACCACTAATGGTACAGGTCAGTACACAGAACATCTCCTACAGACACTTCTCCTACCATTAATGGTACAGGTCATTATACAGAACATCTCCTACAGACACTTCTCCTACCACTAATGGTACAAGTCAGTACACAGGATATCTCCTACTGACACTTCTCCTACCACTAATGGTACAAGTAAGTACACAGGATATCTCCTACAGACACTTCTCCTACCACTAATGGTACAGGTCAGTACACAGGACATCTCCTACTGACACTTTTCCTACTCTACTCCTACCACTAATGGTACATGTCAGTACACAGGATATCTCCTACAGACACTTCTCTTAACACTAATGGTACAAGTCAGTACACAGAACATCTCCTACAGACACTTCTCCTACTCTACTCCTACCACTAATGGTACGGGTCAGTACACAAAACATCTACTACAGACACTTCTCCTACCACTAATGGTACGGGTCAGTACACAGAACATCTCCTACAGACACTTCTCCTACCACTAATGGTACGGGTCAGTACACAGAACATCTACTACAGACACTTCTCCTACTCCAGTCCTACCACTAATGGTGCATGTCAGTACACAGGATATCTCCTACAGACACTTCTCCTACCACTAATGGTACAGGTCAGTACACAAAACATCTACTACAGACACTTCTCCTACTCCAGTCCTACCACTAATGGTGCATGTCAGTACATAGGATATCTCCTACAGACACTTCTCCTACTCTACTCCTACCACTAATGGTACAGGTCAGTACACAAAACATCTACTACAGATACTTCTCCTACTCCAGTCCTACCACTAATGGTGCATGTCAGTACACAGGATATCTCCTACAGACACTTCTCCTACCACTAATGGTACAAGTCAGTACACAGAACATCTCCTACAGACACTTCTCCTACTCTACTCCTACCACTAATGGTACGGGTCAGTACACAAAACATCTACTACAGACACTTCTCCTACCACTAATGGTACGGGTCAGTACACAGAACATCTCCTACAGACACTTCTCCTACCACTAATGGTACGGGTCAGTACACAGAACATCTACTACAGACACTTCTCCTACTCCAGTCCTACCACTAATGGTACAAGTCAGTACACAGGATATCTCCTACAGACACTTCTCCTACCACTAATGGTACAGGTCAGTACACAAAACATCTCCTACAGACACTTCTCCTACTCTACTCCTACCACTTATGGTACATGTCAGTACACAAAACATCTACTACAGACACTTCTCCTACCACTAATGGTACGGGTCAGTACACAGAACATCTCCTACAGACACTTTTCCTACCACTCATGGTACAGGTCAGTACACAGAACATCTCCTACAGACACTTCTTCTACCACTAATGGTAAAGGTCAGTACACAGAACATCTCCTACAGACACTTCTCCTACCACTTATGGTACAGGTCAGTACACAGAACATCTCCTTCAGACACTTTTCCTACCACTAATGGTACAGAGCAGTACATGGAACATCTCCTACAGACACTTCCTACCACTAATGGTAAAGGTCAGTACACAGAACATCTCCTACAGACACTTTTCCTACCACTAATGGTACAGAGCAGTACATGGGACATCTCCTACAGATACTTCTCCTACCACTAATGGTACAGGTCAGTACACAGAACATCTCCTACAGACACTTCTCCTACCACTAATGGTACATGTCAGTACACAGAACATCTCCTACAGACACTTCTCTTACCACTAATGGTACAAGTCAGTATATTGTAAGTACTTCAATCATTATCCCATTGTTTTACTGTACAGGAGACACTTGTTCCTCTATTTATGTATATTTTTCTTTCTCTCATATGAAAGCTTGATTTAGTTTTACTCTGAACTCTTTATGAATCCTTGATGAATTTCAATTTTATTTTTATTTCAGCTATAAGTATAACACAATTCAACGTAACTATAGTATGCTCCAAAGCAGTGCCAGAAAACTTTGTCCATATATTAGAATCCAAGTAAGTCAAATACAGAAAAGCTCTCATATTTAACAGATATGGGTCTACTTGATATTAACATTTGGTGACTTTTAGATATGGAGTGACCTGTCTGTACAGAAGCTGTTGGGCGGGGCTGACCCTCCCACACATTGTGATTGACGAGCTGACTGCTGTAGTGATGTATGATGTGTCAGCCATAGGGACAGAGTTCTCTCCCTTACTGAGAGTACTCTCCCTCCTCGCCCAACAGTTCAGAGACATCCTTATAATTGGCAGCACCCACAACTTTACCCAGCCACTGTAAGTCTGGTCCTCAGAGATATTATAAAAGGACCTTATTCCAATATTGAACCAATATAGTAAAACTCATGACAAACATGGACATAGAGATTTAACTTTGTATAACTTTTATCAATGGTGCAGCAATATTATGATCACCACACAATTCTTTCCTCTTTGACCCCAATGTGTTTGGTTTATCCATGTTTCCCTGTACTTGTTAATTCTTTGCTAGGTTGAAGCTAAGACAGCACCAACAAAAGCTGAATTTCTTCCTAGGCCGAGCTGTGTCCAAAGTCCCTGATCTACAGTTTAAGGTGAGATGACAACAGACGAGTCAGTGTGTGAAAAAAGACTGATGGATTAAAAAAATCTTTGACCATTAACTAGTACTGTTAAAGGAGGCTGGAGGGTCAACAAATTATCAATCAGATCTTTCCTTAATTTTTAGATCTGATACTTTTAGCCATAAACTGTAGGCGCCATTTAGTACAGAAAAATTCTAAATACTTTGGCTTCAAAATTTGAGTCTTAATTTTCCTATACCTTATATTGATCTCTTCTCCTCAAGGAGATTATTATAGTCAAGAAATTGCGCTTTTAATTATCTAAAGACTAAAAATGGCCACAACCAATGAGCCTTCTTAATTATCCTATATGCATTTAGGAGTTCTGCGTTTTTTCATTACTGATACATGTAGAAGGTTTAATTATCTTGTTTTTGAGATATGATTATGAAAGCATTGAAGATTACTGCATTTGTTCATAAGGTAGTGACCAGTGATGACTTACAGAAGACGGCAGAGATGGTGATCCGTGTGTGTCGGCTCGTGTTGACGACAGATGACCAGAACTGGATGGCAGCCTCACCCTCCCAGGTAAAGCACCCCCTCACCCTCCCAGGTATAGCATCACCTCAACCTCCCAGGTATAGCATCACCTCAACCTCCCAGATATAGTATCGCCTCAACCTCCCAGGTATAGCATCACCTCACCCTCCCAGATATAGCATCACCTCACCCTCCCAGGTAAAGCACCCCCTCACCCTCCCAGATAGAGCATCACCTCACCCTCCCAGGTATAGCATCACCTCGCCTTCCCAGGGATAGCACCCCCTCACCCTCCCAGGTATAGCATCACCTCACCCTCCCAGGTATAGCATCACCTCGCCTTCCCAGGGATAGCATTCCCTCACCCTCCCAGATAGAGCATCACCTCACCCTCCCAGGTATAGCATCACCTCGCCTTCCCAGGTATAGCATCACCTCGCCTTCCCAGGGATAGCATTCCCTCACCCTCCCAGATATAGCATCACCTCACCCTCCCAGATAGAGCATCTCCTCACCCTCCCAGGTATAGCACTCCCTCACCCTCCCAGGTATAGTATCGCCTCACCCTCCCAGGTATAGCATCGCCTCACCCTCCAAGGTATGGCATTGTGGCATTGACCAGGACACTTCCTCCTGCTGTATAGTAGAGCCTACACACAAGGTGGCTTCTACATCTGCCCACTGCCTGTATCACTACTCCTTGTTACTCCTCTCTTGTCCAGATGTTCAATGGCTGCTTTACATGTTTGCCTCTGTGTTCAGTGTACCCTTTTATTTGCCCATTTTCTTTCTTCCCTGATGTTGTCTATTTTTTCTGTTTTCTCCTATTCTCATCTGGAAATGGATGCTCTCTAGATCTCTCTTTGAACATCTGGACCATTTTTTTGACAAATAATGGAGAACTTCCCTATTCAGCTTTAATTATTGTTGTTATCTTGCATTTACATGATGCATTTACTTATCATTTAGAATTTAAGATACTACATATATGATCATTTTTACCAGTATCATTAATTGAAAGGTAGCTCACGTAATCAACTTTTTACATACTAATAAAAAATTTAACCATTTTTTGAGGCTAATTTAAAGACTATGATACTTAATTTTCAAATACATGAATTGTAAATTTAACTGATTTAATGTTTTAATTGTCTTTTACTGTAGGAGGAAGAATTTCTGACTGCAATTCCTTGCATCAATCCCATCTTGTATGTATTCACTACACCAGATAAGTAAAAGAATGGGCCATGTTTACAGTGTCTATTGTGTATGTAGTGTCTATTGTGTATGTAGTGTCTATTGTGTTTACAGTGTCTATTGTGTTTACAGTGTCTATTGTATTTGCAGTGTCTATTGTGTATGTAGTGTCTATTGTGTATGTAGTGTCTATTGTGTTTACAGTGTCTATTGTGTTTACAGTGTCTATTGTGTTTACAGTGTCTATTGTGTTTGTAGTGTATATTGTGTATGTAGTGCCTATTGTGTATGTAGTGTCTATTGTGTTTACAGTGTCTATTGTGTTTGTAGTGTATATTGTGTATGTAGTGTCTATTGTGTATGTAGTGTCTATTGTGTATGTAGTGTCTATTATGTTTGCAGTGTTTATTGTGTTTGCAGTGTCTATTGTGTTTACAGTGTCTATTGTATTTGCAGTGTCTATTGTGTATGTAGTGTCTATTGTGTATGTAGTGTCTATTGTGTTTACAGTGTCTATTGTGTTTACAGTGTCTATTGTGTATGTAGTGTCTATTGTGTATGTAGTGTCTATTGTGTATGTAGTGTCTATTGTGTTTGCAGTGTTTATTGTGTTTGCAGTGTCTATTGTGTTTGCAGTGTCTATTTTGTCTGCAGTGTCTGTTATGTCTGCACTGTCTATTTTGTTTGTAGTGTCTATAATTATTTACAGTGTCCATCATGTTTGCAGTGTCTATCAGTGTCTGTTTTGCTTGCAGTGCACAGAAAATGCTTCAGATCCTGTCCCTACAGTCCATCACTGATCTCCACCCCCATCAGCTGGCCCGGCTGTTCCCCAGCACTCCCAGGAGGATCATACAGGTCTGTCTGAGTCTGCTGTAGGAGTGGTAACAGCAAACAATCCTGTGGAATCATTTTTATTTTTGAGGGTCAATGTTTTTGGGTATCCAAAATTTGTCCTGGTTCATGGGGATTTAATTGTATTGGTAGAATAAACAGGATAATTTTAATAAAATATTAAACAAATGATTGTGTATAGGTTTGTTGGGATGAAAAATCATGGGCAAGGGTTACCCACAAAAGCCATGAACATTCACAATCCATTTTTATATTATCTAGATGTTTTATGAAGCTCTGGACAAACTGAGGACAGAGCAATGTGTGCAAGGGAGAAAACTCTTGGAAGAACCTGTACAGGTCAGTGGGGAGATAAACGGTACCTCCCCCCTCCCCACAGACAGACACACCTTGTTTTGGGATAGTCAGGAGGGGGCCACTCAGGAACCACTCCGTCCTGAGGAACAGTTAGCTGCCCCTGTCAGGACTAGTAGTTGTCAGCCACGTAACCCTCCAAACAACGTACACATTAACACTGGTGCCCTGCTCCCCCGGGAAGACTCAGACTACACCACTGATACTCTCGCTCACAGCTGCAACTTGGAATCTCCAAATGAGTTTGTTCGGGCTCAGACAGGGTTTGAGCAAGAAGAGAGCTCCTATATAGAGGAGCTCGGGAGGGTTGTTAGCAGGCAAGCACTTGATGAAAGGGGAGATTCAGAAGAGAATCAGTCCCCACTCAAGCAAACTCAGGGAGTTAACACACTGGTACATGCACCATTGAGAAATCATCATAACATGACACAATTAGAGCAAAATAATTCTGTCAACTCTGAAGAAAACTGGTGCATGCAAGATACTGCAATATATAAAGCAAAAAACAATTTAACTTCAAAATCTACCACTCAAGAAATTCCTAACTTCAGTACAAAGAGTTTTGAGCAAATTCAGTCATTCTCTCAGAGGATTCCCACCCCAGAGGATCTATTTACGGAAGACATTGGAGATATTCCAGCAGCTAGTCACAGGTACATGTATCAGGATTTTCAAAGTGCTGAATGCAGTCCTAATACTAGAGTGAACTCTTATGCTCCTGAAGTTTTGTACCATGTTGGTAGTGGTAGTGGTCCTGCGAAACATGATCCTGCACACCTGGCAGAGGAAGACTCGGGGAGGATTCACACCTGCACTGTGAACAACCCACCAGTGTCGTACATAGTCTGTGATGAGGCACAACCAGAATCGGTGGACTTTCAGGACAATCTGATCGCCACAACTCGACAGCTGCTGAAGCAGGCCGCCATGACGGCCAGTGACAGGATCTTTCCTAGAACAGGCCCTAGAAAAGTGAGCATTGGCCTGGCTAGGCCACTCAGACAGCCCAAGTCTCAGGGTAAGAATGCTGCTCTATGCCATAACTGCAGCAAGTCAGAGCTATCAAGTATAACTTAGTTAAAGCAAAGTTGGTTCAATTTCCTTTTACTTTTACAACGTATGAGATATAAATAATTCTCAAAACAAATCAAAGTTGTTCATCCCTGGTTCTTCTAACCGAAGAGTGTAGATCTTGGCATTATATACTTTGCAATACATACATCATGTAATTGTTATTTTCTGTTGTAGTGACCCCTGATCATGAAATCCAAGATGCAGTAATCCCCCCCTCGATGAATTCACAGAATCAGAACCTCAACTTTTCAGGAGTGACAGCTCAACTAACCACTAATCCACACAATGCTCAACAAACCACTACTGCTCAACACAAAACTCCCCTGGTGGCTAATCCAGTGCTTGAGGAGATACCCAGTGCTGAGCTTTCTAAAGAAGCATTATTGTCCAACCACCGGAAACAAGGAATGACACAGTATAGAGAGAGTCGGGAGGGAGGATGGATTCATTCAAGTAATCATGACTCGGTTAAGACAGATCAGGGTCGGTGGACTACAGACAGTCAGCTGTCCGAGCCGTATAGACACCACTCTCTGAGTCACTGTCGGTACACTGACTGTAATGACTTCATGGACAATGTAGACAGTGATCAGCGAGTGGACAGCAAGGAAACAACACAACAGACAGAGTGGCTGCCTTCCTGTAGACAGACTTACATCCTATCACATGACAGTTCCAGCACCCCATGTCAATATAACTTACCTAACACTCAGAGAAATCAGCACATACCTAACACTCAGGGAAATGACTCTGTTGTGGAATCAACACATGTAACTTTGAGGACCAGGCAAGATTACGTCCCTTTTCACAGTGGCCAACAAAACTGTATTGAAGGAGGGGAGGAGGTTATACACAATGGCCGGCAGAACCGTACTAAGGGAGGGGAGGCGGAGAGGTGGCCGGGATATGATTCTCCTCCAATGGATATGGAGTACGAGTTTGAACCAATACAGGTATCTACAATTACCACTATCTATACTTACTACACTAACCCAGTTATTTTGATGATACCTTTTTGTTTCTTTCATTAGAAACTTGCAAATTCTTAAAGGATCTTATTCCTGTTATGATACAGGTATATCCATATTATAAGCATTTTATCTATAACAGCAATATTTTCTTTCGGTGTATTTTTAGGACTCGGAGAACTTTCAGAGCTGGAAAATCTCTCAAGGTATCCCATAATTTTACAAATCCTGGCTGATATTAAATTCTCTTCCATACGAAACAGAGCCCACTGTCTCCATGTTATTGTACTTGCAGGCCCCAGTCAGAAGAAGCTCTACTACCAGCGCGTCCCTAACTCCAAACAGAGCAAGCTGGTCTTCAAGTGATTGTGTGATGCTGTGGCTAACGCAGGATTCATGTGTGGATGAACAGATCGTAGTGATTGTGTGGATTATCAGATCTTGGTGAATGTGTGGATTATCAGATTTCCTGAATGTTACAATGCACTGATTAATCTGTGTTGTGAAGGGGTTAGCAAATGTATGCTGGTACATCTCTATACACTGTACCAATTTGATTTCTGTTGTCATATCTGTACTTGTTAAAAAATATTGCAAATATTTGAATCTATTTGTTTTCAATAATCAATTCAATCACCAAGAGACTTAATGAGTCAATGTTTTCACCTCTTTCATGAAAATTATTATTTCAGAATAATTATAACTAACTTCTTGATATATAACCAGAACTTGTACATGTAATTGATTGTGAAAAGATTTCCACACAAAAACTCTATGAAAGCTTGCTTCATACAAAAAACAATGTATGCTTTTAATTTTCTACCATAGCAAGGAAACCATGTAGCTTATTACATCCATAGAATTCAAGGGCTGTGGTAACACTTTTAAGCTAGAGCTTTCAAATTTTATTACTGCAATGTAGTATTTTATGGTTTTAAATGCTTTGTTTACATTTCAAAGAGTTGTGAGCTTCAGACATTTCAAATTTTGGCTGACCATTAAAAATACTTTTGTCAAGTATTATAACTATGACATGAGAATTAATAAAAATTTTAAAATTAAATTAAATTTTTTTACTCAAATCGTAATTATGCCCCTTTAAAGTTTCAAAAGAATAGTCAGAAACTTTGTGAAGTACATATACGCAATTTATTTGTAATAGATATAAAAAGATAACACACATTCACTTCTGAACACATACTCTGCCTCATGTCAGGGGGTGCTAGGACTTGCTAGGGGTAGGGACCGGGGATATTTCCTGGACTTGGTCAATGAGTCCAAACTCTTTGGCTTCTTGTGGGGTGAGGTACTTGTCTCGCTCCATCATTTGTTCTGTAAATATAGAATAAAATCTATGTTATCACTAACTTAATTTAAACATATTTTATTGAAAAAATTCAATAGGACTGGACAACAGGCGTAGCCTATGTATATCCTCTCCCTGATCTCCTTATCAGTAACTTAATAACAGATGTAATAATTGACTACTTTACCAATGAATGCTGGAGAGACAATTGATGTCCTACCTACAACATTATTGCTAGAGAGACAAATGATGTCTTACCTACAACATCATACTGCATCTTGGTATGGTGGACGTATAACTCGTTTAGTCGGCGTTTCATTTTCTGTAAATGTTCTGCCTGAATCTGTATGTCTGTCACTTGTCCCTGGAATTATCAAACCGATTAACCGTTATTAATTTGTCACTATTCAGCTTCCTTCTTAAGAAAAAATATAATATGTATAAACATCCACTGTAATGCATACTCATAATGTAATAATAGAGCTATAGAATCAACAGTTTGAGTTTTGTGGCATATAAACGTGTAATGACCACACATATAAATTGGATAATAAGTTATTCATTGTTGCATCATTTTCTCCAGTTGTTCTCTCATGTGAAGATAATGCTTATACTATCTTCAAATTGTAAAGCAACAATTATCACCATTTTATAGCAAAAGAAAACTATACTTATACATAAATGTACTGTATCTGCAAGAACAAGTAGGCTCATGATTAAAAATCCAAAAATAATTTCGTTTGTAGTTTGTTATCTACAGACTGAGCCGACATCTATTTAATTTCTAGTTTGATTAATGAGAAAAAACCTAGTATTTTTTCGATAAATTATCGGAAATCAAAATCCTAGCAATATGCACACCTCTGATATATGTACAATTGATCTGCAAAAGAACAACTTCCTATCTTGAGAACTGTAAGAGGAGTTATCCGTACTATGAGGGTACCCTATATGCAATATTTTGCCAAAAAATGACTAAGTTCAAAAGCTGGTATTTTTTCGATAAATTATCGGAAATCAAAATCCTAGCAATATGCACACCTCTGATATATGTACAATTGATCTGCAAAAGAACAACTTCCTATCTTGAAAACTGTAGGAGGAGTTATCCGTACAATGAGGGTACCCTTTTGGCAGCCGCCCGCCCACCATCCGCCCGCCCGCCCGCCATTTTCACCATTTTAATAACCGGATTTTTCCGTTGGAAAACCCGGTTAAAAACTATACTTATACATAAATGTACTGTATCTGCAAGAACAAGTAGGCTCATGATTAAAAATCCAAAAATAATTTCGTTTCTAGTTTGTGTTCTACAGACTGAGCCAACATCTATTTAAATTCTAGTTTGTTATCTACAGACTGAGCCGACATCTATTTAATTTCTAGTTTGTTATCTACAGACTGAGCTGACATCTATTTAATTTCTAGTTTGTTATCTACAGACTGAGCTGACATCTAGTTAATTTCTAGTTTGTTATCTACAGACTGAGCTGACATCTATTTAATTTCTAGTTTGTTATCTACAGACTGAGCTGACATCTATTTAATTTCTAGTTTGTTATCTACAGACTGAGCCGACATCTATTTAATTTCTAGTTTGTTATCTACAGACTGAGCTGACATCTATTTAGTTTCTAGTTTGTGTTCTACAGACTGAGCTGACATCTATTTAATTTCTAGTTTGTGTTCTACAGACTGAGCTGACATCTATTTAGTTTCTAGTTTGTTATCTACAGACTGAGCCGACATCTATTTAGTTTCTAGTTTGTGTTCTACAGACTGAGCCGACATCTATTTAATTTCTAGTTTGTTATCTACAGACTGAGCTGACATCTATTTAATTTCTAGTTTGTTATCTACAGACTGAGCTGACATCTATTTAATTTCTAGTTTGTTATCTACAGACTGAGCTGACATCTATTTAGTTTCTAGTTTGTTATCTACAGACTGAGCCGACATCTATTTAGTTTCTAGTTTGTGTTCTACAGACTGAGCCGACATCTATTTAATTTCTAGTTTGTTATCTACAGACTGAGCTGACATCTATTTAATTTCTAGTTTGTTATCTACAGACTGAGCCGACATCTAGTTAATTTCTAGTTTGTTATCTACAGACTGAGCTGACATCTATTTAATTTCTAGTTTGTTATCTACAGACTGAGCTGACATCTATTTAATTTCTAGTTTGTTATCTACAGACTGAGCTGACATCTATTTAATTTCTAGTTTGTTATCTACAGACTGAGCCGACATTTAGTTAGTTTCTAGTTTGTTATCTACAGACTGAGCTGACATCTATTTACCCCTGCACCCCCTGATGGCTGGTGGACCATGATTGTGGAGTTGGGGAGAGCTTTCCTCATCCCTGGGGCACCTGCTGCCAACAGGAACGCCCCCATACTGCAGGCCTGACCCAGGCACCAGGTGGCCACCGGTGGGGAGATGTACTGCATGGTGTCATAGATCCCCAGCCCCTGGGTCACGATCCCTCCCGGGGAGTTGATATACATGTGGATAGGCTCCTTGGAGTTCTGGAACTGTAGGAACAGAAGCTGGGCTACAACAGCCGAGGCCATGTCTTCCGTCACCTGGAATTTCATCAAGTTATTATGTTCTATCATTTTAGCTGAATTAAACATTTTCATTTCTGATTTTTAAGATTTTATGTAACTTCAAAATTTACTAAATTGCATCATCCGGCATCATTAAGAATGGAAGACACTCTTTGCACAAGATGTATGTAACTTTTTAATGCTTAATCAAGTCGACTTCCTCTTGCCTTCATGCATTGGTCATACCACTGGATGGGTGAATGATTTGAACATATGCTTTATCTTAATGTATTCACTTCATAAAAATTTTGTAATGCCTACAGCTTGATTACTGACATATGTCATCCTCTCTATTGTCTGTCCCAAGATATTTATGTAGCACATTTGGCCAATTTTTAATAAAACTACACATACCTGTGAAAGAAGTGCAATTGAAATCGATTAAAGGGAAATTTTCCAAGATATCTTCATTGACACATTATCTTTTTTCATTCGGAAAAATTCACAGGAACAAAAATAGATTTTTTTTCACATTTTTTAGCCATAAATTGAAACCTGATAAGCTATAGAGGGGGCATTTCAATGGAGAAATCTTTGGAATTTCTTAACTTTTGAATGAACATCGTTTGAACCCTGAGGTATTTATATATATTGAGTAATTAGGCAAAATGTGAATCAAGGATATCTTGGGAGTCGGGACAGAGTATAGTGAAGGATCCAATTCCTTTCTTCTCATCTTGGGGAGATGAAAATAAACAATTCTGAGCCTTGGCTTGCCATGTATTAGTGACTGGCTGTCTTCACTCTATATGATTGTGGATACATAGGTACTTTCAGACAGCGCATGATTTATACAAACTAAGTGTAAAATACGCTTTGGTTATCCCCTTACCGGACCAAAAACACACACTATCCGGCTCAACAGGAGCCTGGAGTAAATGTCGTAAGCTCGCTCCCCTCCCTCTCCCTTCTCTATGACGATAGGTACACGGTAAAATCTGCATCCTGTCGGTCGTATCAACTGCTCACCCACAAACTAAAGAGAAAAAAATGTACAAAAATTGATTGCAAGATGACTTTGAAAATCTACCTTATGAAAGCCCAAATACCAATTACTCCTTTTCCGTGATTACGGGGATATGCACTATTGTAAACATATACAGGGCAATAATCAGGTAATCTACGGTCTCATCATGAATGCCAAGACTGATCCTACCTTGGAAGACTGTCTTATGAAAGACAGCATGTTCTCTTGTTTTCGTCTGTCAAAACGTATCGCGCGTGACACGATTTTATGTTCCACTTCCGGTGAATTACGCGCGTGGAACAAGTAATCAGTGCAACTCGGCAACTCGACGAAATGTTTTGATGATATTTTAAAGATTGTTGTTTAACATCGACCAACACAAAGTAAGCTTTGTTCTCATATATGATTTCATCATTTGGTTATTTCGATTGGGATTATAAGGGCATAAATTTTACAAAAACAGTAAATGCGTATGGTTGCTAGGGTCAATTGTGGCAGGTGCTCTGCATTATTTATAAAGATAAATGATCTTTTATCTTCATTTACTTTTATTAGAGATTTTAATAGCTATTGATTTGTTCAATGTTTTGTTTTACTAATCAAGAGATCATCATCAGACGTTATAGGACATAATTAAACCGACTGTACATGTAACAAATGCTTATATTTTTTTATTTATGAAATTGAAGCATGACAGAGTCATTGCATAGTGAGTCGGGTGTCGACCGACAGAACATTATGAGGCTGAGAATCAATAGAATCGCATTGGTACAAGAACTGAGAGCCGAGCACATCATTAACCACTTGCTGCAAACAGGGCTAATATCAGAGTACGACCGTGAGCGGGTCGATAGAGGAACGACCCCAGCAGATAAAGCTCGCCGACTTGTAGACATCGTAACAACCAAAACCCATGTACCTGACTGGTACAACATATTTAGACAGTCCATTTTATCCCCTGAGGACGCCAACGCTGAGACAAGAAAGCGTTACCGTTCTCTGGTTGAGTTCCTAGACAACACGGTCATTCATCGCCCGATGTCTCAATCCTCAAAATTCAGCAGCTCGACAGCCTCACTAAAACTGCCACACTACGAACCACTGCCAGAAATCTCCAAACAGGAACAGGAGAGGAGTATGGGAAGGAATATTGCAGGGAAGAAACGCTCGGAGGAGGAAGAAGTGATGACAGAGAAAGGTGCGCGAGACAATGTCCCAGAGAGAGAGGACAAGGTGTCGGTCAGTCACGACAAGCCGCAGACCATGACGCTGGTCAAAGGCTTCTTCCAGCAGTGGGTGACCACCCCAGACAACTTCAGATCTCTCCTTCAGGTAGCAGTGCATCTCTTCTTGGCAAAAGATCAAGTACAATGTATTGTGAACTATGAATTACACTATAAAAGTGGTCAGGGGTTATTTATGCGTGGGGGAAATTTACACTAGTTAGCTGTAAGCTTAAAACTGCTTAAAATACCCCCCCCCCCCCCCCAGCGTATGGTAAAAAAATCTCAAGTTTAATATAGTAAATCAGGCATTCACATATTGAACACCCATGCATATTGTTTGACCATAGAAAACGTGTACTTAACCACCAGTGTAAATAACCACTTTTACAGTTATGTACTAAATTCATGATTGACTTAAGTTAGGGTTTTTTTTCAGTAAATGTGACTAAATTGTCTTGCTGGCAACACTGAATATGTTTTAACATTTATCATAAGGAAATGTAATAAGACCATAGAATATTGTATCAGAACTTCAAATTATATACATTAATTGTACTTTATTTATAGCAATCAATGATAATTTATCCTTTAAACTCAGATGCTTCAAAAGTTTTCTCCCTCTTCTAGGTACCAGAGGATTTGTTTAGAGAACTAGAGACCTCACAAGACAAATATGACAAAGCTCAGTTAGAACAAGAAAAGCTTGTTCTGGAGAAAATCAGAAAACTTGAGATAGTAGCTGTGTTATCCAGAAGGAAACAGCTGCCGGAAGGGTTTGAACTGTGCATGTGTGAGGCAGTACATGACGTTCTGTTTGACACCAAGAATCACCACATGTACTTTAAATATCTGCGGATGTTGGAGCGGTCAGATGTGGACCTTATGATAGACATTGTGCAATCATTCGGTTCAGTATTGGAGGGGATGGATTTTACTCGCGTGGGTTCCGATACGACCCAGTCTGCAATCAAACTGGGCTTCACCCTGATGGATTTCCTGGGGAAGTACGGCTACTTCCAGCAGGCGGAGGTGATCATGACCATTCTGCTGGCCGTTTTGAACCTCTCTCACAGCGTCGACTCCTGGATGACCAAATACAAGGGTTTCGTCAAGCTGATGCATTTCAGGAACATGAACTATGACTTTAAGAAAGTTCAGAATGCCTATGGGTTGGTGAATGAGATGGAATGGCAGATCTCCATGATGTCGTTTGGGCAGGACATCATTGACAAAACTCCATTCTATGTGGAAATGTCCACATTGATGCTGGAGTACGGATCTGCTAATTCCGCCTATGGATGGGCACAGAAAGCTATCAAGGCAAGTCACTTGTACCTCAGTTCTGTTTATCTTGACAAGTCTCCCTCTTATTTAATTTTCATTTGAATAACTGTTTAAAATAACTTTTTAATAATCTCTCATTATTGCTGACCAAGGGTTTATGATCCACTCTGCTCCTCTACAAAGATTTTAACTCTCTTGTGATGTAAAAACATAAATATGTATATGTGAATGGATTTTGTTGTATGTATTTTAATGGCAAGAAGACTATCAATGAACACTTCATCATAAAGTATATACATTGTATATATAGATTGATTCTAATTGATAAGACAGAGGTAGTTGTTTCTACATTATTTCAACTGAACACAGATTTATACTGCCAAACAAATTTAGATGAATTATATTAAATATGCTTGACCATAATTAAGTTTATTACTTAGGATAAGCTGTAGCTCAAATGGAATGGCTTGTAATCTGTTCATTGTTTTGTACATTGTTAAAAAGAAAGGCTGAAATATTACAAAATAAACCACAGTGCATTCATTTTAATCAGGGATTAACTTGATAATCCTCCTGTTGTGTTATGGAGAAGTCAATCTTATTCAGTCAAAATGATTCTCCATAGCTGTTTAAATAAGAATGTAATCTTCTATCTCTAAATTGATAATCTGGTACAGGGAAAATAAACCCAGAAATGATTGATCAGCCATACATAGTAAAATCTGTCAAAAACCTTCCATGATTGTAAGTTAAGAAAGCTAAGCCCCGTGTTGCCAGATATCTGGCTAGTTATTAAATATCTAGCAAACTTTTTTTTTTTTAACCTGAATTTGTTGAGTTATGATTTCATCCTTCATTAGGAAAATGATCTAAAGATGAAACAAATTAAGTTCCAGTTATTTGTATTGCTTTGATCCACTGTTGGCATGTTAAAGTCTATATAGTTTATATGTTGTTTGAATATTTATAGGCTAATACTATTGGAACTGTTGTACTTTAGAGGCAAATTTAATATGGAGCTGTGTGTATCTCATCCTATTCCCCTAAACCATGTTTGATTGTCAGTAAGGCACTGAATAACAACTTGTCTTTTCCCCCCCGACAGAGTATGAACCAGGAGTGTCCAGCGGATGCTGTCACCGCCCTGTGTGCGGGAGTGATGGCGTACTGCGCTAGGTGGAGCATAAAGAGAGCGGAGACGTTGGCCATTCAAGCCGTTCAACAGGCCAGGTACTCATCCATATCAGAGTTTACACAGAATCAGTTTGTTTAACAACACTAAAATACATTACAACTTATTATCAGTACAGTAGAGAGAGGTTTTAACTTTCTTTTAACAGGGACAAAGAAAAATGGTCATAAAGCAACAATTAATGATATGTTTTACATATAATTATATTGTATAGAAAATATACCCTATTTTGCCCTGTGCGTTATAAACCGAAAATTTGCCTTCCGTGTGTAATAAACCCTAGGGGTGTGTAATAAAATTTATAACACACCCCTCTCCGGCAATCTTAGGTTGTTATTACACACCCCTTTCTGTTAATCATCGGCTATAAGAGTTCGGTATGTGTTGTTTAACTTCGATCTCCAAGTTTGATGTCAAATAAAATATTGATCGTTGATGTCAACTTGGTATATTACAAACAGCTGGCACAAAACTTTCTGGAAAGTTTATAAGATACGAAATACTAGTATTTAGACACGGAGCAATTTGTTGACAATAATCATTAATCACCTGATGGTTTTTATTTATTTTTTTATTTTCTATAAGTATATGATACAAAAATCATGACATGACATTTTTTATATCGCATCCTACATAAGCCTTCGGTTTCTATATATTAGCCCTCAAGCCTGATGGCTCTTGATCGAGCTGATATACAGCCACCTGGAGCTATTAAACAGGATGCAATATAAAAATGCTGTGTAATAATCTACTGTAAACCAATTTTTACTCGTGACAACTGTATTTTGCGATTTACTTTTGATAATTTGGTTCGCAAAAACAAATGTTTGCAACCAAGCCTTATTAAGACCCTCTTGTTATAACAACTAAATGACGAAGACTGTTTGCGGCGAGAAATATACGCGACGAGGCCCTCACGAACTCGTGAAAATTTCTGGCACGCGAATAAAACATTGTTTACAGTTTATATTACACATGGCTTCAACAGTGATAATACTAGAGTGTTTGCCCCGAGGTGACAGGAAAGCCTTAGAGTTGTCTTCTGGCTTCCACATTTGGCGCCATAATTAACACTTCAGGGCTTTCCTAGTGTGACCAAGGGACACATATTCTGGTATTGTTCCTTGAGGACATGTTTTAAATGTTATTATAATATAACATTTTTTTAAATACCAATATTGGTTTACGACATATATATATTTCATTAATAAATATATTATTTACAAAATATCATGATCATATCTTTCAATTAGCGTAAAATGTTTTGAAGATATTCCATATTTAATTCCATGAATTACATGCATCATTTTGCCTAACTTAAAATTCAGAGTTTTTGTAATCTTTTCCCTGGTTGACTTTGTTGTTTTCAGCACACACACCCTTGATTATTATTCTTGTATTTACTAGGTTTTTTCTCATTAATCAAAAATTAAAGTTCATCTAAAAAAAAGGAATGAAATGCAATTGGAAACTCACTGTCTCTTTTAATTTTGAACCCAACGTTATTAACATGCAGAATAATTGCTACGATGATATAACAGTTTCTGGAGGGCAATACAACTATTTTTTGCAAAATATAACTGTTTCCTGGAGAGCATTTTAACTGTTTCTAGTTTTGAAATGATCTCCTTTTGAAGTAACGAAAAGATTGACTCATTCTACAATTATATATATTGAAACTTTCCTTCAATCATTTGTAGCTTAATTTCGAATTTCATAATAGATTAAAACATAGGACTCAAGAATTAAAGCAATAAATTTATTGCTTTAATTCTTGAGTCCTATGTTTTAATCTATTATGAAATTCAAAATTAATGCACCAGTACTGGTATACCATAGATAATTGTCAGTTGATCCCTACCATAGATGACACACACATGTAGCATGGTATTTTGTGACCAATCACTTGCATTGTTACAGACATCATTTTGGGACCAGCCATCCCCTTTATATCAAAGCTCTTCTCCACTACTGCCACTTCTCCAGCGATTTCAAACAGGACAAAAACGGTGTACAGATTGCTAAGGTAGTTCAATGTTTCTGTTGTTACTGACCATTTTGCTTCACATTAAGATTTAAAGAATTTAATTTTTTTGAATTTTGAATTTTTGAAAATATTTTTTTGATCTTATAAGTCTCCTTCAGTCTTTAAATCTATTATATCTGTTTTGACAGTACACCCTGCGCACTGCCCAGAAGACTTACGGTTGTGAGATGATTGATGTCGCCCTGGCCCACAGGGCAGTCTCTAAGGCCCTGCTGGCCGTACAGGACTTTGAGGACATGGCCTACTTTCACCATGCCTCTGAAGCCCTGAGAATTGCCCGGGCTCAGCTCCCGGACCAGTACCATGGAATGATGGCCATGTTCCTTCACAGTTCAGGTAAGTGAAACAGCCCACAGGTCAGGTAGAACAGGTGTGTAAACACTGTCTGTAGAACTGTCAGTATAAACTATCAGTGTAAAATCAGTGAAATGTGAATAATTATCAGTGTTTAACATGTGTAGAAATGTTAGTGTTGAACAGGTAGAAAACTATCAATGTTAAACAGGTGTCAGTGTAGGACAAGTGTAGAACTATCAGTGTCTAACAGGTGTGGAACTATCAGTGTTTAACAGGTGTGAAATAATCAGTGTGTAACAGGTGTGGAACTATCAGTGTTTCACAGGTGTCAGTGTAGGACAAGTGTAAAACTATCAGTGTTGAGAAGGTGTGGAATAGGTTTTATATAATCATTGTTGAAAGATAAGGTGTAAATTTACACATGTCTATCTTATTATTTATTAATGTGCTCCAATATTCATCTTCGCTAGCCAAGGATTTTCAGTCCACTCCGCTCCCCATAAACACTTGGTAGATCTCATTACAAAAGCTTGATGACAAGCTGTTTTATGATTGGTTGCAGCTGTGAGTAACTGATCCAATTACAAGTTTTAAAACGCCTGCTTTGTAAATAATGTCTTTATGTGGAGTCTGTAGTAGTGTGAACAACGCGTGTAGTATTTGGTAAAACTGTTGGTGCTTTTGACAAGTTGACACAAGTGCCTAGTCCCCAGCGGTGGTATCACCATTGTTTAATTTCTATTTTCACGACAATGATCCCTTGGTTTATGACACGAAAGTTTTAAATATATCAGCAACTTTTTACTCACACCAAAGATTACGATCATATCAATAAAACATTTATTAAATTGTACATATTTCATTTCTGAGACCCACCAGTCAATATATATTTTCAAGTAATTTTTAATTCTGTGGAGTGTATATAGCCCGTTATTTCATTGGATTAAAATGTGACGCTGCAAAGGGTACAACTCTAGTTTTCCCTAGATGGCTGCATCACTGAGTTTTCATTTTGAGATCTGCTGAGGGTTTATGGGGAGCGGAGTGGACTGAAAACCCTTGGCTAGCGAATATAAATATCAGAGTGTGTTAAATTATTAACTTAATAAATAATAAAATACACATTGTGGAAATTTACACCTTCCCTTTTATAATGATTATAGATTACAGGTATTTCATTTGAATGAATCAGGATATTATCAAAGAACTAAGGAATCTAAATTGAGTTTTTTTTCATCTTTTATATGGAAAAAATGCAGTATGAAACCTTTAAAATATTTTTGTGTGTTTTTTTAATAGATTACTAGAACTTGAAATCTATTGAAAGATTGTGTCTTCCTGCACATACTAATTTTACTTGTATGTATAAGTGTGCACATGTTGCTGTAGTAGATTGCTTCCTATTTTGAGGAATTCTTCCTTACTTTTCTTTTCTGAGACATAATGAGACATAACTGGAGGACTTCTCAGAACACAACGATTGGTTGGGGAAGGAAATACCAGTTGTTCCAACTTTAGTGCCTTTATTGGTCTAAACACAGCTACATTATATATAAGCTCTTTAAGTTAGATTGTACATGTTCCTTCAAACTTTAATCACAAAACATCAGGCATGTAGTATCAGGGGGGCGGGGGGCTGGCCCCCCCATCCCCACTTTTTTGCGCAACAATGATTTTTCTTAAATTGACATACATGTACAAAAAATTGAATTGACATGGAGTTGGCCCCCTCCCCCACTTTTATGGGACCATGTAAGAAATTGAATTGAAAATAAGGAAATAATCAATGTAATTGAAGATAAAGGTATACCCCCCCCCCTCCCCCCAACAGATTAGGATTGTCAGGATTTTGATATTTTGGTCAATCATTTAAAATGCACCAGTAAACCATTTTATATATAAAAAATAAAAAAAAAATGATCTCAAATCATGTCTAAGTCCCTTTAATATTTCAACAGTGATTACTGGTAATTAACATTTGAGCAACAAAATCTAAGCAGTGTTCAAAATTAGATAAGAAATATAACCAAATTATGGTAAACAGAGGTGTATCTACAGAACAATAAATGGACCACAGTGGTATAGTGGACAAATATCAATTTAGGACAGATGTAACATCAGTTCATTGTTAAACATGTGTAACACTATGAGTATATAAGTTTAAGTGTAACATTATCAGTGTAGTCTAAGTGTAACATTATCAGTGTAGTTTAAGTGTAACATCGGTGTAGTTTAAATGTTACATTATCAGTGTAGTTTAATTGTAACATTGTCAGTGTAGTTTAAATGTTACATTATCAGTGTAGTTTATTTGTAACATTGTCAGTGTAGTTTAAGTGTAACATTGTCAGTGTAGTTTAAGTGTAACATTATCAGTGTAGTTTAATTGTAACATTGTCAGTGTAGTTTAATTGTAACATTGTCAGTGTAGTTTATTTGTAACATTGTCAGTGTAGTTTAAGTGTAACACTTTCAGTGTAGGTTAAGTGTAAAACTATCAGTGTAGTTTAAGTGTAACATTATCAGTGTAGTTTAAGTGTAACACTATCAGTGTAGTTTAAGTGTAACATTATCAGTGTAGTTTAATTGTAACATTGTCAGTGTAGTTTAATTGTAACATTGTCAGTGTAGTTTAAATGTTACATTATCAGTGTAGTTTATTTGTAACATTATCAGTGTAGTTTAAGTGTAACATTGTCAGTGTAGTTTAAGTGTAACATTACTGTAAATTCCTTATATTACGCGAGTATTTAATTCTGCGACCTTGCTGTTTTGTATCAAATTGCGAGAACATAAAAGCGCGAATGCGGAACTTTTATTCTAATTTCTCATAGTTCTCAACTCTCAAAAAATAATGGCGAGATTTTAAAATTGGTAAAGAGTGCTTCTCGCGATTTTAAGTGGATAATAATTTCTCGCATTTAATAAGGAATCTACAGTATCAGTGTCGTATAAGTGTAACATTATCAGTGCAGTTTAAGTGTAACACTATCAGTGTAGTTTAAGTGTAACATTATCAGTGTAGTTTAAATGTAACACTATCAGTGTAGTTGAAGTGTAACATTATCAGTGTAGTTTAAGTGTAACACTTTCAGTGTAGGTTAAGTGTAAAACTATCAGCGTAGTTTAAGTGTAACATTATCAGTGTAGTTTAAGTGTAACACTATCAGTGTAGTTCAAGTGTAACATTGTCAGTGTAGTTTAAGTGTAACATCGGTGTAGTTTAAGTGTAACAGTATCAGTGTAGTTTAAGTGTAACATTATCAGTGTAGTCTAAGTGTAACATTATCAGTGTAGTTTAATTGTAACACTTTCAGTGTAGGTTAAGTGTAAAACTATTAGTGTAGTTTAAGTGTAACATTATCAGTGTAGTTTAAGTGTAACAGTATCAGTGTAGTTTAAGTGTAACATTATCAGTGTAGTTTAAGTGTAACATTATCAGTGTAGTTGAAGTGTAACATTGTCAGTGTAGTTGAAGTGTAACATTATCAGTGTAGTTTAAGTGTAACATTATCAGTGTAGTTAAAGTTTTACACTATCATTGTAGAGTAAGTGTAACATTTGCAGTGTATATTCAGTCTAATAATTTTTGTGTAAAGTAAGTGTAGATTTTTCAGTATAGATTAGGTCTAATGCAATTCAGTGTAACATTATCAGTGTAGTTTAATTGTGTTTAGAGGAGTTGTAACACTATCAATTTAGTCTAGAACTGTTGCTAAATTTTAGTTCAGTGTTGAATCCAATTTCCCTTTATTCAGGCTATTATACGTAGTCATGTGTTTGCCCCTATCTTCAGTGAGGTATCTGCCTCTTTGTTTTCAGCCTCTGCTCTCCAGTGGAAGGCTCTGCATTCCTCCAAGGAGTCTCAGGAGGCCTCTCTGAAGCAGGCTGAGGTTGAGGCAAAACAGGCACTGATGGTCGTTTCATCCACGTACGGAGAACTCAGTTTCCGCACAGCACAGATATGTCTACTGCTCGGCCAGATCTACATTAAAATGGACCAGTAAGTTAACTAACTGTTGAGATTTATCTAAGTTTCTGTCTGTTCATGGGAAAATAAAATGTGTTTTGCCATAAAATGATTTGATAGTCAATCTCATTTTTGAAAGATAAATTAAAATTTTCTGTATGATATTACCTGTAGGAACCTTGCAATCAATTATTATACCCCCGCTCCGAAGGAGAGGGGGTATACTGTTTTACCCTTGTGTGTCTGTCTGTCTGCCCATCTATCTGTCCGTCCGTCTGTCCATCTGTCTGTCTGTCTGTCCGTCCGTAACAAAAATTTCTGCCGCATTTATCTCAGCAACTATTCATCGCAGATGCTTGAAATTTTTACACAGTATTTGTATAGGCATGCCATATCGTGGGATATATATTTGTACCAATAAGACTTTAACTTCCTGTTAAATGATGACTTTGTTTATTTTTAGCAAAAATTTTCAAACAAATTTTTGTCAAAGAATTCTTAGCAACTGTTTATCGCAGGTGCTTGAAATTTTTACACAGTATTTGTATAGGCATGCTTTATCGTGGGATATATTTTTGTACCAAATGGACGTCAACTTCCTGTTAAATGAGTACTTTGTTTATTTTAGCCCAAATTTTCCTCAAAGATTTCTCAGCAGCTATTTATAGCAGATGCTTGAAATTTTAACACACAATTTGTATAGGCATGCCATATTGTGGGATATATTTCTGTACCAATCGGATGCCAGCTTTCTGTTAAATGTCGACTTTGCTTATTTTGCATATTTACATCAGAGCGGGGGTATCACTAGTGAGCATTGGCTCACAGATATCTTGTTTAAACATAGTCTTGTAGTGTCAAAATTGTAAAGCGATCCCTCATTTTCAATTTCTCACCTTCTGGAAAATGGTGTCTGTAATCTCTTCTGAAAATCTTTGAAATGTTTTGTTTAGTATTGGAGAAATAATTACATGTGTAATAAAAATTGGCACTGGTTGATGTAGCTTGATGTATCTGAAAGACCTCTCTTGACCTGCTTACTACTGTATACACGGAAATTTTCGCCACCGTTTTATTTTCGCCCCTTTCGCCCTCGTTGTCAGTGGGCGAATTTAAGACTGGGCGAATTCCAATATCTCAAATCAAATCATAGTAAACACAAACATGTCAGGGCAAATTCAAGATGGAACGAAACTATTTGAAAGTGTAGAAGGGTGAAAATGACACAGGGCGAAAATAACCCGGTGTACGGTATATCTGAATGACCTTTCTTGACCTGCTTGCTATATCAAAATGACTTTTCTTGACATTGATAAAGTTGCTCTTGATGTACTGTATCTGATTGGAGAATGACCTCTCTTGACCTGTTTGATGTATCGAAATGACCTCTCTTGACCTGTTTAATATATCTTAATGACCTCTCTTGACCTGTTTGATGTATCTAAATGACCTCCCTTGACCTGTTTGATGTATCTAAATGACCTCCCTCTGACTGACCTTTTTGATCTGGTTGATGTATCTGACTGACCTTTTAGACTGGTTGATGTATCTGAGTGACCTTTTAGACTGGTTGATGTATCTGACTGACCTTTTAGATCTGGTTGATGTATCTGACTGAACTTTTAGACCTGGTTGATGTATCTGACTGACTGTTTAGACCTAGTCGATGTATCTGACTGACCGTTTAGACCTAGTTGATGTATCTGACTGACCGTTTAGACCTAGTTGATGTATCTGACTGACCTTTTAGACCTAGTTGATGTATCTGAGTGACCTTTTAGATCTGGTTGATGTATCTGACTGACCTTTTTGACCTGGTTGATGTATCTGACTGACCGTTTAGACCTAGTTGATGTATCTGACTGACTTTTTTGACCTGGTTGATGTATCTGACTGACCTCCCTTGACCAGGATAATGTTACTCTTGATGTATCTGATCGAAGAATAATTTTTCTTGGCATGATTGATGTATCTGACTGACCGTTTAGACCTAGTTGATGTATCTGACTGACCTTTTTGACTGGTTGATGTATCTGACTGACCTTTTTGACTGGTTGATGTATCTGACTGACCTTTTTGACCTGGTTGATGTATCTGAGTGACCTTTTACACCTTGTTGATGTATCTGACTGACATTTTAGACCTGGTTGATGTATCTGACTGACCTTTTAGATCTGGTTGATGTATCTGACTGACCTTTTAGACCTGGTTGATGTATCTGACTGACCTTTTAGACCTGGTTGATGTATCTGACTGACTGTTTAGATCTGGTTGATGTATCTGACTGACCTTTTAGACCTGGTTGATGCATCTGACTGACCTTTCTTGACTTGGTTGATGTATCTGACTGACCTTTTAGATCTGGTTGATGTATCTGACTGACCGTTTAGACCTAGTTGATGTATCTGACTGACCTTTTTGACCTGGTTGATGTATCTGACTGACCTTTTAGACCTAGTTGATGAATCTGACTGACCTTTTAGACCTGGTTGATGTATCTGAGTGACCTTTTAGACCTAGTTGATGTATCTGACTGACCTTTTAAACCTGCTTGATGTATCTGACTGACCGTTTAGACCTAGTTGATGTATCTGACTGACCTTTTTGACCTGGTTGATGTATCTGAGTGACCTTTTTGACCTGGTTGATGTATCTGAGTGACCTTTTAGACATGGTTGATGTATCTGAGTGACCTTTTAGACCTGGTTGATGTATCTGACTGACCGTTTAGACCTAGTTGATGTATCTGACTGACCTTTTTGACTGGTTGATGTATCTGACTGACCTTTTCGACCTGGTTGATGTATCTGAGTGACCTTTTAGACCTGGTTGATGTATCTGACTGACCTTTCTTGACTTGGTTGATGTATCTGACTGACCTTTTAGATCTGGTTGATGTATCTGACTGACCTTTTTGACCTGGTTGATGTATCTGACTGACCTTTTAGACCTGGTTGATGTATCTGACTGACCTTTTAGACATGGTTGATGTATCTGACTGACCTTTTAGATCTGGTTGATGTATCTGACTGACCTTTTAGACCTGGTTGATGTATCTGACTGACCTTTTAGACCTGGTTGATGTATCTGACTGACCTTTTAGACCTGGTTGATATATCTGACTGACCTTTTAGACTGGTTGATGTATCTGAGTGACCTTTTAGACCTGGTTGATGTATCTGACTGACCTTTTAGACATGGTTGATGTATCTGACTGACCGTTTAGACCTAGTTGATGTATCTGACTGACCTTTTTGACCTGGTTGATGTATCTGACTGACCTTTTAGACCTAGTTGATGTATCTGACTGACCTTTTAGACCTGGTTGATGTATCTGAGTGACCTTTTTGACCTGGTTGATGTATCTGACTGACCTTTTAGACCTAGTTGATGTATCTGACTGACCTTTTCAACCTGATTGATGTATCTGACCCACCGTTTAGACCTAGTTGATGTATCTGACTGACCTTTTTGACCTGGTTGATGTATCTGACTGACCTTTTAGACCTGGTTGATGTATCTGAGTGACCTTTTTGTCCTGGTTGATGTATCTGACTGACCTTTTAGACTTAGTTGATGTATCTGACTGACCTTTTCAACCTGATTGATGTATCTGACTGACCGTTTAGACCTAGTTGATGTATCTGACTGACCTTTTTGACCTGGTTGATGTATCTGACTGACCTTTTTGACCTGGTTGATGTATCTGAGTGACCTTTTAGACATGGTTGATGTATCTGAGTGACCTTTTAGACCTGGTTGATGTATCTGACTGACCGTTTAGACCTAGTTGATGTATCTGACTGACCTTTTTGACTGGTTGATGTATCTGACTGACCTTTTTGACCTGGTTGATGTATCTGAGTGACCTTTTAAACATGGTTGATGTATCTGAGTGACCTTTTAGACCTGGTTGATGTATCTGACTGACCGTTTAGACCTAGTTGATGTATCTGACTGACCTTTTTGACTGGTTGATGTATCTGACTGACCTTTTCGACCTGGTTGATGTATCTGAGTGACCTTTTAGAGCTGGATGATGTATCTGACTGACCTTTCTTGACTTGGTTGATGTATCTGACTGACCTTTTAGATCTGGTTGATGTATCTGAGTGACCTTTTAGACCTGGTTGATGTATCTGACTGACCGTTTAGACCTAGTTGATGTATCTGACTGACCTTTTTGACTGGTTGATGTATCTGACTGACCTTTTTGACTTGGTTGATGTATCTGAGTGACCTTTTAGACCTGGTTGATGTATCTGACTGACCTTTCTTGACTTGGTTGATGTATCTGACTGACCTTTTAGATCTGGTTGATGTATCTGACTGACCTTTTTGACCTGGTTGATGTATCTGACTGACCTTTTAGACATGGTTGATGTATCTGACTGACCTTTTAGATCTGGTTGATGTATCTGACT
Organism: Magallana gigas; assembly: GCF_963853765.1. NCBI lineage: Eukaryota > Metazoa > Mollusca > Bivalvia > Ostreida > Ostreidae > Magallana > Magallana gigas. Next base: position 5,384,006 of record NC_088859.1, read on the forward strand.
GACCTTTTAGACCTGGTTGATGTATCTGACTGACCTTTTAGACCTAGTTGATATATCTGACTGACCTTTTTGACTGGTTGATGTATCTGACTGACCTTTTAGACCTGGTTGATGTATCTGACTGACCTTTTAGACCTAGTTGATATATCTGACTGACCTTTTTGACTGGTTGATGTATCTGACTGACCTTTTCGACCTGGTTGATGTATCTGAGTGACCTTTTAGACCTAGTTGATATATCTGACTGACCTTTTTGACTGGTTGATGTATCTGACTGACCTTTTCGACCTGGTTGATGTATCTGAGTGACCTTTTAGACCTGGTTGATGTATCTGACTGACCTTTTAGATCTGGTTGATGTATCTGACTGACCTTTTTGACCTGGTTGATGTATCTGACTGACCTTTTAGACCTGGTTGATGTATCTGACTGACCTTTTAGACCTGGTTGATGTATCTGACTGACCTTTTAGACATGGTTGATGTATCTGAGTGACCTTTTAGATCTGGTTGATGTATCTGAGTGACCTTTTAGATCTGGTTGATGTATCTGACTGACCTTTTTGACCTGGTTGATGTATCTGACTGACCTTTTAGACCTGGTTGATGTATCTGACTGACCTTTTTGACTTGGTTGATGTATCTGACTGACCGTTTAGACCTAGTTAATGTATCTGACTGACCTTTTAGACCTGGTTGATGTATCTGACTGACCTTTTTGACCTGGTTGATGTATCTGACTGACCTTTTTGAACTGGTTGATTCATCTGACTGACCTTTTTGATCTGATTGATGTATCAGAGTGACTTTTCTTGATCTGGTCAATGTTTGATGTACAGGACTGAGCAGGCAGAGGAGATGTTGAAGAGGAGCGTGCTGTACATGAAGCTGTGTCAGCCGGAGAACAGCCACTTCCTGATGCTGGCCAATGCTACCCTTGGCACCTTCTTCAAGGTCATGGACAAACCAAGGGAGGCCATCCATTTCCTACAAAATGTTGTTAAAGTACCAGGTATTCTTTATGGAATCTTAATTATTTTCTTTCCATTTTTCAAAACTTTTTGACAGAAAGTGTGGTTGTGTATTGTTTTCACATCTTTTTTATTCTTGCACAAGAAATGCAGATCGTCTATGTAAGTAATGAATATGTTTTGTTGAATTCTCCAGACTGTGGAGTTTATCTGAAGTGGGTCCATGTGGTCTATGACACGCTGATTGCGACCTTGCAGTCACTGAACCGTAACAAGGAGAGTGACCACTATCAGATTCAGCTGTCCAAGTGGCTCCGGGACAACCCCAAGCACGACACGGTGGTCACGCTCCAACAGCTTCAGGAGGATCCCCCCACCATCGACAACTTCAAGGACGAGTTCAATGTTTGGGAGAAGAAGGGCAAGGCCATTTTGAGTGTACTCAAGAAAGCCAAGAATTGAAGGCCATTGTTTTGTTTAAGGAGCATCATGTGATGATGACAATTAATAATTACTTTACATTTAATGCTTCAAAGTTTTCTTCATCCCTTGGTTTTCTGTAACAATTATAAAAATGAAAAAAGATTCTTGACAAGTCATTAAGAAACTATGACCTTTATTAGCATGATGTCAGGTATCAGGAAAATCCCAGCTTCTTGTCATCTTCATCTACATGTATTTCAGTATTCCATAAGACTATTTTTACCATAGTCTTCTTAATTATAAATACCTTTAAGAGATTCAGCTATACTGGAGACCATTAGCTTGATAATAACATTCCCTATAGTTTTATCTGTTTACCTTTTTTAGTTTTCAAAAATCATATAAATTTGATACCTATGCAATCTTGGGGATTTTTGTTGTAGACTCAATATTATTGCTGCACTTGTGAAATGTACCTTAAATTGTAGACAGAGGAACTGTCTAATAAACGGTTATCACGATACACATTGTACAAGATACAAGGTAAACATTGAACATAAAACAAGATAATTATTGTACAACATACAAGATTATTATTGTACAACATACAAGATTATTATCATACAAGATAGAAGATGATCATTGTACAAAATACAAGATTATCATTGTACAAGATAGAAGATGATTATTGTACAAAATATAAGATTATTATTGTACAAGATAGAAGATGATTATTGTACAAAATATAAGATTATTATTGTACAAGATACAAGAAAATTATTGTACGAGATGCAAGAAAATTATTGTACAAGATATTACAAGATAATAATTGTACAATATATAAGATTATTATTGTACAAGATACAAGAGTTCTATTGTATAAGATACAAATATTGTACAAGATACAACATAATTACTGTACATGATACATGTTGTATGATAAAACTGCACAAAATGGCAGCATCGACTTTACAACACATCAGGAGAACCAGATGGTGGTGGCCCAGTGTTATGATTGATGGCTATTTTGTTTATACATGTACAGTGTCGTAGTACATACATTTAACCCTGTGCATTGAATTTTATTTTATTTTGTAATTTAACATATTACCAAGCATCAACCCCTGAAGAGAAACACTATATATATAGTTTAAAGACTATTTACATGTTATGGTATATACTTGTACAATGTGTGGTACATTTTAATTAATAGCATGGGTAAGTTCAAGTGCTTTGTTAATCTCAGTATTACGAATCTTAATGTACATGACATTTTTTTTGTTATACTCTCTGATGTGGGATATTCTGGCACACTGCTGTGTGGTAGTGTAATACTTACTCCGTCCATGTTTGTTGAATAAGATATTGCTGTTCTGTATTACTGTTGTCTTTAGTTACTTCAGCCATTTGTACGTTTTGATTTCCTGATTATACACATAATATTTACATGTACCTTGCTCAATGATTTCTATGTACTGGATAATAAAATGTGGACTCTCTGATTAAGCTGTTGCCGTTGTTACATTCCTTCTAGAACAGGGAGGGGCGTCCTAACTCATTATATTGTCAATAAAAGGGGAAGCGATAACAAGCAAGTGATGTGGAGGTAAAGGGGGGGGGGGGTAATACCGTGCCTGTGTGAATTTTTAAGATACCCTTATAAACAGTCCTAATTAATGTATTAGTAATGAACCAGTTGACTAGAAAATTTATTTAACAAATATCGTTACCAATAGAATTATTCGAAAGAGTGGGTAAATAAGAAATGCTCACATCTAAATTAAGTCAGCTTATGATATTTTGGGTTTTTTTAACATTTGCTTCCTTATATGGAAATTGTTCAGTCAATGTTATAATTTTACAGTCTAATCAAACATTGACGTATATTTGAATCATTTATGATAAGCGATAAGACGTAAAAAAAAAACCAAAAAACCCTGTCGTCTTTGATCATTTTTTTTAAGTTTTCCCGTGATACTTTACAAGAGAGATGGATTCCTTTACACAACAAATGTAAGTATTATCTGTGAGATTCGACAAACGTTGAACTCTTGTTCATTAGATTGTGTCCACGACATTGGTAGATATGTGAAGTAAAGAAAATGTAAAGTTACCCCGCGGAATCATTTAAATTCGTTGTTAGCGGGGTTTTTTCTTTACGTTGACATGCGACTAATTGATATTCGAGTTTTGTGTTATTTTAACAATAAAATTCTTTCTTTAATGATTCATGCGGGTTTTATATGAAGGTAGCGACATTGCAAAAATATACATAACCTGCGTTAGCGATTTATGTATATTTTTTCTGCAATAATCGCTACCTTCATAACCCGAATGAATCATTAAAGAAAGCATTTTATTGTTTATATTAACATCTTTCTTTTAACTATTCAATAAATTGATAATGAATCGTCTCCTGTGAGACTTTGAGTCTGACATCATCAGGATTATTTCGTGGAATCTGTGATTTTCCTTGGGTCGCTGTAGGTTTCGACCAATCGATAAACGGAGCGTGTAGATTTCAGTCTAGTGTTTTTATAGAGCTATGAATTAACTATAAGTTTCCGTAAAAAATAGAGGGAATAATACTTGGTAGATGTAAATTTTGCTTTACGTTCATGTGACTAATTGTTATTCGAGTTTTGGATTATACATGAATTAAAAAATGGATAAAAATAAAATCCTATTCCCCATTCGTTTTGATGTTGATACTCGTACAAACATACAGCTGTCTGCAGGCACGTAGCATCGGGGGGGGGGGGGGGGGGGCAGGGGGGCCTGCCCCCCCTCCCCCACTTTTTCTCGCAGCAAAAGATTTTATAAAATTTACATATAAAAAATAGAATTATCATGGAGTTGCCCCCCCCCCCCAAGTATGTAAAAAATTGATATGAAAGAAGGAAAGGAGGAGTGAAATTGAAGTTATATACTACGCCAGCCCCCAGCCCCCCCCCCCCCCCCCCCCCATCCCCCATATATCATATTTCATCGCAATGTATCGGTATTGTTCATTTCATCCATTCAGTTGCTTTTCATTGTGCGCTTCTTTTATATACATAATTGATATGAACCGGTTCTTGTTCAATTTATATCCTTTCATTTACATTTTGCATTGTCTTTGTCTGTGATAAAAGTACTATATAGTCAAATTTACGATAATTTCACCGTTGGCACATAATTACTTTAAATGCGCTTGTTCATCAACATTACTAATATATTGTTGTTTTGCATCCCGTGGTAATGCGTAGTCTGCATTTCTTGAAAAAGCTGTCAGATGGCGTACAAGGCCGGGGTGGGGGGGGGGGAGTGCGTGATAAAGGTGATTAATATTCAGGTCTTGAACTTTAAATAAATCCACATTTTAGAATATATTATGCTTAAAGCATAAATTTGATTTCTTTCAAATTGGTTTCTAGTTGTTGGTACAGAAATGCATGGCCTTATACACTGCAAAATAGAGATTCCTGAGTCAATTCAATGTATTTTTTTATTGGTATTGACAGATATGAGGGACTGCATCACATGTCAGAGTCCGTGTTTGTGGGACTGCGTGATAAAGTGGGAACCTCAAAACAGGTGGCCATGAGAAGGGAGAGAGCGGACATAATAGAGATGGTGGGGAGACGAGTGGCACCTTATGATGGAGTCATTATGATGTTGAGTGGAAGTAGAAGAGAAGGGTTCAGACTGGAGGGATCAGATGTGGACGTTATGCTATGGCCAAACAACCACCGAGTGATCATGGACATGTCTCAGTCTGAGTATTACAACAAAGCCAGTACAACCTTGATTCTCTCTGACAGTTCTGAGAGTCCACCAGGATTCACTCTACTTCAGTTACTGACACCAACAAGATCCATATACGTCCAACCAGCATGCGTCAGAATGAATGACAAAGTCTATATGTCTAGTTCTGCATTCAGACAGATAGTATTACTTGGTTCAGCATTGGGGCTTAATGTTACTGAACATGGACCCTGTGGTAGTTGTATTATTAAAGAAGGACATGAAGGTGACCTTGCCTTGTGTTTTGTTTGTGACTTTTGGCCTCTGTCTGCTTCCTCATGGATAAACAGATGTCACTCATGGCCTGATTCTGAAGTTGTTGATGACATTGTCAGAAATGGATGTCACTTTGTAGCAATAGGACACCCATTAGGACCCCATGCAAATGAAGAATGGAGAATTTCTTTCTCCCAGGCAGAGTATAAATGTGTGTATGCAATGAACCACTGTCAGTTTTTGACTTATGGATTATTAAAACTTTTTCTTAAAGAAGTTTTAAATAAACAGTTAGAAGAAACCAATAAACTGTTGTGTTCCTATCACATGAAGACAACTATTTTCTGGGCAATTCAACAAAACACACTACCTCACTGGTGTCCACAAAACCTCCTAGCAGGTTTCTGGGTCTGCTTTAAACTCCTCCTAAAATGGGTGTATAAGGGGATCTGTCCTAACTTTTTCATCCCACAAAACAACATGTTTCTGACAAAGGTCCATGGCTCAGCACAAAACAGATTGTTCCTACAGTTACATGAATTGTACAAGAAAGGTCTGGCCTGTCTGTTACAGAGTCCCTCTATCAGGTCCTACATCATTGATGTCCTGTACAATCCTAGAGTTTTTGTTTGTACAGATGAGAATTTCATGAAGTCTGAAGTTGACTGTGATGTAGAACTTGGCTATGAGATAGTATATGGTATTACTTGCTATAGCGGACTCAACATAGATCTCCACAGTTGTGTGAAATACCTATATGGAATAGAACAGTGGGTAGATTTACGCCTAACACACTATCAAGTCTTCATGTTACAGAGACTTACAGCGTCCTTCCTTCGAAACACAGCTGTTGTATTACACAACATGTGCACTAACACAAGAGCTAACAAACGGATGTATATTGCAGACAAAATGTCCCGCCACATGCTGAAATTAGCAGCCAAGTTTGGGAATGTTTCTGACATGTTATTCATTGCCATTTATTATTACAAGACACTCAGATACAGGGAAGCTTCATCTATTATAAAGATAACAAAGGCCAAGTTAGCACAGCCATATCTGATGTATAATGGATGTGTAGATAGGGAGAGATATATTGAGGCTGTAGGGGGACAGTCCTTGTCTACAAAGATGAGACAAGCTGTAGCAAAGGATATCATACTTGACAACAGAATCTTTTATATCAGTGAACTAATACCAGAACAACAGTCTGCTCTACAGAATGTAGTGCATGTATTATATATCCCAGTGTTTGTAATGTTACACTTCCTAGAGTTCTTGTGTTACAGACACATTGATACAACATTATCACAAGCAGCTCTAGATGAGCTACAGGTCCTAGTCCACCATGATCAGGGACTGTATGTACCTGATCTATACAGAGACATCTACTGGGAGATCCTGGGGATCTGTCAACAGATCACAGGGAACCTCCAGGCTGCTCTATACTCATACCAACAGTCACTCACACAGTATCCATTACACAAAATACACACTGCTACACAGAGGAGAATACAGGATTTATAGTGGGGATAACTGCACACTATCACACGTAGATGATTCTGAGGTGAATTTATAATGGGGAAACGACTGATTTAAGAACCATTCAATATTCATTTAATGAGATATCGGCTCTTCTGTTTGGTCGAGCAATTCCTTTGATACCTGCATTGTTACAACGCACTTAGCAAAATTTCAAAGTGCGTTATTTTTTTTAAACCAAAATTTTGTTTAGAGTGTTTGTTCAACGTTTTATTCATAACATATTTTTCATATTTATACCTTATACTGCATTATTGTTACTTTCGGTCGCTTACAATAAAAAATCACAGCTTCACGTCTTCTTGACAGTGTTCCTTTTCTTATTGTTAAACTTTCATGTTAAATACTGAAATCTGATTGGTTTAGACGCAGTTCATAATTTGTTTTATTACCCTCAGCGTTAGCAACGCACTTAGCAACGGGTACCATTAAAAATTGTAACATGCGCGAAAATCATGCGCGTAAGGTTCGCCTTAGAATTCACGTTATTCCTATCTAAAAGCAGTGATGTTTTCTTTAAAATTAAGACATTCAGTATAACAAAATAAATAGTGCCTGTTTGGGAGGATAACAGTTGAAATTGACACCTCTCGGAGTGTCAATTTCAACTGTTACCCTCCAAAACAGGCACTATATAATAGTGCTTAATTTTGATTCGGAGCAGAAGGTAAAAGTCACAGTCCCCTGAGGGTATACATTTGTGTCATAACGAATACAGGAGAGGATGGAGGGGAACCAAACTACAATACGAGTCGATATATTTCCTTCCTTTTTAGTTTACCTTGGTTGAATGTCTGATCATTAGCTATATAGTTTTTAATTATGCGTTTGTAGGTCTGTTAGTTGGAACATACAAAGCTGACTGATTTAAGGAATCGTTCTTTGAGTATTATGAGGTGATAATATCCAATAAAGCTCGAAGGGCTTTATGATAGATTTGACCACGCTCCGACCAAAATTATCACCTCATAATATTTAAAGACTGATAGTTATATTATTTCCAATTTGTACACTTTAAAACACCATTATTATAAAACCAATATTTTTTTTGTAGCACATGCTATGTATTACTACGCGGTGCGGCCAATACCGTATTTCGGTTATGCTATAAGACACGCCCATTTTGTGTCACTCATGCTTTATGAAGTTATTGCGTTTTAGGGTTCAAAGTTGATTCGTAATGTTATCACAGACAAAGACGGTTGAAAATGTAAATATTCGTTGATAGAAGTTCATTTACCGCTACTCTGTATCTTAGCTGCAGGTCTGTAGCTCCCGGTCTAAAAAGTCGGATGGACGACCTGGGAGCTACAGTATTTAAAAGATGCAATTTACGGCGCACAAAAACTAATGCTAGTTTTGGAACTCTGTAGAAAAAAAGTACCATTAAATTCTTAAGGGAATTTACTATCGTCCATTTACTTGTCTCAGACTTAGTAACATTAATTATCTCATCCTCTTTATAAAGAGTATATGGAGAAAAAAATTTCGTTTAAAAAAACATTTAGTCATAGGCTCTAACTTGCGTGGAAGCATCTTCGGGTAGTGTAGATTCTCAAATTTGATCAAATCATGTTTCCCAAGGGGAGGGTGTAGGGTTAGGCCACAATGGCGAGTCGAATTTTAACAATGTTTATAGGAAGTTGCATGTATATAGAGCAAATTTTAAAAATCTTCTTGTCTAAATCCATTCGGCCAGAAAAACTGAAACTTGTGTGAAAGCATCCGGGTAGTGTAGATTCAAGTTTGTATAATCATAAGGGGGAAGCTAAGGGGGTCACAATGGAATTTGAAGTTTTATATAGGAATAAGATGAGAAACATTTTGAAAATCTTCTCAAAAACCACTTGGCCAGCAAAAAAAAATTACCTGTATGGGTAGGGAAGATTCAAGTTTGTTAAAATCATGGTCCCCGGGGTAGGGTAAGGTCTAAATTGGGTGGGGTCGAATTTTTACATAGGAAAAAAACTTCTTAAAAATCATTTGGCCTGAAAAGCTGTAATTTGTATGGAAGTATCCTTAGGTAGGGTAGAATCAAATTTGTTCCAATCATGATCCCATGGGGTAGGATGGGGCCACAATGGGGGAGGGGTCAAATTTTTACGTTAGAAAATGTAAAGAAAAATATTTAAAATTCTTCTCTAAAACCAATCAGCCAATATAACAGTAAAGAACTACTAGTATATAAATGTATGGGCGTAATATAGCCCCTATAATGAACATCGTCATTTACCGAAATTTTTGTCCTCGTTTGTACGGATAATGTCGGATATAGATCTGAAAGTTTTTCATAATTTTAATTGTGATCCAAATGAACACAATTTTGAAATATGACATCAAAAAGTGAACCTTTTCCCCATATTTTTGCATTTTTAGCATATGAAACGGCTTAATTGTCGTTCAGAAAACATAGAGCGATTACTTGAACAACAAAATATTTTCATCAAAGATTTATTTATACAAGACTTGTCAGTGACAAAAAGTTTTTTTTTTGTTCAAAGCTCCACTCTTTATTTCCAATTATTCCAAAAAGGAGGAAAATGTAAATTTTTGACTGAATTTGATGAAATTACAAAAATACGCCAGTTTTGATTTCATATACTGCCAGTGAGTGCAAATGTATCAAACTAATAGGTGAAAAACATACATTACATCAGCTACTCTAAAAATAACAGAACAATCTAATGTATAATTGAACCACTTAAAAATTGCGAATTATGGGGACCAAATTTGACTCGTATCATATATAGTTCTTTAGTAAAAGCAACCACATATAGTGTAGTAGCTGCAATAATGTAGCCCTATCCCGACTTTGTTTTTGTTTTTGAAAGAGTATTGTAAAAAAAGGATCGTGAATGCTGCCTTTATCAACTGTAGAAAATTATTTATAAAACAAACTTAATTGAATTTTGTTTTAGCTCCAACATGTCCAATCGAGTCCAAGTCCTTTAAATATTTGTTTGATTCACATATATATATATATATATATATATATATATATATATATATATATATATATATATATATATATATATATATATATATATATATATATATATATATATATATATATATCGAGATGAATAACAACACATTGAACAGTCTGTCTTAGTACAGTCCCTGTACATGTAAACATATGGAATCCACATCATAAATATATAATCCCCTTAAGCTGCATGTTTTATAAAGAACAACTTTTAATGCATAATATTACATAATAATTTTAACAGCTCAGGTATTTAATTGATTATTACTCAGGCACGTAGCATCGTTTTTGAAAGTGGGGGGGGGGGGGGGGGGCAGACTTATCCAAAAAATCTTGACAAGCAAAAAAAAAAGAAAAAAAAAAGGAAATTTACACTTTCCAAAAATCTTCAAAATCCTAATCGGGGGGGGGGGGGGGGGGGCTGGCGTGTTATAGTGGTATATAACTTCAATTTCACTCCTCATTTCCTTATTTTCATGTCTATTTTTTACATACTCCCAAAAAAGTGGGGGGGGGGGGGCAACTCCATGATCATTCAATTTTTTATATGTAAATTTGAATGTGGGCGCTTAAGATGTAGATTCGGCAGGAATCTGGGCGTAGAAGGAGAGTGAAAATTTCATCAATTAATTTTGATATTTTTCGAATTATAACCGTTATTTGGTTTCTGTTGGATGTGGAATGAGTGGGAAAATATTTGAAATGCAAAAGGTTTTATTATAATATGGGTCTAAATATAGCAACACGATGCAGTTCATGCAAAATCCTACTTATTTACAACTGTTTTTAAATGATTTTGTTGTCTCTGGGTCTTCTCTCCACAAATTTGAAACGTGTAAAGGTAACATATTTCAACATTAAAAATGTCGCATTTTAAAAAAAGATGGAGAGATGACCCAGAGATGACTAATTATGTACTTTTCAAATTATTTTTTGAAGGATAAAAAACAAAGTCCATTGATATGACAGTGGTGTTTCAAACAGTACTTTATAGAGCATATATTGACAAGTCTCCGTGGTCAGTGGTTTCGTCCTGGATTTAGTGAATACATACATTCAGTATTTTGGGTTCAAATCCAACTGGTGGTCTTTTAAAAAAAAATTAAACTTTTTTTGTTTTAAATGTATGTTATTATAACACGATGTTGAATTATAATATACCGGTATATTTTAATTTGTTTTTATTGATTTCTAGATCTGCTGTATGAACACTATAAAAAAATTCTTTTCTTATTACTAGTTTTTTTTAGGATAACACAATATAACTTCATTAAATAATGTTTTCATTAACATTTCCAACTAGTTATCGGTTTACCGCTCATTGCCATTTTTTGAAAGCTTTGTGAGTTTTTTAATAACCGGAATAGCCATGTACTTCGACTCTCAACATAATATATTTTTGTTGAAACCTGTACATAGCCTTTCGAGGATATAGACATTTAAATCCCAATTGATTCGTGTCGAGGATTCCTGCAAACTTACAATCTTGTGCGCTCACTTTCTTTAAAAAAAATTGTTGCTGCGAGAAAAAGTGTGTGTGGGGGGGGGGGGGGAGGGGGGGGGCAGCCCCCCCTGATGCTACGTGCCTGTTACTATAATTAAAAGGCAATCAGGGGATCTCACATAGAGATACTCAAATACATGTAGGTAAGGCTAACGGTAAATGGAAAATTGAGAAGTCGGCTGATAACACTCGACAGGTCATTAGTAATAAAATAAAAGTTGCTACAATTACATGTATTATAAAGATATTGATTATAAAACGTATATATTTATGCATTGAAATATGCATTTAAGTTTAGCATTTGAAAACTATTTAATCTGTCCAAACCCTTCAAATTTATATAGTATAAATTCATAAAATTCATACACTGGCATGTACATTCCTCCATGTATATTTATAGTGTAAAATAGTATTTAAAAGTATTAAAAACTATTAAATAGTATAGTTATGATTTTCATACGTTTGGTTTTCTCCAAGGTACGTTTTCTCTTGAAGAAAACCTACCCTGGAAATTGGGTACGTTTTCTCCTGGGTACGTTTTCTCCTGATACCGGGGTCGGACCGCTCTCCCGCCCTTCCTTGATACGACATGTACGTGCCAAAATGCTAGATAACTTTCCGGAAATAAGTAATCCACTTATGTTGTTTCTAATTTTCTCGTGCGTAATTATTTTCTTGTTATGATAAATGTCGCGTGCCAGAATCGTCTCACGTCTGTGGGTGTTTCAACATTCACCTGGCGTTGTAACTTGTTGAATGGATCTGTGAAAAATTGTCACAAATTATGCTTGTATGCTTGACGATCTGATCCTCAGCAGCTGTCCAGAGCAGCAGTCTCGACTCTACCATACGAGAACATGTAGGACTACGGTGTACTGAAATACGACAAATCTCTTGTTTAATTAATGTTATACCTCTAAGTTTACACCGCTGGATTTTGAAACAGGGAAAGTTGCACAACTTTCATCATGACGGAAGATCTGGCCGAGGAACTAAGTGTCATTCAGGCAATCTATTGTCGACAAGGAGAGTGTAGTATAAATGGTAGGTTTTATCAGCTATTGTCGACAAGGGAGTGTAGTAATATGTTTTACGGTGCTACCGTTCTGGCGAGCGCAGCAAGAATTACAAATACCTTGCATCATTGTCAACCTAGTGTTATTTAGGTATCAACGAATGTTTAAGAATTTTTGAGAGAGTATTGCTCTACAATAAGTATGGTTAAGGTATTAATTTTAATGATTATGATACATATAGCGCAACCCCCTACCCTGAGAGAGAGAGAGAGAGAGAGCGCCTGGTCCCTGTTTGTAGGTGTGTAATTTCCCACTTTTAAATTTAATGGCCAGACTATATGCAATATCTACATAAATTTTTTAACTGTTTATTTTTTTTTCATTTTTGCCTTTTCAGCTCACCGAGACGAAGTCAGGGGGAGCTTATGCTATACCCTCGGCGTCGGCGTCTGGACCTGGTTAAAGTTTTTGTTGCAGGTCCTGTATCTAAGCTATTACTTGTCCTATCTTCACCAAACTTGCATGGATAATGCATCTGGACTTACTTATGGACTTGAAAGACTTGGATGCTGAATCTGAGTCCTAAATTTCAGATGCTGGAGGAAGTTAAGGTTGTTGGACCAGGTTAAAGTTTTTGTTGCAGGTGCCCTTTGATACCAATATCTAAGTTACTGCAGGTCCGTACTTCACCAAACTTGCATGGATGGTGTGTCTTATGATACTGATGCACCCGACAGGCTTGAGTGCCGAATTTGAGCTATAGGTTTTGGATGCTGGAGGAGGTTAAGGTTTTTGGAGCAGGTTAAAGTTTTTGTTGCAGGTGCCCTTTGATAGCAATATCTAAGTTACTGCTGGTCCGTACTTCACCAAACTGCATGGATAGTGTGTCTTATAATACTGATGCACCAGGCAGGCTTGGGTGCTGAATCTGAGCTATAGGTTACAGATGCTGAAGGAGGTTAAGGTTTTTAGAGCTGGTTAAAGTTTTTGTTGCAGGTGCCCTCTGATGATTATATATTAGTTACTACTTGTCCTAACTTCACCAGACTTCCGTGGATGGTGCGTCTCATGATACTGATGCACCAGACAGGCTTGAATGCTGAATCTGAGACATTGGTTTCGGATGCTGGAGGAGGTTAAGGTTTTTGGAGCTTTGGAAACAGGTGCCCTCTGATGATTATATCTTAGTTATTACTTGTCCTAACTTCACCAGACTTCCATGGATGGTGCGTTATATGATACTGATGCACCTGACAGGCTTGAATGCTGAGTCTGAGCCATAGGTTTCGGATGCTGGAGGAGGTTAAGTTTTTTGAAACAGTTCACATGTTTAATAGATAATAGTACTATTTCAAACTTGCATAGTTGATTAAACTGTAATATGAAGGAATCACAGAGGAAGCTTCAGTTGCAGAGCTTGATCTCCATTATCAAGGATGCTAAAAAATATATCTTAGTTATTACAGGTCCTTTACTCACCAAACTTGAATGGATGGTGTGTCTTATGATACAGATGCACCTGACAGGCATGGATGTTGAATCTGAGCCATAAGTTGCGGATGCTGGAGCAGATAAAGGTTTTAATTGCTAGTGCCCTCTGATGATGATATCTTAGTTATTACTGGTCTGAACTTTACCAAACTTGCATGGAGATGCGTCTTATGTATACTGATGCACCTGACAGGCTTGAATGCTGAATCTGAGCCATAGGTTTCGGATGCTGGATGAGGTTTAGTTTTTTTTTAACAGGTCACATGTTTTATAGATGATAGCTTGCATAGTTGATTTAACTATATTATAAATGAAACGCATAGGTTGCTTCATATGCAGAGCCTGATCTCCATTATCAAGGATGCTAAAGAAATCTCCTACCTCACTCAAACCTGCTCGATAGAAAGATGTGTTTGTTGATAAATGATATAACATGATTCCTATGATATATTATTGTATGGTATGAAACAATATTGTTTAATATGATACAATATAATATCATATGTAATATTATAAAAAGTTATATGATATGATATGATATTATATCAATTTTTTTAAATATTTTATGTTATGATATTGTATCATGATATTGTTATGTAAAGTATTGTATATTATGATACAATATTGTATAATATTATATTGTATTATTAATTTATTATTTTATCACATGATACTATTACATAAGATATTGCAAAAGATAATATTGTATCCTATGATACAATATTGTATATTCTATAATATTGTATCATACGATATTGTATAATTTGATATTAGTTTCTGAAATATAGAATTATATCACATGAAATTGTATAATATGATACTGTAATATTTTATAATATCATATCATACGATATTGTATAATATGATATTGGTTTATAATATGATATCACATGAAATTGTATTGAATGATATTGTAAAATATATTATTGTATCATATGATACAATATGTATAATATGATATTGTATTATATAATATTTTATTTTATCACATAATATTGTATCATTTGATATGATACAATGTTGTATCAAATTATATTGTATCATAGAATACAATATCATATTATGTATCAAAAATGATACAGTATCATACAATATCATACTATATTATACAATATAATATCATATGTTTCAATGTTATGATGTAATATGATATTGTAATATAATACAATATTGTTTTATATATTATGATATTGTATTATGTGATCAAATACAATAACGTTTATCACAATATGTTGTCATATCATACGTTACAATATCATATCTCATCTTTGTTTATTATGGTATTTTATTGTATTATATGTTGTAAATATGATAGGATGCAATATTTAATTTTATATTATTGAATTGATTAACAAATGAACATATGATTATCATACAATTTTTTAACAGATGATATACGATATTGTGTCAAAACAGAATCCATGAATATCCAAGATCATAAAGTATGATTTTCATTTAATATGATAAAGGTGGTCTCATAAAGGTGAAGTCTCATAAGGGTGATGTCTCGTCTCGGTGAGCTTTGTAATCTGTGATAACCTATGTTTATTTAGTTCAAAATGTCCTATTGTTTATTTCCTCCCTTCTCAAAAATGGATCTATATGACAGTAAAGTATGGCTCTTGCTAGTATTTATTTATATAATCTCTATATTAAAAAAATTAAAAACAAATCATATGTCAATGAGGCAGTTATCGCAATCTTTACTGAAAAACTGGTTTGAGGTGTAATACTGTATATTCTCTTTTGAGAAATGGACAGGCATATTTGATGAAGGCTATATGCCTGTCCACTTGTACTGTAGTGAGCCACCTTAATCATGTCATAACGTAATTTTAAAGAATTGACACCTTTCTACAGCTTTTCAGGCGCAAATCTGATTTTTTTTTCTTGTATGCTAACATTACTTTTGAGAATATTTAATCATATCAATTTAGTGTCTGTATAAATTTCTATGTATGTGTGCATGCAGACATTACATTTTAAAAAACTAATTGTGGGCTGACATGTCTCTGAAGTGTCTTTGGGCCAAAATAACCTTATGTGCTAATGAGCACAAAGAGGACTAAGTAAGTGAGGTGTCATCTGGCATGTGTATGACATTCTTAACAAGAACCAATTCATTGTATAAAGCCTCTATTAGTTCTTGCAGGCATTTCATGCAATGTCAATCTCTGTGAAACGTTAGTATGTACGGGTCTATGACAACTCATCGAAAGACAACTCATCGAAAAAATTTATCGATGCGACAACTCACCGAATGGACAGCTCATCAATACGACAAGTCATGGAATAGACATCTCATGGATACGACAATACATCGATACTCATCGAAACTTATCAAAAGTGAAAATAAAAGTGAAAAAGAAGACACTGAAATTGAAAAGTAAAACACAATAACTAATAGGTATCAGAAATTTTAATTGTATTCGCATTGATTAACATTTACATTAATACCTTATATTGTGTGCTAGCCCTTCAAGGTATGATAAATAATTGCCATTCGCGACTCGTTCTCCGAATGTTGAAACGATCGAGTAAATCTTTTTGTTTTTTCCAATAACTATTTTTTTTTTCGTTTTTCTGATCACATTTGTCACATTAATTTGTTTTTATTCCTTTGCGAAGGAATAAATGTAAAATCACTTTCTCCCTCAGCCATATTGTGACTGAGAATAAAATGAAGAGAAAAACTTGAAAGTATTCAAACATTTTTATTTTTATTTTAATTTATATCGATGAGTTGTCTTCATCCACGAGATGTCTTTCGTTGACATGTCGCGTCGGTGAGTTTTTTTTCTTGATTAGTTGACTTTCGATGAGTTGTCGCCTTGGGCGAGTTGTCTTTCGATGAGATGTCTGGCACCGGTATGTACATGTACATTGACTTGTTTATTACAGATTTGGGGAACTGTCCAGAACTCATGGTCAGGCTACAGAGGGAAGGGGAAATAACTCCTTCAGCCACTGTAGTGATGCAGTTCTCATCTCTGTATCCTGAACAACCACCCACAATATCCTGTCAGTCACAGAACAGGTCGTGGTCAAGGCAACTAGTTACGCACCTCACTGAGCTAGGCAAACAGCTACAAGGAGGCCCCATGGTCAGTGAGATACTGAATCAGGCTCAGGAGATATTGGACCAGTTGAGATCAGTGGGGGGTAGGTATGGTGTTTACATGGCCATGATATATAAAGACACAAGGGGTTGTTAGATCAGCTTCAGTGGAATCATTTCAGTTGTAGTGGCCCATTTCTTAAATTGTGGATTACTTATGTCCCCCCTTGCCATCAAATTAACATCCTAAGGAATAATGAAAAGTTATACTGACTTATAAATCATTGTAAAAAATACAGAAAATTAATTCCCCATGAACTTGTGAAAAGTTGGCAATCCATAATGATTCGGACCATTCCAAGGTAGATCTGTAGAGGTTTGAAAAAATGTACCTATACCAGTTTGTTTTCACGTACCCCATTAATGCTATATGTCAGTTAATAAAATTTATGGGCATCAATTTTCACAGTCTTATCGATATTGGCCCGTACATTTTAAATCAAATAATATAACATAGAGACTAATTTTAACTATTTGCAATTTTCATGGATTTAGGCCAAAATCAAAGATTGATTTGTTTGATGTACTCTGACCGACCCATCAAAATTGCCCCTACCCAGTAAATTTTTTCAGCATTTTAATTTGATTTTTTTTTTTTAATTGATTACCCATGTCAGATTAAAAACATATTTAGTATTTGTTTTTGTATCAGTAAATATTGATTTCTTTAGCTTTTTCAATAAAGAAAAAAAAATAGTTTGATTGTCAGATTATCAATGTGCAAGAAAATTAAAAAAAAAAGCTACCTACCTACCCACCATGAAAATTGAGGTTGGAGTACATCAAACATATAAATTATTAATGCTGGCCTCAGTGAAAATCAGTGTCACAGTTTCAAGGATGTGTAAACTCATGGTCATTGTTTCTATCAATAGAATATTGTTATACAATGATCAACAATATTGCTGAAATCACAATACATTTGGCTCTTTCACTGGCATTCTATATTGACAGGCTTGAAAATGTACCAAATAGTCTATATATTGAAAATGTACCAAATAGTCTATATAAAACTGACTTGATATGAATATATATGCTTTAAAAGAAAATTATTATATAAATTAATTATCATAATATTCATTTGGATTTGTTTGATTCTAGCTGAATTTAACAAAATATATGTTTCAGAAAATCAGGACACAGCCTCAACCACAGGCATCGATGGAGGGACAAGTGAAGCCAAGAGGGAGGGGCCAGTGTCATCAAACGAAGCCCTGAGGGAGGGCCCAGTGTCATCCAGTGAAGCCCAGGGGGAGGGGCCAGTGTCATCAAACGAAGCCCTGAGGGAGGGCCCAGTGTCATCCAGTAAAGCCCAGGGGGAGGGGCCTGTGTCATCTAATGAAGCCCAGGGGGAGGGGCCTGTGTCATCTAATGAAGCCTTGAGGGAGGGGCCTGTGTCATCTAATGAAGCCTTGAGGGAGGGGCCTGTGTCATCTAATGAAGCCCAGGGGGAGGGGCCAGTGTCATCTAATGAAGCCCAGGGGGAGGGGCCAGTGTCATCTAATGAAGCCCAGGGGGAGGGGCCTGTGACAGCTCTCTTGATGCTGGACCACATGCGCTCTAAGGTCCGCTACACCCACACAATCCTGAAGTGGGCCACTGGTCTGGCCCTGGCCGGTTGTCTACTGTTTGTAGGAAAGTTCATCTTCATTGTCCTTCAAGGTCATGCGGCAAATGTCAAGGTAAAATCTGGAACCTCCGTCTAGACTGTATACCATTTTATTTATTTCATTTCACCACTATCATTTTAAATTCTTTTTGTGTGGGTTTAGATATGTCTATCTCATTGTAGTAACAGGCGTGTAATATAATCAATTTGATTGATTAATAAGTATTAACATTTTACTGTATTTTTATTATTTTTCTTGAAAATAAGGAGTAATACATGTATGTAGACATTATTGAGATATGAATATGGGTTGGCCACATTACAAATTTCTTTACATTTCAAATATTTCAATTAATCAAAATATCTCATGTTTTTCCAATCTTGTTTTCATTATTAAAATCAAAAATGAAATCCACAAAAAGTGGTGTCTATTTGATTAACTAATAATGATGAAACTACAGTATTTGTAGATCTATAAAACATTTTTTCAAAAGCTTGAAAAATATATATATTTGTAAACATGCGTGGGCATGTTAAGGCTTCCCGATTGATTTTACAGCGACATGTAGAAAGTCACTTGTCTGTACTTCATACGATATGACGTCATAATTAATTTTGACGTCACAATCTGCATTCCTGTCGATAGTTCTCGGGGAATGTATCTTAACATTTAAAGTGAATTATATCAAACCACTATAAAACCGCATGTTTCCTTTACATAGATGCTGCTGTTAATGCTAGACGTACAGTATTCATTTATATTAAAAACCAGTATCAAATAATCGGCAGTTTTACAGCTTCGTTTTAATTAAAAGACTATTTATAAACTAGTAGTTTGGAGACTCTCCCTGCTACGTGTAAACAACTGAATTAAGAAATTTTAATGCATGTAAAACCAGCTTCGTGCAGGTGAAAGATCAACACAATTTTAGAATATTTTACGTAAAATTGGTAGAAAATATAAGTACCAATGGGGTGCGTCTTTTAACCCCAAGGAACCCCAAGGAACCCCAAGGAAACCCCAAGGAACCCCAAGGAACCCCAAGGAACCTCAAGGATACCCCAAGGAACCCCAATGACAAAAATTAATAAATTTTAATACCCAAGGGGTCTTATTGGACTTCAAGGGTCACCTCTTAGTACCCCAAGGGTACCCCAAGGAACCCCAAGGAAACCCGTAAGAACCCCATGGAACCCAAATGATAAAGTTATTAACCAGTGATACCCCAGGGGTCTCATTCAAATCAAAGGCTCACCCCAAGGTACCCCAGTGATAGAAATTAATAACTATTTATACCCAAGGGGTCTCATTTGAATCCAAGGGTCACCTCGTAGTACCCCAAGGATACCCCAAGGAACCCCAAGTATACTCATTAGAACCCCAAGTAACCCCAATAATAGAAATTAGTAACTAGTGATACCCCAGGAGTCTCATTATACCCCTATACCCCCACAAATGAAGTTTAGGGGGGTATATTGGTTTCACCCTTTCCGTCCGTCTGTCCATCTCTCTGTAGATGCAACTTTGTCCCCCCTATAGAATTTTTTACTACTGCATGGAACAGTCTGAAAATTTGTACATATGTTGATCACCATCTGAAGATGTGCACCTGTAATTTTTTTTAGGATCAGACAAGATTTAATGATTTTATGACAGTTTTCATTTTCCTCATTCTATTTTTTGTTCACTGATGTTGAAAAGTAAGGGAGGTAATCCTTACAGATTTTATTAATTAATTTATAGCCTTAAAACACCCTAAAATATATTTATATAAATACATTCAAATGGAGGTTTTTTGTCTTTATACGTTAACTAAATTTATCTTTTATAAGTATTCTATCAACTGACAATGCAGATTTTTTGTTTGTCAATGATAAATTCTTAGGAGCTGGCTGAATTCATTTGTCCCAAGGGGGCCATTATCTAAGCCATGGTTTAGATGGAGCATGTGTGTATGGAAAATTGATAATCTGTAAAATGGGCAGTGGCTTTGGGGCTAATTTAAAAGGAAATAAATAATATCATTATTAGAATAAAGAAGTGAACTATTTTTAGAAGTTGTTTAAATTTATTAGTCATGCAAGTTGATGAAGTGACCCTATAGGGAATTTAATTTAAATTAGATTTAAAATTACTGTCGTGATATGATTGTAGTGTTTCTGCAATTTTAAAATTGTTTGTAATAATAATTTTCTTTCTTACATATTTTTACATAGTATGGTAATTATGGTAATGTTTTGGGAGTTTATTAAATTTAACAAGCCTGTCAAAGAAAATCATATATAAAGTCCTATGGGATCAATTTTCTGATATGGAGTTCCATTGAACCATAGCAGAAAGTGAGGAAAATTTGAAGCAACTAACTGCATCTGTTAAGACTCTTATTAGAAAGATATTCAAAGTTTTATCAACAGAAGAGCATTGCTTGGCTACCGGTATTTCCATTTACTGCAAAGGGTGGGATTATTGTCATTTTGTTGGTTTTTCATTAAAACAATTAAATAAAAAAAAATATCATCAGATACATTAATTTGTAAATATATTACTGTTATACATATGTATTTAAAGTGATAAGTACCCCAAAGAACCCAAATGAATCCCAAGTATACCAATGAAAACCCAAAGGATACCCTTGAGAACCCCATAGATACCTCAATGTTGGAAAGTAAATTTGATGACCAAGGCCGGTCTCATTAAAAATCAACGGGTCACTCCTGATACCCCAAGGATACCCCAATTATAAAAATTGATAACTATTGATACCCCAGGATACTCATTGGAGTCCAAAGGTCAACTATTGGTACCCCAAGGATACCTGTAGGAACCCCAATTGCAAGGTACCCAATTGATAAAATTTAATAACCACCCCAATGGTTGTACTGTAAAACATATTACTAATTAATACCCAATTACTCAATGGAATATCATAAAAACATCTGGGCAACCCAAGGAACACTTGTGATACCCCAATACATACTGGTATGATAAAAATAATGTTTCTCCTGACTTAAAATATCTGTTCACTTTGGATGAATTTAACAATCGGCAGAATTTGTTGTCTCTTACCAACTGATGATCAGCCAATATTGAATCAGTAACAAATTATATCAAATTCATGAAAATAGGGCACTAAATTTCATGTCACCACAAGGAAGTCTGCAATTCTTCCGGTGAACCATTCATATGAACACTTAACATGACAATGTTTCTTCGGTGAAATTTTCAAATGAAGTGGGGAAAGATATTGTTCAGTTACAAAGACCCAAACTTGTTTTACTATTGACATAGGGGGTGTTACCCTTATTGGAGTACTTTTGAGAAAAGACAAGAAGTGATCATGGAAGTGTGGAGTGGGGCTATCTCCCCTTCGTGGGTACAACACAATGGATTGACCCATTATGCGCGCAGAATGTTCACCTGAGAGGCACCAAAATACCTGTTAATTGCAGGTAGACACCCGTTGTATATTGGTGGTAGCTCTTGGACAGGGATTAAAGGGCCAACATAACCCTTTACATGTAAACACAATGGCTTCACCATCACTGTTGCAATATATTTACCTACACCTACATCTCCTTGTTTATTGGTAGACAACCCTTGTGAATTTTGGGTGTCTTCCCACTTTGCTATAATTCTGAAATTTTTATGGGTGACTGATTTTAGCTAAGTGGGAATGGTGCTCAGGTAAGGGTTTCAAAGAACAAAGGAAATTAATTACAGGTAAATTATAGTCTGTTCAATTATTGACCTTAAGCAAATTTTTAATAAAAAAAAATAACAGGCAGTTTTTTGAGATTATGTTTAAAATAAAGTTTAAAAAATTAATTAGATACTTGTAATAGAAGTAAATTTTCATAATTAAAAAGGGTTTGTTCTATCATGTCTATCATGATTGACTCTACAAGCTAATTTTTATTTCATGTAAAATTACTCAATATTCATTCTTTTGACATGTTTGAGGAGAAGGAAAACTATGACATTACTACCCCTTCTATGTCCCTTATCAAGAACCTTGAAAAAATAAACATTATATGGTTCAAGTTTTGGGCTGTTGATTTTAATAATGAAAAAAACTATAAATGTTAATAAGAAATGCAGAGGAATTATCACGTACAGCATACAATTTGGCTACAGTGGTTATGATATAAAAGAATTAAATGCTCAACAACATGTACATTTAGGACTACATTTTCAGACTGATGGAACTATTTCAATATTTTACACCTGAAATTCAGAAAAATTCTTGTAAAAGGACTATATATATGATATGGGCCTAAAATGGCCCCCTAAAATGAACATCATCATTTTTCTTTGTACAGATATATATGTGATGTTTTTACATAATGTTCATTTTGATTCAACTGCCCAGAATTTAGAAATATGACATCGTAAAGACAACCTTTTCCTGCCATTTTTGCATTTTTAGCATAAAACAGCTTGTTTTCAAGCAGTTTTCTTTCAGAAAAAATAGAGAGCATGCTTGAACAAACAAAATATTTTAATCAGAGATGTATCTAGCCAAGGCTAATAAGTGACAAAAAAATTTTCCCTGTTCAAGCATGCCCTCTATATTTCCCATTCATAAAAAGATAAGAAAAATGTAAATTTTGGACTGATTTTGATTGAAATATAGAAATAGCGTCACTTCTGACGTCATTTTCTGCCAGTGAGTGCAAAAAAATCAAATAAATAGGTGAAAAATAAATTTTACATCAACTCTTCTAAAATATAACATAACATATTATTGTACCTGAAACACTTTAAAAAATTGCGAATAATGGGGGCCAAATTTAACTCATATCATATATATAGTTCTTTCGTACTTCAAATCACCATCTACCAGTTGAAGTGGGAAGATGGGAAGGTATCCCATTAAATGAAAGATTTTGTCCTCTCTGTTACAAAAAACGTATAGCCGATGAATTTCATTATATTTTAGAATGTGATGCAATATCACAAGTCCGAAACAAATTTATAGACAAAAATTTTTCGGCTAGACCAAATGTGTTTTAAAGTATTACATATAAGGGTATCCTTGGGGTTGTATGGTGTATCAAGAGTTATAAATCTGTATGATCAGGATATCTTTTGGAGTTCCTTGGGATTTCTGTGGGGTTCCCTAGGGTTTATAGAGGTTTTTAGAGGCGTGTCTGGGATACCAATGAGTCCCAAGTGGTATCAAGAATTTTTAATTTGAATTATTAGGCTATATCCTTGGGGTTCCATTGGGTTCTATGGGGTATCAAGTTTTCTGAATCTGTATTATAAGGGTATCCTTTAAGTTCCTTGGGGTATCCATGGGGTTCCGTGGGATACCTAATGGTGTCTGGGATATCAAAAAGCCCCGAGGGTGTATCCAGATATATAAAATTGTGTTATTAGGGTATCCTTGGGGTTCATTTGGGTATCAAAAGCTATATTACTGGGTATCCTTGGAGTTCCTTGAGGTATCCATAGGGTGTGTCAGGGATAACAATGGGGTATCTGTATTATTACTATTAGAGTACTATTAGGGTATCCTTTAGGTTTCTTGGGGTACCCATGGGGTTTCCTGGGATACCTTGTGATTTGTCTAGGATATCAAAGAGACCCAAAAAGTATCAAGAGATATAGTGTATCCTTGGAGTTCCAAAGGATATCAAGAGTTATAAAATTTATATAACCAATACATGTATAAGAATATCTTTAAAGTTCCTTGGGGTATCCGTGGGTTTTGTCTGAGATACCAATGAGTCCCTACGGGTATCAAGAATTTAAATTTGTATTATTAAGTTATCCTTTAAGTTCCTTGAGGTATCCTTGGGGTTCTGTGGTGTATCAAGAGTTATGAATCTGTATTTTTAGGGTATTCTTGGAGTTCCTTGGGATATCCCTGGGGTTCCCTGGGATTCTTAGAGGTGTATCTGGAATACCAATGAGTCCCCAGGGTTATCCAGAGTTTTAGATTTGTATTGCAGCGTATTACGGTATCCTTGGGGTTCTATGGAGTATCAAGATTTATGATTCTGTATTATTAGGGTATTCTTGGAGTTCCTTGGGATATCCCTGGGGTTCCCTGGGATTCCTAGAGGTGTATCTGGAATACCAATGAGTCCCCAGGGTTATCAAAAGTTTTACATTTGTATTACAATGTATTAGGGTATCCTTGGGGTTCTATGGAGTATTAAGAGTTATGATTCTGTATTATTAGGGTAGTTCCTTGGGATATCCATGGGGTTCCCTGGGATTCCTAGAGGTGTATCTGGAATACCAATGAGTCCTCAGGGTTAATAAGAGTTTTAAATTTGTATTATTAGGGTATCCTTGGGGTTCTATGGAGTATCAAGAGTTATGATTCTGTATTATTAGGGTATTCTTGGAGTTCCTTGGGATATCCCAGGGGTTCCCTGTGGTTCTTAGAGGTGTGTCTGGAATACCAGTGAGTCCCCAGGGGTACCACGAGTTTAAAATTTGTATCATTAGGGTATCCTTGAGGTTCCTTGGGATTCCTATGGTGTATCAGGAGTTATAAATCTGTATTATTAGGTTATCTTTGGGGTTCCTTGGGGTATAATTGGGGTACCAAGGGTAAGGGGTGACCCTTGCACTCTAATGAGACCCCCTTGGGTATCAATAGTTATTCATTTCTGTTATTGGGGTATCCTTGGGGTTTCCTTGGGGTTCCTTGGGGTTTCCTTGGGGTTCCTTGGGGTTAAAAGACGTGCCGGTACCAATGTGAATCATGCTTGGGAAACCTACGGATTTACCCCAATTTTTTTCTAAATCGCTTTCCATTAATAAAAATGTGCATTATTTTGATGATTTTGTGGATGGTTACAACAATATCTTCCAAACGAAATATCTATTTCTTTCCCAAGCAAGAACTTCAAAGTATATAACTTAACAAAGGATTTTTCTTAAAAATACTTATGATTTAATGTCATTAATCACCTGCGCCGATGCAATTTAATTAGACCATTTGCAATATTAGTATTTGCTGTTACGTGATATGTATGTGAAGTACATATGACATCAAAAATGCATCAAATATAATGTTTAACATTGGTGTCAATAAATGTAACATAGATTTGAAGAAATACTCTAGGTCAAAGTATTTTTGCGATGATTCAAATATTATCGTTTTCCAGTCGTATTTTAGCATCGGGGCGCCTTAACATTGCCGCATGGCAAATTGTCTACAATGTCAGTCATATAGTTTCGTACCAACTGTAACAAATGTCTTGGTGAATCGGCAATGTAAGGAACTTAAACTTGATACTTGGGAAGTTTTTCTGTAAATAATATCATCCATTCAGATCTGTAATTCACATATGCCATTTTTGTTCTCAGGAATACATAAAGTTACAAAGAAGCAGTAATGTAGATGTCGACAGTCGTGGGAAGAAATGCAAGGAGAGAATGATGTCTGTTCTCCATCAGGGAATCTTCCTGGGAAAAGGGTGAGTAATGTTCAAAGTATCCAAGGGAAAAAGGATGAATTGTGTTCAAAGTATCCAAGGGAAAAAGGATGAATTGTGTTCTAAGTATCCAAGGGAAAAAGGATGAATTGTGTTCAAAGTATCCAAGGGAAAAAGGATGAATTGTGTTCTAAGTATCCAAGGGAAAAAGGATGAATTGTGTTCAAAGTATCCAAGGGAAAAAGGATGAATTGTGTTCAAAGTATCCAAGGGAAAAAGGATGAATTGTGTTCTAAGTATCCAAGGGAAAAAGGATGAATTGTGTTCAAAGTATCCAAGGGAAAAAGGATGAATTGTGTTCTAAGTATCCAAGGGAAAAATGATGAATTGTGTTCAAAGTATCCAAGGGAAAAAGGATGAATTGTGTTCTAAGTATCCAAGGGAAAAAAGACGAATTGTGTTCTAAGTATCCAATGGAAAAAATGAGTTATGTTAAAAG
The DNA here is from genome assembly GCF_963853765.1 of Magallana gigas. Lineage (NCBI taxonomy): Eukaryota > Metazoa > Mollusca > Bivalvia > Ostreida > Ostreidae > Magallana > Magallana gigas. The sequence continues at coordinate 5,410,564 of NC_088859.1, forward strand.
TATCCCAAAAGAAAGGATGAATTAGATGTCCTAGAGGAAGGGTGAAAAATGTTTTAAGTATTCCGGGGTATGCTCTAAATATCCTAAGGGTATGGATGAGTTATGTTTCAAATATCCCAAGAAAGGGGTGGGTAATTTTTTAAAACTCCCAGGATAAATGGTGAGTGAAGTTCCAAATATCAAATATAGAGGAAAGGGCAATTAATATTCCTAATATCCCAGAGGAAAGGGCAATTAATGTTCCTAATATCCCAGAGGAAAGGGCAATTAATGTTCCTAATATCCCAGAGGAAAGGGCGAGTAATGTTCCTAATATCCCAGAGGAAAGGGCGAGTAATGTTCCTAATATCCCAGAGGAAAGGGCGAGTAATGTTCCTAATATCCCAGAGGAAATGGTTAGTTATGTTCCTAATATCCCAGAGGAAAGGGCGAGTAATGTTCCTAATATCCCAGAGGAAATGGCGAGTAATGTTCCTAATACCCCAGAGGAAATGGTGAGTAATGTTCCAATCACTCTAGGTAAAAGAGTGAGTCATGTTCCAATTATCCAAGGGGTAGGGTGAGTTATGTATCAAATATCCTAGGGGAAAGGGTGAGTAATGTTCCAAAAATCCAAGGAAAAGTGCTAGTGATGTTTCAAATATTCCCAAGGAAAGGGGGAGTTATGCTCCTAATATGCAAGGGAAAGAGTGAGTTATGTTCCAAAGATCTACATGTATATGAATAGCGAGAGTTATTTAAACAGATAAACTTTAATAAAATAGTATAGTTGAACTTGTTATTGGCTTTTCCTGAGTACAGGAGTACATTTGAGTGATGAGATGTGTAAGATCACAATGCACCTTGAGAGGAAGTTGGATGAGTTATAAGAAAGGAAGTGTTGTCTATTGATGTCATTTCCTACTGACTGGTATAAATAATAATGACTGTCTACAACATGTTCTTTCTTGGTGGACCTTACAATTTAAACTTTTGTTTTAGATTCAAGGACTTCAGTGTTATTGAGTGCTCAAACCAGCAAGAAGTTCAGGAAATATTCCGGAGGACAGAGTTAGTGCCCTTGTATGAGGATCACATTGTACCACGTCTCAGACTTTATATACCATCCCAATCACCAAGGGATTAACCTAGACAAGTTTTGTTATCCTCCAATTGATTTTGGAATTTGAATAACCTAGACAAGTCAAGCAGAGTTTTGTTATCCTCTGATTGAATTTGGAATATCAAAAATCAATTTTGAATGAAGTCTGTGATAGTGGTAAAAAAAAAATTCAGAAAATTTGGACCAAGAAATAAAAATTTGCTTATGATGAGATAACAATTCTTTTGGTCTAAATGTTTTGGAAGTTGCAATGACTGAAAGCGAGGCATCGTTGGTGAAAGAAAAAGTACAGAAATGGCAATCAGCTGGAGAACAATGACCAGCGAGTGGATGTCTTGAAGCAACAGAGTGTCCTTGACCTAGTTATCTGTCCTTGACAATTTTGTGTTCTGTGAAACAGCTGGTACACTGTGGGGTATGTCACCGTCTAGATAAGCCTGGTACACTGTGGGGTATGTCACCGTCTAAATAAGCCTGGTACACTGTGGGGTATGTCACCATCTAAATAAGCCTGGTACACTGTGGGGTATGTCACCGTCTAAATAAGCCTGGTACACTGTGGGGTATGTCGCCTTCTAAAGAAGCCTGGTACACTGGGGTATGTCACCATCTAAATAAGCCTGGTACACTGTGGGGTATGTTACTGTCTAAATAAGCGTGGTACACTGTGGGGTATGTTGCCTTCTAAAGAAGCCTGGTACAATGTGGGGTATGTCACCGTCTAAATAAGCCTGGTACACTGTCGGATATGTCGCCTTCTAAAGAAGCCTGGTACACTGTGGGGTATGTCACCTCTAAAAAAGCCTGGTACACTGTGGGGTATGTCACCATCTAAATAAGCCTGGTACACTGTGGGGTATGTCGCCTTCTAAATAAGCCTGGTACACTGTGGGGTATGTCACCGTCTAAATAAGCCTGTTACACTGTGGGATATGTCACCGTCTAAATAAGCCTGGTACACTGTGGGGTATGTCACCTTAACAAGCCTGGTACACTGTGGGGTATGTCGCCGTCTAAATAAGCCTGGTACACTGTGGGGTATGTCACCATCTAAATAAGCCTGGTACACTGTGGGGTATGTCACCATCTAAATAAGCCTGGTACACTGTGGGGTATGTCACCGTCTAAATAAGCCTGGTACACTGTGGGGTATGTCACTGTCTAAATAAGCCTGGAACACTGTGGGGTATGTCACCGTCTAAATAAGCCTGGTACACTGTGGGGTATGTCACCGTCTAAATAAGACTGGTACACTGTGGGGTATGTCACCGTCTAAATAAGCCTGGTACACTGTGGGGTATGTCACCGTCTAAATAAGCCTGGTACACTGTGGGGTATGTCACCGTCTGAATAAGCCTGGTACAGTGTGGGGTATGTCGCCTTCTAAAGAAGCCTGGTACACTGTGGGGTATGTCACCATCTAAATAAGCCTGGTACACTGTGGGGTATGTCACCATCTAAATAAGCCTGGTACACTGTGGGGTATGTCACCGTCTAAATAAGCCTGGTACACTGTGGGGTATGTCACCGTCTAAATAAGCCTGGTACACTGTGGGGTATGTCACCGTCTAAATAAGCCTGTTACACTGTGGGGTATGTCACCGTCTAAATAAGCCTGTTACAATGTGGGGTATGTCACCGTCTAAATAAGCCTGGTACACTGTGGGGTATGTCACCTTCTTAATAAGCCTGGTACACTGTGGGGTATATCACCGTCTAAATAAGCCTGGTACAATGTAGGTATGTCACCGTCTAAACAAGCCTGGTACACTGTGGGGTATGTCACCGTCTAAATAAGTCTGGTACACTGTGGGGTATGTCACCATCTAAATAAGCCTGGTACGCTGTGGGGTATGTCACCGTCTAAATAAGCCTGGTACACTGTGGGGTATGTCACCGTCTAAACAAGCCTGGTACACTGTGGGGTATGTCACCGTCTAAATAAGCCTGGTACAATGTGGGTATGTCACCGTCTTAATAAGCCTGGTACAATGTGGGGTATGTCACCGTCTAAATAAGCCTGGTACACTGTGGGCTATGTCGCCTTCTAAAGAAACCTGGTACACTGTGGGCTATGTTGCCTTCTTAAGAAACCTGGTACAATGTGGGTATGTCACCGTCTAAATAAGCCTGGTACAATGTGGGGTATGTCACCGTCTAAATAAGCCTGGTACACTGTGGGGTATGTCACCGTCTAAATAAGCCTGGTACACTGTGGGGTATGTCACCATCTTGATAAGCCTGGTACAATGTGGGGTATGTCACCGTCTAAATAAGCGTGGTACACTGTGGGGTATGTCACCGTCTAAATAAGCCTGGTACAATGTGGGGTATGTCACCGTCTAAATAAGCCTGGTACAATGTGGGTATGTCACTGTCTAAATAAGCCTGGTACACTGTGGGGTATGTCACCTTCTAAATAATCCTGGTACACTGTGGGGTATGTCACCTTCTAAATAAGTCTGGTACACTGTGGGGTATGTCACCTTCTAAATAAGCCTGGTACAATGTGGGGTATGTCACCGTCTAAATAAGCCTGGTACACTGTTGAGTATGTCACTGTCTAAATAAGCCTGGTACACTGTGGGGTATGTCATCTACATAAGTCTGGTACACTGTGGGGTATGTCACCTTCTAAATAAGCCTGGTACACTGTGGGGTATGTCACCGTCTAAATAAGCCTGGTACACTGGTGTGGGGTATGTCACCGTCTAAATAAGGCCTGGTACACTGGGGTATGTCACCGTCTAAATAAGCCTGGTACACTGTGGGGTATGTCACCGTCTAAATAAGTCTGGTACACTGTGGGGTATGTCACCGTCTAAATAAGCCTGGTACACTGTGGGGTATGTCACCGTCTAAATAAGCCTGGTACACTGTGGGGTATGTCACCGTCTAAATAAGCCTGGTACACTGTGGGGTATGTCACCGTCTAAATAAGCCTGGTACACTGTGGGGTATGTCACCTTCTAAATAAGCCTGGTACACTGTGGGGTATGTCACCGTCTAAATAAGTCTGGTACACTGTGGGGTATGTCACCGTTTAAATAAGCCTGGGTCAAATGAAGTGTCTCACAAAGTTAACTTTTAAAATGATGTTCATAATACCAATATTTCATGTCTTTATACCAATATATCATGTTGAAAGTATTAATTTGTACCTTATCTTTGGTACACTAAGTATTTGTGTGTTCGGCATTATATGCATGTGAAGTGAATCCTTTTTCATCAGCAGGAATGACATAACTTGGGTAACAATTGAGACTCCAGGCTTTTTGTCTGTATGCAGGCAGTTAACCAGGGTATGTAGGTTGTATTTAGAATTCTTCTAATCAGTTTATCATGTAATGAAGGTTCTGTGTTTCTGTGTTGATTTATTCATCACAAAAGTAATCAAATCTAACATCAGACTCATCTCCTTACAGCTCAGTTAGCAATGACAAACTGGTGCAATTCACTCTTGTAGCATTTAAAATCCTCTGCAAATTTCTAAATGACTGATTCAAACTGGTAATAAAATGCAAAAAGTGGGAATGAATTGCTGATAAAAGTTGTTTAATGCAGTGTAGAACATAAGAGTAGAAGATACAGCAGCCATTACCAGTTGATTGTGATGCAAATTTTGTTAATGATTTGTTGCAGAACTGAACATTCAAGGAGGACAACTCCAGCGTATCTAAAACTTCCTTCATAAATGGGGAGTTAATGGATTTCCAGCACTTTAATGTGGACTGTCTTGTAGATAAAGAAAGAAATTGAAGTCAGAGATAGTCTAAAGGTGAGTTTAATTCTTCTTGCTTCAAAGATTGTTGTAAATAATTAAGACATGGTTAATCAGCTCTCACAACATTCTGTCTTATCTGAGTCTGCTTTTCCGACTTCTTTTGTTTTATGTCTTTTTTTTTATGGAAATTTTTTTAAAAAAATCAACAAACAACCCTCTCCCTGAAAAAAACAGAAAAAAAAACCCCAGTCAAACCTTTGTAAAGATGTATTGTTTTGTGTCTGGACATTGTCATGCAGAGAGAGAGAGAGAGAGAGAGAGAGAGAGAGAGAGATTGGTGCCAAGTTATATTTGAGGGTTTTATCTTGCAGTCATTGGATAAATATTCGGGATAGAGGGATAGTAATTAAAAGTTGTTGGGCAGTATGGGTCGTCAGAATATGGTCACGTATCTAAATACTTCTCTTTACAGAAAGATAATTGACAATTCATTAAAAAATTGTGTAAATAACCAAGAATTGAAATTAACTAATTTTCCCAGTCATGCCACACAATTTAAATATCTTAATAATAATTTCATGTTCAGCAAAGTTAAGATAGACTTGCAGTTATGCATTGTTTTTTATCTTTGTATTTTTCATGAAATGTAAAGATAATTTTAAAAAAACATGCAAATAAAATACTTCACTATAAATTGAATTTATTTTCACCACCCATTCACATCCACACATGAATGAGTAATGCAAGTAATACAGATACATGTTGTGGTGAGTGGTATATATAGTGCTCCTGTTATAGAAGTTTTCCAAACATGCCATTGCTTTTCAAAGTTGGACAGTTTTAAGCTATGTTTAGTTACACATCTTTCAAAATGATATTTCATCATTTCATGATATTTTGACATAAAATGATAATAACATTTAATGTTTTGACAGACATGATAAAGTCATTATCCTATTTAATAGAAATACATGTATATAGCTTAGTGAGAAATTGGACTCTGTTAAGGATTCGACACACCAAAATGCTATTTGATGGATCAAAATAGTACTATAATAGTACTGTAAACCAAGTTTTATTTGTGGTGACTTTATTTCGCGATTTCCTGGAGATGAACTGGATCTCAACAACTAATTTTCGCGACCAAGCCTCATCCAGACCCATGTTGTGATAAGAATCAAACGACAAGGGCTGGTTCCCGGCGAGAAATATTCGCGACAACAAGGCTCTCCCGAACCCCGCAAAAATTTCTCGCACGCGTATAAAAGTTAATTTACAGTATATTTTTTGAAATATGATTTCAAAAATAAAAGACCGATATTGGCTTTAAATTATTAATTTCAATGAACATTTTGGGGGGTTTTTTCAGAGAAATTTGAACAATTATTTAGGCTGCAAACATGATATTTTTATTATTTTAGAGCTCAAAATTTGGTCGAAATTGATAAATAATATAATTATGTATAAATACATGTCAAAGATAGCCATGCAAACTTAAATTATTGGGTCTTTTTTGGTTAATAAAAAAAAAGGGGGTGAGGCTGCGACGTAACTCCTGTCTTGTTTACTTTTTAATGACATGGATTTGATACAAGCCTGTGAATCTCTTAAAATGTACACATTGATGCTTGATATAGACATTAAGGCTAGATATTGCTGAATGTATTGTATGTTCGTCATCAGCTGGTATAACATGAACATAACCAGTACAGCATTGTAAGCACAATCACTGTATAATTACTCCTAATTACCATCAAGTACTGATCTGTCTCGTCAAGTAATTACTGAATATTTTCTACACTGGCTTTATTTTTACAAAGCATTACAAATGTGCAGTCGTTTTAGCTTACACGTCAAGAATTACGATGTAGGACAATTAGAGATTTGAATTGTCACTTACAGGGATCCATTTCCTGTGACATCATAACTGACTATTGTGTCAGTCTGTCTTTAAACTCCATTTCCATCTTTGTGAAACCGTAAGTTCAACTTCATTTGAAATGATTAAATAATTTTTAAAATTGAGAGAGAGAGAGAGAGAGAGAGAGAGAGAGAGAGAGCTAGCTGCTTGCCTCCCTGTACATGTTGTCTGTATCAGGGTGAGGAGTCCTGCTGTGTCAGCTACCTATCTCTGTAGAGAGAGTCCGTCATCTACAGATTTCCATAGGGAGGCTGAGGTCACTCTCTTTGACTGGATCTTTTCCTTTCTCTAGGGAATTTTTTATGTCCTCATATTTTATAATCTCCATTGAAAACAGGGGATGAATGCTGTTTCTATATAGGTTGTTGATAAGATCAACTGATTTTGCTAGATATTAATCTACAACACCAGAATGAAGAGTTGACAAAGTCAGGAAAATCTCATAACTAAGAATTAACAAAGTAAAAAAAGCTTTTAACTGAAAATTGACAAAGTCAAGAAAAACTCATAACTGAAAACTAATATTAAGGCAAAAAAAGCTCATAACTTAGAATTAACAAAGTCAAGATAATAGAAAAATAAGAGGGCCTGCTCTCATAATCTGTGAACAAGGGGTAAAAAAAGTTTCAATATTTATAAAAAAGAATGTTGATCAATATTAAAAGTTAGAAGAATGCCCATGAATACAATTACTTGCTGATTAGAACATTCTGTTTGAGTTATATTCTCAAGAAGTTTGTTTAGAAACTGGAGCTGGAAATTGGTTAGATAGAATTTTCTGTCGTTAAAATGACAGATGTCCTACAGACCCTGTTTAGCCTGGTCACAGTAAGATTATTCTTTCTAGAAATTGGTAGGCCTAGTTTGAATTTTATAAGTTGAATGGAGGTTGTCTATGACAGAGTCCCTCACCCACTCCTGTAGGTTTGTAATGTTGTCTGACAGGATGTTGGATTTCAAGGGTTGTCTATGACAGAGTCCCTCACCCACTCCTGTAGGTTGGTAATCTTGTCTGACAGGATGTTGGATTTGAAGGGTTGTCTATGACAGAGTCCCTCACCCACTCCTGTAGGTTTGTAATGTTGTGCTACTGGATGTTGGATTTGATTCGCCTGTGATTGTTTGCAGGGTCACATTTATGACAATGTCAAGTCTATGTAAGATTTTAAAAAATTAAAGTCATTTTTAGATGGTAATGGTGACAAGTATTAGTGACTGAAAATCTCACAAAATTTTCTTCTAAGTAGGAAGTAGGTTTACATGAGTTTTATATGTTTACATCTTTTTTTGCAATGAAAAATGCAAGAAAGTGCATTAAATATCATAATTAAAAAGAAAATAATGATCTTTCCACTTTTAACCAGTTTTACCTTACTTGTAAAGTATATGATGACCTTATTGCGAAAACCTAAAATATGAACCTTCAACACACAGACAAGAATAGACTGCTCATCCAAAAGGGGGTGTTACAGTGAAATGATTGCTTACTCTTACTCTCAGTATACTAACAAAGACAATAATTTAATTTTGAGATCTTTTGAGAGGAAGTCTGTCACTTAAGATGTCTTTTTCCTCTATTTTAAGAACTCATCTTTGTCTGAGGCATCAGAATGAAGAGCAAATATTCGGGCTTTGGCACGGATTAGTATTCATACACACAGGATCTGAGGCAAATAATTTAATCCACGCAAAATGAGCTTGCTTAAGCAATTGTCCATTTTAGCATACCACCTCGATAAAAAATAATTTACCCTATCTCTGGGGGCCAGCACTGTTTGAAATTTGTTTCTGGAATAAATTTGTCATATTTTAGCAAGAAAAAACAAAATGATCTTCAGTATAAAGAGCAAGAGGAAGAGTTGTGGCCATCATAGAGCTGGCAATTCCCAAAAACCAAGCACCGCAGAAATCAATGAAATATGTCTTAATCAATTACCGACCGTGGAGCTTAAAAAAACACAGCCTAACAATAAACGGACAGTCTTTACTCTGTGGACACAAGCAGAGGCAGGGAGCCCTTCTGATTGGTCGGGACTTTATGACTCTTCCTTGGGTTTCTTTACCATTAAATGATCGTATAATTAAAGATAATCAGAAGATGATCAGAGGGGTGGATAGAGACCAGGGGTTGATCTCTGTGTAGATTATCAAGGAATTATTCTAGTGGCAGAACATTCAGAGGATACATGATTCAATACTATAATTACCTTGTGTCTCATTTTGGTGCATCTCTTACATAACAAGAACAGTAACTCTAGCAGTGTAACATTTGGACTCTAGAAGATAAGATTCTTCTTCTGACAAGTTTAAAGTTTGATAATATTCTTTGTTTGATTGATTATCAAAACTTCTGTGTTATGCTGATATTAATTAGAGGACTTGTATTTTATTTCAGTCAGTTGGCATTGAAAGTGAAACAAATCCCCTCAAACCCCACCCCACTTCAAACAAATAAGGCACCGTAGTGTAACAACTACATGTACACCCCCCACTTCTCACAAGTCTTTGTAAAAAATTCTCATACCCCAGAACACCAAATACCAAACCATAATGTGTTTCAATGGGATTTTCTTTGAATAACTGATACCCAATTTTGGTAACTTCCCTGGCGTTCATGGTCCTATGAGAGACATGTGGACACAGAGGCATGGTATGCTGCCATGTTTGTGACATCTTTCCTCTCTCTTGATGTATCATAACACATGATGTTAAGGGGGTGATCTGATTGCATTTCTTTTGTGCGAGATAAGTACTTTAGATAAAAGAATCAAGTGTAAATTGGTATGTGCTGTATGTCTCCTCTTAGTCAGGGAGGAAAATTGAGGGGGGAATTTTCATATCTCTCTCTCTCTCTCTCTCTCTCATTGAAATCCTGAATGCTGCAAACTTGAAAATAATTTTTGAGATAGGAGACTTCCTATAATGCCCCCCCCCCACAGATCACCACCAACCACCATTTTAGCATTCTGCATTGAAATGTGTTCTACATTATTATTGTAATCACCTAGACAGATAGTTAAAGACGAATGATGGTGTGACAATGGCAGGGGTCGTAAAAACTGTAAGAACATCGGCAAATTTCCCGTGTTCTGCCGCTGTCCACAATTCGACTCTGTGAAGTCACTTTATGGAGGAAATTAACACAGAATGCTAAATACGTGGCTCTGTATCACGTCTATAGGAAGGTAATCAAACGTAAGTTATTTCCTCACAACCAATGCAAGGACTAACAAATGGTTTCACTTTATTAATCAAACTGGAATGCTAGAACTGCCAAAATGAAAGAAAAAATGAGACCGAGATGTTTTTCCTTTACACAGTGTGTTATTTCATTTTTTACATGAAAAGCTGTAGGCAGTCTGTACGGCATACTGCAGTTGTTTTACAACTTTTATCAAAATATTTGCTTATTACTGCTTTGAATCCCATTTTCCTTTCTTCTCCGTTTCAGAAAATATTTGGTTCCTTTGATAGAGGGTTGTTTTGGAATATCTCTAAGCCTAGCACCTTGGCTCACCTGTGTTAGATTTGTAGATAACCTCTGCCATTCTTTAACTGTAAGGGTAGATTTCAGGTTTGATAATGCCTTGGCCCTCTCTTCATCAAAAAACTTCTGCATTACGTGTTTTTGGGGTACCCTTACACATGAAGTTAGGTGAAAGGCAGCTTCTCAGGGTAATTGTAAGATAGTTACACAGACTTGTCCTCTGTGTCTCTGCAGTCTTCATGATTCTATCATATTAACCATTTTTTTTTTCAAGCATGGTTAAGTACTTTATGGTTATATGTGTGTGAAAATTCACAAATTGTGATGCAAGTAGATCTTGGTCAAATCTGAAGTTTCCATAACAGAACCCTGCGTGTATACTCTAATTGAAAATATTTTAATTTTAGAAAACTACATTGCATAAAGTTGGGTAATTCGAGTCAATTGAGCTTAACTTCTACGTATGTAATCTGCTAAATTTACCAAGGAAAAATCTTCAAAGATAAAAAGTACTGGCATGTACAAACTTTTTTGTGACAAACTTTACTGTAAATTCTTAATGAAATGCGGGAATTCATATCCGCATAAAATCACGAGAAGCACATCTCGCAGACTTTTAAATCTCGCTTTATTTTTCTGAAAATGTAAACAGTCAGTATTAGGGAATTTTGTTAAAAAATTCGGTGTTTGCAATTTTATTTTCTTGCGATTTGATGCATAACGCGATGGAATCGCAAAATTAAGTACTTGTATAAATTAAGGAATCTACAGTATTTTTCTGTATCTGAGGTTCAGAATATTGAATTGATTAGAAATTATGACATTCACTAGGAGTCAAGGAATGGGTTTGTGTGAAAAACAATTGTTGTAACTTTAAAACATGCATTATAGACCAACAAAATTCTACAGTATTTTAGTATATCTGAGGTTCAGAATATTGAATTAATTAGAAATTGTGACATTCACTAGGAGCCAAGGAATGGGTTCGTGTGAAAAACAACTGTTTCAACTTTAAAACATGCGTTATAGACCAACAAAATGAGCACTACAGTAAACTAAGAGGAGTTAATCCTACCCTTGAAACACTAGGAGGAGTTAATCCTACCCTGGAAACACTAGGAGGAGTTAATCCTACCCTGGAAACACTAGGAGGAGTTAATCCTACCCTTGAAACACTTTAGAGTTACAAGAAGGAAGGAAAAATCTCTTGTATTTATTTTATTTTTTGAAATTGGCAAACAAATATTAAAATACATGTTAAAAGGTGCATATTTTGTACCTAGCTGTACACCGACTTGAATATCTTAATTTTGTTTGTGGTGAGCCTTTTAGCCATGGGCCTCAAATTGATTTGTAGATCATCCCAAGTAAACAGAAGAAGGCCACTATAATCTCCACCATTTCTTGCAGCTTAAGTTACAGAAAGTTCCTGGGAAATTGTTTTATGTCAGTTTTGTTTCTACAGGTTCTAAGAAATGGCAAGCCTGCTTCTATAATGCCTTTGTGGATTCCAGTGTGATATCAGACGGTGACCCACCCCTTGGTTTGTCAGTTTGATCCACACCTCATGTGATTGGTTGGATCCCTGCAGTCTGTTCCACTGATAGAGACCAGAGGCAGATAAGACATGCTTCACTCCTGTACTAGTGCTTTACTCCATGGTACCTACTGAACCAAACTAACAGGTAAAATATCACACTGGGGATTAACTGATTAACCACTGGATTAACTAATCTGTAACAGCTTATGAAGACCTCTGGCAGAGTTCAGTCCTCTGCCTTTTCACGGTGATTTGTTAGTGTTAATGAATAATAAAGAAATGTTTACTGCCTTCACAAGAAGCTAGCGCACCAACTTATTTATAATCTGCCTTTTTTGACGTGCTTTTATAGATTTCCATATGTCACAACTTTGATGGATTCTCGTTTGTCACTGGCTCATCAAGAAAATGACACAGTTTACTGTGGCTGTTATTAAGATGGGGCTGTACACAGCTACGGTTGGTTGGAAATCTGGATCGTTGTCGAACTGAGGCCACGGATGACCGGAGTCAGAGCCCAAGGTCCAGTGTGTGATGGGAAGGTGTACTAAACTTGTAATTAAGTGTGTTTAATTGGGAGAGCCTGGCCGTCCTTATTATCATCTGCTGTGGGCCAAGGTAATCCACAGCTCTGTTCTTGGTTGACGTCTGGGAGGGAGTTTAACTTTATCTTCTGACCGGCCCAGTCCTGTGGTTCTGGGTAGGAGGAGTGGATCGGGGTGATTCTGTGGGGGCGGACTGTGAGGAGGGAACTGTAAATAACAGCTCAGTTACCGACAGACTACCCACTACTCAACTAGTATCGCTCTCCAGGAGAGGATAAAAACTTCAGTTGTGTGAGCCGAGTAGGAATTGTGAGGAGTTATATTCTGAGGATTAGAGTTACAGATAGGCGGACGGACGGACAGGACGGCGAGGATGCAGGTGGAGAGTGGAGAGATCGGGAGACTGCGGATCAGTCGGAGTCGTCGCCACACGCTGGCTAACGTTCGGTAAGTCACGACCCATGCACCTCATTCAGAGGAGATAAGGTGGATTTCACGTAGAAAATATTCAGAAGTTTAGTATATCGTATAATGTGCAAGTATCAGGAACAACAAAGGTTCTAAAAACTTTAGTATTCTGAAAGTGCAAGTATCAGAAAAGTAAAGAGTTTCTGATTAAAGAAAAATTCAAAATGAATGAACGGTATTTTGTATTCTTCTTTGATAAAAAATATCTTGATGAATATTTTAAGTAAGAGTATGATGCTGTGAAATATCAAATGATTTAAGGATGGATAGGAGTAACAGTTAAATGAAGGTATTCCCTCTCTGGATGGTGTGGTCACCATTGGTATTCATTTAGTATTCAATCTATGGTGGTCTGAGTTTTTCTGTTTCAGCAGCTAAAATATCTGTTTTAATGATTCTCAAGACTCATAGACAAGGTATTGTTTTATAGGGGGTTGGATGTTGAGGGTAGAGAGCAAACTTTGGCTCTGTAGTGTATCATCTAATGAGTAGAGAAAGTAGCTAGCTGTATAGACTCAGTGTTTGAAGACAATTTAACTTATCAACTGCGCTAGCTTGAGAATTTACTTAATGCTTGGTCCAGCTTGGCTGACCTAAGCCCTACTACTAATTAAAGTCCCCCTCTGTCTTGTGTACTGGACCTCTGGCCCTGGATAATCAATCCTTAGAATTAATCACTGTTGGAGGACATGAAATTTAGGGGGGAAAAAGCTCCTTATATAGATTTTGTTCCTTTCCATCTGTGCATTGATTTTTGTGGTTTGAAATGAAAGTTTGAGTAATAGCCAAATGCTGCTTGCGATCTTAAAAATCAGAAATATTCCTATGAATAACATAAAAATTGCACTTTAGAAAGTGTTTATAAATGATTTCAGCTGCTAAAACAAATTGATGAATTGGTTATAGAGAAAATAACAAGTTGGTGAGAAAATTGACAATTTATGATGTAATATATGTTTCTTGTGTTGAGCAGCTGTTATATCTGGCTTGTGATCTTTTGTGTTGTAATAACTCGGATGAATGCTGAATATTCCAAACAACTGTCTCACACTAATTGACAGTGAGTGTGTTACACAATACATTTGTACAATCCAGGCACAGTCAGTACTCTGTCTGTATACGGAGACTGTCACCTCACAGTCACACAGTGTACACACTGGCCCAGGGCTCAGGTACGGGGGGGGGGGGGGGGGGGGGGTCAGGGGGGATTGGAGTATGGGGAAGGTACTGTCAGTAACAAGGTTGGAGTGAGGTGACCATCAGGAGGGTAGAGTTTGAGGTCAGAGTACGGGGAGTGAGAGTTGAGCAGTGAAAGTAGTGGGGTGAGAGTAACAAGGTCAGAGTATGGGTGTCATGGTAGCAAAGTAGGAGTATCATTCAAGGTCAAAGTAATAAGATCAAAGTAATACTGTACACAGGGAAATATGGGGAAGGTACTGTCAGTAACAAGGTTGGAGTGAGGTGACCATCAGGAGGGTAGAGTTTGAGGTCAGAGTACGGGGAGTGAGAGTTGAGCAGTGAAAGTAGTGGGGTGAGAGTAACAAGGTCAGAGTATGGGTGTCATGGTAGCAAAGTAGGAGTATCATTCAAGGTCAAAGTAATAAGATCAAAGTAATACTGTACACAGGGAAATATTAGCCACTGTTTTATTTTAGCCCTTGTTTTATTTTTGCCCCTTGAGCCTTTGTTGTCAGTGGGCAAATTAAAGACTGGATGAAACCGTTTGCAAGTGTAGAAAGGCAAAAAAACACGGGGGCAAAAATAACCCTCTATACAGTAAGGTCGGGGGGTGGGGGTCAGAACTAGTGTATAAGTCGGAGCAGTGGGTGGTCTGTATTCATTGGACTGGTGTTGGAGTCCAATCCCAAACAATTAAACTGTGAATAGGAGCTGGTCCCTATTCCTGAACCATGTATTGCTGCTTCAGAACAGACCCAGGGCCATAAAACCAGGGCAGAACAGACCCAGGGCCATAAAACCTGGGCAGAACAGACCCAGGGCCATAAAACCTGGGCAGCTCACTGAACCTGGATATTTTATAGAAGGGAGTCTGAGAGTGAAAGTGAGCTCGTTCAGTTTGGTGCTCATAAAGAAGTGCAATAACTTTTTCTGGCTCTGATGTAAGCAATTAATGTTTTATCATTATGATTACACAAAGTGCTGTAAAAACCACGATTCAATGTGACTGGTAATAGTGAAGGTTTATGTTTCCATTGGTGAGAGGATTTCAGGGTATCAGCACCAAATTATCTGTACCTTTCTTTTCTCATTGATCTGTGATCAGCATGCACAATCATTGATAACGTCATTATTATTGGACAGTAACAGAGACCAGAACGTTTGTAGGCTGTCAGGGTTTTATCCAAGGAGTGTGTTTCCTGTCATGATGCGCCCGATACAATTCTAACATGCACATTCCACAGATGTTGGGAGGCTCCCTTTTTAAACTTGTTTGAACCTATTCTCCATAATATCTTATGTTTTCATAACATTAATATAGAAAAGAATTGTTAATGTTAAACATGTTGAACCATTAAAATACATTTTCTGAGTAAAATGTAATGAATTTTAAAGAGGATCTTTGACATTCCAGTGTACGGTATATATTAAACATACACAGATTCATGCTTGTGAATGAATACATAAATGTAATGTGTCAAATGCTACGTAACAAAGTCAAACTATAGCTGAGGTTTAGACTTCATTAACTTTTAAAGCAAAATTTAAGATTTTTTCTTAAATGATAGATTAGTTTTAATTCATTATAAATAGATAACACCATTGTAATAACACAGGTACACATCTATTTGTTCCGGAATTTTTCTTAAGTAAATTTGTTTAAGTGTAAAATTCAGGTGATATGGACTCTCATATGATTTAAAAGTAAATTTTATGTTGAATGCATACTTATATAGCACACTAAAAGTTTATGTCACATGAGAAAATTCCATGTTATATTTATGTGCAGCGAATTTCAGGTGAAATTGTATGTTACACGAAATCCATATGTGAACTTACTTTAATAGTTTAAGCAAAATGAGCTGTTTTTTCATTATTCCAGTAAGTAGTAAATAATAATAATTAGTGGCAAATTATCCACAGATCTATCTTTAATTTTTGGACTGTTTATGATTTTTTAAGCTACGAATTATTAATTATTAAGAAAAAAAATCATACTTTTGAATAGTTTTCTTACTTTATCTGTATGGAAAGCTACACTAGTACATGTACAAATATTTATGAAAGACTTGAAACAAGGCATTCAAAATTGAATAAGCCAGGAGAAAGGTGTCTGTTTAATATTTGGAATTTATGTCAGACCAGTTTTTGACAGGATGAAATTCTGCTTCGATCAGAGTGCCTTTGATATAGTTTTCCTGGTTTAAAAAAAACAAACCCAAAATCTGTCTTTAAGTTGTACATTAAAAAAAATTCAGTAATTGTTTCCACAATGAAAATTGCTCCGCTAAAAATGATTTGATACAATTTTTACAAGCCTTGGAGTGGGACTATTGATGGGGAGTCCCTGATTTATTGATTAGCTGCTTGTTTGTTTGAAAAGAAATATTGATGTCGTGACTAATTATTACCGGTACTCAGATCGAGGAAAAAGGAAAAGAATCTGAGAATACCAAAAATGAAATACAGAACTTATCTATTTCTTAGGATCTGCTTTTTTACACATTTGAATTGCAGCACTCAGAAGGAATTCCCAGAAGGTGAGTGTCTGCCAGTCAACGGTCAATATAATTACAGTAAATTGGTTGGAGGCTTTTTTCTTTCAACTGGTTCAGGCCCTGCGTGTCATCTTTTGATCTGGCGTTAGTGTTGAAGCAGAATAAATTTGTCTATTAGTCCATTAATGATGTTCTTCTCTGGCTTAATCAGTGGAACAACTCCTTTTATCTATACAGAATATTAAAAAGTCATTTTTTACGGAAATGTCAATAATGTTAAATATCCTCGTCAAGTTTTTTGTCACATGGATATTTCACTGTCAAACTTGGGGTTGTTAGTGTGCGCATATTTTATAGCGATCCCCTTGTGATAATCGATAGATTGACAGCTACATGAAAATCTGATGTTTAAGAAAAATATTTCACAAATAATTTGTCTCTGACACTTTCGTGGAATATTTCCGAGGAATGAGGAAATGCCAGTTTATGATTTTTTTATGTCAGAGAAATCACGAAAACAAACTACAAACCAGAAAAGTTATGTCTTAAAAATTTCAGCTATTTTTTACTTCTAAAAGTCAGGAGACGAGTAAATTCCCATTTCTGTAATTGATGAAATTCAGAAAGAAAATGTCATTGCCTGATTCCTATAGAGACCCTAGGCAGGAAATTAAAATGTGCAGAAACTTGATACAATCAGTCAGGGCCCTAATAGAGCAGAGATATGGCTAATTAAAATTGACAGTCCATATAGCAATTATCAGTGTACGTAAATCGAGACCTCATTGAAGGAGAAGCCATCGTGATAAGCCATGTATGCCAAGACTGATAACTCTGACAGCGTAGATTTCTTGCCTGTGCTGTAACCATTTAGACCTGGGTGTGTATGGAATTTGAAGTTATTGAACTGAGCAGTGGGCCTATTAAGACACCTGATTCAATTACTACCCAATCCATTACATAGATAATTAAGTTACTAGGTAATAGTTTAGATCCCCCCTGCTATCAATGTGGAGATCACAAGAGTACAGTCCCTTGCACTAAATGCCCCAAGCTCCAAATTAACAATAATTGCGGCAATATTTTTACCATTTTCACTAATTATATTGCAATCATTTACAATTTTTCACAAATTGATATACCATTAACAAATTACTATTGATTACTACCAAATGACTAATGAGTGTTTTTGTTATAACCAAAGGCTTGCTCTCTATAAAAGTATTTCTACCTAACAGTTGCTTATCATTCGTATAATCATTGTTTTATTAATGGATTCTGAATTCAAAAACTACCCATTTTATAAATGTAAAAACTGGTTTATGATGAAGGCAACTGTATACAGGCATGAACTGTTCTAAACTGGTTAATTTAGATCTACAATTGTTGGAAAGCATCCTTATTTTATCTGATGATTTCTGACAGAGTTATGCCCCTTGAACTTCGACCATTTGATTACAATGTTATGTTATATAGTACAACAGCATGGCAACAAAAATACAGTGTTACGTTATATAGTACAACACCATGGCAACAGATCACTTTACTAGGAGTTATGTTGTTTATAATGTACATTAAAATAAAGAAAAAGAATCTGGAAGTGAGGTTACACCACTGGCAGTGAAAATTTCAAATCCCGTATTTGTTTGCACAAAAGATTTCTGGGTTCCTATGATCAAGGGGTGTAACTCCATCAAACAAAAATCATTTGACCTGGACCAAATTTGAACAAGAGATACCTGTATATGCATTTTAAATTTTATGTATTTATCCCTTTAAAAGCCAGGAAACTAAAAATATCTCTACATATGGAAACTTGCTTTTGAAACCACAATAAATTTTCCAGATTAAGATTTTAATTTTTTTGAAAAAAAAATCAAAAAGTAGAGTTCATAGAGGTTACTACATTTCAGATATATATACAGTCTGTTTGACTTGCCGGATGGGAATGTTAAAAAGGTTTGGGGGGGGGGGGGGTGTAGAGAATATGATACATGTATTTTATATCTGAAGTCGATCCAGACATTCAATTTATTACTGATAAATGGCACTGGCTTTGTTAATTTGACATTTCTATTGATCCTCCAGGATTTACCCTGTCTGGACACATTCCATCGGAGGAACAACAATACTGTTCTGTTGGAAATTCGATTGAGAGGAACGTTTTTTATTTACAGATATTGTATTATCTGAAGGCTATAACGTCTGCCCATCTTTGTACACTCTGTTAGGAATTTTTAATTCATTGTTTTAGATAAAAAAGAATATTGCTGTCATTCTAAAGATTACGTTCAAACAATGCAGACAAGTATAGATGTATCATTAAAAAAAGGATAGCTAAAAATTGACAGAATGAAATTTAAATAATGATGATAAATTTCCATTTGATTCCATGAAACTCCTGGTGGAACTATTGATTAAGATTTAACTGGAGAATAGATTTGTAGCTGAAGAGAAGGATGACTAGAGAAAATTTTGCAGGGGATTTCATGAATTTTCATTAGGCGAGCATTTTCCTTGATATTTTAAGCCCGCAAGATGGATTTTGTTGGTTACATGTGATTACTTTTAGTCATTTACAATTCACACTCTGAGGGCAAATTCTGAGATATTCTCTGCCCTGACATCTAATCAATTACTGGACAGAAAGACAGTCCAGTAAACGCTCTATGATATTAAGTGGTCACCATGAAATGATTCCCAGTTAGTGTTGCCACCCCCCCCCCCTCCCCACCCCCAGCCCTGGTCAATCAATGATGGACAAGCTGAGATGATTCAAGTTTCTTTCATATGATATTATCTATTGCAATTTCATTTATATCAGTTATACAACTCATCTGAGTATGTAACATTATATAAACATTCTATATATGAGATATACATTTCGTATATGAGTGGATCGATAAAGAAAACTAATCTTAATGAAGTAACAGTGAATGTCTTACAAAATATTACGATGTTGTACATCTCAATTTTACAGCTTGTAGTTGTAATTTACCAAGACAGCAATGTACCAAATTTTCTTAATTCCATAACAATCTCATAAGAAGAGCCTATCAATTTTCTAATTCAACGTAAATTAATAAGAAGATATGAGGAATTTATGGTAAAAAATGTTACGGAATAATTGAAAATGACCTGAATTTGTTAGTGTTTTTTTTAAGCTGTTTTGCATAAAAAAGCGTGTCAAGTGAAACTCCTATGATTATTAAAACCATTAAGCATGACAAATAGCGAATATCTCAAGCACATCATTAGGGGGCATATTCTGCTGATAATGAGCTGATTAGAGTGGTAATTAATCATTGGTTGAGATATGTAAATTGGGTAACCACATAATTAAAGTAATTAGTGATCAGGCCATGTAAATTAACCACTTCCTCTGACCTGATCAATCGGGAAGCGATCAGGTGGAACGAGATCTTCCATAAAGTCCAGAATCACGAAGCGATCAGGTGGAACAAGATCTTCCATAGAGTCCAGATTTCTGAAGCAACTACTTAATTAGGAGTAATAAGACATTACTTTGCAAGGGGTGGTTTGATGACTTTGGAGCTGGGATTAATTACAGTAGAGGTAGAAGACAGCTTGAGCAGTGGATGCTGGGAAGGGGTAGGGAGACTGATCAGGGAAGGTTAGGTCCAGGCTCCGGGTCCATAAAACTAAGAAAAGTTCACAGTTGATCTCAGCCCCACAAAAGGATTATAATGTGGAAAAGTGAGACTGAGATCTAATGGAGCAACCCCAGGGGAGGGGGCAGATATTGGAGGCATATGATGAGGAAGTTATGAGTCCAGAATCCTAGTCTTTTGTTGCTTGAAAGCTTCCAGCATAGATTCAGCCATTGGTTGAAGTAGTCTTATTGAAATAGAGCCGACACTTTCGAGGGAAACAATGCCACCGATCATTGCTCTGTCTTTGATATTTTGATGGGTAGATTATATCTATCATATGATGGAGTACTTGACTACTTGATGATATATTTGGTGCTAATCTTCCGCTTCCATTATAACAAAGCTTATATTCCTCAAAAGGTGCGTTGTGGCACAGGAAGTCAATGCCAGGGAAATCGGATGACAGGGAGACATCGATGAGGACATCAAAGAAACTCTGACAAACTAAGACTGTAATCCAGATAGAATCAGGCCATGGAATCAGGAGGGGAAGTGTCCTCCCTCTTATTCTGAAGTTCCCTCCATTTGCACTGAATGTAAACCCTTGTAAATCTATGATAAAGACTGGGAATAGTCGACTGCTACAAAACATAATTAATTTGTGAAAAAATGAGGTCAGATTAAAACATGTTGCATGAATTAAGATAACAGGTTTTGTAGTAATTGTGTTTTATCTTTATTATAGTTAGATCATATTAAGTAAAATTTATGTGATTAGGAAGGTAGCGGAGGGAGCAAAGAGACTGAGCCCTTTCTTAATCACATAAATTTTACTTAATATGATCTTACTTACTTAAAACATAACTAACTTTTTTATTGGCTGATCAAAAGTTCTGTGCCAATCAGACATTATCTCTTTTTTGTTTACAGTTATCATAGTTGTTAATCGAAATATGTCGCTCTTAACTTAGAGAAATTCTTAATGATTAAAAACGTCACTTATTAGAATATTTAGCGACTGCCGATTGGATGAATAAGTGGGTTATGTTCTAATGTTAGTATGATATTTTGGAGGTTGTGACTTTTGACCTTGAGGTTCTGTGAGAGGTTAATCAGAATGTGTTGACTGTTGACATTAGGACATTAACGGCTGTTGATTTCTAGTTTGTGTTGAGTATTAACTCTTTGCCCCTTTTTGTAGACATTTATCACGGCACTGCACGAAGTCTCTAGAAAATTGGTTCTACTACAAATTAATAACACTCAGAGGGGAAAAAAAATGTTATTATTAGAAATTATATGGACTTTCTTCTGAATCTGAGGAGATTTTCAAATTATTCTTGCCCTAATTGATCATGTTGAGTTTTCTTCTATAATGGAGCCCTTCGAAATGGTGATTGATTTTCGTCATGGGAAATATGAAGTTCCTAATGAACTGATTTTAGTAAAATTACAAAGTTAAGAGAAGCCATAGTATGGCATGCCTAATTAATGTGCTTATGTAACTTTTGAGCCATAATTAGCTGATCTATAGCTGTTATACTTCCTCTTACAAAAACATGTCGTGGATATTTCAGTTTATTACGTTTGGACTAGTTATGTGGATTCACGTAGTACCTTCGCAATATTTTTTTTTTGATTTTTCACTCTGATGAGGTATTGACGTTAGGATTTTTTGCACCTCGATGCAATTAAAAAGGGATTTACTGATTCAAAAGGGCTTAAAACATTATAAACAGAATATCTCATGATGCATGATTATGGTATGTGTGAATTTTAGGGGTGTTATGTATATTGTGGTACATATAATAAAGAGATAGCACCTTTCCCATTGTTCCACCTACAGCCTATCAGAACAGAAATTACCTTTTACTCAAAATAGATCCTAAGGTACCTGTCTAAATATGATTCAAAACCTAATTCATACTGACTTTGTTTCATCACCACTGATTTGCCATAAATTCAGGTAACCTGCATTGAGAGATGAAAGAGAAATCTCTGTCTATAAGATGAGTTGATATTCTGAACGGTATTTACGAATCGGGCAAGATGCAATGAAAATTGAATCATTATATAAGTGTTAACAGAGTGAAGTGTGACTGAGGAGATCTGTTTATATCGGAGGTGCTCATACTCAGAATTATGAAAGAGAATTTGAGAAAAAAAAATCCAGCAGATATATGTAATCTCAACTGTTTATTCTGATCATTGTTTCAGTGAAAAGAAAAAATAAATATTTGCAATGTGGGGGAATTAATCTACCAAGCGACTGCAAAATCAAAAAGCCATGCATTACCACTAGATATATATATGATCATATGAATGAGTAATTCAGCTGTGTCCTTATTTACTAACCATGATCTTCCCTTTGACCCTGAGTTCACTATACCTTTTTAAATTAGCTTAGTTTCTAAGACACTAGTTCAGATTTTTTCAGCAAACTTTTTTAAAAAAATGACCTTGAACTTTCATTTATAGCCTTGACTTTACTAATTATATTTTATTTCCTTTGGAAGTTTTGAATGTAAACTCCAGTTGCTTCTTTCTCAGACCATATTAAGCTTGGTTATACATGTAGTATGTTTAAGGCTCTTTTATTACCTTGAATATCAAACATGATTTGTTAAATAAAATATTGTCATATGAGGTTTGGTCTACAAGGTGTCTGTTTCTGTACATAGATTTGAAATAAAGGTGTCTTCAGTTTCAAAGGGAGCTCTATCTCAGTCTCTGTATTTCAACAAACTGAAAGCAATTAAACACACAGCTGAACTTCGTACTTTGATTTAATGTAAAGTTCCTGGAGAATTGGAAAAGTGAAGAATGGCAGAGCTGTCATTAGGCCTTTGGATATTAAAAAGAAAATATATAAACAAAACAGTGACAATATATCATCTTCAAGTTCTATTGTTAACATTATTGCAACACTAATACAAAATCAGAAGACTTGATTCAAAAGTATTAAAAGTCTTGTTAAATAGGTCTGTTTTTCACAGGGTATTTGATCTACATTTTAGTCATTGTTCGCATGTTTTTAGTATATATCTACGATAGGCATTGCATCGGTTTGTATACAGTGCTGTTATTTACCGAGTATACAGCCGATGTATTGTATACTGAACCATGTATTGTATACTGAACCATGTCGTTTAAGATCAGGAACAGTAAACAAGCGAGGCCCGAGTTCAATTCCTGTATCGAGGATAAATTTATCAACAAAAGCGTTGAACTCTTTCACATCCTTTTCACTTCAGTTCAGACTTTTATATATACCCTAACAAGGCTATTCAGAGGATCTAAGTGGTCCTGAATTCTCTGCTACAGAAGCACTCAACAACTCTCGTTTACCTTTAAATCCCCGGATTAATTTGTAAGGTGCTAATTGCGTGATTGTTGTGACCGTCAGTTCCTCTCCTTTCAATTTCGTACTCTGTGGGTTACTGGGAACTTGCTACGTTACTCGGTGTGATATTTCCTGGATTCTGTGTCCATCATATTTGAGGTGCTCTTCCAAGTTGTATATTTTGGGAGGTGTCGTGGATTAATCTCTTTCTGGATCTGAACCCGAATATGATTGAATTTTCCCTTTTGACTTGCAAAGGTTTTCACTTGAACCTCATTTCTTTGATTGTAGTCAACTAGCAGTTTGGGTTTCTGCCTTCAGAGTCTTAGTCAAATAGACTATTGTCTGATAATTTTGCTATTTATAAGATTGGTGCTATCGAAAGCTAAGGCCAGTCCTGTTATTTCCAAGTAAAGGACAGATATCATCGGAGGCAACAGGTGCCCCTTTATGCTTTGTCAGACATTGGACACAACATCGATATCTACCTGTATACATATCTGAATAGTCTTTTTTCCATGAATTAATGAAGATTGATATGCAGCAGAGAAAATTGAAGGAAACAATGAAATAATTGAAAACTGATAAAAAAAGAATTGATAGAATAGTGTAGCTTAGAGGAGTAGGGATTATAGATGAGTGATTAAGAGGGACAGCTGTCGGGGCTAATCTGCTTGGATTCTGTGTACATATTAGAGCCAGGGCCCCAGGGACTCGCCAGACCTGGCCTCTTTATCCAGCCACGGATCTGTAACATGTGGGCCCTGCATTCAGATTGTTCACTATTTCTGGACTGACCTGGGGAGGAAGCAGCACTGACATTGAGATAAAAGTTTGGCCTAACACACACACCAATAGATTGACTCCATTCACAAGCCCATCCCAGTTCTCCCTGTGCTCTGACCTTGCACCCCGCGTATAATTTCTGGACTCTGGGATTTCTGTGCTATTTTGGTATTCTGTGCTGTATTGTGATTCAGTGATAATTTGTCCTTACTCAGGGTCGTGTGATATTACATAGTGTAAGACACACGCTGATAGACAGTAAGGTGATCACTTCAAACTGTGCATTTTGTGAATGAACCTGTTACCTTCGTTCTGGAGTACTATCAAGGCCACGAGGAAGTATTGGGACAGGTCACAGAACACCGATTTTTCTTGAAACAGGATGTTAACATTGAAACAGGGAAAAGGACACACTCAAATTTGGAATTTAGTTTTTCAGGGAAAGTGATGGACACATGTATAAATATCTGTGGTAGTTCTGATCTCTGTTACATTGGTTCTTTAACACGGAACACGAGGATTTGATCTGCATTAGAAGTGCTACCCAAGGATAGTATATATCTTCCTTTCGAGTATTAGATTCTGTCACTCTGACTGAGGAGCTGATAAATTCTTAAACAGTGAATGTAATTTAGCTATTATTTTGCTTCCACATTGTCCCCCAGTGAATACAACTATTGCCTCCAATAGTGTCAAGTATTCCATCAAGCAGTGCCACTGACAAACAGAACCCGGATTGAGCCTGGGAATGATTCTTGCTGCACAGTTTTTGTCAACCCAAGGATTATTACATATTGTGTTTCAGAGACAGGTCTCAGTAAATTGGAATCTGCAGTAGCATGTAAAGTGAGTTCTGTAATTATATAGAGAAGTATTAGGCACTGACTATTTGACAGCTGAGCTACCTGGAGTTTTAATGATGAAATTTGTGAAAAATTAAAAAAAAAAAGTGGCACACCAGTATCATAGTTATTAAATTCTGGATATCACATGACATCAGTGTTTGTCTCTCTGCTACATATGGCAGTGTAAGAGTAGATAGCATATATATTAGTCTTCTGGACTGAATGCTAATTGGCTGTTTCAAAGAGCAAGATGAATATTGTACTGGCACTGATTTATAAACTATGCAAAAGTTTTCCACAGCTAAATGACGGCCGTGACATTTCCTAATGGTCAGAGCAACAAAGTTTATGGAGGGGATCTATTGATTGTGAACTGTTAAAGGAGAAATTCTCATACCAATCTTCTGAGATTTTTTTGGTTTGGTGACGCAACAAGACAGAGTTTTATGCATTGATCCGCTGCTATAAAGGAAGTCAGTGAGTCGATTTCGGAGAGTTCGGTTACTCTGGCCTACATTGGATCTGGTTGCCAGTCGGCGGATCCAAAGCATCATCCTAGAGGATCAAAGTTCAGCCATTCATTGATTCCCTAGCTTGTTTCTCCTGACTGATTCTTCTTGTTTATTTAGATGAATGCTAGAAGCATACGTTGTCACATATATATTTCTTATAAACAGATTAAACAAGGGAACGGATCTTAAAAAAATTAAGAGGTGGATGTTGGAACATTTAAAATTAATGAAAACTATTTTGGATAGTCAGTTAGAGGATTTGAACTATCTGTAAAGTATTGGTACACTGTGAGGAGTACGTAGACACTGAGTGATTGGGATCCCAGTGAGGGGGTGGATCAGAAGACAATAGCGGAGTCTGTGACCCGAACAGCAGGAGGAAAGTTAGACGTATTTATTGTCTATATCACCTGAGGCTGTTTACATCAGCTCACGGCAGCAGTGCTGTGTCGGGTATAACTCAAGCAAGCGCTCGCTGCTTTTGTTGACACTGTCGTGTTTGTCCGTGTCCTACAGTTAAATACCCGAACAGCTCCAACGTCCTGCTCTCTTAGGAACTCTTGCTGGACTGTCTTTGACCCGATTACTAGGTCCTCTGGACAGCTGCGGTCAGGATGCTCTCAGTACCAGTGGATATTGTCCCCCCTCGTCGACACTCTTGGGTGTGGTGGGTATACAATCTAATTAAATATATAAATATTTGTATCATTTCATATATTTTTTATTGTCATTGAATGTCATGCAAATTCAAAAAACTTGCTGCCTATTGATCAGAAATTCTTAATCAACAGATTAATTTACCTTGTTGAATGCTAGATATAATCTTAACACAGGCTTTGAACAAATTCACTCTGAATTAAGCCGCTGCTGCTAGATTAAGTGGAGATGCTGAGGTAGTTGATAGTCTCTGTGAGCTCCAGCGGGCTCCCATTGAAGAGAGCTGAGAGAGCCTCTCACAAACTGAATCTGCTGTAATGAAGTTTATATCTTCTTCTTGTAGGGTAAATTAACTTGTCAGAATCATTGTTCATTACCAAAAGTGAATAAATACAAAAAGTAAAATCTATGAGAAGTAATTGTCCCTTTCATTCTATGTTATGCAATATCTCAACTGTCTCTTTGTTGAAGTATTTATTAAGTTTGCCTTAATTCAGCTGGAAATCATTTCAGACATAGGGTATAAGTTATCTCTAGATTTGTCTTTAATTCAAGGTTGCCTGATAAGAATTTATAGCATTGTCTTATACGGACTGAGTAATTCTTTTCTTACCATTTCTGGCAATGACCAACAAGAGATAAATTTGAGCCCTTGCCGTCTTTTTTCTCAACATCTGTGAGATCAATCTCAGGATTCAGAAAAAACAATTGAATTACTAGTTTATGAGGGAGAGAGAGAGAGAGGGGGGAATTCTGTAATCTATTGGCAAATACAAGATGGCAAAACTCCAGAGAGTCTGTGACAGGAAATCTATGGCGGCTGTTTGGCCTTCCATCGTCTTTGTACAATTGGTCCATGTTGGGATCTCAACAGATACTTGACCATATTGCAATCACTACAGAGCAGAGTTTGTTAATCCTAAAATTACATATCATAAAATAAAGCCAATTTGTTGCAATTGCTGCATTGTTTAACTTGTGTAATACGCCATGAATTCAGACAAATTGTACACTGGGTCAAATCAATGAAAATAGATTTATATCTCTCTAAAGTACGTAAATTTTACACTATTTAATAGGCAGTGATTTATTATATTCCAAGTCATGTCCTGATGGATGGCCTAGGTACTGCGTTTTATCATATTTTAGCCTCTTTGTATGTGTAAATAAACTGCTGGAGTTAATTGCTACCTGTATATAGCCTATTTGTGGACGACTGTCAAGATTAAGCCATGGATTTGGTACAGATATGAAAACTTAATGCCAGATAGTTTAAGAAGCTCACAGTCGCTGATTTATGAATGGAGGTAGACCTGGTTGATTTCTACAAGCCCGATACTACAGGCTCGATACTACAGGCCCGATACTACAGGCCCGATACTACAGGCTCGAGCGTAGTGGGGCTTGTATTAGAGCACACCCTCCCCCAATGACAAGTGCTAGAACTGAGGACAGGAAGACATTTTGACAACTCTAACCTGTGGCAGGCCAGTATGGCAGGGAGAGTGCAAAGTCGCAAGGTCTCGTTCTTTCTTCACAGAGAAAGGTAAGAATTGACTTCAGATTGTTTTGATTTGTGATAGAAGTTCTAAAACTGGAGGAGGGTTTGTGGAGGAGGGATTTATGTGAGACTGTCCTCATACACTGAGTGATTGCAGAGAGAAGTAAAGGGCTGACAGTGAATAATGACAAGACCTCAATCATTACACAGATTCCTTCAACAGAACACTGGTTCAGTCGTTTTGTTCATGCTATTGCAAGAAATAGTTCATGTCTTGTAAACACTATGCGTTCATCAGTCATTTGGTTCACATACATGTCGTGAAGCTCTTAACAAACCTCCTAGAGGATGTTTTCCCCAATAATGGCTTTTCTACAGACTTATTGCCTCTGTTTATTATGAAACTATAGCATATAGGACTTTTTTGCAAGGATGTTTTTGCAAAGTTTTGAAAGGATTTTGTAGATGGCACAATTTTAGAAGGATAGTGTCTAAGTTAGCATTTCTACTGAGAATTTAATGAAACTTGGTAGCAATGTTTACCCTTCTTTGAGGTCAGGTGTCAAGATCAGCTACAAACTTGTGTAAGACATGAATCAGTGTCACTGGCCCTTAGCTCATGGTGGCAGCTTGGCTCTATGGAGCTGGCATGGAGAAGCAGCCATGAATCAGGCTCTATTAATCATAACTATCTTCTGCTGCATTGATCATTGAATTGTTTTCCACCATTATTCAGCACCTGGGCAAACTCCCAAAGATTCCTCATGACTTGTCAAGCAATATCCGGCATCATCCTACCCACTGCATCTTACCGTCCTTATCATTCCATGGAACAGCTGGTCAAAGTATCAGAGAAATCAAAAAGGTTTTCTGTGTTGTGTAGGGGAAAGCCAATAAAATCTACAAAATGAAGTAATTACAATGACTGACAAATCAATGCTATGTTTTGTAATTTCTTATCAATTAATCTACCAATTTAAAAAATTGTATGAACGGTTCTGTCGCACAGTTAGAGATGTAAGAATGTACTTACATTGAAAAACGAGCAGTGTAGATCTTGAACTCGCATTGAGGATAATTTACATTGGTTGAGTCTGCTTTTTCATGAAATTTGAACCTAATCTATCTCTTAGTTTTGAGAAAATAATCAAATATTTCATTGCATTCGTGAACAGCTGAGAGAGATGAGCATGAAACTGTGAAGGACTTGTGAAAATAGATGTTTGTTATAGGAATTGTTTGAATTAGGTTTCCTAGGGGTGACTCTTGGCAGGGAATGTGCCAGATTTCAATAACTGTCCACATTTGTGGTGCTGCATCAATCCATATAGCAGGTCCTCTGGTGCTGCATTCATCACACAGATGCTAGTATCTCTGACACTGCTGCTGCTTAATCAAATTGAAATGTGTTTTAATCAGAAATCGTTGTAATAGGAAATAATTGATTCTGTATGAACTGTGACATGTAAGCCGAGATATTGAATACCAAAAACTACAAAATATGTCTACATGTTTCTATCTGTGGCAGTGTGATCATTTTAGCCTATTTCCCCCTAGTTAATCCAATAACTTTATCACTATATATATTACGGTATACTCTTTTCTCTAATTTTGAGTTGATTTATGTCAGACATGAAACAGTCTATTTTTATCCTGGCGACTAAATGGTTTTCTGTATAAGGATGAAAATAATGTCACTCTTCTTGTGAAAAAACCTATAAGGTGGCTTTTTGTTTTATCCACATATTTAAGACATATGACATTGTCACGTCTTTGCAAAGATCCCAAGGAACGAGGGAAATATTTATCTACAGATTGACAGGATAAACACGCCAAGGCTTAATGGGCACAAAATCTGTTGACATGGGTAAACTTTTGATATCTGTATATCTATCGCAGATCTATGTAAGAATTCAGTGTCGTCGTGTAAAAGCTTGAAAGAGCCCTTAGTAAAGGGCCTGTAATTTCCATCAATCAACATCTTATCAAAACATCGGCACGCTCAACAAGCGCACGGTCACTTAATTAGTTGATAGTAAAGATCAAATTCTTCAGTGTTTATTTCCCAGTAAAAAATTAATCCATAAATATTTGTGCCCATAAAAATCAAAATCTTCAATTAAACAAAACAAATATTAATACTTTTGAATAAACAAAAACAGGAATTAATAATTTAGAGCTAATTGTTTATTTTAATGACTGTAACTAGGAGAATTTGTTTGCTCATAATTTTACCACATATATATGTAGTAGGCCAAGTGTTGCTTTGATGTGTTTGTAATTTGATGTGTTTGTTTTTTGATGTTGATTATCGGTTATGTTGGAGCTTGGTTGTTAACTTTTGGACGTTACGTACTTGACAAGTGGAAATTAAGTCTTCGAAGATGAATATTGGGGAAAATACAGAAAAAAACGGCAAAGTTTTGTGCTGTTCATTAAATTTTTAATTATCTGGTAAACAGACACCTTTGCAACAAAGCTGACAGAAAAAAAGATCAGTGATGAGAATCCCATGGTGTTTATTTCATTTTGATAAACATTTATATGAACTGACTTAATCAGTCTTGTATATTCAGAAATATGACTTTACTATCTATGAAGTAAAATTATTCTTCTGAATCAAATGAAATGATTGTAATGATATTCATTTCTAAGCAATATTTAATACTCTGGGAACTCTTTATCGATAATGTCAGGGTATTTTTTGTTCAAACCAGGTATTTTAGACTTGGCTTTTGTGTTGGAAAAATCCTCATACATTAGCTGCATGCATTTCTGGGGCTCCAGGTCTGAAAAATTCGGATAGAAGACCTGGTCGATCCAAATCTTTATCAGACCAGGAGCTACAGACCTGCAGCTAATTTTAATGCAGGTTTACTTTAAGCAGAGTTTTTAATTATGCATTAACAGTTCAGTTTTTAATAAATTCAGTAAGCCATCTTTTTGATGTACTATATTTACTATAATTTACATCTAAATGTAGTTTGAAGGGGACAGAGGTTGTGGAATTCACAAAGTTTGATTTCCTTACCTAAAATAGTTTTCCTCATTTTCATTTTTGTTCTTTGTAAATTTATGAAACCTGAATTGATGTCTATTATAAGAGTAAAAAAAAATAGGGAGGAGGAAGGTGGGAATGCATGAATAGAGAACAGAGAAGATTTGTTGCAGTCACTTGATGGTGACAGCGGGCATGGAATCTTATAGGGGATGAACGAGGATCAAACACTCAGAGTTTTCTAAGAAAGGATAAACTGCCTGATGTTGGAGTGATATGATTGTATGAACCTCATGTCCAGTAGTAGTTCACTGGAGTTTAGTTCTCAGAATTGTGAACTTTGAAGTAACTGGGTAAATGTTCAGTTAAATATTAAAACCTTTTCAGGCCCTTATTTCATTTCTAGCAGGTTCAGTTTCACCATTATGTACATAATTAAGTATCTTGTTATTAATTAGTTTTGATTTTCACCTCAAATGATATAGGCTGAGAAAGCCCTATACATGTATTGTTTGTACGATAGCTTGGTAATGAATAGACTTATATGGTATTTGCTCCGTATATTACCATCTCCTTTGCATTCTGTAATTATGAGGTAATTATCTGTGTATTCGTTGATTGAAATTCCTCTCCAGGCCCGATCCCTGATTTAATGAAGCGTGGGTATGGATGAGAGGTTCCCAGTCGGTGGTTCCTTCCGTTCTCGGTAATTGTCGGGCGACTGATCGCACCGCACGGGTTATGTACCGAATGTGATCCGGTGGCTGATGGGAAGTGGGGAATCTGACGATGAATTCATCCGAGAATTCGGAATCCATAAAAACAATCAAGGAAGCACTTTCTGAGAAAACCCTGTGTATGTAGTAAATCAGGGAAATGCTGATTTAGTGAGGTCTGGTAAAACCAATCAACAGTCCATCTGTTGGAATGCATAGAAATGTACAAAGATGTTCAGATTTATTGACGTTCAGAAACAAATTCGATTCTGCAAATGGTTAGTCATGATGAGAGAAAAGACAACTTATTGAGATTTATGAATTCAATTTTACCCAGCAAATTTTGATTTCTGTAAATTCCTTATGAATTGGACAGAGCTCGAGTTAAAACTGTTTTTTTTACCACAAACAATGCTAGACTTTCTCCCACTGACCACACAATAGTACACACAATAGTACATGTATTTCTACTGACTTTGGCTAGTTTGTGGGTCTGTAGGGGAGGGAGTTAGACTAAGTGTACTCTAAGTCTTCCTACACCCCAGAATGACTGTCCTGTATTCTGTTCCGGGTTTGTCTGGCTGAGAAGAATTTTGACCGATTCCTGCTACAAGGAGTTCTGACCAATTCCTGCTATTCCTCCTACCAGGAATTCTGAACGATTCCCTCAACCAGGAATTCTAACCAATTCCCTCAACCAGGAATTCTGACCAATTCCCTCAACCAGGAATTCTGACCAATTCTCTCTACCAGGAATTCTGACCGATTCCCTCAACCAGGAATTCTGACCGATTCCCTCAACCAGGAATTCTGACCAATTCCCTCAACCAGGAATTCTGACCAATTCTCTCTACCAGGAATTCTGACCGATTCCCTCTGCCAGGAATTTTGACAGATTCCTGCTATTCTTCTTACCAGGAATTTTGACCGATTCCTGCTACCATCAGTGGTTGCCAAGAGTGCATCGGAGATTAAATTCTGGGAGTATATACTCTGTGCTAAGAATGCCAACAGGATGGTGTAACACACCAGTTATTGTTACTATAAATTGTATAACACACCAGTTTTTGTTACTATTTAGTTAGTCTGGAGCACTGATTAATTTATTCCTTATCTTTATGTAAAGGTCCTATAATAAAGAAAAAAGAAACACCTTTTTGGGGTTATTTCATTGATACCCCTTACCTCTTTAAATTAAGTTCCTCAACAAGTAAGGAAAACAATCTTGAATATTAATTATTATGACACCACATTCCTACAGTCCTGTTTATTATGACACCACATTCCTACAATCCTGTTGAACATTGTAGACTTATTACTGTGGAATCATTTAAATTCTTGGGGGGTGGGGCAATTTTCGTGGATTGTGGTTATTTTGCTTATTTGTGGGGATTTATTTTTGTGGATGCTTCCATTTTTAGTTTCAGTAAGAAATCTGACTCATTTAAAGTTTGTTTTCATTGAGGATGTAAATTCATGGGGGAGGACTAACCTCGAATACCACGAAAATTGAGCCACAATGAGTTCTAATGAATCCACAGTAAATGTGTCCCCCAATGGTTCCACCCTACAGCCAACTTCTACAGAAAAACAACACAATAAACCCATATAAATACATCAACAGGAAAATGAAATAGATAATATTACAATGATCAGAGATGATTTATTGTAACTTTTACTAATGAGTTTTGTAATGACTGTATATTGATGCACACAAAATAACTGTCAGATTCATCTGTCTGAGAAAAATATCAACTTCTCAGCTCAGATGAGATGATGAACAAGCTCCAGCTATGCATACCGTTCTTTGGAATGACTATTGGCTAACACTGATGCTTCAGGTTTTGTAGTTGATTTTTTATGATATTTTTTATGAGATTTTGGTTGTTTATGTCTTACTTTCTCTGCCATCTGACACAAATTAGGGTAGAGTAAGTCAGTTTTCATGTACCTAACTAAGCCCCAGAACAAACAGTCCCCGTTGTGTGTGTGTTAGTCCATCTGTCTGTCAGTGCATGGCCCTCTAATCCACAGCAGATAAGTTCCAGTTTATCTGGGAGTGTTGTAAACAAACCTGTGGGGTTCCTTTCATTCTGTCCTCTCCAGTAGAGATTGGAGATTTTCAGGGTCAGCTCTAAGATTGTAGCAGGGTCAGTGCACTGGAGGAGCTCAGGTAAAATGTGGATTTACTCATTACAATCCCATAATCCTCTGATTCAAGTTTAGAAATGCACTGGGTCTACGTATATAATTGCGTAAAGAGGTTAAGATCAGGAGCTCCTTTTTTTGAGGTGACAGGAGTTTTATAATCATTGTGAATGGAAAATTAGTGCAAAAAACCAACATTTGGATGTGAGAAATGATTCATTGAGTTTTGTTAGAGAATCTGGATTCTGAGTTAATTCTAGGGTGAAAATCATTATGCTGCACGGTCCTTGGGCGGAATACTTAAGGAAAAGAGGCGTGTAAGTAAGGGAGACGACTAACCAAGCAAGGGAGATAATTGAACACTTTTAAACATTCTTTATCAAGAAAGGGGCTTTCTCTCCATTTTATTCTAGATATTGGACCACACTCTTACTGAAACAAAATGTAATGTATGGCTGCAATGCTCCGAGACTCCATTTATTGCATCTATTTTGAAATGATGACTACCCCGATAGATAAATTGTTTTCAAAAAGGATTGGGTTTTAGTAGAAAACATATGAAGCTCTAGGACAGAAGGCATAATCTGTTGTCGAAGAATAAGAAAAACAAAACCTATGCAAAGTGAAGGGAAAGCCTCAAATTGTGAATGATACACGATTATATAGTCAGGGAAGAAATAGTAGACTACTGTTTATAGTAGACTATTTTGTCTATAACGAATCTTTGTTTTCACCCAAATTTACATACCGTACATTTATTCTCTTTTGAGAAGTGGACAGGCATAGCCTACATCCTGTCCACTTCTCAAAAGAGAATAACCGTACATTATACAAAGTTACCGAACAATATTTTGTTTGATAACTTATCAAATGACTACCGGTATGTCATTGTATTTTTGGTTTCATGGAATTGTTTTATGTAGGAGACTGTCGTGTGTTGTATGCTATTCTATTTCCTGCATTTCTTGGTGGTTCTGATCTCTCAATGGTAAAACGACTGCAGACAGTTTTAGGTCATTGCTCTTTTATGCCATGTCGATGAAAGCTTATGCCATGAAAGAGAATTAGTTCAGACGTAAATGGTAATCTTTGAAACATTTGAAGTGGGATAATCCCTGTATTAAGTCATTTGCTTTAATGGGAGGAAACAACCAGAGCTCGGAGAGAGCAGACTTAGGTTTAATCAGCTGGAGCGCTAACGATCTCGATCGCGCTCGATCTCGTGTGATCTCCGCAGATCAATCAAATTGCCTCTGTTTATAAGGATTCTGCATCACCTTCCAATTAAAAACACGTTGCATTTTATGAATTGGAAGCTGACAATATAGAATCAAATGTACACCAGGAGATTGGAATTTTATTGACATTCGGAGAGAAGTGTGGAAATCATTTTATTGGGGTTTATTGAAGTAAATTTAATCTCCATTACTGTGTAGATTTTATCTGAAGTGTAATAAAATATATTTCCAATAATTGCCAATTCAATGAAATTTGCCATTCGCCCTTTTTTATATTTTATTAAATACATGTATTTGTAGAGTTATACTGTAACAACATTTTCCCTGATTTTATCCCCAACAAAAACAAATAAAAATTGGTGGACTGGGATTATACATGATAATCCATATCTCAAGCTGTATTCACTGCTGTTGAATCAAAGGACACTGGGTAAAGTAATAGTCAACAGCCTGGGAGAATTCCTCTCCGTTGGGCGGCCTTTGAACACTTTATACTTGATGTCGCTCCAGAGTTTTTGCAATCATATTCAATGTTAGATAACTCAGATATTTCTCCCTGCTACACAGATAGAGATGTAGCTACCTCAGATCATGACCAAGTTTATTTAAGTTCAGAAAAAATTATCAACTTCTCAATCTTCCCAATTTGTTAATTCCTTTTTAGGAAATATTGCCAATGCACAATTTATATAAATATTTTTTTTTTAAGGAAAAAACCCCCACCTTTTTAAAAACAAAGTTTAAATGAGAATCAATGCAGCACAGCTGGTTTTTCTTCCAAATATACCCGGTATATATAATGCCTAGTGATACCTAACTGAAGGTCTATCAGTTAAATCTGATCAGATTCGACAAAATGGACAAGTCCTTAGAGTACCTGCAGGAAACTGTAGGGACGACTTGGTAGCAGGGATACCTGGTTGAGAGACAGAGGGGCAGAGATTTGTCATGGGTTGAGTCTGCCGTTTTCTCTCTCTCCTACTGTCCCATTGAGTACTCTGACCAATGTTAACAGCCTCAGGCTGTGTTCACAACTGACCTGTTTTGGGGGATCTGAAATGTCACTTGCACAGTATAAGTGGGTTACGTTGCTCTAAATCCGTCTGACAAGACATGTGCAGTACAGTGGGATTCAGCCTTCATCCTGCAAGGGTGGCTTAGTGGGATGATAATCTGTCACAGCCACAGTCAGGGGCATGTCAGATCTAATAATCAAATCTATTAATAATCATATCAATTACCCTATAAATAGACCTCTTCATTCTCCCTCTCACAGCAAAGAAAGTGCTGCCCCGATGCTAGGTGATGGTGAGGCTTAGTGAGAGTATTAATGAGCCAGTCAGTTGGGCCTCTAACTGTTTTAATCATTTATTGGGCCACGTTTTATTGATGCGTCTTCTAGGGAGCTATTTACCTGTGTTCTTGAATTCCCTGACTGTCAATCCTTTCTGTTGGGTGTGCTGCTGAGATAACCATTGGAGGAATTCAGGGTTTGGACTTTCAGACCCTTCATTGTTAGGGACAGTTACATTCTGCCTCTGTATATTGGAAAATGGAAAGACATTGTGCTATTTGTCGAGGTTTTTCTCTATTATCATGCAGTCCCCTGGGACTGTTGGGAAATGATGAAAACAGTTAATCAGCCACGGATAAGCCACTGATGAAGTTCAAATCCCCGCTAATTGTCCATTGAAATATCTTTGCCATTTTCTGAATCCTTGAAGAATTCTGGGAACAGTTTGGAAGGTGAAAGCCTTTTTATTCTGACAATTTGCATCAGAAGAATGGCAAGGAATTCGTAATTAATTGTCCAAGGATTATCTGTTTTGTCAATTGGATCGGAACCAAGAGGAACGTCCCTGGTTGTTATTGGTTGTGTGTTAGCAGTAGCTAGAGATTGCGTCCCTGGTTGTGAGGAGGCAGAGATTGTTAGGGTGACAGGTATCACTAGCATCAATCTGCAGGGTGAAACATTTCCTTGCAGCTGTGCACCAGTACTGAAACTGATCTTGTACCTTGTTGATTGAGAGGGTCAGACATACCTACCATTACGGGAGGGAGTGAGACAAATGGTGAACTGAGGCGCTGGTCATTCAGCAGGGATACACATTAACTGTACTCACTGGTGACTTACTCAGGGGGTGAGACTGGATTGCTGTGCGTTGTTGTTGACGATGAGAACCAGTACCCTGTATAGTAGTGTGTGTAGCAGTTAGAGGGAGCTGACAGTTATCCCCAGATAATGCGAGTTGTTACACAGGGAGGGAGGCTGAGCGGCTTCCAGTGACTTCTAGTGACGTAGTGGTCGGCATTGTCGTCAGCATCGGCGGCCAGTGTTTTCTTGGGAGCTGGGTCAGTGTTAGTCACAGCTGGTACACTTTGTAGGTGTCACATACACTGTAGGTGTGACAGACGGAGAACCTTACCATGGCTGCCTCAGTGTACAGGAAGTTTAAAGGGTTCATACCTCACCGGCGTAAGAAGGAGCCGTGCCCCAACAGTTATCCCGCTAACGAACACTTTGAGTGCTACTGTCCAATCCATCAGAAGCGGTAAGTTTTCCTGTCCAGGCGGATGTTTGTTTACTGTTTATCATCTGACATTTCTCTGACACCAGGTACACCACGCCAACTCAAGTGTGAATTCTCAGGTGTTTTGTTTATACCTGCTGTAGGTTAAGGGTTTCTGTGTCATCACTGGACGCTGTACCTGCTTATCTTTCAAGGTGTTACTATTTTAAGGTTTTGTTGACATTTGGTCTGCATTTATCCTTCAGATTTTTGCCTGATCAATTGCAGTTGCATTACAAGTTGAGTTTTGATTAAGGCAGCTGCAGTGTTTACAAACATAATGCACCTGAAGCAATATTCAGGATAAGAAAACACCTCTGTAATTAACAATCAGGGACTAAGATCCTGATGATGGATTTTTGTGTGATGAGGATCTGTCAATGGGGAACTGAAGTTGATTTAGTATGTAACTGAAGAACTCTATATAGCTACAGTAACACCTGTTGTATGGTACAAATACAGAGTGTATATGTAGGAATAGAGTAGTTATCCTGGATCAAACCATGAGAGAGAGAGAGAGAGAGATAGAGAGAGAGAGAGAGAGAGATGCCATTTGTTTCTGAGCAGGGGCATTTGTCTCTGAGAGAGAAAGAAAAAGACTGATGGAAATACAGATAGACCATTTGTGTCTGAGAGACAGAGAGAGAGATTGGATTTAAGAGAATAAGAGAGAGAATGAGGTCATTTATTTCTATGACCACTATATTGAGGTCTACACTATTTATCACTAAGTACTGAGGTCTTAGAGTCGGTCTAATGCTGTATTAAACTGACTGAGATCTGACACCAACTTTGCAATCAAAGTCAGGACTTTGTGGGATTTATCTCCCTTATAACATTGGTTTTCGTCGTAAGATTACAGTTCAAGGAAGAGAACCTGTGCTTATAAATCACCGACATTAGGAAACCCTCAATCAACAACCTCTGCCTGGAAGTTTACTTTTTTAGGTTTTTAAAGTCGAATTTTAATGGGTGATAGATTGGCAAAAGTACAATTATTGAGCAAAGTGAAAATTGATTTGAATGCAGACCACATGCATCACTTTAACTTCTCTTGAAAAAAACATGACTGTATTTAGTGGTATGTTTTGTTTCTCTTTTTATTTATTCCCTTATATAAGTATTATCTTCATCTGATTAAAAACCAAGTGTTGTACCAAGGGGACTAACTCTTCACATCTCAATGATATTTCTTTGTTCCGATCCGTACATTGTACAAAAATTCTTCTCTTAATCATCATTAGATTTCCATTGTTGATGAATCAGAAGATGGGCTAGGCCAAAGTCAGAATGGGCCTGTATTTCATAATTCCGTTTTTTTTAAAACAAATTTTTTTTGGGGGGGGGGGGGGGGGGTTTAGATGTTTGGTTTTCTGATATTCAGTTTTTTGTACAAAAACAAAAGGACAGACACAACCTACAGTGTTTTGACACATCTTCAAATCCTATGCCTCTAAAAAAATCTTCTTACATGTACTTATCCTACTTAAAAATTTAGTCTAAGAATAGGGTTAAATGAAGGACTGAGATATTAAAAAAAACCAAACCATTTTTTTATGGAAATACATGGTAACATACTGTAATTGATTTTAAGCTGTACTTTATTTAAAGTGTGTCACCGAGAGAGGAAAAAGAAATTATTTCATGTACATTGATATACGTAAATGTATAGTTGCTGTAATGCACTAATAAATTCTTTGACAGTTTTGTTCAAGAATAGGTACGTGTCCTAGTAATGTGTCGTGTCCTAGTAATGTGTCGAGTGTTTTTAAGGAATTCTTTGAACTCCTGCCCAGGTTTATCAAAGAAGATAGTGATGTCAGACTCGTGTGATTTCTGCGATACCTGCAGCGTGATCAAACCTTGACAATATGTTATCTCCATAGAGTATTCCAATACCTGAGGTTACTATTGACAGCCAGGGTCAGCTAATTCCACAGGTACAAACTCTGCCATCATTTACCTGTTACTAGTAAACGTTTTTTACCTCCATATCACCTTAGGGGCACTAATTTTATTAGCAGAGAAATGTAAAGAATTTGGAGAAACAATGTCAATGTACCAATTTTCTGCCTGTGGGGGGGAATATATAAAATTATTATGCATTTCATGCTGGGCTTTTTTAATAAAGTAATAAAAATAATTTAATAGCATGTAAATTTCATGTTTCATTAGTTGTTGCAATCATTTCTAAAAAAAAAAAAAAAGTCGAGCATTAAAATTTGGTGGAGATTTACGTCATGGAAAGAAAATGCTCAGCGGGTGATACACCGTGAATATTATCAATTTTAATCTAACTGCCAACATCATCAACCATTAAATCAGGAAGGGAAGAAAATAAAATAACTTCTGCCTCTCGCTGGAGGAGTAAGTGGGTGACTAGGAATATATTAACCTCGCGTGCCCCTCAGGTGCTGTTTGTATTGTCTTGTGGCTGAGTATACCTTGTCTGCCGTTAAATCACCAACAAACCGCTATCCTCTCTACACCACTGTAAACAAATTCATTTGTTTAATTCAATGTTACCATAAAAAAATGAAGGAAATCTTATCAGTTTAGATACAGCGAGTTATTTGTGGTATATATTCTGACATGAGGCTGGAAGGGGGCAGAGGAGGGGAAGAAATCAGTGTTTAAATCTGCTGCTCTGCAAGTGATTTTTCTTCTCCTTATTGCTGTGAAAACATCTGTTCGTTTTGGAATGCTACAGGAAGGAAGTCCTTCTCATGGCGGAAAACGATGAGGTTTTTTTTCGGCCAAGAACGGCCATGGAGTCCCCAGACAAGGAAAATTCTCTGCTGGAAGAAATCGTCAAATTTAATGTAGAGAAATCGGAACGACTTGAGAGGTCATGGGGCCGGAGAGCTTTATCTTTCAAATTACCAAGGTCATGGAGGACCACTAGTAACAAGTCCATCAGGTAAATTTGGGGGGGGGGGGGATAGAGGAGCTTCCTAGCTATAGTTCTACTGTTATGATCTCTAGCTCCAATGTGATGAGGATAAGGTGGATGTATGCTACCCTTTGATGTTAAACACACTGTGATTTTAACTGATTCAGTGCGAAGTTAAGATTTCTTGGTTCATAAACAACTGTAAAACGTTAAATAGATTGTGTTAATGATTTTTTTTTATGCATGTTTACTGTGGATGCTCTTCATTGTTTGATGTAATCTGTCAAATCTGTTAATTTTATTCCTTGTGGTCGGTAAATAAATTCCATTGTTGTCCTGTAGAGGGAGATATTTGTTGCTCGGTCTGTAACGTTGTTGATGTACAACTCGATGTAAAGTTAAGTGGACAATAAGGAGCAGAAGTAGCTGTGATTATACACTTACATACCTCCATGCTCAAGTGCTGCTTCATAAAATATAGTATTCATTCTTTATCGATTTGAATTTTACTATAGACCAGTGTCGTAATTCAACCAAA
This sequence comes from Magallana gigas, assembly GCF_963853765.1. Classification (NCBI taxonomy): domain Eukaryota; kingdom Metazoa; phylum Mollusca; class Bivalvia; order Ostreida; family Ostreidae; genus Magallana; species Magallana gigas. The sequence goes on from NC_088859.1 coordinate 5,451,387, forward strand.
GGGAGACATTGGGAATCCTTTTTTATTTACTGATGTGAGAATTTTATGTCCAGCACTAGATATTAATCTTTATGAATTTTTAATGACAATTTGAAAACAGTGTTAAAATTTGAATGTCGTTTCTCACATAAATTAAGAGTTTTGTATGAATACATTTGATCCCCTCACCAATGATGGCTATAAAGGCCTCTGAGACTTTCTGTGGAAGTGATAACCTGTTTGTATTACAAGACTCGGTCATCAGAGCAGACAACTCCACTCAAACAATTGTACATGAATCAAGTGGAGGAGAGCTTTTTGGGTTCCTGGTTTGAATCTGATTGGTGGGCTATTTAAAAAATTGATTGGTGGGGGGGGGGGGGGGGGGAGGGGTGAAGGTTTGAATCTGGTTTGAATGACATGGCAACCGTACATCATATACCTGTGGTCATGTATAGAAGGTACCGGTACAGTCGGGACCACAGGTGTTGACCTTGAATGACCTAGGGAGTACCTTGCTACCCACAGACAATTTGTTCTCTGTGTGATGGTCCGAGCTCTCGATTGACAGCCAATACCTGGGCTTAAACTGATCTTTTCTTGTCCATACAACAGTTGATTTAAGAAAGCAATATAACTTCACTTCAGAATGCATATCTTTCCAATAAAGTACCTCTGATAGTGTGATATTTCTATCTGAATATACAAGAAATATTCCTTTTGCTGAAACAGTAAAATGCGGTCTTTGATGGCCATGATGTGGGTTATATATGTTGATTCTTTTCTGCAGGAACAGTATAAGGAAACCTCCAAAGAAAGCATTTTACTGTTTATATTTCTCACTGAAAATCTCGAGAATTATTCTAAGGTCTTAGAGCAATAAACTGCATAAGGAAAAAGTTAGATAGACAAAGTAGCCAGAAAGTGTGCAATGACTGTTGTTTCCAATGGTGCTTCAACTTCAGTTACTCAATTTCAAAAAAGTCAGAAATAAAACTTTTAAAGAGTGTAAAATACCGGTATAAGAAAATATGATACACAAACTATCAATTATCACCTCATACATGTCATAAGTATTTACCTTAACAATAAATGATAAACAAGTAAACATATTCTTAGCACAATGAGGACTCAACACAATGATTTTATATTGTTCATTAATGCTTGTTTCCTATCCCAATGCTTTCATGATCCTTTGAACAGCACATATCTATCAAAACTCAATATATTAGATGAGGAAAAAGATGCAATTACATGTAGAAATTGACTAGAAAGAAAAACTATAATTCCTTAACAGGATAAATGGGAAAAATCTTTTATTATTCTTCAATTTTGAAAATTTCAGAACTACTTGGGTATTTTTATTTCATTTGCAATGCAAAATCCCCATATCTAAAGGTGCATCTAGAACCATATGAAATCAACAGGACAGTTACGGATGCACTTATCATAAAATGAAAATTTTGGATTTTAGGAAATAGAAGGTATTATTGACTACTGAAATATTAAAGCAGTAATTAATGCAGAAATAAGCTGGGACAGGGTGTAACACGTACACTGTTCCAGGCTACAATGGCTGCAGGTAATGAAAACAATGCCTGGATTAATGGAGTGAAGTTAATGACTGCAGGGTTCCATTGGAATGTCTCTCAGGCAGGAATGTTTTCTGCACTTTGTCTTCATAATGTTTTGTTATATACTGGAGAAAAATGGCAAAACCAAGATATGAAAGAACGCCAGCTTTCTGAGACTCTGCAGTGCCCCCTCGGATTGTGTACAAATAGAGGCCCTGGCACTTACAGCGGGGATACACCGAAAGAAACACACAAAATAGATTTCTCACGTAGCTAATTGTTTGTAAAGCTCTTGACCTGAAGCTATTGGTAAATTTACTTTTTTCCGTTTGCTGATTCTGTGTGATAGGTTGATATGGAAATTGTTGAGCTCTGTACAAATATCAAATGCAGACGAGTTTCCAAGATGGAATTTATGTGTAGGAAATTGTTTCAAATTACCATAGAGAGCTTTTTCTCAGGTTCAAATTTAAATATAACAATGTAAATCTTATAGGACATTTACAAGGTCCACTCTGTGATCTTGACTTGAAGCAGCTGTAAAATGGATAGATTTTGTGTAACCAGGCTGAGCATCTCAACTAATGCCGTTTTATATTGCTGGTTGCTTCAGAGATGTATAAAGTACTGTATACAGGGTTATTTTTGCTCTGTGTAATTTTTGTTCTTCGCCCTTGCATCTGGTTTTTCATCGTTTTAAATTTGCACAGATAGAGTTGTGTTTAAAGGGAGACAATATGAGCATTGCAATTTGTCCACGAAATAAAACAGGGGCGAATACTTCCCTGTATACTTGATCTCTCATGGTTTGGGATGGTATTAATATTGGTATTTGAGTTGAATCCAACGAGACTTTAATTTTCTATCCCTGAATCTTGGTGTCAGAGATTGAATTGATACCAGTAAAGCTTGTTTCTTGAGATATGTTTGAGGTTTAAATTCAACACTCAAAAGCCTTGGTTTTGTTATGGTGAGATATATGAGATCGATTAATAGTCACTTTCATTATTCTGTCCTAAGTTAAAGCTAAATTCAGTTTATATTATTAGTTTTAGTTTAGTTTGATAGGTCTAAAATCAGTTGTACTAGATTTGTTCCATTTTGGATATGGCATCAATAAATTCATATATTTTAAAGTTATGAAATTATAAAAAACAAAACAACTCAACTTAGCTAAGTGGTGAAGTGAGATTATAAGTTTCTTACATACTCACAAGTTTTTGTCTTGAGATAGAACCATTTTAACAAGACCCTGGACTTTCTGTAGGACGTAACTATCTATTTCACCAAAACAGGTTAAAATAAGGCTGTTTTTTGAGAGAAATATGCACAGATTTTGTAGTATTTAGCTTAAAACCCAGACAAATCTTTTTGATTTCAAAGAGCAATGGCTGAGTGGCCAGCAACGAAATAGACAGGCCTACGTCACAGTGCTGTTTTACACAACTACCCAAAGTCCAAGCTCTTGTTAAAATGGTACTTCATCTTACTTTGATGAAATGTGTCTGAGATATATCTTGTATCAAATATCTCTGTAATTGAGATAGTGTCTAACATACTTCTGAGTTAGTGTCTGAGACACATCATGTTGTTATCTGATAAAGCTTTGTCATCTGAGATCAATTCCTACCAGTGTTGAGATTCTAGTTGCCGTGGCATTTAGAATCATGTGTAGTATCGGACCGTCCCCTAATTGTGCTGGTATTCAGTCCCTGTGTAATTACGCTGTTCAATTTACCTCAATTTAATGCTTTCACCTTGTTTTTATTATTTTTCCTCCATAAAGTAAGCTCTACCTTTTAATTCTTGAAGAACTTTGGAGTCTAAACCTAAGATATAAAGTCAATCGGCTCCTTTAATGAATTAATGATTTAAAAAGATCAAGAGAGTGCAAATAGAAGCTCTGGAGATAAAAGACAGACCTGAGGAACCTTCCATGTTAAAAGATCTTAAAAATTAGGCAGCAAACTGTATACAAAACCATTACTCTATTAGTGAAGGCTTCATTAGGTCTTTGATCAGAAATCTGGCACCTAATGATGTGTATTCACTGAAGCATAACGCAGACTCTGAAAGATGGTGACGAACCATCCCTCGTACATTTACAGATCTTTATCATGATTTTGTTGTTGTTACAATTTGGACGTAATGATATTACAGTTTTGGCTTGATTATTTTTGTCATTACAGTTAAGATGTAATAATATTTTTGTCACTGTTAATAAGCTCTAGAATGATTTTTTGGACATGAACATTGTAACATTTTTTGTGTTTTTTTTCCTGTTTTAATATGGTTTATTGTTGTCATTACAGTTTTGATGTGATGACTTTTGTTGTTGCACAGTTTTAACATGATTTTGTTGTCGTTACAGTTTTGATGTGGAGAATGGGACCAGTGGCCGGGGAGGCCTGGAGGGGACCAGTCCGTCCAGTCGACTGCTACTACAGAACCCACCCCAGAGACGGGACTCCTTCCTGTACCGCCCCGACAGCGACTATGACCTGTCCCCAAAGTCCATGTCCCGCCATTCCTCTGTACAGAGTGACGTGTGAGTACTGTTTTATATTCATTATTACCAACAGTAAAACTCTAGTCAACATTTATAAATTTTTACATTAACATTGATTATTTGATAAATTAAAGTTAAATCCTTCCTTCGTGCAATTAGGCACATAAGGCCGGTGCTCATCCTTATAGTTTTGATGATGCTAACAGAAGAGAGTCACTGACCCTGAATGGGACACCAGTCCATCGCAGGTTATCTCCCAGCATGAGCCGGTACCGAATTTCAGCTGGGTGGACTGAGACAATGTAAATTAAGTTCTTTGACTAAGTGCAAAACACACAACAACAAGTGACCACAGCGGGGTTTGAACCAGCATCGTTTTGGTTTCTGGTCTAATGACCACTGAGCCATGTGTTCCATTATTTGTGATCAAGGAATTCATTTTATCATAAATAATTGTATATATTAATCAATATTCTAACATAATACCCCTGAATCTCTAAGTCTGGTGCTCTGCCAAATGAACTATCTTGCACCATTGATCATATTGGGTTGACTGTCAAACTATAATACAAAAAGATGAAAGTGATTATATTTCTCTTTCCATAACTTTAACTACTGTAAATGTATTGACTTTGGCTGTGGTTTTTGTTTAGCCTTTTTTGCGGAAAGTTGCTGCACTTAACGGAGCACATCACAAAAAATCATGCATCCATCAGTCCATCAGTCTCTCCATTAGCCCATCTGTCTCTCCATCAGTCCATCAGTCTCTATCAGTCCATCAGTCTCTCCATCAGTCCATCTGTCTCTCCATCAGTCCATCAGTCTATCCATCAGTCCATCAGTCTCTCCATCAGTCCATCAGTCTCTCCATCAGTCCATCAGTCTCTCTATCAGTCCATCAGTCTCTCCATCAGTCCATCTGTCTCTCCATCAGTCCATCTGTCTCTCCATCAGTCCATCAGTCTCTCCATCAGTCCATCAGTCTCTCCATCAGTCCTTCAGTCTCTCCATCAGTCCATCAGTCTCTCTATCAGTCCATCAGTCTCTCCATCAGTCCATCTGTCTCTCCATCAGTCCATCAGTCTCTCCATCAGTCCATCAGTCTCTCCATCAGTCCATCAGTCTCTCCATCAGTCCATCTGTCTCTCCATCAGTCCATCTGTCTCTCCATCAGTCCATCAGTCTCTCCATCAGTCCATCGGTCTCTCCATCAGTCCATCAGTCTCTCCATCAGTCCATCAGTCTCTCTATCAGTCCATCAGTCTCTCCATCAGTCCATCTGTCTCTCCATCAGTCAATCTGTCTCTCCATCAGTCCATCTGTCTCTCCATCAGTCCATCAGTCTCTCCATCAGTCCATCTGTCTCTCCATCAGTCCATCAGTCTCTCCATCAGTCCATCTGTCTCTCCATCAGTCCATCAGTCTCTCCATCAGTCCATCTGTCTCTCCATCAGTCCATCTGTCTCTCCATCAGTCCATCTGTCTCTCCATCAGCCCATCTGTCTCTCCATCAGTCCATCAGTCTCTCCATCAGTCCATCAGTCTCTCCATCAGTCCATCAGTCTCTCCATCAGTCCATCAGTCTCTCCATCAGTCCATCAGTCTCTCCATCAGTCCATCTGTCTCTCCATCAGTCCATCTGTCTCTCCATCAGTCCATCAGTCTCTCCATCAGTCCATCAGTCCATCTGTCTCTCCATCAGTCCATCAGTCTCTCCATCAGTCCATCAGTCTTTCCATCAGTCCATTAGTCTCTCCATCAGTCCATCAGTCTCTCCATCAGTCCATCAGTCTCTATCAGTCCATCAGTCTCTCCATCAGTCCATCAGTCTCTCCATCCACCTGTTGTGACACTGGATCAGACAATGGGTCCAGGGTTTTTGACATTCTCACACATGCCTTGACCGTCATTATATTATACATGTAAATGGTCTGTCTGCAGTTGATCTCCATTACCTCATCATGTGTACTCAATGTGTACGCAAGATGTCAGAGTTAAGATTGGATCTGGCTGCTTCTAATCAATATATATAAGACTCCAGTAGACAGAAAAACAGACCTCTGCTGTATTGAAATGAAAATTGATTTTGACTTAAAAAAAATTTAAAAGCTGAGCCAGAAGAAAAATATTTCAAACCCTCAGCTGTGTTTAATTTTTATGATCTTAAATGCAGTTGAAGATTAAGAGATAGCTTAGTTCAGTCAGGTGATGTAATTCATTGGAACAATTTCCTTCCATTTCAACAGCTCTTATAATGGCAGAAGTAAAATATTATAGAGATTATTTTACTGGGCTTATCTTGACAATTTCTTTTCATCCGAATCATTAGATCTTGGTTTCTTTTGGTACAGATTTCTTCAGTGATCAATGAAACAGTTGAAGTCTTGAACATTCTTACAATCTTAGCTGTTTCTTTTTTATGGGTTCCTGGTATCTTATTATCACTCCCTCGTGAATTGTGAAATGAAGTTCAGATTTCATTAGGATCAGAAGGTTTCCTCAGTTTGTATCCAGGAACTCCTGCCTTTCTTGATGGCAACCTACTGAAGCAAGAAAGGTAACTCTGATTGTTTTTTCAGCATAAGACCACCCCAGCTAACTTTGTGTTGCTGCTATTAGTTTATATCAGATCATACCACCAAATAAATCTTCCTTTTTTGTATGAACTACAGAGAAATCGAAACATTCTGTGGCTTGTCACTGTTTGAACATTTCGACAAGTAAAATGCCAAATCAAAGAGAATCAAAGCCAATTAAAGCTGTTAAATCACTAGCTACGCACACGGAATCGGAACAAATGCAGCTGGTGGCAATATAGCAGCCATTCCTGACATAATCAAAACATGGCCTTATCTAATCACTGCTGAAAAATCAAATACACACCAAATGAATATTGCCTCTGGGTAGAATAACATTGAAATGAATTTTTATTCTTTGTTAGCAACAATAAGGCATTTTTATGTGCAGTGCTCTAGCGTGATAGACAAAAGTTTGAAAAATTGACTACGAGAAGGAAATTAGTGTGTTTAATATATTAATTAAACCATTTTCCAGTAACTCAACCAATAAGAACCCATACTTACCATAATATAATAGCTCGAGACTTTTTATTCATAAAGGTATTGTTGTTGGCCCTCTCTTTTGCCAGTATAATCATTGCTAAAAAAATTTTAGCTAAAAAATATATGTACAAGAAACAAGAATAAAAAGAAGCCTGACTGCATGATAAAACCCAACAAGGAATTTTATGTTTGACAAGGTTGAAGTGAACATTTTTGTACATTTGAATTAAATCTTTACGATCTAAGATTGTAATTGAGCTACAAGGTAATTAAAATGAAAAGCAACCATTATTACTGTTAGAAACCACTCAGCTTCTTCGAGAGCAGGAACACAAACCTCATTATTGCTTTACACACATTTTGTTTTATACTTCTGAAGATAACTATTAGAAAAAAAAAATGGAGTTAATTTTCTTGATACAATAATCAAGTGAAAAATCTAGATTTATGTATCAGGCTGTTGACAGATTTATACTGTAGAGACGCCCCTGTTATACACGGAGCTATTGCTGCCCTAACAAAGAGGCCTGCTCACAATATAGAGAACACCCTTAGTCTTAGTCGGGGGATCGCCCAATATTTTGAGTTCAAAGAACAAAAAGGCTGTCACTCAGGATTTAATTAAATTGAGTCTTAGGGCCCAGGAGTAGACCAAATCAAACGTTTTTGCTATGAAAGCTGTGTTCGTTTGAGAAGATGAGATAAGTCTATTGCACACAGTCTTGTTCAGCATTGCCTGGCGTATGGAGGGGTACATAGCCCCAGGTGTATCGAGTGGTACATAGCCTGGCATATCGAGTGGTACATAGCCAGGTGTATCGAGTGGTACATAGCCAGGTGTATCGAGTGGTACATAGCCAGATGTATCGAGTGGTACATAGCCAGGTGTATAGAGTGGTACATAGCCAGGTGTATCGAGTGGTACATAGCCAGGTGTATAGAGTGGTACATAGCCAGGTGTATCGAGTGGTACATAGCCAGGTGTATCAAGTGGTACATAGCCAGGTGTATCGAGTGGTACATAGCCAGGTGTATCGAGTGGTACATAGCCTGGCATATCGAGTGGTACATAGCCTGGCGTATCGAGTGGTACATAGCCTGGCGTATCGAGTGGTACCCCATTGATTTGTAAACTCTTGTTGGTCCTAATGCTTAGTATGTGTATACCTTTAGAGTACACTTGATTCGGATGAGTACGGTCGGCATTAACAGTAACAGTCGGTGTTGTCCATATCACCAGCAAATCCACACTGACTGATTCATATTGACATGTACACAAATCCATTTGGATTCTTCTTTGAGCTAAGGTCACAAAGGTCACCCATCTCTGTCACTGTGATGTCAGTCACTCTGTAGCTGTCTGCCAGTTGTAGGTATCTCAGTTCCTCATTAGACGGACAGAAATATCAGAGTCCGCCAAAATTAGCGAGGGTGCTGGATTGATGAACTGACCAGTGAACTTGCGGCCAGTTCTGTAAACTTCTGTTGACTCCTGGGTTGACTGCCCAGTGCATAGATATTGAATATTTGGCAGGCAGTATGAATATTGGAGAAAATCTGGAGAGCTTGGAGTGAGTAGGGGAGAGACATGGAGATAGAATTGAATCAGTGACCAGGGATGCCTCAACGTCTCCAGCGATTACACAGTTCCTGGCGGCTACAAGATAGTTATTTCCTCTACATGTAGAGGTGAATCCTTCTCTGGTCGTAGTTTGACAATTAGATTATACACGACCAATCCCAACGTCAAATTTCGTTCGTCCTCGTCACTTTTCACAACATTTTAAGAATATTTCCTCCTATTAAAAGGAAACTCAATATTCTGAGAATTCAGGAAACAATAACTTTTAAACCATGTGTATTGACACCTCTCTGACGTCAACAATGGTATGATTATATACAACAGGAGTCCGAGGTCTCAGTAGGTAAAACACCTCTTTACATTTGTATCACTTCCTTCTTCAACTGACCGAGAAATAAAAAAAATAAATAAATAAATTTTATAAATAGAACTGATTTAACATTAATTTTGGTCAGATGTTTATCAATGTTATAAGGGTAATATAATAGCAAAATGATCATAAAGTTGATATTCTTAAAGCAAATTCTGAATTAAACAAATTATAAAGCTAATGTTTTATTGGTTTCTAAGACTTGGAAGAGTGAAGGTTCAAGGACAGAATGATCAGATGTTTGTTGATTAACATCCCATTCATGAATTGTTCCCATAAGTTGAGAACTTAGTCCAGATTTGGTGAAAAGCTTCAAATTTTGATCAGTGCTTGACTTTTAATGATAGAATAATACCAACAAGTTTTGTCACCTCAGGACCGCCCTACATTTTGTAAATGACCAACATTTATTTTTCTCATATCAATGACCCATAATAATCAATCTTATAAATTAAAACTGACTCATAATTATAAGCAGTGTTATATTATTATATAATTATAATAATATATATTATATATAATTATAATTATATTATATTATTATTATTATAAAGCACTTGGAAAGGTTCCTGCCAAGATTTTGATTGACTTTGATCTGTCGACTCTCAGATTTTCTTATTGGAATAGAACTAGAATACACTGAAGTTTTGTAATATCGTCAAGCAGACATATTGCCTGAAAAATATAATTTGATATCAATTTGTACAAAATCAATTCACCACTTTGTATCAACATCAGTTGTGTAACTTCCAATGATTTGTATAGTGGGCATCAGTACTTTCAGCCCTTTGATTGATTGGGACCACAACGCTGTTTTTCTGTCTTTAAAAGAATTTTTCCTGAAAAAAACACCACATTGTTATCATATTTAGATCTTGTCAGAATACTTTTAATTTTTGGTAATTTTCATTTATCAACATTTTGAAATATTTCAGATTAAATCTTAGTTATTTTATTGTAAACCACAACAATGGTCAACAGTAAATTAAACACCGAATATCTTGTCCAGTAATTCCATGTATCCGCGTCAAAGAGACACCGAATATCTTGTCCAGTAATTCCATGTATCCGCGTCAAAGAGACACCGAATATCTTGTCCAGTAATTCCATGTATCCGCGTCAAAGAGACACCGAATATCTTGTCCAGTAATTCCATGTATCCGCGTCAAAAAGACACCGAATATCTTGTCCAGTAATTCCATGTATCCGCGTCAAAGAGACACCGAATATCTTGTCCAGTAATTCCATGTATCTGCGTCAAAGAGACACCGAATATCTTGTCCAGTAATTCCATGTATCTGCGTCAAAGAGACACCGAATATCTTGTCCAGTAATTCCATGTATCTGCGTCATAGATACATGGAATATCTTGTCCAGTAATTCCATGTATCTGCGTCAAAGAGACACCGAATATCTTGTCCAGTAATTCCATGTATCTGCGTCAAAGAGACACCGAATATCTTGTCCAGTAATTCCATGTATCTGCGTCAAAGAGACACCGAATATCTTGTCCAGTAATTCCATGTATCTGCGTCAAAGAGACACCAAATATCTTGTCTAGTAATTCCATGTATCTATGTCAAAGAGACACCGAATATCCTGTCCAGTAATTCCATGTATCTGCGTCAAAGAGACACCGAATATCTTGTCCAGTAATTCCATGTATCTGCGTCAAAGAGACACCGAATATCTAATCCAGTAATTCCATGTATCTGCGTCAAAGAGACACCGAATATCTTGTCTAGTAATTCCATGTATCTATGTCAAAGAGACACCGAATATCTTGTCCAGTAATTCCATGTATCTGCGTCAAAGAGACACCGAATATCTTGTCCAGTAATTCCATGTATCTGCGTCAAAGAGACACCGAATATCTTGTCTAGTAATTCCATGTATCTATGTCAAAGAGACACCGAATATCTTGTCCAGTAATTCCATGTATCCGCGTCAAAGAGACACCGAATATCTTGTCCAGTAATTCCATGTATCTGCGTCAAAGAGACACCGAATATCTTGTCCAGTAATTCCATGTATCCGCGTCAAAGAGACACCGAATATCTTGTCCAGTAATTCCATGTATCTGGGTCAAAGAGACACCGAATATCTTGTCCAGTAATTCCATGTATCTGGGTCAAAGAGACACCGAATATCTTGTCCAGTAATTCCATGTATCTGGGTCAAAGAGACACCGAATATCTTGTCCAGTAATTCCATGTATCCGCGTCAAAGAGACACCGAATATCTTGTCCAGTAATTCCATGTATCCGCGTCAAAGAGACACCGAATATCTTGTCCAGTAATTCCATGTATCTGCGTCAAAGAGACACCGAATATCTTGTCCAGTAATTCCATGTATCTGCGTCAAAAAGACACCGAATATCTTGTCCAGTAATTCCATGTATCTGGGTCAAAGAGACACCGAATATCTTGTCCAGTAATTCCATGTATCCGCGTCAAAGAGACACCGAATATCTTGTCCAGTAATTCCATGTATCTGCGTCAAAGAGACACCGAATATCTTGTCCAGTAATTCCATGTATCTGCGTCAAAGAGACACCGAATATCTTGTCCAGTAATTCCATGTATCTGCGTCATAGATACACGGAATATCTTGTCCAGTAATTCCATGTATCCGCGTCAAAGAGACACCGAATATCTTGTCCAGTAATTCCATGTATCTGCGTCAAAGAGACACCGAATATCTTGTCCAGTAATTCCATGTATCTGCGTCAAAGAGACACCGAATATCTTGTCCAGTAATTCCATGTATCCGCGTCAAAGAGACACCGAATATCTTGTCCAGTAATTCCATGTATCTGCGTCAAAGAGACACCGAATATCTTGTCCAGTAATTCCATGTATCTGCGTCATAGATACATGGAATATCTTGTCCAGTAATTCCATGTATCCGCGTCAAAGAGACACCGAATATCTTGTCCAGTAATTCCATGTATCTGCGTCAAAGAGACGTAAGGGAACTCGGTGATATATTACTAGCTGATTTGTTTTGAGCAGAATGACACCTGGTATTGCGTAACGATGAGTGCTTCCAATTCATTTTGATTCTGACTTTCCTTTCCCAATAAGTCATGTGTTAAAAGCTATCAAATTGATGTAATAATTGCTTCTACCGTACCAGTGAGACTATCCGTATGTCACATTTGATGATTTTACTGCTGTGACACTAGACCTTCTTACCCCGTCACTGCTCACTAGTTTTCTTCCAGTACCCCTGATTTACTGCAAACAAATCAAATCAGGGGGGCCAGTCTTTAGTCCCTCTGGTCCCTTGTTCTTTTCTGTGCTGCATTAGTTTTTGACACAGACAAGATGGATGAGCCTCAAACTCTCTCAACCAGCACACCAGTACCAGTATTATGTAATCCCCATAACAGTTGAGTTTGAAGTTTGGGTTAATTATTAGAAGATGTTTTAGAGAAAATTTATGAGAAGATAATTGTAAGTTGTCCATAAAATGTTGTTAATGGAGTACAGAGGCAGAGCGCTGGCATAAAGTGCAGGTCTAAGTGCAAGGTTTTTGTCAGTTTGTTACAGTTGGCAGTCGGTAGGACTTGCACATTCGGCGTAGGAGGTTCAAATCCTAGTGGGATGGAAGGTCATTGAGGAGATAGATCATACTAGCTATGTTTTACCTACAAATCAAGATTTATTTAGCAGCAATATTCATAACATAAGATGAAGGTCATTTGGGGATGACCTTGAACTTTTTTTATTTCATTGACAATGTGATACAAAGACGGGTATAGAACCTCACATGTACACAATATTATAACTCGGCCTTAAAACAAAACAAAACGACTATAATTATAAAGAACAAAGACCGCAATAAGAGAAGAGCATTGTTTTATGTAAATCAATGGAGCCAATATATAAAGTTTTGTAATAGCCACCATTTACATATCAAGGTCAATGTACTTTAGAAGCACATAAATTAGTTGGGTTGAAAATTCGTTGTTTTTAAGCCAAAGAAGATTTCTTTGGGATTCAATTTGTCGTATCATAAACCCCAAAATGTATCAAATATCAACCCTATATTTATGAATACCGGGTTAGAAATTTGTCATAGATTAAATTTAGTTGATAAATAGTGCCAACGAAATTATCAAAATTATTAATCCTCAACAAATATTTCTGCCTCTTCAGTATGCACTTAAAGGTGTGAATCGTCTCTGAATGTAATACATGTATGTACTGAAGGCTAGAAAATGTTTCCAAAGAGATCAATTCGTGGGTTTCAATTTTTTATTAATGTAAATATCAAGGCCTTAGCAACAGTGATAAAGACTTCACACGATCTTGATTTACATCTGTCAAAACTGTACGTGTGTGATGATTACGCGTGAATTATTGCTCAAATTCTATCGCAGACGCTGTAGCCACTGTTTTCATACAAGTCCTCTCAACAGTGGTCCACACCGATTAGTGTGGCATTCTGGGAAGGTTTATTTTTTCTCTGTTGAATTCTTTGTGTGAAACCTCCACTGAGATATGACTATAATGCTGATGAAATTCAATTATAGATTTATCTACATCAACATCTGACAAATAAAAAATAGGTAAAAGCAGAAAAGATGAAAAGTATTGATAATTTGAGGCACGAATTAGGCAACTTGTGACAGATCTTTTCATCAGATTGGGTGTATGTGCATAGATAGTAATTTAATTTCCTCTCTCTGTAAAAGGCACATACATATATAACAAGTCCTGCCCTTGTAAGATTTAGATGGCTGATCTTTTATATTTTTCATAACAAAATAGATTGCGGACATCTGTTGCTCAGCTCATCTGGAAGAAAAGCAAATTTGAAGAATTCCCAAACAGCTTCAGTGAATTTTTATTGATTGAAAAATGTCGCAGCTTTCTGACATTTGCATATAAATTTCATATTCCCAAGAAATAACTCTCATTCAATTCTCTTAATGATGAATAAGGAGTTCTGAAAAAAGGTGAAATTATTGATTCTAGATTGAGATATGGAGATTGAACAGCTCCAAAAATAAAAAACCCAAAGATACATGAAGGAGTTGGAGTGATTCAAACAAACAGATATTTCTTTTATGAAACCTTACATTTATATAGAAGTGATTGCTTCCCCAGGAATTACTCAGATTCATAATCTATAAATGCTTCAAATAAATCTATTTAGACAGAAACTACTCAACTACCTGAAATCCACTTATTCTATAAAGAAAATCCCATAATCCACTTTCGTCTAATTGAGGCATTTTCCTCTATTTTTCTACAGCCATTTGGTCTGTCGTAAAATGGCAAACAATGCTTATTTGTCGATACTGGTTTCATCGTCATCTCCACCAGAAATAAGCATTCAATATACTTAAATAGATTATTGATATCAACGTTTGTTTAATGATATCTGCCAGTATAATGCTTCATTTATAGCTTGTTTGAAGACATCCCTCATTTGTTTCCTTCTCTTGGGAGAGAAAGCATGAGAGGGAGTCAGATCCAGTGTGGCTTGTAAATCTCTTCATCTCATTTTCTCTACCTCTTTCCTCTCTCTCACCCTTTCTCATCTCTCTCTCTCTCTTGTTTTTTGTGAGATGATCCAGATTTGATAGGAATTTTATGCGTGTGAAATATCCCAGAGAGCATACATGGTGCCAGACTATTTTTATTGAGTTTTCAATAATCTTTTACAGAAGTAAAAATTGAATGAGGATTGCGTTATTGGCACGAGCCACTAGTTGTTTACATATTTTGTTGTAGTTTGTGTACAGCGCGGGTTTAATTATAGACTAGCGTGGAGTTACTGGAGACGAGCCCTTTAAGTGAGGAGTATTTTTGGAAGCACCCTGTACAGAGTTTAAAAAACACACAGGGGTAGTGTATTGATAGTGCTCAGTGAAGTGACACAGCTTTGTTTGTGGTCGGTAATACATGAACTAATCAGCCAGAATACAGCACGGATTAAGCCTGGAGTTTCCTCTTAGTATACTGAAAGGTCATTCTATGGAGTTTGGGAAATATACACACATCACCTGTCGTGAACAGGTTAAGTAGCTGCAGCACCTGGAGAAATCCACGTTATTGGTCGGTAGTCGAGTCTCGGGGAGGCGGTGCCAGCGTGTGAGAGTTTGGAGGGGCAAATAGTTAATCAATTCTCAGTGGAGAGTCATATTTACATGAATGAGATTAGGCGATTGTCTGTTGTGATCAGTAGTATACTATGTCATACCTGGCCTAGCACACCTGGCAAACAAAGCTCAGGTAACCCTGTGTGTCGTGCAGGTAATCTCAGCCTCAGACACCAGTAAGGAACATCGGGATTGGTCTGGGATGGAGTCGGAGCCCGGAATTCACAGGGTCCTAAGTACTAGTGCGCTCCGTATCCCCAAACAACGGAACTCGTTCTGGAGAAGGTATGTTAGTTATAGGAAAATCCACTCTCATTGGCTTAGTCGCTAACTTAGTAAACAGCGTCTTAGTAAGTACTCTCTTGCTCACTTTGTTGTAAGTGGGACTGTAGTTGATGCAGAGTAAATAATTGTTTTAATCACACCAAACAAATAGTAAATTCAAATTCACTATAGCGGAGTTTCTTGTTTCAAGAATTGCATTTTTTTTTTCAATTTTAATATCAGTACTTATAATTTACCTGCCATGAAATTTGGGAAACCTGGTGAGGGGAAATTCAATATCTTGAGGAATACCCGCTACATAAATCTATTGAATATGAATTGTTTTCATGTCTGGGCACCTTTTAATTGTTATTGGAGGGGGAATTCAATGGTGACATTCAGAGAGAGATAGAGAGAGAGAGAGAGAGAGAGAGAGAGAGAGAGAGATGGAAACTTCTCAGTTATGTCCTTACCAGCCTCCCAGAGTACTGAAGAATATTGCATCCTCACTGATAATGACAGAAAGTAGACAAGGACGCTCGTGTAAACAGTACTCCAGTGAATTATCGTTATTACCAAGAATGTGAACAGAAAATTTATTGTGCAGAATTTCCTAAGTTTTTGTTGTAATTTTTTTAAGTCATTAATTTTTTTGCTGGTCGTAAAATCTAAAGATTCCACTGATGTGTGACATTGAGGGATTTTAAGATGTAATGATTTTTTACACATTTATGATTCTGTGTGATGAATTGATAGAAATCAATCGGAGACCATATACAGTGGTGATATTGGGTTAATGTCTCGAGAAATCTAGAACCCTTTTCTTGTTAGCTTTCCTGTGCGGCAATCTGATCATCAATATTTAATCAAATCTCAATCAACAGGTGGACTTATTTGCTAGCCTTTCTCACTTCAGGCTACAGTTTTCAGGGGTTTTTTGGGGTTGTAAGATGTTTTTTTTGTTATGCTTAGCTTTCCTCTTGAAGGTTGGGGGTTCACATTTACTTTATTAATATTTTCAACATCCTACACCTTAAGACACACAGTACTTTTATGAACTAGGACTGGCCAATGATAGCCCCCCTCCCCCTGCCCCCTTATCTAGGAAGACTGCTCACTGTTTAATAGTCAGAGTTCCTTATCTTTGAGGACTTCACTATTGTAATCCCCGACTGATCTGAGAGCCATCAATCTACTGTTATATATTACTCTCAGAACATTGCACCTGATTAAAAATTAATGGTTTCCAATGAGTGCAGGACATTTTGTATCACAGAAAAAGTCATTACAAAACTTAATTGAGTTTCTTATGGTTCTTGACTTAGTTGTAAGTGAATTGAAAGATGCATGGATAAATCATTCTTTATTGGAGTGAGAAGATGCCTGTTAATTAACACATGCTGTTGATAAAGTGTATTGAACTGAAAAATCAGAGGTAAAACTTTTTGTCAGAAGACGTAATATAACAGTAAAAAG
Source organism: Magallana gigas (assembly GCF_963853765.1). Lineage (NCBI taxonomy): Eukaryota > Metazoa > Mollusca > Bivalvia > Ostreida > Ostreidae > Magallana > Magallana gigas. The sequence continues at coordinate 5,468,319 of NC_088859.1, forward strand.
TATCTATAGATTGCTTTTATTAATTCCATATCATCATTCAGGTGTTTCAGTAATGAATATAAGGTTTATCTCTCTAGTCAGCCATTCAACTGTCACCCGTTCCCTTATTAACCATGTGGCAGCAGCCTAGTACACTTTTTCTTTTCACTTGAGAAATTTGTAATTGTTTGTTATGTGTTAATTCTTTCAATATGGCATGGGATATAAAAGGATGCAGGTTGTATTTTGAGCTGGATGTTTCTTTTCCTGTGTGTACACCAGTGTTGAGATGTAAGAGGGAAGTACTGGTGGAGTATAGTGTGTGGTTAACATTGCCAACATGTACAGGAGAGAGTTCCTGTCACTATAGCCCAGATATAGATCTAGGAGCATCCTCATGTACCCCCCCCCCCCTCACATACTGTAAATTCCTAATTAAAAGCGAGGAATTAATATCCACTTAAAATCCCGAGAAGCATCCTAAGCAGATTTTAAAATCTCACCATTATTTTGTGAAAGTTGAAAACTATAAGAAATAAGGAGAAAAATTCAACGTTCGTGATTTTATATTCTCGCGATTTGATACAAATCAGCGGGATTGCGGAATTAAGTACTCGCGTAATATAAGAAATTTACACTACCTCCCCCCTTCTCTGTTTTTGATCACTACTTTCTAAAATAACCAACCAGTATTCTCTTCTATCTCCCCCAGGTTTTCCTTTGTTGACACTTGTAACATGTCTCTCTACACCCTATGTTTAGATCATGCACAGGGAGATATTGCTCCGCAACACTCTGCATAAAGAAAAATCAACAAATTTCCAAGAAAAAAAAGAAGAGTTTCTCTGGGTTATTGTTTGCCTCTGAAGTTATCTTTCTCTCCTTTGTCTGTTGAATTGATTTTTCATTTTATGAAATGCTCTGATGTAGATGGCTCGCTTTTAATCCAGTGAAATGAGATTTTGATCTTGAAGCTCACCATTGTGAGGGGCCCTTTGATCGTGAACAATGAACTCGAGGATCAGGTGCTGTCTGTGGTGCTGTCAAACGTTTCCATGGTAATGCTGATGTCACACAGGAAATGCCTAGAACTTTGTATTAATTATCACTTAATTTTCTGGTAACATGATTCATAATTGTTGCACTTGTTACAAATCTCCCCTGTTTTATGTTCTCTTGAGTTCCGAGATGGAACTCCTTTCTTTGGCGTATCCTTGAGCCTTGGCTGTCAGACTGCAGTCACCAGCTGTTTCGGCGGTTCAGCACCGGGCGAGTGTCAGTGGGTACACCTCTTCACCCCTCTTCCCCCCCTCGGCTTCAACTTAAATCACAGCTAATGAGGAAACAAGGAATGCATCAGACATATATCGGTTGAGAAACGTTAGGGCAACATCCCTCTGTACTCCTGTTACAGTCTCTGCATATCTCCGCCTACAGAAAGTTCTGGAATTCAAATTAAATTGCTGTTGAACTAATAGAATTTTTGTTTGTTTAATTTTTAAAAAGTGCATTTTTAAATTTTTGCTATTTACTTTCTTCAATATAAATGTGGAATGTATACAGCCTGCTTATATAAACCCAAAGGGGATGTCATTATTTATCATTATTAGGCTAAAGGGGGAAGTCATTATTTTCTTAATCCAACAAGAGGCATAGCGTAATTTAGTCATTACTCAATCTGAAATGAAATATGGTGTTTTTAGCTTACTTTAATACTCAGGTGTTGCAAACATTTACAACTGAAGTTAATATTAATCCTAATGCGGCAGATTATTTGCTGCCCGTGACAATTACACTTTTGGCTCTGGAGACAGAAGGTCTGGAGACAAATTGAAATGGCTGAGGTTTTAACTGAATATTATAACAGTACTAGTGTAATTAAGAGTCTTAAAATATTATCAATGTAATCCTTTCAGTGACCTGTGCTGTGGTTTTATAATGTTGATATGGCTGACACTAGCTGTGTACCGTTACACTGTTACTGTCATAGAGTGGTAACTAGTGTAGTAGCTCCGTCACTTCTCGGCATCAATATCTTCCCATGATGCAAGATAGACAACCCATAAGTCAGTTCTTCCACGTGGAATGGGAAGCCTGCAGTCTCCACTGACACAGTTAGAGCACTAGGCTAGAGGGGATAAGTCTCATGAAGTTAGTAGCATTTGTATCCACCTAACCCAGCTAGATGTGTCAGTATCCACCTAACCCAGCTAGATGTCCGACCTGCACTCTGGGGGACAGCTGTAATATGCAGGGTGGTTTGTCCTTTATGGGAAATGAATGGCGTCCGTCAGAGTGCTGTGTATTGAATGAGGTTTAAAAAGTCAATTTATATGACTGCAGCTGCCATATTAATTGTTAACAATTAAAGGATATATGCATACATATTCTTTTTTAAATGTATATATCAAACTGAAAACAAATTATTGGACAGTCTCATTTATTCAAATCAAGATGTGCATGTTCAGTTGATTGGTTTTATTATGCAATGATAGATCTATGTTTAAATCCAATACCATTTAATAACCAGTATACATTACGTTTTACATAACAACATGCATACACCTGTTTTTGAAGGCACCCAGGAATAAAATCACAAGTTGAGTTTATCACAGCTTTTAAATCTACTCAGAATGACAATTGACGAATTAAAGATTTAGATTATTCAATGGAGGTGGAGGCATGAAGACAGAATGAAGTAGAATATTTGGACTCCTGAATGTGGTGGTTGACTTGTAATTAAGTCCTCAACAAGGTTGTTTCTTTGGAAGTGTTAGAATTTAAAAATTTTAGTTCAACACTTGATTTTATTATCATGGAACCCCTCCACCCCATCAGCCTGTAAACAGTTGATAATCCACAAGAGTTGACCCCCCAGAAAAATTAGATGAATCCCCAGTTCTATTAGATCGGTGGAGATTGTTTTCATTAGCTGTGGATACAGACCCCAGGCACTGATGGCATGATGTCGTGGGGTGAACTGCCAGCTCCTGAGGGAGGATCAATTGAATTAAGTGGCTAATTGATCTTGTAGAGATAGACCACTGCCATTGACCATTATCTGTATCCCTGTATAGGTCCTTCCTCCGGTAGTTTACTGGCCGTAGTCAGCCGTAGTCTGGTGTAGTCCACTTTTTGTACCCTGTTTGGTACAGCTCTGTGGACCCAGAGTATTGATCAATAGGGCCCTATCATCCACAGACTCACTGTCATATGTATAATCTATCAGGACTGTCGTTAGTTGAAGGACACTCAGTATTCACATCTGATGAAGGACATTACAGTTTTTAACATTCAAGAGTTGCTAAAAAAGATGGCATTAGTAACCATATCTTTGTTAAAGGTTCCATTCCATCTCAGGTTTAAATCTGTTTTGTGGTAACATAAAAACATTTAGAAAGTTTCTTTTTTATGTTCCTGTTATTTACTTTGATGATTTTATACATTTAAAACATATATCAATATGTTAAAAATACATGTATTGACGCTTATAAGCTGTTTAGATATTGGACATTTAAGACCCGTTTAAATTGCTTATTTTGACGTTTCAGTATGCAAATCAATGAAATTCTATCATTCTGCAAGTGTCTCAACATGAAAGCCAACTTCTTATGAGGCTCTTTCATTCAGGATGAATATGAGAAGATTTTAAAATGTAAATACATTATACGTGAATAAAAGTCATCATTCTTTATGGATGATTGCACGACCAATAAATTCTATTCTCAGTCATTACAGTATTACCAAGAGCTTTAATCATTTCAAACTACTAAAACAGCAGACAAAGTCTTTTTTCTGTATGTAATTGACAGTCTGTGGTCTCTTTCATATGAATGAAACATTTAATGTATCTATAGAACAGCTGAACTTTATATTCTGAAGTTGCATATGAAAAAGAATTTACAACATTGTAGTTAAAATAAATGACTATTACCGAAATGATGTTGTAATGAATAAAGAAATTTTAGGAAATTTAGTAGAAAATACATTTATGAATTGACTTAGCCCAGATAGATTCAAACCTTCATCCACAGTCGTCAGTCTCTAATACCACCGAGCCAATTTTCTATAAATGTACAGTGACCAAGTAAGATCAGAAAACTTCCATGTAAAGTATGATGGCATTGTAAAACTGAATCTGGACAAACCCATCATATGGTGAAATAGAGCACATTGACCTCATTGAAGGACTGGTTGTCCCGCTTAGTTATGGATGGTTGACTTACAAACAAGGTTGCCCCTAGAACATGACAACACAAAAAAATATGAGCATGTCAAGATGTGACAGAGCTATGAGGATGTGATCTGGAGACATTGCTGGGGCCGTCCTCTGTATAGTTCACCCATCCGTCAGTCGGCGCTGACAGCAGACCTCACGTTAACAGATGACATTACTGCTCTGGTATTTAACATCATGAAAAAAAATTCATCTCGTAAAAATGAAATTATTGGAATGCCGGAGTGCAGTGTGCCAAGGACTAGATGTCATAACACGGCGAGGTGTTTGATGTATATCCTCACAGTCAGTGAGAAAAATTACGTGAGGGACTTTCAGGAATCCGTAGTTGTGATTCCTACGCTGTACTGACACTGTGGTCTAATGGCTGATTTACAAACTGTCACCATGGTGATGGATGACACATCAATCTACCTTGCTCCCTCCCCCTTTTTCCTCATAGTTTTGTAAATTTAAAAGTGCTTTTTAATTCTAGAGATATTTAATGTTGATAGGAGGTTTGAACTATAAAGAGTTATAAGTAAGCGTTCATGTTGGGACAATGTATACTGAAATTTTAAATTATAACGGGGATTTACTTCAGACAGTTTATGATTACCTCCAATTCCTGAAGAGTTCCAATGAGTAAGTAATCAATGCTAAATTAAATATTTCATTTTTTTTTTATATACAACTAAGTTATAAATAAAGATAATTTTTTCTTCCCAGATGCCTTATTATGAAAAAATAGTTAAATGTTTCACTTGCACATTTTTGGTTATGTATTTTTTTTTCTTGAAATCAAGAGATGACATTGAAGTTGTAGTGCATCAATTGACAGTAAACAGCAGAGAATAGAAATCAATAAACATCCAACCAGAATTTGATAGAGACGCGAGTGATGGTCTGGTCGTTTCTGCGTTTTATTGTGTCATTTTCATGCACACCCCTCCAATCAATACCCTGACCTTGTTGTACTGGCACTGGATCAGAATTATTTTATATTAAGAAAGATCAACAAGGCCCAGATGGGAAGGGCAGAGGGTGGGGGTGAGATTTCTGAAAGGGGCACCCTGTGTATATTTAGTTGTAGATAGTTTCGGGTTGTGTAAGTGTACGATAGTAGTGCGTAAATCTGTCACAAACACGCTACTGTAATGTAAAGGTACTGACTTAAAAACATGTCCGTGACGAAGTCAGCTCACTGCATGTCGTAATGGCAATGTCGTCACTTTATCAAGTCAGCACCAGATTCCGGCTTTTGTTTTGGTTTATATAAGTTGGAAGCTCACTGCCTTAAATTGATGCCCGCCATGTAGGGGAAGCGGTGAGTTCTATTGATCACTGGCCGAGCATTGTGGTGTGTGTGTGCTTGTCTAAGTCTGCTCTACACACTAGAACGATGCAGAAAATCGTCAAATATCTGAGGCCTTCCTTTAAGGGAAATGGTCGACGACGGAATTATATTCAATTTTCATCTTGTTTCCATTCCAGACATGCGGATGATCTGATCGTGACACCGTTTGCCCAGATCCTGGCCAGTCTACGGAGCGTGCGGAACAACTATGTGATGCTGACCAACACATCCAGGGAACGGTGAGTACGCATTTCTCTCCTCTCTCTAACTTCTGTCCATCCTCTCATCTCTTTCTGTCTTCACTCCACTGTATCAAGTACATTGTATTTATTAACAGGCAAGGTAAATTTATAACCACTAATCATGAAGTCTATAACACCATTTTGTGTTCCTGGCTACTGTAACCAACGTCAATTAAACTTGAGCTGGTATGACTCTATCATTTGGTTTGATATAGCGTGTAGTGTTAGATTAAAGTGTCTCTATATATAGTATCAAAGTATTCCTACAGCTGGTGCAGAATGCTGTTTTATTTATAACCATCCCTCTACATTGTTCTAATCAGTATTTGACCTTGAACTGAACTCATATTATTTTTTGCAATATACAATGATTGTTTAGTACAGATTTTTTTTTTTGTATCTATTGGATTTTTTAAGAGGTAATGTCAAGGTCTAAGATCGAAAATTTTAAGGTCATTTTAGAAATGATGAAATTGAGGAATCCAGTGATTAATGAAACTATAAACTATAAACTATAAACCTACTATACGTATATGAGGATGTTATTGGTGTCACAATCATTGAAGAGTTTTGGTATTCATATACATGCATACAGTTAAAATTTTCAATTACCTGTCTGTATATTTTCTTTGCTATATTCATGTACTTTAAAGATAAGTATAAAAGTAAATTTGTGTTTTTAGTGAATATCAATTTCCTTAATCTGAATCATTCAAAGTGTGCATTATTTTCTGTTTAAGCTGTGATGATGTCACTTAATTTCCTGGTGTAGAGACACTTAAAAAAACACTGGGTAAACAGTTTTATAATCTGAATTGTTTCAACTTTTTTACAAGTTATATTTGATTTGAATTGGCCCCTGTTATTTTCATTATTTACTTCCACCCCCTCTCCATTATCTCAGCATTAAACCCTCAAGATCTCACCTGGGATATACACCTGGGATATACACCTGAGGATTTACACCTGAGGATTTACTATTTTCCGGTTGAATCTGAAAGCTCTAAGTTACCTGGCTACTAAACTCACTGACAGAGCTTTCACATTCCCCTTCTCTGGCAGCACTTAATCCGTGAATCAGAAAACGGTCCAAATGACAGATCCTAGGAATTCATTATTTTACAACTGTTTGTCGCTGTTTTATAAACATTCATTGTCATAAAATGTGCAGATGACGTACAATGTATCAGAATTTTAATAAAATATTTATTTTGGACAAAAATGTGAACAGCTACAGACAGTGAAATGGGAGCTCATATTAATTTTCTGTTGTATTGAATTTATCAATAGTGCATCATATGAGTCATTTGGCATTTTCTGAAAAAACACAAAATTTGACAAAAATCTCCATATTTCATTTGTGACACAATATTATGGTACATGTATCACTATTGCTATTTAAAAAAGATCAATTTATGTTAGAATGATATGATAAACATGATATATTTGTATTTAAAGCATGCACTATAACCACTGGATATAGAGAAAAGTTTTTCAGATTGCATGGTTGCAAATTTCAGGTGTAATAAAAAAAAAATCCATATAAACTTGGAAGATGTCACAGTTGACTTTATATGTTACTCAAAATATTCAAGGTGAGGAAAATATCAAATATTGCTGACAGGTATTGATTTTTTGAATTTGAAAAAAAAATACCAACAACATAGTGGGAGGGGGATAAACATTTCAAGAATCTGGACAAGCAAAAAAAAAAAAAAAGCAAAATGTAAAACTTTGCAACAAAGAGAGGGTGGGGGGGGGGGGGGGGCTATTACTGAAGTTTTATTTCATTTTTTTTTTATTTATGGACCAAACAGTTTATGAAGTGTGAGAGTTTATAATTGGTCTGTAGAGATCGTCTATTGTAAATCAGCAGGAGGTTGAGTCCTCACTCACATAGATGATGTTGAGACGTGATCGTAGAGCCCCCGCGGACTACCTGCCAATCTTGATTTACCTTGACGGTGTAATGGAACGTTTAATAGCATGCATTCTTTTTATGTCTGTTTTTGATGAGGTCAACACCTGACAAAGTTAACTCAATCATTCTGGATATGCTTTGTCATTCATAACTTAGTATTCCTACTTTTATCAGATTGAATTGACTACATGTATTCAAGAGTATTATTCCAAGTTACATAATCCATTCAGTTACGACTTCCACGTTGTTTTTGGGTTTTTTTTTTAGCTGAACAAGTTTTGAACCAGTTTGAAAAAACACTTGTTTCCAAGAACATGAATAATTAGGATATTCTTTGTTTATTTCTGTAGTATTATTCAAAGAAATTATTAGTAGTTAAGAGTGCTCATATGACACATTGATGTAACACACTGTATACTTTATTTTCAGATCTGGCACAGGGGGGAAATCCAACTCTATACCTTCAGCTCCACCCCACACAAACGCAAACCTCAAAACAGGTAAATAATCAATTGTTTTGTTTTGTACACTACACAAATACCAACCTAAAATCAGGTAATATGTTCTATTATGTACCTCAAAATCAGGTCAATATTGTACTGTTCTGTAACCCCCCCCCCCCACCCCCCCTTCCCCCCCCCCCACACACACACACACACTCTCATATAGATATCTACTGATAAATAGGTCAATATTGTTCTGTTCTATACTGCCCCACACACAGATATCTACTGATAAACAGATCAATATTGTACTGTTCTATACTGCCCCACCCATAGATATCTACTGATAAATAGGTCAATATTGTACTGTTCTGTACTGCCCCACCCACAGATATCTACTTTATATAAACAAGTGAATATTGTTCTGTTCTGTACTGCCCCACCCACAGATACCAACCTGGTACTTTCATACTGGTCAATTTTGTTTTGTTCCACCAACAAATACAGATAAAATATGTCCTGTTGCATATAATCACCCAACACAAATAGCAAACAAAAAGCAGATTGCCCCTCCATATTATATACAAATACTGCCTGTACACATCAAATGACAAAAGCTTACTTCTTGTTTCTGTGGTCTGCCTGTATGACAGCCAATGTAGAGAGATGATGATTACTGGTTCTTTGTCTTCTGTCATCTCTTAGATCTGTTTTCTTTGTTGTGTAATTGATGCAGTTCTTTAACAGCATATATCTAACTCCCTATCCTGAAGTTTGACTAAACAATGCAGTAAAATCACCTTGTATTGTATAAAGGATTCATTCCAATAATACCATCAAAGACAGTGTAGAGCCAGCAGAGATCTACTTCTTCTGCTGCAGCTAGTCTTTTGCTGTGGTGCTATCAGGTTTTGTGGCGATGTGTTTATAATTAATCCTTTTTATTTTCTACAATTAAACCTCTTTACGACTCTGTGCTGCTAGGTTCTGTTGATTGGACTGCCACACGTGTTGCACATAAAGGTCTCAATGATCCAGGTTTTTTTTCTGCAAGTGCTTCAGAGCATCAAGCAAACAAAACATGCCTGATTTCAGACGCACATGAATCTAATTGACTCAATCCGGTGTTGTGATTTCTTTACTTGACACACTTTTTATTAGTGATGTAAACTTTAAAAAGAATTTAAGCATTTCAATTTAACAAACAATGTTAGGAGCTTGTGTCTGAGTGATAACACAGTTAGTTGTTACAGATGAGAGTTACGGCCAGCTCGCCATGGAAACGCTGGAGGAACTGGACTGGTGTCTGGATCAGTTGGAAACGATGCAGACACACCGGTCAGTCAGTGACATGGCCTCCAGCAAGGTACGCAAAGATACTCACACTCAACACTCACACTCAACACTCACACTCAATGCTCGCACCGGTCAGTCAGTGACATGGCCTCCAGCAAGGTACGCAAAGATACTCACACTCAACACTCACACTCAATGCTCGCACCGGTCAGTCAGTGACATGGCCTCCAACAAGGTATGCAAAGATACTCACACTCAACACTCACACTCAATGCTTGCACAGGTCAGTCAGTGACATGGCCTCCAGCAAGGTACGCAAAGACACACTCAACACTCACACTCAACACTCACACTCAATGCTCGCACCGGTCAGTCAGTGACATGGCCTCCAGCAAGGTACGCAATAATAGTCACACTCAACGCTCACACTCAACACTCACACTCAATGCTCGCACCGGTCAGTCAGTGACATGGCCTCCAGCAAGGTACGCAATAAAAGTCACACTCAACACTAACACTCAACACTCACACTCAATGCTCGCACCGGTCAATCAATGACATGGCCTCCAACAAGGTATGCAAAGATACTCACACTCAACACTCACACTCAATGCTCGCACAGGTCAGTCAGTGACATGGCCTCCAACAAGGTTTGCAAAGATACTCACACTCAACACTCACACTCAATGCTCGCACCGGTCAGTCAGTGACATGGCCTCCAGCAAGGTACGCAATAATAGTCATACTCAACACTCACACTCAACACTCACACTCAATGCTCGCACCGGTCAGTCAGTGACATGGCCTCCAGCAAGGTACGTAAAGACACACTCAACACTCACACTCAACACTCACACTCAATGCTCGCACCGGTCAGTCAATGACATGGCCTCCAACAAGGTATGCAAAGATACTCACACTCAACACTCACACTCAATGCTCGCACAGGTCAGTCAGTAACATGGCCTCCAGCAAGGTACGCAAAGACACACTCAACACTCACACTCAACACTCACACTCAATGCTCGCACCGGTCAGTCAGTGACATGGCCTCCAGCAAGGTACGCAATAATAGTCACACTCAACACTAACACTCAACACTCACACTCAATGCTTGCACTGGTCAGTCAGTGACATGGCCTCCAGCAAGGTATGCAATGATACTCACACTCAAAGCTAACACTCAACACTCACACTCAATGCTCGCACCGGTCAGTCAGTGACATGGCCTCCAGCAAGGTATGCAATGATACTCACACTCAAAGCTAACACTCAACACTCACACTCAATGCTAACACTTAAGACTCACGCTCAACACTCACTCTCAACGTTCATACTCAACACTCACTCTCAACGCTCATACTCATCACTCACATTCGACACTGACACCAGATGCTCACACTCAATGCTCACACATTTTTTTGATAGATTTTGATTTCACTAAGCTTATTGTCAAAATCACATGTTCATAGAAATAAAATTTGTATTAGTAGAGCAATTGTCTACAAATAGATGTATACCCTCAATGTTGTATTTTACAAAATCATTGAAAATTGATACCAATCACTATTGATGAAGCAACAATATAATAAAACATTTTTTTCTTCTTGAAAACGAGATTAAAAGAAAATATTGATAAGAACACATATATACAGGCAATTAAATCCTTAGTCCAGAGGGGGGACAACTCGAGCTGTAGCTAAGTTCGACATTTTCTAGAGATGAGTCTGAAGCCCACACCTGTGTCATAAAACCTTAATCACTGGGCATATCAAATTAAAGACACCATCCAAAGGACAGATTGTTGGCTAGATGGTGTGTATCAACGTTCTCAATCAATGATCACGTACTGTAAATGTTTATTTTCTTCTGTTTTTTAGTTCAAGCGGATGTTAAACAGAGAATTGAGCTCATTCCGCGAGTCGAGTAAATCAGGGAACCAGATAGCCGAATTCATTTGTAACACATATCTAGGTAGGTATTGGGTAAGCAGTCGCTGTGTCCCCACTGTAAGCTATACCCGCCCACAGAGAGATACATTTAAATAGGAGAGGCCCAGTAGACAAGAACAGTGTGACACCTCATTATCTAATTATCAAACCAAAGATTTTAAGGTGGTTGCATGAAATAGGAAAATAAAACAATAAACCAAGGCCTGAATTTCACAACAAAGGGACACGTTACATCTGAGCGGACAATGAAATGTTGTCATGTAGCGGGGCAGGGTCTTGTATACACCTGTTGGTGGTGCTATGAAGGCTGTCTGGTATTGGGATCAAGTACTTATGTATGCCTAGGAAATTTAAGACAAACTAATTTGTCTTTATTCTTCGTTAACTTTTGCTGGGGCTGATACTGAATGGTTTTTATGACAATTAAAATATTCATTACCACATGGTCATTGATCATCTGATTCTCATATAAATTCAGAACTTTAATTATTTAATCAAGTATGTCAAAATTTGATTCCAATTGAATGTTATCCAAGAACAAAGCGTGTACAGAGCTGTTTGTTTCTTTTCCCAGACAAACAACAAGATTTAGATATACCACAGGTAAACTCGGAACAGAATGATAAGTCAGCAGAGAAAACCTCACCCATGACAAAAATCATCGGGGTCCGGAAACTAAAGCACACCAACAGCTACACGACGGTGCCAAAGTACGGGGTGGAGACCAGGCACCCAGACGAGCTGGGCAAGGTATGGGGTCAGGGGTCAAAAGGGGGGGGGGGCTACTCAAAATTGTTGTTAAGATTCAGCAGCTTTATTAGTTTTCAATGATCCTAAAGATGAGAGGTGAATTATTTAAAGAGGCAAGTTTAGAATGATTCAAAAAGTTTATTATGTCTATAGTGAACTTGAAGTGGCTATGGTAATCAGTGGTGATCAATAGGGGTCTTTAAGAATAATATACAACTTTTCTGTTGACAACATGAATCTCTTAAGTAACTTGATTTTAAAAACAAATCAGAACTTTCTGGTAGATAAATAAACTTCATATATCATCCTTTAAAGATAGAACAGAAAAATACACAGCTCACAAATGAATAAACTGAGGCTGAAGTCCTTGTATTAAACAAAATTAAGAAGGTCATTTTCTGCTCTTGTTTTTCAGCATTTAGCAGATATTAACAAATGGGGGATGGATGTCATAAAAGTAGCAGAATTCTCAAACAACCGAGCACTTACCTGTGTTACCTATACAATATTACAGGTAAATAGAATTAACCACTTACCGTACCTGTACAATAGTACAGGTAAATAGGATAAAGTACTTACCTGTGTTACTTATACAATAGTACAGATAAATAGGATAAAGCACTTACCTGTGCAATAGTATAGGTAAATAGGATAAAGCACTTTCCTGTGTTACCTATACAATATAACAGATAAATAGGATAAATCACTTTCCTGTGTTACTTATACAATATTACAGGTAAATAGGATAAAGCACTTACTTGCGTACATACTTGTATATTATATTGGTCAGGAATATATTAATATTCTATATAAAATTTTGAACAGGAGCGCAACCTGCTGAAGACGTTTAATATCCCGGCGCAGACACTGCTGACTTACCTGACACACCTGGAGGATCACTATCACCGTGACAACCCGTACCACAATGCAGAGCATGCGGCTGACGTCACTCAGTCCACCCATGTCCTACTTAACGCCCAGGCTCTCGAGGTGTGTATAGGGAGGGGGAGGGATACTTGGGATGTATTGGGATGGTTCCTCGAGATGTGTATAGTGAATAAGTGGGGGGATGCTTGACATGTATTTGGAGCTTCTTATAGAGGGTGACTGGTACTCAGCTCTCTGGTTCTCTAAGGTGTCCAAATAAAGGGGGGGAGGTACTTTTAAAATCAATCTGGCTCAGTGATGCCTAATCAAGATATATTATTAAATAAATATCAAAACCAAAACAACTAAGATGAAATAATGTTAAAACAGATTCAGCAGATAGGTGACTTTCTGTGCAGTCAACTCTGATTAAGTAGAGAAAATTGATTTCTGTATGGCCCGTACTGAATATGGAGATGGCTGATTAAGCTAATGATGGCTTCATCTAACGAAGCCCATCTAAATGAGGACCAGGCCTCAAGAATATTTTCTGCTTGGCTAATTTTGTAACCAATGTTTGAATCATTTTGTTAATTAAGGGTTTTTAAAAATATTTTTAGAATGTGTTCACTGATCTCGAGATACTAGCAGCAATATTTGCCTGTGCCATCCATGATGTTGATCATCCAGGACTCACAAATCAGTATCTCATCAACACAGGTAACTTCCTCAAAACAAATAAGTATCTCATCAACACAGGTAACTACCTCAAAACAAATCAGTATTTCATCAACACAGGTAACTATTTAAAAACAAATAAGTATCTCATCAACACAGGTAACTATCTCAACAAAAATCAGTATCTCATCAACATACCGGTAGGTAATTATCTCAACAAGTATCAAAACTTACTAAAAGTAATACTTTTGGCAGGTTCGGAGCTAATGGTAATGTACAATGTTAGTTGACCTGTCTGTCTGTCTGTCTGTAGGTTCGGAGTTGGCAGTGATGTACAATGACGAGTCGGTACTAGAGAACCACCACCTGGCTGTAGCTTTTAAACTTCTCCAGGAGGAAAACTGTGATATATTTGTGAATCTCTCCAGAAAGCAGCGCCAAACTCTCCGCAAGATGACGATTGATATGGTGAGACTTGGTACCGTTGGACAAGTTCTATTGACTATTGATATAAAAAGACGTGTTCATTATAACATGACATGGTACACAGCTGATCAACTGATTTTGTTTTGTTATACTGTGTACTAGGTATTAGCTACTGATATGTCAAAACACATGAGTTTACTGGCAGACCTGAAAACAATGGTGGAGACAAAGAAAGTGGCCGGGTCAGGGGTGTTACTGCTGGACAACTATACCGACCGTATCCAGGTGAGAGGAAAGAGAGAGAGAGAGAGAGAGAGAGAGAGAGAGAGAGAGAGAGAGAGAGAGAGAGAGAGAGATGTACACTGTGACATGATACAGGTAAGTCAGAGTGACACAGGATATTGTTGATGCAGTGTCTACAATCAAAACATTGAACCTTGAATGTTTACTTTTATTGTAACACCTTGTTATCTTTGTGTTGTTTCAAATAAAATAGTGATACATATTGACCCTGTAGACATCAACCTTCCCTAGTTATAAACACGACTAGAGAAACCCAGGGGGTCAATGCATTAAAAAAAATATTGAATGATCCTTTATTACTCTGTCATTTTTTGAAATATTTTCACAAATTTAAGGTAGCTCCCTACTCGTAAAATTCTCTGAGGAAAGTTGAAACACCGAACTGATTTCAACTTAATAGACTTAAATGTCATCAATTGTTTGAAAAAATATGCATGTCATCACACTTTTTGAGATGCCAGATAAACTATACTAAAGCATATTTTAGCATCTAAAACCGTATTTTTTTTTTGTTAAAAGTAAAATCTTGTGGGCAGAAATATGTTTTTCTTGTTTAATTTTAACGTCAACGTTATCAGAAAACTAAAATTACAAAAATATATCAAAATTAATCGTTGGAATAAGAAAAACTATAGCATTTAGACATACAACTGAGAGAAAAGTCAGAAAAAGAGTTATTTCCCCTTTGCATAGATAAGATATATAAAAATTTGGAAATTTAGGATAAAATTAAGAGCGAAAATATCTTAAACCTACCAATAATTTTTTAATTACATCCATGTGATTATATTCACATAAAATAAATAAAACTATCTTGCACAATTTTTAAAGAATTCAAAGTTTTACAAAAAAGTGTGACATCACAGAACACTGGATCTACTTTAAATCAGAGTCACATACTTTATACATATACTGATATTTTAGCCATATTCAGGTGGAATACCCATTGCAAGTTTTGTTTATTTGGCAACTTGTCCATGCGGCTAATTTTTAACTCTGACCAACTTGTGCTACTGTTTTACAGGTTCTGCAGAACATGGTTCACTGCTCAGACCTGGGAAACCCCACCAAGCCCCTGGACATCTACCAAAAGTGGGTCAACCGGCTGATGAAGGAGTTCTTCCACCAGGGTGACATGGAGCGGGAAAGAAACCTGGACATCAGCGCTATGTGTGATCGCCACACCGCTACTGTCG
This sequence comes from Magallana gigas, assembly GCF_963853765.1. NCBI lineage: Eukaryota > Metazoa > Mollusca > Bivalvia > Ostreida > Ostreidae > Magallana > Magallana gigas. The sequence goes on from NC_088859.1 coordinate 5,483,945, forward strand.
AAAAATCTCAGGTAACCATTATATAAACAATTACAAGGTTCTGTCAAAAAATCTTACACAAACAACCAATTATTCTTGATATTTTTAAATTTATCCAGTGTTTTATTTACAATCTGGAATTCAATTGATCGTTCATGTTCTTTGTGATAAACTATTATATAATAATGGAGCTGTATTTTTCGAAAGTCTATTTGGGAAAATTAGTAATTTTTATATCTTTCATACAAAGTTCATAAATTCTATACTCCAATGTTTTTTCTGTCATGAATATGATGATCAGTGTGTTCCTTTCATGTGATGGTTTTGATTTTATATTGAAATGTTCTTTTCTCCATTTTAGGTTGGTTTCATTGATTATATTGTCCATCCACTATGGGAGACCTGGGCCGATCTCGTTTACCCAGATGCTCAGCACATCTTAGACACACTCGAGTACAACCGAGACTGGTACCAAAGCCAGATCTCAATCTCACCCTCCCCCAGCTTTACTCACACCCCAACAGAGAACTCACATTTTAATTTCATTGAAGAGGAGGAAAGTGAAGGAAATGGTGTGGTTACAATAAATGTTGGGGTCGATTCAGGATAACCCTGAGAGTAACACAGGACTACAGTCAAAGGCCGGGTAAAAAGCCATTTTCCCTGAGTCTGCATTCTGTGCGTCTAAATGGATGTGACAAAGGAACTTCTTTCATGGAGGACAACACATTTTTCATGCCATTTAGAAGTGTTGCAATAACAACATGTTCCCTGCTGTCAAGATGTGTTTGATAAATGAAAAAACACATCGTCATAACAACGACTTGTGAGGTCACGGACATATCCATGGTGAATTCAGTAGAACACAGGTTTTAAACATTAGTGACTGGTCCCGCCATGGTCCCATGTATTTAAGTTGCTCAGACATTTAGATATTCATTCCAGACATACCTCATGCATAGCGCTCCAGCTATCGACTGCTACCTGCTCTCCCAACAGACGTGCCATAAACGTGTTGACAACTAGGACCTCTGTCACTGAGGTGCCAGAGGTGCTTGTAACAAAGATCACCCAGGTCCGTGTGATTTAACAAAGAAAGCACTGAAAAAAAAACTGCGCTGCTTGGTAAAGAGACATTAAAGATCATGAAAAATTTTATGGCAGCGGCCAAACAAGATGTACGTTACAAAGCAATAGAATTCTTGTCTTTACACTGAGGCGCAGCGGTGTTCAGCTGGTCTCCCTTTGATATTTGACACAATCGATTTATTTATTGAACTTTGACCTCTCACTCTAGTCAGTCAACAATACCTTTAGGTTTCCATAGTAACATTACAAAAAAAATTTGATTTTTCCTATCCAAAGAGGTAGGCACCCGATCATTATATATGGACACTTTTTAGTGTTCTGTTGAGTTCCTGATATAATTAATACCATGATTTGTAAAAATTATGTCTTACATTTATTTCCATCATTTGTTTGTTCCATTGTAACATACCAGCATTGGTACTTCTATGAGCCTGTATGGAGATACATGTACTATCTTAACTAGTTGATGACGGTACATTATACTCGTTAGATGAGAGTATAAGATAATAGTAAGACTAACATTAGCCCAAAGAATTTGATAATTGTATCAGTATTTAGATCTAGCATCATTGAGACAGGGGGCATTTATACGATGCTCTCGTAGATCTCTGTTGTTTCATTCTGTAATGGTTCGTGTTATGGGCTGATTTCACTATTTATTGGTTAGTGTAACGGGCTGATACGAATCAGGAATGTTTCACAGCTCTTTGTTTTATGATCCCAATTTTCTGTGATAAAAAAATGCTGCAAATGAACAATGTGTTTGTCTTTTTATTGTACCACGTTTTTCAGAGCTTCATACATCTTGACCGAGCTGACATAAACTAAGGCAAGCTCAAGTTTTGTCTCAGTCTCACTATCACAATATATACTGGGATTCCCTTTGTAAAAGTGGACTAAGATCATCTGCAAGCTCACCTAAAGTTTTCGGTCCTGGAGCCAGATAACAATTTTCTACAAATAAATGTTTTTTTAACAAATTAGTTATAAGAAAAGTTTTATTGTTAAACTTCTCACTGTAATATTTCATTCTTGAACTAGTCGTTGGCTTATTGTAATATTTCATTCTTGGACTAGTCGTTGGCTAATTGTAATATTTCATTCTTGAACTAGTCCTTGGCTTATTGTAACACTTCATTCTTGAACTAGTCGTTGGCTTATTGTAATATTTCATTCTTGAACTAGTCGTTGGCTAATTGACATATTTTTGCTATGTAATACCGTACATGTATTACACTAAAACAAGGCTCTAGCTCCAAGGTCTGGCAATTTTTGGTCATTTAATCAGTTTGTAAATGACTTGAAAATGCCCAGAGGAGAATGTTGGAAAAAAGGTTCAAAGAACTGATGAATGCACAGAGATGTCAGGTATGATAAGGTGACAAATTCAACAATCTACAATATCAACTAAAGAATTTCAACACAAATTAAAGAGAACAGTATTTTGTATGTGTAACAGGATGGGAGAAATAATGACGGACCAGACCGGGTTTCGAACCCAGGCCCCCTGAATCTCTAGTCAGGTGCTCTACCAACTGAGCTATCTGGCGCCGGTATTCGAACCCGTCTGACCGTCACATTCCTCCCCCCTTAAATGATCTTCGTCCCTGAAGATCACCCCAGGCTCTTCCCCTGGCAGGAGTTCACCTGTCAGTTCCAGGGGTTGGTCACGGCACCAAATGTAATGGGATGGGAGAAATAATGCATAGATTTTAATAAAATACAGATAGGTATGAACAATTACAGAAAACAGTATTTTGTATGGATAGATTTTGTAATATAATAAAGGAAGGTATGAACAATTACAGAGAACAGTATTTTGTATGGATAGATTTTGTAATATAATAAAGGAAGGTATGAACAATTACAGAGAACAGTATTTTGTATGGATAGATTTTGTAATATAATAAAGGAAGGTATAAACAATTACAGAGAACAGTATTTTGTATGTATAGATTGTAAAGGTAAAAGTAAAGCATAAGTATGAAATAAATTTATTGAGCAAATGAAAAATAGAATCTGACGGCCTTAGCACACCACCTTTTTATAGATGCGGATGTACACTACAATTAATACATGTCATCTTTTCTTTTAAGCGAAAAATCAAAACATTCTTATATTAACATGATATTAGATAATCTTACCTACACGCAACAATTATTTACATATGACAGATAACCAGATATCAGAACTAAGAAATCAAACAGCAGCAAACAGATGTCGTTACTATCCATTCTCTTAAACTTGTTAAAGTCCTTTTTCCTAAATTCTCAAAATCAGTCTTAAAATTATGATTTGAAAACATCTTAGGTGTTCTGAAGCATTTCGGACAATGTAGCAGACATGACTTTGGCACAGTGTATAGAAGATGCGAGAATTTGAATTGGAATGTCTAAACAATCACAAAGGTTGGGTCTGTGGCGACTCCACAGTTGTTGTCCTTCTGTGACATCAGCACATAGCCGTCGTTACCCCAGTACGTGGACCAGGAGTTCTTGATCAGCCAGTATGCCTGTCCGTTCATCACACCATAACCAACCGCCAACACTGCATGGTCAAGGTCATCAGGCTTGTTACCTATGGAAACCAAAATACCTTGAATGTTAAATGGCTAGAAAGTATGACTGTAACACAAGCATATTAACATTTACTGCAAGTTTTCCAACTGAAGGTATTTATCATAATACAGAAAGTACAGTTCACATAAACAAAAATTAGCATGAAAGCAGAAAAACTGCACTTCCCACCTTGATTAAAATTAAAAACTAATTTTACACATACTTATTTTACACAAAGCTTTAAATAATTTTTTTCCCCATCTATTCCGAGAATTCTAAAAAAAACAACCAACAGATTATCTCGAAGTTAAAACTAGAGGTACCGTGAGCAAGCTCACAAAGGATATCCCTTGCTAAGAAAATACAATAACTCAAGTACCGGTATTAGTAATGGATGCACCAGTTTTCTTAAAGTAACCTTAAACTTGGAAAAAAACGACCAAAAGTCATAATCAGGAGATATCTACAGGGCAAAAGCAATCTTTGTGTCAAAGAAGATGGGGGAATAAGATAGCACAAATGCCCATTTGGTTTATATGTAAAATTCAAAGTTCAAGTCAGGACATATCTACAAGTCACAAGCAACCTTTGTGTCAAATTTTAGCTTCCCATCATTTTACAGTACAAGATATGGCCTAGAGAGGAAATGTGCATTTTTTTAACATTGACCTTGAACTTGCACAACTGAACCTTAGTCAAGTTCATGACACACCCTCAAGTTATATTTAGCAATCTTTATGTGAAGTATGAACGTCCATTGTTTCTCCAAAAGAAGGGTATAGGCTGTGTAGTACATAAATAAAAATCTTTTTCTTTTGAATGACCTTGAACTTGCTCTAATGACCTTAGGTCAAAATCATGACACACCCTCAGGTCATAAGCAATCTTTGTGTAAAAGTAAGAACTTTGAATGATTCTCCATAAGAAAGATTATAATATACTGGGCACACATTTTGCACTTTTCATTCCAGTGACCTTGAACTTGCCCATATGACCTAGGGTCAAAATCATGACACACTCTAAGGCTATAAGCAATCTCTGTATGAAGTAAAAACTTTCAATGTTTCTTCATAAGAAAGATATAGACCGGACATGATTGAACAGACATGGACAGACAAGGTGATTCCTATATACCCCACAAACTTTGTTTGCAGAGGGTATAATTACGATGTAAATTTGTTTTTTATAGACTAATAAACAACAGTTCCTAAAGCTGTAGTACATCTACTTAAACTAATATTATCCAGGTAAAATCTAATCAGAGAGAAGATTTGAATTTATAAACTTTGAAAGCTTTAATATTGCAAATTACTAGTAATTTAGCTACATAAAGTTAAAAAGTTAAATTATAGAACAACAAACCACACTGGGGCTCGTAGTAGACTCCGTTGGCGTAGAAGGACAGGGAGAGATGAGAGGCGTCGATGGCTACAGACACGGGACCCTGGTGGGCGATGGCAAACTTGAGGGCCTGCAGGTCTCCACTGGTCACATTGACGTAGTTCTTCAACTGGACAATGGGGGTGAAGGTCTTGTTACACTTACCATCCTACAACAAAAAACAGCATAATTATCCCATCCACAAACAAGAGGCCCAGGGGCCACATCGCTCTACTGGGCAACAATAGCCTCTGATCAAATTAGCATTACAGTATCAAATCATAATATCTTGACAAATAAGTATAGTATATCTTGCAAAAAAATGGTAAATACCAAGCCCCTTTTGTTGTTGTACCTGAAAGAAGATTTTTCTCTATTCCTATATAAACCCCCCCCCCCCCCCCCCACTTTCCCACTTTGGGGGAAACTTTAATCTGCACAACCCGTGCTTTCACACAAGTTACTGCTTTTTGGACTGAAAACTTTCCCAGAATATTTTTAAAGATTTTTTCTATATATTTCTATGTAAAAATTCACCCCCCCCCCCCACCCCCATTTGGGGCCCTGACCAACCCTCGGGGATTTTCTCTGTATATTCCCATGTAAAACTTGATCCCCCCATTGTGGCCTCACCCAATCCCGGGGACCATGATTTAAACAAACTTGAATGTATACTATCTGAGGATGCTTCCACTAAAATGTGAGCTTTCCTGGCCCCAAGGTTATAAAACTTTTTTGAGTACGATCTCGTACTCCAAATCGTACTCCGTGCTCCAAATCGTACTCCTACTCAAGATATCGAGGTTATAAAACTTTTTCATACTCCTACTTGTACTCCGGCTGAGTACAAAAATGCGATTTTCTGAGTAAGCTTTGAAGCTTTCTCAAAGTCGTACTCAAGACATTTAATCTAAATAAAATGCAGTGCAAACATATAATATTGTTCATATTGTAACGTTGCTGTATTATACGCTCTAATTTAATCATATTTACATGTATATGAATTAAAATGGAAAGTTTTTACCATTTTATTAATGACATATCTAGATATAAAGGAGGTGAATTTAAGAGTAAGGGCGAATTGCAACCAAGATTATCAAAATAACTTTTAGATAGTTTGCTTCATTAATTAATGTACATATACATGTATAACTACGTACAAAATACTACCGTTGAATAGCTCGACTTTTTAAGAATTCTGTTTTTGTCAAATACGACCCATACACCCCATCATTGAAAACAAAGAAATCAATGTACATGTATCGTTATTAAACAATTTCAATCAGATGTACTTGCTGGGTCCATTTTTTGATTATAGTGAAAATGAACATTACAAAGGATGGGGGATGCATAAAAGTCTAACGCTTTCTATTACTTACTTATTAATCAATTATCATTTATGTTGCATGCCACAAAACTTGAAAAGGGAAACATTTTATAGAATAAGCGGTAAATCAGTGGCGGAGTAAAGGAGGTCGCACCCAGCCCCCCCCCCCCCCCCCCCCAGCCCTAAAAAAATTGTCCAAATAAAGTTAAATCATACTCCTTCTGGCAAAGAAAATGTACAACTTGCAAGTCTTAATTATCTTTTTTTTAACTTGGGGGATTTCTCTACATTAGACTGATTTCAATGGTGCAATAGGAAGAAAACGCGTGTGTTCAATGGTGTAACTAAACCCTCCCAGAAAAAAATGTATGTAATCGATTAAAAATGCATGTACTACTTGTGATAAAATAGCTTCTTCGCATTTTCATGTGAGAGATTTTTCTCTATATAGCTTAGCTGTGGGAATATTCATCTCTTAAATTATTTTATTTCATTAGCAAGTAACTATCTAGATAATTCATATAGTTATTTCTTTTTTATCTAAAGTAACCAAATATTTATGTCAAATGCATTACAATTAACACATGTATTTCGAATTTTAAAGATGAATAGGAAAAGGCTTGCTCAAAAATATCGAATGACTTACATAAGATTAAAAATGACACAGTACGTGTATGTGTAAATTCTAAACACACATTTTCAAGCCTTGACTAAGTGAAAAAACTTGAACCATCAATAAAACCCCACAAAAAGGGTTACAGCAACTTAAGTACACAGTTTCCTTGAACACGTTGTTTCGATTAAACGTGGTCCTCATAGTGGAAATTTCAAAAATATTTCAATTAGTGAATTTTCTTGATTTCTCGTGCACATTCCCAAAAATATTGAAATGAGAAACTTTAGGTGCGTCCTTGGCTTTTGGCATATGTTCATTGATGCAATTCCAACCCCAACCCCAACCCCCACCCCTTCAAGATATTAAATGTTTTTTTTCTCACAAGAATTAAGGCAAATATAGTATGTTGCAATTAAATTGGAATAACCATATAATTTCCTTAGTGAATACTTTCTGAGTGTGAAAATAAACGGATTTTCTCAGTATTTTTGTGATTTTCTCAAGTATATGTTTCTATTTTTTAATTAAACTCTTCCCTGATTTTCCTAATACAGGAACTGCTCACTTAATATCTTAGGAGATATCCACTTTGGGGCAGGAAAACTTAAGATATATCGAACTAAATTATATGTTGAAATACTCTCTTCATATCCGTGTAAATTCTTATTTCTTTCTGTTATATTCATATCGTTCCTTACAACATAATTATACTTTAATAATCATCACATGCATGAATCACTATCTGAGTCTCATGAGAGAGAGAGAGAGAGAGAGAGAGAGAGAGAGAGAGAGAGAGAGATTTGACATAAACACAATTTGTTGATAATTTTACCAATTACACTGGATTTATCGTCTTTGTTGCTAAAAAATTCATAAGTTATAGATGCAGACACATCTCCATGCTTGCAGATGAGGAAGGTAATATGTACATGTAAATAATGTGTGACATTTTGTTGATAAATAATCAATCTGAATACATGTACAGTTTGCCTACATGCCAGGACTATTTACATGAATTACTGTTCTCTGTCTTTCTCCAGAGACGTAAAATTTCATCGATCGGCTTTTGGAGCATACTCCAAATAGTACTCAGCGGAGAACGTACTCCAAAACTTTTATAACCTCGGTTTTTAGAGTCGTACTCAGTGGAGCACATACTCGGAGTACGAAGTAAGAGTTGGAGTATGAGTATGGAAAAAGTTTTATAACCTCGGAGCCAGGTCTTACAGTTTTTAAGAAGAAGATTTTTATGATTTTTTTCTATATATTCCTATGTAAAAATGCATACTTTTTTCTATATATTCCTATGTAAAAATGCATACCCCCTAACCCCCGTTGCGGGACGCCCTACATCCGGGGACCATGATTTGAACAAACTTGAATCTACACTATCTGGAAATGCCTCCTCACAAGTTTAAGCTTTTCTGGCCAAATAGTTTTTGAGAAGAAGATTTTTAAAGATTTTCTCTATACATTATCATGAAAAAATCCATCCCCCCATTGTGGCCCGGGCCTATCCCCGGGGACCATGATTTGAATAAATTTTAATCTACACAACCTTAGGATGCTTCCAAACAAGTTACAGCTTTTCTGGCCTAATAGTTTTTTTTTTTGGATAAGAAGACTTTTTAAAAAATACCAGCAAATTTTCAATAATTCTAAATGATCTCCCCTTTAAAGAGAGTGTGGTCCTTCATTTGTACAAACTTGAACCCCCTTCACCCAGTGATGCTTTGTGCCAACACAGGGCGAAAAACCATCTTTAAGCAAGTCCTTAAAGGTGGCTTAAAGGTGACTTAAAGGAGCTTAAAGGCTATTCAACCTTTAAGCTGCCTTTAAGTCACCTTTAAGCAAGTGCTTATAGGTCCTTAATGTCCAAACTTCTTTAAGCCACCTTTAAGCCACCTTTAAGCCATCTTTAAGCATCTTTAAGTGGCATTTACGCTCTCTTTACACTGCCTTTACACTGTCTTTAAGTGGCCTTTAAGTCAATATTGATCAAGCTGAACAATAAAAACATATATTAAATGCAAAAGCTCTTTTATAGAGAAGGGAGGGGGTCATCCGAGTGATAATATAATTTCCAAGGAAGGGGGGGGGGGGGGTGTGTTCCAGGCGGTTTTAATCGTCGCTCCATTAAACACAGATCGCTATCATCAGCACCGCTCCGATGGACACAGATTGCCGTTATAAAATTCTTTATAATTTTTTGGGGGTTTCAAAATTATTGTAGGGATGAGCGCAGTCTCTGTATCTTAATATGTGCATAAAACTAATTAAAGTATGTTTGTTTCCTATTATAAATTAATCGGTGAAAAAATCTCTCTCTCTCTCTCTCTCTCTCTCTCTCTCTCTCTCTCTCTCTCTCTCTCACTGTTCCTCCGGTTATTAAACAAAATAAAGATAATGAACCAAAAATGCATGATTTAATTTGATAATCGGTTTAAGGTTTGTATTTTTTTTTTCAATTTTCATTATTTCTAATTCTAGATCTGCTAGATACATGTTAAAGATGAAAAGACTCTTAACTGCCTTTGTTATATCGGGCAGGATATTACTGCTTTGTTTGTCTAGACATAGTTTTGTTCGTTTGTGTATATCTAATTAGAGTCTATTGTTTGTCCAACTTAAGAAAACCCCTGGAACTAACACAGAATATACAAGATATACACAACAGTTGTGTCGTGTGCCCAGGTGCATGTTTGTGTATATCTAATTAAAGTCTATTGTTTGTCCAACTTAAGAAAACCCCTGGAACTAACACAGAATATACAAGATATACACAACAGGTGTGTCGTGTGCCCAGGTGCACGTCAGGAATTCTAAAGGCGTTGAATCTTAGTATGTACGAGTATACGATAAGTCTAGTGAATAAAAGTTAATTTACATTTGTAATTCATTTTCAAAGTATTATATCCTAGCTCTGGGTTTCAAAGATGTTACGTCTACAAATTAACGATACATGTATGTAAGAGTAAAATCTTGAGGCTAATTAATTAATGTACCGGTGGTCATAAATAGGGGTTGATTATTTAAATATATGTATAAGGGTAAATATGTCAAATATACCCGGCCTGGCACATCATACAATTGTATATACAAGTCATTTGCAATTGCCACATGCAGTAAATACGTCACCGGTCATTGGTAATTTTGTTTGTAATAGAATTGATAGTTTAAAAATCATGTACATACAATTACATGTAAATATTTAAACATATTGGAACGGCGCCGCGATCATGAAAACCGGGAAATTGCGGGAAATTGAACAAATACCCTAATAGTATCAATGCATTTCATAAAAGAAATGATTTCATTTTCTTTCTTACATTTTTATAGCTATAAATTAGATGAACGTATATCTACTCAGTTTAAATTTATTAACTAAGAAAGCCTACTATAGTAAACCTAACGGTTTCCATTTAGGTATAATATATTTCTGTTCACTGAAGACCAAGTTCCGTATTTCATTCTAAATACACGCATGCATGTAATTTATAAATTAGATATAATTGATTGTTACAAACTGAATGGTTTGTCCAAATCTTTTCAAGTAAACACATTCAATACAGTGATTCAATATCCACTGATATATACGATATAAAAACGCTCATATATATGTAAGTTGCCGTGGCGCAGAGGAAGTGTGGTGATGCTAGTAAACTAAGGGTCCCGGGTTCAATTCTCGCCGTGGCCGGGTTTTTTTGGGTGTTTTTTTTTCATTTTTCTTTCTAGAACAAAAACCGTTTTAATACCTTTTCTTTCATAAAGTTAATACATTTTGTTGGAAATTAAGCACAATATTGAAATAAATTTTTTTTAATGGCTTAAAGGTGGCTTAAAGGTAGCTTAAAGGTGGCTTAAAGGTGGCTTAAAGAAGTTTGGACATTAAGGACCTATAAGTTGTCCTTAAAGGTGGCTTAAAGGTGGCTTAAAGATAGTCTTTAAGCTGCCTTTAAGCCATCTTTACACTTTCTTTAAGCCATCTTTAAGCAACACATATAGCTTAAAGGTAGCTTAAAGGTGGCTTAAAGATCGTCTTTAAGCTACCTTTAAGCATCTTTAAGCTATCTTTAAGGAGAACTTAAAGATGGTCATTCATCCTGTGCAAGTTTGGTTGAAATCTGCCCTGTGGTTCTGGAGGAGAAGATGAAAATGTGAAAAGTACCGGTATACAACGACAAAGCCAACGACAACAGGCAAAGACAAATTTTGATAAGAAAAGCTCACTTGAGCTTTCATCTCAGGTGAGCTAAAAATAAATGCATAACTGTACCATCCTATAACAATAACAGCATAACTGCAAAAATAACAGCATAACTGCATCCTACAAAAATATCAGTATAACTATCCCATCCTACAAGAAAATAAAAGTATAACTGTATCATCCTACAAAAATAACAGCATAACTGTAGTGATATGTAGTAAACAACAACCTATAGAGGAAAAATTATCTTTGTAAGTGTAGTTATGCTGATTAATAACATCCTACAAAGGATATTCTATAGGACTGTTTTCATGTAGAGTAAATTGCATCCTAGACAGGATAATTTATAACTATTTTATATTTACATTATGCACAGAGTAATTCATACAAGTTGTAAAATTTACATTCTACACTGGATACCGTAATCCATACAAACTGAAAATAACACCATACAAATTATTATAAATGAAGGCTGTAAATAAGATCTTCCAAAATACAAAATGCATGACTGTATTTCAAAAGATTCTTATAAAGATTATTTTAAATTGTATTTAGATTGAATTGCCATTTAGTTATATCTGCCAAATACATGTGCCGTGTTCCATATACCGGTAGTCATTTGAATGTGCCTTTCACCGGTGTGTTCGATACAGTCCCTCTGACATATTTCATTAACCTGGGCCTTGGTTTTTTTCCTATACACTCCCTATTACACCAGTGGTTTATCTGTGTTTAGTTTGTTCAAAGCAGTCCATATCACACCTGTAATTTACATGTGCCTTGTATAGTATGTCCCATACACCTGTCACTTACCTGTGCTTTGTATGCCTCATAACTCCCTACCACACTTGACATTTACCTGTGCTCTGTATGTCTCACAACTCCCCATCACACTTGACATTTACCTGTGCTTTGTATGTCTCATAACTCCCTACCACACCTGTCACTTACCTGTGCTTTGTATGTCTCATAACTTCCTATCACACTTGACATTTACCTATGTCTCATAACTCCCTATCACACCTGTCACTTACCTGTGCTTTGTATGGTCCATAAAGCTCCTCTGATGTAAGACCCCCATTCTTCATCATCCACTGGTAGGCACGGAAATCCTCCCCACCGTCACAGGCATTGTTACCCTCTCCCCAGGAACAGTCCATCAGTTGTTGCTGGGACAACCTCACCAAGTCACCAGTCTAAAGATAAACAGAAAGTAATTATATGGGACAACTTCACTAAGTAATTGGTCTGAAGAGAAACAGAAAGTAATTACACAGACACAACCTCACCAAGTTACCAGTCGGAAGAGAAACAGGACTGCGTTTTACAAAAGAACTCATGACTTACAACCAAATTAATGAATGCTAATTAATCACAAACTAATCAATAATTTACTCTTATGGCTGGAAAATATAGTTATGGGAATTGAAATATTTGTAAACAAAGGTATATGTCAAATTTGTTCTTTAAAGATCATTTTATGAGACTGTAGTTAATATTTACGACTTTGTTGTAAGTTTCTTTGAAAGTCGTAAAATGCAGCCCAGAAAGTAATCATGAAGATTCAACACAGCTACAGGTTGTGCAGTTATTCATTCAGTCAAAGCAACTCAAAACTCATAAGCTATTCTTAAGGGCCCGCCACACCTTTAGGAAACCTTTCGCACACATATCCAAACTTCGATATTCTAACTGTGTCAAGTTGAAAATGACAGAAAAAAGGTTCAGTTTTGAAGAAATAAATTTTTATAAATTCATTGCTTTTCAAAAAAATAAAAGCTTCTGTTTTTAACCTGCAAAATCCTGCTCAGTAGAAAGTAGAAAGACAACCAAAGAACTATATATGATATTAGTCAAATTTGGCCCCCATAATTCGCTAGTTTTTAAGTGATTCAGGTACATTAATTCGTTGTGTTATTTTATAAAAGAGTTGACATAAAATATGTTTTTCACCTATTTATTCGACTTATATGCACTCACTGGCAGTATATGATGTCAGAAGTGAGGGTATTTTTATAATTCAATCAAAATCAGTCAAAATTTACATTTTTCTTATCTTTTTTCGGATGGGAAATATAGAGCGACTCTTTGAACAAGAACTAACTTTTTGTTACTTATAAGTACTGGGGAGATACATCTTTGGTGAAAATATTTTGTTTGTTCAAGCAGTCGCTCAATGTTTCCTTAAAGAAAAACTGCTTCAAAACAAGACGTTTTATGCTAAAAATGCGAAAATGGTGGGAAAAGGTTAATTTTATGATGTCATATTTTTAAATTGTAGGCACTAAAATCAAAATGAAAATTATGAAAAAACTTCAAATGTATATTTGTACAAATAAAACAAAGAATTACAGTAAAATGACAGTGTTCATTTAAGGGGGCCATTTTAGGCTCAAACCATATATAGTCCTTTAGCGGTTTTAACAATTAGACAATGAGATAAAATTGCCATGTTATGATGTACTGTCATAAAATGTAAAAACCACATGGGACCACTACAAATGTAATTCAGTTAATACAGTAGATTGATTTTGTATTCCTACACTGTCTGTAAAGATGCTGATGGAAAGTTATATTATTTTGTTTAAAATTACTTGCTAGTTTTAGCAAACAATTCTGTTCCTTATGCAATATAGTAGTGCATTTTTTAATTATAGCAGAATGTTGACCCTGAATCCAGGGGTCATCTCACCTTCAAGAAGTAGGCCCCCTCAATGGTCCCTGTTGTCCCAAAACTCCAACATGACCCACACACTGCCTGATCCTTCACCGGAGTTACTGCCCCTGATTTATAAAATTAAGGCCATTAATTCATGACAGTCAAGACAACTAATGCCCATGGACCACACCATTCACACAGATTAATCTTGTCAGTGCCACCATTAACATAAAAAATCACAGCATGAACAAACCTATCAAATACAGTAAAACATGGTTAAAGCAAAGTGCCAGGGACAGAAGATTTTGCTTCGTTATAAGTATAATTTGTTATATCCATCAAGTTCACAACATGTAATAAAGTAACAACAAATGAAAATCACCTCGCTGTAAGTGTCAATTCTTTATAAGTGTGTTTGCTATAATCATGTTTTACTGTATTGTCCTAATTTTACAAGAGACCTTTGAGCCAATTTGCTCACAATTTTTTTTTGTTTGTCATCATTTACATAAATTTAAATCCCCTTATACAAGAACACATACACTTATATGTCTTGAGGATATAAGATTTCTCCATATTTTCTGTACATAGTTTTCACCACTCTTCAGGCCTTGTATCTTGGTTTAATCAACTTAACTGTACACAATATAAAGAGGCCATCAAGATGGTACTGACATTTTTTGATACAATAGAACATTTTGATAATACATGTACCTCCCTTTCTTTTATTTTGTAAACTTGAAGATACTCTATATGCTACTAACAAGTGGCCCAGGGGCCAAAAAGCTCACCTGGGCAACAGTAGCCACAAGCTTTAGGATATCAATCACAAAATAACTTCTTTTTTTAGTAGAGTAGATCTTGTTTATTAAGATTTTCAAAATCTTCTCCACATATTTTCATGTTTTTTTCTATTTATTCTTATGTTGAAATCAACCCCTACCCCGATGTGGTGCTACCCCCCAAAATCATAATCTGAACAAAACTTGAATTCACACTACCTAAGAATGCTTGGCTGCATACAAGATCCAGCTATTCTAGTCAAATGATTTTTGAGAAGAAAATTTTTCAAAATTCTTCTCTATTTATGCTTATGTAAAAATTCACCCCCATCCCTTCCCATTGTGACCCCACAATACTCCTGGGGTTCATAAATTGATCAAACTTGAATATTTACTTAGGAAGCTTGTATAGAAGTTTCAGTTTTTCCGGCCAAGTGGTATTTTTTTAAACAAACTTAATTTTTGTTCACTTAATGATGATTTGACTGCCTTTGGGCCAAGTTGTATTAAATTGTCTTCTGGTTTTGAAGAAGAAGATGAAAATGTGAAAAGTTTAACCACAACAGAACCAAAGATGACCACAACAATGAAAACAGCATGAGAGACTCTGGGCAAACTTTGATCAAAAATTCGTTTGGCTCAGGTAACCTAAAAACCTAGAAAGTTAAAGAAAATTTTTCCCTGTATCCAATGCTCTCAGTTCAAAAAGCTACACATCTCGCATGAGCTTTCTGACCTTGGGCCTACTCATTGAACTTTTTTTGATCTCAGCAATATTATTTATTCTCAATCATCAATGGGAAAGCGAAAATCTCTTGTTCTTGGATGTATAAAAATAATGATTATGTAATGAAAACACACTGTTGTTGATATGTTATGAAAACATATTGTTGTGGTAAGATACGCGCATAAGCATTAACAGGATTGGTGAGATTTCCTCCACAAATGTGAGTGGAAGCCAATCAAAATAGAGCATTAATTATTCATCAGAATGAAAAAAGTTCAATGTCAGTTAGCATATGCAAGACTTTCTAAAGATGAGAGCTACTAAACCATGATAACTCTTAATCCCATCCAATCCTTAATCCCATCCAGTCCTTAATCCTATCCAATCCTTAATCCCACCCAATTCTTAAACTCATCTAATCCTTAACCTTATCCAATTCTTAATCCTATCCAATCCTTAAACTCATTCAATCCTTAATCCCATCTAATCCTTAATCCTATCCAATCCTTAATCCCATCTAATCCCATCCAATCCTTAATCCCATCCAGTCCTTAATCCTATCCAATCCTTAATCCCACCCAATTATTAAACTCATCCAATCCTTAATCTTATCCAATCCTTAATCCTATCCAATCCTTAAACTCATTCAATCCTTAATCCCATCCAATCCTTAATCCTATCCAATCCTTAATCCCACCCAATCCTTAAACTCATTCAATCCTTAAACTCATCCAATCCTTAATCCTATCCAATCCTTAACCCCATCAAATCCTCACCGTGAAGTCTCCAATCCATGGAGTCAGGCAAGTCCCTCAGGCTATACTTGGATGTGTCAAAGGCCAGCCCCCCGTGGGGCCCTGGGCTGTAGCGATACCCGTTCATCAGCCGAATCTCCTCTTGTGTTTTGTCTGCCAAATGGTTCACAGCCAAACTGAAGCCAAGGGCAGCACGATTCTTGGAGTGAATAAATCTAGTTAAAAGATATACAATTTTTACTCATTCAATCATTTCCTGATTTGGGTTTTACTTATTTAATATGTTGACTTTAAAACACAATTCATTATAATTATTTCATGTATTATGACAACACTATCATGCCAAACAATTTGTGACATTTTCAATGTTTAATTTTAAGCCTAAATTTAATCCATATGCAGATTCTCAGGTCGATTGATGTTATTTCATTTTTATTGCATATTGTTGGATATAAAAAAGGGAAAAGCTCTTTTTGCCTTTTGTAAACATACAGGTAGTAAACTTACAATTGAAAAACCAAGTTATTCCTTTTTTCTTTTTTTTTAGAAAAACAATCAATTTTATCAATGCAAAAGCTTTTGAAACAACGCCGTGGGGCCTCAGAAACTAAGTGATTGTGATTCTAAGTTCTAAATTTTTTCTGAAATAAATTACCTGACGTTTTGTCTAAAGTTGTGCTCTCTCTGAGCGTGCTCCATGTTACTGTCGTATTTCGGAGAATGTTTCTGTTTGTGTGCAGCAAACATTTCGACCACATGATCATCGTAGCCATGGAGATATTCCACCATCGGGTTCATCAGAACTCTTCTTTCTGATACACCTGGGCCAGGAAATCCGGAACAGGTCAGACCTAGACATAACAACAACATTGCTCTTCTTTATACAGTGTAAAAACCTGAAACCTAAACATAACAACAAAATGTCTTTCTGATGTGAACTTCTCTAATTCATCACACAGACACCGATCAATGATTTTGAAAGGGTAAAGTAACTGCATTTATTTGCGCGCTGATTTACGCGCTGATTTGCACGCAGATTTACTAGAACCAGTACTTGTTCTTGAACTCTGACAATTATACATAAGTTTCCACTTAAGAAACAATAGGCCCATGGGCCACATCACTCATCTGAGCAACAATAGGTATGATATAATCAGCTTCATGGAGTCATAATACAAAATATAATAATTGTAGATCCTGTATAAATAAAAAATTATTTCCCTTGGATATCCTAATTTTTTTAAATCAAGACCCTGTTCTAACAGGATAATTTTATAGTCATATCATATGTTGAGCATTGCAGTTCTCAAAAAGATCCTAAACATTTGTTTTATATATGTGATATAAACCTACATCAATTTCTGAACCCCTTATGAGGCCCAAGAATTGTCCAGAGGCCAAAGTCGAAACAATTTTAAAGAAACAGCAATATGTCAAAAGGCTTGCAAATGAATAAAACAAATTATAATAACATTTCATTTTTGTGATTATATAAAAAGTTTTTCTAAAATTGTCAAATTGTGGCAAATTCCTCAAGATGTTGATTTAAACAAATTTGAATCTACATTATCTGAGGTTGCTTTCACTAAAGTCAGTTTTCTAGGCAAATGGTTTTTTAGAAAAAGTTTGTGAACATTTTTCTCTATACATTCCCATGTAAATTTTCACCGATCTCCAACCCCCACCCCCCTCTACACGGCTTACCACCACACCGATCACCGACCCCCACCCCCCTCTACACGGCTTACCACCACACCGATCACCGACCCCCATCCCCCTCTACACGGCTTACCACCACACCAATCACCAACCCCTCACCCCCCTCTACACGGTTTACCACCACACCGATCATCAACCCCCCACCCCCCTCTATACGGCTAACCACCACACCGATCACCAACCCCCCACCCCTTTCTAAACAACTTACCACCACACCAATCACCGACCACCCATCCCCCCTCTTTACGGCTTACCACTACACTGATCACCAACCCCCACTCTCTCTAAACAGCTTATCACCACACCAATCACCAACCCCCCACCCCCTCTACCTTTATAAAAGATCCAAGTATTGAAGTCTCGAAGTCTTACCAAAAGAAGTGTAATCAAACACGGAGGCGTTGAGCGTCTTATTCTGGAAGTTGGAGTAGTCCAAGTAGTACTTGTCGTAGTGAGAGCCCAGCAGTGTATCGTAGCCCATCATCTCGTAGCGGACCGGGGCAGATGTTTTAGAATCCACCCACATGGTGTACGTGTTCTTCTTTTTCCCATGGGTCATGACCTTCACCCATTTATCTGTCATGGTCGATCCTATTAAATCCTGTCCAACTTTCTAAAAAAAATATCATCAGAAATCATCCATTGTGTAACAGTTACTTTATAAGCATTTATAACAAACATGCATGAACACTAATTAGAGACTGAAAGATTTTGTGATTACACATCAATGTGTGTACATACATGTATAGCTTTTTTATTCACTTTATATCACATTCATAATCCAATCAACTTCAGAGAAGCCAGACTAATGGTACCAATGTACTAATTGTGTATTGATGGTACCCAATGTACTAATTGTATATTGATGGTCACTAATGTACTGTGTACTAATGGTAACCAATGTAAAAATAATGTACTGATGGTAACCAATGTACTAATTGTGTACTGATGGTACCCAATGTACTAATTGTATATTGATGGTCACTAATGTACTAACTGTGGACTAATGGTAACCAATGTACTAATTGTGTACTGATGGTACCTAATGTACTAATTGTATACTGATGGTAACTAATTTACCTACTGTGTACTGATGGTAACCAATGTGCTAATTGTGTACTAATATCCCTGACCTTAAAGTCTGTGAGGTCTGGTAGGATGGACTGTATTGGAGAACTTCCATTGACAAGGAAACAGGACTTCTTGTTAAGTACCGACTCTGTGGTCATATATGCGATCTTAATGCTGGTGTTTTTGGCTTGTAACTGCATGGTGACAACCAAGTCTGTCAAATATCACACAAAAAGGGCATTATATAATTTATAGCTATAAGTTTAATTAAAAGCAGACAGAATTCTGAGTACACAATATAGTGTTCTGATGGTTTCTCTGATGACCTACCCCCGTAATAATCTATGCGACTCTGGTTGGTCGTGGCGTCATAGTACGCTGTGAACGGTTCTTTTAGTTCTGCGTACGGCAGCTGTAGTACCCCCTCCACTGTATAGGAATTCCCCCAGAGTGGAACATTGTCACGCAGCGAGGCAGACCACACTGAAAAGAAAACCAAGGTGATATGATCTTATGAAATTAGAAAACTACAATGCCAGTATGATATATAACATTAAACTTTAGATAATTTCTTTTTTTTTTTTAATTTTGAAAACAATTTCCAAATTTTAGTTTTGACCATGCCATGTTATAAATAGGATTTTATTGAAAGTCATTGCATTCTCTCACCAGAGGTCGTGCTACACAAGCTTCGTCATTGAACAAAATAAATTTCATTCATTGGATAAACATGAACAAGAGCTACATGTATATATAGTTTTGTTCAACAAATTATGCTATTGTTTTGAATGTTTTCACTTATTTACAAATCTGAATATTGTTGACTATTCATTTATCATAAAATGTCTCAGGAACACCACTAATAAAACGAACGTGTCAACTTATACAGACATGTTTCCTATAATGGCTCTCTATATAGCACAACAGGAAATAGAAAAATTATTCATCTTTCCTAGAATAAAATTGAAAATTTAACAGAAAAATTTCCTTCTCTACTGACTATAAAAGCCAACAGAACTTGGCACTATAATAGAGTAGGTTCAAATTAATCTTTTTATTTTGGATATAAAAGCATCACTAGTGTATATTGCATTTATTACAACATAAACGGACAGTCGTTGTACCTTATTACAGTGATTTAGACATTTAGTCTCCAACCACGGTGGAATGGCTTTTTCCTCTCTCTATGGGTCGTCTCGTGTGTGAGTACAATTTTGATATCTTTACTCTATCAATTACCAGTAATAAACATTTTACTATAAACGAAACATTTAACTTTTCTCAATAAGCTTATTTTGTACTAATTAGAACATACTAACTTACATGAAATATAAATGTGACAAATTCTAGAAAGTGGATGTTTACTTATTTCATAATAAACAAGCAAACAGATAATTTATGTTTGATACATAACTATTAACAGGTAGTATATTTAACAAATATGTAATGTACAAATCTTGTTTACACATCAAGAATTGTGAGCCCTATTTCTTACTTATAACTCAAACAACGACATTTTGATTTTAGCCGACCATCAGAAAAACGGCATGGAACATAGTAAAAAATTTGTTTAAAAGATGAATAGTAAAATTGGAAAATTGTTGGCTAAAATCTAACTATGTCCCTTTACGGTGGAATAACACATTGTCACAAAATGGGAAGACCTCTAATCGAAACGATATTTTATTTAATTAAAAGGATTTAATCGAAAGCGACATGTAACTTACTTCATAGCCGAATGGATAACATGTCGGGCTTGTGATCCCTTCATCCCGAGTTCGAATCCCGCAGGGGCTTTTGCTGTTACTTATTGTATTGAATTTTTTAGATATTAATTTGTTATCCCCAATTTGCAAATTTTTCGCTTATTTGATATTTGTACAGTTTGTTTATTATCATATCCTTCATAATTAAATAATTTACTGTTAATTTGAGTGATTTTTTTCAGGTGTGTTATTCCACCTTAAGCCTGTATATCATTTTTGTAACTTTGGGTCAAAATTTTCATCACCAAGCAAAGAAAACCGATTTCTGTATTTTTACCTTTGATAAATAAAGATAAGAATGTATCAATCAAAGGAGTGAGGGATACATATACACACATGCATGCACGCGAACACAAATACACATTCAAATACTAAGTATTAAGTATTTGAAAGGATTGCAGATATTGAGTTGTCTCTAATTTGCAAATTTGTCATATTCAATAAATACATTTGTAATGGCTGCAAATTTTTCTACATTTATATTTTTTGTTTTTCAACTATGCCAGAAATGCCCTAAAACATATGCTTACATCTAACCTGAAGACATTCTATAGCCTTTTACTGTAAAAGATAGTTAAAGGGCAATTTTTAGTGAAGAAAGATAAATACATGTTATGCTAATGATAATATTATGACTTCATTTTAAATCATATAATAATTAAAAAATTAAGTAATTATGCAACTTTTTTTTTCTTAAAAGCCAAAATGTTTTTGGAGGGAACTGATTGTTGATGTTTGTTTGAGAATCAAATGAATCATAAAACATATTGACAAAATGAGATTAACTAATTCCTATCAATATACACAGTAATTTCACTGTATCAATAAATATGGTTACTGTAATTCCTGATTATTGACATCATTTTATCAGTGAGACAGGAATGCAGCACATGTCGGAGTCAGTGTTTGTGAGGATGTGTGAGATAGTGGGGACCTCACAACAGGTGACCCTCAGGAGGGAGACGGAGGACATCGGGGAGATGGTGGAGAGACGTGTGACACCTAATGATAGGATCATTGAGATGTTAAGTGGAAGTATGAGGGAAGGGTTCAGACTTATAGGATCAGATGTTGACCGTATGTTCTGGCCAAACAACCACCGAGTGATCATGGACACATCTCAGTCTGAGTATTACAACACGGCAAATACAACCTTGATTCTCTCTGACAGTTCCGAGAGTCCACCAGGATTCACTCTACTTCAGTTACTGACACCAACAACAATTGAACAAGTCCAGTCAGCAAGTATCAGAATGAATGACAGAGTCTATATATCTAGTTCTATATACAGACAGTTAACTTGTTCCGCAGCAATGCCTAATTCTACTGTACATGGACCCTGTGGTAGTGGTGTACTAGGAGGGAAAGAATATGACACTGCCTTCTGTTTTGTTTGTGACTTCTGGCCTCTATCTGCTTCTTCATGGACAGACAGATGTCACACATGGCCTAATCCTGAAGTTGTTGATGACATTGTCAGAAATGGATGCCACTTTGTAGCAATAGGACACCCATTAGGACCCCATGAAAAGGAAGAATGGAGACTTTCTTTTTCTCAGGCAGAACAGAAATGTGTGTATGCAATGAACCACAGTCAGTTTTTGACTTATGGGTTGTTAAAATATTTTCTTAAAGAAGTCATAAATCATCAATCAGATGAAACCAGTAAACTATTGTGTTCCTATCATATGAAGACAACTATTTTCTGGGCAATTCAACAAAACACTCTACCTCACTGGTGTCCACAAAATCTCCTGGCCGGTTTCTGGGTCTGCTTTAAACTCCTCCTTAAATGGGTGTATAAGGGGATCTGTCCCAACTTTTTCATTCCACAAAATAACTTGTTTCTGACAAAGGTCCATGGTTCAGCACAAAACAGATTGTTCGTACAGTTACATGAATTGTACAAGAAAGGTCTGGCCTGTCTGTTACAGAGTTCCTCTATCAGGTCCTACATCATTGATGTCCTGTACAATCCTAGAGCTTTTGTTTGTACAGATGAGAGTGTAATGGTGTCTGAATTTGACTATGACACAGAACTCTTCAATGAGATAAAATGTTATGATTCTATACTCACAGCAAATCTCCACAATAATATGAAATGCCTATATGCAGTAGAACAGTTGTTAAACTCACCCCTGACACACTATCAAGTTGCCATGTTACAGAAACTTACAACCTCCACCCTTCAGCACACTGCTTTTGTATTACACAACATGTACACTAACACAAGTGTCAACAAACAGATGTATATTGCAGACAAAATATACTGTCACATGCTGAAATTAGCAGCCAAGTTTGGGTGTATTTCTGACATATTGTTCATTGCCATGTATTATTACAAGACACTCAGATACAGGGAAGCTTTATCTGTTATAAAGATGACAAAGGTCAAGTTAGCACAGCCATATCTGATGTATAATGGATGTGTAGATAGGGAGAGATATATTGAGGCTGTAGGGGGACAGTCCTGGTCTACAAAGATGAGACAGGCTGTAGCATGGGATATCTATCTAGACCGTCTTATTAACACACCCTGTTACATCAGTGAACTAATACCAGAACAACAGTCTGCTCTACAGAAGAGAATGCCTATGTTATATATCCCAGTGTTTGTAATGTTACACTTCCTAGATTTCTTGTGTTACAGACACATTGATACAACATTATCACAAGCAGCTCTAGATGAGCTACAGGTCCTAGTCCACCATGATCAGGGACTGTGTATACATGATCTACAAAGAGACATCTCCTGGGAGATCCTGGGGATCTGCCAACAGATCACAGGGAACCTTCAGGCTGCTCTATACTCATTCCAACAGTCACTCATACAGTATCCACTGAACAACATACAAACTGCTACACAGAGTAGAATACAAGACATAACAGGAGCTGCCCCACATGAATAAATTACATTTACAATTACTGACTCACAAAATTCATACATTTTACTTTAGTGTAATTACATAAAGTTAATGAAACCTTACTAAAAATGAAGTCTAAGACGAGTTTATGGCTAAAACTGGCCTAAGCTGGGTCCTAATCATCAAGTTGGGAGTTGCAAGAGATATAATTATTTCATGTAAGGCACTTACTGACTCTGAGACAGTAAATTATCCAAGAGTCTATCTATACAGAGTGAAGAGGCATGGTTTAAATGTGCTTAACATGAATTATATACATGTATGTAAATGTGAGAAAAAGCTAGTACATATGTAGTTTATAAAATAAGGCTGGAGGCATTCACCCACCCACACACCCAATGCTATGTTCCCTTTATGCTATGTCATAACTAGGCCAGTGAACTAATGGCATTGATCTATTTCAAATGACTACCACACACCCAAGGCTATGTTCCCTCTATGCTATAAGCCAGTGAACTAATGACAACTAATTGGAGTTAATTTATCAAATGATTTAATAACAACTCTAATCAAAGTACTGAAAGTACTGTTAGACGGTGGCGCCGTTTGAAAGTGGCATATTACATTATGTAAATTATTGTTGTCGAAAATCAACAGCCAGCGTCTCATACATGTAATAGCACAACTGGTCGTGAGTTACTCACATGGATAATTCTGTGGAAGTCGTAGTTGTGTTCACAATCCACATTTTAAAAATGGTGTGTCTCTTTATCGTCATCTTTTGGGGAAAATCCATAGATTTATCACAGTAGCCTTTAGTAGTATAGAAGTTTGTTTCTATATGCTTGTATCTATATGTTTGTATCTATATCAGTTGATAATAAATACATGTACTACACAAATGTATTTTGATTGCCCCAGAATGACTTATTAAATATGTGGGTTGCCACCACATATTGAATGAATAAATCAAAGCCAAAGCGATTTCATCACAGTACGCCAAACTATTTGATTGTATAAAGAAGGGGAATTTTGGTTATTTCCCTTTTGACCTTTGGGTTGACCCTGCAAAGGGGAACAACTTTTGAAAAGTGTGGATTGGACTTATGTGCTTTAAAGATATTGTAGATTTCTCAAAGTAACGAGAACAAATAAAGCTTTAGTATGATAAAATCGTTTTTACTAACTATTTGGGCATACATGTAGTTGTTTATTTTCCCTCTCGACAGCATTTTCCCTCAATTTCTTCACGTGGAAAAAGTTGCATCATCACACTTGCTTGTGGATCATCACACTTGCTTTTGTCCTCATAGTCAGTTATAAATTTAGGTGTACAGAAAACGGAATGGTTTGCAAGAACCTGTTTGATAAAACTGGTATTGCTTTTGGAATGCACGTCATCATGAAACAGAAGAGTCAATCAATATTTTATCTTCGACTGTAGTGGATTATTTCCATTTGCTCACAACGAAAGTGAATAACAATTTGAGAAAAAAATATCATACAATATTCAGTCGCGGCAGTTTCATTAATCAACGTTTTAAAGTACATTTGTCTAATTGTATTTAGCTATAGATTTATTCATATCATTTGAATGAATTTGGGAGAGTCGCATGTATATTTTATCGCTTCTCAGTACACTTTAACACGCATAATTTACTTGCAACATTAAACTTTTCTAGTAAACTTACAAGAAATATAGATTAATTATTCAAAATTAGTTTTTAAAAACACCAAACAAACAAAATCCAAGTTAAAGGCGTGTTTTTCTGACCGTACAGCTGTGTATATTTTCATTTTATTCTTTGCATGTACTATAGTCTATACAATAGATCTACGGTCCGCAAATTTTTTTACAGCATGTCTTTAATCCCTTATTTGCTTATAAAAAATCTGAACTGAAAATCTTTGAAACATCGTAAAATGTTGTTTGTTTATATATGTACATGTAAAATAGCGACTTGATTTGCACGTGATTTTTACAAATGCGAGGTCGATCGGTTAGCGTGTTTGAGAGAAAGTTAACAGCAAGTAAAGCGTCAACATCAGTAGTAAATATTGTCTGATGAATATTGAAGTGCCTGTAATAATATTAATGTTCCTACAGACTGAATGGGTTACAAAATTAGGTAAATCACAGGATAGTCCAAAATTAAACACATTTGTATCCTAAATTTCAAGTTTTTTGTTTGTTAAAAGAACACATGAACACTTGTAGAAGAAAGTGTGCCATTGATCAATCTAATTAAAATTAGATGTTTGATCCGCTCGCTTACTCGCGACGTTTGTGTAGCGAGTAAGCGAGCGGATCAAACATCTAATTTTAATTAGATTGGCCATTGATCGGTTGAAGTTCAATAAAATGTATTTTATCTAATATTCATTATCAGTATCTCTTGTGAATTCTTTAGAATAAGCTACAAAAAAAAAAAAAATATTCTTCCTCAACTAAAATTAATGCGTTGAAAATGAATGAATTTATCGATGAAGCATACTTGCTGAAATATGAAATGGCAAACCTTTTTAAATTGTGTGTGTTTCTGACAATTGTTTACATTACAAAAAAAAAACAAGAAGCGATTATTGTGAGATCTCTTAGCCAATTATCGCAGCGATATAGTTTATGCAGTCCTGATACAGAGTTTAACGTCACAACTGGCAGTTGGTGCATAAATTATCGATACCGCGTAAGCAGACAGGGTAACGGCATGCGCGGATCTAGAGGGGGGGTCGGGGGGGTCCCGACCCCCCCTGGAAAATGAAAATTTATTAAATTTACATAGTAAAATTATCGCGAAAATATGCCTCGGACCCCCCCTGGCAAACACAATTATCCTTCGGACCCCCCCTGGAAAAATTTTCTGGATCCGCGCATGAACGGCTCATTTAAAATTAAACACAATTTCATAAATTATTTACATATATGTACAAAATGATTAGCAGCTATAATGCTTAAAATATCTGATAAGATTAAAATTAGTTATCATACTGAAATCGACACATAGATAAAACATTGCGTGTAACACTGCATACCTAACAGAGTTATCGTTCGTTATCCGCTAGGGTCCCCGTGAGAAATACTCTTCCGGTCAGGACCGTAGCAATAGACCGTGGCTATTTATAGCCACCGTCAAAAAATGTTATGAAATTGTGTTGTTATAGCTAGTTATATTGACAATTAAGAATGGATTTTTAATTTTTTTTAATAATACTACTAAAATATTTTGATCATAAGTATCATTTCTCTTTTTTAAAACATTTTTTAAACAAATACAATTTCAGTTATTCAATTCATCACAATTCTATGAAAATGAACATGCATAAAAAAGCATAGTAATGCAAAGTAATGCCATGCAATGCCAGCATTAAACTAGATTTTGAAAAGTAATGCATTACATTACCATTACATGTAATGCTACATTCATGGCATTACAAATTACTAAGAAAACATGTAATGCATTGCAATACATTACCATTACGTTTAACATTACCCCAAGTCTGATATAGAGTCACTATCAAACCATTGCGATCATTTTGTTGCATCTCTGTTACTCAGATTTGGTGTTTAATTTCTTTTGATTAGTTTACTGTATCATTAAACTCCAGATATACTGCTTAAAAATCATTTATCAGTAACAATCCAAAATTTTGTAACAATAATTTTTCATATCACCTGTTTAGAGATTAAGGGGCCCCTGTTCAAATCAAGGTTTAATCTGTCTTCATTTGTTTAATAACTTTACACAATGAAATTTTAAAACTTTTGACCAGCGCTTTTATAAAACAGACTTTTAATTGATGCTTAAGAATGATTCATGAGTGCAAGTGTGTTCTGAGGTACTGTAGTGCACAGTCACATGTAAGAAAAAAATTGTTTAGTAATTATTATCTTAAAAACCCAAACATCTTAAAATTTAAAACACTTATGTCATCTTCAAATCATGTAATACTTAAGAAAATGTGTACTTTAATTAGAAAAATATTTGATTTGGTCGGTCATCCTACGTAACAACTATAACTAATTCATTGTTTACTTTATTCTGTTTCTTTTTGTAAATCCTGCTTTTCTTATACTTTTGTATATAATTCTTCTGCACCTCATGTAACATTTTATGTTATGAGTGAAATAAATGAACTTGAACTTGAACTTGAACTTGAGGCAAATAAGTAGACACATTAAAGTATTGTAATTTAAAATGTCTACAACATAACTGGTGTCACACATTTCAGTAGCAGTGCAAAGAAAACTGGATTATTAGAATAAAATTATCGCAATAAATTTGTTTCGACTTGTTGGGTCTTGTTTTGTTGTATAGCACTTTGGTCTATCAACAGATCTCCCCTCAGGAGTATGAATCAATGTAGTCGTGTGACCCGTCCCAAATAGGATCAAGATTCAGCGAACTGAAAATATTTTGACATCTATTCTTTTTTGCAGAAGTACACCATATACCTGCAGATATTAATGTAATATTGATTTATTAATTTTTTTCTTATAAAATCTTATTCTAACAAAATATGTTGGTAGCAGTTTTACCAGTTACGAATCACCATAGCTGTTTCCATGCAAATCGAATGTCGATAAAACGTTTTGGCCCTGAACACCATCAACTGAACCTGCAGAGTATTAGTTTCAATGTATGCCACCCGGCACCCAGTTATTGGTATTTTCATAGCCTATACAGTTTAATCAGCACAGAAACAAGGGACAAAATCACCGTTATCATAGTTACTATATCATATACACTAGTCTCTAACACTCTTTTGGAATACAGTCATAGCGCCTTCATCTATCCCATTGTGGTACAATACTAAGAATAAAGACGAAGTGAGACATTTAATGAATTCCAGCAGTAGATGCATTTATTCTATCAATAAATTTAAACCTAAAAAAGAGAAAATAAATTAGATATTTGGATCTTGCACAATCATGGCTCTAATAAATTCTAAAATCTAGTTGCCTTTTTTTATTTTATATCTTGCAAGTTTTTTTGGTATGTTAAAATAAATATCAAACATTACTTGATTAGTAAGTGAAATTAGGTTGTGAGTGAAAATTAAACGGTCTTACCACAGGAACCAAGCCCGTTTTAAAATTTATTTCAATGTAACCACAAATAATCTTTGTTTATGGTTTCATTGAAATAATTTTTAAAACGGGCTTGACCCCTGTGGGTCTTACAGGTGTTTTTATGTGCGTAATAGCATTGCAATGATATGGATTTATTGCATCACGAACGTAGGTACAATAAGACTGGGTGATATCAAACACAAGATGACAGCATAAATAATATTACAGAATTGAAATTGAAACGAGCAATTATAAGTGTTCCTTTTATATGTATTGATTTATTTCTCCATATTTTGAATTACCTTTATTAAGTATTTGCCAGTTAATTTATGAAGAGTTACTCTATGGAACAGGTCAAAATTCTGGACATGTCAAACAACTGTATCAATTTTACAGCTAAAAAATCTTAATTTTTTCTTTTACTCCTATTTATCAGCTGTTTAAAGTGCGCTGACTTGGTCCCAAAATTAACGCATTTTAAAAAAACAATTTTCAAAGTACGTAATTTTTCAAAGTCTATAATATATATATATATAATCTATCCTCCTAAAACGGAGGATGCATAGACATGTTTATGATAGAACTTTGACTTCACTGGTCATTCCGAATTTTCTTTACATTGAACAACATGTAGTTTGACTTTAAAAATCTGTCAGATCTTTTCTATGTCATTTGAAGCAGCAAGTCTGTAGCCCAAAATATGGGCGATCTGTGCGCCGTATACATGGCATATTGGGTTTTTTTTTTCGCGTACGGAACTGTATCTCCCAGGTTGTCCATCCGAATTTTTTTCCGACCGCGAGCTACAGACCTGTAAAATTAGCGAGATTCATCGAAACAGACGTGCGGCAAATCAAATTTCGTTATTGACGATGAGGCCCTTTTGACATTCTAAAAAAATTAAAGCAGAGTTTTGCAAATTAGACAAACCTGATTTCACCAAAATTATTGTGAACAATATTTTTCCAACCGCCATCTTCTGAATTCAGCATGTGATTATAATCACGTGATAAGGTAACATGACTTTCTATTTTTAGAATTATATTAGACAAATCGTTCCGCAGACATCTCGTTTCGCCCCCCCCCCCCCCCCCCCCCCCAGTCCTCTTCAGTCGTTCTTTTCATTGGATTGAGTTATCATTTTCCTCCGTGAACCATAACAATTTTTCCTTCCATTATTCATGTATCTCTTTAAAAAAAAATGGAGCATGCACATTGTATTAACACATATAATATGCATAGAATTTTGAAGCCTTTATATATATTTTTTTCTGTTTAGTATTTAGTTTGTTTGGTATCTTATATTGTATAAAACCTGACATATGTTATATTTGCAAGGTGTTTTGTGTTATGTGTGTAAACGATAAAAAGACTTTTATAATAGGTTTTTTATA
The DNA here is from genome assembly GCF_963853765.1 of Magallana gigas. NCBI lineage: Eukaryota > Metazoa > Mollusca > Bivalvia > Ostreida > Ostreidae > Magallana > Magallana gigas. The sequence goes on from NC_088859.1 coordinate 5,513,909, forward strand.
TTCAATATAGTTGTTTTGTTCATTTCTTTGTTAGGATAATGATTTTGGTTTTCCAAAAGGTTTCCAATGACATGGTTTAATTCTACCCACCACATACAGGCAAGAAGGCATCGGTTTTGTTTAAAATTAGAGGGTCGATGGGAGCAGACTCATCCCAAAAATATTTTTAAAAAAAAAATGTATACACTCTATACATATAATTTCAATTTCAATTTCACTGTTAATTTCCTCATTTTAACTTCAATTGCTCCCACAAAATTGGGGTGGGGTCAACTCCAATGACCATCATGATTCTTAAAACATTAAAAATCGTATTGCTTCATGTTCTCGTAATTGTTAACAATAGAATTACGATTGATAGTAAATAAGAATTTCATATGATTTATTTATTATTTTTAATAAAAGTAATGTTGCGGCATTTAAGGGCTTACAAAAATTATTTTTTAACAAAACAATACTTTTAAAATGCTACTTGTTTCTCTAAATGCTCTGTTAACTGGATAATCAATCCTTATTTTAGAAATCTATCGCCACCTCGAATTAATGGGCGAGTTTTCTTCGCCTTTGTTTATAGTATACATTACCGGAGAACGACGAAGCGTCAGTGCCATTTTATCGTTTTACCCTATCAAAGTCATAAAATCATTATTTCTCAACTAAAATGAATTGAATATAGTATTCAATTTTGTATAAAAATACAGTACAAAAGAAAGTTATAACTTTGAACAAACAGCTCCATGAAAATAAAAGTAACGTAAAGTCATGCGCACCCGAACTGTACTCGGCCTTTTTAAATAAAAATAATTTAAGATATAAAAACAGTAAGATATGTAAAGAAATATACTTTTGCGAGAATAACTTATTGCAAAATAAACGTTCAGTTGTGTTCACAAAGACCTTATTTCCTACAAACCAAAGACATAAATAGCAGACTTCTTTTTGACATCGACTCAGGCACTCCTCAATAAAGACAAAAAAAATTTTACCAAAGAAATCTTCCAACACCAAAGCACAGGTTTCATGGACATGTTGCTGACAAATGCAACACTTTACCAAAACGAACAGTTTGCGTCGGTTGTTTGCATGAAACACAGAAACAGTGACTGACCAGGCTGAAGCTAGCAGCCATTAACAGCAGCCAATAAGGAAATTCATCAAAGTACTGAGAGTAATCGAACAGAAAATTATATTATACTTTATTAACGGCATATTTTAATTAATATCAAGAAGATTAATGCATGAATAATTTCTCTGAGCATGGACTACCTCGGAGGCAGTAAAGCTCGCCTGAAAAAAATATCAATGCGTTTGTGTCTAATGATTTCAATTGAATATTGGTACTTGTCAAAATTGATCCCCAAGTCTGTTTACTTTTCTCCGAAAATAACATGCATCGAAAATCATAAAAATCCTCGTACCATTACAAGAATGGGACGGTCATACTTCTTACATTGTGATTTTATTCTTATAAAAATATTACCCTCAATCGAAAACTAAAACATTAGAAATCTAAACATAAATTTGGGATTATTTCGTGTCAGCCATGTTTTGACGTGAACCTTGAAGAAAAACTGCAAGAAACCAGTAAGCTCACCCGAACTTTGCATTTTTTAGCATTTCACAATGATATAGGGGTGAAAAGTGGTCCATTATCTACCTTATCTTTGAAGTGTGCATCAAACGAATATCAGGGCAGTGTAGAGGACCTATGAGGCTACTATTTTCCTGTCTCAAATTTGGGCTGTAGGGGTACCACCAAGTGACTCCCAGGGGTTCTGGTTCATTTCAACACTAGGATTAGGTAGAGGGCCTCAGAAGGTATTCATAATAAGCGTTAGAAGGCACCTATGACCCCTGCAAGAGTCCAGTTAGCTCACCCGAACTTTTTCATGTTTTAACATTTCATCCCTATATCATTGTGAAATGCTAAAATTTGACAAAGTTCAGGGGAGCTAACTGAACCCTTGTAGGGGTCATAGGTGCCCTCTAACGCTTATTATGAATACCTTTTGAGGTCCTTTACCTAATCCTATTGTTTTCAAGTTTTTGTGGTCAATCTCAAGTGAGATATAAACCCCTAAAATGAGCCAGAACCACTGGGAGCCACTTGGTGGTACCCCTTCAGCCCAAATTTGAGACCGGGAAATAATAGGCTTATAGGTCTCTTACACTGCCCTGGTATCTGTTTGATGCACACTTCAAAGATAAAAGAGATAATGGCCCGCCTTTCACCCCTATATCATTGTGAAATGCTAAAATTTATGGAGGGTAATCGTGTTCAAAAATCCAGACATGTAAACTTGTAAATCCGAATATTCAATCGTGTTGATGTGTGAGCATGAGCATGAATATGTGTAATTCTGATCGTGTAACCTATAAAACTCGGGCATAAACACGTGTAAGATTTGACTCAGTTCCTTCGCATGATGCACATTTTGCAACTTTATTGTTTACATTAGTTAATTAAACCATCAACTTTGCATACTTTCAATTCGTAGTTTCTGCGTTTGTAACTTCAGGCTCGGCAATAGCACATCTGACATGATACAAATTGACAAATGTAAAGTCTACAAGTTTGTAAATCTCCGACAAGCAGATATTCTCTCTTTTTTGTCGGATATTAACAGAGGCAGCTGAGTGTTCAATATTGCTTGGATCCAGACGTGTACAATTTTTAGAAACATTTCGATTACTGATAAATAGTTTGATGGAATTAATTCTATCTTTAAATATTACACAACATGATTTATACGGGGTTTTCTCGAAATTCTTGTCGGAAAAGTTCGAGAATTTATATAAAAATGTGCAAAATTCAAATACAGATTAGAAACTACTTGCCGGGCAAAATTACATTTTATAAATTGCAATTTATTTAAAATTTTAAAGTTAATTTCAAAATTGATAATAATCAATAAAATTAACTCCCGACAGTACTTCCGTACTTTGATTTCGATTTGTATCAATAAGACCACACTTAGGATAACATTATTTTCATAACTTATGACCCGTATAGATGTTTTTCATTTCTATCCAACAAAGACGCAATTTTAACTCTTATCCATGCGAGCTTTACTGCTTCGGAAGTCGTCAATGCTCGTACAAATTATTGAGCATTAATCATTTTGATATTAATTAAAATATGTCGATAATTAATTAAATTTAATTTTCTGTTCGAGTACTCTCAGTACTTTGATGAATTTCCTTATTGGCTGCTAGCTTCTACCCTCTCCTTTTTTTCTCTCTAATTTTATTCTGTCAATTTGCTTTTTTTCTGTTCCTCCAACAATCTGATCACATCTTGTTAAATATACTTCATAAATAATATGCAAATTTCAATACTAGTTATGAAAAAATAATGATAATGAGTTAATCATACTGTTCGAGTTTCTTTTGCTATAAACAATACTCTTCTACAAAGCACTGGAAGCACGTGTATTCATTAAATTACAAGACTTTACACGTGGTTAAAGTAACCTGTAAGTATCTTGTAATCATTTTAGAACTGTTCTTCTTAAGAACGTTTTACTTGTTACTGGTAACTGCACCCCTGCGAATGTTATTGTCATTTAAATTTTAGACCACGTGATTATATTTCACTCTTACAGTGTCGCAGTAAAAATCCTGCCTCGTGTTTATAGTCTATTTCATAGAATCTCGGTACTTGTAGTCAAATATAAAATCTAGAGGATTAATTGATGGATAAAATGTGTTCTAGAAATAAATGCGTCAATACAAAAAATAGTTTTTGTCTGCTGTTGCAATAAATAACATGCTTGTAGAGATCCCCCCTTAGGATTAATTTTCTATCTGCGCCTGACCTAGTTATAGCATCATAAGTGAAACAGACTGTACTATTTTATGCAGAATGTTCCTTGTAAATGACTCGATAAACTAAGTTTTTATGCAAAACAGACACTCATTATTTTTCTAAAAACATGGTATTGCACACCACAAGCATCAAACATGGCTATGATTTTATTAAGCAACCCAATGTTTATATTTTCAACCATTCTACACGTGGTTGAACACGAACGATAACTCTGTTCTGAATATTATCGTTTAATATAAATAACCGCAAGATGGTGAAATAAGACATACATCTTAAACGATTTTCATGTTTTAACATAAATCCAAGTTGAATATGATATGAAAAACGACCAGTACTTACGTATTTTGAGAATATTATCCGAACACTTATACTTCCGCTTGAAATTTCACAGGAACTGAACAAATCTCAGTGAAGTCTCGTGAACTTTCATTCGAGCACCTCTGGATTTATTACATACTTAGCAACGATAAAGAAAACATTGCGAACACATTTGCAGGGGTGAACTGGAGGCACAAAGATGTTCTTGAGTGACCCAGCCCGGTTATGTTTTATGTCTCAACCATAAATGTTAGAAATGATATTAAATTATAATGTTTAAAGGGGCATGGTCACGATTTTGGTCAAAAATTATTTTTTGATTTTAATGTTTACAATGCTTCATTAAAACATTTTTGATAGGCAACCAAAATTTGGGTGTCATTTGATGAGTCATAAGCGAGTTACAGAGCTTGGAATTCTTCGCTATGTAAACAAAGCGTTTGTTTACATTTTGAATGTTGAAGTGAAAATTTCAGTTTTAGACCTAAAATGAATGTGTTAATCGTTAGGAACTGTTTATTTATGCTTAAAATGAATAATAAGATAGACAAACCAGCTTTAAAAAAAAATTCACCGGTATATTGAAACTGTGTAAACAAAATCAGGGCACGAGCCTTGTTTACATGACGAAGAATTGTAAGCCCTGTATCTTGCTCAAAATTCAACGACTGGCACCCAAATTTCATTTGATCATTAGAAATGCATTTCTAACGCATTGCAAATATTAAAGACAGAACAATAAAATTTGACCAAAATCGTGACCATGCCCCTTTAAAAGCTCATATCCCGTTTGAACTACCAATGAATGCATTTAAATGATTAAACTCGCTACATCAAAGTTGAGACTTCCTTTTGAAGGTGAAGGTTTTGAATCGGTGTAAAGCAATTTGAAAATGTTATGTTTAATTATTGACGAATTCTGAAGGTGGTAAACACTGAAAAAAGTCAATTTGCTTAAACCAGACCATTTGATCAACTCACTATCGTAAACACAGCTGATCAAGAGATCAATGAGAGAAAGGAACAGGTTTTAAAATCAGATTGAAAGAAAGTGCAGTTTTAATGGAAATCTGCATATGAAATAATTAAACTCATACATGTAACAGATAATATGCGTTAGACAATTCATTTCTTGTATTTGATCGTCATTTTAAACATTTGAAACCTTTAGTTTTTTCAAGATCCAAAAATGACTTTGGTATTACTGTGATTGTTAGAATGGTTACGTTACATCACAAGACAGTCGACATGCAACAACTAACGTTTGATTTCTAAAACCTCAATGTTTATTCCACCATTTTCCCCAACAATTAATACCATGGCTTACAATTCTCAAAAGACTCCAAGCTTTCATCTTTATATTGTCTACATTGTAGATTGTGAATAACAGCTCTTCAATAGCGCCATGTTTTTATACAGATAATTATGGTTTATGTAGATTGATTATTCTAAGATACGTAGGCAGCTGTCACAAAATCCTAACTATTATTCAAATCAAAATTGAAATGTCAGCATCAATGGTAATTTTACAAATTATTTGTCAACATTTTTACTTTTTGGGGTATTGAAAATATTGATCTCTTTCTATTTAAAACAAAAGGAAGAAATGTATACAAAATTCTCTTCAGAATTTCCGAGACTCTTCTAGTTTTAACTTAAAATATCTCGAAAAATTGCATTTCTTTACCACAGAGAGTATATAAAACTTTATAATTATAACAGCTGAAGGTGATTTGTTTATTATTTGGAGCCTATGATATTTTAAGTGTCAGATTGTGACAAATAGTATGCCTTGGGAATGTTTTTATAAATTTGAGATTATGAATATTTTTTTCCTTTTATTTAGAGGAACTGCAGAAAGTACAAATTGGACAAACACTCTGACATGAAGAGATTAATGCAATAAATTTAAATACTTTATCTCCATTAGGAATATTATATGTGAGATGGTAACATCTTGTTTTGTTAAGAAACATTTTTTTTTAATTTTGAAAGAGTAGATATGAGTTATTTGTGAAGTAATATTATGAGCACGACGTAACGTGACCATGTGATGACCGTGTCGAGTGTAGGTCTATTAATATATATAATATCTCCAGATCCAGAGTAAACAACGTTTATGGATGGTGGGATTGTGAAGAGGAAGGGGTGATGAGGAGGAAGGAGCGATGGGGAGGAAGGAGTGACGGGGAGAAAGGAGCGATGGGGAGGAAGGAACGACGGGGAGAAAGGAGCGAGCGACGGGGAGGAAGGGGCAACGGGGAGGAAAGAGTGACGGGGAGGAAGGAGTGATGGGGAGAAAGGAGCGACGGGGAGAAAGGAGCGACGGGGAGGAAGGAGTGACGGTAAGAAAGGAGCGATGGGGATGAAGGAACGACGGGGAGAAAGGAGCGCCGGGGAGAAAGGAGCGACGGGTAGGAAGGAGCGACGGGGAGAAAGGAGCGACGGGGAGGAAGGGGCGACGGGGAGGAAAGAGTGACGGGGAGGAAGGAGTGATTGGGAGGAAGGAGTGATGGGGAGAAAGGAGCGACGGGGAGGAAGGAGCGACGGGGATGAAGGAGCGACGGGGAGGAAGGAGCGACGGAGAGGAAAGAGTGACGGGGAGGAAGGAGCGATGAGGAGGAAGGAGTGACGGTAAGAAAGGAGCGATGGGGAGGAAGAAACGACGGGGAGAAAGGAGCGATGGGGAGAAAGGAGCGACGGGGAGGAAGGAGTGATGGGGAGGAGGGTCAGAAATGACCAGAGGGATTGGTCTCACAATCAGAAGTTGTTTTTGGTCAATTGATATATTACTTAACTTTCATCAAATTATTTGAATGTAGATCATTATGAGTTGGAATTTCTGGATCGGACTAAACTTTTTACTGTAAAAAAAGATTTCTTGGGCTGGAGGGTCGTTGCCATTTACAGCTTTATTTATCTCCTTAAAACAAAGTGCGCTCTGTATAGAGAAAAAGAAAAATGATTAACTTTAAAGCTGAATATTTCTTCTTTTCTAAATAATACTTAATTGGTAAAAGACATGCACTAATATAATTAAAGGTAGATCAGATGGGTATATAATTTGTTGGACATTCATCTTCCTTGCATAAACCAAAAAAAAAACTTCTTTACTTTAGCACTACATTTCTAATTTTAAGAAATAAAATAATGATTTGTTGATAACAAAACTAATGAAAAAGTTTCTGCTATAAAAAGAGTAGGAGGGAATGACATATCTAATAAATAACATCATTAGTGATGGTCACTCAGTGATAAGAAATTTATGTAAAACCTGAGCTGTCAAGTACAGTGTACTTTATTTTGCCGATAACTTCATATAACAGGAGTTGATGGATCATTGAGACTTCTAATGCACCATAGATACTTCATAGTGATGTACTGTCAAATGGTGCATGCAGGATATTTCAGGTCCCGAACCTAATAACACGTGGTAAGTTGTTTGTTAGCACTCTTGTCTCATCGGTCTAATTCTGTATCTATTGTGTTTATTTGTGTATTTAATAAGGGTTTTAGGATTATCATATTCAACCTTCGGGATTCTTTCCTGTTCCTGAAGACGAAGAGGACATTTTTAGGATATTTAAACGCTTGGCAATCAGGATGGTTGTCTTTATATCAATTTTACACTTAAGAGACACGGAAACTGATTAAATAATCGCTTTGAGGAGAGACATCGATCTTAGGCTTCGTCAAACTGGTTAGATAGTCATTGCTGTGTATTTGATTACGTTTCACATACAAGAGGAATGGCATTGGTCATCATTTAAGACACCTATAAGAACTTGTTTTGTGGTTACTGTGCGGGAGCAGGGAGGGGCATTGAGGCAGTGAATATTGTTAACTTAGTATACGGACGGAAGATGACGTCATCTTATATGTTCATTCAATACAGACTTTTTTCGTGGACCGTTTACATTTTTAGTGCCACTCCGCCAGCATACATCATAATACTTCATAAGTCAACCTTCTATTTAATAAATAGAAGACATGTTGTAGGTAAATAAAACCAATTACGAAAATAAAAATCATTTAAAATTAGAAATATCATTTTGCTTGTAATCCGATAACAACTTCTTTATTTCTCTCTTAAGATTTATGTCTGTTGTATTTGGAAACCAAATATCTCCTATTATACAGAACAATCAATGATGGCGTCACATGAATAGGGACCTACTTTAGATAATTCAAATGATTGCATATTTTCCGTTAGAATATAAATGTAGGAAACAATTAATTTTTTTAACGTGGCTGGTATGTCTAGCTAGTTGGCGACAGAGTCAAAATGTATGCATAGTGTAATTAAACCTGATATTAAATATATTCCACTAATCTGTTTATCTTTTAAGCGTGTCAATATTATTTACTGAACACTATTGCCAATTTTCAAGAACGATTTGATCATATTCGGAAGATAAATATGGAGGGTAATCGTGTTCAAAAATCCAGACATGTAAACTTGTAAATCCGAATATGCAATCATGTTGATGTGTGAGCCTGAGCATGAATATGTGTAATTCTGATCGTGTAGCCTATAAAACTCGGGCATAAACACGTGTAAGATTTGACTCAGTTCCTTCGCATGATGCACATTTTGCAACTTTATTGTTTACAATAGTTAATTAAACCTTCAACTTTGCACACTTTCAACCCGTAGTTTCTGCGTTTGTAACTTCAGGCTCGGCAATAGCACATCTGACATGATACAAATTGACAAATGTAAAGTCTACAAGTTTGTCGAATTTTGACATGACCTTATATGGCAACTGCCTTGCTGCGGGAAAAGGCATGCCGTAACCGCCGGACCGGAATGAACGAAAAATAAACATAATATTCAGCTAAACTGTTGAAAAAGCTATTAATGAACGACACCTTTTCTATCGAAAACACCGGTATTATTTTTAGAAAAAAAAATTGATGTATGATTGAAACTGGACCAAACAGGAAGAGGTTCATGTAGATGTGACGAATGCGCTAATTTCCGTAATATAATTCCCATGGTATTAAAAAAGGAAATGCCTAATATCTTATATCTCTAAAAAAAAATTGACATGTAATTTAAACTGGAATATAAGTAAATGCGTACTCTTTTCTAGAAATGAGACGGATCAAGAAATTTCCTATGGGGGTAAATATATTTTGAGCGGCATGGGGTTCGAAGACCGCCGTGAAGTCCCATGTAACTCCATTGCTTCTGAATTCTAAGAATTTTGAGAGTGAATTTTTAACCGGGTTTCCGATTATTGAAATAGTAAAAATTGCAGACGGGCGAGTGGCTGCCAAAAAGGTACCCTTATTCTACCGATAACTCCTCGAACAGTTTTCAAGAAAGGAAGTTATTCTTTTGCAGATCATTTATACATATATATCAGAAGTATGCAAATTGCTAGGATTTAGATTTCTGATAATTTATAAAAATATCAGCCGTTGAACTTAGTCATTTTTGGGCAAAAACATTGCATATAGAGTACCCCATTTTTACTCTTGTTTTTTTTTTCTGAATTAGTTAGAATAAACGACTTGCAAGGATTTGGTAATTTTTCGCGGAAAAATTTATGTTACTTTACATGTATTTATACTTTTTGTTGTTGTGTAAGTGAAAGATAAATAATAACACAATCTTCAATAATAATAAAAAAAAACTAGCGCATATTTTTTGTGCGCCGTAAATTGAAGTTTTACTATGGGAGGCACTGTAGCTCAAAGATCGTCCACCTGTATTTTTAGACAGGGAGCTACAGACCTGCAGCTAGTTCACAAGTGGCTGTAAAGCTGTATTATAATAGCTCTCCAGAAATTTTTTATCAGCCAACTTCACAAAGTGAGTCTGTATTGAACCGACATTCAGGACGTCATACTCAATCCCGTAATAATTGCTTAAAATAATTTTTAAAAAATGTCAATTTTTTACCTGCATGATAGGCTTTTTTTTCCTATATATTGCCGACAATGCAAAGAAACATTTCTTAAAATAATTTATACACATTTTAATTTCACGACAGTTAACCTTATCTTTGGAATTTTTATTCATTTTTTTAAAGAGTGTGTCGCTTCTTATGTCTCATATTACCGGGTAATCACAATCTCAAAACCAATGTCTTTAAATAGTTTGTTTTTCTTATCGATAACTTTGCAACTCAGCTGACGGACCCCGTGTAATTTTTCGCGTGGGGGGGGGGGGGGGTCTTGTCACAACTTTGTGGTAGCGATAAGGATGCATTTGGAGATATTTTCTTAATTCAGCCGAGGCCTATACTTTAACAATTTGTTGCATGTTCTCTAATAACAGTGGCGTCGGAAGCAAAGTGAAAGGGGGGGGGGGGGGGCTAAACTAATCATGAAAAATATTGACAAGAATTCCCATAATCATGAAAATTCTAATCCGTGGGGGAGGGTATACCAATAACTCCAATCTGACCTGCCCAATCCCCCCCCCCCCAAATCATGAAATTCCTAATCCGTGGTGGTGGTGGTGGTGGTGGGGGGTGCTAGTATTCCTACTATGACTCTAATTTTCAATATCACTATTAATATTTCATTCTCTTTAAGGTCTTTTAAGGAACAATTTTGTTTGTTGCGAGGAAAAAGTAGGGGGGGGGGGTTGAATCCTCCCTGCTGCTATGTTTCTAATGATTAGGTCTAACTTGGCAAAAAAGTGGGGGGGGGGCTAAGTCCCCCCCAGCCCCCCCCCCCCCCTCCCGGTTCAGGCGCCTATGAATAAAATGCGTATATATCTTTATACACGTGTATTCAAACAAAGTCATTAAATGTAATTTTTTTCAGTTCTAAGAGGATATCTGAAGCCGATCGAATTCTTTACTTGCATCTTTTATACATTCTCTTGATAAAATGTACACCAATCTCATAATTTAATTTTCCGAAAAATAATACTCTATGAAATGTTGTTATCCAGAGATAATATGATTAAAGGCTTACCTAAATTTTTTTTTATTTATAAATTATTCCGTCCCTATTCCGGCGATTACGGCATGCCTTTACCTGCAGCAAGCCTTTTTTTTTTTTATCAGTGACGTCACTGTTTCCATATATAAGGTCATGTCAAAATTCGACAAACTTGTAGACTTTACATTTGTCAATTTGTATCATGTCAGATGTGCTATTGCCGAGCCTGAAGTTACAAATGCAGGAACTACGGATTGAAAGTGTGCAAAGTTGAAGGTTTAATTAACAATGTAAACAATAAAGTTGCAAAATGTGCATCATGCGAAGGAACTGAGTCAAATCTTACAAGTGTTTATGCCCGAGTTTTATAGGTTACACGATCAGAATTACACATATTCATGCTCAGGCTCACACATCAACATGACTGCATATTCGGATTTACAAGTTTACATGTCTGGATTTTTGAACACGATTACCCTCCATAGATAAAACACCTCACACTTAATAACATCAAGACATATTTTTAACGTTGATATGGGTTACGTCCGCTTCAAGAAGGAACTGCTGCAAGACGGGAATTTTTTGTTGTTGGAACAATATGAGCTTTCTGTCTATGGAGCGATCTCAATAACGACCGTTCTAGTTGTACAGAATAGTTGGAAGCACTTTACAATCATTGGTTATTTGCAGATACTGATATTTAATTCTAATACTCAGTGGAATCAAAATATGTCAAATACTTCTCAAAATCCCTTTCTAATCAGTTTTAGTTCTTTTTCATAAATACTTGGAGAAAAATATCAACCAAACTAGGACTCGTCCGATCGGTAAAAATAAATAACTTTGTCATACATGGAAAATCACCATAAAATAAAAAACTTTTAGTTTTTTTTTTCAATACTTAAGGCCATAAACAAGAGAAAAAAAATACTCAAGTCACATATTTCATTTGAAGAGCTTTCATCTAAGGAAAGAAACTCGGATGCTTTCAACCGATTCATTCAGGTCGTCCGGACTTCTAAATGCATGCCCCATACTTAATAGAAAGAAAACAAAAATAAAGAAAGGAACTTGTTTTATTGAAAAATAAATATAAACTGTTTTAAGGCGTTTTTAAAAAAACTAGAATGATCTTGGACAGAAAAGGTTGCCATCTTTGCATGGAAATCGAACATGTTTATAGGTCATTCATGGTAAATAATGGTGTAGAACCTGGCACTCTATAAAACCAGTGACATAAATGATAATATGTCTCTGATAAAACATAATAAATATACAAGTGATAATGAGTTAATTCATATTACAACGAAAGTTTCAAATGCGTAAAGTTCAAGTAACGACATTATATAAAACATTTACGTATGTGTCGATATCATAGTCCAACACATGGACACGTTCTGTAATGGGGTGTTTTGAAGTATGAATGTCTGGATTTCAGTCCGTATTGTTCAGATATATCTAAGAAGTGCACTGTCATCTGGGTGTCACGGTATCATGTATTTTTTTCCTTTGCTGTTGTTGAAATAATAGACCCAGACGGAGTGGATTAAGTATATGAAATCAAAATTAAAAAAACCAATGTTATTGTCAACTGACAGGTGAACATAATTAAAATCAAAAGGTGGACATATAAATGGCAAGATATTGCTGCCTGTGTTTAAAAGAATATACATACATGTACTATGGCTAATGATCTTGGCTATGGTTTCATAGCTAGGACAATCATGTGTCTTTATTCAATGTGTTCCAACTACAAGTTGGGAAGCCAGAATTCCTTCAATCCGAGGGATGTTGTGGATTTGAGCAGCACCCAATCACGTTTATGTTTTACAAGACTTTCCTGTCCAAATATACATCATAGGAATCGCAACATTTAGATATATTTACTTTTTCAACGCTTTATATATTAAGCTTTTCAACACTTTATACAACCATACCCCACGGCAAATTAAAATCTAAGCTTTTTGATATCATCGACAGTTGTTTTTTCAATAAAATGGGAAGTCTTAAAAATGCTTACCTTTTCATTGGAAATCTAAAAATTTATTTTGTTAAAAACCATTCTGATTGCACACGCAAGTACTCTGAAGTTTACATTAAAAAAAAAGAAGCTTGAACATCTACATAATTTTTGAAAATCAAGTCTTCCAACAGTCTGTTGGAATTTCCTTGGGTACCAATTGTGCTTCATTGTTAGCAAGCCTATTTTTTTATTCTCATGAAGCAGAATTTATTCAAAAACTTGTACGTGAAAAAAAACAAATCACTCGCAGTGGCCTTCAACTCAACATTCAGGTATATCGACGACGTATTGTCAATAAAAGATTGTTATTTCCACACATAAGTCGACTCGATATATCCCAGTGAATCTGAAATAAAAGATGCCATGGAGTCAGCGTCATCTGTTTCATATTTGAATATGTTACTGGAAATGGACATTGCTGGTAACCTAACAACAAAACTTTATGATGAACGCGATGATTTCAATTCTTCTATATTCAACATTCCTTACTTATGTAGCAATCTACCTTCATCTCCTGCATATGGTGTTTTTGTCTCTTATTTAATGCGATACACAAGGGCATGCTCTTCGTAGGAACTGTTTCTAGGCGAGGCAAGCTACTGCCAAACAAAGAGTTGATAAAACAGGACTATCAACAGTTTCGTTTGAAGTCATCTTTTCGTAAGTTCTATGGTCGATACAACGACCTTGTCAACAAATGCAATATTCCACTGGGTCGCATCCTGACTGACGTTTTTCAGACTTATTGTTAGACCATTAATCACCTAATTGTCTACAGACTTTTCCGGGTTTTTTTTTCGAAGAGCATGCCCTTGCGTATCGAATCATCTAGCTGAGAGACAAAACACCATATGCAGGTTGTGAAGGTATAATGCTACATAAGGAAAGTTGACTAATGAAAAATTGAAGTTATCGCGTTTATCATTATACCCGCACTTTCTAAAGAAAGTTCGGGTATATTGTTGTTACCCTGTTCCGTCCGTCCGTCCGTCTTTCACGTTTTACTTTCTCAAACTGCTCTTACATCTTTTTTCCCGATTACGACAAAGAGCCTACGGCGGATGTGACCGGTCAGCAAAGGATCCTCACTCCTCATAGGCACCTGATCCTACCTCTATCTTTTTAGAGGACCGTGTTGCTTTGCTTTGAATTTGTATTTCGTTTTATTGATTTTGAGATGGTTGACAGTTTGTTATTGTCATTTTTTATTACGTAGGTGTAAATGAGCAAGTCATTTTCTTATTTTATTTTTAATTATCATGAAATGAACACAACTTTTTTTTACTTATAAATGATATCGCTATTAATGATAAAAAAAATAAAATCATCAATATGCAATGCGTGTCACCTTTAAATGTTAATTTGTATCAAGTATTACATACAAAACACATTACAGTGTCATAAAAATGTCATTATCATTATAAGTGATCAATAAGACGCGTTGTGGGGAAAGAATACCAAATAAGGATTATTGCAAAATTGTAAATATAATTTTTTTTAATGTAATGGTCAACTGCCTTATCTTTCTTTTTAGAATTTAAGATTAATGTTTGTTGCAGTTGGAAAGCAAAATATGTACATGTTTTAGTACATAGGTTTAAATGCTTAATTTCTTTACAACTTTTAGAACATGGATACCATAATTTCTCTCAAATCAACTTCACATTGGGAAAATGTCATTATTTATTTTTTCTTCTAACTTTTCTAAAGTGAATAAGTAAATGTTTTGCAAAAAAGCAGTATCTTCATATTGAAGATAGAGTCATTCGAAAAGATTTATATTTTTGTAAAATGCATCTGTAAATGCTACCATGTACAAATACAATATTGTTGTATGTAAGAATCAAAACATTCTAAATATGCAGAAATTTAGATATTGGTCTGTTATAAATGCAATATTATTTACCCAAGTTCTATACAATATTTTTGTGTTTCACTGGTAATGATAATTTATATTTTCAATGCATGTAGTGTGTACAGAACAATAAATTTGGACGTCACTTGAGTAGAATTACACCTTAAATGAAAAAAATGGCTGCACTCTTTCTTTTAGAATGTAAATGTTAACATGTGGCTAACATAGTAAACCTTAATTAGTGACCGAGTCTTATGAACAGTAACATTAAAATCAACGATTCAGGTCAAAGATCACATGGCAATGTTAAATACAAAAAATTACGAATTACACAAGTGCGGTTTTCCAGATTATAGATAATGAAGTAAGCGTACACACATCAGCATTCTTTTCACATTTATTTTATTTTTTTCACTTTTTTATTACAACAATACTATTATGCAATTAATTTTAGCATGTTTATTACATAAATTATTAATTATTCATTACAAATTTTTATGTGTCTTTAATAATAAAACAAGAATCATAATTAAATGTGATTTTTAATTAAGTTCCCTAAAAATAATTTGGAGAATTAAAAAGTCTGATTAAGACAACACCTTGTGAACTCAAACTTTACAAGCATACTTGAAAGTGCTTGCAACGTGTAATTAAGCCTGATATGTTATCTTGTTTTATTTAGCATCTTTGTCAATTTACAAGAACGATTTTATGATAGGCTTTACACTTAATACCATGGCAAAAGTGGTTCTATAAGAAGAAAAACAGGTCTCATTTTTACAAAGGTTGATATGGATTATGTCCGTTTTTAATCATGGACTGCTGCAAGACGGGATTTCACTTATTACCGTAAACGCAGTATGAGCTGTTTTGTCTATGGTGAGTAACTGAATAACGGCCATGTTTGTCGTTATTTACACAAAGAAAGTAATTTATAATCATGTTTTTTTCGATATTCATATTTAGTTGATCTATTAAATATTTCGAAAAATCTTTTCCTAAACATTTAAAATCTACTTCAAAACATTTTGAGGAAAATCTCCTTTAAACTAGGATTTGTCAAATAGATAAAATAATTCAATTTGACAAACATTAAAAATCAGAAAGATTGTTATTTAAATTTAAATTTAGCCATAAACAAGAACAAAAAAGGTACTTGAGTCACACGTTGATCTAACCATCTTTGGAATGGGCGTTCATATGTATTGAAATATATTTCAACCAAAGAGCTTTTATTTAGGGAAAGAAACTCAGAAGCTTTCCAATTGATTCATCCAGGTTGACCGGATATCTTAACCATAAACTTATTAGGAAGAAAAAGGAAAAAAAACCAAATGCATTAAAAAGACTTGTTTTGTAGAAAAAACTATATCTAAACTGTTTGAAGGCGTTATCTAAATATTAAAATGGTCTTGCACAGAAAGAGTTGCTTTTCTTTGCCTGCAGATCCTTCCTTGTGCATTATGTTGTAGGCCCTGACACTCATAAAACATAATCAATATATGCGATAATGAGTTTAAATAAGGAATAAGGAATCATTCTTTGAGTATTATGAGGTGATAATTTCGGTCGGGGTGTGATCAAATCCAATAAAGCCCGAAGGGCTTTATGATAGATTTGATCACACCCCGACCGAAATTATCATCTCATAATATTCAAAGAATGATTCCTTATTACTTATATTTATATAATTTTAAGCCATCGTACGATTATATATTTAAATATTGATAAGAAACTCCGCTGGCGCCTCGATTTGGCGTCATTTGTATTATGGGTTATATAGTACAAAATCGATATGTAGTGTTATCACAGGCAAAGACACTGGAAAATGTAAATATATAAATCAAGGGCAAAACATTGTATTTGTCAACTGACAGGTGGATATAATTAAAATTAAAATGAAATGGCAAGATTCTGCTGCCAGTGTTTTCAAAATGTGCATATTTTGGCTTAATATTTTGACTTTGGTTTCATAGATAGATAATCATGTGATTTCATTCTGATGTGTTCCGTCCACTAGGTAGAAAATTTAGAATCCTTATTTTACTGCAGCATTTGCCAAATTTGAATGTGGCCACACTTGTGTACCTCTTTGAAACTTTTAAAACTGAGGGATAGTGCATAAATGCTTCTACCTGCAAAATTTCGTAGAAGTACCCAAGTGTAGCCAATATGTATTTTTTAAATTTTTAAAATTTTAGCAACAGAAAATAAAACAGACCACTCCATTTTAGAGTAATTATTTTCTTACTTACTTTTTATGGAAATAGCAGAATTTAATTAATAATGATGAAGAATTATTTGTGATTATTTACAAAATCATCATTTTATTAAATATTTGAAGAGGAAATGCATATTAACTGAACTTTAAAATGTTTCATCTAGTAATTTTATACTGTGCAATCATGCTTACATCGTGCATCATCAATGACGTCATAGTTTGACGTTTGCGATGTCAGTTGAATCTGTACATGGAATCTTGAGTTATTTCAGTATTTTGCCAATATAACTTACCAGTAAAGTCTGCATTTTTTAAAAGCATTATTTCTATGTACCACGGTATTATTCAATTGCAGCAGATTATGAGATACATGAACATTGGTAACAAACAGAAAAAATAAATTATGGCAAAGTTAACAGGGCGCCTGTAAAGTGCGAAACGAAATCGAAACGAAACAAAACGAAACAAAACCAATCGAAAGAAAGCGAAACCAAACGAAACCAAACAAAAAAATCAAAACGAAACGAAACGGAATTTAAACAAAACTAATATCAATTTTGACTACATAAAAGTGAAAAAAAATTCATTGAAATAAATGTCTGGACCATGAAATATAACTACCTGTATGTTTCAGAACACCGCTGTAAATTTTCAAAAACTTGTGTTCGAAAAACTATAAAAAAGAAGATGAGTGAATAAGATGGTACAACTGCCCATTTGGTTTAGTCGTAAAATACAACTTCAAATTTAACACTTTTTCAATTAAATATATTTGATATGTTATGATACAAGTTTACAAAAGGGTAATTTCTAACTATATTCAGTTTGAAATTTTCCAAAAAATGATCAGAAAAAAATAATAAATACTTAAGTTTTGGTGGTATCTAACCTACAACCTAAAACATATGTTCTATAAGGTTACCTAATGTCTGGTGCTCTAACCACTGAGCCATTTTATTCGCAACAAAGTGTGTTGTTTCAATGCTTTATGAGACGTTGGCCACGGATTTACGGACTTGTATTATTTTTCTACACCGTTTAATTGTTGGGCTACAAAATTACATTTTTAAAGTATAATGGATCACCCTATACATTTTTGTTGATTAAAATCGGTTTAAATTCTATTAAACCGCGTTGAGACTATACCAAAAATATGGAGCTCAGACCCACTCTATAAAAAAAGGCATTGAAGTTATAAAAATGACATTATTTGGAAGGTCTGAGACACATATGCCCAGTTTGAAATCAACCTATTACAAGTATTTGAAATACTGAAGGGTTACAAACCGTTGTTACGTTAAACATACATTGTTTTTAATTATTTTTAAAACCATTTACTACATTAAATGATATTTTAATTTTGCAGTATCTAATCATTCCTCATATGGACATTTTGCACGCCTTATTCACCCATCTTTTTGTGTAGATTTTATGCAATTCATCGTTGAAGAAGGTGCACCAGAAATGTAGATATTATAAAATTCATCGTTGAAGAAGATGCACCAAAAAGTAGTTACAGCATATCATCATTTTGGCAAGACATTTCTATTTATCAATCAAAATTTCAGCGTCAATCGTATAATTAT
The DNA here is from genome assembly GCF_963853765.1 of Magallana gigas. NCBI lineage: Eukaryota > Metazoa > Mollusca > Bivalvia > Ostreida > Ostreidae > Magallana > Magallana gigas. Next base: position 5,532,644 of record NC_088859.1, read on the forward strand.
AAGCAAGATACCGGGTACATAACTTGGTATTTCCTATTCAGAATGAACAAAAGCATGGCCTCAGTTCTGTGAGCACAACCCTGTATCTTGCTCATAATTCGAAACTTGACACAGCTTAGTAAAGAGAAAATTGTAAACAATTAAAATAAAAGAAACATGAACTAAATTAAAAAGAAAGAAAGAGCACAATATTTATACTTATATATTTCTAGCAGCAAAAACAACCTCACATTTAGACTGAAAATGCAGAGCATCTTTACAAAACACGTTTCATTATAATCAACCATAACGTTGAGATCGTACCGAATTACCAATAGAATGTATAGTATTTATAATATAATATGTTGTTACTGCATCAGATTTTGCTCATTTTACGCAGGTAAACAATTTACTGTCTGATTTACCGAAGTCTTTATTTCATTCGATACGTAAACATTCCAAAATACAGGCAATATTTCCATAATGCAAAAACGAAATTCAAAACAACATAAAAACACGGTCACGAGTGAAAATGTCAACGCTTTGAAAGATTTAACCTCAATTCACTTCTCGAAATCGGCACAAATATATTAGCATGTTTCAAATATCCCTTCGTATGTAATAAACTACTGCACAACAGGCAAAGTTATCTTTGTCAGTTTGACCCGTTTGTCTTCATTCAGACATTCAAACAATAGAATTTTCGTTTTCGATATGGAATACCGAACCCAAAGTTACAAACTGACCGCGATTATTTCGTAAATTACTCGAATTTGAAACAGAATTCGCCGAAAATTTTTGCAATTTATATTTTCCTTTCCATAAGGATTATTTATGCAAAATTACGTTGAATATGACTCGGTAGTTCTGGAGAAGAAGATTTTTAAAAATGCACCCCCTTTTCTACACTTTCGATGTTTTCTCCGCTTTGAACACAGATAGGTCTTTCATTTCTGCAATTTATATTTGCCTTTTCATAAGGATGCTTTGTGCCAAATTTGGTTGAAATTGGCTAAGCGGGTTTAGAGAAGAAGTTCAAAATGTAAAAAGTTTACAGACAGACGGACGGACGGACGACGGACAAAAGGTGATTAAAATAGCTCACTTGAACTTTCAGCTCAGGTGAGCTTAATACTGTAGCAAGACACTTTTGAGTTCATCGGAACACAATTCAGTCATTTTGGAGACGTTTTCAATAATCTGGCAACACTCAGGATCGACCGCGCTCTGTGAGACCTCGTGTGACGTCACGTCAACAGGACAACCACATTAGACTTGTGCATCTGAGAAATCGTTTCCAGAGAGCAAGTTTGACTGCCCGTAGCATTTCATGGCTTCGACTAATTAGTCCAAGAACTATGCGTAATCGTCTTTATTTAGATAGCAGTGACGGGCGTTGTAGGGTGTATCGTCGCGTTTGGGAGTGTTACCAGGAAGCTTGTGTTGTGCAACGTCGATAATTTGGTGGTGGTAGCGTTATGGTGTGGGGTGAAATATCAGCATGTGGAAGGACCCCTCTACAAATTGTCAATGGAAATCACACCGGCGTACGCTATCGAGATGAAATTATTCACGTCATGTGATACCCTTCATACAGAGACATCAAAATCACATCACTCTGCTGCAAGACAACGCAAGGCTACACGTCGCACGTGTAGTCATAGGGACTTGTTTGTTCAACAGAATGTCGATGTCTTGCCTTGGCCTGCTGTTTCCCCCGATTTGTCGTCGATTGAACACGTCTTGGATAAAATGAAAAGACTTTACGCCGTTTACCAAATCAGCCAGTGACATCGGCTGATATAGGTCAGGCTTTAACCATGATCTGGAACAACATCCCTAAAGCATTTCTGAACACTTTAGTGGCATCAATGAGGCGTCTCTGTCAAGCATGCGTGAACAAAAATGGTGGTCACACGCGTTATTAATTTTGTTAATTCAATTTCAAATAACAGTGACTTTCGAGTGTGCTATAATTGACGTTATTCGACGTTGACATTAAAGTGTTATGAGATGTTGTTACGAATACATGTGTTAACAGTATTACAAAAATTAAAATTTGTTCATTGTAATTTTTAAGTGTTTTTTCATATGTTAAATATGCACAGTTTCTTTTTTTCGCTAGTATATTTTTCTATAACCAATAGTTAGTATTTGACTTTTGTAAACATGGTAAACTTTCAATTGAAAAATTAAGTTATTCCTCGTTTTTAGACAAACAATAAATTTTATCAATGCAAAGTCATTTGACACAATGCTTTGGTGCCTCAGAAACTAATTGTTTTGATCTTAGTTCTATTTTTTGTGAAAATAAAATACCCAACGTTTGGCTAAAGTTGTGCTCTCTCTGAGCGTGCTCCATGTTACTGTCGTATTTCGGAGAATGTTTCTGTTTGTGTTTTTGTGTGCAGCAAACATTTCGACCACATGATCACCCTAGCCATTGAGATATTCCACCATCGGGTTAATCAGGACTCTTCTTTCTGATACACCTGGGCCAGGAAATCCGGAACAGGTCAGACCTAGACATAACAACACCATTGCTCTTCTTTATACAGTGTAAAAGCTTGAAACCTAAACATAACATAAAAATGTCTCTCTGACGTGAACTTATATTTTATGCCCCTAATTCATCACACAGACACCGATCAATGATTTTGAAAGGGTAAAATAACTGCATTTATTTGCGCACTGAATTACTGGAACCAGTTCTTGTTCTTGAACTCTGACAATTATACATATGTTTCCGTTTAAGAAACAATAGGCCCATGGACCACATCGCTCACCTGAGCAACAATAGGTATGATAAAATCAGCTTCATGGAGTCATAATACAAAATATAATAATTGTAGATCTTGTATAAATAAAGATCCATTTCCCCTTGGATATCCTTCTGTTTTTAATCAAGTCCCTGGTCTAACAGGATGATTTTATAGTCATATCATATGTTGAGCATTGCAGTTCTCAAAAAGATCCTAAGCAATTGTTTTATATATGGAATATAAACCTACATCAAACTCTGAACCCCTTGTGATGCCCAAGAATCGTCCAGATGCCAAAATCAAAACAATTTTAAAGAAAGAGCAATATGTCAAAAGACTTGCAAATAAGTAAAAAAAATTATTATAACATTTCATTTTTGTGAATAAATAAATTGTTTTCCTAAACTTATCAAATTGGATCCCAAATGTGGCTGCACCCTATTCCTCAAGATGTTGATTTAAACAAATTTGAATCTATATAACTGAGGTTGCTTTCACTAAAGTCAGTTTTTCTAGGCAAATTGTTTTTTAGGAAAAGTTTGTGAAGATTTTTCTCAATACATTCCTATGTAAATTTTTGTCCCCCTCCCACCCCCATCCCCCAATATTGTGACCCGATCCTACCCCCAGAGATCATGATTTTAAAAAACTTAAATCTTCCCTACCTGAGGATCCTTCAACACAAGTTTCAGCTTTTCTAGCCAATTGTGTTTTGAGAAGAAGATTTTTAAAGATTTTTCTCTATTAATTTCTATGTAAAAATTTGACCCCCCATTGTGGCCCAACCCTACCCTACGGGGATGATGACTTGAGCAAACTTGAATCATTCCTACGTAAGGATGCTTCCACACAAGATTAAGCTTTCCTGGCTGATTAAGTTCTGAGAAAAATATTTTAAAGGTTTACTCAATATATTCCTACGTAAAAGATCGACCCCACCCCCCTTTGTGGCCAAACCCTACCCTCTGAGGATCATGATTTTAACAAATTAATTCTACCCTACCTGAGGATGTTTCTACACAAGGTTAAACTTTCCTGGCTGATTAATTTATGAGAAGAAGATTTTGAAGATTTACTGTATATATTCCTATGTAAAAATTCTACCTTCGCCCCACCTGTTGTGGCCCCACCCTTCTTGTGGGGGTCATGATTTGAACAAACTTGAATCTACACTACCTGAGGATGCTTCCACTTAAGTTTCAGCTTTCTTGGCAAATTGGGTTTAGAGAAGATTTTTGAAAATTTCTCAAAAATTTTCAATATAAATTCCTTATTATCTCCCCTTGAACATGATTGCGGTCTTTAACTTTAACAACTTTGAATCCCTTTGCCTAAAGATGCTTTGTGCTAAGTTTGGTTGAAATTGGCCAAGTAGTTCTGGAGAAGATGTTGAAAATGTGAAAAAATTACAGACAGACAGACAGACAGACAGACAGACAGAGACACATAGATGACAGACAAAATGTGATCAGCAAAGCTCACTTGTACTTACAGCTCAGGTGAGGTGAAAACAATACTACATTCATAAGAGCATTCTATAGAGAAGTTTTTTTAAGTGGATACTTGAAAAAACACAATGAAACATGAAATTCAATCCTTTTTTCAAAGCTATACAAATTTATTCTAGCAAGAGTGTAATTAAATTATTCTGAATTGATTGCACATCTACACAGCTTACCACCACACCGATCACCAACACCCCCCCCCCCCGCTACACTGCTTACCACCACACCGATCACCAATCCCCCACCACACGGCTCACCACCACACCGATCACAAGCCCCCACCCCCTCTACACGGCTTACCACCACACCGATCACCAACCCCCACCCCCTCTACACGGCTCACCACCACACCGATCACCAACCCCCCACCCCCTCTACACAGCTTACCACCACACCGATCACCAACCCCCCACCCCCTCTACACGGCTTATCACCACACCGATTACCAACCCCCACCCCCCTCTACACAGCTTACCACCTCACCGATCACCAACCCCCACCCCCTCTACCTTTAACAAAAGCGTGGATTTATAAAAGATCCAAGTATTGAAGTCTAGAAGTCTTACCAAAAGAAGTATAATCAAACACCGAGGCATTGAGCGTCTTATTCTGGAAGTTGGAGTAGTCCAAGTAGTACTTATCGTAGTGAGAGCCTAGCAGTGTATCGTAACCCATCATCTCGTAGCGGACCGGGGCAGACGTTTCAGAGTCCACCCACATGGTGTACGTGTTCTTCTTTTTCCCATGGGTCATGACCCTCACCCATTTATCTGTCATGGTCGATCCTATTGAATCCTGTCCAACTTTCTAAAAAAAATATCATCAGAAATCATCCATTGTGTAACAGTTACTTTATAAGCATTTATAACAAACATGCATGAAAACTAATTAGAGACTGAAAGATTTTGTAATTACACATCAATGTGTGTATATACATGTAAACCTTTTTTATTCGCTTTCTATAATATTCATAATCCAATCAACTTCAGAGAAGCTAGACTAATGGTACCAATGTACTAATTGTATATTGATGGTCACTAATGTACTAACTGTGTACTAATGGTAACCAATGTAAAAATAATGTACTGATGGTAACCAATGTACTAATTGTGTACTGATGGTACCTAATGTACTAATTGTATACTGATGGTAACTAATTTACCTACTGTGTACTGATGGTAACCAATGTACTAATTGTGTACTAATATCCCTGACCTTAAAGTCTGTGAGGTCTGGTAGGACGGACTGTATTGGAGAACTTCCGTTGACAAGGAAACAGGACTTCTTGTTAAGCACCAACTCTGTGGTCATGTATGCGATCTTAATGCTGGTGTTTTTGGCTTGTAACTGCATGGTGACAACCAAGTCTGTCAAATATCACACAAAAAGGGCATTATATAATTTAATAACTATAAGTTTGATTAAAAGCAGACAGAATTCTGAGTACACAATATAGTGTTCTGATGGTTTCTCTGATGACCTAACCCCCGTAATAATCTATGCGACTCTGGTTGGTCGTGGCGTCATAGTACGCTGTGAACGGTTCTTTTAGTTCTGCGTACGGCAGCTGTAGTACCCCCTCCACTGTATAGGAATTCCCCCAGAGTGGAACATTGTCACGCAGCGAGGTGGACCACACTGAAAAGAAAACCAAGGTGATATGATCTTATGAAATTAGAAAACTACAATGCCAGTATGATATATAACATTAAACTTTAGATAATTTCTTTTTTTTTTTTAATTTTGAAAACAATTTCCAAATTTTAGTTTTGACCATGCCATGTTATAAATAGGATTTTATTGAAAGTCATTGCATTCTCTCACCAGAGGTCGTGCTACACAAGCTTCGTCATTGAACAAAATAAATTTCATTCATTGGATAAACATGAACAAGAGCTATATATAGTTTTGTTCAACAAATTATGCTATTGTTTTGAATGTTTTCACTTATTTACAAATCTGAATATTGTTGACTATTCATTTATCATAAAATGTCTCAGGAACACCACTAATAAAACGAACGTGTCAACTTATACATACATGTTTCCTGTAATGGCTCTCTATATAGCACAACAGGAAATAGAAAAATTATTCATCTTTCCTAGAATAAAATGGAAAATTTAACAGAAAAATTTCCTTCTCTACTGACTATAAAAGCCAACAGAACTTGGCACTATAATAGAGTAGGTTCAAATTAATCTTTTTATTTTGGATATAAAAGCATCACTAGTGTATATTGCATTTATTACAACATAAACGGACAGTCGTTGTACCTAATTACAGTGATTTAGACATTTAGTCTCCAACCACGGTGGAATGGCTTTTTCCTCTCTCTACGGGTCGTCTCGTGTGTGAGTACAATTTTGATATCTTTACTCTATCAATTACCAGTAACAAACATTTTACTATAATCGAAACATTTAACTTTTCTCAATAAGCTTATTTTGTACTAATTAAAAAATACTAACTTACATGAAATATAAATGTGACAAATTCTAGAAAGTGGATGTTTACTTATTTCATAATAAACAAGCAAACAGATAATTTTTGTTTGATACATAACTATTTATATAATAGTGTTGTGTTGTGCATGTACTATGCCTAAATAGTAGTCAGGGTTTGATACATAGTGCACGAGCCGGAGGCGAGTGCACTATGTATCAAACCCTGACTACTATTTAGGCATAGTACATGCACAACACAACACTATTGTTATTATTATGCCGACTGTTGAATATACTGACGTGCTTTGCTATATTTAAGTAGCTGTGGCGTTCGAGTGTTGACAAGTCCCTATAAATTATCACTGGAAAAGCAAGCTTTTGGTTTTTTTCTTCAAATTAATCAACTGATTTGATTGTTTATTTAATCAACAAGTTGTTGTAAAATAAAAAGTCAACAAAGGTTTATGTTCTTTTCAAGAAAACGTCTCGTTTGGCCTTACCGAGAAAACTCGAAATGTTTAGCAGACGAAATCTCAATGAATTTTTTTCTTGTACATTCTTTATCAAGCGTCATTTAAAAAAGCGTTTTTGTGATTCTCATGTAGAATTTCTTTGAAAAATGTTCAATCAATTTGTTCAAAAGTTTATAAGAAACTTTACCTTTAAAATTACCGTCAATAATGAAGTGTTTTTTGGAAAAATGAATAATCTTAATTGCTTGATGTCAGTCGTATATATCTACGTTTTATATATATAAACACCGTAAGACTTGATAACGGTTAATTTAACGTAGCGGTAACGCGTTGGGCTTCAAGATTGAATGATTTTAGCGTCGTCAGTTCGAATCCCGCTGTCGGCGCTCGAAAGATTTTCGTTGAAAACATTTGCCGTGCTCTATTTCGGCAAAGTATGCTTACGCTATATAAATCCTTTAATACTATGCGAAAATAGATGAGTATTGAATATATAGTGACAAACTGACAGAAGGCATAGTAATAACAGGTAGTATATTTAACAAATATGTAATGAACAAATCTTGTTTACACATCAAGAATTGTGAGCCCTATTTCTTACTTATAACTCAAACAACGACATTTTGATTATAGCCGACCATCAGAAAAACGGCATGGAACATAGTAAAAAATTTGTTTAAAAGATGAAAAGTAAAATTGGAAAATTGTTGGCTAAAATCTAACTATGTCCCTTTACGGTGGAATAACACATTGTCACAAAATGGGAAGACCTCTAATCGAAACGATATTTTATTTAATTAAAAGGATTTTATCGAAAGCGACATGTAACTTACTTCATAGCCGAATGGATAACATGTCAGGCTTGTGATCCCTTCATCCCGAGTTCGAATCCCGCAGGGGCTTTTGCTATTACTTATTGTATTGAATTTTTTTGATATTAATTTTTTATCCCCAAACTGCAAATTTTTCCCTTATTTGACATTTGTACAGTTTGTTTTATTATCATATCCTTCATAATTAAATAATTTACTGTTAATTTGAGTGATTTTTCCCAGGTGTGTTATTCCACCTTAACCCTGTATATGATTTTTGTAACTGTGTCAATATTTTCATCACCAAGCAAAGAAAACTGATTTCTGTATTTTTACCTTTGATAAATAAAGAGAAGAATGTATCAATCAAAGGAGTGAGGGATACACATACACACATGCATGCACGCGAACACAAATATACATTTAAATACAAAGTACATGTATTAAGTTTTTGAAGGGATTGCAGATATTAAATTGTCTCTTATTTGCAAATTTGTCATATTCAATAAAAAATGGCTCTAAAATTTTTCAACATTTATATTATTTGTTCTTCAATTATGCCAGAAAAGCCCAAAAAGATATGCTTACAGCTAATCTGAAGACATTCTATAGCCTTTTACTTTAAAAGATAGTTAAAGGGCAATTTTTAGTGAAGAAAGATAAATGCATGTAATGCTAATGATAATATTATGACTTCATTATAAATCATATAATAATTACAATATTAAGAAATTATGCAGCATTTTTCTTTCTTAAAAACCAAAATGTTTTTGGAGGGAACTGATTGTTGATGTTTGTTTGAGAATCAAATGACTCATAAAACATATAGACAAAATGAGATTGACTAATTCCTATCAATACACACAGTAATTCCACTATATCTTACAAAATATGGACACTGTAATTCCTGATTATTGACATCATTTTACCAGTGAGACAGGAACACAGCACTTGTCAGAGTCGGTGTTTGCGGGACTGTGTGAGATAGTTGGGACCTCGCAACTGGTGGCTATCAGGAGGGAGACAGTGGACATCAAGGAGATGGTGGAGAGACGAGCGACATCTGATCATGGGGTCATTGGGATGATGAGTGGAAGTGAAAGAGAAGGGTTTAGACTGAAGGGATCAGATATGGACTCTATGTACTGGCGAAACAACCACCGAGTGATCATGGCCATGTCTCAGTCGGTGTATTACAACACGGCCAATACAACCTTGATTCTCTCCGACAGTTCTGAGAGTCCACCAGGATTCACTTTACTTCAGTTACTGACACCAACAACATCCAGATCAGTCCAATCAGCTTGTGTCAGAATGAATGACAGAGTCTATATATATAGTTCTATTTACAGACAGTTACATGTAACTTATTTATCAATTCGTCATAATTCTACTGTACATGGACCCTGTGCTAGTGGTGTTCGTGCAGGACAAGAATATGATTATGCCTACTGTTTTGTTTGTGACTTCTGGCCTCCGTCTGCCTCCTCGTGGATAAATAGATGTCATGCATGGCCTGATCCTGAAGTTGTTGATGACATTGTCAGAAATGGATGTCACTTCGTAGCAATAGGACACCCATTAGGACCCCATGAAGAGGAAGAATGGAGATGTTCTTTTTCTCAGGCAGAACAGAAATGTGTGTATGCAATGAACCACTGTCAGTTTTTGACTTATGGATTGTTAAAACATTTCCTAAAAGAAGTTATAAATCAACAATCAGAAGAAACCAATGAACTGCTGTGTTCCTATCACATGAAGACAACAGTTTTCTGGGCAATTCAACAAAACACACTACCTCACTGGTGTCCACAAAATCTCCTGGTCGGTTTCTGGGTCTGCTTTAAACTCCTCCTTAAATGGGTGTATGAAGGGATCTGTCCTAACTTTTTCATCCCACAAAACAACCTGTTTCTGACAAAGGTCCATGGCTCAGCACAAAACAGATTGTTCCTACAGTTACATGAATTGTACAAGAAAGGTCTGGCCTGTCTGTTACAGAGTCCCTCTATCAGGTCCTACATCATTAATGTCCTGTACAATCCTAGAGCTTTTGTTTGTACAGATGAGAATAACATGAAGTCTGAATTTGACTGTGATGTAGAATTCTTCTCTGAGATACATCGTAATGCTTTTATACACCCAGAAAATCTCCACAGCTGTGTGAAATACTTATATACAGTAGAACAGTTGGTAGATTCACCCCTGACACAGTACCAAGTTATCACGTTACAGAGACTTACAGCCTCTTTCCTTCAGCACTCTGCTTTTGTATTACACAACATGTACACTAACACAGGTGTCAACAAAAAGATGTATATTGCAGACAAAATATCCTGTCAAATGCTGAAATCAGCAGCCAAGTTTGGGTGTATATCTGACATGTTGAACATTGCCATGTATTATTACAAGACACTCAGATACAGGGAAGCTTTATCTGTTATAGAGATGACAAAGGTCAGGTTAGCACAGCCATATCTGATGTATGGGGTACGTGCAGACAGAGAGAGGTATACTGAGGCTGTAGGGGGACAGTCCTGGTCTACAAAGATGAGACAGGCTGTAGCATGGGATATAAATTTTTACAACACAATCTGTTATATCAATGAACTAATACCAGAACAACAGTCTGCTCTACAGAACAGTTGGCATACATTATGTATCCCAGTGTTTGTAATGTTACACTTTCTAGAGTTCTTGTGTTACACATACATTGATACAACGTTATCACAAGCAGCTCTAGATGAGCTACAGGTCCTAGTCCACCTTGATCAGGGACTGTATGTATCTGATATAGACAGAGACATCTCCTGGGAGATCCTGGGGATCTGTCAACAGATCACAGGGAACCACCAGGCTGCTCTATACTCATACCAACAGTCACTCACACAGTATCCATTTCACAACACACAAACTGCTACACAGAGTAGAATACAAGATATAACAGGAGCTGTCCCACATGAATAAATTACATTTACAATTACTGACACACAAAATTCATACATTTTTCTTAAGTGAAATTACATAAAGCCTTACTAAAAATCAGAGACATAAATAACAGAGATTGGCAGCTGATCACTATCCCGCGATCCCTCTTGTAAAGTGTTCCCGGTTAAATCAGTATATCTTTCTAATAAACAATTATATCGAAATATAAACAGCTAAAACCTATTACCAAAACATTCAAAATATTATATTTTCATGAGTTTATATCATATAAACAATATTAAAAGAGGAGTTTTAGGAGTCAGTTGGCTACCCGTCTCCCGAGATTTCGCCCATGTTTTATAGCTGGCCAATATATTTTCTATATATTAATTTTTTTTCTTCAATTTTTTGTTTCAAAAATGTCTAAAACCTATGCACACTTTTCATTAAAACAATATACTTTTGATTTAAGATCATTATCTCAGTTCACTAAAATGTAGTTTTAAAAGTAAGGTTGGTCCGGTACCATTTTTCAACAACAAAACATGCTAATGGCGGAGTTGCCAATCTCTGTTATTTATGTCTCTGTAAAAATGATGTGTAAGACGAGTTTATGGCTAACACTGGCTTGAGCTGGGTCCGAATCATCAAGTAGGGAATTGCAAGAGATATAATGATTTCATGTATGGCACTTGCTGACTCTGAGACAGTAAATTATCCAAGAGCCTATACAGAGTGAAGAGGCATGGTTTAAATGTGTTGAACATGAATTATATACATGTATGTAAATATGAGAAAAAGCTAGTACATATGTAGTTTATAAAATAAGGCTGGAGGAGTTGAGGCATTCACCCACCCACACACCCAATCCTATGTTCCCTCTATGCTATGCCATAACTAGGCCAGTGAACTAATGGCATTGATCTATTTCATATGACTACCACACACCCAAAGCTATGTTCCCTCTATGCTATAAGCCAGTGAACTATTGACAACTAATTGGAGTTAACTTATCAAATGATTTAATAACAACTCTAAAAATGTTATGAAATTGTGTTGTTATAGCTAGTTATATTGACAATTTAAGAATAGATTTTTAATTTTTTTTAAATAATACTACTAAAATATTTTTATCATAAGTATTATTTTTCTTTTTTAAAACATTTTTTTATCAAATACAATTTCAGTTATTCAATTCATCACAATTTTATGAAAATGAACATGCATCAAAAAGCATAGTAATGCAAAGTAATGCCATGCAATGCAGGCATTAAACTAGATTTTGGAAAGTAATGCATTACATTACCATTACTTGTAATGCTACATTCATGGAATTACAAATTACTATGAAAACATGTAATGCATTGCAATACATTACCATTACATTTAGCATTACCCCAAGCCTGATATAGAGTCACTATCAAACCATTGCGATCATTTTGTTGCATCTCTGTTACTCAGATTTGGTGTTTAATTTCTTTTGATTAGTTTACTGTATCATTAAACTACTGATATTCTGCTTAAAAATCATTTATCAGTAACAATCCATAATTTTGTATCACCTGTTTAGAGATTAAGGGGCCCCTGTTCAAATCAAGGTTTAATCTGCCTTCATTTTTCTAATAACTTTACACAATGAAATTTTGAAACTTTTTATGAAGGAGACTTTTAATTAATGCTTAAGAATGATGCACGAGTGCAAGTGTGTTGTGAGGCAAATAAGTAGACACATTAAAGTATTGTAATTTAAAATGTCTTCAGCATAACTGGTGTCACACATTTCAGAAGCAGTGCAAAGAAAGCTGGATTATTAGAATGAAATTATCGCAGTAAATTTGTATTGACTTGTTGGGTCTTGTTTTGTTGTATAGCACTTTGGTCTATCAACAGATCTCCCCATAGGAATATGAATCGATGTAGTCATGTGACCTGTTCCAAATAGGATCAAGATTCAGCGAACTGAAAATAGACCCAGATGATATTTTGAGATCTATTCTTTTTTGCAGAAGTACACCATATACCTGCAGATATTAATCAATTGATCAATTAATTTTTTTCCTTATAAAATCTTATTCTAACAACATATGTGGGCAGCAGTTTCACCAGTTACGAATCACCATAGCTATTTCAATACAAATCGAATGTCGATAAAACGTTTTGGCCCTGAACACCATCAATTGAACCTACAGAGTATTAGTTTTAATGTATGCCACCCAATTATTGGTATTTTCATAGCCTATACAGTTTGATCAGCACAAAAACAAGGGACAAAATCACCGTTATCATAGTTACTATATCATATACACTAGTCTCTACCGGGTATAACGTTTTGGAATACAGTCGTAGCGCCTTCATCTATCCCATTGTGGTACAATACTAATAATTAAGACTAAGTGAGACATTTAATGAATTCCAGCAGTAGATGTATTAATTCTATCACTAAATTTAGACCTAAAAAATGTGATCAGAATAGCTCACTTGAGCTTTCAGCTAAAAAAGGAAAACAAATTAGATATTTGGATCTGGCACAATTATGGCTCTAATAAATTATAAAATCTAGTTGCCTTTTTTTAAATCTTATATCTTGCAAGTTTTTTGGTATATTAAAATAAATATCAAACCTACTTGATTAATTAATGAAGTTAAGTTGTGAGTGAAAATTAAATGGTCTTACAGATGTTAATAGCATTGCAATTATCTGGATTTATTGCATCGCGAAAGTAGGTAGACTAAGACTGGGTGATATCAAACACAAGATAACCGCATAAATAATATTACAGAATTGAAACTAGCAATTGTAAGTGTTTATTTTATATGTATTAATTTATTTCTCCATATTTTGAATTACCTTTACTAAGTATTTGCCATTTAATTTATAAAGAGTTACTCTATGGAACAGGTCAAAATTCTGGACAGGTCAAACAACTGTATCAATTTTACAGCTAAAAAACTTAATTTTTTCTGTTAGTCCTATTTATCAGCTGTTCAAAATGCGCTGACTTGGTTCCAAAATTAACGCACTTTGAAAAATAATTGAAACTGAATTTTTTTCAGTCTCGACAATTCTCGCTGAAATTAACGGACATGCGGCAAATAAAAATGTCGTTATTGACAATGAGGCCCTTTGACATTCGAAAAAAATTAAAGTAGAGTTTTGCAAATTAGACAAACCTGATTTCACCAAAATTATTGTTAACAATATTTTTCCAACCGCCATCTTCTTGATTCAGCATGTGATTATAATCACGTGATAAGGTAACATGACTTTCTAATTTTAGAATTATATTAGACAAATCGTTCAACAGACATCTCGTCTTCAACGACATGATTTCTAACCACCACTTGCAGGCAACAGACAAGTAGGTACCGGTTTTGTTTAAAATTAGAGGGTCGGTGTAGCAGACTCATTCCAAAAATCTTTTAAAAAGCAAAAAAAAAAATGTATACACTGTATACATATAACTTCAATTTCACTGTTAATTTCCTTATTCTATCTTCAATTGTTTACATGCTCGAACAAATATAGTGGAGGGGGCACTCTATTATAATTCTAAAGACAAGTAATAGCTTTCCAAAAAGCTTGCCTGACTAAACAAAATTATTCAATGGAAGCATCCATGTATCAATTAGGCTATCTTATCATTAGAAATGAATTTTTATTTTCGCTGCTGATCATAAATTTATAAACAGAACGTGCAAATTTAAGACGAAATGTCAGTCTTTTCTTCGATCTAGAACATGTACATATATATCACTTGAAATTCACTTATTTTATAAATTCAATTATTTTTAGGAATGTACACATATCATATAAGTGCATGTAAGCTTGAAAGCTGGAGAGTAAATAGTCGGGTTTTTTTTTTAAAATTATATTTGTTATACTAAGATGTAAAATCAACTGAAAGGCATTTTTAAAAAAATTTCCAACCACATGAAATATAAAAGGGTATACAAACACGTATTGTTTTTTATTGTGTGTGGGCAGCTTCATCAAAATCATCTTGACAAGCAATTTAAAAAGGGTGAATTCTTAAATTCATGAAAAAAAAAACCCTTACTGTAACTTCAATTCAATTAGAATTCCTTATTTGCACTTTTATTTATTGCATGCTCCTACAAAAGTGGAAGGGGGGGGGGCAAATCCATGATATTTCCATTTATCATATAAAGTTAAGAAAAGTGCCAGCTGCCAAAAAATTGGGGAGGGGGAAGCAGCCCCCCCTCACTCCAACCCCTGATGATCCCAGCGCACTCGTCAACTAATCGGTGCGCAAAATTATGGCGCGAAATCCTACTATTACCGTTCACGCAACGAATGGACTCATCCATTGGCAGAAGATCCATGGGGAGGGGGTCAGATGAATTTTTTGACATTTGTTTTGTAACATCTAAATACATGTATATTATACTTTGGATTGGATGTTTTGGAAGAAATTTAACGAATAAAGACTCACACTTGATTAGTAATTGTTAAATGTAGTAATGTACATTTAAGTATGACCCCTTTTCAAGATTAATGAAATCGCCCAACTGAACGAAAATCGGGTCACACCCCGCTTCGGCGATTTAGTTCCTCCTATAAACATTCCAGCTGTATAAATTTATCTTAATTTTAATCCAAACTGATGACTCTCTTGTAATAGTGATAATCCAACACCAATTATAATTTACATTGTACCGTTATAGACAATATGTTACAACTTGTTGCGATGACCCCTCCCCCTTTTTCACCGTTTAAATATAGTGGAATGCTGATCTATTTTTAAATCAGGATTACACACGTGCACTGCATCACGGGCCCTGGAAGTTATTGTAAATATATTGCATGTGCATGTATAAAAAAGTAAGGGTAGGACACTCTTTTTGGGGCGAAATCGGGTTTGACGAAGTCTGGGCGTTCCTCAAACGAAATTTCGCGATAAATCGTTCAAGTATACTTTACTTACGACATATGTATACATTCGTTCCGCTCCAATGCTGTTACGTCGAAGAAAAAGGTGTTTTTATACATCCAAGTGCCTAAGAATTTCGCTAGACTGGTTTACATCCGGTTTAATCGGAAGTGAATCGAAAGATAAGTTCTGATTGGTTAATAATAAAATAAATCTGCTCGTCAATAAGGTGGCGAAACTGATAACAATTTATGGTGAGTATGTATCAAATGTTTGAAAGGAGTTATGCATATAGATACTGGGTAGTTTGGCCTTTCAACAATGAAATGCGAGAATAATGAAGAAGATTGACAAATATCGATAAGAAATTAAAGAATTTATTTCATTATTGACCAATCAGAACTTACCTTTCAATTTACGTTTCGATTCACTGCGATTAAACCGGATGTAAACCAGTCTAGCGAAATTCTTAGGCACTTGGATGTATAAAAACACCTTTTTCTTCGACGTAACAGCATTGGAGCGGAACGAATGTATACATATGTCGTAAGTAAAGTATACTTGAACGATTTATCGCGAAATTTCGTTTGAGGAACGCCCAGACTTCGTCAAACCCGATTTCGCCCCAAAAAGAGTGTCCTACCCTTACTTTTTTATACATGCACATGCAATATATTTACAATAACTTCCAGGGCCCGTGCACTGCATGGTGAACGTCCCTTTTACTTGAAAACTCTTGCTCGCTGTTGTTATTACATGCCATATAACATTTTCATCAATTGTGAATGTAAATGCTGACATCCTAAACATAAATCGGTTGATCTTTTTTGTGAAATATCATGATATTGCTTGTCCCATTGTCTGCACTGTTTCGGAGAATGCAACTTTTAAACCTTAGATATGCCTGACGTCATGACGTCAGGCAACAATTAAAAGATTAATCAAAGTACTGAGAACACTGAAAGACGGGGTCTTGAAATTGTCCTGGATTTTCTCGAATATGCTTTCAAAAAATTTATGAGTTTGAATTAGTTGTTACAATCTATGTTAATTCGGCTTTTTTGCAAGTGTCTGATACTTTGTCTAAATTTTACTTAATCCCGGCTTTCATAATTGTAGAAAATTGACACAGCGGTATATTATGTAAAATAAGACCCCAAGGAACATTTTTTAAAATTTCAGCTAACCGGGAAAATCAAACAACTATATCAAAGTAGATATTTTAATCATTAGATTTATTCAATTTTGTGATCCAAGGGAAAATCTACAAGTCGGACGGCATCCGTAATAAACGTTTTATGAAAACCCCGAAAACTCTAAAACTGCTGAAATAACAAACAAAGTGAACATTTGTAAACCGATAAAAAACACAGACATCTGAGTTAGAGATATTTTTTTTATATACAATAAGATTCCATGAACTTTGACAATAAAAAGATTGTCACGGTCGCCATTTTGATTTTTTAAGACCAACATATCTGACACGATTTTCTTCATTTGTGATTCATGCAAAATTCATAGGTAAAAATAAATCCGTTCGCCACTTACTATTTTTTGTGTAAACTCGTGCATCACCTACACGAATTACGATACAACCGTCCCTTTCATTTAAAATCATACTTCGAAAATCAGAGACATAAATAACAGAGATTGTCAACTCCGCCATTAGCGTGTACATGTTACGGGACCAACCTTACTTTGATCAGAACTACAAGTGCAACAGCAATCTTGTATAAGTCATTTAATTTGAACCTGATAGTGAACATGAACATGAACCTGTAAATATTTCAAGCATGTTTTATTTATGAAATATTTACAAAAACTCTTTATTTAGTTTTTAAATTACTTTTTTAAAACTTATTGACTTTACACAAAGTAATGGTAATGCATTACTTTACTCATATAATGGTAATGTAATGCATTACTTCAAGACAATTAAGTAATGGTAATTTAATGCCCTAATTCATGAAGTAATGGTAATGTAATGCATTATTTTACAATGTAATTCACCCCAAGCCTGATTCCAACTAAGCCGGAAAACATGAACATTAACATTTAACTTGGTTCTTCAATCGATAAGGTTGTATATATTATATGATGTATAAGTCTTCCAAAATGTATAATCTATTATAGATTTTGCTTACAATGCATTGTTTAAAATTTAAATTCAGTTTAATCAACTTAAGAGCCAACGAACGAGAAGGCAAATTCAGACTTGTTTTTATTTTCTTTGTACAAAATTCCCTTAGAGACAAACAGCAGTCATGCCCCAAATAGACTGGAAGCCAATGAAACACCTATTTAATTTGTTAAACATCTGTGTATAACCCGTCCCGATTTTAACTTCGGCTTGCGCATGAAGTTTGGTAGTATTAAGGTGAAAGATTGTCAAAATAAAATTCACAACTTTTCAAAACTGGCACATTGCGTTTGGGAACTTTAATTTCGATTCCACCATCAATCTCTTCTATTGATTAATGAGCTCGTACACCAACTGAATCGTCAACAGCGCTGTACTGTGCATGTGCACGTAACTCATTCCACATTTGAACCCGAGCAAGAATATTTTGATCAATAAAACTTTTTGTTTATTTTCTAAATAGAATTTTGTTTATAGACAGAAGACTTCGAAAGATTGACCCCGATTTACAATAAATTTGATTAAACCAGACCATTTGATCAACCCACTACTAATGTAAACATAGCTGATCAAGAGATCAATGAGAGAAAGGAGCATGCAGGTTTTGAAATCAGATTGAAAGAAAATGCAATTTCATTGGAAATCTGCTTATAAAACTTATCATTTTTGAATTGCAAATTTATTAATTAAATTAATACATGTAACAGATAATTTGCATTAGACAATTCATTTCTTGTATTTGATCGTCATTATAAACATTTGAAACCTTTAGTTTTTCAAGATCCAAAAATGACTTTGGTATTACCTTGATCGTTAGAATGGTTACGTTACATCACAAGACAGTCGACAGGCAACAACTACATGTAATGTTTGATTTCTAAAACCTCAATGTTCATTCCACCTTTATACACAACTCATGGCTTATAATTCTCAACAGACTCCAAACTTTCTTCATTTATATTGTCTACATTGTACGATTGTGAATAACAGCTCTTCAATAGCGCCATGTTTTTGGTATTGACGTGATCATTAAAATGGTTACGTTACATCACGTTATACCACAAGATGGTCGACAGGCACCAACTAACGTTTGATTTTTAGAACTCAATGTTCATTCCACCATTACACTCAACAATTAGCACTGTGTCTTACAATTCTCAACAGACTCTAAATTTTCTTCATTTATATTGTCTACATTGTACGATTGTGGATAAGAACAGCTGTAGCCCTTCAATAGCCTAGTTATAATACAGATTTGAGTTATGTGAATTATGTAAATTGATTAGTCTAAGATACGTTGGCAGCAGTAAAAACCTAAAAACCATCATTTAAAGCAAACTTGAAATGTCAGCAACACTTTCAATTTTACAAATCATTGGTCTTTTGCATAAACATTCTATCTTTTTGAGGGGGTTGAAAATATCTGTTTATATTCAAAACATCGGAAGGAATGGGTACACAATTCACTTCAGAATTTCTGAGACTATCAAGTTTTACTCAAAATATTTTGAAAAATTGCATTTCTTTACAGTAAAAATAACATATAACTTTATCATTATAACAGTTGATATTGATTTTTTTTTATTGTAAGGCCATGATATTTTTTAGAGTCAGATCATAAATAGCAAGTCACAGGCATTTTTTCTAAATTGTCATTATGAGTATGTTTTATTCCTTTCATTTGGAGAGATTGAAGCAAATTAGAAAGTACAAATCAGATTAACACTCTGACATGACAATCAGATTATTGCAATAAATTTAATTATTAATACTCATTGGAGATTGTACATGAGAGATGGGGATATCGTGTTTAGTTACGGGACATTTCCTTGAATTCAGAAATAGTTGATATAAGTGATTAGTGACGTCCTGTTATAAGCTTACATGACCATATGATAACCATGTCGTGTGAAAGTAATGTAATACAATATTGTCTCTAGATCCAGGGTGAACAAGCTCAAATATTGACATTGTCCAGTGTCTTTGTCTATTATTACACTACAAATCAATTTCTGAATTTATATAGGCAAATACATTTCATTTATGACTAGTTTAATATTTGATTGTATTATTGATGAAAATTATATAAATATAAGGAATTAGGAATCAATCTTTTGATATTATATTGTGATCAAATACGGTCGGGTGATAAAATCTACCAAAGAGTCCTTCGGGATTTATTAGATTTAATTACTCCCGAATTAACGTGATCACCTCATAATACTCAAAGAATGATATCTTAATCATATCTTAATTAATGACAAAATTTTAGTTAGATTACACTTCTATAAATACTTCAGATTTATCGCGTCAATTTAATAAAAATCAAATACTTATATTCATTATTATGAGTATATGACCAAGACATTTTTTTTATCAATTTTTGACCATCTCAACATTTTAGATTAGAAAGAGGACCCGAACACGTGATTGATAAAAGATTGATATAACACAGAATTATGACGGTATTTTCTATATCATACAACGTTTCGTATTCTAGGAAAAGAACCTGATCACGTGATGTACACGTAAAACCAACGGTGTGGGTTGGGGTGGGGTTGTAATAAGTATTACGACGAAGATTAGTTATGCAATAGGGATTTTCAATTTTTAATGAATTTAACTTTATTCAAATTATTTCAAAGTAGATTATTATGATTCGGATATCCAGAATCAGGCTTTATTCCTTGTTTTTCGTTTTTACGAAAAATGAGATTACGAGTCCTCGATGGTTGTAGATCATTAAGGCTTCCATTAAAGAGCGCTCTGTATAGAGATAAAGGAAAATGTTCAAATTTTTAAGCTAGAATATTTAGATTTTTTCTTTATTTAATAATACTTTTGGCTTTAAAATATCATACTTAACATTCTAAAGTAAATCAGATGGGTAATTTGTTAATAATTCAAGAAAATCAATTTATTTTATAAGTCATGCTATAAAAAACTATTGTAGCTATTTACATATTGTTAAGTTGTATTAAAATTGTTTATATTGACAACTTTGGTCACAAATACGAAAAACATATAATTATATAGAACTGTTTATTGATTTCATTTCAATGAATTATAATTTTATCATTACAATATGATCCTGTACCATATACCTAATAGACTAAGTGGGACAGCAACCTGAAGCTAGGGCTGTATCGCTCTCAGGACTGATATTCCTCTGTCTCAAATCGTCAAGGGGGTGTATTGCCCTTAAATTAAAAATCGTAAATTCCCCATTACCTGTAATTTTAGTCTAGATCTGCATTAATTGTGTGCGTGTGCATCTGTTTGTGTTTAGAAAATGTATGTAAGCTTACTGTATTCAAACTGTGGGATTCTCCCCTTTTGGGGGTAAGAGGACAATAGAGGAGAGACATCGATCGTAGGCTCCGTCAAACTGGTTAGATAGTCACTGCTGCATCTCCGTTTCCGTTTTGAATAGAGGAAAGATGACTTTGGTCATTGTACTTAGTATAAGGCACCAATGAAGTCTGGTTTTGTGGTTACTGTGCGGGGGCGGGGGTGGGAGGATATTGAGGCAGTGGATAATGGTAACATATACGGAGGAAAGGTGACGTCTCATCCATCCAAAGATAGACTTTATCCGGGGAGCATTTCCCTTTTTTTAATGACACTAACATATATACACAATAATACTCTATAAATAAAAAATCCGATTGGAATAATCGCAAGAGCAAGATTAATTGATTACAGAGGATTACATTTAATCGTTCCTAAAATCAAAAATTAAATTTCAGAGAATCAAACAATCCTAACTAGCTAGACAAAAATTGGAAGATAATATTATATGATGCGAAGTCGATATTTTCCTGCTATGTTTATTTCACAAATGGACTTAATCTTAGATTTTTTTTTTTAATTTAACAAAACTGATAGATGGATCCTATTTGCTAATACTGACATGTAAAAGGATCAGGTACAACGGAGGAGTAAGCATCCTCTCCAGACCGGTCACAAATGGCTGCATCTTTCTTTATGTTAAAAAAAAGGTTTAGATAGAAATAAAGTTGTGTTCCGTCACAAAGTGAATAAAAAAGTGTACTAGTATTGAAATAAAACAAATTAAGTTACAGAAAGTACAAATAGGGTTCTAATCATTGATACAACTTAACTGATGTTAAAGTAACTGTTTTAAATGTCCATTATTGGAGGAATCGAGTGTCCAGTAACATCAAAACTAAACAAAGATAGTAAGTTAAAGTTTTTCCCCCATTGATGTTTTTATGGTTTAACGAGGCCGAGGTCTAATTTGTTCTCCCCTAGATTTTTGAATGAAATATTTTACATGAATTTCTACTGATATTATTATTATTTTAATATAAAAAATAACACATTTACCTCCTGGTTTGTTCCAGGGGTCTTATCAAAGTTGTTTTGTAAGATAATGGCTATAATTTATTTTGACAAAGGCGGAAATGGTGATCTTTATAATATTATCAAAACATTCAGACCTATTTGATAATAAATAATAATAAATAAATATATAACATCACATATTAAGGGTCATTAATAAAAAAAATTCATGGTTACTGTCTTGAAATATATGAATTAAGCTATATTTAGGCGGGTTAAGAAAACGTGACAGAGGGCTAGGCTCGCTGAACCCTCTTCACGTTTTCGACCCGAGCCCAAATATAGCTTATACTTCTAGACATTTATGTTTATTCCACAAAATAATATCAATTTTACGCATCAAACGAGCTATTTTCGACAGATTTCGCTCAATATCTGCAGTTGAAACTATCACGCCATGGCGTCTACCAAGCAAAAAGATGACGTCACAAATACAAATGGAACATTTCGCGAAGGCGTGCGTACTCGATCAGTACTCGGCCTCGTTAATCTATGTTGTTGGTGTTACATTTTTGAAGATTAATATGAATATAAAATTCAAATTAAAATAAAATATCAAATAACAAACAATGTACAAAACACAGTTTTTATAGTTTTCATTTCTCTAATTCACTCAGAATGGATCAAATGTTAGCTAAATTTCTAAATGAATTTTATGAAAAGATCATTTACATGCTATACCTTGTATCAAATCATTGACTAATTACAAATCAAATTTCGTAGTTTTTTTTTTTAAAGACAATTGTGACATAGCCTAAAATGGGTGTGTTTAAAAGCATCACGTGAATCAAGATGTTTAGTAATGTATGGTAATATAGAATTTATACAACAACAGTGTCAAGTGAGATACTCTGAAAGAGCACAGCAGCTGAGATGCGCCTAATTATCATTAATAATTTTATGAACGTCAGCAGGCTTGGGACATTATCAACTGTACTTATTTCTTAATAAAAGGAAAATAATGAATATCATTAACAATTCCTTAAACAATGTGCATAATTAATGCAATTGATTTTGGTATGTTTCTTTTATTAAAGTTTAATCATATATTACATTTCTATTCATTAAAAAAATATATAGAATTTGTACTTAGTAACAAGAAACATCATTTAAAGTGATTTTTACATCATGTCTAGTTATTTTAATTACTCGTTTTACCTTGAATAAAAGAGTCTGATTATTTTAAAATAAACACTGTTCATTGTGACCTCAAACTATCTTAGCATATTAAAATATGTATGAAGCATACAAGTATGATTGATATACTAGTATACTGTCGTGTTTTACATGTATCACAGTCTTGAAACTGTTGACTTGATCGCTGCCCGAATTTCCTCTACGACTTGTCCAGCACACCCCCAGTGTAATGTGACTCCTGCACCCCCATGTCCGTAATTATGTACCACCTAACAAGAAAATATTGACAATGAACTCAAAATAAATCAAAACAGAGGATGCTAAAACTGTCAAGGCTATTGCCCTTTATCCATAACGTACAACATTTCCGGTGATCTTTAGTTGGCAGTTCAATTTGACGACATAATTTTAAAAATTAGCTTTAATAAATATCAAAATCCAGTAAACCATCAAGCCATTCAAACGTTTAAATTGTACAGCTGTCATGTTGTAAATTTTGAATTTACTGGGTGGGTGTAAATACAAAATTTACAACATGACAAGTTGTCATGTTGTAAATTTTGTATTTACACCCACCCAGTAAATTCAAAATTTACAACATGACACAACTATTACCTAAAACGAGTTTGCAAGTCAAAAGGCCTAGTAAATACCTGAAAACTATCCACTATCTTAGTTTCCAAAACCTTTGACGCAGTTCAGATACAAAACACGTGACTCTGATATAAGAAAGCTTACCATTTTTCCACCAGAAAACTTCTCAGTTTCAATTCGAACACCAGACGATCTGTGGGGACGGAGACCCGCCCAATGTCTTATCATTTCCGCGTGCTTAAAAAATAATACAAAAATTTAAAAATTCCTTGTAACAAAATTCATCAAGTTACCTCCCCCTTCCCACTCACACAAACATTTTTTTTTGAAAATAAAAAAAATAAACATTTTGAATCTGAAGCAAAGATGTGAAAAATGAAAGACAATGTTATAGAAATGAGTTTTTCTACTGTATTAATGGGAATACTGGATACGAGCAGCTACATATCTTTATTATTTGAAACTAATAGAGTTTGTTATTTTAGAATTATTAAACATTAATGCCAGTAGGGAATAATTATGAAAACATATATCAGATTGTAAACATGCGGACATTTTTCATCTGCATTGTTATTTACATATTAAGAAGAATTTGTAGAAAAAAATAGGTCATGATGCCCCCAACAATACATTTGTATTGCAGCATTAAAATAAAAGTATATGTACATACGCAATTGTAAAAAGCAAACGTTTAGTGACCAAAAAAAAATAGGAAAGATCAGAAAATTATAACCGTTAATACCCACGTTTATATTTGTATATTTACATTTGCAAAATAATAATGTTTCCTTATATGGACCTGAAAATTTATAGGAATAAACCTTTGAAAGTAACTGAATTGACGGACAATTTTTTAAGGGTTGGTTGTCTCACAAGAAGTAAACCCGCAAGCTTCCTTAATGACGTCACAATGATTACTGCCCGCGCTTATCGTTTCACTGTTGCATTATTTGTAAACTTTCTCAATGTTCAGAAGCCCTTCGAGTCTCACAGGATTTGATAAATTACCAACCAAATTCATATTCCGGTAAACTTTTTAACATGATGATTATTTCTTTAATGAATTTTGATGAAAACATCTTGAAGTGTCATTGAAACTTGCTAAACACAAAATAAAAAAAGAACGTAGGGATGGTTGTAATTACGTGTTTGTACCTTGTAAGATTTAAGTAAGAAACGTACACATGTGTACTAGTAACACATGTTTGCTCTTCCCGACATGTATTTTTCGAGTTTTAAAAAAATCTTAAGAGTGCCTATATAATAAAAATAAACGAAAAAATTCAAAAGGAACATTTAAGTCAAAGTCATTTAAAATTCAAGGTCTTCAAATTATAGCTGAATTATAATTAAAAATTTAAATTAAACAATGCATGAACACATATTGGAAGACTAAAGACGGGCGTGATTATGAATAAACTTCTATGGAAAGGTTTGGCATAAAACTTAAAGATATTTTTCTATCTACTGTATATTGCAGTTTTATTGAGTGCTTGTTTTATAAATGGACGATTATAAACTGACGATTTTTTAATAAATCAAATTTCTTTTCTTTCCTTATTTTATTGCCCAGATAAAAATATATAAAAGATGAAATGTTAGGAATGCAGACGTAGTATTTATTTAGTAGAGGATAAGAATCTAAATAATGTTATTTAATTCAAACATAATTTATGAATCTAATTTTCATCTTTTAGAACTGATCGGACAATCCTAAAATGAATAAGCAGGTATTCCGTTTCTGCGTGTTATTTGCACAAAATTTTCATTTATTATTTTCTTTTTGTCAAAATTATACGACGAATTCTTTTTAAAAAAATTGATTTATCTATAACAAAACCTTATCTGTTATACCCAGAGTATGTATACTCCAAACGTTAAACCAATGCTTTATACGATTTTGTAATGAGACAGACTTTACAATGACGAGACACAAGGTGAGAAACCAAGGATATGCGCGAATTAAATTCACGTCTGCAATAGTTTTCAAAGGACGGAACACCATAATCGGAATTATTCTATCTAAAGAAGTAGTGACCATATTCCACGTCTAAACAGAACACTTCACAAGAACGTCCCTCTGGTTGTAAATTAAGGTGGCTCACTACACCTTGAAATATTTTCTCAAATCAGCAGAAAATTACTTGATTATGATAAATATCATAATGAATAAGAATTATTTAAGCCAAATAGGCAAAAATGTGCAATTTTGGATGAAAAGTTACATTTTCGAAAATTTTCGAAAATGAACAAAAGCTCCAGGCGAATTCGAACTCATGACCTGCGGGCCACTGAGCTACGACGATATACAACCGAATTGAACGATATAAACAGTTTAACAAAATATTTCTATCGCCATCTTGTGATGTAGTGTCTTAAAAAGTAGGAGTGTAGTGAGGTACCTTCATTACAGTGGTTTTGGAGACATACCTTCAGACTAGGTATCATTTCCAGACACCCGTCCCAGATCATCAGTTGGTCTCTGTCGTCGATTTGTGTATTCCAGTCTCCTCGTTGACCCGTGCCTCCTAGAACGACTGTATCAGTTCTACATAGACGGAAGATAGAACTCAGAAATCTCTGTAGTCACAATTCACTACACTAAATAACATGTCATATGTGGTATCTAGAATATTGATATATACATGTTGGGTCAGTATGAATCATTGCAAGTAAACTTTCAACAAGAAGGGCTTTTAAATTTTTTTGGGTCAATTTTCTTTCCAAATAGTTTTCATATCTAGTATTTCAAAGAAAGCAGTTTATGAACATACCAGTAGTTCACTCAATGTTTTTAATTTAACGTCTAGAATCGAAATGTTTTATTTCAAAAGATCTTTTCCTTTTACAATTCATCACGGTTTTGAAACATATCTTTACTACAGCTCGATAACTAGGACCCCTCAGATAGACAAAAGCTGTCAAACAGGGAAAACAGTCTTGAAAATACAACAGCGTTGCGTTTATCCACCAACTTTAGTTATCTTGTAGCTGCAGAACTGTAGCTCTCCGGGAAAAAAATATTGACAGACCGGTCTGTCAATATTTTTTTTCCCGGAGAGCTACAGTTCTGCAGCTAGTTATCTTGAACAAAATCCATGCAAGGACGTACTCCGGGAATCTTCGGCTCTTTGGTCGGGATCTAACCTACCCTTACAGGATGTAATGGAAGAGATCTAACCTACCTCGTCTGAATGTTATGAGAGAAATCTAACTTACCCTGGAAGGGATCTCGCCTACCATGGCAGGGTGTAATGGAAGGGATCTAACCTACCTCGTCTGAATGTAATGGAAGATATCTAACCTACCCTGGTAGGATGTAGTGGAAGGGATCTTACCTACCCTGGCAGGATGTAATGAAAGAGATCTGGCTCCAGGATCATGAAAGAATCTTAGACTTAAGTCTAAAATTGTCACAAATTGTACACTGTCACAATGTCTCTTGAATACAATTACAGACATAATTCATAGGCTATCAAAAGTGTCTTAATATAAAGCTGTTAATTACAAATTTCAATCGTCATATTCTGATAAACAATCATTTTATGAACGACTGAATTTTTGACTTTAAAGGGATTTGGACACGATTTGACTGAAAATTTTTAAATTTTATTTTTCCATTTTCAATGTTTATAATGTTAAATATAGAAGTCTATAATGTTATGTCAAAATTTGAAAGTCAAATATCAAGTTTTTGGCAAGATATGGAGTTCATAATTCTTTGTTTTGCAAACAAAGCTAAAATATTGTCATTTTTGACATATGTGTTGTATTGGCGTAACTTTCAATCAAATGTTTCTTTCTTTTGTTGATAATAGTATATATGAAGATATCGAGTTAGTTTGAATTGTTTTTTTACATGTCATTTTGTCTAAAAAATGATAATTCTGTACATTTCATTTTTGTAAACAACTATAAGACTCGAGCTTTGTTTACATAACAATCAATTCTTACCTCTGTATCTCGCTTGTAACTTGACTTTAACATTCAATATTTTGGTCAATCCGGTAACCATTCTATACATTAAAAATAATAAAAAAAATTTTGATCTCAAATCATGTCCAAGTCCCTTTAAGTCTGAAATTCCTTCATGATCCTGAGGCCTAACCTACCCTGGCAGGATGTAATGGAAGGAATCTAACCCACTCTGGCAGGATGTAATGGAAGAGATTCAACCTACCCTGGCAGGATGTAATGGGAGAGATCTGACCAGCTATCAGGGTGTAACAGAAGGGGCCTAACCTACCCTGGCAGAATGTATTTTTCACAGTGTTCATCAGATCCTTCATATGTCATGAAATGTTTGATCCAAGGAGCTTTCACCTTAAAAATAGAAAAATAATTGTCAATGCTAAATGTTTAAATTATTTGAGATACATGTACAGAAATGATGTCATTACCCTAGTGACCTGTCCACGAATAGGTATGACGTCACTGTCGTTGGCCAGTTTATTGGCTCCTATTCCAGTACAGTTGACAACGATGTCGTACTTCTGCAGCAGCTGGAAAGTCGGAAAGGACTAAGATAAACTAAATATGCCTTTTCCATCAAGTGTCGATATGAAAATGACTGACATGGGAAATTAAAATATTAAGCATGTACGCATATGTAAATGTGTCACTGTTTAGCCCATCAGTAAACACGTTGCTGATTTTAAATAAATTAAAATCGATTTGAAAGTTAGTTGCGAAATTTAAATTTTTTGCAACTATAACCTTTCGACATTTTATCGTAGACTTTGGCATTAAAAAACTGAGAAACCCCCAGTCTGAATGGATGATGAATCCTTATTAGTTTGTAATCTTTAGTCTTGATACAGCCCGCCTTATTCTGACCACAGTTGTAAAAAGTTCTAAAAATTTCTTCTCACTTAGACTATCGTTTGTCTGTTGAAAGTTAGTACATACGTCTTCGATCTTGTCAACTCTGGATTGAATCACTTTTCCGTTTTTCTGTTTAAACCTAAAAATATGTGGACTTACATTGTACTCAAATAGGCATACATAGAAATATTATCTTGGGTTTTTTTTTTTATCAAAACAACATTATAGATAATTGCAATTTGTATCATTATCAAGGATTATCAATTTACTTATATAGCTAGACAGGGAGCACAGAGAAACGGTGATTAAGATATTAATTCTGTGCTCTTTCCGTGTTAGAAAGAACTTCTCATTTGTATTGTATTGGATATGTTGTTATAAGAAAACTTTAATCAACACATCATTGTAAAATATAGATGGTAATGCAATAACACATCGTTACAAATTTATTCTTTAATAAAAGGGTGTGTAGTTATAGAAAACACTTAAATAATACGTGGTTATATATAATATTTGACTGACCTTGAAATTAACCAAGGGAGGTAAGCCTTCACATTGATCATGACCGTGGTATAAAATACGCCAAACCTTCCAATAAAATAAGATAAAAGTGGGATCAGTAAAATAAAGACTGAAGAGACATACACAGTTTGAAGTGTCAATACCTTACACTGTTATTTATTAGGTTTGTTACCGACTGTCTATAAAAAATATCGGGTTGTTGAAGTAGCGAATCCGAGCTTTCTATGGGCTTAAATTCCCCGTCATATTTCCCTAGACAGTCACTCAGTAACAACCTTTTTAGTATTTTGTATTGTCCCTTAAGTGTTTTGTTTTGTCGGAGTCCGAAAACGTTTGAACGCTATCATAAAAAAGAAATGTAAAGAAAAGGATGTTACGACCGCCATGTTTAAGGTTTACGACTATAGACATATGGAAGGCAATCACGTAATGCGTTACATCTTATCACATTGCATATATCTAGGCCGAGGCAAAACAAACTACAATATGGGCAATCTTAGTTGACAGTGAATCATGTCAACATGTAACTCTGCCTGCATCTACATATTGCAAATATCATTTTTGCTCTGTTATATTTGAAAATATAATCTTTTAGAATTTGTAATCATCTGAACATTCATAATTGTTGATTGCTAAGAATTAAGGAATAAGGAATCATTCTGTAAGTATTATGAGTTTATAATTTTGGTCGGGGCGTGGTCAAATCCAAAAAAGCTAGACGGGCTTAGATAGATCAGAACACACTCCGACCATATTTATCACCTCTAGATATTCAAAGAAAGATCTCTTTATCATTACTAATATTTACTTCGCGTTTGGAAGAAGCAGCTTCAACTCTTTGTCGGTCACCTCCCGGTATCCCAGCACTAATTTCCGCCATTCTGGACACTGTAAAGACAATCACCAAGAAAAGCCAACAGTCTGGTTGTATTACGGAATGTGGTACGTTATATTGTATGATCTTTCTGAATGATACTTGATCTGAAGGCATTATCCGTGTATTTACCTGTGGCATTAATTGTCCGTGTATTTACCTGTGGCATTAATTGTCCGTGTATTTACCTGTGGCATTAATTGTCCGTATATTTACCTGTGGCATTAATCGTCCGTGTATTTACCTGTGGTTCGGAGAAGAAGGAATAGCCCGACACCAGGTGTACTCCGATCTGATTGGCCAGCGGGGATTTTGTTAAAGATATCATATAATCCAAGGTGCTTGCACTCCATTTACTGTAATGGAATAATATGTGTCAAATCAATTATAAGAATATATTGATTAAAAAGGCACACACCCCCACCCCCACACCGAAAAAAACCGGGGCAAGAATGTTCGTATCTCTGGTCATGTAGGGCACATTACATGACTGTTAATTATTACATTAAATGATAACTTTGTCTTGCATGGTTAAAGATGATTTTAGAGCTCACGAGATTGAATCCTGGTTGGTTCCGCCCACTAGATGGGGAAGCCAGAATCCCCCGGATCCGTCGGACGTTGTATCCGGACTAAATCTGTCGGCCAAAAGAGTGACATCACAACGAGGGAATTCGTCCTGGATCCGCACCGCACTGGAAAGTCCAATAACCCCAGCTCCTAACACACATATACTGGGTTCCCTCGCCGCCATCAAGATATTATTGGCTGTTCATAAAAAATGAATGATACGATATCTAAAAACTTGAGGTCTTTAAATCTATAATACTATAACAAGAAGGTTCAAACAGCACGCCGTACTTCAAAATGATTATAGTCAGTAACCAAATAATAAATATTCCGGTTAATTCTAACATAAAATGTACTTCATCATAACGTGATCAGTTTGTTTACTAGATTTGAAATCAGTGGTGAGTTCCTGGGCTCAATCAAATAAATGCATAGTTTAATTACCTGTCAATTCTTTGCAGATGAGTGCGTTAAGTCCTTCATACGGTTATCAATTGCTATAAGGGGCAAAGTTCGTGTTAAAAGCAAAAGAGGTCCGGGTTGTGAAAGAAAATACACAGTAATGTGTATACGTTGGTTGTAAAGGAGTGAGAACAAAAGTTCAATAAGTCTGACAAAAAAAGTTATATCGTATTGTGGTCTAGGACCCGCTCCTCCTTTTAAAAGGCATTATATAATGCAGAAAAAGATGTTGTAATGCAGAAAACTCCTAATAACGTACGCGAATAAAATAGGTAAGATAGCCATGCTATGACCTTGAATTGCTAGTATTACAAACTGGTCACTGTGATAATGTATAACTAGATACTGCGCTATTCATTGTTGTAATGATGACTAACAGAATAAACTTGAGTGCATAATTATATCCAAATTCAAATTGAGAGTTTATAAACAAGTTGTCATATTTGGCGATTCTGTGTCTGCATCGATAGCTCTGGTACTCTATACTGAGTCATGTTTTGCATATTTCATATAACCCGTGTAATCTTTAAAACCATGTACTCGTATACTTCTATAAATGACCTTTTAATATGGTACGTAAGCATCCTTGATACTGCAAGTTTATAATGTAATGCTTGTTCTATCTCTGTTTAACCTTTGTGACCTTTAGGCCATGTATGAATGAATGTCTATGACTATGACCTTTTAATATTGACCATACGCGATGCATCATACTCAGGCGGGGGGCTCGGAGACTCGGAGACTCAAAACCTCATCCCAATATTCTTTGATTGACGGTTCTGACAGTTTTGTTGCTTTATTTAGAACATAATGAATTATGATATATTTAAAATATAACCATGGAATTAAATCGCTAAATTTTCAGTCATGATCATCGTAGATGGGCCGAACTAGTCGGAACTGTCAATCATAAGTATAATGTTATATAATCCCCTGTAAAATGATGTTAGACAGAATTTTATTTGGATGTGAAATTAGAGATTTGATTAAGATTTTGAATTTGAGATCTTTCATTTTTTGGCTTATAATTTTGATTTTGGATTTTGATATTCGATGTTGTAACTTTAACAAATCTCTTCGATCACGCTGTTTAACTAACTGCTTGTGAAACTACTATTGGACTTAGTAGTCTCTATGATTGGTCTCCAGATGATTAAGAAGACGAACGTCTAACATTTGTATTACGCCTTTCTAAAGAGCGCCATAACGTCCCAAAAAGTGTTATCTTCTCCCTTTTTCTTCCTGTGCAAATATTCAATCTCTTATTGTGACCAAGCACACACAATACCAGGATGGTGCAACACGTTAAATATAACATCTCTCTAAAAGGCGTAAAAGGTGTAAAAGAACGTTGTAACCATTTTTAGAAAGGCGTTAAAAAGCCGTTTGTGTGTTATGGTGCTTTGCGAAAAAAACGCCTTCTGCAACGCTGCAGATGAGCGATGTGGTCCCCTAGCCTCCTACAGTTGAACAATATTGTCCCTTAGCCTCCTACAGGTGAGCAGTGTGGTCACTTAGCCTCCTATAGGTTAGCGATGTAGTCCCATAGCCTCCTACAGGTGAACAATATTGTCCCTTGGCCTCCTACAGGTGAGCGATATGGTCCCTTAGCCTCCTTCAAGTGAGCGATATGATCCCTTAGCCTCCTACAGGTGATCGGTGTAGTCCCTTAGCCTCCTACAGGTGAACAATATGGTCCCGTAGCCTCCTACAGGTGAGTGATATGGTCCCCTAGCCTCCTAAAGGAGAGTGATATGGTCCCTTAGCCTCCTACAGGGGAGCGATATGGTCCCTTAGCCTCTAACAGGTGAGTGATATGGTCCCCTAGCCTCCTACATGTGAGTGATATGGTCCCTTAGCCTCCTACAGGTGAGTGATATGGTCCCCTATCCTCCTACAGGAGAGTGATATGGTCTCTTAGCCTCATACAGGTGAGCGATATGGTCCCGTAGCCTCCTACAGGTGAGCGATTTAGTCCCTTAGCCTCCTACAGGTGAGCGATATGGTCCCTTAGCCTCCTACAGGTGAGCAGTGTGGTCCCTTAGCCTCCTACAGGTGAGCGGTGTAGTCCCTTAGCCTCCTACAGGTGAGCGATATGGTCCCTTAGCCTCCTACAGGCGAGGGATATGGTCCCTTAGCCTCCTACAGGTGAACAATATGGTCCCGTAGCCTCCTACAGGTGAGTGATATGGTCCCCTAGCCTCTTAAAGGAGAGTGATATGGTCCCGTAGCCTCCTACAGGAGAGTGATATGGTCTCTTAGCCTCCTACAGGTGAGTGATTTGGTCCCTTAGCCTCCTACAGGTGAGTGATAGGTCCCTTAGCCTCCTACAGGTGAGCGATATGGTCCGTTAGCCTTCTACAGGTGAGCGGTGTAGTCCCTTAGCCTCCTACAGGTGAGCGATATGGTCCCTTAGCCTCGTACATGTGAGCTATTTGGACCCTTATCCTATAGGTGAGTGATTTGGTCCCTTAGCCTCCTACAGGAGAACAATATGGTCCCGTAGCATCCTCCTACAGGTGAACAATATGGTCCCGTAGCCTCCTACATGTGAGCGGATCAGTCCCTTAGCCTCCTACAGGTGAGCTTTATGGTCACTTAGCCTCCTACATGTGAGCGATTTGATCCCTTAGCCTCCTACAGGTGAGCGGTTCAGAAAAAAGGCTTTGTGTTGTGCTTTTCGTGTTCAACTGTCTTTGTGAGAAAGGATATGAATAAGATTGCACAAATGCCCATTTAGTTTAGGTGACAAATACAATTTCAAATTTTTTTTAGATATTATAACAAACGATATAATAAAAAAAATAATGTTATTCTAAGTTAAGCCCAACCTAAAAAGCCTAGTTATATACATGTATATTAATTATATATAAGTTTAATGTATGGTGCACGTGCTCTGACCACAGTGATAAATAATATGTGCTGTTTGAATGCTAAATGCGACTTTGGGCACGAATTTACAGACTTGTATTATTTTTCTAAAACGTTCAATTATTGGGATACAAAATGATATTTTTAAGTGGGTCATCTTTCCAAGTTTTTGTTGATTGAAATTTGTTTTTTTTTCCATTAGACCTTATTCATACTATGACAAAAATATGGGAGCACATACCCACTCTATAAAGAAAATGCTTTATTAAAGTTCTAAAAATACTCCATGTTCGGAGGTTTTGATACGCACACCCAGTCTTTAAAAATCAGCATATTCCAAGTATTGAAC
Source organism: Magallana gigas (assembly GCF_963853765.1). NCBI lineage: Eukaryota > Metazoa > Mollusca > Bivalvia > Ostreida > Ostreidae > Magallana > Magallana gigas. The sequence goes on from NC_088859.1 coordinate 5,567,147, forward strand.
ATATTTAAGGGTCGATGCTACGTTTCTTTAAATATTCATTGTTTTGAATGATTTGAAAAACACTTATCAGATTTGTTGGTATTTTATTTTGTTAGTATCTTATCCGTCCTCATAGAAGCCTTCTACACGCCTTATTCGCCCATATTCCTACATTTTATGTCAGATATCGTTTTATTTTTCAATAGATTCATCATTTAAGTGACACTTCGTTTGTATTATTTGTGGACACACGCCTGAAGATAACTTCCATTTTCTCCATACCTGTCCGGCATACAGTTATCAAAGACTAATGCTCTTCAACAGTCATTTATTTTCTGTAAGTTGTATTTTTTACGGACTACATCTGGCTGTAGTATATATAGAATCGATCAGGTATAGACAGGTCATCGAAGAGCAATCAACCCTTTCGAACACGATTTTTTTTGTGTTTGTTTATGTGTACATGTGCGTACGGTGAAGTATACTTAATATATATTAATATTTAAAATTTACATTGTATTTTGTAGATATATTTGGAAATGTACAATTATCGGGGCTAATTCCAGTTCATCGCTATTAAAGTCGCGTGCTGATTGCATGTATATTACGGCGAATAAACTGGTTGATAGCTCACTCACTCTAACACCTGTGTTGTTGTTATTATTTATGAAATACTTAGAATAGAAATGCGTTATGTTCGGATAAGTGAAACGAGGGAGAACATAATTCAAAAGATTATAAATTAAGCAACTTCACTTTTGGTTAAGTTTTACATATTTTACTATTTAGTGATGTACAACTTCCCAAAGGCAACTTCCTTATAAAAGTAACTACTAAATTTTTCAAGCAGTTCAACTCTATATCAACCCAACAAAAGATTCTCATATACCAAATTGAATGTTTTTGAGACACATTTTGAATAATATCACCCCACATTATATCTCAGCATACCAGTGCACTTTGTCTTATGTCTCACATTTTTGTTAAATGTATCAATATTGTTACACTGGTAATTTAAAACCATTACGATTATTATCACTTTTTTTAATCTATCATTTCCAACTTCAAAGTTGGCTTTTCCAAAATTCCAAGATTACAGATGGAAATTACAGTACAAGTCATAAGTATTAATTGAACAGGAGTCATTCTCTGGTTTATGGCGTGACCATTATAGTCGGTAGGGGATCAAACTTGTGTATATTAAGCCCTTTGGGCTTTATTGCATTTGATCACGTGCCCGATCGATTGTAATGATTATCCCATAAAAATCAAAGTCCTTAAGTGATACTCAAAGCTAGATTGATTATTTATTCCTTTAGTGGATGTAGCATTCCAGGAAAATATATACCTATTAACCCCGTTTAAAGGGACATGGTCACGATTTTGGTCAAAAATTATTTTTTCGATTTTAATGTTTACAATGCTTCAGTGAGGCATTTTTATTAGGCAACCAAAATTTGAGTGTTATTTAATGAGTTATAAACGAGTTACAGAGTTTGCAATTCTTCGCTATGTAAACAAAGCGTTTGTTTACATTTTGAATGTTGAATTGAAAATTCAAGCTTTAGACCAAAATCGAATGTATTGATCGTTAGGAACTGTTTAGATGCGTTCAGAGTTCACCAGATTGTTACCAACGGCAAGTTCGGTTACCACTGTCTACAAATGGTTCCCAATGGTAGCAATTGGTTTGGACCATTTGTGTACTTTCAATTTCAAATGAGGTCACCAATGCTACCAGCAGCCTAAAGCTTAGGCAAGTTTGGTAGGTGACGTCATTATGCTAATTCAACATGGCGGGTTATAAGATGTCTCTAGATACTGATGTAAATAAGGACTTTAGAATAAAATATATGCATATCTTATTGTTTTAATATTTTGAAGACAATCTAAGACCACTGAGGTCTTCTAAAACCGCTTCTATACCCAGAAACATGTTATTATAATAGAAAGTATGTGATAGAGAACCATTTTGATATTCGAGCTTGGACTTTTGGTAGGACGTTACTATTTCTTGCATCAAATCAAGTTAAAATGATGCTGATATCGAGTGAAATATGCACAGATTGCGTAGAAATGGCTCTATATATAAGCTAGACAAATCTTTTTGATTTCAAAAATCCATGGCTGAGTGCCGTGGCCAACAAAGATATTATTGACAGGCTTTTCACATTGCTGTTTGAGACAACTACACGAAGTCCAAGCTCCTGTTAAAATTTATTCTAATTAATATACTTTTTGCTGCGTTAAATATTTATTGTCAATTTGCAATTAATCTTTCCTTTCTTTGTATTAATGATAGCTAGATTGGTAGTCATTTTGTAGACTTATTTATATAATTGGGAATAAGCATACAATAAATCACTCAATGAAGCTGTTTTAAAGGGAAACAGTCACACTTCACAGAGGAAAGGTATTTTATTTTGTTTTCAACTGTTTTATAATTTCAGATGGTTATAATTGGTCACCAAGTGTAACCAAAGGCTACCATTTGTTTGAATTTGACAAAAAAATCGTTCATGGTACTACCTATACAAATTGCTACAAATGGCAGCTCTTGGTGACAATTGGCTACCATAGTTCACCGATGGCAACCAAACACTGCTAGCGGTTAATCTCAATTTTACCAACGGTACAACTCTGAACGCACCTTTTATTTATGCTTAAAATGAATAATAAGATAGACAAACCAGCTTGAAAAAGATTTTTTACCGGTATATTCGACCTAGGTAAACAAAAACAGGGCACGAGCCTTGTTTACATGACGAAGAATTGTGAGCCCTGTATCTTTCTTAAAACTCAACGACTGGACCAAAACTTCATTTGGTCATTAGAAATGCATTCCTTAAGCATTGCAAATGATAAAAACATAAAAATAAAATTTGAACAAAATCGTGACAATGCCCCTTTAAAGAAACATTTTTTTTTATTTTAAACAAGGAAAAAACCAATAGAAATGTGTTTCCTTAAATCAGGGACGTATTTATACACACCTGCAATCTACTCTTGATTCGCACATCAGCAAATTGCAAAAATCATCAAATTGGCGTGGTCATACTGATGTCATCCATGCGCGGATATAGAAAATTGGGGGTAGAGGTTGTGTTGTTTGGGGGATTTGTTACCGGTGTAAAGAAGAATAATGACCCCCGTAAAATAATGACCCCCTTAGCTGTAGAATAATTGGATTTTTTTGAAGGAAAATGACTAAGGGGTTATTTTTTTTTCACGTTAAACATGAAGAAAAATGACCCCCATAGAAAAAATGACCGCCGCTGTAAACAAGAATAGAAAAGGGTTACCCCGTATCCAAGATATCTGACTTTGAAATGACTTGAATTTTCACATTTTAACACCGAACTTGTTAAAAAAAATCGCTGTACATAGTTTGTCATAACCGTAGCAAGCACACACAAACATACTCACATTGCCACAAAATGATTGTTATCAGTTAGGTCTCTTCTCTCGTCGACGTATGGCAGGAACATGACGCTGCACCTGTGTAGAAATCCGCTGAATTGTACTTGATACTTTACCATGAATAATTCTAAATGACATTTTATATAGTTTTATTATTTAAAAACGATATTTGATTTACAAAAGTTATGCACTGCTTGCGAAACTATATTTTATCGCGATAAGAAAATTTTACAGTAGAATCATATATGTTTATCCAATCTCATAAAAATAAGAAAAACACGTTGTAGATTCAGAATAAGTGCACACGACTTACGAGTTGAAAGTGGTAGATATGAATTTGTAAAAAATAATACTGGTCAAAGAATTCCTTTAGAAAGAAACAGAAGGACATGTTTGTTATGTAAACAAAATTGTGTAGAAAACGAATGTCACTTTCTTACTGAATGTCCATTATATAAAGAACAAAGAAATTTATTTTTCCATTATGTCTCAATACTTAACAAAAACTTTATACTTTTAACAAAGAAAGAAATTTATCTGGTTAATGCCCAATGAAGACAAAACAATACTTAAATGCAAAGTTAAGTGAATTTCTAATTTATGCTTTCAAAACAAACAAAAAAGACAGATCTAAATGAACCGGTGAAATTAACTTATACAAATCATTATACTATCTTTATATTTGTATTAACTACTTTTATGACTACATGTACATATTATACGTACCGATTAATTATACTTCAAAAAAATTTATAAGTATTTTTCGAACTTCGTCACACTCTTTAAATATTGAAAAAGGTCGACACAACTAGGTGCCAAGAAATGAAAGATTTTGCAATCATTGTAATAAAAAAGATTTAGAAGATGAGTTCCACTTTATACTAGCTCATATGTCCTTTTTACGCTGAATTACGAAAGAAATATATAAAGAGTTTTTATTACAAAAAACCAAGTGTTCTTAAGCTAGCTAAACTTTTAAGTGTGAACAATACAAAGGAACTCAATAATTTAGGAAAATATTTGTCTAGCGATTCCAAAATGAGAGCGCAGCATTGTAATAATACTGCAGTTTAAGCTACTTATCATACATTTATGTCCATTCATATCTTAAGATATGTACATGATTATATTGTCTTAATATGTCCACTCACTTACTGCACATTGCACATTTGTATATAATTTTATATGTATAATAATTTGTATTCCGATGAGTTGTAAAGCTCAAGGATAATAAATTGAATTGATTGAATTGATTGTTAATATGTTATGACATACTGATGTAGATTTGCCCGGCTGTTACATGTTCATGTATGTGTATGGATTTTTTTGTTTGTTTGTAGAATCTCTCTTTTAGATATTTCTCTCTAATATCTGTAATCTTGTATAAAAATAAACTATTATCATTATTTACACGAGTGCGATCAGAAATCTGTGCAGGTGTTGCATTGCCATTTCGTAATTAAATTTAAAAAAAAAGCACATTCAAACACCATGAATAATTAAATTCTCTCTCAGATGAAATGTGATAATTATCGAAAAATAATCATGAAAGTAATAACTGTTGTAATAATATAAGCAATATTCATCGGTGAATAAATTATCAATCGAAGAATGATATCCATCTATTTTCGTGAAGAAAACTAAGGAGGCAGTGTTACAACGCACCATGAAAATTTACGCGCTTTGTGAAAATTATTTTTTCAAATTGCGTTAATTTTGGGACCAAGTCAACGCACTTTGAATTTTTTTTTTTTTGCAAAGTGCTTTGATATGTGTCGTCGATACTAACACAGTTTAAAAAATAAAATGTTCAGGGTTTAGTCGAAATATTTGATACTTTTATATACACATACAAGTAATTATATAGTTTTAACCTTGTTTAGCTCGTGCAATGGGATACATTTATATTTTTAAAAAAGACTCATATTCTCAGCTAACTTGTTAAACAGTTTCTCGATCAGAATTTTTTGTTTCTTACAAGCTTACGCTATTTAATTTGTATGCGCTGCAGTTATGAGACTGTATACTTCAAAAAATCACTATGATGATCAGTCAATGCTACAGTGTACTGGGAAATAGGAAAATGCATTCAACAACACATCATCATTTCATTTTGCTATAAATACAAAAGGAGAAATTCAGATTTCAAACAATATAATTATTTTTCAAGTTTATTTGGTAGACGACACTAACAGTAAGCTAATGCAGTGTCGTGGATATGAATATTTTATGGAACGATTTACCTAATATCCACCAGGTGGCGCTATTGTACTTCCGTAAATTGAGACGAGAATGGAAACTGAGGAAAGATGAGCAACAAGTGGTTTATAATCTTTATTTTACTCTTTCTGTTCCTCTTAATCAGTATATCATCTGGTAAGTTTTCTAGTTAATTAATATTGTCAAATATTTTTTTATATTCTTGCTTGAAATAGTTTATCAGGATTAACTTGAATGTCATGCAGAGAAAAAAAAATCACAATCTTAGAATGTTTAAAGTAGAATAAAAAGTTAAATTTGTTTTTCTTGATAATTGCATTTATGATTGAATGGTAAAAGAACCGACTCGGTGTTCTTTTTTGGGTGATTTTGGTTGTGATGGCGATATGTGTCAACCGAGTTCATGGTTCGTCATTTTTATTCCTGAACAGGTTTAGCACTATAGTCTGTCCCAAGTTATTGCTTCCATCAATTTTTGATTATTTTTAATAAAAATACACATACCTGTGAAAGAAATACAATTGAAATCGATGAAAGGGAATATATCCAAGATATCTTCATCAAACAATTATCCCTTTTCACTCATAAAATTTCGCAGGAACGAAAACAATTTTCTTACGGAGATTTGTAATGGGAAATGTTTACATCTTCTCTCCATTCGGAATACACTCGGAATACATCGCGCAATTTTTTAACATTATCTTCCGGGCTTATTAATGGCCGATGCAATGCAAAATCTCTGTAGACTTTCAATTTTTGGATGTGTATTGAAACCTGAAGCAGTAGAGGGGGCGTTTCAAAACAGATAATCTGGACATTTTTTTATATTAGTGGGTGAACGTAGTTTGAGCACAAAGGTATTTACTAGTATTGAAATATCAAGCAAAAAGTGGTGGAAGCAAAAACTCGGGACAGAGTACTCAGTATAATGTTGGGGTAACCCGAATTACCAAAATAACAGTATTTACCAAAATGACACCTGAAATTATAGGAATGACACTAAAATCTACTGAAATGACACTTAATGTTTATTGAAAAATGTTTTTCATCACAAATATATTAAATTATATCAATTAATGTCTTTATTATTGAAAAAAGTTGGTAATAGTATACTTGCAAGACGGAAAATGGTTGGATAGTTAAACAAATATGAGATGGGCATGCATGTAATTGGACCCTCTGATATTGTAAAAGCATGCAATTAAAATTCCTCATTGATTGTTATATATATTGATAATTAAAATTTACTAATTTATATTGTTTTTTCTTCTTCTTAGTTTATTTTATATAAGCAATAAATCATAATGTTGTTGTAAGAGTTATCGTTCTTGGATTTTAATAAATACGATATTTAACGGAGATTTTTATTTCTGTTTGGTTATGAAGCATTTACCTGAAAGATATGAATATATAATATAATATATAGAGGATATCTATATTGTGTGATTTTATATTTGCTTTATCCAACGAGTTGAAATGGTGTATATAATCGCGAGGCTTGCCATTTCAACATTTGTGTCATTCTGGTAATTTCAGGTGTCATTTCTGTAAATTCTGTCATTTCGGTAATTTGATGTACCGCTAATGTTGTCCACTTCCCCAGATGGTAGGAATCGAAAGTAAAGAGTTCGAGGAATAAAGCCATGTCGTATTTTAAATAAAATTGATCTTTTTGAAGACAGAATCACATGGTTTCTCTGCGACTTCTTGGATGCATTTCTTTTCTACCTTTTTTCAACCACCTGAGCAGAAAAATCGACATATAGAATTTATTAACAAGTGTATTATAATGAAGTAAACACATCAGAGAACTTGCATCAATATGTATACCATCCACGCATTTAGCCACCAAATGGGAGTCAAACCACCAAAAGGGGTTGGGGGTTGGTACCCAGTCTGATAATAAATTCTGTACCTTTGTGTCCAAACTACATAGATACAATGTAGATAAAAAATCCACAAATTCTGTTTTGAAATACCCCTTCTATTGTTGGGTTTGAAGATAGGACTGTAAGTGTTTCATTAAATTTGTGTCCCAGAGAGCAATTAAAAATCATTCTGGCAATTGGTCCCAACCTGTTTAACATAGACATACTGTGAGACATCAGAGAAGGTACCCCGGTAATGTAAGAATACTTTAAAAAAATGAAACATTTCCTTTTCAGCCCGTGTGTGTCCATTAGGCAAATTTGGATGGCATTGTAAGTTTTCATGTTTTTGTGCGGAAGGAGACTGTGATTCAGACGCTGGTTACTGTCCTTCAGGCTGTAAAAAGAATCGCTACGGACCAGGATGTCAGCTTCGTAAGTTCCAGGGAGTGGAAACAGTTTCACATTTATTTTAATATGAACTTTCAAAACATTAAAATGTAAACGGTGCAACCTTTGGGCCAAGCACAGAATTTGTCTTAACAGAGACATTACAGTTTAATTTTGTAAAATAGAACAAATTAAATTAAACATTGCATGCTCAGTCTACAATTATGATGTTTTATTTCAAAAGTCAAGTTTGTATTCAGAAATAGTTTAGTTTTTTTTTCCATTGTTTTAATCCTTATAAATTTCAAATTAAATTTACTTTATGAATTGCGAATTGTTATTTACTGTATTCAGTATGAACAAGATTGGTTCCATGATGTTTTTGTTTTTGTTTTCTTTGAATATGTAAAACAAGTCATATGTCCGGATTAAAGCACTTTCGTATATTGATAGCATTTTTTATTACATGTATTTTTATTTTAATTACTGAAGATTGAATTATTGGAAAGTTTTAAATAGAGTTTAGAAACAATATGCATCGAAAAGCGCCAGTCATTTAATAATTGAGTTAACTTTGTTGAACAAATTGCTAGCACCTATGAGGTAGAAGAAAATAATTTAGCTGTTAGAACCCCTGAATCAACTTTCAATTTCACTGATTTTCACTGCTTTGTCCACCTTTTGCAGTGTTCGGTATCCATAGCTTAAAATATGCGTAAGTATTGTGCTTAAATGTAGAAATGCATTGTGTTTACTTTAATCCTTAGCATCTGTACCATATTTTTATTCCAGTGTCGGTGTATCGATACTCCAAGCTAGCACACGGTTACCTTGGAAACGCTGACAGAACCGAATCAGGCAAACAATGCGTGCTGTGGAACAACACAGTCTTTGTGGAGTTTTACGGGCTGAAGGCATCGAATTTTCCTGACAAAGAGATTCCTGGGGCTGTCTGTCGAAACCCACAGGACCAAAGCTTGAATAAATTGGGACTGACAGACAAAGGGCCTTGGTGCTTCACTAACTATATAGAGGATTCCACCTACATGGACACGTGTGACCTTCCACTTCGAGGTCAGTTAAAGTCCTCCCAGAAGGTTGAATCTGGAAAATATGTACGTCAAGTACTCATATTTAATCAATATTTGTGGGTATCTATAACATACATGCAAAATTGAAAATCTTCATGCGGGATTTTTTGCGAATAACTTTTTTTTAACCAACAGATTTGCGACATCTAGTTGTGAAAATAGAATTTTTTTGTGTGTGTGTTATAAGAATTTATTTAATATATCCAAACAAACCAACAAATATGAATCAAAAAGGTTTATTTTTCATCTACTCCCATATTTACATTTGAGAAAAACTAATTGGTTCTAATGCCCATGGAGCCCATCTACCATAGTTGTGAAATATGTAGCCACGGGGAAAGGGGTTCAGGCCCTTCTTCTTCTTTCCTCCAAAATATAATTGAGAAAGACTAAATGCAATACATATGTATTCTGATGTCCATGAAGCCCTCTACCTACATGTACATGGCAAAATTAGTGGCCTCTGGGTCAAGGGTTCAGGCCTTAGGGTGAGGCTATTATGTCCATATAGTGAACATTTATTAACTCTTAGAAAATCTTCTTTTCCACTTCCACAATTGTGAGTGATAAACTGAATTTAGGTTATGATGTTCATGAAGCCCTCTACCTAGATTATGAAATTTTTGACCCTATGGACAAGGGTTCAGGCCATGGGGAGGGGTCCAATATGGCCACATAGTGAAAATGTATTGGTTTAATATTTTCTTCTGTACTATCACATTATTGTTATTTTGTTTATAATCACTCCTGTCCTTAAATTAGAAAATCCACTGCCCATGGGGCAGAAGTTAAGACTTCTTATTTTGAGAGGGTTGGGAATGACAAATATGTCAGTATAGTTTCTACTTTAATTTTCTGTGCATTGTATGCTCAGCGACCAATCTAGAGCAAATTTTAGGGAGACTTCACTTCTCCCTAACAGAAAAATAGGGAGAAGTTGCGAAATCAGGGAGACTCTTATTACTTGACAACCGCACAATGCTAATGATGATATGAACAGATTCAACCATTGATAATTTAAATTAGATTAGAAGCAAGCCAATAAAAAATTAAATAACTTCTAAAAATTAAAAAAAAAAACTTATCCAATTTATGAAATTTAATTTATTTGATGCATTCATACATTTTATACATGAATTATTTTGTAATTGTGTTAGCTAAATGACAAATAAAACCATTCTCTGTATTTCTGTGTATTTTGGAGGTATTAGTCCAAACCATTCTCTGTATTTCTGTGTATTTTGGAGGTATTAGTCCAAACCATTCTCTGTATTTCTGTGTATTTTGGAGGTATTAGTCCAAATCATTCTCTGTATTTCTGTGTATTTTGGAGGTATTAGTCCAACCCTTTGATCCATTTACAAACCTTTATGTAGAGGTTCTTAATTTTTAAAGATAACTGTAAAGAAACATTTTTATGGTTATTTTAGCATTAATTTGACAGATTACAATTAGTTTGAAACTTCTAATTAGTTAATAATATTAACTAATTAGAAGCTACAAACGAATTGTAATATCAGCACTAAAAGTAATAAACATCGTTTGTAATTTTCAATGCACAGTATGTGGTTGCATCACCCGTATTTATAACCCTTAAGGATAAGACAGCTGAGGGTTATTAATCACAACAGGGGTTAAATGAGGCTGCGAAAATGTCTTTTCAATAAGATATTCATCATTTTATTGCCTTTGGGGTTAATTTACACAATTGTAAACTCAGAATACAGGGCAACTTCAACTTCTCTTTCGGAGGAAATTCCGGCAAAGTTACCGATCAAAAAGTGACTTTTTCGCCCATGTCGCTCCGTAGGTTGGTTCTTGATTACATACCATCAGTGGGAGACATTTACCAGTGATTTGGTGCTGTCAGCTGTTTCAATCATTCTTTATATAAAATTACTAAGTTTGTTTTTTGTGTATACGACACATTCCAATTAATTAGGATCAAAGCATGCTCCTGATTAACTTCAATTAACACCCAGCACAGGTAGACGAGCAGATTCACACATGTAGCACAGGTAAACAGTAATGGCGACCCTCAATCCTGATTTCTGATTGGTTGGCCACGAAAAAACAGTGCAAAATATAAAATTCAGTTGAAAATCCGGGGTTCTTGTCATAATTCGGAGGACAATATAATTACTGAATCTTAATTTCTGTACAATTTTCAAACTTTGATTGAAAAATTGGGATCTTTGCTTCAAATCAAGAAAAATCCAGACTATATCGGGAAGGTTGGCATGTATGCTATTATATCGGATTTTGTTAAATCCACAGTTACACACTAGGCAGATGCTTTGTAAATTAATGATATTATGATTTTGTTCAATAGATTCTTTTGTCATATTTCTTTTATGAATCATTAAAAGTCAAATCAACAAAATGTGATGTTCAATGAGCAAATGGATTACAATTTAAGGTATAAATAGAGGAATATGATCATCAGTTCTCTGTGTTTGTCAGGTTGTGACCCGGGAAGATTCGGTGAGATGTGCGAGTTTGAGTGCCACTGTAAGAATGAGGAACCATGCTCTCAACTCGGCAGCTGTCCCCACGGGTGTCACCCGGGCTGGATGAACACCACGTGCCAGACTCGTAAGGCTCAGCTACTCAAACTTAACTTCTTTTAACTCAATCTCTATTGCTCTGTTTAATATATTATATAAACATAATTCATAGGATATTTGATTTGAAATGCTAAATTCTATACTTATCGTAAGTTTTATGTATCAATAAAAATTATTTTAAAAAGATGAACAGATAGGCAGTAAAAATGAAAGTTACAACAATGTGCAACTAAGTTAACCAGATCTGCAGATTTTCTGGAATGGGCACTGTATGTAACAATTGACTTGATTTTGTGAATTGTAGGATGTGAGTCTGGTTACTATGGCGATGGCTGTAAGTCAACTTGTGGACATTGCAAGTCAGCCCCGTGTGACTTTGAGATGGGAGATTGTGAGGATGGATGCTCTGCAGGGTGGAAAGGATCGCTCTGTAAAACAGGTGAGTGACGGGGATTATGAAGGTGAATACACTGCAGGGTGTTTATTCAGTATATACATGTAGGTTTGTATTTGATTGAATAAATTATGAAGTCTTGTTAAGTTCATGTCTTAAATAGAAGGCGTTATCTCCATATGATTGGTCTAGATTCTGTGAATTTTCAAAATCGGGCATTTAAAGTCACTGAATTTTGGAGACTGGATCCAATCAATTTTATACATCACTTGAAATATATTCTGTCATTTTCTCAATGGTATGAAACCCTGATGTAAACTGTGACATTTTATTCTGTAGGTTGTGACGCAGGAGAATATGGAGAGAACTGTCAGGAAGCTTGTGGGGCGTGTATTGAGGGGACATGTGACAGCGGCACTGGTCAGTGTGTCCGTGGGTGTCAGGATGGCTACACAGGCGCCCTCTGTAAAACAGGTGACCACACCCCCTCCCCGTCCCCGTCCCCCTCCCCGTCCCCCTCCCCCTCCCCCTCCCCCCCGTACAAACACAGACCCCACTGTGTCCACAAACACTGATTACAGTAAAACATGGTTATAGCCCACTTGAGTTCAAGTTCACTCCCCTATTCTTAAGATTGTATTGTTTATTAACTTATGGGATAGAATAAATTGCTGCTAACACAAATCAAAATTGATGGTCCCAGGTGCTTATCTGTAACAGTATTTTACTGTTCCGTCAATTTGAGGATTTTTAAAATATACTTATTCAATATTTATTAGACAGTGTTATATGATATAAAATGGTTTGGGGCAGTTAACGCTTTATAAATCGCGTAGCATTAGCATAAAAAAGCGTAAACTGTTCCAAGCCATTTTATAACGTATAAAAACAATAAATATTGAACTCATTGCTTACAATTTAATTTTATGATATTAATTGTAGATAAAAACAGTCATTTGACCTTTAAAATGACATCAAATTGTACAAATTTTATTTGTAATGTCAGGCGGATCGATATTTTTTTTTATGTTTGTCTTGCTCTGAAAAGGCAACATTCTGTTTTTACAATATAAAATATTTTTTTTAGCCAATCAGAGAGCCTGTTACAACCAGAACTCAATTTCAATTTCAAGCCAAAAGTAAACCCCCAAAAAACTGGCATGTTTTATGATATGCCAGCTTTAAAAATTTTTTTTTTGGTTTGACAAATTATTTTTGTTCAAAGACCATGTGAAATCTCCACACGTACAAGTGAACAATGATTCAATAGGATAATTATTCTTAACATAACAGTTGAAAACCATTCTGTTACATTGTTTTTTGTTAAGATAATATGATGTACTGCAATGATTCTGTTAATTCTGTTACAGAGTGTGATGCTGGCCGGTACGGAACGAACTGCAGCGGGACGTGTGGACATTGTTTATCAGGGAACTGCCATTTTGTGTCGGGGGCGTGTATGGGAGGATGCTCCCCAGGCTGGCAGGGAGAGAAGTGTCAGGAGGGTAGGTGTCAGAGACCCTCAACAAGTCAACTAGATAATGGGGTCAAATACACAAACCATCAACTAGATAATGGGGTCAAATACACAAACCATCAAATACACAAACCATCAACTAGATAATGGGGTTAAATGCACAAACCATCAACTAGATAATGGGGGTGAAATACACAAACCATCAAAGATAATGGGGTCAAATACACAAACCATCAATGATAATGGGGTCAAATACTCAAACCATCAATGATAATGGGGTCAAATACACAAACCATCAATGATAATGGGGTCAAATACTCAAACCATCAATGATAATGGGGTCAAATACACAAACCATCAAATGGGGTCAAATACACAAACCATCAAAGATAATGGGGTCAAATACCCAAACCATCAACTAGATAATGGGGTCAAATACACAAACCATCAAATACAAAATGTGTCAAATGCAGAATATGACAAGTTGGGGTCAAATACACAAACCATCAAATACAAAATGTGCCAAATGCAGAATATGACAACTAGATAATGGGGTCAAATACACAAACCTTCAAATACAAAATGTGTCAAATGCAGAATATGACAACTTGGGGTCAAATACAAAAACCATCAACTAGATAATGGGGTCAAATACACAAACCATCAAATACAAAATGTGTCAAATGCAGAATATGACAAATAGATGAGGTGTCAAATACATGTACATATTGTATCATTAAAAAACACAAATACATGTACATATTGTATCATTAAAAAACACAAATACATGTACATATTGTATCATTAAAAAACACAAATACATGTACATATTGTATCATTAAAAAACACAAATACTTGTACATATTGTATCATTTAAAATCAATATTGACCATTTGACAGGAACCATCAAATACATAATGTGATAATAAAAGAACATGACACATATAGAACATGTCAAATACATAATGTATTTAGAATACAGAATGCATCAAATACATTATGTGTTAATACAGAATGCATCAAAAACATTATGTGTCAATACAGAATGCATCAAATACATTATGTGTCAATACAGAATGCATCAAAAACATAATGTGTCAATACAGAATGCATCAAATACATTATGTGTCAATACAGAATGCATCAAAAACATAATGTGTCAATACAGAATGCATCAAAAACATAATGTGTCAATACAGAATGCATCAAAAACATAATGTGTCAATACAGAATGCATCAAAAACATAATGTGTCAATACAGAATGCATCAAAAACGTAATGTGTCAATACAGAATGCATCAAATACGTAATGTGTCAATACAGAATGCATCAAAAACATAATGTGTCAATACAGAATGCATCAAAAACATAATGTGTCAATACAGAATGCATCAAATATGTAATGTGTCAATACAGAATGCATCAAATACATTATGTGTCAATACAGAATGCATCAAAAACATAATGTGTCAATACAGAATGCATCAAATATGTAATGTGTCAATACAGAATGCATCAAATACATTATGTGTCAATACAGAATGCATCAAATACATTATGTGTCAATACAGAATGCATCAAATACATTATGTGTCAATACAGAATGCATCAAATACATTATGTGTCAATACAGAATGCATCAAATACATTATGTGTCAATACAGAATGCATCAAATACATTATGTGTCAATACAGAATGCATCAAATACATTATGTGTCAATACAAAATGCATCAAATACATTATGTGTCAATACAGAATGCATCAAATACATTATGTGTCAATACAGAATGCATCAAAAACATAATGTGTCAATACAGAATGCATCAAATACGTAATGTGTCAATACAGAATGCATCAAATACATAATGTGTCAAATTCAGAAACTGTTACATAACTGATAACTGATGTGTCAAAAATAGAATGTGTCAAATAAAGAAAATGTTTAATGTACGAAACTTCAAATGCAGATAAGATAATGATTACATACTGTGACATACAACCTGAAATAATAATGGTATCTTGACATGTATATTGATGCTTTTTTACCATTGGTTTCTTTACTTAACATTGATAAAGGGTTCCTTTCTTTGACAGCATGTGATGACTTTTCCTATGGAGAGAACTGCTCCTCTAAGTGTGGGGCCTGTCGAGGCCTGACTCCCTGTCACAAGGAGACCGGACTGTGTACAGAGGGCTGTGAGCCCGAGTTTGTGGGCAACCTTTGTTTGGGTAAGTCAAGTTTGTGAGTGACCTACATGTATGTCAGGGTAAGTCGAGTTTGCGGGCGACCTTTGTTTGGGTAAGTCAAGTTTGTGAGTGACCTACATGTATGTCAGGGTAAGTCGAGTTTGTGGGTGACCTTTGTCTGGGTAAGTCAAGTTTGTGAGTGACCTACATGTATGTCAGGGTAAGTCGAGTTTGTGGGTGACCTTTGTCTGGGTAAGTCAAGTTTGTGAGCCACCTACATGTATTTCTGGGTCGAGTTTGTGGAAGACCTGTGTCTGGGTAAATCTCCAGGTTTAATCAAGTAAACTTACTACATGATAGACCAGTCAATTTGTTTGTATGCTTTGACATATTTCTACAGAGCAGTTCTCAAGTTATTGGGTTCACATCTGATGCATCACAATTTACTGCCGTTTTTTTTCTAGTGTTTATTATTGACTTTTTTGTCTTTTAATGTAGACTTAGCCCCACCTATCAAGTTACCACAGAACTCCTCACTGGGAAGCGCGTTGGGAGGAGTGGCAGCAGTGCTCATTGTCATAGCGATCGCTTTTGTTGTGTTCATTCTGATCAGGTTAGTTCTAGTGAATTGAGGGTAGGATAATGGGGACAATAGAATCTAATGGATCACAGTTGGTAACTCATTCTTCCAAAGCTTACTGGTTGATCGCTTCATTCATTTTTGAAAACTTTTTAGTTTTGATTCTTTGGATGTTTTGAATAAGATATCTTGCTGAAATATGTTTTTTGTGTGTTTTTGACAGGCGTAGAAGGAAGAGAAAAGACCCATTGAGTATGAAGCTTAAAACAGATGAAGAACGGAAATCAACAGACTTTCCCCCAAGCAAGGAGACAGATGGGCTGATCGCTAATGGTAGGGTGTATGTAAAGTTGATAAGACTTATTGAGGTGTTGCTGTGTACATGTAACATATTATTAACACTGGACCAGGTCTTGTAAAAGTACTGTAAACTAAATTTTATTCGCGACGACATTATCTTGCGATTTACTTGCAATAAACTGGTTTGCGATGACTAACATTTGCGAGTTAATTTCATGTTGTTATAACAACCATACAAAAAAGCTGGTTCATGGCGATAAATTTTCACAAGGACAAGGATCTTGCGAACCTCACGAAAATTTTTGCTCACAAATAAAAGTTGGTTTACAGTAATATTAGAAAGTGGGGAGGGGATGGGGGCCAATTTAGATTGATTTTTTGTCAGCTAACATAAGCTGTAAGCTGATTGTAGTAGTAGAAATCTTTTGTTATGGTTCTACATTTAAAACATCCATGGAAAAAAGATGATAGTCAAATTTTTAAGAGATTTTTGATTGGTTGTTCAGAGTCTTCCATGTCTGATCACCTTGACGATACGGACCCTAACCTGAACGAACCAATCTACGCCAATGTGAACTCCAAGAAACAGAGCAGTCCAGTCCAACTGCCGGACCTGTTTGAATACATCCGCGAAAACAAGAAAAATGAGTGCGAAGGATTCAAAAAGGAATTCAATGTAAGATAAATGCAGCAGAAGTTCCTAATCAGCTTGAAATATTTAGAACATTTCATGTTTGTCAATGAAGGTTAGATTAATTAGTATAATTGTAACTTTTAAAACATTTTCATAGTGCATACATGTTTATTTAAAAAATACAAGTAAAATCTCAGCTTACTGAATAGCTGAAGGAAATCTTTATAGTGAAGTGTAGCCTGACTACATGTGGTTTTTAATGCTGTAGAACTTTTTAAGGACGACAGAGCTAATTCACTTCTACAATAGTGATTTTCCTGAAAAATTTATACGAGTTAGAGTTACTAAAGATGTATGAAACCAGTGAAAAAATAACATGGAAATCGAATTGGATTTTTAGTAGGGACCATTATAAAAATTTCACTACGGCACAGTGACATCCCCTAAATCAATTTGTGCTGGTTAGATAATGTTGAAAAGCGTATTTTAACATGTAAATTATAGCAAGGTCAGCTGCTACTTACACTATGTAAAGTGTGTATTAATGACGTAGAACAGCTGTATATTGCATTATAAGCCATTTTTCATAGAGATTTAGTGATTGTGACCTAATATTGAGAATTTGATGTTCGTAAAAATCACTTATTTTAGGTGCACGATATATCTGCCCAAATCAAATTAGGTCTGTTGACCTTAAATAAGTTGTGAAAACTCAAATATGCAATCATAAAAATTCAATAGATTGTAGAGAGCTATTGGAAAAATTCATTGTTTTGTTCTACATGTCATAGTTAAGATAAGATTTAATGAAAGAAATTCACAAAGTGATGCACACATTAAAGTTAACACGATGATAATTGGTTTTCAGAGTAATCTGTAAAGTTTGTAATCTATACTACATTTACATATGATGATGGATAGAGATCGGCTGGTGTTAATGTGGACCTTTTTTTTTACAGGAACTTCCTCATGGACTGATGGCTTTGTGTGATGAGGCCAGGAAACCTGCCAACAAACCCAAGAATAGATACGGAAATATCACTGCCTGTAAGTTTGATGTCTGTGTAATTATCACTGCCTGTAAGTTAGATGTTAGATGTAAATATCACTGCCTGTAAGTTAGATGTCTGTGTAAATATCACTGCCTGTAAGTTAGATGTCTGTGTAAATATCACTGCCTGTAAGTTAGATGTTAGATGTAAATATCACTGCCTGTAAGTTAGATGTTAGATGTAAATATCACTGCCTGTAAGTTAGATGTCTGTGTAAATATCACTGCCTGTAAGTTAGATGTCTGTGTAAATATCACTGCTTGTAAGTTAGATGTCTGTCACTGCCTGTAAGTTAGATGTCTGTGTAATTATCACTGCCTGTAAGTTTGATGTCTGTGTAATTAACACTGCCTGTAAGTTTGATGTCTGTGTAATTATCATTGCCTGTAAGTTTGATGTCTGTGTTATTAACACTGCCTGTAAGTTAGATGTCTGTGTAAATTTATCTTCCTGTAAGTTTGATGTCAGTGTAATTATCACTGCCTGTAAGTTAGATGCCTGTGTAATTATCACTGCCTGTAAGTTTGATGTCAGTGTAATTATCACTGCCTGTAAGTTAGATGCCTGTGTAATTATCACTGCCTGTAAGTTTGATGTCTGTGTAATTATCATTGCCTGTAAGTTTGATGTCTGTGTAATTATCACTGCCTGTAAGTTTGATGTCTGTGTTAATTTATCTTCCTGTAAGTTTGATGTCAGTGTAATTATTACTGCCTGTAAGTTAGATGTCTGTGTAATTATCACTGCCTGTAAGTTAGATGTCTGTGTAAATATCACTGCCTGTAAGTTAGATGTCATTGTAAATATCACTGCCTGTAAGTTAGATGTCTGTGTAAATATCACTGCCTGTAAGTTAGATGTCTGTCACTGCCTGTAAGTTAGATGTTAGATGTAAATATCACTGCCTGTAAGTTAGATGTTAGATGTAAATATCACTGCCTGTAAGTTAGATGTCTGTGTAAATATCACTGCCTGTAAGTTAGATGTCTGTGTAAATATCACTGCTTGTAAGTTAGATGTCTGTCACTGCCTGTAAGTTAGATGTTAGATGTAAATATCACTGCCTGTAAGTTATACATGTAGATATATGGTTATCAAGGAATAAAACAATTCTATGAATTATGATAATGTATGGTGTTTGTACACCTGTATGTTTGTATTTACTTGTATGTATTTATAATTTTTACCTGTATTTCGTTACAGATGACCACTCCCGAGTTGTGTTGGAGCCACTTCCCAACGATCCAAACTCAGATTACATTAATGCTAACTTCGTAGACGTAAGTATTGAGATACAATCCACATTCCTATGTTTCAGCATCACTTTGTTATTTTGAAATTTATAGTGGAAAGATGAGTTATATGCTGAGTAATTCAGTTCCTCGTTCTTCATTATTCTTTGAGATTTCTCGGTTGACTGCCTGAACGTTTCAGTATTTTTATTCATTAATTTGAAGGGTTACAACAGGAAAGAGGCGTACATTGCATCACAAGGTGAGACAATAAACTCAAGCTACATCAATTGGTGTAATATGAAACACCTTTCTGTTAATAATGCTTGAAAACATTCCAATTCAATATTTTTAGGATAAATGTCATGTTTTGTGCTTTTCATACCATACACACAAAAGGTCCTATTCCTTGGCAAATTATACATTAGGTTTCCGACACTCTACCACAATGACCAGTCTGATAAACACTGTGTTTCTGTGGACAATAACAATCTGATACATCTATTTCTTTGTGTCTGTAGGCCCCACCAAAGTTATGATCCGAGATTTCTGGAGGATGGTTTGGCAGAAGCGAGTCTGTAAGATAGTTATGCTGACCAACCTAATGGAAGCCTGCAAGGTACATTTCTGAAAGTATATTCTAGTGTCTCAGCAGTATGTTAAATTTACAAGTACAGTCAAACTTATTATCTCAAATTTTATGGGGCTGAAAGCTCATTGATTTGAGATAACTTAATGCAAAAAGAAACTGGTTAGGACTGCCATAAACTCATTTCAACATATTTATGGTATTATGGAAAAGAATGTTCTATAGACTAAAGTTTAACAGTATTTTCATTTAAAAGGGGTGAAGATTTTAATGTTTCAGAGATGGTTGAGGTTTTACATGTATATTTATGCTGGAGGTATTGATGTTTTTAAGAGACTAAGAGACAACAATTGAACTGATTTTTTTTTTCAATTTTTGGGTGGAAAATGATGATCAAGAGACTAAGAGAGATTGTTAGGTTGTTTTACTTTATTTTATTTTTTGAGGTGGAGATATTGATATTTCGTTTGTTTTTTCACGTTATTTTATTTTTTGGGTGGAGATGTTTCATTATTTTTTTCACGGTGTTTTTTTTATTGGGGGACAGAAAAAGTGTGAGCAGTACTGGTCAGAGGAGGGGGCAGCTAAGTACGGCGACATCAGTGTGGAGATGTTGGACACCGCTCTCTTCAACGACTTCACCATCAGGACGTTTAAAATCGCTGCGGTAAGTTAAACTCTTCAATGACTTAATCATCAGGATGTTTAAAATTGCTGCGGTAAGTTATACTCTTCAACGACTTCACCAATAGGATGTTTAGAATTGCTTCGGTAAGTTATACTATTCAACGACTTCACCATCAGGATGTATAAATTGCTGCGGTAAGTTAAACTCTTCAACGACTTAATCATCAGGACGTTTAAAATCGCTGCGGTAAGTTATACTATTCAACGACTTCACCAATAGGATGTTTAAAATTGCCGCGGTAAGTTTTACTCTTCAACGACTTCACCATCAGGATGTGTAAATTGCTGCGGTAAGTCAAACTCTTCAACGACTTAATCATCAGGATGTTTAAAATTGCTGCAGAAAATTGTACTCTTCAACGACTTCACCATTACGATGTTTAAAATTGCCGCTGTAAGTTTTACTCTTCAACGATTTAACCATCGGGGCATTTAAAATTGCTGGGGTAAGTTGTACCCTTCAACGATTTCACCATCAGCACGTTTAAAATCGCCGTGGTAAGTTATACTCTTTAGCAACTTCACCAACAGCACGTTTAAAAGAGTATCGGTAAGTTACACTCTTCAAAGATTTCACCATCAGCACGTTTATACTCGTCAACGACTTTACAATCAGCACGTTTAAAATGATGCAGTACTTGACAACTGGTGTCATGTTTTAATTTAATTCAATAACAAAATCTGTGATCTACAAATAATGGTGAAATATTGTAGTATCTCAATATGTGACACCTTTTGACTTGAAAGGAAACCTCTGGGTCGATTTTTTCTTCAAAGAATGTTATTCTTAAACAAACACCATTTTGCTACCTAGATGTACATGTATATGGATGTCATACATAATAAGTACTCCATGATAGTCACCAGGGCTCTAAGTTGCGACTTAATAAGTTGCATATGCAACTTTAATTCATGTTTTGCGACTTAAATTAAAACCCAGTGGCCATTTGGTGACCAAAAATATCCGCCCGTTTCATTATCAAAATATTTACATCGGATTCAAAAATCTTTCAAAATAAACATAATGGCGGACTATTTAAACAACGTGGCATGTTCCAGTTTTATATTAATACATACATGTAATACAAAGAAGGGACTTCACGCAATGGAGATTTTATATGCAAAACTGCATGAGATAAATAATTATGTTTAGTAATTTTTGTGGTAAACTTATTTTGTTACACCAAGTGAAATAACTTCGTACGAGATATTCCTTTCACCGCATTCACATATCCACTCAAAACAATGTACAATTTTTGAGATATAGTAGACTTGTCTCCCAATAATCAATGTAAAAGAAAACTTCCACTGCCAGAAAATATTATAATGATGAGTATGATGTGTCATTTTTGACTGATATGATTGAATGGATGGAAATTATTATTATTTTGCCAGACGTGAAATGTGCAATTTCTTTAATATTTTCTACAGTATATTTAATGAGAGAAAATATGCAGATGTCGTAATGCTACATAAAGATTTACTACTGGCGACCTAAATTTAAAAATGGCGAGTTAAATTCAAAGTAGGTTGCCATTTGGCAACTTTGTTCAAAAGTCTACTTTTAGCCCTGGTCATCACTCTGCTTTCAGAACGGAAGTAGTCGGATTGTGAAACAGTTCCACTTCACCAGCTGGTCTGACCACGGAGCCCTGATTTATCCCACGCCTCTGCTGACCTTCCGACGGAAAGTCCGAATGTACAGTCCGGACAGCACTGCTCCAGTGGTTGTTCACTGCAGGTGTGTGAGTCCTCTGATTGGTTGGTTCATTTATTAACACTCAGCCTCACTCCTGGCATCTTTGTAGTAGTCTGTTTACATGATGTAAAGGGGTTTATCATGTTTCAAAGCTCCAACCTTCACACTAAAGCTTAAAATAATTTTTCAGGCAGTGCCAATTTATGTTTTGATGCTCTAAGACAGCACAGCCACTGTAAGCACTAATTAGCATTGAAGTCATACCAGCTCCAAATCATAGAATCCATGTCTGCCCAGTATTGATTATTTCTATGAAAACAAAGTCAGTAGCTGATGGCTTGTACATGTAAGTATTATGTTTAAGTGTGCTTTGTGAATTGCAGTGCTGGAATTGGGCGGTCAGGGACGTACATTGCCTTAGACTACCTTCTGGACCAGGCCAAGAATGAGAGCATTGTAGATATCTTGAAGTGTGCCCAGCTGATGCGAGCCAATAGAATCAACATGATTCAAACCTGGGTAGGTGAAAGGATATGTTTCCTCAGATAGGGAGAGCAAACAGAATGAAAGTGAAAGTAGACCAGGCTGATGAGAATCGGCAGAGTCAACATGTAGTGTTACTGTATACGGGGTTATTTTTGCCCGATGTAATTTTCGCCCTTCTACACTTGCGCAGATTTTGCTATGTCTAGAATTTAAGACATTGGAATTCCCCAATCTTAAATTGGCCTTAAACGAGCAAATATTTCCCTTTATAAAGTAGTAGTCAATGGGCATTTTCTGTTTATTATTTACAGTTGCTATATGTGGTGTATCAGTGTTGTGTGTTGATTTACATTGACAGGAGCAGTATGTGTTTGTTTACGAGACCCTACTAGAGGCTAGCCTGGCAGGGGAGACGACCATTCCACACTCAGCGTTCCGAGCCCAGTATGAGGAGCTATGTAGGCCGGCGGAGGACGAGGGACCCACTCAGATGGAGAAGCAGTTTCAGGTGCTCTACTGTAAATTCCTTATTTTACGCGGGTACTTCATTCAACTGTTTTTCCATCAAATTGCGAGAAACTAAAATCATGAATGAAATTTTATCATAGAATCATGTAGTTTACATACCTCCAAAAAATAAAAGCGAGAATTTCAAATTCGCGAGGTGAACTTCTTGCGATTTTACGCTCAGCCTGATATTTATGCCTCATGTTTAATTAGGAATCTATAGTGTTCTTGTAAAAAAATAATTAGGATTTCTTGTTTGACATTGTTTTCTGAAGTTTCAGTATGCAACTATTTGATATGATTTATGTCTTGTTACTTCAGGTTCTACAGAAACTAACCACTAGCATTGATAGTGCCCAATTTAAAGAAGCGTTAGAGCCAGAAAATGTCAGCAAAAACCGGGTCAAGAACATCTTACCGGGTAAGTGGTGAACCATAAATAAATACATACATGTAGGTGCATATTTATAACAGGTTGTTCACAGGTAAAATTATGTCATCTCTCTCTCTCTCTCAGCTTTTCTTATTGAAATAAACCACATATCAAATGATGTGTACCTGTGTGTACAATAGATATATGATTGCGCCCATGAGAAAAGGGTGCTTAAGACATTTTTGACAAAACAGAGTAATAACGTCACAAACATATGACGGTGCGTCATAACGTCGTCTGAAAAGCGTAAAATTTATGAAGCGTCATTTTCATCACGTATAGTTTTTATACCTTTTTTAAAATTTATTTTCACTTTTTTTCGAATCATCTCTTATTATACTTTATTTGCACACAAATTTGATTAACTACATGTATTTCTATTTTTCCCGATATTAGCTCAATGATCCAAATTGGCTATGTTTTTTTGCTATTAATTTGCAATTAATTTTAGGTGTCTGTTTCACCCTTTTTTTTAACAGTGCATTGATATTAACATATTTACATCACAAATAAAAAAAATAATCTTATTTTAAAGATAGGAAATAATTATTCAGACGACATACTGTAGATTCCTCATTTTACGCGAGTACTTAATTCCGCGATTCAGCAGTTTCCACCGAATCGCGAATGCCGAATTTTTATATAAGGAATAAGGAATCATTCTTTGAGTATTATGAGGAGATTATTTTGGTAGAGGCGTGATCAAATCCAATAAAGCCCGAAGGGCTTTATGATAGATTTGATCACGCCCCGACGGAAATTATCACCTCATAACATTCAAAGAATGATTCCTTATTACTAATATTTATATAATTTTAGGCCATCGTACGATTAAATCTTTAAATATAAATAAGCAAACCCCGCCGGCACCTCAGTTTGGCATCATTTGTATTATGGGTTATATAGTACAAAATCGATACGTAGTGTTATCACAGACAAAGACACTGGATAATGCAAATATTATAGTTGAATGTAGGTTACAATTGTCAAAAAAAGCCAGATTTTAAAATTCGCGAGATGCGTTTCTCCCGATATTTATTCTTCGCGTTTAAATAGGAATCTACGCCAATAGTGTGTTCATTAAGAAAGCAAAAAAAAGCAAAAAACCCTAAAAAATACATGTACATGTATCGTCTTTATTCAGCAAGTACCGTTGCCAGAATTGTTTTAACGATGTACGACTTTTAAATTTATGATGCATATGTACATGTTCTATAAACTTTTTTTTCCTAAATCATTTTTTGATATATTATTTAAAATGCAGTAACTAGAGACATGTCTGGTTGAACAAGCTGAAAAGAACACAGTAAACAATCTATTTAAAAAAAAAAAAAAGACCGATGAAATGTCTGCAGTTCTGCACATATCTCACCGATCCGGTAAATACTTGTATTGTTTAATTTGTCTTAAGTTAGATAGTATGTGCTTGTGTTTCCTCACACAATCTTAATGTTAAGTAAAACGCTGCATTTACATGTACAAAATTAATCTGATATGCCATTAAAAAAACCCACAATTTCTTGTTTTTATTCTATTATGCCGAGTCTTAGAAAATGATGTAATCATACTCTTATCCTGTTCTAAAAATTAAATCGTCCTATTTCAAGTTATTTATTTAAACAAAGAGCCAGAACAACAAAATGGTCATGAAGTAGTGACAACGAGATAAAAGAAAAATGTGAATCCTATTACAGGTTTAATCCAACCTAATTATACATTGACCTGACTTCTAAATGTACGTTACAAACAAAAACGTAGACGATAAACATTTGTACATTATGTTTTTGCATGATTTTTTTTAAATACAAGATTCTTTAGGCGCACGCAGTATGCTTAAAAAATGAGGAACTGTTATTGTGCCAGTACTTACGGTGACACAACACAAGAATTCGGAATATTTTTTAAAACATGAGTAGTTAGTGATAATTTATTGCTAAAAAATGTTTGACATCATAATTACAGCTCATATTTTTAATACCACATATACTCGCTATTTTCTGCTTTAATAGGGATAAAAAAAAAACATGGCTAATATTATAAGCGTTGAACCTACCTCGTGTTTTATATCCGAAATTATTTTGAATTCGATTAGCAATAATTAATCAATAACTTTGTAATCGTCAAGACCAATCTTAATACTAGTTCATTTTATTTTGACTATTACGGAAGAACTAAGGAATTCAGACAGCTTCATGATCCCGTCCAAACCTGAGTTTTATTTTCGCATTTATTTTAGTCGATGGAGCGGATTCATAAAATTATATAAGGCTTTAATGTACAAATGATTTTGGAATGTAGGATACATAAAGACTAATTATACAGCTAGAAGACAGCGCACTGACGTTGTTTTTAAATGCATGCATAAGCTTTGGATTATGGGCAATGGACGGTTGATAGTTGACTTAAACCGATAGTGAAATATACATTCAAAACACGGAATCAATAATACTAAACCAACATATTTGCTGCAAGATAGTCACACAGAGATAATAATCGTCTGGATGTTGTTTTTCAGGTGTGGGCACGCCCAAAATGTGTAAGCAAAGGCTGGGGGGGGGGGGCTTAAGCATTGTAGAAAAACAATCACAGTAGTTTGATTTTCAATGTGCCTACAAGCGATCGGAAAGTTAAAATATCCCACATACACTAAAAATACTATTTTAAAAAGGTGAAATTTATCAGCATTGGAAGGGAGTGAATATCATTCGATCCAGGGAAGGGGCACTCTTTTCCATAAATTCTGCATAAAGTCGAATGGAAAAATTTTTGAACAGAAAGGGCATGATCCCCGCAGTGGTAGAATTAACTACGTTTTTCTTACTGTGTTTGTGAGTGCACAGGTTAATACTGAAATTATTCTTAAAACTTCAAAAGAATAGTTCAGTGCTGCTACTATAATTGTATCAATAAGTTGTACAAGTGATCATGAAGAAACAAAATTGTAAAGTACGTACCGGTAACTTCTGATATTGTTTTCAAAGTTCAAGACTTAAATATGACATATTTGATAATGTCACGAAATTCGCATAATAAATTATGTTGTTTAAGAACAAAAGCTACTAATATATTTTAGCTATTGATTGTTTATATGGAAAGACAGTGTTTATGTAAATCAATTAAGTTCACATAGAATACTCCATAACTGGTTACTCATGGATATCCCAAAATAAACCGAAACTAAACAACCACCATTTTATTTTTTGAATAATAACCTTACACTGGCAGAGAACTGCGCTGTCATTGGAAACACTTTTATTATGATTTAAAAAAGCCCAATAACAACAAACCTTTGTTTTTGAAATAAATGAATAGCATAGATGCAAGCATACAACTATATTCAACAATGTGATAAGATACTGATAACAAAAAGGTGTATTTTACGTTTACTAAACGGCTAATTCACAGTACTGTGTGATCACTTTTACTTGACGTTGCGTATGTGAAACACGACGTCGTGATTTTGTATTGAAATAGCATCAATGTATATGGGCAAAAACTCTACTTAGAATCAGCGTATAGCCATAAAATTTTGGATTTAACAAAATTAAGATGTGTTTAATTCAATTATATAAAAATCTAAAAATGTGCGAAAAATGTCATAAGCACCCTTTTCTCATGGGCGCAATCATATAAATTGTAACTCGAGGGAAAAAAACGCAAAGAAAATTTTAATATTTTACCTTTTAAATGACAGACAGGTGTGTTTATCATACTTTAGTACAAATATGACACTAACTATTTCTTGCAAAATTCAATCAGCTTTTTTTTGGTACATCTTTATTTTAACAAACATCCACATTGATAAACTTTACTCAAATGATGGTGGAAAAGAAGCACCTCAAGATGGTATTACTTTTTCAATGACATGTAGTTCATGTAGAGTGTGAGGGAATGATTTATGGTCATAAATGACAGAAGTATGTTTTGTGTTGTAGCGAGGCGCTGTCGACCCAATCTGTATACCCAGGTAGAGGGCTGCAATAACTACATCAACGCCATGTTTCTCCCGGTGAGTTTACAGCAACATGTGAAATTGAAATCTATCAACTTGTACATATATTGTGTTGTACGACTGTTAACTTGTACATGCACGTATCACTTTGAAATTGTTTTTACACCATATATGCTAGTGTTTTGAAAAAATGCCCTCCTCCCCCACAAAAAAACACCATGTAATCGTGTTTACCCATTGTTTTGTTAAAGTGATATTGCATTGATTAATGTGTTTAATGCCACAGTGAAAAGTTGAATGGACAATTTTACTATGTAGTAAAAAATTGCCCTATTGATATCTTTCAATAAGATGCATAACTGTTTCACTATAGATAATGTTTTAGGCCTTCATGTTATTTATGTAGAATGTTTTCATTGAATTTACACAACTTTTGTACACAGGGTTACATCCATCGGGACTCCTTCATTGTTACACAGATGCCGCTACCCAACACTGTAGCCGACTTTTGGAGGATGCTGTATGACTACAACTCGCACACAGTGGTGATGTTGAATGAGTTTGACAGAAATGACAAGGTAAGGGAAAAATAGGGCAAGGGAATAAATGGGTATAGTCCACAAATAATGTATTTTCTTTAGGGGGTAATGTTAACATTAAGGTTCATAGCTCTGGCCTTAGTATTTGTTAAGTAACAATGGACCACTTGAATGAAATCTCATCAAATTGGCTCTCTCCTGTTAAAAATTAGTGGTTGGAGAAACTTATTTTGCAGCAAAATGCATCTGAATTGAAAAACTCTGAAAAAAGTAAAAGTTTGGAATTCCCTAATTTTGGAAAGGGTGTATATCAAACAATTTCATTTTTTTCCTTCGAATGATAATTCAAATTTGACACTTGCTATTCAAATTGCAAGTTCCCATTCCAGACAAGTGTGAAGCTTTCTGATGTAAAATGTTACAGTAAAAGTACATGTATATACACTCTGCAAGTATAAGGAACTTTATTGTTAAAAGGCATTACTTTGTTCTGTTGAATCTAGAGTTAGTTAGAGGAATATCCCATATAGGGTTAGGGAACGGGTAGGGCAAGGCCATATCTTAGGGAAGAGAAATATCATGTTAGACAAGGGATAGGATAAGACAATGTATGAGGTCAAAATAAGGGAACATAAGGTAAAGGAATAAATAATCTATGGAAGGGACAGACTGATGGCATGGCTGTAAGATAATTAAACCAACTACAGTAAGCTACTGGTATTTGTGGGAGATTTAATTGATCTGTGATGAACGCTGATGTCTTTGTTTCTGTTCAGAACTGTGCGATGCATTGGCTAAAGGAGTATGAATTTGTTACTGTACAGAGCTATGATTTTTGACACACACTAATTGATTTCTTTCTGTTCAGAGCTGTGCGTTGTATTGGCCGGAGGAGTATGGTTACACAGTGGAGTACGACCCTCTCAGTATAGAACTCCTGTCTTCCACCGAGGACAACAATGTCTCCATCCGGATCTTCAAACTCAGCAACCGCATCAAGGTACATCTACCCTCACACTCCAGTCTCAGAGATTTTATGTCAAAAGATTATTGCATATGTATTTATAGGAAGTGTAGTAATGATACACACCCATTTTTCTATCAAAAGGAAAATTTTATTTGATAAGGTTTTAAAACCAATTGTAAGAATTAAATAGTTGAATAATTTTTTGTGAATAGAAAGAAGAGCGTGCAATCAAACAGTTCCAGCTGAAAACCTGGACGGAGAATCAAATTGTGCCAAGTAATCCTGATGCCTTGATGCATGTCATAGAGATGGTTTATGATTGGATGAAGCAGAATGGCAAAGGACCAATCACAGTCCATTGCATGTCAGTACAGTTATTTAAGAATTAGATTGCAACTTCAATCTATGTACAATAAATTTCATAGCAGTTTCACATTTTCAGTGATAAATTAAAGCTTGCTCTTTGTCTTGTACAGTGACTGATTCTTTATTTGAACTCTGTGATCTACATGTATTTGGATTGTGTGACTGTTTGAATTGTGTGACTGTTTGAATTGTGTGATTGTTTGACAGGAACGGAGCTAAGAAGAGTGGACTATTCTGCGGCATTAACCTGATGTTTGAGAGAATGCAGAGAGACCACGAAGTGGACGTCTTCCAGACCCTCAAAACCATCCGGGTCAACCGCCCTCAGTTCATTGAGGACAGTGTAAGTCCTGGGCTGATCCAGCACCATTCTCATGGCTTCAGAGGATAAATTTATGTGATAATTCATTATATGTATATATTTACATTCCACGTATATTTTGCATGTAAAGCTACTGCAGATATAGCACCATAACACAGAAAGGGTACTAAAAGGTTAATTGACGAGTTTTAATTGTGACGTCACAAACGTTGAACGCTGATAAATACAACGTCACAAGCGAAAATCAAAGATCACGCTTGTGGCTGTTACAGTGGCTCTTCCATTAATTTAAACTTACCCATAGGATAGTACAGTAATTTTGAGGTATAATTCGCATTTGCGTACAAGGCAAGAATGTAAAAAAATGTAAATATAAGCATTAAATCCTTATTTTTTGAAAGATATAGTCTCATAACTGCAACGGTGTGTGCAAACAAATTTTCATAACGCGCTAACGGGTTGTATTCAATTTGTATGCACACACCGTTGCAGTTATGAGACTATATCTTTCAAAAAATAAGGATTCAATACTTAAATAATAGTAAATGAGTGCTTTTTCCTTACATTCATTAAATCTGGTTTAAGCAGAGATTTGCATTATTGAATTTCATAGTTTACAAGTATACAGTTGTTGACTGGGGTCGAGGGCAACAGTTGATCTGTCGGACCGGCTCGCAAACTGTTGCCCAAGGCCGAAGGCCGCGGGCAACAGTTTGCGAGCCGGTCCGACAGATCAACTGTTGCCCGAGACACAGTCAACAACTGTTTTGTTATACCTCTTCTAATCAATAACACGTTTTCGCGGAATGTGACGTCACCGGTCAACAGTCTTTTTTAACAGTCGATTTTAACAGTTCCAATTTAACAGTTCCAGTCCAACAGTCAAACTGCTGGACTTTTTTTCGCATAGAGTTATATAGTAACTGTTTTACATGGGTATAACAATACTGTATATTATATAGTACTTGTACTATACATTTACTTCCATATATAAATACAATATTCACATTTTTAAAACAGATTATCCTCTGTTTCTCGTTTTTCTGTAAACCTTAGTAACCGGTAGACTGTTAACTATTTCAGGAGCAATACCAGTTCTGCTACCAGATGGCGCTGAAGTACCTGGATTATAATGATCTGTAGAAGGACAGAAGATCTCTGTACAGCAACCCTCCACAAAGTGTATTCATAGATGTATATCTACACACTGTCTGTCTGTGTGTCCTACACGTGTCTGTCTGTGTGTCCTACACGTGTCTGTCTGTGTGTCCTACAAGTCTGTCTGTGTGTCTGTATGACAGGTGCTATTCAGTATTCTCTCTGTAAGGACTAATGTGGTAAAACTCGGTTGTGATTCTATTGTTAGAAAGGTTGTCATGTTCTTACTGTTTTATACATACAGGTTGTGTAATATGCCATGAATGTGATCTATTGTTACATGTACTTTGTCTTATATTAGAATTTGTAGTGCATATTTTTGTTTCTCATTTAACGTGAAAGAAGTATTACAACAAAGACCTATTTTTATACACATGTACATTACAGTTATACATTGTCAAGTTGTTTTTAACATTCCTATTTTCTGAGACTTTAGCATTCTACTAAGGTTGTGATGAGTACTTTTCTGTATGTAATAAATTTATCAGATTTTATATTTTTAACACACAAGCATTGTAACCTTACACCAAGACATTGTGGATCTGACAACAAAACCTGGTTTCTGAGGCCTATGTTATTTTCGGATCTGTGGAAGCTCAGAGTGATGTGGAATGTCTTGGCAAAAACCAGGCGATGCCTTTTGTAAACCATGTCAGATCTTGGCAGTTTTTCATTCATGTACCTTGGTATCAAATGAACCAAAAATATTTTTGCCAAAATTATCTGACCTTTGCAACATATTTATTCAAATTTCTATACATTGTATGCTTCCGTACATACATGCACGTTTACTTTAGAGTTTGAAATGAAAAGCTAGTACTGTTATATAATTTAAAATTTGCATAAAATTCTTCTCTTGGTGTAGCTCAATCAAGAAATCAATGATTCCAGAATAGCCTAATGTTCGAGGTTTATTTTGGTTTTTTTTTTATCAAAGTCATGCATACTTTTTTACATGTCATTTTTTTCAGAGTTATTCACTCAAATTATTTGGGCATACTTATTTCATTCCAAAGTTACTTATACACATACAAATACATTCAAATATAGATGCTTGCTTTTCAAATTCCAATATTTTTTATATTATCTTGTTTCATTGTTTTATGTACATTTCATATAACCTGGTAATGTTAGTTAAAATGTGTGTACTTTTAAATATATAAAGCTTTGTTAACATGATAAATACTCAATGAAATAACTTGTAAGTGTGCTGGCCCCAATATAGCATGTGATGTCTGTGAACCAATCATATAGCTCTGTTTGTTTGCCTAACTCCATTGTACCTAGATTTACTGCTGAAGAATTGCAGGCAGTCTCATTGTAAGTTACAAGAATGTGGATCAATAAACAAAGCTTTATTGTGCAAAATGTATGTTTCTACAACCAAAGCTTTATTGTGTGTGTATCATGTATTGGAAAAGAAAACTACCTGCAATTGTTAACTTTTTACTGTGTTTAATGGTTGTGTAACAACTGCTGAAATGACTTATATCCAGTGATACATCATTGATCACATTTTGTTAAAATGATGACTTGGTAAACATACTGAAAAAAGGTGTTTTTTTTCCTTTTAATTCAAGATATTACTTTAAAATTGGGCTGTTATAGGGAAGGAGTGGCTTATTGCAAAACATATGGTCTCATGAATTATTATTTTTGTGATTTCCAAACTTTTGAATGTCTCTACATGAAGTTAGAAATAATTTAATTATTTTCATGTCTCATTGTCTGTCTTCAAAAAAAAATTTCAATCTTGAATACAAATTAATGTACTGGTATGTTTATGTGAAACAATTGTAATACATGTATTTGCCAAAATTGTATACATTTACAGGTAGATAATAAAGTGAACAAAAAGTCAACAACATGGTTTTTGAATTTTGCTTTTTTTATATTGTTTGGTTACTTACATGTATTTCAATATACACAACTATTTAAAGTTGGCAATTATCATTTACTAGTATATAACAAATTTTTTCCATTACAAATTTCATTGAAAATATATGCAATTATAAGAGATATAGATATAATGTAGTGGAAATTATTGTGGGAATAACATTGTCTTGAAAAAGATAGTACTATTATAATACATGACGTCCTTGTACAGCTGGGTTCTGTTATTTTATAGTTCAGCATAATGCATGGGAAGTAGTCTGTCAAATATGAAGACACACTCGACTTTAATCATAAATTTGACTTTAATTGTCAAATTATTTTAAGGTAGCTCACTACACCTTGAAAAAGTTGCTCAAAGTAGCAGAAAATTACTGGATTATGATAGAAAGCATGATGGATATGAAGTATATAATTATGTCAAATACCGGTAGGCGAAAAAATGTGCAATTTTGGATAAAAAATATTTTTAAGAATTTCATTCAGTAAACATAAACAAAAGCCCAGGCGGATTCGAATTGATGACCTGCGGTTCACAAGCCTGATACTTTAACCACTGAGCTATGACGATATACACCTAAATCGATTGAAACAAACAGTTTAACAAAACATTTAAATCGTCATCTTGTGACGTAGTGTCTTAAAAAAGTATAAGTCTTGGTGTAGTGTAGTACCTTAAGTTCTCTTTCTTTCCTTACTTTGTCCTTCAAACATGTTACTATTAATAAACAGTGACCACAATCAACACATTTTAGTTTGTTTAAACATGTAACTTTAGATGATCTTTTAATTGCCTCTTAGCAATTTTGTTGGCAGTATAAAAATGTAAAGTATCGTAAGATATTTTTTAGCCTTAATGCCAACTGCTCAAATAAATCAATTAAAAAACATAAGTACATTATTTTTAGAGCCATTGTCATTTTAAAACAAAGTAAATTTTCCTGATCCATGCAAACTGACCCCAAATACATTGTACTAAGCCTGACACATGTTGTCATTGTACTAAGCCTGACACATGTTGTCATTGTACTAAGCCTGACACATGTTGTCAGTTGTCATTGTACTAAGCCTGACACATGTTGTCATTGTACTAAGCCTGACACATGCTGTCATTGTACTAAGCCTGACACGTTGTCATTGTACTAAGCCTGACACATGTTGTCATTGTACTAAGCCTGACACATGTTGTCATTGTACTAAGCCTGACACATGTTGTCATTGTACTAAGCCTGACACATGTTGTCATTGTACTAAGCCTGACATATGTTGTCATTGTACTAAGCCTGACATTTGTTGTCATTGTACTAAGCCTGACATATTTTGTCATTTATTTTACAGAACAAATCTATCCATTGACAAAAACCCAAAATAAGCACAGAATTTAACATTCACAGAATCAGGCAAGACCTTGAATGCAATAAGATAGATCACCTTTGTACTGGACTGAATTACCAGTTGTCCCATTGGCTACATTTTCTTACTCTGTGTGTAAGCATGTTTTAATATAAAGCTTATTAAAAGACAACAGGACATCATTCTTTTATTTACAAATATATTTTTATATAATAAAAACAAAAATGTACAATCATTAATTGTTGCATTGGAAGCTATATGCATGTATAGTCCATTCATTCTATGACTTGTAGATAAGTAAATATTGCAGAAGCAGATTTTGTTACAAATCAAATTAAACTAGTTATTCGCTTTAAATTTATAAGATACTTTCCTTTAAAAAAATCAAATTCAAAAGAGGAACAAAGATTTATACATGTATCTGTCATACATTGTATCAAATTGGTCCTTAAAACTTCAGATAAGATTTGAACAGACAGTCTTTTCAACAGGTGCTATTTTTTTGTTTTGTTTATACAGCTATCACCATAGCATTCTTTGTTGAACATTCTGGTGGTAACATTGAAGGAAATGAAATGAAAATCCACATTACAGTGAATATCACAGCCACGCTAGCTCCCCTCTCTCAGATCTCTGGTTATTCCATCCTCCACACACTGATGCTTTGATTTATGCAGTAAATACATGTAATTGTAATCTAAAATCACTGGGGGTAACTCTTCATGAAGTGTTGATGAGATGGACACAGAAATCACTGGGTCCGACTCTAACTGCTGGGTGTGTGAGAACCGCTGGGTCCGACTCTAACTGCTGGGTGTGTGAGAGCCGCTGGAGACTGGGGATGGATTCCTCAGCCTCTTTTGTAAAGGTCGGTCATACACCCAGTGTTCTCCTACCTCATGGAAATTCTACAAACAAACAAAATGAAATATCATCTAATTATTCTTCTTCCTTTTTACACCTGTACCAACAACTGATTAAGATCAATCCATGAGGTTATAGTGTATTGATGTAGTATCACTCCTTATTATGCATTAAAAACTTGTTTGAAAAAAATAACCTATTCATGGTAGTAATTTATAATGACTACATACAGTTCTTATGTAAATAACCTTGCGTTCTTAATTTACCAATTTGAAGGTACTACGCCCAATCTTTTGTTATTTACAGTCTATGTAGTTTACCAGTTACCACTTCTCTTAGCTTCATGAAAATAATGTTTGATTGCTTTCTTGTTAATTGAATACAGGCATTTCCCTTAGCTTCATAGGTAACAAACCCTGCCTATCTAAGTTTCTAAGACAACAATACATACCTAAGTTTCCTTATTAAACAAGGTAATAGAACAGTTTACCCTACTTCCTATGTAACAAGCCCCACCTACCATAACTTTCAAACGCCATGCCCTCCTTATCTTAGTTACCTTGATAACAAGCCCTACCTACCTTAGTTACCTTGATAGCAAGCCCCAGCTACCTAAGTTACCTTGATGACAAGTCCTACCTACCTTAGTTACCTTGATAACAAGCCCAACCTACCTAAGTTACCTTTTAACTAGCCCCACCTATCTTAGTTACCTTTTTACTAGCCACAGCTACCTAAGTTACTTTGTTAACAAGCCCCACATAACTAAGGTACCTTATAACTAGCCCCACCTACCTAAGTTACCTTTTAACTAGCCCCACCTATCTTACTTACCTTTTAACTAGCCCCACCTACCTAAGTTACCTTTTAACTAGCCCCACCTACCTAAGTTACCTTGAAAACAACCCCCTCCTACTTACCTTAATTATCTCGATAGCAAGCCCTGCCTTATTTAGATACCTTGGTAGCAAGCCCAACCTACCTTAGTTACCTTGATAACAAGCCCCCTCTAGCTACCTTAGTTACCTTGATAGCAAGCCCAATCTACCTTAGTTACCTTGATAACAAGCCCCTCCTACCTTCGTTACCTTGATAACATGCCCCTCCTACCTTCGTTACCTTGATAACAAGCCCCGCCTACCTTCGTTACCTTGATAACAAGCCCCTCCTTCCTTCGTTACCTTGATAACAAGCCCTTCCTACCTTAGTTACCTTGATAACAAGCCCTTCCTACCTTAGTTTCCCATGCCACGCCCCTCTCCTTCCTGTCCCTGGCCTCCTCTCTCTGCCTCTGCTCCAGTCTCTGTTTATGGTCGGTGGCTTTATCCACCTCATTGATTTTCAAGTTATGTGTTACTTCCTGCCAGAGTCTGAGTAAAATAAAAGCATCAATAATTCAGAGTTATTCAAGAGATGACATTATCCGCATTCATGTGTGCTCTGCTTAAAGAAAGCTTACCTTCTTGACTCAAATTCTGCCTGTTTTTCTCGGGGCTTGACTAGTTTTTTCACCACAGGCATTTTCTTTGTGTCCACAAATACTTCATTCATCTTGATTAAGGAAGAAACAAAACAGTCAGATCAATAAACAGCAAGCTAGTTTGGTGAGAAAACACATACAATTTTCGTTATACTGATGTTTAGGGTGTTGAAGTTTTGTCATCAGTTACAATGTCTTGTACATGCATTTTTTATCAGTAGATGAACGTAAAATCAGTTTAATTCTGCTAAAACTCTATTTTCTGTGTTTAAATGACAATAAAATTAAAAGTAGTGCAGTGAACAATCAATACCAAATTACAATATTAAAATCTGTCTTGTACTAGGTCTTCAAATGTACCTATAGTCATACACTATATTCTTAACATGTACTTGTATGCAAGAAGCTACGTACACCTGTGGCGTATTTTGCGTACATGACCCCATTCCATTCACCGTCAATTGTCACTATCGGTTTCTTCTCATTTGGAGCAAAAATTTCACTGGTCACTCGATGCTTCTTTCCTCCATAAAAAGGCTGTAAAGAAGAAGAAACTAATTGACCTGATGCTTCCCTGTCAATAGCAAATCACAGAAATTCAACACATTCTTGTCTTTCTCAAGCTGCAATTTTTTGGCATTAAATTTTTCTGTCATAATCCATTTTATCTTGATTTTAGTACAAGTAATTATCGACAATAAGACATGGACCATTTCCACTCGTTCTGCAAGTCATTCTCTAGACTGACATGAATACCAACCTTTGTGTGGAAAGTTACTGTGGCATTGTAACCTGTTTTGGCACAAGACATGGAGACCTTACCCCCCATCTCCACCCATGGGGTAGTCAGAATAGACCTGGAACACAGGAAAAGTACTGCTACTGAGTGATATCTCAAAAATGATATCTCAATATCTATTATATCAATGACTGGCTTATACATAATGTGAACACAGGACAAATAATGTTACTGATATTTAAATATCTGTGATATCTCAATATCTGTGATATCAATGTCTGGCTATACATAATGTGAACACAGGACAAATAATGTTTCTGATATCTAAATATCTGTGATATCTCAATATCTGCGATATCATGAATGGCTATATATAAGGTGAACACAGAAAAAGTACAGTTACTGAGTGATATCTCAATATCTGTGATATCTCAATATCTGTGATATCAATGACTTGCTATACTTAATGTGAACACAAGACAAATAATGTTTCTGATATCTAAATATCTGTGATATCTCAATATCTGCGATATCAATGACTGGCTATATATAAGGTGAACATAGGAAAAGTACAGTTACTGAGTGATAATGTGAACATGGGACAAATACTGTTACTTATTTCTCAATAACTAATATCAAATGTGATTTCTTTCATTTGAGGAACGAATTGGACAGAAATCAATTTCTATTTGGTAATTTTAATGAATGTATTCCAGAAATATAAAGTTTTCAATTTTAATACCTTTACAGGTATGTTCAGTCATGCGGTTCAATAGAACCGATTTCTTTATATTAGTATGTTAAAGCCAGTTAAGAACGACATGTAGAGCTGTTTTGTGAGTCCAACTGATAACTTCATGTTGATATCTAATAGTGTATGTATCAGTATATACACTGGGTGTCATTGCTTGTCCATTTATTGTGTTGTTGTTATATTACTGATCTCGCATTAGAAATGAATGGGTTTTAAAGGAGAAAATAACTGTGATTTTCATAGCAAATTGCTGGCTATATGTATAACTGTGTACACAGGAAAATTACTGTGACTGATATCTCAATATCTGATATCAATGTCTGGCTTTACATTAAGTGAACACAGGAAAAATATTATTACTGATATGCTAAAACCTGATATTCCAACATATGTGATATCAATGACTGGCTATACATAAGGTGAACACAGGACAAATACTGTTACTGATATCTAAATATCTGTGATATCTTTTAAATACATGTATATGTGATATCAAATAAATGGCTATGGTTAACACAGGACAAATACTGTAACTGATATCTCAATATCTGGGATATCTTAGTACCTGTGATATCAATAACTAGCTGTACATTAGGTTAACAAACACTGTTACAGATATCTCCAAAGTGTGATATTAAATGGCTGGCTAAACTTAGGTACACTGTCTCTTCAGAAAGATGGATTATGTTGAGTATGAGATAACATCTTAAACTACAAGTATTTCTATTGTCCATTTGTAAAATAACCCATCCTTTTAAATACATGTATTTGTATAATTAAAAGTGATTATCCATTTTTATTATAAAATTTCTTCATGAAAAAACTTATAAAAAAAAATTTGATTTAAAAAAAAATGTAAACTTAAGATTTTGGCTTATTGACTTAAGTATTATATAAGATTTTTGTGTAGAAAATAATGATGATCAAAGAAACACAAGATGAATATCTAAGTGCTTGAGCAATAATGTTGTGGTAGATCTATACTGAAAAAAACTTATTAAAAAATTTGATTTAAAAAAAATGTAAACTTAAGATTTTGGCTTATTAACTTAAAAATTATTTTAGATTTTTTTGTAGAAAATAATGATGATCAAAGAAAACAAGGTATTAAACTCTATGAACTAGCTGAACGTTGTCACAGTGGTAGATCAATACTGACCGGCCATAGCCATTAGGAAATGTGATGACGTATTCTTCATCGTGGTCTATCACAGAGACCACGCCCTGCCCGATCATGTGGACCCCGATAGACAGGCCCAGGAACTTGGACTTGGTCCAGATGTAGCCATCCAAGGTGATTCTCTTGGTCTGATGCTCTGCATAGAAGGCTGATACTACAAAAAGATCAAAGAAATCAATGAAATGCATTCTGATTAAAGTTTT
Organism: Magallana gigas; assembly: GCF_963853765.1. Classification (NCBI taxonomy): domain Eukaryota; kingdom Metazoa; phylum Mollusca; class Bivalvia; order Ostreida; family Ostreidae; genus Magallana; species Magallana gigas. Next base: position 5,606,711 of record NC_088859.1, read on the forward strand.
CAAAGTACTATCAAAAGCTATATAGCTTCTGGAAGTCAACCTTCTAAGAGCTCCAATTTGTTTATGTCAACAATTTTAGGCTTTCAAACAGATTTTACATAAAGTGTTTGTCACATTTTATTTTGTTTTCTAGTCACCACACAAAATTCAAACCGAAATATGACCCAAGTTTGTGAATTTTGAGTTCTGTATCTTGACCATAATTGATTTGAATATATTTTACTGTATAAACACAATGGGATTGGGAACAAGTTCAAAACTTATAATAATGCCATCCCCATATGTTATGATTCAAATTTTGCATGACCATTAAAAACACTCTAGTTGTAAACATAAACAAATTTAAATGTAAAAAACTGAATTTGAAAAATTCCAGCTCAATGACCATCTGTCCTTTTCACTTATGTTGTCAAGTTGTGAACCATACAAATTCAAAGTAATTTTGCAATAAATTCTAATATATTTGAAGTGTCTATTTTTAATAGGTACTGTTTTGTTGATGGATTAAGGATTTGACATTGACTTTAACAATTGACCATGAGATCACAAGCAACCTTGTAGCGATCTTTCTCCAGAAAGTAATGACCTTAATAGACATGAAAGTGGCAAGACAGATGGATGGAATGGCAGAAGGATAAACAGACAGAACAATTAGATGGAAAGAGGAAAAGAAAAATAGAAAAGAAAGACAGATATTCACACAGACAGATGGACAAAAAGGAAAGACAGACAGACAGACGGACAGACAGACAGACAGACAAATGAACAAACTAACAGAGAGAGACATGATATTAAATCGTTGTTACCCTTCCAAGTTATTTAAAAGTATCTGCATAGTATCATTTAAATTTCTTTCAACAATGATTCATTACACGAAGTTTAAAATGCATGTAATGTGAAGAAAAATTGGGTAAATCATTATGAAAAAAGCACAGGTGCTTGAGAAGAGGGCCATCCCATCCCGAAGTCTTTACTCCTTTTTACATTTATATTAAATAATAATTTTATGACAAATTTGTCATCTGATCAATACCTTCAGTCTAAAAAATAACCTAAAACAATTCATTTATGATATAAATGATACTCAACTAAATATATAATACATCAAGGTTGCTAACTTTTAAGGCACTGCCAATGAATATCTGTTGAAATGAACTTTCAAACTACAACTACCAGTTAAATCAGTGACCTCATGTCATGACCCAATAATTCCCTTCGCTGAACATCTGCATGCATGTACAGTACATGACATGCCCTTGTAAATACACTTATTGGGTAAATCAGGAAAATTTTCACAAACCAGTTGCAAGTTTTGAACTGATCAACTTCGAACATTAAAACTGTTATAAGAATAAGGATTTTTAAAAATGTTGCCAAAAGGTAAGGCAACTTAAAAAAAAATTGTTTGTTTGTAACCAGTAAACCTGTACAAGTAACAGCTTTCCACAAGTAGACTTACTGGGAGGGTGGTGGGAGACCTGCTCGGCGACAAATGACAGATTTTCTCTCGTGGCTTCTTCACATGGACCATCCACTGCTTTCTCCTGTTACAGAGAATGTATCATTTCAACAGTTTTAGGATTATATATCATAATCTATTGCTGGGGCTCATTTTTACCCCTTTTTTCTTTGTAATAACCATTTGAATAACTGAAATTTTTGTTTGGTGAGTGTAGTATTATTTATGACTACATTCCTTTTGTATCTATTGAACATACATGTATTTTGTTGGACGAGTGTAGCATTGTTAGTTTGCTACATTTCTTTGTGTTAAACACTCATGACCATTCTAATTCCCGAAAAACGTGTTGCTTTAATGTGTTGTGTATGTATAATGTCAAATGGAACATCACCCTTTCAATTATCCATAAATGTATTGCCTACGAATCTCATATTGGTTGAAACAATGACAGTCAGTTTTTCTTTATAGGACCAGCTTTAGAAACACAGTACATGTACCCACCCCACTGTCATCCATCCCTGGGATCTTCCAGTGACAGACAAACGTCTCGCCCAGGATCGGGTTGTAGGCTTTCTTGGCGATGTCGCTGTTTCTGGCGGCGTGGAAGGCGGACAGGTACCATCGCACCAGCTGTATCATCCTGTCCTGTGGGGTCTTCATGTCTACAATTCTACATCAAAACTACCAACATTACTTCAGTAACAGAAACCCTAAAATACACAGTGTTATTTATACATAATTCTACACAACATCTCATCTTTATCATTTTTTAGTCCCCTGCCGGTGAGACCGGGGGACTATGTATAGTCTTTATAATGGTTTGTCAGTCATTTTGTCCCCAAATCGTGTTCCAATTGTTTTTCACAATAATTATTTGGCAAAGTGAATTCAAATTTCCTGTGTAAATTCACTGCCTATATAATAATATTAGACATGAAAAGTCCATACCTTACAAACAGGTCTGGGTGAGCAAAGAAGTCGGCATACATTTCCAACAGGGACCGTCGCTCCAGAATAAAAGTAGGAAGGACGACCTTGGTCAGGTCCATGCCAATCCTCACCTGGGACAACAGGTGTGCGATGATACTGCCGTGCTTCTCTAATGATCCCACTGTAATTGTAATACAACACACAATCTATAGTGTAACTGTCTGCATAATTGTACAATTAGTAATACACGGATAAAAAGGGAAACTGTTTCAAAGTTTCTCTAATGATCTGACAGTTAGGGATATACCGTTATTCATTACAAATTTACTACCGTAACGCGTACTTACAGTCTTCTTTGTCCTGTTCATCATACAGCTCTGAGAAAAAAGAACAATAGAAAATTACTCTAGCTGTCATACAATAAATATCTCAACAATACAACACTTCATAGAAAGGTGAGGAGTTTCATTGGTTATACATGTGTAGAGATTCTACATGTATCTCTGTTGTAGTTTCTGTAAAGTAATCAGTATGATAATCTGACTTATAGTGGACAGAGTGTCTCACTTTCATTGGTTCAAAAACCAGAAAATTGTGTAAGAAACAAGCTTAAAAGACTTAGCTCTAATAACTTCCAGAAAGTTTTTTCAATAAATACAAAAAATATGCTAGTTCTAGCACCCTTTAGTCTTAAAATAAACAGTACACAGCTGATATTGTTTTAAGATTTTTATGGCTGAACTCTAATTGACCAATCTTTATATTTTTAAAAAAGAACAGCCACACTACAGCCTAAAGGATTGCTATATAGTCTGAAATATATGCCTATAGTCAAAGGTTATTAAATCAAACAATATTTTAAATTGATATCAAAATTTCAACCTTCAGTCTAAAGAATAATTCTACCCTCTATAGTCTTAAGGTAGCTCGCGGGTTTACCTGCTTGTGAGAAAACCTACCTTGAAAATTTGTCCACGTGATCCATAGGTTTTATAGTTTTATTTCTAAAATTTGTTTAAGATTCGTCTGCGCGGTAATAATGTTATCGTGTTTCAAATACAGTGTCATTAATAAAATCAAGCAACGCCATTTCAATGAAATATATAGTAAAATGCACATTTTAACCGAGAAACGCATTACAAAACTATGCTCCAAACTTTTAAACGATTCAGACGAAATTAATCATACTCAACACAAAAACAGAGGAGATAATTATGAATCAATTCATAAAAAAATATCAGTATGTGTTCTCGGCCAATTTTTGGCAAAAAAACTTTAAAGATTTAAAAGATTTCTCAAAACCTTATATTTCCATTACGACGTTAGCCTGACGTCATCATTTCCTTACTTCTTAGAACACCAAAATTGAAATGCATTTATTGAAAAGACTAGCTGTTTAACACATTTTAGAACATGTAAATGCTTATTAGACATTATTGTGAATGTTATCAAATGCAATTAATGTAAGGCTGTAAAGATACAGAAAATTGCTATTTTTGTTTTTATGAAACTCTGAGTCAATCAATGCAAAAAAAAAAATGCCAGGCAACTTCTGACATTATTAGTAAGTAATCGAATAAAACAGTTGTCTCAAGCCAAAAGAAATTTAAGAATTTAATCGGTAGTACAGATTACGGAAGTTATAATTGTAAAAAAAAAAAGCGAAGTTAATGCATACATTCTATTTTAAAACATGACTTTAAATGGAAGAGTTCTAACGCACACTCATTCTTTATCTTTATAGAACAAAATGTGACAATGTATGTGACATCTTTAAATTTTCAGCACTTGATATTATAAATCTTTGTATAAACAGTCATAAACCGCATATAAGCTTTTTAAAATATTTTCTTTTATACTTCTAAACATCTCATTTAATAAAATTATGAGTTTACTATGACGGTCAACTCTTTACGTCGATTCCTATTGTGACGTCAGCAAACCCGCGAGCTACGTTAAGGATTGGTCTGTAGTTAAAGGTCATTATTAATAATAACCTATTGACCTATATATTGACCTATATACTCTACCTACCGTCATAGTAATCGTCCTCTGCTGTGATCACCTGCTGACATATCCCCTCGCTGCCTTCCGGCGATGCCTCTGTTTCTTCCTCCTCTTTTGATTTAACTGGATTTTCCAATGCACTGCCATGTTGTCTTCTACCGGAAAATGAGGAAGTTTTGTTAGCTGATGAATTCATAACCAGATGGCTGTATACACAATATGTCCCCCTATCTTCATATTAATCTGATCAGTGAGTGCTAGTACATGTAACATGTACTGAATTTTCATCCATAGGGTGGCATCAATTTTTGTGGTTTTAATGCAAATCACCATTTCAGAGATATGTAAATTAGTGGACAATAATCCTATCAATACAATGCCTTTAGTTGTAAGATATTTCACTTCAATGCACACTTAATTTTGTGGATCAACTCAACAACAATATCCATGAAATTTGTATACAACAAATATTGATGAAACCATGGATATCTACTTCAATCTGATAATCACTTTTTTCTATCATAGAACATCCAACATCATTTCTATACATGTATTTTAGAAAAAGATGTGTGAAATAATCTGTGTTGTTGTGTAAAACACAAAATACCACAAATATTTTGACCGTAAACCTGATTTTGTTAAATGATTTGTTTCTATCTAATTGAGTCTCTTACAGTGGACTGTGAGGAGTGTTCTTGATTTTGTTAAATGATTTGTTTCTATCTTATTGAGTCTCTTACAGTGGACTGTGGGGGGCGTTCTTGAATTCCTCCGCGTCAAAGAAGTCCTCCTCTTCACTGCTGGAGTACGAGGTCTCGGGGACGCGAGGGGACACGGGCGAGACACTGGTCGAGGGGTCACCATCTGGCAATCAAACAAATCATCAGTCCCTTCTATCAACATCTGTCTAACATGTATGTAATATATAATTGATACTCTGTAATTACAACTACGCTTTAAAATCAATTAAAAGATTCTAGATTGTGAAAAACAATATAATTTGTCAATTCATTTAAAAAATTTAATCTTCATGAAAAAAAAAAATTAAGATTAATATGTGAATTCATTTTAGGCAAAGCTATAGGTAGTTCAAAAAATATGAAGAAAATGTTAATAAATTTAGTATCTGTACATGTTTGAACATTACATATTTAAACATGAACAACAGAATTTTTTTTACAAAGAGTCAAGGCAAAATAATTGAGAATGCAGGCATTGTTCTGGCCTGTACTCAGATGTGTTGATATTGTAATGGTACACAAGTACCGGTACTATATACTTGGGCCATATAATGCATTAAAAAGCTAATTAAAAGCCTGTCTGTTGGATTTAAGGGGCATGGTCACAATTTTGGTCAAAAATCATTTTTCTGATTTTAATGTTTACAATGCTTCAGTAACTTAAAGGCATTTTAAATAGGCAAATTTTAAATTTGAGTTTCATTCGTTGAGTTTTAAGCAAGTTACTGAGCTTGCAATTCTTTTGCTATGTAAACAAAGCTTTTGTATACATTTTGAATGGTGAAATGAAAAGTCCAGTTTTAGACCTAAAATGAATACCGGTATGTTAAACATTAGGAACTGTTTATTTATGCTTAAAAAAGAATAAGAAGATAGACAAATCAGCTTGAAAAAGATTTTTTACTGGTATATTGAACCTATGTATACAAAAACAGGGCACAAGGCTTGTTTACATGACAAAGAGTTGTGAGTTTTGTATCTTGCTTATAACTCTATGACTGACACTCAAATTTCATTTGATCATTGGAAATGCATTCCTAAAGCATTGTAAATAATCAGAACAGAAAATTAGAATTTGACCAAAATTGTGACTATGCCCCTTTAATTAGAAAAGAAGAAAAGAAACACATGTCAATATATAAATAGTGCCTGTTTGGGAGGGTAACTGTTGAAATTGACACCCCAGGAAAACCAAAGTCAACCGATGCAAAGAGGATGTTGACAATGGTTTTCGAGGGGTGTCAATTTCAACTGTTACCCTCCAAAAGAGGCACTATTTATTTTATTATACTGAGTGTCTTAATTTTAGAGAAATTATAACTGCTTTTATATAGAAATGACGGGAATTGTATGGCCAACTGTACGCGCATAATTTACGCGCATGTAAAAATTTGTTGTGTTACCCGTTGCCAAGTGTGTTGCTAACGCAATCAGATTTCAGTATTTGACATAAAAGTATAATAATTATACATTGTTAGAGGGAATAAGTTTCTTTACATTATTAAACCAACAGACGTAATTATTTCTAAAGTTTTGCTGGCTTGAGATCAATTCAATGTTATTTGCCAATCATAATAAGTAGCGAATTATCTGTGTATTGGGGTGCACCGCTCAATGAAAGGTCGACCACCATATACATGCACCTCTGTATGCTTCTCTGTTACCTGTTGACCTCTGAGTCATCTTTGTACCTCGCTTTACGTCTTTATACAATGACGAATGTTGATAATACAATAGTGGTGTGTTGTGCATGTAAATAGTAGTCAGGGTTTGATGCATAGTGCACAAGCCGGTTGTTATTGTTCCGCTTAATCTGATAGTCTGTTTGTCAGGCAAAAATTATCAGATTAACCGAATATCAGATATAAAGGAAATCATGAAATGTAAACAACCTATCTGTGTATTATGCTGACTGTTATATACTGATCAGATGTGCTATGCTATAATTAGCTGTGATGTTTGAGTGTTGTCTATAGTCCCTAAAAATAGTTATCAGAAAAGCAAGCATTTACCCTTTCAATTATTCAATTGATTTGATTGATTATTCTATCAGCAAGTTGCTGCACAATCACAAAAAACAATAAACATGAAGATTCCAAGAAATGAGACGATTGACCTTACCAAGACAACTGCAGTTTTTTTGCAGACGAAATCTCAATGAATTTTTTTTGTACATTCTTTGATATCAAGCGTCATTTAAAAAAGCATTTTCATGATTCTTTAATGCACAATTTCTTAAAAAAAGATTTGTTTAAAAGTATATTAGAAACTTTACTATAAAATCCTCATCAATAATGAGTCATTTTTGGAAAGATTATACCTTTTTTTATTTGACTGATGTCGATTGTATGTACAAGTGTATCTACATTTAATATATATAATTTGAAAACAGCCAATTACATCATAGGCTTCTGTGGCACAACGGCTCTGAAACGATTTTAGGGTTGATGCACTTTAGATTTTTGTTGAAAACATCAGCCGTGCTCTACTTCGGCATAGTATGCTTACTCTAGTATATAAACCCTTTGTGAAAATAGATGAATGCTGAATAGTAGTGGATATATAGAGATAAACTCACAGGAGGCATAATGGTATACAGTACAGTACACCTGTATACATTAACTGAACACACAGGCGTGTACATGTATGTCATTAAATTTAAATACAAGAACAACAAAGACAAAAAGAAAAATCTAGCCAACTAAATCCCAACACTGATAAACAAACCTTATCTTCATCATCAACAATTTCTCTTATCTGCATAATATTTTTAGGTTACGTCCTTATCACTATAGCTCAATGTCCCTTACATATACTGCAAGGAAGCAACTACTGAATACAATTACTAAATATGAAATTAACTAAGTCTATAATGCTAGCATATTGCTATACATAGTTAACATAGTGAACAAAAACAGATTGACAAGCCATCATGCGAGTCTGAGTATATTTATGGCAATATACAACAAGCATTGCATGCAGACGACACAATGACCTCTGCGTACCGACTGAGGCGGGCGTATCCAAAAATGGCGGTGTTACCATGACAACATCTGGCACACGAAGCTCTGTTGGCCGTCTGCTTTTACCTGAAATTTGTTCTTAACTATTTTCTACTCTGTTAAACTAGTGAATCAAAGTGTTATCTATCCACTCAAAAGAATGTGGGTTTTGTTCTTTGAATCATTATTTACATAACAATCTTTCAGTTGGTAAAAGGATTTTTTAAAGTTAAGTCAACTTTAAGTAAATAGATTCACTTTTTCTTCATTTCTGTATAAGCTTGTTTCAGCAAATAAATTGCATTTCCTTTGAGATGTTATTCCACCAGCTCTTTAACAACCACCATTTCAGTGGGAAATGGCTGTATACATGTACAATGTACTATACATGTACAATGTACATGCACTTCAATGAAACATGAACCATGTTTTTATCAAGATCTTCATGTCATAAACTTAATAGCACATCCCTCATCAGCAAGCAGACGAGACTGAATTCAGTAATTGACAACTGCTACAATGTGTCTTTCTGTAAACTTATTACCACTGGTGCCGTACTTTAAAACATTAGATGAGGGACACAATTGGTGAGTAATTTCTAATTCATGACAAAGGCAAGTTAAATTGTTAAGTCACACCTAAAACCGCCAGCACAATCAGACCTGTGATAACTTCACCTACACAAATAATACACCTGTAACGAGCTTTACCTGGGATCTCACCCGTGCCTCCAAAATGGTTGAAGTCAGCCCCAGAGGTCAGGATGGCTTCGTGCACCGACCCATTCATCACCGGCCCGTTCAGGCTCTCCTACAATAGTGAACACAGCATCACCACCCGAAACAAATCCAAACGTCTGACCACCCACGCAGATCATCACCATAAGATCAAAATTACAACAATGAAATGAACACTGTCTGCAGATTATTCCCAATTTCTTTTTACAATTTATAACCAAAAGAGTAGTGTGTATACTTGATGGAATCATTAGAATTTGTGGTGGCACAATGTTCATTGCTTTCTCAGATGTCCCTTCCCCACAAAGATAATCCGTTCTGACAATGAATACAGAAGCATAGCATTAAGGTGGCATGGGACACCTCCATATTGTGACATACTTCCAGTCAAAATAAACCATAAAATCAAGTATAATTCTATAAATCTTTTCTTTACAAAATTGTCACCAAACAGCATGGTACAATTGGTTAGAGTGTTAACTACAAATCTAAAGGTCATAAGTTCGAATCCTGCTGGGGCTTTTATAATTTTTACCTTTCCAAAATTTTTTAAAACTTATTTTTTAGTTAAATATTGTGAAATTTGACAATTCTAAAACGGTGAGAGTATTTTGATTATTGTTTTCCTTATCCACTTTAATATCAGCAGGTGTCCCATACCACCTTAATTGATCAATTTTACGAGTAATCCACAAAACTTTGTCCTCATGAACCTGCAAAAAATTGACAATGCATGAACAATTTTCCCCTGGCCAATGAATTTCACTGATTTGAAAGGAGACTGCATTTCTACTTCTTTCTTGCGCTGACAATGGACTACCAGTGATATAGTCCTTACAACAGTAGGCTACCAGTGATATAGTTCTTATTCGGTACTTTATGGGGGTAGCTTACCTTTGAGATCTGCAGCATGACAATAGAGTGTTTAATGGCTTCTATCATGGCCTGTAAAGATAAATGGAGCGTATAAGTACAAAGATGATAAAGGACTACTACTTAGATGTACTCAGAAGATACAGCTATGAACAAGTCTTACAAACTGGGGGGCTTTGATTGGAAGGGGGGGGGACTGCTTGTATATTTTTATCTATTTATGACTCTTCAGCTTGGTCAATGATGGGGTAATTTAAGTAATAATAAATGTAATAATGTACAGGTAAGTTTTGATCATATAACACATTCTCTCTTGTATATTGTGTCTAATGTTTATTTACATATTTGTACAATCATTGTTGCACCCTTTATTGGTCAATCAATTGAATTGAATTAAACTGTAGCTTTCAAACATAATAAATTAAAGTAAATATTGATGGATGTTAGACTAGACCCCAATTCAAGTAGCACCTAAAGTCTTAATGAAAAAATAGCCTAAAAATATTGATTAATGATATTAATTTAAAAAAGAAGAAGAATCTAATGTTTTATAGAATATACGAGGGTCAATCAAAAAATACGAAGACAATGTGGCTGTCTATCATATATTTTTCATGAAAGTCATATCTAACAGATTAATCTGTGCACAAACACTTATGTTATTGATATACGAAGTTTTAGTCCATTTGATGAAACGGTATTTTTGTTACCCCTTTTTAAAAACAACATGTTTTGTCACCACGGCGCACGGTAACGTTCAAAACATGACGTCAATATTAAATACGCACAGTTTATAGATATACCCCATCTTTATATCACGCTAAGTCTCTTGTGTCTTTAACCTTACAATTTAAAATCACTGAACCACTTAACATCTTATTTGCACACATTTGTTCGAGAATCATAAGTTAGTTCTTCAAAGTTTTCATTTTCTAACCGTCTGTCTCTTGGTTTACTGTAACGATAACCCTGAACGTCGGTTGACGTTACTTATTTTTTTACCAAATATTTACAGATATTCTACTCTCTTTCGGACTGTTTTATATTCAAAATACAATTACCACCACTCACACAAAATATTTTACAGTTAAACACAAACTTGCAAATAATTGTTGACTTATTTTTTGCACCACTGAGCATTTTCACAGCTTGTGTCGGCTTTTTCCTGGGTTAAATCCATTTTGTTTGTACCTCTCGTTGCGCCGTGACGTCCGGCGACGTCGATGTTTTAAGTCAATTCTAAAGAGGACTATCTGTCTTTAGTTACTAATATCTGTTCGACAAAACAATATATCCCGTCTTTATTTGGAGCATATAATACCAAGACAAAACTTAATTTGAGGTTTCAATATTATTTGCTTTTAAGCCCAATTTATAGAGATATTACTTTGAACATTATATGGTTTATTGTTGACATAACACAAATTTTGACCATGCGCCGTGACCTCATTTTTGCAGGATTAGATTCTAAATAATTCTTAGAAATAAAGGAATTGAATAACTTTTTTTTTGCACATTGTTTGAAACTGTTGTTAAATTATGTCTACCAAATTTAGTAATGATATGACATTAAGTAACATAGCTATGACAAAAGTCTTCGTATTTTTTGATTGACCCTCGTATAGCAATTCACTGTCCCAATCCACTGAAATACACGGCTCTTACAGGTTTCTATGAAGTAGATAGTTTAACAGTTCATGTTTTTGTGCGATAATTGCTCAGTACCTTAATCCTACAGGTATGTATATGAGCGTTGTGAACTATTGACAGAAATCTGTACCTCAGCAGTCACTTTGATAACGTTGTATTTCTCCTTGGCAGCTAAATCTTCACATGCTTCAATCCGTGTCTCCAGAGCCTGCAAACAACCATTGTAATAAAGCTTTCTCTCTATATACAAACACAATTCATGTTCTTCATAATACACAAGTTAAACTTCAACTTCATGTTCCATGGTTTCAATAATGTTCATGGGCATCATTTTTGGAGGATTAAGTGATAATCCCAATTTCAAAAGATAATTCATGGCCAATGATCCTATCAATAAAATAATTAATATGTTACTAGAAATTACACTTACACAAATTACACAACAAATGTTGATGAAGCTTCATGCTATTGTACAGCATTCTATATAGAGTGTTAAAGCACATGATGATTCATGTGTAACTTCTATACTAACTCACAAAAAATCCTTAGTCATCATTCACAGCACAAGAGAACACCTGTAGGTTTGACCTTTGACTCCACTCACATGTAGTTTTAACTTTGACTCCACTCACCTATAGCTTTAACCTTTGACTCCACTCACCTGTAACTTTAACCTTTGACCTCACTTACCTGGACCTGCTCCAACATGATCTGTAGGTATGAGTCTGTCTCTGTCAGCTTCCTGTCAAAGTCTGCTGCAGTCACCGTGCCCCGCGGTTCCACTCGCTGAAAATGAAGAAAGGAAGGGGGATAACTCTATGTAACTGCTGACTTGGTGCAAGAAAATTTAGCCTTATTAGTAAAATTACATGTTAATTCACAACAAAACAGTACATTGTAAAAAACAAGTCAATAACTTCATACAATCATCTGTTTGTATTTGCATTTGTATTTCTAATACGTCTACTTTTGTGTGTAGGACATGCTGTACAAGAAACTTGGTCCATTGAGGACACAATGTGTCTACCTTGCTTGAAGTAGAATGCCGCATTATGGTGATCTCAAGGGCATTAACCCACTTCTCTCTTTCTTCAGCATCACGCGCTGAAAAACAATTTTTTTATTTAAAAGAAGCTTCTTTTATACATTGCTAAATTTTGATTGGTGCATTAATGGTTTACAAATTTTGTTTTATACCTTGGAAATGGAAGGTCTTTTGATCAACAGTGATTGTAAAAGTACTGTCGTCTTCATCATCTATCCCAATCACGGCTCCCTGTGGAACGATCCAACAACAGAGGTAAAGAAACGGTACAGACACAGAGTGTTAAGCTAAAGCTAAAAGATCCTTCACCGAGTTAACAGAGAATCAACACCTACAGGTATGAAGCTAGAAGTATTTTTGGGCAAGCGCTAAGCTTCTTTTGATAAGGTGCACATGTAAACATTGGTGTGAAGCAAATTATGACATATTATCAAATATTGTCTACTGGCACATTACAATTGCTGTTAATCAAATCATTCTTTTAAATGTGCAGTCATAAGTATTTAAATCTCTTCATCACATAAAAATTCTATATTCTAAGTTTTAGAAGCTACAACTAAAAGGATTAACTTCAGTGGGTTTTTTTTAAATTCTACACACTTTTCACAACTACAATAAAGAACTAGGTACAGTTTCAATCATATTTTGCCCTGTTTTAGAGTGATTTTTAAAGATATCACAAGAAATTGAAATGTAACGTTTCTTTACACAAGGATACCCATAAACTAAGAATCTATATATAGTTACCCGATTAGACTTCCACAAGTTTAATTGTGATGACACAAACAGTGCATTTTCCCGTAATTTTCAAAAAACTGAGCAGAAGACACCAATTCCTAAGTGGTTTTTTAATAGAAAAATATGTCCGCAGCTGTCGCCCACGATGAAACTCACATAATAACTTTATTATGTGATGTCACATAATATATATTAAATTCGTTGTGGGCGACAGCTGCGGACACATTTTCCTCTTCAAAAACTATTGAAAATGTGCCATTTTTCATCAGTTTTTACCAGATCTTAGAAATATGCCAAAATGTTTAGGTCATAACTATTTATTGAAACAAGATAAAAATGTATAACTTGGTACTTTATATACACACATGTTCAAAATGGTACTTGTGTATTTTTATGAGATTTAAACAACTTTTGAATTTTAGGGCAAATATTAAAAGAAACTGTACCTTCTTCTTTCTTGTAGAATTGAGGGGTATGCAAAGTTGATGATGTATTCCTTAATAGGTTAAAGATTTCTCCTCAGTCCTTGTATAAGTATACAGTCTCAAACTGACCACATCAAGTCTTACACTTAGATAATGTTGATGCCTACCTCTCAATATAGGGATTGATACACTCTCAAACTTACAACAAGTCTTTCATATGTATACTGTTTATAATAAAATGCCAACCTTGAGTCTTATACATATATAAAAATTTCATGCCTCTCAATGTATGGTATACAGTCTCAAACTTACCAGTCTTATACATGATAGATAATGTTCATGGCTCTCAATATATGAGTAAACTGTCTCAAACTTACCACAAATCTTATACAGAGATAATGTTCATGCCTCTCAATATATGAGTAAACTGTTTAAAACTTACCACAAGTCTTATACAAATAAGATAATGTTTATGCCTCTCAATATGTGGGTTAACTGTGTAAACTGTCTCAAACCTACCACAAATCTTATACATAGATAATGTTTATGCCTCTCAATATGTGGGTTAACTGTCTCAAACCTACCACAAGTCTTATACAGAGATAAATAATGTTTATGCCTCTCAATATATGAGTAAACTGTCTCAAACTTACCACGAGTAAACCCCAACTAAACCCTGGGTTTACTTTTGGGGTTTACTTTGGGTTTACTCTGGGTTTACTTTTTGAAAATTTGGGTCCACTCAGGGTTTACTTTGGGTTTACTCGGGGTTTACTTTGGGTTTATTTGGAAATTGATATTATGGTCAACTGTACACACTGAAGTGTGAAACAGACCCGTAATTTACCAGTATCTTACAATCCTACTGCCTGTAATTCCTGCCCCTTGTGTATTCCGAATACACAGTTAGCGTCTGCTTTCAGAGGTGTACTTCTGATCGGGGTTTACTCTGTGTCCACTCTGGGTTTACTTTGGGTTTACTCTGGGTCCACTTTAGTAAACCCAAAGTAAACCCAGAAAGTAAACTCAGGGTTTAGTTGGGGTTTACTTTCTCTTAGGTTGGGTCTGATCGGTAATGTAGATAATGTTTATGCCTCTCAATATGTGGGTTAACCGTCTCAAACTTACCATGAGTCATACATAGATATTGTTCATGCCTCTCAATGTATGGGTAAACCGTCTCATACTTACCACGAGTCTTACACATCCCCTTCTGGTTCCTCGCATCATTTTCTCTTTTGACTGCAAGTAGATGTCACATGCATAGATTAGTGCAAAGTTTAATATATATACAATTCTTTTTTCTTGCCTTTTTGTCAAGATCATTTGATTTACTTCAAAGCATTTTGTGGTGTAAAGCATTATGGCTGCAATTGTTTTCCACTTGCTCGGATGACAGGAATTAAAAGTAAATAGTTTGAGGTTATATCATACTTTGAATAAAATGGATCTTTTTGAAAACAAAACCACTTTACATGCGACTTCCGGGTGCATTTTTCCATAGACCTTCTTTTAAACACCCGAATGGAAAGTCCAACACATAGAATTTTTTAAACGAATGTGTTACTTTGAAGTAAACATGTCGGAATACCGCGGGTACTTGCCCCGGTGCTAAACATGATGCGCCTTTTCTGTAGAAAAAGCATAATATGAGATAAACGAAAAAGAGTTCCATTTGGTAGGTAAAATAGGTAACCATTCAGGCATTTGACCACCTAATGGGAGTCAATCCATGAAACGGGAGCTGGTGCCCAACCTGATCAATGTGCAGGTGCCGCAACAGACTTGCGTGATATTGGTTTTATGTCCAAAAAACTTACAGTAAAATAAGACAAGAGGCCTGCAGCTTCGTCCAAGACAAACCAACGATACTGCCATCCTTTCATCACATTTGTCCATTTACTCAGGGGTCCCTCAACCACTGCCATCCTGGCCGTCTGACAGTTCGGAAAATAACCGGAAGTGGGCAGGTGCCTTTACAAGGTCAAAATAAGTCAGACAATTTTTAGTCGAGTTAGGACTATACTTTTAAATGAATTGTTGGTAGAGAATTTAATTTGTAACTTTTGTAAAATGCAATACTGTACTTTATATCCAGTTAAATTGGTATAACAGTTTGACCGTTTTGCATTTTTATGTTCATACGAATATGTCAACGTATAGCCTATCTTTTTTTTCTGAAAGTAATCATCCAATCAAATAGTTTGTGTCCGGAAGGCAGAATTTTTGAAATGCCAAAAATGTTGATATATTGTAGAAAGTAACAGAGAACAAATATGGCCCAAGCTGGCACCAAAGACAATCCCATTACGGGACCTTACAGAGCAACAAAGCTGGTAATTACGTTCATCATCATGTTTGAGATCTTGCAATATTGAATGTTTCACTGCAATTTTTAAAATGGACAGGCACGCTTTGCTTTGTTTACATTTACCATGTTTACTTTGATACCAGGGATTACATTTCTATTTAAGTCTACGGAGTATTTGTGAAGCATAACGTTAATCGATTTTAATTCTCCAAAGAAATTTATTCATGTTTAAAATAATGAATATTAGTACTTGAATTTTGTTTAGATAAAAAAAATATACATTATGTTTTTTTTTTTTAAATTATGGCCTCTATGGTTCATTTTTCTGAAAATCATCAACTTGATCTTTGAAAAAGATATAATTGTAAAAGTGTAATATAAGATATAAGGAAATGTATAAATTATTGGTCTTTCAGTGGAACGAGGTTATATGCGCATTTCGCCAAGGAGTACCGGCGACCCGCCACCGAAGGTATATGAAGACATACGATAACTGTTTCACAGCGGCTGAGGCAGTGGACTGGTTGCACGCTTATCTCAGATCCAACTGTAATTTTGCATCAGAAGTCACAAGGTACTATAATAGTCATAAAATGTTTGTCATTGAAGAATATACATACTTTTAATTGCAAGGGTCTTTGAATAATACATGTGTTGTTTTGCCTCATTGATTTAGGCCTGTTGATAAATAACTAGGGCCCTGTTCAGCGGGCACCCTGTGGTGATCAGTTTGTGCATCTATCTGTCTGTCCCTTTGTCCATCAAACTGTCTGGTTGAGATCACTTATCCAGAGCATATTTTCTTTCTCCTTGGCTCAATTTGGCTCATACCTCACCCACAAAGTGCCTTTGGATATAGGTTTAACAGTGACCTTGACCAAGTTTTTAAGTCTTAGGTTAAGGTCATAGAAGAATTATGTTAAAAATACTTGTCTAGATAATATAATCTCTCCCCTAGGTCCAATATGGTTCATACTTCACCAACAGAGTGCCTTTGGTCAAGGGGTATGCAGTGATCTTGAACAAAGTTTCTAAGTCGAGGGTCAAGGTCACATTAGACTACATTAAAAAAAATCCCAGATCATGACATCATGATCATATTTTCTCTCCCCATAGCCCTATCTGTCTCATCCTTTACATAAAAAGAGCTTTCAGGTAAATAGTTTGTGGTGACCTTGAATCAGGTAAAATGCCGAGGTAAAATGCAAAGCCTTCAATGTTATAGTAGATATCTTTTACAGCGAATTACAGAATACCGGTAGAGTTTTCAATAGCTTGTTGGATTGCTCAATAGGGTATTCAATTTGGTCAGCAAGGTATCACATCAGGTTTAAATCTAGGTCCTGTGGTTACTCAAGTGTAGATTGTTATTTTGTACTCAACCAATTCATTTGGCACAAAGAAAACCTCTAGAACACTCTCTCCTATTGTTAGCTATTCTATTCATAGACTTTTAAAAAGAATGTTCACCTGGACAGCACTGGACTCAATAGAGCATCAATTCTGCTTGGAGTAATTTGAATTTTGTTTTTCAAAAAATGTAATTCAAAAGAAGAATTCAAAATTCTGAAGAAACAAACAAAAGAGAAAAGCATAACTTTAAAAGGAGATATTTTTTTCCTGCAAAAAATCATTAAACTTTTTGGTTCCCTGATTCCTGGTGCATCTTACAGCACTAGTAGTTTTTTTTTTGCTGACTGCTTAATTAGTTCAGACTTTTATAGCAGTAATGTAGGATAACAGAGAGAAACAAAACGGCCCAAAACGTGCAAATGTTAACCAGATTAACTCACTCTATTGCTGTCATACCTGAGTAATCACATGACCTAGATTTAAACCTAATGTGATACCTTGCTGACCAAATTGAATACCCTATTGATCAATCTAGCAAGCTATTGAAAACTCTACCGGTATTCTGTAATTCGCTGTAATACCAGTTTTGGACCATAAATTTGTTCCCATTGGTTCAATTTTGCTCAAATCAAAAGAATATCCAAGAGGTTTGCAATCAGTTTGAATTAAAGTTCTATGCCAACTAGAAAATGTCTAATTCATAGGTAAAGAACAAAGGAAGTCTTCTAAAATGCTTTTAATCCAAATGTCTTTTATTTTAGGTTGGCCCTTTGATACGGTTACTATCTCAATGATGTCTAGTTGCAATTATAAATGAGAATAAATTGTTATATCAGTGAATTATGTATGACAACTGTTTTATTTTAGGAATCAGACATTGCAGCTTCTTCATAAACTTCACCGTGCTCGAGTTATAGAAGATGTGAGAGGAGTAAAACACAACCATCAAGATGTCTGTGACAATGGGAGACTACTCAGGTACCAGTAATTAATGGGAGACTATTCAGGTAACAGTAGTCCTGTGACAATGGGAGCCTACTCAGGTACCAGTAATTAATGGGAGACTACTCAGGTACCAGTAATTAATGGGAGACTATTCAGGTAACAGTAATTAATGGGAGACTATTCAGGTACCAGTAGTCCTGTGACAATGGGAGACTACTCAGGTAACAGTAATACTATGACAATGGGAGACTACTCAGGTAACAGTAATACTATGACAATGGGAAACTATTCAGATAACAGAGAAACTATCAGGTGCCATTAGATGAGAATATTTCTGATTTTCTATGGGAGTCTTAACAATCTTCTTAAGTTGAATCCTTCTCTGAGCCATGAAGATGCATAGGAATGGGACACCAGACACAACACATAATATAAATTGACCATGGCAGGGCTTGAACCAGCAACCTCTTGGTTACTGGCCTTATGTCTAGGACCCTTGAGCCACGTGTTCCACATTACAATCCTGTGCTTTGTTTACACTGACATTTATGATTCTAATTACTGAACAAATGATACAAAGTAAGGACCTGTTGGTCCTTGTAAGTCTTTTGTTTAACATTTGTTTTAATAGAAGTTTGTTTAGTTTTTCAGAATCTAAAAATAAGAGTCTAAAAACTATTATTGATTCATGTAATAAACTAAAAGAATAAATATTTTATTTTTTAGATGCAAAATTCCTTCCCCTGTGAAGACCCTGCGTACCCCTCTTAGGAACAGGAACGACATCATCAATACAAACTCGGGCCAACCAGCAGGGCCAATTAAGTTAGATCTTGATCTTCAGTTAGAACCCAGACCAGATATTCCAGAATGCCACATCGTAGCCAAGGAACTGTCCTCTGCTGACACTGAAAACATGTGGAAAAACGTGGCCCTGGATAAGTATGTGCTGTAATTTATCAACTTTGTTCAAACAATTAGTTTTCAAAAGATATCTGTCATAAATTCATCAAGCTTTGAACATGTAAGGGAGGTCCATCAATTGAATTTCTAATATAAGATTTTGCATGGCTGTTTTTCTCTTCATATTGTTTTAATGCATATTTTTTTTTTCTTTGATGATTGTGATGTAAAAAATAAAATTGCCATTAAAATGTTTGGTCCGTGAGTTTATTAAGTGGAACACCTGACCAGATACATATATAACTTCTGATGCATTACATGCTGCATCTGTTGTGTTTCCTGTTACACCTGTCAAGTTTTGAGTTTCCCTTGTTTTGACAGATTACAGCAGGTGTTACACATGGAGAACCTGGCGGACATATTGGACAGCAGTCTGGTGGTGGGGCGGAACATCCTCCACAACTGTGTATATGTCAACAAGAGTGGCATCGTCACCAACATACCCCAAAAAGGTAAACCTTAACATACCTCAGAAAGGTAAACATTAACATCTCTTAAAGGTAAACATTATTATCTGAGAAGGTAAACCTTAATGTATCAAAGACAGGTAAACATTAACATCTCAGATAGGTAAACCTTAACATATCTCATAAAGGTAAACATTAACATCTCAGAAAGGTAAACCTTAACATACCTAATAAAGGTAAACATTAACATCTCAGAAAGGTAAACCTTAACATACCTCATTAAGGTAAACATTAACATCTCATAAAGGTAAACCTTAACATACCTCATTAAGGTAAACATAAACATCTCATAAAGGTAAACAATATCACATTTCAGAAATGTAAACCTTAACATAGCTCATAAAGGTAAACATTAACATCTCATAAACTGTGAAGGTAAACTATAACACATCTCAGAAAGGTAAACCTTAACATACCTCAAAAATGTAAACATTAACATCTGAAAAAGGTAATCCTTAACATCTGAAAAAGGTAAACAATTACACATCTCGGAAAGGTAAACCTTAACATATCTAAGAAAGGTAAACCTTAACATCCCATAAAGGTTAAGAATAACACATTTCAGTAGCCAGTAGGTAAACCTTAACATATCTAAGAAAGGTAAACATTATTATATGAGAAGGTAAACCTTAACATATCTCAGAAAGGTAAACCTTAACATATCCCAGAAAGGTAAACAATGACACATCTCATAAAGGTTAACATTTAAATATCTCAGAAAGGTAAAAATACCTTAGAAAGTTAATCATACATGTACCTCAGAAAAGTAAACATGCCTCAGAGAGGTATATATTATATATGAATAATCTTCAATCAGCTTGCTGTTGAATCAACTCTGTGTTTGTTCTATACAGATCAGCTACCACACTGGGCCCTGTCTGCCATGAAGTGTCTAGCTCACTGTAAGTATAAGCTGTATGTAAACTTGTTTTTTTGGTCAGTCTTGATGTTTTTAACGCTTACAGACTAGTAATCCAGAATATGTCAATCAATCTTTGAATTTTCATACAGTCATGTACATCTGGAGGATTAATAGAGAATGATAGTTTTGTTATATAGATCTGTATCAAATTGATTAATTATGTATTAAGGGCCACAAAAGGTAGACGACCTTCCCAGCTACCCTGGGTTTGAGCGGGATGTGTTCAGGGTGGTGAAGGAGTACTTCTGTGGCCTTGATGAACCTCTGATGACCTACGAGATGTACGAGGTCATTCTGAATGTTTTCAGTAAGTGTTGCATTTAATGTCTGTTCATGTAATCAAGCCAGAAATTCTCCAACACTGCATGGTCTGTTCTCCTATCTAGACGTTTCTTACACGCTGTACCTTGCCATTATTTATTGGGATTTTTTTAACCTCTACATCATTATGATAATGATATTGTTGTTGTCTTGTTGTAGTTGTGGCTGATGGCTCGTATCAGCTGCTTGCAGCTGGGCCCACATCTCCTGACGCCATGACTTCGTTTGAGTCAGTGGAAAATCTGTTGCTGGATCTAACAAACACTGGGAGTGGATCGATCGGTGGCCCGAACGACCTAGATCACACGCCCCTCTGTCGCAGGAGAAGCGCCCCCTCCATAGACCTCTCCCCCATCCACCCAGTCACTGATCAGGAGAAAATCACCAACTATGAAACAGCTTTTGGTCCTGACAACCGCACAGTGACTCGTGTTTACTACACTAATGGAGTTGCCATGGACTACAGCAAAGAGGAGGAAGCAGAAGTGTTTGCTCCGATTGAAACTCATTTCGAGAGTTCAGAGCCATTACAAGTGCCAGAGTGTCAGACTTATCAGGTTAACTTTGCTCATGTGAGGCCCGTCACTCGCAGAAAAAGTGACAGCAGAAAAAATGGAGACAAAAAGAGTGAAGCCTATAGGAGACGGAGTTATGGCCCCTCGTCTGTAGGGCTTGTGTCGTCGCCAAGCTGTGGAGAGTGCACGGTTCAACAGTCATCTAGGTCATACAATGGCTACATATCCAGCCGGTCCTCGTCACAAGGAGAGGATGGGGTCACCGCAGTCCCCACTAGGTCAGGATTTCCCAGGTCCAAGTCCAGTGTTTCTCTACATACATGTGCTCACCACGACTTCCAATCTCAGCTATTGGCAGAATGCCAGAAAGAGAGACAGAAGCATCAGATATATGAGAGTTGTGAGTCGTTACCAGGGAGGAGCCTTAGTTTGTCTGACCTATTGCAAGCTGGGACAGTTCTAAAATCAAAACTGAAGAAGTGTAACACTGCTACTGGTAGGTTTGAATTCAAGTTTTGTGCAAAACTTGATCTGGTGAAAATCAGCTGTTCTGATATGCTTCAGCTCTTAAGCATCAGCTTGCTTTATTGGTCATGTCTAAACAACTATTTGATCAACCAATCAAATTATGACTGACAAAACTCTGTCAGCAAAATTTTAAACTGATGTTAACACTCATTCAAGATGGCTGCTTCATACAGAAAAGTACTAACGTCTAGGTAGTATCGTAACTTGTGCATAGTATATGGGATTTTAGTATCTGCAGACATTAAAAAAACTCCACTGAAAAGGCTTAGAAGTCAAACAATGACACAGGCATCTTGTTGTTATTGTTACCTCTATGAACATTATTTAAGAAATGCAATTTTTGATTGTTAAAAAAACCTGACCTTTTTTTTTTTTAAATACATGTACGTGTATTTATATTCTCGAGTCAGTCCGATACTTGTGACCTCTAAGCATGATGTTTCAGGTGTGTCTGAGCAGCAGCATATCAGAACAGCTGATTTTAATCAGATTGTGCAGAACTGAAAAGAAAATTATAAGATAACTTTACCATCTAAGAGTAAAAGTATATGTACATGTATATACTACTGCATGTATTTTATTTTAGAGCAATCTCAGCATTAAATACCGTATAGATAAAAGATAGATTTGTAGATGAATTAATTGCCAGACTGAAAATCTACCATCCAATGGCATTGATAGGAAAATAGAATTTAATATTATAGTTGTATATTTATTAGATAAGTTTATTAAGACGCATGGATTGAATGTTTGTGTGATTTCATTGTTTATGTGATTTCATTGTCGTACCTGTAGAGCTGTGTGAGATGGACAGGGAGGAGCGGATCAAGGACGCCCTACAGCTGGTCTGTCTCCTGCTGCCGCCCGCCAATCGCCGCAAGCTCCACCTACTGTTGAAGCTGATGGGTCGGATGTCGGATAATCCACAGATTGAACTGGATGTTAATCAGACCACCCGGACCTTAGTGAGTCTAACACACAGATCAGTGTTTTGTTGTTACATGATACCAGTAAAACATGAATTAAAATGGTTATGAATAAACTTTGCTCTTCCAAATCCATGGAGACTTTGACGATTTACAACTTTGTTGCAAGTTGTTTGGTAAAACACAGTTATAGATAGTATCTTAGACCTTCAAACTTATCTACACTATTGTTTGATAGAACACATAACTGTACATACAATGTTTGTACCTGTAGGTGTTGGAGACATTTGCTTCCTGTATTCTGAGTTGCCATGACGACTCAGACCGAGAGGATCGTCTTGTGATGCAGATCGTTTCCTTTCTGATAGATCATTACAACCACATCCTGTCCGTCCCTGGCGAACTCACGACCGCAGTTCATGAGCGACTCACTGCTGCCACAAGAACTCAGGTAATACAATTTACCACATCCCATGTGTTATCTAGAAAAAGGTGAAGCTCAGAGAACACATGCATTTAATGTTTCAGAAATTTGAGCCACAAAGATCCTGCTTAATTTTTTTTTCTTGTACATCTATCTGTAAAAAAAATCTTTAATGTCAATTAAACTTTTATATTATCACACTAAACATTAACAATTTACTGTCTTTTTTTTAGCATCATAAAAACAAGAGATAGAATTAGTGTTGTCTAATCATAAATAAAATCTCATATACCAATTTAAATACATGAATGCATGTTGCTAAATCAGATTAAACAAGTAATCTTTAAAGAAACATAGAGTTCTCACCATCATGAGTTATTTTTAACATTATCACTGGATTGATTAACTTGTTATATGTTGTTTTAAATTGATTCTAGGTGGTGTTCTCCAATGATACAGTGGGTCTGACCTACTGTCATCAAGTGTCCAAGTCCGAGTACGAGACTCAGCGTCTCAGCAACTCGCAGCGAGCTATCCGAGATCTGCTGGAGGAGATCATCAATGACAGAACCATGTCATACAAGGACAAGAAAAAGAGACTCAAAATAGTAAGTCAGTCAAAAAGAGACTCAAAATAGTAAGTCAGTCAATAAGAGACTAAAACCCATATTGTGCAGTTTCAACAAAATTTGCAGGATTGACATTTTTTACTTAAAAACCCAAAATGAGAAAGGTTGAGATTTTTTAAACATAATTGTTCATCCTTTAGTTCCAGAAAACCTATCCTGATATCTATGCAGAAAGATTTCCTCCACATGACTCAAAATCAACAGAGCCATTAAATCAGAAAACAGAACAATCCAAGCTACACAAAAACCAGAAGAACACTCAGTCCAAATCAGTAATGTCACAGGATCCCAAGGCCGCCCTGCCCCCCAAACCCAAACTCAAGCAACCCCTGCTGGTGAAACCACTGCTGAAACTGAAGGGACTCAGAATTTGATTGGTTCAGAACAGATTTTGATTGGTGCAGATCAGAACAGATTTTGATTGGTGCAGATCAGAACAAGATCTGAATGGTGCACACAACAGATTAGAGCCAAACTTCAAAACAGTCTATGCAACTGCTGAAATTCCCGTTATGGAAAATTTGAATAATGACTGGGACTCAGTAGCTATAGATTGATTCAAAGTCCTGCTGTCTCACAATACAGTCGGATTAAGCTAGGTGTATAGAATTTGAGCTTTCCCCTCAACAAAGATTTGAACAACTGCCTGTATAGATACTCTTTCCAAAGAAAATTTGATAACTTTTGCCAAAATCAGCTGTCTTTACAAAGTAAATACATATTGGATGGAATAGTTTTACTCAGGAAGTTTTTTTTTAACTTTTCTTTTTCAAGAATTTAAATTTTCTTAATCTTAATAGTATTGCATGTACATGTACATACTGGTATATATGTATGTCAGTGATTCCGAGAACAAAGGCAAAGATTACCCCCTTTTTTTTTTTAGATGTTATGATGTCTTATGAATGACCTAATACAATATTTTGTGAAGAGTGCGATAATTCGAAGTTTGCTGTGTAAACTTTGTAAATATCATTCTGACTTTTACTTGGTTTTAATCTATGTAACACAAACTTTACTTATTTTGTGTACAAATCAATTTTACATGTACATATGTCTTGTCTATTTATATAGTCAATAAGCAAGTATGAATTGTTTCAGCTTATCAGCATTACTGGAAACCATTTTCAGTATAATCCCGATTGAGCATTGACCTTTTCATGGTTTCTGAAAAATTGAAGCCCCATTATGATTAGCTCTTTAACGCCCTTAGACAGGAAATCTTTTTTCCTCAAGTGAATGCTTACACATACTCAGAAATATTAAACTGCTGGTTTTTAAAACTCTATATTTCTTTACAACCCTACAAAACTATCGAAATTTTGCTTACCCCTTGGTGAAATTGAGAATAAGTAATATTAGATCAAGAGAAAGTAAATGAGTTGTCCTTTGGTTAAAAAAGCATACCGTATAACGGGTATTTTCTGCGGCTTGAAATTTTTGCGGTTTAACCTCTAAAACGTATCAAATTATATTCTGCGTTTTCAATTTCTGCAGTTACATTAGACCGCAAAAAAAAATACATATGTTTACCGGATTTGCCTAAGGGAACGTAAACTAGAGAACTAAACTTACATATCTTAAAAAAAAAATAATATTACATGAAATATTTTTATAACATTTGCTAAGAATAAAATTGAACCTATTTTAAAAAGAGAGAGGAAAGAATTAAACTAGCAGGTCCAATGTATCCCAGATCCATTTGTTCAATTCTTGTAGAAATAGGTTGTTTCATTTCATTGGGCTACATATATTGTTTGCTGTTAATTAATATACACTTAATCTCAGTCCCGCATTCCATTTTATATCTATTTGTCATCAGATTATCTAAATCTTGCTAATTTCAAGCCTTATAGTAGATCAAGCAATGATCTACATGTATACAAGGTACATACAAACAATTTCAACTTCTGTTTATCATCTTGAAATTTCTTATTGTTTTTAGCTCGCCTGAACTGAAGGTTTAAGTAAGCTTTTATGATCACACTTTGTCTGAAGTCCATGCGTCCATCTGTAAACTTTTCACATTTTTGACATCTTTTCTAAAACCACTGGGCCAAATTTGCATCCTTATGGAAAGGGGACTCTAAAATGTTAATAAAAAGGACAGACAAAGGACACAACCCTATTGAAGGGAAGATAATTGTAAAAATAGGGGCATATCTTTGAAAATCTTCTTCTCAAGATTCACTGCAGCAGAAATGCCAATATCAATACAAAAGCTTGTATTAATAGTGAAGATTCTAAATTGTTATTGTTAAAATCATGACCGCAGGACTAAAACTGGGCTCCCAAGGGGGGGGGGTAAATTTTTACATAGATATACAGGGGAAAATGTTTTAAAATCTTATTTTCAAGAGCTACAATGCTTGAATTAGTATGCAAGCATTCTAAGAAAGGAAAGATTCTTAATTACTTTTAAAATTGTGAGCCTAGAACTAATACTGGGAGCCCAAGAGGGTTTCAATGTTTAACCTTGAAATATATTGGGATAAAATAAAAAGATACAATGAACTGTTCACGTGAGCGGTGTGTTCCATGAGCCTCTTGGTTAATTAGATATTTGATTTATATCTGGATATGCTTTGTCAGCGAGATATTTACAAACTTGTTATACTTTTATAAATGATTGTGCTAATGAAGCAATAGGATATTGATGATGGGAGGGAATATTAAAGGAACTAGCTATGATATAAAAGTTGCCCCTTCTATTCTTTCATGTGTGCAATAATACCGAGTTATTTCTGTATCACTAACGTGGTGATCCGTCAATGTGTAATCTAATCATGGTACTATGGTGTATATACCAGTCTCTTCTTGTCAGTGATGCATTATATAGCTGTTAATGCTGGGTTTTTTTTATGTTTATAACTTCCAATGTTCTACAAATATAAGACTCTGTTGTTGCTAATTATTATTAAACAATTAAACATCCTTTTCTTGTCATTATTACATAAAATTAAAGGGCTAATATTTTGGGAGTTTTTTTAAAAAGGAAAACGAAGGCTTATTTATTTTTGTTGGGATGCGCATGGAGTAAGAATCACTTTACGTACGACTTACTTGATTCCGATGCACCGGAAAAATGGCATCGGTTCCTCCACTCGGACAAGTAGGTGTATTTATGTGTTTTTGGACGAATTAATAATCTAGAGTATAGAATAATTCAAGGAAATGAATCTTAATTCAATGTTTAATTGATTTAGACACAGATTAGGTAAACATACGTCTGGAAACTTGTTAATGCACGTTATGGACGCAACGGCTAAACTTGAAACGTCATGGATATACTAACTTAATAATTCGCAGTAATTTCAAACTTTGGTATTTTACAAACCGTTGCAGTGTGTTATATGTTTATGCGTATAGTGTTCTTGCATATTTAACACATGTTTTGCATTACCACTGTGCATGGTGTATCTGATTATCTATACTCTGAGCAACGTTTCTGCTTCCACTACTCTTTGATTGACACCTTGATAATCATCAATACATTTGTACCCAAGCTACATTTTTATGCACTAGAAAGAAAAAAAGTCCTTTTAATTTTTTTTAAACACTTCCTTCATTGATTCAGGTTGCAGTACACATGCAACCAAATGTAAAAAAAAAATCTCCCGGGATTTTGCATTGCAAACGACATGAAATGAAAAATTAATCATCATTAATTGGTTGTTTACTGGTCACTGTTTATTCAGATATAAAGTTGGTTATTAGTATATATACATCAATATATGCAGCATAATTTTGCATGTCAAATGAAAGGGAAATGTTGTTACAGATCCATACAAAAATCAAACCTCTCAAAGACATCCATTAATTAGGTGTTCTGCTATCTTCAATAAAAAGAGTTTTTCTAGTCAGTATACGTGTATATCCATTAAATAGGTGCTCTGCTCTTTACAACTTAGAGTTTTTTTAGTCGGTATACATGTAAAGTCCAAAGTCCACATAGCCTAAACTACTTTATTGTCATCATTTGTAGATTGCTGGCAGTCATATTGGCACATATGAAGCTTACTACAAACAGGTGAGATTTTGCTGGTGCTTGTTGCATGCGCTATGGTGTTTGATATTTTATTGAGTTAACATATTGATTTATAAAAAGTTTTAACTTTTGAGAAAAAGCAAAGAAGATGTCATGATTTACATATGTGTAGAATTAGACTTGTTGAAACCTCCTTGAATGATCTGTGGTTTTAGGCCGATCCTAACAATACAGGGAGCATTGGTGCTCTAGATGCTGCCAGCTTCCTGAAAAAATCCTCCTTACCAGACACAGTATTGTCACAGGTGAGTCAATAATCTCTTTTTTGACACCTTTAAGTATAAAGTATAAACATGTAAGTCAATAATTCTCTTTTTGACACGTTAAGTAAAAAGTATAAACAAGGTAAGTCGATGACTCTTCTACCAATAACACAGGTAAGTCAATAATTATTTTGTTTTGAATTACATACCTAAAGAAATATTGCTTGAATAGAGGCAAATAAGCTATAAACACTGGCTATTGGCACAATTGTTGATTTCCTGTATCACATTTTATTTCATAGGGAAATATATCTAATTAGATGAAGACCCTTTGATCCACTTACATATTGATGCCACACAAGTTTCAGGATCTTAATTGAAATGATAAGGAAATGTTCATACAATATTTGAGTATACTCTTCAACAGTCATGATTGTTTATAGTAATCCTGAATGCATATCATGAACAGGGATGGGGTCAATTACAATAGAAAGTAATTAATTAAATTACAATTACTTGCTTAAATCCTTCAATTAAATTACCATTACAAGAGTTTTCAAATGTAATTAATTAAATTACAATTACTTTGCAGATGTAATTAATTAAATTACAAATTACATTTTCATCAAAATTTACTAAAATCATGTTGTATCCGTAGCTACAACATACATGTATATACATTGAAGGAGGTATGTCTATAATGTGAATAAAATTTCGTCACTATCAAAATACTTTCACTCTTTTAGAATTTGCTAACTACTCTGATAGGTAACAATTTTTGTAAAGAAAAAAATAAATGTGGTTTTAATGTTTATTTCAAAATGCAGGTAGTCACAATGTGGAAGTGTCAAAATACATGTACCACCTTGATATTCAATAAACATTTAAAAGTCATATCCCCTAACATACACCTATCATGTCAACTAAAGTATTTCCTGCATGCAAAACTTTTGTCTGAAAATTTTCTCCTTTGCAGTTATATTTTTCTTTATAAATACAATGCCAAAAATACAGGTTAATATCAGGTATAGGGCAGACTATAATTGTTATCAAAACACAATTCACGCCTGTTGTTTTATACCTAATTATCAAATGTTTACAATAAGGGAACAGTACACCCTGTGGACATGTTTGGCATCTAAAACTCAAAAACCCATTTGAAGCCATACATTTTAGCTCTTTGTATTTTAGGCTCTCAATTACAAAGCAGGACTTGATATTTTATATAATTTAGGTAACACTGATTTTGTTTGTTAATTAAACAGTTATTTTTGTTTAACTAATTCAATGATGATTGACACACTAATTATTCTATTAAGAATGAAAATAAGTTGGGTTTTTTTTCAAAAAGAAAATAGCTCAAGCAAATCATCAAATACATGTACCTTATGAAATTTGGGAAAACTTTATATGATTAAATATTGAATCACTGAAAAAATTAGTAAAATAAATATGATAAATTAATAGTTCAATGATTTTTACTTCTTTTCCTAACTTGACCTTGTACCATCAATAGTGTGGGAAACAATGGGTAGTGAACAGTTTCATATTTATAGGTACATCAGTGTGTAATTGAAAGTAATTGAAAAGTAATTGGAATTACATGCCTTTTTTGAAAGTAATTAATTAAATTACCATTACATGTAATTGAAAATTTTCCCAATTACACATTACTTACAATTACATCAAAATTTGTAATTAATTACACTCAATTACCATTACAAATTACCATTACCCCATCCCTGATCATGAAAAATAGCTTTAAAGCCTAGTATAAGAATTTTTATGAAAAGGAAATGAATTATAAAGCAGAGTTCTTGAGTAAAACTTTAACTAGAGGGTCATATCAGTAAGAGCAATATAACAATATTAGGTATTCTTAATTGTGGTTTGTGTAGGTAGAAAAGTAAGCCAGCATAACAGTAAAAATATTACGGACCATAATCTCTACAATTATACAACGGGATTATACAAGACTTTTTTAAAGACAAAACCTACCTAATAGCCCTTATTAACCACCAAAGAAAGCATTTTGTTGGTTATATTTTTTACAATGATTATCTTTGATTATATATATCTTTGAATATCCATAAGAGCAATAGCAAGGGGAGGTAACCTTTGTCCCTCGGTTGTTGTAGATATGGGACCTGTCTGACCCCTCAGGTAAGGGGTACCTGGAGAAGACAGGGTTCTATGTGGCCCTCAAACTGGTGGCCCTGGCCCAGAACAATGTTGAGCTCAACATCTCCAAGCTGACCGAGATGACACCCGCCCCTAACCTGGTAAGGAAGAACCCCACAACACAAACAGACAAGATGCTGGGTCTCAAAACCTTTAAAATAGACTGAATTTTCTCTTGGATCCATATTTTAACTTCATACTGTCATGTATCATCAATTCTGTTGTTATTAGTTTTGGAAATTTTCTATATCATAATAGCTACCTAGTGTCCATTAACCAATTTTTTTGTTTTCATTATCTACAAATAATTGTTTTATATAAAAGGTTAGACTGATAATATTGTTAGGCATACCAGTATTTTCATCTTTTAGTCTACACATTATATTAAACTTGTTTCATGTCTCCAAGTAAGGTATGGTCAGTTAGCTAACACTTACCTGATATATACAAAAGAACATTACCTGTAGCTCTTTATATAAGAAATTCAATTGATTTTAATATTACGTTTATATTAATACTTTGATTTTATAGGGTCCTGTGGAGATAAAGTCTGAGTCTCCTACCCCGGCATCGTCTAATGTCCCGTGGATAATCACAGTGAGTGAATTGTGTATACAATGTAATGCTTAGAATTTGCAGTCCATCACAAGGGAAAAGTTGGCATTCTTAGCTTTAGTTAGGGTTATCCAGAGGTGGAAGAACCAGAATCAGACAAAGCGCTCAAGATATAACTACCTACGTTTATAATGTCATTTTTTTCATCTTGGACATGTTTTTAATGAATTTTCATAGTTGTTGAGATATAAATCTTAAAAATATTTTTGTTTTTGACAAGGATGCAGAGAAGGCGAAATATGACCCTGTGTATAATGGTCTGAGTCCCATCAATAACCGTGTGTCGGGAGACAAGGTCAAACCAGTGAGTATGGCGGAGGTTATAAACTCAAGTATTACATTGACCTCTCTCTGTCATCTTTGTGACATTCACCCCATATGTAACTTTAACTTCTGTATAATGTGTCACATTGACCTCTCTCTGTCATTTTCATGATATTGACCCTGTGTGTAAATTTATGAGGTCATTTCTCTGATCTGTATCAAGTGTCTCACTTAGACTTGTGAAAATTTGCATCAATTATTTTGAAGTATTAAACAGAGAAATGTTCAGATAGCTTAAGTATGCTGTTGCATCATTCCTGTTATCATGTAATACTGACCATGTTGTCTGCTGAAATAAACAGGCGTCCCTTGATCTATTTTTAGATGCTGATTAACTCGCAGCTTCCCATTGAGGTTCTGGGTAAGATCTGGGAGCTCAGTGACATTGACAAGGACGGCTTCCTGGACAAGGACGAGTTCTATGTGGTCAGTGTAGTACAGATATCGGTCATTTCCTAGGGTGCTTGAGAACATCAATGATATTAAGGCTATATTTTCTATGGAGTAAATGCCTGGTGTTCTTGGATTTTGAACAGATTTAACATAGTTTTTGCAGCACATGTATTAAAATTTCCATGAATGTAATATTATGTATCTAAAATTAATGTTTAATGTTTTTCTTGTCAGCTAATGGTGGTTATTTTCTGTTCTTGAAATGAAACCAAAAATTGTCTTATACATACTGGACATATATTACAGAATTTTATAAATTAATATCATTATGAAAGTGGCTTAGATTGTTGCTAGAATTTACTCAATTTCATGTCCCTGATTGAAAAAAAAATTCTAAGTTTTAACTACTAAGTACTTGAAACAAAGAAAGAGACAAAAGACTTGCATGTATGGAAGAATCTGACAGTTATTAATTTGAAATTTCATGTACATGTATTTGAGGATACATCAGATATCAACATATTCATAAAAATGTATATGAAGTGGCACTACATATGTTATACATTGTAGTACAATTTAATTTCATTGATTTCAGTGCATGCATTTGGTGTACAAGGCCCTGGAAAAGACCCCCGTGCCCCAGTCACTGCCCCCTCAGCTAGTACCGCCCTCTAAGCGGGGTAAGGGGGCCCCTGTAGTAGGGGGTGTACCCGTGCTACCAACAGTAGCCGCCAGGGATTCCCCAGTCCAGCGGGCAGACTCTCCAGCTGTGAGTAGAGAAACTTCAGGCTACTTGTCTGAGTCCAGGGAAAACAGTTGCAATGATTCAATACTGACTCTGTGTGAACAATGTTGTACAAATTAACTTTTGTAAACACCTGTTGTTTGAAACACAAAGGTTTTACCTCACAGAAAAAAACGAGTCAAACAACATTTTGCTTGTGACCTTAAATTATACTGTTTGAATATGATGGTGTGACTACTAGCTATGACCTGTGTGGCTTGGTTTTTACAGATGGCCATCCAGTGGGTTGTGAACCCGGTAGACAAGATGAAGTTTGACCAGATGTTCAAGATCGCGGACACCGACATGGATGGCTTTGTGTCGGGGGACGAGATACGCAGCATTTTCCTACAGAGTGGTCTCCCCAACACGACCCTGGCTCACATCTGGTGAGTCACTACACAAAACAATTGGAAGTTAGCCCCCCCCCCCCCCATGTTAATTCTGGCAAGGTCTAATCCTTTGTTTATAACCTCTGTGTCAATGGAACTGATAAATATGGCTTTTGAAAACTAATGACTGGATTTTTGTTAATTTATTATACAGAGAGATATTGGATGAGAATGTGAATACTTCGCTTAATGTCACTCTTATTTTCCTTTCACCGATTTTTTCTTACTTGCAGTTTTGGTTTTATTTCATGGTTAAATTTCATTAACATCATGAAACCATTATCATCATAACTACACAAAATACACAATCAGGCTATCAATATTTGAATAAAACTTCTTTCTCCCTCAGGACCCTATGCGACACGAATGGAGTAGGGAAGATCAACAATGAACAGTTTGCCCTTGCAATGTACCTGGTCCAACAGAAGCTGAAGGGGGTGGATCCCCCCGCTACCCTCACCCCGGAGATGATTCCCCCGTCTATGCGACCTAAGGGGAGTACGGACACCACACAGTTTGGAGTTACAGTAAGTCATTTGTTGTTTTATATAAGGCAGGGCTTTGTTCCCTTTATATGTGATAATTATGAGAGAGAGAGAGAGAGAGAGAGAGAGAGAGAGAGAGAGAGAGAGAGAGAGGAGAGAGAGAGAAATGTGGATTTCTGATCAATTGTGTCTTTAGTTTTAGTAATCACATTTCTCCTGTCTTGTATCAGTCAATGTGTCCCTTTTGTTCAGTGATTACCTCCCTTTCTGAACTGATTAGTTTGGTGTGTTACAGGATGGAGTGAATGCCGGACCGTACGGACACGTCGCCGATTCCTCGGCCATTAAAGAGCTCGACATCATCTCCAAGGAAATCGAGGGCATGAAGAGGTAAGCTACTGTACAGCCTTGTTCCCACTTAAACTTAGACAACAAGAAAAATCAGAAGCGTGGGTTGTTGAAAAATAACAAAGCTGATACATCAATACAAAGAAATGGTTATACTCTTATCGGGAATGATTGTGTTATAATTAAATGAACTAAATAATCATTTTAATAGTGTGGGCTAATTAAATTTTAAGTTTTAAAATTTTTTAGGTTTGATTGGATATATTTATGTGAACTTACTTTTATGTGGAGTAAAAAATGGCTGTTTTTGTGATTCATTGGGAAAATTGTTTACTACGATATATACACAGAGAATGTGCAGAGAGAGAGAGAGAGAGAGAGAGAGAGAGAGAGAGAGTTAGTTCTTTAGATCTGTTAAACAGTGTAAAAATATTACTTTGTTGTATATTGTTTACTGTGATGAAGTAGTATGTAGTTTAATGTATGCCATAACAGAGAAAAGTTACAGCTAGAGAGACACCTTCTATAGATCTGTGAAACTGTCTTACAATAGTACCTAGTTGTATATTGTCTACTATCATGTTGTGGATTGTTATTTACTATAAAGACATTACTGTAAAAGTGGTTATTTCCGCGTGGGGGAAATTTTTACAATAGTTACGTGGTAGGCTTAAAACCGCATAAAATACCCCCACGCGTATGGTAAAAAACTGATCATTTTAGAATGGTATATCAGGCATCTGGAAATTTAATACCACACATATTGTTTGACCATAGAAAACGTGTACTTAACGACCAGAGTAAATAACCACTTTTACAGTATTTGAATAGAGAGAAGTTACAGCTTATAGAGACAACTTCACTGATCTTTAGAACCGTTTTAAGTTTTGGGTGTTTATCATTTACAATGAAAATGTTGCCTTGACAGAGAGAAGGTTCAGCTAGAGTTACAGCTTCTATAGATCTGTGAAATTGTGTAACAATAGTATCTAGTTGTATTATACTATAATGCTTCTTAGTAGTATGTATACTAGGTACTCTAAGTATAGTATTTTTACTATGAAGTTGTTGTGTTGACAGAGAGAAGTTACAGCTGGAGAGAGATAGCTCTCAGACTGAGGCAGACATCAAGATCTGTAATGGGGAGGTCACCATGCTACAGAAGGAGTTGGACGCCATCACTGCCACACTCCAACAACTGGAGAACCAGAAGGAACAGGCTCAGAAGTGTCTGGATGAGCTCGACGAAAAGGTATTACCCTCTCATTTCTATCCTTGGAGGGAGGCCAACATTCAACTCAGCCCCAAGGAAATCAACCAATTATTACAGTGCCTGGGGGACAATTCACCTATCAATCAATCAACTCAGTCTTCCAGGGGGAAATCCACCAAATATCATATCTTTCCCTTAGAAATCAACTAATCATCTCAGTCCCCTTTGGGATTTTATTATGTTTTGAAGTTAAAGGGGCATGGTCACGATTTTGGTCAAAAAATATTTTTCCGATTTTAATGTTTAATGCTCAAGTAAGACGTTTCTAATATGCAACCAAAATTTGAGTGTCATTTGTTGAGTTATAAGAGAGTTGCAGAGCTTACAATTCTTTACTATGTAAACAAAGATTTTCTTTATATTTTAAATGTTGAAGTGAAAAGTCCCAATTTTAGACTTTAAATAAATGTGTTTAACGTTAAGAACTGTTTATTCATGCTCAAAATGAATAAGAAGATAGACAAGTTAGCTTGAAAAAGAATTTTTACTGGTATGTTGAACCTATGTAAGCAAAAACAGGGCACGAACCTTCTTCTTCTTCCAATATAGTTCATCCCTTGATTGACCGAGTATTGTTTACATTACAAAGAATTTTGAGCCCTGTAGCTTGCTTATAACTTAATGACTGACTCTCAAATTTCATTTAATCATTTGAAATGTATTTCTAAAGCATTGTAAATAATAAAAGCAGAAAAATAGAATTTGACCAAAATCGTGACCATGCCCCTTTAAAGCTTTCTTATATGGATTTCCTTAAATATTTTATTATGAAATTGATCAATGAGTTTATCTGACATTGGTTTAGATGCGATAACACTTTAGACATTCTTTTATTGTCTGTGATTATTGTGATTTAGAAATCGGACCTGGAGAGCAATGTACGAGATATACGGGAGAAATGTGAGGCGGAGCAGAGGAGCATTGAGGAGTTAAAGGCTCAGATAACAAACCGGGAAATGTCTGTACAGGTACCTCATTAATATTCATCACGGAGAGGTGTCTCATGAATATTTACAATGCCTAAACCTAGAACAAACTCTTATCATTCATATACATATATTCTATACTGTATACAGGGTTATTTTCACCCCGTGTAGTTTGTGTCCTTCTACACTTGAAAACAGTTTCGCCCTGTCTTGAATTTACCAAGACACAGTTTTGTTTGAAGAGAGATAATTTGAGACAGTGGAATTTGCCCAGTCTTTAATTCGCTTGCTGAAAACGAGGGCAAAAGAGGCACAATGAAACGGGGCAAATATTTCCCAATATACAGTAATATGTAGATTAGACATCGTTGTTAGGACCTTGAAAAAGTCTTTGTTTCTTAAACCAAGATTTTTAAAAAGTCATGCAGGAGACAGGGTTAATTATTTTTGTAGCCAAAGTTAAAAGCAAAAATAAATTAGTTTTATTATTTTGGACTTAAAAAATGGAGGTTTTCCCTTTTTACTGAATTTGGAATCAATGTATGCATTAGCATACGGTGGTGCCTGAAAATCTAAACATAAATTTTGTTTTGAATTAGTCTGTTTGATTTTTCACAACCATTTCATCAGGCTTCTGGTTGCACTACTGTAACAGTATTAAATTTACTATATATTCTTACCCAAATTGCACAACTTTAGATACAGATTAAAAATTCAAAACGAACTTTTGGAAAAAAATCCTTTTGACATCTTTTTAAACAACGCTTCATTTACAATTTTCTCTTAAAATACACATGTGCATCCAGCAAGGCGTGAGACTTTGTTTACCTTGAAGCTACACATGTGCCTAAAAATCAAGCCTGGGCCTTTTCACCCCCCTCTGAAAACAACACGCATAAAAAATTCAAATGACCTCGCATAATTACAAAACTGGGATAGTTAGACCTCTTACACATTGTTTTTCATCTCATAAAAAATCAGCGGAAACGCCCCAAATTCAAAGGGAAATTTGGGAATTATTTTGCCTCAGCCATGTTTTGACGTGAACCTTCAGTGAAATACTGTTATGACACCTTCTCAAATACTTTGAAATAAATAAACAATGAGATGATAGCCACAGTACTCTATGGTTGAAATTATATGTGTTTTTGGTCATAGAAGGTATACTGGATTTTTTTTCAACAGTCATGTGTACATGTATGTTTAAAATCACATAAAATAACAAGTATAATAATAATACAAGATTAATGCTAAGCAGCAGATGTGTTTCAAATTATTAGTGTTTTTTTTCTTTTAGAACCAAGAGAAAGAACTAGAGAAATTAAGAGTAGAACTAAGTTCCCTGAGGGAGGAAGAATCCAAGATGGAACAGCAAGTGGAGGGTGGGAAACAACAGTTGGAACTGCTGATCAAATCTCAGAATGACCTGCAGCTTCAGATATCCCAGGTAAGAGCTTCAGATATCTCAGGTAAGAGCCTCGGCTATCTCATGTAAGAGCTTCAGATATCTCAGGAAAGAGCCTCAGATATCTTAGGTAAGAGCTTCAGATATCTCAGGTAAGAGCCTCAGCTATCTTAGGTAAGAGCTTCAGATATCTCAGGTAAGAACCTTAGCTATCTCAGGTAAGAGCTTCAGATATCTCAGGTAAGAGCTTCAGCTATCTCAGGTAAGAGCTTTAGATATCTCAGGTAAGAGCCTCAGCTATCTCAGATAAGAGCTTCAGATATCTCAGGTAAGAGCCTCAGGTAAGAGCTTCAGATATCTCAGGTTAGAGCCTCAGCTATCTTAGGTAAGAGCTTCAGATATCTCAAATATGAGCTTCAGCTATCTTAGGTAAGAGCTTCAGATATCTCAGGTAAGAACTTCAGAATCTTAGGTAAGAGCCTCAGATATCTCAGGTAAGAGCCTCAGATATCTCAGGTAAGAGCCTCAGATATCTCAGGTAAGAGCCTCAGATATCTCAGGTAAGAGCTTCAGATATCCCAGGTAAGAGCCTCAGATATCTCAGGTAAGAGCTTCAGATATTTCAGGTAAGTGCTGACGATAAGTTGAATAAGAGCTTAAGATATTACAGGTATGAGCTTTAGTTATCTAAGGATAAAGCTTCAGAAATCTCAAGATAAAGCTTCAGATATCTCAAATATGAGCTTAAGATATTCCAGGTAAGATGCCTAGCTTCATCCTTGGCAAAAAATTTAAGTCAAATTAAACCAAATTTGAATTTAAGCTGTTTATTTGTTTGAGGTGAGTATTTGTTTTTATGTTTTTCCAGTCCCGACAAAGAGTACAGCATTTGAACGACCAGGAGCGAGGCCTGAAGCACAGTATTGCCAGTTATAGCAGCATGAACAGCGAGGTGTCCAACATCTTCTCCAGTCAGGTCCAGGACGACATCAGTACCAGGGCCACGGTGAGGTTCACACGCCCCATCCCACCCCCAAAACACTACATGACAGAGTTTATTGCCTGTACTTATTCTTACAATGATATTCCATGGGATTTACATTGTTATTTTATTGACTGCCAGCTAATATCCTTTATTGATGAACTTATCTTGACAGTTTATGTTTGCAATAAGTTTACTTTTCATTGACAGTTTACATTTACATGATGACCTTAAAATTACAGTTTAGTTTATCTATATGATGACCTTACATTGCCAGATAGTATCCCTTTATGATAACCTTACATTGCCAGATGATATCCCTTTATGATAACCTTACATTGCCAGATGATATCCCTTTATGATAACCTTACATTGCCAGATGATATCCCTTTATGATAACCTTACATTGCCAGATGATATCCCTTTATGATAACCTTACATTGCCAGATGACATCCCTTTATGATAACCTTACATTGCCAGATGATATCCCTTTATGATAACCTTACATTGCCAGATGATATCCCTTTATGATAACCTTACATTGCCAGATGATATCCCTTTATGATAACCTTACATTGCCAGATGATATCTTTATGATAACCTTACATTGCCAGATGATATCCCTTTATGATAACCTTACATTACCAGATGATATCCCCTTATGATAACCTTACATTGCCAGATGATATCCCTTTATGATAACCTTACATTGCCAGATGATATCCCTTTATGATAACCTTACATTGCCAGATAGTATCCCTTTATGATAACCTTACATTGCCAGATGATATCCCTTTATGATAACCATACATTGCCAGATGATATCTCTATGATAACCATACATTGCCAGATGATATCCCTTTATGATAACCTTACATTGCCAGATGATATCCCTTTATGATAACCTTACATTGCCAGATGATATCCCTTTATGATAACCTTACATTGCCAGATGAT
This sequence comes from Magallana gigas, assembly GCF_963853765.1. Taxonomy (NCBI): domain Eukaryota; kingdom Metazoa; phylum Mollusca; class Bivalvia; order Ostreida; family Ostreidae; genus Magallana; species Magallana gigas. The sequence goes on from NC_088859.1 coordinate 5,645,941, forward strand.
ATCTCTATGATAACCATACATTGCCAGATGATATCCCTTTATGATAACCTTACACTGTCAGATGATATCCTTTTATGATAACCTTACATTGCCAGATGATATCCCTTTATGATAACCTTACATTGCCAGATGATATCCCTTTATGATAACCTTACATTGCCAGATGATATCCCTTTATGATAACCTTACATTGCCAGATGATATTCCTTTATGATAACCTTTCATTGCCAGATGATATCCCTTTATGATAACCTTACATTGTCAGATGATATCCCTTTATGATAACCTTACATTGCTAGATGATATCCCTTTATGATAACCTTACATTGCCAGATGATATCCCTTTATGATAACCTTACATTGCTAGATGATATCTCTTTATGATAACCATACATTGCCAGATGATATCCCTTTATGATAACCATACATTGCCAGATGATATCTTTATGATAACCTTACATTGCCAGATGATATCCCTTTATGATAACCTTACATTGCCAGATGATATCCCTTTATGATAACCTTACATTGCCAGATGATATCCCTTTATGATAACCTTACATTGCCAGATGATATCCCTTTATGATAACCTTACATTGCCAGATGATATCCCTATATGATAACCTTACATTAACAGTATATGTTCACTACATGAGGGCTTGACATTGACAGTGTAAGGTTACTGTAAATCTACCTTGCGTTACAATTTACATTTACTGCAAGTTTACATTTACATACATTACAGTATGCGTTACAATTACATTTACTGTAAGTTTACATTACGTTGACAGTATGGAAGCCCAGTCAGCACCATCAGTAACTTCAGTGTCGGCTCCACTCTGGATGATTTCAAGGACGACCCCTTCAAGAGTAAGGACGCGTTTGGAGGAGACTCCAGTGGGGGAGGATCCGATCCATTCCAGAACGAGGACCCATTTAAGGAGGGTAGGTTATTTAAACTCTCAACATTGCTGCATAGTCTCTAGATTTCATTGCCACTCAATGTTATAAGATTTCACAAGTAATCCTTACTCATGAGCATTCCAACAATTAACAAAACATATTTTTTATTTATTCTTTGTACAAGCAAATCTAAACAATTACCTCCCATCAAATCTTTAAGAAAGTTGACATTTAAAACTAAAAGTTTAAGAATCTATTCAAACATGTAGTATAAAATTAAGGTTGACATTTATGGTCCAAGCAAATTATTCTCTGTTGTATAATGTGTGGCTGTTTTCCTCCAGGTGGCGATCCATTCAAGTCATCGTCGTTTGGAAGCGATCCCTTTGCTTCAGATGATCCCTTCAAATCATCTGACGCCTTTGAGGGTACAACTAAATCTGAAAAAGTAAGAAAAAGTGCAGTATATTTCTATAATCCTGAAGCATTAATATGTTTCTGTTGTTTTAAAAAAATGATATACCCTTAAAAATTTTTATATATTACATGTTCTTCAGCTTTTAAGAAAAGAAAAAAATTATTTGAACAAGCAGTATTAGTAGGTGTTTTTCAGGCTGGGAATTGAAAACCGTTTGGGAAAGGAATTGCTTTTATGCATTCCTATAATGTATCCTAAATAAACATGTACATATGTATCCATAAAACTCAGAACCAGAACAATTTATTATAAATTTTTTAACATGTATGTAGCATTATTAGACCTCAGCTGTACATTAGCCAAGTTTGGAAAACTTATTGCACATCATACTAAGGCCACATAAAATTAATTTTTAAATTCTCATCCCCACCCGCCCCTCTGATAATGGCCCGCCCCATTGAATTTTATTTCATTTTGAAAAAAACAGATGAAAAAAATTTTGGATAAAAAAATCGGGCTTGGTAAACAAAAATTTCAACACATTTTAATGGCTGCCTAAACATGTGGATTACCGCTTGGGTGATTCCTGTCATGATTGTTATCATAAGGATACAAATGTATTCGTGCATTAACAGTTTAGTTGAAAAAAAATGGAATTAAAGGATTAAATTGGGTTTCTGTACTCATTTAAAAGAATAGAGCAGTTGTTATTTCCAGAACGAGAACGGTGAAAAAGGTGACTTAAAATAAAAAATAATAAATAGAATCCGCCCACCTGCCCCATATTTTTTGCAAATCAGAATGAGAATCTAACTTAAATATTAATTTTATGTGACCTAATGAATTGAGGTTGACTTGTTTCTAAACATGATCAAACCCATTCCTGACAGGGCGATCCTTTCGGGAGTGTGGATCCCTTTGCTTCCTTTGGAGGAACTGATAACACCAAGCTGGATGCCTTCGACCCGTTTGGGAAAAGTGGACCAAGCGGTTCCTCAAAACCCAGTGTAGGATTGATATTCACCATTTTTTTTCTATAAATTGCCTTCTGTATACTAGTATCTTCATTAAACTGTAGTTTCTGACTTTCTTTTGAGTAAAAGAAAACATTGTAAATCTTCTACACAATAATTTAATTCCAACTTTAATAGAGAGAATAGATATGTAAAATTGTAATATCTTGGCAAAAATAAAGATTATGATCAATTGAAATTTAATAACAAAAACTAATTATTATGATATCTTAATACCAGTAATTCGAAAAATTGATATTTTCACACAAAATAATGATTTAAAATAGAACAGGAGATTCAGACTATATTGCAAAAAAATATCTTTAGGTTAATACAAATTGTTTATATTGTATCATGCAGTGTATTAACATTAAACTTTAATTTTTTTACGTCTGAACAAACATCCATTATTTTTGGCGTAATTTAAACTACACTAGATAATCTCTCTATTTTTTAACCATATGAAACATCTTGCTGAAATCTTGCCTTTCCAGAAACCAGACAGTTTATTTGGAGGCGACCCATTTGCACCAAAGTCGCCTTCAAGACCATCTATTGGACCAAAATCTCCAGTTCCTGCCCTGCCCCCAAAACAGAAAAAACAACCCCCTCCCAGACCCGCCCCTCCCAAAAACCGACCCACCCCTAGTCCTAGCCAACAGCTGGGAGAGTTCGACAGTGACCCTTTTGCAGGTTTGTGTTTAAATTTTTGTTTTCAAGTCTGTAAACTAAACTATAAGTACTGGTATATAATCTTGTTTGTAATTCTAATTTTGCAAAGTGTAAAACCTATTGAGCCACTTGTATGGGTTTCTGAAAATAATTATTGAATGCTACTTTTCCATTGAATGACAGTTTTGTCAATCAATATTGAATACAAAAAGCCATTCTTTCTAGCAGGAAATGATCCATTTGCCAGCTCTGCTACCACATCCTCAGATGATGCTTTTGCCAACTTTGCTGACTTTAGTCCTAGCAAGGTATCATTTCATTCAACTAGCCATACTGAAATCAAAATACCATATTTTTTGTTCTTGTTTAACAATTTGAAAGGGTTTGAAAGAGGCTGTGATTTGATTTATCTATTTTCTGTCTGATTGTTATGATAAAATTTCATATTCATTTTATAGTTATATATATTACTGCTTACAGGTCTGATAATGAGTCGAATGATTTTTATCCGTTCAATATCTGAATTTTGAAGTTGAAACAATAATAGATTAGATTTATTTGTGTTTTTAGTAGTCCTGTTGAAATTTCAATATTTACTTATAGTTTGATGATAAAGGGGCTTGGAGTTGAGGAATCTACAGAATATTAATCACCATTGGATACCCCAAGGGAAGGGACATAACTCCCTCCAACCAAGGGGAACCATCACCTTTAGGATCAGCTGTTCATGTGTAGATCTTGTGTCACTGTGTAGATGTGTTTCACAGTCTCCTTGAAATAGAGATTCATTCATTCACGGGTACAATCAACTGATTTAATTTATATCAATTAGTGTGGGCGGGATAACCAAACATTCCATAATGCTCGTACAATGGTACTCACAGCTTGTAGGGCAAATCAACTTTAATTTCATCTAAAGGCATCATGAAGTGCAATATTTTAGCGATTGAAGTGTTGTGACAAGTGTTCTGTTGATACAGTGAAGTAAGACGTGTTACACGACAATGTGAGAGTGGATAGGTGCAGTTTTACACAACTTGTGTTTCCTTACTTTGTGCAATTTGTATACATCTATTATATAACTCTAGAAATTTTTAGTTCAATATATTTATGTATTTGTTTATTGTATATATATTATATAAATCATCTATGTCAATAGATTGTGCCAACAGAACTTTTAATGGTCTATATCTTTGATTCAGAGAAGCTGTAAATATAAAAATTGAAATGATTTTTTTGTGTCTTATACAAGCTATGAAAGTAGCAGTCAATGCAGAACATTTTTATATGATACACTTACCAACAACTTCACACATTAGGTTTATATGTGTACATTGGATTTATTTATCTTAGTACATTTAAATGTAACCTCTATTCATAGCCTTTATTCAATAGAATAGAGTCTTTGAATATTAAGCTACCTTTATTCATGGCACTATTTAATAATACCCACTATTGATGGTTTCTTTCAGGTTTTTATAACCTAATAATCTCCATTTTACCTTCGTCATCTACTTCTCTAGTATCTTGTCGGAAGGGAATTCTAAAGTTTCAAAATATTTTAAAATCTGATTCACTAAACAGAGACCAGTATTGGTTTTCAATTATTTTATAGTAATATACATGTATATGCCCCCTTCGAAGAAGAGAGGAAATATTGCTTTGTTGCTGTCCATCTGCCTCTCTCTGTTGGTCTGTCTGTCGGTCAGTCGTTCATTTTCTTTGCAGAGGTTGCCCCTTAGACGTTGAAATATTCCAATTATTTACAGCGTCCGTTCTTTTTCTTCGCAGATGTTTCCATCTCTTGTTTTGTATACGGATGCATATGCATTTTGTCAGTCGATCGTCTGTCCATAAACATTTCACAGTTTTGACTTCTTCTCAAGAACCGATGAGCCAATTTGAACCTACACTTGGAACAAGCATCTTTGGGCCAAGGGGATTCAAATTTGTGTAATTCAAGAGGATATAATGAGGGAAGATCGAAATTTGGGGGGAGTAATCTTTATCTCAGGAACTATATTGGAAGCATCGTAAGGTAGATTCATTTTTTTTCTAATCATGATCTCTGGGGTTGGATAGGTCCATAACTTGTAGTCGAAACTTTACATAGTGATAGATAGTAAAAATCTTCAAAAACCCTCTCAATTATTATTTGGCCAGAAAGCTGAAACTGATGGGCAAGTAGCAGAAGGTGGATTCAAAGGGTCTAGATTTACCATTGTTACTAAAGTGAGCGATGTTGCCCATTAGCTTCTTGTTTGATTTTTAAGGCGTCGAGCTAATGCTCGGCAGCCTTCTAGCGATCGTCTGGATTGGCAATCGTCCAAAAATTCATGCACTGCACCGCCTTTTTAATGCGCATAAAAAATAAGTTCCTTGAAGTATTAAACGTATTACAAGATTTGTATTCCTTTTATTCAACTAAATTATGTACAAAAAAACCAACTTTGCCTCCCTGGTTATTGACAACTCATTGCATTAGTATAAATTTGCTTAATCAAGAAATGGCGGATGAATACAATAAGGTGCAATGTAAACATTCTCTAAAATAATATTTAAGTTTATCGCTTACATTTTGATTGGAGACTGTGCCCGATAGAAATAAAATTTGATATGTAAATGTATTTGTTATCGGGCATGGTCTCCAAAATAATTGTAAGCGATAAACTTATCTAGAGATTTTGTTGCAATTAATAAACACGATAATGCAGTCTTTTAGATAGCACGTGTTGTGGATTTGTTTGTAAACAACCATAGCATAGGTAATCTTGTTTCAAACGGGAATTGAAATAAATAAAAGTATGTTTTATTATTATAATTAGGGACACACTGTTAATGTATTCAAATTATGAGCCTGTGAAATGTGCTAAGACTTTTTAAAGCAGAAAGAAAATAATAATTTTTTTAAGCACGATAATGCAGTTGGTTTGGTCGAGCATTTTAGATAGCACGTGTTGTGGATTTGTTTGTAAACAACCATAGCATAGGTAATCTTGTTTCAAACGGGAATTGAAATAAATAAAAGTATGTTTTATTATTATAATTAGGGACACACTGTTAATGTATTCAAATTATGAGCCTGTGAAATGTGCTAAGACTTTTTAAAGCAGAAAGAAAATAATAATTTTTTTAAACACGATAATGCAGTTGGTTTGGTCGAGCATTTTAGATAGCACGTGTTGTGGATTTGTTTGTAAACAACCATAGCATAGGTAATCTTGTTTCAAACGGGAATTGAAATAAATAAAAGTATGTTTTATTATTATAATTAGGGACACACTGTTAATGTATTCAAATTATGAGCCTGTGAAATGTGCTAAGACTTTTTAAAGCAGAAAGAAAATAATAATTTTTTATGAACTTTGAAATTTCTTCGATTTTTGTAACCACGATGAGTTATTGTATTATAAACTCATCACTACCTATTTTATAACGAAATATACTGATTATTGTTTTTGAAACAGCACAAAACGTAATTTATTTCCTTTTTTATTCTAATATTATTTGATAAACGACTATATACCGGTATATTATATTAGTACAGAAATTCAAATTATTGATATCATTCTATATATTAAAAGAAAATGTCAGCTCGACGCCTTTGTGGCCGTTCCGGCCTTTGATTAATATATTTAGGGTTATTGCGAAAAATACCGGATAAACGATAAATTGTGTGTATGTGTAAACTTCCCAAAATTGAACAAAAATATTCCCAAATTTAAAAAAAGTTCATAAATTAAGTTGTTTATAAATGTCAGAGTCGTTGGTTTTGTTTGCTCAGGTGAGTGATGTGGCCCCTTGTCCTCTGGTTTTATTTCTAGTTGAGAGTTTTAAGTTAAGATGGATGTTTACACCAGGAAAAAGTCTCTCAAATCAGCAGAAAATTGATTAGGCCTAAAAAAAAATTGTGTATTTCGGGTGAACCGACCTAACCTACAAAAATGCCCCGATCCTACCATTTTTAGATGTCTGTTTTTATCCGATTGTGATTTTCATATAATTCCAATAAAACTTAGCTGTTTTTAAACATAACACAAACAAACATTCTTAGGATTTTGTAATAATTTTGTTTTTAAAAAAATCCCTACCTACCTAACCTAATTTTTTATCTGTTACACTAAACACATATTTTTTTCTTAAACCGTATGAAAGATATACCCAAACAGAAAAAATAGCCTACTGGGTCATATCAATGACTTGTGTGTAAATCATGGTTTTGAGATGATTTCGGTATAGGAAAATTTCACATGCAAATGAGTTAATGGATCATGATTCTCGGATGATCTGTTAAACTAAACAAATTGCAAGAAAACCATGGTCCTAGTATGATCTGTTGTGACTAACAACTCGTATCAAAACCATGACCCTGGTATGATCTGTTGTAACTATATAACAACTTATATCAAAACCATGGTCCTAGTATGATCTGTTGTAACAAACAACTCATATCAAAACCATGATCCTGGTATGATCTGTTGTGACTAACAACTCGTATCAAAACCATGGTCCTGGTATGATCTGTTGTAACTAACAACTCGTTTCAAAATCATGATCCTGGTATGATCTGTTGTAACTAACAACTCATATCAAAACCATGGTCCTGGTATGACCTGGTGTAACTAACAACTCATATCAAAACCATGATCCTGGTATGATCTGTTGTAACAAACAACTCATATCAAAACCATAATCCTGGTATGATCTGTTGTAACTAACAACTCATATCAAAACTATGGTCCTGGTATGATCTGTTGTAACAAACAACTCATATCAAAACCATAATCCTGGTATGACCTGGTGTAACTAACAACTCATATCAAAACCATGGTCCTGGTATGATCTGTTGTAACTAACAACTCGTTTCAAAATCATGATCCTGGTATGATCTGTTGTAACTAACAACTCATATCAGAACCATGGTCCTGGTATGATCTGTTGTAACAAACAACTCGTATCAAAACCATGGTCCTAGTATGATCTGGTGTAACTAACAACTCGTATCAAAACCATGATCCTGGTATGATCGGTGTGACTAACAACTCGTATCAAAACCATAATCCTGGTATGATCTGTTGTACCAAACAACTCGTATCAAAACCATGATCCTGGTATGATCTTGTGTAACTAACAACTCGTGATCTTTGTATGACCTGTTGTAACTAACAACTCGTATCAAAACCATGATCCTGGTATGATCTGTTGTAACTAACAACTCGTATCAAAACCATGGTCCTGGTATGATCTGTTGTAACTAACAACTCGTATCAAAACCATGATCCTGGTATGATCTGTTGTAACTAACAACTCATATCAAAACCATGATTCTGGTATGATCGGTGTGACTAACAACTCGTATCAAAACCATAATCCTGGTATGATCTGTTGTACCAAACAACTCGTATCAAAACCATGATCCTGGTATGATCTGTTGTAACTAACAACTCGTATCAAAACCATGATCCTGGTATGATCTTGTGTAACTAACAACTCGTATCAAAACCATGATCCTGGTATGATCTGTTGTAACTAACAACTCGTATCAAAACCATGATCCTGGTATGATCTGTTGTAACTAACAACTCGTATCAAAACCATGATCCTGGTATGATCTGGTGTAACTAACAACTCGTATCAAAACCATGATCTTGGTATGATCGGTGTGACTAACAACTCGTATCAAAACCATAATCCTGGTATGATCTGTTGTACCAAACAACTCGTATCAAAACCATGATCCTGGTATGATCTGTTGTAACTAACAACTCGTATCAAAACCATGGTCCTGGTATTATCTGTTGTAACTAACAACTCCTATCAAAACCATAATCCTAGTATGATCTTGTGTAACTAACAACTCGTATCAAAACCGTGATCTTTGTATGACCTGTTAAAAGCCAATAATTATTATACAATAATTTCTTACAGAAAAAAATGAACACTTCATTTATAATTTGCAACAGACTATTATATTCTTTTAATATTTGAAATACATTGTCAATTACCAAATATGAAAAATAGTATACATATAAGTCACATGAACTGTATCGTTAATCCAATAGAATCTGAATTAGAAAAAGGATTAAAGCCCTCCATTATTTAGATGATAATGATACTGTTATTTCAAACTCTTCTAGCAATTATTACATGAATTGTACAATTAAAATATTACATATGCATTTCAAAACCTATCTGCAGGTCTGTAGCTCCCGGTCTGAACTAATGATACATGTACATCCATGCATTTAATTAGTTGTTTGCTTCACTTAATAAATCACTTGATAGTGTATTGTAAATTAGTCCTAATAAAATATTATTTACCTCAAGTGAATAAAAATATATCCCCCCAAAATACTTCTATAAATTCACTTTATAAATATGCCAAGATAGAGCTAGATGCCCAACAATAACAAATTTTCCTGACAAGTACATCACATTTAGGCTCCAAGATGAACATTCAAAATTTGCAACTCAACTTCCTGTTATGCAGAAATCTTAATTCTTAGTGGTCAGTTTATCTGGCAGTTAACGAATCATTTCAAACGCATGCTCTGTTGCCTTCTAAGATAATAGCACATACCAGAATCACAAGAAAATCATAGCAGATTCAAAACCAAGAAACAAACCACAATAGGATCATACTTCCTTATTTGTCACCTATGATTTGGGTATGATTCATTAAATGGATCATGTCTAAATCATAGAGCAAAATCATGAATTTGTGAGTTTGATATGATTTTTAAGTGATTTTGATATGATTTCTTAGGAAAACTTTTTGTTTGGGTATGTATCAATCATGAATAAGTGATATTTTTGCTTTTTGTAGATAAAAATTCAATTCTTAATTAAATTAATCAAGTAAATAAAAACTGAATTGCGATGGGATTGGGGATGTCCGATACCTTAACCATTTTGAGTTAGTTAAAATGATGAAGTCGATATAATAAAAAAAAAAACAATGGAATTTCAAACAGAAATCAGCCATCTTGATGCCGTCTATAGGCTTCCCCCTTAACTAATCTTTAGAAGGTAAGTACAATACGGGTAGAGGCGTTAAGGATGACGTTTACTCAGAATTAAAAAAAAAATTTACTGATGATAATGAAAAACCAACTACTGTGTGTTATAGACCTTATATGGTAGTGTTATTCTTCACTTTCAAATAAGTAGGTCAATGACCTACTTTTTGAGTTAATGGCCATTGAATATTTTTTGAAAATTTAAGAAAAATCCATAAAAAAATTACTCTGTGATTGAGATTTTCTAATTAATTGTGAAAATGATACAAATTGCTTAATTCTTTGACAAATGAAATACAGTTTATGAATGGTAGTGACATTAAATAGATACAAAGAATTAAGTTTCCATTCACAATTTTTTAGGGTATTCTAGTCCGAATTTCCTCTATCAGTTTTCAAAGTACTATCCATTTTTGTTCAATATAACAAAACAACTGAATGATGATAATGCTAAAACGTTTATAGTATTAAACTAAGTATAATGACCTTTCTCTCCTGGCATAAAATTTATATGAGGTCAATGATCAAAATTTTGAGATGTTGTGTGTTTTATATTTTAAAGCATTTTTAAATATTTTTGTAGTGTGAGCCATACGATTATCTAAACGAAAAAGCAAGATAAAACCAACAGAAAAATATGCAAAATTATGTTGACTAACAAATAAAATCTTAACTTTAAATATTATAGTACTATCAAAAATATTTCAGTGGAAAACAAAATCTGAAAAATTTAATCCGAATGTCCTCTGCTTTGCTAAAAGTCAAACTTTGTCAGAGCCTAATTCCATAATTTAGTAAAAAAAAATATCGATTGTAATGTCAATAATAGTTCATTTCATAAATACATTTTGTATTTAAAACAATTAAATTTTACTCATTAAATTTAACTTTTTAACAATCCGGATTTGAGAACTCAAACCCTGAGTAAACAACGTCTCGATTTTGGTCAAATTTTATTTTCAATTTTTTATTATTTACAATGCTTTAGAAATGCAATTCTAATGATCAAATTTAATTTGAGAGTCATTCGTAGAATTATAAGCAAGATACAGGGCTCACAATTCTTTAACATGTAAACAAGGCTTTTGCCCTGTTTTTGTTTAAATAGGTTCAATTTACCAGTAAAAAATCTTTTTTTAGCTTATTTGTCCATCTTTTTATATTTATTTTAAGCATAGATTCTTAACGTTTCATACATTCGTTTTAGGTTTAAAATTGTAATTTTTACTTCAACGTTTAAAATGTAAACAAACGCTTTGTTTACATAGCGAAGAATTTCAAGCTCTGTAACTTGCTTATAACTCAACAAATGACACTCAAACTTCGGTTGCCAATTAAAAATGCCTTTCTGAAGCATTGTAAATATTAAAGTAGATCCAGTGTTCTGTGATGTCATACTTTATTGTAAAACTTTGAATTCTTTAAAATTTGTGTAAGATTGTTTTATCTACATGTATTTTATGTGAATATAATCACATGGAAGTAATTAGAGTTATTGGTAGGTTCAAGATATTTTCGCAGCTATTTTTGGTTGGTGATTTTAATGTTAATATGCTTGCATCAGGTAATAATACTTTTAAAACACTCTTACAGTGTTTAAATATTTACAATGTTGTTGACAAACCAACTAACTTTATAGTAAACAGTGGTTCATATTCTTGTATAGATCTTGCCCTTACTAATGATGTGCATTGTATTGAAAATGTTATTGTAGATGAACCCATATGTAGTTCACATTCCCCTGTTACTATTCATTTATCATTTAAGACCCCAAAACAAAAAGCTTATAAACGTGTGATAAAAAATTATAACCTTGCTAACTACCAGGGCTTAAATGCTGATTTGACGCTTGTCAATTGGGATGAAGAAGTATTCAATACAGAAAACATTAATGATATATATAATAATTTTACTGAAAAATACTCAAAACTTATTGAAAAGCATGTACCAACCAAAACTGTTACTATTCGACCTTCTGATAAGCCTTATATAACTACTGCCATCCGCAAACGAATGCGACAAAGAAAAAGAATACATAAAAAAGCTGTACGCACCAATAACCCACAACATTGGCAACAGTTTAGATCCATTCGTAATGAAATAATAAGCTTACTCCGCAATGCCCAAAGAAATTATAAAATTAAACTTGCTAACCAACTTGTTGACAAATCTATTCCGCCTGGTAAATGGTGGCGCATTGCTAAATCTGTGACTCGGCTAAAGAAACAAAATCCTTCTCCTCCTTCAATTGTATGTCAGGATGGTAGAATACTTGTTCATCCCATTGACAAGGCCAATGAATTTAACTCTTTTTTCTCAAGCATTTCAAGTCTTAATAATGTCCCAGAGCTTCCTGAGCATGGACCTGGACCCCCTGATTTTGAATTTAATGATATAATAATAACTGAGCAAGATGTTATTGACCAATTAAAAATACTTAATGTAACTAAACCTCCAGGACCAGATGGTATTTCTCCAAGAATTCTCAAAGCAACTTCTTCTTCTATATATAAACCTCTAACCAAACTATTCAATCTATCTCTTACTAAAAAATGTCTACCATATATTTGGAAACAAGCTAATGTTACACCTGTGTTTAAGAACAAGGGTAGTGCTGATAGTCTTAATAATTATAGACCTATTTCCTTAACAAGCTCATTGTGTAAGATTATGGAAAAAGTATTGTTCAAATATATGTTTAATTACATTAAAGACAATGAGCTACTTACAAAATTCCAGTCAGGGTTCCAGCCTGGAGATTCAACTGTAAACCAACTAGTAGAAATTTATGATAAAATTATATCAAGTTTAGATAGAGGAAAAGATATTCGTTTTATTTTCTGTGACATTTCTAAAGCATTCGATAGAGTTTGGCATCTTGGTCTTATCCATAAACTTAAGGGGCTAGGTTTTGGGGGTAACATATTAGGCTGGATAGAAGATTATTTGACTCTTAGACAACAAAGAGTAACATTAGAAGGATTTACATCTACATTTCAGATGTTAGATGCTGGGGTTCCTCAGGGTTCAGTACTTGGTCCTTTCCTATTCCTACTTTACATTAATGACATTACTAATGGCATTTCAAACAATATTAGATTATTTGCAGATGATACTTCTCTATTTGCTATTATTGATGATGATGTCATACAACAAACTTTATCAATTACTAATGACCTTGACATAATAAAAATTTGGTCCAACACATGGGCTGTAGATTTTAATGCAAATAAAACTGTAAATGTTGACTTTACGAGAAAAAATATAAACTATCCTGCAATTCTGTTTGGATATAATGGTGAAATCATAAACAATAAAAAAAGTCATGTACACTTAGGCTTGCATCTACAGTCCGATGGTGGTTGGTCCAATCATATTAATGGTATTTATGAAAAAGCATGCAAAAGGTTGAATATATTAAGATTGCTCAAGCATACAATTGATAGAGAAACACTGGTTAAAATATACATGGCTTTTATCAGACCTATACTGGAATATGGTGATGTTGTGTGGGGAAACTGTACCAAAGAAAACTCTGAATTGCTTGAAAAAGTGCAAATAGAAGCAGCCAGAATAATAACAGGGTTGAGAGTTAACTCATCTAGAAGTATTTTATATAGCGAACTTGGTTGGGAAACCCTTCAATCTCGAAGGGATAACCATAAGCTTATTCTTTTCTACAAAATAATTCATGGTTTAGCACCGCAGTACTTGTTAGACTTAATTCAACCATACTTTCCAACTGAACATGCATATAATCTTAGGTCTAATGGCAATTTTTACTCTCTGCCACTATGTCGGACTACTTCTTATTACAATAGCTTTATTCCGTCTACAATCAAATTATGGAATAATCTTGATGCAGAAATAAAACATTCATCATCTTTGTCTATTTTTAAGTCAAAACTCAAAAACCAAAATATACCCAAAACATGCAAACACTACAGCTTTGGCAATAGGAAAGAAAATATTATTTTATGTCAATTACGGAATAAAGCTAGCAATTTAAATGCTCATTTATTTAAGGATTTTTTAATTGCTGATAGTCAATGTACAAACTGTGGGTCTGAATCTGAAGGTAATATACATTTTTTTCTTGAGTGTCCAAGATACACTCAACAAAGAGTTAAACTTTTTAATCAATTTAATGATATTAGTGTCCCTTTTCATATTAACTATATTCTTTATGGTAGTTCTGAATTTTCATACAACTTAAATTGTAAAATTGTTTCTTATGTTCATAGTTATATTATAGCTTCTAAGCGTTTTTGATTTTTTTTTTTTTTTTTTTTTTTTTTTTCAAATGGGCTGGATCATGACTCCAATATTCTATGTCTGTCTGTCGGTATGAATGAATGAGGTGATGGGTTTATAAATGTAGGAATGAATGTGTTCGTGTACAGTTGTGTATATGTTAAACAACAAGTTAATTAATTTATCATCATATGACAAAAGTCAAGCTTATTATTTATTATCCAATTATCCTTTGTCTTGTATACAAATATATCAATAATATATCACTCTGTAAACTGGTAAATTATACTACATACTATATTCTATGATTATTTTATAACACCACTTCTTGACTTTGTATTTTGGAGAGGGTTTATATAGGCTTTGCCTGTTGCCCAATCCATTTGATTACTCAATAAAATATGTTTAAATTAAATATTTTCGCAGCTTGATTTTATCCTAAATTTCCAATTTTTTATACATTTTATCGATGCTAAGGGGAAATAAATCTTTTTCTGACTTTTCTTTCAGCTGCGTGTCTAAATGATATAGTTTTTCTTATCCAAACAATTAATTTTAAATTATTTTTGTAGTTTTAGTTTTCTGATAAAGTTGACAATAAAATCAAAAAAGATAAACAAATTTCTGCCTACAAAAACTTTACTTTTAACCAAACAAAAATACGGTTTTCTGATGCTAAAATATGCTTTAGTTTATATTTATCTGGCATCTAAAAAAGAGTGATAACATGTATATTTTTTTCTAACAATTGATAAAATTTAAGTCTATTAACGAGACCGAGCACAGGGGCTTGTGTAGATAAAGAAACATCATTATAAAAGTGGGTACCTCGGAGGAAAAATAACAAGGGAGGACGCCATCTTGGATACCGCCTCGCTTCATCAGCTAATTTCTCATTTAAATTGTTAAACTAGACACATGCGCCGATTCGTATTCCTTCATAAATGATTCTTCTTTAAGATCTCACCTCCAGTTTAATTCTATTTACGTCTACATCAACAAATTTTATCTTTTTCTCGCGTAAACATCCAAAATCGACAACTCCCTGGCTTTTTCCATAACCAATCGTATGACAAAGATCTCACGTGCCATACTTTCGCTTTTGCAGAAGCCAGTGAGTTGTCGATTTTGAATGTTTACGCGAGAAATCAACAAGTTTGTCAATGTTAGTGTAAAAAAGAACTAAAGTGAAGGTTATATCTCAAAGAAAAATCATTTACGAAGGAATACGAATGGGCGCATATTTCTAGTTTAACAATTTAAATGAGAAATTAGCTGATGAAGTGAGGCGGTATCCAAGATGGCGTCCTCCCTTGTTATTTTTCCTCCGAGGTACCCACTTTTTTAACGATGTTTTTTTTTCTACACAAGCCCCTGTGGGCCGAGTACAGAACGAGTACGCACGCTTTCGCGCAGCGTTTCATTTGTATTGTGACGTCATCTTGTTGCTGTGTTGACGCCATGCGTGATAGTTTTAACTGCAGATATTCAGCGAAATTTGTTGAAAATAGCTCGTTTGAGGCGTAAAATTGATTTTATATTGTAGAATAAACATAAGTATCTCAAAGTATATGCTATATTTGGGCTCGTGTCGAAAACGTGAAGAGGGTTCAGCAAGCCTAGCCCTCTCACGCTTTCTTAACCCGCCTAAATATAGCTCAATTCATATATTTCAAGACAGTAACCATGTATTTTATATTAATGACCCTTAATATGTGATGTTATATATTTATTTATTACTTAAATATGTCTGAATGTTTTAATACTACTATAAAGATGATCATTTCCGTCTTTGTCAAATAAAAAATAGCCATTATCTGACAAATTGGGCATACAAAAACAACTTTCATAAGACCCCTGGAACAAACCAGGAGGTAAAAGGTTTTTTTTATTTGACCATTTAATGCCTTTTAGCAATAACTTTAATATGTAGAACAGAAAAAGAAATCCCTAGGGCAGAAGTTTAAAAAAATGTGCAAAATTGATACATTTCAAGCAAAATCCCATTGGGTCCTATGTTAAAAATTAACAAACTTTGAGGTGACCCCTTAAACAAACGGTGTGGTAAATGTCTTATTTTTTATCTTAAGGTAAGGTTTGCGGCTTGCATTTTTTAGAGGTTGTACCAAAGTTACATACCATTTTGTTTACTATACTAAAGTCTTTTTTCTCATGAAATTCAAATGAATTTTGTCCATTCCGTTTTATAACTACAAAAGGCCAAACTTCATGATTTCCAATTTTCATTTTGATGAAATGTAAACAATTTCGTGAAAATATGTACATTTTATATGTGACTATTATGGGGGTTATTTATGCTTAAAATTTTCGAAAATAATATCACTATTAATATCATGATTCACTTTTATTAATTTCTGATAAACTATCTAAAAATAGAATAAAATGCAACAAAAGTCTTAATTTTGGACTACTATTATGTAAACGAAAACATCTTATTTGAAACCTTTCCAAGTCCACCGATTTCAGGAAAAACGTATCTTAGAATATGTGTAATCTGATGTTTCAAAAACACTATTCAAAACCATATGATGCGGATTTCGTTTTCGTGGAAATTGATAAAATGCTTGTGTCCTCTTATTTTTTCATTGAAACTAAAAAAACCCGCGAAATAAAAAAAATGTAATCAATTATGACGTCATATAAATTTTGACGTCATAACTGAAATAAATGGTAGTTGGTGTTACGTCACAATGAAAATGTTTGAGTTATCTCCCTGTAACCGCAAACCTTACCTTCAAATAATAATTATAACAGTAGAAATTAATGTAAAAAATTTCATTCAAAAAATCTAGGGCAGAAAAAATTAGACCCGGCCTCGTTAAGTTGAAATCAGTTCGGTTTTTCATCTTTCATCAAAGAATTTTACGAAAATAGAGTTACCTTAAAATCGGAAAAATAATATTTGACCAAAATCGTGACCATGCCCCTTAAAGGCTATACTTTAAAAATCCTCGTTCGCATGTATTCTAAATTGCATAAAACATCTCTCTCTCTCTCTCTCTCTCTCTCTCTCTCTCTCTCTCTCTCTCAATTAAATGAAATTCTATTATATGCCAAACACTAAAAAACTTTGTTTTCCCTCGGACTGAAATTCACTTTCATCGGTTTAAACATTGCACGTGATAGCCTCATCTTTCTCCATATCTCACCTCCTGCTAAATTGTAAGAAAATAATTGGCTTACAGCAGTCACGTGGAGACTATGTATATTCCATACATAGTCAGTAGAAATTACCCCTTTTGAGCATTATGACGTCATTTTAGAGCATTATTACGTCATGTGTACTCATATATTGAAACTTGTAATATAATTACAATAGAATGAAACAATCTAAATTTGCGGAGGACTTTAAATATTTGTTTTATGTATAAAAACTTGATTTTCATTGTTTTATTTACTTTTTATCATTAAAACAAAGGCAGTCGGGAAGGTATAATCGTTACATGGTTTAAAGTTGACCTAATATGGTTTATACATGGTCAGAAAAAGTCCATATTATGGAATTTACTGACCATGTATAAATCATATTAGGTCAACTATAGTCTGTCCCAAGTTATTGCTTCCATCACTTTATGATGATTTTTAATAAAAATACACATACCTGTGAAAGAAATACAACTGAAATCGATGAAAAGGAATATATCCAAGATATCTTCATTGACAGATTATCCCTTTTCACTCATAAAATTTGACAGGAACGAAAACAATTTTCTTACGGGGATTTGTAATGGGAAATGTTTACATCTTTTCTCCATTCGGAATACACTCGGAACACATCGCGCAATTTTTTAACGTTATCATCCAGGCTTATTAATGGCTGATGCAATGCAAAATCTCCGTAGACTTTTAATTTTTGGTTGTGTATTGAAACCTAAGGCGTTAGAGGGGGCGTTTCAAAACAGATAATCTGGACATTTTTCATATTAGTGGATGAACGTAGTTTGAGCACAAAGGTTTTAACTATTATTGAAACATCAAGCAACAAGTGAAAAGCTGTCAATGTGACAGCAAACCGGGTTTTCTTTTATGTAAACTGTATCCATAATCCATGTCAACCCTTATCCAGTGAAATGGAGTACCCTACATGTATATGCAACATTTTGCCAAAAAATGACTAAGTTCAAAAGCTAGTATTTTTTTCATAAATTATCGGAAATCAAAATCCTAGCAATATGCACACCTCTGATATATGTACAATTGATCTGCAAAAGAACAACTTCCTATCTTGAGAACTGTAGGAGGAGTTATCCGTACAATGAGGGTACCCTATATGCAATATTTTGCCAAAAAATGACTAAGTTCAAAAGCTGGTATTTTTTCGATAAATTATCAGAAATCAAAATCCTAGCAATATGCACACCTCTGATATATGTACAATTGATCTGCAAAAGAACAACTTCCTATCTTGAGAACTGTAGGAGGAGTTATCCGTACAATGAGGGTACCCTATATGCAATATTTTGCCAAAAAATGACTAAGTTCAAAAGCTGGTATTTTTTCGATAAATTATCGGAAATCAAAATCCTAGCAATATGCACACCTCTGATATATGTACAATTGATCTGCAAAAGAACAACTTCCTATCTTGAAAACTGTAGGAGAAGTTATCCGTACAATGAGGGTACCCTATATGCAATATTTTGCCAAAAAATGACTAAGTTCAAAAGCTGGTATTTTTTCGATAAATTATCGGAAATCAAAATCCTAGCAATATGCACACCTCTGATATATGTACAATTGATCTGCAAAAGAACAACTTCCTATCTTGAAAACTGTAGGAGGAGTTATCCGTACAATGAGGGTACCCTATATGCAATATTTTGCCAAAAAATGACTAAGTTCAAAAGCTGGTATTTTTTCGATAAATTATCGGAAATCAAAATCCTAGCAATATGCACACCTCTGATATATGTACAATTGATCTGCAAAAGAACAACTTCCTATCTTGAAAACTGTAGGAGGAGTTATCCGTACAATGAGGGTACCCTATATGCAATATTTTGCCAAAAAATGACTAAGTTCAAAAGCTGGTATTTTTTCGATAAATTATAGGAAATCAAAATCCTAGCAATATGCACACCTCTGATATATGTACAATTGATCTGCAAAAGAACAAATTCCTATCTTGAAAACTGTAGGAGGAGTTATCCGTACAATGAGGGTACCCTTTTGGCAGCCGCCCGCCATTTTCACCATTTTAATAACCGGATTTTTCCGTTGGAAAACCCGGTTAAAAAGTGGTGGAAGCAAAAACTCGGGACAGAATATATACAAACCATGTAACAGATAATATTTGTTCGGTGAGAAATAATATTAGGCAATATGGCCGTCATTGGCCAACGCTTCGCTTACTCACTTCGACATTTCATAGTATTTAACACATAAACCGCATGCCGTAAGTTCTTATAGTATTTGAAGTAGTTGCCCTTTAAAATATTCTTTAAAATTAGAGTAGTTGCCCTTAGAATATTGAAGTCACATTGTTTTATCTGGAGCTTATCAAAAAATATTGAGATGGTAGAGATTGACTACGTGGTTAAGACATGTGTATGTCTCTTTGAAACTCTTGTCTGTGAGTACTCTGCGAGTTACAGTGTTGAACACTTTTGTTCGCGGTTACGTTCTCCACGGAGATAGGGTGTTGGCATCCTCTATCGATAGCTTCAGCACGGCAGAGAACGCTAGACACATAGTGAATTCAGGTAAGAGAAGTGTTGGCATCTGTAGGTATCGGGCTCTTCGAGGTGTTGGTATCCTCGGTTGAGCATCTTGGCTACAATGGGTGTTGGTATCCTCTATAGGGAACTGCATGGGGTATACGAGGCGTTTGACTCTCTGTTGTATAGATCCAGTAGTAGTGCAGATACCCTTGCTACTGAGAAGTAACCTGGTAAAGACTCACCAGGTAACACGAAGGCCTTGTGCTTGGGCACTTGGTTTGAGACATTGGTTTGGGTCACAGGTTTAAGACCTCTAATTGAGACAGTGCTCGGTTTCATCCATAGCCTGGTCCAGAAATATGTCGTGTCAATCTGTTTTGTTCTCCGAGGTCTGATTCTCCCATAGTAACGTCAGACAGATAGTCTACCCCCTACACGTTATAATACTTAGATAAACACAAAGCCGTTTGTTTTTTTATGTAAATACCATGCGCGGATCCAGAGGGGGTCAGGGGGTCCGGACCCACCTCGAATTTTGCAAAAAGGGGGTTATCAGATTCGATTGTATAAACAAAATTGAAAAATCATCACTATCAGGTATAGATCTGACAAGATGCCTATTTTATAGTCTTGTCATTCTTTAATGCCAATTCAGTTATAAATGCGACGTAATTATTTGAACAAGTCGGAAAAATATGACGTCACGATCCACGATCGAGATGTCATAGAAGCTGTCAAAATTGATTAGTGACACTTAAGCACTGAATCATTATTTTTTGAAAGATATAGTCTCATAACTGCAGCGGTGTGTGCATAAAAATTTGTATGCACACACCGCTGCAGTTATGAGACTATATCTTAAGGACGTTGGATCCTGCGATCAAAAGTCTCTAAGTTTTTTTTCTAAAGTATGTTTTTAACATCTACACACATATCTAAACCAAAATTCAAAACAAAATTTTGGGGTCTATATGCTCCTTTCGGTGCTACTGTATATTTAATATGACCTTTCTGCACTGAAAGTGCAAATTGCACATAAATCGCTTTTCCCTCTATAATTTTTTATCGAAATGAACCATGGTTTCAAATACAAATTTACATTATTTAGAATTAATAAAATTAAAATTATCATAATGAAAAAGTTTGCAATTTCTTCGCCTTATTGATATTTTGACCTTTTTGCACTGAAAAAATACTATTTTTATTCATAAACGATTCAACATGCAATTAAATAATTGAAAAGTCTCAAACTTTTTCTGAAATTATGACAGACTTGTCAAAAGAAACTTAAATATTCAGAAACTAAAACCAAAAGTATGTGTCTATAATGTAAATTTTGAGATATGGCATAAAATAAGCTAATTTTAGGGGGAAATTGGAGTTGATTTTTTCTTTACTTTTATGAAATATCACTTAAACATGCCAATATGTGTCGATAGAAATATTGAAATATTGTTGAAATATGTTTTTTGAAACAACACGAAGATATCCCAATGCATAAACTATCTGAAAATTTGGTCTGCATGGAAAATAAGAAAGCTAAAATTACGGTACTCTAAAACAACTGAGTTATTAAAAATGTTCATTTTCTTCTTAAAAACCTTCCGCCACAAAATATAGTCCCTTGCTACACTCTCTAAATATGGAATTTTTCCTTCACTATTTTATTCAATATAGTTTATTTGGCATTGTAAAAAAGGAATTTACAAGTAGAATTCATATATGACACAGAATTTCCAGACTAGAGGTGACCCAAAATGGCTACCCAAAATAAGAGGATCGAACCTCTTTAATTTGTATGCACACACCGCTGCAGTTATGAGACTATATCTTTCAAAAAATAATGATTTAATGCTTATATTTACATATTTTTTACTTCTTTCCTTGTCTGCAAATGTGATTTTTACGTCAAAATTTCTGTTTTATCCTATGGGTAAGTTCAAATTAATGGAAGAGCCACTGTAACAGCCACAAGCGTGAACTTTGATTCTCGCTTGTGACGTTGCATTTTACAGCGTTCAACGTTTGTGACGTCTTATAAAACTAATCATTCTAACCTTTGAGTACCCTGTGTTTGTTACAGTCTTATAGTTGCAATATCTTTTCACACACTTTACAAGCAAAAAATATTTGGAGTGTAAAATTTATATTGAATATTGACGTCATCTTGCTAACCTGGCAGTTTAGGGGAAACTACACGGACATCAGTTTTATGTATAGCTTTGAGAAAGGTTCTGCACATTTGCCGATATTTACTTACCGTACACAAACATGCAGCAAACACACATTCACACAGACTGGCGCTGATTAAAATATATTCTGTACGAGGCTTTATTAAATCTAGATCTACCAATCATTTGAATATTGACGGATCAAGATTATAGTTCTACTTAGATCTGTATAGATCTAGATCTACTGTAAGCTGAAAAGTCCATTTTTGATTCGGATTGGGGCTGCAAAAATCATGGATCCACAAAGTGGGACGTCCAAGTGGGAGTTGGTACGAAATGCCTTTGCAAATGCAGCTAAAATGGCTGGGGTGCACTGAAGTTACATATGCTCTTTATGAGAGGCACCTTTATACGTGAACACAATCAAACATGTACTAAATAAAAAAAATAAATAAAAAGGTTCTTATTGTGGAGGCCTCCACGTGGCTAGAACTGGAAACGCTGATATTTAATTAGCGGCTGACATCCACATTTCCTTGAAATAAGGTTGTTTTTTTTTTTTTGTTTTTTTTTTTTTTACAATGCATCAATATGTTGGTAGGCTCTGTCGGACTGGGAAAATGTCTGGATCCGCGCCTGAATACAATTATGTTTTATCATTCCTTTACCTTTTAATAATGATCATTAAAATCATGCAGTAAACAATAAATTGTGTGTCTGTGTTATTTCTCATTTTGTTCCTTGTTGTTATCTGTGTTTTAATTATTTTCCTCTGTGACATCAATTTTGTTTTTAATCTTTTTAATTTTTGTACGCTTTAAAGGCGTTGTAGACATGTGCCTTCACCCTTTTTTAGTGTGTGTTATCTAATATTTTTGAAAGGTTTGACCACATATGCAACTATTACAAATGCATGTAGATATTTTAAGTTTAATTTTTTTCTTTTATTTATTCATTACAAAATGACGTGGCTGCTTGTAGATCTAATAATGATTGGACTTGTCTTTTTTCTTTTCTTTTTTAATAATTTTTTGTCACCTACCTAACGTATGCATAGTTGTTTGGATCAATATGACAGTAAATTTAGCATGGAACTTGCATGTGTATTTACTAAGAAAAAAATTATCAAAACAAAACTAACCAGCTAAAGAGTCACCGTTAACACTGATACTGAGTACTTCCTACAAGTTACATCCAGTACAGATGCTTGATCTACCTCTAAATAATCGCTGGAAATTATAGCCCGAGATCACTGTGACGTCATACTTAACTTTTGCGC
Source organism: Magallana gigas (assembly GCF_963853765.1). Classification (NCBI taxonomy): domain Eukaryota; kingdom Metazoa; phylum Mollusca; class Bivalvia; order Ostreida; family Ostreidae; genus Magallana; species Magallana gigas. The sequence goes on from NC_088859.1 coordinate 5,669,351, forward strand.
TCGACAGTTTTCGTAAAATGTCGACAAATTCGGGGAAGGAAATGACGTCATATGTCAGCAAACGTTCAGATAGGTACAGTTTTTTACGTAAGCATATGTGTTGATTACTTTAATGTTTTTAAAAGGATTTTTATTGTTAAATGAAAATGATGTATGCGATTTACGGGTAAGAATTTTCCGTAGAAACGCTTCCTTTTCCATCAAGTTGCTATTTATGCACCGCAGAGGATATTTGGGATATGTAGAACTTTTTCACGCGGATCTTTTCTTTGAACAATATGGAGGCAATATGTGCAGATTTCAACTCGAATTTCCTCCGTTCGTACACGTTGTCCATTCGTACACGTACACGTCTATGGAGATCGCTACGGGAGCGGCGCTTTATTATAATAATACGTTGATACCATAAACAATTCACTTTTACTTGCAAGCGCGCTAGAACAGAAATATACCTTTTTGGTGTAAGGAGAAGAAAAATGATATTTTTGCGCTATTTCAACTTACATCAACTGCACAAAACACATCCTTATAAAGAAATTTGTTGTTTTTAAATTAAGAAAAAAATATTACAATGGCCAGAAAAATTGTCAGTTGATAATTAGATGACTGATATCGGAGTTTTGCGCAAAAAATTCTTCTAGATTTCAGAGAATTTTTCAATATCCTATGGTTTTAAATTCGAAGATAAAATATGTTTTAAAAACATTCTTTATTTGTGTCGCTAGTCTAATCACCAAACCAGCAAAAACAGAATAATATTTTTTTTTTTCTACAAGTTCTTTTTACATTTGAATACTTAATTTTTTTTCAGTACAGTAGATATATTTCAGTACATGTCTAAAAAATGTGAAAACTAGTAATTGTTCGTCAGTTCGTGCAGCTGTCGTGGGCACAGTAACACGTTGGTCCGATTGACATGCAGGTGACCTATGACGCAAATGTTATTACTGTTGTTCCCAAGGCGAACGTGCGTCTGGTGCACGATAATTGTGTGTGTGTGTGGGGGGGGGGGGGGGGGGGGCAAGGGGCACAACTCTTTGATAAATCGATAAATATGACGTCATCTATCACGTAGGTTATGACGATGCAGAATTGAAAATTTGACAATTTCAAATTCGAATAACAAGGGAATGTGTACTAGTATAACTAGATTTGGTCAACGTCAGTGAAAACATTTTAACATTTTCAACAAGTGTCAAGCTTAAGGTAAGATTTAATGCTGCGCATTGTAACGTGTTACACTTTGCAAGAAATTCCGTGCAAATTAAAGTTTTGTTACATATTCACATACGATTACGAGATAACGTCTACTAAGAGGTGTGATGTAAACCCTAAGGGTGTGATATATGATGTTTATTGCATAATTGATAAATGATCTATTGAGATATGATCAGAAGTAATATTTCTATTTTGGGATCAATTACTAATATTCATCTACAAGTTAAAATTAACAAGAGGCCAATTGGCCTTAACGGTCACCTGAGTAGCATATATCCCATACACGAACTTGTCATGGAGTCTCATATGTACATTAGGTTTCATACTGGGTAGAAAAATTATAAATTTGTAATGACGACCACATTTCAAAAAGAACTGTGAAACCTATAATTTTGGTGAAAAACTAAAAGATCTGGTTCATAAAATTATGAATTCAGTTTTCCTTTCAGGTGTAGGGGAGTAAAGAAGATAATTTTTTAACGTTATATGCATTAACATCTATACATCCATTTTGGCCCTGCCCTAGAGTCAAAACCCATCCTTGAGGGGACATGAAAATTAAAATTTCAGTAGAGGTCTTCCTGGTAAACATAATTATTAGTCAGGTTTTTTTTATACAGATGAGAAGATTTTTAAACATTATATGCATTAACACTATATTGCCATATTGCGATGAAAATTAAAATTTCAGTAGAGGACTTCCTGGTAAACATAATTATTAGTCAGTTCTTTTTATACAGATGAGAAGATTTTTAAACATTATTTGCATTAACACTATATTACCATATTGCGCCCCCCCCCCACCCCCGTTCATGTCCTGAACACCTGACCCAGGGGCCATGAATTTCACAATTTAGGTAAAGGAGATTGTGGATATCATAACCATGTATTCAGTTTTTTGCCCACGTGTGTGGGAGAAGAGAAGATTTTTTGAGATTTAAAACATTTTTACTATTTGGCCATATTGGCCCCACCCTAGAGCCTAAACACCTAACAAAGGGGTCATTAATTTCACATTTTTGGTAGAGGGCCTCATGGACATCATAGTCATGCATTTAATTTTTAATAAATATATATGGGAGTAGAGAAGAAGATTTTCTAAGAATTAATACATTTTTACTACTTGGCCATATTGCCCCACCCTAGAGTCTGAACCCCTGATCCAGAGGTCATGAATTTCACAATTTTGATAGAGGGCCTCATGGACATCATTATCATGCATTTAGTTTTTAATAAATATATATGGGAGTAGAGAAAAAGATTTTCTGAGATTTAATACATTTTTACTATATGGCCATATTGGCCCCACCCTAGAGCCTGAACCTCTGACGTAGGGGTCATGAATTTCACAATTTAGGTTGAGGGCTTCATGGACATCATTATCATGCACTTAGTTTTTAACAAATATATATGATAGTAGAGAAGAAGATTTTCTAAGATTTAATACATGTTTACTATATGGCCATATTGGCCCCACCCTAGAGCCAGAACCCCTGACCCAGTGGCAATAAATTTCACAATTATGGTAGAGGGCTTCATGGACATCATAACCATGCAACCAGTTTTTTCTCACATGCGTGGGAGTAGAGAAGAAGATTTTGAAAATTTGGCTTTTTTTGCATATTTGGCCCCACCCGTGGCGTCCCAGGAGTGGTAGAGCCATGCATTTCACAATTTAGATTCTTCTTACCATAGACATGCTTCAGACCAAAAATGGTAACGATTGGCCTGGTAGTTTTCAAGAAGAAGTTAAAAATGTAAAATTGTTGACGCACGACGACTAACGAAGACCAATTGCAATAGGTCACCTGAGTGACCTATTAATAAATGATTCAAATTATAAATGAGAGATAGAACTCGTGCAAAGTAATTGTGTGTGGGTACTCTGCCCCTAAACTGAAAACATTTTCCAAGACTGACACTGTTGTGGCCGAACTCATTGAAGCTGCCACTGGGTCAAGTGTCTAGACAAATTCTTGAAATGTGTAAAATGTTTATGTATGTAATATAATTTCTATTGAATTATTTTAGAAGGTTTGGATGTGACAAAGAAAAAAGTTGAAGTTTTCGAGCTAAGGAGATGTGTCGCTAGGATTATCAGAAGCCATGGTAATTAATTTATTAACATATTTTGATGACCAATTTAGAACTATATGTTCCAAGAAAATGATTGTTTTGTTCGCTATAAATAATTCAATCAGATAATATTTTAAGCAGACCTTTTCTGGCGTCTTTATATTTGTTACAAGTGAAAAAATAATGGTGTCTTCGAGCTTACCATTATTATTATTAATAATATTAAAACGAAACAGATTGCTATTCAGTACCGATTATGACGAAGTCTAGTAATATTCTGGTCTATTGAATGCTCATGGATTAAATAATTGTATATTATTTCTTGTTGTAGTGTATAATAAGTATAAAATAAGGAAAGGAGGGGCTTTTGGGGGATTGCAAGCCTGGCCCCAAAATGGTTTCGAGAAGGGGTGCCTTTCTTGTCCACTCACGACAACAACAGTAAGATTACTTACTAGTAATTAATCAAAGAAAAAAGGTCAGTTTTTTTAAGAAGGAGTCTTCTCTGGTACATTCGACTTGTAAAAAGAAGAAGAACAAGTATGAAATCCATATCAGATGACTGTACAATTGTTATCAAAGAACCGGATAAGGGAGGCGCTGTAGTAATAATGGACGCCAACTACTACGCAAACAAATTTACTCAAATGCTTTCCAATGGAGAATTTTACAAGAAGGTTTGGATGTGAAAAACAAACCAGTGGAAGTGTCCGAGCTCAGAAGATGTGTTGTTGATATTATCAGAAGCCATGGTAATTAATTTATTCATATATTTTGATGACCAATTTAGAACTATATGTTCCAAAAAAATGATTGTTTTGTTCGCTATAAATAATTCAATCAGATAATATTTTAAGCAGACCTTTTCTGGCGTCTTTATATTTGTTACAAGTGAAAAAATAATGGTGTCTTCGAGCTTACCATTATTATTATTAATAATATTAAAACGAAACAGATTGCTATTCAGTACCGATTATGACGAAGTCTAGTAATATTCTGGTCTATTGAATGCTCATGGATTAAATAATTGTATAGTATTTCTTGTTTTAGTGTATAGTAGGTATAAGATAAGGAGGGGCTTTTGGGGGATTGCAAGCCTGGCCCCAAAATGGTTTCCAGAAGGAGTGCCTTTTCTATCCCCACACGACAACAACAGTAAGATTACTTACTAGTAATTAATCAAAGAAGAAAGGTCAGTTTTTTAAGAAGGAGTCTTCTCTGGTACATTCGACTTCTCAAGAGTAAATTTTATTACTAGTCCACGTAACTGCAGGAATTTCACTATTTGCGCACGCTTTGGGGCTTGCACCACTTTATTTGCTATGCATAAAAATCTTAATAACACATAGATTATTATGATTTGTTTGACTGTGTAAATATTTCATGAATTTCTTAACATAAGAACTTAGAAGTATGTCTGATTACGAGAAGACTTCTTCCTTAAAGATTACGACTGTCTTTCAATGATTCTTTTTTCTTTTTAAGGTCACCGTTTTATAACATAATATTTACTCAGCTGTTCGCTGTAAATTTGATGAACTTATATTTTAGAGGAAAATCGCATTCGAAGGGACGACTGCATTGAGATCATCAATGCCTACTATGCATACTTGAGGTATTATAAAAAAAAAGTTATTTTTTTCCACTTCTAGCTTACCTGAGCTAAAAGTTTCTATATATTTATCTATCTATCTGTATTATACCTTTTTTGGCGGAAAATTGGCATAGGAATATATATATATATATATATATATATATATATATATATATATATATATATATATATATATATATATTCCTCTTGAAAATAACGGAAAAGGAAAACAAAAAAGTAATTTGACAAAGGAAAAACAAGTATGAAATCCTTATCAGATGACTGTACAATTGTTATCAAAGAACCGGATAAGGTAATAATGGACGCCAACTACTACGCAAACAAAATTACTCAAATGCTTTCCAATGGAGAATTTTACAAGAAGGTTTGGATGTGAAAAACAAACCAGTGGAAGTGTCCGAGTTCAGAAGATATGTAGTGGAAATCATCAGTAGCCATGGTAATTAATTTATTCATATATTTTGATGACCAATTAAGAACTATATGTTCCAAAAAAAATGATTGTTTTGTTCGCTATAAATAATTCAATCAGATAATATTTTAAGCAGACCTTTTCTGGCGTCTTTATATTTGTTACAAGTGAAAAAATAATGGTGTCTTCGAGCTTACCATTATTATTATTAATAATATTAAAACGAAACAGATTGCTATTCAGTATCGATTATGACGAAGTCTAGTAATATTCTGGTCTATTGAATGCTCATGGATTAAATAATTGTATAGTATTTCTTGTTTTAGTGTATAGTAGGTATAAGATAAGGTGGGGCTTTTGGGGGATTGCAAGCCTGGCCCCAAAATGGTTTCCAGAAGGGGTACCTTTCTGGTCCCCTCACGACAACAACAGTAAGATTACTTACTAGTAATTAATCAAAGAAGAAAGGTCAGTTTTTTAAGAAGGGGTCTTCTCTGGTACATTCGACTTGTCAAAAGTAAATTTTATTACTAGTCCACGTAACTGCAGGAATTTCACTATTTGCGCACGCTTTGGGGCTTGCACCACTTTATTTGCTATGCATAAAAATCTTAATAACACATAGATTATTATGATTTGTTTGACTGTGTAAATATTTCATGAATTTCTTAACATAAGAACTTAGAAGTATGTCTGATTACGAGAAGACTTCTTCCTTAAAGATTACGACTGTCTTTCAATGATTCTTTTTTTCTTTTTAAGGTCACCATTTTATAACAAAATATTTACTCAGCTGTTCGCTGTAAATTTGATGAACTTATGTTTTAGAGGGAAATCGCATTCGAAGGGACGACTGCATTGAGATCATCAATGCCTACTATGCATACTTGAAGTATTATAAAAAAGTTATTTTTTTTTCCGCTTCTAGCTTACCTGAGCTAAAAGTTTCTATCTATCTATTTATCTATCTATCTGTATTATACCTTTTTTGGCGGAAAATTGGCCGGTATATATATATATATATATATATATATATATATATATATATATATATATATATATATATTCCTCTTGAAAATAACGGAAATATATATATATGTAACGGATATATATATATATATATATATATATATATATATATATATATATATATATATATATATATATATATATATTCCTCTTGAAAATAACGGAAAAGGAAAACAAAAAAGTAATTTGACAAAAGAAGAAGAACAAGTATGAAATCCTTATCAGATGATTGTACAATTGTTATCAAAGAACCGGATAAGGGAGGCGCTGTAGTAATAATGGACGCCAACTACTACACAAACAAAATTACTCAAATGCTTTCAAATGGAGAATTTTACAAGAAGGTTTGAAAAACAAACCAGTGGAAGTGTCCGAGCTCAGAAGATGTGTTGTTGATATTATCAGAAGCCATGGTAATTAATTTATTCATATATTTTGATGACCAATTTAGAACTATATGTTCCAAAAAAATGATTGTTTTGTTTGCTATAAATAATTCAATCAGATAATATTTTAAGCAGACCTTTTCTGGCGTCTTTATATTTGTTACAAGTGAAAAAATAATGGTGACTTCGAGCTTACCATTATTATTATTTATAATATTAAAACGAAACAGATTGCTATTCAGTATCGATTATGACGAAGTCTAGTAATATTCTGGTCTATTGAATGCTCATGGATTAAATAATTGTATAGTATTTCTTGTTTTAGTGTATAGTAGGTATAAGATAAGGAGGGGCTTTTGGGGGATTGCAAGCCTGGCCCCAAAATGGTTTCCAGAAGGGGTACCTTTCTTGTCCCCTCACGACAACAACAGTAAGATTACTTACTAGTAATTAATCAAAGAAGAAAGGTCAGTTTTTTAAGAAGGAGTCTTCTCTGGTACATTCGACTTGTCAAAAGTAAATTTTATTACTAGTCCACGTAACTGCAGGAATTTCACTATTTGCGCACGCTTTGGGGCTTGCACCACTTTATTTGCTATGCATAAAAATCTTAATAACACATAGATTATTATGATTTGTTTGACTGTGTAAATATTTCATGAATTTCTTAACATAAGAACTTAGAAGTATGTCTGATTACGAGAAGACTTCTTCCTTAAAGATTACGACTGTCTTTCAATGATTCTTTTTTTCTTTTTAAGGTCACCATTTTATAACAAAATATTTACTCAGCTGTTTGCTGTAAATTTGATGAACTTATGTTTTAGAGGAAAATCGCATTCGAAGGGACGACTGCATTGAGATCATCAATGCCTACTATGCATACTTGAAGTATTATAAAAAAGTTATTTTTTTCCGCTTCTAGCTTACCTGAGCTAAAAGTTTCTATCTATCTATTTATCTATCTATCTGTATTATACCTTTTTTGGCGGAAAATTGGCCGGTATATATATATATATATATATATATATATATATATATATATATATATATATATATATACATATTCCTCTTGAAAATAACGGAAAAGGAAAACAAAAAAGTAATTTGACAAAAGAAGAAGAACAAGTATGAAATCCTTATCAGATGACTGTACAATTGTTATCAAAGAACCGGATAAGGGAGGCGCTGTAGTAATAATGGACGCCAACTACTACGCAAACAAAATTACTTCAATGCTTTCCAATGGAGAATTTTACAAGAAAATACCTGAAAATCGCGATCGTAGAAACTATGCAGAAAGTAATAAATCTAGTACAACACAAAGACACATCCTCCGTAACGGACAAAGAAACTTAATTTTTGACAAACTTTAAATACAGAGACAGTGTATTCTACGGCCTACCCAAAATTCACAAGTCAAAATTTATTGGAGAAGCAATTAAAATTCAAAATTCTGATTACATAACCTGTCTTAAACCAGAGAATCTAACATTCAGACCATATTGTAGGAGGACCCAAATCACCAACTCAACGTCAATTACTGGACATTCTTTTGAAACCTCTTTGCACAGAGGTGAAGAGTTTTGTGAGAGACGACTTGGATTTTTTTAGCTATTTGCCAGAGAGAGTAACACCAGGTGACAAATTAGTTACAGTGGACGTAACAAACTTGTATACTAATATTTACAAGTACACTAGGACTCAAAGCATTAAGTTATTGGATTAATAAATTTCCAGAGAAAATAAACAATCGTTTTGAAAAGAATTTCATTTTAGAAGCAACGGAATTGGTGGTAAACAACAATACATTCGTATCCAACAACACCCATTATGAACAAATCAAAGGAACTCCCATGGGAACAAAAATGGCCCCCACGTATGCCACCCTTACCTTAGGATTTTTAGAAGAGCATTTATATGATAAGATAGCTAGAGATTCCGGTTCAAACTTAGCTGAAAACATCAAGAAGACGTGGAAGAAATACTTGGACGACTGCTTTATTATCTGGAATCAGGAAATCCTTGATTTAGAAGCATTCCATGAACTTTTAAATATTATAGACCATGACATCAAATTTACAGTTGAAGAGAGTCAACATGATATTTCATTTTTGGACATATGTATAACTCGCGAAGGAGAGAGTTTATCAACAGATATCTACTACAAACCAACGGATACGCACCAATACCTCCATTTCAATTCATGCCACCCAAGGCATACAAAACGTGCGATTCCATACAATTTAGCCCGGAGGATATGCACCATAGTAAGCGACGAACAGAAAAGGAATCAACGTCTGGAAGAAATGAAAAAAATATCTTCGCAAGCAGGGATACCCTAAAAAATTAATCGAAGATGGAATTGAAAAATCTAAAAATCTCGACCGGAAACAATTAATAAGTACTCCGTCCCCTGATGTAACAACACAAGAAATCATTCCATTTGTTACCACCTACAATCCCAAAAATAAGAACATTACACCGTTTGTTAAACACCTAAATGAAGTACTCAAAACAAATGAAAGGGTGTCTAAAGTTCTCGAAAATTTCCGCGTAATCGAAAGTAAAAGACAACCTAAAAATCTGAAACGCATACTTTGCAAATCTAAATTCCGCAATAACATTTTGCATACAGGTAGAAAATGTCCAGATCAACGATGTAGAACCTGTCCATATTTAAAGGAAGGAATTATTTTCAAAATAGGAGACCGGGAATTTAAAGTAAACTCCAGCATGACGTGCCGAACCAAAAACCTAATATATTGTATAATGTGCGGGGGGTGTGGACAATACTACATCGGCGAAACCGGAACTACACTCCGTACTAGGATCCGAGTTCATAAACAGCAAATTCTACATCCAGAATACCGTAAAATAAAAGTTTGCAAACATTTAGATATTTGCGGGAAAGGCCATTTTACTGTAATTCCGCTTTACAATTTTTATAGCGACAACGTAGTGGAAAGAAGAGAAACGGAAAAACATTTTATACAAACTCTCAAACCATCTTTGAACAGTGATTTAGCTAAAAAGTAAAATGTATCTGTATTTACTTTGCATTACTATGCAATAACATGAACGTTATAAACTGTTTCCTTATACTATATTGTGACGTCATAGTATTGTTTGTATAACGTCATTGATTTTAACGTCACTTGTTTTTAAATGTATTGTGAAACGTCTGAGGAAGAAATAAAAGCGCTTACGTTTTGCGATTAGTGTTGTTATTTTTTTCATTTTAATATATATATATATATATATATATATATATATATATATATATATATATATATATATATATATATATATTTGTAATATTTAGTTGTATATTCTCAGTATATAACTCTATATAGACGAATAGTCAATAATCGTTATAATAGCTCGTCCGAAAAATATTGACTGGTCAATATTTATTTGATATTGACCGGCTAGGAATAATATATAGAGAACATTCCCTCTATTTCAAATAATCGCCTCTGATTTGTTGATTGGTAAATGATGACGTAAGTAACTCTTCGCGACTCCAAAACAAGATGACATCATAATAGACAGTCAGTCAAAGCAAGTAAACAACGGACGCGCAATGCGACGGTTTGCTATCATAACGGATATAAGGATTTGCGAATTAGTGTGAAATAAAATCAGGCAGAACATCTTTATGTTAATTCTTACGGTCGGCGGAATATCACCAGTGACTGTTTGATGCTGAAGATATTTTATAATGAACTTTGCACAAAATTGAATTCGTGAATTCTTTGTTGAGCTGATATAATTACGGCGATCTGTACTACTTTCTTTTTGATTTGTTTCTTCATATAACAAAACAAATGTTGACTGTGTTTTCGGGAAATATTGATTATATTATCCCCCTTGGGACAAAATATTGCCCGACGCAAAGCGGGGGCTAATATACTAGTATTTTGATTCATGAAGGAAGACAAAATGAACGTGAAAGTATATTAAAAAGAAGTATATGGAATACACGTGGATTTTAAAAGTAACGGTTGCTATTTGTAATATTGGATTGTAAGCACCGGCTATAAACTGAAAACAATGCACCGACTGCTAAATGAAAGTGTTGAGTATATGGGTTTAAAGTCGCGTAGAGACTGTTTTTTATTTATGATATTCCCCTTTGAATCTCTGGACAAGTCTGATGTATATATACTATTCCATGTTAGTTCTGTTCCAAGTTCCAGTCTGTTCCAAGTTATTGCTTCTCTCACTTGTTGATGATTTTTAATTGGTAGTTAATTAATTCATATATTTTGATAACAGTTTTAGAACTACATATTAGAAGGAAATAATTGTTTGGTTTGCATTTATATAAAATAAAAAAAAAATCAGACATATTCTTTAACTGTGTAAAATGTTTATGTACTATAATTTGTATTGAATAACTTTAAAGGTTTGGTTGTAACAGAACGGCTTAAGGTTGCAGGTGTCAGGAGAATAGCCCCCTTTTTCAATGAAATCCATGGTAATTTATTTAAACATTTTGATGATCATTTTAGAACTATATGTTCAAAAGGAAATGATTGTTTTAAGTGATAGAATCATGTACTTTACTAACATTTATAATAACATAACTGGTTCTCGAACATTACACTCCATTGAAACTCAACTTATTGTGCCCTAAATTATTATACGGGGATTTGTTACATATTTTTCGTTGATTAATCTTATATTAAAGTGGACTTTTCTTTCAGGATCTACCTTTATGGCATATTGCTTAACGATCCAAAGCTCAAACTGGTATGATAAAGAATCATTAAGTGTAGAAATACACTAAAGTAACCATTTAGAATAGAAAGCATATTATTTCTTCCATAAATTTAAAAAAAAATTAAATCAAGCTTGTTGTCTGGAATTACTTCAATAAATACTTATAAATATATGTCTGTGAGGAAATGCATGACTTACGATTTTCCTTCAAATGTTCAGACTTCAATACTTCCTTAAACTCGCATATAAACTAAATTCATGTTTTTAATGGTTTTCATTTTTATTTTCGCCAGATGAATTTGAATCGAAGAATTAGAAACAAAGTTATCATACACCATAGCCTCCACTTTCTTCCCCTACAAACACGATATGCATAAATGATCACAGTGTGAACAAGATATCTGTGAGCCAATGCTCACTAGTGATACCCCCACTCTGATGTGAATATGCAAAATAAGCAAAGTCGACATTTAACAGAAAGCTGGCATCCGATTGGTACAGAAATACATCCCACAATATGGCATGCCTAAACAAATAGTGTTTTAAAATTTCAAGCATCTGCGATAAATAGCTGCTGAGAAATCTTTGAGGAAAATTTGTGTGAAAATTTTGGCTAAAATAAACAAAGTACTCATTTAACAGGAAGTTGACGTCCGATTGGTACAAAAATATATCCCACGATATGGCATGCCTTAACAAACACTGTGTTAAAATTTCAAGCTGTATTTGTTGACAAAGTCATTGTATTGAACGTAGAATCATCAAAAGATGATTTTAAACGAGATTGTTGAATGTCCTGTTTTATCAACTTGTTTGTCAGTAGCTTGCCTCGCTTTAGAAACTGTTCATACGTTAGAGCATACCCTTGCATATCGAATTTACTGAGAGACAAAAACACCATATGCAGGTGATGAAGTTTACTGCTACATTAGTAAGGAGAGTTGACTATATAAATATATAATAGAATATTACATTTTGAACGAACAATTGACACGATACATCCAAACAACACATAACACAGGATTTTTAAAAGCCTTTTCAAGTTGAGCATAAATCAAACCATTGACGCGTGTTAAAAATTAAGTTCAATAAATACGGGGAAGTGAACAGTTTTCTGTACTCCGTCCCAAGATATTTTCAATTCACACTTTACCTCATTACTCGATATTTAAAAATACTAACGTTAAGTATTGAAACTTTCATTTTTAAAGTATGAAAAGATCAAGATGATTTCTCCTTTGAAACGCCCCCTCTGTAGTTAATCAGGTTTCAATATAGGGTGATTTCACCATGCATCGGACACCTTTGGTTTTTTCCCTTAGTTCACGCGTCAAATATCGTTCAAATATAAATAAAACGTGTTTTTAAAGTTTCAAGTTTTTCCCTTGATTAATTATTGGAGAAAAAACTGTGAAATTATCATAAATGTAGAAAATAAAACAAATAAATGAAGTGTTGAACTATTTCACCATGGATCGAACATTATTTACCAAGCATCGGACAGCTATACAATACGGAAGAGATTAAAAATACCAACATTTTCTGATTTTAATGCAAAAATACAAAGGTCGGAAAAATATATTTATTCAATTGCCATTCAGATTTTTTTAAATGTAAATCCACAAATCTGCATATAGGAATATAGACTATATATTGTTTCTGTTCGAAGGAATATTTATTTTGTGGGGTTCTTTATCGTGCCAGATCCTACAGGAATTTTGGACTATAGTCTGTCCCAAGATATTTATGCTGCATATTTGAACGATTTTTAATAAAAATACACATACCTGTGACTGAAGTGCAATTAAAATCGATGAAAGGGAAAATTCCCAAGATAACTTCATTCACACATTATCATTTTTCCCTCGTAAAATTTCACAGGAACGAAAACAGATTTCCTAAGGAGATTTATAATGGGGAATGTTGACATCTTTTCTCCATTCGGAAATACTCGGGACACCTCGTGCAATTTTTCAACGTTATCATCCGGGCGTCTTCATCTCCTTGGCAATGGAAAAACCTCGTAGACTTTTTATTTTTAGCCGTGTACTGATACCCGACAAGCTAGAGGGGGCGTTTCAAAGGGGAAATCTTGGGATTTTTTCATACTATTGAATGAACATCGTCTGAACCAAGAGGTATTTATAAATATTGAATAATTTAAGAAAATATGCGGCAAAAATATCTTGGGACAGACTATAAAAAGGCCGTATCCGTAAAACTGGAATTCTAAGTGGTCTGAGGAAAATGTTTGAATCAATTATTTCTTTCATTTTTCTTTTACTTCACTTTTATAGATTATCACTAGGTATGGGCGCATAATCTCCTTATTATTAGAAGAAATCATGCACTGAAAACTGTCCCATGCATGGTTAATTTGTGTCCGATCAATGGTGAAATGAGTATATGGAGCAAAAATGACCTTGGCATTACTGTTCAAATTTCTTCGACTTATTTAAATCAAATTTTGTTTCAAAACTTCTGTTTTTCTAATTATTTTACACGCATTTTCACTAATTACAATCAAATGCACACCATTCAAATAGTGCTTTAGTGTAAAATCTTCGTAACTAAATTTCAATGATGGCATATTTGTTGTCATTTTACGATGCCTATATTGCTTTTTATTTGACAGTGTGACTATCAAATTCTTATTAAAAATAAGGTCCATAGCCCAATCCACACTATGCAAACGTTGTTCCCCATTGCGGGGTCAACCCAAAGGTCAAAAGGGGAAAAAAACCTTTCCCATCCTTATGCAACCAAATATGTGGGCGTCCTGTGAAGAAATCTCTTGGCATTTAATTTATTCCTTCGATGTGTGGGTTGCCCCAACTACGTCCGATCCAAGGTATGTGTCCGATGCATTGTAACTCACCCTACGGCTGTAGGTATGTCTACGGGCAATCGTTATTGCTGCACTGCAACAGACCAGTAGATGATATTCAAACCTTATAAATTGTGCGAGGTATTCCAAGTGACTTCCGAATTGAGAATTGTTTAATTCTTAACAAATCAAAACAACATATCTATCATACAATAGAGTTCTTTTATGTCTTACATTTGAATCTGTTAATAGATGCTTTTAGATCAATTTACACGACATTCCACTGACGACATCAATGACGTCATCAACGCGTAAATCTACGTAATGTGGTTTAATAAATTTATGGAGAAATTTTAAAAAATGTCTTTAGTACATTTGATTTTGGTCAGTGTATTTTTTAATATTTGAATTTTATGCAAAGTAAACCAATGATTTTACAATATTTACAAACATTTTAGAGAAGTGTTTTCGTTTAACGCTTGATGGTTGGTAGCCACTGGTTATGTGAGGGGTTCTTTATCGTGCCAGCACCTACATCATCAATAGGATCTTTGGAATTAAACTGCTGTATATATAGATGTTTTGTATTACTCGAATTTTGAGTGGGCGGATGAGATTATTAATGTTTGGTACACAATATTTTAGATCCCATGAGTCACTCGGTTGACGTTTACTATCGATCTCCGTCCGTCTGTTGCCATTTTTTTAAAATTTGATGAATAATCTTTTTAAAAGAGGAATCTAAATAAGAAATTTATGACTTTACCTAACCTTCTTTTTCTCTACTCCAATAACATTATATTTATATATTTGAGGTAAACTAAATGCGTGGTTATGAAGCCCAAGAAGCCCTCTAAAAAAACCAAACTCGTGAATTTTTAAAATAACCCCTATGTGAGGGTTTAGGCCCAGGGACGGAGCCAATATGACCATTAACCCTTTCAACGCCAAAGCGACGAAAATGTCGTTACTTGTTATGCCAAAGCGACGTAAATGTCGGTTTTTATACTTATCTATAGAATGAATTTACCCAAAAAAGTTGTTAACCGTAACGTATGGAAAAGTTCCAAATAAACAGATGGTAAATAAAAAGTTTGTGTTATATTATATATTGTATGTATGATATAGCTAAAATTGACGTCATTTTACCCTAAATTAACGTCAAAAATATGACGTCATTTTATTGCGCTAACAATTTTCAATGGCGAACAATTCTGACTCTGGGTCTGACGATGTTGACGCATCCGACGAAGATGTTTCCGACCTAGAAAGTGAAGAAGAAGCTGCCTTTTTCAGAGGTCCATGGTTTAGCGTAGTTGACCCTCAGACATTCCAGCTGCCGGAGCCAGATTTTACAGAAAATGCTGGGCCCGTCAACTTTGGTCCTGGTATGGCAATTCTGGATTTTTTTGTGTAATTCTTGCATGCCGATGATGATATGATAGATATTCTAGTAAGAGAAACAAATCGTTATGCGGACCAGAAAATCGCCCCAAAAAAGCAGACCTCCAAGAATATTGGGGCCACTTTGCCGTTTTAGCAACAGGGTTCCGGTGACACCTGACGAAATGCTTGCATTTATTGGAATACTTTTGAGCATGGATATTGTGAAAAAGCCGACATTTGAGTCGTACTGGGAATCGAACCCCCGTGCGTGGTCTTTTGAAACGCCAAACTTTGAAAAAAATTATGTCAAGAAATCGTTTCCAGGCCATCCTGCAGTTTCTGCATTGCAGTGACAATTTAGTTGTTCCAGAGCCCGGCGAAGACGGATATGATCCCCTACACAAGATATCACCTGTCATCAACATAGTAAATGAGACATTTGGTAAAAACTACAAGTACATTGAACACTTCTAAATGAAACTCCGATCACACAATCAATGTAAATTGATAACTTATTAGAATATTGAATGTACCTGTAATGCTAAATTCAGCTTGAAAGTTTTCGGTAAGGGTAATTTTACGCGTATATACCCCGGGGTATTACACTCATTTTTATAGTAAAAATATCAGTTTGTTACTACATGTATCATTTACTTTTATATGTTTATATGTAAATATATTTGCAATTGCACATATCTGTTTATTTAAAATTACAAATTGTTTAACACACTTCAGATGTCATCACATTAATAATTGCATACAGATATTCTTTATGAATTTCAAAATAAATTTGAAACAAAGTTCATAGTAATTTTCAAATTATTGAACAGTTTATACAAGATGCACTTCATGGATAATTGATGGATAACCCGAGTTGTTCTTTACGTGTAAAACTATTTAAGCTTATCAGAAAAGAAAAAAAAAGTTTTAATCAAGAAACTGTTTATCAAGTTAGCTTAGAATGAATTTGGTTCTTTTCTAAATATATCCCATTGATCTATTTGAATATACCCCATTGAACTATTTAAGTTTTTCCTATTGAGCTAAACAAGGTTAAAACAATTATTTATTGTTTTAAAAATTTCAATCATTTCGACCAAACCCTGAATAATTTTAGCAAATGCACAAAAGAAATTGAAATTAAAGAAAAAAACTCAAATTTAAACTTAACAGGAAGTCAAATTAGAACAAATACAATGCAGCAAGATTGTCACAGGATTACCTATTTTTGCTTCTAGAGAATCTATTTATTTCGATACAGGGTGGGAAACGATAGTAAAAGAAACCTTTTACCCGATTGTGTAATGGACATTTTCCTAAATAAACGTGTTAATGATCCAATTATACTTCAAGAAATTCACAAAACTATAGTATACCAAATTGTCGGTTACAATTATATTAATCTTCATTTTGTTCCCACTGTTGTTAACGAATGGAATGCGCTCTCATAGGATGTCCGTGAAAGTGACTCCATTCGCATTTTAAAAGAAAAAATACATGTTTCTGTCATAAGCAGAATAATATTTATTTACCAGTAGAACAATACCTGATTTTTTAACTTATGGTGAAAGATTTTTGAATATTATTCATACTAGACTTCAAATTTTCAAAGTGCGTAATTTTTTAAAGAGCGTTTCATCATGGCATTGTTCTTGTCAGATGTAAATTTTTATCGGGCGCTTACAAAAGCAAGTGCACGCAGCAAACTGACCAATGAGGATTTCGGCACATATTTTTTTAATGCGCTCGCTAATAACTAAATTTAAAAAAAAAACCCTCATAAGCCGTTATTTTATACATGTATATAAATTACTTAGTTAGATTCTTAAAATTTCAATTATCTCCGAGTTTCTCATATGTATTTTGCGTATCATGCAGGCATGGGTTTTTTCAAATACAACACACATACTTTAACTTTAATAAAGACAAGACCTTTTGAAATTAAAACTATATGAAAACGAGAAAAAATTATTTTCATTTCTTTTTTATCAAATGCTTAAACCCAGCGATATGTTGTTTATTCCGACTCATTAAAAAACAAGCACTCCAACCCCCACCCCCTCCCACACACACACACACAGAGCAATCGCTTAAAAATACTTCCCCGAGCAAAATGTTGCTGCATTTATTATTAATTTATCCTTTAAACTTACTTAAAACTAATAATGATATAAAGGGTATAAAAATTGCTAATATGAGTACAGAAATTAAAGATCTACAACATGCTGATGATGTTACTTTAGCACTTAGAGACATGCTTTCCTTAGACAAAGCCATTGAAACTGTAACGTCTTTTTGTGATCATGCTGGATCTAAAGTTAACTTAAACAAAACACAATGTATACTTCTTGGAAAACTTAAAGATAAACATTCTAATATTGGCGAAATTAATGTCACAAACGATGCTGTAAGATGTTTAGGAATTTTTATTGGACATAATAAAGAACAATGTTTTGATTTAAACTGGAAAAAAAATTACGATGATATGGAAAAACTTTTTGAATCATGGAAAAAAAGAAAACTTACTATTTTTGGAAAAACTTGTATAGTAAATTCTCTAGCTATTTCAAAACTGATTTACGTAGGGTCGATTTTACCCCTCCCAAATCAAGATTTCTTGAAAAAGATCAAATGTAGCATTTTTAATTTTATTTGGAATAAAAGAGATAGAATAAAACGAGATACAATAATTGGCAAAATTGAGGACGGAGGCGTTGGTCTAGTAGACATAGAACTGAAACTTAAGGCTATAAAAGCATCATGGGTAAAAAGACTTGTAGATGAATCTTGCATTCTTAATAACATATTTAAAGGATATATAAAAAAACACGGGGTTAGATACAGATTATATACTATTAATGTCTGAAAGAAAAGTTGAAAATATTGTATGTTTGTTACATCTACCTACTGTGTATAAAGAAATGCTGTGTTGTTTTAATGAATGTAAAAGGTTAATTAATATATCTGAACTTTCAAATGTAACATTTGCACAACAACCACTGTGGAATAATACTCTGTTTGAACATAAGGGAAAATCATTATTTTTCAAAAACTGGGTAATGAGTAAAATTTTGTTTGTTAAAGATTTATTCAACAAAAATGGTGAATTCAAAACACTACAAGATCTTTCAAATGATCTAAAGAAGAAAAATAATTGGTTGTGTGAATACAATATTTTAAAGAATGTAATTAAGAAAAAAAGTGAGTGTTTTGATATGAAGTGTTGTTTTTATACAAAAATACTGAAAAGAAATGTTTATAATTTTCATAAGGGAACATTTGATATATTCGATAAGAAATGTAAATTCTACTATGTAAACTTGCTTCATAAAAAATTCAAACCACCTTGTTACCAATCTGCATTTAACAATTTATTTAATATTGGTAGAGATAATTGGAAAGATATTTATGAAAAAAAGGTTAAGAACATGTATGACAAAAGACTTAGTGAATTTAATTATAAGTTGTTAAATAATATTTTGAATTGTAATTCCTTTCAATACAAATGTAAATCAAGGTCTAATGCAAATTGTGAATTCTGTCCGTGTGAAAAGGAGGACATTAAGCACCTTTTATTTGATTGTATATCTGTACAAAGATTGTGGCAAAAATTGAATAGTATTTTGAATTTCGATGTATGCTGGAAACACATCATTATAGGATTCTATTTAGAAGAAAATTCAAAAACAGTATTTTTAAATACAATTATATCATATGTATCATATGTAATTTATAAATATAAAATGACATGTAGAATGAATGAACATTTTCAATCATGTAACACGCTTTTGAATTTTTTCAAAAGATCTCTCTCTAAAGAAATGGATTTGATGTTGAATTTTTCAAAAACAAAAATATATAGAGGTAAAATATTAGAACTTATTCGATTGTTATAATCTGTTTATTAGTTAAGATTTTTTAACTGCTTGTCCTGGCCCGGGGCAATCAGATATTGTAAAGGGTTGCGTATTTCTGAATAAAATATATTATTAAAAAAAAAAAAAAATACATGTATATAAATTAGTTAGATTCTTAAAATTTCAATTATCTCCGAGCTTCTCATATGTATTTTGCGTATCATGCAGGCATGGGTTTTGTCAAATACAATACACATACTTTAACTTTAATAAAGACAAGACCTTTTGAAATTAAAACTATATGAAAACGAGAAAAAATTATTTTCATTTCTTTTTTATCAAATGCTTAAACCCAGCGATATGTTGTTTATTCCGACTCATTAAAAAACAAGCACCCCCACCCCCACCCCATCCCACACACACACACACAGAGCAATCGCTTAAAAATACTTCCCCGAGCAAAATGTTGCTGCATTTATTATTAATTTATCCTTTAAATTGATGAAAAAACTTCTTGAATACTTCTCTGCAAACACATGTACTTCGTACACGTGCAATGAATTACAAAAGGAATAAAAAAAACCCCGATAATTGTCAGAAATTAATATTTATAGTCAATACTAATTAAGCCTTGGTTACTGTTTTGTAAATATTTCCTGATTTGTTTATTATGTTCTTTCAAGTCTAAATCAAGATGTCTGTGTAGACGAACGCATGGTTGGCTTTAAAGGCAGGCATCAGTTAAAGCAGTATATATCCAACAAGAAAGCCCGCCGATGGGGTATAAAGCTCTGGGTGTTGTCAGACTCCATCACCGGGTACACGCACCACATCAATGTTTACAAAGGAAGAATGAATGAACGCCAAAGTCCCAATGGACAAGTATGTTGTTATTTAATGTGCGCTTTTGTTAAAGATTTTGGTTATATCTTATTTCAATATAATGCACAAGTATTTGTAGCTAATTTTAATCCCAGAAATGATATGAAACGCACCCTGCTAATGGTAATAAGGAATTTTCCCTAGGGTTATCAGGAAGTGTTGGATCTGATCAGATGGAACCTCGCTTTTACAAGGATCACCACGTCACTTATGACAGCTTTTTCACAAGCCCTGCTCTCGTCTACGACCTTCTGGATAAGGGGACTCACAGTACCGGCACAGTCATAAAAACTCGAAAGGGGATGCCTTCCAGTTTCAAAACCACACCAATTCAGGAGGGAGAGATTCGCGTGAAAATTACTGACTACAACCAGTTCCCCACGGTACGAATTTAGATTCACCACATCGTCGTTTGACCGTGAAATACGCCCCCCCCCCCTTTTCTCTGCAATATCTATAATTTTAATGAAAAATATTATCTGCAACAGATTTGTACAGACAACAAATGGCAAAGGACGAGACACCTCTATACCAATATAAATATAACCACACAATGGGAGTCGATCTGGGGGACCAATTAATTCTACAGTTTGAACCCGAGTTCAAAAGTCTAAAAATGTGGAGAAAGCTTCTCTTTCACTGTCTTGTCACAGCAGCGGGTATTGTATGATTTCATATTTCAATTAAAAATTAAACTGTTTTAGTGTTGATTGTACACTAAGAATAGCAAACATAAAGGTTAACTTGTTTAAGATTCAGAAATTTGAAGGTAAATTGTAAAAACCCCATCAGGATTCGAACTCATGACTTGTACAGATTCATAGTTAGAGCTCTGACTCATTGTGCTACACTGTTAGCTAATTATTTTGAGGGGAAAAAATAACTTTACTAAATTTTACTGTTTATTTCAATAGGAAGTGTGTCACAATATAGAGGAGTCCCATACCACCATAAATATTTCATAATTGTTTTTCAGTTAACGCATTCACTTTCCAGGTTCAACAAAAAATTAACCATCTAGAATTCCATCAGCAACTCTGCCAGGAATTGATAGGGAGGTGCAGGCAGGGTACAATGTAGCAGAAACAGACAGGTGAGACTGGTGCCTGTACATAATAGAACCTTAGAAAGGCCCACCGAGAGGCATTTTCCGTCCTTCATTCCAGAAGGGAAAAGGAAAATATGCGTGATGTGTGCTGGAAATGCCCGTTTCAAGAAAACACTCATCCAGTGGTGGTGTCAAGACTGTGAAGTGGGGCTGTGTGTCGACTGCTGTTTTAGGCTTTACCACATTCGCATTCATTTCAAATAAATGACCAAAATAGCAAAAGAGAAATAAGAGGAATGTGTAAAAGGGGAAAATGAAAAGCAGAGAGAAAGAGAGAGACAGAGAGAGACAGAAAGAGAGACAGAGAGAGAGAAAAAAACAGCGAGAGAGAGAATTGTTGAAAACAAGTACCTTTAGCTAATGCTCTCCAAATGATGTAATAATTTGTAAAAAAAAATTGCATCCAATGATACGATTGATTTTTATTGCAATTTGAATACCAAAAAAAATCTGGAAGATTTAAACGAAATACAGCCGTCATATACGTTATACTCACATGTCGACTTT
The DNA here is from genome assembly GCF_963853765.1 of Magallana gigas. Taxonomy (NCBI): domain Eukaryota; kingdom Metazoa; phylum Mollusca; class Bivalvia; order Ostreida; family Ostreidae; genus Magallana; species Magallana gigas. The sequence continues at coordinate 5,691,382 of NC_088859.1, forward strand.
AACTTATTTCTCTGCTTACGTTGAAACAATGTAAGTTAACTACAGGATAATATTTTTTAATTATTTATGATAGACATAGAAATAGGTATGATGAAATATTGAATTTATTTAAACTTTACTTTTAGTAGAGTAATAAATACAGTATTGGTGTGCATATGTTTATGAAATAAACAGGTGCTACTTTTTACGTTGCAATTCGACGTCGCGTTTTACCGCATAACATAACGTTGACGTCACTGTATGGCAAGATGACGTTAAAGATGTTACTGACTATCGGCGTTGAAAGGGTTAAGTGAAAATATATTATAATTTTTTTTGCTGTGAAATCATTAAATTCGTTGGGACCAATGTTAGTGGATTTGGGTTTTTTTTGGTTATTAATGGGAATGTTATTTCGTGGATGTATCGGTTTTCAGTTTCAGCTTTAAAACTAACTTTTCCAAATCTTGTAAATGTAAATTCGAAAATAAAAAGGGGGGAGGGTACCCACGAATACCACGATAATGGAGCCACCACGAATTTTCTACTGATTCCGTACAGTATCTACTCTAAAAAAATATTTTGGTTCGATCCTCTGTTTTTGGGCAGCCATTTTGGGTCATCTCTATTCTGGAAATTATGGATCAAATATTGATTCTATTCATTATTTCATATTTTATAATGCCAATTTACTATATTGAATAAAATAGTAAAGGAAAAATTACATATTTACAGAGTTTACTAGGAGACTATATTATGTGGCGGAAGGTTTTTAAGAAGAAAATGAACATTTTTCTTAACTCTGTTGTTTTAGAGTACCGTCACTTTAGCTTCCTTATTTTTAGTAATATGTTGTGACGAAAAACATAGTTTTACAATTTTTCAATATTTGTCCCTTAAATTAGCTTATTTCATGCCATAGCTCAAAGAGGTATAGCGTACTTTCCCATATTTTCGCCCTTTCTCATTTTTAAATGGAAAGTACCTGCTTCTATAAATAGATTTATCTGACGCGTTGAAATTTAAGGTCAAGCTTTTATAATACTTAGTTAAACAGTGGTATTTAACATATTGCTATTAAATTCAAAGTGTGGTCATATGAATCTGCATTTTCCACTCTTAAATAATCATCTGATACACATCTTTTTAATAAATATTAATGCAATAACAACACATGCAAACAATTTTAAAGTGGTGATTATTCATTTACTATCACATACATGAGTTAGTCGAGAAGTTTGAGATCAATCTCTATACTTCAGGAATTGCCGCTGCGTCTTGAACAGATGGTGTCAATATATCCAATTTTGGTTGATATTGCGAGTGTTTTCCATTTCCTAAATACTAAATGATTGTTGCTATATGTGCGCATTACTTAACTGTGCATGCACCCGCTTTGCACTCGCAATACCTACCAACAATTGGGTCGTGTAGATCAACATGGTTCATATTTATCCCCAGAAAATATTTCTTTAATGACGTATGCCGAGACTGAATTTTTCTCCTTCACCATCACTTAAGGTAATGGTCCATACCCCACTAGATAAATAAAATGCGTACAGAATTTTTTCATATTTTTCAAACATGTATCTGAGGATATGTTCTCATCAAATTTTATCCTGTTGGGTGGTCCATCGGTATTATAAAAGCTAGGGTCGTTGCTAAAAATAGAACAGATTGCGGAAAATGGCGCTTTTTCATACATAAAGAATATAAGCCTAAGCCTGAAATTAGAATTTCACAAAATAATTTTTTGACTTATATCCTATGTAAAATAAAGGAATTATTATTTCAAAACAAAAATTTTTATGTTACACTTGCTTATTTATCAAAAATAGATAAATCTGCATACAAATGAGATAAGATGAAATAAATTTTCAAAGATAATTTAAGTTCTTATAATTTTATTTTGATATTATTTACACATTAACGCCCTTAATCAATTGGAAATAAAATTACCCAAGGGACCGGCCTTTTCAGGATCACAATGGGCGTATTTTGGGTAAAAATCATTAAAATATATATTTTGAAAAAAGATCCGTAAAAATTAAATTGTGCATAGGTTTATTATTTCATCACTCTAAAAAAAAATGTTTAGATTATTGTTAAATAGAAAACATGATTTAAACAAACTGTTGATCAATCTGTATTATCTAGTCCGCAAAAGATTGTATCTTTGGATATCGGTAAGTATTATGGATCGAGAGCGGTATTTAGAAATTGCAGTCCCACGCTTGGATAATGCTAACTACCTGATATATGCCTGTAAGACAAAACCTCTATTCAACTTTTTTTTACTGGTTTTAAAGACTGTTCTTAAAATGAAATATCTTTCTTAAGCGTATGATTTTAATTCTAAAAACATTTTTTGTGGGAAAATATATCTATGCTCGTTGCTAAGCGAATATAGAATATAGATGAAATAAGTCAAATTATTTCCCCTTGTGTATTTATCTCCCTTATGCACTGGAATATAGATCTCGGTCAGGATGTTTATGCATCTTCAGGGATTAACGTTCAAAGAATTTGATTAAGTTCAACCTTGTAATGAATTGATGTTTATGCAGGACAAAAGTAATGACAGAATGTTGATTTTAGCAAGACTGGCATATATCTTACATCTATATATTCAGCTACTTGAGATATGTTGACAAAACTGCCAAAAATAAAGATATTTATAACGAAATGCACAAGTAGCTGACTACATCAAGAGAGATATCTGAGTAATTGTGTGGTAATATTATGTGGATGACTCCACAGAATGTTGATATTAGCAAGTCAGTCATATATCTGCAGTCTATATATACAGCTACTTGAGATATATTGACAATTGACAGTGATATAGTGCAATGTACATCTTAAGAACAAAAGTATGTGTTCTCCCATGGACGGTAAGAAGTATCTAGAAGCCAAGTTTCTTTAATCTCGTAGCCAGTTACTAGTAGCTAGCTTTTCTTACTTCTCGTAGCCAGTTACTAGTAGCCAGTTACTAGTAGCTAACTTTTATTTAATCTCGTAGCCAGTTACTAGTAGCTAGCTTTTTTTACTTCTCGTAGCCAGTTACTAGTAGCCAGTTACTAGTAGCTAACTTTACCTATCTGGGAACCCCACTCTCGCAACTGGTTATATTTTGATTTAAATTATGATCTTTTTTGTGTATACGAAATTATGCTCATATACAATTTATCTTACAAGATATTCATAAACTCGTTAATCTTAACTCCATAGTATTTAGTCAAGTTTTAATGCTTTTAAAGATTTTTTATACGGAGTAGATTAATTATCTTACAAAATAATAAAATGAAAAATATGATGTATTATCAATTCTTGGATAAATCATGAAGACAAAAATGGTTTCATCAGAGAATGTGGCTTGGATAAAATTAATAAAGAATCCTTAAGGCATAACTAACATTCCAACAATTTGATACATGATTTTGGATAAACACAAATGCACACGCGACCCATCCATCTCTACCCACCCCAACCCCACCCCACCCTCCTTAAAAACAAACAAAAACTAATAAAAAAAACAAAACAAAAAAATAACGAAAGATTGAATACAACCACTAAAGAACTTTTCCTAAAGTTTGAAAAAAGAAAAAAATATGATGGTCTTTTATTGTTATTTTTTAGTTTAGAAGAAAGTAAACGACATAAAAAAAATCAAATAATATATTAAACAATTCATAATAAACAATATAACAATTCATGTTACATTTTCAAGATTGTGGAAAACTGGCACATGTTCTCCCACTGTTTAAGAAAGGTGATTTACAAATCACATTAAAATCACAGAACAATCTTAGTTTAGTTGTATAAGCAACACTTTTTGAAAGTCTTTTTAACATTCAAATGTAGTTGCAGTGTTTTACATTTCAATTAATAAATAAAGTAATACCAAACATGTTTCTTTCCTATTTATTCTACAGTAACTTTATATTTAATCTTTAAAACATCATTTTATTGTAAAAAAAAAAAAAAACCAAAAAAACAAAAACAAAAACAAAACAAAACAAGAATCAACAATTGATATTACTGTAGAATGCATTTTGATCTGTCTATATTTATAGGATGTGGTTGTGTATACTAATACTGGACGGTTCAGTTCATATAAAATCATGTGCGTTAGAACATGAGATACATCGTTTTAGTAACTTAGTACTTTATATGATATACTAAAACTTTCAAGTGATTGAAATTAGCATTTTAAAATTTATTGATTCATTTACTCTATAAACATTCTTTTTAAATACATTAATATTCATTTTGTTATCTATTACAGGCCGCGGCAGCATACGCGTTTGGTGTTAACAGGGTGGACATTTGTCCACAAAATCAAACTGATTGGGAGGAGGCATCCAGAAGACTGAACTGTTCTGACGATTCCAAAAACCCTCTAAACAGATACCACTGTCTACCTGTCCACGACCTAACTACATTAATGGAGTTTTGCTATAACCAGACCAGACCTCGAGTTACGAAAGGTAAGTAGGTGACCTATATTTAGATAGAGATGACCAATTTTCAACATATGATGAAGATGTGTCATTAAACAATCGAATTAAGAACGGATTTTCACTAAAAGGTGACTGAATGGCACAACTTTAGTGTAATTAAATGAAAATTTTAAGCATCATGTGAAATAAACAACAATATATCCTAGAAATGTGAATAAGAAGATAGGATACTTCAGCATTTAAATTTCTGGATCAGAAAAAGGAAAAACCAATGTATCAATCATTTGTAATTAGAGAATTATTGTACGGAACCCCATTTAGGACCTATCAAAAATATTTTTGAATTTGATATAACGAATTTTTAAATTTGTTAAAACGAATTTAAATCGTTATGACGAATTGTTGAATCTGTTATAACGAGTTAAATTTGTAATAACAAATTTTAGGAATTTGTTATAACGAATTTAATATGTTATAATAAATTCAATGAATTCGTTATTCTGTTTTAACAAATGAAATTTGAAATAGCGAATTCTTGAATTCGTTATTTCAAAATTCAAAATTTCAATTTGTAATTTTGGTTTTTAAAAAATCGGTTATAACATATTTTCATCCAATTTGTGGTAACACATTTCATGTTTTGGGGAACAAATTAACGGGGCGGACTTCATTTGTCCCATATCGGCGTACGACGAAATGCGCCGATCAATTGATCGGGTTAATCAGCGAGATCGTAAATAAAGAAAACTGGCGTAAAAACAAAGGTGGAGGAACATATTGTCACAGCTGTTGCTGTAAGCATGGTACAGATGTAACAATTCCAAAAGACACCTTACTTTATCGCTTTGCTAGAATTCCTTCATAGATAGAAACACAATATTTAAGAACTGTTATATATGTAGCAACGCATTTTTACCAAAAATACAATATATGCAGACTTGTTTCGACGGGTTTCGGCGCAAAATTCCAAAAATGTAGTTAATTAATGCTATCAATCAATGAGCATGCTGATTTATTAACATATATCTGCATTTTTCATCTCATTTCATCACCAAACCGTGATATTACGCCATACTTAAAAAAATACCGGTTTGGAATAGAATTGATTTAAGAAAAGGGAATCAATTTTTGAGTATTACTGGTCTCAGGAGATTTTGGGACGTGTTCCAATCCAATAAAGCTCGAAGAGCTTTATGATATATTTGACCATGCTCTGACCGAAATTATCAACTCATAATATTCAAAGAATGATTCCTTATTACTTAATATTTATATTATTTCCAATTTCTACACTTTAAACAATATTCTTAAACAACTGTTTTAATGCATAACACATGCTATGTATTATTACACAGCGCAGCCAATACTGTTTTTCGGTTATGCTGTAGGACACGCCCATTTTGTGTCGCTCGGTTTTATGAAATTATTGAGCTGGGTCATCAGAGTTAAGAGCACTTAAAAAATATAAATATAACATTTTACATGTATATGAAGTAGCCAAGCATTTTAACCAGGATGTGCGCATGCGTGAACCAACTTTCCATCAGAACGATGTATAGAATAGGCTATTTTTGGAAGTTGATTTTAATCAACTCTCCTATGCAGTTACTCTGACAAACCAAAAGTGAAACAGTGTTTGGACCAAAGCACAAAATATTGCCGCTGACAAGAACTAGTTCTTAAGAATAATTGATTAATCCGAAATAATGTACGCTAAAGCATTGTTTTTCAAGGAAACATATTTATAAATACCTTGAGAATAGTCAGATTTTAAATGGTACGAACGATTTAGATATTTTTTGTAGTTGTATGTATTCTTACGGTAGAGTTCAAAATAGTCTCGTTCAACTCGAGAGAGTTCAATATTGCTTGGATCCATAAATTTTCCAGAAATATTTCTATCACTGATACATAGTTTGATTGAATTTAATCTAATCCTTAAATATTACTTTACATGATTCATATGGGGTTTTATCACCATTCTTGTGTCGAAAAGTACGGAAGCCCATTTAGGACCTATCAAAAAATATTTTTGAATTTGATATAACGAATTCTTGAATTTGTTAAAACGAATTTAAATCGTTATAACGAATTGTTGAATCCGTTACCACGAATTAAATTTGTTATAACAAATTTTAGGAATTCGTTATAACGAATTTAATCTGTTTTAACAAATTCACTGAATTCGTTATATCAAATTTCAAAATCTGTTTTAACAAATTAAATTTGAAATAACGAATTCTTAAATTCGTTATAACAAATTAAATTTGAAATAACGAATTCTTGAATACGTTATTTCAAAGTTTTAATTCGTAATTTCGGTTTTTTAAACTCGGTTATAACATATTTTCACCCAATTTGTGGTAACAAATTTCATGTTTTGGGGAACAAATAAAACGGGGCGGACTTCATTTGTCCCATATCGGCGTACGACAAAATGCGCCGATCAATTGATCGGCGTTAAAACGGCGAAGTGGTATTAAATGAAGTAAATGTAACCATGATAACAGATGTAACAATTCCAAAAGACACCTTACTTTATCAGCTTTGCTAGAATTCCTACATAGATAGAAACAAAATATATTTAAGAACTATATGTAACAATGCAGTTTCACCAAAAATACAATATATACAGATTTGTTTCGACGGGTTTCTGAGTGTGCAAAATTCAATAAAATTGTTTAATTATCGACGGGTTTCTGAGTGTGCAAAATTCCAAAAAATTGTTTAATTAATGCTATCAATCAATGATCATGCTGATTTATTAACATATCTGCATTTTTTTTTTTATCTCATTACATCACCAAACCGTGAGATTACGCCTTACTTAAAATAAAATACTGGTCTGGAATAAAATTGATTTAAGAATAAGGAATCATTCTTTGAGTATTACTAGGTACAGGTGATTTTGGCCGGGACGTGTTCAAATCAAATAAAGCTCGACGGGATTTATGATAGATATGACCACGCGCTGACCGAAATTATCAACTCATAATATTCAAAGAATGATTCCTTATTACTTTAATACTTATATTTATATTATTTCGAATTTCCACACTTCAAAACAACATTCTAAAACCACTGTTTTTTAATGAATAACACATGCTATGTATGATTACGCAGCGCAGCCAATACTGTTTTTCGGTTATGCTGTATGACACGCCCATTTTGTGTCGCTCATTTTTTATAAAATTATTGGGCTGGGTAATCACAGTAAAGGGCACTTAAAAATATAAATATAAAATTTTATATGATGTAGCTAGGCATTATAACCAGAATGTGCACATGCGTGAACCAACTTACCATCAGAACGATGTATAGAATAGGCTATTTTTGGGAGTTGATTTTAATCAACTCTCCTACATGTATGCAGTTACTCAGGCAAACCGAATGTGAAACAGTGTTTGGACCTAAGTACAAATCAACATTGCTGACAACATTTACTTCTAATCAATAAATTCGATGTAATGAGTTCTTAAGCATTGTTATTCAAGGAAACTTATTTAAAGATACCTTGAAAATAGTTAGATTTTAAATGGTACGAACAATTTAGATAATTTTTGAAGTCGTACATTTTATATATTCTTACGCCAGAGCTCGTTCAACCAGACGCTCGGCTGTCTCCGTAAATCTCCGACAAGCAGAGAGTCTCTCTTGCTTGTCGGTGATTAACGGATACAGCTGAGAGTCTGGTTGAACGAGACTAGAGTTCAATTTTGCTTGGATCCATACAATTTCTCATAACTATTCCGATTACTGATACGTAGTTTGATAGAATAGATCTTTGAATATTATACAACATGATTCATATTGGGTTTTCACGGAATTCCTGTGGAAGAATTCATATTATTAAAAATGTGCGTAATTCAAATACATATAGGAAAGTACTTGCCATGCAAAATTACATATCATTGATTTTAAAATAAATAATAATCGAAAAAATCAACTCCCATCAGCTCTTCAGTACATTGATTTTATAAAGTACAACCAGGCACTATAACCAGGATGTACGCATGCGTGTACCGACTTTTCGGTAAACGTTTGGGAGGAAATTTGAAAGCTGTTTGGAGGAATTTCGAACTGATATTCGCGCAATTTAAAAACGTATAGGAAAATTCGAAATTCACATTATAAATGTTCATTAAAAGAGGTAGGAATGTTGTGTTCATTAGATTTACACCAAAATGTTGTATAAATATTAGTATTTGAGAGAACAAAAAAGATCAATATTACAGGAAAACAACAGGCACTTAGCATCGGAGGGGGAGGGGTTGTGGAGTGGAGCAGGGGCAGGGGGACGAGCTAGACTACCCCCTTCAGCACACGCTTTCTCGCAGCAAACATTTTTCTTTTACATCTTAAAGATGAATTAACAAGGAGCCCCCCCCCCCCTAATGTTTTTGGGACCAGGTAAAAACTAAAATGAAAGGGAGGAAATAAACTGTAGAATTGAAGTTTAAGGTACGCCTTTCCCCATGCCCCCACGGATTTGGATTTTTAAATGTTTTAATAGCATAGTGTATGTATCACTAGGGTCAGTGTTCGTATCACCAGGGTCTGTATACCCATAACCTGGGTCAGTATTACGATTATCAGGATGTCGATATCTATTACCAGGGTCAGTGTACGTATCACCAGGGTCTGTGTGCCCATCATCTGGGTCTGCATACAAAAAGCCTGGGTCAGTGTACGTATCATCAGGGTCAGTGTATGTATCACTAGGGTCAGTGTTCGTATCACCAGGGTCTGTATACCCATCAACTGGGTCAATATTACGATTATCAGGATGTCTATATCTATAACCAGGGTCAGTGTACGTATCACCAGGGTCTGTGTGCCGATCACCAAGTCATTAGAACCCATCATCAGGGTCTTAATGCATATCACCAAGGTCAGTGTTCGTATCACCAGGGTCTGCCCATTACCAGGGTCTCAAAACCTATATTGTTATAGGTATTGAGACCCAGGTGATGGGTATACTGGCTCTGGTTACGCGTATACACACTCTTGTAATTGGGTACACTAACCTTGGTTATAGGTAAACTTACCCTGGTGATGGGTTTACTGATTCTGGATATGGAAATACAGACGCTAGTGATGTGCACTCTGGCCCTATTAATACTAATATACAGACCCGGTGATAGGCATATAGACCCTGGTGAAACGTACACTGACCCTGGTGATAGGCATTGAGACCCTGGTGATGGTACGTGGATTTCTGGCTATGGGTAAACATACCCTGGTGATGAGCACAAAGACACATTGACCCTCGGTAAGTATTGAGACCCTGGTGTCCTGGTGATTGGTATACTGAATCTGGTTATGCGTATACAGACCCTGTTGATACGTTCACCGACTCTGGTAGTACTTACTCTGACCCTGGTAATATGTATTCTGACCCTGGTGATGGGTATACAGACCCAGGTGATGGACACAGAGACCTTGGTGAGGGGTTATGGATAGAGCTACATGGGGTGGGTGTTCTGACCACCCTTACCCTTCCCCAACCCCCCAACCCCCCTGAAAAAAAGAAAAACAAAATAAATTATCCCTTTCCTCCTAACCTTGATTTTTTTTTATATTGAATTTAAGCGTAGGTGTTTATAGAACCTGGTGAATGGTATATTGTATGAGATACAGTAATATTGGTTTATATATAAACCCAATTCTTTTTTACTGGTATATGTAAGGAAACCGTGATATTTTGTTCAGGCAGGTGGCATCGTAAACAAGTGAAAAGAGGGGGGTGGGATGGGAGAATCGCCAAACAATTCTTGACATGCAAAAAAAAAAGTCTTTAAAAAATTCGAAAATCGTACACCGTGGGGGTAGCTATAGAAATGCTAAGTTTACCTCAAACTTAAATTTCACTGTTTATTTCCTCCCAGTCACTTTCAATTTTTTACATGCTCCGAAAATGCTAGGAAAGGGGGGGGAGCAATTGCATGGGGACAGGCCTCTCCCTGTCACCCCCACCAACCCACTCGTTTTAAGCTACGTGGCTATTGTTTTCCTGTAACAGTGCCTTTATTGTCCTCGCAAATATTTAATTATCTTTTTTAAGTGTAAACCAAAGGTACATAACATTCCTATCACTTTTAATGACTATATGATATAAAAGTCGCGGTTTTTTTTGGCACCTATCATCAGTTCGAAGTTTCTCCAAGAAGCAATCGAATTTCCTCCCAAACGTTTACCAATCCCGATGGAAAGTTGGTTCACGCATGCGCACATCCTGGTTATAATACCTGGCTATGTCATATAAAATTTCATATTTATATTTTTCAAGTGTCCTTTACTGTGATAACATTACAAATCAATTTTGAAACCTATGGCCCAATTATTTCATAAAAAATGAGCGACACAAAATAAGCGTGTCCTACAGCATAACCGAAAAACGGTATTTGCTGTAATAATTTAAACATGTGCTGTACATGAAAAAAAAACCGAGTGGTTTTGAAATGTTGTTTAGAAGTGTAGAAATTGGAAATAATATAATTAAAAGCAAAAAGGCACCATTCTTTGAATATTATGAGGTGATAATTTCGGTCGGAGCGTGCATATCAAATCTATCATAACTCCCTTCAAGCTTTATTGGATTTGAACACGCTCCGACCAAAATAAATAGGAATAATGAACATAAACCTGCCCATGCAAGCGTTTAAAGATATCCTATTCATCGGTAAATTTTAAAATAGTTTAAAAAGAAATCTGACTGTAACAAAACAATTACGGATACAACTTTCTAAATTTACAATATTTAAAATAACTAGATACGTCAAAACATCAGACCTATATCAATCATTTTTGCTGTAAAATTGAATATATTTTGTATAGCTTTGTAAGGAAATTTCCCTAGAGTTGACCTCGTGACGTCACTGAAGCCTTGTTATCGCCTAATTTCATTTTCTCTTGAATAGATTTCTAAAAGAGGTAAAAATAGGCACTTTGAAGCGGCGTAACTTCATTATTTTTGCATCGATTTCGATGCGGTTTTTGCATTAAATTTTGGTAAATATATTCTATGACACAAGTTCGACATGGGCTGGGCTGCATGTACCCTTTTATAAATCAGCATGCTCAATAATTAATAGCATTGACTAAACAATTTTTTGGAATTTTGCGCAGAAACCCGTATATCTGTATATCCTGCACAATATTTTTGGTGAAAATGCGTTGCTACATATATAGCAGTTCTTAAATATTTTGTTTCTATCTATGTAGGAAATCTAGCAAAGCCAATAAAGTAAGGTGTCTTTTGAAATTATTACATCTGTTACCATGGTTACAGCAACAGCTGTGACAATATGTTCCTCCATTTTTGTTCTTACGCCAGTTTACTTCATTTACCATTTCGCCGTTTCGTCGTACGCCGATATGGGACAAATAAAGTCCGCCCCGTTTAATTTGTTCCCGAAAACATGAAATTTGTTATTACAAATTGGGTGAAAATATGTTATAACTGATTTGAAAAAAACGAAATTACGAATTAAAACTTTGAAATAACGAATTCAAGAATTCGTTATTTCAAATTTAATTTGGTAAAACAGATTTAAAAATTTGAAATAACGAATTCAGCGAATTTGTTATAACGGTTTAAATTCGTTATAACGAATTCCTAAAATTTGTTATTACAAATTTAATTCGTTATAACGGATTCAACGATTCGTTATAACGATTTAAATTCGTTTTAACAAATTCAAGAATTCGTTACACATATATCAAATTCAAAAATATTTTTTGATAGGTCCTAAATAGGCTTCCGTAGAAAAGTCCAAAAATTCGTATTATAAAAATGTGTGGAATTCAAATACCGATTAGAAACTACCTGTACTTGTCATGCAAAATAACATATCATTGATTTTAAAATAAATAACCATCGATAAAATCAACTCCCGTCAGTTCTTCGGTACTTTGATTTATACTTATAACCATGCAATATAACTAGGATGTGCGCATGCGTGTACCAACTTTTCGGTAAACCTTTGGGAGGAAATTCGAAAGCTGTTTGGAGGAACTTCGAACTGATATTTGCGCAATTTAAAAAAGTATTTAAAAAATCGATTTTTACATCATATATGTTCAATAAGAGTGATAGGAATGTTGTGTACATTAGATTTACCCAAAATGTTAAATAAATATTAGTATTTGAGAGAACAATAAAGAGCAATTTCACAGGAAAACAACAGGCACTTAGCATTGGAGTGGGGGAAGGGGTGGAGTGGAACAGGGGGACGAGACTACCCCCTCCAGCACACGTTTTCTCGCAAGAAACATTTTTCTAAAAATTTACATATAAAAGGTGAATAACAAAGAGTTGCCTCCCCCCCCCCCCCCCCCCCCGAATGTTTTTGGAACCAGTTAAAAACTGAAATGAAAGGGAGGAAATAAACTGTAAAATTGAAGTCTAAGGTTCACCAAACCCCCTACCCCAACGGATTAGGATTTTTCAATGTTTTAATGGCATAGTGTACGTATCATCAGGGTCAGTGTCCGTATCACCAGGGTCTGTATAGCCATAACCTGGGCCAGTATTACGATTATCAGGATGTCTATATCTATTATCAGGGTGAGTGTACATATCACCAGGGTTGAACGTCTGTGTGCCCATCACTTGGGTCTGCATACAAATAACCTGGGTCAGTGTACGTATCATTAGGGTCAGTGTACGTATCAGCAGGGTCAGTGTACGTATCACCAGGGTCAGTGTTTGTATCACCAGGGTATACAAACCCATAACCTGGGTCAGTATTATAATTATCAGGATGTCTATATCTATTACCAGAGCCAGTGAACGTATCTCCCGGGTCTGTGTGCCCATCACCAAGTCAGTAAACCCATCACCAGAGTCTTAATGCATATCACCAAGGTCAGTATACATATCACAAGGGTCTGGGTTCCCATTACCAGGGTCTCAAAACCTATATTGTTATAGGTATTGAGACCCAGGTGATGGGTAAACAGACCCTGGTGATCAGCACAAGGACACATTGACATTTGGTATAAGTTTTGAGACCCTGGGTGGATTTTTTCATATTGAATCTAAGCGTAGGTGTTTGTATGAGATACAGTAATATTGGTTTAAATAGAAACCCAATTCTTCTTACTGGTATATGTAAGGAAACCGTGATATTTTGTTCAGGCAGGTGGCATCGTAAAAAAGTGAAAAGAAGGGTGTCCGGTCAAGTCGTACACACACCAACTCGTGTACAGGTCAACTCGTATACAAAATTTCCGCATAAAAAAGTGGTGGGATGGGAGAATCGCCAACAATTCTTGACTTGCAAAAAAAAAATCTTGTTCAAAAATTCGAAAATCGAACGCCGTGGGGCCGGTTGTTGTAGAAATGCTAAGTTTACCTCAAACTTTTAAATTTTACTGATTATTTCCTCCCAGTTTCAATTTTTTACATGCTCCGAAATTGAAAGGAAAGGGGGGAACTGCATGGGGACAGGCCCTTCCCTGCCACCGCCACCCACTCACCCGTTTGAAGCTACGTGTCTATTGTTTTCCTGTAACATTGCCTTTATTGTCTTCGCATATATTCTAGTTTAAACCAAAGGCACATACCATTCTTATCACTTTGAATGACTATATGATATAAAAAACGCGTTCTTTTGTTTGTTTTTTGGTTTGTTTGTGGGTTTTTTTTGGCACCTTCATCAGTTCGAAGTTCCTCCAAGAAGCTATTGAATTTCCTCTCAAACGTTTACCAATCCCGATGCAAAGTTGGTTCTCGCATGCGCACATCCTGGTTATAATGCCTAGCTATTTCATATACAAAATCATATTTATATTTTTCAAGTGTCCTTTACTGTGATAACATTTCAAATCGATTTTGAAACCTATAGCCCAATAATTTCATAAAAAATAAGTGACACAAAATGGGCGTATCCTACAGCATAACTGAGAAACGATATTTGCTGCAATAATACATAACATGTGCAATGCATGAAAAAAAAAAACCAGTGGTTTTAAAATGTTGTTTTGAGGTGTAGAAATTGGAAATAATATAAATATAAGCAGAAAGACATGATTCGTTGAATATTATGAGGTGATCATTTCGGTCGGAGCGTGCATATCAAATCTTAGCTTCAAAACAGTAGCTCCTGGTCTGAAAAAATTCGGATGAACGACCTGGGAGCTACAGTGCCTCCCATAGTAAAAACTGCAATTTACTGCGCACAAAAAATGTGGTAGTTTTGGGCTCTTTAATCTCATTTACGAACATATTCTCTACAAATACTTGATCCCAAAAAATTCCTCGGATATTTTACTACAGATATCACCACTTCACCTGCCTCTAATAGTCTTTTAAACACCATCACCAGTCCTGTAAATTAAAGTTGTGCGAGTTTGTTTACATTTAAAAATGGCGACTCTCGATCTCGATGTAAATTAACACTTCTTTTCCGATGTCGGTTATCATGTTTCAGAGAAAGTCTGAGGCAAGTAAAGTGACGATATCAGTAGTAAATTGGCTGAAGAATTTAATGGTACTAATTATTTTTGCAGAGTTTTTGTGAAAATTAGGTCAATAAGTCCAAAACTAGCGCTTTTTTGTGCGCCGTAAATTGCAGTTTTTTTTTACTATGGTAGCCTCCGGGTCGTCCATCCGAATTTTTTCAGACCGGGAGCTACAGTCCTGCAGCTAATCATATCTATCATAAAGCTCTTTAAGCTTTATTGGGTTTGGACACGCACCGACCAAAATAAATATGAATAATGAACATAAATCTGCCCATGCAAGCGTTTAAAGATATCGTATTCATCGGTAAAACGCGATTAAAATAGTAAATTTTAAAATGGTTTAAATAGAAATCTGACTGTAACAAAATAATTACGGATACATTTTTCTAAATCAACGATACTTAAAATAACTAGATACGTCAAATTATCAGACCTATATCAATCATTTTTGCTGTAAAATCGAATTTATTTTGTATGGCTTTGTAAGGAAATTTCCTTCGTGTTAACCTCGTGACGTCTCTGAAGCCACGTTTTTACCTAATTTCATTTTCTCTTGAATAGATTTCTAAAAGCAGGTAAAAATAGGCATTTGAAGAGGCGTAACTCCATTATTTTTGCATCGATTTCGATGCGGTTTTTGCATTAAATTCAGGTAAATAAATTCTATGACATAAGTTCAACATTGGCTGGGCTGCAGGTACCCTTTAATAAATCAGCATGCTCATTGATTAAAAGCATTAACTAAACAATTTTTGGGATTTTGGGCAGAAACCCGTCGAAACAAATATGTATGTCCTGCATGGTATTTTTGGTGAAAATGCGTTGCTACATATGTAGCAGTTCTTAAATATTTTGTTTCTATCTATGTAGGAATTCTAGCAAAGCCGATATAGTAAGGGGTATGAAAATATGTTATGACCGATTTAAAAAAACCGAAATTACGAATTAAAACTTTGAAAAAACGAATTCAAGAATTCGTTATTTCAAATTTAATTTGTTAAAACAGATTTAAAAATTTAAATAAACGATTTCATCGAATTTGTGATAACAAATTAAATTCGATAAAACGAATTCTTAAAATTTGTTATAACAAATTTTATTCGTTACAACGGATTCAACAATTTGTTATAACGATTGAAACTCGTTTTTAACGAATTCAAGAATTCGTTATATCAAATTAAAAATATTTTGATAGGTCCTAAATGGGCTTCCGTATTAATGGGCTTCCGTAAAATGATATAACACCCCAATGAAAAAAGCAGGCCCAAGGTCCGATAAAAAAAATTTTGAATTAGAAATAACGAATTCTTGAGTTTGATAAAAAGATTTTAAAACGTTTTAACAAATTGTTGAATCCGTTATAACGAATCAAATTTTGTTATAACAAAATCAAGGAATTCATTATAACGAATTTAATCTTTTATAACAAATTTTCTGAATTCGTTTTCACAAAGTTTGATATTTGTTTAAACAAATTAAAATTAAAATAACGACATCGCTGCCAAGATAGTTAAATTTGTAAAATCGGATTTAAAATTAAAATAATTGTATAATTTGTTATAACAATCCATGAATTTGTTAAAATTACATGAATTCCGTAATAATTAATTATAACATTGACATCGTAGACTTCTCTTGTCAAACCGGCGTACGCCGAATGCGCCGATTAGCATTTGGTAACCCGGCTTGTTGCTTCATTTGCCCGGGGAAGGTTCGCCCGCGTAAGCCGATCGTAGGACCGGATGTATAGAATAGGTAATATTTTATATTACGTAACCAGGCATTATAACCAGGATGTGCGCATGCGTGAACCAATTTTCCATCGAGATCGGTAAACGTTTTGAAGGAAATTCGAAAGCTGTTTGGAGGAACTTCAAACTGATATATGTGCAACAAAAAGCAAAAAGAAAATGCAATTTATATATCATATTGTCTCTATTTAAACAATGTTTACACAGCAAAATGTGCCACATATGTTTCACATATGTCATGATCAAACATACGTATAACTCATGTGTATCATATGTTAATCATGCGTGATGTTTCAACACCTGTTAAACAGTTCAAAAATATATGGTAAACAAGTGTGTATAAATGCATGTATACATACACACATGTGTAACATATGTTACTTTTCCCATACGTTACACATATGTTATACATGTGTGTATTTTTCTATATGTATTTCATACTTTATTTTAAAACGTGAGATACATGTGTGAAGAAAAACCTTGCTATTATACATTCAGGGAGTGGTGTTTGGCCGTGACCCTCCCCCTCCCCCCTCCCTTTAGATCCGCGCATGTTATACATGTTTGTAAATGGCTCGAACTTTACATGTAGTAATGAATGGATGTATAACTGAATTAATAAATTAACTGAAGCCATGTATTTTCTTTATATATTGATTAAATAACAAATCCGGATTTAATACGGAATTGGCTTTAATTTTGTCGTTCACAAATTTACGTCACATTTTTACGTCATGGAAGCAGAAGATCAAGCTGCAGGGTAAATTGGCCTAGCTAAAGGTAAGTGTTTTAATTTACTCGCATTTTAAAATTGTATCATACAATGGTCGGTAGTAATAGAGGGAACATAACGGGAAAATTCGGGTTGAAAGACGATAAACGATCGACGAACTTCAATGTGGTTTTTAGAAAGAACTGCTGGAGTGCAACCAGTATAAAATGATTGCGTTAATTATGTTGATAAAAGATTTAAAGGTTTAACGTTAGCTATAGTAAAAGAAATGCTAGTGAGTTAAATACAGTAGTTGAATTACACAATTATAAAATATTTCAGAAAACGAACAGCTAATTGATTGGTAAACAATTTTTATGCATAATTTTTTTTTCAATTATAGTTGGGCAGAAATCTGGCAGCGAGGCTGAATATACACAGACGGTAAACGGTTTATACCTGTGTAAAATTTTTACTTTTCTGCCTTTTCTATATAGCCACCAACTCTCTGTCTGACTGCCTGTCTCTCTCTTTTTCTGCCTGTGTATCCCTCCCCCCTCTCTCTCATGTATAAAATTTCAGACAATCCAATATGCTTTTTATGGTTTATGTATCACCATATTAATGTACAGCTAGGATTGTTTTTTTTAATTAGATTTATTGCAAATGTAGAATATATGATGTTATTGAATTTACAAATACAATTATCTTCTTTTTCACAACCTGAAAATTTTGAAGATGATTTTGACGATTTGAAGACTGATTTTGTAATGGAGCTGTTTGAAATTAAATTGAATGTGATCTGAACATGTGTGTTATTGTAGTTCTTTGTTTGATTTTTGTTTTTGTAAAATCTTACTAGGTAATTTAATGTAAAGAATTTTAGTTTATTCCTTAGTACATATAAATGGGTAGATTTTAACATATGAAACATATGGTTAGCAACAAATGTTAAACATATTGAAATAAAAAAAAAACATATGTTAAACATACGTAAAACGTATGTAAAACATGGGTTTAAATTCGAATGTGAAACATACGTGGTGTTTTTATACGTTTCACATATGTGAAGAAACGTATGTTTAACATATGTTTAACATATGAAAAACATATGTAGCACATTTTGCTGTGTATTTCGAGGGAATTATTTAATATTGAAGAAGAAACCCGAGACGTAGTATTTGACAAATCCCTTCAAATATAATTTCATTTGAATAAAAAGAATTCGTTGGAACGGAATTTATTTCGTGGGAACAAAATATATTTTGTGGCCACAAATTTTATTCGTGGAAACGAAATTTATTTCATGGCCACGACTTTTATTTTGTGGGAAGGACTTTTATTTCGTGGCAACGAAATTTATTCCATGACTCTATTTTGTGGGAATGAATTTTATTTCATGGCGAAGACTCTCATTCGTGACTACGACGTTTATTTCGTGTGAACAACATTTACTTGTGGGAATGAATTTTATTTCATTGGAACTAATTTTATTTCGTGACAACAAATTAGATAAAAAACAAATATGAATCGACTACGTTGATTATTTAGTTATTTTATAAGTATTTTTATTAAAATACATGTATAAGTTCCTTTATTGATGCAGTGACATTTTTGCATACACTCGAATGTGAAATAAATGGTTCAATGGTTATACCAGGTCTTAATATTTTAGCGATTGAATACGATCGCAACATTTAAAGCTGCTTGGTCCGATTTCTTTGTTCTTACAGTATCAAATAATTTTCCATACTATCCAGCTATCCTAGAAATTTATGAACTTTCCCCTATTTACACCAGCAGAATCGATATCATTTCAAAGTCAGAAATATTTAAAGTCAATAGAATAATTTCTTTTTGGGTAAACAAAAAAACAAACCAAAATGCATCACGGGAATGTTTAAAAATGGGAATCGTTTGGTTTCTTCCCCTGGATGATTGGTTATTTCAACCTGCATATTATGCATCGATTGTAAACAAGGCAAACTTCAGAAATATTAGCGAACAAAATGTACATATGTCATTTTTGGGAGTTGATTTTAATCAACTCTCCTATGCAGTTACTCAGACAAACCGAAAGTGAAACAGTGTTTGGACCTCAGCACAAATCATTACTGCTGACAAGACTTAGTTCTTGAAAATAATTGATAAATTCGATCTAATGTATGCTAAAGCATTGTTTTTCAAGGAAACTTATTTGTAAATACCTTGAAAATAGTCAGATTTTAAATGGTACGAACAATTTATATATTTTTGTAGTCGTTTGTATTCCTACGCCAGAGTTCAATTTAGTCTTGTTCAACTCGACGCTCGGCTGTCTCCGTAAATCCTTGTTGGAGATTTACGGTGTCAGCCGAGCGTTTGGTTGAACGAGACTAGAGTTCAATATTGCTTGGATCCATACAATTTTCGAGGAACATTTCTATTACTGATACAGTGGGGCCTCAGATATCCGGACGCCAGATAACCGGACGCTTCAGTTTACGAACGATTTTATTTGGGAACAGATTTTTTATACGTTATTTTGTCTCATTTATCCGGAATTTCGCGTTCCGGATCCGGACGGTCTGTTTTTACCACAAAACACTAATTTACTACTAATCTTGCTTCATTTAACCGGACGGTAAAATTTGATGATACCCTACTCAGTACAAAAGATTACCCCTGTCAATTAAGTTTCACACCTTTTTTACGTGCTAGACCCTCATGAGTAGCTTGTTTAAATACACTGACTTCCCAAATCACTTTCAAATATTGGAAAATTGCGAACAATAGTGTATCACACACATATCACACTTAGACAGAAAGAATTCAGCTAGATTCGGTTATCATTATTGTCCGGTTAATATTTCATGACAAAATAATAAAATAAAGCAGAGTTCTTTATCTCTTAGAATCGTTCACTCTAGCATGTGTTGCTATATGGTATGAAAGGCAAAAAAAAAACTAGTATCAACACTGGGAGCCATTGCATACAAATACATTATCATTCATGACAACAATAGACACATTTCAGATATCCGGACGCTTCACCTATCCGGACGATTCAACTTGGGAACGAAAGCGTCCGGATAACTGAGGCTCCACTGTACATAGTTTGATTGAATTAATTTTATATTTAAATATTATTTAACATGGGGGTTTCTCGACATTCTTGCTGAAAAAATCCAAAAATTCATATTATAAAAATGTGCGTAATTCAAATTAGAAACTACATGTACTTGTCATGCAAAATAACATATCATTGATTTTAAAATAAATAAACATCGACAAAATCAACTCCCGTCAGTTCTTCAGTACTTTGATTTAATTTACATGAACAGTATGACCTTTATTTATAGTGATGTCGAAGTCTTAATACAACCATTGCGGTCTCTACGTCAGGGGCAAATTTTAACATGAGGCGAAATAACGCAATACCCTTTTTTGTAGCTTGTTTTGTTAACAAATTTTGTACATATTTTTTTCATTGGAATTTGGCTTAATTGACCGGGAAAATTACTGCAATGTCTATAATCATTCACATACTTAGCATAACCATCGTTCAAAGCGTACACAAAATTTTGATATAAAATCGAACCAAGCAGATTTAATTTTTATTTTTTCGTTTTTCTGCATATCTTTAAATTGTATTTCCCATAGATTGTAGCTCTAGATAACTTATTAGCATGCTTTTTAGATATTAAAAATGAAGCAATTTTTGAAGCCGTTTTTAAAAGCTTGATTTATTAAAATAAAACTAATGGGCACAATTTAATTATCAAAGTTCCTAGACATGTAATACCTCTCTATATCAGCAACGGTCGCCTGAACTAAATAGAAATTAGAGTTATGTCATATGATTTTACACCTACATGTATATCTCATAAATAGTAGTCAACTAACTTAAGTAATTTACATGTAGTTGATCTTTTAGACTAAAGAACGGGACAAATGAATTGGAATGCCTATAAATTACAGCACTTCCTGTAATGTTGAAACGATGTTATTTGATTCATTGAAGTCAAAAATCAGAAATAATTTATAAATGTCTACTGTAAAGAACCAGTATAAAACGTATTCATATTTTGTCATGATTTATATATGCTTTGTTTTTGGTTCAAGTGAGCTTTTCTGATCACCTGTTGTCCGTCGTCCGTCTGTCTGTATTTTTGTCTGTATGACCATTTGCTTAGAAACGTTCAACAGTTTTGAACCACTTGGCCAAATTTAACCAAAGTTAGTTCAAATCATACTTATGGGAAGGAAATTCTAAATTGTTAAAATAAAGAGAAAAACCCTTTTTAAGAGATGGATAATCTCGAAACAGTAAAAACAGGATATGCCTTAAAAATCTTCTCAAGAACCTCTGCACAAGAAATGACGATTAATATTTACACCAAAGCTTGTTTATATAGTGAAGATTCTAAACTGTTCAAATTGTAAACCCGGACCAAGCTGTGGCCTCAAGAAAGGTTTAAAGATTAATTTAGAAATATATAGGGAAATGTGTGTTGCGTTTTTTAACATCCCACTTCTGACACCAATGTTGCATTTTTAATATCCCACTTCCCACAACAATGTTGCATTTTAAGTATCCCGCTTCTGACACTAATGTTGCGGTTTAAGTATCCCACTGCTCACAACAATGTTGTGATTTTGCTGGGTATACCGCTTATATAAATTATATTATACCAAACTTTGGTTTTATCTTATTAATCCAGGATGTTTTTCGCAACTTGTGGGTCTCCCAAATCTGTGTATTGGCATTAAAGAAAACTCAAAGTCAGGTTTTAAATAAAATAAGGATATTTCCAATTTATTGAATAATGCCAATCCTGACTCTGGGAATTTATATATAAAATCACTTAATGTATTCCCAAACTTGATGGGATGGCAATAAAAATATTATGGATAGTATGCATCAAAACCTATAACAAATAAATTTCTATATCCCGCAAAACCGTGCAGAAATCCCCTCCCTATAATCCTCCCACTTTATATATTGCCTATAAACTTGAGTATAATAAACTGATTGAATAAACAATGAATTTCATCAGCTAATCCTAATTAACAATAAATAGAATTATTCATCGTCAATCCCAGAACTGGGAGTCAGAGGTAGACCTTGCTCTGCCGTGGCAGATCTGCACAAGTGCAGAACCCAACTGACTGTGCAAACAGCTGAGCTCGTTATTTATTGGCATATGGACCGATGTTTATAACGTCATGACACGAACATTCAAATACCCACCATAATTTGAGCAAAGCAGTTTAAGCAGAGAATAAAATCACGGGAATAAAAGCGCTGTAACAAGGAAACAGAAATTCATTTCTTGATATGGTTTATTGGACTTTTTCTCAACAGGGAATATGTATTGGGATGTGAGAAATAATTTTCGTAACACGTGTACAAATCTTCTTCTCAAGAACTACAAAGCTACAATTTGTGGGATTACTATGCAAACACACCCAGATAGTGTAGATTCTAAAGTGTTCAATCCGTGAACCCATAGAGCAATGCTTGGGCTTAAGTAGAGGTTCAAAGCTTAACATAGAAATACGTAAGGAAATTAATTAAAAATCTTTTTTCTAAAACTCTACACTGATAAATTTTGTGAAATTACTGTGCAATCATCCTCAGATAGTCTAAATTATAAGTTGTTAAAATACCCCTGAACCAATACTGGGAGCCAAAGGGTGGTTCGAAGTTTCTCTTAAAACATATGAACTAGGACTAGAAAATAAATACTTTTTTAAAAAATACTACACTGCTTCCATTTGTGCCATAATGCAAACATCTTCAGATAGTGTAGATTTTAAATTTTTAAAATCGCGAGCCCTACACCAATAATGGGGCCCAGGAGGGGTTTCAAGATTAACATAGTAATATGCATATGTATGGTAAATTTAAAAAAAATAAATTTTCAGCAACTCGAGTGATTCCATTTGTGAGATTACTATGCAACCATCCTCAAATAGTGTAGATTCTAAACTGTAGAAACAGTGACCCCTGGATCAATTCTTTGGCGCTAAGAGGGGTTCAGAAAAGGACAAAAGTTTAAACATCGTCTTCTCAAGAACTAAAGTGGTATAATTTGTGAGATTACTATGCAAGCATCATGAGCGTAGATTTTAAATTGTTAAAACCGTGACCCTAACGCCATTACTGGGGCCCAAAGACGGGTTTAAATTGAAATAAAGAAATATATAGAGAAAATGTTAAAAATTTGCTCAAGAAATACAAAGCTATAATTTGCAAAATTACTATGCAAGCTCTCAAAAACAGTGTAGATTCTAATTTGTTAAAAAAAAATGTAACCCCTGGACCATTACTGAGGCCCAAAGAGGGGTTCCAAGTTTGACATAGAAATCATTTTTTCTAGAACTTAAATGATACAAATAGTTAGATCACAATGAAAGCCCCTTAAGATTGTGTAGATTTCCAAGTTTAAAAACCGTGCCCATGGACTAATCTAGTGCCCCCTGAAAGGGTTAAAAGATCAAAATTAAAATATATGTGTAGGGAATTTTTTTTAGATATGTTCTACTTAAAAAATACAATACTACAATATGGGAGATTTCTATTCAAGAATCGAAAGATATTGTAGATTTGACATTTTAAAACTGTGACTCCCAAATCCATGCTTGGGCCCTAAGATGGGTTTCCAGCTCAACTTAGAAGCAAAAAAGTCATTATTTTACAAGCTTGAATTACAAAGATTTATTAATAAAACACACACAAGTGTATTATTACAAAATTTGTTGCCAAAAATGATTTTATTTACAACGATTAGTTTTTTTTTACAATGTAGTAATGAAAAACGGTTAAGGTGACTTGATACACCAAACATTTATTTGATGGATCGATTAAAAACCTTTTTTTGAAATATGATTTTACAAAACAGAGACTAATATCGGCTTTCATATAATATATTTTTAATTTTTAAGTACAATATGATAATTTTTTGACTGCCAATACATGCATGTATTTAAGAGCTTGAAAATGGTCCCAATGGATGTGTAATATAATTATGAATACATATATGCCAAAGATGGTATGGTAAGGTCTTTATTTTTTTTTACCTGAATATTCAAATTATTATTCTGTGGATCAAATCCAAATAACAAATATAGGACTATTAAAGCACTAGTCAAACAATGACATATTACAAAGAAAATGAAACGAAATTGCCAAGTTTTGGAAAAATTGCAGTTTATCAAATTTGAACCAATCCTGATTTAAATAAGGGTTATCCCGGTCAGAAAAAATTTAGAATTGAAATTTCACTAAATACTGCAGTTTATTATGAGTACATGTAATTGATAAGCCTTTATAAGATTAGTAAATGAACAAAACCATTTCACAGCAACCTGGACTTTGTTCAAATTTGTTACATTTTCCAACTTAATATTACTTTGTTTGAGATCAGTTTAATTACAAATGGTATTGGTTTGAATAAACAAATTTCCAATTTCTCTTGAATTTTACTATTTTCTTTCAATATCTTATTGAAATATTATTGTAGACCAATAGCTAAATCCGAATGACAGCTAATTCATAGATTGAGAAAAACTTAATGTACATTTGTATAAAGAAAGGTATTTATACATGTAGTCCAATTTATTATTTTTAATACGTTGAAGCCTAGGATAATAAGATGTGTCAGCTGATTCATCTTAGATCTTAATATAAATTTATAGTGTTTAAAATAATTTTAAAATGTTTCATAATTAAACAAATCAAAATAGAATGATAACACTTTTGTTCAGGTGAGCGATATGGCCCTTGGGCCTCTTATCATTTTACATTTAAGGACTATGTATGGTATATGTACAAGAAAAAAATATTGTGAATGGTTACAACTGTACAACTTTTGACGATGGATGCCCAGATATGTTATATCAAAGTGATGAAACTTATAAATGTAAGTTTAGCCTTTTACCAACTTTAATTATTCAAAGTATATTATTGTATATGTTGTTTAACGAGAGAGAAAAACCAAGGAGAGAGAAGGTATAACTATTTGTTTTTTAATAGTCCCAAGATGTATGGAAATTGATCCTTATGATCGCTGCTACATTGCTGATTCATCTTGCCGATCAAACAAAACGTAAGTAATGTTCTTTTCCCCTCCTTGTTCGTACGTCTCTAGCTAGAATAATGTCTAATTACTGAAAGAGGGGAAAGATTTATAATATTTTGCCCCGTTTTAAAATCATTTTTAAAATATAACATAAAAATGTAGCATTTCTTTAATAAGAATATATGAGCAAAATTAATTTATTAAATATAACAAAATGAATAGTGACATCATTAAAAGTTAATTTGTAAAACTTTATCTTAAGAAGACGTAACTGTAATCAACATCTATTTCCCATCATCAAATTCACATCATATTTTATTATGAAATTTCACATAATTTTTTCTCTTTTTTTTTTTTGGTAAATGTTAAGACTGGAGACTCAATTTCGCATTCAATAAAATTTGTCCTTGATTTCCTAAAATGTTCTCCTTATACAACTACATGAAAGTGATATAATAAAGAGGGTCAAATGGCTTCTTTATTAAAGGAACCAGGACAAGATTTGAAATCATTTTTAAAAATCTGTTTATGTAAAAAATAAATGTTCTTGAAAATTACAAAAACAAACTGTCAACCATCTCAAAAATCCATAAAACGAAATAATGATTGACCTAAATTTGAAAGTTAAAAGTCAAGTTATGAGAGAATTACAGAGGTAAGAATTCATTGTAATGTAAACAAAGCTCAAGTGTTATATTTATTTACAAATAAGTTAGAGTAAGGATTTACCATTTCTTTGACATAATGACTCATGGCAAACGAGGTACTGATTAAATGAGTTCATAAACTTTATATATATATATATATATATATATATATATATATATATATATATATATATATATATATATATATATATATATATATATAATAAAAAACTTTAAAACACTGTTTCAAAATATTTCGACCGTGTTACCGGTCTTCATCTGTCGGTGTTTATTGTCTATAGCAGCACAACGTAGAACATATACTATGACGTCACAATATGAATACAGTCTGACAAGTTACGTCATACAACAATATTACAAAAACATATGAAATATAGGTGAGAGTCTATAGAAAGCCCATTGATAGCCGTAATTAGTACATAAACAAATAATATATGAAAAATGTATAGATAACGTGACATAAAATATAGAAAGTGTCTCTACAAACTAGTAATAATGTAGTCTAAAGACAATAATGTTCCCTTTTGTTGATACCAAAAGGCAAATAAGTATTTAATTTTTTCTTACACAAATTTTCTCTGAACTTTCTGTAAACTTCATATTTGTACAATTTTTCGATACCTATTACAGAATAATCCTCAACTGTATGTTCGTCAGTATAAAAATCCATTGCTACAGGGTCGTTAGTTTCTCTCATTTTCAGTGATATATTTAACCTGTATATATATATATATATATATATATATATATATATATATATATATATATATATATATATATATATATATATATATATATATATATATATATATATTTGACAAAAGATGAAATATTTGACTGTAACTTATATCAATTAAAAACATATATGTAAACAATATGGAGCTATGTTTACAGAACAAAGAATTTCAAAGTTTACATCGTAACTTTTATTATCATTTGACTTTCAAATTTTGCCGAGGCATTAAAAATACCCACATTAACCATTCTATACATTAAAATTGAAGAAATGTTATTAATATATGTTTGGTAAATATTATACAGTTATTGCTGGGGGCCTTTACTTAGTTTGTTAACATCAGTAATCGCCAACACAGTGAAAATTGCAAATTTCATTTAACAAAAAATATAATGATAACAAATTGTAGCAAAGAAGAAAAATAAATGTTATTTTCACATCGTTAGTCACGAGTAGGTGAATATACCTTATTTATTTCTCTAGCATAATTAATATCAGCCAATAAGAGCTATGGATTAATCAATCATGAAATAAAACCGTTATTGTTATGCATATTTTTATCCAATTTAACAATTTAAATTGAGTTCATCCATAAACCACACCCCTTCCTACAAAAACTACCAGTAAAAATTAAATAAAAAACATGACCTGTCTTCAGATATAAACAATCGTTTTACTGGAAGATTTTTGTCCAATTTTCTTAAATGCTTGCATTTTTCAATTCTAAAAAAATCATAAGCTTCTGGTACATTGCATTATTAAAGATTAAAAATTTAATATCTTGTGTATAACTCCCTATCTCTCTTCATATAATTCATTAAATATTAATGGATCTGTAAGTAAGACATCCTGGTGATTATCTAATAATTGAGGTGCTTCAATTAAACATATTTTATGAAGCGAACAATACTACATCTTCTGTTCTGGCTCTATAATCATTCATCATACTACCTCTATATATGAACAAAATTTATTATCAAAACTTTTTCTCTTCTAAACTTAAATTGGTAAACTGCAGTAGGTACAATAAATAAAATAGAGAGAGAGAGAGAGAGAGAGAGAGAGAGCCGATTGTCAACAAAATATGCAGGAAGAATATATACATATTGTGTATACTACGACATCATGTATATTATGGAAAAAGGATTCATCTTAGCTTTCTCCCAGGGTCATCCAAAACGCAAAAGAAAACTATCGATTCATGATCAACTTTTAACTTAATGGATTAGAGAAGAAAACATGAGATATTATTTTGTAGCAATGGACGTTTTTCATGAATAAGATGTGATGATAATACATAAATGTAGGTGATGACGAAGATTGATGATAGAACAAAATTTAAAAACAAGTTAAGCGAAGCAGTTTAAACCTATTGTTTCTTTGATTTTTAAATACCTTGTTCATGCAATTTTTCAAAACGTCAAAAAAAAATTTTGCTTGAACATGTTATTTTTTTGTTTGATTACAGGAGTTCAGCTGATGTAACGATAGCAATGGAAACAACTGATGTTACGTTTTTTTCTAGAGCTAATAAAACGTTAGCTTCAAACTCTGACAATACTTATAATAAAATTACAATAATTATATCCACAAGTGTTGTGGTTGTCTTGGGAGTCGTATGTTTCGTAGTAGCTGTAGCTGTAATCATACAGAGGAAGAAAGTTAATTGGAAAGGTGATTGCAAATTTTTTTTATTTCAAACATAATACTCAGACTTGTAAATGTAATATAATTTGACTTCATTGTTTTCAATATGTGGGTTTTATATGTGTAAGTTCAAATATAGATGAAAATTGTTCATTCCAGCTAATAAAAATGTTCAGAAGAAAATATGTCCAAATACTAACGAATTGATAGCTCTTGTACAATGCGACACGATTCAGCTAATTTTGAATGAGTATCACTTACTTTCATTCAAATTGTATTTAAATTTCGATAAACTTAAAGGTTTGTTTCAGTAAAGGAGGGGCACGGTGGCAATATTTGCATATTAAAAGTAAAAACAATCAAAGAACTGAAGTACTAACGGGAGCAATTTTATCGATTATCATTAATTTTAAAATCAACTTATCTTGCATGGCAATTAGTTTCTAGTCTGTATTTAAATTACGCACTTTTCTATAATATGGATTTTTAGACTTTTCTGACAAGAAATTCGAGAAACCCCATATGAATCATATTGTGTAATATTTAAAGATAGATTTTAAACTATGTGTTAGTAATCGAAACAATTCTAAAAATTGTATGGATCAAAACACTATTGATATCGAACTCTCGTCTCGTTCAACCAGACGTTCGGCTGTCTCCGTTAATTTCCGACAAGCAAGAGAGCCTCTTTGCTTGTCAGAGATTTACGAAGACAGCCGAACGTTTGGTTGAACGAGACTATATTGAACTCTGGCGTAGGAATACATGAGACTACAAAAATATCTAACTTGTTTGTATTATATAAAATCTGACTATTTTTTAAAGTGTTCATAGATAAGTTTCCTTGAAAAAACAATGCTTCAGCATACATTACATCGACTTTTTCTATTATTTTCAAGAACGTAGTCTTGTCAGCGGTGGTGATTTGTGCTTAGGTCCAAACACTGTTTCACTTTCGGTTTGCCAGAGTAACTGCATAGGAGAGTTGATTAAAATCAACTCCAAAAAATCTATTATTCTGCTTAATCTGTTTATCATGAAATTAAGGAGGAATCCCAATCAGCACAAAACATTAACATATTTATATTGTAAGTGATGTCTAAACTCTAGTTGTATACTTTGCATTGCATAGAGTAAAATACTTTCTTTAATATTTCTTATATGTTCCTAGATGTTTGCGATACAAAAAAGAACAGAGAAGACGCGGAAATGCCTTTATTAATTCTTGGTGTGTTATTTCGTTCAAATTTTGAAATAAAATCAAAAGCTGTAATGGCTTTTAAAGAATATAAGATAGAAAAAACAGGATAAACTTAGTGATTGTTGTTTTTTTTTAAGAAGCTGAAATTAAAAGATTGGGATATGACTATCTACTACAGGAATTGCCCACGGACCAACAATCGATTCTTGAAATTGCAAATATATGTAAGTAATAATGTATTCGAAGGTCAAGATCTAGTAAATGAAAGGTGCCTACAGGTTTATGAAATTCACGATATAAATTCCTTTAATAATGCTTCATAACAATATCTATGTTTCATAGGGTGTACCGGGGCTTAAATTTTTGGTAAACACAATGAAAAATCATGTTTTAAACAACCATTTTCTATGAAATATGAAAGATAAAAATAACAAATCTCGGAGTTTTGTCCATTTTTGAGAAATATATCTAGATAGCCTACAGCTCTCCAAAAATGGCATTAAACAAGCTCTTGACAATATCTTTAAAATGATGTCAAATTGAATATAGGTACCGGGATTATTTTTCCCATTATTAAATATAGAATGTCAAAATATTGTTTTATTTTCTACATAATTCCTTTAAAGCCGTAAAATACTGGAAAAGATTCATCAAATCAATTATGACGTCATAATGATTCTAGCACCAAAAAGGCACTCTGAAATCATTTATTAGATCTTGACTTTAATTAGAGATGTCAACGAGTATTTTACTATCGGTCGGATTGGTTACGCCGATTATCGACAAGTATAAATTGTTCCAAAGGTATCTGATTCATAAAAAAATATTAAATGTAAGTATTTTCATTAATGAGTTTTTGAAGTGCAGATGAAATAACAACTTCAATATCATGGACAGACCATTAAACTATTCAAGATTTTAAATTTTTGTCTGTTTGTCTTATTAAGCTGTATTTGTTATTTTAATATTCTTCGGTTCCTGGCTAATGCCCCTCACCCATACACTAAATTGACCAATTTCTTCAGCATACCGTAGAAATAGGAAGTTTTGGCATACTTTGTTAGTGCGGAAAATGCGACCGAATGCTTATAAAAATCTAGAAAAGGGAATTTTTTCTCCACAAAAGTATACTAAAAAGAATGGGTCTTAGACACTTAAGCTTTGGTTCCAGCAACCAACCAAAAGTGTTTGTTTATTTCTAAGAAGAGTGATACTGGAAGCAGTGAGACATTTGTATCAGAAGCCTATATGTTAATAGAGGTACAAGAAGATACTAGGGATCAGTTTATGACAATAAAACTAATTTAGTGTCTGTCTTAGCCTGCATAAAAAATCAAATAAATCTAACACATTTTATAATGTTTTTGGACATTTTTCGAGATGGCCATTTCGGAGACAAGTAAAAAGTATATGCCATTTCCCTTTATAAATCAGTACTCTAATGCACGTGCTGTTTTAGATTGTACTGAAATTTGTTTACCTAGATCTCCAACTACTCAATCACATACATATAGTATATATAATTCTATAAACACAGCAAATTATTCGCTAACTAATTCATCGGTAGGGAATTTTACATTCGTTTTAAAACGTTATGGTGGCAATGTGTCTGATAATTTCATTACAGAGGATTCAGTTTTTTTTTTTTAATTTTGTGAAAGAGGGTGATGACATGATGGCCGACCGAGGTTTTACAATAGCAAAAATAGTATTTAGAGTTATTTATTATGAATTGTTAATTGATAAAGCATGCACCAACATTTGTGAACTTTGCTTCCAATTTTTACCGGAATTCTTAACATTCATATATAATTGTCATGCAGTAAATATTTGTCAACTAGATGTATTGATCAGAACATAGTATTTGTAATTTAAAGTACTTTATTGTTTTGCTAGTTAATGAATGTTCATAAAAAATATTTGAAATATGAATTTTATATATCACAATTTCTCTCTGAAAGAGACTTTACAATCATATTTTTCCTTAAACAGCAATGCACAATAATTACATTTCTTTCAATTTTGGTTGTAAAACATTCTCAAAAATCATTTTTGATTTTTTAACAACGAATATTCAATAATAATGTATCAAAAATATCCTTTCACTGTATACATTTCTTGCCAAAACTTCTCTTTCCTGACCAAGATAGTGGCTGGTCTTGAAAATGATGTACAATCATTACTCAATATTTGCTTTACATTATTTGGGTCATTTCCTGTATAGCAACTAATTCGCCCTTCATCTTTTTCCCCCTTTTTGTCTATATTATTACGTAG
The DNA here is from genome assembly GCF_963853765.1 of Magallana gigas. Classification (NCBI taxonomy): domain Eukaryota; kingdom Metazoa; phylum Mollusca; class Bivalvia; order Ostreida; family Ostreidae; genus Magallana; species Magallana gigas. The sequence continues at coordinate 5,723,349 of NC_088859.1, forward strand.
AGACATATGATAATAACATTTTAGTTGGTATATCTAAGTACTTATGATAAAGTGGACATACTGTTGATCACATTGATCTCTTTTTACACTTTGTTTATGCATTGGTGAATTTCGGAATATTAAAGAAGATTTACCAGTTTTGCAACATTAAAAGAGAGTATTGCTCGGCCTCTTACGGGCCTCTGATAAATTATTTTAGCGCTAAGGTTATTGTCTTTATATAATCAGTAGGGGAAACCAGGATTCCAGCGCAGTACCCCAATTGAGTTACTATGGAGTAGCCTCTTGGTAGCCTCTTATGGAGTGAGGCTACCTCTGAAATCATCTAATGAGTTTGATTATTTAGCAGATTGATTAATGAGAGTAATAGAAATTCAATCGTTTGGTTAAAACATAACGTTTGGCGTTCCTTTTTATTCAAATATTTAGACACTTCATTTTCTGATTCGTTCAGCTCGTCTTGAAACGCTGTTAGAAAGTCCAACGATTGTTAAGCTTTACATTTTTAGGAGGTGTTCTTCGGGTGTCAGGAGAAAATGTACCCTGAAGAAAAGTACCCATGACTTAGGGTACGTTTTCTCTTCGAGAGAACCTACTCTAGAGAAATAAAGAATGTAAAAAAGTTATACAAAACTATTTTAATGCATAAAGATAGAGGAATATATGAAATTTTCAGATAACTAATATCTTATAGGTATTGGATCCTGTAAGGTAATAGCTTATATTATGCATGAATATGTATCGGTTGAATATTTAAAGGACTTTTGTATTGGAATTCAAAATCTTATAACTCTTTTTGATATATTTCAGCGTCCTAGTTTTCATTGTATAAAAGTTTTGTTTAAATTTTATTGTAGATAATATTTAATTCATATTTATTAGGAAAACTTAAATGCACCATATGTTGCAACCACTATTGAAATAAAACTACTATTGAAATAAATTATTTCAATAGTGGTTGGGAATGCATTTCATTAGAAAAATCACTTTGCAACCACTATTGAAATACAACCACTATTGAAATAAATTATTTAAATAGTGTTCCAGGATGTATTCAATTTTGAAAATCAATTTACAGACACTATTGAAGTACAACTACTATAAAAACAAATTTTCAATTGTAGCTTAGAATGCATTTCTTTATAAATATTACTTTGAAAATTTATATTTTTTCTGTACATTTCTCCTTCTACAAACATATCATTTCCTATGAATAATGTGTATTATTGGCACTTTAGTGAAAATCTTGTAAATTGCCAGAACTTCTATTCAAACCCCCAGCTGTACATTGAAAAATTAATTATTGATAAATATTATTATAAATATTAATATCAATATTGAGATAAATTATTTCAATAGTAGTTGGGGGTGTACTTCATTACGACCACTATTGAAATATGTTATTTCAATAGTGGTTAAGGATGCGTTTCATTTCAACCACTATTGAAATAAGTAATTTCAATAGTGGTTAGGGATACCTTTCATTTCAACCACTATTGAAATAAGGTATTTCAATAGTGGTTGATGATGCATTTCAGTTTTATGTCTCTTAATATGTCTGTTTTAACACTTTCCTATCTGCTAGGGGAGTTTCTGAATATGAGAAGTATGTCTTATGAGATGATAAATTCCTTTTTTATTATGATGTTCTTTGATTTACCTCTATATGGTCATGTTTCCCATACCACCTGTCATCTGGAACCGAAAGTGTTATGCACAGTCGGAATAATAGGCATTAAAATGACAGTCATGCATCCCTACCACTATTGAAATATTTTATTTCAATAATTGTTGAAATAGACCGCATCCTTATCCACAATTGAAATACTTTACTTCAATAGTGGTTGTAATGAAATGCATACATAACCACTATTGAAATAATTTATTTCAATAGTGGTTATAATGAAACGCATATTCAACCACTATTGAAATAATTTATTTCATTCAATATTGGTCATAACGAAGTACATCCCCAACCACTATAATTGAAGTTATTTATCTCAATAGTGATATTCTTTATAACATATATCTATAATGACATGTAAGCTATAAATTACTTTTTAATATGCAGGGGTTTTGAATAAAAGTTATCGGGTTGTCCTTTAGTACAAATAATTTACAATTTTCATAATACATGATATATCTATAGAGAGAGAAATAGGTAAAGAAAAAATGAAAACAATTATATATGTTAATCTGAGAGGATTGGTTATTTCTGCACAACAGTGAAAATACTTAAATAAGTACATTTATTTCACAATCTTGATTATTATTACCGTAAAATATGCAAGTCTTTAGTACCTTAATTGTGTATTTGAAATTGTTTGTTAGATAAAAACAAATGTATATCATGATTATTTGCGAGAATTGGTTATTTTTTTCTACGCAGCAGTGAAAATTGTAACATAATTGTGTATTTTAAATTATTCGTTAGATTTCTTTTATTTCAAAATCGTTTGCAAATATAATATTCAACTTCTTTCTTTCCAAATGTGTTACAATATTGATTATATAGTTATATTTATAAAGTATTTCCTTTCCTTCTGCGATTGAAAAAATAAATTTACTAGTAGTTGGACTTCAATGGTGTCTGTAAAGTAGTTCTTATAATGAAATAAATCCCCAACTTCTATTTAAATCATTACTTCATTAGTAGTCGTATTTTAATAATGGTTGCAAAGTGATCCTTCAAATGAAATACATTCCCAACCACTATTGAAAAAAAATATTTCAATAGTGGTTTTATTTCAACAGTGGTTGCAAAGTGATTTTTCTAATGAAATGCATTCCCAACCACTATTGAAATAATTTATTTCAATAGTGGTTTTATTTCAATAGTGGTTGCAACAACCATATCATTGGTATTTATTTACTTTTGACAGTGAAGGCAGCATAATAATCCATTCACAAAATAGTTCTTTGCAAAGCTCTTTTAGAATGATGGTACAAAAAAACAAACGCGATATGCATCGAAACACAACAGAGCAATTTTTAAAAACAAAAAAGTTTAAAAATATGAATGTTTTTTGTTTCCTTTCTGTGAAGAGTGAAAGTAACGTCGGACGTTCGGTTTTCATAAATTAAACATGTCATTCATTAACATGGTTTTCCTGATAATTTAGTCTCACCTTTAGGAGGTTACTTCAAAGTCAGTAAAATTAGAGCAGTGTGGAGTTTATTTGTAAATTATAACATTTCTGGGATTATTAATGGGACATGGTCACAATTTTTTGGTAAATTTTATTTTCACTTTTTTATTGTTGATAATATATTAGCAATGAATTTCTAATGATCAACAAAAAATTTAGAGTTGATCGTAGAGTTATAAGTATGATACAGAGTTCACAATTCTTTGTCATGTAAACAAGGCTCGTGCCTTGTTTTTTGTAAACATTGGTACAATATATCGTTAAAACTTCCTTTTTAAGCTTATCTTTCTATTAGTTTTTTAAGCCTATCGTTTTGATACATAAGTAAACAGTTCCTAATGTTTGTCACATTCATTTTAGATCTTAACATAGAACATGCTCTACAAAATGTAAACGAAAACATGACTTGAGCTTTGTTTACATCACAAAGAATTATGATCTCCGTATCTCGCATATAACTCGATGACTGACACTCAAATTTTGGTCGACTAATAGAAATGCTTTACTAAAGCATTGTAAACATTAAAAACGAAAAATTCATTTTTGAACAAAGTCGTGATTATGCCCCTTTAGATCAATAATAGGGAATTAGAGTATTACTCTTGATTGGATTTTAATAAATATATAATAAATGATAATAATCAATTTGAATGTTATAAATAATTTCTTTTTAAATCAATTTTCAAATCAATTTGGTTTATTCACTCAAACAATGAAATGGTATATGAGGTCAAACAGTATATACAGTTCAAACTTCAGAGATATATTTTTGTAAATAAATAAGTAGGTAGTAAAGAAGTAGTAAACAAGCATAAATATACAATATATACAATGAAGAAGGGGAAAAAGTAGAATTATGGAGGACAGACTATTATCTCGGGACAAATTATCATATCAGACTGTATAATTTGATAATAAAATAACATAATTGTACCATTAGTACAAGACATAAGCTCGCAGAACGTGGTATTCAGAGAATTAGGTGTTAATTAGTATTTGTCCTCAGGATATTTATGTCTTAACATCAGTAACTCTCAATAATTCAAGAATATCATGAAATTTGTCAGCAATTTTACCTAGATTAGACAGTTTACACACTCATTGGTTTAGAGCAATATTTTAACATCTCCCATTAGAGACTTGGAGATGGTGGTTTGAGGCTCTAAATTCATTAAAAAAATTCTGAGTTTGTGTGGCAATATATTAATGTAACATATTATTGTAATTAAAATAACTATTTTTTTTTCTTAAAAAATCTTGTATATTTGCCCATTGTCAGTATCAAATTATTGAATTTAATATTATCAATAAATTTGCTAAATAATCAAACTTATTAGATGACGTCTTAGGTAGCCACACACTGGGAGGCTACCAAGAGGCTACTCCATAGTAACTCAATGGGAGGCTTTTTTGCTGGATTCATGGTTATTTCCCTATGATAATCAACATATAGATAATGCCTCATTGAAGTATGCGGTATAAATTTGATTATTTATGTTTTCATAACTTAGTGAAAATCCCACCTGAAATAGTAAGTTGGAGGACAGAAAACAGACAACAATTTGTAAGAAGCATGAAAAAGGGATCCATAGCTGTGTATAGTGGAAGAGGAATGGTGATAGGTTGTGCTGGGGCAGGAAAGACAACTCTTGTAAAAAAACTGAAAGGAGAAAAAAATCCCGCCACCAAACCAACGAAAGGAATCGAAATCCATGTTCATGAATTTAAACTGAATGCTGAGGAGAACACCATTAAAAGTAAATACACATGTAGATATATATAAAGCACAGAGAAATTCACTTTTGTTGGAGCTCCACCGTCCGCCTCGACCGAGGCTTGAACTCACGACCTCTGGAGCCCATTCTCCTAGCAGTTAGCGGCCACCGCGCTCCCCACTCGGCCATCTTGTCAAGACAAAAATCTTGCTTTCGATGACGAACGGAACCTAGCGCGCTGGCCGCGCACTACACAGTCGCTTGAGATACAGGTAGAATACAGTTAAGCGACAATTTGAGAGGATCGGAACGATAAACATTACATAGATACACACATATATAACAAGCACAAACATTGCAATAACTCTCAAATTGACATATACATGTACCTGCCAATAGTGAATGATATAGATATATATAAAGCACAGAGAAATTCACTTTTGTTGGAGCTCCACCGTGCGCCCCGACCGAGGCTTGAACTAACGACCTCTGGAACTCATTCTCCTGGCAGTGAACGGCCACCGCGCTCCCCATTCGGCCATCTAGGCAAGACAAAAAAGCATCGGTCGGGGCGGACGGTAAAGCTCCAACAAAAGTGAATTTCTCTGTGCTTTATATATACTGTAGATTCCTTATTTTACGCGAGTACTTAATTCCGCGATTCAACGGTTTTCCATCAAATTGCGAGAACATAAAATCGCGAATGCCGAAATTTTATCATAGTTTCATGTAGTTTACATGTCTGAAAATTAAAAGCGAGATTTTAAAATTCGCGAGACGGGCTTTTCGCGATTTTATGCGGATATTAATTCCTCGCGTTTAATTAGGAATTTACAGTATCTATATTATTCACTATGGGCTGATATATGTCAATTTGAGAGTTATTGAGTTATTGCAATGTTTGTGCTTGTTTTATATATATATATATATATATATATATATATATATATATATATATATATATATATATATATATATATATATATATATGTTTCACGTGTGTTTTAAGGGGTTGTTACATGTATCTGAACGCAATTTTAGAACTTTGAAAAATTCCAGGAATAATATCATATGATACAATATCATATGATGCACAATTTCTTTTGTACAATATAGAATACTACTTTGTATCATATAATTTTATCACATGACGCAATTTTGTATTCGAACATTATATAACAATGTATCGTTTAGTAATGTATAAACAGATTATGTCATATGATATAGCATGAAATCTAAATATGATACAAATTTGTTTAATGTGATATTATGGCATGGCACACAATACACTATTTTCATAAAGATCATCAACTTTTGATTTTCATATAATAACTGTGATGCATTGACTCGATAAGCTCTGTAATCTTTGACTACATTCATCTATGCTTTATATTGCACAATGCTTTAAGCTTGCCTTAAATGCATTCTACATATGCTTATAAGTAGACTAAATAATCTTTTCAAGCCACCTTTGGACTATCTTTAAGCCTCAAAGCTGCCTAAAGGCTGCCGAGTGGAGGGGGGTAAAGAAAAAACAGTAAAAATTGCTGCTTGGTTCTTAAAAGGAGCATAAAGACTTTTTTAAAGCAACCTTTAATCCACCTTTAAAGACAATTTTTTGGTCATTAATATTAATGTCTAGCCTTTAAAAATCATTTTTGATCAGAATATTATTGTCTTTAATTATAATTTAACTTACTTTACCAAATCAAAAAACAAAAACAAAGAAAGACAACATTAATTGACATTTTTTTTCAATTTTGATCAATATAAAAATCTAAAATAATCTTTTTAGATATTACCTGTATGTAAATATTGTGAATATACGTTTATGTAAATATTCCAAATAAGAATATTGCCGTGCTTGTAGGCACAAGCCTCGCCTGTTGTGCATATCTTGTTTATCTTTTTGTTAGTTCAAGGTTTAACAAACAATAGATTTGAATTAAATATATATCAATACATTGTTTTGCAAGAGACATAGGAATGTATGTATCTTTTATTTTTTATTGAATGGCAAAATATAATATTATAATTGGGTACACGGCTTTTTAAATATCATTGCTCTAATTCATTTGTTTCCAATTTTTATCAATACGTTAAATACATATAAACGACTGTTGGAGCGCAGCTCAGATTTTAAAGCTTTTTTGTTTCTGTGGGTCGGTGACATATACTCTACCTTTACCTTCTGAATTTCTATACTACTAGTATAAACAAGCATGCGCTACCTTGATTAACCTTTAAAAGAATAAATAAAGACTTTAAACGACTTTTTGATGTTAAGTTCTGTGCTCTGAAGTAAATAACATATTCATATTCATTGCCATTATTTGGATTTTTAAAAAAATACACAAAACGGGTAAATTCTTGTAATTGAGTTTACAATTTTTTCAAGGTTGTAAGGAAAATGAGAAGAACAAAGGATGTCTATGTGTTACCCCTTCAGCAGGTGACCATAAAAGGGAAGTCAATATTGAAAATAAAGAACAAAGTGAAAATGAGAATGAAGAAAAGAATCCCAAAACCAACCGCCAAAACTCAGAACAAAGTAAGATTTTAAAGAAATTAAAGTTTAAATTAAAAATGATTATTCAACGAAGCTGGTTGAAGAGTGCACAAACTGTTGCAATTATTTATTCTTTTGAAAACTCCTATAATTAATATTGTGCTAATTGCTTTTACAAATCAGATAACGTATCTTTAGGATCAAATACAGTTCAATTATTTGAGTGTTAGTAAAAAAAATGCTTTAATCATGCATGACATCACGTTTTCCGAAACTAAACACAACTTGTCTCAATGCCTATTTTAGTGCCTTTTTTGCCTCTCACAAATGAGAAAATTACCAAAATTATTAAACATGACAGATGATTTATTGATATTGTTCATTCCTATCATGATAAACGGTAAGAGTTAAAAAAAAAAGCTTACTCAATCTATTCGATTAGTCTTTTTTGAACTGTGAAGAGTAATAATTATAAACTTAAGGCCATAAGGCTTTATATGTTATAATTTTAATACTAGTAAATGGAATATGAAGCAGGTCATATTTGGGACTTTTAATTACGATGTCTAAGTGAAAAAGTTTATGATCTCTGAAAAACCAATACTCCTATTTTTAACAATGGGTGGATTTTCAAAGACACAATTTAGCATAAGTTACTACCCGTCGGCGGCCATGGTCAAAATGCCTAGATTCCTTCATTACTCAACCAATTTCAGCCTTCTATAATGGAAATATCAACGTAGATAACAGGCATGTAGCATGGGGGAGGGGGCTACCCCCCCCCACCCACCCCGCCCCCACTTTCTCTCGCTGCAACAAGTTTTTTAAATTTAACATATAAAAATTGAATTATCATGGAGGTGCCCCCTCCCCTTTTTAGGAGTTTGTAAGAAATTGATATGAAAATAAGGAAATGAGGAGTGAAATTGACGTTTGAAGTTCTATACAGTCAGTTCAAGCATATTTTTACAACATACACCATAGCATTGCATAGCATTGAAATCTCATAGCTTAGCATTGAAATCTCATAGCATTGGAATCTCATACCATAGCATACAATCTCATAGAATCTCATTCGTCATATCATACCATAGCATACCATAGCATAACATACAATATTATATTAACGAGGTTTTAAATGTTTTTATCTTAAAAACTAAATGTACACATTGCAGATTTGTGGTAAAATTTGGCTTCATAATAGTTTACTTCGGAATTAAGAAACTCTTTTGTGTATGGATGCGTTTTTTTTTTTTTTTTTTTTTTTACATATGCTATAGCATACCATAGCATTGCATACCATACCATATCATTAAGCCCTTCATTTCAATTTCTCATAGCATAGCATACAAATCTCATAGCATAGCATACAAATCTCTTAGCATATCATTAAAATCGCATACCATAGTATAGCATACAATTGTAAAAGATATGCATGAAATGACTGAAATACGCCCCCCCCCCCCACCGAGGCTACTAACAAATTTATTTACCACAAAAAAATCTGCATCGCCGTCAAAAAAAGTTTTCTTTGGTATAATAAAGTATCTATTTACTGACTGTTCAGGCAATAGTTATTGGTCTCAAAGGTAGTAGAAAAAAAGGTATTTAATATAGTAATGTTTATTTGGACTATTTATATACACATATGTATATCACATACCAACTGTGTTGGCTTGACGATGTTGATTGATATAAATTCTGTCTGCAACATTTTTATACACTATTTAAAGTGATTTATAGGGAATATTTTTAAGATAACTGGTTTTAACGATATCTTTTCTACATATGCTAGCATTAATCACTTTTATAGTTTTATTTTGATTATATCTTACTTTGTACTAAAATATTCAATGAAAAATATTAAAACGGTATAGATAATAGAGGAAAGGGCAATCCATTTATCTAATACGAGGGTTGTTCAGAAATTATTGAGACATTTTCTCTTATTCTTTTAGTAAAAAAAGATAAACTCTTGAAATGTCACCTAAACGTAAATCAGGATAGAGATTATCAATGTGACAAGTTTCTTGTCCATGGCATGAATAGATCAATCCTCGTAAGCTGACCAACGTGCCTTTGTCCAGTGACCCGGCGCAACCGCAAAGTTTTTGCAACGTCATTTTAACGCTTCTTATTGATCCTGTGTTTTAAACACCTTACAAACGAACGGAAATAAGAATTATTCTTTATTTCCCACCTTTTGTTTTCATTTCAGATGTCATCATTTACATATTCTCTCATTCTTAATTTTTTAAGGGGAAAATCGAGTTATTTTTACCCGAAAGTCTAATTACTGTGAATGTCTTCTGCAGTCATTTTTTATATATTTTAGAACTGTTGACAACAGTTTGTGTGTCAAAAGTACTTGATAATTAATCCCTTTGGCCTAATTCTAGTTAAACAATCAGTGAAAAAAAATATGATGAACTCAAGCTCTATACCTTGTCTTGTCATTGTATAGCTTTTTTAAGCAATTGCGTGGCCTTAAAAGGTCTCCCCTGAGATTTCCACCAGTTTGACGGTTTACAATGCACCGCCTTGACGTCAAAATTCAATGTAAAGTCGTTGTCAGATTTCTATTGTTCGGTAAATATATGTGTACCATATCCGTATTTCAACTCGAACATCAGTGAAACTTAATCAAAAGTTAGTCGCAAAGAACAGCAAAATGAACATATTTAATTTGATTTCTTTTATCATTAACTGTAATTCTACGGACACTTATAGAGTAGATGTTTAAGTTGTTAAATCTCCGAGTTCATGGCTACGCCGGGTACCCCGACCACCGACTTGTTTATCTACCGTCGTAAACAAAATATTAAATATTCTTTTAATATTACTTTGTTTTATTATTTGTTGGTGTTTCTTCAGTGTCTATGCCAATTTTCACCAAAATTTGTCAATTAGAAAAGAAAATATTCGAGTTGTCTCAATAATTTCCGAACAACCCTCATAATGCAGCATTAGTTTCAAAAATTTGTTGAAATGTATCTGAAAATAAAAAAAAAATTTTCAAAATGTAAAATTGTATATTCGTGATTCATAGCTTTGAATGAAAAGTTTTTTTTGTTTAGGAATATCAAAATGTAATATAACTTAGGAAACATTTTGAAGAAAAGCGCCTAAGAGTTTGAGACTCGTGCTTTTATTTTGTTTATCAAATTGATCCAAAAGCTAAAGGTTAAACATGACTACAAACTTGTTTTTAAGTCCCATGGATACGTACACATAATTAAAGTTTGTTTTTTATTACTATAACAGCATATGAAAAGACAATAAACACTGGAGAAAACACAAGCAGCGCCTCGAAGGAAAAAGATGTTTCCTCTTCTGTTCAAGACGACACAACTTTTAATGCAAATACACTTATAGGCAACACAAGGAATTCATTTGATTTTCATAAAAAAATTAATGAATTCTTGCAGCAATGGGATTTTAGTGATTGTGGATATTCTGCAAACGAAGACAATTTAAAAATGCTAAGCCTTCTGGATTTTGCTGGACAGAGTGCTTACTATGCTTGTCATCATATTTTCTTCAGTCCGCGGGCGTTTTATATTCTTGTAGTAGATGCATCGAAAAACTTAAACAGTAAGGCCATTGAAGCATGCGACAAAGAGGGGCTAATTTACAGCGATTGGACATACGCAAGTAAATGTGTGAACTATTAAACAAACAATTCTCTACATTGCATACATGCTGGAAAATAAACCTACTATATTGATACTTTGCATTTGCACATTGCTAACTGTGAATTTATACTCGATTACAAGAATAAATTACAATTCAAGATGTTCAAAGGCAAAATGTATGTTCCTATTTCGTATTTTTAAATTTCATTTTCCGCACTAAAAACCTTTGACACAATTTCCTAAAATAAATTTTCATTGTGACATTGGTAGAAAAAGTAAAACGTTTCAACATCGATAGCCTTATAGTTTAACATTTTAAAAAAAATATTCTTTTTTGACAGATTATATACAATACTGGCTTGGATCCATTCATACATATGGTTCAGATTCAGCACCAGTAATATTGGTTGCCTCCCACTCTAAAGACGAAGAAACTGGCGGGGAGGTTAGATAATTTGTAGAATTTTTACTAAATGACATACAATGCAAACATATAAAATATATGATGTAACGTACATCAACTGATTATATACGCAGAGTTCCTTTCATTTATTTCTCGATGAAGTTTACCTAAATTAATGATAAATCAGTATTTACATACCTCATTATAAAATTAGTAAATGTACCGAGTTTTTTTTAGTAAAAAGTATTTTCCCGTCATACACGGGTATTGGCAAATTTATTTAAAAAGGTTCTATACCTTCTGTTTCATTTCGTAATAATTTAATTCTGGTTGTAACACGCTTTCTGATTGGCTGAAAAATTTATTTTATATTGTATAAAGAATGTTGCCTTCGTCATAGTAAGACAAATGTCAAAAACGTATCAATCCGCCTGACGTTACGTTTGAATTTTGTTCAATTTGATGTCATTTTATAGATCAAATGACCGTTTTTATCAACAATTGATAGCAAATAAATTATAAGGAATGAATTCAATATTTATTAGTTTTATACGATATAAAATGGTTTGGAACAGTTTACGCTTTTTTATAAACCGCTTCGCGGTTTATAAAGCGTAAACTGCCCCAAACCATTTTATATCGTATAAAACAAATAAATATTGAAATCATTCCTTAAATGATTTTTTGTTGTGTTATGCATTTTTCATACACCCGAAACTAATCTATACCCAAGGGTTATAAACATTTTTATGATATGCCAGTGCTTAAGGTCGTTCACCCTAATCATACCCTTCTTGCACGTTATAACCCCACTCGTTTTGAAGAAACAATCTTTGGTTTCATTTCCTCGTTTTTTGTCACATTGTGAACTTTCTAGTGAAATAATTTATCCCCTTGCTGTTATGTTTAATCACTATCTTAAGTGTGTTTTGGGGTATCTTTTTGAACTTTTGAGCAAAATTAAGCAACCTACCGATGAATAAAATAGTCCTATTTGATATCGTTACTTCTAATTTAGTAACCGTACATTATATTTTTTTTTGTTTTAGGTTCTTCAAAATTATTTTGGTGAAATTTACAGTAGTCTTCCAAAAGGTTTAGCAAAACACATTTGCAAAACACAATTTGCTGTAGAGAAAAATTCGGAAAAAAATATGAAAGATCTTAAAGATTACATTGCATTTACAATGACGAATCAGAAGCATTGGGGTGAACATGTCCCAGTTGCTTGGACTAAATTAGAATCTTTCCTTAAAAAAATGAGGGAGTCCATAAAAATTTGTCTTTTTTCATGCCTGCTTGAAACTGTTAAAAAGTCCAAAGACCTTCAAATCAATACGGAAGGGGAATTGAAAACTGCGCTCAAGTTTTTTCATGATACAGGAGTGATTTTATTTCGGAAAGAAATAGAAAATATTATCATTCTTGACGTGCAATGGTTTGTTGATGCATTTAAATGCATCGTAATTGATGAGAGACATTTTCAAACGATACCTCCAGATCAACAGAAAGAACGTAATTCGTTAACAAGCAGTGGTTTGCTGTATAATACGTTACTTGATTGTTTGTGGGGAAACAACGATTACCAGCAATACAAGGAGTACATTTTAATTCATATGGAAGGCCTAAATATGTTAGCAAAGGTAGACCCAACGTTTTGGTACGTACCATGCATGAACACGGAAAAATACACCACAGAAATTATTCGGGAAGACTGTAATGTTTCATCTACGCTCTGCTTTATGTTTGAATTTTTGCCATTGGTTATTTTTCATCGCCTTGTCTGTGCATGTATTAACAACATGAAAATGACTTTATGGGAATATGGAAAAACTTTGTGCATATACCATACTGTTGTCATTCTAAAATTGGAAAACATGAATAATCAAGTGCTTATTGGCATTCGTGATAAAAGTGAAAAAGATAGTGGAAGGTATCCCTTCTCAATTGAGATCCAAGCCGTAGTAGTTAAACCACGGCCCATTGACAATAACTCATGTTTTTTACTGAGAAAGAACATTTCTGAAATTCTGGAAACTTTGACAAAGACTTCTCATTCACACGGGAAACAATATTTAGAAGGATACAGATGTGAAATAAACCCGTATAATGATCTCCCAGAGGACAATATCTTACAAAGGGATAGTATGTCCAAAGATGTTGTTGACTGCACACGATGTGTTAAACGACATGTCGTAGATGTGGAATCTATCCTTGGTTTTTGGGAGGTAGGCGTTTTATATAATTGTTAGATTTCCATGCTTAAAAATTGAAATTTATTTCAAAACACACAAAACTCAATATCTTCCTCTTATATGGATGAGTTAAGATTACGCTATAAAAAGCAATAAAATGAAATGATTATATACTGATTGAAATCATGGTTTCGTTTATATGAGTCTGGGCACTGAGTATTTTGACAACGTTTCTAAATAATAAAAGCAAGAAACTGAACGAAAAGAAAGAAACGGTTAAAAATGTTACTTTTTTTGAACGAAAATAGATGAAGGAGTTATGACTTCTTTACAGCTATTCGAAACATTGATGTCAAAATGAAAATCGGTGATTACATGTCAAAAGTCAAAACTTTTCGCTATAATTTCGAAAAAACATATCACACCTGTGTATTCATGATAGGTACGTTGGTATAACAAATAAATAGAGAGAGAGTTAGATAGAGAGAGAGAGAGAGAAAGAGAGAGAAAGGGGGATACAGAGAATGAAAGGAAGGTCATTATCATGGATATATAAGTAGGAAAAGTCTAAATCAGTTATCGAGATCATGCGCTGATCATGAAAATGTTCATGCCCCCTCCCCCCGTCCGAGCCTCATCTCATCTCATCTGACTCCTCACTTCAGATTCACGCATAAAGATGCCCACTTTAAGCAACGCAGATTTTTCTTTGGTAACTATAACAAATCATTTGATGTCAAATAAATTTATTTCATATCCAAACCCGTAAGACCTAGATACACCTTGTTTACATGAAAAACTGAAAGTCCAAAAAAAGTAATTGTTCGAAGCAAAGGCATATTTCAGGGGGGGGGGGGTTCATAAACGAGTTAAATTTGTGTCTTGTTAATTTGGTTGTAGCGGGAGACAGTTTCGCAGGAAAGACCCGGTTAAAGTTTTGAAAAAAGGGAAATTTTGGGGTTTGAAAAGTTATTTGAGAGTTATAATTTGCTAGAATATTAAGTGCATTTATTTTGTGGGTAGAGGAGCTCATGTCTATTTCATTACAAATAGTAGTCCTAGTGTATCAGATATGGAACGAAAATGCGAAATTGTGGCCAACTTTTATAACTAAAGGGAGGGCGGCCAGAACATGAAATGGCACTCGACGGGAATTTAATTCATTCCCAATTAACTGTTGATTTTATGTACGGGTAAACATTTACCTATCATGTTTAATGGGAGTTGCTCGGGATGGGAGCGTGGCACGGGGCCTATGAAAACACATGTAATAACATGCATTCCCCAATCTAGAGAAACCAAACCATTTCTTAACACACTGCCCCATATACTTTATCAAATGTTATTTGAAAACTGGCATCAGGAAATTTAGCTTAACGCATGAAAACTGTTCAAGATAAATCAATAAAAAAGGACCAGACAGGAGTTTTGAAGGGAAGAATAATTGGGGAAAATATAAGACATATTTATGACCTTATGTAATATACAGAGCAGTATGATATACCAGGCTTTTTACTGTTAATTGACTTAGAAAAGGTTTTTGACACTATCTCATTGAGTTTTATCTCAAAAACAATAACTATAAGACTTCTATAACTGTGGATACTCTTTCAAAAATTTGATAAAAAACATTCTATAATTCAAAGGCTATCTTCTTTGTGCCGAGATTTTAGGAATATTAATAAGAGATGTAAAAAGGTTTACTTATAGATGGAGAAGAATACAAAATATCTTAAATACCACATCCATTATAATGGATGACACACCGCAATCATATGAAGCATTTGTATGATTTTAGACTCCTTCGCACAAGTGTCAGGCTTGACATTTTTGTTTTTGATTGGTAGCCAAAAAATGTTCAAAGGATGCATTTTATCACTTACGATGAAAACTTGGTTGAAACAATTTAAATTTTGAGATTCTGGGTATAAAAGTTTTCGTTTCGCTAGAACAAAATAGAAGACTTAAATTATTTTTCATTTCCTATGGGGTTGTAAAGCTCAAAAAGTATGGAAAAGTACAATCATACAAAATTATAGTCGTGGGGGTCTTTAAACGGTTGATTAGGGAATTTTATCTTCTAAGATAAAAAGACTTATTAGAGCTGACACAAAATGGGTAACGATTTTGGAATCAATTTTGAAACTCAGTATCTCTGAAATATGGAGAAGTAGTTTAGAATATTCGTACACTCTATGTAAAAATTTGGAAAACTATTTTTTGAAAGACGTGTTCCTCAGCTGATTAAAGATTAAGGAGCAAACTCAACTTAATAAACCCCAAATTATAAATTAACATATATGGTAAATGAACAATCCAAAATTAAAGTAGATAATAAAAAAATCAATATTTTAAAAAGTTTATGTCAATACAGAATATGTGATCTACTTAATATAGATGGAAAAATTTTAAGCTTTGAAAAATTGAAACATTAATCCAAAGACAATTGTAATAGAGTAAGCAAGTATTAAAACTGCATTTATGACCAGACTGCTTACACAAGATATAACTTACAAAATTTACAATGCGCAATATAATATGGATCAATTATCCCAAATCATATTTTACTGTTTATAAATACATGTAAAGGTTGTAAACACGTGTACATTTTACTATTGGATAAAAAAGAGAGATATGCACATCTATATCAAAATGGAAAGAAAAAGATTACAAATATTCACAAACTTCTTGGAATAAACTTTTTGAACTCCTATTTAAGTCTACACAGGAATTAAACTACATTGGCTACAATATCAAATACTTCATAAGATTGATCTTGTACTGCCACTGATATTTTTGATCCGTGGGATGCCAAATAAGATGACAATCAGTTAACCTATATGGTAAAAGACTGCAATACAAAATAATACAATCATAAGAAAAACAATTAAAAAAATCATATGTAAAACAATAGTACAGTTTCATCCTTAGACACACTGATAATTTTTATGTCACGAATAATTTCTATAGTTATAAAATTTAAGCAGGACTTTTGTGCAAGGCAATTATATGCTGTACTTAAAATATCGAACAGACATTCAATATGATTTCTTATGAAATATGCTTACATGTTCAATATAATCTCATTCATTGAGATACATTCTAGTGTGATGTACGACGTAGACACTAATGGCACACCATAATCCTGCACGAGGCCTTCAGATATCATAAATGTTAAGAGTTGGACAAGTAATTGAGATATATGAATTATACAAAGTGTTCTTTGAAATAAAAAGAGTGTTTTGGCATGTGCACAAGTACGTACACTGTTATTTCCTCAGATAACCATCCAAAAACAACAAAAAACATGGTGCGCCGTATGGCACACTCAAACTAGTGTACGCGGGAAAAAGAACGAGGTAAACCTACAGTTCATCAAACAAAATTTGTTGTCTACATCCCATAATGCTCTCTGATGTTTTCACCCGTGGTGCTATGCCAACAATGGCTGACTTTTAACTCGTAACTTACGTCGTTTTACGATTTGAAGACATGTTTTGAGTACCGCATATTGGTTGGCGAGACTCATGTTTCCATACCTTCGTATTGAGTCGAGATACGTTAACAAAGACTAACAAAGTCATGGATGACGTCACAGTGCTCTCGTGCTATATTCCCTGCGATAAATTTAGAGGTGTATCAAACATATGTAATGCGTGTACTTGCTATTTCAGTATAGACTGCGATACCTGCCTCATTGACGTATGATTTGTTTTTAGTTTTTTTAATATAGAGATTATATAGATATATACTAGCAAGAGCCATACTTTACCGTCATACCGATCCATTTTTAAGCTAATTGTGCATGCAAGTACTGTAGGCAGGTAAGTATATCAGTAGGGAAGAAATAAACAATATGACATTTTGAACTAATTAAAAAGAAATAAAGAGAAAAAAGAAACAGTTAAAAAAATACGTAGATATTGCATATAGTCAAACCATTAAATTTAAAAGTGAAAAATTACACATCTACAAACAGGGCCCCGGGCACACACACACACACACACACACACACACACACACACACACACACACACACACACACACACACACACACACACATACACACACACACACACACACACACACACACACACACACACACACACACACACACACACACACACACACACACACACACACACATTTTGGAAATTAACTTTGCACAAAATTGAATTCGTGAATTCTCTGTTGAGCTGAGCAAATTACGGCGATCTTTTTTCAATTACTTTCTTAAATACTGGTTTGTTTCTTCATATAACAAAACAAATGTTGACTGTGTTTTCGGGCAACGTTGATAATATTAGCCCCCTTGGGACGAAAATATTGCCCTCCAGTTCGCGTCGGGCAATATTTTGTCCCTCGGTGGCTAATATAATCAATGTTGCCCTCAACCCAAGTCAATATTTATAATATATATATATATATATATTTATATATATATATATATATATATATATATATATATATATATATATATATATATATATATATATATATATATAATCAAAAAAGAAAATGAACAGTTCCAAAGTTTCTATTCACTAGCGCTTTCTGGATTTACATCCTTCTTCAGGTGAATGTACATAAGTTACATATATATATATAACTTAAATAAATAAATATATATATATATATATCAAGTTGCGGTTATTTTGCCATCAGGATTTACTCCATCCATGATATATAGATAGCACAAAACGTTCATTAACTAAACTTATGATCTAAAGCTTCATACTACATGTATATTTAAAAACTGTTATAAAACCACAGTTTCCTTATATTTACACAAGCACTACAGTACACTAAAATGCGATAAAATTGCAGCGCTTTTTCTACTGTTTACCGTTGTTTGAAACATGGCCGTCCTCGTTGCGACGTTACAGCCTGTCTAGACAAGAAAGCGCGCGTTCAGTTAACTGTTAAAATAAGGACCTGGGTTTTATTGGAGTATCTCCGCTATTACTTGGTCAATTTTGGTGAAGCTTTTGAAGCATGCACAATTTGATTAGATCATTCTATTGTGTAACGTGGTTGAGTCAGGCGATCTCCAAATAACACTCCAGACATTTTCAATTAATGAATTTATTTACAAGAAAATAAATCAATAGAGAATATTAAAAAATTCTCACTCGCTTTCACTCTAACTCACACACTCACTCTCGTTAAAAAAAAAACTAAATGTTTAAATCTAAACCCCAAAAATTAAATTCCCTTTTTTGACAATTACTAGCTATAAATAATAGACAGCTAAATGATCTTACTTATAATGATCAGTTCTCAAACACAACGAGACTGTAATGCTTATACTGTTGATGTTGCCAAACGTTCACAAGAACACTTCTTGTCCACTAGTCTTATCGCTATAGGGTTCCACTTATATATATATATATATATATATATATATATATATATATATATATATATATATATATATATATATATATATAATTAAGAGGATATCTGCATGATCATTATTTTTAAGAAAATATTGGTGCAGAAAATCATCTTGGTATGTAGCCGTTTGTTGTTTTTAAGGAAAAATGAAAATAAATAATGGGATTTAGTACAAAACTGATACCTGTATGCCTAACAATACATTGAATTATATAGCTTTTTAACATATCACGTGACAACATTTTCCAGTCGAATGTTTTCATCATCAAGTGAGTAAGGTTATAAAACGTCACACAAGTTTACACCAGGTAGTTACACTAATTAGGTTTTTGACTGTAGCCTTTGCAACTTTTGCCACAGAGATCAAACACTGCGTACTGGCATCGAGTCTTCATGTATCTTGTGATCCTCCGTCCGTCAATCTTTGTTAACTTTCACATATGAGGCTGTGAAAATGAAGAGTATCTCATCGGCATAGTATATTTATAGAGCTTGGCATCTTAAATAAAAACACAAAAAATATTCACTTAGATGTGGAAAATGAAAAGTCATAAATACCAATAGACCAAACAAAAAATATTGCTGTTAAATGGTAACTACCTTTTCCAGTATTTTCATCATTTAAAATAGATATGTATTGCATGACCTCTGAGACAAAAAATGAATTAAATAAAATGTTGGCATCTTTTAATTGTGTAGAATCAACAAGTTCAAATTATGATTACACACAATAAGGTAGGCCCACAACGTGTGCTGATTTTTAAACCGATATACGTCTTAGAAAATGTATGTAATTTTTTATCTTTAAAGAGCTAATTGACTGTTCACAGATGTTCAAAAACTGCAGGAAATAATATACCAGTGTTATATATAATTTATATATTGCAATATATTTTCACCCCTACCCTTTTAAAAAATATTGAGTCTTACATCAGAAAGTTATGGTACTTAACTTTGCTAAATATCAAATTTTACTGTTCTTAATTATTTAAAGTGTTTTAAGTCAAAGTAGTTGGCCATTGTTGCTCAGGTGAGCGATGTGGCTCATGAGCCTCTTGTTATTCTTAATAAAATATTTGATGAATTTGCGATATATACAAGTAGCAGGATAACCGAACTGTATGTTGTTCACTAGATTCATTCGAATACCCCTTTTTTAGCCCACCGAAAATGGACAATCAAGTGGTGCACGTGGTGGAATTGCAACAGATTCAGTATTCTACCAGAGAGACCCTGGAATAAAAAACGAAGACTCACGAATGGTGAGAGTTAGTACCTGAAGTAGAACATGAATCTCATTCCGCTTACATCATTTCTGTTGTTATTTAAATTGTGTACAAAGCATTATAAGACAAAATATTAAATGCTTAGATAATGTCTAATTTTCCAAATCGATTTTATAATATCAGATCTAAAAGTTCATATATATTTTGGGATATGCAAATTTCATTTTGACTGTTTTGTTTGCTATCTTTCATCGACTTTCAAATACACATGCAAATGTAGACCCACTCATTGATCATCGCTTATGAACGAAATTTTTTCGTGCAGATGAATTTGTTCCTCGCAATTAACATATGATGTGAATGGGTATCAAATAAAAATAACCTATTGCACAAATTTTTAAAACAAATATTCACTCAGTTGGAAATGTTCGATTAAAGTTTGGGGTTTTTTGGTATGAAATTGAACGATTTCTAAATTATACCAAACATTCATAAATCCATATAAGAACATTTTGATCCAACAGAATCACATTATCCTCTTTCGTTTATAGTACAAGAGTGACCAATGTTCAGAAAAGTCGAACTATGCTCACCTTTGCGTATGTTTTTCCATGACACATTGTTGACTGACAGGACAAATGCAAAAAACGTTTTGTTTATCTAAACATGTTTCATCGTCTTGTGTTTCTTTATTCAATATTTAGTAAATAACATAAAGAAACGCAAAATGATTTGTTTAGGCCTAATGCTTATTAACTTATTAGATAGTTCAGGGTGAATGAAATGAAGCAGAGCGATCGCAAAAACTGTTAACGTGTTATGAACAGACCAAATGTTCTGTGTAATTTATAAGCGTTAATCTTCCCATTATGTCAGCGATTGTACTGTGCTCAGCGCTGACGCGTCTCGGACTGTACAATATCTGACAGAACGAACAGTGTGAGGCTTATAACAACTACTTATCACAAAATAGTTTGTTTTTCATTATCACCAGCGGGTTTTTGTGTTCTTATTAAATTTCAACAATAAAACTTGATACACCGGATACTCAATTTATAAAGAGTTTGTATGTGTTCATTAGAATGACCGTTTGACTGGAAATGATGATGTAAAAGCCAGCATCCCTTTTGTTGAAGCTATGAACGAGGATCAGCACGATAGCAAAACATCAATCTCTTCCTCATACAATAGAGACATCTTGTCAGAAAATGAAGGTTCACAAGTAAGTAAAGGCATGTTTGTCATGGCATCATAATTTTGTTTGACCGAGTCCATCAAAAAGATCTCGTTCTTTAAAAACACTACATAATAGCCTGCGCAAGCGCGGGAATTAACATTTTACACATTAATATGGTATAATGCTTCATATGTTGAAAAATGTTTTTGGTTCATTTTTTGTATATACTTTGTCCGATTTTTTCCTTAACTTATTCTTTAAAATTGAAATAAAAAAAACTGCATTGTTAGATATTTAGAGGAGCGGGCAGGGATGAAAAATCTAAATTGAAATGGATAATATATACATGTACATATACGTGGCTTTAATTCTGTTTGTTGAAGCTGCCTGAAAAAATGAACTTTTTTATTGTGTTCATTTCAAACCAGTTAATTGGTATTTAGTGTATTTCAGTAAAATTTCTATTACAGTCCAAAACAAGTATTTCAGATAAAAGACTGTTTTGAAAAACAATATGAAGAGGCGGGACGCCCTATTTTATGCATAGTTTACATCATTTATCCATATAGACGTAGAATCTGTTCATTAAATAACGTTTAAAATCTAATGTCTTAGTTTTACTCCCAATCTGTCGTGGTATGAAAATGTATGAAATCAAAACACGCTAGGTTATTCATATTTATATGCATAAATTAAACCAAAGTTGTCTGATTCAAAGTATCTGCCCGATGCATATGATTAACTCGCCCTACACTTTCCGCCATTATGTCAATAAGTCAACCCGTTTTTTGGCACCGCGTTCTGAAAAGTTCTTTCCATAAATACTAAAAAAGCATTAAATGTTCCATTTTATATATTAACTTTTTGTATTAATCGAAGTCCGATCCAAGGTATCTGCCCGCGATGCATGATGAACTTGTCCTACACTTTTCGTTTATTAGTCAATCCGCGTTTTTGGTTACCCCGTTCTGGAAAGTTCTATCCATTCTCTCACCAGAGGTCGTGCTTCGTAAGCGAATCAGAAACTAAAATCATTCACCGAAGAAACGAATCAACTCATTTTATTTATTCAACATTTGTCAAATCTTAACTTTTATGTATTTTCTAAATAAGCTCACAGTAAATATATTCACTCTTTACTTATTTATTCAATATTATTTCATTGCAAGTATATATTTTGATCGAAACTACGCCTGACTTGGATCCGCCAAAGCATGTCCACCACCTTACTCTCATTTTTGCTATTTCGGGCTTGTTTATCGAAAATGAAAGTAGGTTTTTGATTAATTTCACAATTATAACCTATCAGATAAAATTAAATTATACATTACGGACATCATCTCACATGTGTTGAAATATCAAAGGTGTAAGCAGTTACTCTGGTGCAGGCGTTTAAAAGTTTATTTGCAAAATGCCTTAATTTATAACACGTATAGATTCTCCAGTCAAAAACTTTTAATCATATATAACTCAATACTGCTGGAACAAATCAAAATTTGCGGACAATACGTTGTTGCTGAATCACTTCTTCTGCTTGTAAACGATGAACTAATAAATGCAACAGAACTTAAGAATGAAGATATGCTATGTTGCAACAGAGCTAGCCAAAGAATTGTTTTCACATGGTATGTTAAAACATGTATATGTAGGTGTCTAAACATAAACCATCCTTTTAATTTTAAGCTATTATAATACTGATCACTTCACAATCACATTTTAAAAAAAGGATAGTTTAAATGTAACTTTTTTCTTCATGTTTTTTTTATAAGCAAATAAAAATTAAAGCCATTTGAATTATGAGATACACTGATCATTTTCGGTTCTTGCATTGCCCACTGTTTTGCATCAAATTAAAGATCCTTTTACATGAGTAAATTTGCTTCATTTTTTAAATTTGCTTTAAAGTTCGGAAAAGAAAAAAAATTGTTTAGTCACTGAACCTGTATTTTGAGATGACCCCGAAGAAGAACAATGGAATATTTTCTTGAAAATTCTAGTGTTGGTGTGAATTACATTTGGTTGAAAATAAAGAGTTTTGTGTTTGTAGTTTTTACGCCAAAAAAAAACCGGTGTAACGACGAAAAGTTGCCCCCATAGAATAGTGTCCCAGGGGTCAAATTTCTACGGAGAAAACTCACCCACGGTGAGTATTCTATGACAAGTAGGATCCTTTTTCTACAGTAGAAAACCATTCCAAACGTGTAGGTCTACGACTCCCCACACGATGAAAACTGACCCCCATAGAATTTTGACCTCAATTATAAACTCATATGTTTGGCGAGGGGTTGGCGCAGCGAAAGCAAATTAAAGATTTGCTGAACTATAGATGCGCCTCTCGTTTTACTCTACATTTTAGAGTTACATATATAACATCAGTTTAAACAAAGCGATGTCTGTGTTTTTCTAGAAGTACTCGATCGTCAGCTTGCCATGTGGAACCCTTTGCTAAGCTTTCGTAGGGTTGTAACATTCCCCTTAAGTACATGATGATGCGCTCGCGTGCACTCCCTTTTTGCATTTTTGCAATTTATTGCATTTGATGAAAGTATCACAGTGCAAAATTCACTGTTCTTTTTTAACTTTAAATTAGACCTTACTTTTCAAATGCAACAATTCTTTTAGTATATTTACTTACATTTTAATGTTTATAAATAATTTCAATGTGTTTGACACTTGTCAGACTTTATGTTGGTAATTTCAAAGAGACAGAATGTTGTGTCTTACTGCTTTAATCTCTTAAAACAACATTTTGTATTTATCAGTTTTTATGTAAAGGACATCAAAGACATCTTGAGTTTATTACATTATTTAATATATGTCAATCTTTCACTCAGCTTACTTAATGTCATCGCCTGTAAATTTTCACTCATTGTTAAAGAATCGTAGAGTCCTGGACAATTGTCAATCTTTAGTCTGGAATATGGCGGTCAGCATTGGCCAATCGCCCGACTTATCTAGAGTCTGAGTTTAGAAGCCAATGCCTTATTAGGGCTTTTCGACTTTTGGTCGAAAAGACCTATTGTTTTCGTTCTGTTTTATTAGGGCTTTTCGACTTTCGGTCGAAAAGACCTATTGTTATTCTGATGTTTTATTATTATTATTCTATACTCTCGACAGAATTTCCGTCAGCGATTTTTTGAAAACGGAAAGAAATATTTAAACAAAAATTCAATAGTCTTATAGCAATTGTTGATGACACAAGTATGTAAGGTTTTGGACTTCCGGTTTCGACACTTCCGGTTTTGACAAGGAATATACTAAGAATTCATTAAAACGTAATATCATTATTATGTTTTAAGGAAGGAGTCTTTTCTGGTTTTCGACTTGCCAAACGTAAATTTGATTAATTGTTCATTAAATCAAGATGAAAGGAAATTAAAATAGTATATTTTCCTTTCTTTTTTACTATCATACAACTTGGCATAGAAAAATGTAATGAATGTTTAGAATGGAACAAGAACTATATTTTTGGCGTAATATTGGCGTATGAAAATATCACATGTTGCGCAATTCAGAATTGCTGCAGATTATATATATATAATGAGTCTGTTTAAGCATTTTAAAAACAAAAACAATAATGTTGGATTTTTTTTTACTAATGTGAACTAATAATATGATACTTGGGTTTCAGAATATGTTTTTAAAATATGATTTGCCTATCAAATAACATTTTTATAAGCCTTTTAAAGCGCTCATTCTTTACATAGATTTTTGTGAAAAAATCACTAAAATCAGTTTTTCTCTCTAATGAAACGGTCAATATATTAGCTTTTCTGTCAATTTATATCTTTATATAAAGTCTTCATAATACATAAAAATTAGAAATATTTTATTATTGGAAGCATAAAAAAATAATCAAAATTTCTTCAAAATTTAAGAAAATTAGAGGAAATGCGGGCTAAGCAATATCAATTTTAGTATAAATATTTATTCCAATTTAGTAGTATAAGCTGATAGACACTCTCATGGTCTATGATTTCATTGAAGATTTGATTCTTCAAATCTTTAACAAATGTCTACAGAACTATAAAGAGCTACACTTATTTTTATCACTCTTTACGTTGAGGAAAAAGGTAGTGACCTTGACCTGAACTTTATCCGAAAACAAAAAGGTCAAATTTAATTAAACTGATAGAATCATTAAGTAATATGATCCGTTTGACTGTGTCAAAATTTCATGCATTTCTTATTATAAGAAGTATGTTTGATAATGAAAAGACTCCTTCCTTAAGTTAGAGCATTCAAATTTAAGAATTAGATGCATCTTGTCCAGTTGTACAAAATCGTAAGCATAGTCATTCCTCTATCTCTTACCATTTTTGAGATATTAAGGCTCGAACTTGAGAAAAGGGGGGGGGTGAAAAAGAAAAAAAACCATAGAAATTTTATAAGACGCCTAAACATTGTTCAGATAGCACTATTAAACATACATTCCAAGTTTGAATACAAAATATTGAGTACTTCCGGTTTTATGAGCCTATGAAAAAATGTCTATGGGAGTTTCAATGTTAAACTAAAATCACGCGTGATTCGTTTTTTAAAAAAGTTTGTTAGTAAAAATTACAATATTTCTTTTGTGTAATGACACTACCCATTGACCGGAAAAGTTTTTGGGTAGATAATTCGAATAAATATGGGATCTGCAGGGGCCAACGTGCAAAACAGCCCTTTAGCTGTAACTTTTTTACCTTTCATCCGATTTTAAAAATCTTTTCAGTTTATTGTTTAAAATAAAGAGTTTTAATTAAAAATTATGGTCCAAGAGGCCACTTTTTGACTCCTAATAGGGGTTTGGAGGGCCCAAAGATCATCACTTGTTTAAATTTCAAATGTTTTTAAAGTAAGAGTTATCTCGCTTTGCTGTAAGAATGTATAGCATAAATACTATAGGCATACCAAGTTTTGTGTCCGAGGAATGAATACTTACTTCAATATGATTTTTTGAAAATATTCCTCTGGAAATTAGAAGTGTAGCTACCTGTAAAGTTCTGGAGTTATCTTTCTTTTGACATTGCACTACTCATAAGTTCCTATCTAAGCTACCGAGGCGTTTAGAACACTTGGAAATAAATTAAAGAATAAATTTTTTTTGAACATTTAATTAAAAAGGGAAACTGGGGCTGTTGAAAAGTCCTTACTTTTTGTTGAAGACAAAAAAGTTCTAGTTATTATTTTTCTTCTTGACAAAGTTTCGTCAGCGATTTTTTGAAAACGGATCAAAATAATAAAAATTTAATGTTAGATTCGTTTAGCAATTGTATGTCCCTTTTTGGACTTCCGGTATATATACTTCCGGTTTACACATGCAAAAAACAAAATTTTAAAAGGACCTTTGTATCTATTTTTTTTTATTATAAACTAAGAAATTTTGGATTTAGATACTTCATGGTATGATATACAAAATCGTAAGCGACAATTTTTTTCTATCTCTTGCTGTTATTGAGATATAAGACTTCAAACTATGAAAAAAGGGGGGGATGAAAAAATTAAATATTGAAATAACCACCAAATTTTTTTAATGGTAAAACTTTCATAATTATCATATATTTAAAGTTTCGTTTGAAACCATTGAGAACTTCCGGTTTTATAAGTTGATAAAAAATCGTCTATGGGTGTTTTAATGTTAATCTGAATTCACGCGTGCCACTTTTTCTCAAACAGTTTTCAAGTTAATATTTTCATATTTGATATTTATATTGAGGGACCTAATTTACATACCGGAAAATGTTTTGGGATACAAAAAAAATTTAAGATAAGGGATCTAGAGGGGTCAAAGCTAAAAACAACCCTTTAGCTGTATCTTTTTTATTTTTCATCCTATTTTTAAAAACTTTTCGGTTTTAAGTTTTGAGTTAAGAGTACAATGTAAAAATTATGGTCCATTTTTTGACTTCTTATAGGAGTTTTAAGGGCGTGAATATTGCAACTTTTTAAAAGTTGAAAAAGTGACTTAGAAAGAGTTATCGCGCTCTGCTCAATGAACCTAGAACATTAATACTCTAAGCATACCACGTTTTATATTTGAGAAAGGAATACTTACTTTTTTATGATTTTTTGGAAACATTCTTTTAGAAATAAAAGTATATTTACTTTTAAAGTTCTGAAGTTATCTTTTTTTGACATTGCATTATTTATAAGGTTATATTTCTAATAGGCAACTGATTACACTAAGGCGGTGAAGAATTTTTAAATAAGAAATAGATACGATTTTACCTGACATTTACAATCAAAAAAGGGAAAGGGGATGTCGAAAAGCCCTTACTTTTTGTTAAAGACAAGTTCTAGTATTTACTTTATTATCATATTTTGTCGACGATGCAGAGTTTTAAGTTAAAGTTATTGGACATTGAGTGGCCCAACCTACAATAAAACAATAATCATGATTTAAAGAAACCTGAATCCAAACTACCTAAGGATATTTCCGCATAATTTACAGCTTTTCTTGGCTATTGGATTGAAGAAGATTTTTCTCTATGTATTGACTATTCCTTTGTAAAAATGTGACTCCCTAAAATAATGGAGCCTAACCCTACCCATGGCAATTATGATTTGAACAGACTTGAATCTACCCTACTGAGGGTGCTTTCACACAAGTTACAGATTTTCTGGCCTATTGGTTTTTTAGAAGATTTTTAAAAAGATTTTCCTAAATAGTTTCCTATGTAAAAATTTAACCCTAATTTGTAGACTAACCCTACCTCATCAATTTCAAGATTTGAACAAACTTGCTTCCACGCAATTTAAAGTTTTTATAGCCTATCAGTTTTTGTATTGAATATTTTTAGTTTTCTCTATACATTCCTATTGTACCCCCCCCCCCCCATTGTGGACCAACGCTACCCACGGGGATCATGATTTGAACAACTTTAATCTAACCTAAAACCCCTGTCACACCGGAGCTGCGTCCTCACGACGATCCCGCTGCGTCCTTAAATAATGTAAAACGCCAAGGTAAACGCAGTAGAGTCTCCTAGAGCGCCGTAAGAACGCAACGGCATCTTCGTCCATCGCGGTGGGATCGCCTTGAACATTGATGAACGCCATGCGACGGCGCGCACTTTGAACATGCACAAAGTACGCGCCGTGGCTCGGCGTTCTGATAAACACGCCGTAGAAGCGTAGTGAGGTCGCCGTGACAGCGCCGTAAGATCTCCAACAGCGCCAAGAGAGCTCCGTCGGTGCGCTCAAGGAACGCAGCTAATCGCAGTGTAGACGCAGTGATAAGTCAATTGCGCTTGCACGGAGACCTTTGGGATCCCACTGCGTCAATCGCGCTCTCACTGCGCTCTAACTGCGCATCCACAGCGTTTGAACAAGTTGCTTTCCATTTGGCTGCGTTCACACAGCGACCCCAAAGAGCTGTTGCTGCGTTTATCGCGCTCTCGTAACGTTTCTTCTGCGTTTATACCGCGCTCCCACGGCGTTTCTACTGCGTTGTCATCAAGACCACGAAAACTCGAAAAATGGCTGTTGTACAATAGCAAGCGATGTAATAGTTATCAAACTGGATGTGTAAAAAGTAGAATTTGCTAATATTCCAAGGCCTATCAATGGACGTAGATGGAATTCATGCCATTTGGTTCTGATGTTTGCAAATCTTTTCTATGTTTTCTTACAACTAATAACGGATTTTTTTTGTAGACCTGACTACTAAAAGTTTTATCCTAGTCCTTCACAAATTGTTAAGAAGTAACTATGTTTCAATATTACAATGTACCTTTTCATAAAATCAAAACAATGTTTAATCATTTGTTTACTAGTTGTAAATTCTTGTTTGTTTCCCATACAATTGTACAAATTAATATTAATCTACCAAGAAGTAGAGAACGTCTTGTGCACGCAGTCAGCACCAGAGCACGCCGTGGACGCGCGGTAAAATCTCCTTGCACGCCATGAGCGCGCGGCGGAGACTCAGCGAGAGCGCAGTTAATCGCCAAGTAGAACTCCGTGGAAACGCAGTTACACGCCGTGGGAGCTCCGTAAGAACGCCTCGGTCGCCGTAAGGACGCCTTGACGACTCTACTTGTAAAATTTTCAAAAAAACGGTACATTTTTTCTTAATTTTCCTTGCGATCCTACGGCGATTCCATGAATTTTACAACGCCGTGAACACGCCGTGGGGACGCAGCTTGGCCTTAACTGGGGATGCTTCAACACAATTTACAGCTTTTCTAGCTAACTAAAAAAAATACCAAAAAATTTCATTAACTCTTAATTATCTCCCTTTAAAGGAGGACGTGGCTCTAATTTTCCATTCTCTGAATAATTCTTAATGACAAGTTTGGTTGAAATAATTGACTCAGTGTTTCTGGTGAAGAAGTCGAAAATTTCAAAAGACAGATAGACGCCACACAAAAATGATTAGAAAAGATAACAAAAGCTTTCAGCCTGGGTGAATTAAAAAGGGGAAATTTTTACGCTAGTTTTTAAAATCTTAATCTTTTCGGAAATGTTTCCTATATTTTTACCTGTTCCTAAAGAAATTGGGAGAGGATGATTCCTCATAGATTTAATTTTCTACGGGTAAACTTAAGAATAATGTTGCGAGAGAAAGTGTGGTTAGGGCCTTGATAGTTCGCGTCTAATTAGTAAACATATCAGAAAAAGTTTTCGTAAGTCATTTTACTATACATAAGGAAACCCGTATTATTTTTTGCTCCCACACCCGATACAATTTTTTTGATTCGTGCATGTGATGAGATGTGCCTAATTTCAGACCAATGGTGAAAACTTAAAGCTATACACGCTATAATTTACGTTAATTTTGAATGACAGTGAAAACGCATGTGTTTGTCTACTTATAAAAGTTATCCTTAATCTGTAAATTACAATGGTGAATTCCATCTCGTTACAAAGATATAGATTTTTAATTGTTTATTTTCCTGCCAGAAAAATATACCTTTTCATGAATAGTGATGAAGGAAGAGCGAAACCGACCTCATTGCGCATGTCCGCGGAGAACTAGGTGGTCGTTATTGTTTGCCTAATTAAATATCCAACTTGGTTTTAAATATGCTTAACAGTTGTTAATTTGAAATACATACATGTATAATGAGTAAAATAAGTTTGTCATTCACGATACCCTTACTTCTGCATTAACACTTATAGGATCTATAAATAGTATTGGGGAAAAACACAGGTCTACGTCATTTTTTTTTAAAGGAAGTATTCATATCTACTAACAGGCTTGTATTTTTTTCTTTTGTTTGTACTCGTATACCGGACAAATTTATGCTTTACTGAAAATATCCTTTCCTTTGTGAAACTATCACAATTAAGAAGATGTTGACCCTTCACCAGTTTTGGTATGATAGACTAAATTTAGCTGTCGATATCACGTGATAGATTGATATTCACGAGGAGACATTACTTTCCTGGCAGAAAAATAAATATTTTTTATTGTTTAATATTTGATATATTAGTTACGTGTTTGAATTGAGCATTATAATTAACAGCATAGAGGTAACTTTTATTAGTAATCAAACACAAACATTTTCCCCTTTATTCAAAATTGACGCAAATTATAGCATGTATAGCTTTAATCACTCATGGCGATAGAGACTGTGGTGAATTTTCTTTTCTTCCAACTTGGTGATACCGAAGAGAAATATGTTTCCATAATCTAAGTATCATGCAGGCAATGTTTTTCACACCCCGACCCCATCCCTGTAAATGTTGGACCTAAGCAAGTATACAAAGAATACGAATAAAATGTAATCAATGTTCCACGGGGTCATTTTTCTACAACCCACACGAAGAAAAGGGGTTCTTAAGGCCATAATTTCTACGATGTATTCCAAGTATTCTACAACCAAGTGGGACATTTTCCTACGTAGTAAAATGACTCCGGCCAATATTCTGCGGTGGTCAGTTTTCGTCGTTACATCGGCTTACTTAAGATATAATTTTGATTGCACAAGTTTTCTACTGTATTGTATTTTTGCAGTCAAAGTTGAAACCTTAATAATTTAAGTTTGTAAGATATAATTTTGATTAATTACCAAACTTCGACGATAAAAACGCACTTTAATATAAAATTATTTCTTTTCAAAGTGCATAGATGCTGAATCTGAGCCTTTGGTTTCGGATGTTGGAGGAAGTTAAGGATTTTGAAGCACATCACAGTTATATGCAATAATAGTACTTATTCAAACTTGCATGGCTGATTAATTTATGTAAATGAATCACAGAGGCAGCTTTAGATACAGAGAGTGATCTTGATTATCTAGGTGCTTAGGCATGTTTAAAGTTTAAGAACAAATCAAATTGTATTAGGGTCTTTTAGCTTGTTAAAAAATGAGTAAATCTGTTCATGCCTAGTCAGACTTAAACATGTACAGTTGATATAAATGTAACATAAATGGTTAATGAAAATTGGTGATGAGTTCCGAGAGACACTCTGAAGTCACAAACGCCCGATTCTTTGATTGTTCTGAGTATCTCAGATCACGTAATCAAAGGGTATAAATACGAGATGCCGTGAGTCTGCATGCAGTCGCTGTGTAGACACTGAAGTGAATACTTCCACGTATCAAGCTTGTTGGTCGTTAGTCAATATTGCTCATCGATTTGCAGAACAATAAGTAAATACTGGCGTATAGAAACAACTTGTCTTCGTGAGCGTTGCTTGTTAGATTCAGCGGGTAAACACTTGTTGTCAGTTATAAGGGTGCTTTGTGGGGTCGCTTTGAAGTGACCGATAGAAGCGACGGGTTGTTTGAAGCGACCGATTAAAGCGACGGGTCGCTTGAAGTGACTGATAGAAGCGACGAGGTGTGTCGGAGCGACGCATATGGTTTGGCTAGGGCCCATACCTTCACATATTTATATTTAATTGAGTTTTGAATCAATAAACGCTAGGGAAGCGACAAGGAAAATTATTATATATCTTAAACAATTATCATAAAAATCAAACACCTCAGCAAGGTATCTGAGGGGACCCGTAATAAATATTAGCGTGTTTAGGCAGGCACGTTACAAAATTTGGCGCCCAACGTGGGGCAACGTTTGATTGTATGATTTTTGTCCATTAAAGTTTTTAAATAAAAATCTCGTGTTTTTATTGTAAAAATGGCATTGGAAAATATTACCGAGGAAATAGAGAGAATTGAAGCGGAGCTTGAGGAGCTTAACAGGACGACGTTTGAACACTCGATGAAACTTAGAGAGGATATAAAACAGCAGACCTCGACTCCAGCACATCAAACTGTTCGGAAAAGCGACTCTGGAATTATGTCTGAAGGTCCAACAGAAAACCGATTCAAAAGAGGAGAATATAACCAAATGTATGACCCTGAATATCAAGAGGATCTCGGTTTAACGGCATCGCCGAGGTTTCGTGAGAAGAATCGAATAGATGTAAGGGAAAATGATCCGCAAATTACAGTCAGGCAACAACGACCGCTTGAAGCACCCACAGAAAGAGATGAGGGAGGATATAAAAATCCCGATACTTCTTTTAAGAAGCCATCCAACTATATAAAGCCAGCAACATTTGATAGCAGCGCTTCGTGGCTAGATTACAAATCGCATTTTGAAGCATGTGCGGCCTTGAATGGGTGGAC
This sequence comes from Magallana gigas, assembly GCF_963853765.1. Classification (NCBI taxonomy): domain Eukaryota; kingdom Metazoa; phylum Mollusca; class Bivalvia; order Ostreida; family Ostreidae; genus Magallana; species Magallana gigas. The sequence continues at coordinate 5,756,319 of NC_088859.1, forward strand.
AGACAGGGAAAAAGGTCTCTACTTAGCAGTGTCCTTAAGAGGAAACGCCCAGGTCTGTAGAATATCTTGGGCATGTCACATCGGACAAAGGAATAACTACAGATAGCAAGAAAATAGAGGTAATCAAAACAATGAAAGCACCAGCCAATGTCAGTGAACTTCACTCATTTTTGGGCATATGCGGCTATTACAGGAAGTTTGTTAGAAACTTTGCCGGTATTGCAAAACCCTTACATAAATTGATAGAGAAGAATAGCACTGATTCTTTTACATGGAGTACAGATTGTCAAACTGCCTTCGATCAATTGAAAACCGCCCTGTTAAGCGCCCCAGTACTTGCGATTCCCGACTTTAACAAGTCGTTTGTATTGGACATAGACGCAAGTAATTATGCAATGGGGGCTGTGTTATCACAGGTTCATGAAGGTAAAGAGAGGCTAATTGCTTATATATATATAGCTAACAAAGTTCTTTCAAAGTCGGAAAGACAGTATTGCGTGACAGGAAAAGAACTCCTGGCTGTAGTGTATTTCACCTCTATGGGAGGAAATTCATTCTGCAGACAGATCATAGCTCATTAAGATGGTTAACTACTTTCAAGAATCCCGAGGGTCAATTAGCTCGGTGGCTTGAAGTGTTGTCTACCTTCGATATGGAAATACAACACAGACCAGGAAAGCAACATCTGAACGCAGACGCTTTAAGTCGTCTACCCTGTAGGCAATGCGGCTATGATATTGATGATGACAAAGGGCCACATGTTCGAAGGGCAAAAGATGATAAAGAATTCGCTTTTGACGAACCTTACATATAGACAAGAAAATGACAAAGAGCTTAAATTAGTCAAAGAATGGATGGGCAAGGAAAAGAAGCCAAAGTTTCGCGAGATCGCTAGTCAAAGCGTATTTTTATGGTACAAGTATACTATTTTCTATGGTTTCAACAATTAGACCAAGTACTTTGAAGGAAATAGAACGGGGTTCAGTCGAAGTCAGTTAGACTGTATAGTGCCATACAGTGGGGTACAGTGCTGGTCAGTAGAAATGTACAGTGGGGTACAGTAGAAATCAGTGAAATCGATTTTGATGAAACTTTCAGATCTTACTCTAAAAAAAATTGTAAGAAAATAATAGATCCTTTTTTGCCCGTCACTTCCGGAAACGGAAGACTTCTCGCTGCTCGCAACAAGATCGCGTCTAGTTATTATTATTTTCTGTCTCGTTTTCTCAAAAACGCTTCAGTCGATTTTTAAACTTTCAGATCTTTTTAATGGAAAAATTTGTACGACATTTTTTGGGTCGCCAATTCCGGTCTTGAGACATAAGATTTGATGTTTTTGCTTTTTCACAACTTTCTTCAAAAAGTATTAAATATAGAACTTTGACGTTTTCCGGGATGGAACAAAGTCTTCGGCTGCAGTGTTATTTGCATATCCGAATGTCAACCGTCACTTCCGGTCGTCTCAGGAGGAAACAAAAAAACATTTTTTTTTTTTTACATTTTTTAAAAATATTTTTTATGTTATTACTCGATATATAGAGACGCTTTAATAAACTCAGAATATAAAAACGATTTTAAATCAATTAATGCGTTTCTGAGATTTTGGGCTCTAAAGTCCCTGAAGCGAGAGTCCGCGTAGCTCATTCGTTAGAGTGGTGAACTTGTGCTCAAGCGACCCGGTTAAGTACCCGGATGCCGAATTGTTTTTTCTTTCTTAATTGTGTTTTGTTTAACGATTTTATCTTTAAAATAATGAACTTTAATGTTTTCCGTTTAATTTTATCGAAAATCAAAATAATATTGGCTTTTTTCTGTACAAATTTAGAGCTCGTTTCAAAATATCGTTAATTTCCGGTTTGTGACAGTCTTGTTTCTGTCAGCAGCTCGCTAAATTCAGATGCTCTAGGCATTGCCTGCATCAAAGACATGCCGCCGAAACATCTGTACAGTACGACCTTATCAGATTACAGACCTTATTTTTTTCGATATAGACATTTGAATGAATGCAGAATATGTAATTTTTTTTTCTCTCGAGATTTGGGCTCGGAGGTCTTGAAGCAAGAGTTTTTGTGGCATAATATCTAAAAAGATGAACTGTCTGATGAACTGAGATTAAATGATATCCCCAGCCCAGTGGGCACGCAACGTTGTTTCAACGTTGAAGAAAGGTTGAAATCAAGTTGCAACGTTGATCAACCATTATTCAACGTTGATTCAACGTTGAGGTTTCAACGTTGAAACCCAAACCATGTATCAACGTTGATTCCACGTTGAAGACCCAACTTACTCTAAACGTTGAAGACATCAACCACTTTTCGACGTTGAAACAACGTTTTAATAAATGAAACTGACCACATATTTTCAAATTTGAAATTCCTTTTATTTTTTTTTATTTTAGCTTTTACTTATATTTTGTCAATTGTGGAAGCATGAAATAATGTGTTTTACAAATATTAATGTTATTTTGAATATATTTTCATCTTATTTGATTTCGAATTAAACTATTAATATTATATTGTTTTTTCCCAATTTTAATATCAAAGATTTTTTTACTGAAAGGTTATAAAAACTAGAGCAAAGCTTTGCAACGAGTAGGTCTTCCTTTAATGTCCGAAGTAAAGCTGGAAGTTCCTGTAAGAAGCAGAGCTCTTAAACCAATGACATAAGTAACTAAAATAAAAAGATGAAAAAAAAAATCGAATTATTCCTGGTACGACTTAACAAAATACGAATGATTCTAAGTACGACTTAACAAAAACCTTCCTGATTTCAAGAACGACTTAACAAAAAAATCCGAATGTGTTCAAGTACGACTTAACAATTATTTTTGGTACGAGTTAATTGTACTTTGAACATTACGCTATTTTTTAAACCAAGGAAGCGGAATCAAAATTTCCGGAAAAATCAATTTTTAAACCCCGATATCTCTGTAATGCATCGTCCGATTTTAAAACGGATTTCAGTGTTAGATTCAACTTGATAAGCTCAACAAAAAAACATATTCATTTTTGATTTGATCAGAAAATTCATTTTTTCGAAAAATTTGTTTCACTTCCGGTTTCGACCGGAAGTGACCGATTTTCATTTCGAGCCTTATTACAGAGGTAAATCGACCAAATCATAAGCATTGAAAATTTCAAGCCTCTATCTTAAAACGTTTTTGAGAAACGCCGCGGAAAAAATGACTTTTTGAAAATTTTAAAAATGACGTAACGTAAAAACGGAAGTGACGTTTTCAAAGAAAGTTCAGAATCTTTGAGGTATTATAGTTGCACATAATCTCTGAAAGTTTCATAAAAATCGGTAAAACACTTTTTGAGTTATAAAGCCGAAAAGGAGTCAGAAAAAAGAAAGAAAAAGAATAAAAACTAGAGCAAAGCTCGTTGCAAAGCAACGAGTGGGTCTTCCGTTAATGTAGGAAGTAAAGCTGGAAGTTCCTGTAAGAAGCATAACTCTTAAACCAATAACAAAAGTAACTAAAATAAAAAGATGAAAAAAGATTTTTTTTAATGAAAGGTTATAAAAACTAGAGCAAAGCTCGTTGCAAAGCAACGAGTGGGTCTTCCGTTAATGTCGGAAGTAAAGCTGGATGTTCCTGTAAGAAGCAGAGCTCTTAAACCAATAACAAGGGTAACTAAAATAAAAGGATGAAAAAATCGAATTATTCCTGGTACGACTTTACAAAATCCGAATGATTCTAAGTACGAGTTAACAAAAACCTTTTCGATTTCAAGAACGACTTAACAAAAAAAATCCGAATGTGTTCAAGTACGACTTAACAATTTTTTTTGGTACGAGTTAATTTCACTTTTAACATTACGCTATTTTTTAAACCAAGGACGCAGAATCAAAATTTCCGGAAAAACCAATTTTTTAACCCCGATATCTCTGTAATGCATCGTCCGATTTTAAAACGGCTTTCAGTGTTAGATTCAGCTTAACAAGCTCTACAAAGCACATATTTATTTTTGATTTGATCGGAAAATTCATTTTTTCGAAAAATTTGTTTCACTTCCAGTTACGACCGGAAGTGACAGATTTTTATTTCGAGCCTTAATACAGAGGTAAATCGACCAAATCATAACCATTGAAAATTTCAAGCCTCTATCTTAAAGCGTTTTTGAGAAAAGTCCGGGACAAAATGACTTTTTTAAATTCTTAAAAATGACGTCACGTCAAAACGGAAGGGACGTTCTCTTCAAAATTTTAACATTCTTAAGGGACGCCAATTTGCAAATATCTCTGAAAATTTCATCAAAATCGGTTAAAAACCTTTTGAGTTATGAAGCAAAAAAGGAGTCAGAAGAAAAGAAACAGAATAATAACTAGACACGATCTCGTTGCGAGCAACGAGGAGGTCTTCCGTCCGAATTTTAGAACGGATTTGACGTCATGGGCTTAACTTTTGACAACATGAACTGGAAATAGTAGTTGCGTACTAATGCTTTCCTGTAATGCTTTAAAAGTTCTCTTACGTTGCTTTTTTAAATGCTTGCAATTCTTTCAATTGAGATAGAAAAGATTAAACGTTTTACCTCTGGCCCCTAAAATCCCTAATTAGGTAACGCATGAGAAGATCATTGAATTGTTAGGTTAAATAAAAAAAATTCAAACTGCGTAATTTTTTCAAAGTACGTTGCATACCTTATTTTGCTTTTGGAACCTATTAAAAATATCTCTCAGTAAATGACTAGATAGATAAAAATACTTTAGGCCCATCTTGATCCCTAATTTGAGGGGTCAGTCCCTTTTACTTGATATCAAATGAAAGGTCTTTTAATTTGAAACATATTTTGTTCAACACGTGTTTAGATATTTGTTACCGTTCCTGAGATATACGGGAAAGAGAGTTTTAGGGACCAATTCATTATCACCTTATAGGGGCCGTTTAACGACATTTTGAAGGTTAAATATTGTTTAGTACATCATTTTGAGCATCTTTTCATCTATACTGCATTTCAAAAGATATTTCATTTCTGATATATTGGTGTTTAAATGTTGAACATTTGACCTCTGAAAACCTCTTATTACGTACGCATGATAAAATCATTACATTGCTTGGATACATAACTGTAAGATAACATTTCTGCTTTTATGACCTTTCACAAAATATCTCTCAGTAAACAGCTATAGATAACAGACTTTAGAGCCCTCTGGTCCCTTAATTGGAGAGGCAAGTCCCCTTTTCTTGATATCAAATGAAATGTCAAATATCAAATGATATATTGGTGATCAAAATTTTCAACGTTTGACCCCTAAAAATCTAATTACCTCATTACGTAACACATGATAAAATCAATAGATTTCTTCGATATATAACAGTTAACAGTTGAGATCGACTCAAATTTTTTACCTCACGTAATTTTAAATGACAACAGTTGTGAATAGAATTAGAGATCACTTTGGAGAAATAAACAAGTATTGAAAATAATTCATGCCCAGGATCATGCACATGACAAATAAGTGTCTTACACATGTAAATCTTAATGTTAAAGCTGCTTGGTCCGATTTTTAATAAAATATTTTTACGCTTTTGAACGAGGGTTATGCTAAGAATGTGTGTAATGATATACGTTGCAGTAGTTTTCCTGGTCAATTAAGCCTTATTTCAATGAAAAAATAATATACATGTTGAAACTTGTTGAATCCGGATATTGTGCATTATTAAAAAATATTGTGCAATCGGGATCTTGTCTATTCCGGCCGCGATGCTTATAATTAGTGAGAGTTATCTCCCGTAGTCCGGTCACTTATCGATCGATCGGCCTTCTGCGAGATAATTAATGCTCAATTATCGACAATTGTTTCTGTCGTAGCTATTGATTTAAACAACTGTGGATAAAGATCCAAACTAGCAGCTCATTTCAGTTTATACCGTTAAGTCTTGTTAAAAATAAATACGCATTTTTTGCCAAAATTAGATAGGTAGATTATAATTCACCCCATTTTTTTAAGGCCGTGATTCAGGATACCGTGGGAGTAAAACTGCCGATATCGTTTGTTATCCCCGTTGTATGGGTACACGTACAAAGTTGCATATTATTCTGTCAAAATTCTCAATTTTTTATATATAAAATTCTCATTTATATATAAATATTAATCTTTTGTTTCCTGCATAATAACAGTTCTCGTCATTAATTCGTTCAGCCCACTGTTGACTTGTTAATGTTTATTAGCAATTTCCGGTTAAGAATTTTCAGGTTAATCGGATGTTTGAAAAATTATCAATTACGATTGAAAAAGCATTTCCATCGTATGTATTCCGTTATGGATTTATTGCCCACCCCCCCCCCCCCCGAAAAAAAATGAAAATGAAAATAGGTACCGTAAATAAGATCGATGTAATCTAATATATTTCAAAAGAATTGAAAATTTTGCAAGAATACACGATCAAGACCTACTGCAATGAATACTATAATTATTTTGAAACAAATATCTTTAAAAGGAAGTTGGCCATTCCTGCCAAGTTTTTTATCCACCAAATTAGACAAGTTTTACCGTACAATGTAAAAATTTATTTACAAAATAAACGACATAAAAGGGTTTCGCGTTATTTCGCCTCGAGTTTAAACTGGCCCCTTACGCCTAAGCTAGTATGATTGTATTACGATTTTGACAATAACAAATAAAATATACAGCATGACTATTTGATAAAAAAGTGTATACTTGTTCATTAATAGTTTTGAAGTTTACGTTGTTTATAATTGATGCAAAACATGCAGGATGAATAAACCCGGTCATTCGAAGGATGAGACCAAACAGTTAACCGTTCTAAACTATCCCATGATGTATTTATGGGGGTTTTGTATGCCCAATTATATTTTTTTACTTTGAATATATCTAACGTTAAAAGGCTATCAATTCCGTGTAAATACGAGTATCAAATAATTTTCCATGCAAACCAAATGAATGATCTTACAAAGATGTAATGGTCAATCGGAACATGCAGCTTAATAAAAATGTCTCCACTTATTATACCTCGAAACGTTATTTCAAATCAGCATTTAACAATGAAGGGAAATAGAAATATTCGGCGGATCTAAATGTTCAAATATTCTTATGATAAAATTTTGTATTTATTGCAAACGTAGATTAATTATATATATTTCTTATCTCCTACAAGATATAATCGCACTTGTGTTTTGTGTCTATCTTTTTTACACTCTTTGTAGCCAAATCTGTCAAAATTCGTGGTCGTTTAACCCTCTTGTTTTAAACCACACTGAAATGTTCACAATCGATGCGCTGTTAAACGAAAGAACTATTTTATGACATAGACAAGATCACAAAGAACAATTATGTAACACCTTTTTTCAATGACAGTCATACTATCTTTTTTTGAAATTACGAGACAAAAACAGAATTCATTCGTAGGTAAAGGTATAATCTTTTGCAAAAAATAAATCATGTGTGCATTACAGCAAGGCGCAAATCTTGTGTATTGGATAACGGTATAGCTGGGCCGCTCGCTAATCCAACCGCGACCTATTTCCTCGGCCGCAGGCAAGGGATCGGATGCTTAAAATTGTTTACATACACAGCTCGGAATCCAGCTAGATTTTTAAATGCGACTCAAATAAATTCATAGAAACAGTTTTTCTATTCATAATGTGTTTTACTAGAAAAGTATTACACTGTTTAAACACTTTCCGCATGTAAGCTGGTTTACTGTCTATGGAAGTAGGTAAAATCTTTAAAATTGGAATTTTTCTGTTTGCAGCTAAATAAATAAACCCATGGGTGCATAACAGCAAGGCGCAAATTTGGGTATCGGATAACGGTAGACCGCTCGCTAGTCCAGCCGTGACCTATTTCCTCTGCCGCGGGCAAGGGATCGGATACGTAATTGTTCACATACACAGCTCGGAATCCAGCTAGATTTTAAATGCGACTCAAATGCATTGCATAGAAGAAGTTCTTTTATCCATAATGTGTTTCACCAGAAAATAAATAAAACGTTCTAACAATTCCCGATATATAAACTGGTACCCTTTATGTCAGTTATACGCACTAATACCCCGTTTATTTGCCAAATAAAACACAAATACATGGTAACAAGTCTAGCTTTTAACACCCATATTACGCAATACCCCAACAAAATATTATTGTTATGACATTAATTAGATCATAATGAACAACTTTTGCAGCGACAGCTATATCGAAATCTTAACCGCTTTTGAGTTATAAAGTGAAAACTTGAAAGGGTTCTAGGTCCCTGATTTTAGGGGCCAGTCCCTTTTTCTTGATGTCAAACAAAAGATCTCGTAAATATAAATCTTTTTTCTTTTACATGTCTTAACAAAATATTTACGAGAAAAGAGATAAACTAAGAAAACCAAGCAAAAAAGGAACGCTTTTGTTATCTCAATTTTCGAGTCCTACCGAGCGCCGGCGTTTCTTGTGCTAGAAAAATATGAACGCGTTTGTTCAGAGAAGCAATCTTTTGTTTATCATCCCTGAAATTTTGAAATCGATATCTTTTGTAGTTTATGAGAACACTCTTGGACAAACCAACCCCCTAAAAATCATTAAAAGGCCAATATCTCAAAAACGGAAATGACGTCATCAACCAAAAAAATTTCCGATAAGGTTCACAACATAGTTAGTGAGATCTGAAAATTTCGTGCAAATCGGTTGAGCCGTTTCTGAGATATAGCGTGCACAAAAAACCGTCAGAAAAAAAAAGAAGAAGAAGAAGAAAAAGAATCCGAAGAATAACAATAAGGTCTTCCGTTGGAAACAGAAGACCTTAATAATAACTAGAGCAAAGCTCGTTGCAAAGCAACGAGTGGGTCTTCCGTTAATGTCGGAAGTAAAGCTGGAAGTTCCTGTAAGAAGCAGAGCTCTTAAACCAATAACAAGGGTAACTAAAATAAAAGGATGAAAAAATCGAATTATTCCTGGTACGACTTAACAAAATACGAATGATTTTAAGTACGACTTAACAAAAACCTTTCCGATTTCAAGAACGACTTAACAAAAAAAATCCGAATGTGTTCAAGTACGACTTATCAATTATTTTTGGTACGAGTTAATTAAACTTTGATCATTACGCTATTTTTTAAACCAAGGACGCAGAATCAAAATTTCCGGAAAAATAAATTTTTAAGCCCCGATATCTCTGTAATGCATCGTCCGATTTTTAAACGGCTTTCAGTGTTAGATTCAGCTAAATAAGTTCTACAAAACACACATTCATTTTTGATTTGATCGGAAAATTCATTTTTTCGAAAAATTTGTTTTACTTCCAGTTTCGACCGGAAGTGACCGATTTTCATTTCGAGTCTTATTACAGAGGTATATCGACCAAATCATAACCATTGAAAATTTCAAGCCTCTTTCTTAAAGCATTTTTGAGAAAAGTCCGGGACAAAATGACTTTTTCAAATTTTTAAAAATGACGTCACGTCAAAACGGGAGTGACGTTCTCTTTAAAACTTTAACATTTTTAAAGGACGCCAACTTGCTAAAATCTCTGAAAATTTCATCAAAATCGGTTAAAAACCTTTTGAGTTATGAAGCAAAAAAGGAGTCAGAAGAAAAGAAAAAGAATAATAACTAGAGCAAAGCTCGTTGCATAGCAACGAGTGGGTCTTCCGTTAACGTCAAGAGTAAAGCTTGATGTTCCTGCAAGAAGCAGAGTGTTTAAATCAATAACAAGAGCAACTTAAACTAAAAGATAAAAATAAATTCGAATGATACTATGTACGAATTAACAAAAACCTTAACGATTCTAAGAACGACTTAACAAAAAAATAATTCCGAAGGTGTCAAAGTACTTAACAAAAATCGAATTATTTTTGGAACAAGTTTGAACTTTACACTATTTTTGAAACAAAAAACTCAGAATCAAAATTTCCGAAAAATCAATTTTTAAACCCCGATATCTGTTATGCATCGTCCGATTTAAAAACGCATTTTAGTTTTGTACTCATCATGAAAATTAAGATTTTTAAATATTTACTCTATATATTCCTATGACCTATAAACTTTGACCCCCCATCCCCCCACCCATTGTGGCCCAAACCTGACCCCGGGGTCATGATTTTCACACCTTTGTATCTACACTCCCTGAGGATGCTTCCACATAAGTTTCAGCTTTCCTGGCTGATTAGTTTCTGAGAAAAAGATTTTTAAAGATTTTCTCTATATATTCCTATGTAAAAATCCATTCCCCCATTGTAACCCCACCATACCACCTAGGACTATGATTTGAACAAACTTGAATCTACACTACCTGAGGATGTTTCCACATAAGTTTCAGCTTTCCTGGCCTAATAGTTTTTGAGAAGAAGATTTTCTCTATATATTCCTATGTAAAACTTGATCCCCCTCTTGTGGCCCCTCCCTACCCCCGGGGACCATGATTTGAAAAAACGTGAATCTACACTACCTGAGGATGCCTCCACACAAGTTTAAGCTTTTCAGGCCGAATAGTTTTTGAGAAGAAGATTTTTGAAAAATACCAACAAATTTTCAATAATTCTCAATTATCTCCCCTTTAAAGAGGGCGTGGCCCTTTATTTGAACAAACTTGAATCCCCTTTACCTAGTGGTGCTTAGTGCCAAATTTGGTTGAAATCTGCCCAGTGGTTCTTGAGAAGAAGATGAAAATATGAAAAGTTTACAACAACGACAACGACAAATTGTGATCAGAAAAGCTCACTTGAGCCTTTGGCTCTGGTGAGCTAAAAACAAAATAAAGGAAACATAATTGCATACTTTTATTGAAAAACAAATTTTCACAGCTAACAATTCTAAATTACTTTAAACAGCCATAATTTTGTTTGTTATAATTTCTTATCAAACACAAACCACAACAAGGCATGATGCTTTCTTAAAGTTCCATTACAGTAACTGTTCATGAATTATCCAATTTAATTTGAATTACTGGTAAATGGTCTGTAGAACACATTAAGGAATATGCATGTGGGTAGAGGTGACAGGTTAACCTCAAGAGCTGAAAAGAATGAACAGGTAAAAACCATGTGGCCACCAATAGCTGAAATTAAAAAAAAAATCAATAAGCTGTATTAATACATGTACCGGTACTAATAATAGCTGTGTTTACATTAACATATGCATAGTATTTCTGAAAAAAAAAATACACTGACCATGCAGTGTAATTAGTATGACATATCCCGATACGTGACATTAGATGGCACAGGACAGTTTTTTTGAAAAATTTCATTGTAGCCTGGGGACGTGTGTCTTTGGAACCCTGTAACTAGAATTTCCTCAGTTCCCATTCAGCACAAATACCTTTAATTCACTCTTTATAAGGCCAATCACCAATTTCTGAAGAAAATTACTAGTCAAAACCTGTAAAATTTTCTACATACTGGTTTTTATGAGATTTTGACCCTTCCATATTTTGTTAATTTTTCATGATTTTTCAGTTTTTTAGACCTCCCCCAGCCAATTCCCTGCAAAGGGTTGACCTTCCGTACCATGTGCATGTTGCACCATCATATGTCAGAAACTTACCGGTGTATAGTTTATAATGCCCCATCCACCTACTTTTCGTGTTATTTACCCTCCCGTCTGTAACTTGCATTTTCACTGTCTAAAGTCAACACAACAGTCATAGCCGCAGGTTTCGCATTTTACTTCTGAATCTCATGTACGTAACATATGGGGCCTACATATTGAATATCAATTTCAACAAGAGACATCCCTCTAACTAATGATAATCATTAAAAATCATTTCATGAAATTTAGCAACACTCATAAGCCTTCAAGTACAGCAACTCTCAATTTTACAAAAATATTGATGGGTACTTTATCCGAAACTGTCCCTTGCTACCTTTACTTACACTAACATTCTCTGAAAAGTCATCTTGTCTTAAACTTACAAAGCGTATGCTATTCTGAGAAAAAGTATACCTCATTTTGCCAATTCCATTAAGGATTAAGAAAAATATTGCCAGTTAAGTGAACCCAGCATTTCCACTTTCCTCTATTTAACACAGATTCATAGGGCTCTCCATAAATAAAGCATCTATACCTAATCTTATAGAGGTCAACTGTTATTCAACCTCCCTAAATAAGAAACCTTATTCAAAACTACATACATATACATGATATTATCATGACAAAAGCATCACATCACTTAGAAATACCCTTACATGTATACCCTCCCCCTATTTTTTGATTTTCCAAAGAAGCATTAGTTTGAACACTTTAACCTCAAATTATGAAACTTGTGGCAATTCCCTTGAGTCAACCATCACTGATATTGAAAATTAATCTTTTCTTCATAAATGGATGAAATGTAACATTTTTTTCACAAAAAGACATGCCGCAATACATGTAATTTCTTGTTTTCATGAAACAGTAAGCTTATAATCATATTTAGTGAATTTCTTATTTATTCTGGTTTCTAGTCTCCTTTTAACTTTGCTAAAATAGTAAGACCTACAAGTGTGATGTCTGCTCTTAATTAAATTGAAATTCAAACACAACCGGGTACCTGGGGACGGATGAGAATTCCATGATAAATGTTCAAATTTTACATGTTTTCCTACATTTTTGATGCATATATACAATAAAAGTGTAAAAATATGTTGTTTCTTGATCGTTTCGAGAGTAATTATTATAGCAGATGTTATTTCAAGGTCAAATGTACATTTACATATCCAACATGTAATGGAGACAATTGGAAAAAGGGGGTGGCTTTTTGAATTCTGTAAATATATCTAAAATATCACTTTTGGATAGGAAGGAGCAAAAACTTGAGTTTTTTCTACATATTGTATACTTTGATAACTGCATTTGTCTTCATGTGAATTTTATTTGAAAGAAAAATATGCTGTTTAAAAAAAATTGAGTTATATAAGTCAGGTTGCTTAATGTTACTTCATGAAATCAGACAGCAAAATTGCTGCAAATTTATAATTTAAATAATTCAATTGATCAAAACTCTTTTATAGTATTAATTCTTATCTCGGTAATTAACTTAAGCTTATTAATTGTCATCAGGATAGAAAATACCTACTTTCTAAGCCAATTTACTCTAGTGGTGGTCATTCTACACATTTAAAAGGGATTTACTTCCCTTGTATATAGCTATTAAATCATGTAATGACATATATAACCAACAAAATCACCCATTTTCCCAATTTTGGTACAAAATCCACTCAAAATTACAGTTAAATGAGAAATCTGAAAATACCATGTACTGTGGAATCATTAATTTTCGTGGGGGCCAATTTTCGTGGATTGCTGAAATTTTATAGGTTCGTGGGGACGTAATTTCGTGTATTTTCTTATACCTACAAAACGAAATATGACTTTATAACCCTAATATATTATTCGTGGAGGATGTGAATTCGTGGATGAGAGGTACCCACGAAATCCACGAAAATTGAGCCACCACGAAATCTAATGATTCCACAGTAGTCTTGAAACTTACACTAACATTCTCTGAAAAGTCATCTTGTCTTAAACTTACAAAGCTTATGCTATTCTGAGAAAAAGTATACCTCATTTTGCCAATTCCATTAAGGATTAAGAAAAATATGGCCAGTTAAGTGAACCCAGCATTTCCACTTTCTTCTATTTAACACAGATTTATAGGGCTCTCCATAAATAAAGCATCTTTACCTAATCTTTTAGAGGTCAACTGTTGTTCAACCTCCCTAAATAAGAAACCTTATTCAAAACTACATACATATACATAGAGGATATCTATATTGTGTGATTTTATATTTGCTTTATCCAACGAGTTGAAATGGTGTATATATTCGCGAGGCTTGCCGAGCGAATATAACCATTTCAACGAGTTGGATAAAGCAAATATAAAATCCCACAATTATAGATGTTCTATTTATCTCATATAATTTGATTTATATTATGAAGCTTTTGAGACAGTCCCTTGTGTGACCCAAATTGGTTTTTTTCAAAGATTAAAAACGATGATGCAACGTTGTGTTATGCGGCTATAATTGTGACCTTGCGCAATACAAATTAGTACGTCATTCCTGAGATAAATCTAACTGTTTTAATGTAAAGTTTCACTGAAATAAACCTTAAAATAATTTTTTAGCTCTAGATAATTTTTCTTAGAGCTTATTCACTTGATTAAATGGAAATTCCGATTAGAAGACTTGAATAATCAAGTTTGTTGACATACACAAAGTTGCGAATGCTCGTTAGTTTGAATTGACTCGAACGAGAAACAGTTGTTGATGCATGATGTTTAATAAAACAAACACTAGGCTAGCCTTATGATTCAAAATTGAAAATAGTGAATAAGGATGCTTACTGGTGGTGGAATAAAAGTCTCATGAAACATTATTTCGGTAAGTTCTTGTATTTATAAAAACAACCAGAGCGCTCTGTTTTCATCGCGTCGTCAGGATGAACTCCTTGATAGCCTAGTTAACGTAATTTGTAGTTTTATAAACTTCACAAAGCAAATTGAAAGTTGGAAGTGGGCTAACTTTATCAAAAATCTTGACAAACAAGAAAAAAAGGGTCTTGTGGTTACGGTTATGAATAACTTTGCAAAAAAGGTGGGGGGGGGGGCAAACCTCCCCGCCCCCCCCCCCCCCCACTCACAATAGCCCCCCGGTTCCGACGCCTGTTCTACGCAGTTATGTGTTTTCCTTCATATTTGGAATTTAAATCTTTGACAAAATCAATTTTATATTAATTTTTGTAGTAGATATAGTTATGTTGAAAGTACTAGCAAATCTTCGAAAATAGGTCACTGAAGCGTTGAAGCGAGGGGCTGTGTCAAAAGTAGTTCCGACCGGAAGTATTTGATATAGCATCACCCGTGTGATATAGCAAAGGTTTATCACATGGGTAATATACACCACACGTATGAGATAAATGATATTATCATGACAAAAGCATCACATCACTTAGAAAAACCCTTACATGTATACCATCCCCCTATTTGTTGATTTTCCTAAGAAGCATTAGTTTGAACACTTTAACCAAATATTATGAAATTTAAATGCTTCTATTCTGATCAATTGAATTTTTAAGAAGCGTGAAATTAAAACCATCGCAATTGATACTTTAGTCAAAATCATGAAATTTTAACACAGTGGAATTAAAACGACTTACAGTATTTCATCCGAAGAGCCTCAAAGTATAATTTTCTGCTATACCATTTTTTTAAAATGAATTCTACTGGGTATTTTTTTTGCAAATAAATTTAGTGAGGATTTTTTTCTCTTTTCTTACTAATGACAGGTTTTAAAAACAATATCATGTTTAGTATGTATAAAATTCCTTAAACAATTTTACAAAGCTTTCGATTTTAGTTGCACAATGAAAAAATGAGGGATTGCACGATAATACATGCTCATTTTCAAATTTAAAGCATTGTTGATTTCTTTTCCTAGATAGAGATATGCACAAAATGATGGTGCTCTGGGATGCTTTGCCAAGATTAAAAGCATGAGAGAGAGAGAGAGAGAAAGAGAGAGAGAGAGAGAGAGAGAGAGAGAGAGAGAGAGATCTGAGGCACATGTAGTAAAAATTATTACATACATTTGTCTTACTGTAAAAATTGTTTACAATGTAGATGTGTTCTGCATGTAAGGTTTACTTAAAATGAATCAATAAAATTCAATATATATAAAAGATAAACTAATCTCAAAGAATTTACAATGTTCTGTGAAATAATCAAATCTTGAGAAGAATGTTTTATAGATATCAGGGAACATTAACTTAAAATCTGATCTTAAAGTTCTTTTCACCTTGCACTCTGTTTTAAATGCTCTTTCACAGGCGATAATCATATATAACGGCGAGCCAGACAAAAGTTCTAATTTTAATTAGACTGAATATTTACCATGTCAAATATAAATTATTTATTTAATTAAGCACAAGCCTGTCTGAGTTCTTTAATTCATTAATTAAGTGGAGGTGATATGGTAAAGATCTGCTATATTCAAATATTTAGGGTAAAGTTATCATCATGCAAACATGCACTCTAATTACAACATTCTACTCTTGTTTGCCTTTGGACCCCCACCCCTTTTAATTGCACTGTTTTACAGTGTGTGGTGTGTTGTTCAATACAAAATAAGACATACATATACATAATAATAAATAGAAATTCAAAAGACTAGTGTGCAAGACATACACGTGAAAATACATTGGACAGATAATATCGCGAGATTTCTCAGACTCAAATGCCCGCTTTTATATTGTTACGCACGTCAAAAGCGGAGGTTAGAGTCAGAGGAATGTCGGATTAGATTGAAAAGTGCACAAACATTTTGAAAAGAAAAAGTCAATACGACATATCCTGTATTGAAACATACCTTTATAATCTGTCATACGTTAGTTGAGCTGAAATTTCCACTATCGCAGTCTTGCAGGCCATTCTTCTGACACACCGCTATCAGCTGTTGTTCGCGGTCAAAACATGGCAACTTGACATGGGGAATCGTACGATAATTATTTCGATTAAAACTAATAAGACTAATAAAAACTAACAACGTAATTATCGATCGAAGTAAGGAAATCTTTTCGATAAACACTCTGATTAACTATATAAAAAAGGAGTTCGGTTTTATGACCTGTACGAAATCTTTTCAGCGGGAGTTACTTTCAGTGTGAAGTTTGCACTATTTTTTAAACCAATAACGAGGAATCCACATTTCCGGAAAAATCAATATTTAAACCCCGATATCTCTGCAATGCAGTATCCGATTTTAAAACGAATTTAAGTTTTGTATTTAGCTTTGCAAACTATACAATATGCATATAATTTTATGTTTTTATAAAGTTTTATGACCAGTACGAATTGTTACAGTAGAAGTTACTTTCAGTGTGAATTTTGCACTATTTTTGAAACCAAGAACGCGGCATCAAAATTTCCGGGAAAATCAGGTTTTAAACCCCGGTATCTCTGTAATGCATCCTCCGAATTTTAAACGGTTTTCAGCTTTAGATTAAGCTTTAAAATCTCTACAAAATACGTATACGTTTTTTGTTCTATCAAAAAATTCAATTTTTCGAAAAATTTGATTCGCTTCAAGTTTCGACCGGAAGTGACGGATTTTTATTATATAGCCTCATTACAGAGGTAAATCGACCAAATCATAACCATTGAAAATTTCAAGCCTCTATCTTAAAGCGTTTTTGAGAAAACTCCCGGACAAAATCACTTTTTTAAAATTTAAAAAATGACGTAACGTCAGAACGGAAGTGACGTTGTCTTTAAAACTTTAACATCTTGGAGGGACGATAACTTTCTAAAATCTCTGGAAGTTTCATTGAAATCAGTTGAAAACTTTTTGAGTTATGAAGCAAAAAAGGAGTCAGAAAAAAAAGAAAAAGTATAATAATAATAAAAAGAAACCGAAGAAAAACAAAAGGGTCTTCCGTTGGAAAACGGAAGACCCTAACTAGAGCAAAGCTCGTTGCAAAGCAACCAGTGGGTCTTCCGTTAATGTAGGAAGCAAAGCTTGAAGTTCCTGTAAGAAGCAGAGCTCTTAAACCAATAACAAGAGTAAATTAAATAAAAAGATGAAAAAAATCGAATTATTCCTGGTAGGACTTAACAAAACCCGAATGATTTTAAGTACGACTTAACAAAAACCTTTTCGATTTCAAGAACGACTTAACAAAAAAAATCCGAATGTGTTCAAGTACGACTTAACAATTATTCTTGGTACGAGTTAATTTAACTTTTAACTTTATGCTATTTTTTTAAACCAATAACGTGGAATCAAAATTTCCGGAAAAATCAATTTTTAAACCCAAATATCTCTGTAATGAATTATCTGATTAAAAAACGGTTTTCAGTGTTAGATTCAGCTTATTTACCTCTACAAAATACTTTAACGTTTTTTATTTGATCAAAAAATTCAAATTTTCGAAAAATTTGATTTACTTCCGGTTTCGACCGGAAGTGACAGATTTTCATTTCCAGCCTTATTACAGATGCAAAACGATCAATATATAAGCTCGAAAAATTTCAACTTTCTTCCTTGAATCGTTTTTGAAAAAAGCCGCGGACAAAATGACTTTTTGAAATTTTTAAATATGACGTAACGTAAAAACGAAAGTGACGTTGCTATAGAAACTTTAACATCTTTGAGCCATAATTATTTCACATTATCTCTGGAAGTTTCATAAAAATCGGTCAAACACTTTTTGAGTTATGAAGCCGAAAAGAAGTCAGAAAAAAAGAGAAAAAGTATAATAATAGAAAGAAACCGAAGAATAACAAGAGGGTCTTCCGTTGAAAACGCAAATGCAAAGCAACGAGTGGGTCTTCCGTTAATGTCGGAAGTAAAGCTGGAAGTTCCTGTAGGAAGCAGAGCTCTTGAACCAATAACAAGAGTAACTAAAATAAAACGATGAAAGAATCGAATCATTCCTGGTACGACTTAACAAAATCCGAATGATTTTAAGTACGACTTAACAAAAACCTTCCTGATTTCAAGAACGACTTAACAAAAAAAATCCGAATGTGTTCAAGTACGACTTAACAGTTATTTTTGGTACGAATTAACTTTACTTTGAACATTACGCTAATTTTTAAACCAAGGACGCAGAAACAAAATTTCCGGAAAAATCAATTTTTAAACCACGATATCTCTTTAATGCATTGTTCGATTTTAAAACGGATTTCAGTGTTAGATCCAGCTTGATAAGCTTCATAAAACATATATTCATTTTTGATTTGATCAGAAAATTCATTTTTTCGAAAAATTTGTTTCACTTCCGGTTTCGACCGGAAGTGACGGATTTTTATTTCCAGCCTTATTGCACATGTAAATTGCCAAATTCAAAACCACAGAAAATTTCAACACTCTATCTTAAAGCGTTTTTTAGAAATGTCGCGGACAAAATGACTTTTTTTAAAGTTTAAAAATGACGTAACGTCAAAACGGAAGTGACGTCGTTATGGAAACTTTAACATCTTTGAGGCATTATAATTGCACAAAATCCCTGAAAGTTTCCTTTAAATAAGTTGAAACTTTTTGAGTTATGAAGCTGAAAAGGAGTCAGAAAAAAAAGAAAAAGAAAAAAAACTAGAGCAAAGCTCGTTGCAAAGCAACGAGTGGGTCTTCCGTTAATGTCGGAAGTAAAGCTGGAAGTTCCTGTAAGAAGCAGAGCTCTTAAACCAATAACAAGAGTAACTAAAATGAAAAGATAAAAAAATCGAATTATTCCTGGTACGACTTAACAAAATACGAATGATTTTAAGTACGACTTAACAAACACCTTAACGATTTCAAGAACAACTTAACAAAAAAATCCGAATTGTTCAAGTACGACTTAACAATTATTTTTGGTACGAGTTAATTTTACTTTGAACATTACGCTATTTTTTAAACCAAGGACGCTGAATCAAAATTTCCGCAAAAATCAATTTTTAAACCCCGATATCTCTGTAATGCATCGTCTGATTTTAGAACAGCTTTCAGTGTTTGATTCAGCTAATTAAGCTCTACAAAACACATATTCATTTTTGATTTGATCAGAAAATTCATTTTTTCGAAAAATTTGTTTCACTTCCGGTTTCGACCGGCAGTGACAGATTTTCATTTCCAGCCTTATTACAGAGGTAAATCGACCAAATCATCACCATTGAAATTTTCAAGCCTCTTTCTTAAAGCGTTTTTGAGAAAAGTCCGGGACAAAATGACTTTTTGAAATTTTTAAAAATGACGTCACGTCAAAACAGAGGTGACGTTCTTTATAAAACTTTAACATTTTTGAGGGACGCCAACTTGCAAACATCTCTGAAAATTTCATCAAAATCGGTTCAAAACT
The DNA here is from genome assembly GCF_963853765.1 of Magallana gigas. Classification (NCBI taxonomy): domain Eukaryota; kingdom Metazoa; phylum Mollusca; class Bivalvia; order Ostreida; family Ostreidae; genus Magallana; species Magallana gigas. Next base: position 5,776,074 of record NC_088859.1, read on the forward strand.
TTTTGAGTTATGAAGCAAAAAAGGAGTCAGAAGAAAAGAAAAAGAATAATAATAATAACTAGAGCAAAGCTCGTTGCAAAGCAACGAGTGGGTCTTCCGTTAATGTCGAAAGTAAAGCTTGAAGTTCCTGTAAGAAGCATAGCTCTTAAAACAATAACAAGAGTAACTAAAATAAAAATATGAAAAAAATCGAATATTCCTGGTACGACTTGACAAAATACGAATGATTTTAAGTACGACTTAACAAAAACCTTTCCGATTTTAAGAACGACTGATAAAAAAAAATCCGAATGTGTTCAGGTACGACTTAGCAATTATTTTTGGTACGAGTTAATTTTACTTTGAACATTACACTATTTTTTAAACCAAGGACGCGGAATCAAAATGTCCGGAAAAATCAATTTTTAAACCCCGATATCTCTGTAATGCGTCGTTCGATTTTCAAACGGATTTCAGTTTCGTATTAAGCATCACCAACTCTACAAACCTCAGAAACATTTTAAATTGAAACGAAAAATTCGAAAAAATCGAAAATTTTAAAACAGTTCCGGTTTTGACCGGAAGTGACGGAAACTAAATTCCAGCCTTATGTCCAAATTAAAACGATTAATGCTTCAACACAGAAAATTTCAAGTCTCTATCTTCAAGCGTTTTTCAAAAAGGCCCTGGACAAAATCACTTTTTTAAAACTTAAAAATTGACGTAACGTAAAAACGGAAGTAACGTTGTAATTTAAAATTTAACATCTTTGAGGGACAGTTATATTCAATAATCCCTGAAAGTTTCATGTAAATCCGTTGAAAACCTTTTGAGATATTAAGCTTTAAAAAAGTCAGAAAAATAAAGAAAAAGAATAATAACTAGAGCAAAGCTCGTTGCAAAGCAACGAGTGGGTCTTCCGTCAATGTCGGAAGTAAAGCTGGAAGTTCCTGTAAGAAGCAGAGCTCTTAAACTAATAACAAGAGTAACTAAAATAAAAAGATGAAAAAAAATCGAATATTCCTGGTACGACTTAACAAAATACGAACGATTATAAGTACGACTTAACAAAAACCTTTCCGATTTTAAGAACGACTGAACAAAAAAATTCCGAATGTGTTCAGGTACGACTTAACAATTATTTTTGGTACGAGTTAATTTTACTTTGAACATTACACTATTTTTTAAACCAAGGACGCAGAATCAAAATTTCCGGAAAAATCAATTTTTAAACCCCGATATCACTGACATGCATCGTCCGATTTTCAAACGGATTTAAGTTTCGTATTCAGCCTAACCAACTCTACAAACCTCGTAAATTTTTGAAATTGAAACGAAAAATTCGAAAATTCGAAAATTTTCAAACACTTCCGGTTTGGACCGGAAGTGACGGAAACTAAATTCCAGCCTTATGTCCAAATAAAAACGATTATTGCTTCAACACAGAAAATTTCAAGTCTCTATCTTGAAGCGTTTTTGAAAAACGCCCTGGACAAAATCACTTTTTTAAAATTTAAAAATTGACGTAACGTAAAAACAGAAGTGACGTTGTAGTTTAAAATTTAACATCTTTAAGGGACAATAATGCTTCATAATCCCTGAAAGTTTCATTAAAATCCGTTGAAAACATTTTGAGATATTAAGCTTTAAAAAAGTCAGAAAAATAAAGAAAAAGAATAATAATAATAACTAGAGCAAAGCTCGTTGCAAAGCAACGAGTGGGTCTTCCGTTAATGTCGAAAGTAAAGCTTGAAGTTCCTGTAAGAAGCATAGCTCTTAAAACAATAACAAGAGTAACTAAAATAAAAATATGAAAAAAATCGAATATTCCTGGTACGACTTAACAAAATACGAATGATTTTAAGTACGACTTAACAAAAACCTTTCCGATTTTAAGAACGACTGATCAAAAAAAATCCGAATGTGTTCAGGTACGACTTAGCAATTATTTTTGGTACGAGTTAATTTTACTTTGAACATTACGCTATTTTTTAAACCAAGGACGCGGAATCAAAATTTCCGGAAAAATCAATTTTTAAACCCCGATATCTCTGTAATTCATCGTCCGATTTTCAAACGGATTTCAGTTTTGTATTCAGCATGACCAACTCTACAAACCTCGTAAATATTTGAATTTGAAACCAAAAATTCGAAAATTCGAAAATTTTAAAAGACTTCCGGTTTTGACCGGAAGTGACGGAAACTAAATTCCAGCCTTATGTCCAAATTAAAACGATCAATGCTGCAACACAGAAAATTCCAAGTCTCTATCTTAAAGCGTTTTTGAAAAACGCCCTGGACAAAATCACTTTTTTTAAATTTAAAAATTGACGTAACGTAAAAACGGAAGTGACGTTGTAGTTAAAAATTTAACATCTTTAAGGGACGATGATGTTCCATAATCCCTGAAAGTTTCATGTAAATCCGTTGAAAACTTTTTGAGATATTAAGCTTTAAAAAAGTCAGAAAAATAAAGAAAAAGAATAATAATAATAATAACTAGAGCAAAGCTCGTTGCAAAGCAACGAGTGGGTCTTCCGTTAATGTCGGAAGTAAAGCTTGAAGTTCCTGTAAGAAGCAGAGCTCTTAAACCAATAACAAGAGTAACTAAAATAAAAAGATGGAAAAAATCGAATTATTCCTGGTACGACTTAACAAAATCCGAATGATTTTAAGTACGAATTAACAAAAACCTTTCTGATTTCAAGAACGACTTAATTAAAAAAAGCCGAATGTGTTCAAGTACGACTTAACAATTATTTTTGGAACGAGTTAATTTTACTTTGAACATTACACTATTTTTTAAACCAAGGACGCGGAGTCAAAATTTCCGGAAAAATCAATTTTTAAACCCCGATATCTCTGTAATGCGTCGTTCGATTTTCAAACGGATTTCAGTTTCGTATTCAGCATCACCATCTCTACAAACCTCATAAACATTTTTAATTGAAACGAAAAATTCAAAAAATCGAAAATTTTAAAACAGTTCCGGTTTGGACCGGAAGTGACGGAAACTAAATTCCAGCCTTATGTCCAAATAAAAACTATTAATGCTTCAGCACAGATAATTTCAAGTCTCTATCTTCAAGCGTTTTAGAAAAACGCCCTGGACAAAATCACTTTTTTAAAACTTAAAAATTGACGTTAAGTAAAAACGGAAGTGACGTTGTAATTCAAAATTTAACATCTTTGAGGGACAGTAATGCTTCATAATCCCTGAAAGTTTTATGTAAATCCGTTGAAAACTTTTTGAGATATTAAGCTTTAAAAAAGTCAGAAAAACAAAGAAAAAGAATAATAACTAGACACGATCTCGTTGCGAGCAACGAGGAGGTCTTCCGTCCGATTTTTAGAAGGAAATAAGACATCATCGACTTTGATTTTCGGCAACAAAACATGATATGGAAAAAGGAGTGAAGTAATAATGCTTTATTGTATCGTTTTTATAAGTTCTCTTACATTGCTTTTTTAAATATTTGCATTTCTTCCAATTAAGATAGAAAAGATTAAACTTGTTTACCTCTGGTCCCTAAAAACGCTAATTGGGTAACGCAAGAGAAAATCATTATATTGTTAGGATATATAAACGTATTATACCTAATTTAGCTTTAACAACCTTTCACAAAATGACTCATTTAAGGGCTACAGATAAAATATTTTATAGTCCTTTGGTCCCCTAATTTAAGGGTCCAGCCCCTTTTTCTTGATATCAAATGAAAGGACATTTACTGCTAAACAAATTTGGTCAACAAGTGTTTAGAAATTCCTTACCGTTCTGGAGATATATGAGAAAGAAGGTTTTAGGGACCGATCCCTTATCTCCTTAAAGGGGCCGTTTGGCGAAATTTTGAAGGTTTGCATATTGTTAAGAACATCATTTTGAACAACTTATCTTCTGTACTGCATTTTTAATTTTTTTTTCTTTCTGTGATATGAGTGATCAAAATGTTGGACTTTTGGTCCCTAAAAACCCTCATATTTGGTTCTAAAAGATTTCAAAAAATATCTCTCAGTAAAGGGCTTCAGATAAAAGACATTAGAGCCCTTTGGTTCCCTAATATGATAGACCAGCCTCTTTTTCTTGATATCAAATGAGATATAAACTTTTGTTATATTACATGTCTTAACAAAATATTCAATCTAAAACTGTGTATCAATGTTTAAAACAAATAAAAAGAAAGACAAATCAGCCGGAAAAATATTTGTTACTGGTATATTGAACGTATGTAAACAAAAACCGGGCACGAGCCTTGTTTACATGACAAAGAATTGCAAGCCCTGTATCTTGATAATAACTCTACGAATGACTCTCAAATTTTATATGATCATTAGAAATACATTTCTATAGCATTGTAAATAATGAAAACATAAAAATAGAATTTGACCAAAATCGTGACCATGCCCCTTTAATCTCAATTTTTGGGTCCAAGCGAGCATCGACCCCTTTCAAGTCAGATCAAAATGAAAATAAAATTACAAATCCCCGATCTTTTGTCTTCTATAGCTGAGAGTTTGAACTCAATATCCAGGGACAAACCACCTTTCTAGAAATCGCTAAAACGTCAATTTCTTAATAAAGGAAATGATGATATCAATATAACCACTATCTATTAGGTCTAAATGTTTCATAAAAATCATTCGAGCCGTTTCGGAGATATCGCGTGCACAAAATATGTAAGGAAACAAAAGAACCTTTCTCTCTTGGTCGCTTGTTTGAGGAACCATTCCTTTTTTCTTGATACTGAATAAAGGGTTTATAATTCTAAACACAATTTGTTCATCAAGTATTTTGAAATTCGTTCTTGAGAAATCTGGTATATATTTGGGCTCTTTTAGGTCTTAAATTGTAATCTCAGTTGAATCTTTTTTAGCATAAGAAGTTCAAAAGTTTGTCAAACAATTCATTTTTATTCATGATTTCATAAATAATCCGAAATACTGTTTTGAACCACATTTTTTAGTCGTAAATGTTAATTTTTTGTTATACAATACAGATGAGAAAAGTATAACATATGTAAATATCATTTGCAAGATCTCGAGATGACGGTGGGCGTTAAATTTATCAATTTTAAAATTATATGCAGATGTTTGCAAATCGGATGTCGACAATTGTGAATTTAATTAGAATGCTTGGTAAACATTACTAGTACCTTCCTGAATTGGGCTTTTACTTGCAGTGGGTATTTACATGTAGAATGAATGCCCACAATATTTAAGACTTAATTGCTGTCAAAATCTTTATTTTTTGGCGCAAAAAGGAGTTGAAACACAGTTAATATTTATTTTCTGGAATTGATGTTCAGAATTAATGCATCGTGGTAGCTGTAGTATGTTGACATTTTTACCACTTCTGCCTTTAAAGATGTTGACACATATACATGGTCTAAAATAGTAGCTCCCTCTGTTGTTTTGAAATCAACAATCTGCTTACAACCTTTATTAATCATAAAATTCTGAATAGGGCCTGCAGACGTTGCATCTTCGTTGAAATCTCCAAGACAAACAAAGTATTTACATTGAGATCTGTAATACGCAATCACTTTTTCGAGTTTCGCTAAAAACTGAGGAACACCCACAGAGTTCGGGCGATAGACAACGATAACTGCTATATCTTCTGGCAAACATTTTACACAGATACCCTCTACATTCTTTACAGGAAGGAAACTGACAACTTTGTTTACTGTGGTTTGGTTAATGTAAACAGCTACTCCACCACCTTTTGAGGCACGTAATTTTGAAACTTGGGTATTGGTATCGTCATAAGAATCTTGCCTATTTGTTGGATAGAAATTGAAACCGTTGATATCAAACATATTGACATTTTGTCCAGATCTTAGCCAAGTCTCTGTTAGGCAGATAATATCTGCATCTTTGCATCGGCTTTCCTTTAAGAGATCTCCGAAATGTTTACCGAGACTTTGAATGTTGTGAAGATAAATTTTAATGCCAGTCTGAGATGTTTCAAAGTTTGGTAGTTTTAATTTCGGCATTCTCTGCAATGCTACGTTGACTTCTGGATCAGCGTATATCTTTTTTTGCAATACTTCTGGTTTGTTCGATTCAATGAATAATCCCTGCTTTGACGTTACTCTACTCAACGCAACATAACCCTGTCCTGGTGAAAAAGTTCGGTCTAAATTAACTACCACCTTGTCAACTGTCATTCCTTGTACTTTGTGAGCTGTACAAGCCCAAGCCAATCGTAATGGAAACTGATGTCGAACAACATTTTTTGTTTTTTGCTCAGGAATATCCTCTTGGACTTTTTCAATAAGAACAAGGTTTCCATTTTTACTTCTCTGTCCAGTTTTCTTCCCAACATTTATATTTTCAAACAGTACTCCCACTGCAACAACAGTATTTTGTGCATGTCTTTGACCATAAACAAATTTTGCTACAGTGCCCATAACTCCATTTACAAGGCCATCATCTACATTGCTGTTTCTTGTGAGCATGACCTTTGCACCGAGACCCAACAATAAGGTGCTTGGAAGACTATCTGTTCTAGACCTACTGATAGGTTTGCTTCTGAGGATGAGTTCGCCAGTAGTTCTATCTTTTGTGAAGTCTTGAGCATTTATTTCAACAAGGTCTTCACATTTCCTCCTGAGCATTGACAAGTTATAGGCATTGACTTCATCATTTGTTGAGTAGACGTGGAGAACATCTTCAGGTCCCTGTCGTACACATTCATTTAGGATAACGTTGGTTGGTTCTTCCAATTGTTCTTTTAATTCTCTAGTTCGAAGTGTATTCAATGCATTTGCAAACGGGATGTCTTCACGTTGTCTCATAAGTTTGAAAAGGTCTACCCAATAATCAAAAGGATAAAGAGCGTTGTCTTTATAAAGTCTTTCATCTTTGCGCTGCTTCACAGGTGGAAGTTGATAGAAATCGCCCACAGCTATCACTGACACTCCTCCAAATGGTTCCTTGCATTTCTTTATCTGTACTAATCTTTCATGAACATAGTATAATAGTTTTTTGTACACCATTGAAATTTCATCAATAACCAAAATTTGCAGATCTCCAAGTTGAACTCTCATTTCACTTAGACTCTGCTCTCTCAGTGGTTGATAAGGCAAAGACATATGTTTTGGCAGTGAAAATAAATGGTGAATTGTATTGCCTCCAATGTTAAATGCAGCCGTTCCTGTAAATGCTGCAAGAAGCACTGAAACACTGTCAGGAGTAGGCATTGTTTTTCCAAGTAAACGTGATGCCTCATAATGTATGGCTTTAATTAAATGACTTTTGCCTGTTCCCGCTCCACCAGTTATGAAAATGTGCATTAATTCAGGTTTTTGTCCGAAACTTTTCTTCAAACACCACTCACGCACCAAGTAAAATACTTTCATTTGAGTGTCGTTCAAATTTTGAAGAATATTTGTCATTTCTTCTTTTGACTGTGTATCCTGTTGTATGTTGTAGAGAATATCAAAATTAGTTTCTGGTTGCATGTCTGGCAATTCTTCAGCAACATCCAAATTCAGATCAGTTCTCTCTGCAGAACATTCGTGTCTCATTAATTCTGTCTCAGGACAGAGGTTAGCCCAAGCATCTTCTGGATCTCCAATGTTTTCAAAATTATCCTCTGCTTCTGCTATTACATCTTCATTCTTCGCATACCGTAGTCTGTTCATGTCAACAATTGACTTGACCGATTGTAACTTTTGCTTTCCTGAGATTCGAACATGTCCATTTTCGTAAAATGTCTCATACAATTCGAAACCTGGAGGTTTCAATTGATTAATACACCAGTGAGGCAAGAACAGCTGTAACAAAGACTGGTAATATTTCTCTGACATTTTATCTGGGTTAAACCTTGGGTATCTTATTATTGCTGGTTTTGTACGTGTTCTCTTTTGAATGAAACCTTTCGAATTTTGCAGTTCAAATACATTTTCATTGTGAGTCTTTGGAACCTGGGATTTAGCGAGTACTCTAAATTCTGAGCAAAATTCTGCCAGGCACATTTTTTGAAACAATGGTTCATTTGGCCGGCTTTCATATCTTTCAACAATATTTGTCATCCAGATATCTTCTTCATCGTTGTCTTCGTCAAGATTCCCTTCATTTACCTTGTTCTGCTTTTTTTAAGTTGAGACAATGGTTTTGTCAGCCTAGTAGGATTGTCTCCTATTGGTACAAATACTACTTTCCTAGAACATTCTTTCATTTTCAAGTTACATACGCGATAGACAGCCTCCTGTGCGCTGACTTCTCTATGATTCAAATAAGCAGAACCAACTTTCTTCAGGGTTGTACGAGCACTTTCATTACCTTCTTCTGCCTCTATTTTGGTTTGTTTCAACACCATTCCCATTTCTCTCTCCGACTTTGATATGTAAGAGATAATGTAAACGATGCAACTAAACGGATCTAAGACAAACTGTATGTCCATATTGGCATCCCAGCATTTTAAAAGGCACGGATTGTACTGATTGATCCAAAGTTCACGTGGGTTTCTTTTAAGAACAACTGACCTCTTTTTTGCTAATTGTCTGTGTGCGTCTATGTACTGTTCTTGTGTCAAATCTATTCGTTTAAAAATATCTTCTGTATTTTCAGATTCGTTTGATCCATCTTGTACTTCACTCCAAACTCGCAATAATATTTCTTTAGCATTTGATTGCTCCTGTTTTAAATCCGTAGCTTCTGCATCATCTTGCAAGTTGTCTTCATCATTTGGAGAATTTATAAAGGTACATACAGATGGAGGTCTAGGAAAGTTAAATCTACAATCTGTCCCTCTTTTCCTGCAAGACTTTGAGTGTTTTCTGCTGTGTTGTTGTACAGCTAATATCACATCTCTTAGATCCAAATCTTCATTCTCAGAGGGCACTGCGCAGCTAACATATTTGTCAATAAATTCACAAACCGCGTCTTCTCCATCTTCATCGAGTTTCGGGGCATTTTCTACCCAATATAAACAATGCATGTGAGGTGACCCTCTTTGCTGAAATTCGACTCTTTGGAAAAAATCTGATATTTTCCCAATTGGCTCTGATGGTGAAAAAATCACTTCTGTCTGAAAAACGTGAAATCTATGCTCAAACATTCTTGCAACGGTAACGGGATTGCTTCTTAGCACCTCATTTTTTTCAGACCAGTCCAAAACACACGGATCTCTTAAATCATTGTGTTGTCTCAATATTGTTGCAACTGCATCATTCCATCTGTGTTCTGCAGCTGAAAACGAGCAAAACCAAGTTGGTATTCCTAACTGTCTTAGCATAGCAAATAGATCTTTTTGAGCAGCTGACCAATATGCTGGCGTTCCCCGTATCGGTTGCATGAATCGCAAAGCCTCATCATTTTTCATCAACTTTGAAAGTAATTCAGGGTTTTGTACCATATCTGCTGTCATATTGTGACCACTAAGAATGCCTTTGACCGATTTTCTGATTGATATTTGCGTTTTCTCTATTACTTGATTCAAATCAGACATATACTGACTGAAGAAAATATAACTGCTGTCTTTTGCAAATCTGTCATCTGAATTCATAAGGCGGTTGTTAAAATATCTTGACAGTGTTATTCTTGTGTCTCTCTTGTCATTCCACGAGAAGTGTCCACTAGGGAAATGGTATGGAAATGTCTTTGCCTCATTGCCTTGTGTTTGCAACATCCTTACTGGATTGTTTCCTTCTGCTGGAGCGATATTATAAATATCATCAAAGTAATGATCAAGAACTTCTTGTGCGATATCAACTGGTTGTAAACAGGTATCTGTTGCAATGTGTTCTTCATCATCTTTTGATAAGATATCAGCACTTTCGACCATTTCCTGACAACTGTCATCGGATTGTTTCCAGTTTGTGTCAATTGTTACATTTTCATACCATTCATTGTTCCGTTTCAAAAATTCTAATGCCTCTGATACGTGATTTGGGTTAACGAATTGATATTCGATGTAACCTTTGTAGTTCAATTTTCTCTTTAGTTTGACTTTCAGCAGCAGATCTTCTCCAGGTTTCAATGGTAAACTTGTAACTTTTCTTAGATCTGATGGTACACAAACAACTGGCCCATGAATGTTTTTTTGACTCCCGTGTGGTAAAGCCATAACTTTCATAAACGGAATGTGTATTCCAATCAGATGTCTCTCAAGGCTATTTAGTCGTTTTAATTCCTCTGGGATTTCTTCAAGCGCCATTTTGTTAACTGCTGCTTCTGCTGGAATGTTACCACTTAAGAGTTTCCTGTGACATGTAAAACAAATCCATAACTTAGACTTGATGCAATTTTCTGGACATGTTATTATGCATGTGTGGCAATGTTTATCCTGAATACATAATTCAGCAACATTTCTTGCTTGGTCATTTTTGGCATATGAGTGTCGATTACATCTCTGGACTTGATTATGAAACATGAGCCGATCACAACAGCAACACGAATAATCAATGCCTTGCATAGCCTTTTCTTTAAACGCTTTCACAATTCCTTTTTCATTTTTCAATTTAGAATGTTTGGCACTTCTCTGATTTTTTACACTCTCCTTTTTTAGTGCTTTAACTCTTGGATTGGAATCATATTGAATTCTGCTAGAAACTTTTGTTTTTGACCTATATATCTCATCTTTTTCGTATCTTTTAGCTGCAGTTTTAAGTTTTTTTTCTCTAAAGTTTTCATTTGTCCTGTATCTCTTTGAACTCTCAGAAATAACTTGCTCTCTGTATAGTTCATCTGACTTATACTTTTGCTTAATTTGGCTCTTAACATTTTCTCTGTGTTTAGCATCCGATTCATATTTTCGAATACTTCTCAATTTAGTGTCAGTTCTGTATTTTTCATCAGAAGCATATCTTTCCAAACTGTTTCTCTTAAAAGCTTCCTTATACTCCTCGTCTGCTGCATATCTATCAGTAATACTTTTATTGCTTCTGATTTTCGTTTTGTTTTGATACTCAATATCATTATGGTATCTTTGTTTGCTTAGCAGTTTCAAATTAGCTTGGAATTTTTCACTGTTTAAATATTTTTCAGAACACGATTTCAGTTTCTTGTCTCTATATTTTAAATCTTCCTGGTATCTTTTCCTTAAAGATTGTTTTCGTTTCTCCACATATCTAGTCTTGTTCTCCGTTTCTGGTAATGTTTGTCTGATTCCTCGTAAACGCATTCGACTTCGGTATCGCTTTTCATACTCATTTACAATTTCATCATTTTGCTTTTGTGTCATGTCTGACTCATGCCCATTTACTGAAAGGACGACATTGTAATGATTTTGCTGGTGGTGGTTTAAATAAATTGCACCAGTTTTGCTTTGCTCTGAAGGTTCTACATCACTGACTGAAAATCTGATCCAACGCCCTCCAGAGAATGTATATATATCAACATTCAGTAAGTGAGCTGTAGCAAATATTTCAACCTGAGTAGCCCACGTTCCTGTTTGTGACATGTTGGATGATTTAAGATGATTATCAATAGACTGTTCACCATTTGTGAATGGTTCAAATAACTCTTTGTTTTCAATGATATGCTGACAGACAGCACTGCGCATTACGTTGTAAAAATCCTCCGAATTTGTAAGGCAGAAAGAGACAGCTCTAAAAAAGCAGTTGCCATCACCTAAAATCTCTTTTTCCTGTCTTGGTGTTGTCATAGTCGATATAGAAAACTGTATTGCAGCAGAATCGCTAATGTAAGGTACATTCACCTTTTGACAAAGGTTTTTTTTTAAGCTGGTAGTCAGAGGGGTAAAACTGAACTGTATCTGATCTTGGGCGATAAAAATCAAATCATCTTTTCCATCATCAGTTTCAAAAGAACTTTCAACCGGTATATTTGTCTGTTCAAAATGTGTAACGACATCTCCTGTCTTATGCAAACTGCTGTCATTTCCTATGTAGTTCATTTTGCAGGAAACACCAGTCAAATTACATTCCACACTTTTTGAATATCCCATTGAAAGTGCTAGATTTTGAATATGTGAAAATACTTCTTCTACACTCTGAAGCAAAACTCTTGTGCTCTTTCCAAATATACTTAACATTCCTTCAGTAGACCTTGAGTGGGAGTCAAAAGAAAAGAAGCCTTTTTGTAATTTTCCTATTAGCAAAGTATTTCCACCAAAGCAGACAAAAAAGCCGTCAGTGTCTGTAAGAGCAATCTGAATTGCTTCATCAAGTGGTAATGCATTAAATGCTGCATAATTTATCCCATCATCAGCCATTATAACACTTGCAAGTGACTCATTTGCATGAAATTCATACGACTGGTTGAAACATTCAAAGAGGTGTGGCAATTCTTCGACAAGCAAGTACCTATCACTGATGGATGAGCTTCGTTGCAAAAATGTGTACAATTCATCTCCAGTCATCAAAACTCTATCCATATCCATTGTTGTCCAATTTTTTGCATTTTTAAGTTTGTGATATGCCAATCCTGCCAGACAATTTGCAACACATTGTGTTCCAGAGTTTTCAAGAAATAATGGATCAGCTTGATGAAATGAACCTTGAACAGAACAACTTATTTGATTGTTTCTTACATTTAATGTCTCCAAACACTGAGCTGCATTTGTTTTATCCATGTTACCTTCAACATAGTTTTCTGCATTTGGTCCCACCAATTTGTCTTCAAAGTCACCTTCAGAAATTGATAGTGTTTCAGTCATATCATTCTCATATTCTATTTCATTGTTTTTCATATATATCATTGTTTTCCTTTCAGTTTCCTTTTTGTTTACCGTCAAGTAGCCCTCATCTTTTGTTTTCCTGCTGGTCCCTCCATACATAGAGGTTTCCAGCTGCGCCTGACCTGCTGGTCCAGACACGTGCACGGTGTCCGGTCCAGGTGCCCTCGGTGGAGCACAAACCCTTTCTAGGGAGTCAGGGGACGGTGCCTTGTCCTGCTCACGGACAAACAGACTTCCCCGAGGAGATGGCAACCTCGGGGCAGGTGAATGCATTTTCACTCGAGGCGAGGCCTGCACCCTGGCCAGGGGTTTTTCCTCTTTAGGTGGAAACCCCATAGAACCAAACCCCGGAAGATTACCGGGAGAAGCTGTGATAGCTCCATCCTCTGTCCCGCAGGGGACAGAGGACTCTGACATTATCTGCACTTCTGAGACATCTTGAGGAGCTTGTTTGGTTTGTCTCTGCTGTCTTTTCTTGTCTCTGTCTTTTTCTCGTTGCTTTCTAGCATTTACAGCCCTCTTTCTTTTAGGCATCTATAATTAAAAAAAAAAATTAATACATACTTCTAAATGTTATTGGAACATAAACCCTCACTTGTCATTTTGAAGAACACCAATTGATCACACATATGTAATTGATGATGAGGACGTCATGAACATTTGAAAGAATTAGACAGATAAAAGAAGATTTTTTTCCAGTGTTTTCCTTTTTGCATTGCGATACCGACATGCATTGAAGATCACATACCATGTCATGCATGACACAGTGCCGCCACGTATCCTTATTTAAATCTTTAATCCATCTCTCAATGCTGAATTGATGAACATTACCTATCACAAGAAATGGGGTACTCTATATGCAATACTTTAATACCCAAACAATTACTTAAATCAACAGCTGGTATTTCTTGAATAAATCATTAGAAATCAAATCCTAAGATATTGTACACCTCTGATATATTTCTAATTGATCTGCAAAAGAACAAATTCCCATCTTGAAAAGTGTAGGAGGACTTATCAGTTCAATAGCGGTACTCTCTATGCAATATCTTGACAAAAAATTAACTAAGTTCAACAGCTAGTATTTTTTAAATAAATCATTAGAAATAAAAATCCTAGCAATAGGCACACCTCTGATATATGTCCATTCGCTAAAGTACAAATTCCTAACTTAACAAGAGGCCCAGGGGCCACATCGCTCACCTGAGCAACAATTGCCTTAATTCTGATCAAATTAGCATTTCAGTATCAAAATATCTTGACAACTAAGTACATTAGATCTTGCTAAAAAAATTAAAAATCTGTCAATTTTTATCCACCTCTTTTTTTTGGGTAAATATCAAGCCCTTTTTGTTGTTGTACCTGTAAGAAGATTTTTACCCCCCCCCCCCCATTTCATGGCCCCACTTTTCTCTAGGGAATCATGGTTTCATCGAACTTAAATCTGCATAACCTGTGCTTTCACACTAAGTACTGAGTTTTGGACCGAAAACTTTCCCAGAATATTTTTAAAGATTTTCTCTGTATATTCCTATGTAAAAATTCAAACCGCCATCACGTCCCACCCCCCCCCCCCCCCCCCTAGGGACTGTGATTTTGCAAACTTGAATTTACACTACCCGAGGATGTCTCTATAGAAGTTTAAGCTTTTCTGGCCAAATAGTCTTTAAAAAGAAGATTTTTAAAGATTTTTTCTATATATTCCTATGTAAAAATGCATCCCCCCTTGTGGCCTCACCGTACCCCTGGACTATCATTTAAACAAACTTGAATCTATACGGTCTAGGGATGCTTCCATTCAAATTTGGGCTTTCTTGGCCTAATAGTTTTGAGAAGAAGATTTTTAAAGGTTTTCTCTATATATAAACATTTATCCCCCATTATGGCCCCGCCCTACCCACAGGGACCATGATTTGAACAAACTTGAATCTACATTATCTGAGGATGGTTACACGCCAATTTGAGCTTTCTTAGCTAAATAGTTTTAAAAAGATTTTCACCATATATTCCTGAATAAAAATTTATCCCCCAATTGTGGCCCCACCCTACCACCGGGGACCATGATTTGAACAAACTTGAATCTACACTATCTGAGGATGCTTCCACTCAAATTTGAGCTTTCCTGGCCTAATAGTTTGTGAGAAGATTTTTAAAGATTTTCTCTATATATTCCTATGTAAAACTTGATCCCCCCATTGTGGCCCCACCCTACCCCCGGGGACCATGATTTGAACAAACTGGAATCTACACTATCTGAGGATGGTTCCACTCAAATTTGAGCTTTCCTGGCCTAATAGTTTGTGAGAAGAAGATTTTTAAAGATTTTCTCTATATTCTCTATATATTCCTACGTAAAACTTGATCCCCCCATTGTGGCCCCACCCTACCCCTAGGGACTATGATTTGAACAAACTTGAATCTACACTACTTGTGGATGCTCCCATTTCAATTTGAGCTTTTCTGGCCTAATACTGTAGATTGGCAAATAATCACAATGGTTTAAATTTCACTATTTGCGATTCATCATTTCTCGCAAAATTAAACCCACCGTGATTACAACCATTAGTTTTTAATGCTTATGTTCTGATTAATTGATTTTCTATCAGCATGAAATTAAAATCATCGCGATTGGTACTAAATTAGAAATCATGAAATTTTAACACCGTGGAATTAAAACGACTTACAGTAGTTGTTGAGAAGAAGATTTTTAAAGATTTTCTCTATATATTCCTATGTAAAACTTTATCCCCCTATTGTGGCCCAACCCTACCCCCGGGGACCATGATTTGAACAAACTGGAATCTACACTATCTGAGGATGCTTCCACTCAAATTTGAGCTTTCCTGGCCTAATAGTTTGTGAGAAGATTTTTAAAGATTTTCTCTATACATTGCTATTTAAAACTTGATCCCCCTCTGGGGCCTCTCCTTAACCCAAGGGACCATGATTTGAACAAACTTGAATCTACACTACCTGAGTATGCCTCCACACAAGTTTAAGCTTTTCAGGCAGAATAGTTTTTGAGAAGAAGATTTTAGAAAAATACCAACAAATTTTCAATAATCCTCAATTATCTCCCCTTTAAAGAGGGCGTCGCCCTTCATTTGAACAAACTTGAATCCCCTTCACCTAGTGATGCTTTGTGCCAAATTTGGTTGAAATCTGCCTAGTGGTTCTTGAGAAGAAGATGAAAATGTGAAAAGTTTACAACGACGACAGTTCCCCACGATGTATCAATAATTTCCTCGGGAAAACACTGCATTTACATATCACATGAGTTCATTTATCGCTGAATCTCTCACAATTTGAGGGAATAGTTTATAAATAGAATTATTATATTTTCATGTTAAATACTAAAATCTGATTGGTTTAGACGCAGTTGGTAATCCGTTCTATTACCCTCAGCGTTATCAACACATTTGGTAACAGGTAACACAACGAATTGTTACATGCATGTAAATTATGCGCGTAAGGTTCTCCGTAGAATTCACTTTATTTCTATATAAAAGCAGTAAAATAGACCATTCAGTAAAATAAAAAAAATAGTGCCTGTTTGGGAGGGTAACTATTGAAATTGACACCCCTCGAAAACCATTGTCAACCTCATACCTCCCGAAAAGGGACTATTTATATAATATAACCCTTTGGCACCTAATACAACTTACAAATAATATATTTGCATAAAAAATTAGATGACATTTAAAGTCACATCAAACATGCTTACTGATATCTATGTCACATGATATGCTTAGTATATACAAGGAGCATTATGGAAGGTAAAGAGAGTTCAAACGCGGTAAATATTATCACTTATTATGTGAAGGACCACTGGACTTTTGAATTCTTTTAGAAGTTAATTATGTGTGTAGTTAATTACATTTGCTGTCCTTTCAAATGTAGATTTTGACAAAATAGTTATACATTAACTAGCTAAACAGGAGCCACAATTAATAACATATTACAAAGCTTACCAAGACACAGCATTACTTTCATTAAGCCACATTTGTCATATTATATCAAAATAGTAGTTAATTAATGAAAACTTTATATAAGATAGACACCAAATCATGTAAACATGTATTATGATACATGATTACATGTTATGTTTATCATATGTATCAAGATGTAATTATAATCGGGACAATTATAAAGTATCCCAAACGAATGAGGCCATCATTGGGAGTAGGGATGACCCACATGGTCAAACTTTACAGACAAAAAGAGTTACAACTTGATTATTTCTATTTCTGAAGTTTCATGATGTTCCCCAGGGGTCCTTTATTATACATCAGGTGAACCAACATGACCCAAGGAACAAGAAGACATGTGGTTAGGGGTGTCGATCTTAACCGTTTTCAAGATATTTGGGCACTTCCTGTTTGAGGATAGTGAGGACCACCCCCAGGGCCAATGACCTACATACCATTTGTTGCCCCTTGACACCTGGAAGAAGAATACATATGGTTCAGAAGTGGGAATCTAAACCGCTTCCAAATTATTTGTGCACTTTCTGTTTGAGGAGGGTTAGGATCACCCCCGGGCCCATGGCCTACATACCATTTGATTCCCTTTAACACAAGGAACAAGAATATATATGCTATGGGGAGGGGATATTGACAGTTTTCAAGATATTTGTGCACTTCCTGTTGAGGGGGGTCAGAACCAATCCCAGGGCCCATGACCTACAAATTATTTGATGGCCCTTAACACATGTAACAAGAATATATATGGTTTAGGGGTGGGGATCTTAACCGTTTCAAGATATTTGGGCACTTCCTGTTAGAGAGGGGTCAGGACCACCCCTTGGGCCCATGACCTACATACCATTTGATGCCCCTTGACTCGAGGAACAATAATAAATACAGTTTAGGGGTGGGGATCTTAACCATTTTCAAGTTATTTGTGCACTTCCTGTTTGAGGGGGGGGGGGGGGTCAGGACCATCCCCAGGGCTCATGACCTACGTACCATTTGATGCCCCTTAAGACATGGAACAAGGATATATATGGTTTAGGCATCAGGATTTTAACAGTTTCTGAGATATATGGTCATTTCCAATTTCAGGGGGGGGGGTGGGATGAGCCCAGGGGTAAGATCTAATAAACCCTTTATACTGCTTCTAACAGTCAATTTATGATTCTAAAAACTTTGTCCGTTTTCAAGTTAAAACCATTTACAATAAAGTCCAAGATTTTTCCAATAAGGTTCAACCCCAAATGAGAAAAATCAAACCAGCGTGCACATCTAGATATGCAGGTCTATCGTATTCTAGGGTTTTGTACAATTCTATTCAGCTATCTTTGAGAAATGCGACGAACAATTTCAGAGTGGGAAAGAAGCAAAAGGGGAAGAAACCGTACAAAATCAATTAGTCTCCAAACTTTATTTAGGAGACTTAAATATCATTCTGTATTATATGATACAATATTTATCAATATATTATTATGAAATAAAAGTGTATCCTATGATACTATATAATACTGTGTCATATGATATTTTATGATACAATATAGTAATGTATGACATTGAGTCATAATATTTCACCACATCAAGATATTGTTTTATATCGAATAATACAAATTGGATTTGTAAATTAATACTATATTGTATCACATGATGACATCATATGTCTATCTACTGGCTATGAGGGCAATACCAAGTTCATTGTCCCCTTTGAAAAGGAAAATGGTGAACAGCTGCTGTCTTAGGGGACAATAAACTTGCTATCGTCCTCATTGGCATAACCAGTAAATAGGTTGATAATGTTGTAAAATATGATACTTGTACAACAAAATATGATACAACATTGTATTTAATTCATTCTTTAACCAGGAGCAGGAGCTTTTCTCAACTTGAATTGTTCCAAAATCTTAAAGCTGCATAATGTGATCTTTTGGTTAATACAATATCAATTTTTTTTCGTACAAACCAATTATCATAGAAAGTTAGACATTCGCCTATATAATATACACCAACAGAATCAGTCTATTTTAGTCACCCAAATGATTGGGTTTATACAACATGCTCCAAACACCTTAACCTAATCCAGCATTCAAATTCTATAGCTAAGATTTAGCATTCAAGCCTGTAGTGCATAAGTATCATAAAACAAATAGCAATCCAAGTATGATGAATTTTGGACCAGTAGAAACTTTAATATGGTCATCAAAGGGCACCTGCTCCAAATCTTTAATCAGCTCAAGCAACTAAAATTTATGGACCAGTTCAGCATTTCATAATAAGGTCAAGGGAAAAAAGCTGTATCTCACATATCCAATGCTCCCCCATTACTTTACAATGCTACATATAATAAATCGCAGAATATGCAATGAATCTACATAATAAATTGAGAAAGAGAATAACTTACAAAAAATAAGATAAAAAATTTATGCAAATATGCACATTATTCTTTGTCTGCCACAAAATTCTAAATTCCAAACATCCAAATTCCCAGAGAAAACAGAAAACGGAATTTTTTCTTCCTACTTTAGATATCTAGATAATATAGAAAACAGTAAAAAAAATTCCTAACTTAGATATTGTGTCCTAAATACCTATAGAATTTCAACAGATTCCTTGCAGTCAATATGGAAGACTTGCAAACTGTTCATCTACTAATTATTTGGACCAATTAGAGGTACTGTGAGCCAGTGCAAGAGTTAAAAGATGATACCTAGACACCCACCCCCTGTGAAGTTGACCAAATGAACTCCGTTCAAAATCTTGACACACCGTCGTGTAAAATCAATCTTTGTTTGAAGTACAACTTCTTTAGTTTTTTGAGAGATACAGAACAAATATTATTCTTGAAGTTTTTTCTACCAGTGACCTTGAACTTGCCCACATGACCTTAGATCAAAATTAAGACTCATCTGGTGATAAAGTTCTGATAAGCAGCCTTTGTGTGAAGTAAGAAGCCCATGAGTTTTAACTTTCTCTTTATAAATCATCTTTTTAAGATTAAATTATAATTTAATTATGATTAAATCATAATTTAATTTTTACATAAAATTTATTGCACAAAAGTACCTAAAACAAACAATTTTCATAACATCATACCCCCTATAGACTCAACAAAACTTCTTCTAAGTGTTCACCCTGATAAGGACATCAAAACTTTATTCTACGTTTAATGTCAATTCAAAATATCAAACCTATGACAATGTATGAGGAAGGATGATAAAATAAAGAGAAACAACATTTTCAAACAAACAATTTCAATCCAGTGATTATTCAACTCAAGCTTAAAGTATAGTAGGCTCACCTCACCTAACCTCTTCATGCCTGCTTGCACATAAGGCCCGACATGTAGGCTACTCTTATGATAATCATCTTTCCCGACAATCCAATTGAGTATCTGATATAATTATATATACCGATAGTCTACAATGTGCTCTAAACATTTCAAATTTCTACTGATTACAGTATTTTAGTAAAATAAACTTGATGAGATTAAATTAAAGTAGATTTTTTCCCCCTTGAACCCAGTTTCTTCATAACCTAAGCACAGCTTTTATCAAACATAGAATAATGGACAATAATTATGGAAGACCTAATTTAAAAAATGTGAAATGAAATAATATGAAATTTTGAAGATTTGTATCAAATATTTCTTCTCCACGAAGGCACAAAAAACACTGATTGAAATCAATATACCATGATGAAACGACTACACAAGGAATTAATGTTTTTTGAAAGTGTGTCATATTACTGGCATCTTTTTGCAATTGACATTACTACCCTTGAATAACAGATTTCAACAAGCATTCTGAGAGTATTGCATAAGCAATACACGTCCCCTACCGGTAACCCCTTTGATTGAGAATGGCAAAAGTTTGAGACCCTGTATATCAAATATCCCCTATCATAAATGTAGTAATTGTAAAGTATGAAATTATGAAAAATGATTATAATTAACAGCAAACAATCTCAAAAATCCATTAAAAAAGTACATATTTGAAGGAAAGCAAACACAGAAGTCTAGTCTATCATTCAACAGCCCAAACCCGATAACGAACCCGATAGTAATAATAATAATGATAAAACCCTGACGTTAAAATTTACACAATACTTAACACCATTTTACAGAACTTATTTGTTTGTTATTAGAAATGATAAATGTAATAAAACAAATAATGCACGATATTATTTATTATTTTACTGACCACATAATGTCCTCGTTCATTTAGTACACACCGAGCCCGATAACGAACCCGATCATTAAAAAATTTGGAGTGGAAAAAATTAAATTTCTGGAAATTGTGTTGACTATACGCTACAAAAGTATAAACTTGGTCTGCTGTTTGATATTTTGAAGCTGCTCCGCAAGTTTCACATCATTCGTCAAACGCTATGAAAAAAACAACGGAATACTGAAGTGGGACAGACAGACAGACAGACGGACTGACAGACGCAGAGGAAAGCTATAGTCCCCTTCGGTGAAACCGGTAGGGGACTAATAAACAAGAGGCCAATAAACTTTAACGGTCACCTGAGTATCATAGCCCTTACACAAACTTGTCAAGTCTCATACACATATGCATTTAATTAAGTTTCATTATGGAGTAAAAAAATTATAATATTGTAATGACGACCACCTTCTTTCCTGAAATCTTTCAAAAATGACTATGAAACCTATAATTTTAGCAAAAAACTTCTAAAGATCATAATAAAGTGCATGACGATTTTGAAAAGGTACAAGAAAATAGTTGAAAATAAATTTCCCACATTTGTTAACTTGTTTTAATTGTATATGTTTTCATAGATAAACTAAAACAAAGGTGGCTAGTAAACATGTTTTATTTAAAACAACCTCCCATCTTGCATCGGCAGGGGCAGACAGATTGTCTCCCTGTGCGCATTTAAACAAAAAACTTATTAGAGAACAGCATAAAAAATTTTAAATGTAGACTCATACCTCTGATCCATTTTCCAATTTTCTGCATATAACACTATTTGGACACCATCTGATATTTATACCAAAATCATTCTATATGTACTGTTTATCAGTGATTTTGGTTAGCCAATTATTACTTTATTATTAATGAGTCTATTTGTTTATCTAAAGACTCCTAAAATTGTTTTTTTAAATAAATATAAATACTTGCATATGATTTTTGATCATACAACTTCTTAATTACATTATATTTAATGATTATTAATTCCATTATGAACAAGCAAGGAGAGATAACTCCATGATGAAGAAGCTTTATACAGAGCTCTTTTTATATAGAGCTCTTCTTCATTAAAAGATCAATAAACAGACTAAAATTGTCCATGACCATCAATCCTCTTATACATAATTCTACAATGCTATAAGTGTGTCTTCATCTCAATCAACAACCAACAACAATCCAAAATGGGGGAGAATCAACCAAACCAGAAGAGCTCATGTTATGAACAAAACCCAGGATGGTTCGCACCTATTCTGTTTCGCGCTGACATGATTCGCACCTCGATGTTTCATACCTTCCTCAGAGCGAAACATCTCACTGTATCAAGTTATTTTTCTCGTGTTATTATTGCTCTGAATTTATTAACAAAAAACATTGAAACGCTGTTTACATTTATACATGGGCCACTAGTATAATGTTTTTCCTTCGTTTTTGTTGTTTTTTATGAGGTTTTTAAAGGCATGGCGTTATCATATAGGTTCAGAACAAGAGGTATTAATTGTGTTGTGATAACAATTATAGCATGTCTTTCACTTAAGATTTACCTGTAGTTTTATGAAATATTGTACCCGTCAAAGCTGATGTTTATTACAAAGGTCAACCAAAAAGGCTTGTCATTATCTTTTTGTCCTTAAACTTTTTGAAAACCTGCTCTTATCCAGTCTAGACGAGCTCCCAAAACGGAGTCAACAGTATTTTTTTCGTATTGTGTTACAATTTAGTCACCAAACTCACAAATTGATAAGTACATAAACGAAAAGAGCCCCGGTTACTAACAAAAACTTGCTGCTCTAGCAATGATTTAAAACGTCTCATTTGTATTGTAAAAATAGGATTGATTGTTTTAGAACTTAGAAAATCAAACAAATTGTCACTCTAGATACAGCAACTCTTTAAATTAAACAGATAATTATCATCAAAACAATTATAATCGCTTGCAGCGATCCCGAAGTTAGAAAACCTTGTTAAATACATAACTATTCAACGTTACATAATTAAATGATTAAGCCTGAAAATGAAGTAAATGAAACTTGACTTTAAAAAAAAAAGATAAATGATCATATCATACCATATAATTTATTTTTGAACAGTTACTGGCGTGCAACCAGTTCTCGCCAAGTACCATTTCTCGCCAGTACATTGTGACGTCATTTTACCAATATAATTTTATGTGTTGATAAAATGACGTCACAATGTACTGGCGAGAAATGGTACTCAGTGAGAACTGGTCGCATGCCAGTATAGTATTGAGTGATCGAAGATATAGGTGATATTTCATTTTAAAAATTTATCTTACATAATTTACAAGTAAGCAGTTATGAACATGACACATACACGTTCAGAAATGTTTATGAAAGTTTAAAATTAATTTTTGTTGTGTTTTTGGCCAAGTTAAGAGATTCAGGGGTTGAAATATATTGGTAACCCGACGCCCGGGGCGATCAGTTTAAAACTCGGGCATGCTAATTTTTACCAACTGATAGTCCATCGGGCCAGCAAATCAGGGGATTCAGAACTGTATTACGATGATGTGAATGAAGTTTAAACATAATATGTATTATCTCTGAGAAGAATTTATTTCAAAATGAATTAAACAGCTGTAATTGTGTTCTACATGTATTTTTATTTTGCATCTTAAAATGGTTGGGCTAGCTGATTTGAGCTTTGGGCTAGTGATTTTTTACTTACTAGTAACCTCTGGGCTAGTGAGTTTTCCTGAAATATTTCAACCCCTGAGATTTATTTAGAACTAGGGGCATAACTCATAAGTTGTTTACATAAGGAACGCCATTTTACCGCAATGCATTATGGAGCCAAAGACTACGTTTTGGGAGTCCCGTGTAGACTGTTACTAAACTTTACGAAATTGCTGTTTGATTTGTGTATTATAAACAAAAATAAAAAAAAAACTTAAATCACAAAAAATCGTATCAGTTCCCTGTGGGTCGACCTTTGCCTTCTGAACGTCAACATGATCAAACAAATTCATATGGCTTACAGTAATATGGCGTGAATTTCATAATCATCGCGTCGTAGGTTTAACTTACACTGTGCACTTCGTCAGATGTGTACTGTACGAAAATCAATAAGACAAACTTAAGCTTGGGTAAATGCTTCTACTTCTTGTGATGTCCAAGTGTCTATAGCATTCAACTTTGATTGCCGAATAAAAATCTCTGCTAGTGATCTTTTAACTGCGTAGTTCTTCTACCAACACCAGCTGTGCTAATATTAGATATAGACATCACGTCCAATCGTAACTCCTCGGTCATTTCCCTAACCATAAATTACTCCGTTGGGAAAAATATGAGTTAATCCGAATTAAATCATTTTAATCTTGTTAACTCGTTCAAAGATATTTCGCTTTGCAAGCATCCTCTCCCGACCGCCGACTGATTTTATCGTTAGAATCTTTATCATTTATTCACATATTTTTCTTCCTCAAATTTATAGGATTAGCCAGACAGAATCATTTCCTGGGTTGAATTTCATTACAAGAATGCAAAAAGTATTACAATACTACGTGCATGTAAATGTAAGTGTATGATATCCTGATTTTCTATTGCCACATAGCCAAATGACATAAATTTATGCAGATCAGCTGATGAAATAAAGCAGTACTCGCGATTCGTGCTTTTTGAATAAAACTAAATTATTTGAGCATATTGCGTTCTTGCTTTCAAATTTAGATAAATTTATACATCGAGTAAATTTTGAAGATATATATATATTCAATGAAGTATAAAACAAATACTTTAATAATTGAATAATGACTTCAGAGCCTTTATGGCCCCTAAATATAAAAAGATAGGTATTTTGATATTAAACATATTTTGTTCAATAAGTGTTTAGAAATTCTTTGTCGTTTTTGAGCCATTTTCTAAAGACCGTTTTAGGGACTGATCCCTTATCTCCTTATTGGGGCCATATGACAAAATATCGATGGTTGAATATTGACAAGCGCATCATTATTCAATAATAATCGTTTATTATTCAATATTGCTTTTCAAAATATTTCTCAGTAAAGTGCTATGGAAGAAAGACTTTAGAGCCCTTTTGGCCCCCAAATTGAAGGACCAGCCCCTTTTTCTTGACATCATATGAAAGGTCTTTTAATATTAAACAAATTTTGTTCAACAAGCGTTTATAAATTCTTTGCCGTTTTTTGAGCTATCTGGGATAGTACGTTTTAGGGGCCGACCCCTTATCTCCTTATTGGGACCACATAATGAAACTTTTATGATTGAATATTGTTTAAAACATCATTCTAAGCATCTTTTATTATATATTACTTTTCAAAATATTTGTCCTTTTTGAGATATATTCGATCGCAGTTTTGGACTTCTGGCCCCTTAAAACCCCTAATTACGTAACGCATAATAAAATTTTTATAATGTATAGTTTTATTAGTGAAAGATGAACATTTTTGCTTCTTAAACATATTACACAATATTTCACAGTAAAGTGCTATGGAATAAAGACTTTAGAGCCCTTTTGGCCCCCAAATTGAAGGGCCAACCCCTTTTTCTTGGCATCATACGAAAGGTCTTTTGATATGAAACATATTTTGTTCAACAAGTGTTTAGAAATTCTTTGCCGTTTTAGAGCTATCTGGGATAGGACGTTTTAGGGGCCGACCCCTAATCTCCTTATTGGGGCCAGATAACGATTCTTTTATGATTGAATATTGTTTAAAACATCATTCTAAGCATCTTTTATTCTATATTGCTTTTCAAAATATTTGTCCTTTTTGAGATATATTCGATCGCAGTTTTGGACTTCTGGCCCCTTAAAACCCCTTATTACGTAACGCATAATAAAATTTTTATAATGTATAGTTTTATTAGTGAAAGATGAACATTTTTGCTTCTTAAACATATTACAAAACATCTCTCAGTAAAGGGCTACAAATTAAAGACTTTAGAGCCCTTTGGTCCCCTAATTTGAGGGGCCAGCCCCTTTTTCTTGATATCAAATAAAAGGTCATTTAATTCTGAACACATTTTGTTCTACAAGTGTTTAAAAATTCGTTACCGTTCTAGAGATATATGAGAAAGTAGGTTTTAGGGGCCGGTCCCTTATCTCCTTTTAGGGGCCGTTTAACGAAATTTTGACGGTTGCATATTGTTAAGAACATCATTTTGAACAACTTTTCTTCTGTACTGCATTACAAAATATATTTCCTTTCTGAGATATGGATGATCAAAATTTTGGACTTTTGGCCCCTAAAACCCCTTAATTACGTAACATATAACAAAATATTTACACTGCTTGGATACATAACTGTGAGATAAACATATTTGCTTCTATAACATTACACAAAATATCTCTCAGTAAAGGGCTACATATTAAAGACTGTAGAGCACTTTCGTCCCCTAATTTGAGGGGCCAGCCCCTTTTTCTTGATATCAAATAAAAGGTCATTTAATTCTGAACACATTTTGTTCTACAAGTGTTTAAAAATTCGTTACCGTTCTAGAGATATATGAGAAAGTAAGTTTTAGGGGCCGGTCCCTTTTCTCCTTATAGGGGCCGTTTAACGAAATTTTGAAGGTTGCATATTGTTAAGAACATCATTTTGAACAACTTTTCTTCTGTACTGCATTACAAAATATATTTCCTTTCTGAGATATGGATGATCAAAATTTTGGACTTTTGGCCCCTACGCAGCACAGTTAAGGCTGTCAATAAACTCCGTTCAGACAAAAAGTACGGGAAATGTGCATTATGACATCACAGTATATTACAAACCTCGAAAGTACTTATTAATCTATTTATTAGTCAAATTAACTTATACTAATCTTTTAATTAAAAACAACAAATGCTATTACTTACAATTTTGATGTCCGTTATATCGTACACACTGAAAAATAAGCGAGATGTCGTTCTCGCTGTACTACAAAATATGACGTCATATGCTTCAAAATGACGCATTTAAGTTAAATCATCGAAGGCTATCGTGCAGTTTTATAGCGAAGAAAAATAAATGTCATACATTAACGGCAAAGTATAAATGAATATTTTGTTTAAAATTATTAGTAGTAGAATGCTACCTATATAGTTTTATTTTCATTTTGTTAAAAGTATGCATCGTATAAAGAAGCCACCTCGGTTTTGTATAAAATATCGTATATCTAAAATCTGAGTACCTAAATAAATCACTTAAAGTAGATCCAGTGTTCTGTGACGTCACACTTTTTTGTAAAACTTTGAATTCTTTAAAAATTGTGCAAGATAGTTTTATTTATTTTATGTGAATATAATCACATGGATGTAATTAGAATTATTGGTAGGTTAAAGATATTTTTGCACTTAATTTTATACTAAATTTCCAAATTTTTATATATTTTATCTATGCAAAGGGGAAATAACTCTTTTTTGACTTTTCTCTCAGTTGTATGTCTAAATGCTATAGTTTTTCTTATTCCAACGATTAATTTTAAAATATTTTTGTAATTTTAGTTTTCTGATAAAGTTGACATTAAAATTAAACAAGAAAAACAAATTTCTGCCTACAAGATTTTACTTTTGACAGAAAAAAAATACATTTTTCTAATGCTAAAATATGCTTTAGTTTATGTTTATCTGGCATCTCAAAAAGTGTGATGACATGTATATTTTTTCTAACAATTGATGACATTTAAGTCTATTAAATCGAAATCAGTTCGGTTTTTCAACTTTCCTCAGAGAATTTTACGAGTATGGAGCTACCTTAATTGCAAGGGCATACACTTACCTGATCCCGACAAACTTTTACATGTGAATTTGAAATATGCTATGTAACTTAAAAACTTCTACGATCCTTGTAAAATCTTGCAAATTAATTATTTTTTAATGAAATTAACCCTGTGACCTTCAAAATTATTCAACATATGCATTATAAATTACGGTTTCTACTAACAAATATTCTTATCTTAAAAGGTTCGCACCGTTTTTCTAAATCTACGATATAACATCAAGTTATTTCATAATTCGGTTGTGAATTTTGACATGATTATGCCCTTGCAATATTGAATTTTTTAAATGACCTCAAAACCACAAATACATCTGCTTGTACCATGCGACTGCCATATCACGTGACCACTATGAACATAAAATATTGTACTGTTATATATATATTTTAGAAATATATTGCATTTGAGTGACTGTTATTGATTTTAAAAAGGACATGCCGGTTAAACTAAAGTATACGTGTTTTCATCACAAAAATTTGCCCATATTTTTATTGACCGCCTTAACTGTTCTGCGTAAAACCCCTTAATTACGTAACATATAACAAAATATTTACACTGCTTTGATACATAACTGTGAGATAAACATATTTGCTTCTATAACATTTCACAAAATATTTCTCAGTAAAGGGCTACATATTAAAGACTTTAGAGCACTTTTTTCCCCTAATTTGAGAGGCCAGCCCCTTTTTCTTGATATAAAAAAAAAGGTCTTGTAAATATAAACCTTTTTTACATTACATCTTTTAACAAAATATTTTTCAGAAAAGAGATAAACACAGAAAACCTAGAAAAATTACGACGTTTTTTTAAACTCAATTTTCAGGTCCAGGCGAGCTTCGGCGCCTTTTTAAACAGACAAATTTGATCGACATCATACACATCTACAATCTTTTGTCTACAATCCCTGAATATTTGAATTCAATATCTTTTATAGTTTAGGAGTAGTTCCATGGACAAACTAAGCCTCCAAAAATCGCTATTACGTTAAAATATCGGAAACGGAAATGACGTCATCAATATAAAAAATTTCCAATAAGGTTCAGATCAATATCTATCAGATCTGAAAGTTTCACGAAAATCGGCTGAGCCATTTCCGAGAACTCGCGCGGACAAAATTTGTAAGAAAAAAAAGAAAAATAACTAGAGCAAAGCTCGTTGCAAAGCAACGAGTGGGTCTTCCGTTAATGTCGGAAGTAAAGCTGGAAGTTCCTGTAAGGAGCAGAGCTCTTAAACCACTAACAAGAGTAACTAAAATAAAAGATCGAATATTCCTGGTACGACTTAACAAAATACGAATGATTTTAAGTACGACTTCACAAAAACCTTTCCGATTTTAAGAACGACTGAACAAAAAAAATCCGAATGTGTTCAGGTACGACTTAACAATTATTTTTTGTACGAATTAATTTTACCTTGAACATTGTGCTATTTTTTAAACCAAGGACGCGGAATCAAAATTTCCGGAAAAATCAATTTTTAAACCCCGATATCTCTTTAATGCATTGTCCAATTTTAAAACAGATTCCAGTGTTAGATTCAGCTTGATAAGCTCTATAAAACACATATTCATTTTTGATTTGATCAGAAAATTCATTTTTTCGAAAAATTTGTTTCACTTCTGGTTTTGACCGGAAGTGACGGATTTTTATTTCCAGCCTTATTGCACATGTAAATTGCCAAATTCATAACCACAGAAAATTTTAAAACTTTATCTTAAAGCGTTTTTGAGAAATGTCGCGGACAAAATGACTTTTTTTAAAGTTTAAAAATGACGTAACGTCAAAACGGAAGTGACGTTGTTATGGAAACTTTTACATCTTTGAGGCATTATAATTGCACATAATCCCTGAAAGTTTCCTTTATATAAGTTGAAAACCTTTTGAGTTATAAGGCCAAAAAGGAGTCAGAAAAAAAAGAAAAAGAAAAAAATAATAATAACTAGAGCAAAGCTCGTTGCAAAGCAACGAGTGGGTCTTCCGGTGGTGTCGAGAGTAAAGATAGAAGTTCCTGTAAGAAGCAGAGTTCTAAAACAAACTACAAAGAAAATAAAAAATATATTTTTAAAAAATCGAATAATTCTTAGTAGTACTTAACAATGTCTGAATGATTTCAAGAACGAATTAACAAAAACCTTTACAATTTCTAGAACAACTTAATGAAAAAAGTCCCGAATGTCTTTAAGTAGGAATTAACAATTTCCGAATTATTTTAGGAACGAGTTAATTTACCTTTGAACATAACACTATTTTCTTAACCAAGAACGTGGAATCAAAATTTTCGGAAAACTCAATTTTTAAATCCCAAAATTTTTGTAGTGCATCGTCTGATTTTAAAACGAATTTCAGTTTTAAATTAAGCTTAATAAAAGCTCCTTTCTTGCTTTATGATTTATATCAAATTATTGGTCAGAAAAGAGTTAGTATAAAAAAAAACTTAATAGCCCTTCTGGCCCCTAATTTGAGGGGTCAGCCCCTTTTTCTTAATATCAAATAAAAGGTCTCACTAATATAAACGTATTTTGTTCTACAGATGTTCACGAATGGTTAACCGTTATCGAGATATCTAAACAACTGTATTTTAGGGGCCGACCCTTTAACTCTTTACCGGGGCCATTAACAACAAAATTTATGGTATCATATTGTTAAGAACATTATTTTGAACAACTTTTGTTCTACATTAATTTTAAAAATATTTCTCCTTTTTCAGATATTAATGATCAAAGTTTTGAATTCTGGCCCCTTGAAACCCCTAATTACGTAATATATGACTTAGGTATGATACTGTATAGATAAACAGCTGTACAATGAACATTTCTGCTTCTATAATTAATAACAAATAATTGTTCAGTGAAGAGTTATTGTAAGAAGATTTAAGACCCCTATTGACCCCTAATTGGAGGGGCCAGCCCCTTTTTCTTGATATCAAATGAAAGGTCTTGCAAATATAAACATATTTTGTTCAACAAGTGTTCACGAAATGTTAACCGTTCTTAGGATATCTTAACAAATGTGATTTAGGGGCCGGCCCTTTATCTCCTAAATGGGGTCATGAACAAAAAAATTGAAGGTGACATATTGTACAGAACATTATTTTAAGCAACTTTTGTTCTACAATGCTTTTCAAAATATTTCTCCTTTTTCATATATTAATGATCGAAATTTTGAATTTCTGGCCCCTTGAAACCCCTAATTACGTATCATATGACTTAAGTATGGTACTGTATAGATAAACAGCCCAACAATAAACATTTTTGCTTCTATAATTAATAACAAATTATTATTCAGTAAAGAGTTATTGTAAAAAGACTTTACAGCCCTCTTGGCCCCTAATTTGAGGGACCAGCCCCTTTTTCTTGATAATAAACGAAAGCCCGTGTAATTTGAAACAACTTTTGCATTACATGTTTTAACAAAATATTTATACATCAAAAGATATCACAGAAAATGTGCAAAAATTTCGTGAAAAAATTTGGTGCCAATTTTCAGGTTCAGGTGAGCTTTGAGGCCTTTAGCAATTTTCATCATTGGAAGCATGGGGGTACATCTACATACATTCATCTACAATCCCTGAAAATTTCAAGCTTCTATCTTGATTAGTTTCGGAGAAGATGCGTGGACAAAATGACCCTTAAAAATTTCAAAATCGTCAATATCTGAAACCGGAAGTGACGTCATCATTTAAAAATTTTATAATATGTAGCACCGATCATGCTTTATCCGTCCTTAAAATTTTGTGCGAATCGGATGAATAGTTTTCGAGAAATATCGCTCCAAAAAAGTCAGAAAAAGAAAAAAAAGAATAATAAAGAAAAAGAAACCGTAGAATAACAAGAGGGTCTTCCGCTGAAAACGGAAGACCCTAAAAAGAAACCGAAGAATAACAAGAGGGTCTTCCGTTGGAAACTGAAGACCCTAATAATAGGGCAAAAACAATAAGGTCTTCCGTTGGAAACGGAAGACCTTAAAAAGAAACCGAAGAATAACAAGAGGGTCTTCCGTTGAAAACGGTAGACCCTAATAATAGAAAGAAACAATAGAATAACAAGAGGGTCTTCTGTTTCCATAAAAAAAAATAATAATAATAATAGAAAGAAACAATAGAATAACAAGAGGGTCTTCCGTTGGAAACGGAAGACCCTAAAAAGAAACCGAAGAATAACAAGAGGGTCTTCCGTTGAAAACGGAAGACCCTAACTAGAGTAAAGCTCGTTGCAAAGCAACGAGTGGGTCTTCCGTTAATGTCGGAAGTAAAGCTGGATGTTCCTGTAAGAAGCAGAGCTCTTAAACCAATAACAAGAGTAACTAAAACCAAAGGATGAAAAAATCGAATTATTCCTGTACGACTTAACAAAATCCGAATGATTCTAAGTACGAATTAACAAAAACCTTTTTCGATTTCAAGAACGACTTAACAAAAAAAATCCAAATGTGTTCAAGTACGACTTAACAATTTTTTTTGGTACGAGTTAATTTCACTTTTAACATTCCGCTATTTTTTAAACCAAGGACGCAGAATCAAAATTTCCGGAAAAATCAATTTTTTAACCCCGATATCTCTGTAATGCATCGTCCGAATTTAAAACGGCTTTCGGTGTTAGATTCAGCTTAATAAGCTCTATAAAACACATGTTCATTTTTGATTTGATCAGAAAATTCATTTTTCGAAAAATTTGTTTCACTTCCAGTTTCGACCGGAAGTGACAGATTTTTATTTCGAGCCTTAATACAGAGGTAAATCGACCAAATCATAACCATTGAAAATTTCAAGCCTCTATCTTAAAGCGTTTTTGAGAAAAGTCCGGGACAAAATGACTTTTTTAAATTTTTAAAAATGACGTCACGTCAAAACGGAGGTGACGTTCTCTTTAAAATTTTAACATTCTTAAGGGACGCCAACTTGCAAATATCTCTGAAAATTTCATCAAAATCGGTTAAAAACCTTTTGAGTTATGAAGCAAAAAAGGAGTCAGAAGAAAAGAAACAGAATAATAACTAGAGCAAAGCTCGTTGCAAAGCAACGAGTGGGTCTTCCGTTAATGTCAAGAGTAAAGCTTGATGTTCCTGCAAGAAGCAGAGTGTTTAAATCAATAACAACAGCAACTTCAACTAAAAGCTTAAGATAAAAATAAATACGAATGATACTATGTACGAATTAACGAAAACTTTAACGATTCTAAGAACGACTTAACAAACAAAAAATTCCAAAGGTGTCAAAGTACTTAAAAAATTGAATTATTTTTGGTACGAGTTTGAACTTTACGCTATTTTTGAAACCAAAAACGCAGAATCAAAATTTCCGAAAAATCAATTTTTAAACCCCGATATCTGTTATGCATCGTCCGATTTAAAAACGGATTTTAGTTTTGTACTCATCCTGAAAATTACCGTAGGTTACATATGTTTAATTTTTAATATTGAAAAACAATGAAAAACTAAAACAAGAGGCAAATGGGCCACATCGCTCACCTGAGGAACAATAGGTATGATAAAATCAGCTTAATGGAGTCACAATGCAAACTATCTGGACAATGTACAATAATACATGTAGATCCTGTATAAATAAAATCCTTTTTACCCCCTTATTATGTTTATAATCATTAGTTCCTTTTCTAAAAGGATGATTTTAAATTGATTTTATAGTCATATCACATGTTGAGTATTGCAGTTCTCAAAAAGATCCTTAACAATAGTTTATATATGGGATATAAACCTACACAAAACTCTGAACCTTCTTGAGAGGCCAAAGAACTTAACAATTATAAAGAATCATCTGGCTGATTAGTTTCTGAGAAGAAGATTTTTAAATATTTACTCTATATATTCCTATGTTAAACTTTGACCCCCCCCCCCCCATCCATTGTGGCCCAAACCTACCCCTGGGGTCATGATTTTCACAACTTTGTATCTACACTACCTGAGGATGCTTCACATAAGTTTCAGCTTTCCTGGCTGATTAGTTTCTGAGAAAAAGATTTTCTCTATATATTCCTATGTAAAAATCCATTCCCCCATTGTGACCCCACCATACCACCTGGTACTATGATTTTAACAAACTTGAATCGACACTACCTGAGGATGTTTCCACTTTAATTTGAGCTTTTCTGGCCTAATAGTTTTTGAGAAGAAGATTTTCAAAGATTTTCTCTATATATTCCTATGTAAAACTTGATCCCCCTCTTGTGGCCCCTCCCTACCCCCAGGGACCATGATTTGAACAAACTTGAATCTACACTACCTGAGGATGCCTCCACACAAGTTTAAGCTTTTCAGGCCGAATAGTTTTTGAGAAGATGATTTTTGAAGTTTTCAATAATTCTCAATTATCTCCCCTTTAAAGAGGGAGTGGCCCTTCATTTGAACAAACTTTAATCCCCTTCACCTAGTGGTGCTTAGTGCCAAATTTGGTTGAAATCTGCCCAGTGGTTCTTGAGAAGAAGATGAAAATATGAAAAGTTTACAACAACGACAACGACAAATTGTGATCAGAAAAGCTCACTTGAGCCTTTGGCTCAGGTGAGCTAAAAATAAAATGAAGGAAACATAATTGCATACTTTTATTGAAAAACAAATTTTCACAGCTAACAATTGTATATTACTTTAAACAGCCATAATTTTGTTTGTTATAATTTCTTATCAAACACAAACCACAACAAGGCATGATGCTTTCTTAAAGTTCCATTACAGTAACTGTTCATGAATTATCCGATTTAATTTGAATTACTGGTAAATAGTCTGTAGAACACATTAAGGAATATGCATGTGGGTAGAGGTGACAGGTTAACCTCAAGAGCTCAAAAGAATCAACAGGTAAAAACCACGTGGCCACCAATAGCTGAAATTAAAAAAATCAATAAGCTGTGTTAATACATGTACCGGTACTAATAATAGCTGTGTTTACATTAACATATGCATAGTATTTCTGAAAAAAAAATACACTGACCATGCAGTGTAATAAGTATGATATATCCTGATACGTGACATTAGATGGCACAGGACAGTTTTTTTGATACATTTCATTGTAGCCTCGGGACGTGTGTCTTCGGAACCCTGTAACTAGAATTTCCTCAGTTCCCATTCAGCCCAAGTACCTTTAATTTACTCTTTATAAGGCCAATCACCAATTTCTGAATAAAAATTACTAGTCAAAACCTGTAAAATTTTCTACATACTGGTTTTTATGATATTTTGATGAGATGAGATGAGACCCTTCCATATTTTGCTAATTTTTCATGATTTTTCCACTTTTTAGACCTCCCCCAGCCAATTCCCTGGAAAGGGTTGACCTTCCGTACCATGTGCATGTTCCTCCATCACATGTCAGAAACTTACCGGTGTATAGTTTATAATATTGCCCCATCCACCTCCTTTTCGTGTTATTTACCCTCCCGTCTGTAACTTGCATTTTCACTGTCTAAAGTCAACACAACAGTCATAGCCGCAGGTTTCGCATTTTACTTCTGAATCTCATGTACGTAACATATGGGGCCTACATATTGAATATCAATTTCAACAAGAGACATCCCTCTAACTAATGATAATCATTAAAAATCATTTCATGAATTTTAGCAACACTCATAAGCCTTCAAGTACAGCAACTCTCAATTTTACAAAAATATTGACTGGTACTTTATCCGAAACTGTCCCTTGCTACCTTTAACTTACACTAACATTCTCTGAAAAGTCATCTTGTCTTAAACTTACAAAGCTTATGCTATTCTGAGAAAAAGTATACCTCATTTTGCCAATTCCATTTAGGATTAAGAAAAATATGGCCATTTAAGTGAACCCACCATTTCCACTTTCCTCTGTTTAACACAGATTCATAGGGCTCTCCATAAATAAAGCATCTTTACCTAATCTTATAGAGGTCAACTGTTGTTCAACCTCCCTAAATAAGAAACCTTATTCAAAACTACATACATATACATGATATTATCATGACAAAAGCATCACATCACTTAGAAATACCCTTACATGTATACCCTCCCACTATTTTTTGATTTTCCAAAGAAGCATTAGTTTGAACACTTTAACCTAATATTATGAAACTTGTGGCAATTCCCTCGAGTCAACCATCATGCACTGGTATTGAAAATTGATCTTTTCTTGATAAATGGATGAAATGTAACATTTTTTTTCACAAAAAGGCATGCCGCAATACATGTGATTTCTTGTTTTTATGAAACAGTAAGCCTATAATCATATTTTATTAGTGAATATCTTATTTATTCTGGTTTCTAGTCTCCTATTAACTTTGCTAAAATAGTAAGACCTACATGTGTGATGTCTGCTCTTAATTAAAATGAAATTCAAACACAACTGGGTTCCTGGGGACGGATGAGAATTCCATGATAAATGTTCAAATTTTACATCTTTTCCTACATTTTTGATGCATATATACAATAAAAGGGTAAAAATATGTTGTTTCTTGATCGTTTCGAGAGTAATTATTTTAGCAGATGTTATTTCAAGGTCAAATGTACATTTACATATCCAACATGTAAGGGTAATGGAGACAATTGGAAAGAGGGGGTGGCTTTTTGAATTCTGTAAATATATCTAAAATATCATTTTTGGATAGGAAGGAGCAAAAACTTGAGTTTTTTTAACATATTTTATGCTTTGATAACTGCATTTGTCTACATGTGAATTTTATTTGAAAGAAAAATATGCTGTTTTAAAAAAATTGAGTTATATAAGTTCAGGGTTGTCTATAAGACCCTGGCGTAATTACCCGGCTATTATTGCATTTCAAACACAATCTAGCTATAAGCTAGACCTCCAGATCCCCTTCTACTTTTTTATTTCTCCCTTCTACTTCAATTTTTAGAGAGAACCGGGCCTGTTATAAGTCAGGTTGCTTAATGTTATTTCATGAAATCAGACAGCAAAATTGCTGCAAATTTATAATTTAAATAATTCAATTGATCAAAACTCTTTTACGGTATTAATTCTTATCTCGGTAATTAACTTAAGCCTATAAATTGTCATCAGGATAGGAAATACCAACTTTCTAAGCCAATTTACTCTAGTGGTGGTCATTCTACACATTTAAAAGGGATTTACTTCCCTTGTATATAGCTAATAAATCATGTAATGACATATATAACCAACAAAATCATCCATTTTCCCAATTTTGGTACAAAATCCACTCAAAATTACAGTTAAATGAGAAATCTGAAAATACCATGTAGTCTTGAAACTTACACTAACATTCTCTGAAAAGTCATCTTGTCTTAAACTTACAAAGCTTATGCTATTCTGAGAAAAAGTATACCTCATTTTGCCAATTCCATTAAGGATTAAGAAAAATATGGCCATTTAAGTGAACCCAGCATTTCCACTTTCTTCTATTTAACACAGATTTATAGTGCTCTCCATAAATAAAGCATCTTTACCTAATCTTATAGAGGTCAACTGTTGTTCAACCTCCCTAAATAAGAAACCTTATTCAAAACTACATACATATACATGATATTATCATGACAAAAGCATCATATCACTTAGAAATACCCTTACATGTATACCATCCCCCTATTTGTTGATTTTCCTAAGAACCATTAGTTTGAACACTTTAACCAAATATTATGAAATTTAAATGCTTCTATTCTGATCAATTTAATTTTTAATCAGCGTGAAATTAAAACCATCGCAATTGATACTTTAGTAAAAATCATGAAATTTTAACACGGTGGAATTAAAACATCTTACAGTATTTCATCCGAACAGCCTCAAAGTATAATTTTCTGCTATACCATTTTTTATTAAATGCATTCTACTGTTTTGTTTTTTTTTGCAAATAAATTTAGCGAGGATTTTTTTCTCTTTTCTTATTAATGACAGGTTTTAAAAACAATATTATGTTTAGTATGTATAAAATTCCATAAACAATTTTACAAAGCTTTGGATTTTAGTTGCACAATGAAAAAATGAGGGACTGCACGATAATACATGCTCATTTTGAAATTTAAAGCATTGTTGATTTCTTTTCCTAGATAGAGATATGCACAAAATGATGTTGCTCTGTGATGCTTTGCCAAGATTAAAAGCATGAGAGAGAGAGAGAGAGAGAGAGAGATAGAGAGATGAGGCACATGTAGTAAAAATTATTACATACATTTGTCTTACTGTAAAAATTGTTTACAATGTAGATGTGTTCTGCATGTAAAGATTACCTAAAATGAATCAATAAAATTCAATATATATATAAGATAAACTAATCTCAAAGAATTTACAATGGTTCTGTGAAATAATAAAATCTTGAGAAGAATGTTTTAAAGATATCAGGGAACATTAACCTAAAATCTGAACTTAAAGTTCTTTTCATCTTGCACTCTGTTTTACATGCTCTTTCACAGGCGATAATCATATATAACGGCGAGCCAGACAAAAGTTTTAATTTTAATTAGACTGAATATTTACAATGTCAAATATATTTATTTAATTAAGCACAAGTCTGTCTGAGTTCTTTAATTCATTAATTAAGTGGAGGTGATATGGTAAAGATCTGCTATATTCAAATATTTAGGGTAAAGTTATCATCATGCAAACATGTACTCTAATTACAACATTCTACTCTTGTGTGCCTTTGGACCCCCACCCCTTTTAATTGCACTGTTTTACAGTGTGTGGTGTGTTGACTTGTTCAATACAAAATAAGACATACATATACATAATAATAAATAGAAATTTTAAAGAGTAGTGAGCAAAACATACACATGATAATACATTGAACAGATAATATCCCGAGATTTCTCTGACTCAAATGCCCGCTATTATATTATTACGCACGTCAAAAGCGAAGTTTAGAGTCAGAGGAATGTCGGATTAGATTGAAAAGTGCACAAACACTTTGAAAAGAAAAAGTCAATACGACATATTCTGTATTGAAACATACCTTTATAATCTGTCATACGTTAGTTGAGCTGAAATTTCCACTATCGCCGTTTGCAGGCCATTCTTCTGACACACCGCTATCAGCTGTTGTTCGCAGTCAAACCATGGCGAGTTGACATGGTGAATCGTACGATAATTATTCCATTAAAACTAATAAGACTAATAAAAACTAACAACCTACAGTCAGTTCAAGCATATCTTTTACAACATACACCATAGCATAGCATAGCATTGAAATCTCATAGCATAGCATTGGAATCTCATACCATAGGCATTAGCATACAATCTCATAGAATCGCATTCGTCATATCATACCATACCATAGCATAGCATAGCATAGCATACAACATTATTTTAACTCGGTTTTAAATGTTTTTTATTTGAAAAAATAAATGTTTACATGATAGATTTGTGGTTAACTTTGGCTTGGCTTCTTATTATTTTACTTCGAAATGTGTGGAACTCTTCTGTGTATGGAGGCGTTTTTTTCAAATCTCATAGCATACCATAGCATACCATATCATTAAGCCCTTCATTTCAATTTCTCATAGTATAGCATACAAATTTCATAGCATAGCATACAAATCTCATAGCATATCATTAAAATCGCATACCATAGCATAGCATTAAATTGTAAAAGATATGCATGAAATGACTGTAATTATCGACCGAATTAACGAAATTGTTTCAATAAACACTCTGATTAACTATATAAAAAAGGAGTTCGGTTTTATGACATGTACGAAATCTTTTCAGCAGGAGTTACTTTAAGTGTGAATTTTGCACTATTTCTTAAACCAATAACGAGGAATCAACATTTCCGGAAAAATCAATATTTAAACCCCGATATATCTGCAATGCAGTATCTGCTTTTAAAACGAATTTAAGTTTTGTATTTAGCTTTGCAAACTATACAATATGCATATAATTTTATGTTTTTAATAAAGTTTTATGATCAGTACGAATTGTTACAGTAGAATGAATTTTGCACTATTTTTGAAACCAAGAACGCGGCATCAAAATTTCCGGGAAAATCAGTTTTTAAACCCCGATATCTCTGTAATGCATCCTCCGAATTTTAAACGGTTTTCAGCATTAGATTCAGTTTGAAAAGCTCTACAAAATACGTGTACGTTTTTTGTTTGATCAAAAAATTCAATTTTTCGACCGGAAGTGACGGATTTTTATTATATAGCTTCATTACAGAGGTAAATCGACCAAATCATTACCATTGAAAATTTCAAGCCTCTATCCTAAAGCGTTTTTGAGAAAAGTCCCGGACAAAATGACTTTTTAGAAATTTTTAAAATGACGTAACGTCAAAACGGAAGTGACGTTGTCTTCAAAACTTTAACATCGTTAAGGGACGATTACTTGCTAAAATCTCTGGAAGTTTCATTGAAATCGATTGTAAACTTTTTGAGTTATGAAGCAAAACAGGAGTCAGAAAAAAAAGAAAAAGTATAATAATAATAACTAGAGCAAAGCTCGTTGCAAAGCAACGAGTGGGTCTTCCGTTAATATCGGAAGTAAAGCTGGAAGTTCCTGTATGAAGCAGAGCCCTTAAACCAATAACAAGAGTAACTAAAATAAAAAGATGAAAAAAATCGAATTATTCCTGGTACGACTTAACAAAATACGAATGATTTTACGTACGACTTAACAAAAACCTTTCAAGTACGACTAAGCGATTATTTTTGGTACGAGTTAATTTTACTTTGAACATTACGCTATTTTTTAAACCAAGGACGCGGAATCAAAATTTCCGGAAAAATCAATTTTAAACCCCCGATATCTCTGTAATGCATCGTCAGATTTTCAAACGGATTTCAGATTCGTGTTCAGCATAACAAACTCTACAAACCTCGTAAACATTTTAAATTAAAACGAAAAATTCGAAAATTCGAAAATTTGAAAACACTTCCGGTTTAGACCGGAAGTGACGGAAACTAATTTCCAGTCTTATGTCCAAATAAAAACGATCATTAGTTCAACACAGAAAATTCCAAGTCTTTATCTTGAACCGTTTTTGAAAAACGCCCTGGACAAAATTACTTTTTTAAAATTTAAAAATTGACGTAACGTAAAAACGGAAGTGAAGTTGTAGTTGAAAGTTTTAAAACTTTGAGGCACAATAATGCTTCATAATCCCTGAAAGTTTCATGTAAATCTGTTGAAAACTTTTTGAGATATTAAGCTTTGAAAAAGTCAGAAAAATAAAGACAAAGAAAAATAACTAGATTCGATCTCGTTGCGAGCAACGAGTGGGTCTTCCGTCCAATTTTTGAATAGATTAGATTTAACTTATCAATTTAAAGATAAAATCGTAGATCTAAACGAAAAACAGAGAGAAAAAATTGCGGCCCTCGGGGCTTGAACCCTGGTCGCCTGGGCCATGTCCACGACTATACCGACTGAGCTACTCGGACTCTCGCTTCAGAACTTTGACGCTTAATTTCTCGAGAATGCCTTGGTCGATTTTAAAACAAATTACATATTCTGAATCAGTAAAAGGGTCACTATAAGGTGTAAAAATTTCAAAATAAAATATTAAAAAATAAAAAAGTCAAAAAAATCAATTTTTCAAATTTCCTTCCGGTGACAACCGGAAGTGATGACGGACATTCTCTTGACCAAGGTACACCAGAAAAACGGTAGATCTATCATCTCTGAAAATTTCAGCTCTATATCTTTACGCGTTTTTGAGAAACGTCGCAGACAAAATTGACTTTAAAAAATCGTTTATTGACGATAACTTCCAACCGGAAGTGAATTTTAAAAACATTTCACGGGGGTACAAACGTCATATAACGAGGCATCATCAGTGCAAATTTGAAGGAAATCGAATCAGCCATTTCCGAGAAATCGCCTGCACAAAATGTGTAAGGAAAAAAAGAATAATAATAATAAAATTGAAAAAGAAACAATAGAATAATAGAAGGGTCTTCCGCTGAAGACGGAAGACCCTAATAATAATAATAACTAGAGCAAAGCTCGTTGCAAAGCAACGAGTGGGTCTTCCGTTAATGTCGGAAGTAAAGCTGGAAGTTCCTGTAAGAAGCACAGCTCTTAAACTAATAACAAGAGTAACTAAAATAAAAAGATGAAAAAATCGAATATTCTTGGTACGACTTGACAAAATACGAATGATTTTAAGTACGACTTAACAAAAACCTTTGCGATTTTAAGAACGACTTAACAAAAAA
The DNA here is from genome assembly GCF_963853765.1 of Magallana gigas. NCBI lineage: Eukaryota > Metazoa > Mollusca > Bivalvia > Ostreida > Ostreidae > Magallana > Magallana gigas. The sequence goes on from NC_088859.1 coordinate 5,817,704, forward strand.
AAATTCGAATGTGTTCAAGTACGACTTAACAATTATTTTTGGTACGAGTTAATTTTACATTGAACATTACGCTATTTTTTAAACCAAGGACGCGGAATTAAAATTTCCGGAAAAATCAATTTTTAAACCCCGATATCTCAGTAATGCATCAACCGATTTTCAAACGGATTTCAGTTTCGTATTTAGCGTAACCAACTCTACAAATCTCGTGAACATTTGAAATTAAAACGAAAAATTCGAAAATTCGAAAATTTTAAAACACTTCCGGTTTGGACCAGAAGTGACGGAAACTAAATTCCAGCCTTATGTCCAAATAAAAACGATCAATGCTTCAACACAGAAAATTCCAAGTCTCTATCTTGAAGCATTTTTGAAAAACGCCCTGGACAAAATCACTTTTTTAAAATTTAAAAATTGACGTAACGTAAAAACGGAAGTGACGTTGTAGTTAAAAATTTAACACCTTTAAGGGACAGTGATACTTCATAATCCCTGAAAATTTCATGTGAATCCGTTGAAAACTTTTTGAGATATTAAGCTTTAAAAAAGTCAGAAAAATAAAGAAAAAGAATAATAACTAGAGCAAAGCTCGTTGCAAAGCAACGAGTGGGTCTTCCGTTAATGTCGGAAGTAAAGCCGGAAGTTCCTGTAAGAAGCAGAGCTCTTAAACCAACAACAAGAGTAACTAAAATAAAAAGATGAAAAAATCGAATTATTCCTGGTACGACTTAACAAAATCCGAATGATTTTAAGTACGAATTAACAAAAACCTTTCTGATTTCAAGAACGACTTAACAGTTATTTTTGGTACGAATTTTTTTTACTTTGAACATTACGCTATTTTTTAAACCAAGGACGCGGAATCAAAATTTCCGGAAAATCAATTTTTAAACCCCGATATCTCTGTAATGCATCGTCCGATTTTCAAACAGATTTCAGATTTGAATTCACCATGGCAAGTTCTATAAGACGATGGTATTGTCTTATTTTGTTCAAAAAAATGAAAATTTCCAAAAATTGGAACTGCTTCCGGTTTTAAGCAAAATTGATGAACTAAATTTTAAACCCCCCAGTACATTATAGAATTGATACATCTATCATCAGTAAAAATTTCAAAGCGATATCTTTAAAGTTTACGGAGATTTCTTCCGGACAAAATCACTTTTTTTAAATTTAAAAATGGCCGCCAAATTTGAACGGAAGTGACATAAATGCTGAAACTTTTACATCCTTTAGGCACGGTTACTTTACAAATGCTCTGAAAATTTCATTGAAATCGGATGAAAACTTTTTGAGATATAAAGCCGAGGAGTCAGAAAAATAATAAAAAACTAGAGCAAAGCTCGTTGCAAAGCAACGAGTGGGACTTCCGTTCATGTCGGAAGTAAAGCTGGGAGTTCCTGTAAGAAATAGAGCTCTTAAACCAACAACAAGAGAAACTAAAATAAAAAGATGAAAAAATCGAAACATTCCTGGTATGACTTAACAAAATCCGAAAGATTTTAAGTACGACTTAACAAAAACTTTTCCGATTTCAAGAACGACTTAACAAAAAAAATCCGAATGTGTTACAGTACGACTTAACAATTAATTTTTAGGTACAAGTTACTTTAACCAAGAACTTGATACTACTTTCTTAACCAAAAAAGCGGAATCGAAATTTCCGGAAAAATCAATTTTTAAAGCCAAATTTCTCTGTAATGCATCGTCCGATTTTTAAACAGTTTTCAGTGTTAGGTTCAGCTTAAAAAGCTCTACAAAACACATATTCGTTTTTTATTCGATAAAAAAATTCAATTTTCCGAAAAATTAAAATCACTTCCGGTTTCTACCGGAAGTGACAAAAAATTTTTTTTTGTAAAAATGCCATAAGTAAATCCGCAGATTTACAATCACAGAAAATTTCAAGTCTTTATAAATAACCGTTTACGAGAAAAGTCCTGGACAAAATCACTTTTTGAAAATTTTTAAAATGACGTAACTAGAAAACGGAAGTGACTTAATGACTGAAATTTTAGAAGCTTCAATGGACAAGTATTTAACATAATCCCTGAAAATTTCTTGCAAATCGGTTGAATAGTTTTTGAGATATAAAGCAAAAAAGAAGTCAGAAGGAAAAACAAGAAGAATAATAATAATAAAAAAAAACAATAGAATAACAAGAGGGTCTTCCGTTGAAAACGGAAGACCCTAATAATAACTAGACACGATCTCGTTGCGAGCAACGAGGAGGTCTTCCGTTCGATTTTTAGAATGAAATATGACATCATCGACTTTGATTTTCGACAACAAAACATGTTATGGAAAAAGGAGTGAAGTACTTATGCTTTATTGTATTGCTTTTTATAAGTTCTCTTGCTTTTGTAAATACTAGCATTTCTTTCAATTAAGATAGAAAAGATCAAACTTGTTTACCTCTGGTCCCTAAAAACCCTGATTGGGTAACGCAAAAGAAAATCATTATATTGTTAGGATATATAAACGTATTATACCTAATCTAGCTTTAATAACCTTTCACAAAATGGCTCTCATTAAAGGGCTAAAGATAAAAGATTTTAGAGCTCTTTGATCCCCTAATTTAAGGGGCAAGTCCCTTTTTCTTGGATTCAAATGAAAGGACATTTAATTCTGAACACATTTTGTCAAAAAGTGTTTAGAAATTCGTCACCGTTCTTGAGATATATGAGAAAGAAGATTTTAGGGGCCGATCCCTTATCTCCCTATAGGGGCCGTTTAACGAAATTTTGAAGGTTGAATTTTGTTGAGAACATCATTTTAAACAACTTTTCTTTTGTACTGCATTTCAAAATATTTTTCCTTTCTGAGATATTGGTGATCAAAATTTTGGACTTTTGGCCCCTAAAAAACCCTAATTACAAAACACATGACAAAACCAATACATTGCTTTGATACATAACTGCAGGTAAAACACATTTGCTTCTATAACATTTCACAAAATACCCCTCAATAAAGGGTTATAGATAAAACACCTAAGAGCCCTTTGGTCCCCTAATTGTAGGGGCCAGTCCTTTTTCCTTGATATTAAATGAAAGGATATTAAACAAATTTTGTTCAACAAGTGTTTAGAAATTCGTTACCGTTCTGGAGATATATGAGAAAGAAGGTTTTAGGGGCCGATCCCATAACTCCTTATAGGGGCCATTTAACGAATTTTTGAAGGTTGCATTTTGTTGAGAACATCATTTTGAACAACTGTTTCTCTGTACTGCATTACAAAATATTTTTCCTTTCTGAGATATGGGTGATTAAAATGTTGGACTTTTGGCCCCTAAAAACCCTTAATTACGTAACACATGATAAAATCATTACATTGCTTGAATACATAACATTGAGATAAACACATTTGCTTCTATAACATTTCACAAAATATCTCTCAGTAAAGGGCTACAGATTAAAGACTTTAGAGCCCTTTGGTCCCCTAATTTGAGGGGCCAGCCCCTTTTTCTTGATATCAAATAAAAGGTCATTTAATTCTACACAAAATTTGTTAAACAAGTGTTTAGAAATTCGATACCGTTCTGGAGATATATGAGAAAGACGGTTTTAGGGGCCGGTCCTTTATCTCCTTTTAGGGGCCGTTTAACGAAATTTTGACGATTGCATTTTGTTAAGAACATCATTTTGAAAAACTTTTTTTCTGTACTGCATTACAAAATAGTTTTCCTTTCTGAGATATGGGTGATCGAAATTTTGGACTTTTGGCCCCTAAAAACCCTTAATTACGTAACACATAATAAAATCATTACATTGCTTGAATACAAGACATTGAGATAAACATATTTGCTTCTATAATCTATTACAAAATATCCATCGGTAAAGAGTTACGGGTAAAATATTTTAAAGCCTTCTAGGTCCCTAATTTGAGGGGCCAGCCCCTTTTTCTTGATATCAGCTGAAAGATCTTGTAAATATACACTTTTTTTACTTTACATGTTTTAACAAAATATTTTCTAGAAAAGAGATAAAAAGAGAAAAGCACAAAAAATAACGACGCTTTTTTAATGTCAATTTTCGAGCCATAGCGAGCTTTGGCGCCAATCGTGCTAAACATACAAAACAACAATCATGCAAAACTTCAATCTTTTCTTTACCAACCGTAGAAATTTGAACTCAAAATCTCTTATAGTTTAGGAGAACGGCCGCAGACAAAATACCCATATAAAAATTAGAAAAATCTCAATATCTCAAAAACGGATGTGACGTCATCAATGCAAAAAATTTGCTATCAGGTTCAGACCACTATCTATCACATCTGAAAATTCGATGGAGATCGGTTGAGCCGTTGCTGAGAAATCGCGTGCACAAAAATGGGAAGAAAAAAAAAGAATAAAAATAATAGGGAAAAAGAAACCGAAGAATAACAATAAGGTCTTCCGTTGGAAACGGAAGACCTTAATAATAAAAAGAAACAATAGAATAACAAGAGGGTCTTCCGTTAAGACCCTAATAATAATGAACTAGAGCAAAGCTCGTTGCAAAGCAACGAGTGGGTCTTCCGTTAATATCGGAAGTAAAGCTGGAAGTTCCTGTATGAAGCAGAGCCCTTAAACCAATAACAAGAGTAACTAAAATAAAAAGATGAAAAAAATCGAATTATTCCTGGTACGACTTAACAAAATACGAATGATTTTACGTACGACTTAACAAAAACCTTTCTGATTTCAAGAACGACTTAACAAAAAAATCCGAATGTGTTCAAGTACGACTTAGCGATTATTTTTGGTACGAGTTAATTTTACTTTGAACATTACGCTATTTTTTAAACCAAGGACGCGGAATCAAAATTTCCGGAAAAATCAATTTTTAACCCCCGATATCTCTGTAATGCATCGTCAGATTTTCAAACGGATTTCAGATTCGTGTTCAGCATAACAAACTCTACAAACCTCGTAAACATTTTAAATTAAAACGAAAAATTCGAAAATTCGAAAATTTGAAAACACTTCCGGTTTAGACCGGAAGTGACGGAAACTAATTTCCAGTCTTATGTCCAAATAAAAACGATCATTGCTTCAACACAGAAAATTCCAAGTCTTTATTTTGAACCGTTTTTGAAAAACGCCCTGGACAAAATTACTTTTTTAAAATTTAAAAATTGACGTAACGTAAAAACGGAAGTGACGTTGTAGTTGAAAATTTTAAAACTTTGAGGCACAATAATGCTTCATAATCCCTGAAAGTTTCATGTAAATCTGTTGAAAACTTTTTGAGATATTAAGCTTTGAAAAAGTCAGAAAAATAAAGAAAAAGAAAAATAATAATAATGAAAAAGAAACAATAGAATAACAAGAGGGTCTTCCGTTAAAAACGGAAGACCCTAAAAAGAAACAATAGAATAACAAGAGGGTCTTCCGTTGAAAACGGAAGACCCTAAAAAGAAACCGAAGAAAAACAAAAGGGTCTTCCGTTGGAAAACGGAAGACCCTAACTAGACACGATCTCGTTGCGAGCAACGAGGAGGTCTTCCGTGCGATTTTTTGAAGGTTATATGACCTTGACTTTGATATTTGACCCTTTATCTCCTTATTGGGGCAACAAAAAAAAATTGATGGTTGAATTTTATTAGGAACATCATTCTCAGCATTTTATTCTATATTGATTTTCAAAATAATGTTTTTTAAAATATTTGTTCTGTTTGAGGTATGTTATCAAAGTTTGGTACTTCTGGCCCCTTAAAACCCATTAAAACCCCTTAATACGGAACACATGATAAAATAATTATAATATGTTGTTAAATAAATGTGAGATGAACATTTTTGCTTCTTAAACATATAACAAAACATTTTTCAGTAAAGTGCTATGGAAGAAAGACTTTAGAGCCCTTTTGGTCCCTAAATTGAAGGGCCAGCCCCTTTTTCTTGGCATCATACGAAAGTTCTTTTGATATTAAACATATTTGACTGCCGTCACGAGAAAAGGGCCCTTAAGGTCAAAATTTCACAAATTCACTTTTTTGACAATTCTGATTAGTGAACTCTTTCTGAACACTAATATACAAAGATATCCAAGATCTCGTGTGTTTTAAGCATTTTATGACATTTTTAGTGAGAGATGTTTACACGACTTTGACGTAGCTAGTCGAAAACGTCACGACGTCATGAACGTCAAATTTTGTTTTGCATCAATTTTTTCTTCTATACTTCCTTTCATCGTCCTTAATTGTTTGAAGTAGAATTAAATAATAATTTTCTGTAATTCTAGATTTCTAACAATTTTTGAAAAGATAACAAAACTTTTTAATCATCCAGATATAGTTAAAGTTCTGCAAACAATCCAGTTACACTTCTGATTAATCCACATGCAATACCCCCACCCCCGAACATAATATAGATAGATAAAGGATATTTAAAGAAACAAAAATCAAATTTCTCTTCAACCTTTAAATACATCAAAGTTACTTAAGCTAAATAAGCAAACAGATAACAAACATAGATAAAGATGGTCAAATTTGATGCGAATGTTTCCACAATTTGGGGGCTATGTTAAATTACATACACGAGTTTATTTTCAAAAATAGAAATATTTATTCTTTTTGATCAACCTTTTGCAAGGAAATTTTATCGCATATTTACTGATATTACTTTTTAAGTATCTTAAGTTTATAGTTCTGAAGCAAGTTTAAAATCAATAGCCGTTTTAAAAACTCGGAAGTTATGTGGTGTTAAATAATTTTCCTGATATTTCTTCTCTTTTATACGTTATCAACACTTAATTCTTATAAAATTACCGGTAAAATAAATCGGCTTTGACTGTCTCACTGAAAAGTTGCAACTCCAAAAATGTGGACAGTTGATTTGAGAGAAAAGGTTTCAACAAAAATTGCATTTTATATTTATAGATTTAAATTTTCATAAACTAAGTATGATTACCTCTATTTCTTTGATTGTAATTCACAGCTGTATATAAACAGACAGGACTGAAAACTACTCGGTCCAGTTCTAACCATGCAGTTTATCGATCGGTCGAAATCTTCAGCAACCTAAGAAAAATCACGGATTTCACGAACTAATCATGATGATGCCAAACTCAAATTCCCATATAAGACACTTTGGCCACAGCTTTTATCTAACGTACTGGTGTACATTGACAATAATTCAGTGACTTTTGCTTACTTTTTACGGTCAATTAAATTCATCAATTGATTAAAAGAAAAATGTGAATAAAAAACAATAAAATGCTTTCTTCGGTGATACATGCGGGTATAAAGATAGCCACATTACAGAACGCGGGTTACGTTAATTTCTTCGGTATAGATCGCTACCTATTGCTTATGTTTATCGTTTAAATATACTCGTACACACCTACATATAATTAAGTGTATCAAATAAAACAGATCAACAAAATGCAAAAGCCATCCAAGTGCTGAATCTACACTTCTATTAAATCGCTTAGTAAGTTCACGCGAACCGTTGTGTTTTTGTGATGCGATTTTTCTAAACCATAATCGTTGAAATAATTAATTATATATAAGCATCATTCACATTTTTTTTCAAAATACAGGATTGCATGTAACTTCCAATAAAACTTCTGCATTATTTATGTCCATTTTTTGCACAAATCGATAGTACAGCCGATAGACGTAGCTTATACTCAGTGAGAAGTAACATTTTTACATGTTGACTAAATTTAATTTTCTTATTATCGATGTTACACGATGAAGAATGAATAAATGTACCTCCCTCTCTCTCTCTCTCTCTCTCTCTCTCTCTCTCTCTCTCTCTCTCTCTCTCTCTCTCATTGAATACAAAAATCGGCCAAGTGATTATCAATTTAAAAAAATGAAAAATTAAATAATAGTCGTTTATAGAGTGCATACAGTTGAAAACGGCATTCCAAAGTTTTTAAAAAAATCGCGATTCTCGGATTTTTTTATTCCTGTACATTGTAACAAACACATAAACATCGACTTCAGCATCACCGAAATTTGTATCATGTATAAAAAAGAAAAGATGAGAAACCATCATCTATAGAGATGAATTGTACGTCATATGCATGTTATAAATTGTATATGTCGCACATGTAGTGTTTATATTCATCGATAAATATTAATTTTTTATTTACAAATCGGTAATTTCATCGACTTCATATCAAAAGTATAATAGTATAATGACTTCTTTTACAACCTGTTTAGTTAAAGGAATTTTGAATCATTTATGTAACTTATTTCAGATGAATAAAATCATATAAAAATGCTATAAATTCATGAAAATGTGGTGAGTTTTCGGGCATGTTATGACTGATTTTAAAGTAAAATAGCTCAAAACGTACACACAACATGTGGATTTGGGTTGTTAAATTGCACAAAAAAAACCCCAAAATATGTTGCGCTCAAATAATAAACCAAGTTTTTCATTCGTGATGGTATATACTTTTGTGTTGTTTCTTTAAAGGCACTGTACATGAAAATGTACGCTGTGAAAATATTTCTCAAACTCTTTATATCCGTTAGATACATGCGTTCTAATTCGTTAAATAATTTCAAAATTTGATCGCAAATTCTTTATTAATAGAATATGCAAGAATTTATTTTGTATGTCGGCAGTACATGTAGCACTATAATTGAGACATAGCCGCTTCACTCGTGTTCCTTCCGACTAATTTAAAAGGTGTAGAATCGTCTCCCGTGCGGTGAACTTCCAAACTTATGATTTGAAATATTTGACTTGTATTGTTTCACAGTAATTACTGCGCTGATAACCGTTAGATTTTAAAAAAAAGAAAAAAGCCTGCTCTGCATTGATTTGGTATGTCTCGGCCTTTATCCCCTCTTATCAACAACGAGTAAGCGGTGTATTTTTTTTTTTTTTAACTTTTATAATTCATACATGTATTGCTTATGCAAACTAAAGTTGTACGATTTTACTCATAATACTTTATTAATATTCATCATTACCAGTCTCGCATTCAATGAGTAAGTGTATGCGAGACGGGCCTTTGGTTTCCAACGATGATTTAAAAAAAAAAAGTGGTTTCCAAATTATAGCATATTTTCATCACACAGTAGAATGGAACATGTAGTGTATAAGTTTCATAGCGGATGCAAAAGCAGCATTTTTATGATATCTCAGCATCAACTTGTGTGCAATAATACGCGTTCGAAATGTGTAGATATTGGTGTTACACTGTACATGTGTATATTTTATTTATTAAATGTTTATTTTTTTTAAATCCACATATAATACTAGGCTCAAAAATATTTAGCGCGGTATTAAAACAAGGTTAGGCTCTAGTTATAAAAAAAAAAATAACACAGACGCAGAAAAAAATTAGAAACAGAAAATTAAAAAACATGCGTTTACAATGCCGCTACTTTGACGTCGTTTTCTGAGCATTGTGACGTCAAAAGATAAGGGCCCTTTTCTCATGACGGCAGTCATTTTGTTCAACAAGTGTTTAGAAATTCTTTGCCGTTTTTGAGCTATCTGGGATATGACGTTTTAGGGGCCGACCCCTAATCTCCTTATTGGGGCCAGATAACGAAAATTTTATGATTGAATATTGTTTAAAACATCATTCTAAGCATCTTTTATTCTATATTGCTTTTCAAAATATTTCTCCTTTTTGAGATATATTCGATCGAAGTTTTGGACTTTTGGCCCCTTAAAACCCCTAATTACGTAACGCATAATGAAATTTTTATAATGTATAGTTTTATTAGTGAAAGATAAACATTTTTGCTTCTTAAACATATTACAAAACATTTCTCAGTAAAGTGCTATAGAAGAAAGACTTTAGAGCCCTTTTGGCCCCTAAATTGAAGGGCCAGCCCCTTTTTCTTGGCATCATACGAAAGTTCTTTTGATATTAAACATATTTTGTTCAACAAGTGTTTAGAAATTCTTTGCCATTTAAGAGGTATCTGGGAAAGGACATTTTAGGGGCCGACCCCTAATCTCCTTATTGGGGCCAGATAACGAAAATTTTATGATTGAATATTGTTTAAAACATCATTCTAAGCATCTTTTATTCTATATTGCTTTTCAAAATATTTCTCCTTTTTGAGATATATTCGATCGAAGTTTTGGATTTTTGGCCCCTTAAAACCCCTAATTACGTAACGTATAATAAAAAATTTATAATGTATAGTTTTATTAGTAAAAGATGAACATTTTTGCTTCTTAAACATATGACAAAATATTTCTCAGTAAAGTGCTATGGGAGAAAGACTTTAGAGCCCTTTTGGCCCCTTATTTAAGGGACCAGCCCCTTTTTCTTGTTATCAAACGGAAGATCCTGTAAATATAAATTTTATTTGCTCTTTATGTTATGGTAAAATATTTTCAGGAAAGGAGATAAAGAACGAAAACCATTAAAAATTACGTCGTTTTTTAAACTCGATTTTCGGGTCCAGGCGAGCTTCGACGCCTTTGAAGCCAGACAACCATAAATGCCTTTAAACACATCTACAATCTTTTGTCTACAATCCCTGAAAATTTAAATTCAATATCTTTTTTTGTTTAGGAGGAGATAGCAGGACAAAATGACCCTCTAAAAATCACTAAAACGTCAATATCTCCCGAACGGAAATGACGTCATTAAAATAAAAATATATATATAAGGTTTTTATCAATATCTACAAGATCTGAAATTTGCACGAAAATCGGTCAAGTCGTTTTCAAAAAATCGCTTGTACAAAAAAGCGTAAGAAAAAAAAATAAAATAAAAGGGAACTAGAGCAAAGCTCGTTGCAAAGCAACGAGTTGGTCACGTTAGTGTCGAGAGTAAAACTAGAAGTTCCCGTAAGAAGCAGAGTTCTAAAACCAACAACAAGAGAAAATCATAAAAAAAAATTTTTTTTTTAAATCGAATAATTGTAAGTACAACTTAACAATATCTGAATGATTTCAAGAACGAATTAACAAAACCCTTTACCAATTCTAGAGCGACTTAATAAAAAAAATCCCAAGTGTGTTCAAGTAAGAATTTAAAATTTCCGAATTATTTTAGGTACGAGTTAATTTAACTTTGAACATAACACTATTTTCTTTACCAAGAACGTGGAATCAAAATTTCCGGAAAACTCAATTTCTAAATTCCAATATCTCTGTAATGCATCGTCCGATTTTAAAACGGATTTCAGATTTAAATTAAGCTTAATAAAAGCTTCTTTGTTGCTTTAAAATTAATATCAAATTATGTAACAGAAAACAATTATTATAAAAAGACTTAGTAGCCCTTCTGTCCCCTAATTTGAGGGGTCAGACCCTTTTTCTTGATATCAAATGAAAGGTCTTTGTAATATAAACATATTTTGTTCTACACGTGTTCAAGAATTGTAAACTGTTCTCGAGATATCAAATCAACTGTGTTTTAGGGGCCGACCCTTTATCCCCTTACCGGGGACAAAAACAACAAAAATTTTGGTAGCATATTGTTAAGAACAATATTAGCATATTGTTAAGAACAATATTTTAAGCAACTTTTGTTCTACATTGCTTTTCAAAATATTTCTCCTTTTTCAGATATAAATGATCAAAGTTTTGAATTTCTGGCCCCATGAAACCCCTTATTACATAATATATGACTTAGCTATGGTACTGTATAGATAAACAGTTGTACAATGAACATTTTTGCTTCTATGATTGATAACAAATTATTCTTCAGTAAAAGGTTATTGTAAGAAGACTTTAGAGCCCTCTTGGCCCCTAATTTGAGGGGCCAGCCTCTTTTCCTTGATATCAAATTACAGGTCTTGCAAATATAAACATCTTTTGCATTACATTATTTAACAAAATATGTATACATTAAAAGATATTTCAGAAAATGTTCAAAAAATTCGTGGAAAAATTTGGTCCTTATTTTCAGGTTCAGGCGAGCTTCAAAGCCACGCACAATTTTCATAAGTGAAGGCAATGGGGTACATCTACATACATTTATCTACAATCCCTGAAAATTTCAAGCTTCTATCTTGATTAGTTTCGGAGGAGATGCGTGGACAAAATGACCCCTAAAAAATCTTCAAAATCGTCAATTTCTGAAACCGGAAGTGACGTCAGAAATTCAAATCTTAATAACCTCGAGTATTTACGATACCAAACAAGTTCTGAAAATTTCGTGAAAATCGGTTGAATAGTTTTTGAGATATAAGCCACAAAAAAGTCAGAGGAAGAATAATAATAATGAAAAAGAATCCGAAGAAAAACAATAGGGTCTTCCGTTGGAAACGGAAGACCCTAAAAAGAAACAAAGCAATAACAATAAGGTCTTCCGTTGGAAACGGAAGACCTTAATAATAACTAGACACGATCTCGTTGCGAGCAACGAGGAGGTCTTCCGTCCGTTTTGTAGAATAAGGAATGACCTTATTCTTGATCTTCGTCAACGAAACTTATCCGGAAAAGGAGGCGGAATCTATGAGTGTAATGGGTGAAAGACTATATATCCCTTTGGTGTCCCTTATTTGAGGGATCAGCTCCTTTTCATTCATTTTAGTTAAAAGGTATTTTTGTCTACTGCTAATTAGTGTGTGGAAATTGGTTGCCGTTTCTGAGATATCTGGGAAAATCGTTTTGATATCCGGTCCTAAAACTCCTTTTAGGGTCCAGATAACAAACAATATATGGTTGTACATTGTTAAGCTCAATATTTTGAGCATCTTTTGTTAAATACTGCTTTCCTGAACTTTCCTCTATTTCGAGATATTGAAGATCAAAGTGTTGGACTTCTGGCCCCTTAAAATCCCTAATTACATAACATAGGAGGAAATGATTACCATGTATAGGCTAATAACCTTAGAATGAACATAATTGGCTCTATATACAAAATATTTCACAGTTAAAAGTTATCATCAAAAGACTTTAGAGCCCCCTTAGCCCCTTATTTGAAGAGCCAGTCCCTTTTTCTTGATTTCATAAGAATTTTTTGGTCAATTCAAACACATTTTGTTCAACAGGTGTTTACAAATTTTGTACCGTTCTCGAGATATCTTGAGAGGATCGTTTTAGGGGCCGACCCTGTAACTCCTTTACGGGACCGCATAACAAAGAAATTATGGTTGCAGATTGTTAAGCTCAATACTTTGAGCATCTTTTGTTAAATATTGCTTTTCAAAATTTTCCTCCATTTTGAGATATTTAGAATCAAATATTTGGACTTCTGGCCCCTTAAATCCCCTAATTATGTAACATAGGAGTAAATGATTGCCATGTGTAGGTGGATAACGTTAAAATGAACATAATTGCTTCTATAACGTATCACAAAATATTTCACAGTAAAAAGTTATCATTAAAATACTTTAGAGCTCCCTCAGCCCCTTATTTGAAGGCCGAGCCCCTTTTTCAACATTTCAAATGAAAGCTTTAATCAATTCAAACACATTTTGTTCAACAAGTGTTTCACAAATTTTGTACTGTTCGCGAGATATCTTGAGAGGGTCATTTTAGGGGCCGACCCTGTAACTCCTTTACGGGACTGCATAGCAAAGAAATTGTGGTTGCATATTGTTAAGCTCAATATTTTGAGCATCTTTTGTTCAATATTGCTTTCCAGAATTTTCCTCCATTTTGAGATATTGAGCATCAAATTTTTGGACTTCTGGCCCCTTAAAATCCCTAATTACGTAACATAGGAGTAAATGATTGCCATGTGTAGGTGGATAACGTTAAAATGAACATAATTGCTTCCATAACGTATCACAAAATATTTCACAGTGAAAAGTTATCATTAAATTTTTTTAGAGCCCCCTCAGCCCCTTATTTGAAGGACCAGCCCCTTTTTCTTGATATCACATCAAAGCTCTTGACTTTATAAAGATTTTTTGTTCTACATGTTTTAACAAAATACAATCGAAGAAAGAGATATTGAAGGAAAGCCACGAAAAAACACGACGCTTTTTTAACTGTAATTTTCGAGCTCGGGCGAGCTTCGCCGCTTTTGGTCACAGGAAAATATGTATACCACATGTCAGATCTACAACCTTTTGTCTACAATCCCTGAAATTTTGAACTCAATATCTTCAACCGTTTAGGAGTTTACCCCTGGACAAGCCGACCCTCTGAAAATCGTTAAATCGTGAATAACTCAAAACCGGAAGTGACGTCATCATTAAAAAAAATTTCCAATAAGGTTCAGGTCATTATCTATCAGACCTGAAAGTTTCATGTAAATCAGTGGAGTAGTTTTAGAGAAATCGCGTACACAAAATTGGTTGGAAAAAAAAGAAAAATAACTAGATTCGATCTCGTTGCGAGCAACGAGTGGGTCTTCCGTCCGATTTTTCAATAGCTTAGATCAAACTTATCAATTCAAAGATTAAACCGTTGATCTAAGCGAAAAAATTTTTTTTAAAAATTGCGGCACTCGAGGCTTGAACCCGGGTCGCCTGGGCCATGTCCACGACTCTATCGACTGAGCTACTCGGACTCTCGCTTCAGAACTTTGACGCTTAATTTCTCGAGAATGCCTTGATCGATTTTAAAACAAATTACATATTCTGAATCAGTTAAAGGGTTACTATAAGATGTAAAAATTTCAAAAAGAAATATTAAAAAATAAAAAAGTCGAAAAATTCAATTTTTCAAATTTCCTTCCGGTGACGACTGGAAGTGACGACGGACATTCTATTGAGTGTGTTGCACTAGACAAACTGTAGATCTATCAACCCTGAAAATTTCAGCCCTATATCTTTACTCGTTTTAGAAAAACGTCGCAGACAAAATTCGCTTTTAAAAATCGTTTATCGACGATTATTTCCGACCGGAAGTGAATTTTCAAAAATTGACAAAAACCTATAAACTTCAGATACGAACGCGTTAGTGTTGAAAATTTGAATGAAATCGATTGAGCCATCTCCGAGGAATCGTCTGCACAAAATCAGCTTGAAAAAAAAGAATAATAACAATAAGAAAAGTGAAAAAGTAACAATAGAATAATAGAAGGGTCTTCCGCTGAAGACGGAAGACCCTAATAATAATAGGGAAAAAGAAACCGAACGAAAACAAAAAGGTCTTCCGTTGGAAAACGGAAGACCTTAACTAGAGCAAAGCTCGTTGCAAAGCAACGAGTGGGTCTTCTGTTAATGTCGGAAGTAAAGCTGGAAGTTCCTGTAAGAAGCAGAGCTCTTAAACCAATAACAAGGGTAACTAAAATAAAAAGATGAAAAAATCGAATTATTCCTGGTACGACTTAACAAAATACGAATGATTTTAAGTACGACTTAACAAAAACCTTTCCGATTTCAAGAACGACTTAACAAAAAAAAAATTCGAATGTGTTCAAGTACGACTTAGCAATTATTTTTGGTACGAGTTAATTTTGCTTTGAACATTACGCTATTTTTTAAACCAAGGACGCGGAATCAAAATTTCCGGAAAAATCAATTTTGAAACCCCGATATCTCTGTAATGCATCATCCGATTTTCAAACGGATTTCAGTTTCGTGTTCAACATACCCAACTCTACAAACCGCACAAACATTCGAAATTGAAACGAAAAATTTGAAAATTCGAAAATTTTAAAACACTTCCGGTTTGGACCGGAAGTGACGGAAACTAAATTCCAGCCTTATGTCCAAATAAAAACGACCAATGCTTCAACACAGAAAATTACAAGTCTCTACCTTGAAGCGTTTTTGAAAAACGCCCTGGACAAAATCACTTTTTTAAAAAATTTAAAAATTGACGTAACGTAAAAACGGAAGTGACGTTGTAGTTCAAAATTTAACATCTTTAAAGGAAAAATATTGCTTTATAATCCCTGAAAGTTTCATGTAAATCCGTTGAAAACTATTGGAGATATTAAGCTTTAAAAAAGTCAGAAAAATAAAGAAAAAGAAAAAAAATAATAACTAGAGCAAAGCTCGTTGCAAAGCAACGAGTGGGTCTTCCGTTAATGTCGGAAGTAAAGCTGGAAGTTCCTGTAAGAAGCAGAGCTCTTAAACCAATAACAAGAGTAACTAAAATGAAAAGATAAAAAAATCGAATTATTCCTGGTACGACTTAACAAAATACGAATGATTTTAAGTACGACTTAACAAACACCTTTCCGATTTCAAGAACAACTTAACAAAAAAAATCCGAATTGTTCAAGTACGACTTAACAATTATTTTTGGTACGAGTTAATATTACTTTGAACATTACGCTATTTTTTAAACCAAGGACGCGGAATCAAAATTTCCGGAAAAATCAATTTTTAAACCCCGATATCTCTGTAATGCATCGTCCGATTTTAAAACAGCTTTCAGTGTTTGATTCAGCTAATTAAGCTCTACAAAACCCATATTCATTTTTCATTTGATCAGAAAATTCATTTTTTCGAAAAATTTGTTTCACTTCCGGTTTTGACCGGAAGTGACAGATTTTCATTTCCAGCCTTATTACAGAGGTAAATCGACCAAATCATCACCATTGAAATTTTCAAGCCTCTTTCTAAAAGCGTTTTTGAGAAAAGTCCGGGACAAAATGACTTTTCGAATTTTTTAAAAATGACGTCACGTCAAAACGGAGGTGATGTTCTTTATAAAACTTTGACATTTTTGAAGGACGACAATTTTCAAACATCTCTGCAAATTTCATCAAAATCAGTTAAAAACTTTTTGAGTTATGAAGCAAAAAAGGAGTCAGAAGAAAAGAAAAAGAATAATAATAATAACTAGAGCAAAGCTCGTTGCAAAGCAACGAGTGGGTCTTCCGTTAATGTCGGAAGTAAAGCTGGAAGTTCCTGTAAGAAGCAGAGCTCTTAAAACAACAACAAGAGTAACTAAAATAAAAAGATGAAAAAAATCGAATTATTACTGGTACGACTTAACAAAATACGAATGATTTTAAGTACGACTTAACAAAAACATTTTCGATTTCAAGAACGACTAAACAATAAAAATCCGAATGTTTTCAAGTACGACTTAACAATTATTTTTGGTACGAGTTAATTTTACTTTGAATATACGCTATTTTTTAAACCAAAGAGGCGGAATTAAAATTTCCGGAAAAATCAATTTTTAAACCCCTATATCTCTGTAATGCATCGTCCGATTTTAAAACGGCTTTCAGTGTTAGATTCAGCTTAATAAGCTCTACAAAACACATATTCATTTTTGATTTGTTCAGAAAAATCATTTTTTCGAAAAAATTGTTTCACTTCCGGTTTCGACCGGAAGTGACCGATTTTCATTCTGAGCCTTATTACAGAGGTAAATCGACCAAATCATAAGCATTGAAAATTTCAAGCCTCTATCTTAAAGCGTTTTTGAGAAACGCCGCGGACAAAATGCCTTTTTAAAATTTTTAAAAATGACGTCACGTCAAAACGGAAGTGACGTTGTCAAGGAAACTTTAACATCTTTGAGGGATATTAGTTTCACAATATCTCTGAAAGTTTCATTAAAATCGGTTGGAAACTTTTTGAGTTATAAAGCCGAGAAGGAGTCAGAAAAAAAAGAAAAAGTATAATAATAATAAAAAGAAACCGAAGAATAACAAGAGGGTCTTCCGTTGAAAACGGAAGACCCTAATAACTAGAGCAAAGTTCGTTTCAAAGCAACGAGTGGGTCTCCCGTTAATGTCGGAAGTAAAGCTGGAAGTTCCTGTAAGAAGCAGAGTTCTTAAACCAGTAACAAGAGAAAGTAAAATAAAAAGATGAAAAAATCGAATTATTCCTGGTACGACTTAACAAAATCCGAATGATTTTAAGTACGACTTAACAAAAACCTTCTTGATTTAAAGAACAACTTAACAAAAAAAAAATCCGAATGTGTCTAAGTAAGACTTAACAATTATTTTTGGTACGAGATAATTTTACTATAAACATTACGCTATTTTTTAAACCAAGGACGCGGAAACAAAATTTCCGGAAAAATCAATTTTTAAACCCCGATATCTCTGTAATGCATCGTCCGATTTTCAAACGGATTTCAGTTTCGTATTCAGCATGAACAACTCTACAAACATCGTAAACATTTAAAATTAAAACGAAAAATTCGAAAATTCGAAAATTTTAAAACACTTCCGGTTTAGACCGGAAGTGACGGAAACTAAATTCCAGCCTTATGTCCAAATGAAAACGATCAATGCTTCAACACAAAAAATTCCAAGTCTTTATCTTGAAGCGTTTTTGAAAAACGCCCTGGACAAAATCACGTTTTTAAAATATAAAAATTAACGTAACGTTGAAACGGAAGTGACGTTGTAATTGAAAATTTTACATCTTTTAGGGACGATAATGGTACATAATCCCTGAAAGTTTAATGTAAATCTGTTGAAAACTTTTTGAGATATTAAGCTTTAAAAAAGTCAGAAAAATAAAGAAAAAGAATAATAATAATAACTAGAGCAAAGCTCGTTGCAAAGCAACGAGTGGGTCTTCCGTTAATGTCGGAGGTAAAGCTGGAAGTTCCTGTAAGAAGCAGAGCTCTTGAACCAATAACAAGAGTAACTAGAATAAAAAGATGAAAAAATCGAATTATTCCTGGTACGACTTAACAAAATCCGAATGATTTTAAGTACGACTTAACAAAAACCTTCCTGATTTCAAGAACGATTTAACAAAAAAAATTCGAATGTGTTCACGTACGACTTAACAATTATTTTTGGTACGAGTTAATTTTACTTTGAACATTACGCTATTTTTTAAACCAAGGACGCGGAAACAAAATTTCCGGAAAAATCCATTTTTAAACCCCGATATCTCTTAAATGCATGGTCCGATTTTAAAACGGATTTCAGTGTTAAATTCAGCTTCATAAGCTTTATAAAACACATACTCATATTTGATTTGATCAGAAAATTCATTTTTTGGAAAAATTTGTTTCACTTCCGGTTTCGACCGGAAGTGTCGGATTTTTATTTCCAGCCTTATTGCCCATGTAGATTGCCAAATTCATAACCACAGAAAATTTCAAGACTCTATCTTAAAGCGTTTTTGAGAAATGTCGCGGACAAAATGACTTTTTTTAAAGTTTAAAAATGACGTAACGTCAAAACGGAAATGACGTTGTTGTAGAAACTTTAACATCTTTGAGGCAGTATAAGTGCACATATTCCCTGAAAGTTTCCTTAAAATAAGTTGAAAACTTTTTGAGTTATGAAGCCGAAAAGGAGTCAGAAAAAAAAGAAAAAGAAAAAAAATAATAATAACTAGAGCAAAGCTCGTTGCAAAGCAACGAGTGGGTCTCCCGTTAATGTCGGAAGTAAAGCTGGAAGTTCCTGTAAGAAGCAGAGCTCTTAAACCAGTAACAAGAGAAAGTAAAATAAAAAGATGAAAAAATCGAATTATTCCTGGTACGACTTAACAAAATCCGAATGATTTTAAGTACGACTTAACAAAAACCTTCTTAATTTTAAGAACAACTTAACAAAAAAAAATCCGAATGTGTCTAAGTAAGACTTAACAATTATTTTTGGTACGAGTTAATTTTACTATTAACATTACTCTATTTTTTAAACCAAGGACGCGGAAACAAAATATCCGGAAAAATCAATTTTTAAACCCCGATATCTCTGTAATGCATCGTCCGATTTTCAAACGGATTTCAGTTTCGTATTCAGCATGAACAACTCTACAAACCTCGTTAACATTTAAAATTAAAACGAAAAATTCGAAAATTCGAAAATTTTAAAACACTTCCAGTTTAGACCGGAAGTGACGGAAACTAAATTCCAGCCTTATGTCCAAATAAAAACGATCAATGCTTCAACACAAAAAATTCCAAGTCTCTATCTTCAAGCGTTTTTGAAAAACGCCCTGGACAAAATCACGTTTTTAAAATATAAAAATTGACGTAACGTTGAAACGGAAGTGACGTTGTAGTTGAAAATTTAACATCTTTTAGGGACGATAATGGTACATAATCCCTGAAAGATTCATGTAAATCTGTTGAAAACTTTTTGAGATATTAAGCTTTAAAAAAGTCAGAAAAATAAAGAAAAAGAATAATAATAATAATAATAATAAAAAGAAACAATAGAATAACAAGAGGGTCTTCCGTTGGAAACGGAAGACCCTAACTAGAGCAAAGCTCGTTGCAAAGCAACGAGTAGGTCTTCCGTTAATACCGGAAGTAAAGCTGGAAACTCCTGTAAGAAGCAGAGCTCTTAAACCAATAACAAGAGTAACTAAAATAAAAAGATGAAAAAAAATCGAATTATTCCTGGTACGACTTAACAAAATCCGAATGATTTTAAGTACGAATTAACAAAAACCTTTTTGATTTTAAGAACGACTTAACAAAAAAAAATCCGAATGTGTTTAAGTACGACTTAACAATTATTTTTGGTACGAGTTAACTTTACTATTAACGTTATGCTATTTTTTAAACCAAGGACGCGGAATCAAAATTTCCGGAAAAATCGATTTTTAAATCCCAATATCTTTGTAATGCATCGTCCGATTTTAAAACGGCTTTCAGTGTTAGATTCAGTTTAATAAGCTCTACAAAACACATATTCGTTTTTGATTTGATCAGAAAATTCATTTTTTCGAAAAATTTGTTTCACTTCCGGTTTCGAGCGGAAGTGACAGATTTTCATTTCGAGCCTTATTACAGAGGTAAATCGACCAAATCATAACCATTGAACATTTCAAGCCTCTGTCTTAAAGCGTTTTTGAGAAAAGTCCGGGACAAAATGACTTTTTGAAAATTTTAAAAATGACGTTACGTCAAAACGGAATTGACGTTGTCAAGAAAACTTTAACATCTTTGAGGGATAATAGTTTCACATTATCTCTGAAAGTTTCATTAAAATCGGTTGGAAACTTTTTGAGTTATAAAGCCGAGAAGGAGTCAGAAAAAAAAAGAAAAAGTATAATAATAATAAAAAGAAACCGAAGAATAACAAGAGGGTCTTCCGTTGAAAACGGAAGACCCTAATAAAAATAATTAAAAGAAACAATAGAATAACAAAAGGGTCTTCCGTTGAAAACGGAAGACCCTAAAAAGAAACAATAGAATAACAAGAGGGTCTTCCGTTGGAAACGGAAGACCCTAATAAAAAGAAACAATAGAATAACAAGAGGGTCTTCCGTTCAAAAACGGAAGACCCTAATAAAAAGAAACTAGAGCAAAGCTCGTTGCAAAGCAACGAGTGGGTCTCCCGTTAATGTCGGAAGTAAAGATGGAAGTTCCTGTAAGAAGCAGAGCTCTTAAACCAGTAACAAGAGAAAGTAAAATAAAAAGATGAAAAAATCGAATTATTCCTGGTACGACTTAACAAAATCCGAATGATTTTAAGTACGACTTAACAAAAACCTTCTTGATTTTAAGAACAACTTAACAAAAAAAATCCGAATGTGTCTTAGTAAGACTTAACAATTATTTTTGGTACAAGTTAATTTTACTATTAACATTACGCTATTTTTTAAACCAAGGACGCGGAAACAAAATTTCCGGAAAAATCAATTTTTAAACCCCGATATCTCTGTAATGCATCGTCCGATTTTCAAACGGATTTCAGTTTCGTATTCAGCATGAACAACTCTACAAATATTTTAAATTAAAACGAAAAATTCGAAAATTCGAAAATTTTAAAACACTTCCGGTTTAGACCGGAAGTGACGGAAACTAAATTCCAGCCTTATGTCCAAATAAAAACGATCAATGCTTCAACACAAAAAATTCCAAGTCTCTATCTTGAAGCGTTTTTAAAAAACGCCCTGGACAAAATCACGTTTTTAAAATATAAAAATTGACGTAACGTTGAAACGGAAGTGACGTTGTAGTTGAAAATTCAACATCTTTTAGGGACGATAATGGTACATAATCCCTGAAAGTTTAATGTAAATCTGTTGAAAACTTTTTGAGATATTAAGCTTTAAAAAAGTCAGAAAAATAAAGAAAAAGAATAATAATAATAACTAGAGCAAAGCTCGTTGCAAAGCAACGAGTGGGTCTTCCGTTAATGTCGAAAGTAAAGCTAGAAGTTCCTGTAAGAAGCAGAGCTCTTAAACCAATAACAAAAGTAGCTAAAATAAAAAGATGAAAAAAAATTATTCCTGGTACGACTTAACAAAACCCGAATGATTTTAAGTACGACTTAACAAAAACCTTTTTGATTTTAAGAACGACTTAACAAAAAAAAAATCCGAATGTGTTTAAGTACGACTTAACAATTATTTTTGGTACGAGTTAACTTTACCATAAACATTATGCTATTTTTTAAACCAAGGACGCGGAATCAAAATTTCCGGAAAAATCAATTTTTAAACCCAGATAGCTCTGTAATGCATAGTCCGATTTTAAAACGGTTTTCAGTGTTAGATTCAGCTTCATAAGCTCTACAAAACACATATTCATTTTTGATTTGATCAGAAAATTCATTTTTTCGAAAAATTTGTTTCACTTCCGGTTTCGAGCGGACGTGATAGATTTTCATTTCGAGCCTTATTACAGAGGTAAATCGACCAAATCATAACCATTGAACATTTCAAGCCTCTGTCTTAAAGCGTTTTTGAGAAAAGTCCGGGACAAAATGACTTTTTGAAATTTTTAAAAATGACGTCACGTCAAAACGGAGGTGACCTTTTCTATCAAACTTTTACATTTTTGAAGGACGCTAACTTGCAACAATCTCTGAAAATTTCATCAAAATCGGTTAAAAACCTTTTGAGTTATGAGGCAAAAAAGGAGTCAGAAGAAAAGAAAAAGAATAATTAACTAGACACGATCTCGTTGCGAGCAACGAGGAGGTCTTCCGTCCGATTTTTAGAAGAGGAAATGACCTTGCCTTTGATCTTCATCAACGAAACATATCAGAAAATGCAGATGTGATCTAAAAGAGCGATGGATGAAGGATTATACACCCCGTTTGATCCCTAATTTAGGGACCAGCCCTATTTTATTTCATATCAAATAAGAGGTCTTTTGATTTCGAAACATTTTGTGTAAAAAGTTTAGAAATTTGTTACTGTTCTTGATTTATCTAGAAGAAATCCTGGGAACGGATAACAAACAAATTTTGTTGCAGATTGTTAACCACATTTTTAAGCGTATTTTGTTCAATATTGCTTCTTAAAATTGATTTTTTTTTAATTTTGGGACGTTGATGATAAGTTCGGACTTTTGGCTCCTTAAAATCCCTTATTACATAACATAGGAATAAGCAATTTTCATGTATAGGTACATAACATTTCGATTAACATAATTGCTTCTCTAATGTATTGCAAAATATTTCACAATTAAAAGTTATGATTAAAAGACTTTAGAGCCTTATCGGCCCCTAATTGAAGGACTAGCCCCTTTTTCTTGATGTGATAAGAAAGCTCTTCTCATTTTAAACACATTTTGTTCAACAAGAGTCTAGAAAGTATTTACCGTTCAAGAGATATCTTGAGAAGATCATTTTAGGGGCCGACCTTTCTTCCTTTTAGGAAGTGGTTAAGAAAAAAAGTTATAGTTACATATTGTTGAGTACTGCTTTTTAAATTTTTTCTCTATTTTGAGATATTGAAGATTGAAATGTCACACACCTGGCCCCTTAAAATCCCTAATAAAGAAACATAAGAGTAAAGAATTTTCATGTATAGGTACAGAACATTTCGATTAACATAATTGCTTCTGTATTGTATTACAAAATATTTCACAATTAAAAGTTATGATTAAAAGACTTTAGAATTCTATCGACCCCTAATTTGAACAGCCAGCCCCTTGTTCTTGATATAAAAAGAAAGCCCTTGTCATTTCAAACACATTTTGTTCAAAAAGTATTTAGACATTATGTACCATTCTCGAGATATCTGGAAGAGATCGTTTTAGGGGCCGACCCTATAACTCCTTTTAGGGACCGGATAACAAAAAAATATGGTTGCAAATTGTTAACGACATTATTTGGAGCATCTTTTGTTCAACATTGCTTTTCAAAATTTCTCTCCATTTTCAGATATATAAGATCAAAATTTCGGACGGCTAGCCCCTTAAAATCCCTAAATACGTTACAAAGGGGTAAACAATTGTCATGTATAGGTACATAACGTTACGATGAACATAATTGCTTCTATAAAGTATTACAAAATATTTCACAGTAAAAAGATATTATCAGAATACTTTAGAACCCTTTCAGCCCTTAATTTTAAGGGCCAGCCCCTTTTCCATGATGTCAAATGAAAGTTCTTGACGTTTTAAAGTTTTTTTGTTCTATAAGTCTTAACAAAATACTTTTCAGAAAAAAGATATTCAAAGAAAACCACAAAAAAATCATGACGATTTTTATCTCAATTTTTAAGCTTAGGCGAGCTTCGGTGTTTTTTGTCACAGAACAATGAAAATGCTTCTGTCATATCCACAATCATAGGTCTACAAACCCTGAAAATTTGAATCAAATATCTGTCTTCGTTTAGGAGAAAATCACCGGACAAGCCGACCCTCTAAAAATCGTAAAAACGTCAATATCTCTAAAACGGAAATGACGTCATCAATATAAAAATTTTCCAATAAGGTTCAGATCAATATGTGTTAGTTCTGAAAGTTTCATTAAAATCACTCAAGCCGTTCCCGAGAACACGCGTGCACAAAAATGCGTAAGAAAAAAAAAGAATAATAACTAGACACGATCTCGTTGCGAGCAACGAGGAGGTCTTCCGTTCGGTTTTTAGAATGTAATAAGACATCATTGACTTTGATTTTTGACAACAAAACATGTTATGGAAAAAGGAGTGAATTACTAATGCATTAATGTATCGGTTTTTTAAAAGTTCTATTACAATGCTTTTTAAAATACTTGCATTTCTTCCAATTAAGATTGAAAAGATTAAACTTGTTTACATCTGGTCCCTAAAAACCCTAATTGGGTAACGCAAGAGCAAATCATTATATTGTTAGGATATATAAATGTATTATACCTAATCTAGCTTTAATAACCTTTCACAAGATGGCTCTCATTAAAGGGCTATAGATAAACATTTTTAGAGCCCTTTGATCCCCGTATTTAAGGGGCCAGCCCCTTTTTCATGGAACCAAATGAAAGGACATTTAATTCTGCACACATTTTGTCAACAAGTGTTTAAAAGTTCGTTACTGTTCTGGAAATATTTGAGAAACAAGATTTTAGGGGCCGATCCCCTATCTCCTTATAGGGCCGTTTAACGAAAATTTGAAGGTCGCATATTGTTAAGAAAATCATTTTGAACAACTTTTCTTCTTTACTGCATTTTAAAATATTTTTCCTTTCTGACATATGAATGAGATATTCTGGAGATATATGAGAAAGAAGGTTTTAGGGGCCGATCCCTTATTCCTTCAAAGGGGCCGTTTAACGAAATTTTGAAGGTTGCACATTGTTAAGAACATCATTTTAAACAACTTTTCTTCTGCATTGCATTACAAAATATTTTTCCTATCTAAGCTATGGGTGATCAAAATTATGGATTATTGGCCCCTAAAAACCCTTAATTACGTAACACATAATAAAATCATTACATTGCTTGGATGCATAACTGTGAGATAAACATATTTGCTTCTATAACCTTTCACAAAATATCTCTAAGTAAAGTACTACAGATTTAAAGACTTTAGAGCCCTTTGGTCCCCTTATTTGAGGGGCCAGCCCTTTTTCTTGATATTACATGAAAGGTTATTTAATTCTTAACAAATTTTGTTCAACAAGTGTTTAGAAATTCGTTACCGTTCTGGAGATATATGAGAAAGAAGGTTTTAGGGGCCGATCCCTTATCTCCTTATAGGGGCCGTTAAACGAAATTTTGAAGGTAGGATATTGTTTAAAACATTAATTTGAACAACTTTTCTTCTAATATGCACTACAAAATATTTTTTTCTTTCTGAGATATGGGTGATCGAAATTTTGGACCTTTGGCCCCTAAAAACCCTTAATTACGTAATTCATGACAAAATCATTACATTGTTTAAATACATAACTGTGAGATAAACATATTTGCTTCTATAACATTTCACAAAATATCTCTCAGTAAAGGGCTACAGATTAATGACTTTAGAGCCCTTTGGACCCCTTATTTGAGGGGCCAGCCCCTTTTTTTTGATTTTAAAGAGAAGGTCTTGTAAATAGAAACTTTTTTACATTATAGGTCTTAACAAAATATTTTTAAGAAAAGGATTATCAAAGAAAACCACAAAATATTACAACGTTTTTTTCATCTCAATTTTCGGGTCCAGGCGAGCTTCGGCGCCTTTCGAGCCAGATCAAAATGAAAATAAAATTGAAAATCTACAATCTTTTGTCTACTATCCCTGAAAGTTTGAAGTCGATATCTTTTATCGTTTACGAGAAGTTCCACGGACAAGCAACCCCCCTAAAAATCGCTAAAACGTCAATTTCTCAAAAACGGAAGTGACGTCATCAATATAATAAAAAACCTATCAGGTGTAGATCATTATCTAACAGATCTGAAAGTTTCATGAAAATCGGCCAAGCCGTTTCTGAGAAATCGCGTGCACAAAAATTGTAAGAAAAAAAAGAAAAATAATAATAATAGGGAAAAAGAAATCGTACGAAAACAATAAGGTCTTCCGTTGGAAAACGGAAGACCTTAATAAGGGAAACAGAAACAAAGCAATAACAAGAAGGTCTTCCGTTGGAAACGGAAGACCCTAACAATAGAATAACAAGAGGGTCTTCCGTTGGAAACGGAAGACCCTAATAATAAAAAGAAACCGAAGAATAACAAGAGGGTCTTCGGTTGAAAACGGAAGACCCTAATAAAAAGAAACCGAAGAATAACAAGAGGGTCTTCCGTTGAAAACGGAAGACCCTAATAAAAAGAAACAATAGAATAACAAGAGGGTCTTCCGTTGGAAACGGAAGACCCTAATAATAATAGAAAGAAACCGAAGAATAACAAGAGGGTCTTCCGTAGGAAACGGAAGACCCTAAAAATTCCATTACATTCTAAAACAAAAGATTGTTTTGATGCAAGAAAATTGATATTGAGCTGTGATACAGCAAATGGCTAATTGCATTTTAAGTAGGTCAGTGTGAAGGGAGTGCGGGCCTATCACTACAGCAAGCACTGCTGATCTTGCGAGTTATGCAATTTACCAGGCAGCTTTATGTCAGCTTGACCACTAAAGACGCTATTGGTGAACAAAGAAATTCAGTTCTTAGGTACACCTCGTGCGGTCATACACGGATTTTATGTACAGTAAAAGGCCGGGATTTCTAAGCTTTTGAACTATTTTGACTATTTTATACTTTAAATTGGAATATTTTGGGAGTCATTTTTAGAACAGTCTGCAGAGTACAAATGATGAACTGATCATTGTGGATTTTCCCATATCACATGTGGAATCACATTTCAACCTCAGTTCCTTTATAAAGTATTGGGTGTAAAAGTCTCGTATCTAGGAACCAAAGTTGAGAATGTAACCCCAAGGGAGGGTGGGTGGGTGGGAAATCTCACAACCCAACCCTATCGCATTGTTCTTCCATCTCCTACTGTATACACATCCACCCATCAAACAGCGAAAAGGAATGACGTCACTTCGGTAGCACGTGATTTCACTTGTGATATTCCCATATCACATGTGGAATCACATTTCAACCTCAGTTCCTTTATAAAGTATTGGGTGTAAAAGTCTCTATCTAGGTATCCAAATCTGAATTCTTATCTCAATATCTAGTGCCTCTTCCCAACACTCACTATCAAATATTTTTAAACACATTAAATTATCATATAAAACACATCAGACCCTTATATGTTATCAAAACTTTAATCATGAAAATCATAAATCATATTCAGACATGTAAATGTACATAATGTACACTTAGCTCTCTATCTCATCACTCACTCTCTACAAAAGCCGAATCAAGACTATCATACTGCATGCACTCTCGATACTTCTCTTCCATCATTCCCGCATCTTTCACACTTGTTGCCAATCTTCCAGCTACAAAATCTGATTCTACCAAGGCTGGAAGTCTACTATAATACTCGGCACTCCCTTCCCCAAACCAACCAACATGTCTCATTATCTGACCCACCTCACTCACTGAGCCTGACATAGCCAACGCAACAGCACAACCTGCCCGGAAACTGTGTGGAGTCTCACCTTCATCAACACCAAGTTTCCGCAAATACACACGCAACCTATCATAAACAACTGAATAGGAAACAGGCTGATCTAAAACCCGTGCATCCTCTGTAACAACTCGAAAGAGATAGCCACAAGACAGATCAACTCCCAAGTCTTTACATCCTGAAACAAAATCTTGTATTCCTACTACAGGACAAATAACCTTATCATCACACCTCTTTACAACAAACATATTACTCCTCCTTTTACCTCCTCGAAGAGTCTTTCCAAAAGTGTGATTAAACACAAAACCTGAATAATCTCTAAGCCACTTAACTTCTTGAGCCACCAAATTTGCAAGATCTCCTGCCCTATCTCCAGCAAAAAACTGCAATTTGAACCAAGCCTGGTCTCTCAATAAGATATACCTCTCCCTAACTGACACAGAACTCATGCTTAATCGACCCCCCATATAGCCAACAATAGCCTTAACCTTGGTCAAAAAGATGGGTTTAGCCTGTTTTGGTACCAAATGGGCTCTCGCTTGCTCCTCTTGTATAATTTTCAAATAATCTTTCACTTGACTTGATGCAGCCGGATTCCCTAATCCAAGAGCCATGTTCCACGATCTTTCACATCCCATCTCATGAAAAATGTTCACTAATCTATTTATCATTAATGAGACAGTACCAGAAGCCAGACGTACTGGACAATTACAGTCAAATAATCCCTTGTTTCCTAAAAAACGACAGTCTATCTTATGAACTTGACTTTTACCGCACTTATCCTTCCATACCAAAAATCGCCTAATGTCATCAGGTGTACAACTTGTCAATTCTCGACCAGACATCCTCACAAGAAATTCGGTAATTTCCCTTTTTAAACAATCCTGCCTCTTTGAATCCAGTGAAGAAGACCTCCTTGCATCTAACTCCTTTAACCTCTCATCCAAGACGTGAACATCGACACTCTCTACCTGAAAAAGATTAATCAGGTTTATTCTCTGAAAATGTCAACCTGTAAGCAATCAATGCCCATTTCAGCCCCTTATTATCAAGAACATATCCTTTCTTTGTAGGGACCCGAATAACCCCCTTTTCCCCCTGCCAGCCTAACACCATACTAGATATCTTACACTCCTCAACGAGAGGCTGCCATACAGGCACTGGTTGTCTATATGGAAGAATGCATGTACATACTGGAATTTCTTGTTCCTTCAAAAATGATAAAACTGGAAAAACCATACCAAATGGAGGAAATACATAGGGGTTCAACTCCTTTCGAATATTTTGTGCGAACACATCAACCCCTGCAATGAATGGCATTGGACATGGTGAAAAATGACGCAATACCCCACCCCCCTTGGCCTTCATTGAATTAGAATCACTTGCCATTAAATCAACAGTGTGGGGACCAAATTCTTTTTCCACTATACCCCAAGTCTTCCCATCCAACATTGAGTCAGCATAACTAATCCGTCTCGAAGGGGCATCAGCCTCATTTAACTTCGAAGGAACAAACTGTAAATTTAACTCAAAATTCAACTTCAAAGTCAAAGAAAAAATACATTTTGTAATACAGTTCAACGCCCTGTCCTTTCCCCCCTGGTTCTGCCAGACACTAAGTACAGCCATGTTATCTGTGAGTACATGTACTCTAGAATTAGCTAAGTTCTCTCCAAGAGCCAATAACACCTTATAAACAGCATCCGCCTCCTTTAAATGAATAGGTCTTTGATCATTCTCTTCCCAAAAATCACTAATCTCATACCTATTCCTACCCTGCTCTACCACTGCCCCGTACTTATACAAGGATGCATCTGAAGACAACATAACCTGGTGATGACACTCACTTCTCCACTGACAACAACCTTCCCAAGAATCTAGAAAACGCCAATGTTCTAATTCCTCCCTCAGCTCATCAGTCAAACACACATGCTTACTACTTTTTACAGCTCTAGAAATTGCCAAGTTAACCTCCCTACAAAACAGCCTACAACCAGGAACTGCAAGGCCCATTGATATACATTTACCAGCAAATCGCTGAAGAGTTTTCACAGTAAGTTCTTTTGAACCAAGAATACTTTCTCTCAAATCAGCAAATTTCAACTTCTTGCACTCTGGCAAAATATAAGCTTGTTTTTTGGAATCAACCAAAAAACCCAGAAACTTGACACATGTCAATGGAACAAACGAGCATTTCCCCAAGGCCAAAGTGTAACCCAACCTTGTCAACACTTCTACTAATATGTATGCGACCTTACAACCTTCTACATATGGGTCCACAGCACCAGAGACATTCGCGATAGCCAACCTATCATCAATATATTGTACAGTACTTATAGACCGACTCCGAAGGTATGACGTAACAACCATCCCAATGGTCTGGTATATAAAAGGCGATGCCTTGAACCCAAAAGGAATTACCGTATACACCATAACATAACCACCGAAAATAAGCCCAAAGTATCCCTGAGAATCATTGGACAACCTAACATGATCATATCCAGATTTTTCATCTGTCTTTATCAGAAATGCATTACACCCTACAAGCCTATGAACATCTCTCAAAGTCTCCAGCTGAAAGGGAAGATCCTTCACCCAGAGGTTCAAAAATCTGTCATCATGACATAGTCTTGGTTTACTTGGTTCAATTGTCAACGGCAGCACAATATGGGGCATCTCACACTCACCAACTTTACCGAGCACTCTTATAGCACCTGACCTTATCTTTTCATACAAAACATCACAAATAAAAGCATGATACTTTTTACATAAAGCAGAGTTAGGGAATACAGCACTTGGGGGCAACTCAGAATCAAAAGACTTTCCACGAAAATTCCCTTTAAAACGAGTAAAAAATTCTGTCACATCCACTCCCTCTGTAAGCCACTTTCTCACCCTCAATATCGTATCTTCATTCACTCCACTCCTCTCTAACACATATTCCCAGGCCGAAACATTTCTACCCAACTGTCCTGCAATAAATGAATCTGGACTATATACCAGCAATTGGTTCATATCAAAATCAGAACCTTCAATTACAGATTCTGCACTAACTCGGTGGGTTGCAAGTGAAGGAGTCCCACCACTGATTGTCACCAATTCTCCCTTCTGACGAGGAACTATTCTCATGGGATTAAATTCTACCATCTTGTCAAACTCAGCAGTAACCTGATTATCATTAATCAACACTGACGCTCCATTATCCTCCTACAAATTAAAATCATAATCCATTTAAAGGTCATATGGTGACAATCATAGTGGAACTCCTTCACTTAACAACCCACGTGGACTTGGTCCACTAAGGCATCAGGGTCCTCGGGTTGCAAGATCAGGAATTCTTATGCATGTATAATATATAACAAACAATCCAGTTCCATCAAAACATTTAATGTGTCACTATAACTCTATTAACCATCTTCATCAAAAAATGTGTATTTTTTACTACAGCCATTTACAATTCTACCAGCTGCATAAATCAATCAAAGCAAAATTAAGTTCATAAATGAACCTTGAATGAACAAAATCCTGTTACAAAATTGTATCCTTACAATTAAATGCACAAATTTCCATACATATGTATTCTCAATTCACTTTCTCCTAGCAGCCTTCATCAACTCACAATCTTTAACTAGATGTTGTGTCGAATCACAAAAATGACAAGCTAACCTACTAGCATTCCTTCTTCCCATACCTCCCATTGGTCTGTAACCCCGCGGCCTTGAATAATTACCAAAGTTTGAAAATGGATGAAATGGATAAGGCTGAAAACCAGGGGCACCAAGAAGAGGCGTTGAATACATAGGGTACAGTCCAGCTAATGGAGAGTTTGAACCTTTAGAACCTTGATCTTGTTCCATCTCACCCCTCATCTTCACACCCTCACATTTAGACCCCAAGTTTTGTCCTTCTTTAATACATTTATTAACTGCTTTTGACACCAGATCAGCTCCCTGCCCCCCTAGAACTGTAAGACATAAATTCGCGATATTCACTTTCCCTTGCAGACGACCACACTGCCTATACAATTCTTCATATACTTCCATATCTTTATCCCCCAACTTTCTACTTAAGCGAGCTAATTCATCAAGAGTTATTAATATCAGAGGTTCACTAGGGTCTTGCTGAGCAGCTAAAGCTTTAACCCTCTCCTTCACCTTCGAAACATCCTCCTTCTCCAACTTCTCGAGCATCAGCAGTCTCCTTTCCATGTCATCAATCGTCTTTCTCCTTTTCACTGGGGTGGCCTCATTCTAAAATAAACAGGATTTGCTCAATTATTATATTATTATTATTATTATTTTTTTTCCCACACACACTCATACAATATATTAGACACAGTACCTCCACAGTATTGTCTTCAGTCTGATTCTGTCTCTCTGCAGGTGCACCAGACGTACTCGGACCCGCTTCATCATCCTGCAACACCTGCCCTTTGGGCTGTCCCCTTTCATTCGCTGCTAGTACACAATAGTGCAACAGTAACTTTGCTGCATCATAATCTCGAATATCTTTCCCTACAAGACAGACTTTGCACGTAACAATATCAACTAGACACATAATAGTGATAATACCACTATTACATCAATATAGTTAAACCAGATTAAGTGCTCAAGACTAAATATCGCCCATGCTAATCTATTCAAGTACACAGTTTACCTGCTAACTCCAACAACTCGTCCATGGGTTCCCCCGTCATCTCCATCACCGCTTTGGCGATATCCTTCAACTGCAGCGCCTCCGTGCGCTTCCCGACGCTTATCCGCGCCAGCTCCTTAACATTTTCTAACCGCCCATCCTTTACTTTCCTGATTACAGGTAACAGAGTAAGCCCCTTCAGACTATGTCTCTTCTTTAAAACTACCGGCTGAACCATCTAAAATATAAACAATCATGACGTAAGCATTCATGCTCGACCCGAACTTTCCGTCCGGATAAATACGGATAAACGAAGTAGATAATATACAGGCATAAAATAAAATTTCACGCTTCCGACATTGTAGTCAATATCCACATTCTTCTCTAATCATATATAAAATGCATTTGAATGAAAACCCAGCTTAGATATTCCAATTTCACACAAAACGCCGCTCCACGGCATGTCTCATATATCATTTAATGGCCCCTGGCCCTGCCATATTCCAAATACAATCCAGTTCAAATCTGCGACATCCAACAGTCACATTCACTCAAATATTTTCTAAAGATATCCAACAATCTTTAGACCATAAATTTCACTCAAGCCTCCAACGGCATATAATGTAAAATATAATATTACCTTCCTCTCGATCTGCTGTCTGCTATCACCATCAAACAGCGAAAAGGAATGACGTCACTTCGGTAGCACGTGATTTCACTTGTGATACTACATTTTTGTGTTGACCTCCTTTGTTCCATATCATGGAAAACAAGCATGGCTACCATTTGGCGGAATTTACGCGTGGTTTCTTTGTGTTCATTTTTCCCAGGCTTATGGAAAACATTAAGAAATGCAAAGTTCAACATTTTAACAAGGATTTTATACAAAAGCTGTTAGCGAGGGATGTACTCGTATATTACCAGTATTTAAATGAAGAGCGACTTTCTTACATTTGGATCACATCTTCTTTTAATAAAGTGTCAAAACACATTAAACAGCACAACACAATCAAAAATATGTTTATAAGAAAAATTTAACAACAAAGTCGGTGCGTCTTTTTACCCCAATGAGCCCCAATGAACCCCAATGATACCCCAATGAACCCCAATGATACCCCAATGATACCCCAATGAACCCCAATGATACCCCAATGAACCCCAATGTTACCCCTATGATACCAAATGATATCCCAATGAAAATTTGCCGAACGTGCGCCGGGTCACTGGTCCAAGGCACGTTGAACAGCTAACTAGGGATGATCTAATCATGCCGTAGACTGAAAACTTTTCACATCAATAAACTCTATCCTTATTTAGATTTTTGTGAAATTTCAAGGGTTAATCTTTGTTCCTAAACGAATAAGAGAAAATGTCTCAATAATTACTGAAAAACTCTCGTATATGGGTCCGCACGTATACAAAGCACTAAAAATGGCTAGCGACACGAAAAATTGAAATTGTGAAAATTCGCGTTGTTAGCCATTATCAGTGCTCTATATATTCAATTTACTGGCTTAGTATCTATAGATATCATTAGACCCGACACGTTAAAGGTGCCTTGTGATATCAATATTGGGGATATGTTTTGTATAATTTAATAAATGTATACAATGTACTTTGATAATAATAGTCATTTGATAATAACTAGAGGTACTGCGAGCAAGCTCACAAAGGAAAATATTAAAACTGAAGTCTTTCTCTAATGGAAAAGAATCGATATGTCTCTTGTTCTTAAAGTTATGTTGAATCTAGCACAAATGACCAAAGCTCCCATCAGGACATAATTACAGGTCACAAACAATTGTTGAGTCAAATTTTAGCTTAAAAAATTCTAATCATTTTCCGTTACAAGATATGGCCCAATCGGTGAAAAAACAGCACGTAGTTGAAATTTCATTTGTGTAACATATTGTTACATAAAATTCATTAAGTGTATCAATTATGAACATACTTAGTATCATTTGGGTATTTCAAAGTTCATTGGGGCTTCATTGGGGCTTCATTGGGGTTCATTGGGGTATCATTGGGGTATCATTGGGGTTCATTGGGGTATCATTGGGGTTCATTGGGGTTCATTGGGGTATCATTGGGGTTCATTGGGGTAAAAAGACGTACCCCTGACAAGTCACTTAATTTCAACTGTTTTTCAACGTCATATCCACATATTTTCAACCAGATTTCAACACTTTTTCTACGTTGAATCAACGTTGAATCGAACCGACGTTGGAACAATGTTACATTTTCAACGTTGCCTCAACTTTCATATGCAACCTTTTTTCAACGTTGATGCCTGACGTTGAAACAACGTTGTTTCAACATTGAAATGCCCGGTGGGAGGCGACCCATGTTCAATCCCTAAATATAAGTGCTGAATGTGTTTTATGTTTAACTATTTTTCGTTTTAATTTTTATAAACGTCAAAATAGTGGCGCTTTTTTCATAAATATACGTCTATTTAAATTTTTAGAGAGGGTTAAATGAAATTTGCGGAAAGATTTAAGAAATGATATAAAAGAACAAGTATCCCGAAAGCAAATAAGGTGTATACAAACGGAAGACCATTCCTTGCTTGCAACGAGATCGCGTCAGGTTTTGTGTATGTTAATTTGGATTTTGCTTGCTCTTACTCCGTTCGGCTTTTCGTAGACGCGAGCAACCCTCGCTATTAACACATTTAACGTCTATATATCCTATTAATATTATTTGAAATTAAAGAAAACTTTCAACATTTACAATATTTATATATTTGTAGGAAATCTTGTTGATGCTAAATGAAAAAAGGATGTCCTTATCAAAATATGAATCGACTAAAGGGACCACAAATTTTGCTAGAGTTGCCCGGGCTATATTGGGTCCATGCACTGATGTACTGCGCGAAGTTCTAGCAAAACAGATTTCTCCGCCTGACTTGGAAAAGAAATTTAAAGCTTACATACTTAAAAACAGAAAAACTACTATTAGTAAAGAACAACAACGTCTCGTGTATGGCAAAGACTACTCCGCCTTTAACGTTACGTTGCTCTATTTTGTCTTACGTAACTTTTGTTTTCTTCCTCCACATATAAACACATGGGGAAACGATCCAAGACCAACTGATACAAGTGTGTCAGCAAACATAGAACGAATTCGTATGATAAGAAACCAATGGTATGGAAATCCTGCGGATTTTTCTCTCTCGGACTCAGATTTTGAACAAAGATGGAATTATATTTCTCAAATTGTAAAAGGGCTGGAATATTATCTTGGAACTGCAACCAAATACCAGGACATTCTGATCGAATTAAAAACTTGTTGTATGGACCCTGTTTCGATACAGCAAAACAAAACTCTGGGGACTAGTGAAACAAATTTGAAAGGTAAGAAACAAATTTATCATGAAATTGAATTAAATAAATATATAATAATAACATTGCTTGTTATTGTCAATCAACTTCATATCAATGTAATATGACCGACCTTTCTTCAAAAGGTATGTGGGTCTTTGATGATAAAAATGTGAATAAAGCGAACTTGAAGATTCATTTTACTGCCAAACACCGTTTTTATTACGTAAATGTATTTTATCTTCTTCCCTACAAAGTATGTAGAGAGGATTAAAATTACACTCAAGACACGTACGAATGGTACAGTTATCAAAATAAGCATTTTGATGTGTATTTTATCAGGTATATCTCATAATATTTTGAAAATCAATAGTTTAAAAGGAACACGTTTTAGGATTGAAATAAGTATTATGTACAAAATACATACAATTACTGCAATAAAGTTGTGGACATGAGGAGGTAGATACATATTTGAAAAGAACAGACTGAGTATAACCTAGTGTTCTTTTTCTAAATTTATGTAAAGAAAAAAAAGAAAAAACCTTAAGAATATCGTAAGCTGTAATTATTTACTAAACGCGTATTTCTGCGATTTTGCATAGCAAATCCGACGATAATGTTAACTTAACAAAATAACCATGGTACAGTGTATGAATGGACAATTCAAAATAATTTTTAATTTTATAATAGATAAAATAAACCTGATTTTCCGCATGGAAAGTATGCATATTTCATGGCAAATGTAGCGGATGCATGGGCGGCTGTCAAAAAGTACTCCTATTGTAAGGATTATTCCTCCTTCAGTTTACAAAATAGGAAGGTTTTGTTTTGCAGATCAATATGACATTTTTTTCCGATCAATTGTATATACATGTTTTTCAGAGACGTGCATTTTACTTGGATTTTAATTTCTGAATAAACATGAGACCCATATTAGCTGTTAAATTTAGTGAACAAACTTACTGTTCCATTTAGGGTATCCAATTTCGTCAGATAACTTTCTACAGTTTTTCAAGACACGAATTTTTATTTGTGGTTCAATTGCACACTTATGCAATGTATATTATTTGTTTATTGTTTTTGTGAATTCATGAGCAGAGTGCCTGCTACTGAACGAAATACCTTTTACATATTAATGCGTGTATATTAAAATCCTTAGAGAGGATTTAATGGAATTTTAAAACGTGTAAAGAAAATAATACAGTAAAACTTGTTTAGTGCGAATACAGATATGGCGAAATTTCTTATATAAGCGAGTTTTTTTTTTTAATCCTTATTAAAATTCTTAACAAATCTTTGCAAATAAAAGGTAAATAATAACGAAATTAAACACTTTTATAACGATTTTTTACGGTTTAAAAGTTTGCACTACAATTTAACATACATGTACTAGTTTGAATGAATTTATTTTCACATAAATTCTTCAATTCACAATCTGATTATTAAAGATATCAAAAGAATGTATTTTCATTCTCTGCTTCAATTAGCAAAAATTCTTAGTTTGGTGAAAAAAACATGTATATAGTTAATTCGCTGTAGTTATTATTACGAATCCGTTTAAATGATATAACGACTTATGAATGTAACAAAATAAATTCGTTGGTCCCCAGAACTTTGTTATACCCGAGTTTAAAAAAAGAACAACTATTCCGATAGCCAATTTTATATTGCTTCCAAACGGAAAACCTCTCGTTGCTCGCAACGAGATAGCGTCTAGTTATTACGGTTTTCCGTTTTCAGCGGAAGACCTTATAGTTATTAAAATGTTTTCTGTTTCCAGCGAACATCTTACTTGAATCTATTGGATAAAATTGAATTTTTTGAAAAATTTAAACTAAATTAAATCGTGTTCAAGTGGACTTATACTAATTTTTAAACATGATAATAAGGTTGCACTTGCAATTTTTCGTCTGATGACATCTTACACGAATATTTTGGATAAAAAAATTTATTTTTTTTTTTTAGAAATTTTAAAGTCATTTAAATGTGTTAAAAATATATCAGACTCATTTCAAAACAAAATGTCTAATTTGCGCTTGCAACTCTTCGTCTGATGATATCTTATTTGTATTCATTGGATGAAATTTAAATTTTTTGAAAATGTTAAACGCATTAAAATTGTGTTGAAATGACCTCAGACTAATTTTAAAACATATTTAAGTCGTGCTTAAGGACATGTGAACCTGACATGAAACTAATTGAAAAAATTGTTTAAACAGACTCTAATCGATTCGTTTTTGTCAAAAAAGACATTTTAAGCATATGTTCGTGAGTTCGTTTCCATGCCAACGACCTTCAAACTTACCCATGTTCAAAAAATTGGAACGAGAAAAAAAACTTAAATGCAAATTAAAAATGTCATAAAAGACATATTTACAATTAACTAGAAAAATTTTCTCACCAAAATATTAAAAAAGTGGTTAATAAAATTCTCTATTTATCTGAAAATGGATTTTAAGAATTTCTTTTATTTAATCCGCTATTTTAGTTTGAATTTCCTCTGACCACTAAAAAAGTGACATTTTTTGACGTGACCAGAGCTAGAAAAATTGCAAAAAATACTATTTCCTATAATTACACTATTATTTTTTTTTAATGTAATTTTGAAGAAATGATAAATAGCAAAAAATAAGTAATCAAGAATTGGCTTGTTGGTGAATTAGAAAAAAAAGATAATAACGTCTGAATTTCCTCTGACCTCTATTGAAATAGATTCTACAAACCCTACATGCTGTTAAAAAAAGACGTATAATTCAGTTTTAAATGGCAATTTCTTTCAACTAGTTATACTGTGAACCTGCATAAGTTCTTGTAGAACAAAATTAATGGAGTTGTGTTGTAAATACTACAATTAATTGAATTAAAAAGGCTGAAAATCCGAATTTCCTCTGACTTTTACAAAAAATCACTCTGCGCGCTTCATGAAAGTCAACACTGCCATAAATGGTTGTATTTCTAAAAACCAATCATATAAAGAGAAAATGATTCTTTAATTTAACATTTTTTTTCACTTCCTAAAGAGTTTATTTTAATGGTAATAAACAGAGTGTCATAGTTGTGCATCTGATATAATCAAGAAACTCTAGTCTCTGTACACAAAAAAGAAAAACATACATGAAAACTTTAATACACACAATCTTTATTAAGCCTTTGTTGAAAGATTTAAAATACAATCAAACCAAATAAATCACAGGTTTCATAAAAATCATAAACTGATTATAATTAATTTGAATTTCCTCTATCAATCTTTAAAAGTTTTGTCTGATTTGCAAGGTATTGCATTAAAATTGGTGTCGGAAAATAGGAGAATCTTTCAAATGATTACAGGTATAAAATGAAATTTGATACTTAATCATGATAATTCTTTAAATCATATTATCTGATTGGACTAAACAACACTGCAGATTCTGAAAAGATTTATGATTTGTCCTCATGTATATACATGATTGTATGCAATCCTATAATTCCTTTGAACTTTGAACCCTTCCTTGGTCCCAATATTGGTCTTGATGCTATCTATAATGTATGATTGAGACTTTATCAGAATAATTATGCAGGGTAATATATTACAATGGTTCAGCCTCAATTTGAACTAAAATATAGAAAATGTGGAAGGCCACACCAATTAAATTTCTTTTTCATCGGATCCTGCATGCTCGTGTTTAAATAAAACTTTACAAATCATATCA
This sequence comes from Magallana gigas, assembly GCF_963853765.1. Lineage (NCBI taxonomy): Eukaryota > Metazoa > Mollusca > Bivalvia > Ostreida > Ostreidae > Magallana > Magallana gigas. Next base: position 5,857,285 of record NC_088859.1, read on the forward strand.
TTATGGACCGCCTAAAAATTTCGGCTACAAAAAATAATAATCGTATTATTTTATCGCTAGCCCGCTTGTACCCTTTTCCACTTAATGTCCGACAAGCAAGACATTATATTGGTGTAGCCTAACTATGATATGTATATTTTTTTCATGCAAAAATGATAAAAATATAGATAAGGATAAGTTATAACAAAAATATTCTTATTCACAAAAATCATTTCAAAAAATATTTAAAATAAAAATTTTACTCAACCATATATTCATAACTCATTCAAAAACTAATTTAAGAGGACTGATATTTTCTGTGAGGCTTGTTTTATATAAGTGTCATAATGATGATCTCAACTTGATCTACATCAGTAACCTTATCAGGGTTATAAAATAAAACAGACTTCAGACAGATAAATGGATGGACAGACAGACACTAATAGACAGAAATGATGAATTGATATACTATGCAATCATCAAATTAAACATAATTATAAACATAAGACATATATTTTAAAAAGCAGTTTCTCCACATGAACAGTATATAGCCATTACAAACTTCATTACTGCACTTGGTCAGTATAAACACCTTTTGATATCTATCAATTGTATTTCTTATAGCATATGCATTATCATGATATATATTCTTTAACAATACTAATTCTTAATTGTATGCATTATATGTCCAAATTATTCATGACTTTTGGAGTTTCAGAAATGGTTTTCAAATCCAAGTAAATGTAATAAATCATAAATGGTAGATTATCACTGGTTGGTCCAGTTTCATATTTCAGGATATGCTGTGCTGCTTATTAATTGTCTTAATATTATATCATAAATGTTGAAATAAATATTGTCATCCTTAAATTACCAAATAAATGATCCAGGGCATCAATCGGGAAAGGCTTTATCAGGATGAACATAACACAGACAATAATCTGATTATCAGCTCTTCTCTTCATCACTCATGGTTTCAGTTCTTTACATTAGTCTTATAGTTTTCCGCATTGTGTCTTGTATTAGGAATGACCTCGTTAACACATACCAGTGATGTTCTCATCTCTTGGAGGTTTGAAAAGTCTGTATTAAAAAAAAACTGATATTACTGGTACTATTACTTATAATATATAAGAAGGACTTATATGAAAGGATGATTTTAAGAAGCTACATGTAGAAAAATAAAATTCATATAGGCATATTATGAAAGTGTATGCAACATAGACAGACAGAACCTTATATAAATGGATTATTCTATATAAAAATTTGATATCAGGTGAAACTTGTCAATATTTTGACCTGCGACCGGTTTTAATACATGATATTTTAGTTGCGCTTGTAATTCTGCGTCTGATGACATCTTGTTTGAATTGATTAGGTGAAATTTAAATTTTTGATCATTTTAAAATCATTTAAATCGTGTAAAAGTGGTCTGAGACCGATTTGATCACATAATGTTTAAGTTGCGTTTGCAAGTTTGCGTCTGATGCCATCTTACTCGAATTGATTGGATGAAATTTATTTCTTTTTTAATTTGAAACTCATTTAAATCGTGTTTATATGACCACAAACTAAATATATCAGATGATATCTCAGTTGCGCTTGTAATTCTGCGTCTGATTGCATCTTTTTTTAATTGATTGGTTGAAATTTAATTTTTTGAAAAATCATTAAAATTGTGATAAAATGAACATTACCTCGCACTAATTTTGAAACATAATATCTAAGTTGCGCTAAAAATTCTGCCACTGAAGACATCTTACTCGAATTGATTGGATGAAACTCATTGAGTTTAAAATTAACGTGTTTAAATTACCCCAGGCCGATTTTATCACATAATATATAAGTTGCGCTTGTAATTCTGTGTAATTCTGCTTATGATGACATCTTATACGAATTGATTGGATAACATTTTAAGATTTTCAAAATTGTTAAACTCATTTGAATCGTGTTAGAATGACCTTAGACCAATTTTAAAACATGATATCAAAGTTGCACTGGCAATTCTGCGTCTGATGACATCTTACCTGAATTGATTGGACAATTTTTTTTTTGAAATATATGTATCAAATTCATTTCAGTCGTGTTAACGAGGCTGGGTCTAATTTGTTCTGCCCTAGATTTTTAAATGAAACATGAATTTCTACTGATATAATTATTTAAAGATAAATAAATAAGACATTTACCACACCGTTTGTTGAAGGGGTCATCTCAAAGTTTGTTAATTTTTAACATACGACCCTATGGGATTTTGCATGAAATGTATCAATTTTGCACATGTTTTACATTTTTTTTAAACTTCTGCCCTAGGGATTTCTTTTTCTGTTATACATATTAAAGTTATTGCTAAAAGGCATCAAATGGTCAAATAAGAAAACCCTTTTTACCTCCTGGTTTGTTCCAGGGGTCAAATCAAAGTTGTTGTTTTTTTGTATGTCCAATTTCCCAGATTTGTCAGATAATGGCTATTTTTTATTTGACAATGGCGGAAATGGTTATCTTTATAGTATTATTAAAACATTCAGTCATCTTTAAATAATAAAAAAATATATAATATCACATATTAAGGTTCATTAATATAAAATACATGGTAACTGTCATGAAATATATGAATTAAGCTATATATTTAGGCGGGTTAAGGAAGGAGTCTTTTCATTATCAAACATACTTCTTATACTAAGAACTGCATGAAATTTTGACACAGTCAAACGGATCATATTACTTAATGATTCTATCAGTTTAATTAAATTTGACCTTTTCGTTTTCGGATAAAGGTCAGGTCAAGGTCACTACCTTTTTCCTCAACGTAAAGAGTGATAAAAATAAGTGTAGCTCTTTATAGTTCTGTAGACATTTGTTTAAGATTTGAAGATTCAAATCTTCAATGAAATCATAGACCATGAGAGTGTCTATCAGCTTATACTACTGAATTGGAATAAATCTTTATATTAAAATTGATATTGCTTAGCCCGCATTTCCTCTAATTTTCTTAAATTTTGAAGACATTTTGATTATTGTTTTATGCTTCCAATAATAAAATATTTCTAATTTTTGTGTATTATGAAGACTTTATATAAAGATATAAATTGACAGAAAAGCTAATATATTGACCGTTTCATAAGAGAGAAAAACTGATTTTAGTGATTTTTTCACAAAAATCAATGTATAGAATGGGCGCTTTAAAAAGCTTATAAAAATGTTATTTGATAGGCAAATCATATTTTAAAAACATATTCTGAAACCCAAGTATCATATTATTAGTTCACATTAGTAAAAAAAAATCCAACATTATTGTTATTGTTTTTAAAATGCTATAACAGACTCATTATATATATATAATCTGCAGCAATTCTGAATTGCGCAACATATGATATTTTCCTACGGCAATATTACGCCAAAAATATAGTCCTTGTTCCACTCTAAACATTGATTACATTTTTCTATGCCAAGTTGTATGATAGTAAAAAAGAAAGAAAAATATACTATTTTAATTTCCTTTCATCTTGATTTAATGAACAATTAAGGTATCCGATGTACAATTGACCAAAAAATGATGCCTGGTAAGGTTTATATTCTATGTACTTGTTTGATAGGTAAGGGTATGTAGTTTCTAAAAATAGATTTTTTCCCCGCCAAAACACTATGGGGAAGTAACTCTAGCGTTGCAAATCACGCACGGTAAAATACTACTTTTCTTTGATGAAAACATGTGTAATCATTAATAATATTTACCAAATAAAAATTGCCAACATATTTTAATAAAAATAAAGTTTTGAAAAAATTGATTACCTTTATCAATATTTTTTTTTATTTTTGAGAATTTTTTTTTACAATGACCATGACGACGTCAGGCGATTTTTACCCCCCCCCCCCCCACGTCAGCCGTCACATTCATAATCCAACGCATATTGCCATAACCTGGTAATATTTCTGTTTTCTATTCCTTTACAATTCAGAACTGATAATTTTAGAATTAAAAATCTTATTTGTTGAGGTTTTTTTCATTCAGCAAAATGTTTGCACAAAAAATATTGTTACTAATACAACGAAGTCGTGAATTGCGGGTCAAATCAGGTGTGTAAAGCGTTACGAACAAAGCGTGCGAGACCCCTGTAAAATGTTTCATTAGAATTCATTCAAAACCTTTAACTCGTAGAAAACAATGTACATTGTCTTATCTTTTACTCAAAATTGTATTCTTTTTCAACAACAAAAATTAAGTCAGTTTTAAAATGGAGGCTGCCGATAAAGTCTGACTACGATGTTTCCGTATCGGTACAATTGAGGAATGCACAATACATTAACATGCTTTACACAGTTATAACTAATATGAATCAACCATAAATAACACTGTAATATTGTAATAAGTATGTATTTTTTACACGATAAGATTGTGTACAAATACCACACATAACATCGGACATGGGCTATCTGGCTGAACCTGTCAATCAAATTTTGAGTATTTGATTTCATTGGATGGTGACACACCTCTTTTATGTAAACAGCAAAATGAAACGAATTCACTTTAAAGCAGTTGGAATCAGTATCTAATAGTATTATTTGAATAATATAAAATCCAGCGATTTGAACAAGCGTGAAAAACGTACCGTTCATTCACATACATGTAATATGAAATGCGAGGGAAGAAAATTGTTTGGAATCCCGATAAAAAAATTCAATCAATAATTAGAAATTCCATTATTTGACTCTTGTTAACTTGCTTTACGGAAAATAACAAGGAGATGTTTAAACACAATAACTGTAATAAACGTATACAAGCATTTTAACCACGAAATCCGTATGCATGGTACTTATTAAAAATAGTTAGTAGGAAATATGCCGGTATACAAATGTTAGGTCCGAAACACTCTGTATGTATAATGGAATTAGGTATACAAAAAATTGAACTAATTGAATAGGGCCATACAATACCCTTCAGAATAACTTGCAGATTACCCTAATTCAAGTTATGCACTGTCACAATATCTACGAAATCAATGATTAAAACGACCTACTCAGTATTTATCGACGAAATACGTGACTTGTGCACTGCAAACTTTATAAATTAGGGTTTTTTTCCTTCACGTTATTGAAAGAGCGCCGCGGGAAAAAAATAACGTCATGCAACGGCAAATGACGTAAAGCTGCTACAACGTCACAATCAGCGTAAGGGGTAAAAGTTAAAATAACTCGTTTTAAAATTAAGAAAAAAAAGTATTGCTTGACTTTATGCATCAATCGTTTATTCTTTATTGTTTATTATGTTAGATAAAAAATATTGCGACTTTTTGAAAATTTATTTCAAGCTCCGTAATCTACCGAGCTCATCCCGGAAAATCCCGAACTCTCAGGCTCAATTGTACATCGGATACCTTAATCAAATTTACGTTTGACAAGTCGAAAACCAGAAAAGAGTCCTTCCTTAAGAAAACGTGACATAGGGCTAGGCTTACTGAACGCTTTTCACGTTTTCGACCCGAGCCCAAATATAGCTTATACTTCGAGACATTTATGTTTATGTCACAATATAATATCAATTTTATGTATCAAATGAGCTATTTTCAACAAATTTCGCTGAATATTTGCAGTTGAAACTATCGCGCCATGGCGTCAACCAAGCAAAAAGATGACGTCACAATACAAATGAAACGCTGCGCGAAAGCCTGCGTACTCGATCTGTACTAGGCCTCGTAAAAATGTCCTTAAACTAAGTTAAAAAATAGAAGCAAAGTTATCGGTTGTTGCAATAGCATTGTTTGAAAAATTATTGCCCTATTTATTTATGAGGTAGTCAGAAATATTCAGGGGACTGTAAGCTTTGATCTTTAATCTTTAATTATATAGAGAATAACCAAACAAAAAAACCCACGTTGTTGAACATTGTTACATATTTTGGCAATCCACTATTTTACTGAAATTGGGGGATGGTAAACATTTTATCGATTTACATCGTATTGTATCAAAAAATCGAACGGAAGACCTACTCGTTACTTGTAACGAAATCGTATCTTGTTATTATTTATCTTGAAATTTTGTTCACGCGATTTTTCGAAAACTACATGTATTCTACCGATTTTGACCATTTTTTCACAGATGAAAGGACTTGACCGGTACTGATTATCGGCCATTTGTTTACATTTATAATACCTGTTTTCTGCAGAGCAGATCTCAGAAACTATCAGGGATTTTCAGAATAGGTAGACTATAGTTTTAAAAAGTTGTGCATTATATAGTTTGTTAACGCCAGTGGCGCAACGTCTTAAAGCTCGCCTGGGCACGAAAATTGGGTACAATTTCTAATCAAACTTGTCAAACGTTTTGATCTGTATCTTTTTATTCATTGATACTTTTTAAAACACGTGTAACAAAAATAGTATAAAAAGTTCATACCAAAGAAATCAAGAAAAAGGGGTTGGCCCCTTTATTAAGGGGCCAAAATACTCGTAAAGCCCACTACGAATAACATATACGACAAAGATTTTGTAATGCATTATAGAAGCAAAATTGTTGATCATAACAATGTCTGTTTGAAAAAAATATTTTCACAACCATCTATTACGTTATTGGGGATTTTTGGAAGCCAAAGTCCTTAAACTTTGATGCAATATATCTAGAGAATGAGACATATTTTGTTTAGAGGTGTAGAAGAGAAAATGTCTGCGTTGATGAATCCAATAATCGAAACACCAATGTTTGCCTCCAATAAGGATCTACAGGGCTGGTACAGAGATTTGTATATCAAAGATGAACAACATTTTTAGATAAGTGTAAGATTTCCGCAGTCGAAACAGCAATGGCTGTCCCCATTAAGGGTCTACATGACTGGCCCCTAAAATATTAAATCATCTGTATCTCAAAGACGAACAACATTTTTAGAGAAGTGTAAGAACAAAATATGTAAGTATTCGTAAGACTTTTCGTATGAAAGCAAGAAAAAGGGCTGGCTCCTTAATTAGGGACCAAAAGACTCGTAAATTCTAAGATAAATAACAAAAAAAAAAGCAAAGTAACACTATATATTTGAAAAATCGGTGCCTACCCATTTAGAATGTTTTTTAGGAATTTCATGGCACAGAAAAAAATATATTGAGCATTATTAGGGATTTTGGTAATCCTACACTTATCATGTCTTAAATATGCAAAGGACTTGCAAAATGCTCGATGGTCATCAAAATACCCATCTGGACTATCCTAAATCTCTTGATATGATTTCTGTAATAAATTATAATTTAGAAAAGGAAAAATACAAAACTTTAAGCTCGAAAACTTGACTATTTTTCTGAATTCTTATTTAGAGCTCTTCTTCTCAAGGAGATTTTTAAAAATCTAAGAATAGACACGGCTATTCAGTCCTCTTAAAATGGATAAGAACTATTATAATTAAGGTATTGAGGGAAAGCTTTATAGTTTTCGTACATTTTCTTCTTCTTCTTCTTCTTCTTCTTCTTCTTCTTCTAATTGTAATTATATCATAATTATTATCATTATTATTATTTTTATTTTTATTATTATTATTATTATTATTATTATTATTATTATTATTTTTCCACAAATTTTGTGCAAGTGTTTTTTCGAAATCTTTTGGACCAATTTCAATCATTTTTTCACAGATAATTACAAGTGACATGTTTTCTTTAAATTTTTGCCGTCGTCACTTCCGGTACCTATTTATTGCTGATTTTGTAAACTCTTACGACTGATTTTGTGAATAGTTGACCTCGAAAACTATCAGAGATATCAATATGAAACTTTCTGGATAGGAAGTCCATAGTTTGAAGTTCTTTTTTGTTTTACGCTAGTGGTGCCATTCGTTAGAGCTCGTATAGGCACGAAAATTGGGTTCGATTTTTAATTAAACTTTTCATACGTTGATATTTTATTAAGACATATATAACAAAAGTGGTAGAGTGTTAAGATTTGTTTTTAGCGAAATCAAGAAAAAGGGGTTGACCCCTTAATTTAGGGGCCAAGAGACTCGTAAAATCTATTACAAATAACTTAAAAACGATCAAGATTTTGTTATGCATTATAGAAGTTGTTGATCGTAGCAATATATGTTTGAAAAACTCATTTCCACACCAATTTAGTACGTTATTAGGGATTTTGGGGGGCCAAAGTCCTTAAACTTTGACGCAATATACTGTAAACGTGGTTATATTGACGAGTTCAAAATTTGACGATTTTTTAGTAAGAGACAATTGGCGAGTTTTAATTTTGACGAATTTTTGAATAAGAGTAAGAGTTATCTATTTTTGAATTCTTATAATGCCAGGGTTAGAGTTATCTTTCTTGCGAACTCGGTATTAATAAAAGTTAACTTTGATTGAAAAAAAGTTTGTACAGATTTGATGGAATAAAATTGTTCTTTGTATTTTGTTTTTATTAACTATACGATATTGCCTGAGGTAATAAAGTAGGTCAAACACGGCATGATAATTACGCACGAAGTTATTATAGAATGTTGTGACGATTGAGTGATAATTGCATTTAAAACATGCTTGTTTAGATTTTATGGGTTTTTTAAATACTAATTACGTGTTTTTATAGCTATTTACATAAATGAATCATTAACTTTGATCAAGTTCTAACGGGATAATGCCGATAAAAAATTCTGGTATTAATACGCTCTATATATGATGTGACGTTTGGCGAGTGGAAATTTTGACGAGAAAATAAAAATCGCCAACATAGTCAAAATTAACACATCGTCAAAATTTCCACGTTTACAGTATCTAGAGAAGAAGACATATTCTTTTTAAACATTGTAGAAGAGAAAATGTCTGCGTTGATCATTCCAATTGACTCCACTACATTGCAATCAGAACATCAATGTCCGTCCCCATTAAGGATCTACAGGGCTAGCCCCTAAAATTTAAATTATTTGTGTCTAAAAATAAACTACAATTTTAAATAAGTGTAAAAACAAAACATATTGATATTCAGGGACCTTTTGTATGAATTCAAGATAAAGAGACTGGCTCGTTAAATTTGGGTCCTGGAGACTCGTAAAGTCTGTTACAAAAATCTTAAAAACGACCAAGATTGTGTAATGCATTATTGAAGCAAAGTTGTTGATCGTAACAATATCTGTTTGAAAAATCATTGCCGCACCCAATTATCGTATAAGTTGGGTTTTTAGGGGGCTGGAATTTCTGATTTTCAATGCGCCGTAGGTAAAAAGATATTTTGAGCATTGTTAAAGATTTTGGCAAACTTATACTTATCAGAAAAGGGGGTGTCTAAAATTTTATCGATTTTTTCATCGTATCGTTTCAAAAATAACGAACGGAAGATCTTCTCGTAACGAGACCATATCTAGTTATATCTCTCTTTGTTAACGCGCCGAACATTTGCTTCCTTTAAACATCCAATCTAATCTACATGTATATTTCTTGGGCAGATTAAGAAAAGGTATTAAGTTTAAGTATGAGTTGTGTGAGGGAAAAAATATTTCTACTGTGATGATGTTTGAGTGCTAGTAATTTAGTCCTTCAATGAAAATTTATTTGTTTTCTTTGCACCCTTATTATCAAAACTTATTTAAATGATTTTTTTTTCATTATAGAATCCGATTAGGAATGACATAATGAATGAGAACAATGGGTCAACATTGCCGATTTTTGAGATGGTTATTATGGAAGTGTGAATGTACACCGTCAACCAACTTGAACACTTTTCGCAGTTTGTTAATTTGTGTTGATTTTGCCATTCCAAGTTGCTACCTGTGCATCGTGTTGTGATATTGAAGTATAGCAAGACTTGGAAACTAAGATTTGAATATAAAGGGATATTATGATGAAAGGATATGATGGGAAATCGTGTTTTTGATCGATATTTATATTTTTTCAGCATGATTTTTATTTTTTTTATTTCTTTTTAAAATATCTGTTTTGACAAAAAGAAAATAACATACGCTTTTATTCGCTAATACATATTAATGCACATTAACTGCGGCGGGGACAGTCATATCTTAAAATCTCATAATCATGAATATATGTTTATATAGATATTTCGATAATAATAATTTGTAATAGAGGAGATTAAAAAATATCCTTTTTTAAACTTTGTTGTTTCATTATAAATATTAAACAGAGAAATATATATCCATTTTCTTCTAAAAAAAAAAAAATAGGTAAATAGACATGGACAAAAGTAATATTTCTCCGTTTAAACATATATTCATGAGCAAAATATTATTACAACAATATCTTATTGCTTTTTATTGCATGTATACATTGTATGCTATTAATGTATTCGTTAGATGTTGTTAAAAGCACCAAATACCGCTGTATTGATAATAAAACAGTACATTGACAAAATAGTCAAAATGTCATTGCAGTCAGTTTTGAACGTTGCTCAAAATGCATTAGTTGTTAATCAAAACATGCAATATTGATGAAGATACAGATCAAAAACTTACTGGGGCTGTGCAATGCACGAAAATAGCCAACTATTATCGCAAATCTCGTGTGCATATGTCTTCATACACACACATAACTTGCAATTTACGGCGCAAACCTCTTTAATTTTGGACTGATCTGTGATTAACCTTATTTTGTAACTCATTCTGTCTGCAGGAACATTTATTTATCTTCACATTCATTAGACAATATTTACTACTGATGTTAACGTTTAACTTACCGCTGACTTCCTTTCATACACGCTAACCGACCTCGAATTGCTAAATTCATGTGCAGATCAAGTCGCAAATTACTCAGTTTTATATGTATTTAAACGAATCGCATTTCTTCATTTTGCGGAGCTGATAACCATTTTTCAAAGATATTCAGTACAGCATTATTGTATGTTAATAAGAGAAAACAGATATGTTGTAAAACGTCTAATGGATTTCCACGGCGTGTCAACCCGAATTTTCCCATGGATCTACATTATGCGGCAAACCGTCTGTTCAATTCATGCGATTTTCCACATATGGTAAATTGTAAATGGTAACATAAAATTTATGTTAACTTCACAGTTTCTGACATAATTTCTTCACAATAACCCGAATAGCGTTATTTGATTACCGAAGAACAACGTGTGACTTAACTGTATGCGCCCTTCCCGGTTGAGAATTCTTTTTTCATCATCATCATTAAACATGCACGTAGAGTGCTGGAGAAAACGTACCCAGGAAAAAACTTGCCAAATTCCTAGGGTATGTTTACTCCAAGTGAGCGGCGTATACCCAGGTACGTTTTCTCTTGGAGAAAACGTTTCTAGGAAAATCAAAATTTATATAGTTTTAATAAGCATTCTTGGATGCAACAAAATAAATTACAGATGAATTTAATAAACATTTCTATCATTTGTTGCTGGTTTTTGTGGGCTATTAGTTCATTATAAATGAAATCGTTAAAATCGTAAATAAAGTTTTGATTGCAATATTATTTTGAGGAATTCAATGAGTATCTCAAGAAGTCGATAGCGCGTATATTTTTTTTTGTACTAGTATTTACCCGACTCAAATAAAAAATGTTATTACTATAAAATTAATATACTGTAAAACAACTTTTATTCGCGTGCGAAAGCCTCATTGTTGCGAATATTCCTCGCCACAGACTAGTATTTGTCATTTAACTGTAATCAAAAAAGAGGTGTGAATAAGGCTTGATCGCGAAAATAAGTCGCCGCGAACCAGTTCATCTCTCGTAAATCGCGAAACAAAGTCGTCGCGAATAATAGTTGGTTTACAGTTCTCCTCTATATTTATACATTGAAAGGGCATGGTCACGATTATAATCAAAAATTGTTTTTCCGATTTTAATTTTACAAAGCTTTAGTAGGGCATTTTTAATAGGAAACCAAAATTTGAGTGTCATTCGTTGAGTTATAAGCGAGTTATATAGCTTTCAATTTGCTGTGTAAACAAAGCTTTTGTTTACATTTTGAATGTTGAGGTGAAAATTCCAATTCCTAAAATGAATGTGTTAAACGTTAGGAACTGATTATTTATTCTTAAAATGAATAAGAAGATACATGTAGACATATCAGCTTGAAAACGATTTTTACTGGTATATTGAACCTAATATGTAAACAAAATCAGGGCACGAGCCTTGTTTACATTACAAGGAATTGTGAGTCTATCTGTATCTTGCTAATAATTCTACGACTGACTGTCAATTTTCCTTTGATCTTTAGAAATGCATTCCTTAAAGGGGCATGGTCACGATTTTTGTCAAAAATTATTTTCCCGATTTTAATGTTAACAATGCTTCAGTAAGGCATTTTTAATAGGCAACCAAAGTTTAAGTGTTATTCGTTGAGTTAAAAGTGAGTTGCATATCTTACAATTCTTCGCTATGTAAACAAAGCATTTGTTTACATTTTGAACGTTGAAGTGAAAACTCCAGTTTTAGACCGAAATGAATGTGGTAAACGTTAAGATATGTTTGTTTATGCTTAAAATGAATAGTGTGATGGAAAAATCAGCTTGGAAAAAACGTTTACCGGTATATTGAACTAATGTAAACAATAACAGGGCACGAGCCTTGTTTATATGACAAAGAATTGTGAGTCCTGTATCTTTCTTATAACTTCACTACTGGCTCTCCAATTTCATTTGGTCATTGGAAATGCATTCCTTAAGCATTGTAAATAATAAAAACAGGAAAATAGAATTTGACCAAAATCGTGACCATGTCCCTTTAAGCATTGTAAATAATAAAACCAGAAAAATAGAATTTGACCAAAATCATGACCATGTCCCTTTAAAATATGCTTTATAGTTGCATTTAAAACTATTTAACATGTCCAAATACTCTATTATTTGACCGACTCATATAAAAAAAAAACCCGCTATTATTAAGTTATTTATTCATCTATGAAATTGATATATTCCTCTATATTTGTGCTGTAAAATAGTTTTTAAAACTATTTAACATTATGTTAATGATTTTCCTGGGGTACGTTCTCTCCAAGAGGTAACGTACCTGGACATGTTCTCTCTTGGAGAAAACATACCCTAGGAATTGGTACGTTTTCTCCTGGGAACGTTTTCTATTTGGTACGTTTTCTCCTGATACTTGTACGTAAGCATTGCCCGTTTGTTCTTCAATTTTGATAAGTTTTCTTTCTCTTACATTTGATTCTATGTGTTAGCATCATGAATTTTATAAAATGGCGGGTCTATAAAATACTCATATCAGAATCTTTGTTTAAATCGCAATTGAAATACACACCGATTAGAAAGTGTCGTCATGCAACGCAATGCCTTAACATTCTTTTATTGCAGTTACATTTTTAAGTACAGACCACGAATAGTAAACTATAAATACATTTGACTTTAAACTTTTTAATAAGGGAGTTGTTCACCAATAGCATAAAAAATGTTAAAATGTCTCGCATTAAATTTACTTAAATCAAAACTGCAAACGCTTTAAAGTATAACAGCATTATTTAGACAATTTATATTTATAAAACACTAATAGAATTAACTTTGAAATTTTCAAAACAGAAAATACATGTTGTCATAAATAACACTATCATTTAAGTATATTACTTTTACTATAAAAAAAACTTCGAATTGTTATTATTCATCATTTTGGGATTTTATCAGTTTCTTTAGATGAAGTATACGTAAAGGAAAATGCAGATGTTTTATCGTTTTAACAAAGTTTAAGTTATGCAAATAAGTTTGATATTTTTAAATTTTGCAATAAAGTTAGTTACTTTAATACAAAGAAAACACTATGAAAATACCATGATTTGCATTTGTTAAATTTCCTGATAAAAAAAAACTTGATATATTGCTTATAACCTGACAGTGCGTTAAACCTTCAGAGAGTTACTTTTTGGTGGTATTTAACTTGAACTGACAATTATTACATAAAAAGAAATGAATCATTGCACTAACGTAACTTGTAAGTTGCCATGAAACTATCATAAAAGAAAAATACCAAATGTGTAAGAAATACATGTATAGTTAATTTGCCGTTAGCCGCTCGAATGGATAAAAACGCGCAGTCCATTTTCATTACAGGCGTTTTGAAGCTCTCCGTTTAGACGCAAAATTTAATTAATTTCCTGTCATTTAAAGCTTTATTTTTATAAAATATTCTTTATATGCTCCTTCACATTTAACGAGAACCTGTTGCACTTAGCAACATATTTCAATGTCCATCCTCTTGAACATTGGTAAGAGTTATACGTATCACAACCTTGAGACAACACTGTCTCACAAATCCATAACAAGGCCTTACGCTGTATATGGAAGGCGGTTTTGGAAGATTTGTAAGTGACGTGGGTACCCTTCATGACGAGCTCGTAGGCAAAAATATTTTAACTCCGCGTATAATAGATGATATAATGGTAAGTTTTTTTTCTTCGTATGTAAAGATTGATTGATTTAGTGCAACATATATATATATATATATATATATATATATATATATATATATATATATATATATATATATATATATATATATATATATATATATATACCCTCACTTTAAAAGACACGAAATTTATTAATGAGATAAATTATAAATGTAAATATTTTATAATATGCTAAAAATAGTACGACTTTTTACACATGACCTTATAAGTATTTCCATTCTTCATGTACAGTACTAGTTATTTAACAGATTCAACGGCCAATGACAAAGTTCGCCGCGTTTTAAATGACTTGATGAGAAGAGGATCGAACGCTTACCTCGGCTTAGAGAGAGAGAGAGAGAGAGAGAGTGGGTGGGTGTGTGGGTGGGTGTGTTTGTGTGTGTGTATGTCATGAAGCCGGATCGACAGACGGATATACAGACAAACAGAAATGGAATATAAAATGCAGCTAACAGTACTTTCCTCGCAATTCTTCGGTTGACTTTTAGAAGGTGTAGTATTCCTTTTTGTTGGTCGTTTGATTTTATGCATTTCTTTATTATTCTGTTGGTAAATAATGCAGTGACCTCTTTATTTGATGTTAGTATTCTTCTGGCTTGAAAAAATGCGTAAAATTGATAATTTCATCGCGACTGAATAACGCAAGGAGGCAAGATGTGCGTCAATACAGGGGGTACTTCTGCAGTGATATACTTTAAATTGAAGAGTTATGCGGCCTATATGGGGTTGTAGGGATAGCGGTGATAAAAGACAAACATGGCGGACATTGTCTGTTTACGAGCGGTGTTCAGCCTTAAGTACAAACCGTGCACGTACATGTACGTGTTACTAGACTATAAATTGATAACTTTGAAAAATTTTAAATCCTATTTTAAGGCTTTTCCTATTCTATTATGCAGGATAATTAAGGTACTCTTTTAAAAAATAGACCAATGGGTCTAAAAAAAACCCAAAAGAATTGGATACTAGTTTAAGCATTGAAATATATTTTCTACCGCTAGATACAATTCTTACCTACAGAATCGAAAAAGAAAGCCGACTTCTTGAATATTGACATCACTAGCTGCTTCGTTTGAATTTTTTTACTACAATGTGATTGGCACAAGTTCTAAAACCTATGAAGCCCTCTCCCTGTACAATAATTTTTCACATGCAAAACATATTTTATACATGTGTAGTATATAAATAAACAGATTAAAAAGAATTTACATAAAGGTTTCAGCTAGCACATTTTGATAAAAATGTATATACGTAATCAAAATCTTTTTGATTTTTTTAATATAAAGATCATTCATAGTCTTACTAATTCTGGCATCTCCCCAAAGCAAAAACTGTGTATAAACAATAGTTATATTGCAAATGCTGAAATATTATCAAATAACTCATTTCTGGCTTCAGCATATTTAGTTCATGAGAAAAAAAATTATATGCGTGTTTAACCTTTCTAAGTGTACATAAAGGAAAAATCTTTGATTTGAATAAGTCAAATTTTAATATGCAAATATTTGAACTTTGAGTTTTTGAACTTTTGAATCCTGTCTCCAAAATAAAAAATATGGTGGTAGATTTCTTCTGCGTTTGAAACATTAATATCAGAGGTGATAGCATGAGTGAAGGTACTGAGTGAATTAAGCGCTCTAAAATTCAGCGGTAGAGAGTTTCATTCGCGTATAACAGTTAAAATAATGATGATAATCACTACATGTAGCTATGAGTGCATGGCAAGTCCCAATAGTTGCGTATTGTACTGTGCTTAAATTTTCTTTTTTTTATAAATGAATTTACTATTTCATACAAATACAACATCTATACTGACAAAACGTAAATGTTTTAGATAAATGACATTACTAAAAACAAAACTTCTCTGAATGGAGAGAGATAATTACATAATTATACAATATATGTAAAATAATATATGTATATATAATTATATTAATAATATAGTTCTATATTACTTCAAGGACTAAGAAGTTGCTTGAAAAGCATCTGCTTCAATAGATTTATTGCCTAATTGTCATAAACGTAACATTGCTCTGCCCAATATGTTCGCTAGTTCTGTATTTTTTTTTCCAAACATTTATTCAATAATATATATGTAACAAAACAGAAGGTAGTGGGCCTGCGTAGGGGCTTAGTACAACATACATTTTGGATTTTTTTTTGTACTACAATTTAGCACGAAAAAAAGGAGAAAAATATTCATTTACAAGTAAATTTCCGCACATGAAATGTTTCATGCTAAGTATATCATCAATACAGCAAAGATAGAAAGAAAAAAACAACCAGGTTGTTACATGAAAAATATATAGATATCAAACATATATTTAGATTTTTACATAAGTATTTAGCAGGTTTATGTAATAGTATATTTCTCTGTTAGATGCGTAGGGGGGATAACAGTATAAGTGTCCAAAGAATCCCCCTACCAGTTTTTATAATCTAAAGTTCTGGTCCCCTTTAGAGTTATATTTTTAACAATGGCATTCATTTAGAAGTAAATTTTCGACTATAAGCATAATATTTAGATTATACATAAATATAGCGAATACATGTAACAGCAAAATATTTTTCTGGTAGATATGTGAAGGGGAAATCAGTTTAAGTGTCCAGAGACTCCCCCTACCAGTTTAACAATCTAAAGGCCAGGTCACCTTTAGACAAACATTATGTGAAATATAATTACAATTTTTCATTCAATCTATGAAGAATATCAAAATTAAACATAATACTTTTTGCTGATTTAACTGTCATATAAAACTGTGTCAGTGCACTTTTCAAAAAACATAATAAACCATTATATGTTACAATGTCGTTCAAAACTCTACATTTCATTTTATATTTGTACATTTTATAAGCTGCAAAAGATACAACATTATTAAAGATAAACGTGTTTTGTTGCAATATGCTGGAAAACCAATGTCAATAACATTCCATGTAACATTTATATTTAAGATATCAGATACTTTCTTCCAAATGGGGTTAGATATACAACAATCAAAAATTAGATGTTTAATGTCTTCTTCTACATTACAGTTCAGACAGTTTTTGTCAATATATTCTTTCCATTTACTTACACATTTATTACAAGATAAAATATTGTATATTAATTTGTAATTAAATTCTGATACATTTTTATCAAATATCTTTTTCACTTTGTCTTGGTAGATATTACCCCACAATTGACGGTCATCAATACAAAAAAGTTTGGACCAAAAAATTTCCATTCTAGGCTCTTTTGAGTTTTTTTGTAGTAAGATGTGGTAAAAAATTTTAGATTGTTGTCCTTCGACATGTTCGAAATAGCCATGGAAATTGAAAAACAACTTTGTACTTCTATTTCATGTATGTGTTATATTCTGTAAGTTAATTTTAGCAGCATATTTTTAGGGCACTTTTTAGAGTTATATATTCACAAAGGTAATTGTTTGTAGATATCAGACTCTCTTTGATTTCGTTTATTGGTTTGAATCCATTTGAATTGAATAAATCCCTCACGTACTTAAAACCGCTTTTAATCCAATTTGGAAAAAACACTGTTTTGCCTTTATATGTTATTTTTCGATTGAACCATATATTCTGAAACTGGATATTTTCTCGATCAGTGTTTTTACATTCATTAAAACTGCATATTACTTCCTTACACAAATTTGGGATTATTTGATATTTAGGTCTAGTGCGTTTGTAATATTAGTGTTTAATAGATAAGATATATCTAAATTATATCTTTCTATACAAGCGTTCAAGAGTTGATTTAAATCATTGTTAGAATGAACAAGCATTCTGAGAGTATTGCATAAGCAATACACGTCCCCTACCGGTAACCCCTTTGATTGAGAATGGCAAAAGTTTGAGACCCTGTATATTAAATATCCCCTATCATAAATGTAGTAATTGTATAGTATGAAATTATGAAAAATGATTATAATAAACAGCAAACAATCTCAAAAATCTATTAATAAAATACATATTTGAAGCAAAGCAAACACAGAAGTCTAGTCTATTATTCAACAGCCC
Organism: Magallana gigas; assembly: GCF_963853765.1. Taxonomy (NCBI): domain Eukaryota; kingdom Metazoa; phylum Mollusca; class Bivalvia; order Ostreida; family Ostreidae; genus Magallana; species Magallana gigas. Next base: position 5,875,618 of record NC_088859.1, read on the forward strand.
AAACCCGATAACGAACCCGATTGTAATAATAATAATGATAAAACCCTGCCGTTAAAATTTACACAATACTTGACACCATTTTACAGAACTTATTTGTTTGTTATTAGAAATGATAAATGTAATAATACAAATAATGCACGATATTATTTATTATTTTACTGACCACATAATGTCCTCGTTCATTTAGTACACACCGAGCCCGATAACGATCATTAAAAAAATTGGAGTGAAAAAAATTAAATTTCTGGAAATTGTGTTGACCAGACGCTAGAAAAGTATAAACTTGGTCTGCTGTTTGTTATTTTGAAGCTGCTCAGCAAGTTTCACATCATTCGTCAAACGCATGCAGAAAAAAAACAACGGAAAACTGAAGTGGGACAGACAGACGGACGGACAGACAGACAGACAGACATACAGACAGACAGACGGACGGACGGACGGACAGACAGACAGACAGACGGACTGACGGACGCAGAGGAAAGCTATAGTCCCCTGCGGTGAAACCGGTAGGGGACTAATAAGTTTTGAAACCCATGATGCTTTTAAAGCTTTGACCTTAGTTTCAAAATCGCGGATACCAATCCCTCCATCTGATATATGTCTTATTAGAGTTTTACGCTTTATTCTATTTCTTTTCCCCCATAGAAACGAGAATATAATTTTGTTAACTTGTTTAAATATAGTTTGATCAGGGTTTTCAAGTATTGTTTCGACATAAAGAAGCTTAGAAACAATTAAAGAATTAATTATCTGGCATTTTCCGAAAAGAGTTCCGCCAAGAGTCCAATATTTTTTCGAACTCTCTCAGCTTACATAGCCAGTTTTTTCCATTACACTCTATTTTATTATGCCCTATGTAAATACCTAGACATTTTACTGTATTTATGTTTATTTTGATATTTTTTATGGTTGTATCCTCCTTAAGAATGTTTCTAAGTTCTCCCAATACTATACATTCAGTTTTTGATACATTTAATTTTGTTTCTGAAACATTTCCAAAATTTTCTATGATTTGGATTGCTTTTTCTAAAGAGGTTATGTCTCTTAAAGGAAATGTGCTATCATCGGCATGTTGAATACATTTTATTTCTTTTTCCATATTTTCTAACCTAAAGCCTCGAATTGAATTTGAGCTATTAATTTTTTCATTTAGAATTTCCATTACAAATAAAAATAGTATTGCTGATACGGGACATCCTTGTCGTATTCCTCTGTGCATTTTACATTTTTTAGAAATCCAACCATTATTTTTGATAAAGAAATTTGGATTAGTGTACAACATTTTTATCCATTTAATAAAGTTATTCCCAAAATTGAATTTTTCTAGGGATTTTATTATAAAATTCCATTCAACTGATTCGAACGCTCTTTGGAAGTCAGCAAATAAGAGCATTCCTTCTTTATTTGTATTTTCGTAATACTCGAAAATATCCAGAATAAGCCTAGCATTATTGCCAATATATTTTCTTTTTATATAACCCGATTGATTTTTACTTATTAACCTATCAATTAATTTTTGTAATCTTCTGGCAAATATAAATGCAATTATTTTATAGTCACAATTAGTGAGACTTATTGGTCTGTAATTTTCTAACTTATCTTATTCCCCCTTTGTATGTATAAGTGAGAGAACTGAACATTTTTGTGTAGAAGTTAATTCCTCTTCGATATAAATTTGGGATATAGTTTCATTTAGAAAATTACGGATATTTTTCCAAAACATCTTATAAAATTCAACAAGTAAACCGTCTATTCCAGATGACTTATTATTTTTCATTCCATTTACAGCTTATGCGCATTCTTGTAATGTTGGAAAATTTTCACAGTATTTTTTATCATTTTCTGACAACACAGCGGATGTATCAATTTGAGCAAGATATGATTCAATTTCATTTAGCGGTATATCTTTTGAGGAATAAAGATTTTCATAGAACTTACATAGTTCATTTAAAATATCGTTAGTCTTTACAAAGGTCGATCCTGCATTGCTAACTTTATTTATAACATTTTTTGATTGATGCTTATTTTCAAGTCTTAAGAAGTAGGATGAATTTTTTTCTCCCTCGTCAATCCATTTGGCCCTTGACCTTATTTGTGCTCCTTTTGATTTAATTTCATATGCGTATAATTCATTCTATAATTCTTTTTTCCGTATCATATTAATATTTAAATGATGTTAATGTTCTATTTGCTCTAATTCACGCTCGATAAGTTGTATTTTCCGTTTCATATTTTTGCTTTTTCTTTACAATAACTAATACTTAAATTTTTAACTTTAAGTTTGATCAATTCCCATTTAGTTTTTGGATTCATCTCTAGCTTAATATCATCTGGTAAATTCAATAAAAAAAATCGTTGATAATTTTACAATACTGTATATCAAGAAGGACAGACGTATTTAGCTTCCAATATCCCTTCCCCCTGCTATTGGAGGAAATTTAGCACTTAAAAATTAAAGCAATGTGGTCGCTCATTCTTACATTATTTGAGACGGACGGTGTTGCATAAATATTGACCAGTGTATTAATTTTACTATCATGTTCTATATTCAACAGTATAATTCTGCCATGTAAAGTGAAATTTGCTACTTATCAGAAAATTGAGGCACCTTTACTGTGTGAAGAAGTAGAAAAACTATGAAAAGATGTACCTTTCCAGCCTGAATTAAAAATATATTCTTTTTCAGATATAAAATGTGTCTCTTGTAAAAATACGATATCACAATTAATACCATTAACCCAATTGTATAAAATTACTCCTTTTTTATAATCATTAAGTCCACGACAGTTCAAAGAAATAAATTTGACAGAAGTCATTGTTGTGTCCGGTTAATAGAGTTAGTAGAGACAGATTAACACGTGTACTTATCGATGCCTTGCTGCCTGGTTTTTACCGCTCTGGACATGGAGACGGAACGCGGCTTCGTTCGTCGTTTGTCCGCAAGACGCTGTAACAGCTTGCCGAAATTGTTCTGACCGGGCCATGCATCTGGAACAGTATGTGCGGTTTTTTCGGAGTCCAAGCCGGTGCCCCAGTAGAGATCGTATACGGAGTGGGCAAAGATGGTATGGGGCCTGGAGGAAGCTAAAAGATCATTCATTTCCTTTAACTGATCAATCTTTGCACATGATATTTTCTCCATGACATCATCAGCTTCATCCCTCCACTGTTGGATGTTAGTAACGGTGTTGCCGATTAGCTTGCACTCCAAAGCTGACTTGGCATCTCGAATTTTGTCTGCTGCCACAAGGTTGCCTGTACGAATACCTTTGGTTAGCAGGTAGGCCTGCTAATGTATCTTGATTCAGTTCAAGATTAATACCTTTTAATTTGACATATTAAGTTTGTAAAGTTCATACAAAGCTGCTGTACAGTTCTGTATTTCTGCATTAGGTGCAGGCTTGGGGCGAATTACATTGTAAAGTAATGCATTACATTACCATTACTTCATGAATTTGGGCATTAAATTACCATTACCATTACTTGATTTTCTTGAAGTAATGCATTACATTACCATTACATGAGTAAAGTAATGCATTACCATTACCATTACTTTTTTTTTTAAAGTAAAGCTAATAAAGAGTTTTTGCAAATGTTTCAAATATACAACACTCTTTAACATATCTACAGCTTCATGCCCAGTATCAGGTTCAAATTCTGCTCAATATATAATTATATTGTGGCAATACGAACAACATATTACATAAGTAAAATGATATTTATAGACATTTGGCATGATACAATATCAGATATGAAATAGAGACACAGGATAACATGCGTAACAAAAAACAATTTATGAAATAATGTTGCGGTTTTTAAAAGCTAAATATAGATATATCCCCAGATAACACAAATCTTTATAATTATGGACACTTAATTTTATTAATTTATAAACAGATGATTTTCCCAGTTATATTTCTTAGTATATTTTAATCGTATTTCTTTTTACGGAGGACACTTTAAGACTAAAGATTGCTGTTGCACTTTATGATCGAAGTTTCAAAGGGTTCATCTTTTAAATGCATCCATCTTCCGGGCTATATTAAATAAATGTTTTGCAGGAACAGTTAAAGCTTGGACTGGAAAATACTGTTTGACGATCTTTTTCTTAGGATATATTATATAATATTATATTAAATACATAAATCTTGTATTTTCTATCAGTCCAAATTAATGTACAGTGTAATTAATATACGAGAGAGAGAGAGAGAGAGAGAGAGAGAATAAGTAAGATTATTTTCAAATGGGTTATAATATTGGAAGTGATATTGATTTTCATCATGGATGGACAGTGCATTCATTTTGCTTTTAAAGGTGCATGTCTGTCTCATATTCTATTGTGACATAGCGAAGGGAAGGGGACTGGGGTGTTTAGCACTTCTCAAACAATAGATTGTTTTGAGACTTAGATTATCCTGGGGGCATAGTGTATTGTTGACACATTTCTTATTGAAGTGCAAACTAATTGGAGTAAATTGTTTAAATGATTAAAAACTCTTAATAACAACACTCTTAAAAATGTTATGAAATTGTGCTGTTATCTTTAGTAATATAAACAATTCAAAAATGAATTTTAAAAAACCTTTTTTAATAAAACATGTACAATTAAAACATTTTTTTCTCAATTAAAATTATTTCTTTCTTCTTATAAATAAATTAAATCAAATTTAATTTCAACTATTCATTTATTCATCACATTTTTTAAAGTGAGCATGCATAAATATGCATAGTAATGCAAAGTAATGCCATGTAATGCCAGCATTACACTAGATTTTGGAAAGTAATGCATTACATTAGCATTACTTGTAATGCTAGTTTTGAGGCATTACACATTACTAGCATTACTTTGAAAACATGTAAAGCATTGCAATGCATTACCATTACATTTAGCATTACCCCAAGCCTGATTAGGTGGCATATTGTTTCCTCTTCTTTATAAGAAAAACTAAATAATCTTAAACATAATTCCAATTTTTGTTACCATTTTATGGTTGATTCGAAATTGTAGCCTTTGTAACTTGGCTTGATTACTGATCAATTTACATAGCATTCGATTCTTTTTTTTTGTTGTAATAAAAATCAGGCTATCTATCGGTATGAAAGGTTAATATAGACTTACATTTCTGTATATATATTACACCTTCTCATATTAGATATTATATCATGCCTAAGTTTTGAAAAAAATATAATTGTTTTTTTTTTTGAATTTAGTTGTAGAATGTCTAAAGATTTAAACTTCCTCCGATCATCCATTAAGTCATTTAGATATACAACTGTATGATATTTTTATACCAAGATCTGTAAAAAAAAAAAGGTTTTCACTTTGAATTGATATTAAAAAGAAATCATGTTATCCGTCTAGATTTATAACCTTTTATATAACTTTTTAAGTCATGTATTTTTAGCCCTCCCTAAATTTATTTTTTTGCAACAGTCTTTCTTTGTACTTTATCAAATGTAAAAAAAAAAAATAATAATGCTATTAAGTGCTTTTTTTATTTTGGGTTATGGATTGGGTAATTGTGTGAATTTCTGGTTAAGTTGAGATATGATTAAAGATTTTGTAAGAGTTATTTTTGCAATTGGTGTTTAATTATACTTTTTCTATTGTTCGGTTACACTTTTTAATTAAATCTGGGGGGGGGGGTGCCATAGTTGAGCTTATATAGGTTTCAGTCCTCATCATAGTGAATGCCCAAAAGTTTAAAATTCGTTGTCCGTTGGAAATAAATTTTTGAACAGATTTTGTCTTCTGAATATTTTTGTACTACCATTCCATACAATGGTTTTTTGCATTATTCATTTAAAGACTGGACGTTATATAAAAAACGTTTTCTTGCTCTTCCATTGTTGCATTTAGTGACTTGTTATAACTGTATCATCAGCATACAGTGAAATTATAAACTCAATATCATTCATTTTTATACTTTTCAATCTTCGAAGATTAAGTGAAATTCACAGTTTCTAGGATAAGTAAGTTCATGACCAGTGATCCTATCAATACAATTGTTATTAGATCAATGAACATTGAATGTCGTGGATCAATTACAACCATTCTTTTAAAAACTCCCGAAAATTGACATGTAGCATTTGTATTTCAAAGCATTTTAATCATTCGGCTTTAGTACAAATACCACCGAAACATTCTCCTATACTGTACTGTTTTGGCAGATGTAAATTCACACTCTGTTTTTTCTTCTTTCCCTCTCTTTTCTTCTCTTTTTCCCTTTATTGCATTTTCAAAGGGAGTTTCAACTTTCAGACCCCCCCCCCTCTGGATCCACCAGTGCAGATCAACAGCAGTTTTGATTGAATTTAAAATGGCGTTATATAGGAGCCCCAAAATAAGATGGGCGAGGTATTTCTTTTGTATAATTATTATAGTTCTCGGGATTGGAGAGAACCACCACGCCAGAACGGTAAGTATTATGTAATGTGTACTACACGGATTGATTACATTTTATACTTTGTTTTGCAAGAGCGAGGAAGATATCAAAATTGACGCCATTTAAATAAAACATGGTGTTCCTATGTATACAGGTCGGCAATGTTTTGCTTTTAAATCAGCAACTTTATAACATTGTGTCTAGACTTGCCATAAATTTCTTTTTGATAATTTGTTACAACAAAGGCAAACTTAATCAAAATTGATCATATGAAAAAACGGTTTAACTATGTATTTCAATAAGACAAACAACCACTTTCGTTTTGTTATTTTGAGAATGGAGGGACAGCACTTGTTATCTTTCTTAGGTTAATTTACAATATTTTTAACAATATCTCTCATTTGACCGCAAATTTCTGTTGATATTTGGGTTTAAAATTGATCACGAGATATTTCTATCCTTTTACTACACTAAAAGACTGGGTCTGACCTAGTTTAATGTACTCTCTGAAACAAATTAAGCATAAAACGAGGAAGGTCACGCCTACTGTTCGCCCCGATAGACTGGCAATGCCTGTCTTTTCGTACGATAAAGACATAGGACCAGTCAATTCGCCCCGAAAGAGAATCCGCATCGAGACGTTTCACCCCAAGATGTTTCGCACCGGTTAACTACATTTATGTGGTACATGTAACAGTAAATTAATATGATGAAGTAAAATTAGTATTATAAAGTATTATTAATTATCAATAATTGTATTATAAATGTATTATTATTATTATTATTATTATTCCAATATGTATCTACCAGTTTTCATAATTATTCAACACCCGTCTCATATTCTACCTGTGCATTTCCCCCTTGGTTTGACATGGAGTCTACACCTTACGGTAATTATGTAGAAAACTAAATCAGACACTTACTGCTGATTGCTAAATAAACATAATTATTTCTGTAGGTAGTAAATCTTTCAATTTCAAAAGTACATTGATGATGGTGTAAAATGGAACTTCGCAAATGAAGCGTAGGCCACTAGTTCACATATTTGATACCCGTCTCATAATTATATTTTCTCCTCTGAAACTTGACATGGGGAGCCTCCAAACACTTTAATTAGAAAACTGAATCAGACACTCACTAATAATTGCTAAAAATAACATAATACAGTAACTAATATCTGCGGTTGATTATTGTTTTATGCATTTAATTTAAGTTATCAATGAATATGGAACAATAAGCATATTAATCATTTTAGACAGTTTTTTAATAAAGTCAATATAAATCAAATATATTAATATTTAACAAATATTTATCTTAAAACATCGCAATATATGTCGTTATAGATAAATAAATAGCACAGGCAGGAAACGTCTCAGCGCGAAAGGTCTTTCGGGGCGAATGGTCTCGGCGCGAAACGTCAATTGGTACACACTGTAAACTTTCAATCTATACATGCATACCACAGACAGACCTGGTTAAGCTTGGAACCCCCCTCCCGCAACTGGTAGTATTTTTTTTTATTATGATCTACAGTGTGAATTCGCAATTACATGTATCATAAACAAAGTTATTAATATATAAATGTAACGATATATTCACAAACTCGTTAACATCTACGTAACCCACCATATCATTTTCTCAAGTTTTAAGATTTTAAAGATTTATTGGAAGCAGATTACTTATTTTAGAAAATATTAAACAGTATGATGTATCATCAATTCCTATGTAAATCTTGAATACAAAACCTGTCTCATCAGAAAAAGTGACTTTAATAAAATCTCCTAAAAGACATAACTAACAATCTAACATATTGATACATGATTTTGAATATACACCAATGCATATTCGACCCATCGCCAACCCAACACCCCTTCCCCCAAAAAAGGACAAAGAAACAAAACAAACATATAACGAAAGATGGAATCCAACCTTCAAAGAACTATTTGAAAAGATCGAAAAATAGGAAAATTTTGTCGGCTTTTTATTTTCATTTTTTAAAGGTTAAGAAACAAAGTAAACGATATCAATCAAGTCATATCTAATTACTATGACAATTCACACTTTCATCTAATATTTTAAAGATTGCTGAAAACTGGTAAATGTTCTCCCACTCTCATAGGTGAATAACAAATCACATCAAAATTACAGACCAATCTTATTTTAGTAGAATAAGCAACACTTTTTGAAAGAGTCAATTTTAACATAGGTACGGTCTTCTACATTTCAATTATCAATTAAATTAATAATAGACAAGTTTTATTCCTGGACATTATTCCTAGACATTCTACCTTATATTTACTCTTTAAAACATCATTTTATTGGTAAAACAAATTAACATTTTTTATTATTGTAGAATGCATTTTTGATCTACCTAATTCTATATGAATTTGCTGTTATAATACTGAGGTGATTGACAGTTCAGATAAAGACATGCGACAGTAGAAAATGAGATACATCGTTTTAGAAATTTTTAAAATACTTTTTATGATATACTGATACTGATAAGTGATTAAACTAAGTGTTTCAAAATTCTGTTAAAACCTTTACTTTATAAACACTCTTTTAATTACATATTAAATTAACATTTCTTTTTTAACATTCCATTTCATTACAGGTTGCGGAAGCATACTTGTATGGTGTAAACAAGATAGACATTTGTCCACAAAATAAAACTGAGTGGGAGGAGGCATCCAGGAGACTGAACTGCTCTAATGACACTAAATCCCCTCTTAACCGATACCACTGCCTACCTGTCCACGACCTAACTACATTAATGGAGTTTTGTTATAACAGGACCAGACCTCAGGTTGTAAAAGGTAAGTACATGTATGTAACCTTATTTAGATAGAGATAATCAATGTTTAACATGGGATGAAGTTGTACCATTCAAACAGCTAAAATGAGACTGTATGATTCACTAAATGTTTACTGAATGGCAGGATTGATTTTGCTATTTGGTCAACTTTCCAGATCTCTCAGTCAACATTCAGTTGAATAAACGGCACAGCGTCCGAGTTATTCTGTAAAATGAAGATGGGGGAATAACAAAAGGAGTCTCAGATTAAAATGCTTATTTTAGGAAGGATAAGATACTACAAAATAAATATCATCCTATCTGATAACTTTTTTTTCGTCCAAACGATGTACATTTAACATAACATCGATTTGCAACATTATACAGGTTCAATACTTGGAATGTATCTATTCATAGTGGGAGAGACAAGAATGTGTACTGGGATCACAGAGGCTCGACACGAAGTTTTTCACCCTTTTATATCTACCACCTTCTATACAATAAAATACATTTTATTTTATAGAGGTGGTAGATATAAAAGGGTGAATAACTTCGTGACGAGCCCCTGTGCTGGGATTGGGATTTTTAAGACTGGGGTTGTCCCAAACATTAAATCTTGATAATTTTGTTTTCTTGCAAATAGTTTTACATTTTAATTTTTATACATTGTAGCACAAATATTGTTCCATGTTTAAGATTTCATTATAAAATAGTTAATTTGAAGCAGTTTTATAAAACTTCAAATGATATTCTACAATCAAATATCTTGTCATTTTCTCCATCTTATTCTATCGATAGTGCTCTCATCGAGGCTGACTGGTATCAGCAAAAGTCGCCTGAATTTAACAAAGATCAAGTAGATGTGTATATGAATATGAACGAGCACTTTGATTGTCTGAAAGACATTTGGTTGCCCTATCAGTTTTGAGTACGGACTGAAGGAAATACCATGCCAATAAATTCAAAATTATTACATGCAGCACAACTCTTATATTTAATATCTTTACATCAATACACATATTTGTGGTATTTTAAAACTGTTTAAAACTTATATTTTGGAATGTTTTATATTTGTTTACTATTGCATTGGTTTTTCATTATTCTAGGTTTGTGTATGGTTTATGTACAGGAAAGCAATTACTTTAATAGTTACAACTGTACAACGTTCGAAGATGGTTGTCCAGATATGTTCTATCTCAGTGATGAAAGTTATAAATGTAAGTTTAGATTTCGCCACCTTTATTTGTTTAAAATATATGGTTGTATATATGATTTTAGAGAGAGAGAGAGAGAGAGAGAGAGAGAGAGAGAGAGAGAGAGCATTAATTTCTATTTTTGATGTTTGCAGACCCAAAATGTATGGATATTGATCCGATTGGTCGCTGCTACCTCGCCGAGTCATCTTGCAAACTGGCAACAACGTTAGTTGTGGGGTTTTTTTAATCAAGTTTCATCATTAGTCTTATTTCATTGAAATTATTTGTTGACATCAGTCATGTTTATGTTCAATTTGTAACTTTCATTTTATTACTTAATTTTTACAAGAAAAAGATCCATTTTATGAGCATACATATATTTGTGTCCAATTTGTTCCATGGATTTATAGAATATTAAGATAAATCAAGTTTATATATCAAATGCACTGTCAGTGCTAAAAAAGCAGATATGTTCTTTTTGGTTTACGTATACATAATGACAAAGTTATTTTGAATATTATTGTTAAGTTTATCTTTCGGTTTTCTCAAAAATTTAATGCCTTTGATTTCGTTACAGGACTTCAAGTGATATAACATCTATTTCGAGAGCAGCTGAAAATAGTTCATCTCCAACAAGTACCGATGATGTAGTAGTTATAGCTATATCGACAAGTGTAGGATTTCTGGTACTCACTTGTATAGTAGTAGCTATTATTTACAAACGGAGGGACATTTGTTGTAAACGCAAAGGTATTTAAATTAACTCAACAATCTTTTTTGAACACTGAAATATATTTAAATTTTGACTTAAATGATTGGAATTGCTTACTCGAACCTTTTTTTTCCTGATTGATATTTAATTTATTTTATCTGTTAATTTTTTTTTCATGTAGTACAATAAACTTTATTATGACCAAATTCCACGTTTTTTCCTTGCAAAAAGAAAATAATATATTTAAAAGATAAAAAACAGAGTGTATACGTTCAAATACACCATTACCAGATCAGTTTATTGTGTTATATAATTAATTACAAGCATACTTAGTTTAACATACTAAGTTTAACCGTCTAGATGAAAACATATTTCAACAAATCGATTTAAATAAATATACAATTTCTTTGCATTTGATTTTAACATCATTAAATCAAAGTTATATACTAAAAGAACATACTGATCACTTATATACTGTAATGTTTATTTTGACTTTCCAGCATGTGTTACAGACATTGATTTTGACCATAAAGATAAAGATCCTCTGTTGCCGAGGTCAGGTGTGTGCAATTTCATATAGGAACAGGATTTTTTTTAAATTAATTTTTTTTTTGTTATTGTCAAATTTGAATTTACATTTATTTAGAAATTGCTGAAATTGAAAGTCAAGGACTAAACTATCTTTTACACGAGTTCCCGAGCGACAAAAAACCTAAACTTATTGCAAAAATATGTAAGTACAGACAAATTATATTATTATGTTTAGATTTATTTTTTGTGTTTTTGCATTAATAGTGTACATGTAATACAATCATTTTGATTAAAAATCGGTTACATGCTCATATAAATCTTTGATTTATAAATGGATACAGTGCTTACATATATTTATTTCAATCATTTGAAGTGTCAGCTCATCAACCCATATATTAATTTTATGGAACATATCTATGCAGTCTGTGTAAAAAAAATTCTCAAGCAAGTTAAGTAAGTTAAAACCCTGTCGGAAATTTATGCCATTGCCATGGTGGCATTTTTAGACCTAAGACTTGCAACATTGATAATTTGATTGCCTAGAAAATTAAGAACAATTTAGCTTGTACCATGTGAATATTCCAATGGAAAATGAAAAAAAAACATGTTTTACCTTTTTACATTAATTTCAGTAAATGTACCTCCTGAAATTTTAAGTTGGAGTATGGAGAGGAGACAACAATTTGTAGAGAGCATGAATAAGGGAAGTGTAAATGAATATAGTGGAAGAGGAATTGTGATTGGGACTGCTGACACAGGAAAGATAAATCTTGTTGAAAAACTTAAGAGAAAAAGTAATCTAAGGACGGAGTCAACAAGAGGAATCAAAATTTATTCCCATGAATTTATGCTGGACGCAAAGGAGTGCACAATTATAGGTGATAATTAAAATACACTCAGTTTTTTTGTAACACTATTAAAAGAAAATGAATGACATTAGATGCATAAAGAAGTGCAAACGGGAAAATGAATGAATGAACATAATCCATAATGCATAAGGTTGTGTAAATCTCATGAAAATATACATAAACCATCTTGAACACAGGTATGTATGGAATACCAAGTTATGTTTATGTAGGTTTTTTTCTTTTTAAAAAAATGAGTAATGAAAGTGGGAAGTATATTTCAACAGTTCAATTCTTTTTAACCAGATACAACGATAAAATAGTATTCTAAAAATGAAATATATTGCCTCATATCTCCTTATAAGAAAAAAATTGTATGCTTTTTTTTATTAAAAGAATTTTTTGACACTTAATCAACTATTCGGTCAGGGGTTTTTTTAAATATTTGTTTAATTATTTTCATTCAAAGGGTTTTCTATATTCAAAAGTTTGTATAAAGTTTGGTTTTTTTAAATATTTGATTTTTGTTAATATCACAAGCAATGTGAGTTGTTCTTTATTTAGTTTCTTTAGGACTTAACAGAGGTTGTATTAAATTAGTTACCTAAAAAATGTTATGTATTATTCCAGTGGCAAATGACAAAGAAAGGGGGGAAAAGCCCGATGGAAATGAACCCAGTCTAACTTCTTTTGACAAAATGGAACTCAAAGACGTACAGACAGGAGAACATCTTATTGCAAAACAGACAAATTTAGATACTGAGCCACCTGTCAGTAACTCAAGAGACCCCTCTGATGTAGTGCTTAAAGTCAACAAAAGTCAGATATTGCAACCATTGGGTGATATCTGTTGTTGTGTACGTTCAAAGAACAAAACCGGAATGAAAAGGTTAAATCTTCTGGATTTCGATGGAAAAAATGCATGTCATCGCATTTTCTTTAGTTCTCGGGCGTTTTATATCGTTTTGATTGACATCTCAAAAGGCTTAGACAGACCAATGGACGAGGGATTTTACAGTGACTGGACGTACGCAGGTAAACTAAAACATCCAGTTATAATGAAAACTTTTGTTTTTATAGATGTACATTAAAAATATGTAAAGACCTTTTCTCTTCTTTGTTCTCAACGAAAATTCAATAGAAAATACATCGCCGATGAAAGGATGGGATCTTATTAACATGTCAGCGGCTCCTTTTTATATGATGATGTGTGACTAGATATCATATCTTAGCCATGTTTGTGATATTCAGTTAATTTTTTATTCTTGTTAATGTGCACAGAGTCAACTTTTTAGAATAAATTATGTACATCTTTGTTTTAAGCAATAACGATTTTCTAAAATTATTTGATTGTACTGCTTTCTATTTTTAACAGATTATATAAGGTACTGGCTCAGATTCATTCATACCTACGGTTCAGTGTCCGCACCCGTTATTTTTGTAGCCTCACACCTTGGAGGCAGAGAAGCAGATAAAGATAAGACGGTCAGTGTTTATGTTTAGTGCACAACTAGATTATGGTTCATAAATGTAAAAAAAAAAATTCATTTGAATATATTCAAGATCAAACTATTTTAGTTTAAAATTTCCGTAATTCTTTGCTCTTTATCGTTGTTTGAGGATATAAAAAAAAATTATAAGCCCATAAAGTCAACCTCTTTCTTTTTATTACATAACGATACACTTTGGTGTTTAAAAAATTAACATGTCGCTGTAACGTGAATGCTTCAAGTTTTTTGTAACGCCATTTTTTAGTCTAAAGCCTGGAGACTGGCAAATCTTAGCATATGTACTCTCAAACGTTTTGTACGCACGTGTTTTTAGATGAAATAGTGTTAATGTGATATTGCCTTTTTTTAAAGTATAAAACATATTGGTTCAATACCAAAATCTTAATGATTTTATCACATTTAAACTCAATTTTTTTTATCAAGGTTCTTTTGAAGTATTTTGAGGAAATTTCTGATACTCTTCCGGAAACATTAGTAAAACACCTTGATAAAAACCGAGCATTTTTGGTGGAGAAAACGTCCGACAAGAACCTGAAAGATCTCAAAAAGTGCATTGCATCAACATTGAAATTACAGGATCACTGGGGTAAAGGTATTCCAAAATCCTGGACTAAGGTTGAGTCTGTATTAAAATTGAAGAGAAGGTCTTTCAAAATGTGTAGCATTTCAAGTATTCTCGAGGATCTTCAGAGGATAGATGACCAGCTTATAAACAATATTGGCGAATTAGTTACAGTCCTTATGTATTTTCATGATACGGGAGTAATTTTATTTCAAAAAGATTTAGAAGAAATAATTCTTGATGTGCAATGGTTTGCTGATGCCTATAAAAGCATTGTTGTGAATGACAAACATAGTCTGGAACAATTCAAAGAATTAAATGGCTCTGGTTTGTTATCTAGTCAATTACTTAATGATTTGTGGAGTAACAGCGATCTTACATTCCACGAAAACCGAGATAAACTTGTTAAACACATGGTTAAACTAGATATGATAGCAGAACTAAATTCAACACTATGGTATGTTCCATGCATGAACAAGCAACAGTACACAAAGAGCATTCTAGAAAACTGTACTGTTTCATCTACATTATGTTTTGTGTTTGAATTTTTACCGATTGATATTTTCCATTGCCTTGTTGCTTCATGCATCAACAAACATAATATGACATTATGGCAAAGTGAAGAAAAGTATTGCGTATATGACAATGTAACATTACTGGAATGTAAGAACACGACACTAACAGTGCTTATCGGTATTCGACGTGGAAAGGAGAACGCAGATGAAGAATATCCTCATTCAATTGAAATTCAAGCCATTAATATAAATGATCGTGTAGGAACAATTGACAGTTCTTTGTGGTCAGGTATGAAACAAATCATATGTGAGGTTCTATCCGATCTGACCCAGACTTTTCAAACAGACAAAGAACCATTTCATCTTGGATACAGATGTGTAAGAACACCATACGATGATTTTCCAAAGGATCATATCATATTAGAGAAGGATATATCAACTGATCGTGGGGTTAAATGCTCAAAATGTGACCAAAATCCTGAGATAGAAGTGGACTCTTTAATCGGTCATAGGAAGGTGTGCATAAAGTCAATATTAGGTTATATTAAATAAATTATATACATTTTGTGCATTGAAGATTCAAAAGAAATTTCATTGTATGTGCTTCATTAAACAAAATCAAGTTTTTATAATTCTTTAATAAATATTTCATGAATCATTTAAAATATACTTTTTCAATCGTGTGAAACCTTTCAAAATTCGGAAAACTTAGAAAATTTGAAAATGTGCAAGATATACAAGTAGCAGGATAACTGAGATGTATGTTGTTCACTAGATTCATTCGAGAACCCCCTTTTTTAGCCCACCGAAAATTAAAAATCATTCGAATGACCTAATGATTGAAAACATTAACAATCTTATTAACTTAACTTTCTCTGTGATGACTGTGTCATTCGAATTAATTTTAGAGTAATGCCTATGGCATGGAACAAATACACAAAGATGCCCTGCGCCGTACACGGGTGGCGCTTGTTGAAACCTTGGACGTGGATATCATTTATGACGAGCTTTTAGGCAAGGATATTTTCACTCCTACTATGATGGAGTATATAAAGGTAAGTTTTCTTAGCCTGTACAAAATTTTTAATTAAGTACAATATATGTACCCCCAATTCAAAAGACACAAAATATATTAATGAGATATTTTTGACTGTAAATGATAAAAACAAACTGTGCTCTAAAAATTTACACACGACCTAATAAGACCTTATTCTCTTCATGCACTGTCATTACCAGAATGAACGAACGCGCATTGAAAAAGTTCGCCGCCTTTTGGATGACTTAATTAGAAGAGGATCGAACGCTTACCACGACTTTCTTGAGGTTCTTAGGGAAACTGGGTACAAACACCTGGCAAAAAAAATCGTGGAAAATGAGGATATTCTTCGCAAAGAAAACGCTTCCAAACAAGCTAGAGCAGAAATTCATACCTCTTTTAATTTGATTTTTGATAAATCAAAAAGTAACACTCCCGTACTATCTCCTTTAGTACCGAGTGGAATTTCAAATTCAAATCCTACTTCGTTGGAATCATTTGACCCCAGTTCAACATCTAAATTATCGTCAGAATCCGTTCCCCCACCGATTAGAGCAGAGTCGTCTACTGTCGAACCTCACCCAGGTGTTTTGGTTGTTCATGAAATAGGTAAGATTTATATGTGATTGTATCACCCAATGAAGATATTTTACTTTAAAAGTAGGACTAAGATTAAGACCAAGAGGCATTGAATCAACAGTAACCTTTCAATAAAGGAACATGTAATTGGAACCTAAATTTAACATAATTCATTTTCTTTTTAAAGAAAATATAGTGTATATAAATATATGAATGTGTTTTGTTTTGTCGGAGAATTTGGGGGGGGGGGGGTTACTTTGGCTTTCAAACAAGATATTTAAGGGCTTAAATATTCCTGATTCTCTGCACAAAAACCACAACAAATTCAATTAAAAATTTTGAATCATCATAGGTATCTTAATTCTGAAGTTATATTTCAAAATAGACACTTTATAGATTCATTTAATAATATATTGGTGTGTTGAGCCACCTTAAACAGGCGGGAAAAAACTTTTACCTGATCATACCTGAAATACGCAAAGGTTTTTAAGGAGACTGGGTGGTCATCAAATAACCATTAGGTATACTGTATCTTAAATTTTTCCTTTAACCATAACCTAATATTAAGTAAAGAAAATATATAAATATTTAAGCTTTTATTTTTTTTAATTTTTATATAGAGCTCTTCTCTCAAGAGGTTTTATATAGTTAAAAATTAATACTACTATCCAGTCCTTTAAGATGGTTGAGATGATGCATATAGAAAAATACTTTTCTTTTTGATGACACCCAAGGCAATTGGACTAAAAACTGTAAAATATAATATAGAATATATGTCTTAGTCAGATTTGGAAAAGTGTTTATTGGCTATATGAGTTAAAAGGCATGGCGGGGGAGAATAGAAATAATTTGAAGTTTGATGTGACAATTTTTTTTCTTTGCACCCTAATTATCAGGCTAAAAAAACTTATATATTATTTAATTTTTTATTTTAGAATCAGATAATTAAAGATGGTGATAAAATTGATGAGAACAGTGGGGCATTACTGCTGATTTAGGAGACGGTAATTTTGGAAATGTACACCAACTTGAAAACTATCCGCAGTTTGTTGAATTTGTGTGGGATGTGCAATGTTGTTTCTTGTCCATAGTCAAGTAAAGCAAAACTTAAACTGATGCTGAAATATTAACTAAAGGAATATCAAAATGGAAGGATCTGAGGGAAAATTCGTTTTTTTTAATTGATATAAATATTTTTACAGCTTTATTTCTATTTAATTATTCTTGTTTTCTTTTTCTTTTATAACAACAAACACTTAAGGACATTTCAAACTGCGACAAAATAAATTTTGAAATGAGCATATTTCTTTTAATTGTAGGAATTGTCAATGTCCTAGTTGCAACTTTTTACAATTACATTTATTAAAAGTTCATACATGTATTTACAAAGTCGTTTTCATAGGTAGGGGGTCATTTCATTTTCTTAAATCTCTAAAGGATAATAATGACGCACACTTTTTTACAGACTTAATGCATAACAAAGTCAATACATAGTCAGCGCATGTTTGTCTATTGTTCTTGTAATGATAGATGTATATTTATACGCTTATATTAAAGGGTGATCACAAGACAAACGTGGGCTCATGGCTAAAAAGAGAAAACTGTTTCTTCATGTGCATGCG
The DNA here is from genome assembly GCF_963853765.1 of Magallana gigas. NCBI lineage: Eukaryota > Metazoa > Mollusca > Bivalvia > Ostreida > Ostreidae > Magallana > Magallana gigas. Next base: position 5,893,907 of record NC_088859.1, read on the forward strand.
TTCCCTGCTGTAAACGATATACTTTGACTTGTTGAATATTATAATTCACCACGTGATTTCTAACCCCAGGTAACTTTGTTAATTCTACAAATCTGTAAGGTAGCACGCATTCTGCTAGACCAAATTATTTGTTTCAAGGACTCAATCCCGGGTCTTAATAAATATAATCGGATTTTTTTTTCAGACACGTAAATTCTTGACTTCAGACACAGGTTTTCGATCATCACATACTACTAGTATCAGTTTCATCCTTCATGCATCTTAATGAATCTTCTCTTCAACCAAGGGCAAAGAAGTCTAGATTCCAGATATTTGCAAAGCAGTAAGAGTAACAAAACAACAAATAATTTATTGCAACGCAGTTCAAAACCATTATGACAATAAATTTGTACTGGAAATTGACCAAACTCTATAATAAATGACTTGTAGTAAAATTGAACGAAGAATAAACGTAACAATAGTGACTGAAGAAGGACTCCAAAATACGGCGTAAAGCCTCCTTTACAAATGGCTCATAGACACTTTACAACACTGCGATCGGAATTTTTGGCTAAAGCCCCTTTCACAATTGGTGCATGGGCAGAAGCGACTGAATATTCGTGCGACCGATAACATTGAATATGAATCGTAAACTATTGCTGAAATAATCGCATTTGAAAAAAGTATTCGTACGAAATTCGCACGATCTAAGCGAGCGTTGCGCGATGTAAACGTATTAAATCTTGCGATATATCTTGCGATAAATCTTGCGTCTAAATACAACTGTTGTACAATGAAATCGACTGTTGAAAGATAATGCGATATGATCGCGCGAGAGACTAGGTATCGGACGATTGAACGTGAACAAATGCAATTGGACGTGCGATTATGCGTTCCATGGTACGAATGATCGTGCGAGTCAGAGGGGGTATATACACCACCCATATTCAGTAGACATAGCTGAACGCGAGAAAAGATACCGCCTAAGAAGATACAGATATGTAGCAGCATTTATTATTATACTTCAATATGATTATTCTATTATATCTGAATGGTCTAGAAAGTCACGTGACAGGACGATGTCATAGGAATGAAAAGGCCTTTATGAACATATAATGTTGACAAATATGATTAAATCAAAAATATTTAATCATTATGGTTCTCTTTATATTTCAGAACCAACTTAACTATATATGATTTATGAAAGAAAAGTGAGACAGTTACATAGGAAATCAAACAATCACGACATTAATGTTGCGACTGTTGAAAAGTCAAACACTATTAGAAATCAACGTATTTTGTGTAATCATGTGTTGCTTAGTAAAATAAAACGTTTATTGCATTAATGTTCAGGGAATGTGAAGATTTACTCCCCAGAAAAAACAAATTTCTCTCGGACGAAGCCCTCGGGAAATATAATTTTTCTTGAGGGAATAAATCTTCATACATGTATTTCCCTCACCACCATGCAATAAATGTATACTGTAAATTTTGATCTTAAACAGAGATACTTATACATAGTACATATTCTAGTAGCAAAGCATGGCATATTGAGGCTGATGAGTCGTGCAATGATAGTAAAACGTTGCAAGATTACATGAGACACGTTGAGCAACAGTCTCACGGTCGCAAAACAGACCCATAAACACCAGCGATTTATCTTACGATCTTTATAAATCGTGTATCACTCTTGCGAGTACACAAAACGTTGTAAAACGTTAGTACTAATGTTCGTGCGTTGCACAGCGATAATTTGGATCGCGTTCGGTCGCGTCTGAATAGTGTGCATGTCCACTATTCAGAGGAGACATGATGCGACCAGTAAAACGTATGCAACGAATGTGAGAGCTCGTGCAACGTAAGAAAGGGCTCGTGCAACGTCTGCGAGAGCTTGTGCGAAGCTTAAAAATTTCGATCGCAAAGTGGTGTAAAGTGGTCGTGCGCCAATTGTAAAAGGGGCTTAAACAGCAGCAACTCGTCTTACGACCTTTAAAAATCATGCATCACTCTTGTAAGTGAACAAAACGTCGTGAAACGTTCGTACAAATGTTCGTGTGTTGCATTGCAATACTTTGGGTCGCATTCGGTCTCGTCTGAATAGTTTGCATGTTCACCATTTTGAGGAGACTTGGTGCAAGCACTACAACGCATGCGAGAGCTCGTGCAGCGTATGCGAGAGTTCGTGCAACGTATGCGAGAGCTCGTGCTCAGCTTAAGCATTTCGATCGCAAAGTGTTGTAAAGAGCTCCTGCGCCAATTGTGAAAGGGGTCTAAAAATAGCGGACATGTACAGCCCCTTTCACAATTGGCGCACGAGCACTTTACAACACTTCGAAAAGTGATCGAAATTGTTTTTAGATTCGCACGAGGTCTCTCATACGTTACACGAGCTCTCGCATATGTTGCACGAGGTCTCGCATTCGTTGCATGCATTTTAGTGCTCGCATCAAGTCTCCTCAAAATAGTGGACATGCACAATATTCAGTTGCGACCGAATGCGATCCAAATCATCGCAGTGCAACGTACGAACAATAGTACGAACGTTTTACAACGTTTTGTGTACTCGCAAGAGTGATGCACGATTTTTAAAGGTCATAAGATGAATCGCTGCTGTATATGCGTGTGTTTTGTGACCATGAGACTGTTGCTTAACATGTCTCATGTAATCTTGCAATGTTTTACTAGCATTGCACGACCTCTCAGACTCTATATACCACTAGTATATATTCCCTGTTTAAGCATCTCTGTTTCAGACCACAATTGACAATATACATTTATTGCATAATAATGAGGGATATATGAAGATTTATTACTCCAAGAAAAATCATATTTACCGAGGGCTTCGCCATATGAACATAAATGCTATAAACGTTTTATTATATCGAACAATATATGATTAAACAAAATACGTTGATTTCTAAAAATTATCTGACTTTTCAATAGCAATAACGTCGTGATTGTTTGATGTTCTATGTTACTGTCTCACTTTTCTTTCATAATTTCGAACCATAGATAGGTAACTTAGTTTTGTGATATAAAGAGAATCATAATGAATTTTTGATTTTTGATTTAACGAGGCTGGGGGTGGCTGCCATTTTAAAGCGTTTTATCTCTATACAAAAAAGATTTTCACTTTAATGTTCTATAACCCTTACATCGTACTGAAATTGTCTTTTGAAAGAAATGGATATGACGGTATTAAAGCATTATTTCACGAGTCAATTGATGGTAAACCAAGGGTTACAAGATGCAAAAAAAATCATTTCAGCTGTTTTCAGCATTTTCTAACTTTTCAAAGGGAGGTAACTTGTAAAACTCCAAATATTTTGTTCTAATATTTTCCTTTTATTTTAATTTTTTTTAATTTCACCATCGATATTTTTTTAAATGCTCAATCTTATTACTAATGTATTGATTATTATTATGCTAAAATTTGGAAATAATCTTGTGACTACTTTTTCTTTACATATATGCATTTGTATGACATATGATTTTTGGTTAAATTGTGATATTTTTCTTTATAACAAATAGTGTTAAGTTTTTCCTATTGTGTTAATATTTTGTGATGTAATTGGTATGTTTTTTGCCTTTATTTATATTTCATATATTATTCATAGGTTTTTTGTTACATAATGTGCAATTTCTTCAAATGCAATAAATGATAAAATTAACGATGATTGTGATGTGGTCTTTCATGTTAAAATGTAAACTAAGATTATAGAAAACATTTCTGCAAATTTGGTGAATTCTGGAGACATTTTATTTTACCCCCAGCCTCCTTAATCATGTTTGTCTACATCGTATGCTCATATCGGCTTTTTCATTCCTATGAAATTGCCCTGTCACATGACTTTCTAGACCAATCAGATATAATAGAATAATCATATTGAGGTATGATAATAAATGCTGCTGCATCTCTGTTTCTTCTCGGGTGCATGTTCTCTCGCTTTCAACTATGTCTACTAAAGATCTACTGAATACGGGCGGTGTATATACCCCTTCTGACTAGCATTCGTACCGTTGAACGCATGATCGCACGTCCAATCGCATTTGCGCACGTTCAATCGTCCGATCACCTAGTCTCTCGCGCGTTTCTATCGTATTATCTTTCAACAGTTGCTTTCATTGTACAACAGTCGCATATACACGCAAGATATATCGCAAGATTTAATGCGTTTACATCGCACAACGCTCGCTTTAATCGTGCAAATTTCGTGCGAATATTTTTTCAAATACGAATATTTCGCCAACAGTTTACGATTCATATCTAATGTTTTCGGTCGCAGAAATATTTGTTGCTTTTGATCGTGCGCCATTTGTGAAAGGGGCTTACACTATTCACACGCGACCGAATGCGATCCATATATTTGCACTGCAACGCACGAACATTAGTACGGACGTTTTACAAATTTTTGTATACTCGCAAGAGAGATGCATGATTTTTAAAGATCGTATGATAAATTGCAGCTGTTTATGTGTCTGCTGTGCGACAATGAGACTGTTGCTTAAAATGTCTAATGTAATCTTGCAATTTTACTATCATTGCAAGTTTTATCGTTTTCAGTTTCCATGCTTTGCCATTAGTGTATACTGGATAAAGGCCCGTGAGAGTTATTTTCACTACTACTATGTCATTTTCTCTACTACTTATGGTTTTGGCTCGTCTTGAATTCGCCCAAACAATAATGGGTAAAAGAAATAATATAGGACATTGGAATTCGCCAAGTCTTAATCGGCTAACTGACAAGAAGAGCAATATGAGCAAAAATAAAACGGGGCAAATAATTCTCTTTTGCCGTATACACCGTATAATCATATCTCTTTAAGGTCACAATTGAAATTGATTTTAGCTGTTGCTTAAGTCATCTTTTTGGGCGGTATCTTCTCTTGCATTCAACTACTTCTACTGAGGAGCGTAGGAAACGAGAGGTATATATACCCCCTCTGACTTGCACAAGTATTTGTTCGATGAATAGCATGATCGGACGAGCGCCGCTCGTCCTATCGCATTGGCGCTCATCCTTTAGCATTGGTGCACGATCAATCGTCAGATCATCTGGTCATTCGCGCTATCCTGTCGCATTATCTTACAACACTTGCTTTTATTGTACAACAGTCACATGTAGACGCAAAATATATCGCAAGATTCAACGAATTGACATCGCACAACGGTCGCTCTGAATCGTGCGAGTCTCGTATGGGTACTTTAAATTAGCGATTATTTTGCCAACAGTTTACGAACCATATCCATTTTTTTTTTGGTCGCACGAATATTTTGCCGTTCCTGCTCGTGCGCCAATTGTGTAAGGGGCTTTAAGTGCAATTATCCTTTTGTCAAAAAGAGACAATCACAAACTTTAAAATATCACTCATATATCATATTTAAACAGTAACTGTAGGGGCAATAAATATCTTGAAATCTCATAAACATGAATGCAGGTTCTCACATATTGATGATGACCAATAAGCAAAAGAATGAGATTAGAAATAATTAAAAGAATTATACAAGTCATGATAAGATTTTCAATTATAATCCTCCTAATATTTTTTTTTCCAAAAGTTATTCATTATTGCTATCAATAATAGGAAGAGGAATATATTTTTTGTACCAATAAACGTCGGTAAAAATAAATAATACTGTATTAACAACCAAAACATCAAGATGACAGTTAAAAAGTCAAATGAAAGTCATTGCAGTCAATTTTACTGCAGATATATTTACGGATGGAACGATATGCTTAGTATTGGTGATGGTGAGGTATAAATCATCATCTAACTGAAGCTGCACAATGCATCAAAATAGCCTACCATTAATGAGGGCAAATAAGGCGATACTAAAGGAGGTAAACGTTATAACTGATACTGTATACGGTATAAAATTTATCTTCACACAAAAGAAAATATTGTTGCAACAAATATTTTCGAGGAAAAAATTAAGTTTACTAGTTTTATTATAATAACCCACTGGAAACAAATGTCATTGTATTAAAGGAAACTTAGCAATGTTTAATTGGTTTACATAAAACTCAAATCCATCCCAACATAATTTTTACGATTAAATTCGTAATTAACAAAAGCAGTTTTAGGTTAACATCATTCACCGAAGGAACAATGTCTTCCAGCATTTAACTTACTAGTTTCACTGTCGAAATACAATGTCAAAACATCGACATTTTATCATTAATTTAACCAATTCTTGAATTTTCTAAATCAATATCTATTTTTAAGGTCGGGCCCTGATGATTTTAATATAATTATTACTGGGGTTTCTATTCGTTTCAGATTCTTTTAACTAAGTGTGTGGGGTTTTTTTAAAGAATTCATTTTCAAAAAAGGTGTGACAGGTATATATCGAATTACTTTTAACTTAAATCGACAAAGCTTCTTAATATACCTTAAAGCTGAACACCGCTCGTAAATAGGCACTGTCCGCCATATTTCTCTTTAATCACTGCTGTCCCTACAACCCTTATATAAGGGACAGACCTCTAAACAGTTCAAAGTAATTTGCTGTAGAGGTCTCACCTGTGTGGACGTACATTTTGCCTCGCCGTGTTACCCGGTCGCGATGAAATTATCAAATTTTACGCACTTTTTGAAGCCAGGAGAATACTATCATCAAATAAATTGGTCAATGCATTATTTACGAACAGAAAATGAACATAAGATAAGAAAAAAATGCATAAAATCTAAATACCACGAAAGGAATACTACATGTCGGCCTCGTCAGGTGTGCAATCGAGTGTAACGAAATCGAAGGGTTTATATACCAGGTATCTGTGTGACGGTGCCTATTTACGAGCGGTGTTCAGCTTTAAATTGTTTGTTTTTTATCAAACAGCCTATGTGATATGCTATGTCAGGAGCGCTTCTTGCAACTTGATCTCAAATACCTGTGCAGTTGGTGTTGTAATATATATTTAAAAGAAAATGGCGTTCAGTCACGGATTGCGTTGGTGTGTCTTGTGGATAATCCTTGTCTCTGCCATAAACGTACATCGAACAACGGTAAGATAACAATACATCACAGAGAAGAGTTGTCAAAGCATTCATTTCAGAAGTTTATTACTTTGTACGTGTTGAAGATGTTAATGTTCAATTGCTATCTTGATTTGTTTATTAGCTACCTAAATAAACTGAAGTATTAGATATGGTACCTTCATCCTCTCCCTTGCAAGATGACATTTATTTTTTTTATTTTTATGATCACCTATATAAATGGTTATAAATTAATGTGAATTCTACATTGTTTGACTTTAATAGATTTTTTAAATGGTTGCTATATACTGCAAAAAAGTATCGCCATTCAAGTTCTGGATACTGCATTGTTCACAATAGTAAATAGATATCAGGTTTATCATGTTTCTGCATGACGTTGATGAAATTTTTTTAGCAAAGGTAATAATATTAGATTTAAAAGTTTTAAATGCATATAATGATATACTTTCGTTATTTGACAGCAACGAAAAAATGAAATCCTACAATTTTTTATGTATCGTTTGTTATGAAAACCTACTGGCAGCTTTCCAAACATTTTCAGTGAATCCAGTATAAATAACAATACAGTCTGTATGGTTTTCATACTTTTAATTCAATTTTTCTTGCAGTAAAAAATCTGTAAATAATAAATTGTGTAAGCTTTTATTAAGTACATGCATTTAAAACAAATAACTAAGTTTTAAAAAACTGGTATATTTATTTTGATATTTAAAACCATTTTACATTAATGTTATTATTTCGAAGGTTAAAACCTAGTTCCAATATTACACAGACCATTCCACGTTCCTGCAGTTTAAGCTGTATTATGTCCATAGTCTCTCCCAAGATATTTTTGCCGCATATTTTCTTAAATTATTCGAATAATATAAATATCTTTTGATTCAGACAATGTTCATTCAATATTATGAAAAACTCCCAAGATTTCCCTTTTGAAATGCCCCCCTCTGGCTTGTCAGGTTTCGATACATAGATAAAAATAGAAAATCTACGGGATTTTGCATTGCATCAGCCATAATTAAGCCCGAATGATAACGTTGAAAAATGGTGCGAGGTATTCCGGTTGACTTCCGAATGGAGAAAAGATGTCATCATTCCCCATAATGTATCTCTGTAGGAAAGCAGTTTTCGTTCCTGTGAATTTTTACAAGGAAAAAATAATAATGATGTGTGCATGAAGTTATCTTGGAAATTTTCCCTTTCATCGATTTTAATTGCACTTCTTTTACAGGTATGTGTATTTTTATCAAAAATCGTCCAAATGTGAAGCATAAATATCTTAGGACAGACTTTAGTTGAATTTCTTGCATATTTTGTAATTGTTAAATGACTGCATCTCCCTGCAGCCTTGTTCACTCTCGCTTTTAAGCAGTAAAACAAAACCAAACCCGTAATTATAGAAATGCTTTTTCCTATGTTAATCGAATAACACCAATTCGGGAAGATATCTGCCTCTACTTGATGTTTGGCCTGTCGCATTCATTGAATTTTGGAATAGTCTTTTCCTCTTATCATTCTACTAAATTCCAAAAAAAAAATACAATCGAAAACGTGAAAACATGACGAAAAAAATGATGAATGAAGATTTTTTGCGTAAGAAAATGTTTCCGTTTCCCCGTTTCATTTTAATTTTTTCAATTCTGTTTATCTTTGTACTCTTAATTGGTTTTTGATAACAAACTTTTTTAAAATGCTTGTCAAATTTGATGGAATCAAACATGAAATTTGGGAATATCAATTGGGATTATTAATTACGTAATAGACATGGTTTTGAAATCGACATGGAATTAAAGTCGCGTTTGATCATTGTTTATAATTAATCAATTTTGGAATATAGTTTTTTCCCTTCTAACTCGGAAGTTAATTTGGTATACCACATTTTTTATATGTTATTATTACTGGGGGTTTTTTTTTTGGAAGATAAATAAAAAATATATCTATTGTATTGATGTATTCACAATACTATGATTACATTTTTATATAAGTTTTACCTATACGCCACCATTTGCATTAAAATATTTTGTCTTGTAGTCGGTAGATTTTGTTCTTGTTTGGAAATATTATGAAGAATACAGTGGGGTTTTTTACTGAAAATACTTAACAGAATTCTTCTCAATTATATTTGAAACTAAAAAATATACCCAAGATTAGCCTTGAATCATTCATTTTTCTTCATTTAAGACAGAGTAGAATGAAGATATTTTTTTTTATTCTTTGGTCAAATAAAAATAACTGTTGTTATCAAAGACTTTGACTTAGGTGTTAATCTATACATCATACAGGTCCTGGCACGAAAAATCGCTCACAAAGTGGAACTTTGTCCTAAGAACACAAAAGAATGGCAAATAGCTTCCAGAAGGCTGAACTGCACAAATGATATATCAAATACAAAAAACAGATACCACTGCCTACCTGCCAACGATTTATCAACACTAGTGGAGTTCTGCTATGATGAGACCAGACTTGGAGTTGTAAAAGGTATCTAATTAGTTTTGCCAATGGATTGATTACATGTATTAGTGGCATGCCAGTATCGTATCAAAAATCAAACTCCAGTATTAATGGAAACAATGTTAAAGTCATACTGTAAAACAACTTTTATTCGCGTACGAAAATTTTTTGCATGCCTCACGAGAGCTCATAGTCGCAGATATTTCTGGCATATTGTTGTAAAAAAAAAAACCAGATGTGTATAATTCTTGGTTGCGAAAATTGGTCGGCGCAAACCAGTTCATCTCAGATAGATCGCGAAATAAAGTCGTCGCGAATAACGGTTTACAGTATATCACCTTCATGTACCTATGTTGTTTTATTACTGTTCGTTATATACAACTACTGAATTTTAAAAGGGGTTAATTATAACATATCTGGTTTCCTGGTCAGTTACATGTATTGATCGACAGAGGCAACTTTGTCTTTTGACGATAGTTAATTTGATTAATTTGAATATAGAATGATCTTTCAAATATGACTCACGATTACTTTTTGTGCGAAAGGCTCTATAACGACTCACTTTGGAATACTTTTCAGTTTCACTTTAGGAGGTTGTATGGTCAACGACAAATCACCCATCTGATATACAGTTATTTTTAAAGAATAATTTCTTTGGCTGTAAACTATTATTAATGAAAAAAAAATATTTTATCTTTAGAGTTACAATGTTTTTCTACATTTTTATACAGAATTGTTCTTCACAAGGCCATCTAACCCTCTGAAGTTGCCCCTTCAGCAAATGATCATTTCATCATATATCTCTCAGCTTACATAACTTTATTTACTCTTCAATTATTCTACTTCATATAGTATAACAAAGAAATGTGAATTGCAGTTTTTCTTTTACATTTCATTATTATTTTGTCTTTTTAAGACTATGATTCGTATTGTGTTTTTTCCACAATACAATCTTGAAAACAGTATTTTTACTTTCTGAACTTTAATCCTAACATGTCTTGTTATTTCTCATGGTGTCTATTTTTTCAGAAGACTTGATAAAATATTTGATATAATATTTGATATCCCATAACATTTTATTTGCTTGGTGAACGTCATTTTAATAGGACTTTTCCATATCCACTGAAAGTTATCTATATACTGGAAGTGTGTTGTAGTGTATCATCTTTGATAATAGCGCTGTGTTGAGTTTAACGTATTTTATTGACTATAAGGATGTCAAAACGATTCGACAGAAGTTCTTAGATATTCCTCTTCTTATTACATACATTGTACTTTACAATGCCATACAGTTATCATGTATAACAATTATGGTATATTTAGTAAAACAGAAATAAAATACTTGTTTTAAATGATGTAATACTGTGTATATTAAATAGAATTAAGTTGAATAAGAAAATTATGCAAATACATTTTATTAATTTAGTTAAATCTTCCACACTTCTGTATGAATATAAACAGCTTTAAAAATTTTCACATTTTCATCATCAGACAAAGATTTATCACACCAATGTAGTACATCTACAATTCTACATCATTTATATTCAAAAAGTTCAACAATAAAAGATTACACAAAAGGAATTGTCTTACTAATGAATATTTTTTACACACGAAAAACAAATGATAAACTACATCGCTGTCTGTACATGTGGTTGTATAATTTCTATGTAATAATAAGTTTATTATTTATGTATGTAGGCGATACTTTTCAAATAGGAAATCAATCTTACTTTACAATCGATGGAATCTAAGAAAAGGCATTTTATCAGAGAAGCTTTGCTTGTAAGGCAGGATAAACAATACTGCGAAATGAGTTTGCATTAGGACGGAATTACGTTGCTATCGCTATCGCTTTCAACCTATGCGTTTTGTCATTTTAAAATGTTTATGAATGATAAATCATCAAATCAGCGACCATACATCATCCTGATTAAATGAACTGAACATAAGGAAAATTATGTTGACATGCTTGTCGAACAAGCAAATGGTAAAATCTTTTGTGATCATTTTAGTATGAAAATAAAAGAAAATTCAATTAAATAAATATTGTTTTCCTTTTGCGAGCACAACTAGGTAAAAAAATGCATATCTGTTGAAATGTGGTCAATGATTTAACAATCAAGAGCAGTGGCGTAGATTTCAACGTCAATATACTAGCCGAACTGAAACTGATCGGAATATTCCACAGATAAAGTTCAGAATGATTTTCCAAGACGAAAGTCTCCATAATTACTGAGCAAAGTTAAGTTTTTATTGATTTTTCAATTTTCTCTGTCGTCAAGACAATTTATTTCACGATAACTAAAATACATATAAAAATTACATTCACTGGTCAAATGACAATATGGAAATTTTAAAATCAAAAATTTTTGAAAACTTCAATCAAGGTATATTTTGTGTAAACAAACATTTTAGAGATAATTTACACCAAGGCTTAATGTACATTTCACATTTTCGCACCATTTCTTGCTTATATTTGATTTGTGCTTGGTATTTCAGTGGGTGGCGCCTCCGTGCTTTATATGTCACTTCTAAAAAAAAAAAAAAAAAGATAATAAACCCTTATCACGGTACTGTATTCCATTGATAATGTTAGAGGTCTGGGGTCTGATTAATCAAAAGAAAAGAAAACATACATAATTGCTTTCGTGCTTCTTAATCACTTTAGGGTCATGCATGCTATATGTACAAAGAATCAATTATTTGGATGATTATAACTGCAGTGGATTTAGATACGGCTGTCCAGACAAAATGTATTTCAGTGATGAAAGTTATCTATGTAAGTAAAATTTTATATACATGTACATATAATATATACATGTAGTTTATGTTTAAAATTGTTAAAACTTAATTGATGGAATTGATTTAAATTTTTCACTATTTTTAAGTTCCAAGATGTTCAGAAATTATTCCCGAAAGACTTTGCTTCGTTGCCGAATCATCTTGCAAAGGAAATGCAAGGTAAGACATTTTAAAGTTTTACTCATTGGGTGTTTAGGATGTGTACGTGTGGGAGTGCGTGTGTGCAAACTGGTGTGAACTCTTCCGAATTTTTAAAGCAGTACAAGTTAATGCTTTTGTGTTACTGTATAAATTAAGCTTTTCCGCTATAAATTGTGTATAACCATTTATTGTAGACCTGAAGCATGCTAACACTCAACATGGTCAGCACCCATAAAACCAATCCATATTTTCTAACATGCCATATTGAACTCTAAATAATAAAAATAAAACACCAAATCAGATTCACAACAGATTTATTCATTTTCATGTATTGTAATCCACCCCCCTCTGTGGCATTATTTGGTCTTGGCTTCAAGACAATGAGTAAAATATGTGTAAATAAAGTATTTGTAAATTACATCATAATTTTACAATGGAAATGCCATTAGTCATTGACACCAAATGGGTATGGTCAAAAACACATCATTGTCTAAAAAATTCAACAATTTTCAAACAACCAACTGTGCAAATTTATTCTTTCCGGTTAACGGCAAAGAAAATATTTGCAACATAAAAAATTAGCAAATGGCTCAAAAAGAATATTACAACTTCAACAATTGCAATCAATATAAATGCAAAACACCAACTTGGTCAACTAAGATTCCGCTAAACGGCAATTCGAGCCAAAAATTGTTCAACTTCAAATTGTCATTATCAAATAATTTCAACTGCACATCAATTGTGCACAAGTAGATCGGGAACAACACGCACATTCAATCCTAAACCGGATGATCTAGCTGCTGCTAACCTAACATCATTCATGTACTTTAAGAGATCTAAGGCTTTAGTAGGATGACCCTCCAAATAAATGCTTGCAAATATGATAAAAGCATCTGTCCATTGTTGAATATTAGTAATATTTTTTGCATTTTGTTCGCCGTTCACCATTACAAGTGATTGTTTTTGAGGCTCATTGGAATTAACAAACATTTTTGCCAAATCTACGTACTGACCGTTAATTATCTTGTTCTTCAACTCTTGAGAAACATTTAAACCTAAAACGTTGTTATAGCTAACAATCATTTGAGGAATATCATTGTGTTCAGTAAAATTTTGAACTGTACCTGATTCCGGGCAATGTTTTGTGTTTCCAAGCACATGGTCAACCTCCGGGGATTTCTCCACTGTCACCGAAGTGTCCGTGTTGACAGATTGCCCCCTCTTTTCTTTTGACTGCTGGTGATTTTTCGTCGGACCTTCTCTCCGCTCAGCAATCCGTTTGCTCTTCTTTACTTTCGGCATGATGTGCGCACGCTAACGTCAGGCCAACAGAAATCCACCAACATCGACTTAATCCTTTATTTTTTTCGACTATCGACGTAAATATTGTCACTGTAAATTGTTACTCGAACCAGTTTCAATAATCTCGCACGATATTTTGTACAAAAGATTCACTAATTTGAAAATATTTTTCTCACAACTTTTTCATGTGCATCCCGGTTGCTGCCTTTTTCAAAAAGGAAGTTTGTTAAACGTAAACCAAAACTGTACAAATTTCCGGAATAAAATATTCCGGAATAATCAAAAAACTTAGCTTCACTCTAAAATAAATTGATTTATTTTTTTAATTAATAAATCTTAATATGTAAAGTACTCATAATCATTTAATGTAATGTCATATATGTTACACTGAAATTTATATTTTCATTTGAATACTGGCAAATAAACAATACAATTCAATAAGGAAATGTAAGTTAAATTATATAATTGAACTAAATAAATTAATTCACAGAAAATCAATTTAAATTCTTATTAATTTATTAATCGTATCTGAACACATCGTGAATTTAAATATAATCTTCAGCACGTGATGTCTCGAGCTTATCTTAGAAGGTAACAGGATTTTCGACGATCTGTTGGCGATGGACGTGCATCAAAATCAACGTAAAAGATGTACATATGTGTTTTGTGTGAAACATTCGAGGTAGTAAAATTAGCGTACGCATTCTTTTCGAAATACATGTAATAAAAAGAGAAATTAAAACCTTTGAATTTAAAAACTTAAAAACAGCTTGATGAACTGATGCTCGGAAGTATTCAGAAACATTTATTATAACTTCTTAAACAAAAGACGTCTCCCAATATTTTTCAAAAAGTTAAAAGAATCTTGCAAGTTTGCTTTAACTACATGATAGAAGAACAGGTGTTATGATATCTTATTACGAATCATCCATACCCCTTGACTAATACTAGTTTGATAGTGTATCACATTATGGAATTTTAGTTGCAAAGTCAAGGGCATTTAATATGACATCAGACTACCAACCCGCAACTTCGAACACGACAGGGACGTTTTGGGTATTTTATTGCTCACATATTTTGCAAATTATGATTTTGTTCTGTCTTTTCACAATTGTATACATACTAGAATACACCGCCATTTATCAATTAGTGATTGGTTGAGAAAAAAACTCAAAGGTGATTGGTTGAAAAAAAACATTTCAAAGGTGTGGAGCCCTTAAAGCTATCACTAAACAGTACAACATGTATTTTGTTATGCTCCACCATATACAAAAAAGATCAGCTCGTGCATCTTTTATCGTTTCTTCTTTTGTCCGTATGTCTGGCCATAACACTCTAGGTTTTGCTAAGTTTCAACATAAGAAACTTTTCAAAATAGTGTAAATTACAATAAAAGATATCACTTAAATTGTACATCCCATAGCAAATCCGTGTTTATTTGTGACCTTAAGGTGGAATAACACATCGCAACAGAATGGCTGACCTCTGATCGAAATGACTTTTTGTTTTATTCAAAGGATTTAAACTATTCCATAGTCGAGTGGATAACGTGTCGGACTTTTGATCCTGACATCCCACGTTCGATTCCTGCAGGAGCTTTTGTTGTTACTTACTGAATTGAATTTTTTGGATATTCATTTTTATCCCCAATTTGCAAATGTTTCGCTTATTTGACATATGTATAGTTTATTTTCATTATATCTTTCATAATCTAATAACATACTGTTAATTTGAGTGACTTTTTCGATGTGGGTTTTTCCACCTCTAGTTTGTTTTTCAACTTTGTTACAATAAAGTTGTTGTAGAACGAGGGTCAATAAAAAAAAAGACATCGACAATTTTGCTGTCTATCATATGTTTTTTTTATGAACGTAATAACGAACACATTGATTTACTTATGACCAACATTTATTTCATGGATATTTAATGTTTGATTCCCCTTGATGGAACAAGAGGTATTTATGTTACCCGATTTTAAAATCAACATGTTTTTTCACCAAGAATCACGTTAATGTCCAAAACATGACGTCAAGATGACGCAAGTAAAGTTTGTTATAGTATAGTTTAGTAGATTACCCTATCTATGTATCACGCGTCTCTTGGGCCATTCACACTGCACAATTCTTTCAACCAAATATTTACTGTTATTTTATTTTATTTCGGGCTGTTTGGTGGCCAAAACAGTTTTCACCTCCCTCATAATGTATTATATTTTAAAGGGTCATGGTCACGACTTTGGTCAAATTTTATTTGTCTGTTTTTATTACAGTGTATTTATAATGCCTTAAACCCCTGTCACACCGGAGCTGCGTCCTCACGGTGACCCCTTGTGCGTCCTAAAATAATGTAAAATGCCAAGGTAAAGGCCCTGTCAAACCAAGCTGGGTCCCCAGGGCGTGTTCACGGCGTTGTAAAACTCATGGAATCGCCGTAGGTTCGCAGGGAAAATTCAGAAAAAGTACAGTTTTATTTGAAGATTTTACAAGTGGAGATGTCACGGCGACCGAGGCGTTCTTACGGAGCTCCCACGGCGTGTAACTGCGTTTCCACGGAGTTCTTCTTGGCGATTAACTGCGCTCTCGCTGAGTCTCCGCCGAGCGCTCATGACGTGCTAGGAGTTTTTACCGAGCGTCCACGGCGTGCTCTGCGCTTACAAGACGGTCTTTACTTCTTCGTAGGTTAATATTAACTTGTACAATTGTATGGGAAACAAATAAGGATTTACAACTAGTAAATAAATGATTTAAAACTGTTTTGATTTCATGAAAATGTACATTGTAATTTAAACATAGTTACTTCTAAACAATATGTGAAGGACTAGGATTAAACTCTTAGTGTACAAAAAAGATCCGTTATCAGTTGTTAGAAAACATTGAAAAGATATGAAAACATTAGAACCAAATGGCATGAATTCAATCTACGTCCATTGATAGGTCTTGGAATATTAGCAAATGCTACTTTTTACATAGTCATCTACATCCAGTTTGATGATTATTACATCGCTTGCTATTGTACCACAGCCATTTTTCGAGTTTTCGTGATCTTGATGACAACGCACTAGAAACGCCGTGGGAGCGCGGTATAAAAGGTAGAAGAAACGTCATGAGTTGTCACAAGATTTAATTTCATTTAAAACAATTAGAAAGAGAGTATTTTTTGAAGATTTGTTATCACATTTTACAATCAACCTTCACTAATGTGCAGATAGAAAGTACATTTCTATACATATACCATTAACTGCGGGAAATTGGGGTCTTTTAATGTTTATTCTTTATGTTTTTCAATAATAATAAATGTAGTTTTCACCCAATACTTATAATGTAACTGTACGGTGTACTTTACGTTCTGAATTAAGCATTATTGTAAAATAGAGATTACTTAAAACTGTATGATTCATTAATTATTGATTAACATTTTTATAGCATGCATTTATTTCATGTTAGGAAGAGAACTACAACTCTATCGAAAAAATATTGAAGACTCATCAACATGTTTTACTGTTCTGTGTATCAGAATAACTATTTCTATGTGGGAAAATGATAATACGTTTTTATCATTAAATAATTAAACCCCTTTACGTAGTTTGCCAAATTAAGCCTGTAAGTTTTAAAAGTCAGGAAGCCAGTGGTCTTTGAACAACAATTTAAAC
Source organism: Magallana gigas (assembly GCF_963853765.1). NCBI lineage: Eukaryota > Metazoa > Mollusca > Bivalvia > Ostreida > Ostreidae > Magallana > Magallana gigas. The sequence goes on from NC_088859.1 coordinate 5,911,227, forward strand.
AATTTGGACGTTTGAGTCGTTGAAAGAGTCAAGTCGAATATATGTACATGTATAAAGATACATTTCCTCTGTAGAAAATAATAATAACAAAGAAAGAGGTGTGGAAACTGCTACTTGAACTTTTGTACTGTTAATGCTCGCATAAAACGAGTGTTGTCTGTTGTACTTGATAAAGTTAACATATATCTTGTTACATGATTTAGGCGTTGATTTGATAAGTGTCCTTCTTCCCTTTTACAAACTTATACCCTATAAATTCGAAAGCCCATTATTTTTACTTTCAGTGGAAACCTTCAAACATCTCATCCTGCATCTACAGAACCAAGCAAAAGAAAAGACAATGCACTCGCTTGGTCAATATCGTTAGCAATAGCGTTGCTCCTTGTTGTCATAGTAATTGTTATTATCTGTAACTGGAAAAAAGGAGCTTGTCAAAACCGGCTAGAAACATTTTGTGCAAATTCATCTGAATCGCCTACAACTGCTAGGAGCCAAAGTTCAGGTTCTTTATTGTTAGATAATTTTAGTTTCAACATGTTTTAATAATTATTATGTATAAAAATACATCAGAACATATATAAGATGCATTTACTAAATCTTTATTGCATAGGTTAAAATATTTCAAACAATTTGAAAACCTAACCGTACAGTTGTATGATTTTACAGGTGTCGCCAACGAGGAAATACCCTTTTTGGCAATTGGTATGTGTCATTCCTAATACAAGATCGGCTCGAGATTTTTTGAATTCATAAATTGCATTTTATGTTCTATTGTCGAAACGAACAGTAATTTTTTTTGGAAAACTTTTATTTTCACCTTTATTTGAGAACTAGTTCAATTAAAATTGACTATATATATATATATATATATATATATATATATATATATATATATATATATATATATATATATATATATACAAGAGCAATGAATATGCTGATATTTTCTTGACAAAATCACAAGCCTCTGGAAGTGTAACTGCATCGAATGAAAGTAAACGAGAAGACATGCATTCAATATCAGACCAAACTATGTCAGGTAAAATTTCTTTGTTCAAATCATACAAAGTATGATAGAATATGTTTGTTCATTTTTGTATCCTCTTTCACCCCCGATGATCGAAGACAAAGTTTTTAATCAAAGTTCAATTAGAGCATAATTCATATGTCATTTAAAAAGTGTCATATATTTCATCATTAGGGGTATATGTTTAAAAACCCAGGTAGTTTTTGAAGACCTACTTGGGTTTTGCACAAATATGTTAATTTTGAAAAGTACATTATGTATATAACTTTTCTTCCAAGTCTCTCGTTCTACGACGTTCGCGAACTAAAACTACGGAAAATGTTTAACAAATACATTTTCTTGAAAATTTTAAAGTATGTTGATCGAGATCGATTGTATCTTTACAAAGTGTATTTTCAAACATGGTATTAAAATAATTTCTTTTAAATTGTAAAACACTGCATTTTTAAGAATGCAAAAAAACAACAACAAAAACAACAAAAAACCACGCGCAATGAAAGCCAAAATCGGTCATTTTAAATGCAGAGTATTAAATACCTGTTTATTATTTCTGATAAAAAAGAAGACAAACAATCGACATCGAATAAAGATGAACGAAGATTTGATTCACAAACCAAGTCGGGTAAAAGAAATAAGTATTATAATCATATATTATATCGAAAAGCATCTTTTTGGGTAATTTTTTGGTGAAAGTTTTTTTCCATTCAATCCATTATATTTTTTGAAAAAATATGATTCATATCCTTTATTTTCTCAAGACAGAAAAAACGACGTGTATCTTATTTTGATTATATCGAAATCTATATTTGAACTGTTCACTTGATTTTTGTGCAATTTAGAGTTTTGTCAATCAAACAATAACTTGTAACTTGTGTTCCTTTCATAGTAATGACCTGAAATTTGGACATAACCATCACACGTGTAAAGAATTTGTGCACATAAAATCCCAAGGTCATATCAAAAGGTCTAAGGTCAAAATATAATGACACCATCTTGGATTTTTGTTAATTTTCAGTTAAACCTTAATTAATCTAAACCCCACCGGCAAATTTCCATCATTTTGATATATCTTAATAATGGGGTCATGACAATCATACTGTAAAAATTTAAAACTTTTACAGAGATCTTTAAAAGTTTTGTCTTTAGGATACTAGTATTTCACATGCCCCATCCTTACATTAGATTATTTCAGAATTTACTTTAGGTTAGCAGTCATAAAATATTTCTATGTCTTCAAGTAACAAAAAGGTTTTCTGTATAAATGGCAGCACAGACTTTATTTTTTTTAATACATTAAAAAGGAACCTACTGGCAATTTAAATTCGAGCAATGATTATTTCATTTTACACTCTGCTAAAAGGAGATTGAAATGGTAGGCTTGAGGCGATTCGGGCAAAATTGTGAGGTCAGATTTCTTTCATATTTTGAAAATTAACATCTCTCATTCCAATAAGCAAAATATAGAATTTTTAGAAAAATTGAATTATAGAAAAATGTTGGCTCATATTTTGTGTGCTACTTCAAGGAGTTTATAACATTACTGTCATTGATGTATCTCGTGGAATTTTTGAATAAAGAATAAATAAACACTTTCATTTTTTCACTTTCAGTACATGCATCCCCCAGGGAGAGGGGGTATTTATTCCGCTTACATTGTCAATGATGCTAAGATCGTGTATTTTTTTATTACACATAATTGATAATTTATATCGTTCTACATTTATAAATATCGGAATAGTAATGCTTCTAGTGTCATCTTATATAAGAATTGTCTAATTTAAGACATGAACAACGTGATTCTAATTTGTAAACAAACTGTTATTCCATCGTGTTTTCAATGCTAATTTTTCCCGCACTCATGCGCAGTGGCGTTATAAATGGCGGATCACATTAATATCCATCGGACGTAGAAACGTTTAGAGACTAATAACTAAAGACAGAACATGTTTTATGGGCCTAGAGTTTGTGAATCGTCTAATTATAAGAAACACGATGTATATTTTTACTCAAACTCGTCAAAAATGTGACTCCAAATACGCCACATATACCTTAAATTTAATAGCAATGGAATCTACATTATAAATACTAAATATAGTAAACAGACTCACAAAATATTAACCTAACTTACGGGGCAAACTCTTTTTTAAACTTCTTATTTTCTGTGTTATGGCATAATTTTCAAAGTAGTATATTTCTAAATCACACTGCAAATTGAAAATTAGCAGAACTAGAGGTTCTTGGAACAAAATGATACCCCCGCTAAGAAAAAAATTATAACTTAAATATTTTACTATAATAGAAAATGATGGATGCTTTCTAGTTAACCGTTCATGTTCTATTGATAGCAACTGCTCTATTTTTTGTTTATGCTAATATGAGTACATAAACCAAATTTTATTCTTTAAATTCCATTTTATTTTAACTTACTTTTAATGCATGAACACATTTGCACCCTTATGATAACAAACACGATTGGAATCAAACGATAATCCACAGGTCAAACAGCCATTATATATATTGAATTTTTGGTATACCGATTTGGTATACAATTTTTTTTTCGAAAGTTTTTTCCACGATTTTTTCATCAGTACAAGACATGACACAAACAGGAATTAACCATTTTTATAAACAGTGACCTTAAACTTGTCCAATGACCTCGGGTCAAGTACATGGCACACCCTCGGGTCATAAGCAATCTTTGCGTGAAATAAGAACTTCTTATGTATCTGCATAAAAAGATATAAACCAGACACAAATTTTTCACTTTCCCTGTCAGTGACGATCTACATGTACCTTGCCCAAATGACCTTGGGTGAAGGTCATGACACATCCTCAGGTCAAAAGCAATCTTTGTGTAAAGTTAAGAAGTTCCAATGCTTATGTATTAAATTATATGGACCGGACCCGAATTTTGCACAGACAGACGGACAGACAGACAGACGGACTGACTGACAAGGTGATTCCTACATACCCCCATACTTCGTTTGCGGGGGGGGGGGGGGTATAATAAAGCTAAAATAGCTAACAGTGAATGATGACAAACAAGGATGAGAAAGGCCCCTTTTTTTACATGTACTTATATGCAAAAAACATGTATTAATTCTTTAATATATATATATATATATATATATATATATATATATATATATATATATATATATATATATATATGTTATATCAACAGTTGTTTTAGATCTTCTTGAGAAATGCATATCCAATATACGGTATGACTATAAATCATCCTGTTACAAAAGAGGCTTTACAGTTTACAGTTTTACAAAGAATATTTGAAGAAAAATTTGAAAATCTGCTTATACAGGATTTACTAGAATTCTGTTTCATTGTCCATAAATGTTTTATTTGACTCCACGTGCCTTTTGTTTCCTACATTATCAATAATACTACTCATCCTCGTTTGTAAACCAATCGCTTTAGCGAATCAAAAAATTGTACAGTTTCTGATCCTTTCAATGCACAAAGTCGCTTGACATAAAGAGCGGAAAGCCAAAGGCTCACACGAGCTTATCTGATCAAAATTTGTCCGTTGTCTGTCGTCGTCGTAAACTTTTCAGATTGTTATCTTCTTCTCCAGAACCACTGGGCCAATTTTAACCAAACTTTGCACAAAGCATTATTAGGTGAATGGGATTCAAGTTTGTTCAAACAAAGTGCCACGTTCTCATAAAAGGGACGATACTCTTGAACTATTGAAAATTTATTGGTATTTTTCAAAACTCTTCTCTGAAATCATTCGGTCAGAACCTGACCCTTGTTTGAAAACATCCCCAAGTAGTGTAGATTCAAGTTTGTTCAAATCATGATCCCCGGGGTCACGGTGGGCCACAATGGGGATGGAATTTTTACATAGGAATATACAGAGAAAATCTTTAAAAATCTTATTGAAAAGCAATTGCCTAGAAAAGCTTTAACTTCAATGGTGTAGATTCAAGTTAATTGAAATCATAAAACCCCGGTGTAGGGTAGGGCCACAATAGGGGTCAAATGTTTACAGAGGAATATAAAGAGAAGAATCTTTAAAAGTCTTCTTTCTAAAACCATTTCACCAGAAAAAAATGAAACTTGTGTGGGAGCATCCTCGGGTAGTGTTAATTTAAATTTGTTCAAATCATCATCCCCAGAGGTAGGTTAGGGTCACAACAGGGGTGGGGTCAAATTTGTACATAGAAATGTATAGAGAAAATCTTCCCGTATGTCCCTTTTTAGACTTCCGGTCTATATACTTCCGGTTTACACATGCATAAAACAAAATATTAAAAGGACCTTTGTATCTATTTTATTTTTTGATTATGAACTATGAAATTTTTGATGAAGATACTTCATAGTTTGATATACAAAATTGTAAGCGACAGCTTTTTTCCATCTCTTGCTGTTTTCGAGTTATTAGACTTCAAACTTTGAAAAAAAAGGGGATGAAAAAATAAAAAATTGAAATAACCACCAAATTTGTAAATTGAGGAATGGGAAATGTCAAAACTGTCATAATTATCATATATTCAAAGTTTCGTTTGAAACCATTAAGAACTTCCGGTTTTATAAGTTGATTAAAAATCGTCTATGGGTGTTTTAATGTTAAACTGAATTCACGCGTGTCACGTTTTCTCAAACAGTTTTCAACTATATATTTTCATATTTAATTTTTATAATGAAGGACCAAATACGCAGACCGGAAAAGGTTTTGGGATTAAAAGTTTGAAAAATTAGGGATCTAGTGGGGTTAAAGTTGAAAACAGCCCTTTAGCTGTATCTTTTTTATTTTTCATCCGATTTTTAAAATCTTTTCGGTTTTTAGTTTTGAGTAAGGAGTACAATTTAAAGATTATGGTCCGTAGGATCACTTTTTAACATCTTGTAGGAGTTTTATGGGCGTGTATATTGAAACTTTTTAAAAGTTGAAAAAATGATTTAAAAAGAGTTATCTCGCTTTGCTCAAAGAATGTAGATCGTAAATACTCTAGGCATACCAAGTTTTCTATACGAGAAATGAATACTTACTTTTTTATGATTTTTTTGGAAATATTCTTTTAGAAATTAAAAATATATTTAATTTTAAAGTTCTGAAGTTATCTTTTTAGTGACATTGCATTACTTATAAGTTTATATTTCGGAACTGATTATACCAAGGCGGTGAAGAATTTGTAAATAAAAGAATAAGAAATGATTTTACCTGACATTTTCAGTCAAAAAGGGGAAAGAGATGTCGAAAAGCCCTTACTTTTTGTTGAAGACAAAAAAAGATTAGTAATTTGTTATTTTTATTATAACATGTACCTGTCCTGTTTTGTACATGTTCTGCATTTGAGGTGAAACTTGATAAAGAAAGAAAGAAAGAAAGAAAGAAAGAAAGATAGATAGATGGATAAATAGATAGATAGATAGATAGATAGATAGATAGATAGATAGATAGACAGACAGACAGACAGACAGACAGACAGACAGACAGACAGACAGACAGACAGACAGATAGATAGATAGATAGATAGATAGATAGATAGATAGATAGATAGATAGATAGATAGATAGATAGATAGATAGATAGAAAGATTTAAATAGACAGCTAGATTAAAATCCCTCCTAATGATATACACTCTATTCCTCGGGCTACAGAAAACTAATGAGTATATATATTGAACTTAATTTAAGAATTGGAATATTTCAGTGCATTTCGTTGAGTTATTTTTCGTTAAACAAACTTCGCTGGCGGAGTTTTTACCTCTGAACGATTTGAATGATCAAATACAACATCTAACACTTAAGAGAGATTAAGGTGGACTTGTTATATTTTAATTGTGATTTCCGTAGGGAAAATCTGATTATTAAAATGGAGTATCAAATCTGTCTTGCAGGCTAATTGTTCATATATTCAAGGTGTGAATATTGCTTGGATTTTGATTATTGATAAAAAATACCAGCTGTTGTACTTCGTCGTTTTCGGGCAAAATAGTGCATATGGTGTACTTGCAAAAAATACCAGCTGATAGACTTAGTCATTTTGGGCTTAATATTGCAGATAAGGCAACCCTACCGTCCGGATAAGTCCTACAGTTTTTAAGATGAAAAAAAAATTGTTTTGCATATCAATTGTACATATATCAGAGATATGCATATTACTTGTATTTTGGTTTTTCCTAATAAATGCAAATAATACCAACTGTTAAACTTAGTTATTTTTTGCGTATATAGGGTACCCCAATTGTCTAGATAACTCCATCTACAGTTAGAAAAAAATTTTTTTTGGGGGGGAGGGGGGTTGTTTTTGGTGGGTTTTTTTTTTGGTCAGTTATACATACATCAGATATGTACGTATTCAAGAATTTTGATCTTTAGTAATTTATGCGGAAAATAACAGCTGTCGAACTAAGTCATTTTATTGCATAATATTGCATGTAGGGTACCCCTATTGTACGGATAACTCCTCCTTCAGTTTTCAACATAAGATCTTTTTTTATTTTGCAGATCAATTGTTTCAATATCAAGGTTTCATATTACTTTGGTTTTAATTTTTGATTAAACATGTGAAAAATACAAGCTGTTGAACTTTTTTCATTTCTTCACATAATGTTGCATATAGAGTTCCCCATTTGTCCTCCTACAGTTTTCAAGATAAACTTTTTTTGTCATTTTGCAGTCATATATATATATATATATATATATATATATATATATATATATATATATATATATATATATATATATATATATATATATATATATGAAATATGTGTAGAGTGCTTGATTAAAAGAAAACCCAGTTTGCTGTCACATTGACAGCTTTTCCTTGTTACGTTTTAGGTTACATCTATTACATTACCGTGTATTGCCATTGTCATTGCTCTGAAAATGAAATGATTAATTTATTTGTGTAAGTATTTATTATATCTCATACTATGTCCTCTCTGTATTTAAGTTTGCTTTGCAGGTGATTTTACAAAGTTAACACAAAATGCCACATATTTTTGAATAATTTGTAGAATTTCAAAATTAATTCAAATATAAATATATTATTCTCATTTTAGGTAATAGGTGATGAATGTAGATATTATAATTATATATATAAATTCAAATGAGCAAATATATTGGTAGTATGTAAAAGAACAATATTAAAAATTTAAGACAGAAATAGAAGTAGTGCTCGAAGATTCCGATCCCAATCTAGATGTTTGAAATTTCCTTGTAATAAAAAGTGTATATATCTTTAGAAAAGTCTCGAATTTCTTTAACTAAAGATGATATCATTTTAAATTTAAAAATGTTAACCCCTAATGTAGAGTTGTGGATTTTTATCATTACCTAATAAATTAGAATTGCAAGTTGTTTTTCAGTCTTGAATCTTTTGATTTAAATATAGCTGTGTATCATTATCTAAATGCATGTCTGTCTACCAGTCTGACGATAACAGCCACTGACAGAACATTTAGATGTACATGTATCCATTACAAGCTTAAAAAGGCATCTGTAAAATTATAGATTGTTAAAATATGGCAATGTTCATGTGGGCTTAATGAGACCTTGTAGGTGTTATAGACGCCTTCTTAAGCTTGTAATGAATACATCTTTTGAGGGTCTTCTTCAAATTCCTAGTGTTTATTGTTTATGAGCAAAATCAAAGATACAAATCATTGAAATGAACCCAAACCCCTGGGAACCATCTCGTGATATCCCTACAGGCTAAACTGAGGACGGAAAATATTAGCCCTATTGGTCCCTTACCCTCGGCTGGATTTTGTTTGATGCACTTCAAAGATAAGGAATATAATCGTCCACATTTTACCCCTATATCATTGTGAAATGTTAAAAAATTACAAAGTTCGGGTGAGCTAATTGGACACTTGTAGGTGTCATAACTTCATGACTGAGGCAAAATAGTTCCTGAATTCGCCTTTAATTGGGGGGGGGGGGGGGTTCCGTCCGCATCAGGCGCTGATTTCTATATGAGATGAAAACTCGAATGTTAGATGTTTGACTGCCCCTCTTTTACCTTTTCAAGTTTGGTACATATCCTTTTCTGAGTAACTAAAAAGGCCCGGGCTTGATTTTCAGGCACATGTGTAACTTCTTTGTAAACTATTTGGGTCTTATAAAGCTAGCAACCATACATCTTTAGCAGATATAAACCATTAAATTTCATTTTAAACAGACTTATTGTTTTTATTAAAAATGTTTTAATTTATTTTTTTTTGTGACTTTAATTTGTACCTTTCCATTTTCCATGTTTGAAAGTACATTTTATTAAGATAAGCGTCTATGGCATTATCAGTTTCATAACTAATGACCCATAGGCAAAGATTATTTTTTAATTGATTTCTATTATTATTCCCCCATTCCATGAAGGGAGGGCATATTGCTTTTCTGCTGTCTGTCAGTCCGTCGGTCGGTCGGTTCACCAAATTTGGTATACAGGTTTATCATAATGATATCTAGGTCAAGTTTGGTTTTGGGTACGATCAAGCATTTTTTGACAGTGTTATATGCCTTGGACGTAGAAAAATTCCAATTATTTGCTGTTTCCGTTCATTTTCTTCGCATAGGATGCACATATTGAAATGAAATTTGGTATACTGGTTTATCATAATAATTATCTAGATCAAGTTCTATTTTAGGTGCGATCGAGCAATTTTCGACAGAGCTATGTGCCGTGGACATCATACATATTTTGTTCATGTATTAATCACCTTGATATTAATTGTAATAAGCCAATAGCATTAGACGTTGCAATTGCAACCCTATATGATATTTTATCATTAAGCGGCGTTGTATCATTTACGATTGTTACAGTTCTTGATGTTTAATTTTTAAAAAATTGAGAAAAATTTGAAAGTCTTTGAATATCAAGATATATTCTTTGCTAAGTTGTCTAGAAATTTTGTATTTGATATTCTGAAGACGAGCTAAAGCTTTTGCGTGTTGGTATTGTTGCTAAGGTGAGCGATGTAGCCCCTGTTACAGTATTTACCACATATGTTTGACTTTAAGGTCAGACGACACGTTCTTCGAGCATCTTTTTGTGTCTCCTCGTAAAAAGAGTTCCAGAAAAATTGTTATTTTCGTAATGATTTTTAAAATGGTTAAAATTTACTTGTAATACTATATGGATGCCTAGATGGCCGGATGGTTAAAGACGTGGCCGCTCTCTTCTAGGAGCGAAGGTTCTAGAGGTTGTGAGTTCAAAGCCCGGCCCAATATAATGAATTTCGCTGTGCTGTATTATTTATTTATTTTTTAATTAGCAATTCAAGTGTATTTTCAAGAAGATTATTTAGGAAATTGCATTCTCAAGTATTTTGCAGAAATGCCTGTTAAGGTATCCTAATTTTTTGCAAGAAAGCTTGTCAGAGTAGTAGTAAATCATTAACAAATTCCTGGGAAATGTTATATAAAATTGAGGAACGTGTCGTCTAACGTTAACCTTAAGGAAGATAAAAAGAATACATATACTAGTAATGGATTTCGTATCTTTGACCACCGTTTTCTACAAAAGATACGCACCAAAGTTTTTCAAGATTTGTCAATTGGTTTTTGTTAGAAGCTGAACATCTATTATCGTTCTTTATGAGTAATCAATGTTATCTCAGATATTGGAAATTATTGCCACGAACGGTCCTCCATAAATTTGACTGGAATGGAAGAAAGGGGGAAATTACTATTCAGTAGGCTTTCCCGGGCCAGTTTTCGGGGGGATAATCTGGCTATAAAAGGGGGAAATGCCACTATAAGCCAGTTTCTTTTCGTAGGGGGAAATCTACTAAATAGTCATTTTTCCCTGGGAGATAAACTGCTACATGTATTAAGCCATTTTTTCGGCAGGGAAAGATGGCTAGGGGGAAGGGCATTGTACAACGAGATTAATTTGTTAAAAATCGATTTTCATCAAATTTGCATATCTTTCGCCTATTTGAGTTTTATACTACTTATGGCCCATGCTCTTTATCATAATCAAGCAATTTAATTTTCTGCTGATTTGAGAAACTATTTCGAGGCGTAGTGAGCCACCTTCATTTTATTTTCTGCTTTACCATTTTCTTTTAAATTCAGACTGGTGTTTGTTGGATTTAATTAAAGAATGGCCGGAAATCTTGATATCAAATGTTGGAAAAGAGGAGCCTGTTGATGAAGTGGCCCATATTTCGCGCGTAACATCGAACTTTATATGTCTAGACAACAAACAGTGGGTTGTAAAAATTGATCACAAAGGCAACATTTTAGGTAAACATGAACTCGGAGATTTCTGGGGAAGCGCATCATCTACAGTGGATGAAAATGGAGACTTGCTTATCATAAGACAAAACAATAAAGTGGTGAAGGTGAAGGCAAACAAAGAGGAACCTATAGAGGTGTTGTCAGTTGACCGTCGTTGGTCAATATTGAGTGTCCATTTTTCAAGATTTAGTGGAGAAATACTACTTAGAATCTATTTACAAAAATGGAATAAATATTCGACCCATATAGTAAGATATAACAAAGACAGAGAAAAGAGTTTGGAATTTGAATACCATAAGCACGACAAACTGATTGTATATCCTTTGTTTTTATCAGAGAATGTAAATCACGATATATGCATTGCAGATAATTACGATTGCCGTGTTATTGCTTTTGATAAGAAAGGTATAGAGAAATATATCTATAAAGGCCCCTTGCCAGATTATAATTTTTCTCCAACGGGTCTTTGTAACGATAAACGGGGACATGTTCTTGTGTGCAACTGTCACGAGTCAAATCCCAGCGTCCATCTGCTTAATATAAAAGGCATGTTATTGTCAATAATCATAGGTGGTAGACCGGATGTCAAAGAACCATGGGGATTGTGCGTTGATGACAATGGAAAATTTTATCTTGGTCAAAAAAAATGCGATGTGATCAAAGTATTTCAATATCTTAAGAAGAGTTAAAAAATATTTGAGTGTGCATTCTGTTGAAGATAGATTGATATAGATCTATTAGCAAGAAAACGATCTTTCTTTTAGGGGGATGTGCGGCAATCTTGTATATTTGAGGATAAGAGTGTAAACATTTCTTGAACTGGCTTGTTTCTGCCCGAAACTGGCCAAAAATATTGCCAAAAGATATAAAAGCAATAAATAAATAAATAAAGTTTGAATTTTGCCGAGGAAAAGTTTGAATTTTGCCGAGTAAAATTTATACGGTATATGCATACATATAACGACATTTTACTTATTTTTTATGTTATTAACTTGTATTTGTGTACATGTATACTTTCTATAAATGTAAACATACTTTTTGGATGTATATTATGTTTATATCGGTATTTGTGTTGTATAGAAACATGTTTTATATTTTGTTTATACTTTTCACTGTTTATTTTTTTCACTTTATTTTAATAAAAGTTTATCAATCATATGAGCATGACAAATTCTCTTTTATCATTTATTATTACAAACGTGATATTTTTATAAGTTCCTTTTTATATACATGATCCTCTATCATTACTCTAGAATAGTTTGTATTTAGGCAAATACTCTTAATGTGATTTAATATAGTTAGGCTAATATCAGTTAAACAAGTAATTATATAAAAGTTGCGTGATAAAGTGGAATAATTATGGACGGCGGAAAGGGTAAAAAAAAAGTTAATGCAAAACGAACAACTTATTTTTAAAAACATGCTTAAATACGAAACAGACCAGCTTAAAACAAAACCAACAGCCTCTTTTACAAAATCAACAGACACCGATGCAAAACCAAGAGTCATGCACTGAATAAAAGCTAGATGGCGTGCAAAGAGGTATCAGGTGATATCGTACCCAGGAGGAATCGTAACCTGGGGAAAACGTGCCCTTGAATTACAGTGAATGTTTTAATGCGTGGACCCAGAGTTTATTTTCAGGAAGAAAGGAGGGGTCCGAAGGATATTTAGGTGTGCCAGGGGTTGTGGTGGTCCGTGCCATATATTCGGTAATATTACTATGTAAAGTTATGAAATTTCGAAAAGCGTTGATTTTGTCCTAATTTTAATGCACTTTGATTTTTTTCAAAGTGCGTTGCCACAACGCACACTTAAAAAAGCACATGAAAATAGGTACTACGTGCAATGTATGTAGGAGAAGGCGAGATTTATATAAAAGAGAATTTGATTTTCTTTGACAACATTTTGCTGTTTAGAGATTGCTCTGCTCTAAAGCTAGACGGTAATCTTTTTTTTAGTAAACTATACTTGTTAATTGTATACTCATTAGATTTATGAACATTAAGAACTTTAATTGATTCTTCACTGTTTATATTAATAAATTAAAACCATCTTCCTTGATTTAGTGGTTATATTTTAGAGAAATTTCCTCATTTTTACATGAAGCTATTTTTATAACTGATTTCATTGAAGATGATACTATCTTTAATTAAATTTTTGCCACTATTTAGTGCACTCATACAGTTTACATTACTCTCTCAAGGACAGTAATTTCTTTTATATAAAGTATAAACCAAACTCCAGATTGATTCGAACTTTCTATAAAACAAGCGCGTTGTTTCTTTTTCCAAAGAGTTGGGCGGTATACCCTTTAAAGTCTGATAAGTCAAATAACAGACAGTCAACTCGCTAGACCTCAAATCAAATTGTATCATTTATCTCATCACTGTCTATTTCACATCTATTTCAAAACCAGAGTGCACTCCATTATTGAGCGTTTTGCCGTTTTGGTTTAGGTCAGGAAGATTTGCATAATATCTAGCTTTGAGAAAGTTTCCAGCAAAGAGAAAGTGCGTCTATGCTTGATAGAAAAGAAACACTAAGAAACAAAAAAACAAATCAGACTAATTACGACAAACTATTAAAAAAAGGATATTTTATAAAAATTTTATGTCTTTGATGTTTTTAAATTCTGAACTATTTATCGATTTTGATTTCTATATAACGATTGCCTTCTTAAATAAAGGTCTAAATGATAGGATATGACAAAAGAATAGGGACAATTTATCTGCTGAAAAGATGGTGCGTGTGTAATACAATTTGGTAAAAGCAATTGTCGTCCCAGGGAACTTGATGTGACCTCTGTAATGGGTGCGCTACATCATCCGGACTAGTACAGATGCGATCATATTTAAAAAAAGTTTTGAAAAGTTGTGCATTTTCATAATCCCTTTACACGGTATTTTTATAACAGAATTTCCGATTCCTGGAAACAAAACAAAAAAGGCTTTCTTTTGTGTTTCATGTGGGTATGAAGGTAGCTAGCATTCCAGAAAAATAGCATAACCCGCGTAAGTGGGTCATATAGTTTTCTTTGTATTTTTCGTATGAAACGAAGTAAAACTCATCTATTATAATTGAAGTTAATTAACTAAATAATACATTTGAAAACGGCTTTTTAAAGTAAAACGAATGCGTGTACTCGTACTTGAACGTCGTATTACTCGATGGCTTGTCAGTTCAAAACTATAATCGATTTTTTTTAAAGAAATAGAGTAGAAAATACATTGTAGATGTTATTATAAATCTGTGATACTGCTTAATTTATATGTATTTTTTCTTTAATTTTCCACATGTTTACCCAGTGTAGTAAACACCGGATGCTGAAGGGGAGTACAACGTACTTTATTTTGATAAAAAAAAATCGATATAGGGTTTTTTCTTATAAGAACAAAATTATGGGACGTAGTACGAAATTCTTCTTTATTTGAGATAATAATGTATTTCTATCATAAATGAGAAACATTGCCTTTAAATACGCATTAAACGTTTTCAAAAAAAAAATCATATGTCCCAAAGAAAGCGGGGGGGGTTCTGACCCCCGGAACCCCCCCCCCCCCCTCTGGATCCGCCAATGTGTTGGAGGGAATTATTGTTTACTCAAATCGAGTAATCCGATTTGCAATAAATTTCAATTTTATCTTCTTCTTTTTTTAGTCGGCGTCAAGAAAGTTGGGGAGCAATTCGTTTAAAAATGGGGGGTTTTCTGCATAAGAATATAAGAAACATGTTGATTGCTCCTCCGTTGCTAAGTGTTTGTAGAAGTAATAACGAATTGTAATTTCGACGATTTTTCATTTGAACCAAGGCATGGAGATAATACATTGCAGCTAGAATAGTTAAACTCATATTCCATTCTCCAAATACATTATTTTATTTGTCGTTTATGAAGGAAGAACTTTTGTATGAGTATGGCTTTGGGGCATGGATTATGATCGTGAGTTTGAGTATACAGTACCTGCTCAACTTTACCATAGATAATTTTAATCCTTATTTCTGGACATCATCCAAGAAACACACGTAGTTGTTGTTTATATACAAATCTAAAAAAAAAATTGAAAAGGAGACACTATTTAAATTTATAAATATGTTTGTAATTTCAATTTTGCGCTGTATGACAGATTTCGGTCATTTGAAGAATGATCTGTAATAATAAAATGACCATGAAAGAGAATATACTTTGAACTCAGAATAGTCCACTCTCAGTTGGGTCAAATGTTATTATCCTCAAACGAAATGCGTCACAATCCAGACCTATCATAAACTATATTTTAACTATTTCTTGCGTTAAAACTTAATAGAAATTAGAGATTTTAAAAGATCTACAGAAAATACGCTAAATACATGTACTATGCTTGTCTGTTAAAGGGGTATTGTCTAAGCTAAAGATTCAAATTCTATTTTCTTAGTTTTAATGTTTAGAATGCATTACTAATGGCGTCAAAGGTCAGCCAAAATTGAAGTAGCAAGCGAGATACAGAACTCATAATTGTTATGTCAACAGATCTCGTGCCATGCTTTGTTTTCACATATAGATTCCTGAATACATTCACAACATAAATTAAACATGACGATAGCTTTTTTTAACATAACAAAAATATAGAACTCTATACCTCGCTAAAACTTAACAACTAACATTCAAATTTTTTGCAGATCATTAGAAATATCTTAGTTATGGTAAACAATAAAAATTAAAAAACACAATTTGGAAATTACAACTCAAAGCTTGTCCATGTCCCATTAAGTTGAGAAAACGATAAACCGGTTTAGTAAACATGTTCCACTTTCTTAACCTTAACCAACAAAGAAACAATTTTTTGACTTTCTCTGACAACATTGCAGAAGTCCATTTGCATCCATAGGCGTCGGAACCGGGGGGGGGGGGGGGGGGGCTAGGGGGGGGGGGGGGGGGCTTAGGGGGGTTAGTTATACCTAACCATTAGAAACATAGCATGATAGAGGGTTCAGCCCCCCCCCCCCCCTACTTTTTCTCGCAGGAAAGATTATTGTTCCCAACTTTACCTTGAAAGATTGAGAAGTTGGATTCAGAAGCATACTAGCCCCCCCCCACCCCCCCCAAAAAAAAAAAAAAAATTGGGTAACTAAGTTTATTTTTCTTTTGTAAGTATAGGTATACTCCCCCCCCCCCCCCCCCCCCCCCCCCCCCCCCACGGATTAGGATTCCATGATTTTGGGAATAACTTTTTTTCAATATTTCTGAGGATTAGTCTAGCCCCCCCCCCCCCCCCCCCACTTTCAATTTGCTTCCGACGCCAGTGGCATCGGACGAATAACGGCGGTTTCTTTAAAAGGGTAAGATGGTTGTGATCATCTTAAGACTATACTTATCTCCTTGAGAAGAGGGGCTCTGTCTAAAGATAAATTACAAGAAAATGTTCATATTTTAAAAGGCTCAAAATAATAGTTTGTGGCCAAAACTACTTTATTCCAACTTTCAAGGTAGATCTGATCGGTAATTTGTTGCTTTTGGAATGTGGAAATTGTACTAGAAATTGAAAAAAACATAGGCATCGTGAATTTCTTCAGATAAATGGCGAACTACTAGTATATATAACTGTACTTAATTTTAAAGCATGTATGTTGGCTGTTGTAAAGAAAGCGAACAAAAGGATCGGTTCTTTATAATCTCGACCCTTGCCAGATACTAAATTATTCTCGAAACATATGTAGGTTGGCGTCACTGTTCTTTATTGTGTATACACAAATCCATTTCGAAAATGTGGTTAAAATTGTGAAAGATCTCCATTTTAAAATTCATATAAATCTAGCAACGTTGATTAAAGGTGGTTTTAGTTTGAAATGCACGAAAACGTTTTATGCTAGATGTTTGAATTACTAGGATTATCTTTACAGTAAGAAGGATTGTTCATGCACTGACCGTTTATTAAAAAAAATGTCATTTTTGTAAGTTTGCTTTTGTAATGTATGGGACGGTTGCTCTTCTGTAGAAATTAAGAAATTAGAAAATGTACAGATATACACGTATAGCTACTACATTTTACGAAAAATTAAATTGAATAGCCACCAAAATATCATCAAATTTTGAAAGAGGTTTTCGAATCTCAATATAACAGACAGAAATCAGTTACACACACACACACACACACACACACACACACACACACACACACACACACACACACACACACACACTGTACGTATCATTTCAAAAGGGAGGAGGTGTGTGCAGACTATAATCTTGACACGAAGAGTGGGGAGGGGGGGGGGGGGGTAGTGGGGATAGTGGAATTTTTTTCAGGGGGGGGGGGTGCAATTTAATTGGTTATTCGCCACAAAACCAGGCTAATCATCTTCAAAATATATATTATCCATCATATTTTACTTTACCAGTTAGTTTTTTTTTTAATTGCAAAGTTAAGTGGAATTTTTTTTCAGGGGGGGGGGGTTGCAATTTAATTTTTACATTTTATGTAAATATTTGTGATAGAAGGTTCCTGCCAAAAGAAGGAGGGGCTCAATGGTGCCGAGTTAACAAGGTACCAATATGAACCAACCCTAATCGCAACTTCTCTGGCCTTTCCGGTAGAGATCGGAAAAAATTCCGAGTTCTGCCGGAGAGGTCCGAGAGCTTGCGATTGGAACAATGGATCCGTCCCTGTTCTTAAGGTTCCTCTACAAACCATCCTAATTAAAATTAGGTTCGCGTGGAAGCTTCCATGCTATATTAGTTCTAATTTTAATTAGATTGCTCAACAAACCAACATTTTATTCGATGGATCAATAGAAAATCTTTTTTGAAATATGATTCCACAAAGCGGAGATCAATATCTGCTTTAAGTTATTTTATATGAATTTTTTGTGGTTTTTTTCAGTGAAAATAAAAATTGTAATTATTTTATATCTTCTTAATCTATGGATAAAATTTAAAGAAAAACATATAGTCACATAAAGTACTTACTAAAAAATGATATATTTTACAAAGAAATTGAAACAAAAATGAGAATTTAAAAAAAAAAATAGCTGTTTTATCAAATTTGATCTGATTGATTGAAAAAAAAAAACTGATCCCGATCAGAATAATTTAAATTAAAATTTTACAAAAATACTTCCGAGCCACCTTAAAATGTTCAGATTGATTATCAGATAAACTTCTATATTAACTAACAGTACAATTATTATATCCAAGGAAATCACAATATGATGAACAATGTGACCTGTAGGCTGTACATGTAGGGTATTACGAAACGTCCGAGAACGATCTATCTATAACATATTTTGGACGCCATGTTTTTCAGCGTTGAATTCGTTACTCTCACGTTTTTTCTGTAACATTCGAAAGAATTCATAGCATCTGCTACAGAATGTCGGAGAAAATAACAACAAAGGTGATTCAAATCACCAACATTGCACCCAATGCCACCAAAGACCAGATGAAAACGTTGTTTGGGTACCTTGGGCGCATTGATGAATGTAAAATGTATCCTTCGAATGAGTAAGTTATACATATGAATTCGTTTTTTGCAAATCATATTTCATAGATATACTTTTAATGATTTGAGATATAATCTAGATTTTTCATATAATCTCTCTCTCTCTCTCTCTCTCTCTCTCTCTATATATATATATATGTGTGTGTGTGTGTGTGCTGGTCACTTCGCCCCAAAACCTAAGCGCCCTATGCACGAGCGCCCCAAATTTTTCGTGGTGCGCCCCAAGTATTTCTCACGAGTGCCCCAAATGTTGGTTTTTTTATGATTAAATTTTTTTTTAAATATGAGCGCCCCAAATTTTGGCCAAAATCACTTTCACTTACAGTATATTATTATTAATTTGAATGATATGAACAAAATTTTCCGAGTGCTTCGAATGGTTAATCATGATTATTTTTTTTTAATGAGTGCCCCAAAATAAGTTTCGTTATAATTATAACATTATGAATGTAAATTGCAATTTTTTTTCAAGTGCTACACAAACTGCTATTCATGCTTGATTTTTCGCTATATTTTATTTTAATAGTATTTTTTTTTTTAGTTATAAGCTTTTAATAAATAGATTTTTTTGAGAGCCCCAAAATAAATTTAGCTATACAATATTTTGAATATCATGGGCGCCCCTTATTTAAACAAAAATTACAAACGCTGACAAATATATTTCAGGAAACGTTTATTTTTTTATATACAAAGATCAAAGCAGGAGCACCGAAATTGATATTTATCAAACAATATGGCACTTATTTGGGGCGCTAAGATGTACATTTAATGAGATTCCATTGAAGATTAATAAAGACTAATAAGTAAAACCATTTTGGGGCGCTCGTGAAATTAATCCAAACTTGGAGACAAATACCCGGTACACCAATTTTGATTTTAGTTCAAAATCGAACAATCTAATTTTGGGGCGTTCGTGTAAATAAAGCATATTTTACGCAAAATTGAGATTCTCAGGTTTCAAAATAATTATAGCCAGGGCTGTCATAGCACTTTTTGGTACGGGGACGGGTCCTCCTCCATTGGCAATATTATCGACATTTTTTCCTAAATTGTGAAAATTTAAAATACTTTTATATGTCATTAAATGACTTCTGTAATTAGTACAATCTTTTGTTCACTTCTTAATTAAAGTTTTACAGCTAGCTAACATGATGTTCTCAGGAACTAACCAAGAGTTTCAGAATTATGAAGAGGCCAATTTTTTAAAATTTTATTTATACATGCATGTTGATTTAGATTTTTTGTTTGAAATTTAATAGTGGTCAGGAAAATAAGACATATTTTTTTCACATGATTGATACATTTGATATGCATATTTTTTTTTAAATCAAGGTATTAACCCACAGACAAAAATAAAAAAAACCAATTTTTCAAAAATATTATTAAAAAAAGATTAAAATCAAATTTGGAAAAGGGAACCAAATCTAGTCATGTGGAATTTTTATACTTTATTTCATAAAAATATCTGCAATATCTTATAAGGAAAATTCTGTGTATGTTACTGACATCTTGTGTATTTATGGGTATTAGTAAAACCCTGTGACCCAATTACAGCCGTAATGCAGAAGACCTGTTTACGAAGTCTAAATTATTTCATGATAATCTAAGCATTTACTTGGAAGGCCTATTATCTAATTACAAGATATCAACCAATGCTACTGGCTGTCATCACAATAATTTATAATCATCCTTTATAAATTTCTGAACACTTTCAAATGCATCACTCGTAATGCCTGAGATCTATATCACACCCCTCTCTGGCAACCTCGGATGTTATATTACACCCCTTTCCGTTAATTATCGGTTATCATGACCACAGGCACCTGAATTTTTATCAATCAGTCGCTTAATAAGTCATATATCGAAAAATTCTACCCCTACCCCCTCGTCGATTCAGGCTTCAATTTACCACATAAATCAGATATGCCTACCAGTTTGCGTGTAACATTGAGTCTCCGAGTATGACATCAAATAGTACGTCAATGTCAACTTGGTATACATACAGCTGGTGCAAAAATTCCAGGGAAGTTAATCTAAGTTAATATATAGACACGGAGCGATTTGTAAACAATATTCATTCATCACATGATTTTATTTATTCTTTCTTTGATATTTTCTATAAGTATTCTACATTAGCCCTCAGTCGCTGACGGCTCTCGGGCTGATATACAGCGACCTCGGGCTAATATAGGATGCTATATAAAAATAAATAATAAATAATTAAATGTAATAAACTATATTAATCACATGTGTGGTGTATTTTACCTGTGTGATAAACCTTTGCTATATCAAACGGGTGATGCTTTATCAAATACTTCCGGTCTGAACTATTTTTGACACAGCCTCTCGCTTCAACGCTTCATTGACCTATTTTCGAAGATTTGCTAGTACTTTCAACATAACTATATCAACTACAAAAATTGATATAAAATGGATTTTGTCAAAGGCCTAAATTAAAAATGAAGGAAAACACTTAACTGCGTAGCAAAGGCGTCAGAACCAGGACTATTGGAGGGGGGGGGGGGCTCAAGGAGTTCATCCTGACAACGCGATGAAAACAGAGTGTACTGCTAGTGTTTATATACAAGAACTTACCGAAATAATGTTTCATAAGACTTTGATTCCACCACCAGTAAGCATCCTTATTCACTATTTTCAATCTCGAATTATTAGGCTGGTGTTTGTGTTACCACAACTGTTCCTCGTTCGAGTCAATTCAAACTAACGAGCATTCGCAACTTTGTGTATGTCAACAAACTTGATTATTTAAGTCTTCTGATCAGTATTTCCATTTAATCAAATGAATAAGCTTTTAGAAAAATAATTTAGAGCTAAAAAAAAATTTCAAAGTTTATTTCAGTGAAACTTAACGTTAAAACAATTAGATTTATCTGAGAAATGACATACTAAATTGTATTGCGTAAGGTCACAATAACCGCATAACACAATGTTGCATCATCGTTTTTAATCTTTGAAAAAAATCAATTTGAGTCATATAATGGATCGACCGTCTCAAAAGCTTCACAAAATAAATCAAATTGTATTGGATAAATAGAACATCTATAATTGTGTGATTTTATATTTGCTTTATCCAACTCGTTGAAATGGTTATATTCGCTCGTCAAGTCTCGCGAATATATACCGGTACACCATTTCAACTCGTTGTATACATCAAATATAAAATCACACAATATATATATATATATATATATATATATATATATATATATATATATATATATATATATATATATATATATATATATATTTTGAAACACAATAAAATCCACAGTGGTCGGCGAGTTATAGATAAAAAGTAAAAAAGAAAACAAGAAAAACGTTCAATATAGCTTAAGCGCTTTCATTTTAAAATCTTCAAAAGCTATATAATGGTAACATAGTAACGTGATGTCAAAAAACTTGAATGTTGAACGGCAATGTCTTTTATGACGTCCTAGCTAGATTAGCTTAGCGGAAAAAAATAATATGCAACATAGTAGATAATATACGATTCAATATGATTATTACAGACAGTTCAATTTGCGTTTAAAAATACGGATGAAATGTTTTTCTTTTTCTCTTCTTTGAACATTACTGTCACTCAACAGTTTGTAAAAACGGAAATATTTTAATCTGTTTATTGCCGCAAATATCCAAATGCTCACTTAACGGTATCTGTCAATATCCCGGGGTGTTTATATGTTGTTTATGCACACACACACGGGCCCGAAGTGGATTGCTCGTTTCGCTAATATAGTACTAATAAACAGTTTAAAATATATCCGTTTTCTTTTTTACTTTTTATCTATATATATATACACATGCACACACACACAAACACACACATACATTTCACACCATCTAATCTTTACGGAGATACAAATTGACTAAACTGAAATGACAATTTTTTCAGATTACCTGAAGGTGACACCTCTACCAAAGTGTGCTATGTGAAGTATGATGATTCAGTGAGCAGTGGCATTGCTCTCCATTTGACCAACACTGTCTTCATTGACAGAGCCCTCATCATTGTTCCAGTCATGGATGGTAATTACATGCAGTTTATTTATTTGGAACAGACTTAAATATTATGATTATTAATGTAAAGAAATTCTTAGGATAAAAACAGAGGTGGTAGATTGCTAATGTTGTCAGTGATTAAATATGATAATATTAGATCTGTCCTTCTCAAAGTCTCTGATATTAATAAGTAATATTACTAATAAACAGGACGTCATAGCCTGAAATATAATTACCCTTACTATAAATATTTAGATAACAAAGAAGTAAAGAACCTTAACTCTTCCAACAAAAATATGCAATTTAATATAATAAATTTTTTACAGGAAAAATTCCTGATGAAACCACCGCCCTCCAGATTGCACCCTCTGCCATTGCAGGCATGATTCCTGGGACTCCTAGCTGGCCTAGCAATGTTATAAGTCAGGTAAGTACAGTTTGTGTTTCTGTACTTTTATCAAAATAGAAAATGCAAAATTTTATCTTCATTCTTACAATATCCAGAAACAAGACATGATATACTGGAAGCCAGTTTTTATTCCCAGCAATACACAATACACTGGCTCACAGCAACTAATTTTTGTGATAAAGATGTGAAATAAGATACCAGAAACATTTGTGGACGGGTTTGCATGGAAAAATATTGGCGACATTGAGGCTCTCATGAAAATTTCTCTCATGCAAATCAAGGTTGATTTGCAGTATTATACTAGATAACTTTTTTACACATTACATATAGAGTAAAATATGTGTATATTTTATTTTTATGTTAGATGACTGGGACAGGACTTACACAAATGATCACTACTCACGACCCTAAACTGACTGCGCTGGGCCTTCTCCAATATCCTCCACTACCAGGGAACACAGATCCAGCTAAAATAGAGGAGATAAGGCGCACCGTGTATGTGGGAAATCTGGCCAAAAATGTAAGCACCCATTGTTATGATATACTCCTATACTTTTATTAATTTAATGATGTCATAAGCAAAAAAATGAAAATATTAAAATTTTAATGAGATGGTGAAGTATAAGATTGTATTAAATAAAACATATTCAAATAGCAACTAATTTTTGGAAACTTATAAACTTAAAAAGAATACCTCATTTGTTAATTTACTCATGGCAAGTATGTCACTGATATAAAGGTGTTTATTCTATGACAGGTGACTACGGAGCAGCTGCTAAGTTTCTTTTCCCAAGTTGGAGAGGTGAAATATGTCCGAATGGCAGGGGATGAGAAACAGCCTACAAAAAATGCATATATCGAATTCACAGACCAACGCTCCATCTCCACAGCCCTGACTTACAATGGGGTCATGTTCCAAACCTTGCCCATCAGGTACTTCAGATTCTTCACAAACATTGGATACTGTTTCTGATTCAAAAATATGTCCAGTTTTATAATGATTCAGAACACACATACCGTATTTTCCCAACGACTCGTCGATGCGGACGACTCGTCGAATTGCTCATTTTTAGCCAAAATTTTAACAAAATCCTACGATACGTCGTTTCAGACCATACGTCGATCTTATCACTTCAAAATGGCGTATAAAACTGCAGTAACATTATCAGTGTATGATGCCACGATGTCCCCGATATTGCTACCAATTATTATTAATGATTAACATTCAAACAATTACACTTTATACTTAACGTTATGCATCATATTTTCAAATAACGGCAACATCTACAAAGTCGCTTGCATTTTAAACAATTCCCAATATCGCGTGTTATGCAAAATTAAACTTACTTTGTCAGAAATATTTTATTCCCATGCATTAAAATAATTATCCACTCTGACTATTGCCAGTGTATTCGCCAATACGTAACCAGCCACCTGTTGACTCGGCGCGTGGTCAATGTTTGTTTAACAATTTCCGGTGTCATAGGCATGCACCTGTCTCGTGTTGGACTTCAAAGGGGGATCTCAAGTGCAGAAAGCTTAGCAATTACTATGATTTAATGAAATTGTTTACTTTGTATCCAGTAATGCAGTTACACGCTTTTGTTTTACATAGACACTGTTAGAAATAGATCGATCATTTGTACGACTTGATAATGACGATATACGACATAAATACGTTTCCTAAAAAAATTATCTAACAATAATCAAAGAATTGGACAAAAATTAATCAATGAACTATAATTACTCTTATAACGGTACTCTTTATATACACAGGGAGTGAAATTGCCGAAAAAATCTCAGCCTTAGGGCAAGATTATTAACACAACCTGTGTCAGCCTATTGTATAAACAGTAGTATTGATAATTGCCCATTACGTATTTTAAGATTGAATTTGACCATAAAATATTTCTGATTTATACTTTCCACTAACAACTCTTTACTAATAAAATAATTAAATTTAAAAAACACCCCCGGACCTACTGCAATATTTTCATCTATTCAAATTTGGTTTCAATTTTACTGCGCAATGTTTTCTTCCTACTAGTGATACATAGACGATGTGTTTATACATTGACGATGTGTTTATAAAAACAGAACGGTAAAACTTTTAATTGATTAAAGACAATGTACCATTTTTTAATAACTGTTATTACATGTATTATGTATTTTGGTGTTAACAGATGAGTGAAAATGATAATTATTAAAGATGAACAGTGAATTCAACAACGTAATTTTCAATCACACAGCCAACTCAAGATGATTAAAACCAAGATTTTTAATGCTATTTTTAACAATTTTCTGACCTCGAGCCTACGACAAGTCGAACAAGACGATAAGTCGGGTGCTCTGCTTCAGAGAAAAAAAAATACCGACTAATCGTCGGAAAAATACGGTACATTCAGCTTTTACAGTAAAACACAGTTACAATGGATGTACTTGAACAAATTCAGTGAAATCGGTTTCATACCCATTATCTTATTTTATAAATGAATGATAAACAAAACGGCTATTAAAAATTAAATTAAATCAAAATTGCTCATCCCTGACACTTTGCTATAACTGTGTTTTATCTGCAATTTAAACAAATTTAGTCTGATTATGTCATGAAAATTAAAACAAGTTTTTTAGCTCACCTGAACCGAAGGTTCAAGTGAGCTTTTCTGATCACCCGTTGTCCGTCGTCCGTCCGTCCGTCCGTCCGTCCGTCCGTCTGTCCGTCTGTCTGTCCGTCCGTCCGTCTGTAAACTTTTCACATTTTCAACTTCTTCTCAAAAACCACTGGGCCAAATTTAACCAAATTTGGTACAAAGCATCCTCAAGGAAAGGGGGTTATAAATTGTAAAAATAAAGGGCACAGCCCTTTTCAAAAGGGAGATAATTGCGAAACAGTAAGTATAGGGTGCATGTCTTTAAAAATCTTCTTCTCAAGAACCACTGCACCAGAAATGCCAATATTTACACAAAAGCTTGTATATATAGTGAAGATTCTAAATTGTAACAATCGTGACCCTCGGACCAAAACTGGGGCCCCAGGCGGGGTTCAAAGTTTAACATAGAAATATATAGGAAAATGTTTTAAAAATCTTCTTCTCAAGAACCACTGCACCAGAAATGCCAATATTTACACAAAAACTTGTATATATAGTGAAGATTCTAAATTGTAAAAATCGTGACCCTCGGACCAAAACTGGGGCCCCAGGCGGGGTTCAAAGTTTAACATAGAAATACATAGGAAAATGTTTAAAAAATCTTCTTCTCAAGAACCACTGCACCAGAAATGCCAATATTTACACATAAGCTTGTATACATAGTGAAGATTCTAAATTGTAAAAATCGTGACCCTCGGACCAAAACTGGGGCCCCAGGCGGGGTTCAAATTTAACATAGATATACCTTAGGAAAATGTTTAAAAAATCTTCTTCTCAAGAACCACTGCACCAGAAATGCCAATATTTAGACAAAAGCTTGTATATATAGTGAAGATTCTAAATTGTAACAATCGTGACCCTCGGACCAAAACTGCAGCCCCAGGCGGGGTTCAAAGTTTAACATAGATATACCTTAGGAAAATGTTTAAAAAATCTTCTTCTCAAGAACCACTGCACCAGAAATGCCGATATTTACACAAAAGCTTGTATGTATAATGAAGATTCTAAATTGTAGAAATCGTGACCCTCAAATCAAAACTGCAGCCCCAGGCGGGGTTCAAAGTTTAACATAGAACTACATATGAAAAATGTTTAAAAATTTTCTTCTCAAAAACCACTTCACAGAAAATGCCAATACATACACAAACGGTTGTATATATAGTGAAGATTGTAAAAATAGTGACCCCTGAACAAAAAGTGGGGCCCCAGTAGGGGTTTAGATTTTAACATATATATAGGAAAATGTTTTAAAATCTTCTTCTCAAGAACTATAGTGCAACTGTTTGGGATATTACTATGCATACATGTACATCCTTAAATAATGTAGATTCAAAAAATTGTAACTCCCGGACAATTGATGGGCACCAAGAGGGGTTCAAAATTTAAACATTTTAAAAAACATAAAGGAAAAGTTTGAAAATTTTCTTTCCAAGAACTACAATGTTTTAGTTTGTGGAATTTCTACGCCTTCGCTCATATAGATTCCTAATTGGTAAAATCGTGACCCCCGGACCAATACTGGGGCCCCAAGATGGGGTCAAAGTTTATTATAGAAATATAAAGGTAACGTTAAAATATCTTCTTCTCGAGAACTACAATGCCTCAATTTGTGAGATTACTATCATGCATACAACCTTGGATAATGAAGGTTCGACAGTTTTAAAATAGTGACCCCTGGACTAATACTAGGGACCCAAGATGGGTTTAAAGTTAAATGTAGAAGTACCGGTATATATGGAAAATGTTTAAAAATCTTCTTTTCGAGAACTACAATGCATCAATTTGTCAGATAACTACGTAAGCACCCTCAAATAGTGTAGATTCGAAATTATAAAAGCTGTGACCTCAATCTAATACTGGGGCCCCAAGAGGTGTTCACAGTTTAGCATAGAAATATAGAGGGAAAATGTTTTTCTAGGGAACTATAATGCTTCAGCTTGTGAGATAACTATGCAAGCATCCTTAAATAATGTAGATTCCAAATAATTAAAACTTTAGCCCTGGACTAATACTGTGGCCCCAAGAGGGGTTCAAAGTTTAACATAGAAAGATATATTGAAAATGTTTTTAAAAAGTTTTTCTCGAGAACTATAATGCTACAGTTTGTGAGATTATTATGCAAGGATCCTCAAATTGTGTAAACTCTAATGTAGTGGAACCAAGAGTTATCTTTCTTGATGTTCTGTACAGTCTGAGAGTTATTTCTCTTGAAGTGGAACTCTGCTACGTTCAGTTTTTCAGGTTGTGTACGTGCGGTCCTACCGCAGTGCTACACATTTTCATTCCTATGTTACTGTTTATGTTGTTCAAGCCAACCATAAACCTCGGACCATAACTGGGTCCCCAGAAAGGGGTTCAATGTTTAAAATAGAAAAAGCATATGCTACGAAATGTAATGTTACAAGGAACTGCTGTTCAGGTGAGCGATGTGGCCCATGGGCCTCTTGTTTTTCTTTTCACAGTGTAACTCATGCCACAGCCTGCATTATTAAACCAATATCCAAGACGCAGGAAGCTGCCCAGAGAGAGATAGAGGAAGCCATGAAGAAAGTGAAGGAAGCTCAGTCATTAATCACAGCAGCTGTCGATGAGCCAGGTATGTAATGCTTATATGAACAAGACTGGTTATGCATTTATGATCAAGAAAAATGTATGCATTTAGTTTACATTATTATTACTAATTCACAAATACTTATGTTTTTTCTTTTTTTAGGTCACCTGAGTCACTCAGGTGACCTATTGCAATTGGTCTTCGTCCGTCGTCGTGCGTTGTGCGTCGTGCGTTAACAATTTTACATTTTTAACTTCTTCTTGAAAACTACCAGGCCAATCGTTACCATTTATGGTGTGAAGCATCTCTATGGTAAGAAGAATCTAAATTGTGAAATTTATGGCTCTACCACCCCTGGGGTGCCACGGGCGGGGCCAAATATGCAAAAAAAGCCAAATTTTCAAAAATCTTCTACTCTACTTCCACACATGTGAGGAAAAAACTGAATGCATGGTTATGATGTCCATGAGGCCCTCTACAAAAATTGTGAAATTTATGGCCCCTGGGTCAGGGGTTCTGGCTCTAGGGTGGGGCCAATATGGCCATATAGTAAAAATGTATTAAATCTTAGAAAATCTTCTTCTCTACTACCATATATATTTGTTAAAAACTAAATGCATGATTATGATGTCCATGAAGCCCTCTTCCTAAATTGTGAAATTCATGACCCCTGGGTCAGGGGTTCAGGCTCTAGGGTGGGGCCAATATGGCCATATAGTAAAAATGTATTAAATCTTAGAAAATCTTCTTCTCTACTATCATATATATTTGTTAAAAACTAAATGCATGGTTATGATACCATGAAGCCCTCAACATAAATTGTGAAATTCATGACCCCTTGGTCAGGGGTTCAGGCTCTAGGGTGGGGCCAATATGGCCATATAGTAAAAATGTATTAAATCTTAGAAAATCTTCTTCTCTACTCTCATATATATTTGTTAAATACTAAATGCATGGTTATGATGTCCATGAGGCCCTCTACAAAAATTGTGAAATTTACGGCCCCTGGGTCAGGGGTTCTGGCTCTAGGGTGGGGCCAATATGGCCAAATAGTAACAATGTATTAAATCTTAGAAAATCTTCTTCTCTACTCCCATATATATTTGTTAAAAACTAAATGCGTGGTTATGATGTCCATGAAGCCCTCTACCTTAATTGTGAAATTCATGACCCCTCGGTCAGGGGTTCAGGCTCTAGGGTGGGGCCGATATGGCCAAATAGTAAAAATGATTTAAATCTTAAAAAATCTTCTTCTCTACTCCCACACATGTGGGCAAAAAACTAATTACATGGTTATGATATCCACAATCTCCTTTACCTAAATTGTGAAATTCATGGCCCCTGGGTCAGAGGTTCAGGACATGAGGGGGGGGGGCAATATGGCAATAAAGTGTTAATGCATATAATGTTTAAAAATCTTCTTCTTTATTCTCACACATCTGTATAAAAAAAACGACTAATAATTATGTTTACCAGGAAGTCCTCTACTGAAATTTTAATTTTCATGTCCCCTGGGGTATGGGTTTTGACTCTAGGGCAGGGCCAAAATGGATGTATAGATGTTAATGCATATAACGTTAAAAAATTATCTTCTTTACTCCCACACACCTGAAAGGAAAACTAAATTCATTATTTTGTAGACCAGATCTTTTAGTTTTTCACCAAAATTATAGGTTTCACAGTTCTTTTTGAATTAAATGTGGTTGTCATTACAAATTTATAATTTTTCTGCTCCAGTATGAAACCTAATTAATTAGATGCATATATGAGACTCCATGACAAGTTTGTGTATTGGATATATGCTACTCAGGTGACCGTTAAGGCCAATTGGCCTCTTGTATTAATTATCAGGTGACAGAAGTCGTTCTAGATCGCGCTCAAGATATCGAAAAAGATCTCGCTCAAGGTCAAGGAAAAGAAGTCGATCAAGGAAACGATCAAGATCTAGAAAACGGTCAAGGTCACGACGGTCTCGATCTAGGAAAAGGTCAAGGTCTAGGAAAAGGTCACGATCAAGAAAGAGATCTGTCTCACGGTCAAGGAAAAAGAGATCAAGGTAGATTTTAAAAATTAACAGCAGAAAGAAAAGTTTTCAGTTTTATAATTATTTTTTTGTTGATTAATTGAATAGTGAAGTGTTACCTCTTTTCTCAATAGCAATAGATAATAAATAATTGCCACAGAATATTAAGCGACACAGCTGGGCCTGAGAAACTATTTATTAATTAAATTTCTTTCAATATAAGATATGAAAGTTACTGTGAGACAATATAATTTAAACAATTTAAGAAAAATATGTCTCCTCAGTATTTAATGAAACATGTTGAAGGTTCTGGTTCTCTTTTCTTTTTTCAGATCACGTAAACGATCCCGATCCAGGAAACGGTCTCGCTCGAAATCCAGAGGCCGTAGTCATAGATCCAGATCAAGATCCAGGTAAGGATTTATCGAGTGATGTTTTGTGTATCTTGTATTGCTTTTTACACTTCAACCAATTTATGTATTATTAGTACACACATATACATGTATCTAAATGTTTCATGGAGGGACTGAATAAGGAATTGTTTAAAGAAACTGAGACAGTGAAAAACAGTTCATTTAACTGAAGCCAAAAATTAAAAATTTGAGAAGTCATCAGAAATGATAACTTTATGCTTGAAGGAAAAAAAAAGATTAACAAATTAAGAGGAAGGTGCCATATTATATGTCTGTGTAGTGAAAAATGATTTGAAATACTGTCTCTTTGTTTACAATAAAGTGATCAGAAAGAAGTGAAGAAGAACTTGTCTGTTATGAGGTAATTATAGCATGAAATAACAAAGCAATAGACGTTGTCAGCTTAAGAATAGCCCCCAACACTTTATGCTTTTAAAAATTGTATTAAAATCACTTTGTAACTTTTTTCTTAAATTTTTTTAAAAAGTTTTAGAGGGATGAAATATTCTGATTTTGTGTTGTAGTGTTGACTATTTATTAATATTTCATTTTAAAATATGCTTCTGGAATGAAGGAGATTAGAAAAATTTATTTTTGAGACATTGAATATAAAATGAACTCATAGATTTGAAAAACGTGAGATAGAAATTGACTATATATATATATGTCCATTATTTTGGGGCAATGACCATGCCAAAATAGGTTTTATTCTTGCATAATTTGAAAATTAAAATAATATGAAGTGCGAAAACTCTTATTAACAAAAATGTTGATGTTATTTGGTTTTTCATCTTATATTTCAAATCAGAAGCCCGAAAGATAGGCCAAACGGCTTTCCTAAAAGGTAAAACATGGCCCATACATGATCATTTGCCAATAATGGGTCAGATTACACTAGATGGTATTGATCAATGCTTCTTTTTCTGCCATATACCATTTACCATGCTTGAGTTTACTACAACTTAAATTATCAAACAAAAACATGACATTTTGGGATTCATACAATTTTGTTCCAATTTGTATTGTCTATTTTAATGTTAGAGTCAGTAGGTTTAAGATGAATTTATTGATTATATTCATTAGCTAGTTACATTAGTTATAAGACTGTACATGTACAGTACACTCTGTCAGTATATTCCCACTTTTAAATCATTATTTGCTTAGTTCATTTTTTCGGAAATTTACTAGGGTACATGTACCAATATACCATTATGCATTGTAGTTATTTTTTTATTATCATTATTATTAGAAAAAAATGTAGAAGTTTATTTTTTGATCATTTATAAGTTTGTGACTGACTGTACAAATTTTGACAGGCTACTTCATATACACTGTAAACTACATATATTACACTTTTTCATGCTGTATTTCATTTATATTTCAAATCAGAAGCCCAAAGAAAGGGGCAGATGGCTTTCCAAAAAGGTAAACTGCTATCACAAAAAGCAACTTTTTGCTGTTTACTTACACAAACAATTGTATTTCCCATCTGCTTTTTCAGGCAGTGGCATTATTTTGACATTAAACTAAATACAGCTTCAATTTGTAATGTAACATAAGATTTGTTAAAAAAGAAAGATGCTGACACTTTTGAAAGAAAAGATTTGATTTCCCTTAAGCACCTCTCACAAATTGGGAATACATGATCATAAATGATCTAATGTTGGCTTTGTTTCCACTTGAAGGGGGCCGCTGAAGGGCCAAACCATCTTTCCCATCAGGTAATATTAGGGGAGATATCAACAACAAATATCCTTTCTATATCCATTGATCAAGTAAATTCCATGTGCCACATTGACCAAAGTTGTATGCCATACTTTTATGAACCTGGTTGATAGAATTTATGAATTATCGTCCCTCGTGAAAGAACAGTGTATGGTGGTTTTGATGTACTTTTTAAAAATAGTGGGACTCGCCGGTTTTTGCTCTCTATGATTTATCACTTCCTTTTGTATTGGTAGAATTGTTTTGCCAAGGGATATTTGTTGGAAAAGGATTTTTGTGTTGTATTTCATAAGGAAAAAATATATGCCTTTGAAATGTGCATCATAATCTGGCATGCATGCATACGTTAAAATAAAATTCAATTGAATAGGAATGACCTATTGTTATTGGGCCAGCTACTCATCTGCAGTCTTAAACAAAACTTTTTCATAAAATGTGTACAAATTGATAATTGAATATGTTGTGCATGAGAGGCATACAAAAGACTATGATGCATATTACACGAATGAGGATTTCATTAGCTAGATTATCTCGGACTCCACTGTGGCATCATTTTTGTTTAAGACACTTCATATACAGGTTAGTTTAATGCCTACTGATTTCTCTGTTTGATTTCAGGAGAAGGTCCAGGACCCCTCCAAGAGCTTACAGCCGTCGATCAAGATCAAGGTAAAGTGGAAAATACCGGTAATACTCGATAATGTGGACGAGTTTCAATGTGGAAACTATAATGTAAACATCCTGTCATGTTTTTAAACAACTTCATAGATTTTGATTAAATGGACTTGTATTACAATTCTGTACTTCCTGAAGCAGTTATTATTATGGAATCACTGTATTCATTAGTGGTTGTAGATTTAATATATCTTAAATTTATAGAGACAACATTAAATGTTTACCAAAAAATCAGGATTGTTCGAACGTTTCACTTCTATTGTTAACATGTAATAATCTTTGCAGTGTCTTGTAATACATATTTACCAATATTCTCACACTGTATACTTTTTATTGCAGAAGTAGAAAAAGAAGCAAATCTCCAGTGAAGCGTCGTTCGCCCGAGACTCGTAAGAAGTCGCGCTCCAAGTCACTCTCACCACCCCGACTGGAGAGAGAAGATTCCAGCGTGAATGTGGACGAACCGGAGAGAAACGGCTCTGAATCCAGGTGTGTTGTTTTTTCAATGGGTGTGGAATGTGAGGCAGGAATGTTTAGATAATATGTAGCAGTTATCACATAAATATTACATGTACATGGATGAGAGTTATCTTTTCAAAGAAATACCGTATCTGCAGGAGTAGACTATTCTTACAGGGTAGTGGGTAGTTTATTTTCTGTCCTGTGTTTCTGCCTTGCACAAATTAGGCTTGATAAGTTTCTCTGAATCATGGAAATTCTGAGTGAATATTTTGTTCATAAGTTGACTGAGCCGAAACAAAAAGCAGTGTAATGAGGACAAGGGCTCAGTTTCTTCTTTGTCCACAGATTTTAATGTCTATCTACAAATGTAATTTTACAATAACAAATCAAGTTTTTCCAGCTTGAAAAAGTATTTTTAAGTAACTCTTTTTTCCTATCTTAAAAATATGAAATAAAACATAACCATAAAAAAAAAAATAAGTGAAGAAGAAAACTATAATAAAAAAGATTAGAATGGTATTTTCTGAAAGCTTCATATGAAAAACAACGCTGTATTTACTAAGTAGGTTACAAATCAGGCAATGAGAAGAGTGGTTGTTTTAGAGCTTTAGTCAATGTACAGGATTCTTATGTCGTGGGCCAATGCTCTAACTGGCTGTTTTTTGTTTATTAGTCCACCCTCCATCTGTGAGAAATCATTAGCAGAAAGGTAAATTGGAAATGCTAGATCTTACAACCTTATGTTCTGAAGCTGCTCTGTAGAAGTCTCTGCTTGCTGTGTCCTCTCCTATCTACACATTCTCTATCACCTGGTTCAATCAATCTCTGCTAGTTTTTATATGAAATGTTTGACTGTTTCTCAATGCATTAGAATTTTAATGTACATGTATTGTAAAAATTACATCAATGAAAACATTATTCAGCACATATCATGTAACGGAACATTCTCCGATGTAACCTTGCTGTAATTAGAAATAAACTATACCAAAATATGTATTGCTAAACACATATGCCAGTGTATATATATGTAACTGGTGCTTAGAATTGTCACAATACCTGAAAATTCCTGCAACTATTCATTACATTTTTAATATCTCAAATTTTTTTAGTCTAGAGATATTTGTTTTTATTTTCAAACTACAGCAAGCCCTTCATATCTGAAACTTGATCATGTATGCTATTTTCTTTCAAGGAATGTTCTAACCAGTACATGTATTTAGATTTTTTTTCAGTGTTTTGCAGCATTTTCTAGAAATATATATACATATTATATATCAATCCACTATCTTTACTGAAAAATGAGCTCCAATGCATGTGTAATTTATTGATTTTATTGATGTTTACAATCTATACACACGTACTTAGTCTTACTGGACCAAGATAATTAGATCACCTCACGGTGAACTTGTCATTATATAAATTTAGCTTGAGTCTTACATGTACTTTGAGTTCTATGTACCCTGACTAACATTTTCACAATTAATGGTGTGTGTAAGTGTGAATTGAGATGTGCATAATTAAGAGTGATTTCTGGTTGAGCAATTAAAACCTGCCCCCATTACTTGTACATGTAGCATCACCAGACACCTGTCACATTTTGGTCAGTAAGTTTGATTTTCTATTTGAATAGTGTCACTGATGCTGTTGGAGATTCTGTTAAACCAGAGAAAAGGTAACGAGCTTCACACCTGACTGTGGCACTTTGCTTTAAGGGGGGAGGGGGATGAGTTCATTACGTAATTTTTTGTTTCATTTATTCATAAAAATAATTTTTTATGTCAAGAAGCTCTGCAAATTTTTCTTGTTTTGCCTTGGACTTGAACGTCTCACCTTTAGATTAAAAGGGTCACATGATTACTGTTTCTATTTCTATAGTCGGCATTGACTCAGCAAATAGTAAAAATAAAAAATTGCAGCTTAACTTTCTTCAGTTTATTTTAATACAAAAAGTTTTGGTCCTCAAAAAAATAAAACACTTATTAGGTTTATTATTGATATATGAAAATATGTTAATAAAAAAAATGTTGATAAATTACATGTACATAGAAGACTTAGCTTTTCTTGCCTTCTATGGACTTTATCAATGCAACACTATTCCATAGACGGTAACAAACCTAGTTAGTAATTATCTCTTCAATCAAAGTGAAGATTTCAAATTGTGATATACATGATCATCTCATGAATTACAAAACTTTGAAACAACCAATGGAACAGAAAAATGGCAAAGTTGTTATGTATTGATCATGCAGATTAAGTGCATGCTATACTTTAACCCTGAGTATGCTTTTAATTTTGTGTAACAATTTGATACATGTGATATCATATATTTATATACATCATATAGATATTTACACACATATAACAGTTTGTATAATTACAGACCAATGATTGCATGCTCTTTTTTTTGCTATCTTCTGGTAAAATGTAATGTTGAAGGATGTACCTAGTACTGAAATATTGACTTTGATTTTGCAGGTCACCAAGTGAAGCAAGGAGCAGGTCAAGAAGCCCCAAGAAGTCGGAGAGCCCAAGGCGAAAACCATCTCCGAGTCCCAAACGTCAGTTGGAAACTCCCAGGAGGAGCCCTGCACGGCGTTCTACCAGGAGCCCAAAACGACGGTCAAAGAGTCCAAAGCGGCGCTCTCGAACCCCCAAACGTAGATCACGTACGCCGAAGAGGCACTCCAGGAGCCCCAGTAGGAGGGGTGGTCGGAGTAATAGAAAGTCACGCAGCCGAAGCAGAGGGTAAATAGATCACATTGTTTCAATTCAATACAATCAGTAAGACACTGGAACTATCATGTTTTAATTTGAAGTTATCATTCTCAAACTTATATTTCCTTAGATTTTATCATGTAATACTTTAATATTGATTCATACATGAAAACTGTCTCTAGGAGTTAAATGACTAATTGCAAATTTGTAAATATTGGATTATTTAGAAATCTGCCATAAATTAAAATATGATCATGAATACTGGAATACATCAAGACTAGCGGTTTCAGAATATACTGGTACTCTTAATTCCTTATTTTACGCGATTACTTAATACTGTGATTCAAACACTTTGCAACAAATCACAAAAATATAAAAATATTTTCATCAATTTAGTTTACATACGTGTGTGAAAAAATAAAATTGAGATTACCGTATAAAATCCCCAAGATGTACTTCTTGTGATTTTATGCGGGTATTAATTCCTTGTGTATAATTAGGAATCTACAGTACTTATACGCAGAATAAAACCAACCATAATTATTTTCGTTTTTCAGACGAAAAGCAAGCAAGCGATCTCGACACAGTCGTAGCAGATCCAGAAAGCGCTCCAAATCCAGGAGTCCATCAAAACACAGGTAATGATACCTCGAAGATGGAGAACATTGTTATCACAGAGATAATATCCCATATAAGGTTAATTGATGATACAGATTACTGGTTTATATTTAGATGAAAATTTAGTGAGTTTAAGAAAATCTTCAGTTCATCAACAGTATTATCTGTTATCTATTTCAGGTCCAAAAAAGAAAAACGCAGAGACAGGAGTCGTGACAAGGATGAGAAAAAGAAGAAGCACAGAGACAGGGACCGCGAGGAGAAATCCTCAAAAGAAACCAAAGTGGTTCGAAATTACGATGAGGAGGAGAAGCAGATTGAGGAAGACCTCAGCAGTGGCGATGATGACGACCGTCCATCTGGCCCTCCCCGCCCTGCAGATGATACAAACCTCCAGAGTGTTGATATGGACATGAGTGATTAACTGTTGATGATCAGTCTTCATTGGCATATAAAAGAGGCCTTTTTTCTCTTAAATTAGACATTTTGTTAAAGGCAAATTTGAATGAGGTGTAAATGGACTTGCATTGAAATTTTGCGTTGTCTGTGACATATTTTGTCCTTATTGGAGCTGTGTATGTGGTTATGCTTTTCTTCTTTTTTATGCATTGTATTATATGAATATACATTTAGGATATTAAAGTAAAGATTTTTTGTATATTATATTGTACAACTTTCATTAATGGTTAAGTATCAGTTTGCAACAAACTATCAATAAGACAAAAACTTAAGTGATTTTATGCTTGTTTTAATACTTTATAGCTTAAATCAGTTGAAGAGAAGGATAGATGTACAGACTGAATTGTACACAATAAACTATAAACTTTGGACTCTTTAGATCTTGTTTTCTGATTGTGTGAGAATGGGATGTTCACTCTTACATAATTAATTTCTACTGACTAATACTGAGTCTGTTCACTAAGATTAATGCATTCTCCATCATTCACTAAGTTCATAAATTTCTATGAAGGGGGGTAATTAAGAAGTGAATAAATTTTAGCTGTTCAGTTCTTCCGAGGGTCAACCAAAAAATACGAAGACAATGCCGCTGTCTAACATACATTTTTCATTAAAGTCATTCTTAGCAGATTAATTTATGCAACAATACATGTACTAATTTTATTGATATACAAAGTTTCATTCCTTGTAGCTTGTTTTGTTTTGTTACCCGATTTTAAAAACAGCATATTTTGTCGCCAGGGCACACTGTAACGTTGAAAACTTGACATCAAGATGACGCACGCACAGTTAATAGAAATATCCAATCTTTACACCACCCTGAGTCTTGTGCTTTTCACATTGTAATACATGTACTTCTTGGAGAAAATAGTTTATTTATAGTTTTTAGCTCACCGAGACGAAGTCAGGGGGAGCTTATGCTATACCCTCGGCGTCGGCGTCGGCGTCCGGACCTGGTTAAAGTTTTTGTTGCAGGTCCTGTATCTAAGCTATTACTTGTCCTATCTTCACCAAACTTGCATGGATGATGCCTCTGGACCTACTTATGGACTTGAAAGACTTGGATGCTGAATCTTAGTCCTAAATTTCAGATGCTGGAGGAGGTTAAGGTTGTTGGACCAGGTTAAAGTTTTTGTTGCAGGTGCCCTTTGATAGCAATATCTAAGTTACTGCAGGTCCGTACTTCACCAAACTTGCATGGATGGTGTGTCTTATGATACTGATGCACCAGACAGGCTTAAGTGCTGAATCTGAGCTATAGGTTTCGGATGCTGGAGCAGGTTAAGGTTTTTGGAGCAAGTTAAATTTTTGTTGCAGGTGCCCTTTGATAGCAATATCTAAGTTACTGCTGGTCCGTACTTCACCAAACTTGCATGGATGGGGTGTCTTATGATACTGATGCACCAGGCAGGCTTGGGTGCTGAATCTTGGCTATAGGTTACAGATGCTGAAGGAGGTTAAGATGTTTAGAGCTGGTTAAAATTTTTGTTGCAGGTTCCCTCTGATGATTATATCTTAGTTACTACTTGTCCTAACTTCACCAGACTTCCATGGATGGTGCGTCTTATGATACTGATGCACCTGACAGCCTTGAATGGTGAATCTGAGCCATAGGTTTCGGATGCTGGAGGGGGTTAAGGTTTTTAGAGCTGGTTAAAGTATTTGAAACAGGTGCCCTCTGATGATTATATCTTAGTTATTACTTGTCCTAACTTCACCAAACTTCCATGGATGGTCCATCTTATGATACTGATGCACCTCACAGGCTTGAATGCTGAGTCTGAGCCATAGGTTTCAGATGCTGGATATGGTTAAGTTTTTTGGAACAGGTCACATGTTTAATAGATAATAGTACTATTTCAAACTTGCATAGTTGATTAAACTGTAATAGGAATGAATCACAGAGAAAGCTTCAGATGCAGAGCTTGATCTCAATTATCAAGGATGCTAAAAAATATATCTTAGTTATTACAGGTCCTAACTTCACCAAACTTGAATGGATGGTGTGTCTTATGATACAGATGCACCTGACAGGCATGGATGTTGAATCTGAGCCATAGGTTGCGGATGCTGGAGCAGGTTAAGGTGTTAATTGCTAGTGCCCTCTGATGATGATATCTTAGTTATCACTGGTCTGAACTTCACCAAACTTGCATGGAGATGCGTCTTATGTATACTGATGCACCTGACGAGCTTGAATGCTGAATCTGAGCCATAGGTTTCGGATGCTGGATGAGGTTTAGTTTTTTTGGAACAGGTCACATGTTTTATAGATGATAGCTTGCATAGTTGATTTAACTATATTATAAATGAAACGCAGAGGTTACTTCAGATGCAGAGCCTGATCTCCGTTATCAAGGATGCTTATGAAATTTCCTACCTCACTCAAACCAGATCGAAAGATAGATGTGTTTGTTGATAAATGATATAACATGATTCCTATGATATAGTATTGTATGGTATGAAACATTTTTGTTTAATATGATACAATATAATATCATATGTAATATTATAAAAAGTTTTATGATACAATATGATATTGTATCAATTTTTTTTTATATTTTATGTTATGATATTGTCTCATGATATCGTTATGTATAGTATTGTATATTATGATACAATATTGTATAATTTTGTATTGTATTAATTAATTTATTATTTTATCACATGATACTATTACATAAGATATTGCAAAATATAATATTGTATCTTATGATACAATATTGTATATTCTATAATATTGTATCATACGATAATGTATTATAAAATTATAGGATATTAGTTTTTGTAATATAGAATTATATCACATGAAATTATATAATATGATACTGTAATATTATATAATATCGTATCATACGATATTGTATAATATGATATTGGTTTATTA
This sequence comes from Magallana gigas, assembly GCF_963853765.1. NCBI lineage: Eukaryota > Metazoa > Mollusca > Bivalvia > Ostreida > Ostreidae > Magallana > Magallana gigas. Next base: position 5,951,552 of record NC_088859.1, read on the forward strand.
TATGATATATTATCACATCATATGAAATTGTATTGTATAATATTGTAAAATATATAATTGTATCATATGATACAATATGTATAATATAATATTGTATAATTATATAATATTTTACTTTTAATTATCACATAATATTGTATCATTTGATATGATACAATGTTGTATCAAATTATATTGTATCATATGATACAATATCATATTATGTATCAAAAATGATACAGTATCATACAATATCATACTATATATTATACAATCTAATATCATATGTTTCAATGTTATGATGTATTATGTAATATAATATTGTAATATAATACTATATTGTTTTATATATTATGATATTGTATTATTTGATCAAATACAATAACTAATAACATAATACAATGTCATATTATACCTTACAATATTATATCTCATCATTGTTTATTATGGTATTTTATTGTATTATATGATATATGTATCATAAATGTTGTAAATATGATAGGATGCAATATTTAATTTTATATTATTGTATTGATTAACATAGGAACATATGATTATCATACAATTTTTTAACAGATGATATATGATATTGTGTCAAAACAGAATCCATGAATATCGAAGATCATAAAGTATGATTTTCATTTAATATGATAAAGGTGGTCTCATAAGGTGAAGTCTCATAAGGGTGATGTCTCGTCTCGGTGAGCTTTGTAATCTGTGATTACCTATGTTTTAAAAAACTATTTACAAAAAAAATATGTTCCAGCTTAACTGATAACTTCTGACTACAGTTGAATTAGCAATTAAGTTGAGCTAAGAATTTTTTCAACCTTGGATTTAAGAAGACAATGAGCTAACTATACTAAATCAAGTGAACCTTGACAAGTTACATTGGTTAAAGGTAAAACTAAATTTTGTTTGGTTAAAGGTAACACTAAATTTTGTTTGATCAACATTTTTTAAAAGTATCAGGAATCAGAAAGTGAATTCCAAATGCTTTGCAATTAAAAGTTCGATGATACCTTGCAAATCTATTTTTTCAATACCAAGGAGTCTCAATTTCCATGGGTTCTCTAGCAGTTAATATACCATTTGAAGTTGAAGCAAACCTATTTTTTCAATTTTAAGAAGCCTCAATTTCCATGGGTTTTCTAGCAGTTAATCTACCCTTTGAAGTAAAATAGTACAAACTGCGATCTTCAAGTGTATGGCACATGTCCAAGTATGATTGAGAATAAAAATACCAATGTTAGATATAAAGTGGTTTAATAGTAATCATTAACATCATATTTATAAAATACATGTTTTAACTGATGTTTAATGGTAAATATATAGGACAATATTTTGTCCTGTATTATACATGGCACAAAAATATTCTTCTCAACTACATGTACCGGTACATGTATCTGTACATATTTTCTCATATATAATATTCATTTATGTAAAAGCAATTACAATAAAATCAGTCAACATAGTCAAGTATGTAAAAATTTCATCAAAATATATTATCAATATCCAAAAACTGATTATAAAGAGGCTCCTTTAGAATGAATAAGCACATTATTTCCGAGTCCGTATTTCCATGGGTACAACATTCAGTTTATTTGAGAGATCAATCTGAAATGCGACAAAAAAGAAGACTTTTGAGAATACAAGTAGATATAAGTGTCTTCTTGTAGTCATGGGACAAATGAGGCAAAAAAAGCAGGTTTCATGACTTTTCACTATCAGTGTGATAGACATATACATAAATCACCTTTTGCATTATTCTTATTTATGATTTTTAAGAAAGATTAATGGAAATACATTTAGAGTAACAGTGATCCCCTGGAGACTTACTGCGTACTGAATCTGGTTAGGGTGATAGGGAATCCCTCCTCTCTCATCACACATCTTCATGTGGATCCTCTCTGGGTCCCCAGCTACCAACACTTCCTTATCTTTCTCCACCTTTGAAGAAAAAATATTGATATGTACAGGAACAGTCTCCATCAGTTAAATGAGTGCACCTCACTACATGTAACTTATTCTTACATTTTTGGAATGAATGCTATCAATGTAATAAAGAATCAGATTGTGAAATGCTCATATTGTTAACTCAAAAGAGGGCATAGATGGTGTTTTATGAAGAAAACAAGTGTTTCTGAATCATCTGCATGAAAAATGACAATAGCAAACTGTCAACCATCTCCAAAATCCATAAAACGAAATAAAAATTCAAAGCAGAGCAACATGGACCTCTAAAAAGATAGAGGTAGGATCAGATGACTAGGAGTGAGCATCCTCTGCTGACCGGTCACACCCGCCATGTGCTATTTGTCGTAATCGGGGAAAAAACGGAAAAGTCCGCAGACAATTAGGTGATTAATTATGGTCGAACAATTAGTATGAAAAACGTCAGTAAACGTAATGTACCGGTACGTGTATTGTGCTAATGACTGATGGCTAGATTATTGTCGGACATTTCTGTTTAATTATATATGTATAAGGTTATCTACTAACATTACTATGATGTAATAATATTTTTAATATTTGTAAAATTGGGGCAAATATTAATGGACCTTCTCATTGAATAGAGGTCACTTACTGGCTCCTGATTGCGACATATCCCCATGAGATCAGACATCCTCTCCTCAAACCCAGGCATGAATGAGTCAGGATCTACAGCAATAAAGCACTGGCCCTGCACACAAGACAATCACAATGTTACCTTCCAACGCCAATACGATATTACATGATATTGCAGGTTACGAGACTGCATGTACAATTAATAGAAAACTAGTTAACGTGGCTTTCTATGATGATTACTGCAGATAACAAATGGATTGCACTAAGATTTTTTTTTATCAATCATGGATCTCCTTATCCTATTTTTACTTCTCAAGCTACAGATATGAAGAAATTCACAAATTAATAAGAAAGGCCTCCACATACATCAGCAGATAACAGATTTGTACATACTAAATTTGCAACTGTGGTCGTATTCTTCCATCTTCTGATGTTTGGTCCATAGGCAGATCCACTCAAAATTCCACAAAATATTTCCACCAGAACTCCCAGCCCTGAGCCTTTATATCCACCTACATAGACAATGTATACAAGTATACAATATGAGCTATTTATATGATAATGGTTGTTAAGTACAATTAGTACATATGTACTACACCAACAAGACTTCAACCATCAGAATCTAAATTTACATACTTGTCTCTTCAGCTCCCCCAAGGGGCATTTGGCCTCCTCCATTTAACACATCTGTTGGATTATTTGTCATCTGAAGAACACAAATTAATTATTCCCACAATCAGAATACCTTTAACTATAAATGGCAAGGAGATCAAAAGCATTAAAGGGGGTTAACTCTGTTTAGGTCAACTTAAGTTATAGTTCAAGTTCAGTTTATTCGCTCAAACCAAATAATTTGGTACAAGAGGAACATATATATAATACATACAAATACAAATCATCAGAGGTACAGACAAACAGGTACATTTTCATACAGGGAAAAAATATAAATAAAAAAGAACAGACTATAGAATCACTACTTATGTTAGATTTTAGTATAAAGGATCATAATAATTATTAGAAAACAACTAAGAGGAGCAGACATTAGCTTCTTTTATTGACACCAGATCCTTTTCCATGATTCTTTGGCTCTGAATGCACTTGTCTGTGAGTGTCTTATTATCAGTCATCAGTTTTGTGTTTCTTTCTGTTGATTCTTTTACATTATCGAAAGGGCTGTCATGTTTCTGTCAAAATCCGTCATATCTTTTTTCACCTTAACGATCTCTTCATCTAAAATACCTTCTCGGCAATTTAAAGAATTTACTGAGGCTTGGAGCTCATTGAATGATGCCATTTTCTGTTCAATTGCAAATAGTCTAGAGTCGAGAGAGTTCTATATTTGCGAGTTTTGAGTTAGGTACACGTAGTTTTATGTGAAATTGGCTACAGAGGTTACTATATACGGGTCATTAGCTACACTGTACCTTTCCATGGGCATCCACTCCCCAGCTGTTAGGTATTGGAATTTGTTTTCTCTCATGAATCTCTATCTGTGAATACAATAACACTTTAGATACACAATGTACATCTTATATACCCTTAATGCCTTAATGGTGATACCAATACTCTTGACAGTTGAGTCTGTTTATACATTACTTTATTTTATGCATCTTTATTTCCCTGTGCTCTTTAACTATATTCACTATTAATCCAGACAGCTAGCACAATAAATGATTCAAATATTTGCACAAAAGGTTGTCTAAAATAACATACCTTGCCTAGAGCAGCTGTTGATGTTGCCATATCTAAGACAAAACTGTCGCCATGGAGACCAGGGGCTGCCAAACTGATTGGATTGGTCCCAAGAATTGGCTGTGTGTTATACATGCACAAAATTATATTCACAAGCCAAGTGTTTACGATCCACACTGCTCCTCAAGCAGAGTATATTGTAAACCCATAGCTAGAGCAGAGGGTACAAGAATGAAAACGTAATGTTTTACAAAAAAATCAATAAAAAAATCTTTTTCAATAAATATTCCCTTTAATCAAATTTTACCTGAAAAAATTACCTTTTTTGCTCGAGTTGGGACGACTAATGGAGATGTATTGGTGAAGGACATCCCCTTCAAATTGTTAAATAATCATATATATCAAAGTTAATGCAAAATTAACTTACAGATGTAATCTCTATTCTAAACACATACCAGGTAATTAATTGCTCATTATATTGTAACTAAGTCTGTGTGTACACTGACGTGAAATGTGTGTTATATATACCAGAAGTCCCTCCTCACTAGCTCTGATTGCATAATGTCCTGCGATTCCGTAATGATTGGAACCTAAAGATAGAGCATGCAGAAAATGAATGTGCATGTGTAACAAAAACCAATGTAATAGGGACAGTTTGTATAAATACATTGAAAAATTGAATGATGGTTATAGAGGATGGTTTATACAAATGTGCAAGTACATGTACCAATAATCTTAAAATCAAATTTTGGTACTTGATATAATAAGGCTGCTATACACATACATGTAGATATCCCAAAACAAATGTCATTCTAATAATGACATTTTCTTAACTACCTCAGTACACAAAGAATACAAGGGAAAAAAGTTACAAAGAGACAATTTGATATGAGGATTCAAGTCTAATATGATATACCTGTAATAAAAAGTAGACTCACCCTTAGCCACCACCCAGCCCACTCCTGACCGCTTGGCCTTGTTGATGGCTAGGTCCATACAAAAGTCGCCCACCACTGGACCCAGTACATTCTGACCGTCAACAAAGGCTGTGGCCGGGGACTCCTTCAGGATGACCGGTTCTTTGTCTGAGACTGTTACCCCAGATTCGATATCTTTCACATACATATCTATATATATAACAACATGATTTAACAACAAGATGAAAACATGCAGTATGCAGATACTTGTAGTATAAATGTCTCATTTCAAGTCGTCAGTATCATTTTTTTTTTTAATTGAATAGATTAGTAATTACGTTCTGAATTCTTTATACTAAACTGTTGCTCTTGATATATGACTGACAATTAATACTGGTATTAGTTCTGAATGATATTTGTAAAATGTCAGGTTGATGAAATTACTCAAATAATATGTAAAAGTTTATCATAACTATACGAGGCCCCTCTTTATGTGCATTGAAAAAATAAGGATCTAACCCAGTGATCTCTAGTAAATAAATCTATTTCATCACCTAGTCTGTTAAGTCCATGACTGTAGTGACCGCGGTAGTCGGCTTGCACCAGAACTTCAGCCAAGCTGTCCGCGTGTTGCGGTTTGGTTCCAACACTCGTCATGCAGTCCCGTGCAAACCTTTTAACTTCATTGTTACTAATGACATCCCAATTTTCTGATGAATAATGTCTCAATGACAATCTGCTCTGCTGTTTGCTAATTTGAAACAAACGTCGCCAAAATTGCATATCGTCACCGTTTATTAGAACGTACTTTCACTTTCAGATTGACCAGCTGATTTGTTTCAAACGCACAGAAGATTGCGGAAAATTACTTCGGCACTTTTCGGTATTTTACATTATACCTCCGACTTCGTTAGATATCACAGACACAGGTATACATAAATTTTACTAGTTGATATAGTAATACCGTGTTCGTTTGTTGTGGTAAAGTCTTGCATGTGAAGTTGTATATGTACGACATGATAAAGAAATTCAAACGATATTTGATTGCCTTAGCTCGAACATCAACAACCGCCACCGATATTTATTTAGCTGCTTTGCTCTTTTGAGACTGTGAGAAGTGGACTGGCTTGGCAACTGTACCAGGCCATCTCTCGTTAAAAGAAAATGCATCAGTACTGGGAGTATGTAGATTTCCATCAGTACGAAGTTCAACACATGGATGGGGGGGGTCCCATTTTTGCATGTAAGAGTCTGACAATACTAAGGGGGTTTCCATGTAGATTTTTTTTCAGATGTAAGTCCTAACATAGAAACTTCAAGACCGTAATCATTGTCAATAATTATATTTTTTCAGTTGGTGCCTTGAGATCAAAATTTTGTAGAGATGGCGACTGCAAATGATGAGCATTTTATATCAAAGAGGTAATTCTTTACATTTAAAATACCATACTTCTTTGCAGGCTATGTTATTTTTTTTTGCAATATATATATATATATATATATATATATATATATATATATATATATATATATATATATATATATATATATATATAATCACATAAAACAATATGATGTATCTTTTAGCTATACACCTCAGTTTATGGAAAATTTGAAGCATCTTCTAGACAGCCAGTTATTCTGTGACATCAGTATCCAAGTTTCCACGGAAACGTTTCAAGCTCACCAAGTGGTTCTGGCTGCAGGAGGACAGTATTTCAGAGCGATGTTTGCCAGCGCTATGTATGACATAGAAAACAGGTGTATAACACTTCACGATGTGGCCCCCTCTACATTCCAGTCCCTGTTGACCTTCATTTATACAGGTGTGTACTGTATATGTGAACACTATAATATGTAGGTAATACAAGGTGCAGAAATGCTCAATTACTGTAAACAGTGATTTTTGTATAGGGTAAATTTTTGTGAAATATTCTCCCACGTTTTATTTTCCTCCCTTTCGCTCTTATTGTCAGCAGGCAAATTTAAGACTGAGCGAATTCCAATGTCTCAAATTATCTCTCTTAAAACACAACTGTGTCTTGGTGAATTCAAGACAGGGCAAAACTGCTTGCAAGTGGAGAAGGGAGAAAATTACACAATGCCAAAAAAAAACCCTGTATACAGTAATAGTTTTTAAAAATTCTAAATTATTAATTGATGTTAATTGTGATATTTTTTTATTCATTGTAAAATTTGATGAATGATGAAAAATGTATTTTTATGAATTTGGACATGTTTTTGAAATAATTAGCAAATACATTACTATTGGCTTGTTGGTATATGTTGCTCAGGTGAGTGATGTGAACCATGGGCCTATAGTTAAATTTACGACACTTTGTCTGTCCACTTATAATGTATAATCAACCTGTCTGTGCTATGATTTGGAGTAAACTAAAGGGTTACATACTTGATATTGATGATTACATGTATATCAGATTTGGATTCCTCCTTGATATCTGCTCTAATTTTGATGTTTCCTATTTGTAGGTGAGATTGACATCACCTGGGACAATTGTCAGGATGTTTTAGCGGCAGCAGACATGTTTGGAATCACCTGTGTAGTAACTGAATGTACAACATTCTTACAGAAACATTTAGACAGCCATAATTGTGTTGGCATGTATTTTTTCCTTTTCATATTCTATTAAACAGCTTTATTAATAATGTTTATTTTCTTTCACAAAACAAACATAAATTTTTTGTTTTGGTAAATGAATTTCCACCAAGTATGATCATGCATTATTAATATGATATGTTCACAGTACTTGGTATATATTTTTTACCATATTTTTAACAGCAATTTGATTATCAAATTTCTGTTTAGATTTAACAGCAACCCACATGGATTATTTTTCTTGTTTGTGTTCTTTAGGTATTTTCCAATTTGCTGACATACATTCCTGCTCAGAACTAAAAAGTAAAGCAGAGACATTTATCCACAAACACTTTGTATCCACATCTCAGGAGGAAGAATATCTGGAATTAACAGAAAATCTTGTCGTAGAACTTCTACAAAGTGAACAGTTATGTGTATCCTCGGAAAAAGAAGTTCTCCAGGCTGCACTAAGATGGCTGCTGCATGACCCACAAAACAGGAAGTTATCGGTGTTCAACGTTCTTAACCACATCAGGTTTCCTATCATATCGGAGACAGAGCTTGAGGAATGTCTGGAGATATGTGGAAACCTCAGTATAAAGATAGCCGTGAAGAAGTTCTCACAGGACTTAATCAGTGATAGGAAGTTGTGCAACAAACTCAACCTAAGACTTGTCAAACCCCATCTAGTGCAACCTAGGAAGTCCGCGAGAAAAAATATATATGTCATAGGAGGGTATTTCCACGCAAAGGGTGGAAGGTGGAGTGATATTCACACCCTGGAAACAGTGGAAAAGTTTGATACATTTTCTCATGAGTGGGAGACGGTTCCAAGCTTACAGTATCCCAGGAACCACATGGGAACATCAGTTGTCAATGGACAGATTTATGTTGTGGGTGGAGAGAACGAGTCTCTTATATACGACTTAGTAGAGCGGTATGACCCCATTAGCAGGCAGTGGTCCACCGCCCCACCCCTCACTCAGCCCAGGTGTGGCCATGGCTTGACCTCCCTGGGGGACTGTCTTTATGCCTTTGGAGGTTGGGTCGGAATGGAGCTGGGGGACACAGTAGAAAAGTTTGACCCTTCAACTAATGAATGGGTGACAGTGTGTAAGATGCCTACCCTTAGGTTTGAAACGGCTGTAACAGAGCTAGATGGTAAGGATTGATACTAAGATTTCTGGTGTTTCAGTACTGTCAGAAATGCAAATTGTGTTGCTTTTGCTTTGCCACAAAATGTGTCGAGAATTATCCAGTAGATTGGTCTACTCCATATGCATAATTTTTTTTAAAATAAGCAGTACACTGTATTAGTTGTGGTATTCAATAGGTATCAAAAGTATTGTACTAATAATTCTATTATTGTAGGTTTAATCTACATTATTGGTGGAATGGATAAGGACTATGGATTTGGGTCAGAACTGACAATTGTAGAAAGTTTTAACCCAGTCACAAAGGAATGGGAAGTTCTAGCTCCAATGAATACCCCACGAGCCAATGCCAGTGTAGCCACTTTAAATGGCTATATCTATGTGATGGGGGGATTTAACACAAGGGATGGAGACCTGGCCTCAGTAGAAAGATTTTCTCCAGAAGAAGTAAGAAATCAGCACAGTTCATTTCCAACTATTATTAAAATATCTACTAAGTACAGTTGAACATCGGTATCTCGAATACAGTGGATATATCGAAGTGATTTAGAAGTCCCAACCACTTATATTTTAAGTATTTTACCCTTGATATCTTCAAGTTTTTACCAAGTCCCATTTAATTCAATATACATGTAATAAGGTTTGACTGTATGTCTTATATGTACCAAGATCTTTGAAATTTAACCGAGCTTACTGTTCATAGAGCAAATGTAAGCGGTTGATAGTCTGTCACAGTATGGTCACTAAACAACTTGTGTTAGAGATGTATTAGGTTTTCTTGATCTTACAGATTTCTCCTGAATTAGCAGTATAATGAAGGGAGGAGTTTAGAAATGGAAATTTTATTTTAATTTACTTTTTCCTTTAAACTTTAGACAGTTACCATTTTTTTTTAGGGGGAATCAAAGTTCCGAAAGTACTTAGTACAAACTTTATTTACAACTTACAAGTTTTATTCTCCATTGATTGTTAATCACACTGTAATTTTCCTCTGTCTTTGTTATCAGAATGTTTGGGAGACCATGCCGGACATGAACCAGAAGCGGACCGCGCCATGCTCCGTTAGTGTGAATGGACTGCTGTACGTGATGGGCGGCCGCCAGTTCTTTGTCAGACTCGACATGTTCAGCTGTAACGAGACCATCAACAGCATGGAGTGCTTTGATCCCATCCTCAACCGCTGGTATGAACTTCCTGCTCTCCCCACGCCGAGATGTGAGGCTGGGGCTGTGGTTTTATAGTGAGTGTTAGATGGTGTCAATTTGAAGAGGCATGTTCGCTAAATGATTCTTTGAGGATTCAGTGTTACTAAACTGTCTTTATTGCCATTTTTTTCTAATTTTATGGTTTTTCAAAGATTCCATGAATCTTAAAATGTTTTTGTGCATTATTTATTGATACAGTTAAATGCTTGCTTTGGTGATCATTTGGGTATGAAGGGAGTGAGTATTGCAAGTTTACTGGGGGTATAACCTGCATAAGCAGATGATGTAAAAGATTTTAATGAAATGATCACTACTTTCAACGTCCATATGTACCACCAAAGAAAACATTTTACTGTTTTTTCTTTACATTTATTTATGAATCATTAATTATTCATACAAGTGAATAAAAGTATAGAAATTATAATAAAATTGTTATTATTGATCGGCACATTTAACAAAAGGAAGACTTGTGTCTTCCATATATATGAAGGTTACCATAATTACTTCTCAAAGAAGTTCTTGGACTTTGTGCTCTCAATGCAGCTTAAGTTTCGGTCTATTAGGAAACAATCCACGCACTGTTGACCTCAAAAATGTAAAACAAGACACCAATTGCAATGAACTACATAAAGATTATTTTTTACATGTATATTCAGAATTTTCGAAATTCCAGATCTGTTTTTAGACCAATGTAGATCAATTGTATATTCTTTTGGTAGGTCATGTGCTGGTGAATATAACTTTACTATTTTCTAGAATGTTGAATTTAAGCTAATCAAAGAGCTAACTTTTTAAGATATATTTAATATATAATAATTATAATGCATTATTTACATCCATCTCTGCATCATTACATCAAATATGCCTAAAAAAGTCATAAAATTATTTAAGTTATAATATTATTTTTGTTAACCAGCTATTGAGATAAAGAGAATATTCAATTAATCCTTTTATGTGAAGGTAACCATGGTAACCACATCTACCAAAATGTCTGAGGTCAACTTGCAAATCTGTAGAGTTCATGGTCTGAATGTAGCTTACGTTTCGATCGATCAAAAATAAACATGCACACAAAGAGAACACCAAAAGAACAAAAAACAAGAGGCCCATGGGCCACATCGCTCACCTGAGGAACAATAGGTATGATAAAATCAGCTTAATGGAGTCATAATACAAACAATCTGGACAATGTACACTAATACATGTAGATCCTGTATAAATAAAATCCATTTTTCCCCCTGGATATTCTTATGTTTATAATCATTAGTCTCTTTTCTAACAGGATGATTTTATAGTCATATCACATGTTGAGTATTGCAGTTCTCAAAAAGATCCTTAACAATTGTTTATATATGGATAAAAAAAGCTACATCAAACTCTGAACCTTCTTGTGAGGTTGAAGAATTGTCCTGGAGCCAAAGTCTTAACAATTATAAAGAATCATCTGGCTGATTAGTTTCTGAGAAAAAGATTTTTAAAGATTTACTCTATATATTCCTATGTAAAACTTCGAACCCTACCCTCAGGGGTCATGATTTTCACAACTTTGAATCTACACTACCTGAGGATGCTTCCACACGAGTTTCAGCTTTCCTGGCTGATTAGTTTCTGAAAAGAAGATTTTTAAAGATTTACTCTATATATTCCTATGTAAAACTTCGAACCCCCCCCCCCCCCCCCATTGTGGCCCCACCCTACCCTCGGGGGTCATGATTTTCACAACTTTGAATCTACACTACCTGAGGATGCTTCCACACAAGTTTCAGCTTTCCTGGCTGATTAGTTTCTGAGAAGAAGATTTTTTAAGATTTACTCTATATATTCCTAAGTAAAACTTCGACCCCCCCCCCATTGTGGCCCCACCCTATATCCAGGGGTTATGATTTTCACAACTTTGAATCTACACTACCTGAGGATACTTCCACACAAGTTTCAGCTTTCCTGGCTGATTAGTTTCTTAGAAGAAGATTTTTAAAGATTTACTCTATATATTCCTATGTAAAACTTCGACCCCCCTTGTGGCCCCACCCTACCCCCGGGGGTCATGATTTTCACTGGTTCTTGAGAAGAAGATTTTTGAAAATACATGTATCTCGAAATTTTTCATTAGTTTCTAATTATCTCCCTTTGAAAATTTGAATCTCCTTTGCCTCAGGATGATTTGTGCCAAGTTTGGTTGAAATTGGCCCAGTAGTTCTTGAGAAGATGTTGAAAATGTGAAAAGTTTACGGACAGACGGACAGACAGACGGACGGACGACAGACAAAATGTGATCAGAATAGCTCACTTGAGCTTTCAGCTCAGGTGAGCTAAAAACTTTAATGGGCAATGTAACATTATTTATCATAGCTAATATAAGATTCGCTGACAATGCATTTGAGACACAAAAGCAGTTTTTCAATTGAATACTTCAACTTGAACAATACATATACATTAATATGCAATGAATTCATACTGAGCTCTAAATCTGTATTTTATCTCTTTGTTGGGCTCAACGAAATAATTTCAGATAGGTTACAAGCATTAGAGATATCTTCAAATGATTTAATGCGCGCATCAAATAAATTTTATGCGCAACAATTCAATCATACACTTCAAAACGGTGATTATTTTTATAAAGAACATTGCATGAATTAATGCGCACGATAATTTATTTGATGCACACAATATTTTTTTATCCCAATCACAGGCACTTGACCCTTAAACGTTTCTTTTACAATGTATATAATTTCCCATACTTAAATACAGAATAACTGTTATACCTTTTTATGAAAACACGTGGCTTTAAAGAGATTGCCAATTATTTGAGTTCAGGCTAATTTTGGCTCTCCATACAAATACTCTGGGCTACGTTTTTACAAAATTCGTTACATGTTAGTTCACAGTCTATAGAAAGAACATTTGCTCCTTGCAAAGTTCACACGACCGACGTCACTCGGACACGCATTCCGTGAGATTAAGGGTCGAACCAAATGTTAAAGAGTCTCAAAGGGTCAGTTATAGTTGGTCAGACTGACACCTTTTTAACACAATGCAGTATGCTTTCTATATAGCTAAGAAGATTTACATGCCTTTCAACAATAGGAACCAGTAGAGTGCACTCAACACTTCCCGACAAAGGTTACCTGATCTGAAAACTGATTAAAAAAATATGTGTGAGAGAACTCGGAAGTTGTGAATCTACAGTGTGCCTTATATTATCATCAATCGGAATGCTACTTTGTTAATCAAACATCATTGAAAATTATTGAAAAGTAAATCAGCATTCTACATGAAACGAACGCGCAAAATTGGCGAAATAGTTTTGCGATCCTTACGATTTCAAAGGTTAGGGGCAAAGTCAAAAGTTAAACAATTCCTGACAATTGCAAAAATTAACTTTGATTTGAAAAAAAAAGTAAAATAAATAAATAAAAATCGCCCCTATAATATACTTGTGTAATGTTAGTTAAATCAAAAGCTAACTGTAATATCATGTAGTCGTTACATGTCAATCCCATTCAAGTGTTTTCTTTTTATATTTCAATAGTCTTGATAAAAATTGAGTCCAATGTACAATTACCGGTGTTTTGCGACAAAATCTTCTAGGGTTTTTTCTCCCTAAAATGATATGGTTAGTTTTTAATGAACTTTGTTTTCTTAGATCAAAGGCACTTGTTTCTGAGAAAAAAAATTACCCTATAGTATAATAATACAGGGTGAATTTTTTTCTCAGAAACAAGTGCCTGTGGTCTTGATGATGGGAAAGTAGAAATAAAATGTTATAAATGATAATTCGAGACAAATTATTCCGTTCAGACCACAGATGCTTGGTTCTCCTTCAAAATGACAACATTATACAAAACTCTTGACTTTTGACAAGATCTATTTCGACGGAATTCAAGAAAAATATGTCTTGTAGTTGCCTTGAAATTTTCTGATTATCTGTCGTCAGATAAATACGTGGCGGTCGTAATGTAAAATTGTGATCGTCGTTTATTTGCGAATGCGCTCGATATTAGCTGGATAATGAACACCTCCACGACGCGAGACACCAGCTTGTTACTGCTGCAATTTCCTTTTTATAAAGAATCTTATAACGGCTCCGATTTTATATAACATTGGGTCTTCATGGTCCCCCCAACCCCCACCCCGAATTTTATGATTTGGGGAAAAAAAATTTGCTTGTCAAGATTTCTGAGGATTAGTGTCCCCCCCCCCCCCTCCCCCCCCCCACCACTTTCAATTTGCTTCCGACGCCACTGTACATAGCATTAAGAAAAAATGGGGCGGGTCGGATAAATTACACGCCCAATCTTTGAAAATGTAGTTGTGTAGTACATGTACTCATAAATGAAGCTTCTTCTAGCTTCGGAAAGAATAGCAGAAGAGTTTGAAACGGGCTACCCAGAGAATAGATGTATATCATCTAATGAATATGAAAATAAGACAAAAAACAACTTGATTAAATCACAATGTTCAATTCATGTAGTTTATACTAAGAAGTCTTTTTTTTATCTAGCTCTTTTATATACAAGAAAGGAATTTGAAAAAAAAAATAGTCGTTCTCTGTAAAACGCCATAACAAGCTTACATCTAGCGATCTCTTATATTTCTTTATGTAGGCTGTCTTAATTGAAAATTAAAAATCTCTCTTTAAAGTCTCTTTAAATTAAATCCAACGTAATCGCAGTTTTCATTAAAACTTCGATATGCTTAGAAATGCAACCGCATATAAATTTAATAAAGTGCAGCGATTCTGTTATTTTAGAATAAGAATTTATGCATGCAACGTTGCACGTGCGTATCTATGGCACCAAGCAGTTTCTGTAAGGACCTTCACCCCTATGCACGCTAAAATCCAAAAGGAGGGCTTTCGGGCTTTCAAAAGTCGGCAGTATGTCGTTTATTAATAAAAACAATATTTTGGTTTTGAATTTTTTATATCTTTTTAGTATCTGGAGCAGAAAGAAATTATCAAAAGAAATAAATAGCGTCTAAAACTTAATAAAGTTTTCTATTATTACATTACGACTTAATTGTGAATTAATATTCTGGAACTTCCAACTTGCACTTTTCTTTAAACTTGAAATGTTTACTAGCGCTTTTAACAAGAACGCGTTCTTGAAGGGCTCTTTCCTGAAGTAGGCAAATAAGATCGCATGCCTTTGTACATGTATGCTGTTTCGCGTAATTACCATTACTTTCATTATTATATGAAAAAGAGGGTTTTTTCCAATTATAACACAAAAAAATTGTTTTGTGTGGCGTTTTCCTTTACTTGTGTTCTTAAACTGAATAACCCTGTTTCCCTGTTGGGAAGTTTAAAAACTTGCTTATTGTGTTTACTTCTAACAATATTCATATGAAAACAGTTCGTCTTAAAAAAAATTGCTTTACCCGTTCATGTTCAAGCGTGTTACAAATTCCACTCAAATTCTAATGAAATGTTTGAAGACGCTTTGTGTACATTGGGAAATAATTGGGACAAAAATAAGGGGATTAAAATATTAATTCTAATATTGACCTGACTTAAAAAAAACCCAGCGAATGTTTAATCGCAATCCTTCCACGGACTAATTAAAAAAAAGCTTATATTACATGCAGAGAGCAAACGGATTAATTGAATGGTAGACAAAAACGAAACCAGACGTAACACAGAGTATGAATCAATCGAAAAGTTGTTTTTTGATGGACAAACGTATTGCATCATCAGGAACAAGCAACCTTTGGACTCTACGAATGCTATGATGCAAGGTCTCCAAAACATCACGTGGGTATATACCGGTATAAGGAACGAGTTCTGATTGGTGTATTGCACCACACCCCCAGCAGTTTCTTCGCACATCTTTTGTGAAAATAACAAATTTTTACCTTATGCCGATATCAAGTGTTCCATAGTTGCTATGTGCTAACGGACGAAAGTTCTACAAACAATGTGGATTTTTGGCATTTTCTCGTTGTTTTGTGTTTTGCCCTGCAGCTCGTTTTTCTTGTCAGAACTACTATGGACTGATAGCAGTGAAACAGAAAAACGCGGCAATGAAACAACTGATGAACTTAAGACGCTGAAACAGCAAAATGCTACATTCAATGGGAGTATTGACCTTATCAAAAATGCAGACAACTTTACCGAAGAGAGTAATATCTCTAGAGAACAATCAAGTACAAGTGCTGCACTCACTGTTACTCCCCCGGGAACGAATACAACAGAAAATGTAACAGAGAATACAATAGAACATCATGATACAGCGGACAAGGAAGAAGAGCAAAAGGCAGAGGAACGAATGCACATGGAGTACATAAAAAGGCAGCTAATGGCTAAATTGCGCCTTTCCTCCGCGCCCGTGTCCAAGAGTGACGCGTCGGTCCTGCCCCTAGCGGAGTTGGGGAGGGGTTTCCTTCAGACCCAGCATGACCAAGGACAAAAGAAATACAAGCCGCATCACTTCTACGCCAAGGCGCTGCAAATCTACGTCATCGGAAACGACGGTAAGTGCCATTTTCTATTTTTCTTTTTAATGATATTCATTTATCCAATACTTTGAGTGTATTTTGCAAGTGAAATATTTTATTTTAAATCGTGATTTGATTTTACGTTTCAGTCAAGGATCGTAAGCAAACTTTATAATATTTGTCCTATATGTGTAACCCTTTGACAACAAGAGGTTGCATTTAACCAGTTTTAACAAGATACGGTTCCGTATTATAACTTTGTGTTACACTTCACTGTATACTTCTGTCCGATTCCGTCAAATCACTTGTTTATGTGCAATGTTTAATCAGAATAATCTTCTATTTTCCATTCTAATATCATGGTTATAATGAGGGTACATATAATTGGAATCACTGTTGTTTTTCCACTAGCAAAAGCGTTAAAATTGACATTTTGTTTTGATGTTTTATCGGTACTTTAAGCAAGCAACTAATTCTTGACTATTAAATCTAACAAGAGAAGTGTATAATAAGCAAAAACTCATCGTAGATAGATAGAAAATTCATATCACACTTGAGACAACTTTTCAAAATACGTTTTCACTCATGCTACGCGTGCGTTAAAAAGCGTGCCTCGCTCGTTGTTAGACAATAAGATATATTGCGATAGACCATAAAAAAAAACGTTCAATTTCTCTAAAAATATTGTTAACATATGTAGAAAAAATATTCATGAACCAATAGTTTCAAAGAATTTTGCTATTCTTCCTCAGAAACGGAGAACTGCAGTTACCGGAAGTCGGCCGGTTGCTACTATTTTGACGTCAACGGAAAGGTGCCAGCCAGTGATGTCCAAAAAGCCGAGCTGTGGATCTATAAACTCTTCTACCACCGAGATCCAGTGGTCCAGACTTTTGTTGTATCGGAACTCGGAAGAACCAACAGAGCGGAACGGAAGGTCCGTCCACGCAACATCATAAATAGGTTCGAGACCAAAATTAAGCACGGTTGGCTGAAAATTGACGTCACAGAGACAGTTGTGCGGTGGCTACAAAAACCCGCTAGGAACGATGGGATATCTATACTGTGTAAAGGATGTCAAAGAAAGAATCACAAGACAATATTTAGTTCTAAATATGATTCCATGCCATTCCTGGCAATAACAACTAGAAAAAGTCACAGGAGTCGACGCTCAAAGCGGTCTGCGCCTGTGGCATGTTCCCTTGGATATGAGGGGTGTTGTTTGGCGCCTCTAGAGATCAACTTTGACGAAATCGGTTGGACTGGAATTATAGCTCCTAAAAAGTTGAACTATGCTTATTGCAAAGGCTCATGTAATGGTAGGTGTTAGCTCTGTTGAATTTCTTTATTGACACTGTTTACAGTGTCGGCTAATTGTAAAATACATCTATAGCAGCATTTTTTTTTGTAAATTCATAGGTATTTTACAAATAAATATACTAAATACACGAAACAATATTTGTTTATTTCAGACGAAATCGACGCTCACAGTAATCACAGCAAAATGGTACAAGAGTACCGATACTCTAATGTCGCAACAGACAAAGAAAGGCGGGAAATGACGCCATGTTGTGCCCCAATATCGTTTTCCGCGCAGTCAATGTTAATAAGGATCGATTCTACAGTAATCCATCAGAATATCCCAAACCTGATACCGACTGCGTGCGGGTGTCTGTGATGGTGTTTGGACGGTGACAAATAAGGATATAGGGCAAGCAACGATCAATGCAATTAAACTACGATCAAGCCATTATTTTTATTTGTTTTCTATGAAAATAATTATTGTTACCATTGTTACGGAGTAAACATGATAGTATATGTATCACAAATCCTCAAAAATATAGAACATTTAAAACTCGATATTTTTTATATTGACCTTGTGTGTAGATGACACTTTCCAACTACTAGCTGCATCTTTTGGTCTGTTATGACAATCGGCTAACTTCGAGAGGATTTTCATTTTCGTAGAAACGTTGACGGTGGAATTTTGAGAATATCTACATTTACATGTAGGATGTTATTTTGTTTGTTGATTTTCATGTAAATAAATTAAAATTCTTTGTAGATGCATGTGTATATATTTTTTTACCATAAGCTCGTGCGTTATAAACAATACCTTTGGTCAGCACTGCTACACATTTGAGGCAATATTCGGTATGCTGATGTACCCGACTTTAAGTTGTGTCTACTTTTTTTTTTCAGCAGCCGTGTTTCGTTATCAAGAAATGTATTTGATCGGAAAGGGTGTGGGGGGGGGGGATAAACTTTGTTAAAGAGAGGTCAAATCTCGAGATGGTTCAATTTTCATCTATTAATTAATAATACCTAAGTAAAAAAAAATAGCAAGAAAAAAAAGATAAATGATATAAGTTGTGTGCTTGTGAAATATTCTTGAGGGAGATTTAAAACGCCAATCCATCAACAAACTCATCCATAAGAAAGTTGCATTAAAGGAGTTGCTATACAAGCTTAAAAATGACTAAATTTAAAATCTCCCTCAGTTAAAGTTACAGTCCATAAATTTCAGTAATAAATTTATTTATATAATCATATTACAAACAAAATGCATTAAATGATTTATTTTATTATACAATTAGTTTCTAGAAAGAACCAGCTTTCTTAATCACATGATGACGTAGACAAATACACCGGTACATATGTACCCAGTTTATGAGAGTTTATTAAATTTTAACTAGGTCCTAGGGTTTTTAAATTTCTAAGCTACATTGTACTTAAGTCTGATTTGTTTGTGTTAAAAAATGATTTAAGAATGTTAATCTCATGGCAGAAATGGTAGAATACAAACGTCTGCGTTTGAAAGTTAAATGACAACTGGACGGAATTATGAGAAGTAAAATTTGTACAAAGACCTTGATACGCTGTCAACAAATCTGGGCTCTTATGATTCAACAAAAATGACAGATAATGATTCATGGGCATAGTTTTCCCACTCTTCTGCTATAAAGCCTGCTGTTTTCCAGGGGTTTTATTGTGCTGTACTTGACAACAGCAAGGTCATGATCGAAGGTGCTAGATTGTTGCTGAGTAGGAGAGATTTCTATCATTCCTAAAAGTACATTAGGGGAGAATGTTATACATGTAGTGCGCGACCCTTTCTAGGATGCCTTTGCCTTGGCTTCTTCTTTCTGTGCTGTCAAGTCCTCCAATTCTTCAATCATAGCAGATGCCTGCAGAACAAGGATGCTATTGTTATGGCTCAAATTTCAGTCATTGCAAAATAATCAAGTGCTTATTTTTTAAATAATTTGAAAACAATGGATTGAGAACTTTGATATATGGATCAAGTCAATCATACAGATTAAGAGATTAATCCTTTGGAAATGTTCACGTATTTGTAAATCACTTTGATGATTTACTCCAGTATTTTAGAACTATAAAGCTTGATTTTTTTTAACCAATCAGCGACTAAACCACTTTTTTAAAAAATGTATAACAATAAAAAAGAGAAATACACAAAAACTAGTTGGATAAAAAAATATATAAATAAAATGTATTGTTAATTGGATAAAAAGCAGGCATGTTCTAATTAAGTTAGATTAATGTATACACATATTACACAAAATGTCCTTTATTAAATATGATTTAACAGTAACTTTCAAAGCAAAAATCAAAAGTCTATACCTGGCATATACTAGTATTTTGGCAATGAGAAAAGTTGCATTACCAAATCTTTTCATACTCATTATAGATTTATAACAGTTTGTAATACTTATATTTATTATAATATTATTAGTTCAAATGTTATTCTCCATTCTGAATAACTTTTTTGCATAGTATTCCAGTATTTACTTTTCTTTAAGGTGTATTGCTTAAGAATTTCATAATTCTAATGGAAGTAAATCCAAGAAGTTTTAATGTTTTTCTTTTTTGAAGAGAGAGGATGGCTGCAAAATATTCACAAATTTCATTAAGAATTTATTTCTTTGATCCAACCATCTAAACATGAAATTCAAATAAAGGCTAATGATTAATTTTTTTGTTTAATACCAATACATGTACATGAAGTTATGAAAGCACTATATGTATTATACTATACATTTAAGGTCTTGTAGACTTACTTACCCACACATAAAAAGTAGCAGCCCCAGCTGACACGTCCCTGACCTCTTCAAGGTCAAACTCCTCTAACAAGGCCTTTGCTCTTTTTGCAGGAGCTACAGGAATTTTTTCTGGCTTGCATTCAATGCAGCGACGCTTCAAGCTTTCTTTTCCTGTTTTTCCGACCAAGGCTTGTACAGATTTCCAGATCTGATATTGAAAACATTAATTCAAATGAATAAACACCCTACTTTTAACAAATACATTTGTAACTTGCAAAAAGTAAACTGCTCATAATTATTGTGTATGTATGAACCAACTGAATACAGAACCTTCGTTTCTTTTTCCTGGTGGCCTAGCAACAAGAAAGTTGCAGTCATGACCTTATGAACCACAGCTGGAGGATTCTGGTAGCTTCTGATCTCAGCCACAGTTGCCTGCTTCAGCTCCAAGATCTCGTGGCGGATACGCTCCAGTCGTTTCAGCCGTGTCAGCAGTTTAGAAGCCTCGCCCAGTTCCTTGGCCAAAGGGACTTCAAGACCATGCTTCTTGATTGCATTAATGGCCTTCTCGAGTTCTTCTAGTTCTCGCTTTGTCATAGCACGTTTCAGATCTACGGTACAAAAAAAGTGACTGTAGTCTTCAGAAAAAAATATATAAATATAATTGTTTAATGTAAAGTGTGCAAACTTCTGATGATTAAAACGTACCTTATCTTTTACTATTTTATGCAAATCATAATTTTAGAATATCAAATTTTAGACAGATTTGAAAGATACCACAGCATAATCACAATTTCTAGAATTAATATAATCTATCCTCATTTCCAAGGAAATTGATTAAGATGAAATATAACAGGAGCACTTACCGTCTCTGACAAGGAGTTCCTTCAGAATTTTCTCTGCTTTGACCAGGTCCATATCTGTGTCCTCCAGCTTCTCCTTCTTGAACTCAGTAATGTTGTAGTCCAGCTGGTAGCGGTCTCGACTTTTGATGGCCACTTTCAAATTATACCTCAGCTTCCTATGTCTCTCATCTATCATCCAATGTAAAATACAGACACTGAGCAAACACAAAATTCAAATCAAACTCAAGTCAGCAACTATGATACATTTATGTATTCATCTAAATTAATCAAATGGAGTAAAACTTTAAATTGATAGGACTTTAGTATTAATCTATCATTCCCTTCTAGTAAGATCAAGAAAATATGAAACCCAATACATGGGCTCTTCTTAAATTTGGAATGTTTAGGAAATCTTCCATTATGGACCTTGTTTGATTATCTGTTGATATTCATACTGACCTTGTAACCTTTTGCGTAACCTCTTGGCCTCTTCTTCAGATCCCCCTTTGTTTTTCAGTTTATCCAACTCTTCCTTAGTCTTTTTCTCCTTCTCTTCTGCATCCTACAGGGTATGACAGTTAAGTTTGAAATTATGAAGCTTAATGTACCTTTCGTTTTAATTTATGAAACTTTTTTTTTTAAACATCTACTATTCTGATTTATCAAGTTTCAACTTGACTATTGAAATCAACTTCACTAGGGAGTTAAAATATGAAATTCTCCTTAAGGGATTTTTAAAACACTTAATCAATTATGGACCCATAGTATATTCTCCTCAAAGCAATAAAAATTTTGGAGCATTTTTTTTTCCTCTGTTGATAAGTTGAACTCATCAGATTTATTTTCCCGGACCTTTGCGAGTTTCTCCACATCTTTGTACAACTCCTCTTCCTCTTTCTTTCTTCTTTCCTCTTCCTCCCTCTGTTTTTTCTCCAACTCCCTTAATCTTTCAGATTCCTTTAAATAATTTACAAAACAAATTATTATAAGGTTGTTGCAATAAACACATTGAAAGTATAAACTTCACGTGCTGTACTTTAAACAGTCTGATTAAAACCTCAGCTCTCTATCTACAGTCAGACCGCTGCATGATTTAATGAAAATTCATAATTACAGGTATACATGTAGCTTATTGCTATTTTTACAATGCTGAAACTGTTACCTCTTCTTCTTCCCTTCTTCTTCTTTCTTCCTCCTCTTGTTTACGCCTCTCTGAACAAAAGTAATGCAAAAACAGAGTATCAGTAAAATTGTCAAAGGGCTGCAACTCTATTATAGTAGATGCTTATTATTTTCAATTACACTTATACTGGTATATATATTACATTCTGAAAAGGAAAGCTATCTGATTATTAAATTAACATATGCAAATGAATGGCAACATTTTTTTATTATCTTTCTATATTTATATTTCTTTCCATGGAAAATGTAAGACGAACTTAAGATTTAAAACAAACAAACCATCAAGTTTACATCTTTTTCATTCATCAATGACAAATATATATATAAGAAAAATGGAATGCAAAGTAAATGATAAATAAATAGAATTCTGCTTAGATAGCTGAATTATATAAAAGAAAGAAATAATTATATGTTGTATTGATTCAGGTTTTTTTTTCCTGGTAAAATATCTAAATGTACAGTCCCCAAAACATTCTACTTTCCCACTTGAGCTGTTGTACGGTGAGTTAACGATGAGCCCATTCTGAGCGAACGGTGAGTGCACTCTGAGCCAACAGTTAAATGATGAGGAAACACAGAGCACAAACATAAGCACAAAGGAATAATGAACGCATAGTGAATGCACCAGGAACAATATGTGAATGTTATGTGAGCGCAAGATGAACGATTTATTTGGTGTGCCTCAGGAGTTGTCCTTACATTGTGTTTCGTCGGTTATAAAAAAAAAATAGTATGTATTGTTATGAGCCTAAATATAATATTATTTGATAGATCGATAAGTGAACACTGAACGAAGGTGAGTGCAAAGTAAACGCTTTGTGAGCGCATGCTGAATGCACGGTGATCGCAAAATGGAGTAGAGTGGAGAGCACAAGTGAACGCACTGGGAGCGATGGTGAACCCACAGAATAATTGGAAAGTAGAACATTTCAGAGACTGTACCTTTTATATGATGTATTTTCAACATTCACCCACAAATTCACTTGTGCAAATCTAGCGTCTGTAATAAATTACTTTTACAAATACACAATATTAACGGCCATTTATATTTGGATGATAAGAAAATGGTAATTGAGGCTTGGATTTAGAAAGACATCAAGTACAGTACATTGTAAAGAGACTGTGATAATTATATATAAATTCTGTGTACATATAATTGATGCATGCATGGAATTTCTGATACTTTGACCTCTCTTCTTGTCATCAGGCATATCGGTATATATCACAACTGTCAAAAAAACATTACACAAAATACACTGTTATTTGTAACCCTGACAAATTCTACGAAGCAAGCAAATAAAAAAAAATAAAAAATATACAAGTGCATAATAGTGAGGTCCCAGAATTTTCCAAAAAATAAAATGATTACTTGTGCTTTGGATACATTTTAATTTTATGTATTGAACCATCCCATTTCATTCAGATATGTTGCATACAAAGTGTTGGCATGCCACACTTCATTCATATAGCATTAAAAGAAACACATCAATTAAATGCTGCATTAATTGACCTCTTTCTCGATCCTTCTCCTTATCTTCCTCCATATTGCTGATGTCTTCCTCATCAACAATGGCTGTTGTCATAGTTTATAATACAGTATTCTTTTTTAAAATAATTAGTAAAATCAGTAGTTCATATCTGTCAATAAATTAGTATTGTCAGTTATTATTCTTTTTAAGCAGCTTTTGAATGTTAATCAAATCTATGTATTGAAATGATAAAAAGATGTTTTTTAAACATGTTTTAGACAGTGACTCACCTTCATCCTCAAGTTGTCTCTTTCTTCGCAATTCTTCATTTCTCTTTTGTTCCTTAAAAAAGAAACACATTCATTTTTTAATGAGCAACTCAATAAGGCATAATAATGAATAATACCAGAAGATAATTGCAGATGAAGTATTGTTGCTGTACATTATTTGTGATTCATATGGATAGCTAATACATCTAATACTTTAGATAGTATAGTGCTGGAGCACCATACTAGTGATGAGAGCATTTACAATATTGGTAAAGAAGAAAGATATTTCAAAGATTATAGCATATACCTCATCTTGTCTCCTCCTCTCTTCATCTCTCTTTTTCTTTAACCTCGCCACCTCCTCCTCTGCCAACCTTTCTCTCCTCATTAGATCTGGAATATAATATTTAATCTGGTAAATTACATCTACATATACAATTAATGGAGAGAGAAAGAATGAAACAGATAGGAAGGAGAGAGTATGAATTTTATACAATAATTCATCATCACCCATTCATACCAGCCTTTAAATGTGACAAATGAAACAAAAAAAATCACCTTCTCTCTCCTTTTCCTCTTCCATTTTCTCTGACTGAAGATCCAGTCGATTGGGAATATTGCATAACATGACTTCTATTTCAGCAAATGCCACAGGACTGCCAGGAACAGGTCGACATTTAACAAACTCATCCCACTTCTTCTTGGAGAAATGACGGCCATGAACAGTCTGAACAAACCACCTACAACACATAATGTGTAAAAGACCAAAATTCATTCTTCAGTCTTGAATTCTAAAGACTAAACCATCACTGAAAATTAGCTCACATTCTTATTACCTGTACTTCAAATTTTCACTAACAAAATGAAATACTGTAGAAGCAGAAATATTCATTGAGGATTTAATTTCATTATTTTCATTGGCAGTAAAAATCAACATACTTAATTCATGACAAATTTTTACCCCAAATATAAATGAATACAAAGAGATTATGATATGACAAAATTAAATGCCAAAGAAATCTTATTTCGTTTAAAAACAACAAAATTTTGACCCAACAAAAATATGTGCTTCTACATTATATTACCAATATCGGTCATTGACCGAATTTGTTAATAGTTAAATATAATCACTGAGCTTCATCCTGTGATATTGTATCCTTATGGTTCACATCAATCATGGAAAACTCCCATCTGAAATCCTGAATCAGGAAGAATCGTCGGTCCATTTCCTGAAGGAGGTTATACAGTTCCGAGGGCTCGCAGTAGCTGCCATGTATACAAGCATATTTCATGGACTCCATAACCTACAAAATATTATTTCAAAACTATTAAATCTATTAAACATTGAATTGTTAATTTTAATTTAGTAAAAGAAAGATTCCAATGGTAAAAGAAAACTTATATTCATTTTATCTCAATTAATTGAATAAATATTTATACAGAAGTCTGAATTAAAGATCCATGCCAATATAACTTTGTGCATTCCACAGGATGGTTCAATAACAATGTTTACATCATAAAATACATCTTTTAAATAGAAAAATTCATCAAAGTCTAATGGTGTTTTATTATAAAAAGCACAACAAGTAATCAATTACAACAAAGTTCTTTGGTTTAGCTTTCACTTATGCCAACCTGAAGATTTACACAAATCTCCACATTTGATATAATTTTAATATCCAGTAAACAATTTAAATTTCTCTAATATACAACCTGTATTTTTCTGTCATCATTGTTATTTGAAAGTTATTTTAATAATGTTTGACCTCCAATTCAGATACTGTATTTTTTACAAGCCAAATAGAAAATCTCCATCTGCATGTATGCATAAATTTTAAGCTATATATACATTCATAAAAAATTACTACACAATTTCACTTGCCTGTGGTAAACTGATACCCCCCATGCGTAGGTCTCCGTGCAGAATCTGCATCTGTATGGGAGACAAGTTCCCTTTCCCATCTGTGTCATAGTTATTGAATATGGTTTCCAGAACCACTCTCTCATCTAAGAGACCACCCATGTTTATATATTCACTTAAAAAAAAAATGACATCATCAACATCATTTAATTGTTGTTAAGAATACATATCAGCATAACACATTTGAAATATTTATTTCAATGCTATCTTTATACAATAAAGACATAATATACTCTCTTCTTTGAACACTTAAACTATTCACTCAAATTCTAAGAGT
The DNA here is from genome assembly GCF_963853765.1 of Magallana gigas. Lineage (NCBI taxonomy): Eukaryota > Metazoa > Mollusca > Bivalvia > Ostreida > Ostreidae > Magallana > Magallana gigas. The sequence goes on from NC_088859.1 coordinate 5,978,125, forward strand.
ACCTTTACATATCAAGTTTTCTAATATATTTGATTGGGAAAAAAAAACCAAATCTCAGTTTTAAAACATTTTTGATTTCACATTTTGACAAAAATCAAAGATGATATTAGATTTATTTGGCATTCTTAATAAATGCTGAAATAACATTTTAGTCATCTTGTCATTTATTTATAGATTTAGTACTTCAAACACAACCGGATATGATGGCATATCAGATATAGATGGTTGGAAATTCATTATTAAAACATGCCATTTAAGAAGCATATAAAACCGTATATTGATTATCATATAACAATTTGAAAACTGAAAGTTTTCAATGAAAAATAAAATGAAGGGTAAATTTTGAAATGCGTTTGGAGCATATAGCTTAACACTGCTTAATGTATAACATTTAAAACGCAACGATTTATTGTATTTCTTACACGAATAAATTGCTAAACGTTGCTAGTCTAAATTATATCAAAAACACTGAATAAATTGCTAAACGTTGCTAGTCTAAAGTATGTCAAAAACACTGTTTTACCTCTTTTTTCTTCATATATTTAAACTTCTTGGCGAATGTTTTCGTTGGGGGTAGCCATTTGTAAACAACCGTTATCCCGAAAGAAAAAAAGAAAACGAGTTTTAATTGGACTAAGGATTTGTATCAGCCAATCAAAATACTCTTTACATATTTCGCTTCCTGATAGCACTTTCCAACATGTCAGATAGAAATAGTGGGTGGTGGATGTCTGATCATATGATAAGCAAATAATGACAGACGACAGCATCATTGACTGTCCAGATCAACAAACGACATGAACTCAGACGTGGAAAACCAGATCAGACAAAACAACACGTGGCAGAAACTGCCAGCAGCCGTCAAACAAGTAATTTACTCTCTTACGTATGATGATATCCTCTTCTTATCTCGTGGAGATAATGCACGTTCATTTTCATTAGAATATATGAATCGAATTTTTAGTATTTATTTGAACTTTCTGCTTTAACTTTAATGTCATTGCTACTGGACCTTGTATGAATGAAATGCTAATCAATTAATTGAAAGTCAATTGTCAAATTATCAATCCGGTAAATCCCAATGTCTTAAAGTACATAATTTTTAGAAATGATAATTTTAGAAATGATAGATTAAATATAAATTATTTTATTTTATTTATATCTGATTTACTATAGATTCTTGGAAACTCTCATAGGGAATATGAGAAAGCCATCGTTCAGTTTAGTATAAAAAATCAGCTCCGCTATAAAGGCAATTTAGTGCGGACTGCGAGGAAGGATGAACGAAGATACTATGAAGACTTGATGCAATACAGCCAGGAGCATCTGATGCTCTACCCCTATCACCTGTCTGATGTCATTGTCAAAGGGCTGAGGGTCACTCCCTTCACATACTACATCAACATGATGTCTGACATCATGACACAAGAGAAGAGCTATGACTCTCTCCCCAATTTCACTGCTGCAGACTGTAAGTTATTTTCATTATGTATTTCAGGTATTTATCTTTTAGCCCACTGTAGCAATTTTCTAAAGATCATATTGCTGTTGATAGTGCAATCAAAAGAAATCTGTACCTTCTAAAAACAGGAAACTTTTATTGAAATACTATTAAGGAAGTTTATGTATGAGATTCGTATTTCTAGATAAGAGATATGTATTTAATGACTTAAATTTTTTTTAAAAGGTATACTTTGAAATTTTCGTTGCTGTTGAAATTTTAGATCTTTGTCATGTATTTTAATCATTTTTTTTTTAACTAAATGTCAAACTTGATTTAAATTACACTGCATACCAATATGTATGATTTTAAAGATGTCTACCACAATACATGTATTTTACCATTGCTCAAATTTTCTTGCTGAGTTAATGTAATATAATTTGTTTCAGGTTTAAGGCTGCTGGGTATTGGTAGGAATCAGTATATTGATTTAATGAACCAATGTAGATCATCAAAGGTGAGTCTATACACTCATTAAAATTAATACATAATGAAACAGCGTTCTTGTTTGCACATGGTGTTAAAGTTTTATGATTTATTTCTTTTCACTATGGTAATTTAAACTTTAACAGCAATTCTGATGGATTTTTTTAGAGGAAAAATACATGTCTTTTAACTTTTTCAGAAATTTTTCCGTCGAAAACCTCCAAAAGATCTCTTGCCAGCCCAACCAATAGAAACAGTGACCTTTGAACACTGGTGGCTAGTGAATGTAGGGTACATCACAGAGGAAGATATCAAGGTCATTCTTAAGTTTTTATTTATATCCATAAACGAAACTACTTGAGACAGAGACCATTTAACTTTTTAAAATTCCTGTATTAAATGTTAAAAGCGATGAAATTGTGCCAACGATTGTGAAAGGATAAATTTTTAGTTTGGGATTAATTAATTAGCATTAAAATTAAATATTGTAGTTTTTAGTTCATGTGTAGAGTTGAAAAAAAAAACCAGAATATTTTTCTCAAAGCATGAACACTTTCCAAAATGAACAATACAACTTTGCAGTAAGTCCTTATGTAGGAGACTTTCTTTTCTGTGTGCATTTTAATTATTTTTATATCTTGTTTTATTTCAGATGTGCACAATTTCTGAGAAGAATGTAATAGATTCTATAATTGACAGTGAGAAAGGAAGTCAACTGGCTGGAGAGCTAGATTACAAGATTATTCAAAGTAGGTTCACCACAGTATTTATTGAAGACTGAAAAAGAACACTATACAATGTAAAATGTACATGACATATTGTACATTTGTATGTTTTGTCATTAATAATTAAAAATAGTATGAATGCAGATGCACGATTTTATGTATCATTCCTTTAAACCACATGTAAAAGTACAGTAGAACTAACTATGATCAGAAAGATAGAAACTAACAGATATGTGAAGTTCTTTTGGTTTATAACAAATTCTTCTCATATATGTACTTGTAAATAAAAATGTACGTTGCAAAATTGATATCAAGAATTTACATGAATTGTTGATTGTTCTAAGTAGAATGTGAAGATTAACCAAATTTTCAATTGATCAATGCAACTAATTTTTAATCAAAATTGTCTTGAAATATTTTTTCGAAGTTGATATAATTTTATTTCTTTCATGAATTCTCCAATTTACCATCTGGAAACTTGATGTTCTCCAAAGTAATATTTTAAAAACCCTTTGTTTTTCATAACTGACATCTTTGTGTATACATTACAATATTTTATTTGATATATAAAATGAATAGTTGGGTTTCACCATCGCGTTTTTTTCCATAAGATAAAACTGTGTCACTGTAAAAAAGTTAAGCATCGATCATTAAATTAGATAAATGTCCTTATCAAAATTGCTTTGTTACAATCTCAAATTAGATAACATTATTCTTTTATTTAGGTCTCTACAGAAAAGGATTGATATATCTGAATGTTCCTATTAATGATGAAGATTGCATAATCGGTAAGTTATTTCATGAGAATTATAATGTAGGTTAGGTGTTTTGCAATTAACACATATACAAATGATAGAATTATAAATTTGTACGAGTATGTAAAATATGGAAGTATGGGATAGAATGACTGAATTATAAATTTGTACCAGTATGTAAAAACTGGAAGTATGAGATAGATTAATTGAATTATAAATTTGTACCAGTATGTAAAATATGGAAGTATGGGATGATTTTTAAGTCCCTGTCTAGAAACTATAAATGTGCCAGTTTTATCAGTCACAATTTTGAATATTACGTGTTTCATGGTATATATGTCTTTTAGTAAAAAGTTATCAAGTACGTTTTCATTCACATTTATGTTATTTGTTAAGTTCTTTTATGTTTAAATTGCTTAAAGGGAAATCCCCCTCTGAAGTATTTTCTAATAAACAGAGTTTCTGTTTAGTAGTTTAGTGTTGTACATGTATATGTTTTCTAGTGCCCCCTCTACATGTAGAGGGTTTCAGAATGAGTTGAGTTGCTGTCAATGTTTTAATATATGTTTTATAGTGCCCCCTTTGGAGGGTTTTATGATGAGCTGAGTTTCTGTCAATTTTTAATATTTGTTTTCTAGTGCCCCCTCTGGAGGGTTTCACGATGAGTTGAGTTTCTGTCAATGTTTTAATATTTGTTTTCTAGTTCCCCCTCTGGAGGGTTTCATGATGAGCTGAGTTTCTGTCACTGTTTCATTTTTTTTCTAGTGCCCCCTTTGGAGGGTTTTGTGATGAACCGAGTGCTGGGGGATTATCTGGAGACCCTGCTGTATAAGATTTTTGTCTCCATCGATGAACACACCACGGTGTCAGAGGTAGGAGCTTTACTGACTACACAAATGATGTAAAACCTTAATGACTACAGCTTATATTTTGCTGATTCCCTTGTTTTTATGTCTTCAGCAAATACGTGTAAATGTTTAGAATGATTTTGACCACTGTTTATCAAGATCGAAAACAATTGCCGATTTTATATCTTGCTTTTCATCATTTTTCAGCTTGCTAGTGTTTTGCAGATTGATTCAGAATTAGTAAAGGTAAGAAGAATATTACATCACTAGTCACATGACATCACTAGTATTTTGTTGATAGTGTAGATTCTTTATTAAACACAAGGAAATACTGTAATAACTGGGTAAAATCTGCACAAGAAGCATCGCAGTGAATTTTGAATTCTCACTTATATTTTTCTGACATTTGTGAACTAGATACCGTATGCATAATTTTTAAAAAAAGAAGTTTGTTGTTCACAATTTTATGTTCCCACAGTTTGATACAAAATGGAGGAGTCATGGAATTAAGTTCTCGCATAAAATCTACGATATCTTATTCAATGCTTCATGAACTACTGTATATATCTCAATTTTGATCAACATCCAGAGTGCAGTGTCAATGTATTGCCGCCTTGGTTTTGCCAAAAAGAAAGGAGCTGAAAATGTGAATACTGAAGAACTTCACCCATCCTGGAGAGAAATACAACCAGCAAACAAAAAGTAATCATCCATGTTATAACCTATAGCCTTTAATTTTATGAATTTTATGAATTTCTTGGGAAGGGGGGTTGGTATGAATAAGACAAATTTTAGACAATATGTTATGGTTACCAGTTTTGTGAAAAGATTTCCTCTATTACTGAAAAAGGTTAATGTTTACTTCATAATAAAGTTAATGCCTAACTAGAATTCAATTTCTTTAATAAAATTGTACATACATGTAAAAAAAATTAAGACTGAACTTTGCTGTAAACAACTGTTCTTCATTTAAACCATTAATTAGTGTATATAGATTTTATGAACTTGAATATGCAGCTCTACAGGAGTCAATTTAATGATGAACATTATAAGATAATCAATACTTTTATATTTGTTTAAATTTTGCTTTATTCAGATTAACAAAGGAGCAGATAATCTTGGACTGGAGCGAGACATCTGAGGAGGCTTTACTGGAGGCTAGTAACAATCCAGTAGCTCAAGACACAAGTAGTAACGCCAATAAAAGCGCCCTGGAAACAGCCATGGGTAAGTTGTACAAAGATAGGCCCTGTTTTAGGCCTAATATGGACTTCAAAATATTATACAGTAACTATAGATATCTAATTAAAGACATGGAATTAATATCCATTTAAAATTGCAAGAAGCACTTATTGTGCTTTTAAAAATCTTGCTTTTATTAGAAAATTACGTGTACATGTGTATGAAATTACAGGTATAACAGAACTTCTGTGCATGTGATTTGACTTTAAATAGGGAAATTCAGTATTCTTGTTGAATAAGGAAATGGAATGTACATTATTTTTTTGATACGAGTTATGAAAATTTATTTTGCAGTTTAAAATGTGTGAAAAAAAAATGAAAAATATTTCATGAGATTTATAGATCACCTAACTCAAACTTTTTGACCTTAGTTACATATAAATGTTTCTTGACACACATTTGTGCTGTTACTTTCAATGACAGTTAGCTCCCTTTATTTAAGAGATCTCTGAATTGCATAAATTAAAAACGATACTTGTTTAGTGTTTTTCATATCTTTTAAATATTTTGCAGTAAAATCTTACCAGTACATTGTTTTATTGTAGAAGACATAAGTCCGACCAGTGGCACTACAAGGCGGATAGCATTCCTGTTTGACTCGACTCTGACTGCTTTCCTCATGATGGGGAATCTGTCACCAGTAGGCCATAATACTTAATCATAATTTCTCAAATTTATTTCATTGTCAGTGCATGGTGTTTTATTCTATTGCATCTTAAATACCGGTAACATTTTCATATAGCATTTTAAAGTAAAACTTTTTTCTATAATGTATAGAAAAGTACATAAAATGAAAATGTTTGACAGAATTCACGGATTAAAATTTTAAAGGAAATCAATAAAGTTAATATAAATGTATCTGTAATTTCAGGGGTTAAAAAGTCATGCAGTAACAATGTTTGAAGTTGGGAAGTTAAGTGATGAATCCTTGGATAGCTTTCTTGCAGAACTGGAAAAGGTGAGATTTCAAGGATCTGCTATTTCCTATTTTAAATGAACATCTTCTAGTATACCAAATTACGTTTTCATGTTAAAATATTGAATTTACAATACTAACTTAATATAAGACATGTATTATAGTCATTTACCGGTACTTGATTTATTATTAGGTGGGTTCTGAAGCAGAGGGTGAGGCCAGGCGGTACTTTGTACATGCTCTGACTCTGAGGGACACTGTCCGATTCCTGAGATACAACAAAGAACTCAACATGGACACAGAGAATGGCAATGGACTGGCTGTGGACCTGATTCGGTGTGAGAGCCTGTTAGGCCTAGATGCTGCAACCAGAGCCAGGGTGCTGAACCGGAATTACAGGTATAACTCTAACATCATCATGTAACTTTCTAAATAATAATTAATGTGATCTAACAAACTGCTGCAACCTGAGCCAGAGTGCTGAACCCTAATTACAACTACAAATACATGTACTTCATATAATGACTTAATTATCTAAATGTAATGTAACCTGTTGGGCCTCATCACTGCAACAACAGTCTGAGGTTCCTCTCATATAATCACGTAATTATCCATAAGTAAACAAGACCACAGTTTATATTTTCAACCTATATCAAGAGACAATTAAGACTATTAGTAATTTTCTTGATCATGGAAGTTCTATCTTAGAATGCTAAACTAAGTTGGAGTTTTACTGGTAGTAGCTTTTTCTTTTGATGACTTGTTGTTGTATTTTCTACTACTGGGTACATGGGAATGATTTTACACTTTGGTGTTGCAGCTTACTGGTGTCTATGGCCCCCTTGAGTTACGAGATTCGTCCAGTCAGTAGTTGTGTACCTCAACACATTGGTCCAGCCATTCCAGAGGTTTGTCAACTTTAAACTTACAAAAATATTTTTAGCTGTAGAAAATTTATACACACACTTAATCCCCACTTACCCTATTGATGTTATAATTGTTTATTCTACCCTTTCAGGTCAACTCTGTATGGTTTAAATTATATTTATACCACATCACGGGCTGTGGGCCTCCTAGTCTTCTACTGGTGAAAGGAACTAAGTTACGGAGACTACCTAAGATGTTTTATGTATGTAAAAATATTGTTTATCTGTAATACATGGACATGTACTACATGTACCATTAGGCGGTCATTAACAGAAATCTATACTGTATCATATTTCCCTCTGTGTGTTGGTCAGAATCAAAAATTACTACATGTATACTCTTTATCTATTGTTGTTAAAGAAAATAGTAGTTATTGGTGTTCTCTTTGAAGGACTATGACAGATTGTTGGTGACAACTTGGGGTCATGATCCTGGTGTCATAGCAACGTCAAACATTCTCCTGACCCTGAATGATGCTCTCACTCACTCAGCAGTTTTAGTTCAGGTAAACTTTGTTAAGTTTAATTGAAACCTATATCATGATACAGGGTAAATGTATTACATATAATTAATGTATTACATATCATTAATGTCATTGTATTTTTTACAATAAATTGTTAAACTTGTTTCCCACAAATAAGGTGGTTCACATCACAAATGTCTTGTTTTTCAAAGGCCCTATAATGATCAGTCAATCCACTGTTAATTAAATATCACTTGTTTGGAATACTGTAATTGTATTGTTTTTGCTGTGTATTATATTTAGCATTCTTAGGGAAGAGCAACTTTTGCTAAATCAAGTACATCTCTTAATGTTATGTATATACATGCAAATACATTCAGATGTGCCTCAAATCAAAACTACACAAAACTGTTGAAAAATCTGCCAAACATTTTACCACAAAATGAATATAATATATTTGCAGTATATTAATATTCTTTCTCCCTTTGACTCAATCTAACCAAGGTCAAGGTTTAATCTGATCTCAGTAAAATCCTTGTACGAACATTTTTTCTCTCTTCATGGCTGCAAGGTCATGTCAAAGCACAGCTAATCTTTTAATAAAATTGGAACCTTTCGATATGATCAAATGCACAACACAATTCTAAATTACATGGTTAATCTTAGGTTATTATATCACCTCAAAGAAAGTTTTCAAAAATCTTATCGGCATCTTTCTTGAAATTGTATCCTGCAATTTTTTGCTGCTGCCACTGGTACTTTTTAATTTTTGAAGATGTGCATGCAACTTCACAACACACCTTAGGAAGATTCTTAACAGTGTATGATAAAGACTTTACATCTTTGTTAAAGGCTCACGGTTGGCAATCCGAAGGTAAAACAGTCACTGTGGCTTTTCCTTTTCAAAGAGAGGATTCAGGTTGGTTATTTGAGAAAATAAAATATGTAATTATATTTTTTGCTTTGATTTACATGTTTTGCCTTTTGTTGAAAATTAACACTCTGCAAATTAAGTAGATATCAACATTGGTAAGGTTTCATTTACTATATATGTACATTGTAAATGTATCTGGTGTTATAATTGCAAATGTTATGCCTTGGACTTATGCAAATTGTGTTTATGTAAAAATTACAGGCGATTTCTCAAGTGGTGCGTACCAAAAACATAGTGCAATACAGAGAGTGGCGGAACATATCGACATGAAAAACTCTTGTGGCTACATGACTCTGCTAAACACAGGAAGGGAATCACACACAGTGTGGAAAGAAGAGCACGAAGAGGATTTCTTGATGGAGGATGCATTCCCCGGGGAAGAAAATAGTGAACCAAGCAATGGGGTCAAAGATCAGCAATCAGCTGATGTCTTAGCCATGGAAATAGACATGCTTGAAATGGAAAGTGAAAGTACAGAGAAATCGAGTGCCAAGGCATTAAAACAAGACCTTAAGTTGGATCTTTCTAAGAGACAAGTGTCATGTGACTTGAGTAAGGAGGACCACTGGGTTTTACTTGACTGTTATTTTGGCATTCCTTTGTTTGACTCTGGTCTCAACAAAGAAATATGTTCTAAGGTTGTAAACTTTGGACTGTTCAAGCAAGAAGGGTAGGTACTGTTTGTTGGACAAAAATTCATGTGAAAAGGGAAATTTTACATTTACTTGTTATTTGAGGGGTTGCCTTTCTTTATGTATTTGAAGAATGTTTTAAAAATCTATTGTAATCTCTGTATCTATTTTTTTTTTAATTGATAAAGTGACATAATGTTTAATATCTACTGTAAATTCATGTTGGTATATTACATTACATTTAAGATGTAAATATTCATATATGGATATAAATTTTTATTATATCGATTTTTGTTTTCAGATTACAAGAATTACTACATTCCAGTAGGAAGCTCTCTCTCAGACTGCTAAACTTTATATCTCAGTACCAGGTATGAGTTTTCCTTGTACATGTACTCTTTTGTAAAAAGGTACATGTGGTTTGTTTCCAATTTATTGGATAGATTGAATATTACATGATTTTACTTGCTATATATTTTTTGTATATGCAGAATATTGAAAATATCTCTTAAATCATAATTATTCTTTTCTGTGTACAGGATGTTCCTAGTGCTGAGGTGACCTCTGACCCTCTGTTGCCTAGCGACACAGAGCAGACTCCTCCCATGCCCACTGTCTGTCTGCAGTTTAATGGAGGGAAGCTGGAAAGATGGAATCGCAGATGAAGTCACTGCTAGTCAATGAAGGAGACTGTGTTCACTCTACACGTACAAGAAATGCATTTCTAGCTGCCACCAAGTCAACTCGGTGTTGGTACCAAGGAATGCGTTTGACGGATTATACATTTCAAGAGAAATAAGTTGGTTGTATATTCCAAAATACAAGTTTCAAACAAAAACACAAGTTTCAAGAAAAGGGGGCTATCAGAACTTTTAATATTAATATTGGCCAACTGCCAAATGATATTGTTCATTTGAACTAGTCTAATAGAATTTCTAAAATGTAACTATTTTTGGCAAATGAACACAATGCAAGTACCAGTGTTGTGGAATTTTTGAAATTTAAATGCATTTTTTTTTCATTGCTATAATACTCTCCCACTGGTTGATCTCTTATTAAGGACTTCATGATACTTTGTACTTTAATGAATTATTTCATCCATTAATATTTTGTGAAATTTATAATTTTCTTAACTGTAATCTACAAATAGTAGTAACCTGAAAAGAAACCAAGGAATGCAAAAATTTTCAAAAAACAATATGGTTTTTAATACCACATGTAGTTTCGTTTAGAAATATAGATCCAGTTATTTTTCAATATCTTGGACATGTCACTACATGTATGTTAATATACTTACATGTTTTATGGTTTTTAATATTAAAATTATCAGTCCAGCCACCCAACCACTGATGTATTATTGGGTACTTGTGAATGTGTAGCAAGTGTCTTTACATCATTGGGGGGGGGGGGGGGGGGGGGGGGCTGTGGCCACATCCCACACAGTACCTCCATCTTTGTGAGGATATGGCTGATCACTGATCTAGCTAACTCAGTCAGCTTCATCATTAAAAGAAGCAGGCTTTAATTTGGATTATTTCCTATATATCAGTGAAAAGTGAAATGCTTATCATTTATCTACAATGTTGTAAGTTAACCTGTATTGCATGTACAGTAAGACTGTTGCCGAACTATTGTTTTATTGATCTCTTCTCTATGAACCAAACAAGGCACAATACCGGTACGTTTACTCTCAGCAATGATTAAAATTGGTTTGAACAATTTGTCTGTCCGTGTAAAATGTGACATGTAAATTGCGATTGCTTTTTACTCTGGCATATTGGTAGTTATGATTGAAAGTTTAGATGACAGTTTTTGTTTTTCTTGGTAAGAGGTGCTTTTGGCAGGAAGTAACAAGCGTGTATAATTATATGTATTATGACAAATGTTAATATATTTATTTAAAACCTCCTCTGCATCAATAGGAAGGAGAGGACTATAGCAGAATCATTTACTCGTATCAACAGCCTGCATTTTAATTTATTTTGGTAATTATTATACAACTTCCTGTATATATTGAATTGTTTAATCAATTATTAAAAAGAAATGGACCAATGGAAAAATTCTGAACTTATTATTCTCTTTGTTATGTAATTGAGAACCTAGGCTCCATGTGGAAAACTCAAGTATTTAAATCATTTTATTTTAAATACCAGTGATTAGATGAGAAGATATGGATGGATGCAAAGGTTTCGAGTCTTGTTTTCCGTTTAATGCTTCCATTCACTGGAGGAAATACATTGGTAAATGGGAAATAACAATAAATATAATTTATATACATTTATAATACGATGAGAGATAACTGATATGCAATCAAATACAAATATTTGTGTTGAACCAAGCAATTAAATGATTGATATTTGATATACGAGATGGAGCGCGAAATTTTATTAGCCCATTTAATATTTGTATGCCAGCATATGCATGGGTGTTGGCATCGGTAAAACTTTTACAATGAAGATAATTCAAGATATATAAACAACAAAAAAATAATGCATTCGCATGATTAGACCTGAAAAAAATAAAGCAGGACTGTAGCTTTTTGATGTTGAATATTGATTGATAATCGACCTATATTTAAATATCTAAACCCTTCGATAATCTTTTGAACATGCAAGTAAAAAAAAAGGTTAAATCTCTTCCGGGTCCAATTGTTCCTGCTTAGCAGCAACTCTGCTAGCCCTGCTAGCCTGACCCGAAGCTTTTCTCAATCGAAAGGCCTCGGTATGCCTTTCTCAATCAAAACTCCGAAGACCTTAGTTAAATTATACAAATAAAGGTATATAGTATTCCTTCGAATTTTGTCCTTTGATGATTAGACTATGGATTCTATTAAGAGAGACAGCTGTAAATGGCCGGGTTCAAATTCTGATATCCTGTGAAGAATTAAGTTAGCGCAAATTAAATATGAGGCAAAGCGTAAACAAAAATGCACAGAAATATTTTATTTGAAACATTTAATTAGATCTAACAATACAAATCAACCATAAAACAACTTCTCATACAATACATGCAAATCTCTCTCTCTCTCTCTCTCTCTCTCTCTCTCTCTCAAACAAGAAAAGCGTATAGTTTTAAAGCTCTCTTATTTTGTATTGACACAGATCTAGAGCCACTTAATTCCGCAACAGAGAACAGTATGATGAAGCCAGCATATCTGTTAAAATCTCAGGTATTCACGGCAAGACAGGGGTCTCTTTGTCCACAGTTTGTCACTATTTAAACATAAATGTGTTTGAAAATTAACTTCCTATTCCACGGAAACGCCTCCTATTGAAGATTGCAGCGCCGGTCCTAAGAATCGGGGTCCGGTTGCAAGAGCTTTATAACGAAGTCGTTATGAGAGGCTCCCTTTAGGAACTCCTCTCGACTTATCCTCTGGTCCTTGTTCACGTCCATGGTGTTAAAAATATCGTGGATCATGTTTTCCACATCTGCGGTAGATTTTGTCATTTTGCATATCGACTGTTAAAAAAAGGATAAATTGATTAAGTTTAACCCGTCTTCTGTTTATGAATACTGGAGGTCTGTGGCCGTAACGCCACAAAACAATATTTTAAAGACTGGCTGTCTTTTGAATAATCCAAAATACCACCATCGTGCTATCTTTGTGGTAGTTAATCAACAAGTAAAATTATCTTACATGCAATCCTTTTTAACTTTAGATAATTACACGCATACTGCTTTCTCTTAATTTTAAACAACTTACGCAGGTACCGGTAGCTAGATTCAGATTTACATGACTAATAAAGTCATTTTGATGTTCATTTGTGCGTTTTTCTTAAACTTTTCAGCCAATGTATATCCCAATGATGAAGTAAACAAAACCCCGTTCATTCCAATACTATAAAAAGCGCCGCTTACCGTCACAATCTTGGCCATCTCGTCCTTAGTGATGTATCCATCTCCGTTAATGTCGTACACACGGAACGCCCAGTCCAGCTTCTTGTCCAAGTCCTGACAACTGGACACGAACAGACCCACCGCGAACTCCTGGAAGTCCACGCTCCCGTTCCCGTCCGCGTCGAACGTGCGAAACACGTGCTCTGCAAACTCCTTGGCATCGCCACTGAACAGTTTGTCGTAGACCTCGGTGAAGTCCTTGCGCGTGAGCTGGTTTTTTCCCGGGGTCAGAGATTCTTGGTAGTCATTGTACCAGATTTTGATTTCCTCGTCTGACAAATCTGCCCCCAGGTGTCTCTGAAGCTCCTCAATTGTTCTGGGGCTCAGCTTAGCTCCTTTGTTGCCCATTGTACAATTTGGTATAGCGATTCAACTAACGTTTTCAACTTGTGCTGCGATTATGCAATTTGTTCGCTTTTTATAGACGATCTACCGCACGGTTGGATAGGGATGAGTTATCTGAGAGTTAAACAAACTTGTCTACCCGATATAATGTCGGGATTTCAAGAAAACCGAATTCGCAGAAAATACAGTTTAGAAAAAAGTTGAGTTAAAAATTGTGATTAATCAAAGATAATGAAGAATTTAGAAGTTTAAAGTGGAAACACAATCAGATGTATACAAACTTAAATCACCGGTAATTTTAGAAATAAAACACCTTAACCAAGTGAAATGAAATATTGCTCTGAATGAATTAGACACCGAAACAAGACAAAATAGTTAACAAGATTCGCATTTGAATAAGAAACAAAGTCGAGAATCCACCCGGTCTGATTTCAATATATCCCCAACACCTGCCGTCAGAGAAAGATGCGTCTTTTCAGTTGACATAAATTTAGAGGTAGTCTCGACTGAGATTCGGCTCAGTTTGATGTTTGGACGAACTCTGTGAAGCTTCAAACCGAGCCGAAAATCGGCCCATATAAGGATTGTTGCAAAAGCGCAACAACGCAATTACTAGTATACAATACGCTATTGCGCTAACGCGAGCTCACCCAGAAGGAATGTATTCATATATTATATATTTCAGATAAATTCATGGTTCCCAAAACGTAATATTGAAAATGACCAAATAAAATTTTTTTTTAGAAATTCCTCGATATATATGAGTGCTCCGTTCTGCGTCTCAGGCGCAAACACGGCAGATCACAAACAAACACAGAATAGAATGGCTTTACATTCTCTTAAATGTGCAAATATCAGTTGCTCCCGAATAAAAGAACAGGTATAATGACTGTAAAATTCTGTCAAGTTTTTGTGTAAATAAAGGAAGACTCTTTTCCAGCTCTCAAAAAAGCAAGATGGAAATACTATACATTACCGTATCGCATGGGGTATTACACAAAGCCAATTATGAAATCCTATCCTGATAACTTTGTTACCGAGATTCTTGAAATATCTCTCTCTCTCTCTCTCTCTCTCTCTCTCTCTCTCTCTCTCTCTCTCTCTCTCTCTTAATTTTGACGAATGTAAGGCACATATATAAATGCATGCACACTAAAAGACTAATAGTTGCGCAATATTTTTGCCTTACATGTGAACCTCGATCACAACGAAACGATGGTTCCTAGAGTCAGTATTTACTCAGAGTACTGGAGAGAAACTTAAGCTTCCTGGTACCAATGCCGTAATGTACTCAATTCCACGGGAAAACACTAGTATTCAACAGGCGTTTACCTATTATGAAATTTAAAGGATAGCACAGACACCAAATCAAATTTTAGAAATTCAATTGATCGACTTAAACCGCCGATGGAAATTAATTTAAATTAATTTCCAATCAATTACACATACCGATGGTTATTGATGAACCCTGCATCCAATTTTACAGTGGATATACACATGTATATACTGGGGTTTTTTTATTTTGTTTGTTTTGGGGTTTTTTTTTTTTGGGGGGGGGGGGGGGGAGGGGGGTATTTTAATTCTTTGTATTTACGCCACACATTGCAAGTAATGGTTTTATCCCAAAACTTTTGGGATATAATCATTACTTGCAATGTGTGGCGTAAATACCTTTTGGGCCAAAAGGTATAAATTTTATACGAGTAAACCGATCCGACCCTGGATCATTAGCCAATATAAGGGAGGAACTCTCGCGAACAACATGTAACACGATAACCCTTATAGCGTTACTAGATCCTTCAATTTGGGTTTGCTAGGGTAGAAAGCAGTGGATTTGACTTGGGTAATAGTTTTTTTTTCATAAAAAAGTGCATACTTTCACATAGATGCAGGTCGTCCATCCGAATTTTTCAGACCGGGGGGGGGGGGGGCTACAGGCCTGCAGCAAACCTTAACATAAATACTTCCTTTGGTGTCGATTATTGTAGAACTTCATAAAATATGTCTAAATATCATCTAAAACATTAACTGAAATTCCGACCACCACCACCAACCCCTCCACCCCAATACTCCGCTTATAGTATACATAGCAGTACATTGATGACAATGTTTTAGGTTTGGTATAAAACAGTGTGGTGTCAGTGCTGCACCACTGATTACATTATGTTGTGATATCAGTCAATTATTATCTATAAGCGCTTAAAATACATCTTCTCAAAACGTGCAGTT
Source organism: Magallana gigas (assembly GCF_963853765.1). NCBI lineage: Eukaryota > Metazoa > Mollusca > Bivalvia > Ostreida > Ostreidae > Magallana > Magallana gigas. The sequence goes on from NC_088859.1 coordinate 5,993,968, forward strand.
TACAAAAATCTCGATGTTTTGGTGGGTTCTCACTATACGTAGCAACAGCGGTTGTACAGTATTTTCATCCAACTTGTAATACTACACGATATCGTACTATACACGAGACTATATACCATCAAGATATTAATATCAATGCAACAGATCAAAATACCAACATGACATCAATGCTTTTTAATCCATTATGCCGTTTTGATACCGATCTATACCATTGCGATAACATATGGCTATTCCACCAAATAAAACACTCGTCTGATATTTTAGTATTGCTATTGGATATTGAAATTACAACTGTGATATCAATGTTGTATATATGTATGTCAGATACCAAACAAAACTAAACCATCAAATACTGTGCTGTTATATAACTATTGTTTGTACTACTGTAGCATCACTGATTATTGATATCTTGCATCACATTAATATCGATATCATACTGTTACTAGGACACTGTTGTGATATAAGTTTTAAACCATTGTATTCATCATTGTAATATCAGTGTTATACCATCGTAGTTATCATTGTGACGTCAGTGATATACCATTGTATCCATCATTGAGTTATCAGTGATATACCATTTAATTTATATTGTGACATTTTTATACCATTTTATTTATCATTATGATATCAGTGTTATATCATTGTATCCATAACTATGACATCTGTGTTAAATCATTGTGTTCTTCATTTTGATGTCAGTGTAAAACAATTGTATTCATCATTGAGACATCAGTGGTATACCATTGTATCCATCATGGTGATGTCAGTATCATACCATGGTATCAAACAGTGTGATATCAGTGTTATACCATTTTAATCATCATTGTGATATCAGTGGTATACTATTGTATCCACCATTGTTATTTCAGTGTTCTACAATTGTATCCATCATTCTGAAATCAGTGTTATACATTGTATACATCAATTGTGGTATCAGTGTTATACCATTATATTCATGGTATACAAATGTATTCATCACTGTAATATCAGTGTTTAACATTGTATCTATCATAGTGTATAACTGTTATTCCGTTGTATTCATTACTGAGATAATATAAGTGTTATACCAATGATTGTATTCATTATTGTAATATCAGTGGAATACCATTGTATTTATCACTGTGATATCAGTGGTATACCATTGTACTCATTGCTGTTATATCAATGTTATACCATTGTATCCATCATAGTGATATCAGTGTTATACCATTGTATTTATCATTAAGATATCACTTTTATACTTTTGTATTTGTCATATTGATATCAATTTTATACCATAGTATTTATCATTGTGATTCAGTGTTATACCATAGCATTCATCAATGTATTAACATTGTATTCACTATTGTGATATCAGTGTTATACCATTGTATTCATTTTTGTGATACTGGTGTTATACTACTTTATTACATACTTAGTAATAAATACAGGTTTTTTGCACATGTGATACAGATGACATCACAAAATCCGTATCGGCCTCCGGGGCTGATACAGGTTATCAGCCCTCCAGGGCTGATACGGATCCGTATCACACCCCTTGCAGAACTCCTCTGCCCTTTTTCGCTTTGGCATTTTTGCATGTTTACAGACGAAAAATAAAACATTTTCAGTAACAGTCGACATTTTTAAGTGCAGTTGAAAACTTCAAATGCTAGCAAATGTTTTAAAGCTCATATTTTTATCAAATACATGTACATGTCCAGACTTTTTTCAAATGATATGAATAATCAATTTGTTCAAGTTGATTGGTTTTCTTTTAAAATTTATTACTAAGTATGTAATAAATATAATAATAGATACCCTTTTCCATATCACAGCTTGTATCAGCCCTCGACCAATATCAACCCTCGGGCCTTCGGCCCTTGGGCTGATATTGGAGTCTCGGGCTGATACAAGCTGTGATATGGAAAAGGGTATGTATTATTCTCTATGTATTAAATTCATCATTGTTATATCAGTCAGGTTTGACACATCAAACCAGATCCATGCAAGAATAAGTTGACATTTTTTTTATTTCCTGACTTCATGATCTACATTGTAGATATATGATTATGTAGATATTTGCTGCAATAATGTAGCCATCTCCGATTTTTTTTATATCTGATGTTTACTTTGCCTGAATGGTAGCTTATGCTATATAAATCCATAGACAATTTTGGAAAAAATAGCTGGGTATTGAATATACACAGAACAAGCTCACAGGAAGCAGAACAGAATAGAATTTTTGCTTTACATAATACATGCATGTGGCATTACATTACATTACATGGCATGTAATTCATATTGAGTTAATGCACTGAAGTAGCAATTCTTGAGTTTTTATGTTTTTATGATTATACCTAAGAATATTGTATTCTTAAAAACCAAGTAAGAATCATGTAACTTAATACAATGCCTTCATCAGAAACATAAAAGTTGCATAATTATAACCTTATAGGAAACCCAAGGTTATAGTCTGTTCAACTATCTTCAATGGCTTTTAACAATGAAACACCACTACAAGAAGTAAAGAACCACTCTATCTAGCAGGGATAAATAAATCATTAGCACTTGACATTAAAATATTTCATATTCAAAGGTAGAATTTCTTTTTTTAAAACATAAGGGCGTACAGATAAAACGCATTTGGTAAATATATAAGTAATATATTTGGCCATGTTTTTCTTTAAGCATTTTTGGTGGAAAACCCACTTCTGCTATTGAGTACACTGCTACGTATTATTTGTATATAAATAAGAATGGAGACATTTAGAAATACCTGAATTCAAATCCACTAGAACTGAAAAATCATTTTTCCGCCACATATTGCACACGCTGAATATAACACGCTTACAGTAACAATCTTAACACCAGGCTTTGAAATTATTAATTACATTATTGGTATAAAAAATTATTGCTCCACAAACTAAAACCAATATTTTCAAACACAGAAAAAACCTTGCTCTTTATATCATTGATATTCATTCTCTCTCTCTCTCTCTCTCTCTCTCATATTTGTGTTTATCAATCTATACTTAGATACATGCAAGTGCCATAAGGTTATTAAACTGTTAATCCTGACAATCCACAGTACAATTTAACCTATGGCAAGTCCAGCTCCCACAGTAAAACCTTTGGCAAGGAACTGAACAACAGTTACTGTAAATTCCAATTAATTGTTCTCTGGATACCAAAATAAAAACATGTCAAAATCATAACAAGGTACACTTTTTTTTATCTCTTTCAAAAATAAATAATTATATATAAATGTACCAGGTATAAACTATATATAAATATGTGACATCACACAGAACAATGCAATGACTTGTAATAAAATGTCTAGAGTGAAATCTATATTCTGGACCACGGACAGATTGACACACAAGAACTGGTCTCTACTGGATGATTCTGAGGGAGGGAGAGGGGGCCGGGGTGTTGACTGATGTGGATGGAGGGGGCGGGGGTTATTTGGACGGCCTCAGGTTCCAGCATAGCTGATCAGACACAGAGGCATGACCTGTGAGATGTTATAAACGATATATTCCTCATTGTAGACCATATCACCCACTCCCTGTGAAGTATGAAGACGACCGGGTGTCTGAAAGAAATCAATGGGAAAAGTCAGAAATACTGGTACGTGAAAGAAATCAAAGGGGAGTCAGAAATGTGAGCAAAAAAAAATTAGCAAAAATGAGTTGTTTACACATTTGAAAGCGTTGCCAATATATGGGTACTTTATTTATTTGGATGATAAAACTTTATTATGAGTTCTTTTTGCCTGACAAAAGAATCAAAGAAAGCAATAAATTTTTCCACAAAATGGGTTCTGACTTACAATGATGGAATCAAACTCCGGACTACTGGGGGATTTCCGGGTTTTATCCTGTTTGCTGACTGTCTCAATGTTACCTAGGCCAACCTCCACAAGGAGAATTTTCTCATGCTGAAAAATTAATTTAACAAATACATCTATTTCATCCATAAAAATATTTTTGTGATATCTGAGAAAAAGACTGAATGCAAAAATTTGTCTTGTTTGAAGAATTGTGAGCTATTTCTTCCTTAATTAAATCATATATTACATTGTGAATTTCAAATTTCTAGTGCACAAAGCCCTCCAAAATTGTAGAATCCCTTAAGTGGTGTGGTCACATTTAAGATATTTTTTGTTGAATGTATTACGAATGTGTTACGAATGAATAATAAACCCTTAAAGTAGCAATACCCTACAAATTAACCCTAATTTTCTTGTTTTAAACTTAAAAAAAAGCTGCACATTTTCAAGGTTTCAATATTTTAATTCATTCAAAAGAATAAAAAGAGTTTTCAAGGTTACATCACCAATGCTCATCTTTCAATGTAAATTTTTTTCAATTATTATCATAGAAAAGTTATATTATAATTAAGAAAGAAACATTGTCTGGTCACCAATTCATATGTGCAATGTACATGTATTCACTTGCAGGTAAATGACATTAAGTACATGGGCAATAGACAACACTCACTGCAGAAAACTGCGCAGCTTTAGAAGGATACTTGGAAAAATATAACCCTCGTCCAAATTCCCCAAACACAAAATCTGTAAAGAGAAAAATAATAGTTTAAGTTCCACTTCTTGATTGTCAGTGTTACGTACATAAGAATGTCTGGGGGGATGCAGTGCTAAATACATGTCTGGTGTTTTTAATACCAGTTTTATTGCCGCCCTTAACTTGATGACAATAGTCACAAAGCTTAACTGCTTGTTAAATACAATGCATATACACGTAATTCTAAACATTCAAAGACACCATTTTGGATTACATGCATTGTTCAAAGTGACAAATGTTTCAATACACTTCTCATCTTTCAGCAAGTGTTGAATTTTAACAATGAAAATCTTATCTTTCAACACAATAGACTTACAACTCCCCTAAATTAGCATACCCGTTCCTGCCGAACCCATTTCTGAGGAAAGTTGTATTCTTTCTATTCAAAGTTTTATGTGTTACTTTACAATGAAATAGTTTTTGTAAGATTCCTAAAGCATTTACAAAATAAAAGAAACATTACAAACACATGTAGCTTTACTTTGCTTTATTTTATACATCACATTGTGTAACATCTATACTATTGTACCCCAGTCCATCCAAAGAAAATGAATGTTATAACTGCTTAAGGTGGAATGGGACACCTCCATATTAAGATTCACTTTCCATTTAATTATACAATACAAGTGAAAAGCTGTCAATGTGACAGCAAACCGTGTTTTCATTTATGTATCCATAATCCATGTCAACTCGTATCCAGTGAAATGAAGTACCCTATATGCAATATTTTGCCAAAAAATGACTAAGTTCAAAAGCTGGGTTTTTTTCATAAATTATCAGAAATCAAAATCCTAGCAATATGCACACCTCTAATATAAGTACAATTGATTTGCGAAAGAACAACTTCTTATCTTGAAAACTGTAGGAGGAGTTATCCGTACAATGAGGGTACCCAAAATGCAATATTTTGCCAAAAAATGACTAAGTTCAAAAGTTGGTATTTTTTTCATAAATTATCGGAAATCAAAATCCTAGCAATATGCACACCTCTGATATATGTACAATTAATCTGCAAAAGATCAACTTCGTTTCTTGAGAACTGTAGGAGGAGTTATCCGTTCAATGAGGGTATCCTATATGCAATATTTTGCCAAAAAATGACGAATTTCAAAAGTTGGTATTTTTTTCATAAATTATCGGAAATCAAAATCCTAGCAATATGCACACCTCTGATATATGTACAATTGATCTGCAAAAGAACTAATTCCTATCTTGAAAACTGTAGGAGGAATTATCCATACAATGAGGGTACCCTTTTGGCAGCCGCCCGCCCACCCATCCGCCATTTTCACCATTTTAATAACCCGATTTTTCCGTTGGAAAACCCGGTTAAAAATCATGTGTAATTTCATAATTCTTTTTCTTTCCAAAACTTGTAATCCAACAGCGTAGCGCAGTGGGTTAGAGTATTAGCTATGCAGCTGTGAGTCATGAGTTCGATCCCGTGTTGAGTTTTATCAATTTTACCTTTCCAAAAAATTTTTAAAAAACATATTCTGGTCAAATATTGTAAACATTTGAAAATCATAAAATGGTGAAAGTATTTTGAGTATAATGTACTTTTATCCACATTAATAATGATCGGTGTCCATACCACCTTAAATCAAAAAATAAAATAAAATGCAATCAATTTGAATCATAACAGCAGGTAAAGTACTTCAAAGACCTCAACTCCAGACATTGAAAATTCTAGGAACTGTCCTCTAGCTGAGACACTTATTCATAGTTGATGGGTTTTTACTTCCAATTCTTTCAAGCATCGATGCATTATAACAAGACACTTGTGTATTCAATTGTCAATTTAAATCTTGACTATATTTTCCTTGAAACCAACAATCAATACCCAGGTACACGCCTAATTTACACTGAATCATAATGTAATCGTGTGACATAATCACTGCCTCAATCTTATGATGCATCATTAAAATTTCTGACCTTGCTCTTTGATGCTGTTTTTGGACTATGTCTAAGCTATCACAACGATCAAATCATTATCTGACCTTGCTCTTTGAAGCCATGTTTGATGATGTCGTTCAGTCTCTCGGGGTGCTCTAGACCCCCACAGAAATAGAGGTCGGCAATCAAGGTTGGTTCCTTCATTCTCTTGATCTGCTCCCTATATTTCTCCACATAGGAATCGGTCAATGTCGCCTGTCAAAAGACACACAAATCAGTTAATTGCTACTAGAAAATTCAAAACAATTAACTTAGTTACATTATATAAAAACCAGTAAAAAAATTGTGGATTTTTTCCTAAAAAATAACTAGAACTTTGAAGAATGTAAAAATCTATCAATTTAAGAGAAAACAAAGCAAGATAATTTTTCCTCAATTAAGGGTCAACTTTGATTAATCACAAAATCAAGGTAGCTCGAATGCCTGAAACCTTCACAAATAAATGAAACTTATTTTAAAAATCAACGCTATTCACTGTTTGAGAAACAAAGTTATAATGAAACATGATCAAAACAAACTGCATCCATTAAGAATTTAAGTCATTTGAACAAAGTCAATTGAAAGTTCAATAGCTTTCCGGTTGTCTACTAATCCCTTAATCATCAACATAAAAGTTTTTTAAAAATGCCTTGACATTATTGATATACCATATATCAGTTTTTTTCCATGTTATGTTTTTTTCCTCAAATCAGTTTTCACTATTTCAAAGTCTTAATGAAAATATAATTCATGGTTGTTTAAACCTGTGAAGTAAGAGGGAAAAAAATACCTGTATTCATAATTTCCATTCTTAATAATGAAAAATTTGGACAATGAGACCATTTACATGATTTCCACAATGTGAAATAATTACCGATAATTTTTTCTGAGATGCAAAAAATTATAGATCAATAGATCATGAATCGTTAAATATACCAATAGGCTAATTAGGTCTGACAGGTATAATTAGACATTGGTTTACACAGGAAACGTAACCACTTCAATTAGCTTGTCAATGCAGTTTATGCTAATTTATTTTCAGTGATTCAGAAATTGTCATAAACAAAGCGGCAATTGGATATACACATGAAATAAAACTGATAAAAGGTATGCTATGAAAATCTTAAGAAATCTGAGTAATTGACAGTGATATATATAATGTATTCTTTTACAGGAAAAACCTGTTAAAGTATTACACACAGCAAGTAACTTAACAAAACTTGATATATTTATTTTCTCAAAAGTTATATTAAAAGTTTTTTTTCTCTCAGATATCACAGACTAAGATACTTGCAAATAGATAATCTGACACACCAACCTTAGAAATAGTTGTGACTTCATAACTCCCCTTGATTTGTGGGTCTAATTTCATTCCTTTCTTGAATTGTTCCGTTACATCGTAGAAGAATGCGGCATCCTTCATGTGGTCGTATGGTTCTCCTTGCTTCTTATTTCTTGTTGTTGGGAATGACATGTATTGGCTCTCATCTTTTAGGAACAGTCAAATTCAATTACATTTCAATTTTGTACTGCATGAATATAGTAAAACATAGATTTAGCAAACATGCATATAAATAAGAAAAATATGTCCCTATTCTTAAAATGTACCATTAAACTCTACAGACATACTGTAAACCAATTTTTATTTTATAGCGCAAGAAATCTTTTCAAGGTTTGTGAAAGCTGCCTCGTCATCACAATTCAATATTTTCTGCCACGAACCAATCCTCAAAAGTAAATGAAATTTTATTTTCAAGATTTTAAACTATAATTTAATGATCACAAAAGTTAGTCATTGCAAACCGCAGATTATCTCTGGTAAATTGCAAAACAAAAACATTGCAAATAAAAGTTGGTTTACAGTTATTATTGTAACAAATTACATCAAAAGCAGAACATGCTATAAATTGATATAATCAGACACACAGCACATATTCAAAACCACATTTGATGCTCCTCTACATATTTTAAATTTGTTCATTTTAGCTAGAGCAATATTAACACAAGAGGCCCATGGGCCACATCGCTCACCTGAGGAACAATAGGTATGATAAAGTCAGCTTAATGGAGTCATAATACAAACAATCTGGACAATGTACAATAAGATATGTAGATCCTGTATAAATAAAATCCATTTTTCCCCCTGGATATTCTTATGTTTATAATCATTAGTCCCTTTTCCAACAGGATGATTTTATAGTCATATCACTTGTTGAGTATTGCAGTTCTCAAAAAGATCCTTAACAATTGTTTATATATTGGATATAAAGCTACATCAAACTCTGAACCTTCTTGTGAGGCCGAAGAATTGTCCTGGAGCCAAAGTCTTAACAATTATAAAGAATCATCTGGCTGATTAGTTTCTGAGAAGAAGATTTTTAAAAATTTACTCTATATATTCCTATGTAAAACTTCGACCCCCCATTGTGGCCCCACCCTACCCCCGGGGGTCATGATTTTCACAACTTTGAATCTACACTACTTGAGGATGCTTCCACACAAGTTTCAGCTTTCCTGGCTGATTAGTTTCTGAGAAGAAGATTTTTAAAGATTTACTCTATATATTCCTTTGTAAAATTTCGACCCCCCCCCCCCCTTGTGGCCCCACCCTAACCCCCGGGGTCATGATTTTCACAACTTTGAATCTACACTACTTGAGGATGCTTCCACACAAGTTTCAGCTTTCCTGGCTGATTAGTTTCTGAGAAGAAGATTTTTAAAGATTTACTCCATATATTCCTTTGTAAAACTTCGACCCCCCATTGTGGCCCCACCCTACCCCCGGGGGTCATGATTTTCACAACTTATAATCTACACTACCTGAGGATGCTTCCACACAAGTTTCAGCTTTACTGGCTGATTAGTTTCTGAGAAGAAGATTTTTAAAGATTTACTCTATATATTCCTATGTAAAATTTCGACCCCCCCCCCCCTTGTGGCCCCACCCTAACCCCCGGGGTCATTAATTTCACAACTTTTAATCTACACTACTTGAGGATGCGTCCACACAAGTTTCAGCTTTCCTGGCTTTCTGGTTCTTGAGAAGAAGATTTTTGAAAATATCTCGAAATTTTTCATTAATGTCTAATTATCTCCCCTTGAAAACGGGTGTGGCCCTTAATTTTCCCAACTTTGAATCCCCTTTGCCTAAGGATGATTTGTGCCAAGTTTGGTTGAAATTGGCCCAGTAGTTCTTGAGAAGATGTTGAAAATGTGTAAAGTATACGGACAGACGGACGACAGACAAAATGTGATCAGAATAGCTCAACTGAGCTTTCAGCTCAAGTGAGCTAAAAAACCATGGACTTGGCATCTATAGTTGTGTCAAACAGCAATTATGATGTAGGCCTGTCTATTTCATTGTCAGCTATTCAGTATTGGCTCTTTGAAATCAACAAGATTTGTCTCACCAAACAATTTGTGCATTTTTTGAGACTATGCAGCAACATTTTCAACTTGTTTTGATGCAAGAGGCAGATAGTTACAGCTTACCAAAAGTCCACATAGTTTTGTTAAAATGGCTCTAACACCTAGAACTGTATAAACATAACATTAATTTAACAAATCTTGTGATAAACTTTTTTCTCTAGAGCTCATGAACACATAGAGCAAACCAGCATCATTTTATAAAAATACCTCTAAAAATTTATTATATTTGTGACGCGAGATCAATATTATATAAGGTAGAGTAACTAATCAGCCTAGAGGATCAGCGGGATTAATTATGACATGAATACCCCGTAATTAGTAATCGGTCTTCCTTGCATTAAATCCTGAAAGTAAGGCCAATATTGGAGACCGTGTATATAATGAATTGACATGATTAGTGATGGGCCTTACCGACTGTTGTGAATTTGCTCTTGGTGATGGGGTCTGAATCAACCAGTGACTGGAGACGCTCTCGTTTGATGGCTAGATCCATTAGATCCACCTCCCGTTGTAGGCCGGATATTAGATCACTGGTATCAATGTCATCTTCATCATCTGTAAAGACAAAAAATACAAGGTTGACAAAGGAACCACGCAGCCATCACAAGTTTTCCCAAAGAATAATTTCACATTTATAGTATATGTCACACTAAGTTCAACTACAAAATGTTAAATAACTTAATTAAAAACAAATTAGTTTTTAGCAAAAAGCATGCATAGAATCAGCAAATGTCTTTTCGTTTGGTTATAAACATGTAATTATCCTTAAAGATATTAATCACACTAAATTTGTTAGGCATCACACTATCGCTGTATAAAACCTCGATCAGTATCTCTCGCATGCTTGAGCTTGATAATACATGTACTAAATAAAGTGTCAAATCATATAGCTGGAACAAGCAAGATTTCATACCAATAAATTGTATATATACATGTACCAGTATATGAATTTATACATGAAACTCAAATCTGTATACAAAAGACCAATACATCATGGCAAAAAAAAGCTTGTACAAATTTGTTATTAAAGTAGTAAAGCGCCTAATGAACAAAGAATTTAATAAAAAGAAGTCATGCTTTAATTAGTAAGCTCATCTCCATTGACATGACTTACCTGTCGGCAAAAATCCGCGGGGAATTACTACAGAAGTCAAAGCGTGATGGTTCTTATATACTTATACAGCTTAAATAGCAATAAAAGCAACTAAACTCTTAATTGGAGAAACCAAGTTTGGAAAAAAGAAAGTAATAATAAAAAATTTACTTACATGCAATTACTAGAGTAGCTTATTCACTGACATAATACAATATGCCATGGATTGCCTAAAAATTTTAACTCATAAACTTACCTTTTGTTCATCAACGATATTTTTGCAAAAATAATGTTTCAAAGAATAAATCAACCTATACTTCCCTGGTATAACTGATGTGTACCTAACAGGGCTATAGATCACATTATTAGGTTACTGGCTGAAAGTACCGGTATTTATATATTATAAACTCCACAGATCAATAAAATGTATGCTCTGTCATGTACGAACGTAGTTTAATTACCCGGTATGTAGGAAAAAAATTATTGGGTGACCTGATCAATACAGTAGATGGCACAACTGCTGTAATTGACACTCCAAGGCTCAAGCAGATTTCTTTCTCTGTGTCACTCCAAGATCATAGAATTACACTTCCGAGTATAAACTCAATATGCGAGTGCTCAAAATACATTCTACGTCATTAATACCTTGATTAGATGTCTCTACAGAAAGTTCTGTTTATATTCTGTCAATAATTGCTCCAGAAATACTCAGTTGAATGTCTAATAAATGAAAACGGTCAAATGCAGGAAGTGTTAAATATTGTCTTAACAGATCGAGTGACATTTGGAACAGGGATATATATAGCTTGTGGGACTAAAAGATGCTGTATATACCATTAATTTCAAATTGTTTGTTATATATCACAAAGTTTTTAATATTTTTATGAACTACAACATAAACTGGAAAAGTTCATCAATGCATTATTTTAAAGATGACATTTCGAAGATAAAATGCAATGTTTTACAGTCTCAAAAACAAAATTAAAACGGTATTGTAACTTATCGATAACATCAGACCAAAACATACAAGGACAAGAACTATGTTGATCATCGTAGAAATCCTAATTAGATTGATTTACTTCAGGTATGCACTAATGACCATGTGATCAATAAACTTAAATAAATTGAAGTGAAACCAAAATATAACAAGGTCTTTTTTACCCAAGTACTTTATTCTGCAATCCTGTTGTTTTGTATCAATTAAAGAGAACATAAAACCCAGAGCACTGAACTTTTGTAATGACTCCATATTGGTAGTGTACAACAATAAAAAACAAAGTTCAAGATCATGACATTTCTCAAGGCCATATATATTGACAATGAACCTGAATCATTTTATGTATATCTTACCCCATCTTTAAAAATAAAGAAAGTCAAACATATTCACCCCGTCTTGTAACCCTGACCAGCAAATAAATGACCTTTGTATAAAGTTTGAACTTTTCAATATGCTATGGGCCGAGTTTGAATTTTTGTAAAAAAATCAGATCAAAACACAAGAACGACTGATCAGTGATCTTGATATTTATCTTCATGCATGAATCCTGTTGAGACATCTTTTCAACAATAAAACCTGACATGATATGTCAATATATATGCAAATTAATGTTGATATCTATAACTTTATCACTTATTCCACACCAACTTCTGTTAACACCCACTCAGCTCAAACATCTTTTGAATCTACCTTAATAATCAAGTTTTATATACCCACCTATAACTCTACTCAGTTTCACTGGACCATAATACAGTAAATATTAATGCATAAAATATCAACTTACTATCATTGACTTTATCACTTCCATAGGCCACAGTTCTGGCTGTTGTCAAACGATGGTCAAGGTATTCTTTCTCTGTAAAATATTTGAATTTGTTTTTTCAAATATACCAGGTATATCAAAAGAAACAACAATTGAACAGAATACTTCAAGTACGCAAAAAATTGCACATTTAGATGTAGTGCAATCTTCATCTAGTTCAAATCAAAGCATTTTTGGGCCCTAATGTTATAAGTTCAGTTAAAGTTTACCTATATATTAAGCAGACTTGTTTATGATGCTTACATAAGATTGTTATATGAGGGAGATGGGTCACACAACCATATCAAGATTTCATCTGTACCAAGTACTTACCAATCATCAGCTTTTCTTTTTTCAGTCTCTCATTTTCCAAAATCAATGTATCTATCAACTCGTTCTGTTTCTCATTCTTGAAATTAAATTTTGAAAAAAGCTATTCATACCTGTACCGGTAAAGTTGAATTATCAAATGAAACTTAGATAACCATAGTAATTACTTTTGTGTAATTTGTTATATTTATATGTTCATGCCTCTTACAAATTGTCAGAAAATGAATATTACAGTGAAAAGATGAATAACTGACCATGCTTTTGAGCTCGATGATTTCATGCTTCATTCTCATCACTATGGACACCTGCTGCTGGTAAACCTCTGTGGTCTTCTCTTTCCTGAAGTATAAGTGAAAAACATTTTTAATTGTTGAATTATTTGTATACAGTACTTATTATGGTTACTAGACTCAAACAAACTTACAAAGAAAAGAATGAAGACTCAAAGGTTTTCTTTATACATTTATTCTTAAAATTCACAAGTAATATTATACATATACCATTATGTGGATGACTGCTGAGTTAATGGAGGTAACTAACTCCACACTTTGTTTCCACAGAAAGTGATCATGATTATTACCACGGAGGAAAAACATACTACTCTATTAAAACTTTATCCTGTGTGTTCTATAATTTGGCAAGAAACATGCATGTAGGATAGAATATGATGTGGTAGAATCATTCGGACCTGTGACAGAGATGTTCTTTACATACACCATACTCACCACTTATTGAACTGTTGTTCTAACTCAAACACTTCTAAACCTGGGATTTTTAAGGTAGACAGTAATGTGTGACCTAAAATCAAAAACAAAAAATCAAAAATACTTGGAAGTTACCGGTACTCCTGATAATCAATTGTTTCTTGTACACAGTCTTCCTTCATTAAATTATTAAATCAAATAATCCATAAGAATTATGACAAGAAAACTTGTCCATATTAGGCCAAGCATGTGTAGTACAATAATGGTTCCTCTGTTAAAGATAATTTGTAAAACATTGACAGAAGTAATAGTATGTTATTTCATTATTCTAAAAGTGTGCTCTTACACTCACCAGAAAATGCTGGAAGGTATGCCATCAATGTACAGTTTGTGAACTGTTCTGCTAGTTCACTGAAATGATAGGAAAAGGTTTCTCTCTTTAAAACACAGTTGTCGACACCTAGAACTGAGCTTCTGAAGAGCAAACAGTTTTTCCTGTTGGTATAGTCACAATATTTTAATCTATTTACCTCCACCGACTGTTGAGAACAATGTCATCAGAGAAACCAAACTTCTGGAAAAAGTCGACAGCACCATTGTCTGCATGAACAACTATTGCATCATAATGTCCCACCACCTCGGGTTCCAAAATTTGCTGAAATAGCATTTCCAATTTCTTCAGTTTTATCACAACTTGATCATTATGACAACAAGAAAAAAACTGACGCATTGAATAAAAATACAGTTGCAGGCCATTTGATTTTCAGAACAGAAAATTGTTTTAAATAAAAGAAAATGGACTCACAAAAATCAAGATATAAGATCGATCACTAATTTTTTTTTTTTATAAAACGTTTTTTATAAAACGTTTGTGACAGGTATTATTCAACCAGACTCTCTTTCTCCCTCTCCCTCTGTCTGTCTCTCTCTTTCGATTCAGCAAATGTGCAAAGCTTTGAAGTGTTTCATAGGCAAAGTGTCAGATTGAACAAAACTTGTTCATAATAGCTTTGCAGAAACGAACAGCCACTTGAAGCTTTCACATCATAAAACCAACTGCCTTCTGTCAGCCAATTATAAAACAATCTCTCTCTCTCTCTCTCTCTCTCTCTCTCTCTCTCTCTCTCTCTCTCTCTCTCTCTCCTGCCATGTAAGGCATTTTCCTCTTAATATGTGGAGGTACTGAATGATCTTATTTTGATAATGATACACACCTGCAATAAGTATTTTCCAATTCCAAACTTCCTGTACCTTTTCCTCACAGAGAGCAAAGTAAGATGAATCACTCTGTCCTTTTGTCTGAAAGTAAAAACAGGACTCGGTTCTGAAGAGCATATATTTTATTTTTCAAACCTGGGTAAATTATCAGAAATTCTCCTACCCTGGTGAAATAAAACACAAATGTTGCAATATTAACGTTAATGGTTGTAATTTTTCAATAAATTTCACTTAACTTTAACATAATAAATCAAGTAAGGAGACTTTTATAAACACGCTTACAACGAAGTGACAGGGAAGGGCAATTTTGCTTCGCTATAAACGTAATTCGTATAACCATTAGATTCACAATAAGTTTGAAACCTATAAGGATTGAAAATCACTTCACTAAAAGCGTCAATTCATCATAAGTGTATTCGCTATAAGCGTGTTTTACTATATATTCCGACACCTACATGTATTTCTTCTCAAAAGTGATTGCACCAATGATTCTATTCTCAATTCCCACCATGTCCTGAGATACCGTTTCCGTCACTTTCTGTTGTGTGCGTCGCTCGGCTGCCTTCTTTATAAAGCTGTTGATTCCTTTAGAGAAATCTTCTTCATCGCTTTACATTAGAAGAAATATTCATAAAAAACACTGTTTATCAAATGAAAACAGATAAAATGTACATTACATAATAATAACCTATTTGACTACCCGGGTACTTCTCAGATTTAGGTGTTCAAGGAGTTTTCCCAAGCTGAATATTCATTTTATTTTTTCAATATAATTAATATTATCACTTGCATCTATACCAGCATTAATTAATAGTCTAGCAAAATGATTGAGTTGGGACAGAGGTATCAATAAAGAGTCAGAGTACAGACACATAAATTGGATCGCAAAGAGCAATATTATTTCATTGGTAATAAAGGTAAACTTTTGCCACTGTCTGTATATACAAGAACAAATCCTCCTGTTCTACGCAGTAGAACAGAGCCATATAAAATGGGTTTACCCCCTGTATTATGCTAATAGAGAATTCGAAAACTACCGGTAATTTGATTTCCTCTTATGCACAATAAAATAAGGACAGATTAGCCATTCATCAAATTAGGCAAAATAATAAAATTACATACACCTTCTTGGATTGCTGGTATAATGTCACATTAGACAGATCTATATTTACTTCGCTTCATTAGATTATAACTTACTCTTCTTCTTTGTCATACACTCATTGCATTACATATAAAACAGAAGTTACATATCTTACAGACATAAAAAGAATTCTTTTTCTTCTTCATCTATTTATTAATTATGAATCGGACAGCTGGGTTGTTGTACATTAAAGGTTTATGTATACCCTATATCAATAAAAAGAATTCTTTTCCTACCAAAAATCTATAGTCCCCTAAATCGATCCATACAATGAAAGGTTTATGTATACATGTACCCTTTATCAATATAAAGAGAATTTTTTGTTTAATCTACATAATTATTATGAAATTGACTGTTGGGGTTTCATTAAAGACAAGTTTTATGTCCCCATCATCCATACAATAAAACTCACTCTTCTTCCTCCTCCTCCTCCGACTCTGTATCACTGTACACTGTAGCAAACTTGCTGGGACTAGCTTCCTCCTCCTCATACTTGTCTTCTTCACCCTCTTCTTTTGCTTGATCTTCATCATCGACCTTTTTGGCTAAGTTTCTCCTTGTTGCCTTTCTTTTAGTTAAATCTTCCACAGTTTCTAGAGTATTTGAAATTTCATTTGTTCTCATTTAGTGTCAGACACAAGATTTATATTTATTTAGAAGTACATGTATATACACATATCTCGGACCTTTCATGTGCATCTGGTACAAAAACTATTATGTGATCGAAGACCAAAAATGACAAAGTAATGTAAACTTTAAATATAAAAAAAAGTTCACAACTCATTGACAGCATAAAACAGATTTTTGAATGTGAGTTAATTTTATCACGGTGACATAAATCAATTATTTGTGATCAGATATTCATCACTTAAAGTCTCGCTTGACCATAACATTTCTTTTTGGGGGAATTAAAAGTATTTCAATTTTTAACGAATATCAACTTTTACTGTTTTAAATTATTTGAAAGAAGAAAATTTTAAAAATCCATGCAGGACAATTCCAAAGAAAATGTTGTAAATAATGTAAATAACTTAATTATGTATTCAAATAGTATTTTGTATCTTTATTTCTTCACTGTATTAGTATTAGAGAAAACATATGTGTAAAAGCCCCACCTTGAACATCTCTGACCAGTACAATGGTCCTTGCCCATTTATCACAGACTGAGGAGTAGAGAACATCTGGAGTCATGTCTGATAGAGATACATCATATAGTCCCACCACAGCATGCAACAGGTCTCTGTTACTAATCTATCAAACAGAAGAAAAGACGAATTATTTACTACAGGTACAATATATGTTAATCATACTACACGCTGTCTCAGGTCCTCTTTACTGTCAGTCTTTAGAGTCTAAAATAAATATACATGCCTGTCACTGATTTACCATTATGATTAGAATCACTAAGCATGTAATGGAAAAAATACGAGAATTCTTTATATTTTGCCAATATACATTTATTATCTCTTTTTACCAGGTGACAAGAACAAATAAAGCAAGTTTTATTTTCAATGAATGGGAAAATATACATCTTTTATATTTTAGATGTTCTTAGTGCATCTCGCACAATTTTTCAACACTATTAACCAGGCACTTTTTATATCTGAGCCATTCGGCATTCGCAATGCAATTTATCAGGATACCTTTTCATTTTGAACTGCATGCATTCTTAAACTTAACAAGTTAGACAAGTTAGAGGGGGAGGCAAAAAAATGAACAAAATGTGATGTATAAACATTTTATATATGCAAGTCTTTATAGATTACAATTAAGGGAGAAAAAAGACTGCTACATGACAGAAGGTGCCTTTATCTACAAAAATATGTAAACCCTTTATTCGGATTACCATACACTTTAAATGACCATAAGTGGTCTCACAAGAAGTTAAAGAAACGCGTGCCACAATATTTACTCAAAATCAATGTGCCAAAATAAACAAATTGTTGACATTGACAAGACGACAGGAGAGAATTAAGATCTTAAGTGTCCCCATGCGCTGATGACAAATCAGAATAACAATACAAGACAATAGTAGCTTACTCCTGGTATCATGGCATTGGTTCCATCGCATGCAAGAGCTGCGAGGCTGGGTGCAAGCTGCACTAGTCTCCTAAAATCTACCAGCACCGGGAACCCGTGAACGACATGTCCTTCCCTGTTCTTGAATGTCTGTTTGTCTGACAGCTGTGCACCCGGCATTGAGCAACTCTTTTCTACACTTTCATGTGCAGAATTTGAATCTGTCATGATGCTTTTAATTAAACTCAAGTCCGACGAGTCGAGGCCTGCGTTTTTCTCCTCAGCGCTCGCCATTGTGTCAACAATGCAGCTCCGCAGTAAATTGCTAGGGTGTGTATAAATGTTAAAACGAAATCGGATCGATCTACCGGTACATTTTCCGGGTTATTTTCATTCTCCATTCGCTGGGATCTCTGCACTTTATGCCTTTCAAAACTATGCATAACAGTTTGTTATTTTTATCCTTAGGTCTTAAAACTTTAGTATAAAAATTGTGGTAAAGTTTTTAATCATGGAAATCGCATGGAAAATATTATATCTATTGTAAATTAATTTTTTTAAGGAATAGTGATAGTAATCTAAATGCAGACCTTCATAAAGATTTCTTACTGGATAGTTCTATTTGCAATAATTTTGGGTTTCATGAAATAAAATGCATTTAATTTTTTCTTTCAATGTCCTAAATTTGTGAGATTACATATTCACTTATACATTATACATTTTACATATTTGTAAAAAAAAAAAACCAAAAAAAACACAGTCCCATATATTAAACGATTCAACAACTTTTTTCCGCATTTTCCGATTTATTCTGATGAAAAAAAAAATTTATATTGGCCTGGATCGAGCAGCTGATCACTATATCTTGGGCTGGAGACTATTTACTGTGCTGTAATTATTTGGAAGATGATTTTTTTTAAGGTTTTCCCCTATCTGTTAATATGTAAAATTATTTCACCATCTCTGTACTCCAATTGGTTGTAGAACTGCGGGTTAACAATTTTACCAAGGATGATCTGTGCCAAATATGGTTAAAATTGGTTCAGGGTTTCCAGGTGTCAAAAGTGTGAACAAAAATGCACTTAAGAACAGACAACGGATACTAGTAATCACTAAATATCAGCTAGTGTTCTTGAAAAGAAATGTCATAAACTTTGAGGCGAGGAATGGGTGAGGAGGGAGACCTCTCAACATGGAGTTTTTATGACTTATGTATAACGATATGTGTAGCTCAGCGCATACATCGTCTTACTACTTCTCCATAGAATCCAAAAAGGCCAAAAAAATAATAAAATGGAGAAATTCCCTAAAAAAAAAGCTGACGTCTCATAAAATCGTTTAAAGACTGTTTGAAGAGAAGAGAATAAAATTATTAGCCAACTCACTTTTATTAGCCGTATATTTATCTGTAAGAACAATTCATTTATGAACATTTTTTTAAGAATCATTTAACTTGCAATGCGATCATTCTCTCACCAGAGGTCGTGCTATACACAAGCTTCAAAGCCTGTGTAGCACGACCTCTGGTGAGAGAATTGCAGTGCCATATGTCCCAATTCCCAATTTTTCTTCTCATAGAGCTATAACAAATAACATGAACTATATAGGGTGATTTTTTTGTAACGGAAACAAGTGTTTGTGGAGGCGACCCTGATGAACTCCCTCTATAAAACAATGTCATAGCATCTTGCTGCGTGCCTATGCATTATATGCAATTTAAATGAAAGTTGCCATAGCTTTGTTTTACAATAAATGAACACAATGTAGGTAAATAGGTATTCAGCATTTTTTTAATTCACGTAATCAAAGGAAGAAAATCTACAAGTGTTATTGTCACACAGCTAGAATAAATGATATAAATAATACCATTAAACGTGTTTCTCCATTGTTTTCCATCATCAATTTTTTTTTATTAAGTACATGCACCTTTCTTTTTAAGGCTGTTTGAAAATTTTAAAATACATGCGTTAAATTGAATATATACGTACCATTAAATTAGGGTGGCATGGGACGATATTATTGTGGATAAAAGTACATTGTAACCAAAATACTTTCACCGGTTAAGAGTTTTCAAATTTTGTAATATTTGACTAAAATATGATTAAGAATTATTTTGAATTATAAAAATTATATAATCTCCAGTGCATGGGATTCGAATTCATGACTTAAAGATTATGTCACAATTTTGGGAAAGAAAAAATTACGAGATTACGAGAAAAGATCTCGTTGTTACGAGATAAAAATATCTCTTTTTATTTGGCCCTATTCGTCTTTCGTAAATAAAACACTCAAAAAACTTAAGAGGTTCCTTCCTCTCTTTTTGAGTAACTATTTTATGTCATCTCTAGTCTAAATATTCTGCATCATATATCAATTCCATTTGTATATTTATATTTTACATGGCCAACTAAACCATAATTAATAAAATTGTTTAAAGAAAATGACATATCTACAGAGTTAAGTAAGGTACTTTATTCTGTGACGGAAGGTTTTCAAGAAGAAAATGAACAATTTTAATAACTCAATAGTTTTAGAGTACTGTTACTTTAGGTTCTTAATTTTTAGCGCAGACCAAACTTCCTTATAGTTTGTGTATTACGATATATTCAAGTTGTTCTGAAAAACATATTTGAACAGCTTATATTTCACAGATGTCAAGAAAAAAACCCTCCAATTTTTGCCTAAAATAGCTTATTTCTTGCCATATCTCAATTTTTTTTTAGATGTGACTCCTTCTATTTTTAGTTATACCCGAGACATCAAGTGTAGGTCTACTTGTATGCAAAGTTTTGGAAAGATGGCACTACTAATATTTTTTTTATCTGCGTTATAATTAAACTTTGACTTACATATTACTTTTATAGTCACTACATATGTTTAACTTCATACTGTATTGAAATCATAGTTAAATAATAGTTCAAACTTTAAATATTTGTTTGACTTAATAAATTTCCATGCCAATTTTTAGCAATAATTACAGGAAAATTATCATTTCTGTTCGGGGCCCTATATTTCCAAAAAATGGCATGCGACATTGGTCACAAATAAGATAAATGAATATTTTAGGTCCCCATCTTTACATCCAAGTGGCTTTCAGATGAATGACATAACTAGCATTTCAGATACCAACTTAAATCAATCGGCAATTGTTCCTACATAATAGCAAAATGGTGAATCGTTCCACATAAATCCCTCCGAAAACTGTGGCAGAAAGCGGAAATTCGTTAATTAATGTCTTGGTATGCATCATCAAATATCATAATGAAAAATAAGGGAAATTCGTAACTTCTATAGCTATTATCAAAATAGCTGTATCAATTCAGAAAGAACGACAACGTTTTAGCCATTTATCAATGTCTGGTATGGTGTTATTTAAAGGAGGATTGGTTTGAAGGGTTTGACAAAGAGGACATAAAGCCTCCTTCCAACTGAAATGTTTGGCGCCATATTTATCCTTCTCTCTCAGATATTGCACATAAAGGGTTTCGTTTGATCCTATCCTGTGAAGCTCACGTGCAAGTTCAACCGGGGACGAAAAATCTAGAGCGTTGATATATGTTCCTCTAGGAATGTATTCATGCGCGTTTGGGGGACCATTGATTACCGGAATCATTGCCAGGTCGTGAAAGAAGAAATTGAACAACTTTTCTGTGGTATAATCCTTGCAAATGGAGTTCTCGAAAGCCAAGTAGAATTTGTAATCTTTGGCGAATTTGAAATGGCAATCTGTAACTCCAGCTGAACGCACACCGCAAGACAAATGACCACATTTCCCGAAAATATCAACGGTAACGTACTTCTGGAGACTGGTGACGTAATTTTCACGTTTGGACGGAGTGTGACAATGACTGACCGCCCACGCCACCATTTTTGTTTTCATTCTGAATATTTTTGTATAATCTCGAGTTCTTGGCGATGTTCTGCGAGTTATTGTTCCATACACCACAGGAAAACTAGAGTCTTTTCGGAAAGTCATCGTTGCGTCAAATTTGTCCTTCCATTTTGATTGAATTCGATACAAATAAGGAGATTCAATAGAGAAAAAAATCCAAGACTGGTTTGTCTGTTTTACGGGAATAGTACTGGGTAGATTGTCACCGTAAAAAATGACTCCTCGAAATTCTTCGAAATTTCTTTTTCCGGTTCTTATAATGCATGGACTTTTAAGATGGAGAGAACAAGATGATGAATTCAATGTCAGCGGGTTAATCGACATCCAAGATGGCATGTTGTTAAACAAGATCTGGACATGCGGATCGTGACCTGTGTGAATTAGGTGCCGGTATCCGTCATCTTTGCTTGCCAGGGTTTTTGTTGGAATCGGACCATTAATTCGTGAATATAAGTTTTTGTGTAACTGTTTGCAGTTGTTTCTGAACACTGTCACAGTAAGAAGCACTAAAATACCCAGGAACATCACCGTAGTCCGATATGAGCGCAGATTTACCATTTTCTGTGTCTATTTTTTTGGCATTGGAACGCCTTATGCTTTAAATTGAGACTTTTATTATCCTATTCCTGGAATAATAAGACATTTATGAAGATATTGTAATTAAATTAAACGTCACACGCGAGTTTTAGATTATGAAAAAAAAAATGTTTCATTGAGAAAAATAGTGGTTGGAAATAATACATTTGAGTTAAAAATGTTTCAACATGAGTTCTATCTGAAAAGAATCAAAAGGCTGAGGAATTCTATCCAACAATTCGTTCAATGTACAGTGGGGTGGGATGCTTCACAACCGCATGGAATAAATAAAATTCGAATTATGTATCTGTGTTACTTTGTGAGTATATAGAAAAGTTCTGTCAAAATCAATCTCTGATTACTGCTGAATAGACACGTAGAACTATTTTAACAAGACCTTGGACATTCATTAATATGTAACTATCTTTTTCTTGCGTCAAAACAAATTTAAAATGATGCTGGTTTCATGTGAAATATACACAGATTGGGTAGTTTTAGGTCAAAAGCCAGGCGAATCGTGTTGATTTCAAAGAGCCATGGCAGAGTGGCCAGCAATAAAATAGACAGGCCTATGTCAAATTGCTGTTTCACCCAACTAGCAAAAGTCCAAGCTCCTGTTAAAATGGTTCTAAATAAAATAGATATCCAGATATTAAGAAGAAACTTTATAAATTTCATCACAAGCAAATTAGTTCTCGAACGTTTCTTACATACATGTATATAAAATAATACTTTTTAAATTGGATTTATGAATTTAAATACTTACATACTTGTATATCACGTAAATACATACTTCGCCAAATTGAGAGCACGAAACTGGATAAAGCAGGCTGTTGCATAGCAGCTTAAATCGCCAATGGCTGGAATTAGATTGTTGTTAATTGCAGTTTCAACGAAAGGGATGTATTTGAACAAGCACTCATTTGTTCTGCCGACGAATACTTGTACTCCACTTCAGAACATTACGTAAAATACAACTAGTGACACTTTTATAGCACGGCAAAAAAGAAATGCACCATTTTTTAAACAACAGCAGCTTTTACTCGATGTCAGGGTCTGGAAACCCTGAACTAACCAAATTTACAGTAATTACAGGAAACATATAATTACATGTATCTATATCTGGAAGATGTCGCTATATAGTTCACTCGCCATCCTTAACTCGCTGATTCTCATTTCTAATGTATGCGTTTCCCGAATTCGTATTTAGGTTTATTCAGACAGAAGACAACGATTTAGCCATTTATCAATGACTGGGGACAAAAAATAAAGAGCGTTAATGCAAGTTCCGCTAGGATAATGCAGTGATGAGGGTTTGGGGGACCATTGATTACCGGAATCATTGCCAGGTCGTGAAAAAGGAAATTGAACAACTTTTCTGTGGTATAATCAAACGCAATAAAAATGTCCACATTTCCCGAAAATATCAACGGCAACGTACTTCTGGAGACTGGTGACGTAATTTTCACGTTTGGACAGAGTGTGACAATGACTGACCGCCCACGCCACCATTTTCGATTGCATTCTAAATACTTTTTGAATAATCTCAAGTGCTTGGCAATGTTTTGCGAGTTTTTGTTCCATATACCGCTTAAAAACTAGTGTCTTTTCGGAAAGTCGTTGCGTCAAAATTGACCTTCCAAATATAAGAAGATTCCATGGAGAAAAATCCAAGACTGGTTTGTCTGTTTAGTGGGAATGATACTGGGTAGATTGTCACCGTTGAAATAATTTCCCAGAATCATTTAAATTTAAGAGCAGCGGGCTAACTAGAACCATTTTAACAAGGCCTTGGACTTTCAGTAGGATGTAAATATCTATTTCTTGCGTCAAAACAAATTAAAATGACGCTGGTTTCAAGCGAAATATGCACCGATTGCGTAGTCTTTGCTTAAAGGCCAGACAAGTCCTGTTGATTTCAAGAGCCATGACTGGCCAGCAATGAAATAGACATGCCTACGTCACATCGCTGTTAGACACAACTACCCAAAGTCCAAGCTCTTGTTAAAATGGTTCTTATACCCAAGGTGGCGTGTGAAATAGGTATCCGTCTTTGCTTGCCAAGTTTTTGTTCGGACTAGCAAATATGGGTCTCCGTGTCTGTACAAAGTTGTTTTTGAACACTGCCACAGTCAGAGGCACCGAAATATCCAGGAACATAATTGCGATCCGATTTGAGCGCACATTTACTATTTTTCCTATTTTTATTTTTTTGTTAGTGCTCCCACTTTATGTCCTATTATTCTATTCCGAGAATCAAAGAATCATGAAGAAATAAGTACATTGTATATTATTTGAATTGTCAAACTAGTTTTGCGTATGAAAAAAAACAAATGTAAGATTTTTGAAAATTCATTGAGAAAATAGTTCATTAAATTTAAACATTTCCTTTGTGAAAAGAGTGTTTCAACATTAGTTTTAACAGTATAGAAATTAAGAGGGTTCGACGGTTGGGCCTTTTTAAAGGCTGTATTGATTCCCTTTAAAAGAAGAGCCTCTTATCAAAATATAATAAAACACCCAAATTTAAAGCAATATGAGCTGTATTTTTTTTCTAGAATTTTACTTTGCTGCAAAATCCTGCTAGTATGATAAAGTCTACGTGTAACTTAAAGTTTTATGATAGGTAAAATTTGAAAATTCATTATTTTTTTTTTAGGAAGAAAGATTTCTCTTCTAAGGAATATATAGCCGATCAATTTTTGTACAGGACAACAAAAATGAAATTTTGCTCCAATTAAGGCTTCTGAACGACCTTTTACAGAAAAACATGGCTAACAGAAATTCAAAAACCATGATATTTTTTGTCATTTTGAGGTCTGAACTTGATTTAATTAGAATTAATCAAGTACATGGCGCTTTCAGACCACAAGGATTATGTTTTGCATAAATTATCTAATCAATCACATCATTGATTACATCAGTAATGGGAGTTATGGATTATTTTAGTTCTAAAATATTATGGCATAAAGAATGAAATATTCATAATTTTATGATTAAATTTATAAACTTATTAATTATTGTTATATAATCATCTCTTGTCATTTTCCTGATTATTTCAAACCAAATTTGGTTAAACAATAAAGTCACAAAAGTGGCAGAGTGCAACATACCTATTTGTTATGTGATGTTTTACTGTACAAAGATGAAGGGCTCAGGTGGTTCAATTTCGAGCAGATAGAGGTTTATTATTTCATGATTATGCGAGGAATAATGCTATATGCAGTAATGGTCTATTTTGAAAATTATCAATTATGTATAAATTGATTTTTGCTCCAAGTAAGGCTTCTTAACGACCTTTTACACAAAAATATGGCTAACAGAAATTCAAAAACCATGATATTTTTTGTCATTTTAGTAGACAATAACATTTTCGTAAAAAAAAATCAACATAAAAACTGCAGCTCATATTGCTTTAAATGGTAAAATATGAAGGCGGGTATACATGGCGGAATGACCAGATACTTTGGGTACTTGCAGGCTCTCTGGAAAAAGCCAGAAAGAGACCACCACCAAAGGACAAGCGGCTCAAGTTCATCAACTTTGTTAGAGCAGGAGAGAGGGAGACGATAGGCAGCACTGGGGAGGGCAGAGGACTTCTTGGCACGGCAGGAGATTAGCAAATGCGAGCTGACCTGAAGACCAGAATGCAATTCCCAACGGAGGCAGCATCCACCAACAAGTGACCTGACGTAGTGATCTGGTCTCCGTCAAGTAGGCCTGTCATTATAGTGCAGCAGACAGTTCCTTGGGGTGAGAGATTGGAAGATGCACATGAGCGGAATTAAATGTGGAAATACCAGGTGCTTGTGGCAGATTTTCAGGAGAGTGGGTGGAGGCTATGGTGTTTTCCAGTAGAGGTTGGCGTGCGGGGCTTTGTTTGACAATTCTTGTGGCGAGCCCTGAGAGTCATATTCGGGGGTTATTGGGTTGGAGGGAAGACAGCTCAAACGGCGACTAAGCAGAGAAGCAGAAATGGCATCGCTGTGGTTGTGGGGAAGAAGAGAGGTGCAGTGGGAGGAAACAGTGAGAGACAGCTGTGCATGTAAAATCAGAACACAAGCGGATAGCAGGATGGTCCCGGGCTGGGAGCTGATCACCCCAGTCGGTGCACCTCTGGAGGTTGTCGTGGACAGCGCCAAAACAACCGAGAGAAAAGGATCCACCTGATGACGGGATCGTCACACATCTCAATCACCAAGATGTTGACAGGTACATGTAATTGTTGGGTTTTTTTTTCTTTACTTTTAATATTAAAAAATGGCTGAACGATTCGTATCTTAGAATTTTAAAAAGATCTTTTGGCTAGTTTGTTGACCATCGATACAGCCTCTTGAATGTATTTGGATTTCTACCGTAGCTATACAATATAATTGGTTCATTGAGAAATCGCATGAAATGAGTAAAGGGTATCTGTATTTCAAAGAAAAATAATCAAACTATCGGTACAAATTATTATTTTTTTAAAACCGTTTTAGTAAATTAAAATAAAAAGACTTTTTAAGTATGAAAACCCGCATCATATTACAGCGAATTGTGGCGTAGGCAATAAAAGACAAATGATCCAAGTCTTATTCTTCATGGAGAAATTAAAACAATAGAATTAAAAGAAAAATCAGAAGAAAATGAAATATTTGAATATTATAATCCGAATATTTCAAAATTTACACCATTACAACTGTTGTCAAGGTGTAAATTTTGTATTTACTGCCTACCGTTTAATTCAAAATTTACAACATGGTGATAAGAAATTACTAAAGATAAACTTACTTAAAGAATTGTTGAGGAAGTTTTGAAATCGTACGGAAATTTTTTATCTTTAACGAAAAACAATAATGTCCCTATAAATATACAATGTATAAAACAAAAGGTTCGTCGCACAATGGGATCGGCTGTTACAGAGGTTTATCTTGCACATAAACATGTGCGAATAAAATGCATACTTATGATTTTTGTCGCCACATTTCCTTCCCTGTCAGTTTTTGAATCT
This sequence comes from Magallana gigas, assembly GCF_963853765.1. Lineage (NCBI taxonomy): Eukaryota > Metazoa > Mollusca > Bivalvia > Ostreida > Ostreidae > Magallana > Magallana gigas. The sequence goes on from NC_088859.1 coordinate 6,021,662, forward strand.
TGAAGGTAAATGAGAATTGTACTGTTGTGTGTAATGAATACATGTATCATGTTTTAAAATTGAAAACCATCGCTAATATCAGCAACCGCATTTTGAACTAAGACTTGCTCCACCGATTTAGATAATTCGTAGAAAAGGCTACCCGTATCGTGCATGATGGAGCTACATGCTGACACGACCGTTCAGAAAGCCCACTTTTTGGTGGGCTTTTCGTATATATATATATATTTTTTCATTTAATATTAACTTCCTATCCCTTTACTTATTGTCCCATTTGTTGGTTATAATTGGTTTCGACCCTGAAAACCTTACGGTCGCTGTCAGAGAATCAATGACATGGATGGATCTCAGGCACGAAGAGAAGATTAATTTCGTTAATTTTTTTTTCTACCTGCACCTTTAAAAAGTGGGGGAGCGGTGGTTAACTCATCCAGAATTAAATAAAATGAAAAATGGGTGGCTGCCCCCCCCCCCCCCTTGGATGCCACGTGAATGCTTTTGTCGGTTCAGCTTATTGCAGAACCATCAATTTGAGAAATGAAATCCTTGTAGAAACTTCCAGTATACAAGTACTATTATTATACTTTCATGTTCAATACTGAAATCTGATTGGTTTAGACGCAGTTGGTAATCCGTTCTATTACCCTCAGCGCTAGCAACACACTTGGCAACGGGTAACACCATATAAATAGTGCCTGTTTGGGAAGGTAACTGTTGAAATTGACACCCCGAGAAAACCATTGTGAACCGACGCGAAGCGGAGGTTGACAATGGTTTTCTCGGGGTGTCAATTTCAACTGTTATCCTCCCAAACAGGCACTATTTATTTTGTTATACTGAATGTCTTAATTTTAAAGAAAACATCACTGCTTTTTAGATAGGAGTAACGCGAATTCTAAGGCGAACCGTACGCGCATGATTTTCGCGCATGTAACAATTCGTATTGTTATACTTTCATGTTAAATACTGAAATCTGATTGGTTAAGACGCAGTTAATAATATTTACTATTACCCTCAGCGTTAGCAACGCACTTGGCAACGGGTAACATTAAAAAATGTTACATGCGCGAAAATCATGCGCGTACAGTTCGCTGTAGAATTCACGTTATTCCTATATAAAAGCAGTAAAATTTTCTTAAAAATTTTAAAAAAGACATTCAGTATAACAAAATAAATAGTGCCTGTTTGGGAGGATAACAGTTGAAATTGACACCCCTCGAAAACCATTGTCAACCTCCGCTTCGCGTCGGTTGACAATGGTTTTCTCGGGGTGTCAATTTCAACTGTTACCCTCCCAAACAGGCACTATTTATATAATGTTACCCGTTGCTAATTGCGTTGTTAACGCTGAGGGTAATAGAACAGATTATGAACTGCGTAAAAACCAATCAGATTTCAGTATTTAACATGTAAGTATAACAAAACGAATTATTACATGCGCGTAAAATATGCGCGTACGGTTCGTCGTAGAATTCTAGAATTCTGCTCTCTATATAAAAGCAGTAAAATTCTCTTTAACATTCAATATAATAAAATAAATAGTGCCTGTTTGGGAGGGTAACTGTTGAAATTGACATCCCGAGACAACCATTGTCAATTTCAACAGTTACCCTCCCAAACAGGCACTATTTATTTAAGGAATGAATTCAGTTTTATACGATATAAAATGGTTTGGGGCAGTTTACGCTTTATAAACCGCGAAGCGGTTTATAAAAAAGCGTAAACTGTTTCAAACCATTTTATATCGTATAAAACTAATAAATATTGAATTCATTGCTTATAACTTAATTTTTCTACTCTTCATTGTAGATAAAAACGGCCATTTGACCTTTAAAATGACGTAAAATTGTACAAAATTCAAACGTAACGTCAGGCGTATTGATACGTTTTCGACGTTAGTCTTACTATGACGTAGGCAACATTCTTTATACGATATAAAATAATTTTTTAGCCAATCAGAAAGCGCGTTACAACCAGAATTAAATTATATAGTATATAATGAACGTCACCAGTGAAAGACTTCATTTGTTGGTCAGTGTTCAGTGCTCTGGGTCATTAAACAGTACAAGTTCTTTATCCACTCCAACCCTACCTCAAAGCGAGACCTAGGAATGGGTTAGAAATTAGAATGACCAAGACTACATCACAATTCCAATATTCCACGCTTATTTGGAGAAGGTTTCATGGGTTAACTAACATTCTACATGTATTTTAATTGACTTAAGTTTGAGGAAGAAGTAACTGTTGTTCCAACCTTCTGAATGCGAATGAAGCGCTAACCGTCTGGGCTATAGTGGTGTTAAGAGATGAAAGATACTTCACAGTAAATGGAGTTATCTTGGGGGTGGTCAGAGAGAAAAAAAACCCATGAAATAATGATGGTGATGATGATTTTATTCACAGCTATAAAAATCTTATCATTTTATGGTAAACAAAACAGAAATGCTTTACAACACAAGAAAAAATGTATAGACAGCAAATATGCATTATTCGCTCTCAGAAACAGGTGTGCAATTTCGACACTAACAACTATGAGCATCAGTGTTGTAGCGATGAAGACCCTGCAAATCTACAACAGGATATGTATATAATTTGATTGATGACAATAAGATTACAGCCTCACAGAAAACCTTAAGAACTCTCTATCAATTGATACAAATCTAGCACAGCTTCAAAATACAAAGACAAAGGCAAATATATTGTCAGAAGATAGATACACAAATTAAGAATGCTACTGCATCATCAATAAAGCAACAAAAAATCACAGAAACCCGTGTATTACATATACACACACCACACTGGATTCAAATTCAACTTCATATGACTAGAATTGTTTGTGTTGCTTTTCTTAAGATAAACAGTTCAATATGGAATGCATTCAGAGTATAAGCACACAATAATTACATAATAAATTGTTTGCAGCAGGGTAGTATTCTAAATTTGGTTTCCTGAAACCCTGCCACTGACAAAATCTCAATACAACAGCTACATATTCTATGTTCAACACTGTGTAATTAAATTAAATGATATATCAAGAACATATTTAACTTTTTTTTTTCTTCCTGGGGTTAAACATTATCAATTGAAACAGGAAACATGATTTCCTCAGACAAAATCCAGACGTGCAAAACCACTTCTGATTAAAATAAAATTTAAAACGTGACCTTCCATTTTGCAAATGTATTACATTTGGCCTCTGATGTTTGAAATATTTTCTTTGTCAAAACCCCCCCCCCCCCCCCCTGAAAAATAGGGATCCTGATAAAAAAGAGAAATACATTCTTGTTTGTTGTCAACTACACAATGTAACCAATATCATGAAATCTTAAAATTCAATAAATAACACTTACTCTTGGAATATTATTTCTGTGACTAGACAAAGACAATAACTAATTAGGAATGGCAGTATACTACCCAAGGCTTGCTATTGGAAGTCAGCTAACATGAAAACCAGAATACTCACTGAACTAAAAATGTACAGACAACAAGATTTATCACAACAAGCAATAGAAATATGGATCTCAGCAAACAAGCAAACAACCTTATTCATTCAACAGAGCACTGCAAATTTAAGTAGCCTTTTCAGTACTGTAAAATTCCTCTCTCTCTCTCTCTCTCTCTCCTAAACATACTAAGTACTAGCTATCTTAAATGCCATAAAGTGCAAATAAATACTAAATCTCATCAATTTCATGGGACAGACATTTAATCATTGAAATACTTGTTTATGAGCAATCAATTTCCTGTTTAAATATATGCATTTCCATAAATGTTTGTACTAAAAAAGGAAATTACATGAATCAAATAAAATGACCTTCCAAACATACTTTCAGTTTGACTTTGACTTCCAAATCAGGTTGCTTGGTTAAAAGTATACACTTTGTATTTATCCTTCCTGCAAGAACAGAAATAGCCATACTGTATACAGGGTTATTTTTTGCTCCGTCTTGAATTTGCCCAGTCACAGTTGAGTTTAAAGAGGCATAATTTGAGACACTGAAATTTGCCCAGTTTTGAATTTGCTCACTGACAACGAAGGCGAAAATAACAAGGGGGCAAATATTTCCCTGTATACAGTATAAAACTATTATCCCTTTGTAATGTATATAATTTTCTGTCTTCAGTTGTTAAATGTTTACCTTATATGATGTTGGTTCCAACCCTGATAAAGAAATTCCTTTTCTAATTATCATCTTTAATAACCTAATTTACACTATGTTGATTAAGTATAGGTCGTCACTTGTATTAAAAAATTCAACAATTTTAAGATGTTTAGGATATATTTCAGGGCTGCGTTTTACAAAAGAACTTAGGACCAAATTAATGAATGTTAATTAATCACAAACTAATCAATATTTTATTCTCATGGCTGTAAAATATAATTATGGACATCAGAGTAGTTGTTTAAATATGGTTTGTTTAAGTTTTGTTCAATAAATATCATTTCATAAGACTGAAAATATTTACGACTTTGTTGTAAGTTCTTTTGTAAAATGCAGTTCAGGAATCCAAAATGACCTTCAAGCATGCATTTTGAACTAGTATTTCATTATCATGACAAAGAAAGATAATTTCAAGATAGATGTACTCAGAAGAAAGTTTTTTCCACACTCTAAAAAAGCAGTGTCATTTCTGTACTACAGATGCCCAGATTAGTCAGGGGGACCTCCATCCCCACCGCTAGTTCTAGGTACCCCTCCCCTGGATTTTCCGGGTCCTCCTGGACTATTATCACATTTCTGACACTTGAGACTATGTCCATGATACTAATGTCCATCATCTGTCATAAATCCGGGAACCTGTTTGGATTTTCGCGATAATTTGGCGGAACTACGAACATGGCGTCGTCTATGTCATCCCGCCAATCAAAAGAGGTGAAGGTGACCTTGGCAGTCACTGTAGGGAATACTGGGATTTCTAGGAGAAACGAAGAAATGCAGTACATCTTGTACAAAACCATATTGTACATGTATATTGCACTAAATATTAAAAAATATTGTTGAAAAGTACTTCATTTATACAACATAACTATTTATTAAACAATATACTTTTACAGCATATTTGGTACAATACATTAAAGATGATGATTTTTTTTCTATCCAGTATAAAATAGCTAAAAGGACACCTAGGACTGTTACGCAAGTATAGTTACCTATTTTCACAGGAAAGCCATCAGGTAGTTTGGTTGTCATAAATTCTCTCAATTTTTGAAATTGTTTAAAAGGCGCAATAACTTCTAAAACATCCAGCAGTCTACAAAGAAATCCAGGTAGGTTTTTCAGTAAAAAGGCTGCTTTCATATTAACTATCAGTATACTTATGCTATCATTAGTTGTACATTATTTTACAATAATTTATATCATCTTCATAAAGGAAAAACTTGAAGAATCGATAAAAAAATTACTTACACATCAATTGACATTGGAAAATTCTTACTCTAAAAAAGAAAATCTTAATATTAATACAATATACTCATTTTGCATAATTATTTCATCATTTTAGATATTTCAATATTCAAGAGAGATATTTGAGAGAGGCAGAGATTGAAGAACATGAATCAACAACACATTACCATAGCCACAGTTGCTTTGAAGGACTTTGTGTTTCCCTTAGCAACCCAAGGTCGCCCCAGACAGGGGGGGCTGCCTGCAGGTTCAGCGATGTACTCCTCCCATGTAACACTGCTTTCCTCGGGGACAGGCAATGAGGGTCTTCTCTGAAACTGTCAACCCGAGAACCATATAAATGTATTACAATCTTAGTACATATACAGGAACTTCTACTTTTAGTCATGTACTACATGCCTCAATGCACCTACCTCGCAGTCATTCCAGTTTCCTTTGGTTAAATTCTCCATGATAGCTTTATTTTTCTGGATGTCGTCAGGACTAAGATGCTCCCTCCTACAACAAGAATAAAATCAATCAAAGTTGTTCTATGCTCAGTACTTAATGGGCTTCATTTTTAAAAATTGGGTAGGGGAGTGAGTGAGGGTGGTCAATTTCAAATATAAATTTGTAAATTAACATGATTTATGTGAAATAAATATTCAAAAGCTTTAAAAATTTAGCTTAAACCCATTCCATCTCTTTCAAGTTTCAACTAAAGAAATGTCTTTTTGTTATTCTTATTAATTCATCATTAGGAATCATTCATATTGATGGGAGCCAAATCTCACGGATTTCACAGATTTCACAGATTCATGGGGACATAATTTTGTGGATTAGTTTGTACAGGAAATGAACAAAGACTATGTTTCAAATTAGTTGAAGATAAAAATTTATTGGTCCAGAGTACCTATAAAATCAAGAAAAATTTAGCCCTATAAATTCCATTGATATATAGTCATACATTCAGTATATATATCTGAATTTAGAAAACCAAAAATGGTGAGAAAATTTATTGGTCCAGAGTACCTATAAAATCTAGAAAAATTTAGCCCTATAAATTCCATTGATATATAGTCATACATTCAGTATATATATCTGAATTTAGAAAACCAAAAATGGTGAGTGGCGATGAAAAAGGAGTTCTAAGGATGAACGCTACATACTTTATTAATACCATATCACTGATCAGGGATATATTAACATAACCCACATTTACTTACTGCTCTAAAAATGAATGTTTGCTGAAAATTTTTTACTTTATAAAAATTAAAGAATCACAATATACCTTTTTCTGGAATCCAGAATCAGACCATTCACTGCATAGAAATCAGCCTCAAATTCTCCCACCCTCTCCTAAAATGTATGAACAAATTAACTTGAAACAAAAAATTTCCAACTGTCTGAAAGTCAAGATTTGGTATACATGTATTTGTTTTGGGATATAAATAAAAAAAACAGTGTAACAAATAACTGATAACTGTATTTACTGTTTTGTCCTCTCTGAACAACCAGCCACTCTGAGCCCGGGAGAAGGTGATGCTCTTTGTGGACATCTGGGCGGCCATGATATCACTACTCATCAGAATGTCCACCTCATCCTCTAGTTCCTGCTCCGATTCCTTCAAAAATGGAAAGTAAAATACAGTCAAATTTTATTACATGTATTATGAATGGGATTGAGAATATACCAACAAGATATCGGAGAATTCTAAACACTGAGGTTAATACACATCAATTAGCAGTGGTATGGACCTTCCATTTCACGTCAACACACTCCATGTAAATTAATTTGTTAAGATATATAATATAACTTCTGCAATTTTTTCTGACTATTGAAAATATCAAAAGAATAAAAATATAACTCTCTGACAGCTACATCAAAGTGTCAGCTAGATCCTGCTGAAGTTCCTTTTTGTTAAAAAAAAATTGTCACGGTCAAACTACATACTAGTACATGTACTGTGGAATCATCATTGTTTGCAGAGGACCAATGTTCGTTTTCGTGGATAACCCTTGCCCACGAATGTATATACAAGCATTTGTTTAATATTTACCGGTATTAAAATTATCTCAAACTTGCTACCAATGAGATCACGTCCCCACGAACCAGAAAAAATTTCGCTACCCACGAACATTGGCCCCCACGAATAAAAATAATTCAACGGTACTTATAAGCCTCCCATTAAAATATCAAAACTGTTAAAATATAAAACTGGTTGAAATTTTTTTTCTTACTTTTAAAAATGCATTTATATAAGAATAATTTTTCAGAATGTAAGTATTATTTGAGTGTTGTGTCCCGTACCTCTGACCTAATTCTCTGAAATTCGTGGGATTTGTTGTCCAGCACTGTGAGGCCTTTGTTGGGGGGTGCATCTCCATCAAACACGAAGGTGATGTCGCCCCTCTCCCAGCGCATGTCATTGAAATCAACCAGCGTTGTGTCCAATCTGTCGGTCAGACCCAACAAACACATTTAAGACACCAATATATCAATAAAACACAAAAATTCAGACCCAACGAATACACAAATTCATACAGGATTTATGAATAAAACATGGAAAATGAAGACAAAACAAATACATGTGAATGGATTTAATGAATGTCTTATTGATAAGATATACTGCTATACACAAAACATTAAAAACAAATGCAACAGCCTGCATGTGCCATAATAAATCATGAAGAAAAACTTCAAAAGAAAAATGATGAAAGTTTTACTACAAGATAACAAGAGTAAAAATATTTGGAAAATGTTTAATACCTCAAACAACTCCCTTTCTTGTGGATTTTGCAGATGTCTGATGGAAGTATGCGTGATACTAGAGGCACTGTACAAAAAAATGCAGAAACATCATTTCAATAGAAAGTAATGTAATTAGTTTTTGTTGCATTGATTTATAACAATACATATTAACTAAAAGAAATTTCAAGAGTGAAACTTTTTTATACAGAAGCAAATGATTCAGTTCTTGCTCTTTAAAGCCAGGATCAGAAGTTACATAATAACATTAAAATTCTCTTCTATAGTTTAACTGACAGAAGTGAATGGCTTACATACCCCAGCTTTGAAAATCCCACTTGAGTTCTACATAAAAGTCTCCTATGTCCTTCAGAGCTTGAATCAAGGCTGGTCTCCTCTCTTCTAAAGTTTCTTTGGATTGTTGTCTCAGTTTTTTCAGCAAACACATTACTACAAAGAGTGCTTAACTGTTAACAGTAGTCATTCACTATCACAAAAGTCTGCATTGTACCAAAGTCCAACAAAAACCTAGAAATCTCTGCATTTCTTTTAATGACACTAGTTAAAAAACAATTCAGTTTACTACTTTTCATACATAATTGTCAGATGTAAAAACTAAATACCAATTAAAATTCTCAGTCATAAGATTAATAAAGTCAACCAAAGGATCTATGTTTTATACAATAACATGAAGCTACATGTAAATTTTTGTTTAAATAATTTCACATTTTTGCTAATCTGACATTATTATCATAAACACGTCACACAAGCATTGACTATAATATCATATTAGCGTCACATACAACAACTCAAATTCTTATTTAAAATATTATTCATATTAAGATGAATCTCAAATCATTTCAATATAACCCAGCTAACCTTGAAGTTTAATATAATTAACTTACTAGTTTGTCTGCTTCCAAAACTGATGGCCTCTGCCAGTGGAGTCCAGCCCTGGAGATTCTTGACCCTGACAGGTGCCCCGTGTGCTAACAATAACTGGATGCAGTCTGAATGGAATCAGTCATTCACATTATATGCTATGTGAACTAAATGTCATATTTTGAATACACAGGCCGTTTATTCACACACTTTTTATGTGAAGTATAAGCCAAATAGGGTCAAGGGGAGAGAAATAAGCACAGTTATATGACATTTAAATTTAAGAGAGAATTGAGCCACTCCAATTAAAGCATCCCTTCCCTTTACATGCCGATAAAAGATCACCCAGAATACCATGTAAACAAAAAGGGTTTCCTGGGGTTTTTTTTTAATATTGATGTGTGTCACATTATTTCGATTGCTGATGAAATGGAAACAATGGGAATGATGCAATGAGAATATAGAAATGGAATATGAGGTAATTTGATAAAAGTAGTCAGAAATCTGAATTAGAAATCTAGGGTGAATCTTAAAGCTATAAAAGCATTATTAAATCAGGAAGAAATTGGGACCTTTCGGGCTGAGTTTCGGCAGACTACTCACGCTAGATATCATGCTTTAGTAGTCACAATTCTTTGCACTAGTGTGAAATGGAAAAGAAAATCAATATTTTTGTGATAAGCCAGACATTATTTTGTTTACTTTTTTTTAGCCAGATTTATTTTCTATTAACCAGGGTAATTTCTTAGTTTATACTTCAATAACAAAATTAATTTTTTTTTTGGGGGGGGGGGGGAATTGCATGAATATTTTAACTATTTAGACAACTTGAGTGGTGTGTGTGTCACAATAAATTATCATTCAGATTCTACAATAAGCTGAAAGTAATGACTAATCATTATCTGTATTGACAATGACTCCCAGTTTTTTTACTTCTTTAGTTTTATGTGAAAATCTGTCATTCAATGTTTGTCCATTTGTTACGCTAAAAGTTTTATAATCTGTCTGTAGTGCATTGCCACCCACCTTTTCTTCCAAGCATAACAGCCAGGTGCAGGGCTGTATTCCCTATAAAACAAAAGAAAAACAGCTGTTATTGTTACAGGACATGAGGTATTTAATTGACTTTTATGATGGGTTGAATCAATGTGAACAATGTTAGGATAAAACATGTACATGATATGTTATCTCAACGTCATTCAAGGGAATGGCCTCAATATATAAGCATAACACATTATTAATCGTATTAATATGTACCATCCAAATTATTGAAGAACCAGGTGATGAAGTGAAAGGAAAATAATTGAATACAACTGAATTTTCATCACATGTTAATGAGTGATCTAGAGGAAGTAGCAAGATTTGATGCTTGAGGACAACTCATTAATAAAATTCACTTCTGCTTTAATGCCTGTCTATAATATAGAACCAGGAAAATCAAAATATGACCCTTGTCATTAATTAGACTATATGAAATAATAGAGGGTAGAGACTTTTATAAGAATAAACTGTATATTTGAAAAGACAGAAGTTGATTTTTTATTAAGGTGTCAAATGATCATTCTTTGTTAAACTCTTGCTTCCTTGACAGTGGTCCTCTCAAGGGGTTATAGACTGATGTTGGAATTGACAGTTGATCGAATGTCACCCTCAATGCTGTACATACTAACCCTATACAAAGCATAAGTACAATAGTAAGAACTATCAGAAGTGTCCTGAATTCATTCCCGCATCGAATGCGTTATATAAATAGTTTGGATCGTATAAAGTCAACAAATGGGTGATGTTGACATTATGATTTTCACACCGGTGTGCATAAAAAGAATACAACTGGCAATAAAACTGAAATAATGGGAAAAGAAATAAAATAATACCGTGCATATCTTTAAGTGACACATCATTTACACGCAGCAACTGTGATAATCTCCTGATATCGTTGTGAAAGACGCATTCGTGGAGTGGATATCCTTCCCAGTCCGCCATTAGTTGATATTTGCATATTTTCCAAGAGTTCAAACAATTCGAACGTAAACCTATTCGTGGAACACCCCCCCCCCCCCTCTTTTTTCTTTTATCTCGTTTTTAATTTGATTTTTTCAGAGACAAATACAAATACCGTAAATCTTTTTTTTTTCATTGGTATTAACTGTATTATGCACATTGCAACGTTATTTTTTTTCATTCAATAATGAATCGATTGATTTTCTGTTATGCCAAAAAACACCGATTTGCTATTCGGCGACGCAGCTCAATGAAATTTGTCAGCTTTAATGATGAATACCAATAATATATATCATTATCATCAGCATCAGGTATACCTATATACCTATGGGTGGTTTTAATCAGACTGCAGATACATATGTACTACTTTTTTTCAATTTCTACCCCAATTTAGACTGTCAGTCAATGTAATTAACTAACCTATCGGTCGATCATGGAAAATTTGAATGCTTTTTGCTGTATTCTTGATTATTCCCTAAAATATTTAATCAATAGATGTACATGTAGAGAAGATGTAACATAAACTTTTATTTTTTTTCCTTTGATTTCACGCAGGTATTTATCATGTGCATCTGCATTATGATTATAGGCAGATGTAGTTATGAATGATAAACAAAAAAATTAAGACAACTTTTCATAAATCTTTTAAAAATATTATAAAGTTCTCATTTTAAAAAAATTGATCAAACACTATAGAAATTAAGATTATAAGCGTTGATTTATGCTAATTTTGACATTTAAATATCAGAAAAGATTTAATGAAAATTAAGGATTTTATTCTTATGTAAACTTTATTCACGGACTAATTACAGCTAACAACGATTGTGATTATAAAATATAAATTGCATGGGAACAAGTAATTAAACATCTACACATACTGCATGCAGAAAATTGTTGTTTTATTTAATCCTTAACAGTGAATTCGTATTAAACAACCTCAAAGCCATCTATTGTGAATAATATTGAAATAATAACAATCCATAAAGAATGCTTGATGATAAGTTTATTCTTATTAACTTTAGACAAAATCATGAATTCTAAAGTTGGCAAAGGACTGCATATATGACTAGGGTTAGTTCAGCTACCTTAATCAAATCATTGGTTTTAATAAGTTTAATTCATGTATAATATCGATTCCATATTTCAGCAAGAAACATTTAAGATACTGCTTTTAAACATTTTTTGTACATGTAAGTACATGTACATATGTAATTGGTCTGGGATGGATCTGTACAAAGTAAACACGCAAAGTATAAAATAACGATGTTCTTTTTCAAAAAACAACATTAATTTTAGACCCCTATCATATAGATGTACATGTATACAATCCTTTCCAAATTAGAACAGATGATCTTTCCTTTAGATAGGCAAGCCCTTGAAGTCATCGACGCGTTTACTTTGTCTCCTCAAGTAGTCGTTTGATCCACCTTTTCAAGTATGCCTCTCGGGCGGAGTTAGCTCTCTTTGAATTGTCCCGGGAGCGGTTACGTCCACCTGGGCGTCTGGTTCTCCGTGAGGTTGCCGTGGTAGGTGCCTGGGTGGGGGCCTGAGTTGGGGCCTGGGTGGGGGCCTGAGTTGGGGCCTGGGTGGGTGCCTGGGTGGGGGCGGCCGTGTTTCCATTATCCTCGGTTGTCACGGTTACAGATCCGGGATAGCTGGGGCAGACCTGAGCACTCACGCCTCGTTGATCTACGTTGCTGCAAAGGTATCCATATAGCTGTAGGTCTGAGGAGAAAAACTTTTTTTTATTTAAAAGAAACTACATAGAATAGATAACGGTGCATTTGTTTAAAAAATTACACAGCTGCATTCTTCAAGATGATATAGTATTTCAATATTCTATACCGAAGACATCCAAATATACCGGTATATACATGTAAACGGTTTATTTAAAGAAGAAATAGTTCAACTTAACGATTTTTTTTATACAATTATATTTCTACAGCATTTTCTATAATACATGCATATAAAAATTGTCTCTCATTTTCACCTGTTCCAGAGTCCAGGTCACAGACGTAAGACACCTGTGGTGCGTTGTCTTTGGCGCTTGCCCCCCAGTAACAGCCGAGAACGTACGGGAAGTCATAGGTCAAATGATACCGGTATTTCCCATCTACCATACGACCGTGACAAATGTCAAGGTCATCTGAGCTGAGAGGTTCGGAGCCTTTGTCTGAGGCGTATGGGCCGTAGATAGGAAATCCGTCCAAAGCGACACCTGCAAAACAAACACTGGTCTCACTTTATTTGAGTTTTGATAATGAACATTATTTTGATATCATTTAGAAAAAAACTTTAATTACCTTTAGTTTTTGTATATTTACAATTTAGGTATTTAAAACATACTCAGCAAAACCAGCAAATTACCCCACACATTTTAAACACATATAAAACATTCACATGCGCGGATCAAGAGAATTAAGGGGTTCGGGTTCCGAAAAATTCAACTTATTCACATTCACATTAACAAATTCACAGCTGAATTACGAAAAGGCACCCCAGGTCAAACAAAATTACCCCGCCGAACCCCCACCCCCTGGATCCGCCCATAAATTGCGTTTGTACTCACCAATGAACTGGTCGACCTCGGCGGTGAAGGTGTCGCCACAGTTATCTGAACTGGGGGACTGGTGATAATGGTACACCCCCCGATTGTCAGAGTGACCGTTACAGCGATCAAAAGTCTCTGCATCACTACCCTCAACTGTGGAACATCAAAGCCAGTTATAGACAGGTTTTAATGAGGCTCGATAGTCTTGACAATTTCGTGTAATATTTCTACCTCTAAATAAATAAGAGAATAACTGCAAATGTACATGTAATGTGAAAAACAAATGACATTCATTTGCAAAGATGCCAATTATAGTAAGTTCGAATCGAATCTGATCGTATGGACCAATTGCATGTTTGAAATAAATTAAATTGTTTTTGCCGAAAACCAGTTTAAATCCGTACTCTATGAAAGTTTGGGACATGCGTGGTCGTCCCCATCAAAGAATTTCTTTTTTCTAATATCAAATGGAGACAAAGTGTGAAATACGCAGCCGTGAGTTTGACTGGATGGTCGTGGCCATTTTTAGATTTAATAAATCTCCATGAGAAGTTCTCTGTGTAGAAATGTAACAAAATACTTAAATTTAAAATAAATCATGGATAATAATAGTTTTTAGTCTAAATGTCGTATTAAAAAGTAAAGGAAGACATGATGGTAATTTGTTGACCATCCATCCTCCTTAAAGACGACTTGGAATAGAGTACAAGTCAACCATACCAGCGTTCAGGTCGGCGCTAGTTAGGGGATTGTAGATGGCGACACCGGTCTTGGTTATCCCAATGGATCCTTTGGGAAGACTTCCGGGCTTGCAAGCAAAGTCTATCTCTTTCTTAAATGTGTAGCGGAAGCTCTGCGCAGAGGCCGTGTTTGGATTAACTTGCTGCATATCATGATCCGGAAGTCCATTGGATTGAATGATGTAACTTAAAGAAAAAGTACTTATAGTAAGTAAACTACGAAAAAAACGTATGAATTTTACACTTCATTTTTGCTGATGCCATAATTTATTTTACCGGTACAATGTATACAAGGTACCGCCCAATGCATGGCTCTAGCAAATACCGTCATTGGAAAGTTTATGCAGATAGAAAGTATTTAGAAAGCAGAGTTACTTCGAATTATATGGGTCAAACAGTAGAAATTACGACAAAAACAAGAGGTCCAGGGGCCAAATCGCTCACCTGAGCAAAAATTGCCTTAACTCTAATCAAATTAGTATTACAGTATCAAAATCAAAATATCTTGACAATTAAGTACAGTAGATCTTGCTCAAATTTTTTTTAGAATCTTCCAATTTCTATCCGCATATTTTTATGGTAAATATCAAGCCCCTTTTGTTGTTTTACCTGTAAGAAGATTTTTCTCTATTCCTATATAAACCCCCTCCCCCACTTTATGGCACCACTTTTTTCTAGGGAATCATGGTTTGATCAAATTTTAATCTGCACAACTCATGCTTTCACACAAGTTACTGCTTTTTGGACTAAAAACTTTCCCAGAATATTTTTAAAGATTTTCTTTATATATTCCTATGTAACCCCCCCCCCCATTGTGGCCGCACCCTACCCCCAGGGACCATGATTTAAACAAACATGATTCTACACTATCTGAGGATGCTTCCACCCAAGGTTAAGCTTTCTTGGCATAATAATTTTAAAGAAGAAGAGTTTTAAAGATTTTCTCTATATATTCTTATGTAAAAATTCACACCCCCCATTGCGGCCCCACCCTACCCCCGGGGACCATGATTTGAACAAACTTGAATCTACACTACATAAGGATACGTCCATACATGTTACAGCTTTTCTCGCCTAATCGTTTTTTAGAAGAAGATTTTCAATAATACTACTATATCTCCCCTTTAAAGAGGGTGTGACCCTTCATTTGAACAAACTTGAATCCCCTTCACACAGTGATGCTTTGTGCCAAGTTTGGTCTATCTTTTGCAAATCTTTAAATTTCTTGCAACAACTGGTTTAATATTTTATAATGAATTGTTCTTTGTTCCAGCCATCTAGTATTACCTCTTTACGTATACAGTAGAGTTTTTGAAAATGATAAATGAATGCAAAAATATATATATATATATATTGACGCAAGCGTCAAATGGTCCGCAAAACATATAGTTGTTGTATGAATCATCATTAGTTGTTTACATAAAAACACACCACAAAGAAGAAAATAACGAGTTGGTTGTACTACTAATCTTTATGGTAAATGTTGATATTTTTTCAACGACACGTTTTGAAGTTTAACATTTTACTATTGTTATTAAGTATCGAGTTCGTTTCTGTAAGCATTTCTAACGGTAATTGTATGACCATTGCCTGACCATTGGAGAACACATTGATTTGTACATTGTTCTAATACAAAGTTCAACTCCTCATTATTCTCTTGGAGATGGCATTGTATTTCAAACTATTTTTTTTTTTTGCATTTTATTGAATAATGAAAGATCATATGCTCATCCGGTAGAAACTCCCCAATTTTAACGGTAAAAAATAAGCCGGATAATTTTTTTCCTAAATGGAATTCTAAATCTTATCTACACTTCATTTTATGAAGATAATCATGCTTATTTAATTGCATGAGATTCTGAAAAGTATTAAAAAATAAATCAGGTCTTTCATATGTTTGCGTAAATAATTCATATGGATGTCATTTTATGATATTTTTCTACCACATTTCACATGGAGATATAATAAATACACACACAAAGTCATTTTATTTGACGCAAAACAAAGAAATTCAAATACCGGTATATCATTTTTATAAAATTTCATGTCATTCAGGTTTTTATGTATTTCAGGCCTCTAGCAAAGAAAAACTCCGAAATTTTCGGAATAAACTATAGTCTCAGTAAAATCGCGCCCAACACGACAATGTATGATCCACTTTACATTTACGAGTAAAACACAAAAAATATGTAATATTTTTTAAGGCATAAAACATATTTCTACATGCAAATTTACTTTTAATTCATAAAAATAAGCTTAGGTTAAAATTATTTCTATTTAAAAAAATATTCCCGCAGAAACGCGGTTACAATATCTAAATGTGTATCAAATAACGGACCGCCTTCTGGTGGTCCGTAAAAAAAGAAACGAAAAGGTGAGACGTACAATGTTGTACCATTCAGACCCCCAACCCCACTCATCATTGTGTATGAAATGTGTCGCTTACGAATCGGTGGTTTCAGTGACTGAGACGGTCCCCCCTTGCTCCTGACTGTTGTAGAACTGGGAACTCTCCCCCGAAGACAAACCTTCTGTAGCACCAACGGAGCTGGGGGAAAGAGCCAAAAGCACAAAAACGGAATACAACGTCACGGCCATCTGTAAATAATAAACATTTGGGTTTTTTTGTGTTTTTTTTTGTCCAGGAGTTGATGCAGGTTTATGTATTTTCTCTATTTTCAAAACAGAAAAAAATATCAGAACAATTGAAAACTGTTAGAGCAGGCACGTAGCATCGTTTTTGAAAGTGGGGGGGGGGGGGGGGCAGACCCATCCAAAAAATCTTGACAAGCAAAAAAAAAGAAAAAAAAAAAGAAGAAGAAATTTAAAGTTTACAAAAATCTTCAATATCCTAATCCGTGTGTGTGTGTGTGTGTGTGGGGGGGGGGGGGGGGGGGGGGGGAGTAAACTATACCCCCCCAAAAAAAATTATCTACCAAAATTTTTTTCCCTCCAAATCATGAAATTCCTAATCCGTGGGGGGGGGGGGGGGGGGTAACTTCAATTTGACTCCTCTTTTCCTTATTTTCATATCAATTTTTTACATACTTCCAAAAAAGTTGGGGGGAGGGGGGGGGGCAACTCCATTATAATTCATTTTTTTAAATTTAAATTTTAAAAAATTTGGAGGGGGGGGGGGAGTTAAAGAGGTTTGTTACTCTGTTTGAGGATTATACTTATATTCACATCTATTTTGGAAATGGCGCACTTTACGATGTACCTTACATTAACTCCAAATTAATCTCTTTAATTAGAATATCTAGAGTAGATTTGATGAAGACCAACCATTTTTACCGGACAAAAATATCAGGTGAGGGCGGTGCATACTTTTTACATGTGTATTAATTTTGGTTGATTTTAACAAATAGCTATTGCTTAATAACTCCAGAATTTATTTTGAAAATATACCGTATATCCGTAATTTTCGCGATTATCAAATTTTCTACAATAAACATTTTAACTCACAAAAATGACTGGGCAAATAAAAAATGCTATACATTTACCCCATTTTCGCAAATTTTGTGAAACGCGATAAAACCGGATATATAGTAAATTTTGTATCTGCGGCCGCGATTCCTCCAGATAGAAAAGGAAAAAGAGACTCAAATAAGTTTCTAAGCTGCAATCTATGTATGAAGATAGTTAAACTTCATGCATAGTAGCACTGACAGCAGTATTAAGATCCACAATTTTGTTCTGATACCAGGTATTGAGTTAAACTATATGTAAAGAATACAGGATTGAACCCACTCATAAAGAAATTAGGAGCGGTTTAGAAAATTCGCAGGGAAATACACTTCATTGGTCACGTGATAAAATACTGTGTATATCGAGAGACTTCTTGATAGTTTGATCACATACCAACCTACATGTAGCTAATATCTCTGTTAACTTAAAAAAAATTATATCTTATATTTGAGTATGAGAAAGTCAAATAGTTTATGATTATAACCATAATTGATTTATTGATATATATATTCCCTTATAAACTTCTGTAGTTGATTTTTTGGATAAAAGTTATATAATAGATTGAAGCAAAATAATATGATTATTGTCCTGTGTGAAGATTAGTTTGCTATAAAATTCCTAAACCGTTTTTTCTGATAAAATTCAGCGACGTTTTCATCTTATTTACCATAAAGGTTAAGTATAATGCAAAACTCTTTATCAACAAAGCCTTTTTTAAGGTAAACGATTTCAAATAGCAATTATAGGTAATAGTTATCAAAATATTTTTTACAGAATGTTTTGACTTACCGTTCCTTGCAACCCTCAATATCTACAAGTATACCTTTTCTCTAGCTACATGTATATATACTAATTAGAATACCACGTGACACGCCAACGACCCTATTTCGAAACATATAAGAAAAACATACAAAACAAAGCAAGCAAAGTCTCCATTGTCACTTGAACACGAAGAAGCCCAATTTTTCTCAGGTCTGTCGTAAATGTTTTACTTCATTGCGTAAGAGAGAGAGAGAGAGAGAGAGAGAGAGAGAGAGAGAGAGAGAGAGAGAGAGAGAGAGAGGTTTTCTAAATGTTGCTAACACACTGTTCATTTAGATAAATTTTACTTTTAATTTTTGCTTTTTGTTTGTTTTTTTCTTTTATATGTTTTTTTTTTTGGTTTCAAAGACATAAAAAGGCTGGTTGACGTCGAAAAATATTCGGGCACCGAAGTTTTAGCGACTTCTTTTCTTACATGAATCGGTAACATGTGTATTTGTTTTTCATCAATACCACTTATTGCTCTCTTTTTACACATAAATTTGTTCTGTTCCGTTTTTGACCCAGAAGTCTGTCACCAGCAATCCCCGGGGAGTCCGTCTGTGACGAAATCTACATCTTGATAAACCTAAATGGACACGGCATGTATAGGTTGTCCGCTTCAATTCTATAAACAAAAATCGGTAGTAGGGTCAAACGTACTTTTGAAATGGTTTAGCTGGTGGATTAATAGGGAACACTTTCATCCCCCCTAAGGGTGTACTTTTCCTTGGAGATTTCTTGTATCATGGATGTGTAAATTGCTGTTTCACAGATAAATAAAGAAGAATATATACAGTACTGCTAATTAGTCGGACCAATGTTTTAACATATGTATGATATCCTCTTTCAACAAATCATAATAAAATTTGGTTATAAAGTATGCATAAAACAATTTTTTTCTTAATAAAATGATATGGATATGGGAAGACAATAATGCTTTAATGGTTTTTTTTTGGGGGGGGGGTCTTTTGCTTTACTTTTGGGTTTTTTGTTTTTACAAATGTATCAACAAATGTTTTAATGGATGAAAAAGAAAGATTAAAGTAGACAAAGAGTACATACCGACATACGACATGCGTCTTAACATCGATAGTTAGACTTTTGCTTCAGTTATTTAATCAATTGGTTCATGTAATCTTTATATAAATATACCGAATTTTTGGATTTCTCATAATATAAATCCAATCTTCGTACACCTGTGACCGTCAAAGTGAAAATTACCTGATTAAGAGAGGGTGGATTGGCAACTATAAAACTGATGCCGGTCACTGCCGGTCAAAAAGGGGGGGGGGGGGGGGAATTCAATTACGACTGTGAAAACACGGTTAAGAAAATACAAATATCATCTGAAAAGAATTTGTCCTTCGGCTTCAGTGTCCATTAGAGGTTTTACAAAAGTTTATCATGCCGTCTGGTTTGACCATTAGATTATTTCCCAGATACATATTATGGTAAACATTTCCAGTCATCGTTGAGTTGATTCATTTGTCCCCTCTGCCTGATGGGGGTATATTCACTGTACAAGCGGTTACAGTTTCATATACAAATAGTTTCAACTGTTATGGCATTAATGCCATCTTCACATCGCCAAAACTAATTGTTCATGGGAGGATATATTTAGCAAACAGTCCATGATATTTTTGCATATCTCGGCGATATCAAAACATTTCAACAATATACTACTTCCTTAAGTAATTTATGCGGGATATGAAAGTAGCGAACCTATTGGTCTATCATGGAAAATTTGAATGCTTTTTGCTGTATTCTTGATTACTCCCTAAAATATATAATCAATAAATGTACATGTAGAAAAGATGTAACATGAACTTTTTTCCCCTTTGATTTCACACAGTTTTCACTAGGTATTATATGCAGATGTAGTTATGAATGATAAAAAAAATAAAGACAACTTTTCATAAATCTTTTCAAAATATTATAAAGTTCTCATTTTAAAAAAAACCCTGATCAAACACTATAAAAATTATGATTATAAGCGTTGATTTATGCTAATTTTGACATTTAAATATCAGAAAAGATTTAATGAAAATTAAGGACTTTATTCTTATGTTAACTTTATTCACGGACTTATAATAACCAACAACGATTTAGATTATAAAATATAAATTGCATGGGAACAAGTAATTAAACATCTACACATACTGCATGCAGAAAATTGTTGTTTTATTTAATCCTTAACGGTGAATTCGTATTAGCCCTCTATTGTGAATAATACTGAAATAATAACAATCCATAAAGAATGCTTGATGATAAGTTTATTCTTATTAACTTTAGACAAAATCATGAATTCTAAAGTTGGCAAAGGACTGCATATATGACTAGGGTTAGTTCAGCAACCTTAATCAAATCATTGGTTTAACGTGTATAAGTTTAATTCATGTATAATATCGATTCCATATTTCAGCAAGAAACATTTAAGATACTGCTTTTAAACATTTTTTGTACATGTAAGTACATGTACATATGTAATTGGTCTGGGATGGATCTGTACAAAGTAAACACGCAAAGTATAAAATAACGATGTTCTTTTTCAAAAAACAACATTAATTTTAGACCCCTATCATATAGATGTATACAATCCTTTCCAAATCAGAACAGAAGATCTTTCCTGTAGATTAGCAAGCCCTTGAAGTCATCGACGCGTTTACTTTGTCTCCTCAAGTAGTCGTTTGATCCACCTTTTCAAGTATGCCTCTCGAGCGGAGTTAGCTCTCTTTGAGTTGTCCCGGGAGCGGTTACGTCCACCTGGGCGTCTGGTTCTCCGTGAGGTTGCCGTGGTAGGTGCCTGGGTGGGGGCCTGAGTGGGGGCCTGGGTGGGGGCCTGAGTTGGGGCCTGGGTGGGTGCTTGGGTGGGGGCGGCCGTGTTTCCATTATCCTCGGTTGTCACGGTTACAGATCCGGGGTAGCTGGGGCAGACCTCAGCACTCACGCCTCGTTGATCTACGTTGCTGCAAAGGTATCCATATAGCTGTAGGTCTGAGGAGAAAAACTTTTTTTTATTTAAAAGAAACTACATAGAATAGATAACGGTGCATTTGTTTAAAAAATTACACAGCTGCATTCTTCAAGATGATATAGTATTTCAATATTCTATACCGAAGACATCCAAATATACCGGTATATACATGTAAACGGTTTATTTAAAGAAGAAATAGTTCAACTTAACGATTTTTTTTATACAATTATATTTCTACAGCATTTTCTATAATACATGCATATAAAAATTGTCTCTCATTTTCACCTGTTCCAGAGTCCAGGTCACAGACGTAAGACACCTGTGGTGCGTTGTCTTTGGCGCTTGCCCCCCAGTAACAGCCGAGAACGTACGGGAAGTCATAAGTTAAATGATACCGATATTTCCCATCTACCATACGACCGTGACAAATGTCAAGGTCATCTGAGCTGAGAGGTTCGGAGCCTTTGTCTGAGGCGTATGGGCCGTAGATAGGAAATCCGTCCAAAGCGACGCCTGCAAAACAAACACTGGTCTCACTTTATTTGATTTTTGATAATGAACATTATTTTGATATCATTTAAAAAAAACACTTTAATTACCTTTAGTTTTTGTATATTTACAATTTAGGTATTTAAAACATACTCAGCAAAACCAACAAATTACCCCACACATTCTAAACACATATAAAACATTTACATGCGCGGATCAAGAGAATTAAGGGGTTCGGATTCCGGAAAATTCAACTTATTCACATTCACATTAAAAAATTCACATCTGAATTACGAAAAGGCACCCCAGGTCAAACAAAATTACCCCGCCGAACCCCCACCCCCTGGATCCGCCCATAAATTGCGTTTGTACTCACCAATGAACTGGTCGACCTCGGCGGTGAAGGTGTCGCCACAGTTATCTGAACTGGGGGACTGGTGATAATGGTACACCCCCCGATTGTCAGAGTGACCGTTACAGCGATCAAAAGTCTCTGCATCACTACCCTCAACTGTGGAAAATCAAAGCCAGTTATAAACAGGTTTTAATGAGGCTCGATAGTCTTGACAATTTCGTGTAATATTTCAACCTCTAAGTAAATAAGAGTATAACTGCAAATGTACATGTAATGTGAAAAACAAATGACATTCATTTGCAAAGATGCCAATTATAGTAAGTTCGAATCGAATCTGATCGTATGGACCAATTGCATGTTTTGAAATAAATTAAATTGTTTTTGCCGAAAACCAGTTTAAATCCGTACTCTATGAAAGTTTGGGACATGCGTGGTCGTCCCCATCAAAGAATTTCTTTTTTCTTATATCAAATGGAGACAAAGTGTGAAATGTGCAGCCGTGAGTTTGACTGGATGGTCGTGGCCATTTTTAGATTTAATAAATCTCCATGAGAAGTTCTCTGTGTAGAAATGTAACAAAATATTTAAATTTAAAATAAATCATGGATAATAATAATTTTTAGTCTAAATGTCGATTTAAAAAGTAAAGGAAGACATGATGGTAATTTGTTGTCCATCCATCCATCCTCCTTAAAGACGACTTTGATTAGAGTACAAGTCAACCATACCAGCGTTCAGGTCGGCGCTAGTTAGGGGATTGTAGATGGCGACACCGGTCTTGGTTATCCCAATGGATCCTTTGGGAAGACTTCCGGGTTGGCAAGCAAAGTCTATCTCTTTCTTAAATGTGTACCGGAAGCTCTGCGCAGAGGCCGTGTTTGGATTAACTTGCTGCATATCATGATCCGGAAGTCCATTGGATTGAACGATGTAACTTAAAGAAAAAGTTCTTATAGTAAGTAAACTACGAAAAAACTTATGAATTTTACACTTCATCTTTTTTGCGGGTGCCATAATTTATTTTACCGGTACAATGTATACAAGGTACCGCCCATTGCATGGCTCTAGAAAAATACCGTCATTGAAAATTGTTTATGCAGATAGAAAGTATTTAGAAAGCGGGGTTACTTCAAAGTCTTTGGGTCAAACAGTAGAAATTACGATAAAAAAAATTAGAGAAAAAAAAATTAAACCGGGTCTATTTCTTTTGCAAATCTTTAAATTTCTTGCAACAACTGGTTTAATTTTTTATAATGAATCTTTCTTTGTTCCAGCCATCCAGTATTACCTCTTTACGTATACAGTAGAGTTTTTGAAAATGATAAATGATTGCAAAAAAAAAAAAACAAAAAACAAAACGAAACAAGAAAAAATATTGACGCAAGCGTCAAATGAGCAGCAAAAAATATAATCGTTGTATGAATCATCATTAGTTGTTCACATAAAAAAACACACCACAAAGAAGAAAATAACGAGTTGGTCGTACTATTAATCTTTATGGTTAATGTTAATATATTTTTCAGCAACACGTTTCGAAGTTGGTTATTAAATATCGAGTTCGTTATACTGTAAGCATTTCTAACGGTAATTGTATGACCATTGCCATAGTATGAAGGAATGGAGAACACATTGATTTGTACATTATTCTAATACAAATTTCAATTCCTCAGTATTCTCTTGGGGAGATTATGTATTTCAAACCATTTTTTTTTGTTGCATTTTATTGAATCGTGTAAGATCATATGCTCATCCGGTAGAAACTGATCAATTTTAAAGGTAAAAAATAAGCCGGATATTTTTTTCCTAAATGAAATTATAAATCTTATCTACACTTCAGTTTATGAAGATATTCATGCTTATTTAATTGCATGAGGTTCTCAAAAGTAACAAGCATTCTGAGAGTATTCCATAAGCAATACACGTCCCCTACCGGTTTGCAGAAATTTGTGAAAACAATGCATATTTCTTACTGTCTCAACAGACCAACCCGATAACGAACCCGATTGTAATTATACAAAAAACCCTGTCGATTAAATTTACAACACAATGCTTGACACTATTTTACAGAACTTATTTGTTTGTTAGAAACAATAAAAGGAATGGTCCAAGTAATGCACGATATTATTACTGACAACATACTTTCCTCGTTTATTCGATACACACCGAGCCCGATAACAAACCTGAACATTAAAAATTGGAATATAAAAAATTAATTTTCTCTAAAATATGTCAACCAGACGCTACAAAAGTGTATACTTGATCAGTAGTTTGACATTTTGAAGCTGTTCAGCAAATTTCATATTATTCCTCAAACGAATAAAGAAAAAAGTGTGGAAAACTGAAGTGGGACAGACAGACAGACAGACAGACGGACAAACGGACAGACGGACAGACAGACGGACTGACGAACGCAGAGGAAAGCTATAGTCCCCTCCGGTGAAAACCGGTAGGGGACTAATAACGGACCGCCTTCTGGTGGCCCGTAAAAAAGAAACGAAAATGTGAGACGTACAATATTGTACCATTCAGACTCCCAACCCCACTCATCATTGTGTATAAAAAGTGTCGCTTACGAATCGGTGGTTTCAGTCACTGAGACGGTCCCCCCTTTCTCCTGACTGTTGTAGAACTGGGAGCTCTCCACCGAGGACAAACCTTCTGTAGCACCAACGGAGCTGGGGGAAAGAGCCAAAAGCACAAAAACGGAATACAACGTCACGGCCATCTGTAAATAATGAACATTTGTTGTTGTGTTTTTTTTTGTTCAGGCGTTGATGCATGGAAAGAAACAACACAGTATTGGATATTTATGTATTTTCTCTATTTTCAAAACAGAAAAAAAATATCAGAACAATTGAAAACTGTTAGAGCTAACTCGCGTTAACGTAATGAGTTGGTCATTCACGAATAACGATTTCAAAAGCTGTAAGTAGCTACATTAGATTCAACAACTCGATGTTTCTTTATTTCGTAAGTTATCGTTTCGTTATATAATGAAAATTGTGTGGTTTAAAGAGGTTTGTTACTCTGTTTGAGGATTATACTTATATTCACCTCTACTTTGGAAATGGTGCTCTTTACAATGTTCCTTACATTGACTCCAAATTAATAACTTTAATTGAAATATCTAAAGTAGATTTGATGAAGGCCAACCATTTTTACCGGACAAAAATTTCAGGTGAGGGCGGTGCATACTTTTAACATGTGTATTAATTATGGGTGATTTTAACAAATAGAAATTACTTAATAAATCCAGAATTTATTAAGAAATACTGTATATCCGGTATTTTTCGCGATTATCAAATTTTTTTGCTTTTTTTTTGGCGATGTCTTTTCAATCGCAAATTATTAAATACGCAGAAATTGTATTCTGTATTATTTTCTACAAGAAACATTTTAACTCACAAAAAATGACTGGCGCAAATAAAAAATGCTACTCATTTCCCCCCATTTTCGCGAATTTTTTTTGACACGCGAAAAAACCGGATATACAGTAAATTTTGTATCTGCGGCCGCGATTCATCCAGATAGAAAAGGAAAAAGAGACTCAAATAAGTTTTAAGCTACAATCTATGTATGAAGATACTAGTAGTTAAGCTATATGCATGCACAGTAGCGCGGAAAGAAGTATTAAGATCCACAATTTTGTTCTGATACCAGGTAATGATTTAAACTATATGTAAAAAATACAGGATTCGACCCACTTATAAAGAAATTAGAAGCGGTTTTAGAAAATTCGCAGGGAAATACACTTCATTGGTCACGTGATAAAATACTGTGTAAATCGAAAGACTTCTTGATAGTTTGATCACTTACCAACCTACATGTAGTTAACATCTCTGTTTACTTAAAAAAAATTATATCTTATATTTGAGTATGAGAAAGTCAAATAGTTTAATATTATAAATAATTAATTCATAATTGATAACCAATGGTCCCTTATAAACTTCTGTTGTTGAATTTTTTGGTAACAGATTGAAGCAAAATAATATGATTATTGTCCTGTGTGAAGATTAGTATGCTATAAAATTCCTAAACCGTTTTTTTCTGATAAAATTCAGCAACGTTTTCGTCTTATTTACCATAAAGGTTAAGGTTACATGCAAAACGTTTTATCATCAAAACCTTTTTTAAGGTAAACGTTTTGAAATAACAATTATAGGTAATAGTTATCAAAATATTTTTTGCAAATTTTTTTGACTTACCGTTCCTTGCAACCCTCAATATCTGCATGTATACCTTTTCTCTAGCTACATATATGTATACTAATTAGAATACCACGTGACACGCCAACGACCGTATTTCGAAACATATAAGAAAAACAAACAAAACAAAGCAAGCAAAGTCTCCATTGTGATTTGAATTGTGATTTGAACACGAAGTCGCCCAATTTTTCTCGATCTGTCGCACAGGGGCTAAGCCCGTTTTAACATTAATTTCAATGTAACCGCAGGGGCTCGCCATGAAGTTTTTTTTCAACCTTTTATATCTACCACCAGAGGTGGTTGATATAAAAGGTTGAAAAAACTTCGTAACGAGCCCCTGTGATGTAACCATTTATGGTTACATTGAAATTAATGTTAAAACGGGCTTGGCCTCTGTGGTCTGTCGTATAATTTTTTACTTTATTGCGTAAAGTATATTTATGAAACATTTCTCTGAGAGAGAGAGAGAGAGAGAGAGAGAGAGAGAGAGAGAGAGAGAGAGAGATAGAGAGAGAGAGAGAAAGAGAGAGAGAGAGAGAGAGTTTTCTAAAAGTTGCTAATACACTGTACATTTAGATAAACACGCTCATACATAAAATTATGTACATATTTAATCAGATTGATTTAAGAAATGAATTCGATATTTATTAGTTTTATACGATATAAAATGGTGTGGGGCAGTTTACGCTTTATAAACCGCGAAGCGGTTTATAAAAAAGCGTAAACTGTTCCAAACCATTTTATATCGTATAAAACTAATAAATATTGAATTCATTCCTTAATAATTTAATTTTTTTGCTATCGATTGTTGATAAAAACAGTCATTTTATCTATAAAATGACAACAAATTGTACAAAATTCAAACGTAACGTCAGGCGGATTGATACGTTTTTGACGTTAGTCTTACTATGACGTAAGCAACATTCTTTATACAATATAAAATAAATTTTTCAACCAATCAGAAAGCGTGTTACAACCAGAATTAAATTATTTACATATATTATTACATGTATACATACTGTACTATTCACGTATATTTGTAATATTCAATGTATGTTGCGTGGTTGTTTTTCAAGATGAACCTTACACGGTCGTTTGTTTTTGTTTTCTTTTAATTTTTGCTTTTTGTTTTTTTTTTTTTTGTTTCAAAGACATAAAAAGGCTGGTTGACGTCGAGAAATATTCGGGCACCGAAGTTTTAGCGACTTCTTTCCTTACATGAATCGGTAACGTGTACATTTATATGTATTTGTGTTTCGTCAATGCCACTTATTACTCTCTTTTTACACATAAATTTGTTCTGTTCCGTTTTTGACCCAGAAGTCTGTCACCAGCAATCCCCGGGGAGTCCGTCTGTGACGAAATCTACAGCTTGATAAACCTAAATGGACACGGCATATATAGGTTGTCCGCTTCAATTCTGTAAACAAAAATCGGTAGTTACATGTAGGGTCAAACGTACTTTTGAAATGGTTAAGCTGTTGGATTAATAGGGAACACTTTCATCCCACTAAGCCGGCTAAGGGTATTCTTTTCCTTGGAGATTTCTTTTATCATGGACATGTAAATTGCTGTTTCACAGATAAATAAAGAAGAATATATACAGTACTGCTAATTAGTCGGGCCAATGTTTTAACATATGTATGATATCCTCTTTCAACAAATCATAATAAAATTTGGTTATAAAGTATGCATAAAACAATTTTTTTCATAATAAAATGTTTTAATGGATGAAAAAGAAAGATTAAAGTAGACAAAGAGTACATACCGACATACGACATGCGTCTTAACATCTATAGTTAGACTTTTGCTTCAGTTATTTAATCATGTGGTTCATGTAATCTATATACTAGTATATACCGACTTTTTGGATTTCTCATAATATCAATCCAATCTTCGCACACCTGTGACCGTCCAAGTGAAAAATTACCTGATAAAGAGAGGGTCTATTGGCAACCATAAATTTAAACTGATGCCGGTCACTGCCGGTCAAAGGGGGGGGGGGCAATTCAATTACGACTGTGAAAACACGGTTAAGAAAATACATATATAATCTGAAAAGAATTTGTCCTTCGGTTCAGTGTCCATTAGAGGTTTTACAAAAGTTTATCTTTGCCGTCTGGTTTGACCATTAGATTATTTCCCAGATACATATTATGGTAAACATTTCCAGTCATCGTTGAGTTGATTCATTTGTCCCCTCTGCCTGATGGGGGTATATTCACTGTACACGCGGTTACAGTTTCATATACAAATAGTTTCAACTGTTATGGCATTAATGCCATCTTCACATCGCCAAAACTAATTGTTCATGGGAGGATATGTTTAGCAAACATTCCATGATATTTTTTCATATCTCGGCGATATCAAAACATTTCAACAATATACTACTTCCTTAAGTAATTTATGCGGGATATGAAAGTAGCGAACCTATTGGTCTATCATGGAAAATTTGAATGCTTTTTGCTGTATTCTTGATTACTCCCTAAAATATATAATCAATAAATGTACATGTAGAAAAGATGTAACATGAACTTTTTTCCCCTTTGATTTCACACAGTTTTCACTAGGTATTATATGCAGATGTAGTTATGAATGATAAAAAAAATAAAGACAACTTTTCATAAATCTTTTAAAAATATTATAAAGTTCTCATTTAAAAAAAACCCTGATCAAACACTATAAAAATTATGATTATAAGCGTTGATTTATGCTAATTTTGACATTTAAATATCAGAAAAGATTTAATGAAAATTAAGGATTTTATTCTTAAGTAAACTTTATTCACGGACTTATAATAACCAACAACGATTTTGATTATAACATACAAATTGCATGGGAACAGGTAATTAAACATCTACACATACTGCATGCAGAAAATTGTTGTTTTATTTAATCCTTAACGGTGAATTCGTATTAAACAACCTCAAAGCCCTCTATTGTGAATAATACTGAAATAATAACAATCCATAAAGAATGCTTGATGATAAGTTTATTCTTATTAACTTTGGACAAAATCATGAATTCTAAAGTTGGCAAAGGACTGCATATATGACTAGGGTTAGTTCAGCAACCTTAATCAAATCATTGGTTTTACGTGTATAAGTTTAATTCATGTATAATATCGATTCCATATTTCAGCAAGAAACATTTAAGATACTGCTTTTAAACATTTTTTGTACATGTAAGTACATATGTACTTTGTCTGGGATGGATCTGTACAAAGTAAACACGCAAAGTATAAAATAACGATGTTCTTTTTCAAAAAACAACATTAATTTTAGACCCCTATCATATAGATGTATACAATCCTTTCCAAATTAGAACAGAAGATCTTTCCTGTAGATTGGCAAGCCCTTGAAGTCATCGACGAGTTTACTTTGTCTCCTCAAGTAGTCGTTTGATCCACCTTTTCAAGTATGCCTCTCGAGCGGAGTTAGCTCTCTTTGAGTTGTCCCGGGAGAGGTTACGTCCACCTGGGCGTCTGGTTCTCCGTGAGGTTGCCGTGGTAGGTGCCTGGGTGGGGGCCTGAGTTGGGGCCTGGGTGGGGGCGGCCGTGTTTCCATTATCCTCGGTTGTCACGGTTACAGATCCGGGGTAGCTGGGGCAGACCTCAGCACTCACGCCTTGTTGATCTACGTTGCTGCAAAGGTATCCATATAGCTGTAGGTCTGAGGAGAAAAACTTTTTTTTATTTAAAAGAAACTACATAGAATAGATAACGGTGCATTTGTTTAAAAAATTACACAGCTGCATTCTTCAAGATGATATAGTATTTCAATATTCTATACCGAAGACATCCAAATATACCGGTATATACATGTAAACGGTTTATTTAAAGAAGAAATAGTTCAACTTAGCGATTTTTTTATACAATTATATTTCTACAGCATTTTCTATAATACATGCATATAAAAATTGTCTCTCATTTTCACCTGTTCCAGAGTCCAGGTCACAGACGTAAGACACCTGTGGTGCGTTGTCTTTGGCGCTTGCCCCCCAGTAACAGCCGAGAACGTACGGGAAGTCATAGGTTAAATGATACCGATATTTCCCATCTACCATACGACCGTGACAAATGTCAAGGTCATCTGAGCTGAGAGGTTCGGAGCCTTTGTCTGAGGCGTATGGGCCGTAGATAGGAAATCCGTCCAAAGCGACGCCTGCAAAACAAACACTGGTCTCACTTTATTTGATTTTTGATAATGAACATTATTTTGATATCATTTAAAAAAAAAACTTTAATTACCTTTAGTTTGTGTATATTTACAATTTAGGTATTTAAAACATACTCAGCAAAACCAACAAATTACCCCACACATTTTAAACACATATAAAACATTTACATGCGCGGATCAAGAGAATTAAGGGGTTCGGGTTCCGAAAAATTCAACTTATTCACATTCACATTAACAAATTCACAGCTGAATTACGAAAAGGCACCCCAGGTCAAACAAAATTACCCCGCCGAACCCCCACCCCCTGGATCCGCCCATAAATTGCGTTTGTACTCACCAATGAACTGGTCGACCTCGGCGGTGAAGGTGTCGCCACAGTTATCTGAACCGGGGGACTGGTGATAATGGTACACCCCCAGATTGTCAGAGTGACCGTTACAGCGATCAAAAGTCTCTGCATCACTGCCCTCAACTGTGGAAAATCAAAGCCAGTTATAGACAGGTTTTAATGAGGCTCGATAGTCTTGACAATTTCGTGTAATATTTCTACCTCTAAATAAATAAGAGTATAACTTCAAATGTACATGTAATGTGAAAAACAAATGACATTCATTTGCAAAGATGCCAATTATACTAAGTTCGAATCGAATCTGATCGTATGGACCAATTGCATGTTTGAAATAAATTAAATTGTTTTTGCCGAAAACCAGTTTAAATCCGTACTCTATGAAAGTTTGGGACATGCGTGGTCGTCCCCATCAAAGAATTTCAAATGGAGACAAAGTGTGAAATGTGCAGCCGTGAGTTTGACTAGATGGTCGTGGTCATTTTTAGATTTAATAAATCTTCATGAGAAGTTAAATGTATTGAAATGTAAGAAAATAATTAAATTTAAAATAAATCATGGATAATAATAGTTTTTAGTCTAAATGTCGATTTAAAAAGTAAAGGAAGACATGATAGTAATTTGCTGTCCATCCATCCTCCTTAAAGACGACTTGGAATAGAGTACAAGTCAACCATACCAGCGTTCAGGTCGGCGCTAGTTAGGGGATTGTAGATGGCGACACCGGTCTTGGTTATCCCAATGGATCCTTTGGGAAGACTTCCGGGCTGGCAAGCAAAGTCTATCTCTTTCTTAAATGTGTACCGGAAGCTCTGCGCAGAGGCCGTGTTTGGATTAACTTGCTGCATATCATGATCCGGAAGTCCATTGGATTGAATGATGTAACTAAAGAAAAAGAACTTATAGTAAGAAAACTACGAAAAACATATGAATTTTACACTTCATTTTTGCGGATGCCATAATTTATTTTACCGGTACAATGTATACAAGGTACCGCCCAATGCGTGGCTCTAGGAAATTGGAAATCGGATATGCAGATAGAAAGTAATTAGAAAGCGGAGTTACTTCAAAGTCTTTGGGTCAAACAGTAGAAATTACGATAAAAAAAATGAGAACAAATTAAACCGGGCCTATCTTTTGCAAATCTTTAAATTTCTTGCAACAACTGGTTTAATTTTTTATAATGAATCTTTCTTTGTTCCAGCCATCTAGTATTGCCTCTTTACGTATACAGTAGAGTTTTTGAAAATGATAAATGATTGCAAAAAAACAAAACAAAACAAAACGAAACAAGAAAAAATATTGACGCAAGCGTCAAATGGGCCACAAAAAATATAATTGAATGAATCATCATTAGTTGTTTACATTAAAAAAAAACAGACCACAAAGAAGAAAATAACGTGTTGGTTGTACTATTAATCTTAATGGTTAATGTTAATATATTTTTCAGCAACACGTTTTGAAGTTTAACATTTTACTATTATTATTAAGTATCGAGTTCGTTACTATAAGCATTTCTAACGGTAATTGTTTGACCATTGCCATTGTATGTAGGAATGGAGAACACATTGATTTGTACATTATTCTAATACAAAGTTCAATTCCTCAGTATTCTCTTGGAGATTATGTATTTCAAACTATTTTTACTATTTTTTTTGTTGCATTTTATTGAATCATGTAAGATCATATGCTCATCCGGTAGAAACTGCCCAATTTTAAAGGTAAAAAATAAGCCGGATAATTTTTTCCAAAATGAATTTATAAATCTTATCTACCTTTCAGTTTATGAAGATAATCATGCTTATTTAATTGTATGAGGTTCTCAAAAGTAATAAAAATAAATCAGGTCAGCTCAAATTTTTCAGGTCTTTCATATTTTTGCGTAAATAATTGATATGGAAGTCATTTTATGATATTTTTTTTACCACATTTCACATGGAAATATAATATATACACATACAAAGTCATTTTATTTGACGTAGAACAAAGAAATTCAAGTATATCATTTTTATAAAATTTCATGCATTCAGGTCTTTAGTATTTCAGGTCTTTAGAATGTCCCATATACCATTCCCAATAGAATGGAAAACTCCGAAATTTTATGAAAAACTACAGTCTCAGTAAAATCGCGCCTAACACGACAATGTATGACCCACTTTACATTTACGAGTAAAACAAAAAATATGTAATATTTTTGAAAGGCATAAAACATATTTCTACATGCAAATTTACTTTTAATCATAAAAAAAACATACTATTAATTCCATATAAGAAATATATCCCGCAGAAACGCAGTTATAATATCTAAATGTATATCAAATAACGGACCGCCTTCTGGCGGCCCGTAAAAAGAAACGAAAATGTGAGAGACGTACAGTATTGTACCATTCAGACCACCAACCCCACTCATCATTGTGTATGAAATGTGTTGCTTACGAATCGGTGGTTTCAGTGATTGAGACGGTCCCCCCTTGCTCCTGACTGTTGTAGAACTGGGAACTCTCCCCCGAAGACAAACCTTCTGTAGCACCAACGGAGCTGGGGGAAAAAGCCAAAAGCACAAAAACGGAATACAACGTCACGGCCATCTGTAAATAATGAACATTTGGGTTTTTTTGTGTTTTTTTTTTTGTCCAAGGAGTTGATGCATGTAAAGAAACGACACTGAATTGGAGGGTTTATGTATTTTCTCTATTTTCAAAACAGAAAAAAAATATCAGAACAATTGAAAACTGTTAGAGCAGGCACGTAGCATCGTTTTTGAAAGGGGGGGGGGGCAGACCTATCCAAAAAATCTTGACAAGCAAAAAAAAAAAAAGAAAAAAAGAAGAAATTTAAAGTTTACAAAAATCTTCAATATCCTAATCCGTGTGTGTGTGTGTGTGGGGGGGGGGGGGGGGGGAGTAAACTATACCCCCCCCCCCCAAAAAAAATTATCCACCAAAATTTTTTTCCCTCCAAATCATGAAATTCCTAATCCGTGGGGGGGGGGGGTAACTTCAATTTGACTCCTCTTTTCCTTATTTTCATATCAATTTTTTACATACTTCCAAAAAAGTTGGGGGGAGGGGGGGGGGGCAACTCCATTATAATTCATTTTTTTAAATGTAAATTTTAAAAAATTTGGAAATTGGGGGGGGGGGGGTTTAAAGAGGTTTGTTACTCTGTTTGAGGATTATACTTATATTCACATCTATTTTGGAAATGGCGCTCTTTACGATGTACCTTACATTAACTCCAAATTAATCTCTTTAATTAGAATATCTAGAGTAGATTTGATGAAGACCAACCATTTTTACCGGACAATAATATCAGGTGAGGGCGGTGCATACTTTTTACATGTGTATTAATTTTGGTTGATTTTAACAAATAGCTATTGCTTAATAACTCCAGAATTTATTTTGAAAATATACCGTATATCCGTAATTTTCCCGATTATCAAATTTTCTACAATAAACATTTTAACTCGCAAAAATGACTGGGCAAATCAAAAATGCTTTACATTTACCCCATTTTCGCAAATTTTGTGATACGCGATAAAACCGGATATATGGTAAATTTTGTATCTGCGGCCGCGATTCCTCCAGATAGAAAAGGAAAAAGAGACTCAAATAAGTTTCTAAGCTGCAATCTATGTATGAAGATAGTTAAACTACATGCATAGTAGCACTGACAGCAGTATTAAGATCCACAATTTTGTTCTGATACCAGGTATTGAGTTAAACTATATGTAAAGAATACAGGATTGAACCCACTTATAAAGAAATTAGGAGCGGTTTTAGAAAATTCGCAGGGAAATACACTTCATTGGTCACGTGATAAAATACTGTGTAAATCGAAAGACTTCTTGATAGTTTGATCACATACCAACCTACATGTAGCTAATATCTCTGTTAACTTAAAAAAAATTATATCTTATATTTGAGTATGATAAGTCAAATAGTTTATGATTATAACCATAATTGATTAATTGATAATTAATAATCAATGGTCCCTTATAAACTTCTGTAGTTGATTTTTTGGATAAAAGTTATATATTAGATTGAAGCAAAATAATATTATTAAAGTCCTGTGTGAAGATTAGTTTGCTATAAAATTCCTAAACCGTTTTTTCTGATAAAATACAGCGACGTTTTCATCTTATTTACCATAAAGGTTAAGTATAATGCAAAACTCTTTATCATCAAAGCCTTTTTTAAGGTAAACGATTTCAAATAGCAATTATAGGTAATAGTTATCAAAATATTTTTTACAGAATGTTTTGACTTACCGTTCCTTGCAACCCTCAATATCTACAAGTATACCTTTTCTCTAGCTACATGTATATATACTAATTAGAATACCACGTGACACGCCAACGACCCTATTTCGAAACATATAAGAAAAACATACAAAACAAAGCAAGCAAAGTCTCCATTGTGATTTGAATTGTGATTTGAACACGAAGTCGCCCAATTTTTCTCGATCTGTCGCACAGGGGCTAAGCCCGTTTTAACATTAATTTCAATGTAACCGCAGGGGCTCGCCACGAAGTTTTTTTTCAACCTTTTATATCTACCACCAGAGGTGGTTGATATAAAAGGTTGAAAAAACTTCGTAACGAGCCCCTGTGATGTAACCATTTATGGTTACATTGAAATTAATGTTAAAACGGGCTTGGCCTCTGTGGTCTGTCGTATAATTTTTTACATTATTGCGTAAAGTATATTTATGAAACATTTCTCAGAGAGAGAGAGAGAGAGAGAGAGAGAGAGAGAGAGAGAGAGAGAGAGAGAGAGAGAGAGAGAGAGAGAGAGAGGGGTTTTTCTAAATGTTGCTAACACACTGTTCATTTAGATAAAATTTACTTTTAATTTTTGCTTTTTGTTTGTTTTTTTCTTTTATATGTTTTTTTTTTTTTTTTGGTTTCAAAGACATAAAAAGGCTGGTTGACGTCGAAAAATATTCGGGCACCGAAGTTTTAGCGACTTCTTTTCTTACATGAATCGGTAACATGTGTATTTGTTTTTCATCAATACCACTTATTGCTCTCTTTTTACACATAAATTTGTTCTGTTCCGTTTTTGACCCAGAAGTCTGTCACCAGCAATCCCCGGGGAGTCCGTCTGTGACGAAATCTACATCTTGATAAACCTAAATGGACACGGCATATATAGGTTGTCCGCTTCAATTCTATAAACAAAAATCGGTAGTAGGGTCAAACGTACTTTTGAAATGGTTTAGCTGGTGGATTAATAGGGAACACTTTCATCCCCCCTAAGGGTGTACTTTTCCTTGGAGATTTCTTGTATCATGGATGTGTAAATTGCTGTTTCACAGATAAATAAAGAAGAATATATACAGTACTGCTAATTAGTCGGACCAATGTTTTAACATATGTATGATATCCTCTTTCAACAAATCATAATAAAATTTGGTTATAAAGTATGCATAAAACAATTTTTTTAAAATGATATGGATATGGGAAGACAATTATGCTTTAATAAAGATGTGTTATAATTTGTACGCATCACCAGTACATGTTTTATTTGTTTGGATTTTTTTTTTTGGGGGGGGGGGGGGGTCTTTTGCTTTACTTTTGGGTTTTTTGTTTTTACAAATGTATCAACAAATGTTTTAATGGATGAAAAAGAAAGATTAAAGTAGACAAAGAGTACATACCGACATACGACATGCGTCTTAACATCGATAGTTAGACTTTTGCTTCAGTTATTTAATCATGTGGTTCATGTAATCTATATATAAATATACCGAATTTTTGGATTTCTCATAATATAAATCCAATCTTCGTACACCTGTGTCCGTCCAAGTGAAAAATTACCTGATTAAGAGAAGGTCTATTGGCAACCATAAAACTAATGCCGGTCATTGCCGGTCAAAGGAGGGGGGGGGCATTCAATTACGACTGTGAAAACACGGTTAAGAAAATACATATATAATCTGAAAAGAATTTGTCCTTCGGTTTCAGTGTCCATTAGGGGTTTTACAAAAGTTTATCATGCCATCTGGTTTGACCATTAGATTATTTTCCAGATACATATTATGGTAAACATTTCCAGTCATCGTTGAGTGGATTCATTTGTCCCGTCTGCCTGATGGGGGTATATTCACTGTACAAGTGGTTACAGTTACATACACAAATAGTTTCAACTGTTATGGCATTAATGTCGTCTTCACATCGCCAAAACTAATTGTTGCGTTCCTTACAGTAACACAGAACGTTAATGGGAGGATATGTTTAGCAAACATTCCATGATATTTTTTCATATCTCGGCGATATCAAAACATTTCAACAATAAACTACTTCCTGAAGTAATTCATGCGGGATATGAAGGTAGCGACATTGGATGATCGATATCTTGGGAGGTTAAGTCTGACATCATCATGATTATTTCGTGCAATCCGTGATTTTTCGTAGGTTGCTGAAGGTTTCGACCAATTGATGAACTGGTTAGAACTCGATCGTATAAAGTTCAGCCCTATCACCTTGTATAGACCTGTGTATTACAAGTGATTTGCTTAATTAAGAAATGTAAGGGAAAATACTAGGTGAATAAAATGTAAATATATTATAATAACAGCAGGGTAACAGTATACTGCGAAGAATATGTTTTTTTAATTGCAGGTGTCATAACAGAATGTTACCGAAGGTTCAAGTGAGAACGTATGCACCCGTTTAAATTTGGGGCGTCCACCCGTGACAATAGCAATTTTTTTAATGAAATGAAAAACGAGTGAGATGTTTTACTATCCTAGTTTTGTATAAGAACCGTTTAAACAAGATCTTGGACTTTTGGTCAAATGTTACTCTCTAGTTTGCTCATCAAAACAAGGACCCAAATATTGACCTTCTTTCGTCTAATTCGCTTTGAAACATTAGAACCATTTCAACAAGTCCTTTGACTTTCATTAGGACGTAATCGTTTATTTCTTGCATCAAAACAATTCTAAAATGACGCTGGTTTTGAATTAATTATGTATAGATTGCGTAGACTTAGCCAGACAATTCTTTAAGTTACATATATGTACAGTGGGATTAAATCTTGTGTAATTGTCCGTGGTTTATCCTCTGATGTGTTTTCTTTGTACAGTGGGTATTAGACAAGGTGAAAATTTATCACCATCTTTATTTGCACTATATCTTAATTATTAAGAAGTATTTTTATCAACAAATGATGTAAAGAGATTGACATCATCAAATCAATTAGAACAAAAAAATTGTATTTGACAGCTGTAAATAATTAAAACCATTTTATTCATGAGATAAAGTCGACTCCATGTACCTCGTTTGTAAGTTATTTATATTGTTTAAACAAATTACATACCCCCCCCCCCCCGGGATAAAGTGTATTAAATTTTTTATTGCTACTCCTGCAAAGGTTCCGAGAATCACCCCCCCCCCCCCCCCCCGTGCGTTACCATTACATCTAAACAGAAAATGACCTCGATTACTTATTTTCCGTAAGATTTGTTAAAATTTAATTATTGCACTGGTTTATTATCGGAACGGTACGATATTGTTGCGTTCAAATCGGACAGCTATGTTATGCATAATCAATACCCGCTACCCAAACTTTCTTTAATATTAGTGGATTCAGCTATAACCTTTGATTGGCTGCTGGTACATGTACGTACTTAATTATGTACAGACAACTTGAACTTTCTCCTTATAAACAATCTTTATACATGTAGGCTAACCGACATTAATCTTAAATTCACATATGAAAAATTGAATTATCATTGAGTTAGCTTTTTGGGGGAGTATGTAAAAAATTGAAATGAAATAAGGAAATGAAGAGTGAAATAGAAGTTAGAGGCATACTACCCCCCCCCCCCCC
This sequence comes from Magallana gigas, assembly GCF_963853765.1. NCBI lineage: Eukaryota > Metazoa > Mollusca > Bivalvia > Ostreida > Ostreidae > Magallana > Magallana gigas. Next base: position 6,060,626 of record NC_088859.1, read on the forward strand.
CCCCCCCCCGGGCCGATTAGGATTTTCATGATTTGGGGATTTTTTTTTTGTGCTTGTCAACTTTACTACCTATTTCAAAACGATGCTACTTTCTGCATCTACCACGCATTTCTTTCGAAAACTTATTGTTAATTCATAGCTCTGTAGAAACTGACAGGACTGGAATCTGCACGCCCCGTTTATCGATTGACGGAATGCACAAAATAATCATGATAAAAGCTACATTAAAAACACAGACTCGATGGACTTGCACGTGTTGATCTCAAATCTTCAAGTACCTGTAGTTACCATGGTAACGTTCGTGTATAAGGAAAATGGACTTCTTTTGTGTAACGTTTTATCAGTAGTAGAAATTAACGTACTTTTAATCACTTTTTAATAATTGATAAAATGAATCCGAGTTGAATGTAAATAAATAAACTGTTTACAAGTAAAAATTCTTTCTACGTGTTTCATACGCACATGCAAAGGTGGTAGCAAGTCTTTCAGAAAATATGTACATAACCCGTTAAGTCAGGTTATGTAACATGAACATGTGCATGAATCGCAAAGAAATAATTTTGTTTGTTTGAATAAACAAATGTAATTTGTGACTATACATGTAAGAACCATAAATTTGGCGTACAGTAGGTGTACACACATACATAATTTTGTAATTGAACATCAAATATATCATCTATAATTAATGCCCCACTGTATGCCTCAATCAGCCCACGTACTACTATTTTGCAGACACCACATAACAAAACTACGGCTCATCAACGCTTTCCTAGTATTAGATAATCATATTGACAAGAGCATCCACCAACCACCCTTCGTTTCCTTTACAGAACACCAAAGCGGTAAAAAAAAATTCAATTACGCCTTTTTATCATAAAGAATGCGCTAGAGAGAGGATCCAAGCGTAATGATAGCAAATACATGTATATAATATACAGATGACTAAAACAAATACAGCATATTTTATCACACCCTGTTGATTAGTGTACTTTTATGAATGAAATCATTGGTTTTTAATACAATATAATTGAATTTAAAAAAAACAATAAAAAAAAAAAACAAGAAAAATAACAGATTACAACAGGAATTTTTTTTTTTAATGTATATTCTTGGAGTATTCAGCTGTTTGTTTGTAAATGCTTTGTACCTTATATGCCTTTAATATGGTTTAAGATTAACAAATTATAAGAAAAGAGAAAAAGCCAAGGTATGATATTATAATGACAACAACTAAATTACTGGATAAGTACTTTAAAAGAAAAATATCGACAAAGGGAATAGTTTGGTACATTGCGGGAAAAAATGAAATCGTCCTCTGGTTCTCTATGCATATTAGATTGGGTTCATTACAAAAATATCGATGATTTTGTGATGCATATATTTTATAGAAAAAATCTTAAGTATAAAAACATAAACAACTGTGCGATTGCCAGTTGTGGACGCTACCGTTACCTTCCTACATTTTTAAAAATTGCGATTAATGGTGGCCATTAACAAGTGACTTTTGTTTATTAAAATTTTGTTTTACTTGCGGTATGATTGTATTTCCGCTATATTTTATGTAAACCGATTTGATGATGATTTGATTAATTTCATAAACATGTATTCCTGTACTCGACACAATTTGAATTCAAACACGTGTTTTTATACATTACGTATGCATATCATAACAATTAGGAGACATAAGGAAATTAATGTTTCAATTTGGTATTTTTTCAAATCTTTGTATAGAGATAAAAGATAAAACACATTGGTACTCTACGAAAGTGATATTGGCTTGTCTTAAACAAAAAAAAGTTATTTTTTTCTGAGCTTGAGTTACATTAAATGTATTTCAAAACTTAACTAAATTTAATATTCAAAATGTACCAGTTGTTGGGAGAACGTAGGTGGTTAGATCAACGTGCGAAGTAGGTTGTTAAAAAACCAACAAAAACAAAAACCCAACAAAAACACGCTCTCAGGAGGCAAAAACCGACTTTAGTCTATGAACAATGTATATCTTTTAAACTTAATCTCCCGGATGATAAATAACTGCTGGACAATAGATGTCTGAACTTTTCTCAACAGTTGTATTGGATGTGAATAAATATTTTTCTGGCGTGTCATTACGTGGCATATTTTTCTTATTGAAAAAAGCAATGCATGTCCAAAAAATGATAGGGAAATAGTTTAAGACCAGAAAAACCACGGTTGGGCTAATTGTGCCGGAACCTCGCACGTTAGTAAAAAATGCGTTGTTTTTGGCAAACTGCGCTGGAACCCCGCACAGTGGTGGAGTGTGTGATGTCGGTCTGTGTTGGATTTCTGCAGTTTAGTATCGATTCTGTAAACAGTACTACAATAACATCGGACTGTCCGTCCTGGAACTTCCGTGTGTTATCAAGTTACTAGCATTGTGTCGGTATAACACCTGGAACTTCCGTGTGTTATCAAGTAACTAGCATTGTGTCGGTATAACGTGTACCGTGTGTTATCAAGTTACTAGCATTGTGTCGGTATAACGTGTACCGTGTGTTATCAAGTTACTAGCATTGTGTCGGTATAACATGTACCGTGTGTTATCACGTTACTAGCATTGTGTCGGTATAACATGTACCGTGTGTTATCACGTTACTAGCATTGTGTCGGTATAACGTGTACCGTGTGTTATCAAGTTACTAGCATTGTGTCGGTATAACATGTACCGTGTGTTATCAAGTTACTAGCATTGTGTCGGTATAACATGTACCGTGTGTTATCAAGTTACTAGCATTGTGTCGGTATAACATGTACCGTGTGTTATCAAGTTACCAGCATTGTGTCGGTATAACATGTACCGTGTGTTATCAAGTTACCAGCATTGTGTCGGTATAACATGTACCGTGTGTTATCAAGTTACCAGCATTGTGTCGGTATAACATGTACCATTTTTACTTTCCGTATTTTTTCATTCGTTTTGGAGTTTTCATCCGGCGTTTACTTGAGCGAATGTAGAAAATTGTGCTTTCCTCTGAATTCACCATTTAGATTTTAAGAACATTTACATTACAATGAACAACATAAATCAAATGCACGATACGATTGAGAATGTTGATCATATTTCAGTAGAAGGCCGATATGCATCCTACAGGGTGGACCACAACTTCACGATAAAATTTTCAAGCTTAAACTTTAATGGTGAAATTTGTATTGGAACTGCCTTATGTAGATAATCTTCATAATATGATGATACTTTAAACATTACATGCTGATACCAGGCACGTACATGTAGCATCGTTTTTGAATGGGGGGGGGGGGTGGGGGTGGGGGGGCTGACTCATCCAAAAAATCTTGACAAGCAAAAATTAAAAAAAAAAAAGGGGGGGGGGTACTTTTCAAAATCCTGAAAATCTTAATTCCCGGGGGGGGGGGGGATGGGGGGTGCACCAAGGTATACCTGTTCATTTACTTATTTTACATGGTCCCATAAAAGTGGAGGGGGCCACATGTTAATTCAATTTTTTGTATGTAAACTTTTAAAAAATCTTTGCCCCCCCCCCCGGCCCCCCTGATGCTACGTATATACCTGGATACTTAAACATAACATTACTTCAACTACTATCTGGTCAAATTCTGAAACAGAGAAACAGCTCAGTGTTAAAACTTTACAGGCATCAACGTGTTCTGACTTTCAAGCTGTTTTTATCAAACCTTCAAATATACGTGTATTTTATTTGAATCTACCAATATTAATGATCGTGAAAATCAATTAAGGTAATTTAAAGAAAACCCCCAAAAACTTTCCTTATGCACTTAAAATTGTGTTTGCTAATTAGCTTAGTTTATTGGTAAAATCACGAAATATTTTCCTTGTGTAATGGCATAAAAAATATGTTAAGTTTTGTTTTTTACCACCTTGATAAAATTTATTCATATGAATAGAAAATTTGTTTGTTTGTTTTGTTTTATTTCGTTTTTTTCTTCTTTTCTTTCCTTTCTTTATTTTTAATTTTTGTTTCAGTTATTTATTTTTCTTATTATTTTACTGGATAAAAAAACGTGAAAGATTATGAATGAAAGTTGGTATAATTTTAAAACTATCCTGTGAAATTATGTAGATTTAGTTATTGAGCATCGTCTTTTCCCAACACCCTATCCTTTTGGAGGGTTTCTGAGGACTGTTCGTCTCAGCATTTTTTCTTCTCAATTGACCGATATCAAAATGTTGAATCCTTACGGTCGATTACCATAGACATTGGTGTATTTACATATAAGATGTACTGTATACCTGGGAAATGGATTTTACACCAAATGAGGAGAACCTTATATAATTTTTTTGTAGGTAAAGAAAGTAAACTTCTGAGATCATTACTCATATGAAATATTCCAGAAAATGTTTTGATTGAAACAAAACAAATCAGGAATACTTGATTTTTTCAAAACATTTTATATTTGACGGGTAAGCCAATTTATAACACCGATTTGACTTGACGGATTCAAGAATCAAAATAAATATTTTTGATTTTGATGTTTTCCATATTTGATCTATCTATCTATCTGTCAGAGAGAGAGAGAGAGAGAGAGAGAGAGAGAATAAGTTAGAGTTGTCTCGCTTGCCACATTTAATAAGCATAAACTAACTCTATAGTGTAGTCAATTAACCAATCACCCATAACGTTTCGTAATGCAAAAGCAATGAATATGCATTCATGAGATTCAATGTGACTGAAAAACCATTAAGAGGTTATTTACATTTACAACAATTGATACCAACAGTTACAGTGGGTTATTGTACAACGGTGACTGACCCTGCAGTAAATTGTGATCGAGGACGTAACTTTGAATGCATCAGTAATAGACTACAGACCGTGTCTACTTAGCATGTGTATATTCTATATATATTGTTCACCTGTCCGTCCCTATACGGATTAACGCGTTTATCTCTCAGCTGTCGATGGATAATAGATAATTCAAAACCACGAAAGATGATATATCGCAAAAACACGACAATCATAAGTTGCTAAATAGATTATGTATGTAGTATGTACGTGTGCCCAGGATTAAAGATTACAGGCACGAAAACTCCCCCGTTACAGGGAAATCAGTCAACACGACCTGGAACCCATTTTAACCCCCGTCGCTTTGTTTGTATTTGACATCCTCATTCATTTTTTTCTCTCTCTCAAATCGAGTATCTTTTTCCATCGCGCCGATCGACCAATCAGACCTCGGCTTGCTTTGCCTGTTGCACTGACACGGCTGACTTGAGCGAGGCGCGGCTGTGTGTGTGCAGATCGCTGTATCAGAGAGACTGAGACGGCAGGCCCCGATCACAAAGGAAGAAAGCTATGTCTGAGACCAACGGAATTAACGGACATAAGCCGGCCGGACTACAATGGAAGGCAGGTCTGGTTACCAGCTCTAACAAATACCTGACAGCCGAAAAATTCGGATTTAAAATTAATGCATCTGGGACTGCATTAAAAAGCAAGCAAATATGGATGTTGGAGCAGGACCTGAATGAGGAAGTGGTGTATATTCGGAGTTTTCTGGGACGGTATTTGTCGTCTGATAAATACGGCAACGTGACATGCGATGCCGAGGAACCGGGACCGTCTGAGAAATTTGCCATAGAATACACCAAAGGGACCGGCAAGTGGTTGTTCCGGCAGATGGAACACGGGAATTACTTGGGAAACAGTGGAGAAAACGTCAAATGTTTCGCCAAGTCTCCGGGGGAGTCCGAGCACTGGACTGTCCAGTTGTCGATTCACCCACAGGTACATTTACGTAACGTCAACAGGAAACGTTACGCGCACCTGAAGGACGACGAGATCCAATGTACGGAGGTCATTCCGTGGGGTCAGAACGCACTCATCATCCTAGAGTTTGTCGAGGGAAAGTACGCTTTAAAAACCTATGACAATCGTTATTTACATAAAGATGGGGGTCTGGTGGAGGCTCTGGATGACTCCAGTAAATTCACTTTAGAAATCAAATCGGGCCAGATCTCGGGGCTGGCTTTTAAGGACAATGATGGCCGATATCTGACTGCAGTAGGGTCTACTGCCTCCATGAAAGGCCGAAATAAAGCGGTAACAAAGGACGAACTATTTACTATAGAGGACAGCCATCCACAGGTCGTCGTCATTGCGTACAATGGGAAGCTGGCCTCAATCAGACAAGGTAATGTATTCAGGGTATTGATAAGGTGTTTCTGTTAGGGCCCTTTACACGTTAACAAAGAAACGCACAGACGTGTGAATGGGCGACTTGTCAATAAAGCTAATAACGTTGCAATTTTATGTCAAATGAAATTTGAGCGGTTCTTGTTTCTGTCAAAAACTCGACGTTTCACTTTTTTCCTCTCTTGAAATTAGTGACTCATGTTCCTTGTGTGGCGCATAATTGCCACAGCTTGAACAAGTGCATGCAGTCGGATTCAACCTATTAATTCCCCCTCTCAAGTCCCTTACAACATTTCTGGGGGATTTTATGCTCAAATCATGCAGTAATTCTCTATACGGTGCTCGATCAAACAAAATGTAAGAAACATTTTTTTCCCGACATTAATGATATTTCAGGGCCGTATGAATCACGCGTTTTTCAAATTTTTCCCTGAGACGCTTTCTTCATATTTTTTAAAGATCAGACCCTGGCTTATCATGGCCGATCTACACCAATAGCTGTGGCGTGCTGAGTCGGTCTGTTTTGCATCTGCATCAAAAAAAACCCAAAACGACATGGATCAAAAAATAAAAATAAACCTCTCTACGGAACCAAACTATCAATAAAGCATTTCTTTGGCATTGTGTGATTCGTGCACAAGACTTAGCGGTAAACAAAAAGGAAATCAATAGTCTGGTCTTTGCTGAAGTCTGTTTTAATTGGAAAAGCATCAAAATCAGTTCCAGCACGGCTCTATACATAACACTCCATCGCACTAGGTCTGTTAAACTTTGATCAGCGAAGCAACTGAAAATCTCTGGGATCGTTGACAACCATGTAATGATGAACTTTGCTCCAATGGAGCTATCGGGTGACGTAATATGGAGTAGTTGGCCCACACGTGCTATTTGTTACAAGCCAGCTGATGTGCTCCCTTGTGGATTGAACCAATTTTCTTTATCGCGATAAGACTATATTAAAACTATCAAATATCAAATGCTTTCGTCTATTGCTTATACATTGTCCGCACAGCGCAGTGTTTTCCCCTTGGAGTTTTCCGGAGTAAATGGGCTCGGTGTGTCTGGGGGCTTGTTAACCTTGATAGGAAGGGGGGATGCTGACAAGAATGCAGAGTTGTTTGTTGATTTACCGCTGCTGAAGGAAGTGTCCACTTGATGCCTAAGTACAGATAACGAGGCTCCAGACGACAAGTAGTACCATCAAAAACCACTTTCTCCCGGCCTCTTCCGCGCGGCTTACAGATTCTTGAACAATATACTTCCGAATCACGTAACTTAAGCTACTGTTTTTAAAATTGTGTGTACACATCCTCCGTTTTATGGGGGAATTTAGTTTCATTAAACGTGAACCCCAAAAAACCTGATATGTACATATCTAATAGGAGAAAAGAATGCTGATCTACTTCCAGGATATGAAAATGAAACAAATTTGCTCCTTCACCCCTACCCCCATCCCCGAAACTTCTGACATGAACTTTATAGAGAAATGAGCAAAGTCAGTAAATTTACGCCGAATTTCTTAGGTGTATATTGTATATGTATCTATTTAGGAACTCTGTATGAATGAATAATTACACCCCATTCTGTTGTCGTTTGGTAGGTATTGACGTTACAGCCAATCAGGAAGAAGAGACGGATAAGGAGACATTCCAAATGGAGTACAACCGCGAGAAAGACGCGTGGGCGTTCCGGACTATTGACAACAAATACTGGTCTCTGGATGCGGCAAGCGCGGGGGTGCAGGCAAGGTCGGCTTCTGTGTAAGTGTATATTCTACATTTAAATGCTGCATTTCAAAAGAAAGCTACTTTCCCTGTTCTGTAATAGTTTGCAAAAGATGCGATAAAAACACCGAATCTGCTTAAAAAAACAGTAGAAGTATAGATTGTTTGATGATTAATTGTGGTACATCTGGGCCCCACGAAATCACTGTCAATGACATAATGCTGAATACATGTTCGTTTATTACATGTTTTCTCTTTACCAAAGATAAACACGATTGCAAAATATAACACAACAATAATGACGGTTGTTGGAGTAAATTAATACTTAATTAATTAAGCTAATAATTTGCGTGTAACTTATGGGATTAACTTTTTCTTTTAGAACACCCCAGGCTTTGTTTCATTTGGAGTGGTTGGGTGACGGAACGGTGGCAATCAAAGCCAGCAACAATTGTTACATATTCAACAAGGCAACCGGAAGTCTCGTAGCGACCACTGAGGCCGTCGGCGAGAAAGAAAAGTTTAAGATTAGGATAGTAAACCGACCGCTTTTGGTTCTGAAATGTGAATATGGATTTGTCGGGGTCAAGGCCAAATCAGAAGAATGTTGCTGTAACAGAGTGACCTATGACCTCATCCAGCTGGAGGGGTGTAAGGACGGGACGTACAACTTCAAAGGTAAACTCGAGACCTCGGGGTTAAATGTAAATTTTAGGTCTTGAGGTCAAGGTAAATTCTAGATCTTGAGGTCAAAAGTAAAGTCTAGTCTGTGCTCTATACCTTGTCGTGTTATAAAATAAACGCTTACACTGCCTAGAATACCCTAGACTTAATGTCAATTAAACTTACTGATTACAGTGCCTTTAGCTGCAAAAGTATTGTAAGTCTGTTTTGTATACCTTGGAAAAAATTCAATCATTTTACAATATTCTATGGGGTTTTTTTTCAGCGTCTAATGGTAAATACTGGAGTGTTGCAGATAACGATATGGTGATGTTGGATGGAGACGGACCCACTCCATTTATCGTGGAATTTAAGGGAAACTCAAAGTTGACAATCAAAGCGCCAAACGGAAACCTTCTCAAAACGGAACAAAACGGACTATTCAAGGCCACCGGAACGGAAGTCAATGCCAGCACTCTGCTAGAGTTCTAAAGACCTGGAGACAGGTACCAAATTACATCTTCAAAGGGGACCAGCTCATCCAAGCTTGGGCAGTGATATCTGTTTGAGACAGAGTGTAATCAAAATATTGTCATTTCTTTACGCGTATCGTGTCCTCATCCACCGACCCCTTACATCATTTACATGTATACGACTATCGACCACCAGAATCGAGATTTTAATTCGTTTCTAGGATACACAACGAATCGCTGGCATGTTATTTATACTGCAAGCTGCAGTTTTTGAATATAAGACAGGGACTTGTTATAGCGCGATGCAGACTTTGGATCAATATACATGTGTTTGTGACGTTGAACGTTAGGTGTATCTTGTATATAAAAGGCGAGAAATATTTTTGCATGGCTTCTTGTTAGAGTTCAACATTTCATCGATCTAAGAATGATATTAAAATCCATTTCATGATTTGTACAACATGTGATTAAAACATGTAAAACTGTTGTAGCCTATTTTTTGAATAACCATGGAAACATTTTGATATTTATCGAAATTTCAGCCTATCCCTGAAAAAATACAAAAAGTGCTTTCTGGAAAAAATGATTTCAGAATCGATTATATTGTGGGCAGAAAACCAGTTATAGTGATGTGGAGTTATAAATTGAATCAAGCATTACCATCCATCTCTCTTTCTCTATTTTTCCTTCTCTCTCTCCGTCTTATTGATTCTGCTGTGGATAACGTACGGCATGCTTATCTAGTCCTTACTTACAATGGCCTATGAATTTTTTATGTTTGGTATTATTACATTTTCTGTAACTTTCTCTGGCAAATTACTTGCTACGTTCACTTTATTAAGATAGGCCACGCGAAGGTCAAAAAGCACGCTGTTCTAATTCCAAACTTTGATTAGAAAAATTCTTTTAAAAAATTCAGTGCGCAAATTTTTCTTTCGGTCGGAGTAAGGAAATATGTGGGTCATGTCTTTTTAGCCTACATCAACTTAACCACATAGACATACTTAAGATTTTTAAAGAAATACTTGAGAACATTAAGGACCGTATATCGGTGAAGCACATATCAACACAGACAAAATATTTCCGGATAAATATACCAAAATTTCATTCTCCAGGGCAAGAATACTATAAATGTATGTTTTAAATATCATAAGCAATGTCAGTTTGTCATATAAATGTATTAACTAATATGACACACATACTGAGAATTTAAAAGTAATTCTCTCTCTCTCTCTCTCTCTCTCTCTCTCTCTCTCTCTCTCTCTCTCTCTCATTTATTTACATGTAATGGTTTTATCGCCATAAAACGAAAACAGGTGCGACAAAGCGGATTACAATGCAGGTGTGAACTGAGGTCAGAGCGCATGCAGGTGACATTATTACGTAACCCGGGTCAGCGATGGACGGCCAATCTGCACGGCTGTCCTATTACGGGGATGAGATTACGTCATTGTCGAAATAAACTTGCTTCTTGACGTAACTTTACAACATACAATAAAAATAGTTACATTTACGGCAATTTGTTCTGCAAATTGTGTAATTCCCATGACAATGAAGGCTATAATTGAGGAAGAACTCTAAATTGTTGCCGTTTTAACGTGAGAAAATAGACAAATTACGACGCGTTATGCATTATATAGTTAATGAAAAAATAACATTCAAATTGAAAGTGGATATTTTCCTGGATAGATTACAGCTAATTACATCTTCTGTAATGTCTGTTTTGAATTGTCTGTAAGGCTGTCTGAGATATCCTTACCTTCCACATACAAAATATTTATCTTACACCATTTTTTATGTATAAATATAGGTATGTGCGTGAATACGTACATATATAAATCAAACATAATTATTTCCATTTTCTGTTTTTGATATATACGAAACAAATTTCACTTCCAGAGGCGATGGTGTTTTTACATTAAGTTAACGTTAAGTGTGGAATTCGATACACTAGGAACTTTAATACTTAAAACTGACCCGGTGTCGACGAGCTCGCTACATGTATAAAAAAATACTTTCAGGAAATTTTGATATTGTGAAGTACTAGTAATTATTTCATGACAAGCATCATCGTAAACAGCTTTATCAGGTCAACCAATGTTTAACCTCTTTTTAGAAAGTTATATCTTTATCTACTTAAAAAACCCCAACCATAGAGAGGATGTCCCCATGCGTCTTATAAAGGGGAAATTTTTATATCTAAATAAATGCATGCATGTTGGTGTTACAAAATAATCATTAAAAGAGTACATCATCATATATATATCTCTATATTATATACACTAATAGAATTACAAGACATTGATGAAACCGTACAATAAATAATAAGGCTTATGAAATCAGTGATAAATCTACTTAAGCCAGTCTATACAATGAAAAACAGAAATAGAGTTTGATTATAATACACAAGTAGGGCAAGGAGCTTTAGCTACAGTCTCTTGGCATTCCTACATTCCACAACTGATTTACTGCGAGACTTCTGTCAAATGCCGACCAGATCGATGGACATTTATGGCGAAAGGATCACAAAAAATCAAGCACGGGCCCACAAATGTTTTCAGCTTGGATCTGCCCGTTCATCAATTACCGAGTACTACTTCTAATTATTGCAAGTCATTATTTGGAAGATGGTCAATCAAGTGATGCTTTGTAGACTTTGAGCGAGACGATCACTAAAACAATGATTAAGGTTTCTTTTCTCTCTTAGCTTCTCTATTTCACTTTCATCTTCCCAGCTGAAAGAGAAACAAAACTTTGTTACATTTCATGACCGTAAATAATACTTATTAGTAAATAAAGTGGTGTTTTTCAAACGGTATATATATATATATATATATATGTTAAAACATTTTCAATGAAATTGTGTGTATGTATTGTATGTATTCTAATTTGAGCTTGTACATAAATCTCTTGTATTAAGCTATCGTATATTTAAGACTAATGAATCTTCAAAACTTACCCGTTGCATTAGATTTCCCACTACGGGACGTCTGTCGGTATAAACCGGGAACGAACCAGCTGAAGAGAGTTGTGGGAAGACGACACCAGCGCCCTCTGAGGATGCCTTGTATCTATCCGGTTGGAACGGAAGATACGCCACAAAACGTTGTCCAGCTTCCGGAACATCAACTCCTACGTTAGGATACGGAATGTAGATTGGCAAATACGGGTACACCATTTCCCGATTATCTCTATTGAACGGAATGAGCATATTGTATGGCTGGCCCGGAAGTCGAAAAGGAACGTATGCTGGATTGCTCCGGAAGTTTTTGATGTAAATCGGCATGGTGCCTCTGGGAACGTCTGTTATACGTTGGGGGATAGGAAACATACCCTCACCTGTTGAGTTTGAAAATATCCGCAGGTCAGGGTTGGTTCGATCTAGAAGACCTTTCAAATAAGAGAACCAAGAATCGTCTCCAAGTTCCGGAAGTTGCAATGGAGCAAATCCTGGAAATGCCGGTGACAACGTTAACGAACTTGTTGCGTTTTGTCTTGTTTGAGGATCGGTGGAGCCGACCAGGTTTCCAGTCGTTAAAGTTTGCGTTGGTGCCGCCCCAAAGTTGATGCTTACTCTGTTGTTCTCCACCAAACTTCTGTCATTGTTCAGCAACTCAATAGGTCTTAATCCAACACCAATGGGCTCCTGTGAACCCGGATTTGTGTTCAAGTTATTAGGGATCTGGTTGTTCTGCGGCACACTGTTCTGCGGTACATTGATTTGTGGTACACTGTTCTGCGGTACATTGACTCTATCTAACTGGAAACCGCCAGATGCTGAGCTCAGCAGTGAGTTTGTTTGTCCTTGAGTTAAGGTCTGAGTGTTCGCGTTCACGCCGTTGCTGTTAGTGAACGAGTTACCTCCCCTTGCATTTTCTCTGAACATATCAGTCATTACAGCTTCCGCCACTGTCCCGAAATCTAAGTTCCCCACATCCACTGTCACCCCTGAATCTGACACTAGGTTAGAGCTTTGTGTATTCACGGTGCCAAAATTTGTCCCGGAGACAGACCCCGTCAAGAAAGGTGAAGAAGTGGGTAAATTAGGTGCCAACTGATTAGCGGGATTGGAGAAAAGAATTTGTCTCCGGGGAGGAGGCGGCTGAGGTACGAAGTTCCTCTGTCTGTTCAGTGGTGGAAATGATCCGGGAAAAGGAGCTCCTGGAAACCGGACAGGGCCAGGTCCTAGCGGAAACCGACGGGGTCCTCGGAACCTCATTTGCCTTGGTCGTAGAACCTGTGTAAATCCATAGTCACAACACAAAGCCACGGTTACCAGCCAAAACACCAGATAGCCCATCTTCTACAAAAAAACACAGTATGGATGATGCATTAAGTTACTTACTTGATAGAAATCTTGCATAAATTTCATAAATGTCTATAATTTTTTGCTATCAGATTTTTAAAAGCTCCTCATTGCATTATCTTACCTTATCGGACATCAGTGAGAGTGCAGAAGATCGGCCTCCGTTGACATGCATTGTAAAGTGAGGCACTAACGGGGGTTTTTGATGAAAAGCACACGTAGTAGCTGCAATTTCTGTCACCTTTCGGAATCCCTCGCATGTGACAAGCCGCGCTAAAGATCCATGTCTCCTACTATAGCGCTTTGTTTATGATTTTCGCCTTTAAATTGATAGGTAAATATGATTAATATGGCATTAGCACATGATGTCGGCGATAAACCATCTTTTATGCAACAAGCATTGAATATATCGAGACTATAAAAATACAAAAGCGCCGTTGTTAGAAGTAGGGCCGTATAAAAACTATGACAAAAGAAATCGTGCTCTGAAATTATCACTGACTCAAAGATGATTAGAAGGGACTGAGGGATAAATTGGTTTGTACTGTTGACTAACAGGAAATCAAAGATATACTCTTCTTACACCGATGTCTTGGTCACTGCTGGTGACAAAATCAGGGAAGTAATGGTGGACATTGCGAGGAAGTCATAAGTTTAGAAAAAATATGTATATTGACCATAATCATACTTTTACAGGTATTTGATTGAGTGTTCATCCTATTACAAAAACACTTCTTCATGAAAGTGGCAGAAGTAATCAGGCACTAAGCATTGTTTTTGAAGTTAGGGGGAAATATTAACAAACATAAGGAAGGAAGGGGGGGGGTTGACTTGCATCATGCGTCGTTTTTTTTTTCACATTTCACGTACACGTTATGCCAGAAAAATCAAGGTGGGACAAGTTCCTTAAGAATTTAAAACATGTCTGTGACAAATATGATATGTATGTAAGAAGTAGTTGCATAATTATCTTCTTTAAACCCATCATCATCATTATTGATGTTCATCACTTATCGCATTTATAACCACATACGGATGTATTTATATAATTATGCGTAAGGAAAAATTAGTACAATTTTCCTGTTTGACAGTTGCTCTGCTATGTATAGAAGCAGGTAAAGGCCTATATACTTACCCAAGTTTTAATTTAAAAAAAGAAGGGCCTAATGATAAATAAATTAGAATATGGTACTCAAAACAAATTGATAGATATTGTATAAACAATATAGTGAGTGGGGGTGGGGCTATTTTAGTCTCAGGAAGGACAGCGAGTGGCCGAAATACCTTAATTGTAACTGTCCATTGGTCAATAAAACTGGGAAGATTGAAGTAGAATCAAGAATTCCGCGTCAACGAAGATAAAATGTATAAAGGCGAGAATGTCTTTACCAGCTACATCGTGTACCTAGCTCAAGGCTATATAAACATAACAGTGTTCAATAGAGAAAAGATTCTCACGAATATGTGACATTTGTACTCTCTCTCTCTCTCTCTCTCTCTCTCTCTCTCTCTCTCTCTCTCTCTCTCTCTCTCTCTCTCTCTCTCTCTCTCTCTCTCTCTCTCTCTCTCTCTCTAACACACATTAAAACCCATTAAGTCCCGTCAATTGCCTGTGATATACTGGGATCTTAGATACACTTTAGGGTGTGGTCAGACCAGTTTTTCATAAATACGATTCTCTGAAATGGGAGTAATCCAACTGTTAATGTAGTCTTTTATCTTTTTAGATTAAAGCAAAGCAATGGGTTGGTAATGAAATTTCTTTAAAATACTACATTTTAACGACGGACACCTCATCAACAGAGAATTTGGAATCTTTCGGACTTTATTGACATTAAGAATGTTTAAAGCATCCAACGTTTATGCTCATGTACATAAAAGCTGATATATGTAATCAGTTTAACACAAAAAAACTTTTAATTTTTGCATTTTATTTGCAAATCATCTGTTAGTTTTCCGTTGTATAATTGACTATCTGGGCGACAGAATAAATCATCTCAAATCTATATGTATTGTACTTGGAAATTATGTACTCAAGACTTCGATCGTTGTAAAAATTAAGTCGTAAACATGTAATACATTGTAACTTGATACTTTTAGGAAATTACATACTACATGTATGCTTGAATACAGAAAATATAGGAACATTACGTTTTCATAAATACATTATATCCACATCAGTCAACGAGTATTATGGGCAGGGTCCAGGTTTGTGTCGATGTCAGACAGACTTGTACTTATATTTGATATTCGATGACCAATGCTTCCTTATTATCAATCGGATCACAAAATATTGTATTACTTTGTTAACGGAACGCAATGACATGCTCTATAAAAATTATTCTAACTGAGGCTTTCGGTTTAATTTTGATTTAAACGTCTTTTTTTATGGTTTTTCGAAAAAGCTTGCATAGATCTGTGACCCAAATGTTAAAACTATATTTGGAAAACCATTGAAAATAAATTATGATGGACTTTGGAATGTGAAAGGTTGATTAGATAAGTATATTTCATATTTACTGAATGTATTTCTGTTTAAAGAGATGTATGTATGTGTACGTATACATTTTGAAGAGAGTTTACTACCACAACTCCTTATTTTGTTAAGGGAACTTGAGTTAGCTTTTTAAATAAAAATTCAGTAGTGTTCGTTTATTTTTAAAATCGTGGTTACAGCTGTGTAGTCTTTTCAGAGTCGTGGGCAGGCACGTAGTATCGTTTTTGAAAGTTTGGAGGGAGGGGCAGACTCATACCACAAATCTTGACGAGCGCCAAAAAAGAAAAAAGGCAACGAAATATATGAAATCCTACTACGTTTTGTTTTGTTTTGTTTTGTTTTGCTTGGGGGGGGGGGGGGGGGGTATATAGCGTGGTACATACCTATAACTTTAACTTCACTATTATTTTTCTACTTCAATTTTTCACAGGTCTCAAAAAAGGGAGAGGGGGCAAATACTTGATAATTCACTGTTTAATATCACATGTAAATTCAAGAAAAATCTTTGCTGCGACAAAAATTAGGGGTAGAGGCAGGCCCCTCATGGCCACCCTGATGCTACGTGCCTGGTGGGTATTAAAATAGTTTTCTACAAGTCGTAGGTACAACAAAAAAGACATTTTACAAGCCGTTGATACAAAAAAAAAACCCATTCCCATATAAGTCGTGGTTACTACAGAATAATCTTCTACAGATCGTGGGTACCAAAGAAAAGTCCTCTACAGATCGTGGGTACCACATAACAATCTTCTATGGATCGTTTGTACCACATTACAGTCTTCTACAGATCGTGGATACCAAGTGCACAGAACAGTCTTCAACAGATTGTGGAATACATAGAATAGTCTTCTGCAAATCGTGGGTACTACATAACAGTCCTCTACTGATCGTGGGTACCACATAAAAGTCCTCCATAACAGTCTTCTACAGATCGTGGGTACTACATTACAGTCCTCTACTGATCGTGGGTACCACATTAAAGTCCCCCATAACAGTCCTCTACTGATCGTGGGTACCACATAACAGTCTTTTACAGATCGTTGGTACCACATAACAGTCTTCTACAGATCGTTGGTACCAAGTGCTTAGAACAGTCTTCAACAGATTGTGGAATACACAGAAGAGTCTTCTGCAGATCGTGGGGAGATTTATTATGTAGCATGTTGCATTTCTTAAATTTATGCAATTTGATTATGGTCTGCCGATAGTTATAATTATATTATTATATTAATTATATAAAATTGATTATAATTGCGTTCATTGATAAACTGGTAATATTTTCTTGATATGGACGTGTAAACGAGAAAGCGATGGAAAAGAAGACATTGGAAATGGAAAGTTATACAATACATATAAAAGTACAAGTATAGACAGAAGTATTGGGAAAATATCAAATATTACAACCTTTGAATGCCCTAGGAAACTGTATCAATGCATGCAGGGCTAACGTATGATCTTTGGATGCTGATGGATCCATCATTTAAAAGGGTATACAATTCATTTCAGTGATCGTTTAAAGATAAAACCAGATTAGATGAAAAACGTCATTTGCTATAGAGATAACAATGATAAAGATCGCTGCTATGAACATTTTGTTGATTAAACAGGAAGTGTGAACAATATTGTTATCAGAAATCAGGATAATTAGAAGCGCCACTTTGTTGCAATTCCAATAAATATGTAATTTTTTATTTTCAAAGAAAAAAAAAACAATGTATCTCTATGCGGGTACATGTATATCCTCGCCTGGGACATCGCGCGGGTACATGTATATCCCCGCCTGGGACATCGCGCGGGTACATGTATATCCTCGCCTGGGACATCGCACGGGTACATGTATATCCTCGCCTGGGACATCGCGGGGGTACATGTATATCCTCGCCTGGAACATCGCGCGAGTACATGTATATCCTCGCCTGGGACATCGCGCGGGTACATGTATATCCTCGCCTGGAACATCGCGCGGGTACATGTATATCCTCGCCTTGGACATCGCGCGGGTACATGTATATCCTCGCCTGTGACATAGCGCGGGTACATGTATATCCTCGCCTGGGACATCGCGCGGGTACATGTATATCCTCGCCTGGAACATCGCGCGGGTACATGTATATCCTCGCCTGGAACATCGCACGGGTACATGTATATCCTCGCCTGGAACATCGCACGGGTACATGTATATCCTCGCCTGGGACATCGCGCGGGTACATGTATATCCTCGCCTGGGACATCGTGGGGGTACATGTATATCCTCGCCTGGGGTATCATATACAGTTTGCTAGAAACATAATCCAAATTCATTTTGATTGGGTGGTGCGGGGTGGGTGGTAGTGATGGTGGTGGCGGGGGGAGGGGGGTTAATGTTGAATATTCTCTCCAGCATTTTATTTTCACAAATATCTCTGTCTGATTGGATTTTGTGAGTTCTTTAAAATAAACGGTGATCTAGATTGGACTGTTAGACTGGACTTCAGGGGCCCGTTTCTCAAAAAGGCCTACGTCCAGGCGTAAGCTTAGTCCGGACTAAATCAGGGACTAGACCTCAAAACCAGACTAAGTTGCGTTTCACAAAAAGGCGTAAACTTAGTCGGGACTAAATTTGAGTTTAAATCTACGCCTGCTAATGGGTAGGCGTAAGTCCTTAGTCTGTGCAAAAAAAATGGCGAGTGTGTTGTTTCTAAGGCAAAATATACAGATAATTTTATTTTTTGGTTTGTTTTATGTGTTATTTGTACATGTGCATATAACTTTAAGAAATACCTATTATTCGATAACTGTCTCTATTTCTAAAAAAAATGAGATTAAATCAATTTGATAAATAATGGGCTCACCTTATTAAACGTATGTAATATACATTACTACTCGTAATGAAATTTACCTAAAGTGTGAAGAATGGGTTTACCCCAATAAATGATATAAACACAATTATTCAAAAAATGCTTTATTTCTAAATTAAACATTTATTCCCCGAGAAGATAGATGTATATAAGTACGAATAGATTATTGATTTTTTTTTATCAATTCTCAGTAAGCATGAACTAGAATTTAATGTTTCTAATCAAATTTGAACCTGTGAAACGAAACTGATTTCAAAATTATATTATGAATAGGAGCAACTCAAAACGTTTACATTTGTAATTTGTCCTTGTGTGTGGTTGTTTGTTCTTTACATATACATGTATTACTGAAAACTTTACAACACGTATGCATTATCATTTTCATTTTTTTTTTTTTTTTGCTCCTAGTATCTTTACAAAACCGTATGAAAGCTACATGTATTTTGGAATGTTTATGAACTCGCATTTAGATACAATCAATTTTTGTTTGTTAAAATATTACTCAAAAATATGTTTTAGAAGCGTGCAGAGTGTGCATCAATTTTAGATCTGTTGACAAGCGTTTGTCAAGGTTATCGATTATTATTAAATTTCACATGCACACCTTGAATTTTTGGAAATCAAATTCATTAATCTTATTAATTCTAGGATGAAGTGATCAATTGCGTTCATATTTAACATCGATCATAATTCTTTTTTAAAAAAAGTATGGGGCACATGTACTATCAATGATATCCGTGCATATTCATATGCATTGTTTATTTGTACTCATTTAATTGAATTGATCTTTAATTACTTGAATTCATGATAGTTTTGTTTCATCACATTTAAGATGTACGTATATCAAGGGATTTTTCTTTATTTCGAAGTTGTCGACCTGCAATACAAAAGCGTTGTTTTAGCTGTTTTACAACAGTGTGCATTATTTACAAATTTAACTAGCTTGCATTTGTCATACTTATTATATAAACAATTGTATACACCCCATCCCAATAACCTAAAGCAGATAGGGAAAAAAGTAAAACTCACATGCACTTATTAAAACCGCAAAGATGCCAAATGTCTTATCAGGAAGGGGATAGGGGATTTTTTAGATAAGGCATCTAAAAAAATTCCATATCCCCTTCCGGATAAGATATTTTGCATTTTCCATTAAACTTGTAAAAACCTTTTATTTATAAAACTTTCTTTAAAAAGGAAGAAAGTAAAACTCACATGCACTTGTTAAAATCGCAAAGATGCAAAATGTCTTATCCGGAAGGGGATAGGGGAATTTTTAGATGCCTTTTCCATTAAACTTGTAAAAGCCTTTTATTTTTAAAACTTTCTTTAAATAGGAAGGGTGTTCTTAGATAACTGCTTTTATATCTTTATTTTAATCAAGATACTGTATACAGGGTTATATTTCCGTCCTTCTACACTTACAAACAGTTTCACTCGGTCGTGACTTCGCCAAGTCACAGCTGTTACCTAAGTTACTTAATATTAGATATTGAAAATCAACATAAATTTGCCCGCTGACAACGAGGGTGAAATGATTGAAAATGAAACAGGGCGAATTATTCCCTGTTTATGGATGGTGTATATTACTTTCACCCCCCCCCCCCCCCCCCCGAAAAAATCGATCGATTTAAACCCAAAACAGGAAAGGGAGTTGGGGAGACCCCGGCCTCAAATGTTGATAATTCCTGTCTTGTTAATTGTTGATATTAATATCTTTCAAAACTATTATCATTTGAATCGCAGAAAATCAAGAATCGTTTCCATGTCATTGTCTACATTCTTTCAATATTGGAACAGAAGATGGACAAGGTTCATGTAATATTATTTATACAGTAGATATTTTCGATTTCAGTTGGTTGCTGTTATACTCATGGTATATGGTGAATTGATAAAAAAGAATCAAGCCTTATCCCAGCATCTGAAAATATCTAAAGATCTACAGTGTCTATGAAGCATACTTCTCATTCTGCAGACGTACATGTATTGGGGCATATCCACTGTACCTTGTCCATGTATTCTATAAATATTTGAAGTTTACACGAACATTGAAGTTAATTTCTATGTATTGTTTCGTTCAATCAATATGTAAGATTGTGCCTCAATATCATCTACAATGCATTTAATTGTCACATATTTGGTTTCTGAAACCTCTTGTACTACATGTTATGTACTATGAATTGGAAAATTGATCCACCACATATAACCATAGCCTCAAAGCAAAACAAAATACGATATGCGCATGCTTTGTACTCAGCGGAGATGTCTAAGTTTTTCGACATTTAAACCCTAACTTACGCCTTTTTCAGAAACGCAACTTAGACCCGACTAAATATTGGCGTAACTTTGTTAGTCGGACTAACTTCAGCCCAGATTTACGCCTTTTTGAGAAACGGGCCCCAGTAACCAAAGAGAAATAACTCGGACTGAGGTGTCAGTAATGTCCGAAAGGTCTGTATGCTTTTGCAATTACTTCAAGTGGAATGCTGTGTTCACCAATATAGCATTACTCAGTATATGGATTTTCAAAGCTACTGTATTATATCTGAAACAAAATGTGTTGCTCAAAGAAGGTTATATATATATATATATATATATATATATATATATATATATATAAGGCTGTTTGTTTTAATAATAAACTTAGAACAGTAACCCCTACGTTAAAATTTCAATAATGCGATTTGGAATTCGTATCCACCCATAAACACTTAGGTGTTACATTTTTAAGGACCTTTCATGGTCATCTTACATAAATTCTATTATAGCAAATGTTAAAAAAAAAATTGGGATTAATAAAAAACTCAAACTTAAACTTAACAGAAAATCACTCTCACCATTATATAAATAGTGCCTGTTTGGGAGAGTAACTGTTGAAATTGACACCCCGAGTGTTTCGCGTCGTTTGACAATGGCTTTATCGGGGTGTCAATTTCAACAGTTACCCTCCCAAACAGGCACTATTAATTTTATTATACTGAATGTCTTTTAGAGAAAATTTTACTGCTTTTATATAAAAATGACATGAATTCTACGGCGAACCGTACGCGGATAATTTACGCGCATGTAACAATTCGTTGTGTTACCCGTTGCCAAGTGCGTTGCTAACGCTGAGGGTGATAGAACGGATTATCAACTGCGTCTAAGCCAATCACATTTCAAGTATGTAACATGAAAGTATAATAATATATAATTTATAAAGCTTTAGTTTAAATATGCATCTGATGTTTTATTACTGATTCTGAAAAATTAGAAAAAAAAATACAAATGATTGCAGCAAGAATTGTTACAGGTTTATCTATTTCTGCTTCTAGGGAATCTCTTTACTTTGAAAGGGTAAATAACGCTTAGTAGTAGAAGGAAAATATCCAGACTAAAAATATAGTATAAAATGAATCGAAACAATTTACCCAGTTGTGTAATGTATGTTTGCGGGGTTGTTAAGGGAACACATTGGCAATTCAGCGTCTTAAATCGTGAGATTGTATAACTGTTTTAATTCGGGTCAGAAACTTAGTACAATCCTTTAGAATAGATGCCAATGCGATAAAATTGGGTAGTGCATTACTGCCACATCGATGTTAATGGGTATTTTTTTCCAAATAAGCGTGTTAATTAATGCATCTAACTATATCATACCAGAAATGCACATAATTACACTATACTAACTTTCGTTTGTTCCTACTGTTGTTAATGAATGGGATGCGCTTTCAAAGGATGATCGTGAAAGTGACCCCATTCGCATTTTTTAAGAAAACAAAAATACATGTTTCTGTTAAAAATGAAAATGGGCTTACTTGTAGAACTAGACCTAATTTCTCTTACATATGTTGATTGATATTTGAATATTATTCGTACTAGACATCGTCACAATAACGATTTATTTCGATGCAATATTATCAGCAGTCCACTCTGTTCGTGTGGTAAGCTCGAAGATACTTATCATTATTTTTTGACATGTAATAAGATGCTAGAAATGTTCTTTAAAATGACAATTTTCATATTGTTAATCTAAATACTGCCAATGATCATGTTTTACTTTGGGGTGACAATGCAATATGTGACAATGAAAACAAACACTTATATACATTAGTTTATAGTTAAATAAAAACACTGAAAGATTTAACTGATCCTTAAACTAATTAAAAATATAAATCATTTGCAAAGGATTGTAGACAACAAGTTGCGTCATATCCATAGCCCCCCCCCCCCCCCCCCCCCCATCTCAAACACACCTGATTTGCTAAAAAATACGTTTACTTGTGACGACCGATTTTTTTGCATATAATTTGGTTAATTACACTGACATAAATAAAATTAATCTGGTGGAAGTTTGTTTGTTTGTTTTTATATGCTTTGCTTTTGTTTTGTTTTTGTTTTTGTTTTTGCAAATAGATGTATTTTTGCATTACATGTATACTTGATTTTATTTAATAAATATATATAAAAAACAATATGACACATTCACTAACACTTTTTAAATGTCACTAAATAACAAATTAAATATCGTAGATATATATGAAAATAACATAAAATCAAAAGGCCGTCCTTCTCTAAAGAAAACCCCCCAAGCCAAACTATCGATGGTGTTCCTCATTAAAATGTCCTTTCTTAAAAAATAGTTAGCCATGATTACATGTATGTTGCTGCATAGTACTATAAAGAGAACAATATGGCAAAGTCTCATCTTCGTTTCTAATTTCACAGAAGCACAGTTGTTATTCTTGGCTGCTCGCTGTCAAGGACGACTCTATAAGGTGCATATTTCGGGAACTCGCCCTTCCGAAATATGACAGGAACTGATACAGCGGGGCATCTGCTTCGGAACACGTTACTATTGGGCTGAAAAGGAATGTAAATGACATATTTTCTATTCTCAGACGAGTCATTGATTGAAAGTTGTGTATAAGGTAAAAGAAGAGGAAATTCGGGATATGCCAATCTTCTCGTTTCTCTGTCAAAAGGAACTCTAAGCGGGGCACCCTTGTTTTGGAGTCTGTATGGAACGTACGCAATGGGATTTGTTGTCTCAGACAGTAAATATATTGGGGAAATCCCGGTCGGAAGTTGGGAAACTCGGCTAGGAACAGGATCCGATAGAGAATTTCGTGACGAAACATCTGGGTTTAACCTAGGTAGTCTTGGATAGGATCTATCGAACTCTGATTTAATTCTAACGTAACAAGAGTCCTGATCATTGACCGATAAAGTAATGGGCTGGAATCCTTCATACTCTGAATAAAACACTGACGGTCCGGGGTCCGTTGATACAGTACTCTGTCTGGTAGTTCCGTTTGGAATTCTGTTTAAGTTTAGAGCCCTGGATAACACTCCTGTCAGGGATACGGATTGTACCGGGGATTCCATTAAATCACTGCCCAAAACTCTGTACGGAATCACCGAATCGGACACAAAGCCAGATCCACCGGAAGTAAGCCCCTCGTCGACAATCCACGTGTCTCCGGTACGGATCTGTGTTTGAGGAATGCATTGGAAAACAGCGTTTGCAAATATGATGCAACTTAACTGCCACATCATTAAGGGTTACCTGAAAAATTATTATTCAAAATGAATATTTTCATGAAAAACGCAGTACATAAAAAATTATAGACAGTTATTAAAAATGTCCTCATCATTACAACAGTAATTTTCGCTTCTTTCTACAAATTATGGTTAAAGTTTAGACGCTCTCATATAAACGTGATGCATAAAAATCATGATGACTAAAATCATTTTTGTAATAAAGAGAAAGTACACAGAGAGTGCAACCTGGCCACGCGTAATGTTGATCTAACATTTACTCTTTCTTTGCGGTTTTACTCAGTAGGACAAATACAGTATAATCAGCACTAAATTCGGGTTTATAGCCTATGTGATGACAGAAATATGAAAATCGCCGGCTTTGGTCAGCATTCTGACACAGCTTGATTGACGAATGCTATGCTGGCACGTGACCTTTTTGGTCAGTGTAAAAATTCACGCCTTTTTTATGATGTTAATGTTGCTTGCCTAATGACAATGTTGGACAACTCTTTCAGAAAATTTAATGAATGCCTATGTTTATACTTTTGTGGGATTTTTTTCGGGGGGGGGGGGGATGTGTTAATTTTTGTTGTTAAAAAGTCTGCTTGTTTCGGGCTTTTTTTGCTGGGAGTTGGCTCTTTTCAATTAAAAAAGGAGGGAATGGATATAAAAAAAAAATTTACGAATACGTCATTTTCCGTTGAAAAAATAATTCAATTTAAATGCATTTCAAACAAAAGAGGATCAAGAGATAGAATTGACGTTTAATGTAATATCAGGCGAATTATAACGTTTTAGACGGTAGTTCAATTGTGACGTTGCCAACATTCTTTATATGATATAGACAATTTTTCATCCGATCAGAAAGCACATTAAGGTCCAAATCAGATAAGTTATTGATATATTTTGAGGAAAATCACTCAAAATGGAAAATGCAGATGCGTAAATTTTATCATTGAAAAAAAAAATTGATAATTTATATTAATAGAAATTCGCGGCAAAACTAAAAATTTGTCATAAAAAAGTTCAATCTAAAAGAAAAAAAAATAATTTGAATAAATTTCATCAACTGAAAAGAGGAGTTTACTTACAATAGTTGGTTTGTTTCTAGAACAAAACTAGTATAGTACCATAAAAGTCACAAAGAAAAGCAGTGATGGACTTACCTGGCGAGTACCTTGATCTTGTTTATAGGACATGTGAAGGTTTACCTGGCATGAAGAGAGAAATAAATGTTGTCAAACCAGAAGAGATTGACAACCCGTTTGAATGTTATATCAATTTGTTGTCTGACCTACATCCGGGGCTTTGGAACCGGCGGCCCGGAATCGTCGCCCATCAAGTCGGCTCAAAGCACGTGTAAGGAATTGAAGAAAACCCAAGTACAAAGCAGTTCATATCGATTGGGAACCAATTGCAATTTTGTTTACACATATTTGAATGCTCACTTTAAAACATCATTCCTTTTTTTAAAATCATTTTATTAACTCTAAAGGTGACCAAACTTGCACGTACTTTTTGTCTTCGTTCAATATTTTAAATCGTTTTCAAGACTGATTGATTGATTCATTTGTTGTTTTACTTCATATTCAGAAACACTTCACCCAGACTTGGCTGACCCAGATCATCAAAGCTTATATATTTACATTTTCCAGTGTCTTCGTCCACGATAAATATAAAGCATTTTTAAATATTTAATCGTACAAGGGTTGATCCAAAAGTAATGTCCCACTATGCACCGCGTTTCACACTTGCTCTGTATTGTATGAAATGATAAATAAAAATTTTCCTTATTAGAATTTTAATTTGAAGTAAAGTTTTGATTAAATTTCGTTGAACACTGAACAAGATATTGATATTTATAGCATGATATATACGTCACATCGCCGCATCATGAATTTACGTCTTTTTAAGGGTTGTATTTATTTATAAATAACATAATTTCAAATTTTAAAAAAGATCCAAACAACACAATATTTTGAAACAGATATATCATAGACTTTTTCTAACTGATTAAAAAAAAATAGGGACCATCACCGTCCATTTTGGATATCTACGCAATGCCTTTTGTATCTAGACCAAGGAATAAAAAGACTGGATATGCGAATAGTGATACGAAACATTTTTTGCTTCGATAGATAGAAATCACCTGAAAATGTACTGGAATTTATATATCAACCTAAAATTGAGAGCGAGTGCACAGGGTACCCTTAACGTGGTTCCAATATCTATTAAAAGCATATGTTATGTTAATAGATAAATTAAATAGACAGAAGATACACGTTCTGAAGGATATTTAAAACTAGGTTCTTACGTATTAAGCTATATCATAAAGCTCCGTTCATTTCTTCTCGAAGAGACCTCGACAAACTGATCGCACATTAAATATATTCAATATACATGTACAACCCGATCGATTACAAAAACAGTAATTAAATACTTTAAGAAAAAAAAAAACTAAAAAAAATGTAAAAGCACCGTGGCCAATTTTTATAAAGTACTAAATTACGAAATTCTACCAGAACGCCAAAGATCTAAAAATGACGTCGCTAGCGTGCGGCAACTATCCTTGCTTTACGCCCTACAAAATATTTTATCTTCAGAAGTATTTATCGTAATGGATTAAAATATTCAGATCTGAATTGAAATAGATAGATATCTCAAAGCATAAGTTTTTTTTTTTGTTACGTGGATTTTTCACGATTTTGTCGCATCTGTGACATTACTTTTGGATCAACCCTCGTACAACTGCTGAAAATTATATAAATATAAGTAGTAAGGAATCATTCTTTGAATATTATGAGGTGATATTATTAATACGGTCTAGCATGATTAAATCTGCCATAAAGCCCTTCTGACTTGACAGGATTTGATCACCCCGACCGTATTTGATCACCTCATAATACTCAAAGAACGATTCTTCGTTCCTCAAATAACTTTGCTTGGAATGAATTGGTATATTTGATCGCATACATTACGGACGCTGTAAAAACTTTAAACTGCTTTGAATTAATCAGTTTCAATGGATTTTAGGTAATATTTCTACAATGTTAACAAATAAAAATCGACCGAATTAAAGTTTTTCTCGTATCAAACCAAATCATTTTCTTTAAATTTAGTAGAGACCATAAAGAAAACAGCGAAGTTCCGGACTTAATTATATAACTTTGGTCTTCTCCTAGAAATAATAATTAATTGAATGGCAAAAAACGAACAAATTCCTTCTACAAAGGTTATTACTATATTTTTGTGTATATTTGACATTAGTTTGATTTCAGTACATCAAGGTTTGTTTTTCCATATTTAAAAAAAAGTTCGATCGTTTCTGGCCATGGTTAACCAACATTGACCACAAAAATTAATTTTTGGTTATAAACGCCCATAAAGTTCGAATGTTTTTTTTTAAAATGAAGAGGAAAAAAGCAATTTTGCATTCTGATGAAAACCACCTTCCTTCTTCTTACACCCAACAGGGTCTGACGATAGAAGGTCATCCTCACATGACCTTTAATTCTAACCAATCAGGAAATAGCTTTCACTGCTTTAGAAGCTTTATTGGAACTCTTCAAAAGGAGATAAAAAATGATTCATGTTTGTTTAGTATTGAAGAGTTACAATTCTCAAAGAACAAATAAAAGCATATCTGTGATTGCATGGTTGGGTACATTTAGATTGTATGCAAATGTAGAGGTCGTGTGAAGATGACCTTTTATCGATACTTGTCAGACCCTGGCGAGAATGACAACCTGTATCATCATAATATGACTATGTAAATCAAGTGTTGTACTTGAACCTTTTTTTCCGGAATGATACATGATCTAACTATATAAATCAACGATTATTAAAATACCTTCTTATTTCCTTTGTAATGTTTGATTGGGTGCTGATCCTCTCTACACCTAATGCATGTAATTCCTTAAAAACCATGATTGCGGGTTACACTGAGTCTTATTATAGCAATAAAAACATATTTTCAAAAATAAATTTATTAAAAGTAATGAGTAAAAAATAAACGTGAAACAAAGAATACACTGTTGATAATATTGAAACACGGGGACCAAACATCTCTCCTCTATCATTGCAAGCGTGGCGGGTACGCGAGCTCCCTCGGATAGTGATGTAAATGTAGAAAGGTACCGAAAGGTTTGTTCGAATACCCTCTAATAATAACCGCCTCCTGAAAATACACATTTAAAGCAAGTTTAAGAAAACGGCATTTGGAAATAATTATCGACAAAACTCACGCGGCATATCCTGCTCACCTCTAAAAACGTTAATATTTCCATTTTAGAGGAATAAAAAATCAGAAAATTGTATTATGCTGTTTCAAAGCAAGCCTTGCGTTTACGGTACTTTCATAAATAATGTAATATTGTAGCATTTTATGTAAGTCGGCCAAGTAGTGCATGGATTGTTAACATCTCCATTTATTTCTAGATGTTAGTCGTAGAGACGTACATGTTCAAATTAATTTATCTAATGTGCATATCCATGATACTAGTAGCTACATGTAATGTCTTAATGAATTACTGTGAAATTTCTCGAGTCGATTTTTAAGTAAGATACTTTGTTAAGAATTTACAACTGGTCGTTGGACTTGTCGGCGAGATAAGTGTTCTGTTTAATTACACATTTTGTAAAACGCGCGTCTTCCTATAACCATAAGTGTTGGTAAAAACCAAGTGCTTTTTGAGAAAATATTTAAAAATTCTTCATCCCATAATGTTTCAAAACCCACTTCATTTTTATTATAGTAAAACATTGGCATATTCTTACCAGAAATTCCAGAGGATCCAGAAACAGTCAAAGGCGCTGTAATTGCCATTGGTGGCCTAAATGGAAATCCTGACACGGGTTTGACTTCTGAAAATGCCTCACCACCGGAAATAAAACCTGAAGAGAATGAACCATACGAGGCATAATCATCAAACTTTCCGGAATGGAGAACCGGCGCTGGAGCAAACGCACCGGGACTGATTTGTGGTCCTTCGTAAAATGAACCGAACTCCGATACAGGCCCCATGTCAAACTGTTTCATTGGGAAAGCAGAAATGGGTTGCGGTAAGAGGGGTTGTATTTTTGGACTTGGAAATGCCACAGGGATGATTGGTGCAGGTTTCGGAATAAAAGGAAGAGCTGGTGTAAACTTTGGAAAATTAAATTTAGGTTCAGGTTCAGGTGCAGGTGCTGCTGCTGCCGCCGCCGCCGCCGCAGCGGCGCCGGCACCTGCTTCCACATCAGGGATATCTAAACGGAAGTACTTGTATCTGTAAAATTCCTTTTTACCAGCTGGGAACGGAATGTGAATAAAACTCCCACAAGGCAAACCTGAATTTTTTTTCACTTGCTCCGACATAAATGGAAGATAAACTGGGTATTCCCGACCATATTTCGGTTGGCTTGCAGTTAGTTGTGAGAATGGTAACAATAACGGAAACTCTTTAATGGCAAGTTGAGCAGATCTATAATGGAAAGGAACATACATCGGAAAACTTGAGGTTGGAAGTCTGTAAGGGACGTAAAGAAGATACCGTCCTGCGTAAGCTGGAAAACCGTGCGGCGGAAGTTCTTTGACATACTTTGGTTCCGGATAACCTTCGCCATCGATTGGAGTATATAAATTTTTAGGTAAACCAGGATAAGCTTTAGCAAATGCTTCTTTCACTCTTTCAAAACACGGATCGAACATGTCGTCCGGAAGATATACCTGAGGAAATTTTTTCAACATTGGTTGATATGCTTTTCTCCCGTTATAAATGTTTCCTTTGAGGTAACCAAATCCACCTCCACCTCCTCCACCGCCTCCTCCTCCACCACCACCTCCTCCACCTCCACCTCCTCCACCGCCTCCTCCTCCTCCGCCTCCACCACCACCTCCTCCTCCTCCCCCGCCGCCTCCTCCTCCGCCGCCTCCACCTCCTCCTCCACCACCACCTCCTCCTCCTCCTCCTCCTCCTCCTCCTCCTCCTCCTCCTCCTCCTCCTCCTCCTCCTCCTCCTCCTCCACCACCTCCTCCTCCTCCCCCGCCGCCTCCTCCTCCGCCGCCGCCTCCACCGCCTCCTCCACCTCCGCCGCCTCCACCACCGCCTCCACCTCCTCCGCCGCCGCCTCCACCTCCTCCTCCACCGCCTCCTCCTCCTCCTCCTCCTCCTCCTCCTCCTCCTCCTCCTCCTCCTCCTCCTCCTCCTCCTCCTCCTCCTCCTCCTCCTCCTCCTCCTCCTCCTCCTCCTCCTCCTCCTCCTCCTCCTCCTCCTCCAAATCCACCTCCCCCTCCAAAACCTCCCACTCCTGCAAATCCTCCACCGCCACCGAAAAGATCTAATCCAAATCCGCTTCCACCAAAACCTGGTCCAGTTCCACGAAACGGTTCTGGCTCTGGTACAGGTGCAGCAAATTCACCAAAAGAAGCTCCAAACCCAGATTTGTATCGATCATAGGAAGGTCCTGGATGGATCATTGGTCCTCCAAATTTTCTGTCTCCTCCGGGATGTATCGAAAATTCCCCGGATATTGCTAGGGCACCTATGGCCAGGGTACACAAAAGTTTCAACAGCATGCTGTTGACTTATGCTGTACCTGAAAAAAATTTGAATCACTATTCATTTCTTTTACTTAATTGCAGTGAATATATGTTGCTCTTTCCACTTCTCGTATTGTACTATATGACGATCAATATTGCAATTTTTTTGTTAATCAATTATTTTAGTTCTTGAAAAAATTGCCTTTTAGCTGCTTGATCCGATATTGCACATATATAATTATGGACGCTGTAAAACGATGATGATATTACGTATGTTCATATACTAGTATATCAAGAGGCAATGCACTAGTTTTTTCCTATCATTAAAGCAATATTTCTAAGAATAAAACGATATCCAAAATGTGTTTACAAAGCGTAAAGCGAAATTTTTTAAGAGGGAAGCGGGCGACTTCCCCCCCCCCCCTCCTTGTTAAATCCATCCCGATGCTTGTAAACTGTATGATAAGAAATTTGCAACCTTTTAGTTATGTCTAATAAAAAAACGCACACATGAGAATATTTGTGTTTTCATCTAAAACAATAGGGTGAAAAAACTAATCAGATTTTTGCATTGCATATGGTGTGACCCTACAGAAATCATTTTAATTTTACATGTATTCAGTTTTTATGTCTGAAAAATGGGCGATTATGTAGTTGTTACACGGTGCAATTTTTAAAACTTTTTTTGAGAAAATATTTATATAATTTTTGTATATTTCTTTTATAAATTTTATTCTTGGTAGAAATATTGGACCAAGCAGTTTGATATTTTTTAATGTAAAAATCATTTTTTGAAAAAAGGAATGCCAAATCTATATTTGTAAGCTTCTGAATTTCTTACCTGCTACGAGATGCCTGGCAACTGTCGTCTGCGAAGACAAAATGTCTGCTCCGTCTCCAGCCCGGATTCGAGCATCTGTCAAATGTCAGAAGTTCACGCTTTCACCAGTCGGGGTTTTTTTCGGCGCTGAACTTGACGATTTCATGACCATTTCTGTCACAGAATGGGCTTTACAATAGAATGGACATTAATGGAACCACTGTATGGTTATCTGGTCATATTATTTATTGCAAACAGGTTTGTTCTCGGTTGTGAAACGAGGTGAAATATTGTATCACTCACATCAAAGAATAAATGAAATTTCAAATATTTTTATTTGTTCATACGTGATTGTATGTGAATAGCCCCATCGCTGTTTTCATAATAATCTGACAATGGTTGCATTCATATCTCTATAACTGCAATTGCTCCCGTCTTTTTTTTTATAAAGTTAAATAGACATTCTTACAAATGTTTTTCATTCAGGCACGTAGCATCAAGGGTGGGGGGCAGGGGGGGACCCCCCTCCCCCCCCCCCCCCCCACTTTTTCGCGGATCAACAAATTTTTTTAAATTTACATATAAAAATTTGAATTATGATGGAGTTGCCCCCCCCCCCCCCCACTTTTTTGGGAGTATGGAAAAAATTGATATGAAAATAAGGAAATTAGGATTGAAATTGAAGTTATATACTACTGTAATTTTGACATTGGATTCACTCACAACATGGGTAAATTAATTCAGGATTTCAGTATTCACATAATGAGAAAAGATTTTAAAGAAAAGAACTGAATTCGTTCATTGTACAATATAAACACGTGGTTTTGGAAAGCACTGGCGCATGGCTTGGCCTTTTCCATCAATTAAGTCGATTGCATGCATATGGTAAAGGCCAACCAGTTTTACGACTGAGAGCGCGTGCGCGTGTGGTGGGAACGGGGTTGTATTTTATTTCGTTTGTCTAATTGCACATTACATTTTACTAGTTTATACAAGGTCATCAATTTATTAAAAATTGTAACTAATATTCACTATTTTGAACTGCATATGAACACAAATGTAGTACAGAAACATTTTTCTTGTTCATTTCCTCTCCCTGTAATACAGTGGCATGTCATAGTCTTGGTGATTACAATTGACACTTGAAATAAAAAGTGAGAGGAGTGACTTTTTTCCACCTTCCTCTATTTCTATCGATGCAGATTTTCAAAACTAATAATCATCGATAATCTTGTAAGATAAAACAACACAAATCCATCAGTCATTCACCATATTGTATTTTAAGATTAATTTCAATTTCTCCATGCTGTGATCGATAAATATGATATATATGTATTTACTCACGGATAATTAAAACAAGCATCCATCGAATCTTAATTTTAAAAAAATACATTAGAAAGAAGCAAAGCGGTTAACATTATCTATCTTTTACTTCGGATTACCCTCGAAATGTCATTAACAGAGAGAGAGAGAGAGAGAGAGAGAGAGAGAGAGAGAGAGAGAGAGATTCATCAATAGAGGAAACAATTTATTAATGTTTAATAGATAAATAGAATTTAAACAATCAAAACAGCAAAGTCGAAACATATTAATAAGATGGACAATATTAAAGTCAGTGTGACGGTGAAATAATGTTAGTAAAAAGCTCAAGTAGTAATACAATATTCAAGGCTGTAAAACAACCCAGTCATTGCTTCGTTCTCCTCAATGATATCGTCAACATTAGCCCACATATACACAGTCACACGCGAAGGATGAAGACAAAGACAACTCCAAATTATTAACAATCCGCCAGGTAAGAAGAATATGTCAAACACGTGTTTGGTTAAGCTATGAATGCATGTCCCAGCTCCGGTGAAATTCATATGCAGACAGTGGTTGGAATTTACCCGTCATATGGAAGGTGTCCGTCATTTCATCCTGTCAATATACCTGTAGTCTGTTCATGGCTTCCCCTTCTTGGTGTCAGTAATACCCACGTTCTGTCAAAGATACACACAAAATACTTTTAGTTAAGGTATATTGCCACAATTAAGATAAATCCAAACTTTTTTTTTTATCTCCGGTCATAGCTATAATTACCGTTTGAAAAGATGCACTTTTACCATGACGATTTCTAGACAAGGTTATATGAATACATGTATATGAATTGAGATAGGTTGTAAGAATGTCATTACCAATGTCAATGACCTAAAGTTATCATATTGCCAGGTCAATGTATGGTTTCTATTTCTATCGATAACAATTATGGTAGAACGGGATAATTCCCGACATTAAACTATAAAACAACATTCTGTAGAATCGGGCACGTTTCCAACTTACCCATCATTTCAATCTCTCTGAAGATATATAGCCTAGTCCCTCTTGTGTAGTAAGTAATAATTTATGTTAATCTATACGAACTTTAACAATGGGACAAATAAACCATCGGAAATTATAGAAGCAATAACAAAGCAGTCTATGGCATGTCCAACGTTGCAATATTCGATCTTTTTCATTTGTATTATATAAATATTCATTTGTATTGTTTAATTTTCTATTTGTATTGTATAATGTTCCATTTGTATTCTATAATTTTCCATTTGTATTGTATAATTTTCTATTTGTGTTGTATAATTATTCATTTGTATTGTATGGTTTTCTATACAATGGAAAATTAATATAAAATACAAATTGAAAATTATACAATACAAATTGAAAATTATACAATACAAATGTATATTTATAATTCAAATGGAAAAGATCGAATATTGCAACGTTTGACATGCAGTAGTCAGAATATTGACTTAAAAATAACAATCACAAACATACTTTTTGTCGAGGTTGGTGTTTGAGATGACCCTTTTCCGGCCGAGTTAATTGTGCTGAAAGAGCCGGAAGGGTGGATATTAATGGCCGCTGGCTCAGCCACCGATTGAAGTGACAGTTGTGTGAATGCTGGGTTGTTACCGTGAACATTGTTATAAACAAAAGATCCAGATGATAAAACTGGGGCAGACTGCATTGCCCACTGTGATCCTGCATATCCCGCAGATCCCAAGTCCAAAGAAATGCCTGCAGGTGATGAAAATCCCATATAGCCACCTGAACCCGAGTTCAAAGAAATGCCTGCAGGTGAGGGGAATCCCATGTAGCCACCTGATATCGAGTCCAAAGAAATGCCTGCAGATGAACCAAATCCTGAGTAGCCTCCAGATCCCGAGTCTACAGAAATGCCTGCAGGTGATGGAAATCCCGAATAGCCAGCTGATCCTGAGTTTAAAGAAATGCCTGCAGGTGAGTCAAATCCTGAGTATCCCCCAGATCCTGAGTTCAAAGAAATGCCTGCAGGTGAATCAAATCCTGAGTATCCCCCATATCCTGAGTTCAAAGAAATGCCTGCAGGTGAGGGGAATCCTGAGTATCCCCCAGATCCTGAGTTCAAAGAAATGCCTGCAGGTGAGGGGAATCCTGAGTATCCCCCAGATCCTGAATTCAAAGAAATGGACGAAGAAGAAGGAAACTCCGTATAGCCACCTGATACCGAATTCAAAGGAATACTTGCAGGTGAACCGAAGGTCGATCCAAAGTCATTTTTAGTGGCCATCGGGATCGTTG
The DNA here is from genome assembly GCF_963853765.1 of Magallana gigas. Classification (NCBI taxonomy): domain Eukaryota; kingdom Metazoa; phylum Mollusca; class Bivalvia; order Ostreida; family Ostreidae; genus Magallana; species Magallana gigas. Next base: position 6,095,735 of record NC_088859.1, read on the forward strand.
GTATCATCGGCTTTAGGGGTGGTATAAAAGAAGGATATTTCATCGGAACAAGAGGCATTGTCATAGTTGGGATCATCGGCGTGAAGCTAGGGATCACTGGAAGGATTACAGGAGCAATAGGACTGATCGGTGTAAAAGAGGGTAATGCAGAGAGTGCGCTACCTTTAAGTTTGTTTGGATTTTGAATCGTAGAGGAGACTTTCGGCAATTCCAGAGTGAATCTTCTGTATCTGAAAAACTGCTTTTTACCTACTTGAAATGGCAACCATATGTCATTTCCACATGAGGTGTGTTCAGGATATGCCCTTACTGCTTTTGTAGAGAACGGTATGTATATAGGGTACTCGCGACCATACTTAGGTTGACTTGCGGCAAGCTGCGGATAAGGAAGTAATAATGGATGACGGTCCAGTTCCAGTTTTCCCTCCACAGAAGCATTGAACGGAACGAACAGGGGGTAGTTTGTAGTTGGCATTCGGTATGGAGCGTAAAGTATTCCAGTGGCTGAATAAGTCGGATATGCATATTGGGGAAGATCCTTCACGTACCTGGGCATCGGAACAGCGATGAGGGTAATTTCTTCGGTCAATTTTGGCAACGAAGGATATGCTTTTGCAAATGCAGCTTTGACCCTATGAAAACAGGGATCTCTAAATTCATCAGGGATGATTACTTCTGGAAATCCAGGTAACATAGGTTGATATGCTTTTTTGCCAGTAAACGTGTTCCGTTCGAATGGAAATATGTCGTTTGCAATTCCGCCTTTTCCGCCAGCGATATTTCTTCCCGATGGTTCGGGTTCTGGGACGGAAAATGCATCTATCCCTAAACCGAATGGACCACTCTTTCCACCAGAAGCTCCAATAAAAGGTTCGGGCTCGGGAATACCATTTCCGCTTACACCAAATGATCCACTTATACCTCCAGAATTTCCTCCGAAGGGCTCGGGTTCGCCAATATTAACTGTAGTATCGCCTCTCCCAAATAAACCACCTTTACCACCAGCAGTCCCTGAAAATGGTTCTGGTTCCGGAATACTTAAAGTATTTCCACCAATTCCTGATAAATCACTTTTCCCATGAGAATTTCTTACGAATGGTTCGACTTCCGGCATGCGAAATGTGTTTCCGCCCATTCCAAACGATCCACCTTTTCCACCAGAATTTCCAATTGAGGGTTCGGGATCTGGCAAAATTAATGTACTTGCACCGACTCCTAATGAATTATCTTTATTTCCAAGAATATTTAGGAATGATTCGGGCCCTGCAATATTTAGTGTTGTTGCGCCGGTTCCTACAGAATTAGCTACTGGTACTTGTGCCTGGATACCGAAACTAGGCTCGGGCGCTGGTGCGACGAATTCGTTAAAAGATGCCCCGAATCCAGACTTGAATTGAAAGTACGGAGTTTGGTGGAAAACCATAGGGGCCATTTCTTTCCTATCCACCATTTGAAAAGTGGCGCTGACCCCTACGACACTGAAGGTCACGGCACATAAGAGTTTCAGTAACATGCTGTTGGCCATAAGTGTCCCTAAAACAAATGTGTGAAAGGTAGAAGAGATTTTACCCTGTGTAAAAAAAAACATCTTCAAAAGGCGAATAATATAATTTTAATTTTTTAAACTGGTCAGAGGTGCAGAATTATAGTTCCCTCATTGACATGCTTTAAAGAAGTTTCGTTTATCATTTATTTTTTTCTCTGATTCCAAAGGGTAAAACTTAATCAAAATATTCACTAATTAAGGAAGATAAATAGTAAACATTTACCTTATATTTTATTTGCTAATATTTACATTTTCAAGTGGCTTTAATTGTCTATGATTACACTAAATTCGATTTCGTAATGTATGGCCCGATACAATTCATCAATGACTAAGTTAATAAATCGAACAATTACCGAAAATCATGAATATATTAAGGAATAATTCTTTGGATATTATGCGGTGATCAAATACGGCCGGATGTGATAAAATCTATCATAAAGCCCTTCGGGTGTTATTGGATTTGATCACATCCTACCGATTTGATCACCTCATACTAGTAATACACAAAGAATGATTTTTATTCTTTAAGTGTGTCCATATTTTACGGACGTAAATTAAAAGTCCGCGATTTCACCGTTTTGTATGGAATTGCGAGAATATAAAGTCGCGAACCCCAAATTTTCATTATGTTCACAACTGTCGGAGAAAAATAATATTTCAAACAATAAAACATCGTCCAAATATTCACAAATGAAGGAGACTGAATAGTCAACGAATTACAAATCAGTTCTGCCTTAATATTGTAGATAGATGCTAGTGTGATATATTAGGTCACAAACTATATCATGTATTAAGCAAAGAGATATTTTTGCTTAAAATATTTTTCTATACATTAATACAAAGCTCTTGTTATAATAGAATTAAAATAGTCACGTCCATCGAGCCTTCATGTAGAAATTTTCGCAATTTTTCAGATGATTTTTTTATTATCCAAACCAGTAATTGAAGCATCGTCATTATACTATCATTTTAACTACAAACCTGGACTCTCACACACAGCACCCGTTGCCAAGAACCTTTGATATCCCAAGTGAGGTTGGTATTTGGTATTCGATCATTTATGAGCGTGTATGCGACCCTGTGCTTGTCGCTTGCAATACCACTTGTCAACGCCACAAAAGCGCGCTTCTTGCAATAAAAAATAGATATAACAATTAACCCCACACTTAGTCAATGTTTAATTGCCCTGTTTTTAGGCCACTGTGCTACTATTTCCGAAGAAAAATAGCTATACATTCACGGCTTTTGGGCGGTTGAATTTCTTATTTCGTGATTTAAATTGATATTGGGATGAAATCAGTTATGCGTACCCGGATGAAATAATCTTTTTGGTGAACAGAGGTGAGATTTCTACCTAATTACGAGCAGTAAAAAGACGGACTCGCTGTGTTGCTTAAGCGGATTTGTAGGCTACCAAAGTTTGTAATAAAGTTTATATAAACTTTCACCTCAATAGGATTTTTTTACCAAAAAAAAAAACAACATATAACTTAGCGATAAATAAAATTAATTTTTGTCGAGTAGGTTAAATATAACAATTCAAGGCGCATGCACAACGGAAGTTGAAACAGAAACAACCTTATTTAATTTCGTTCGTCCTACCATGGTTACCGATGGATTCATCCCTAGTTTATATGATTTGTTAACTAATGCTGAATTAGTAAATGGTGTAAACAACTTTGTACTCGTTTGTTTATTTTTTGATTTAACCAAACACTTTCAAAGGTTATTGTTGGCAAACATCAATGTACCGCTCTCGGCCTCGGGGTCAATCTTACAGGAGGCGAAATCCATGTCCATTCCTCTCAAGATGATATGTTTGGTATTTTCGCTTTACAGAGTTTATTTTAAAAATTAAGATGATTACCACATTGCCTATCAAAATACGTCAAACGTAATATCAAAGCTGTAGCGAAATTCGGGTTGCGGACGTGAAGCTACGTGTCCATTTGTACAAAAACGGTTTTGGAGCAACAGTTCTGCAACTAAAGATAAGATACAGTTATTCAAATCGACTACGTACATATAATGAGAAATTATAGGTTCATCCTTGTAAAAAAAAAAAAAAGAAGTAAGGAGTATATAAACACATAATTAAAGGTATAAGTTTCTCAAGCACAATATGATTCACACTTACAAACAAAAGAATAAGCTTAAGAGAGATGGTAGGATAAGATGTATATATTAAGGGGGAAACCTATTCTCTGACCGATAGTAACTTATCCATTAACTGGGCGCAGCATGAATCCACATCACTTCCGGTATATCTTCGGCTTTTACGAACATGTACATTTTAAAACAGGAAGTGATGTCTGTCTCATAGGAAAGTCAGTCGTACCTCACAGCATGCAGCACTGTCGGTTATAATGTGTTATGTGAACTTTTTTTTCTTTACATTGGGCAATGTAACCGATGATTTAAGAGTCTGACAAAGAACATAAAATCAAGACGATAAAACAAGCACCATGTTTGACGAGTCGTTTGACAAGAGTAACCTCCATGCCATTGTCGGTGAACTCGCCCTCTCTGATATGAATATTGCGCTGTATCGGCGTGACTCTGAGGAGATGGCAAAATCAGCAATACCAACAGTTATTATCATTTCAAACTTGTTTATTTGTACAAATTTAAGATAAAAATTCGTTGGCAGTTTTGTTTATATGTGTACTTTTGAACGAAAAGTCCTCTCTGTGTCTACATTCTGAAATGGCGGTTTTTTTTTCCCAGAATCGTTATCCATGAAATGCATGACCTGAAAAGACAATATAATTAATGCATGTAAAACATCAAATGAAACCTGTACTTTCACTTAATGTCAAGGTTTTTTTTGCGATAATTGTGCTATTATAGTAATTCATAAATAGTAGTTTGTTTATTTAAAGTTGAATAAAGTGCCATTTATTAAGCATAAAACATTTCGTAATTCTGAAAGACCCCCCCCCCCCTTAAAATAGTGTCCCTAATGTTCCATTTGCATTTTATAAAATCATCATTAGTTAAATAGTCAAGTAAAAAATCTAAGATAAATTTAAATAATCTTTTGTCTTAATAAAGCATTATCTATACCTGCCGAAGGAATTGGTAAAGATTCCCCATATCCGTCTGTAATGGCTCCTACAGCATCTCCCATTGAAAATCCAACAGCGGACGCCGCTCCAGGAAATCCAAGACTAGGCCGATTTGGAAACTGGCCGCCCAGTTTATAGCTGGAGGGATATGGCGCTACATCCAGTGAATGTTCCTGGTAATTATAAAACTCGCCATCTTTACCTGGGATCGGAATATAGATTGGTGTTCCGCAGGATTCGTTTCGGAATCCATCGGGCTGAAAGGGTAAGTAGATGACGTAATTTCTACCGTTCGGCTTCTGAGTTGTCACGAGCTTTGAATACGGAATCAAAACCTTCAGCTGGGGATAAACCGGTTTATAGGTCTGTCTATCGATGCCGACATACATGGGGAACCGACTGTTAGAGAGCTTGTATGGTACAAAGATCGGACCTTCTTCATAACCGTATACTGGGCTTACGGAAGGAGGGAGCTGATATATGCCCCGGGGGGAGGGCTGAGCGCTGACCATGTCAAGTTTCCTCAGACCTGGAGGCAGGTGAGGAAAATTCCGATCAAAAGCATTTTTGACACTTGCAAAACAGCTGTCTTTTCCGAAATCTGGAAGGAATATGGTTTGAAAACCCGGCAGCTCAGGGCGAAATGTCAACGCTCTGGGGGCAAAATTTCCTCGGGACGGAGCCGAGCCGAAATGGCTTGGAAAGCCGAACAAGAACTTATTTGCCATTTGAAAATTTGAACCATAATTCCATTGCAAACTTGTAGCAAAAGGAAAAACCAGAAATAAAGCCTGCAGTAACGAATTTATCCTAACGTGCATTGTCAACAGATCGGTCCCCGGCAATACATGTAGAAGGCACCAAAACTGCAGCTATGTAGAACATTTATTGCTCTATGACGTCTAGAAACGTTCCGATCATGTCGGTACCATAGCAGTGATTTATATTCATTAATATACAAATACATGTACCAATTTTGGTGACTTACGTACACTTTCATTCTTTTTTTTTCTTTTGGTTATTTATTTTTTATTTTATCATTTTTCTGCATTTACTATCAATCAGCAAATATCAACTTTGATATGGCGAGTATATCTTTGCACTTTTATACAAATCTTGTTATATTCATGCTCAAAAATCTTTGAACCATATTCATATTCTTAACTTGGTGTCTCTATTCAATCACAGGTGCTTGTGGACTGGACCGTGCACTACCCCCCCCCCCCCCACCCACCCTTTTCTATATTTTTTTTCAAAATTTTTTTTTTATTTCTTTTATTAATTATCATTAACAACCCCTTATATATGTCTCCAGCCGAAAAATAAAAGAAATATCACGACTTGGTAGCATTTTATAATCACACTCGTTTCCCCTATATTATGAAAAATAAAAGAAATATCACGACTTGGTAGCATTTTATAATCACACTCGTTTCCCCTATATATATAATGTATAGGGGGGTAGTGCACGGTTCAGTCCACAAGCACCTGTGTATTCAATGCATAATTTAATTTGATTCAAAAGTTTTGCAATGTGGATCATACATGTATGTTTTAGAATATTAAACACAAGTTACTAATATTAATGGAAAACCAAATACATGTAAGTATAAAAGGCAAAATGTAAACCATCGTATTCCCTCATGTATCAAAATATCTTTAATTTTAATTATTTTAAAATTAAAAATCCAAATTTACTTTTAAAAATTTAAGGTCGTGATTTGACCAATAGACAATCTGCCCAGCATAATTTTATAATTACCTGCAATATTTTGACAATGTTAAGCGTTTCTTTATGAAAAATAATTAGGAGGCTGGCGCAGCTTGAATTGAATTACAGAAAACAACAAAAAATCGGCACCCCTCCCCCAGTTTTTTATTAACACAAATGATAAAAAACGTTTCTGTAAATCCTCAAAATATAGTTACTCGGGTATCAATAATATTTTTGTAAAAAATTGAGAGTTGCTGTATTTGAAGGCTTTTGAGTGTTGCTAAAATTCATGAAATGATTTTTAATGATTATCATTAGTTAGAGGGGTGTCTCTTGTTGAAATTGATATGCAATATGTAAGCCCCATATGTTAGGTACATGAGAATCAGAAGTAAAATGCGAAATCTGCGGCTATGACTGTTGTGTTGACTTTACACAGTGAGATTGCAAGTTACAGACGGGAGGTAAAATAACACGAAAAGTAGGTGGATGGGACATTGTAAACTATACACCGGTAAGTTTCTGACATGTGATAGTGTACATAGGCGTCGGAACCGTGGGGGGGGGGGGGTCTAGGGGGGGGGGGGGGGGCGGCTTAGCCCCACTTTTTTTGCAAAGTTATACCTAACCATTAGAAACATAGCGTGATAGAGGGTTCAGCCCCCCCCCCCCCCCCACACACTTTTTCTCGCAGGAAAGTGGGGGTGTTCCTAAATTTACCTTGAAAGATTGAGAAGTTGGATTTAGAAGCATACTAGCCCCTCCCCCACGGATTAGGATTTCCATGATTTTGGGAATTACTTTTTTCTCAATATTTCTGAGGTTTAGTCTAGCCCCCCCCCCCCCCCCACTTTCAATTTGCTTCCGACGCCAGTTGTGCAACATGCGCGCGGTACGGAAGGTCAACCCCCTTGCTGGGAATTAGCTGGGGAGGTCTAAAAAGCTGAAAAATCATGAAAAATTAGCAAAATATGAAAGGGTCAAAATCTCATAAAAAACAGTATGTAGAGAATTTTACAGGTTTTGACTAGTAATTTTCTTCAGAAATTGGTGATTGGCCTTATAAAGAGTGAATTAAAGGTATTTGTGCTGAATGGAAACTGAGGAAATTCTAGTTACAGAGTTCCGAAGACATGCATCCCTTGACTACAATAAATTGTTTTTAAAAAAAAACTGTAAAAAATTGAAAACAGCGTCATTTAAATTTGTTTTGACGCAAGAAATAGATTGTTACATCCTACTGAAAGTTCAAGGTCTTGTTAAAATGGTTCTAATAAGATAAATTATTGATTAATGGATTAACAATGGATAAAAGTTATGATTCCATGCTTAAGTTTTTATTTCACCAACCAAATAATGACTTAATTACATTTATCCTACAGTAGCTTTGATTGGAAAGTTCATGGCTAAAAGTCTAAACGTGATAGTCGGGTTTAAAAGCACAAATGAAAGTCTGCCATATCATTTTTAAGGCAAAGGGCATTTGACATCAAATTGCATTTTTCTATTGCACTTATATTTTTTCTTGTTAATGAAAAAGTTATACATGTTCAACCTCATTTTATAAAAACAACACCTTATTATTTTTCTTTTATTGACAACCAGTTCAAAAAGTACTTCAGTAAATAGAAATGATAACAGGTAAAGATGATAACACTGAAAGATCAAGAAATTATACATGTTCAGCCTTGCTGTATTAAGTTACTTCAAAATTGCTCTTCTTTTACAATTAATTAGAAAGTTCATAACAAAAGGCAAGTAAGATGTACATGTACTAGCATATCATGTTCAACTTCTTTAAATGTACAACTCGTGTTTCAGATCAAAATAAGTTTTCAGCACATAACGTTAACCACATTGACATGGATTGGTCACTCAGTTCATCTCTTTTAATGATGCTGGTATCCTCTAGAACTTCATCTCTATGTCAAATGCATACAAATTAGCAGTCAGCAGTTTAATAACATTAAGTTTTCAGTCAGGATATCACAACAAAAGATGACACCATAATATTTGAGCTTCCAGATATTGTAATATTGTTGTTTAGTTTCAAAATGTGAACATGCCAAATTATCAAACAAACAACTTGTACAATTGGTTGATAGCATCAAATCGCCCAATCGGATTGTCCGTTCTAAAATTATACTGTGAACATTTATTTAACAAATGGTAATATATAAATAACAAACATTTCACAAGTATTCCATTACGTGATGTGCATAGTAGGGGATGGATTAATACTTAGCGAGTCGGCCACTTGCACCATGTCCTGAAAAAGAAAAAAATACATAAGAATCTCTTCAAAAATATTTTAAAATAAGGATATATAAACAATGAGGCCAAGAAAGTTATATATTAAAAGTGAATATCGTGTATACATATCGGGGTAGATATAAAAAGAGCTTAAATTGAAGACGGTATATCTGTAGTTATATGAGGGAAAACAATACCAAAAAATACCCAAAAAACAACAAAAAAAACACGTACCTGCTCCACCGATCGCTACTGACGGGTCACCAGCGCCATGGAGCGAACCGGCTGCTGCAAGTGGTGCTGAGAAAATTGCTGGGCCACCAGCGCCAAGGAGCGAACTGGCTGCTGCAAGTGGCGCTGAGAAAACTGCTGGGCCACCAGAGCTGCTAGCTATCGAGGAATACTTAAAATCAGAGTCTAAATCCAAAGAGCCTGCAGCCCCAAAAGAACCACCAGCGCCTGGTAACAAACTACCTCCTAATGGCGCCGAGAAGATGACTGGACCACCCGACTTTATGGACGGGCCTGCGATAACTGCGGGAACCACGGGGAAGGTCGGTGCTGCTTGTACGGGGGATCCCGCTCCAAGGAATGGTCCTATCAAACCAGGAATATTTTTGTTTGACGGAGCGATAACGGCACCCGATGCTATAAATAGAAAACATTTTTTATAAGATATGATAAAAAGCAAATCTTATTTGATTTAAATTGGCTAGTACCACTCGATGCTGTTGAGCTTAGTGTTCATCGTTACTGTGTATATGGCTGTTGACATGCAAAAAAACCTATAGGAATCACAGAACTGAGATTGTATGTATATCGCTTTCATCAAGATCGAGAGTTCAGGAACTTGATGACTTGTAGACTTTGCAAAACTTTTTTATTTTGCATGCGAGTAAACCGAATAACATTCAAACAAATCAAGATGCGTAGATTTAAGATTTTATATTCAATTTTTATATTTAATTACGTATATAGTAGAGTTTAAAAAAATTGCTTTTTTTTACATATAAAGGTTGGATATTTTTTACAACCAATAAGCAATATAAATGTACCAGTGCACATATACGCGCATTTCCTTTCAAACGTCATTGATTTCTTACCTTGATTCCCTTGTAATGTGACGAGAGTGTATGCTGCCACTGAATAAAGCTCCTTCGGGTTTCCAGGGATCGGCAGAAGAATTCTGCTCTGACTGCAGGACTGGGAAGGTATCCGGTCCTTGTCGGGTTGGAATGGGATGTATGGGAAATATTGGCGTTTCTGCTCGGGGACATTTATAGAGATCTTGACGTAGGGGAGGTAAATCGGTAATGTTGGGAACAACAATTTATTGCTATCTCTAGTAAACGGAACGAAGATGGGAGCTGGTGATGTTGAAATTTTATAGGGTACGTATTGTACGTTGTTGTTGATCGCATATCTGTAAATGGGATTAACGAACGGTGGAAGTTTGAATGCTAATCGGGGATGTGGATAGGATATGGGGTCATTACTCCGCTCAACTTCCGGAAGTTTGGGATATGATTTATCGAATACTTTCTTGAGCTTTGCAAAACAACTGTCTTTGCCTTCATTGCTCAGGAATATGTCTGGGAACTCTTTGAACATCGGTTCATACCGTTTGCCATCAATCTCCCTGGTTGGTTGAATAGCTTGTGCTATATTATTCAGTGCTTCAGAACCTCCATTGCCCGATCCACTGGGCAGTAGACTTACAACGGGGGATGAGCGGAACCTTTTGGCTTCATCAGCTACTGAATCCCTTGATGAAGAAGAACCGCGCACAATCGGAGAAGATCGGAAATTATTAACTTGATCAGTGACAAAATCATCGTGTTTAAATTCGGTCCCTATCCTGGATGGATAACTAGGTCCCATATTTCTATGTCCAATATGCCCTGGTCCTATATTTACGGGTCCCATGGGTCCTGGTCCAAAATCTTCACGTCCAATAGGCCCTGGTCCCAAAGGCCCCGCTCCCAAAGGTCCCGGTCCGAAAGGTCCCGGTCCGAAAGGTCCTGGTCCGTTATGCTCTGGTCCTACATTTCCAAAACCCTCATCTGGAATGAACGGTAAATCTCCTCCAAATGAAAACGGTCCCCTTTCGTTGTCGAAGTTATTCGGACCTCCAATATTGTCAAATGAAAGTCCGCCGATGTTTTCCATTGGGAATAGTCCTCCCGCGTTTCCGATTGGTCCAACGTTAGAGGCTGGTCTAAAAAATGGCGCAGGGTCTGGCAAAACTTGAACTCCAGGGGCGAAAAAGTTTCCATTCGGAGACACACCTTTCTGTTGAATCTCGAAATTGTTAGAGCTTCCTCCTGAAATCGGTGGGGATGGACCCACAAAACGAGAAGAAAAATCACCAAAGTCGTTTTTCACAATATCCCCTCTATTCTGCGAGAAAACAACAGCCCCACAGGATAGAAGGATCGCCAAAACCTTCATTGCACCCATTCCTACCACAGTCCGAGAGCTAAAAATATAATATGTCACTGATGTCGTTGTTCAAATCTATAACGAGATGATACCCCCCAAAAATAGTCATTTGTTTAGAAAGTTACTTACCAGAGAACGTTGACCAATACTCTGTGACCTACGTATTGTTGGGACTACTGCAGGGAGATGTTAACCCTGCCTGTTTATGGCGCCCGCTATAGCGGGTCCAGGCCGAGCGAGGTGTCAAAACTGCACGTTTACCTGACGAGAACAAACTTGTAATTGTCTTTACCTGTCATTTTTACAGATGTGACAAATGTATTACTTTAAGCAATATTGGAGATTTTTATAGCCATTGGAGTTCTCTTGTTTCATCTTATTCTCTTGCAACATTTTACTCACATTCATGTTGTTACGTTTTGAAAATACACTTTATTTATTTTTAAGAATGAATTATCTTTGCTAAGAGCAAAAAAAAAACAAAAAAAACCCAAAGATAAAAGAATGAAACAAGTATGTATTTTATAGCATATTGGATACAATTTTTTGCTAGCTTCTTTTAGAGGAGTAGATTAAATAAAATACTAATTACTAGTAAATACTTGGACACCAATATACCATTTTAGAATCTGTTGTGAACCCGGTAACATAGGAATTTTTAGAGTATATAATTTCTGGTTATTATTTTTCTGAATTTGTCTATATAATTTGATATTCATAAAAGAACGATTTCATATTCTCATTCTCTCTCTCTCTCTCTCTCTCTCTCTCTCTCTCTCTCTCTCTCTCTCTCTCTCTCTCTCTCTCTCTCCAACTTATTTTACTTTCTATGGAACCATGAATTTTTAAAGACAATAGCAACGTAGTACATTTTTTTTATAGATTTTATTGCAATTAATTTCATAACTTTTGATAGGAGATATTCTGCTTCAAATGAACCGCAGTCTCAAAATTACTATTAAAACAAATCTAAAATTGATTTTTGATTTATAAAACATACACATGAATAGCTATGTAATATACATCTTAAGAACAACAGAAATGGATATGTATAATTAAGAAAAAAAATGTCATGTTCACATCGTATTCACATGGTTCAAATACGAAGAGTTCTATTCGAATGTAACTTTATTTGTCATGCACGGTTCGTGTAATTGACAGGAGGTGAGTCTCAGTCATGTCCACACAAACCACAGACACCCGGTACAGTACACAGCGGTACGTTAAAACGTTCATCGTGTATGGATAGGCAAACGCCACACAACACAAGTCATTCACTCGTAACTGTCTCGTCTTAAAAACTTTCAAAAATGCATCGCTGGTTACAGTCATTTTACTCTTTTAAATTCCTCCTCGGTAAGGTATAACATTCACAGGGAGGAAGTTAGCTGTTGATTTAATATGTAGGGGCATATACTTTTCCATAGGATCCTGAAAAAGGATAAAAATCAATAAAACTGAATACTGGTTTGTACTAAATTCGAAAGAAAATGAAGAGAAAATCTATGATTTTATAAAATTTAGAAAACTCTAATGCAAAGAGTTGATGCATGTGGTGTTTATTTTACAAAATGAAATTTATTACAAAAACCAAAAACACTAAATTTACCTATTGAACCTCCGACTCCAACAAATCCACCACCACCCCCGAATCCTCCAGCACCTCCGAATCCACCGGCCCCTCCGTCTCCGCCGGCCCCTCCGAATCTGCCGGCCCCTCCAAATCCTCCACCACCTCCGAATCCACCGGCACCTCCATCTCCGCCGGCCCCTCCAAATCCACCACCACCCCCGAATCCCCCAGCACCCCCAAATCCTCCAGCACCTCCAAATCCGCCGGCACCCCCGTCTCCATCGGCACCACCGAAACCACCTCCAACTCCGAATCCACCAGGACCACCATATTTAAAAGTTCCAAAAAATCCTTTAGGACCACCATATTTTCCAGCGCCGAATCCAAAATCACCACCAAATTTACCTCCAATTCCACCAGCTCCACCAAAACCTCCAAAGCCAAATCCTCCTCCACCACCTCCTCCTCCGCCGCCGCCACCACCTCCTCCTCCTCCTCCTCCTCCTCCTCCTCCACCACCGCCTCCTCCTCCGCCGCCGCCTCCTCCCCCTCCTCCTCCACCACCGCCGCCGCCTCCTCCTCCTCCTCCTCCACCGCCGCCTCCTCCCCCTCCTCCGCCGCCGCCTCCTCCTCCGCCGCCTCCTCCTCCTCCACCACCACCGCCTCCTCCTCCTCCTCCTCCTCCTCCTCCTCCGCCGCCGCCGCCGCCGCCGCCGCCGCCATATGCTAAGCTAAAGGAAGCATAAAATCCCATTTTGCCCATCGGCATATATATGTCAAAGCAAGGTTGATGTCCTCTATTTATATCGGGTATAAACGGTAAATATGGGACGTATTGTTTATATTTCGTTTTAGCAGAAAGTTTTGTATAAGGAATTAAAATAGGATATTCTGGGTATGCAAGTTTTTTTGTTTTGCGATCAAGAGGAATGTAAATAAAAAAACTTGTGGTAGCAATTTTATATGGAGCAAACATTGGCCCGCTTCCATCACTTCGTACATATGCACTGGGTGCTGATTTATAAGGAGCTACTTTGATTGGCATACTCATTGAAAATCCGCCTGATCTAACAAGCTGAGGCACAGAAGGAAATGAATTATCAAATGCTTCTTTATATCTAGCAAAGCATGAATCCAGTTGATCAGATGGTATAAAGAATTCAGGAAAGCCCTTTATCGCTGGTTCATAACGAACACCCTTTTCGGCATAAGGTCCAATAAATTTGGAAAATTTTCCTACTAAGTAAGACGAACGAAATCCTCCTCCAAATCCTCCTCCACCACCACCTCCTCCTCCACCACCGCCGCCACCTCCTCCTCCTCCTCCGCCACCGCCGCCTCCTCCTCCTCCTCCACCTCCGCCACCACCACCACCTCCTCCTCCTCCTCCGCCTCCTCCACCTCCGCCACCACCACCTCCTCCTCCTCCACCTCCTCCGCCACCACCTCCTCCTCCACCGCCGCCTCCTCCTCCGCCCCCTCCTCCACCGCCTCCTCCTCCGCCACCACCTCCTCCTCCACCGCCTCCTCCGCCACCACCTCCTCCTCCTCCTCCTCCTCCTCCTCCTCCTCCTCCTCCTCCTCCTCCTCCTCCTCCAAATCCACCGCCACCGCCCCCTCCTCCAAATCCACCGCCTCCACCAAATCCACCTCCTCCTCCAAATCCACCTCCTCCTCCAAATCCACCTCCTCCTCCAAAGCCTCCTCCACCAAATCCACCAAAACCACCTTTTCCACCGAACCCAAACCCTCCTGGCCCTCCATCAAATCCTCCTTTGAATCCTGGACCATAGCTTCCTTTCCCAGAGAAGGCTGGACCCCATTCGATATTGTGTTCCACTGGCCCGAATTTTACATCAAATCTAGATTCCATGTATGGTGAAGGACCTCCATATCCTTGGGGATATGCAACATCAACACCGGGTGCAAAAAAGTCTGGTCCATAACCGAATGCTCGATCCGACTTTTTGGAAAATCCACCATCAAAACGTGTTAAGAAATCTTTTGCAGGGGCCTTAAGTTCGATGCTGACCACTCCGCCCAACAAAGGGAGAAGGACAATCATCAGCTTAATTGCCCCCATTGTGGCAAAACTGCAAATAGAAAAAGAATCACACTTTTGAAAAACGTTTATTTAAGGAAAAAACATAAAAACAACAGTCTTTTGCTGCTTTCCAATTACAACATGTAAAAATCTTTATAAATAGTGAAGTAGTTGGCTTCAAACTTTATTTTCATACATGTGTATCTATATCTATGTACATTTGTACATAAAAAATATATTTCAAAGCTCATTTTTTCATCTATGCATAACAAAGAATAGTTAAAACACTTTAAACCCCATCCATCCAAATTGTTAAAAGATTGGTAGATTCAAAGTCTTAATCCAGGTTTTTTTTTATTTTAGTTTTGAATCTATTGCATATAACTTCAATTTAGAGAAATATGTCACATTGATATAATAAAGGAGATTTTGTCAATACATGTATTTATAATAAATACCTTGTTAAAACAGTAAACTATATTATATGTACTATTGTAAATAAGATTTCATATGCTCTTCGGGGATTTATATTCCGATTTGATTTTTTTTTTTGCTTTATTGCTAGCGCTCTCGAGCGCTAGCAACTACGTTAGTCTTTTTCACTGGAATACGCAAGCTCGACTCCATAGTAGGGGATTCTGGGAGTACTGTACTACTGTACATAAACTGTACCATTTGAATTTCGTTTTATAATTATCACATGTAGTTTTGTGTTTTATTGTACATGTCGAAAAGTAACAGTAGCTTATGTCTTATAATGCATAGTTATTTTCAATATTAAAATAAATAGCTAGCTTTATCTTAAATTTCTTCAAGCTCGGAAAACAACTTCGGATATATTTTCCGAGCTTGACTGAAAGGCCCGAGAAGATACGATTGCAACAAAACAGTACCAATGGTTCTTGAAAATTTTCACTTCGAAATTGAAATTACAGTAGATACATAATGATTAAGGCACAGTCAGTGAGCTACATGTATGTCATGCCTCTAAATTCACAGTTCTAAACTGAGACCCCACTCCAGTACAATTCCAGTACACATCTGTGCCTTCCTATTTAATTAATCGATTCAGAAATATAAACCAATGTTTTAGAAATCTGCTTCTGTGTCTTATGATGGCTACAGCGCTAGCTCACCAATCTTTTTAAAACATAAGCTTGTTTACATTCTAACAGAATCTATATGTATTGGCCTGGGGGTGGGGGTGGGGGGGGGGGGGTAATGTCAGGTTAGATTAGTATATAAGTAATCTACACTTCGTCAAAAACCTTGAAAAGAACTATGTTTAATAAGGACTAAACGCTAGTCTGTACAATCATGCCCCATTATTTAAAAATGAGAAATAAGATGTGTGCAGACTGAAATATAAATTCAAACACGATACTTATATTCTTGTATTTGAATATTGATTTTTAACAAGCGGTGTGGAATTTTTAAAGTATCTTTGCAAGTGCGCGAACCACGTGTGAAAATGTTAAAAAGATGTCTAGCTATAAAAAACTTAATAGATAACGTTAGTAACTTGAAAGTAAAAATCTCGATGACTACCCACAGTTCTTACCGGTGTTGTATAGTGCCCTAGCCACCCCCCCCCCCCCCCCCCCAACTCCTGGCCCCTCCCCCCCCCCCCCCGAAAAAAATGACTATATAGCCAGGTTACCCCCTCGAAAAGCCTATTATATACAGATTTACCCCCATTCTTTCCTTCTGGTTTGTTTATAATGGACCATTCGTGGCAATATTTCGCAATATCTGAAATTATATTAATTACTCTCTTTGAGGGTTGATACAGGCTTAGAGGATTTAAGATTGCAAAATGTAATACTCCTTCCATCCTCCAAAGGCCATTTATGGGTACTGTAAAATTAAGGGTTTTCAAAACGTTAAAATATTTAATTCTCGATATCTTGCGACTGGGTACATTAATATGAAGAGAAATTGCAGAAAATGTCGCTTCGATAGTGGGATTTCTAAGCAATGGTAAAGAATTATTGATTATGTAATAAATGATTTGGTTTTATAGTATACAACCAGAATTAATTTGGTTTCTTTGCTGGAAATACGCATGGTTAATCAAAGTCATGGGAAGAAAGTATTTAAAATGTGAAATGGAGCCTTATGTTTGTAATCATGTACAGCTATATTCTAAGCTTTATTCCGCTTTTCAATCGGCGACGCGATTTGGAAATATACCATCTTGAAAATTAAGCTACATGTATCTAAAAAGAGAACGCACTGCTTGGTTATCGTTAAACACATCCGAAAAAAACTCTGCCGTACACAATCAAGTCAGACGCGATTTTTGGATTACGTAGAAAATTCCATTTATTCTTCATAGCAGATATATTGACAGGGCGCGAATAAAAAAAGGAAGAAGTTAATTTTTTTTTTATATATTTAGAATCTTAAAGACATTCATAATTTATAAATTAAGAGCACATTTTTGCATATGACTACAGAGCATGGTATACCTTATAAATTCACCAAACTAACTTTAGTTAAGTTCTCTGTGTTTTATATGAACCAAATTAAAACTTTGTCTGTGTAAAATGATAATTTGACAAAACACACCTTAAGTAAGAAACGTGAGGGAGACATCCTACTATGGGGAAAAGTCTAATATATAATAGTTTTTCAACTCCGGGGAGAAAGACTACTATATATACATGTATAGCCAGTTTAGCTAATATGGGGGGGGGGTGCTAAATAACACCGATAATGCAACAATTTGAAATTATCACTTTTCTTATTATCTAAAAGCAAAACAACATGTGAAAAAACATAATAAAAATGTATTGGCGTTGAAACATGACCACTAAAGGACGGCTTAAGCAATGGTTCGGAAAACATGCTAAAACAGGGAAAATAGAATTAAAACATTAAATCCCTAACTAGTTTCGGAAGACATGTGCTTATCAAAATTTCCCTGAAAGAATAAACCGGATACTATTGTTTTATCGAATATGTTGATCAATTATAGGAGAGGAAAAAATTTAATGAAAATATTGATTATTGTTGATTAACTATGAAAGGAAAAATTCTAATGAAAATATGTGATGATTAAATAAATGTATAAACTATGATAATACATGTAGTATGGAGAGAAAAAACCCTCCCTATTTAGTATTTAGATAGCATGTTATTTGTGGGTTTTGGTGTAAATGATTTTTAAAAAAAGTTAATCATTGTTAATGAATATTTTGCATGATAATCTATGCTTTACTGCGCACATACATCATTTTTCATTATATATATAAAAAAAGAGAGTTAAACCTCAAAGTCTTACCTGGTCCTACCTTCCAAGACGGTCGCCGAACACTGCTAATTCATCTACAGTGACCAAAAGTTCAGTCGGCCAATAAGGAATAATACTTCAACACGCAAATAAAATAGTGATGTATATTAACTTATGACATTTGTATTCACGGCCTGAATTCCATTCGTTATGCAGAAGAAGAAAAATTATCAATCCGCCATCTTTTTTTTTTTATATATTTGTGAATGAAATATGAGTCACAAGATAGCGGGAATCGATTTGGAGTTTGGGGTGGTAGGGGTTTCAATCTATGATATTTACTCGTATCTCTTTCAAATACGATATGTTTTCATAAAGAATGTTTGAAATTTATATTTGATATATTATGTATTAAAACCGGGGTAGAAAAAAGTGCATGCCTGTCGGATTTTACTATATGTGTGATTTTGGAGTTATACAAGGGGAAGTTTTATCACCATTTTTGTTTTCACTGTCTTTAACGATAGGAAATATTTAAGAAATTCAATTTGTTATATTGAAACTTTGCATACTTATTGATTCTGATGACACCGTCTCAATAAAAGTCACTAACTGTGGTTGAAAATAAAAGGATAACAAAGTATTCAAATTTATGAAATGCGTGTCAATATTGTCAAAAACGGAAGTTTTCTGCCGGGGTGTTTTAAGACCGCCTAAATCATTATGAGGCTTGATGGCCAACAAATTAACCATTAGATCTGTCTAAAAATTTAAGATATGATTTGTTTAGCTATAAACTTTTAGTTGGTAAAAAAAAATCCATATATTTACCATTTAAATTGGGGGTATTTTCTATATTTTTATCTAAAGTTCTTTTTCAAAAGAAGATCAATAGAGTCTAAAAATGGCCACGACCATCGAACCCTCTTAAGCAACGGCACTGGAACGTAAAATGAATACAATTACTTGATTTATTTACATGTACAATCATGCACATATTTATCTTTATACATGCAAATACATGTACTATTCTTCTTTAAGGTAGTCCGTGCATAACTAAGGTGATTTCACAATTTTGAAGCTGACATAAACCAAATTCATGTCACTGTACATGTAGTCATTTAAATGAACTTTTTTCAATTGAAACTTTTGACTTTAAAGAGTTGTCCACTGTCATAAATAAATAAGGAATAAGGAATCATTCTTTGAATATTATGGGGTGATAATTTTGGTCAGGGCGTGATCAAATCCAATAAAGCCCGAAGGGCTTTATGATAGATTTGAACACGCATCGACCGAAATTATCACCTCATTATATTCAAAGAATGATTCCTTATTACTTATATTTATATAATTTTAAGTCACCGTACGATTAAATACTTAAATATAAATAAGCAAATCCCGCTGGCGCCTCAATTTGGCGTCATTTGTATTATGGATTATATATAGTACAAAATTGTTACGTAGTGTTATCACTAGCAAAGACACTGGAAAATGTAAATATACAGAAAAATCTCGTTTTCTTAAATTATGCACTAGGATGATATATCTGTTACAATTCAGTGTTTTTAGATAAAAATCAAGAAAAATCTTCATAATTTAATAATCCCTTTGAAATTATACTAATATTCTAGTGATCAAACTTGCAATCTATTAGATATGATACATTTAGTCATGGATGTACTATCTTAAATTCCAGAGCCCATGCACTTAAGTTATAGTTTTCATTGCATGAGTTATTTTTTCTCTTTTGTCTGTGCGTGTGTGTTTCATGCAGTTTTGGAGGTAGCGAGCTGTACAGAAAAATATATCACCGATGGACGCGTTAGTTATCTTCGGAAGCAGCAAAAACGATGTTGTAATATTAGTATCAAGGATCTCCAATAGAATTAACTTATCTACAAGCGTTAAGTCATTGTACACATTTATAAACAACAAGCACGAAATTATTCCTTTCTCTGTACAGACAAAAAAAATTCAGAAGTTTCTATTGATAGAAAAGCCTGGATCTTGTGTTCATTCGTGTTTCGATCTAGCATAAGTGCCAATTAATGTTTGTTTTTTCTTTTGTTTTCATAAGGGTATGAAGGTAGCGAGCAATGCTGGAAAAAAACCCTGCATCTTCGAACTTCAAAGCTTATTTGGAACAGAAGACAATTGATACTTCTAATCAATACTTCACATGTATTAATACCGGTATTTTAATTACTGCTCTGTGGCAACGCACTTTGAAAAATATTACGCACTTTGAAGAAAACATTTTTCATAGTGCGTCAATTTTGGGACCAAATCAACGCACTTTGAATTTTTTTTTAATACGGGACCAGGTTAACGCAATTCGAATTTTTTTCTTCAAAATGCGATATGGAGGTACATTAACACTTTTTCTTATCGAGAGACTCAACGCACTTTGAAAAAATATGCATAAATCACAAAGTTTGGACTTGGAATTTCTAATTTGTTGATATTATGACGATTTGCTATTTTATAACACTAGTAAATCTAATTTACCGTCTTTGAGAAAGGGGATGGGGGAAGGGATTAACCAGAGATACAGGTCAATAACCAGTACATCATTTAATTGATTATAGGAAGAAGGTCCCAAACCCTCACAATTCCTTCCAAAACATATGATATTCAGCAACTTGGTATTTATAAGAACGGAAAAAGAAAAATTGTTGTAAATTAAGTACAGTGTTATTGAAAAACAGAGCTGGCCATACGATAATTTTTCCAATGGTATGTTAAAGAAGCTGTAAGAATTTCAACATAATCCATCTTTTCAAATTGTAATCGATTGCAAATAAATCACTTCATTATTAAAAAAAAGTTACAGTGCCCAACATGAAATTATTTTAAACTTTGAAATAAGCATTAGGGTGTGGGATTTTTTCCTTGCACTGATGTTCTAAAAGGTCATATTGTTTTTGATAAACATTAACAACGTAACCTTTTCTCACATAATGTTTGTGTAAAGCACATGCGAATGAAACCAGCTGAGATATGTTGTACATCGATCTGCATTATCAATATACATGTATATAATAAATTATTTTCGTTTCTGGCATAGTCCAATATACCAGATAAGAACTGATATAAATTTGCTGCATACATTAAAGAAAGGACAAGGCCATTGCTAAGCGAAGCGATGCAGTTTACGTTATATTTGGACAAGTACTACTTAGGCACGTGACCCGAAACCTATTCGAGTACGTATGAAAACTCATCACGCACATAATTTTAAATATATAAAATTCTAAGCTGACTAATGTTTAAAAATACTATTAAATATTTACATCCACCATGTAAATTTCTTCTACTTCTTACGGAAATTGATTGTAATTCAAAGCTCCGTAGAAACTGACAGGACCGGTGTATATAATTAAATCATGAGTGGATGGGGGGGGGGGGGATCGGATACCCCCCCCCCCCCCCTCAGATTTTTTTCTCGATTCACGTTTTTATCGTTAATAAATTATGTTCAAATCTAATCTGTTACACTTCATCTATGAATCATTCTATCGGCATTCCATAAAAAGTGAATAAAAGTACGTTATAAGCATCATTTTTATCACCATCGTGTTACACAGAAGGAACATCCAGTTTTTCATAAATGTAAAGGCTACCATAGTTACTAAAACAACGGGAGGCCTGGGATCAGTCCGTGGAGGTCGTGCTTTCATGTAGCGAAAATAGCAAAAAAAACCCACGCACAGCCAACAAAATGAAACTGAACGGTCTGATCATCGTGTATTGTGCCATTTTGAATTAAAGATGATATTAAATTAATAAATGAATTTGAAAGCTATGGGAATGCTTTTATCCATATGCGAAGAGGTCGTTTTTAAATAGATTGTGTGGATATCAATCTTGTCAGTTTCTAAATATTTACATCCACCAAGTATGATTCCCATAATTTCTTCCGGAAATTGTAATTCATAGCTGTGTAGAAACTGACAAGACTGAAATCTACATCGCCCGTTTATCGATTGGTCGAAACCTTCAGAAAGCGGACTGCACGAAATAATCATTTATTTCGTGCAGTCTGTGAATTTTTTTTTGGTTGCTGAAGGTTTCGACTGTGAATTACAATTAATTTCCACAAGAAATATCGGAAATCATACTTGGTTGATGTAAATATATAATTATAATTTCATAAAAAAATAAGTTGTGTTGTCTTAAAAAGTTCAACAAAAGAAGGTTAATATTTTAACACTTTTATTTGTCATTTTTTTTCTATATTTTAAAAACAAAAATTTCTATGCATATGGATTTAATATTCATACAAAGTCAATAAGCCAATTCTCTTTTTCTTTTTTATCTTTTCAACCAGAAAACAAGCTTTCTTCTAATGCTAATCTCTGGGAAGAGTGCACCCACAGCAATTACTGAGATGACCAAAAACCTCAATCGCTTTTTTTTTATTTCATTGTTTAAGGGGGATCAGAAGGTCAAAAGGTCAAACAAGTTGACACTATGCATTAGCAGGCATGTTGGTCTGTTGTCCTGGATACTTGACTTCCTGGTCTTTGGATGAGAAGAATGTGTAAGACAACACAATATCATCAACATTGTCCATCCTCGGGTCATTCAGCAAATCTGGGTCAAGGTAGAAAAACACCGGCATCTCCACCTGGAAGTAAAAAAAAATATATAAAAACCATAACAATTTAAAGGTGCTGGATGGTCAATAAAATAACTATCATATCCATCATCATCTATCAAAGAACTTGTGATTTTTAAGTAGTGAATTGTTAATACATGTAGTTTGAGTAAGTATATGGTCCAACTGTTAATAAACAGCCCCTTAATGCAGACAACAGACTTACGTGTACAGAGAAGAATAGTTATCATTGTGGACATATTATTCACTGATAGGAGTATCAAAGCAGCTGTGAAAGTAGTTAAATATGCATATAAGCATAGATAAACCTATCCCACCATGTCAGACACCAATACATCAAATTACCCTTTGGGGTCCTTTGAAGAGAGGCTGCTCTGAGTTATGGGCCTTCTTCTCCTGCGTTTATAGAGCCATTAACACATCCAAGTAACTGACAAGAATCAGACACCCCCTCCTCGTACCAAGTCAAGAAGTGGACAAATGCTCTCAATCTGGGACCGAATACTCCTTCATTTTGGGGGTATTTATTTTTTATCTGACAACATGGAAATTGTGACATCTAACAGCAAGTCTAGCCTTTTATTTAAAAAATGATCTCTAATACCTAGTACTGTACAAGATGGTGACAATGTGACAGAACTTGTTAATATACTGCCACCCCCTCAACTCTCATAAAAATAGCAACATCGAAATAGTTCTATTTCTAAGTATAGTTATAAAAGTAACACAAGTAAAGAAGAATCAAACAGGCTTGTGGGTCCACTAAATACCTGTCAAATTAACCTTAAAATGATCAATATGATTTTTCTAGCCATGAACTTAAATTTGACAGGAAAAACGCACAGGATAAACCATGAGAATTTTATGTAAGTTGAACATTTTCTCCTTACATTTCCTACACATATATATAACTCTAGTTTCTTTTAAGTCTTAAAATGATCATTATCGTCCATCCCTTAAGTAGCATGAGATTATATGATTTCCTTCCCAGTAGATTGAAGGAAAATAATGATCATGATAAAATGGGATAAAATTAACATTTGACGTACATAAAAAATCCTTATAATTTATATGTCTGAATATGTCATGTTAACTTCACCATGTGTTTCACAGTGTAAGATGTAATTTAGAAAGTGGATAAATTGATATAAAACCTAGCTAATAAAATGATAAAAAGAATTCTCCTTGAGTGTTCAATGGGGTATACTTTTAAATTGCTCCTCACAAGGTTTTTAAAGCAAAATTAAGCCTCGATCATCCCACTATTTGTTTTTATGTAAAATGTATATAATACAAAGTCTATAGCACTCACACCTGTTGATGTTGTATGCTCTTTTAAGAGGTTAAGTGATGATTCAATGGATCATATGTTTATTCTCCTATCACAAATTATCTGTACTAGGGATAAACATTATTATATCTTGGGAGAAAGCTGAAGACTGGATCCATCACATCTGGAACACTCAGTTGGATAAGCCGATCTATTGCCTGTCATAACAAACTCAACAAGCACCTGTTCCTCATCATTCTGAATTTGTCTGTCAATTGATTTCCCATTGTTTGAATACAAAGTCTTGATACAAGAGCTTTGCAAGTAATTTATAAATCTCTCAGTCAGAACATTTCTTAATGTCCCAAATGTCCTCCAATAAAAAAAAAAACGTTAACAAATAGGTTAATGAATTCCACTGATTCTGTATCACTGAATAAGTATGTCAGGTCTGACCAGTTCTTGTGCAGTTAGCTGTCAGTATCTGTCCAGCTATCAGCTATCTGCAAACTGATCCAAGACAAAGACTAATACTGAATCGGGAGGCAGCTGTCATTTTGTCAATCAATAATTCCTCTGTTACATCATCAAAAGTAGTTTTACCAAAATATTAATTCCTTTTATCCATTCAACAAAATAAAAATCAATTTCTTTTACAGTGAGGCAATTGCGAATGTTGAACAATAAGGCCTAAAAATCTCATTAAATCCTAATTCTGTGTGAAACTTGTATAATACCTCCTCCCCCCCCCCCCCATTCCTCACTTCATCAACTTTTATGTAATGGTAGAGGATTGAATATTATATGCATTAATGAATTACTTTGGATTCCTTCTTTTATGTGAGTAATTAATTCTGTGATTCAGCTGTTTTGCATCAAATTGTGAAAATAAAATGTATAAAATAATGAATGCCAAATTTTTATTATAGTTTCCTTTAGTCTAAATAAAAGTGAGATTTTAAAATCCATGAGTCACACTTAATAAGGAATCTACATTAAAAAAATCACTTAGATATATAAAACTTTTCTTAAATAAGAATTCAGAGTCTGAGTCATTAACAAACTTCTATTAATTATTTTTGTATGATCTGATAAAAGGTCATGGACATTTGCGAAAGAACAAAAACCACAATATCTGAAATCATTAACTCAATACATGTTTTCTGTTTTGATAAAAGGAGCTTGCACTTTCTATCGCAAATACCTATCATTATTTTAAGTAAAAGAAAATGACAAGTGAAAGGAAAATTTGCTGCGGCAGTCTCGGCAGTCTCTAATTTAGCGAGATAGTGGCGACTCTGGTGTTTGGGGGGATGTCTGATACCGCAATGATTCAGACAGCACAAGTGATGCTGACTCATCACCAGACAAAGAAAGAGCTCCCCATTCTCAATATCATCTCGTAGGCTTGGCTTTCTCGGTAAAAATTCCCTCTTTTTAAAATTTTTTATTATCAAAGCATTCTATTATGTTTTGTGAACCATGATTATGGTGCATGCTCAAGATTCATTTGAGTAAAGAAATTTTATGAAAAAGAGTTCAAATTTTTTTTAGTACAAAGACACCAACTTAATAATTAAATGTTGCACATTGAGGTTTTTCATCCATGTTTTTGCATTGAACTTTGCCTGAAAGCAATATTTTTATTGAAAGTCAATCTGTCGTATACAAGTACATCCTATTCAGAGATAGTCTTCAATGATATGTTTAAAGTCTACAACTTCGAAGTGCAAACTAGGGATATCAGCGAGTACAGCTGTCAAATCATTGGAAAAGAGGAATACTTATACTGTACTTAATCAATTTTCAAATTCAAAGGAAAACCAGGACATAAATAATCCTTTAAAAGTTATTAATTTTTTAACAGATTTAATACTTAAAGATTTCAATTGAACAATTAAGAAAATGGGTCGCTAAAAAAACCAGAGCATGCATTGCTTGGTTTAAAATTAGTCCGTTGGATGTTTGAATACAGAATGCGGGACCTTCATCAAACCATCACTGCAAGGACAGTTGGAGATGTCAGAGAAATATAAATGGGGAGATTTTATGATCACTGACCGGTATCCCTTCGTGATTAATGGTCAGCCATGAATCAGTAATGAAGACATGATGTGTCACCTATAGCTGTACGGCCAGTCATGGATGTGGTCACTTCCAAAAATTACGACCTTGGACAGAGGTCAGACTTGCACTATCAGCTAGAAGTGAGTGATCCTAATCTCATCAGCTAAAGTAGTTTACAGGCTGAGTCTAATTTGGGAGTCAGATTTCATTTTCTGAGTAAACAAAGGAAAAGCTCATTTTCCCCTATGAGTCAGGAAAGATGACCAATATTTGGATAATGGTGGCAATTATATAGAACTATTATTGATATATTGGCAGCTATTCTTACAAAATCTAACCTAACAATCAGTGTTTAATAATCAATGCCAATTACACACACGTTACTGAGTTCCTATAATACAAACCACAATGTCAATGTGTGCTCCAAAAATCTTATAAAATTGCACATTGCAGATTTAATGCCTCATTTTTTTCAAATAGGAAGGAAAGCCAATTGAGATATTCAGAGCACATGAAAAAGATTGCCTTTCCGTCAGCTCAAGGGTGTTATATTGCTGTTATATCAGTCTGAGAATTGGGGGCTACTCAGTGCAAAGAAAACTGAATATTTTGATTGAAAAATCCTCCAGTCACTTATTTTGGCTCATTGCCCATGTCAACGGTGTAATTGAGAATTTGTTATCTCAGTTCTTCATCACTTGACAAAAGATTACACTGCCTTAATGGGCTTCTGTGGGTCAGAGGTCACAGCGAAGTGCTGACTGAACAAGCAAATTATCACCTGCATTTTTGTCAACAAACAAAACACATGTTTCCGTTGCATTGAATAGAGATGCTTTACTATAAGAATACCCAAGTATTTCTATGCATTTTTTAAAAGGTGAGAAAAAAATTTTGGGTCAGAAAGAGTTCCATTTTGGCAAATCTGTTTAAAATCAATCTTAATGCATATGGTTTGTGTGCATGCACATATGAAAACACATTTAGAAACATTAAAAGCGGCAGATAAAGTCTGTGGTTATTCATCCGTAAAAAACAGCTGTCTCTTGCACAACTTGAAAACTGGGAAATATCAAACCAGCCTGAGGCCCTGCCTAAGAAAGATAACTTGTATTTGGGGTGATTTTCTTGCTTGATTTATTCATCCTGAGGCAGACAAATATGTCTGCCTGTCTGATGAGCCTGTCTTTATGTCATAACAAATTTTTTTCGACACTGATAATACCTTTATTGTTGTCATCAATAGGTTTTTTCTCCCATTTTTAATTATTTCTTTTATTTCATAATATACACGTACCATTCATTTATTTCATTGAGGTAAAATGGCAAAACAAAATTTTATTTCACTGGTCTTTAAAATATCTATTTTGAAGTATGATTTCACTATTGAAAAATTGATAAGGCTCTAGATAACTTATTTTACATTATTTTTTCAGGGAGAATTTAGATATTTGTTGGCCAGACAAGATATTTCTTGTTTAAAATATGCTGTTAAATTAGGCATCTAAATATATTTCATGAAATGTGTTATTAAAGAAGAATCAGGTATACGTGTTCCTAGGGTTGGTACTACAACTTGTTTTCATAATCACTTATTGTCAAGAAAATAAAAATATAACATTTGTTGTTGTTTTTTTTTTATTCTGTAAATCTTTTCTATATCATAATAATTCATTATTTTTAAAAGAAATAAATGAAACTGCCAACTTTTTAACTGAAAATTTTCTTATTTTATGAGTTTTTAAAGTCTGTTTCCAAAACTTTCCACAACAAATGTAATTTAAAAATCCCTTTCTTATCAACCTACTGGTATTTGATATAAGAGTGATATCTATATTTTATTAGCTTCATCTTAAAAGTGGATAATTTTTTTTCAAATAATCTGGTCTCTATATTCATAAACAAAATTAAATCTTACCTCCTCTCCTGGGTTCAGTCTCTGTTCTTCAAAGCAGAAACACTGAAAATAGAAAACACAGACTCGGTCAATCTCTCTACAGAAATCGTAACAAATTGAACACTTAACAGACTGATGCTTCAGACGCAACCCACATTGGGTCCTTGTGGTATTCTGATACAACATTCACTCTGAGTACCTGAATTTTGTTGAAGTAGTATCCAGCCTGCCAAGGAACAATGGTGTACGTGGATATTCCAATGATTGGTTTATCAGTGGGATTCTTGGCATTATAAAATGCTAGGGCAGTCTCCCCAACTCGCACCTACAGGACAATAAAGTAATAAATTATATTATTAAAGAAATCGTGTCACTCAGCTGCAAATAAAATTTGCAAATAAAAAAATAACAACTGATGTTATACCTAGCTCACAGACAAGGCCATCAGACATTAAAGAAAAAATTTATAGTAAGAAAATTTCCTACACTATAACAATAATTTTTATTATAGTACAGAAATTCATATTAATATGAAAAGAAATATTTTTAATGCCAAGTGCCTGTGACCTAGCAAGTGTACCTACAGTGAAATATTTTTAGTCTGTCCCAAGTTATTGCTTCCATCAATTTTTGATGATTTTTAATAAAAATACACATACCTGTGAAAGAAATACAATTGAAATCGATGAAAGGGAATATATCCAAGATATCTTCATTGAACAATTATCCTTTTTCACTCATAAAATTTCACAGGAACGAAAACAATTTTCTTACGGAGATTTGTAATGGGAAATGTTTACATCTTTTCTCCATTCGGAATACACTCGGAATACATCGCGCAATTTTTTAACATTATCATCTGGGCTTATTAATGGCTGATGCAATGCAAAATCTCCGTAGACTTTCAATTTTTGGATGTGTTTTGAAACCTGAAGCGGTAGAGGGGGCATTTCAAAACAGATAATCTGGACATTTTTTCATATTAGTGGATGAACGTAGTTCGAGCACAAAGGTATTTACTATTATTGAAATATCAAGCAAAAAGTGGTGGAAGCAAAAACTCGGGACAGAGTATAGCAAGTTATAAAAATTATCTCTAACTAACCTAACCTACTCAATACAATTAAACCAAGTGATAATATTCTAATTTAGTAAACAATATATTATATTCTTATATTTGATAAGATAATCCATCACATTAACCCTTAAATTTGATTTTATTTTCATATATATACCTCTATTTCTCTCTGCTGGGGCCTGAAGTCCCACTGCATTTGAGCTGAGCGATCGGCATTAAATTTGACTGTAATTAATCGATCCTCTGGCTTCATTGTTTCCACTTTTTCATTGCCCTTCTGGATTGCTTTACCTCCCCTTCCAGATTTCTGTAGTACAAAATTAAATTGACTTTATGAATGAATTGACAGATGTTCTTCCCCAATTCAATACTGGACTTATAATCATAGACATATATAGACTTTAAATAATGACTGCTCCAGACTTTTTTAAATGGCTTTGCAATGTCTTAAATTTGCCCAGTTGCACTTATGTACTAAAGAGATAACTTGGAATATTGGAATTCGCCCAGTCTTAAATTTGCCGCTGACAACGAGGGCGAAAGGGGGAAAATAAAACAGGGGTGAATATTTCCCTATAGACAGTATATTAATAAACAGATATATTTTAAAAAAAATATTTATCATGTTTGAAGTTGTCAATAAAATGAAAACTTAAATTATCTGTCAGTAATGTTACATCATTCCAAAATTGTACAAAAAATTGTATATATATAGTTTACTATCAATGTATACAAAATACATAAAGTCAATGGTTTTACATACATTGACCTTAATAAATAAATATAAATCAAATCAATTTTGCCTGTAATACAGATAAATCTATCAATAAATGACTAATTCAAAGCTACCTGACAGAAGACTCGATACAGGGGGACAGATAATATGGTTGCCCCTGTCATGAAGAGAGCCACAGCTATAGAATACCATAATCTATCTCTCCAACCGGAATCAACTTTAGACCTGGTGTATCGATATCTAACACAGTTCGTAAATATTGCAAGTTTGTGTCCATGTTCATTAAATTTCACACTAAAATCCCGTGATATACTGCTATGGAAACTTTTTGCAAAATTTTTTGTGCATGAATGAGAAAAATTTTGTCCCGTAATTCTCAAAACACAGTTCCAGCTGCTTGGGAAGTTCCTTGTGGAGCTGAATGCCACTGTTTTCAGCAATAAAGATCCTCTTTGAAGTAACATTCTAGATAAACAAAGCTGTGTCTTTCAGTAAATAGAATTATAAAGGAACTCTGAAAAAAAAATGTGAAAATTAAAATAACATCTCTCAAAACATATGAAGAAAAATCATTGGGGGAAATATGACTTCTTTTATCAGTGTTTAAATATTCAGAAGATCTGGTAATTCCCTGCATAGTTTACCATGTTAAACTATGAGTTATACGTCATTTACAATATCAAATCTTCATACAGCTAATAGTTGCATTCTTCAATTTGAAAAGATAGAGGGGAATTGTTTAGGAATATGTGCTGCATAAAACTTAAAGTAATAATAACAAAATTAAAACTTGTCGGAGATGATCAGACAAATATTAAACTTTATATGACATTCTTAGTGAAAAACTAAAGTAATGACATTCAACATGTTCCAGACTGAATTTCCTCTAAAATAGTTTCTCAGAGTAAAAAAAAACCCCGATTATCTCTTTTTTTAAAAAACGAGTGAAAATGACTGTTTTAAAATACCTCGGATGATCCGTAAAAGCAAAATTACATCGCCGTTGTGTGTCTCTAAGTTTTCATTGCAAAACAAACTTATGCAAGCAGGCACGATGACAGCTTTGTAACCGGAAATATGTAGTGGAAAACTAATTAAAGAGTCTAGTTATTCTAAATTTACAAGAATATTTGTGAAGAATTTGTCAAAATTATGAAATACAATCAAATATTTCGAATGTAGAAAGCAAATAATAGGATGCATTCCATCATGTAAGATATATTCACATATGTCAACTCCTTTCAAGGGGCTAGAAACTATTTAAGGTATTGGGTGCATGACATTATTCCGGATTTTAAACAAGATGGCAGCCTCCATGTAGTTTCCCCCTGGCCTCAGTTCACACAGATAAACCTTGATTTCGGGAATATAAGAAACCAAACTAACCAAACATCATGGGAATTCTTGAGAAAATTGCCGAAATTGAGAGGGAAATATCCCGAACACAGAAAAATAAAGGTAATTTCATTATTTCAATTTATTAAATATGCCAGAAACACACGTTGTATGAAAGATCTATTTAGTAAATACGATTTTTTTGTTATTAATGTTTGACAAGAGTATATAAGTTTAAAGTACTGTTTTGATAACATTGAAAAACAGCTTAATGATTAATAAGTACTTTCACATCATCCGATACTCATTACAAGATTGCAAACTCAGCATCAGTGATATTGATGGTAACTTAAATAATTTTTAACAATTTTGCTCACAGCCACTGAATACCATCTGGGGTTGCTTAAAGCAAAACTTGCAAAGTACAGGCAACAGTTGTTGGAACCTACAGGAAAATCAGCAGGCAAGGTATGTGATCTACATGATGTTACCCCCCCCCCCCCCCCAACACCACACCCCTTGCAGTTCTGAGAGACCATTGATCTGCCATTTTATGGTGTGTTGTTGTTACCAATAGATGTTTACTACTGTTTTTGTTCCAGGGTGAAGGTTTTGATGTAATGAAATCAGGAGATGCCAGGGTAGCCTTGATAGGATTCCCGTCTGTTGGAAAGGTACATATTAATTTAATTTGATATAATAATTTCAGAATAAATATGTATGAATTCATGATACACAGTCAAAACTGACAAATATATAACATTTAATATCTTTGACCTATTGTCTAATCCATAAACAGTCCTTTCCCACGTTGTTAATTAATCATTTCACTTTACATTTACAAATATTGTAAAACAGAATATCTCTTAATACATATAAGTAATTATTTTGAAAAACCTAATGGTTTCATTTTTATTGCCATTGAGAATATTTTATTTCCTCAACAGTCAACACTACTTAGCACACTGACATCAACCAAAAGTGAATGTGCTGCATATGAATTCACAACCTTGACCTGCATTCCTGGGGTTATTGAGGTAAATTAAATCCCTGGTGTTATTAATGTAAATTAACGTACATTTATGGTGTTGATGAGGTGATTAACTGCCTTGACCTAATTCATGGTTTATTGGGAGTAATTTAATAGTCTTGACCTAAATTCATGGTTATTTAGGTAAATTAATAACAACCTTGACCTAAAATCATGGTATTATCAATGTAAATTTATGGCCTCTGCATCTATGGTGTTATTGGTGTTAATTAACAGTCTTGACTTACTACTTATTGTTATCAATGTAATTTAACAGCCTTGACCTGCAATCATGGTTATTGAGGTACATTAACAACCTTGACATTGCAACAAGTTAGTAGTATATCCATTCTCAATTTCCCTATTTATTTTTTCACTCAAGTATAATGGTGCCAAAATACAGCTTCTTGATTTACCTGGAATCATTGAGGGAGCTGCTCAAGGTGAGATATAGAATTAACAGTAACCAATTGAAAGTAATATAAAATACTGGGTAATTATAGATTTAAGGAATATGATGTTAATGATGAGCATGAATACATGTACCGTTAAATTGCAATTTTATAATCAAAAGTCAAACTTTTTGGGTAAGGTTAATACATGTATAGGCTTTGCCTGTTGCTCAAATCTTTAGATGAAATATGATGAAATTAAATCAATCATGTGTATTCTTCAGATTTTTTATATTTAGAATTATGTATGCTGCAAAGTCAATTTTTACATGTAAGATTACCCATTGTAAAAAAATATTGATGGTTACTATATGACCATTGTTTTCAGGAAAGGGTAGAGGTCGACAGGTCATTGCCGTGGCAAGAACAGCGGATCTTGTTGTGATGATGCTGGATGCCACCAAGAGCAAAATACAGAAGTAAGAACAACAGTTGCATATCTGATTAGGAGCTTGATATACATTTACATGTACTTTTATAATGCATCATTGGTTAAACTGTAAAAGAGCTATTACCGGTAACACAGTAACTGTTAACTTCCTGTGATTGTACAAGGTTTCTAAGCTTAGCTGGGGTGTCATTTATTTTTAACTACCGGTATTCGAAAATTATAACATACAGTTGAACTTTGATATCTCGAATACAATGGATATGTCAAAGTGATTTTTAAGTCCCAACCACATATTTTACCCTCGATATCTCGAATACTCGGATATATCGAAGTGTTTAAACAGTCCCTACTAGTTCGAGATAACGAAGTTTGACTGTATGTCTGACAGTTGCATTTTGGTAAAAATGTATGTGGTACCACACAAGGTATCAAATGCTCTCAAAACTTGTATGTTCATCTATATGTACACTACTTTCAGGGAGCTGCTGACAGCTGAGTTAGAGAGTGTTGGGATCAGGCTGAATAAGAGGAAACCCAACATCTACTTCAAGGTCAGGCATAAAATAATCTATGACAAATTCAATGAGCTGCAAAACTGCAGCTAAATGTGGATGGGTGACCATAGTCCATTCAAATATTTTCTTTCTGGAGAGCTACAGTTCTGCAACTACACTTCAATATAAACACAGCATGCTTATGAAAACTTGAATATTATAAAGCAATAATGTCCTGTAATCTACTCTCCTGCTGTAATATAATATATTATAACTTTGGCAGTGCAAAATAAATATCTAGTGATTCATTGTCTTTCCCTTTCTTCCAGCAAAAGAAAGGTGGCGGGATATCCTTCAATTCGACTCTACCTCTAACCAAATGCAATGAGAAGATGGTACAGCTGATTCTACATGAATGGAGTATCCTTGCTGACTAATTGTTCAAATATCATTATTGTAGAAAGCAGGATAAATTTTCATTCCTTCTTCAACTCACACATTTTGTACAGTGCCAAAGCTTGTATTGATAACTAATTCATGTACAATAGCTACATTATTTTCTGTTTTAGCAATCAAATTTAGTTTCAGGCATTGTCTGAGCCTGACTCTGAGGCCTACATGAAGTTGATTTAAAATACATGTACTGGTGTTATAGGGATCTCCACTTCAGTTTAAGTAGTGAAAATGAACGACAACAAATGTAGATACTGTACATCTCTATATTGGTACATGCATACATAATCAAAATGTTTAAACATTGTACTGATAGTAATTAAATACTTGTACAGTGCTTATTAAAGTGCTTCTGCATTGCATGCACAGTTTCTGATGATTTCTTAACTCCCTCTCAGAGATTTTTAATGCAGAGGTTCTATTTAGAGAGGATTGTACATCAGATGAATTTGTAGATGTCATCCTGGGTAGTAGAGTGTACATGCCATGTTTATATGTAAGTACTAAATACCGGTAATTAATCAATTACTCAGAGGAAACATAATATTTTATGTCCATGCTGGGTTTTTTTTTTCAAAATTCTGTTGGACAGAAGTCAATATTTTAATAATTTACTTTTAAATGTAAATATTCTTTATGTTGATAAAAAAAGCAAATTTTCTTATTAACTGTGCTCTTAATTATAGGTTTATAACAAAATTGACCAAATCTCAATAGAAGAAATTGACAGGATAGCTAGAGAACCCAGCTCTGTGGTGGTCAGGTAAATTTGAAATTATCATACAAAAAAGAATTACTACAGAACATTTAATTGACTTTCCATCGATCAAATGCTTTAATGTTATTTTTAGTGATTCTTGTCAGTTTATTATATTACAAAATAAAATGTGGACTGTCAAAAGTCCTTAAATAAATATTTTGGTCATTATCATCATGTTAGATATACAGTTCCCCCGCTATCTATTTTTAATTCATTGTTAATTTATCTGACAGTTGCAATATGAGGCTGAACCTGGACTACTTGTTGGAGATGGTATGGGAATATCTGGCCTTGGTGAGAGTTTACACCAAGAAACGAGGAGGTGAGCTGTCATATTATCCTCATCAAACATCCATCAAATCTATCCAGTGTTATCCTCATCCAGTGAACTTTCCAATCAGTCTTGTGTTATTCTCATCCCATGAACTATCCAATTTGCAATATGTTATCCTCATCCAATGAACTATCCAATCTATTGTATGTAATCCTCATCCAATGAACTATCCAATCTATCGTATGTAATCCTCATCCAATGATCTTTCCAATCTAACTTATGTTATACTCAACCTGTGAACTATTGTGGATTCCTCGTTGTTCGTGGGGTCCAATGTTGGTGGCTTTCGTGGATAACCCTTGCTCACAAATTTACTTCCCCAGGAACGTATATGCAAGCACATGTTTAATACTTATTTATGAAATAGAACTTGCTACCAACGAAATTATGTCTCCAAGAACCAGGAAAATTTTTGCTACCCACAATGATTGACCCCCATGAATAAAAATGATTCCACATTATCCAATATCTCTTATGTTATCCTCATCCAATGGACTATCCAATCTAACTTATGTTATCCTCATCCAACAAATTATCCAATCTTTAATATTTTATCCTCATCCAATGAACTATCCAATCTGTCTTTTGTTATCCTCATCTAATGAACTATCCAGTCTGTCTTATGTTATCCTCATTCAATGGACTATCCAATCTGTAATATGCTATCTCATCCAATGAACTATCCAATCTGTCTTATGATATCCTCATCCAATGAAGTATCCGGTCTGTAATATGTAATTCTTATCCATTGAACTATCCAATCTATCTTATGTTATCCTCATCCAATCAACTATCCAATCTGTAATATGTAATCCTTATCCAATCAACTATCCAATCTGTAATCCTTATCCAATCAACTATCCAATCTGTAATCCTTATCCAATCAACCATCCAATCTGTAATATGTAATCCTTATCCAATCAACTATCCAATCTGTAATATGTAATCCTCATCCAATCAACTATCCAATCTGTAATATGTAATTCTCATCCAATCAACTATCCAATCTGTAATATGTAATTCTCATCTAATCAACTATCCAATCTGTAATATGTAATCCTCATCCAATCAACTATCCAATCTGTAGTATGTAATCCTCATCCAATCAACTATCCAATCTGTTATATGTAATCCTTATCCAATGATCTGTCCAATCTGTCTTATGTAATCCTCATCTAATAAACTATCCAATCTGTAATTTGTCATCCTCATCCGAGGAACTATCCAGTTTGACTTATGTTATCTTCATCTCTTGAACTATCCAGTCTGAATTAGTATGCTTGACTTTAATACAGAAGAAGGGGTCTATTAATTGTGATAAAAATATTTGCTGTATAATTATTTTGATCTCCTATTTTTTCAGCAAAGCCAGATTTTGAAGATGGTTTAATTTTAAGAAGAGGATGCACGGCTGAACATGTGGTAAGTTTCAACAATATTTACATTCAGTTTATATTTCCCCCTTACATGTATGTTTGCATCGGAAATCTGCGACATTCAATTTCCTTTGAATACATATTATACATTTAGATATTTCATGCGCCATGAGCACAAACATAAATGTCATCACGCTTTTTGAGTATCTACCATATTTAAGATTAAATAAAATGTTTGATCTTACATAATCAATTTGATATGTACTTATGAAAAATAATCATTAAATCATATCTACTTCTGGCACTATAAGAACTGCGAACGCTAACGCCTGTTTCCTACATTTTACATCCAAATATTTCGGAATTTCCGTCAGATATTCAAAAAACTAAGTTTTCTATTAAAAAGTATAATCAAATCCTAATCAATATATATCAAAATAAATTTTGTAATAAAATTATTTATTTTTAAACAA
This sequence comes from Magallana gigas, assembly GCF_963853765.1. Taxonomy (NCBI): domain Eukaryota; kingdom Metazoa; phylum Mollusca; class Bivalvia; order Ostreida; family Ostreidae; genus Magallana; species Magallana gigas. The sequence goes on from NC_088859.1 coordinate 6,132,380, forward strand.
AAGTTTTGCTAACGCGGGGTCTGAAAATAATTTCATTGAAATCGGTCTCTATGAGTGAGGAAAATATTATTTAGCTGCCAATATGTGCATAAAAACTTAATAATAACATATTTACGATATATATTAAAGTAAAATTTCATTTTAATTCATATCTGTTAGTTAGTTTTCGAAAATTTACAGAGAAAAATTATTTTTTTGGAATGTATTTTGGTCTGTAGACATATGTTCATATGGCTATTCCATGTTTGTTTTATATCCCTGACTAAAAGCATATATGGTTAGTTTTGGATGTCGTTGGTCCTATAACACACCAAACTGTGCAGACAATTATCATGCTGTGTTAAAGTGTTGTATTCAATTTGTCTGCACCGCTCGGTGTGTTATGGGCCTGACAACATCCAAAATTAAGCATTCAATGCTTAAATAAACACTTGACTTTTGCTATGTACTGTATATATTTATGCACTAACTTTTTCTTGATGAATTAAATGAAAAAAAGACTGAAATAAAGTTAAATGCATTGAAGATTTCAGTGGTATTGTCTCTTTTATTTCAGTGCCATGTTATACACAGAACAATGGTGGACAACTTCAAATATGGATTAGTTTGGGTAGGGATTATTTATGTTCATTTTTTATTGCTCTCCAAAGCCAAAGTCCAAATTCTTATATCTTTTGATGAACATATTTAAGACTATTAATATGTTATAAAAAGTTATGAACCCTGCATTGATTTCATTAGAGCTATGACTGTTGTTGCTCAGGTGAGCTTGTTGCTCTGGTGAGCAACTTGGCCCATGGGCCTCATTAATTAGAATCTTATTTGATTTTACAGGGAACTAGTGTCAAATACAGCCCCCAGAGGATAGGGCTACAGCACCTGATGAACCATGATGATGTCATACAAGTTGTGAAGAAGTAGACACTCTGCATGGATTTTTATTTGTTTCTGCGGTGGACGGAGAACAATTGTGATATTGTATGAAAATCGGGAACTCTCTGTGTAGTAATGTACAACACCTACAAATCAACACACAAGTGATTACATGTATATACATTGCTAAATAAAATGACTTTGAATTGTTGAATATGATTGTCTATTATGATACATTGTACATGTATGGTTGCTGGTCTTGATTCTCTTGAGCTCACTTTCCATTGATTTACAAACTTTGTTTAATTGCTTAACGTTCAACAAAAGTTGAATGTGTATTTAAACATTTGGTTTTTCATTTAAAATAGAATTCACAAGAAAAATACTGCTAAAAGATTGATTTACATGTATTTATGATAATTGATATTAAATGTCTTTTTTGACAGATTTTCATTGGGGTTTTTTTCCGTCAAGAAATGTTTATTGAACAAAAATTACAAGTACTGGTATTTATATTCATGTATACAGGTTTTCATTGGGTTTTTTTTTCAGTGAAGAAATTCTGATTGCAAAAAATAAGTATAATCAGTGCATCCTATGAATACATATATTCCTTTCTTTACCCTTTTTACTGTGCAGAGTGAATCTATGACTCTCGCATATTAACATGGAGGAGCAGAATGGTCATCAGTTACAGTTAGGTCATTCAGATCGAGACTCAGATTAAAGGTTTTCATTCTAGAAATAAAGTAAGATAAAAGAAATAGACAAAAATTAACTAACAAAATAAATACCCCTTTTTAGGTCACCTGAGTAAACTCGGGTGACCTATTGCTATCCGTTTTCGTCCGTTGTCGTGCGTTAACAATTTCACATTTTTAACTTCTTAAAAACTAAAAGGTTGATTGTTACCATTTTTGGTGTGAGGCATCTCTATGGTAAGAAGAATCTAAATTGTGAAATTCATAGCTCTACCACCCCCGGGGCGCCACACGTGGGGCCAAATATGCAAAAAAAAAAGCCAAATTTTCAAAAATATTTTCTTCTCTACTCCCACACATGTGAGGAAAAATCTGATTGCATAGTTATGATGTCCACGAAGGCCTGTACCAAAATTTTGAAATTCATGGCCCCTGGGTCAGGGATAATGACTCTAGGGTGGGGCCTATATGGCCATATAGTAAAAATGTACAAAATCTTGGAAAATCTTCTTCTATACTACCATAGATATTTGTTAAAAACTAAATGCATGATTAAGATGTACATTCAGCCCTCTACCTAAATTGTGAAATTCATGACCCCTGAGTGAGGGGTTCAGGCTCTAGGGTGGGGCCAATATGGCCATATAGTTAAAATGTATTAAATCTTAGAAAATCATCTTCTCTACTCCCATGTATATTTGTGTAAAACTAAATGCATGATTATGATGTACATGAAGCCCTCTGCCTAAATTGTGAAATTCATGACCCCTGAGTGAGGGGTTCAGGCTCTAGGGTGGGGCCAATATGGCCATATAGTTAAAATGTATTAAATCTTAGAAAATCATCTTCTCTACTCCCATATATATTTGTTAAAAACTTAATGCATAATTATGATGAACATGAAGCCCTCTACCAAAATTGTGAAATTCATGACCCCTGTGTCAGGGGTTCGGGCTCTAGGGTGGGGCCAATATGGCCATATAGTAAAAATGTACTGAATCTTTGATAATCTTCCTCTCTACTACCATATATCGCACAGCCCCCTAACTCCGTCACTACCCCAACTCCGTCACTTTCGGGAAACTCCTCGCCGTTTCAAGTCATGTGCAATTATGTCAACATTTTTTGCATGTCAAATATCTTTAATCAAATGTCAACAACTTACAACGGTAAATTTAAAGAATGTGTTCAAACATAACAAAATTACACCTTGTTCATTTTATGCAACAATATGCTTTTTCACGGGTGCACTAAAATAAAGATATTTCTGATACGCGGGCCCATTTGATGATTTACTGCGGTCAGTCATTTCAAGAGAGGTAAAGATGAAGCATTTCACATGTAATTTGCTATTTATTAAGGTTATTAATACATTTTTTCAGTCCACAGTAGCATTTATGCACTACACTTGATGATAACATCAAATCGCTCATGCCGTAATTTTTACCTTATACAGGGTTACAGATATATGCGGTGTGTCGGTATTTAGAATATGCTACATTTATTAAAAATGTAATAAATAAATAATATTATCATAAATATATACATTATTGTATATATATACATTATGGTTATGATGTCCACTAACTCCTCTACCTAAATTGTGAAATTCATGGCCCCTGGGTCAGGGGTTCAGGACATGAGGGGTGGGGATCAATATGCATGGCAATATAGGCGTGTTAATGCATATAATGTTTTAAAATTTTCTTCTCTATTCTCACACATCTGTATAAAAAAAACTGGCTTATAATTATGTTTACCAGGAAGACCTCTACTGAAATTTTACCGGTAATTTTCATGTCCCCTGGAGTATGGGTTTTGACTCTAGGGCTGAGGGTGAAAATGGATGTATAGGTGTTAATGCATATAATGTTAAAAAATTATCTTCTTTACTCCCACACACCTGAAAGGAAAACTGAATTCATAATTTTGTAGAATAGTTTTTACTGAAATAATTACGCGATAATAAGCAATTTTAAAGGTTTTTTTTCACGTGTAATACTATTTGTGTATTTAGTCATATCAAGTGTTGGAACTCTCTTGTGTAGGAAGGTAAAATAATTAGGAGAGAGCAGACGGGTTGACTTGTGATTTTCAAGATTTTGTTGAAATGAATACTGATCCCCTCGCTATAGTTGTCGTAACCTCGGGAACTCGGGGGGACAGACTGCTTTTCCGCTATCCCAGTACGGAGCCAACTAACCACGGAGTGTTCGAGAAATGTATGTATTATTCTGTTGTCATATATTGGGTACTCCTCGTCATCACACGCTGTGTCTTTCGTTATATTTATTTTGACACTGTCAGCTGATTATTAGATTCACAGGGTTTTAATATTGAACGCCCTTTCGATAAATCAATGTTTCAGGATTCATTGTAAACATGTAGGCCTAGTGCATTTGGTTCTACATTTTGATTTTCATAAAATGCAGCATGAAGTCATGACTTAGATTAGCTTTTGAACTGTGCTTTTTTTGCAGCCAAAGGGAGTAATCCATATGCTGTTAAAGTAACAGAGGATATTAATGTCAAAAAGTATGTGTAATTATTAATATGACTTACTAATGAAAAAGAATTTACTGATGTTACATGAATATTTGAGTAAATGTGTCTGTCAAATTTCTGCTCCTAAACTGCTACGCCTAAATGACAGGTAGCAATATTGTGACTACGTTTATTGAATTTTTACCTATTTTGGTTTGAAAATTGGCAAGGTAAGTCTTTGGAGTGATACATTCACAGATTCTTTGAAGGCTTCATTCCAAAAATCTAGTAAAATCTAATCTCTGCCTAAATTAGATATTTTTCTGGTCACAGGACACCTGATATTGCAAAGTCTTGGATAAGAGTTGGAATAATTTTCAATCTGTTTTGAATTATTTTTATTGTTTTGAACTGTTTTAAAACAAACAATGAAAACTGTTGATTGATGAACTATTGTCATTCATCAGTTTTTGATAAATCAAGTAATAATGCAAAGGAGAGCATTTATTATGAAAATGACTATTTTTATAGTTTAATATACCGGTAAATAAGGAATGGTAAAAAAAGTTTCTGTTCACCATCAGATAGATTTATCTGATAATCATGTCTCCCTGTGATTTCTGTATGATGATGTGATCTTTATGTTTTGTTTTTTAAATTATACAGAGAACCTGTGACATCTTGCATCAGAGATAACACATTAGTTGGGTAAGTGTCAAGTACATGTATTTTTCTTGTGATGCCAGGAATCTTCTGGTATATACACTATTTAATTTAACTGTTATGTTACTTACCAGTTTTTGTTTTGAACTTACTTGCTGACTTTTAAGTTAATCTGAGTCTTAAGTTTCTATTGCAATCATGTAGATAAAAAAAAATTATATATGCAGGTTTTCAGACAGCATATTGGCCAACATATTGGCAGTTAAGCAAGACCTCTGTCGAAAGCCTTTTGATCTGAAGATTGACGATGTTCGCTTTGTTGGCTACCCAATGTCTTTGGACCCCAGTAAATCCAAGCCAGGTGCTCATCAGATCATCTCATTCAACATTACATTTGTTCTCAGGGTTTGTGTCAAATATTTTACACACTTCTCTATACTTTCTTGCTACAGTAAAACTCGTTTAGTACGAACACGGATATAGCGAATTCTCGGATATAGCGAAGTCTTTTTCAGTCCCCGGTAAAATTCTTAACAAATCTTTGCAAAATTTTACGGTTAGAACGAATTCGGATATAACGAATTTACGGATATAGCGAACTGATTTTGAGTCCCGTAGAGGTGAATTATAACGAAATTTAACACTTTTATAACGAATGTCTTTACAGTTTAAAAAAGTTTGCACAACCCTTTAACATAATAGTTTGAATGAATTTATTTTCATATAATTTGTTCGAATTACAATGCAATTATTAAAGGTATCAAAGTAATGTATTTTCATTCTAAGCCTCAATTAGCAAAAATTATAGTCTTGTCTAAGAATACATGTATATAGTGAGTTCGCTATAGTTATTATTACGAATTCGTTATACGGATATAGCGAATTACGGATATAACGAAGTAAATCCTTCGGTCCCTAGGACTTCGCTATAACCGAGTTTTACTGTATGTTTATTTTATACAAGGTAATTTTTGCCTAAGTTTCAGTTTATTACCAATTCTCTTCTTTAAATCTGCTTTATTTTCCTATTGTAAACAAACATTTTGTTGACATCTTGGAACAGTAAATATCACTTGCATTTTGATGAGTTGTTGATTTAATTGCTCATGTAGTTAAAATATGCCAGGAATGTATCTATCATTGTTGTGAATGGGTATTTGTTTAACTTTCAGGCCAATGTGACGTCCTCTGTGATCCAGTGTTACACCGACTTAGTTAAACAGATCACGGTGGCCATCCATCACGAGGAGGAGAGGTGTCAATACTTGTCCTCCCAGGCCAAAATCATGCTTGCCGTCCACGACGAGGTGGCAGCCATGCCAGAGGGTGAGGGCACATGTCACTTTAGGGTTCAGAATTAGATTTGTTTGATCATGGTTGTCTCCCTTGACTCAATAAATGATTACCAGTAGTTAAGGCTTAAAAAAATGATCTTTAGTTTCTCAAGCTAAATAAAAAATAAAATGTGGCAGGCATTTAAAAAAAAAAATTGTTATTAAATGATAAAATAAATTAAAATTTTGCCAGTTGGGGTCTTGAAATTACTTTGTTTTAGCTGTAAATTTGTTATAGCCATGTTTTATATAAGGCAACTTTCTGTGGGTTTATATAAGAATTTTGCCAGGACATGAATAAGAATTTGTTAAAGCTGTAAATTCGCCCTATCCATGTTTGTTTTATTCAAGATTTGCTGTACTTTGATTCATATTTTAAGTTAAAATTGAAAAATTGAGTTATTTTCCTTTTCAATGTGGCAATAAAGTTAATCAGCATTGGTCTTGTTGTGGTGGTGCCTGAGGAATTAAATTTCAAGTTTTGGGGGGCTTAATCTGTGCTTTACCGTCTTATAGCTTTAGCAAGGACTTGTTAGAATGTTGAAACTTTGCTACCATATCCTTGCTTTATGAAAACACTTTATATTTTTCAGATTCTGTGGAGTCTCCATATGCAGCAATTCTTCAGAAATGTACTCTTGCCAGTTGTTTACAAACAATCTTTGAGGAGTAAGTCCAATTGTACATTTTTGTTGCAGTTATTTATAGAAATGAAAAAAAAAGAAATTTGTTACATGTATTCAAAATGAAATGAAAAATACACACATGTAGCAAAAAAGAATCAATGGCATATCTTTATTATCCTTTACACATAACACAATATATTTAATTTTAAAAGGTTTGATTTTTGTCAATCCCTTTGATTTCTCTTTTATTTGAGATTCCGATATTTTCAGCCTGGGTAGAACAGGACTAGTTCATCTATTCATCAATAAATGGATTGAGATTTGGTTTTGTTTGCCTCACAAAATCCACCAGATTCCAGACTCATCAGCTGTTTTGAAAATAGAGGTCAGGATTCTATTTCACATCCTATTAGAACAATACAATTTTCAATCATAATGATTTGTTTATGAAAAGACATTGTCTGGTACTTGCTATAAGATAAAGAAGCAACACTGTTTTATTTAATCGATAGAAAGGAAAACATTTTTTAACATTTCAGTGCAGTTAATTTTTTATTAAAATTAATACTCCATGATTAATGAATATTCTGTTTGTTTATCTATTGCAGCCAGAAATAATACAGAAATGTTTAGAGTGTCTGAGGTAGGCATCTTTAATCATTGAAGCTTAAGCTTTGTACAATTGATATCAACCATATGTAATGTTCAATTTTGCTGATGGCATGATCATACTTATGTTTTAGTCAGTACATTGATTATGTACACCCCTATTGATTGTTGTACAGGCCTTATCATGGAGTCCTGTTGTTGGAGGAGAAACAAGTGTTACAGGACTCACTACCCATGGACTGCAGCCCCTCCCTCAGTCGTCTGATCACTGTGTGTAGTCCACAGCAAAGTCTACAGGTGCTCTCCCAGGAGGCGGATCTCACCTTGTCACAGGTAAAATTCACTCTGTCACTGGTAAAACACACCCTGTCACTGGTAAAACACACCCTGTCACGGGTAAAAACTCGCCGTCACAGGTAAAAACTCATCCTGTCACAGGTAAAACTCATCCTGCCAGAGGTAAAACACACCTTATCACAGATAAAAATCATTTTTACTGGAAAAATCTTATCCCATCACATGTAAAACTCATTCTGTTTCATGAGAAATCTTATCCCATTCAAGGTAATACCATGTCACTGGTAAAACTCACTATGTCACAGCTAAAACACCCTGTAACCTTTATCAATTAGTTCGATTTTGATTAAACTAAATATTCAAATGCAATATATGTACTAATGTAAAATGATTTTTGGATGCATTTTTGTAGAATTTAGTTTAGTGGTGTTTAAATTTCTCAGAAATAATTCAAACTCTGAATATTGTAAAAAAAAAAACCCATGTTTTTCTGATCTACAATATTCAGTCAACGAGTCTTTGAAGGAAAAAAAAAACCATAGCAATATTTCTCTTTTTGACAGGTTTTCCATATTGTTGGTCATCTTGTGTACTGGGGAAAGGCCACCATCATCTACCCTTTGTGTGAGACCAATGTGTATGTTCTCTCCCCTGTAGCCAACACCTATACGTAAGTACATGTACCATCACTGGACACCCATGGCTAGTCTTGCACAAATTGCATAAATGTTAAATGACTGTTGACCAACACATTAAATATTTTTTATTTTAATATAGTACCAGTACATTTTTTTTTCTCAATCTACAAATGAAAATTAAGACCATGTATTAAATACATGCAGTTGTTTATAAATGTACATGTAGTTGCATGTGTAAACTTAAATTAAGCTATCTAAAGCGAATATTGGTTGATTGAAAAGGTTTATATGACCATATTTTTATATACAGATATGTATCAATATTCTCAGGTTGTTCAGACCTGACCCTATACTAATTGATTCAGATGTTTGAGAGCGGTAGCTGATTTTAATCAGATTGATCAGTGAAAGTGAGCCTCTGACACAGTATCAAGGGAGGCCACTGTGTATTGTACATTCTTTTCTTTCTACAGGAATTCAGACCTCTCTGAACAATTTAAGAAGTTGTTCAACTTGTCTCTTTGTGGTCAGCTGGCAGAGTTCTCATACCCTGTCAAACTTAGGGAATCCAAGGATGTGCTGAATCCTATCAAACAACAGGTAAATCCAGCATGTGTAGTCTTGTCTCTTAGTAACATTAATCAAAGCAAAAAAAAAAACCCACACCATGACCATGAATTGTATAATGGGCCTCTTGAAAAATATACCAGTACTGGGACAAAAGCCACTTTAAATGTAGATAATATTATTAAACTAATCAAAACATTTTGAAAAAAAAAAAATAATTGGAACTTGAGTATTCCATTAGTAAATGTCTAATTTCAGTTAAGCAAATTAAGTAAGTGCCAGAAAATGTATGTTGATTTTGTATTGCTGATATTTTCTGTGTGCACATGTACTAGTACATACCGGTATTAATTTAAAGCAGGATATAAAGTAAAAATGTTTTTGTTGAAAATTTAAACATTCTGGTGTATAACTGTTTTCCCCTCATTCCTTTTAGGACCAGAAAGTTAAAATTGTGTTGTGGATGCTGCAGCATCAACTGTTGATTCAGCTGCACACCTATGTTATTTTCTGTCCCCCTGCCTCCCGCAGAATGAAGAAAATGTCAGAGGACATGTGTAGGTCATCGGGCATGCCCATTGTACCAGAGGAGGAGTGTGTGTCGGTATCGGATATTGCATCAGGTGAGTTGTTTAAGCAATAAGCAGTTCTGTACTGTTTCTGGAATTAAAGCACCATTTTGTAATTGATTAAAATAAAACCATTCATCTGTCTTTTCCTTTATCTGTTGTTCCTTTTGACATTTTTTTATGAACAACAATTAGAATAGATTGAAGTGTAGGTGAAAAGTCAAATTTTAGTTGGATTGGGGTACAGGTAGTTTTATGTTTCAAAATGACAGATTCTCATACAAAACATAAACTTTTAAACTTGAAAGACTTGTGTAATTTTCAGTGAATAGTGATGAGAGTTTAGCGCTGAGTTACCAGGGGACCAGTCAGTTCTCCAAGTCCCCGTCCTCGGACGGCTCGCTGGCCTCTGAGGACCGGTTCCTGTCTCTCCATGAAGAGCTGTACAACCTGTCCAAAGAGGAGAGGGACTGTATCCTGGACATTCCGGCTGCGAGGACGCTGGAGGACCTGAAGCTCTTTACCAGGTGAACCACTGGCTTGTACACTATTACCTAAACTTACTGTGTATCTGTATTTTTTGGGTGCTGCAGTGAATTTTAAGCTAATATATGAACTTAATGATTTTGGGTTTCTTTACATTTTAAAAGATTTTGATAACCTGTATAATTTCTATGTGCCTTATTTTACTACAATGATTATGGAAGAAGGGAAAGTTCTGTCGCAAATATTTTATTTTTAAACTTGCAAGATGTGATTTGTTATTTTACGCGAATATTAAAGGAAGTGAACATGAAAAAAATAATTGTTGCTTAATAAATTATAAAAGCCTTTTGAAACTTAAAAATGAGGTCTGTTACCTATTTGTTTATTTCTATCGAGAGATTTTATCAATTTAACACTCTCAGTGAAAGGTTTATGGAGGTAATCCATTATTCCCCAGCATGCATCTGTTCTCTGACGTAGATAAGCCACATTGCTGCTGGTGACTGGGTCAATGTTGGAACTAGGCCAGTGTTTATGTACAGAGTTGATAAAAGTTGAGGAGAAAAATTATGCCTTGATGTGAAGAAAAATTTTGTGTACTGTCATGAGAAGACAAGGATTTAGTACATTTCTATAAATGAACCTCAGATAACTATTTATGATTTGTACAAAAAATGAATATAGATAAATTAATTTGTGAAATATAAGACCATCACATTCCAGATGTTTGTACGGAGATGCATGTGGCAGTCAGTGTTTACATAAATAAAATGCTGTTTTTAGATTTCAATTTAAATTAATATAAAATTGTAATTCCATTTTCCAGGTGGGGTTTCTTACCGTTACTTTTTATTTAAATGCCCTGGAAATTTTTCTGATTCGTTTTTTTTTATACATAAGATCTTGATGATATGTACGCCGATTCTGTTTATGCTGTCAGAAGAATAACAGGACTAAGACACTTTTTAAAAGTCAGGATGCTGTGCAATGCACCTTGTGTGCTCATTTATGTAGCACACATAATGTTCAAACTCATAAACAAGAAATTCCCGAGTGCAAGAAAAAATAGGTCACAATAACACTGATCCACAGACATTCCATTCTAGTTACATGTCACATTAACTGCTGGTGGGAATGCATCATTCTGAGATCCAAAATCTTCCTCCATAAACACTGTTTCAAATGACAACTCTTTACATTCCTTTCAAGTTTCCATTCACATTTTGATGATGGCATTTTATCCCTGTTACTACACATGTGTAAAAATGCAATGTGTCTCACTGACGGCAGCATCAGTGCTGCCCTCTCTTAGATGCTTAGAGATAACCCAGCAGGGAGGTAATGACTTTAACAATATGGCAGCGCTCATGGATTGCAAGAATTAGTTATTCTAAGTGGTATATCTTTTTACTGAGGAAAGCTCTGTCTAAACGGTTTTCAGATATCATTATACACATCAAACAGACAAATTTGAGCCCTTGATAATTTTTTCATGTTCACTTCCTTTAATTCTTCACGTTTATTCAATAATATATAGTGTCTCTATATCTTTTTAAGGCCTATAAAAAAAATTTGTGTGTTTAGGGTAACACTGATGAAAAAATTAGGTTAGGTAGGTAGGGATTTTTTTTTATTTTATCATATTTTTTTCTGCATGAATCCTAAGAGTGTTTGTTTGTGTCATATTTAAAAATGGGTTTTTAATAGAAATAATATAAAAATCACAATTGGATAAAAACAGACATCTAAAAATGGTAGGAACGGAGCATTTTTGTAGGTTAGGTAGGATTACCCTAAACACACAACTTTTTTTTTAGGCCTAATCTGAATTTACTTTTGTAATAAGACTATCAAAAATATTGTTTTGCGATGTATGTAGTTTTGTACAGTGTGTACATATCAAGTAACTTTTCAACATGATTTGAATTTCAGACTTTTCCCGTACTTTCGAGGTGACCACCATTTGGAGGAGATCATGTACTATGAGAATCTCCACCGATCTGATCTTATGGCCCTCCTGGACAAGTTCCGATCAGTATTAATCACTTGTCAGTATGAGGACCCGGCCACTTCTTTTACTCATATGGATCACCACCAAAACACCTAGGGCCGAGTCAATCCATTCCTCACCACTCGGAGAAATCAATGATGCTGGTATCTCTCTGTGAATCCCAAACATTCAGTGAAAGGCTGGCTGATCACAAGACTTGTCTGCAAGTCATGGATGAATGGAATCATCAGATCTGATTGATTCCAACAAGGGTTCAATCATTCAACTCATTCCAATAGAGATAGAGAGAATTGTATGGCTTCCTGTACAGCTGTTGTACCTGGTGTAATGGGTACCTTTTGGATGATCCTCATCGTGGATGTGATGTTTCAATCAAGGTTGTGTTTTGATTCAAATACCGGTACATTTACTGGTATATTGTATTGATTTCTTTCAGTACTTGAATGTGCAAAAATTACTTGGAAGCTGTGTATGAATGCATAGTTGGCTCATTTTATTGACATTTTCAGCTCAAAGTAGGTCATATTATAAAATGATCATGCTAACAGAACTGTAAATTTAATCAGGGAAATGATTTGGGAATCTGTAACTAAATAAGTTACCTATAATGTTAATTTGAATGAAAGCTTTGTTGAAACAATTTTTATTCTCTTGATTGATATTTCAAATTCCTACTCTGTACCAAAATATATATGCATGCAACTATATTTTTAAAAACTGATAGCGAAATTTAATTGATTCAACAACATATGAATTTGCTATGTAAGCAAGCTATTTTGAAGGAATTGTAAGTTTATTCATTCCATAATGACAGAAAGATTTGGGATGAAGGAGGATCCAATTTTTCATGAAAATATTTTCTAAACATTTTCTGATTTTATAATTTGTGAAAGTTAAAAGGATGCAAAAATGCAGTGTGGAATTTTTTAGCTGCAGGTCTGTAGCTCCCGGTCTGAAAAAATTCGGATGGACGACCTGGGAGCTACAGTGCCTCCCATAGTAAAAAACTGCAATTTACGGCGCACAAAAAATTGCGCTAGTTTTGGACTGATTAATCTCATTTCCGAACATATTCTGTACAAATACTTGATTCCAAAAAATTCCTTGGACAATTTACTACAGATATCGTCATTTCACTTGCCTCTGATATTCTTTTAAACACGATCACCAGCCCTGTAAAGTGCAGTGGTGCAGTTTGTTTACCTGTAAAAATGGCGACTCTCGATCTCGACGTGAATTAATATACTTTATTTTCCGAGGTCGGTTAGCATGTTTCAAAGAAAGTCTGAGGCAAGTAAAGTAACAATATCAGTAGTAAATTGTCTGAAGAATTTAATGGTACTAACTGTTTTCACAGAATTTGTGTGAAAATGAGGTTAATCCGTCCAAAACTAGCGCAATTTTTTGTGCGCTGTAAATTGCAGTTTTTTACTATGGGAGGCACTGTAGCTCCCAGGTCGTCCATCCGAATTTTTTCAGACCGGGAGCTACATACCTGCAGCTAGGAATTTTTAAGTTCAAAGGAAGGCTACTGTATGCATTGTTAATTTTGCCCCATGTTGTTTTCACCCTTCCTCACTTGCAAAAGGTTTTGCCCTGTCTTGAATTCGCCCAGACTAGGTTGTAATAGGCAAAAATAAAGCGGGGGAGAATATTTCCCTGTATACAGTATTGGGGGGGGGGGGGAGAGAAGGAAGGGGGTGAGTTTGCATTGGATAGTTTTAAAGACAATGAAGGTAGTTACATGTAGCTACTTTGGTTAGGACATTATGTGAAATATGGCCCATGGGCCTCTTGTTTAAGTTTTGATAACTTTGTGGAGCATAATGTGAGAGAACAGATCTATGTGCAATAAATCTTTGAAGTGCCAACAATTTTTCAGTTTTTATACCAGTGGTTATTTTTTTTTACTTGTCACAAATCAAAATGGAACAAGTTTGGTATACCTTATCTGTAATGGCAAAACATTAATAAACATAATTAGCAAAGTCTGCTAGCATTCACTGTTTTTTATAACATCTTCATAATGTTCAGAAGTACTGAAATTGACAATTTCATTTGCAGCTCTCATAAATAAACATGCTATGCCATTCCAGTGAAATGGTAATATAGCATATAAGTGTACAAAGTCACTGCCTCGAATGGTCAATGTTTGTACTGTGTATACCCTGTAATAACATCAAGTTTATCAAAGGTTGTAATTTGATAGACTGCACAAAAATGTAAAATGCTTAACAAGGTGCTTTTCATTCGTATTTCTTTAAACATCAGAGAACATAAAGAAATGAAAATATTTTTAATAAAAAATGTAAATTTATAAACAATTGTACTAATATTTATACAACCTTAATTTCTCAGAAGACTGTAAGAGGTAGCTCTAGTAATATAAAAGACTAGATACTATAAAACTAGTTTCTCATCAAACCCTTGATAGGCTGTCTTCAGCAGCTTTGTCTCGCTTGCTCACACTTTTATTACCTAGGATGTAAAATCGCAGTGGCTTCTGTGCCCATTCCTCAGCATAGTCAATATTAATCCTGGCACCTGTCACAATATTTGTCCCTGGTAAATCTTCGCCATCCTCCAGCCAAATTTCATCAGAAGACGTCATGTCCACTTTGTTGAATTTGTCTTTGCTAATTTTCAGAGCCTGACAGAGCTTTGAGGGACCATTACACAGGTCCTTCTCCTTCAGGGTCTTCTGTGATCTTATTTTCTGCATGTGGTCTATTCCATCCACTGGGTCTATCCCACGCAGCAGAACAGCAGCTCCCTCACCTGTTAGTGGAAAAAAAATATTTCATTGAGTCAGTTTTTGCACTAGAAGTAATTAATGCAAATGTCAGAATGTGTAGAATCTGGGTAAAATTTCTTTGTAATACTGAACACAGCTTTAAAAATTGCAGCAAACTAAGCAAAAGAGGCATCTGTATTAATGAAAAATACTTGTTGGAAACTCTTTTTTAAATTAATACTTAAAATTAATACTTTTTTTTCAATTCTGAATCTTTTCTGAAAATGTTTACAATATTTTGTTGCAGGATGAACGAAATACATATTAAGTGTTTAAACATACATTTGTACATTTATTAGCAATATTTGGGCTAGACACAGGGGCATTTTATCCGCTCTGCTCTCTATGACATATATAAATAATACATTAATAATGTATTATCTATATTTGTTATATTCAGAAGTATATTCTCATTATTTAACTCTATATAGATGATTGATCAATAATTGTAATATTAGCTCGTCCGAAAAACATTGACCAGTCAATAATTTTTTTAATATTGACCAACTAGGCATGATATCTAGAGAATATTCCCTTTATTTCAATTAATTGCTCCTGATTTGATGATTCATAAATGGTGATGTAAATAACTCGTAGTGACTCCAAAACAAGGTGACGTCATAATGGGCAATCAGTCGAGGCAAGTAAACAACGTACATGAAATGCGCCGGTTTGCTATCATAACAGATTTAAGGATTTGCGAATTACTTTGAAGTACATTTAAAACTTAATTCTTACGGGGGGCCGGAATATCACCAGTGACCGTTTGATGCCGAGGATATTTTGGAAATGAAATTTGCACAAAATTGATTCTATGTTGAGCTAAGAAAATTACAGCGATCTATTTTCAATTACTTTCTTAAATTTTGGTTTGTTTCTTCATGAAACAAAACAAAAGTTGTCTGTGTTTTCGGCAAAATAGATTATATTAGCCCCTTTGGGATGAAAATATTGGCCTCCGCTTTGGGCAATATTTCGTCCCTCGTGGGCTTATATAATCAATGTTGCCCTCTACCCCAGTCAATATTTGTATTAAGATGCCCCTGTGGACTAGGGTTGAAAAGCTCTGTGTAATTGTCCCACACGGCTCTGGCAGGCTCTGGAAATTAGGAAAGACAAATTCATCAAAAAGGATACAACTTCTTCTGATTAACTGCAAACTTCACCCTCTGTCATGTTTTCTTACCCTCACCCAAATATCACTTATATCTCAAGAGAGGAACCATGTTTTTTTTATATATCTGCCAATACAATATTACATGTATATATGGTTCATTTACCTTCACTGGATATATTCATACAGCAGTACATGCCATAGATATTGTAAACATAACATGTCCCTGGTTCCATAAACATGGCCTCATTTTTGTTAGTCCTTTTACCATTAAAGGAGTGGGCTCCTTTGTCCTCTCCCCCTAGGTATGCCTCTGTCTCCACAATAAGACCACTTAGTCTCTCCCCCGTGTCTTTGCAGTAGCGTACCAAAACCTTGCCAAGTAATGCTTTGGCAAGACTCTCGCAGTCCTGCTTGTAAAAACTTTTTACTAGCCTCGATTTCATTCCTTTGGTAAGATTATCAGAGGACAAGCGTTTTCTTGCTTCTGATTCTACTTTCAAAACTTTTGCCGAAGGACTTTGAGCTGAGGATTGCTTTCCATCACTGATTTCCGGTTTCCTTTTCCTCTTTGAATTCATAACAAAAATAAAAGTTTCTGTAAAATGGAAAAAAAATAGTTCAAAATTTGAATTTTTTATATCTAATTTAGAAATATATGTTATCACTTATATACTGGTGCAAGACCTTGACAATAACCAATACTCCCTGCTGGATTGCAATATCAGCACATAAAATAATGGTGAGAACTGCATGGTACTTGATACTTGGCAACAATATAGAATTTGTCTTTGACACACTAGATTAATTAAGAGTAATGCCTATGTTTGTAATTGTAACTAATAGTAATTTGAATGTTAGCATGCTCAATATTTACAGTCAACTGAAGTGCAAACGGAATGTATGTAAGAATATACATGTTTGTCTCTATAAAGAGAACAGAACAAAATAGCAAAATACAGCTCAAAAGAATATTTAATATGAAATTGGAATTAGGGCTAAATACAAAATTGTTCCCCTCTTGTCATAAAAAAGTGGGAAAGTAGAGGAGGTACGAAAGATAACTTATGCTACGGACAAAGGGGAGAATCAGTTTTAGAGAAGGGGGTTCACGCATCTGAGTCGCATGCCAAGGTTACCCTGTCACACATCTTGTAAAAATGCTCATGTCTTTTGACATTTTGCGCAAACAACATTACTTAATTTTGAGAAGCTTCTACATGACAATTAATATATCATTTAGACGGAATAAAATCGGAGGAATCTCGGACTAAAAGCATTTAAGAGCAAAAATCTACTCTGTCTACAATGAGATATGAAAAAAACTACAGCACATGTACTATAATATTACGTCTGTGTTTATAATCTTACATACATAATACAACCGAAATCAAAAATTATATACCTCTAAAGAAAAGTTGCCAACCAAGCAATTAAAAAACAAAGTGAAAGTAAAAGTTACCATCCAGTCATTCAATCGACAAATCCAATTGGACCAGCTACGACATGTCAAAGAGGCTACTTGCGGGATATACAACAGTACAATGTATTGGCGCACATACAACCGTGAAACTTTTTTTTGTAATTCCCTCGCTCACGGAATATCAATAAAAGTTTTGTAGCATTTAGACGTATACTACATTATAGCCATTTCTGGTGTTTGGTTTACCGAATAAAATAGATATTATGCTTACCAGCTCGCGATCGACTCTCTTAATTCTAACATCTTGGTTATTTTCCTTTTCATCGAATTTCGGCAAATGCACAGGTATATGTGTATTATTATTAAAAATTGCCCAAATGTGCTGCATAACTGTTATATATTTTTATAGAAGGTTAGTTTATACGTCACTGCTTCTATAGATAATTATTTTAAGGAACAACATATGAATTTTAAGAAATGACATTCATTTTAAAAAGAGAAAATTAAAAGGCCATCAACATGCATGGTCAATGTCCTGTGCTGCACAGTGTATGGCACTGCATTGGATTTCAAATTTTGATGAGATCAGAGACATAAATAAATGCTATATATGTCTTTCAGTCTTCTTAAAAACTCCCTCCTCATCCCGCGCGACTAGCTGTCACATTCGAAATCTCTTCTATGACGTATATGAAATCGATATCGCACGAGTTTCTATAGAAATACATTTTCTAATCAAAAGGTAAGATTGCACGCATTTTATAGATAATCATACTTTAGGAATTGGTTTGTAAAAATGTGACTTTTATCAGGGTCCCTGCTTTTATATAGGGTCGTAGTCGACTGAAAAGCGCGCACATACGTATACATGTACGTAACTCGTACCACTCGAAAGCTAAAGGTTTTATAACCTTAGACGATGACGGTTGCATGTACTGTTGCAAATGACTGTCATAAATAAGTTATAAGGTATCAAGCAGAAAATTGGTTTTGACGGACGATCTAATGTTTAAAAAAAAAATTAAGATATCCCTTATGGTGCCCAATTTTAGAATTGAACATGCGCAATTGAGTAATTATACGGGCATCCGATTGACGTCACGTGGTTTCCCATGCCCTTTCTTTTCGTACACCATACAGCTCAAGGAGCCGGTTGGGTCACTCACTGTACCAAAGTAGACTGCCATACCTGATTAGAGGTTAGTTTATCAATTGAAAGTTTGTCTGTTCGTTGAATAGTTATTTTAATCTGCACATTGCAACCTTATTTTGTCAACGACGAGGAGTAAATATTAATTTTTAAACAAAATCTTCCAGTCAGTGGTTAAAAACATCCAAGTCATTGGTTGAGTGATCTGAAGTCCATTGTGGTAGCTTGTTTAGCTTTTGATAATTACGCTGGGATAGCATATTGTTTTGAGTAAAGACAGATTGACCCGTTAAACGTTCTAATTTTGCAAGTTTTCAGTACAAGGGACTCGAATTTAACTTTCAAGATCATAGTGATCTTGTGACCTTCAACAGTGTTCAAACGTAAAATCTATGTTGAAAATTTAACTAATTCAGGTAGAAAACAAGAAGTTAATTTAACTTATGACCTCCTACATGACACAGTTGCTGATTCCTTTTAAATTCAGAAAATTACTTTTTACATGACTGAAAATAAGACGTGTAGGAGGAGTGATTACTATATAACTCTAAAACTTGTTTTATGCTTGATGAAAGATCTAAAATATTTTTATAAGAGATCATTTATCGTACTTAGATAGTTATGAGACTGTATTTCTATTTGTTCTTTGAAATCAGAAATTTTGGTCAGGTTTGATCCTTAGTTTGACAGGTTGTGCAACATATTTTGCATGTAGTTTAAATGTACACCCAGACCCTGGATTTAAAATCTCAAGGACTAAGAGGTCAATATTAAACCACTATACTGAACTTTTAATATCATTCTAATGATATTTTTTTTCTTTTTCTCTTTACAGATGTCTTCTAAAAAGCTTTCCTTCGCAGAAAACTTCGCTCTTAGTGGAGCTGCTGCCATCATTTCCAAAACTGCAGCTGCACCTATTGAAAGAATCAAGCTTTTGGTTCAGAATCAAGATGAAATGCTCAAGGCTGGTCGTTTGAGTGAGCCATACAAGGGTGTCATTGACTGCACAGTCCGTACCTACAAAACTGAAGGATTTCTTCCATTCTGGAGAGGAAACATGGCCAACTGTATCCGATATTTCCCAACTCAGGCTCTTAACTTTGCCTTCAAGGACAAGATCAAGCAGATCTTCAAGGCCTCTAAACAAGACAGCTACATGTTGGGATTTGCCAAAAACATTGGATCAGGAGGTCTTGCTGGAGCCATGTCCCTCTGCTTCGTCTACTCCCTCGACTACTGCAGAACCCGTCTGGCTAATGATGCCAAGTCAGCTGGAAAAGGTGGCGGAGAACGTCAGTTCAACGGAATGGTTGATGTATACAGAAAGACCATTGCATCCGATGGAGTTGCTGGATTATACAGAGGTTTTGTCATCTCCTGCGTAGGAATCATTGTCTACAGAGGTTGCTACTTCGGCTTTTATGACACTTTACGACCGATTCTCCTAGGAGACAATGCTAGTGTCTTGTTATCATTTGCTCTTGGATACGTGGTCACAATTAGCGCTGGGCTGGTCTCCTACCCCATCGATACAATCAGGAGACGTATGATGATGACATCCGGTGAGGCTGTCAAATACAAGGGATCATTGGATTGCGCTATGGTCATTATCAAGAACGAGGGATTCATGAGCTTGATGAAGGGAGCTGGAGCCAACATTCTAAGAGGTGTAGCCGGCGCTGGTGTGCTCGCTGGATTCGACAAATTCCAAGCCCTCTACATTGCCTGGCGTCTGGGCAACGAGAAGAAGTAGATATTGTGACTGTTTTAGTGAAATTTTCAATGAGTGATATATTTTTACCTGGTTGAACAACAAAGACTGTTCTGTCAATTAACACAATTTTGCAAAAGAGTGTCTTGAGAGTAATACATGTTCTATTCAGTATTGTTGTGTTGACACATTTCATTACTTCATGTTAACATCAGTAAACCTGGAAATGCATTGTTAATAAAAATAAGTTATTAGACAACAACATGAAGAATATATATTTTTTGTACTGGTTTGTGTATGCATTGCATATTTAGCTTGAAGGATAGCATCTTAGAAGGATGCTGGATGAAGTATCCATCTCTGTTTAAAAATAGTAGCTTATTCTCCTACTGTACCAATCACTGTAGTACAGGAAATTATCTAGTATATACACTGTAGATAATTTATATGATGGTTTTAATTTGCTTTTCTTTTCACCATTTTCAATTTTTCCACAAAAATAAACTCGGCATGAATAGTTTTATTTACTGCAGGATAAGAGTCCAGTGATTTTAAAATAAGTTTTTCTCTATAGACTGAAATTAAAATTGTCTCAATTGGTTCTTTGTTACAAATGTTAGCATTGTGGAATAGAAATGACTTGCAGTATGTAGTAAATTAAAAAGGAAACAATTTTAATTACAAGCCCTTTTGCATTTATAGATACTAGAATGACTAGTAGATGTAACATACAAAATGTTGACATGGATTTTATGCATGCTTGTATTTTGGCATTGAAGCAAACTTCTAGGGATGTGTATTATTCAGCCCAAATTTTACTGTGGTGGAGCACATTTAAGCAAGGGACTTCATAACCCTTATTGACAGCCATAATTCCCTTTTACTGTTGTATCCTTACAACCCCCATATAAGCCGCAGACCTCTTTACAGTTTATAGTATTTTGCTGTGAAGGTCTTGCCGGTGTGAACTTGCATCTTTCATTGCTATGAAGCTTGGTTGTGATGAAATTATCAATTTTAGGCCCTTATTTCTAGACACAAAAAAGTACTAACATTAAATATATCGGTTAATGCATTATTTACAAACAGAAAATGAACATTAAGAATAATTTAATTCTGTAACGCGGCATTTGATGGATAGAAAAATTTAGTTAATTTGTATAACCTGGTTTGCACATCACAAGACACATCAAAATGCACCAACGTCAAAAACGTACTATTCTGCTTGACGTTACGTTTGAAATTTGAACAGAATTATATCATTTTAAAAGGAAACGGACTCGGTTTGAACAGTAAATTGCAGAAAATTAAATTATAAGGAATGAACTCGGATGTCTACCCAAGTTATACTCGCATAACCTGGGTTGGAGCAATTTACGCTTTTTTATCCGTCTGTCTGTGCAGTCGATATCTTTCTTACGGAAATCGAAACATTTGAAGTTCATGTTTACACAGATTGCTTATGAGGGTGCGAAATTTGTGTTTGGTATTCATCTTTCTTTTGAAAAACATTTGAAGATTCCTTATGACCTAAGGGTGCGACATGATTTTTACCCAGGGTCATTTGGGCAAGTTCAAGGTCACTGGAAGGAAAAGTGTAAAAGAACTATATATGATATTTGGCCCCCATAATTTGCCATTTTTAAAGTGTTTCGGGTACAATGAAATGTTATGTTTTAGAAGAGTTGATATAAAATATATTTTTCACCTATTTATTTGATTTATTTGCACTTACTGGGAGTATATGACGTCAGAAATGATGCTTTTTCTGTAATTCAATCAAAATTAGTCAAAAATTGACATTTTTCATATCTTTTATGAATGGGAAATATAGAGCATATGCTTGAACAAGAAAAAAAATTGTCACTTATTAGTATTGGGTAGATACATCTCTGAATAGAATATTTTGTTTGTTCAAGCATGCGCTCTATATTTTCTGAAAGAAAAACCACTTGGAAATACGCCGTTATATGCTAAAAATTCAAAAATGGTGGGAAAAGGTTGTCGTTACGATGTCATATTTCTAAATTGTGGGCACTTGAATCAAAATAAACATTATGTAAAAACAACATATAGATATCTGTACAAAGAAAAAAAGAATTACAGTACAACGTTGATGTTCATTATAGGGGGCCATTTTAGGCCCTTATCATATATAGTCCTTTGTGCCCGTTCTATACCCTTCTTATGGAGAAACACTGAATGTTCCTAATTCACATAAAGATTGCTTATGACTTGAGGGTGTGTCATGAACTTGACCTAGGTTTAGTTGTGCAAGTTCAAAGTCATTGTTAAAAAAATGCATATTTCCTTTCTAGGCCATATCTTGAAGCGGAAAATGTTTAAAGACTAACATTGGACACAAAGATTGCTTGTGACCTGTAAATATGTCCAGAGACCTGTTCAGCAGAGTGAGCGCTTGCGAGTGCTTGCCAAATTTCCCTATACTTGCAACACATAATGTTGGCTAGCACTCGCTCTGCTGAATAGGCATCTGATCTTGAGCTTTGGTCATTTATGCAAGTACCAGGTCACTTTATGATTTTGGTGCATCCATTACTGTTACTCGAGTTATTATATTTTCTTAAAGGGTGTATTCATTTGTGAGCTTGCTTACAATACCTCTAATTAAAATTAGACTTATAAATCTGCTCCTCTGATACATGATCTAACATTCCGTATGGAGCCATCTCAGAGTGATCTTTTTAAATACATGTAGTCAATAAAATTGCTGCTCTCAAAATCCTGGCTGGTAGTTTGGATATATGTGTTTCTATATCTCCTGGAGGTGCCTCTTGTAATGAACAAAAGTCATGGCAAAAAGCTTGTGTCCTTTCTAAGTAAGTGCAATTGTTATTTAATACACCCGCAAACTTAAAAAATTTTAGCAAACAAAACTTACAGGTTAATTTGCCTGAACATTGACCTTTATTTAAAGCAATGTCAAAGTTGTAATGCAACCATGATGGTATTGACGTAATTTTAACACGAGGTGAATGTTTCTTTGACAAATTTTGTGAGAAAATTACTACAATGTTTATCATTATTCACATACTTAGAATAACCATCTTTTAAAAACGTTCACAAAATTTTATATAAAATCAGATGAAGTAGCTTCTAGTAGAGTGCCTGGATCAGAAACTCTTGACTTGAGAAGATGGATGTTTACAGGCATAATGTTCAACTGCCTTACAGCATGTGTACAAACCATCTAAATCTAAATTTGGTTATTTTGTAAGAGCAGCCCAGTTTTGAAACTAATTTTTTACAATTTGTAACCGCAATTAAAGAAAAATTTTGATGCAAAAAAAAGTATACATATACTGTTGGTTAAAAAAAGAATAACTTCTATTTCTAAGTCTCTTTCTTGGGTATTTTGAGCATCAAAATCAATTATAAAAAAGTTTAAATGATATACAACAAACAGAGTTTTGTTGTGTTGATAGTTTATTTTTTGGAGGCTTCTTGTGCTTTCAATACACGGACCACAATCTTCTGTTCTTCAATAAGGAAAGCCCGGACTATCCTGTAAAATCAAAGATACATTTAGTGTTATTTACAACTTTTAAGTAACATATGGCAATAAACTTTTATAGCATTTTTGCAATGTTCAATGCAATAAACTATACCTCAAGTCTGTTTTTCAATGAGGAAATTCATCAAATTTACCATACACATATTTAAAGGCAGTCTTCAAGAGGATATTATTTTTTAAATTTTACTCAATTTGTGGTATATGATACTTATGAATTTTCAAAAATATATTTCTTTTAAAACTAAATTGAAAAAATATCGCAATAGATTTATCCATTACTTTTGGAATGTTAATAATTATGTTCATTTGCATCAAAAACCTTATATAATAAGATTTTACCAATATAATTTCTTGTTCGTCAGACATCCTATGGAAAAAGGTAGGCGAGGACAAGCAATTAAATTACAAAATTGTTTTTATTTGTAAGCAAAATTTATAGGGGGTACATACATAAATTTGCGCAGACAGTTTTTTTTTTTAATTTTCTCCTTGTTTCTGATTTATAAATCAAAACTGATAAAATACGAAAAATAGAGCGGAAATTGAACAAAAAAACAGTGCGAAATTTCCGGGATGCGAGAAATTAATAAAATTATTCGTACAGTTTTATTTAAACGTGAGCGCGCGGGATCTGAAAATTGGTGTGGCCTTAACATGCCACAAAAAAAGAACCCTTTTTTTGATAGTACATGGCTTTTATTAAACTTGTATGTTTTCTATCTTTCAAGGTTCTATACTACAAAACACTCAACTCAATATATATATATATATATATATATATATATATATATATTTTTTTTTTTTTATTAAATGTGCACTCAATACAATGCAAAATACTTGATTGGGGATTTTTCACTGCCTGACAAATATTTGTCACTTGTCTTAATTAAAATAAGCGTGATACAAGGCTCAGGATTTTTCTTAAGTAAATTAGGCTTGTGGTATGGAAATACAAAACAAACGAAGAACTGCTAATATCAATTATTTGTTCTTTTTTCTTTATACTTTTCAATGTACCATAAAATTATTTTTAAAGTGTTACATGTTGGAATTAACAATATTTCAAATGTTTGGGGTGAATTTTCAAGTTTACACTTCTTTAATGCAACATTTAAACTGTATACATGTGCCGGGTTTTTTTTTTCAATTAGATCTTAACAACTTAGTCATAAAATCTTAAAATTAAACCACTCATAGAATAAACAGCAAAGTAGCCTTTACAAAAGTATAAATTTTTTTTTTTAATCTGTTATTTCTGTTACAAAATTACATGCGAATAACAGAAAGAGATAGTGGAACTATTAACCATACATACCTCTCGCGAACACATCTGTGGCAGCGAGTACCTCCATAGCAGCGTGTCACCGTCTTCAGTCGTCGAGACATGGACATCAGCTTCAGGGGCCTGGCAGGTGTAATCTACAACAAATGAATCAGCGTACAACCTTTCTGTAGATTTACAGCAAATCATTGATACTTATCCCTGATCAGCATGCAAACAACTGAAAAAGGTTTAACAGGAATTGCAGTAATGGTTTCTGAAAAAATAAAATGCAAAAAGATGTTTGGCATAGTCATTTCAAGTTTAAATGAAATTTATTCTGGGAAGCCATTGCCTACCTTTACTTTTAATAAATAAAAAGTTATCTCACTTAAAAGAGAGTGTCATTGTGTGGTGATTCTGTGGATATATTGATAACATCTACCTATAACTGGTGATTGCTAAAAAGGGCTGAGGGTTTCGTGAAAATGGCCAACAATCCATGAGAGTTGGCAGAAGTGTAGGCTGAAAGTTGGATATGCAAGACCTTTCAAAAAATATCTTCTTATGGGTGTCACTTGACTATATATCTGCCCCCCCCCCCCCAAAAAAAAGTGATCTTATTTATCAGATTTTTCTTTGGATGATGCCAGGGATTAGAGCATTAATGGGATCAACTAGCATGGAGACATCCATTCATTAATTCTGATTGTAACACCTCATTTGATTGGCTAAACAAATTTATATATATTGTATTACATAACTTGCCTATGTCATAATATGATGCACGTGCGAAACATATTAATCCGCTTGATGTTACATTTAAATTATGTACAAATTAACATATTTAAACTAATAAATGAGCCTTATTATCTGATTTAAATAGTAGAAAATTAAATTATAAGATATAAATTTAATTTCTTCCTATGTTATACGAGTATAACATTACTTGGAACAGTTTATGCTTTTTTCTAAACGCTTTGCGGTTTATAAAGCGTAAACTACCCCAAGTTATGTTATATAACATATATCAGAGTTCTTGAAATCTTTCGGTCCTGTCGGCAAGACCGATAAAAATAACCAAGGACCGATTACTTGAGGTTGCCTGTCAGTCCAAATGACCGGTAGATATGGACAGAGTAACTTGCGAAATTATAACTAGTATTCGTACAAAAGCAACAGAAATATGATGAAAACCCTAGCCTCTGTGTAATCACTGAGGAGATCCGAACGCATACGATAAATCTAGAGGAGTTTTTCGCGGGTTTTTTCGCTCTCTCTAGACTTATCATACATTTTCGGAACACCTCAGTAATTATTACTTCCGTTGCTTTCGATATGTTTGGCGAGTATTTCGATATTGATACGGTGTGTTTATAATGCAGCTAACAGATGTAGTTAGACAATAGGAATAAGTCTTTCAATCATTTTCCAACCTAGATTTTGACAGAAATCATGGGAAAAATTGGGAGAACTTGTTTAAAACATAGCGTGCAGGGGCTGACAAATACATTTTTAAAGCACTTGCCCGAGGGCAAGTGACTAGGCAAAATTCACTTGCCCTACCTTAATATCTACTTGCCCCACCTAAATCTTTATTTTGATAAAATAAAAACAATTTTCATATAAAGTGTTGTGTACTTGTTTATTTCATTTTTCATACACTTCAAATTCATCATAGTTATACAAATCATTTTCATTTTGTCTGGATTTTCTCTCAGGGGCCTGATGTCCATTCACATGTCTACCCCTTGATGTCCCTAACCAGTGTTCTATTGCCTTGGAGGCCTTAAATTCATGGAGGGGTGGGCCTTCAACCATAACATTTATCTGAGCTTGCAAATTTTCCTGACTTAAGTTTGATCTTAGTCTTGTTTTCATTAATTTCATGCTTGAAAAAACTCTCTCACATTTTGCTGAACTACAACTAACACTCAACATTAAATCTATGACTTTCTGCAAATGTGTAAACTTTGGGGAAGCTGTTTCAGACACTAGCAAATATGCATCATAGATAGACATAGTTTTATAATGTGCAATACATACTTTCAAATCAAGATATTCATTTAAAATTGAATCCTTAGTTTCATCAAATATAGGTTCAAAGAATTTCAAAATGTTTTCAAGACCATCTCTTCCATAAAGAGCTAGAGAGGTTCTGTCTGATGGCCAGATTTTGAAGTTAAACACGGTGTTAAAATCCTTCAGTGGACTTTCTCTAAACATGCCAAATCTGAAATGAAATTTAAATCAAATATAGTTCTGTGTCAAATTCATAAATTATAAGAAATTAGATGTAACCTTATGCATAATAGTCATTTACTCAGTTACAGCAATTCACTTTTAACCTATAAATGATATTGACAATGAATTAGTAGTCAGAGCCAGTTGATCTCTCTCAGACTGTAGAACAAGAAAAAATATTATGTGCATATTTCAGTGCCAATACCTTTCATCCAAAGACTTTATCACAGCATCCAATATCTTTCTTGTTTCACTGTCCATGTAGTCAACAGGATTGCAGGGACCATGTAGTTTAAGATCTCCAAACATTTTCTCCTCTGGATTATACTTGGACATAAACTCCCTCATGTTGTTTCCAGGATGAAATTTCAATGAGGTCAACCTCAAGATGACTGCCTCGACTTTGGGAAGCACTTCCAACACAAGCATATCTTCTGTTTGGAAGAACTGCTCAGAAAAATGTAAAATTAAGCAGAGATTTCAGAAGATAAAAATGAGTCTAAAATTTTCAAAGGAATCAATTTAAGTCACTTACATCAATTAAAATTAATAAGTTAAATTAGTTTACTGTTAGTTTCCACTTTACCTTGGACAGATCTGTAATGACATCTAAGACATCAATGAGTAGAAACATGATTTTCAAAACTGGGGCAGATGTCAAATCTTTGAGGTATTTCTTTGCTGTGCCTGCATACAAGTCTGTCCTGCTTGCAGCTTCATCTAAATGTGTTGTGACAACAAGCAAATTTGTTTGGATGGCTCTTAGGGCTTTCCCTTGACTTGCAACCCATCTCACCTATAGAGACAACATATCAATCAAATTCAATGTCATTTATAAAAATAATATGAAAAACTTTACAATCAGTACACATTTGAAACTAACAAAATGTATTTCATTTTAAAACTTACATCCTTAACATCTGGGATATGTGCAAGATCAGCATCAAGAATGTCTGCTATGGCTTTTATTTCTCTGCGTCTCTTTGGTGATCCATGATAATACTTATAGATTCCTTTTAAAGTGCTTTCCAATTTCTGAAGACTTTGAACATCCTTGACTGAATCCATCACTGCCAGTTGAAGTTTGTGTGCAATACACCACATTCCCAAAACATGATTGTATTCCTTTACCAGTTTTCCCACAACTCCATTTTTCTTACCTTGCATGACATTTGCACCGTCAAAGTTCGCGCAAATTAATGTTGGACCTGGTTCATTAGCTTTCAAATTCTCCTTCGTTAAGCCAACTAAACTCAAGGCTCTGAAAATGCCATCTAAAACGCCATCTGCATGACCATGTTCCAAATTTACAATGCCACAAAATATTGTTACAGGATTCCGAGTCTTAGGAGACACATATCGTATGAGGACATTCTCTTGTTCAAGGTTACTACAGTCAGTGCTACCATCAGAGAGAACAGAAACAAAATTTGCTCCTTTCAAATCATCAGCAACAGCTTCAGTCATAGCATCAGCGATAAATTTTATAAAATCTTTACATCTATTTGCATTCAAATAATTGTTCCCAAGATCAACACCAAGTTTCTGAATCAATTTACAATCGATTTCAAAATCACTGTGTGGTTTACCATGTTTTGCAATTTTATATGCTATATTGAAAAGAGCATCAAGCCTTTTCATTTGGTTTTCATCTAACTTCAGCAATGCTGTCATAATAGGTGTTGCTCTAACATTGACATTGTCACTTACATGTGTTTGATTTCCATCCTTTTTCACGGGAGTTCCGTTTTTCTGGCGATAGAAACTGGTGCATATCACATGAACATCGCTAGTTTGATGGGCCTTAAGAGATTCCACACGAAAGAGTTTGCATCCTTCGTAGAAAGAATTGTTTTTTACGTTGCCAACCGCAGGAAATTCCCTGCAAATTGTGCAGTACATTGTGTCATTTATATCGTCATGTCGTACCCAAGGCCAGGTTTCCTCCCACGTTTTCACGTAGCATCTTTTCCGTTTGGTCTTTTCGTATTTACCATGTTTCGCTAATGTAGTTTCGTTGTTGTTTTTATCAGCTGTCTGATCATCTGTACTTTTTCTCTTCGTTATTGTTACAAACTTGTCCATCGTCGAGCTTTAATCGCGCCGTATGTCATATGTACACGTTTTTTCCGCGCTTTACCTTTACTTTTAACAGAGACTTGAAAAAGCGTTTTTGTGACTAAAGTTAGCACTCGGCACACCTCGGCCAATTTGTATCTCATAGTTTGATGTAGGTTACGGAATCGACCGAGGTTTGCCGAATGTAAAGTTAGATGATAAATTGTTAACTCGTACGTAAATCTATTTTCAGTGTAGTCGTTTGTTGTGTTTAAAAAATTCACTTGCCCTCGGGCAAGTTCCTACTGATTTTTCACTTGCCCGATCGCAAAAAGCACTAGCCCCGGGCGTCGGGCAATCGGATTTGTCTGCCCCTGGCGTGAACTGAGGGCCCTATTTAAATCCAATATGGCGAGTGTTGTCTCGGTACATTTTTCAATGTACATGTACATTGCATACACCTAAACAGGGTTTTCAATTAATTTTTTTATTGCAATACACAGAAAAACACACACAAAAATCCCAATGTAATCATTTATAATTTTTTTCGGGAAATAAAAAAAAGTGATTAATGAAGTGATAAATAAGAATGTTATCAGGAGCCAGAATGTGAAAGTTAGGAGAAATCAGATCAATTAAGGTAAAAATGAGAGAAAAAAGAAGGCAAATATACATGTACATGTAGTTTTTTCATCTTTCTATTCAAAATGTTTGGACTGACAGAAATCAGTCTGGACTGACAAACTTCTGATGGTTGTCAGTCCAAATGACTGACAGTCGAAAAAAGATTTCAAGAACTCTGATATATATAACATAGGTAAAAATTAAATTCATTCCTTAAATAAAACGTTTGAGTTACACTGATTTGAAAAGAAAAACTGCTAAAAGCATTTTTTAATTCCAACAATTATTAAGTACTTATATAAAACATACCCCATGTAGTTTAACTTTACAATCTCCACATTTGGGCACACTACCAGGTTTCTTTGTGTAAAGGTAAACCAATTTACCACCTGAAGGAAAAAAAACCCAACATAAAATGTAAGCATACGCACACCAGAGGATACACTGAGTTTTGATACATCAAAAAAGGTCATGCTAATATTACATAGAAGCATGAGAGACAAGAATTTACACATTCATAAACTTATAAACATTTCTATGTCATGCTTTATTTACAACGAGGACAACATGTCAACACTATGTTTGATCAAATTAACCTGCATGCTAAAACATCAATAAAACTACTCACCAGGAGTCTTTGATCTGTATTATGCAGCATATGAAAAAGGAAAAATCATTGTGATTTATATAATAGTCAAAAAAGGTAGCAATTTTGGATGAACAAATAATTTTAACCAGCAGTGTTTAAAGCTAGTGCTGACTAGACAGCGCTTATAACAATACATGTATGTAGGCCAAATGAATATCAAAGCAGAATTCATGTAAATTAAAAAACTTGACAACCTAGAAGTGGGCATTTCAAAAGAGAATTAAATCTTGGGCTTTTTTTCGTACTATTGAGTGAACATCGCTTGAACCCGGGGTATGAGTAATTCAGCAAAATGTGCTTAACATAAATATATTGGAATACTACTTTATAATTGAATAAAAATTTCTTTGTGGTAATGAATAAAGCATCTGGCCCTAGAGATGTCTCATGAAAGATTTCATGAGGACTAGCTGTGAAATCTTGTTCGCTATTCAAACACATTTGATAATATAAAATAATCATAATATTTATAAACAACTTCGTATATAAATAAAGTAGCACAATTTTATAAAAGCCTTGTATAGCAAACTGGTTAATTTGAAGTATTTCTGTGCAAAGAAAACATTTCGTATTGCTAAACACACTTACACCCTCCTGCTGTTACTTTTTGTGTTGTAAGACAGTCTACGACGGAAAGTCAGTCGCTGAACCATCTGTAAGAATAAAGGTATAAATATAATACACTTGAAGAGGAAACACGTAACAATTCAGAGATCATATCCTATAATTTATTTTGCAGTATGAACGTACAAGTTCACTATGTACAAAGTTTTACATAAAACTAGTCACTGTCAGTAAAAGATAATGTAAAATGAGTAACCTATCATTGTAGGCCAGAAATGGTAAGACATCTCCTTTTGAATGATTCTCTACATAATACTTATTCATAAGAAGAACATTCATTTCTTAATGTTAATCAATCTGACATCTATCTCAACCCCCCCCCCCCTTCCCATTTTAAAACTATTTCTCAACATTGTAAGATCATATATCCGTAAAATAAATGTTCTCATATATAGATTAATCTATTTTAAAGGAATGAAGGGAACTTGATTTGACTATTGTCTTTAATTATGAAATGATGGTGGGGATTGTAGCGTATGAAGTCGACAAACACATTCTACCTTGTTTGTTTACCGGAAGAAAAGATTGCACCGGAAGTCTTCATTTTTGACATCGGGATCGAGTGCACTGAACAGATTATTGACTTTATTCAGTTAATTTTTGGTCTTTTCCCTATCATGGGTACCCTTATAGAATCATACGAGCAACAATACTCAAGTTTAACAGCTGAAATAACCTTTAACATTGGAAGAATCTCTAATACTCATGGAGGTAAATATTCATCGAACGTTCGAATTTGCTCTGAATTTGGGTAAAAGTTGTAACTGTAAAACTTAAATAAAAAATGTCACCGATTAACTGTTCATATGTATCAAATTGTTAATTATGAATTAATGTTGATTTTGGGAAGATGTGTGTTCTGTTTGAATTTACCCTTATAACAGTCATTTGTAGTTTCAGAACTGATCTGTCAAATATGCAATGTCAGCCACAACTTTGTAAGGGTGCCGATTCTGTAACCACAGCTATATTATTGACATTAAAAGCATTAGAGTAAAACTTCAAAACGAAGTTGAAATTTTAACCCATTGAATACCATTACATGTATCATTTATTTTGTTGCTTGTGTGCATATTATCAAAATATATACATTGAATGACTATTTATTTGAAGAAATTGGTAGAACCAGGGTTGCCAAAAATATAAATGGGAAAATAATACAGGTTGAATTGGAGAAAATCTCATTATCTCTACTATTTGCAAGGGAAAATGGCCGAAATTCATACTTTTGAATTTTTTCTCTCTTTATCAAATTTAACTTCATTATCAATTCCATATATTATCAATTCCATTTTAGTGAGTGTGATTTTTCCTACCATGTCACTACACCAAATATACACAATTTTTCCCTTTACAAAATAGAATCCATGACTGACTGCTTGTTTGGCAGACAGAGGAATAAACATATGAGTGAACTACTCATATTTGTATTTTATTTGAAAACATTGTAGTAAACATATATTTACGGTACTGCATTTTATGTACACATTCATTGAGGGATGGAAAAGTTTTGTCTTATGAAAAATTTCAGAGATAGAGTCATGATGATTTTTTTTAAAGTTACTCACAACTGGTAATATTCTTTTTTGAAGCTGAAAGACAGCAGCATATTCGACAGGCTGATAAGTTATTTGATGAAGCAACAGAATTGGTAAGTATATGTCTAACATTCAAATTATAAACAATAGCTGCACTCTGACTATTGCAGATTATAAACAGCAGGAATCCCACATTTGGGATCACACATGGGATTTTGTAATTTGAGCTCATAATTTAGGATTTCTATCATCATGATCATGTCTGTAAAAGTATCTCTATACCAACTATTGTCATGTTTTTTTTATAGTGTGTTACAGCATGGAGATTTTAATGTTATGATGAATTACTTACTGGTAATACATGTATTGACATTTATTTGTCCAACTTCATATCCCAGTAGTTTGATTGGGGCAGGGGAGTACTGCTCAAGGAAATTGCAATAAATTATGCAAATCAAGTTTTCCATCCAAAAGTGCAGTTCTTCCGTATTTTTCAAATTCATACTTATGCAAGAAAGTCACAACAGGCTATTTTTCTTATTGATATATTTTTATTTGGATACAAAATGATTAATATAAAAGGAATTTTATTTTAACTTTTTTTAATAGAGATTGGGGGAGGGGGGTTGCAATGATGTTGCAATTTAGTACATAATTAAAACAACAAAAATCCCATAATACTGAATACAGGATTATTGTGCCCCTTTTTTTTTCTTTTTTTCCCACCCTTCTATGTACACTTCCTAATGGTTTCTCCCTGACTGCCAAGACACAATTTTATGATAAATACACTTTCTTAGTAATAAAGCAATTCAAAAGTTGTATTGAATTGGCCCAGTCTTAAATTTGTCTGCTGACAACAAGAGCAAATGGGCCAAAGATGAAATGGGGGTGAATATTTCCCTGTAAACAGTATTACTTAAGTGAATTTTAACTTTAGGCCTTTTAAGAATTGCTTTGTAAAATTGTTCAATATGTCTGCTTTTCAGCTTGAGCAGATGGAGCTGGAGGTGAAAGACCTTCCCATCAAAGACAGACAAAAGTACAACACACGGGTCAAAAGCTACAAGGCGGAACTCTCCAAACTTCAGAAAGACAATGTATGTCAAACTTAATGAATTATTAAGGCTAACTTGAATCCTCACATAAAAAAACTTACTAGGTACTGTTAGTTACTGTAGGGCATATGGTATTTTTATGATGTCATTTGCGACTTCATTAGCAAAGTAATACACTCTGCTCCTCTTCTTTTTCGAAAAAGAAGAAGAGTGAATTATTCCCCTTTGCAAATGAATGTGCATGGTCTCATACATTGACGGCAGGTATGCTACTTTGTAACAAACCCAAAGTCCATTTTCTTGAATATGTTTTTAAATTAATTTGATATTACAAGTACGTGAATTATAGATTGAGTTGAAATATCTATTTTAATGCCAGTCCCTTATAAGAATTAGTAATTCATATACTGCAGATCTTATTTTTTAGTTATGTCAGATATACATATGTATTAAGCTAGGCGGCTTAAAGTTGAAAGCAGTCTAGAATGACTTTTTCTCTGTGTATAAGTACATGTATCTAGTGATAAGTGATATGATGCATCTATTTTATGTGAACTTCAGATTAAAACTGAATAATCTCTATTGAGATTTGTCTAATGTAATGATATATTTTTGATTTTGGGAAAAATTGAAAAAAAGACTGATTAATTTAACAATTTTAATCAATAGAAACGAGCCAAACTTGGTATAGACAGCAGCAGAGATGAACTCCTGGGCGACGATACACATGATTCAGAAGACCAGGTAACATTTCATCCACAGCTTCAATTCATAAATGAAATTTTACAACAATGATAACAAATACACGTATATTGTACTGAACTCGTTGATCTGTTGAAAAAGCAGCAAAACTTGCAATACACAAACAGAAAATCATTTACTGATCTTCGAAAAAAGGATTTCTTTCTGTTAGCTTAGCATACAATTATATAGTGTTTAAGACTGCTGATACGTTAATGTGCATTTCAGTTTTATATCAAACTGATAAAATTTAGAAATAAAATGTTATGTTTTGTAGAGACAGAGACTATTAGACAACACAGAATCATTAGAAAGGACCTCCAGACGGCTAGACCATGGATATAAAATCACACTAGAAACAGGTAATGAAGAAAACCTGCCAACTCTAAGTCACCAAAAGTCCAGTCTGATTCATATCAGACTTTCACAAGCTCCTATTTGATGAATGTTGCTTGAACAGTTTTATGATAAGGAGCTAGTGAAGATTTTGTTTTAATCAGACTGCTATAAGTAAACAAAAGATCAGATTTTCTCTCTATAATGAATATGACGCTGAGAAATATCTTTAGTCTTGATAGGTAGGAACTCAAATCATATGAGGTGGAATGGGACACATTCAGACACTTAAATTTGTTTTATTGATTGTTTTCCCTTGCACCACTGTGTTCAATCAAGGTGAATAACTCCATTTTTTTTAAATTTTAATTTTAAATAACAAATTGAGTTATGCCCCTTCTCAAGTCCTGGAAAAAAAAGTTGATTGTCCAGTACATTCTATTTTATGGTCTTTGACCTTAAAAACTGA
Source organism: Magallana gigas (assembly GCF_963853765.1). Lineage (NCBI taxonomy): Eukaryota > Metazoa > Mollusca > Bivalvia > Ostreida > Ostreidae > Magallana > Magallana gigas. The sequence goes on from NC_088859.1 coordinate 6,167,570, forward strand.
AGATTATTTTTTTGCCAAAATTGCACTTTAATGATTCTTGTGACATCAAAAACTGTAAGAACTATAGCCAATCTCAAACTCCTGCTTTATACAGATCATGACTAGCTACTGCTTGGATTGGCCACACTTTAGGAACAAACATGTAAAAGAAAAATGTGTTAAGTCAGGAATGATAATATTGTTAATTTTAAAAGGTATAGAGTAAATGTAAATACAAGTACTCACACACTTAATTTTTTATTTACTTATTCCAGAATACATGTCTCATATGTATATGACAATCATTTACTTACAGATGTATCAAATTTTTAATTCTTGTCATTCTTGTCCGAGGCAGAACAATAATTCTATCATGCCACATGAAATATTGATTCCTGGTATAATACAATGCTAAAAAATTACCCTTATTAAAACTTAAGTATAAAGTAAGTGTAAATATTATCATGACTTGGGAATATATTACCATATTAGCAATTATTGTTCTGTAAGAAAGATGAAAAGATGTGGCTGTCCAATATTTTTTACTTGTATAGAACTAGAGAAAACATATAAACAGCTTGATAGCCATTTTTCTCCTTGTAGAACAATTGGGTGCACAAATTATGGAGGATCTTCACAGTCAACGACAGACCATCAGCCGGTCTCGACAACGGGTGAGTGGATCAAGTGTTCTCAGAAATGTTTTACCTGTTTTCTTTTTTATAAAGAATATACATGTACATGTATATGAAAGCTTGTACTTGTGACTGATTTAGATAAAAATGGCTGTATATTTAGAAAGCTTTGCTCTTTTAGATGGAAGAAATGGATACAAACCTTGGTAAAAGTTCCAGAGTGCTGTCAGGCATGATGAGGAGGTAAGTGGTGACAAATGGTTTGAGTTTACTCGTATCAACTCTTGGATATTGAACATGACTGGTTGGCTGATTAATTGTATGAAATGTTCACCAGTGCAGATGAAAGGCACCAAATTTTCACTAATATTGTGTTTAGTTTGTTATACAACAAGAGATGGATCTTTTTATTTTATAAGTTCACCAAAAGTAAATGTTTTAAAATTAAGTGGCCTTTTCGAATCACATTATGTGCATCATCTGTCCATAGCTTGTCTTCTTCGTGTGGAGATTGGAGGAGAAAGGGATGGGTGTCAGAGCCCCTCATCAAAGAAAATGCAAACTTATTAAATTCACATACTAATATTATTAAAAAAAAAAAAAGGCCTAGGATTCCCTGTGCAAACAAACTAATCCCTTGAATTTTTTTCTGGTGCTAAGCAAGAATCGAGTTTTTCATATACAAATTCAATATACATTGTACCTGTAATTCTTGTTTCCTGTAACAGGATGTCACAATTTGTGTTAAAAGGCCTGGAAATTCCCTCGTTTATAAACTGAACTTTGAAAAGATAAAGAGGCAGAACCGTGAAAATAACTTTATTTACAGTGTAAAGAAAACATATAAAGCTAATGCATACAACCCTCTCTAAACACACACACACTCATACACTCAATTCACACCCGCAAATAACTGATAAAATCACACAACGCATTCACACAAATAATATTAACAAAAAATAAACAAATCCCCTAAATACCCCCCAACATATATAAACAGAATAAATAACCCGACTTTGGCTGATGTCACTTATGAATACTAAGTCCGGACAATGCTTTTGAGAAGTTGTATTTTAATAAATAATTTCACCCGCAGCAGGTACGTGCATAGTTGAGACCACAATTCATGTTCATCATTGGTGGTAAGGATACATCACACTTTCATGTATATCGCATAAACTGGTACACGTGCGTAGACACACTGTCATTTAAACCAAACCTTTCGTCACGGATGTTACTGGACCATATCACCAGCTCATATAGTGCCCGTGCGTCCGCGTGTGTCACATGTCCCACGTTGACTATGGGTCCACGATGGTTAGCTTGTCGTTGTCCTGCATCCACGGATGATACCGTCATGTATATAACCGACCACACTCACTCAGCTAGTCACCTAAAATTCAATTCATTGTCGGGTCCTCAGTGAAAATTACACTACACTGTTCAAAACACACATTAGATTCAACCGTCGGGCTACCATATTTTAAATTCTTATACAAACAAACAAAAATGTCATAAAACACTTAGCAAAGGACAATATAGATATATAGACAATATAGATACTTAAGTATGCGCATTCTAAATTGAAGTGATAATGAAAAATACTTCTCACTTACTGCTGTTCTTTCTCAACACGGTTTATTGTACTTTCACCACACAGGAATTCTATTCAAACACTCCACACAGGATTAGACATAGGCCACACAGGTCTTAAGACATATTGTCAAACTCCACGAAGGTTCATACAGAAGGACACACCTTCTCTCATCAACGACCTGGCCGGAACTACTAGTAACTCATGCACGAAAACCGGTCTAACAAACAATGACCAGCTGACCGTGGCACTCTATGGAGCGCCGTTACTCACAAAAATTAATAGACTAATAAAACTTTAATTGAACATATATACAAAATTGTGACACAGGATAATTCAATTTGAATTTTGTTGGTTTTCAGGGAAAACTTTGTTTTATGGAAATGATCTTAATTAGCAGAATAATTAGACTAATTGGATTACCCTTTGGTAAATCACTTAGTTTAATGTCTAACTACCAAGACTGATTTAAATGATTAATTACTTTTTCTGTATTATGAATTCAACACAATACCTCTTTTATAGTGAACCAAAACCTCAGATGACATAATTTACAGAATGTAAACAGAGGGAAAATGTTGATGAACCGGTACTCAAAAAGAAATCAACTTTCTTTACAAGCTGTCACAGGCAGCTCCAAAATTTGACCTGTGGTTTAATGCTTGCAATTACTCTGTTAAATTACTACTTCAGATAGTATGAGTAGTGCGGCTTTTGAGCAAACTCTTGTCCTCTATACCTGCCATGATGTTCCAATGTTATAGAAACTTCAGACTCTGACTGATCTTCGATTCATGAAGAATGACTGTCAGAGTTATCAATAGGGTTTTAATATGCTGTAATATCTGAAATAAGATTGTGATCAAGTGTTTCTAGGAGAGCAAATAGAACTAATTCTTAAATTTTTATTCAGAGTGGGAGTAAGCGGGTGAATTAGGTAATATTAAATAATTTCTGACAATCTATGGTATTTAAAATCTTTCCTATACTTCAGTTTTGGATTCAAAAGCATGAATTTAAAACAAGATCAAGAAAATGCATCAATGTGCACAACTTGCAGATAATTCCACACGTTATGAATGACAATAAATTCATAGTACATCTGTAGTTCAGACAGCCTTTAGAAATGTTGATGAGTGCATCAACAAGTTTTTGACAATGAAATAATCGGAAGTGACGCTGACTACCTATTGTTTTTTTGTCTTTCCTTTTGTTTGAAGTTGTATTGACAGTTACCGGTATTAATCTCCTTAGCTAGATTAAAAGACTCATACATTAATATCTTTTACATCATTTAATGACATATTCATAATCATGGAACTGGTTCCCGGTCCATTTGATCACACCTACCTTCGTGATCAGACAGATATTTGAATTTGTGCTTTGTCATACTTTGTTTGTTTCACCTATGTTCCTCCGTATTATCAGAATTATTTGTTAGGGAGGTAAACAAATTAAATATGAAACTGTGCTATACTGTACTTTGTTTCACTTGCTGTACTTTCCTCTGGATCCACAGAGTCACAATTATTTGTTTAGGAGTTGTACTTTTGTAGTTACACATTTGTGATATTTGAACATTTGATTTATTTTGTTGTAGAATTATACAGAACAGACTGTTGCTATTGGTGATCTGTGCCATTTTGCTGATTGTGATTATTCTGGCCGTGTATTTCATTGTCAAGAAGAAGTCATGACCGAAGCTCCTGCTAGAGGACACTGGGGTCATTAGTGCAATCTCCTTGTTTCTATCAAACTTTCAACACACATTGTTGTGAATTGTTTTATTTCTTTCAGATTTTATGTCAGTATTGTTCACATCCTTGACTAAGGATGACATAGAAATTTGTAAGGTTATGATTCAGAGAGAAGGTCTATGGGGATTTTTTTTTGGTGGGGGGGGGGGGGGGATGATTGATGATCATACAGCAACCAGGAAGTTTAGGCAGGTGCTTGATCTCTTTAAAGTTATAGGGCAACTGGAATTCAATAGACTGTATTTTCTTAACAAGAGGCATGTGGCAGCTTTTATATTCTTGTAAACAAAATATTAATTCAAAATTACATATGTTATGCAGAACATGCAATACATATCCAAGCATATTGAATTTTCACATATTTTATTAAATTTTTAATGCATAGTTCCCTGAATTTGCCTGCGTTGTTATTGTGCAGACATGTAAATGTCTGACATAATGTGATTGAGAAAAAAAGGAATTAACTTCCGCATTTTCTAATCAACTTTGTTTCACAGCCAAAACCAGTCACCTGGAAATCTAGACATTCCAATTGGAAATTAAGTTAAAATATCAGAAATTAAGTCTTAAAATTATGGTGGAAAGCCTAAGGTCTCTTCATAAAATGCAGTATATATTTCTCCCGATTTTTCATCTTTATCCTCTGTATCTGAACTCAGGCCACACACCTGTTGCTTGATCAGAATCTTTTCACTGTTTTATGTACAAAATATTCCAGTTAACATTGAAAACCTAATTTGTATGTGCTTAGATTATATTGTCAAGTCAAAACGATTTCCATTTACCGTAAAACTTTGTAAATGTCAAGAAGTCAAAGACCATATACATGTACAGGTATGTACGTTTGTATATTAATTTTTATATGATGCTGGAGAGCCAACTAGTAAGTTATTCACTGTTACCATTATTTCATTTTCTTATATCAGAAACCTATGATTGATTTGACAGAGGTTCAGCAATATTTATTAGAATTATTTATTTCACAAACAAAACATCCTATTTACCTGGTAGCTTTTTTTAATTTACATAAATTATGTATGAAGTTACAATATGCTTCAATACACACCTGATTGATCTGTCACCAAATGATGAATGCTTAGAGGTAATTGTACACTTACTTATTGTAAGAATAAATAATTGAATTAGTTTCTCACTGATCGGAAGGTTACAAAATACAGCAGAAGTGCTTTAATTTAGTTGACACTTCTAATTGTGATGTTTTTCCATTCTGTTGTTCTAGAGATTTCCATACAGTGTAAAAGATTATGTAATGTTGATTGTGTGTATGTGTACTTATTGTCTGTGATAAGTCATTAAAGAATCAGACAATTGCCACCTTAAATTGCATTCTTTGATGTTAAGTCAGTATATAAGGGGGGTGGGGGTTCAAGTTTTGATAGCTTCCTTAAAAAAAATCAAGCAAATGTACTACTCTTTACTAAATTATCTTACATGTATATTAGATATAGCGTAGGTTTGCAGTCTCTCTCATTTTTAGTGTTTCAGTGTTTCAGTGTTGGTGGGGTTTTGTTTTTTTGTTTTTTTGTTTTTTTTTTTTGGGGGGGGGGTCGGGGATTTTTAAAGATATTTTCGTTTGGCCAATTTATTCTGGTTGTAATCATCTTATGGTGTACATACTTTTATTCTTTATTAAGAAGTTGTACGTTTATAATTACTGTATTACCGTTACCTGTTGTTTTATCAAGCTGTTTGTTTGGAGCAGGCACGTAGCATGGGGGGGGGGGGGGGGCTTGGCACCAACCCCTACTTTTGTCGCAGCAAAGATTTTTCTTACATTTACATATACAAGAATTCATGGAGTTGCCCCATTTTGAGTAAAAATAAGAAAATGGACAATGAAGTTGAAGCTATAGATGTATCGCGCTTCCCCCTCCCCCACCCACCTCTACCTCCCACGGATTAGGATTTTCATGATTTAGGGAAGTCCCTTCTTTTTTCTTCTTATCAAGATTTTTTGGATAAGTCTGTTCATTTGTCAAAAACGACGCCACGTGCTTTTTGGGTAATCTGGTTTCGATTGGACAAACATTATAATTAAATTAAAATATCGCCAACAGGGCTGCCCTAAACTGCTAAACAGCAATCTACATGTACTGTAGTGATCAGTTTAAAAATAAAGTTACAAACCGAAAACAAAAATCGAAATGAGAGTAAAGTTGGACAACAGGTGCCTGAGGACAGGATCGACCCCCCCCCCCCCCCCTCCCCCTTCCATTCTCCATTCCAAGTATCTAGACCCCGACACTATTACTACTTTTTCATTAAATTATCCTTTTACGACATATTTATAAACTAATTTATAAATTCATTGCACAAAATTCCTTATAACAAACATATTTAGAAAATCAGACCCTCTCATCATTTAAAGGAAAACGGAGTGAAGTCACGAGGGTCTAGATACTTGGGGGTGGGGGTGGAAGGTTGGATTGTCGGTCCTGTCCTCAGGCACCCGTGAGTCGGACCTGCTTTTGACCGCGTGGTATTTCAAATAGTCAGGTGAAATTTTCAAATGAGAATGATATAGTCATACACACAAAAGGTTTTCGTGTGTATGGTCATTTGATTTACGTAGGCGGGGGTTGGGGTATTCGCAATCGCATGCAAGCGGTAACAATATAATATCGTGTTGTGACGAAACCAAATCGTCGGTCCAGGTATGCTTTGACGCAAACGGGTATGATGGCCTGACGATTATCCTGATCTAAATAAACACCGAAGGCAAAAGATTTCGAAATAGAAAACCAACAATTATCATAATGTAAACAACCGTGTAGGGCGATTTGAACTCTTCTGTGATCATTTATTTTAGCGCACCTGTAAATCTAAAGCTTTTAAAAGCTTAGTTCGGCGGTCGAGGAAAAATAGATGCAGAATATAAATGTAATGTCAAAAAATGTTTATCGCAATTTTACATCTTTTTTTGAGTTTTCATTCTTCATGGATTTAAAGCGGAAATACAATGTACTTTTCTGCTGCAATAACAGGATCTGTAATGTAGATATCAATATTTTCGCCTTTGATTCAGAAGTGATTAAAGGTAGTAAATAGGAAATTAACAAGAAAATGTCCGATCTCACGCCGAGTGCAAAATAAAAGCATGTATTGTGAAGCATAGCAAATCTCAAATTGTGTCCAGCCGACCGCATTTAATCAAATTTTTAAGCCAATCGGGGCATACTTATATAAAAGTAATATCTGTCCTTATTTGTGTCATTTTTTTTTCGCTCGACTTGACGAGGTAATCGCTCATCACTAGATTGACGTTCGTCAATTGCCAGGGCCCCAGTCTTCGTTCATCTCCTGCCCTGGTGAACTAGAAATGCTCATACCTTGTCTGTCTACCTGACAATTTGCTCATCGCCAATAAAGGTAAGGCCGTTTAGATTATTTTTAATGTGATATGGTTTTTGGTGGATTTCTCTCGCTTAACGTCTTGGATATCAAACACTATACAAATAAGGACCGTTTCACTTTCCTTGGTGAAGCATGTCGGTGTTTTGGCTCGGTCATGTTGTATAGTGAAACATGGCAAATCCGAAAATATTTAAATTCAACGTGTAACACCGTGTTTCTAGAAAATGTCTCTGTGTGTAATTTTGCTGTTCATGACTTAGGATATGTATAAATCGGGACTACACAGAATATTAATCGTCAGTATATTATTTATTTATCATTTGTTTATAGCAGCCTGTACACGTCAGATTTTCAAACATTATGTTTCCATCAATATGATCGCCCTAGAGCGACAGCCTTGCTTTACACGGACTTTCTGCTTGTCTCGTATGCCATCTTGTCCTCTAACGCTTTGTCAGGCCGGAATATTCTAAGCGCGCCGAACTGTCAAAGTCATCAGAACTTTCATCTAATTCAAATTTAACATTCCTTTTAAGTAACATTATGTGGCATTGAAGGCAATTTTGTGACATTAATTACATTTAAATTAACCCCAAACCTGTAAATACGCATTAATAACTCTCTCTCTCTCTCTCTCATATATATATATATATATATATATATATATATATATATATATATATATATATATATATATATATATATATATATATATAATTTCCCAATACAACAAAAAATAAATCGGCACAGTTTTAAATAATTTAAAAATGATAAATATCCAGAATAAAATCACAAATTGATCCTATTAACCGCAAACGTTTTCGCCATTCGCCATTCGCGAAAACGTTTGCGGTTAATAGGATCAATTTGTGATTTTATTCTGGATATTTATCATTTTTAAATTATATATATATATATATATATATATATATATATATATATATATATATATATATATATATATTCTAGAGGACATAGACAACTATTGAAAATTAGGCAGTACAAATTGACATTTAAGAATTAAAGATAGAGGAAACTTTCAAAAAACGCTCATCAATCATCTCTGATGTAATTTTTCTCAATCATCCTCAAAATTATAAACCAAATGGATATCTTTTGAACTAGGACATGCTGCAATGCACGTAATTCTAAAGTCTAAAGGGAATTTCCACTTTCTTAGGTGTGATTTTTTGTTTAATTAGAGTTTATTTTATTTTTATTTTATTGTATATATATTAGATAACTTTGTGCTATATTATTGATACATGGTTTAGAAAATTCTCTTTTACTATCTGTTAGAAAACTTAACCAAAAAATACATGTTTAGTAGTAGTACCAGGTATACACATGCATTTTTCCAAAATTACAAGGAAGAAAGAACATAAGACTGATACTGGTAACCCTGAACCATAATAAATCTTACTCGGACATGTTGAGCGGCAGATACCTGTGCACTTGAGGCAGTTTATCATATGCAAAGTATGTAATTGACAGCTCTTAAAAATACACCTGCCTCGTACATTATAGGAAATGAGGATTATAATGAAAATACTTGTATTTTGGCCGTCGCTGATTAAGCACTAAAAACATGCAATATCACAAAGAGATAAGTGATGTAATTTATCATATCTTAAAAAAAAAATAGAACATAGGTCTTGTATATAGAGTGACCCACAACAGATGGAATCTTTGTGATAAATCAGAGCTAGACCCGTAAGCCGACCACAGCACTACCCCCCTCTCTCTCTCCCTCCCTCAAACATATTTTCATTAGCAATGAGTTAAATTGCTTACTACAGGGGCTCAGTTAATTGTTAATAAATTAGATGCAACTTAAAAGCAAAGTAGGTCATTGTTTTCGCTGTTTTATTGTTACTTTTGCTGACCTTTTAGGCGGTCAGCTGACCCAGAAGCAGTTACACTGGATGGGTTTGTTAAATGATGTCCTATATTGTATTCTTCCTGTTGACATTTTTGCACTGACTACCTGCATTCTTATTTACTTCCTTCTATGTTAGAAATAACTTTCATATGATTTAAGTGTTCCTCCAAAAAATACATGAATGGTTAATCGATATGACATCTGGGCCGCGTTCAAGATCGTAGCTGCTACGTAGGGCTACGTAGTTGAACGGTAAGCTAGCCTAGCCACTACGTAGACATTCGTAGCCTAAATATTTTATGCTAGGCATCAAATTCAAGATGGCGATCTTAGTTACCACTTTGTAACAAACACGAAATCAATTTATTTAGTGATATTTTATTCATCCATTAAGTTATAATAAATCTTAACCTGTATATTTCCGCTTGAAATGAACAAATTATATCGATGTAATTAGTCTTTAGTTGAATATTTCCAACTTCAAATTTGAGACCTAGCGGCTAACCTAGCAGTCCGTTCAATAGACCTAGAAATCTACGACCTAGTGGCTAGGCTAGCTGCTACGATCTTGAACGCAGCCCAGATATAACATAAAAAAATCTTTGTTTTGATCATACGCTATCGAATAAATCAAATAGATTGGAAATACGTTCTTGCAACTGAGTTCCTTTCCTTATACAAAGTATTTCTACATATATTGGCCACTTTTTAATGATTTTCCATATTTCAAAAACGATAAGTACGATTTTTTTTGCGTACCTAAATGAAACTAATTTGACTGACATCAACATTTTCAGCCTGATTTCTGCGTAGATGAACCATTATCAAGTTGTGTGATGTACAGGGTATTTTGATCTGTGTGCTGCTTTGTTCACCTTTGATTATGTATTTACATGTATTTATACAATGCCCATAAAGCATGTGGTTTTGAGCTAATAAGCTATACTATACTATTCCGCGTATAGCTCGACGACTGATACCCAAATTTTGGTTGACTATTAGAAACGCCTTACTGTATCTTTGTTTACATTAAAAATGGGAAATGAAATTTTGATCAAAATCGTGACCATGTCTCTTTAAATGTCTTTAAATTGTTGACTTTTAACAGGATAAAAATCTTCCTCTAGAAATGACGTTTAATTTTCATAATTTCATAATGGTGGTTGTTGTCTGTTTGTGTGTGTGTAGGGGGGGGGGTACGGGTCGATAAAACACATGTTTACGTAGCGCGTAAATAAAACCTGACAATGTTTTTTCACATTCTGACAATTTGAACCTCTCTCTCTCTCTCTCTCTCTCTCTCTCTCTCATAGATTCTAGAGGACATAGATATCTGTTTAAAAAAAATGAGAGAATTTCCGCAAATTATTTTTATTTCATTGTATATTAGTTTAATTATCAGCATGCTATATTATTGATATATGGTTTAGAAAAATCTTGTTTACCCTAGCATTTTCTCACAAACACAGTTTCATGAGCAATGCGATAGAAATCACTGAATTTTTAACTGTCTTCTGAAAAACGATGAAATTTAAATCCTAAACAATCTAAAGTTTGTCAAATTGCTCATTGAAGGGACACATTGCTAGTTGCTAATAAATCGGATACAATTTAGTAACAAAGTAAGTCATTGTTTTCGCTGTTTTATTGTTACTTTTGCTGACCTTTTAAGCGGTCAGCTGACTCAGAAGCAGTTACACTGGATGGGTTTGTTAAGAAATGATGTCCTATATTGTATTCTTCCTGTTTTAATTTTTGCACTGACTACCTGCATTCTTAATTACTTCCTTCTTTGTTACAAATTACTGTAATTACTAATATAATATTATTGTTTCTCAAAGAAAATTTAAAAATGGTGAATCAATATGGCGTAAGATATATAACAATAGGAAATATTTAGGTAAATAGTCTTTTTAACACAAGTGAACCCTTTTGAATGCCCCCCCCCCCCCCGTGCTATTAAAAGGATAACAGTTACTACAAATCTTCGCATGCCTAAAATGAAGCTAATATGAATACCAACATTATCAGTCTATTTTCTGCAATAGTTGAACCATTAGCAAGTTGTGGGGTTTTCAGGATAACGCGACATTTTGATGATAAAACATCTGGCGAACACCATACTTATTGTATTGATTGATCATCTATTGCAGTATAAAGGTGCATGCTTCTACAGATCAAGTCAAAGTACACTCAACACCCTTCTCCCCTCCTTACGTGCATGTTTTCACAAATGCTGCCTTATTTAAGTGTCTTCTAGATAAGCGTAATGCGTGTGTCTACGATTTTTTGTTTTCGGTTTGCTAACAAAGATAATATGTTTGAATTCTCTATCCCCCCAAAAAATCGCAAAAAATTCAAAATGCAAGAATAGATTAAGGATAGTACAGCTTTTGAAAAATCATAAGAAGGAATTTTATTCAAATGACAAATTGTAGCTCCTTTATTAATAATCTGACCCCCCCCCCCCCCTTCCTGAAAAAAATAATAGACCGCTACACCGCTATATATAATATACTACATATGTACATGTATATAGTAATAAAATCAGGCGATTATTATTCATAATTGCCTGATATATGTAGTTAATGAAAACATGAGATATATTTGATAAAGTAGGTTTGGAAATAAAGAAAACAATCTTTTTAATTTTCTGACACAATTTGATGGTCTTTGGGCTGTTTCCTTCACATTGCGATTAAAGATATGAAAATATTCAATTGACGTCACCGCGGTAAATGAATGAATGATACAATCAATATACCCATCGTTTTTAAAAATGTCATTAAATTGTTGATTTTTAGCGGGATAAAAATGACGTTTAATTTTAATAACGTTGAATGAGCGGCCGGGGGAGGGAGGGGGGAGGGGGGTGAGGGTTGATTTGAAACGATAATGCGTAAATATTTTTTTTTATTTAATTCACATCTCTCTCTCTCTCTCTCTCTCTCTCTCTCTCTCTTACATTTAGAACTTTGTTGTTAATAGACAGTAATAACGAGACTTTATTGGTGTTTAACCTGGGGGTAGGGACAGAGTTTTGCTAGGTTGCTCTCTCTGGCTTGGTGGGATCAGCTTGTCTTGTGGACCAGGAAGTCTCAGATTCTAGCGGAACAATACGAATCTCGAACTTTTCTTTATTTTTCGATTAAAAAAGAGGGAGTGGTTATAGAGCCAATCGTTTCCATTCTTTGTTGGTTTATAAACAACCCTCAGTGGCTGTAGCGATAAATACAGGTGTGTTGGTGTATTGATAGCAAACAGGTAAAACAGCGTTCATTGCACGACAGAGGGTGTAATTCAGAGGTAAGCTTTACCATTAGAGAATGTTATTACATAAAAATATCTATTTGTAATTTCTTAGATGTGCCGGTCTGTTAAATTTGCCTTCCTTACAGATTTATTAAGTTTTGCACATTTACATTTTAGGGGGAGTATTTCTTGTTATTTTTGCAGTGATCTTTATCATTTTTATTTTGAAAATGTTTACACTTGAGGTTTAAAAAAGTTTTGAAAAGTAAATAGTAGTATATGAATTCTGAAACTGCATTTAAATAATTTCTTTTCTCTCTTTCTTTGTTTTTTTTCTGTTTCTCTCTTCCGTTTTCTACCAGGTTTGTACTTAAGTACTTCAATTTAACCTTTAACCACACTAAGCTATTTGTGTAGCAGATCTCTTAAATAATATTCAAATCTTTGATACAAGGCTCTTGCCCTGAGACAAAGTCGCATTGTTTTAACAAAGGGTAAATGTGTGCCCGGTGGCAACCCCACACTGGTAATGTCTTCTGTTCATCAAAGAACGGGATTCTCTGTCTATTTTACATACACAATTTCGTTTCTGACTGACTGTCTTTACAAAAATCATTATGAGCCTCTCTCTCTCTCTCTCTCTCTCTCTCTCTCTCTCTCTCTCGTGGAATACAAACCTGACTGATTTGTCAAACATGCACATGTATGCCATGCAATCCTTTGCAATCTGTTTGATCCGTCTTAAAAACTGAGATAAATGTTTGAAAGTCTTAATGCATGAGTTATTAAATGATTATTTCAAAAGAAGGTGAAAAGAAAAAACAGGGATTTTGTAAAAAAAAAAAAAAAAAAAAAATGCAAATGTTGCTGAATTTACTGGTATACAAATGAAGAAAATTTGACCAAAATTGATTAAAACTGAAGATGATAGCAAAAATCCAGTTTTCGTATTTCTCATGCACTGAAAAAGCTTGCGTGCAGGAGTATTAATGTATATATGTATAATAAATAATTTTTGTATTTCAATTTTATTAAAATCATAATGAGTATAAATAAATCACAATGTTCTGTTTAATAAATACTCAATGGAACAATTATTGTCGTTCAAATAATGGTAAAAATCCGAAAAAAAGAATGGGGAAAATGATAAGAAAAAAGTATTAATTTTACAAACTATAAATTAAGGTGGCTCCTTAATTATTTGTTTATTAGAATAAAAAAATCTTATGTATGTATATAATCAGACTCAAATGGAATTAATAGAGTGTCTAGAGTTTAAACATTTAACAATATATGATAACCTCTACCTTTTCAATGGTCAGTTACTGTCGGTCATTCTTAATTTCATGGTTAACCAAGAGACAGCCGCCTGGAAGCAATTTCTGTATAGCGATCAAGGGAGGATAGTTCATGTTTTATTCTTGTAAAGCCATTTGATGGCTATTCTTTTTAGCTCACCTGAGCTGTCAACGGAATCATGCTTCTCTGATCTCCCGATGCCCGGCGTTCCGCTGTCGGCATCCGTCGCTTGTAAACATACACGTGTCTTTTCGACTTCTTCACTTGTTCTACATTGCTAATGTCATCGTTACGCGACCGGAAATTAAAAAATGATCAAAAATTATGATGGAGATATAAGGGTTACTGTGTAATAAATAAAAAGCGTTTGCCCCCCCCCCCCCAAAAAAAGGGAAAAAAACCCGTCTACAAGACCTACGGGTATTACACCAGAACTGAAATGAAAATAATCACAAGAAAGCTTTGTCCTATAAAGCAGATTCAGATTTTTTCGAACCGTAACTCTTGACCCACCAGAGGGTCAAATGTAAGATGCAAAGTTCTGCAAAGGAACAGGAAGAGAAAAGGTTTAATTTTGAAGGCTTACATTTCATAAAGGAATGTTTTAAAGAAAAAAAATCCTCTGAAGAACCACCGCTCCAGAATACCAACACGTTTATATCCTGTACATGTATATGAAAAAATATTTATAAAGTATAGAAACAACTATTTCTGAGAATTAACGATCGTTGAAAAATTCTGCTGTGAAATACTTGAGGATTTTTTTTCAGTAATCTTCCCAAACTACAAAAGTAGCTAAAATTTTTCTATATTAACGGCAATTGAATGGTGTAGTATTCGCAATCTGTGATCGTGTTTGGTTTTAGGTTTGTCAAAACTGTACATGTTTGAAGCCTAACAGGATTGAGCAATTATGGGATCGCAGTAGGCGTGCAAATTTCACGGGGCCGGGGTGTGGCCTCGCAAATTTCATTTGGAAAAAGGGTTACAAAAATGCAAAGTGTTACTTAGGTGAACTACGTGATCCATATGCCTCATTTTATATTATTTCTTGTTCATTATGGGTTTATTTATTTTTATTCAAATTTATCTCTTTTCAGATCTAAATGATTCCTTGCGAACCCAAAGCCCGGGTGGGAATTATCGGGTCTGGAAACTTCGCCCGTGCCCTCGCCAAAAGACTGACCAACGCCGGTTACCACGTGATCATTGGGACTCGTCGTCCACGCAGTTTGTCGGAAGTGGACTCCTGTCTCTGCAATGTCACTGTGACGTCACTGCAGGACTGCGTGAAACAAGTTCCCATTGTGTTTTTAGCCATACATTTTGAAAATTACAAAGATTGCCTGTCCAGTCACGAAGACCTTTTCACAGGCAAAGTTGTCGTCGATATCTCTAACAGACTGAAAGTCCCAAAGCACCGTTCCAATGCTGAATACCTCAGTTGTCTGCTGCCTAATGCCAATGTCGTCAAGGGATTCAACGTCATTTCGGCATACGCCATGGAAAATGAGTTTGCCGGAGGGAGCCATGAAGTTTTTATAGCAGGAGATGATCTTGCGGCCCGAGAAAAGGTCTGCGTTCTGGCCAGAGACATGGGTTTTGTCGCCAGCGACTGGGGTCTGCTACAGTCGGCAAGAAGAATCGAATCTTATCCACTGAAAATATTTCCTGGATGGAAATCTCCCATACTTTTCGCTGTAGCTATTTTCAACATATGGTTACTTTACATAGTCTTTATATACTTTGTCAAAACAACCGCGTATCGGTGGGATCAGATCTTTGTGAAAGTGTTGAACAAACCCCTCTGCATGACGGCAATAACTGTGTTTGCCTGTACATATCTACCAAGCTCGTTTGCCTGCGCCTTTCAGTTGTACTATGGCACGAAACATATACAATTTCCTGCCTGGCTAAACAGATGGCTACTGGCAAGGAAACAACTTGGTCTCATCGCCTTTATACTCGTGTGTGTCCACGTTATTATGTCTCTCCTGATTTTGAGTCCCACTTATCTAAGTTCGTGGTTTCAGTCAACGACCATTATTATTCCAGGAAACCGAACGGGCGACATAAAAATACCGATCAAAACCTGGATGGTATGGAAAGGCGAGGCTGCATGCTTGCTTGGAATTTTAGCTTTTGTTTGCATGTGTATCATTGCTGTCTCAACGTTTCCTTCTGTTACTAGAACTCTAAACTGGAGAGAGTGGAGATTCGTCCAATCACAACTTGGTCACGTGACTCTTTTTCTTTCCATTTGTCACGTGGTAGTAATGGGTGCTCCCGGTTGGGCCAAAGGAGGTCCGGTAAAAACCATTCAGTCTATAACATTTCTGAGTTTGATCATCCCCTTCATTACCCTCCTCTGCAAAATTATTTTCTCTTTTCCTTGCGTTGATAGACGTGTGCAGAAGATTCGTCGGGGGTGGGAAGCTTCGTATTCGAAATGTCGCTCCAAGTGCTCACAAAAACACGCCACGTTCGGCAAAGTTTACTCCAATCCGTTAGATAAAGATAACAGTTCTGAGGAGGATATGATGATGAGCCATCGCGAAGAAGATCTGGCTTGTGAATGTCAAGACACTTCCATTGTGTAAGGCACAACGAAGTTTTAACAATATCTGCTAAAACATCTATCACAGGGTAATCTAGGGCTTCAATTTTTATATTATGCTGGTTCATCTTTTAGACACGAGTCATGAATAGCAATGTTGATGCGTGAAATTCTCAAAACGTTATTTTGTTCACCAATTGTTTTGATATTTTGTAGTTTTATTTATACATACTTTGTTGAATCATTTTGATATCATTAATATGTAATTAATTCGCCAATAGACATTTATAACCAAATACTCAAACGTTTTCAAAAAACAAGACTCTTAAAATTCAAATGTTGGTTTCTTTTATATATTTTACAAACTCATCATGTACAAAATTACTTATAGAATATACACTTTTTAATTTATCCTTCATTATTTCTTCATTATGCTAATTGCTTATGTCAAAACTATACAGCCATCTTTTCTTGTAGTATCTTGTTGTTATCTTACCTTCAGTTATGACGAGTTCACTGTTTTGTTATGGTTGCATGTCGCTTGTTAAATATGACACCTGTCTATAAATTATTATTACATTGTTTTAACTGTTGCTTGTTTAATAGAATTAAAAAAACTATTCACCTATATCTGTTAGTTGTTATCTAGATCAATTAAAAGAAAAAGGACGGAGTCGAAAAGAGCTACATGCATTGTGAAACGTGCAATTCATAAATTCTGTTTCAATAGAACATGTTTGTCAAGGAAAAGAACAACATTCTTTTAATTGCTCATAAATTTGACAACACGTTTTTCCTCTTTCTTCCACCAAAGAAACCGGATAAATCACGTTCCATTGTGTGCATAAGAGAAGGGCAGAGATCTGGCGGCGTTCACAGTGTGATATTGTAGCTCATGTTCTAAAGTTTAAGGAGGCTGGGTGGTCAATATATCAGCCATTAGCTCTTCCTCAAATTTCTAGATATTATGTCTTGAGCTATAAACTATTATTTAGAAAAGAAAAGTCCATTTAGTTAACCTTTTAAATTTTGGGATTTTCCTATATCCTTAAAAAGAGCTCTCCCTTTAAAGGAGATCAATACAGTCTAAAAATGGTCACGGCCATCGAGGCCTCTTATTTAATCTGGAAACGAAGAGACACCGCGAATGTACGTTAATGATCAGCAAATCACAACCATATTTCTATCTCTTTTATCACACTTTAGGGTCCGGAAGTTTTCGACCAATGGTTCTTAACATGGATGTCAAGGCATCGCACACAGAATACTTGACTTTTAACACATCACAGTAAAATACGGACAAACATGATTCAAATATTTATATTTATTTTTATTAAATATCCTAGAATGGCCTTACACATACGAGGACGCTAAAGAAAACATTAGGTGGACTTAAAGGGTCAGGACAAGAAAATAGATTTCATTTGGATAATGAACAATATTGTCAAACACATTCTGTTCTACACTGTTCGATTTCACACTGTTGCAATTTTTGTTATGAAGTTAATAGATAATGCTATTGCAAATCAAATCATGACAAAACAAGATAACAAAAGTGTGCATATTTGCGTAACCAATGTGTACATTTTTTTCTAAATGTAGCTGCACTCTGTGTCTGTTCGATTTTGAAGAGAGGCAGCAGCACTCCGTGGCTTACAATAACCTACATACACTGTACTAAGTCAACCAGGATGTAAATACAGTCTCGGTGAAGAGAAAATCTTACGTAATTCATTACCCTTCTTAATTTCAACTCTTGGCAGAAGATCTAATCGAGATAGTGCGGAGGTGCGGCAGGACAAAATCGACACCAGAGTATAAGCCCCCCCCCCCCCCTCCCCATAAAAACAAACATATAATGACAAAAATGGACACAATATATACTGTATTATTATACTTTCATGTTAAATACTGAAATCTGATTGGTTTAGACCCAGTTGGTAATCCGTTCTATTAGCTATGTCATTATTACCACCATTTAACGTGCTTTTGCAACCATGAAAAAATAGCTGTAAACAGTTTAATGTAATTGAGGCACTTTAAAATGTGTGTTACCCACCATACGTTATATACTTTTCCCCATATAACAAAGGCTGGTGACAATTTTTAAAGTACTGTTCTATGTAAGATTCAGGCAGAGGGTGGCACATGTGCATGATGAAAAATGTATTTGATCATTTTTATGTAATGTATGTTCACAGACTTAAGCTTTGAACATAACTTTTTTTTTCATTGTTAATCGTTGCTATGGTAACCAACTGGATATCATTCTTGGATGAAAGAACAAACAAATGTGCAGGAAAATTACAATTTTACTGTATTTTCAACACAAAATCCATCAATCACTGCAAATTTCATAAAGAAATTTTTGTTATTTTCAAAAACTATAATAAAAAATGTATTTATTTCAACAATTCAAGTTTTGGTTTTTTTTAATGTTTCTAAGCAATACTGATTCTTGAAATCTATAAATAGCCCAGTTGAGCAATTCTCAAAAATGCCTAAATTTTAATTACTTTTAAGTGGAAATTCATGAAAAAGCAATCAGTGTGTATAATTTCATTGATGAATTCAGAAACTGTAACCTTAGGATATGTAAATTATCAAATAAAAATTCTGCGTTTTCCGTTTTTTGATGAAACACACTTTGGGGGAAAAAAGGCGTTTTTAACGTATTTCGACAATTTCTAACATTAAACATTCTGAATATAATCCTCTATCCCCTTAACAGAATTATTTTATTAATTGATAGTTCCACTAAATTAAAAAAGAAATGATATACAGAGCAAAAGTAAAGTATTGAATCATAAATAAGTGACATTATTGGTTGCTATGGCAACATTTGACATTGACCTTTTTGCCTAATAGAGATCTTATGCAAATTGTATAGCATTATTGCATAAAGTTTAATTACAAAAGATTAGAAAAATACAGATGTCATGAGTAAACATATATTATTACTGGTATATAGGAATTGCCATTTACATTGACCTCAAAATTAATAGAAGGCTGTTTATTTTTACCTTTTGATGCAATCCCAAACAAGAGGCCTAAGGGCCTTAACAATCAACCAGAGAATAAAACAACAATTTAAAGAGAAAAAGTCTAGCATTCAGAAACAACTTATATACTAAGTTCTTATCTGTCTTCCATTTAGATTTTTATCCTGTATGTTTTGTTTTCTATTAAGACTCCACCCTATCTCCATGGGTCCTTATTTAACCAAATTTGATTCTACATCAGTGGTTTTGAGAAGAGGTCAAACCAACAACTCCAAACAAAATTTGCTCAGAAAAACACAATAGAGCTTTCAGATCGGGTGAGATAAAATGGAGGATTTTCTAATGATGATGTACAAAATTCACAGCAGAAGCCTAAGGGAAAATAACATCCAAAACAAAAATCAACAACATGGCATTACTAAGTTTGACCACACTATGTTATGGATATGCCATATAAATATCTTAGGATGTAAATTTGACTCAAACAAATGTGATTTGTGTTGACAAGTATGAACTAGGTTCAAGTGATATTTTGAAAAACTTCTGCATTTTGAAGTTCACTTAGAACACTCAGCAAGTCACTGTCATCTAATCCAAGCTTTTCGGCACAAATCACATTTGCTTGACTGGAATTTACAGCAAGTCGTGAAAAAAAGGATGAAATTTGACTTGGCTGTAGCCATTCACACGGTGAAAACTTCTTCCTTCCATCTTCCACCAGATTCCGCATCTCTAATGCAACAGCTGTGGGATTCTCCTTTCTACCACTTTCCTCTCCTTTCTTAAATAAATCAGTCAAGAAATCCTTCACTTTTTGAGAGAATCTGCTGTATCTTTTCTCTTTCTTCAAAGCCCATCCTCGAACTGGCAAATCCACACTGTCTGAAGCCTCTGGTTCATGTTCAACTCTAGGACGAGTAGTTGTCAGCACACTGTTGCACGTTTCTGCCCATAGTTTCTTTGTTTTATCACTTGAAGATTCTGACAATTTTTTGAACACATGATTCCCAATGAGCAGATGCTCATTAAGTTTACCAAAAGTCTGATATGACTTCACACATCCATATTCAGGACAAAAGAACAATTTAGAGTTCATTCCAGTAGGTTCGTTCTCACACTCCTCCTCGTCATTTGATATGCTATCAGACCGATCATGTGATCCTGATTCATCATCTGTATTTGGTGTCTTGAGATGAATTTTACCATGGTTCTCAGGATAGTTAAAGTCGCTGATGATTTTCAGACAGGTAGCCGACTGGGTTTGTCCTAGTTTCTGAAGACTCTCTGTGTCCTTAAAGCACCCCTCTCCAATTCCGTAGGCCCTCCATGTCTTAATTCCTGTTGATGTGAACTCTATGTTCGATATGAAGCTCACTCCCTTCCATGAATGTTTTGTGACTTCTTGTTTGGTGACATCAACATCAACAACAGCAATGCAAGTTCCCTTTACTCCTGCTCCACTATCAATTGCTTCCTTCATTTGGGTTGCTGTACATATATTGTGACCTTCTGAAGAAAATATCCTCATCTTTGACCTCATATGAGCAATTTTAGCATCGCAGTAACTCTTTCCACTCTGTGCTTCACTATAGTCATAACGCTTCACAGTAATACCTAAAATAATAAAATACACAGTCACAAATAATTTTTTTTTATAATATTAATAACTACAGTACATTTACATTACACATGTACATGTATTTTGCTTATAACATGTGTGGAAAGCATTCTAAACACCATAACATGTACAGAAGGTCAAAAGGTTAAGATAAACTATGCTTTTATTTAGAAAGTTACTCAGTTTGTTTGCACACACCATTGCACTTATAATACTTCATCTTTCCAAAAATAACAATTCAATGCTTTTATATACATGAATGTATATATATACATTCTCAAAGGTTCTTTTAAAGGACATAAGACTTTCATTTGCATAATGTTCAAACAGATAATATATGACTACAAAAAAGAAATTTAAACATTTGAACCTTATTTTTAAGATTGATGAAATCATGATTACCAAAAAGCAAGGAAAAACACTCATTTCTTAAAAATAAACAACATCCAAAAAGCAATTCCAAAGCAACAACTATGTAAGATGCTTTCATTGTACAATATACATGTATTTGTATACTGTGCAGAAATTAAAACAAAAACCAAAATACCTGTTCTCTCTGACAATGATGGTATGGAGAGCCATATCTGCCCACAATGGTAGCACCCAGCATTGTCTGATCTCAGGTAAGCTTCCGTAATGTTTGGCATATGTTGTTTAATGGTTACTAGTGTATGTTCTAGTAATGAAAGAACAGCAAAGAAGTCCTGTTTCACATAATCCATTATGTGAGTAAATGTCTTGTGCTACAAGTACAAAAGAGTAAAATTGTTTAAGGTACATGGACCTATAATGTAAGACAGTTTCATTTTTTTTCTAAACATAAACAACAAAACTTTCAAATGCCATACACATTTTATACACAAGTATATCTAACACTTTAGGCAAAAAAACCCTGACAATCAATTGACAGACCTTTGCTAATTACTTAGTATAAGAGTAATATTAATACATTAGCTTACCACCAAACTTCCATTTTGATCCTTGAAAACTGCAACACATACATGCCAGTGTACACCTTTCTGACCAAAGAAGTCTTTCATTTTCTCCCGGTACATCTGTGGTAAGTACTTCATTGCCCAGTCTAAAATCACTAGGACTTCGTTGTTCTTCAGGTCATGCAGAACGTCTATTCTTCCATCATCCTGATTCACGGTTCTTACAATATGAGATCTCCAGTCTTCTACTTGGGTAATGGACATTTCTAAATCCTGCAAAAATACCTCTTGCTCTTCTGATGGAGTCTTTATGATGACCTCACGGATTTCTGTCACAGCCTCACCAAATATATAACATCTGCTGCAGTTTTGGTTATGTTCATGATCACATGTAACACCAAGAAGGCTTGACTTGGGGTCACTCAGTGCATACTGTAAGCAGTGGAAAGCACATTCATCCTCTCGCTTGATGTGAAGTTTGTAGTCAGTCTTCAAGTACAGTCGTGCATTAAACAGCTTCTCCTTCATTTCTTTTTTCCATTGTTGAGGTTCATCAAGCTTATCTACTAAGCTGCTCAGACTGTCAAAAGCTGACGAACCATCAACTGCAATGTTATCAAGTCCTTTCAGGCACTTCCGTTTTGAGGCACTGCATGCATTTAGCACTTCATATAGAGTCGACTCACTTAGAGGCTCAAAGTTGATACTAGTGCAATAAGCATTGTAAAGTTTGATCAAATTTGAATGGATCATAGTCCTAACTATATCAGGAATTAGTAAAGTGTTTCCAGAATCTAGCTTTAGGTTCCTTGTAGTGTATGATGAAATCTCGTTGAATGATGGGTCACTGAAAAATTCAACCGCATGTTGTAACTTAGCATAATTGATTCTCTCTCTGTGTTGAGAAGATGCTTTTAGTTGAACATCTGATCCAGGACCATATACAAAAGCATGTCTTCTAGCTTTGTCTATCTGATGTTTTGTAATCTCTGGAAATTTTGTCAATAGTTCAGCCTTAGAACACCTGTGTACTATCAGGGACAAAAGTTGACATTTCAAATTTGCATCTTTGATATTGTGGTACATTTCACCAACAACATTGAAAAGGTCATCATCAGAAGATTCTGAACTTGGTAAAACTATTCTCTTAAGTCTTTGTCCTTGATGAGGAGCAATCGCATCTAGCAGAGCTGTACAAGTCTCTTCTGCTTTCCTTTTGTAGTACCTAATAATTACAAAAACAATTAAGATACAGGTAGTTAAGAGTGCATGACACAAAATAGACAAAAGCTACACCTGTGCATATGAGACCAGAGGCATTGTGGGCATGCTCACAATTAACTAATCTTTGAGTAAATTTGGACATAACTTAAAGACACATTTAAACTTTGTGTGAAGAATGAACTAATGTTCATTAATTAGAAAATTATACATCAAACACAAATTTAACACTTTTTTCTGCCTGTAACCTTGAAATTGTCAAAATGACCTTTGCTTAGATTATGACAACCCTAAAGTCATAAGCTATCTTTGTGTCAAGTTACTGCCAGTTTATGAATCTTAAATTCACCAATCACCTATTCCCAAAGACTTCTATATAGCTGCTAAAGTACAAATTTTAGTCCAGCTTTTTGAACTTCAAGTTTTCTGTTTTACAGATTTATAATTCAAAGCACAAAATAAACTGTTATAATTACTGTAGGTGTTACAAGAAACAATTAAATAATCACACATGTTGTTATAATAAATGACACTTGACAGTTTTGTGCTCCTGTTTAGGGGAGATATATACTATGATTGGGGCTGATTGGCTTCTTCTTAGGTGTGTTGCATACTGAGGTAGTGACACAATCACACTTTATTTTTCACAATTTTCTTGCACCATTTTCACATTCACCAAATAACCAGAAAATGGAACTTTTGATATCATGTTTATGATAACTGTATAGATTCACCTATACCTGACAAGTCTTAAAAACAAAATAACAATGTTGTCAATGAATGAACCATGTTTGGAGTATTCATAAGAAGATAACCAATGCATTACTGGGCAGTCAAAACTTGTTAAAATCAAAGAACATTTATAAAATGTCAAAAATCTGACAAGGTGTACTATTGTCTACATCCCTACAGATTTGATTAAGACTAATGTCTAAGTATGAAGTACTATAATATGTAGTTGTACTCTATTTCCCAGTATTTCCCGGGAAATACCAGTAATTCCCGGGAATTACCAGTATTTCCCACCATCCTGGGAAAAATGAGTATTTCCCGCTTTTTTGCCAACCCTGGTCAAGTATCAACTTCTAAGTTGTAGACAGTACATTTTTTGCAAATAACCTTGAACTTGTAGAATGATCTTGGGGCATACTCATTACACAGCCTCAGGTTATAAACAATTCTTTATACCAAGTATGAGATATCACTGAATCTCCATTACAAAGTTAAAGCCCAGCAAAGACAGATGGACAAGGTGATTCCTATAACCCCTCTCCATTATTGTTTGCAGGGGATATAATAAACAAATGTTATTGTGCATGGAAACAATGATGGTCTCGTATTATTTTCATCCAAGAAAAAAAGTTAAATCTTAAAACATTAGTGTAATTTAGTCACCTTAAAGTTCGTTCTTTAACATCCACCAAGTCTGTGCCTAGTCTTGAGCGAAGAGGACTAATTTGACCTTGGCTTATGATGTTGATGGCTGCATTAACATCAGCCAACTGAATTTCTTGAAGGGGAAGTGCCTCCTCTTCCTGACTCCAGTTAGAACTTTGGCTGCAAACTGCGCTGCTTTGACTATCACTCTGTTACAAAATCAAAAGTTATGTACATTAATAAATTACAGCTACATGTACTACAATGTATACATGCATATTATGCATGTACATGTACTTTGAAGACAGCAAATTTTAGTTTTTGCAACATATATATTTGTTTGACATGTGATCCACATAACCCACTTGAGCACATGTAACAATTTGGGGTTCTTTTTCATGGCCACTACTTCCTAATCTCTTCATATGGGTGTGGAGAAGGTTTTCACTCTCATGACATTTACAATTTTAATTGATGCACTTTACAGTCTGACTGCCTCTCCTAATGTAAATGTATGTGAAGAAGTATAACTACAGTATTTCTTCAGATTTTTTGGTGTTTACATGAAATTCATTAAATTCATTCAACACTTACCAGTACTAAGTCTTCATAAATGGAATTATCTGTCTGTCTTGTACGGAGTCTGCAAGTCCATGCTTCATCATTTGTTTCATTCAAAGGCTGAGAAAAAAAAAATGATGGAAATGTTATAGCAATGAAATCATACATTTGCAGCAAGAATATTCATTTGATAATTCACATAAATAAAAGCCAAATACAGAAATTAATATCTTTTTTTTAGGCCTTTCAATACTCTACAGTCAGAGCTGCATGAAGCAATTTTAAATGCCTGTCTTAATGATCATGCAGAACTTGCTGATTCAAATTTCATCATTGGCAAAATATACAATTTGAAATTATTCTGAAACAGCCTCTATAAATGCATAATTTTATCCCTTTACTTTTCTTGATGTAGTATACATTGTTATGTACATATGATATCACTGATTATGTGGTTTTAAATACCATACATGTTGAATACAACTTGAAAGGTTCAAAACACTTTAAATTAACAAAATATTGACTGCAAGACATGAGTTTTACATACAGCATCAGTACATGAAGACTTCTGGTTTTTGAGAGAGTCTGTTGTATGTTCTCTGTTGTCTTCTATGGGAACTTCAACCTAATAAAGATAATATATTTTACAATTTAATTAAACTTGGATACAATCATTTCTTTTTATCACAGTACACAGACCTACATATTCTTGTGTTGCCTACTGAGCAGAGCAATTTACACTTAGAGATCACTTTACCTGGAGTCTTTGTCTGAAACACCCCTTACATCTCAAAAACTGAAAAATGCATGGATTTGATATTTTGTGCATACATGTATGATGCTTGGCACTAGGACTTATATAAATACAATGGTTACCAACCTCATGACCTTTCATTATACATGTAACATGTACAATCAATAGAGCCCAGCCTTATTGATAACACACATCCAATGAAGCATGACGACGGATAAAAACGGAAAGTACATGTAATAGGTAATTAATCTGACTTAGGTGAATTAAAAATGCCCATGCCTTAATTGCCTTAACTCACATTCATATACTATTATGCAACTATGGATAAGTAACTTATTTTATACAACAGGAAATTAACAGTAGTAAAATAAGATTGCATTTGTTACCTCTCCTATTGATGATGGAAGATTCAAGTAATCTCCATGGCATTTTCTGCATATTCCTAAAATTTTAAGAGAAAAGTATTAAATTTATCATTTTTTAAAAATATATCTCTGTATAATAAGTCCATCATAATAATTGACTTACAACTCTTCTTTACTTCTAGAGGTAAATTTTAAATGACAGATTTATCATATCCCTAGAGTGTTCTTTAGCTTTTTTTTAACATTGATGAACATTTCAATGTTTATTTTCTTGTTTATAATTATATATATCTTTATATGTATATATGTGTGAGAGCTAAAGTGAGCGTGTTTAATTAACCATTGTAATACATTGTATGTATGATAACATGTTTACTCAGTTCATTGTATATGCAACCTTCACTTCTGATATGAAGAGGACATTTATGAGCATTGTATGCCTGATGCCAAATTCATTCAGTTTTTCTGAATAAGTATTGCCTGATGGATTCAGCAAATATACCATCTGGGCCTCCTAATTGTACATGCAAAAAATGTGTTTTATCATATAATGTATGGTTGATGAAAATTCTAATACATGCGGGTATAAAAGCATTTAAATTACCAATCATCAGCTGATCAAATAAATCTACTGATTGAATCAGATATGAAAATACATGTAATTTGATACATGTATATGTACTTGTATCAGGTACATAGACCAATGTAGAACCCCCCCAGTTTTTGTCCATGCAGGGTCATGAAAATTTTAATTAACTCTTGCGAGATATTTTACTGTTACTGTGTCTCATTTTAGAATTTAAATAGCTTCTGTTAAAAATCTTGCTGAATATAAACATGATGAATAAGAATAACTTACCAGAACCGACTGGCACTAAAATTCCAAACTCAGAAATCATCCGCTTACACATGCGAGAGTTAAAACTCCGATATGGTTTGGCAGTTCCCTTATGGTTAGGATACTGACAAGAGGTCTTGGGACGCCAGTGAATACCTAGAAAATCTCTGTGATAGGGACAAACTGTGAATGTTTCCTCGACAGTGAAGAGTCCCACCCGCTTGCAAATTAGATCTGCTTCACTGAACACATCAGCCTCTCCTTTTACACCAGATCGAACTCCATTTTTGATTAGATGTGAAACAATACCTCTCTTGCAGTCTTTTAATCTAGTCAAATTTGTTTCTGATGGATGAAGAGGTGAAAAATCACAACAAGTTGAGGAATAAACACTAATAGAGCATCTTTCAATGAAGTCTGCCATATTGATGCCCCGATGCATTATGGGAAACGGGAGATAACTCTTGTGGTTAAAATTGGGAGAAGGGACATAACTTTAGAAGCAAAATATTTAATAGCATGGAGAAAACACAAAAAATTAACAAATCTATATGAAAGCAAAAATAAAAATAAAAATATTTTTATCATGAAAAACAATTTCTTTGAATGCTTTTTGTAAATATCATTAATTTAAAATGGGTGAACTTTAATGATATTCTATAGAAATTCAACCAAACCCATTATTTACCTTGGGGGTGAATATCACAATATACCAAAGAAATGATTTTTTTTTAATTCATAAAGTTAAAGAGGTTTAATTTGAATGACAATTGAAAAGAAATTAACAAATTTAAAATTTAATGTGTGTAATGCCTGCATAGGGCCTGCCTGACTCTTACACGGAGCAGTACTTAACACAGAAACGACCCTTTATTTTATGAATCTCACCATGTATTATGACGTACCATACCTTAACGTAGCTCGCGGGTTTGCTGACGTCACAATAGGATTCGGCGTACAGAGTTGACCGTCATAGCAAACTCATACATTTCTTTTGAAAATAACAAATGATCTTAAAAACATAAAATGAAATAATTTAAAAAGCTAAATTGCACTTTATACAAACATTTATAATTATCAAGTGCGAAAAATTTAAAGATGTGACATACATTGTCGCATTTAGTTATATAAGGTATGAGTGTGCGTTGGAACTATTTAATCTGATTTATGTTTAGACAAGTACATGGTAAAAAAATTGAACCGTATGCATTAACTTTGGTCGTTCTGTATATTCAAATACCGATATAACTAATAAAATTATTTTGGCTTTAGCTAGTTATCGTATACGATTACAAACTTATTAATATGCCAATAGTTGTATGGTAATTGTTTTTGCAATGAATGCATGCTTGACTGATTGAGTTTCATGAAAAGAAAAGTAGCCAAGTTTCCTCTCTTCAAAACCTTACATTAATTGCATGTGTGCATTCGAAAACATTCATTATAATTTTGATTGGATTTGCATGTTCTTATATGTGTTAATCGGCTATTCTGGCCAACCAGCGCATTTTCATTTTTTGATTCTCAAACGAAAGAAATTGATGACGTCGGGCTAACGTCGTGATGAAAATATAGGATTTTGTGAAATCTTTTAAATCTTTAAAGTTGTTTTGCGAAAAACTGGCCGAGAACACATATTGATTTTTTTTAATGAATTGATTCAAAATTATCTCTTCTGTTAGTGTGTTGAGTAAAATTAAGTTCGTCTAGATCGTTTAAAAGTTTGAAGCATAGTTTTAAAATGCGGTTTTTGACTAAGATATGCATTTTACTATATATTTCATTGAAATGGCGTTGCATTATTTTATCAGCGACACTGTGTTTGAATCACGATTACATTATTACTACGCAGACGAATCTCAAATAATTTTTTAAAATAAAACCCTGAAACCTATTGATCACGTGGACAAATTTTCAAGGTAGGTTTTCTCTCAAGCAGGTAAACCCGCGAGCTACCTGAAAGCAGCTATGGCGTTCCATACTTTTCGAATATTTTTTGTATGCTGGTCAACCGGACTTTATTGCAATGTTCTTATTTAGATAAGATATTGCATAAAATATTCTTCGCACGAAGTCGATTTCCCAGTTTTGAGTAATTGCCAAACACATGTTACACGTGTTTTCTTATTGTATATGGATCTGGTTGTAGTTTTATCTTAAAATATACCGGTATACCAAGTAAAGCGATCTCCCTGTTTCGTAAGAGAAAATCGGGAAAACAAGGTCTATTTCGCAGCTCTGTGGTACTGCAAGACACCTAATGAAATTTTGTAATGAAAGGTGAAAAGTTTTCTTCCGTAATTACTCGTTCTTAACATCAGAGGTGTGCAGAAATGTTTTTCCTTTACCTTTTCTGTAAACGAGCAGTGACATTTACGGGAATTGTGTTCGATTTGAAAAAATAATCACCCATTTAGCACTGAAAATATCTTCTTAAATAACAAAGGTAAACAGTAACTATAATTAACAGGAACATTTCCAAATCTGTAATCTAGTACTTAGACCAACTAGAGTAAGACAACCAAGATAAACACCCAATATATGCCGATCTTGCAGGCGTTTGTTAGGCTTCCAAATATTTGAATGCAGGGGTACCTTGCAATTCTTTTTCAAAGTGAAATAAAATAGGTAACAAAGTGACCAAAATACGCTTATTCGGAAATCTGTAGAAGGCATATGTAGTTTATGTGCTGGTGACAGTAATTCAATTCAAGGTCCGATAAAGAGAGTTATGTAACAAAACATATATTTGTTGAAGAAGCTCAACTTGAACTTATTTAAGGGTTTTTCAAAGCTCTCTAAATTTAGGTCACCTCTAACAAATTTTAAACCCAAATGAGGGATTCCCAGAAATCCAAAGACAAACTGCTTGGCTTATGCTTATTAAAATCATAGAAAATTGTCTTAAAGTCAACGAGAATTGTTTTTACATGTTTTGTTGCTCAGACATTAAACAAATGTACAGAATGACCCAGTGTAGGACAACCGACATCACTAATAAGATATCATTATGATCTTATTTATTTTTTTTTTAAAATGGGAGGGAGCATTCTTTGGCCTCGATCTAACCTTCTGAATAATAGGTATTATGTAAGCTGCCTTATACTGGCCCTGAACCAAATTCCTTACTGAAGGTTTAATTACATCCTGGTTCAGTTCGTGCATTAATTCATAATAATTCGGTTACTTTGAATAATGCAAGTACTAGCTAGACTTTGACCCGTGCATGCACGGGTGAACATTACATATGATATCGGACATTTACGAAATAGATACATCGACACACCCTGTATTGTTGACGTTTACATAACCAAGCTTTAAGCCTTCAATAATGCTATTAGTTTCACTACACTCTGCTCAGTTAATATAATCTAACTGTGTCTCGGGACTATGGAGGGTAATCGTGTTCAAAAATCCAGACATGTAAACTATGTAATCGTATTGTTGGGTGAGTCTGAGTATGAATATGTGCAATTCTGATCGTGTAACCTATAAAACTCAGGAATGAACACTTTAGAGTTGACCCCGCAGGCCTTCAATCTAATTTTTCCTGCAGATGCTAATTGGCATTTGCAGCTGTAAAATGATGTTTGTTATTTACATGTAACTTGCCACTATAATACAAACTTTCTATCTGTAGTCTCTGCATTTGTATTTTTGTTTTCTGAAATATCATGGTTGACATGTTGCAAATCAACAAATGTAAAGTCTACACGAGTTTGTCGAATTTTGACATGACCATATATGGAAACAGTGACGTCACCGATAGAAAAAGGCTAGCTGCAGGTAAAGGCATGCTGTAATCGCCGGAATAGGGACGGAATAAATATATAAAAAAATATAAGGATGGTCTATAATCATAATATATCTGGAGAACAACTTGTCTTAGAATGTACTATTTTTCGGAAAGTTATCGATAAGAAAAACAAAGAATATAAAGACATATATTGGTTTTGAGATTTTGATTAATATGAGACATACATGTAAGAAGCACCCTTTAAAAATAAATAAATAAAAATCCCAAAAGTAAGGTTAACTGTCGTGAAATTAAAATGTGTATAAATTATTTTTAAAAATGTTTCATTTTGCATTGTCAGCAACATGTAGGGAAAAAAGCCTATCATGCAGGTGAAAATTGGCATTTTTTAAAATTTCAAGCAATTATTACGGAATATTAGCATGACGTCCTGAATGTCGGTTCAATTGTGAAATTGGTTGATAAAAAAATCCCGGAGAGCTATCATAATACAGCTTTACAGCCACTTGTGAACATGTACTGTTTGCCATAAGCAACTATAGTCTGTCCCATGATATTTATGCAGCACATTTGGACGATTTTCTAATTTAAATACACATACCTGTGAAAGAAGTGCAATTGAAATAGTTGAATCGGATAATTTTCAAGATAATTTCTTTGACACATTATCATCTTTCACTCGGAAAAATTCACAGGAATAAAAACAGATTCCTTACGGAGATTTATAATGGGGAATGTTTACATATTTTCTCCATTCGGAATACATCGCACAATTTTCAACATTATCATCCGGGCTTGCTGCAATACAAAATCTCCGTAGACATCACATTTTTAGCATTGTATTTAAACCTGATAAGCTAACAGGGGTGTTTCGACTGAGAAATCTTGGAAATTTTTCCAAAAAAGTATAAATACATGTATAGTTACATACATTTTATTTTTCCGCAAAAAATTACCAAATCTTTGCAGGTCGTTTATTCTAACTAATTCAGAAAAATAACAAGAGAAAAGCTGTCAATGTAACAGCAAACCGGGTTTTCTTTTATGTGAACAGTATCCATATTATAATCCATTTGTCAATCCTGAATTGATAAATACTACCTATCCAAATAAATGGGTACTCTATATGCAATGTATTTGCCAAAAATGACTAAGTTCAACAGCTGATATTTTTTGACAAATTACCAGAAATCAAAATCCTAGCAATTTGCATACCTCTGATTTATGTATAAGTGTTATGCAAAAGAACAATTTCCTATCTCAAAAACTGTACGAGGAGTTATCGGTAGAATAAGGGTACCTTTTTGGCAGCCACTCACCCGCCCGCCATTTTCACTTTTTCAATAATCGAAAAACCCGGTTAAAAATTCTCTCTAAAAATTCGTAGAACATGGGACCACACGGCGGTCTCCGAACCTCATGCCGCTCAAACTATATTTACCCCCTTAAGAAATTTCTTGATCCGTCTCATTTCTAGAAAAGAGTCCGCATTTACTTATATTCCAGTTTAAATTACATGTCAAATTATTTTAGAGAAATAAGATATTAGGCATTTCTTTTTAACCCTTATCATACAATACCATGAGAATTATATTACATAAATTAGCGCATTCGTCACATCGGCGACGATTTTTATGTACATGACCCTCTTCCTGTTTGGTCCAGTTTCAATCATACCTTTAAAAAAATCTAAAAATAATACCGGTATTTTCGATAGAAGATAGATAAGTGTCCTTCATTAAAAGCTTATTGCAACAGTTAAGATGAATATTATGTTTATGATTTATCCATTCAGGTGTAATGAAGAATAATGACCCCCGTAGAATAATGACCGGGGGTCATTTTTCTACGTAGAAAAATGACCCCCCGGTCATTATTCTACGCAGAAAAATGACCCCCCGGTCATTATTCTATGTAGAAAAATGACCCCTTTGACTGAAGAATAAGTGTCATTTTCATAAAAATGAGCACATTCCACATGAAGAAAAGTGACCCCTGTAGAATAATGACCCCCTTGTAGATTAAAGTTTTTCAGTGTATTTTTTTATTATTTGTGAAATAGTCTTTACACTATTGTAATTTTTACTGCTGAAGATTACAGAAAGTAACAGAAATTATAATTCATATTCAAATAAACTTAGAGTGAAAGAAGGGGTATATCTTAGAAAATAAAAGTCCTTCCGTTATAACAAGATATTGACGTATTGCATCGGGGTATGGTTGTCATCTTAACAATTACATTTACATATATCTATGGTGTTCCGATAGGGCCACTTCGACCTTAGGGCGAAGATGCCAAGTTGCAAAGGCGATAGTGCGAAGGCGAAAGAGCAAAAGTGCGTAGATGCGACGACGAAGCGCGAAGATGTGATGCCTAAAATGCGAAGGTGCGAAGGCGAAGGAGCAATACTTCTATCACTCCTTCCCAACTTTGCATGCACTCTGGCCTTCGCATCTTCGCACTTTCGCCTTCGCCTTTTTTGATTGCATTCAGTAAGTTTCGGTCGATTACATAGAATTTAATATAGGCACCGTACTTGCTAAGGTTTTCTGATTAATCCATGCTATTATTAATACACATGCGCTAGGCCATCTATGAATGTTTATAAATATTTTAATGTGTACATGTAACATATATGTTTACCAGTGCTGGCTATGCCTAATCATTATCTACTCCACACAAAATTTAATGTCCACCATAATGTGTACATATGCACTTCCAGACTCCTGTCACTTACCAGCCGTCTCTTTACCGTGGACCAAACACAGTAACAATGTAATTTCATTATGCGACACTCCTTGCTCATGCATGTATCTAGAGGGGGATAATAGGTCCGCCCCCCCCCCCGCCCCCGGAAAATTCAATATTAATAATTTCACGCAGTAAAAGGGGAGAGGGAGTCCGGACCCAATCCCCCTGGATAATTTTATTTTATTAATTTTATAAAAATAAAATTTCCAAAATATGCCTCGGAACCCTATAAACGATGGAGAGCTCCGCAATTATAAAACATAGGTAATCACATATTGCAAAGCTCACCGAGACGAGGCATCACCTTTATGAGGCATCGCCTCTATGAGACCACCTTTATCATATCATATGAAAACCATCCTTTATGATCTTGGATATTCATTGATTCTGTTTTGAAACAATATCGTATATCATGATCATCTGTTAAAAAATTGTATGTTAATCATATGTTCATATGATAATCAATACAATAAGTATAATATCAGGTCGTTATCCGGTTTGAAGTCGCGAGAAGAGTCAGTTCTTGTTCTTCGAGAAATACTGAAGAAATACTGAATGTATTCATACGCACCAGATTTGGTGATTAAGTCTTCTGTGTTGTGTGTAAATATCACTAAAATTAACCAATGCAATTTAATAGAGGGAAAGAAAGTGAATGTAAACATTATAGTTTGATATTGTATTGTATGATACTGTATCATATTTGATACATAATATGATATTGTATTGTATGATACAATATAATTTGATAAACATTATATCATATCAAATGAAACAATATCATGGGATAACGTAAAATATCATATAATACAATCATACTATACACATTGTATCATATGATACAATAATATATATTAAAATCTTATAAAATACAATTTAATGTGATATGATAATATATCATATAAACCAATATCATATTATACAATATCGTATGATACGATATTTTATAATATCACAATATCATAGGGATCCTATTACATCATTTAATAACAACAACATCTATCTATCAAGCAGGTTTGAGTGAGGTAGGAGATTTCCTTAGCATCCTTGATAATGGAGATCAGGCTCTGCATCTGAAGCAACCTCTGCGTTTCATTTATAATATAGTTAAATCAACTATGCAAGCTATCTATCTAGCTATAAAACATGTGACCTGTTCCAGAAAGCTTAACCTCATCAAGAATCATAAACCGATGGCTCTGATTCAGCATTCAAGCCTGTCAGGTGCATCAGTATTATAAGACTATATCAATGCAAGATTGGTGAAGTTAGGACCAGTATTAACTAAGATATCGTCATCAGAGGGCACCTGTGTCAAAAACTTTAACCAGCTCTTAAAATCTTAACCTCCTCCAGCATCCGAAACCTGTGGCTCAGATTCAGCATTTAAGCCTGTCAGGTGCATCACTATAATAAGACGCACCAAGATATTATTATTAGAGGGCACCTGCAACAAAAACCTTTACCTCCTCCTGCATCCGAAACCTATAGCTCAGATTCAGCACTCAAGCCTGTCTGGTGTATCATTATCATAAGACACACCATCCATGCAAGTTTGGTGAAGTACGGACCAGCAGTAGCTTAGATTTTGCTATTTAAGGCACCTGCAACAAAAACTTTAACCTGCTCCAAAAACCTTAACCTCCTCCAGCATCTGAAAGTTAGGAACCAGATTCAGTAGGTCCAGATGCATCCTCCATGTAACTTTGGTGAAGAGAGGACAAGTAATAGCTTAGATACAGGAGCTGGAACTAAAACTTTAACCGGCTCTGGACGCCGACGCCAGGGGTATAGCATATGCTCCCATTGACTTCGTCTCGGTGAGCTAAAAGGCGAAAGCGCGAAGATTCGAAGGCGAGAGTGCGAAGTTGCAAAGACGAAGAAGCGGTAGTAGTATCACTTGTTCGCCTTCGCAACTTAACACTTTTGTCTTCGCGCTTCGCCGTCGCATCTTCTATATTCTTCATATTGTTCATGAATATTATACTTGCATTGATGATTTCCGCAATACAAACTGCTGGGTATACAAGTGCATCACTCAGAATTAATGATGAAACCAAAATTATGAAAAGTTTACTCCACTGTTAGGCATTATAACCAAGCTGAATTTAGAGCCATTACGCCAGTAGAGGTTAACGGTTAATAAGGAAAATCGTCAAAGTACTGAGAGTACTCGTACAGAAACTATATTTTACTTTATCCTCGGCATACTTTAGTAAGTTTATTTAATACCACGATGATTAATGCATCAATAGTTTGTATGAGCATTGGTAGCGTTGGATACAATAAAGATCGTGTGATCAAAATCAAGCGGGATATAAACCCCTAACATGGGTCCTAACCTCTTATTTACGCTTTTAGAAACAATCTTTTCTTATTATAATCGATCAGTGTTTATTATCTATTAAGATTTACTATAGTCAGGTACTCTTCACAAATTTGCTCTAAAAGAATAAAGTCTATCCATGATCAAAAATACAACATTACAACAAATGATGTTCATATATTACGTAGAAGAAAACAAAACTAACGCAGAATGCTTTTTTTTAAAATAACTTTCCCCAAGAAATGTAAATAAGAAGTATTCATATTTCTACGTTACCTGCCCCCTTTGTTTTTTTTCCATAAAGATATATACATGTATCATTCTTCGATTGACAATTCATTCACCAATGAATATTGCTTATATTATTACAACGATTATTCTTTCATGATTATTGTTCGTTAAGTATCACACAATATCCTCATTGTGTATGAATGTTTCTTTATATGCGTCATTTCCCGTCGTTTGTCGACAAGAGAAGTAACGTAACTGTTAACAATCAATTTGTGACAATGTAAGAGTGTTTTACGTGTGCTTGCTACGGATAGGAAAAACTAAGTACAGCGATTTATTTACAAGATCGGTGTTTATAATTTCAAAATCAGTTGAACAGAGTGAAAAATAAAGTAACTTCAAAGTCATATCTTGGATACGGGGTAACCAATTTCTATTCATGTTTACGGGGGGGGGGGGGTCATTTTTTTATGGGGGTCATTTTTCTTCATGTTTAACATGAAGAAAAATAACCCCTGGGTCTTTTTTCTTCAGAAAAATTCAATTATTCTTCAGCTAGGGGGGGTCATTATTCTACGTAGAAAAATGACCCCCGGTCATTATTCTACGGGGGTCATTATACTTCATTACACCGGCGCTTACGGCATGCCGTTTCCCCGCAGCAAAGCAGTTGCCATATAAGGTCATATCAAAATTCGACAAACTTGTAGACTTTTCATTTGTCGATATGTATTATGTCAGATGTGCTATTGCCGAGTCTGAAGATACAAATGCAGAAACTACGGATTGAAAGTGTGAAAGGTTGAATGTTTAATCAACTGATGAAAGCAATAAAGCTACGAATTGTGCATCATGCGAAGGAAGTGAGTCAAATCTTACACGTGTTTATGCCCGAGTTATACATACTATTTTAAATATTACTGTTAAATTCATTAATGACTGCTTTGAACACAGATGTCAATTAGTCTAAGGAAATGTTAAACTGATCTTATAGATCAGTAAAAATATATATACTGTACATGCAATTATTGTAAACATACAATGATGTTCTTATATATCCATTGGGCCTTTGCCAATTATTGTAATTGTGTTTGTGCCAATAAAATATTTGTATTTGTATAGGTTACACGGTCAGAATTACACATATTCATACTCAGACTTACACACCAACACGATTACATATTCGGATTTACAAGTTTACATGTCTGGATTTCTGAACACGATTACCCTCCATACGGGACAGGTCTTCAGCACAGTTAAAATGCCTCCCATATACCCGTAATGTACATGTATACAGCAGAAAATCGCAGAATCGCTCCGAAACTATTTTGGAGAAAGTTAATGAAGTTGTATTGAACAAAAACAACCAGTCAAATTATTCATAACAAACCATTTTGAGGGTGTAAGTTTACACCTTTCATTAGAAAATTTAATTGATATTATTGAAGAATTCAACATTTTTTCACCAACGTTTTTTACACATCATGTTGACATTCGGAATTCTCGGGATTTCACATAGTAAATGCACTGAGTTAGTTATCTCCCGTATTTTCGTTGATGAACAGAATGTATACCAAATTTCCAATGAAAATTTCCACGTATTTGTATTATTGTTTCTGAGTTTATCCATGCAAATATGATGTGTGGAAACATATACTAATAAAGAGCCTCCCGTGATTTAGTGTGAATGATGCGCATGCGCAAGATTGTAAAATCCAAAAAAATTCAGATGATTTCCGGAATTTTTTGAGGAATTTTCGTTGATTATAAATTAGTGAAGCTTGATTGAGAAAAAATAAAAACAAATTGGTAATCTTTAAGTACCAATGATGTTTAAAAAATATAAAACAAACGACAGTACTCTTCCGATTTAACGGTATTAAAGCCCCAAAAATTGAGTCTATTATTTTAATATAGTAGTATAGATTCACAAGCAAACTTTTTATGTAAAGATTTCAAATCTATTTTATGCTAACCAACTATTTTCTAAATAGATACAGCACAGTGGAACACAAATACTAGTATAGCTTCGCTATGTAAATATGTTTTACATAAATGACGAATAAAGGTGTTCAAATTTTCAATTTTAACGAATCAAGTACTAGTTGGGAGTTGATTTTAATCAACTCTCCTATGCAGTTACTCTGGCAAACCGAAAGTGAAACAGTTTTTGGACCTAAGCACATTGAAAATAATAGATAAATTCGGTGTTCTGTATGCTGTACCATTGATTTTCAAAAGAAACTTATTTATAAATACCTTGAAAATAGTCAGATTTTATATAGTACGAACAATTTAATTGTTTTTTGTAGTTGTATGTATTCCTACGCCAGTGTTCAATATAGTCTCTTTCAACCAGACGCTCGGCTGTCTCCGTAAATTTCCGACAAGCAGAGAGTCTCTCTTGGTAGTCGGAGATTAACGGAGAAAGCCGAGCGTCTGGTTGAACGAGACTAGAGTTCAATATTGCTTGGATCCCAATCTAATAACGTCTAATTTTAATTATATTGCTTGGATCCAGACGTGTACAATTTTTGGAAACATTACGATTACTGGTACACAGTTTGAAGGAATCAATTCTATCTTTAAATATTACACAACTTGATTCATATGGGGTTTTCTCGAAATTCTTGTCGGAGAAGTTCGAGAATTCATATTACAAAAATGTGCGTAATTCAAATACAGATTAGAAACTACTTGCCAGGCAAAATAACATATCGTTGATTTTAAAATTGATAATAATCAATAAAATCAACTCCCGACAGTACTTCAGTACTTTGATTTTTTGATTGTATGCATTCTTTTTTTGATAAATGTGGATTTTTTAACATTTGGGATGAACAATCTGTTGTGAATTTAAATCTCGAACGTCAAATCACCGACTCACTGTGGAAACTGGTAGATGCTTTGGTGTTCCTCTTAATGAAAGAAGTTGCTCATTGTGTAATAATAATCAAATCGTCGATGAAATGCATTTTGTGTTAGATTTTACAGCTTTTTTCATGTATGAATATAATTAGACAAAATTACTTAGAACCTAGATTTTGTGCAAGACCAAATCCTTTTGAATTTTGTGAATTAATGTCTACTTTAAAACTTGAAAAACCTCAAAACACCCTGTTTATTCATACATGAAATTTATAAATCAGTTTGTCCTCCTCAAATATTTGTAAATTTTTCTCATTTTTTCAATAATTTATACTTTACCTCTGACACCACATATTATTGGGCGCCGTTTTAATATTTTGAGGTATTTTCTGATATCAGAAAATGATTTTTTGATATCAAGAATTGGAATTTCTGATATCAGAAAATACGATCAATTTTTTTATATCAAAAAATCATTTTCTGATATCAGAAATTCGATTTTTTGATATCAGAAAATGATTTTTTTGATATCAGAAAATGATTTTTTGATATAAGAAATTCAGACCTATTTTTTATAT
This sequence comes from Magallana gigas, assembly GCF_963853765.1. Lineage (NCBI taxonomy): Eukaryota > Metazoa > Mollusca > Bivalvia > Ostreida > Ostreidae > Magallana > Magallana gigas. Next base: position 6,207,083 of record NC_088859.1, read on the forward strand.
CAAGAATTATATTTCCTGATATCAGAAATTCAAATTAAATGGCGAATGAATTTCATGTATTTAATGAATACTCCCTTGACCCAAAATTAAATTCCTGAACTACAGAGATTTTAATATTTGTTGTTTTTTATTTAAATATTTATTTAATGTAAAAATTTATTAAGTGTTTTTGATAGGTATTTTCTGATATCAAAAAATGAATATTTGATATCAATAATTCGAATTATTGATGTTAAAAAATAATTCTTGATATCACAAATTCGAATTCTTGATATCAAAAAATATATTTTGTGATATCACAAATTCGAATTCTTGATATCACAAATTCGAATTCTTGATATCAAAAATAAATTTCTGATAACACAAAATAGATTTTTTGTTAAGAATTAAAGTTGATTTTTTGATATCAAAAAATTATTTGCATTTTCTGATATCAGAAAATAAGACCTACATAAAATTACTATCAACTTAATGAATTCTCTCTGTGATGCAACTTTTGTAATTTGTAAGAAATTGTTTTTCAAACCTGTAGATGCATGTTAAGAATAATAATGTATGCCTAATTCTAAACCCGATTTCATTTTGGCCAGGGTATACACATATACAATGATTAGCACTCCTTTTTTGCGATTAGCTGTGAATATTGAATGGAATTCCTTAAAACATGATGGCGTCGCATAATATAAAGGAATTATACTGGCGTACAGTTAACGCTTTCCATACAAAAGACCAAAATTATCTCAAAAATATTAAAACGGCGCCTTATAACATATACATTTATAAATAATAAATGTACCCCATGTACTGTCACGTTGACGGGTTGAGTTAAAATGAATTGAATTGAATGCCATGTCACTGCCTTTCACGTTTGCACAAAACGGAACGAGATTTTTCAGAGTTCTTTGATGGAAGAAGATTTTTACTTTTATGAGCAGTTAAAAGAATGTTGTTTCTTCAAAAGTTTGAATTGTAACTATAATTGTTTTTTTTTTTTAATTTCCAGTTGTACGTACCATATATCATATACACTTAACAAAATTTCTAAGTACATATTCGCTTTTTAAATATGAAATAATTTGGAAATCACTAAATAAAATGATATAAATTATAAAAAAAAACTATCTATGACAAGATTATGAAACAGGCTTGGGGCGAATTACATTGTAAAGTAATGCATTACATTACCATTACTTCATAAATTAGGGCATTAAATTACCATTACCATTACTTAATTTTCTTGAAGTAATGCATTACATTACCATTACATGAGAAAAGTAATGCATTACCATTACCATTACTTTGTTAAAAGCTGAATAAAGAGTTTTTGTAAATGTTTCATGAATAAAACATGTTTAAACATATTTACAGGTTCATGTTCACTATCAGGTTCAAATTTAATGACTTATACAAGATTGCTGTTGCACTATATGATCATCAATTCACAGGTTTTATCTTTTAACTGCATCCTGTCGGGTGTGAAAATCTAAGATACATGTATATAAGTGTTCAGGTATTAATAGAAAAAATACATGCATCTTGTATTTTCTATCAGTCCAAACTATTGTACTTATACATGTATACAACAGAGAGAGAGAGAGAGAGAGAGAGAGAGAGAGAGAGAGAGAGAGAGAGAGAGAGAGAGAGAGTAAAATTATTTTCAAATGGGTTATAATACTGGAAGTAATTTTTAAGCTTCAAGAGATCATGGTTGGACAGTGCATTCTTTTAGTGCATTCATTTTTGCTTTTAAGGGTGTATGTCTGTTCTCCATTCTAATGGAACACGTACAGCCAATAGAAGGGTGGTGATTCGGGTGTTTAGCACCTCTTTAAACAATAGAATGTTTTGATACTTAGAACAACACTGTGTACTGTTGACACAGTCTTCACAGTAAAGAATTCATTGAATGTACAACTAATTGGGGTACATCTTTCAAATGATTTTAAATTTTTTATAACAACACTCTTAAAATGTTATGAAATTGTGTTGATATAGCCAGTTATATTGACAATTTAATAACGGATTTTTAATTTTTTTTTAACATGCTTAATCATACAACTAAAATATTTTTATCTCAAGAATTATTTTTCTTCTTTAAAACAATTCGCTTTTAATCAAATACAGTTTCAGTTATTCAATTCATCACGATTTTACAAATAAACATGCATAGAAAAGCATAGTAATGCAAAGTAATGCCATGTAATGCCAGCATTACACTAGATTTTTGGAAGTAATGCATTACATTACCATTACTTGTAATGCTAAAATTGTGGCATTACACATTACTACCATTACTTTGAAAATATGTAATACATTGCAATGCATTACCATTACATTTAGCATTACCCCAAGCCTGGCCTGTTATGAAATAAGTAGAAACTTATTTAATGTCTTTCGAATTAGAAAACGTGGTGCTGTGATCCCAGATTTTGCGAACAACTTTTCAAATTTGAAGAATGCACTGACGATCTAATCAAACATTTTGAAAAATCTCATGGTTTTAGATGGTCATACGAATGAATTATACGTAAGTCCTTACAAATATTACCTTTAATGGATTACAAAATGTATATACTTTTCATTCAGTAGAATACTCTTTCCCAATTTTATTGCAATACCTTTATTAAAGTTTAATTAAAGAACATTATACTGTGTTCAATCTTGGCTTTAATAAATCAATCAAAGTCTTTATATTTTATTTCTCAATTTGTCTTTCAACTTGTTGCAGTGCTGTTGTACTTTTTAAGAAAATAAAGGATGGTCTTTTCTAAACTATATGTGCATATTAATATTTCTCTTTTTACTACCGTCTACTTAAAGAAACAATAAAAGTAAAAGCCACGGTTTCTTCACATCTCTGATGTTTATCAGAAATAATCTAAGGCACTTTACACAATCAAAAGAAACTGCGCATGAAAATCAAAAACGTTCACCTTATACGTAACTATACAAGTCAAGGGGTGTCAAGGTCCCAGACAAATGAGAAACAGAAACTGAAACTGTCTTCGTCCGTTATCTTTATCCAATAGGGTACTAGTATATCAACTATACCCGGACCTATTTGCAATAAACATACGTTTGTACATGACACTAAATGGTTATCAGCAACATTGACCCATAAGTATTTCGTTTTTCTCAAAGCATTGCAATAAATATAGAAATACCAACAGATGGAGTCAAACGTTTACGTACTCAGTCACAAACCATCCTTTTTCCAAAGAGTCCCGAAATAAAGCAGTATATGTAAGATGGTCGTCAACTGTTCATAATGTGATACTCAATGCAGCAGTTGTGTAATATTTAGAGAACTAGATTTGAATCGCTTTGAAAAAAAACTTTACTAAGTTCAAGTTGTGCTTCTTCAATATGTTTTGTCACATAACTCTCTTTATCGGACCTTGAACTGAATAACTGTCACCAGCACATAAACTACATATGTCTTCTATATAGGTTTTCAGATACATGTATTTTATTGATCACATCTTAGTTGTCTAACTTTAGTTGGTCTAAATACTAGATTACAGAATTGGAGATTTTCCTGCTCATAAAAGTTATTGTTTACTCTTGTCATTTAAGAAGATATTTTCAGTGCTAAATGGGTGATTTTTTTTTCAAATCGAACACAATTCCCCTAAAGTCACTTTCCGTTTACAGAAAAGTTGAAGGAAAAATTTCTGCACACCTGTGATGCTATGAACGAGTAATTACGGAAGAAAACTTTTCACCTTTCATTACAAAATTCCATCAGGTGTCTTAATTGCAGTACCAAAGAGCTGCGAAATAGACCTTGTTTTCACCGATTTTCTATTACGAAACAGGAAGATCGTTTTGCTAGATTACGAAACTGGGTATATACCGGTTTATTTTTATTTTAAACTACAGCCAGATCCATATACAATAAGAAAACACGTGTAACATGTGTTTGGCAATTACTCAAAACTGGGAAATCGACTTCGTGCAAAGAATATTTTATGCAATATCTTATATATATCTAAATTAATACATTGCAATAAAATCCGGTTGACCAGCATACAAAAAATATTCAAAAAAGTTATACATGTATATTACTTAAAAGTAATTATATGAGATGAATAAACACAAGGACTATATTCTGCATTTTGTTCTCGTATTCTGTAGCTGTGCTCCTTTTAAGAAGCAAACATAAATATCTACAATCTATTGCTCATACTAGTAAATTTACGGTTTTCCTTTTTTCACCAAAGGACATTGATGAATCACATTCCGCTGTGTGCAGAAGAATAAGGCAGTGACTAGCCATCCACAGTGCACTCTTCATATAGCCCATGTTCTAAAGTTTGACCTGGAGACCTACAGCCCCGCGGATATACGTTAATAATCAGCAAATCTGGTGGCTTTTCAATAAAAATTTACCTATTTTTCATTGTTATTTAAGGCATTTCATTTTACAAATATTATAGCAAAAACTATTTTGTTAATGCAAAAACTGGGTAGTATTCCTAAAGCTTAGAGCATTAAATGCGCATTCTCGGATTACTGAGATAGTATTTATTTCTCAACCGTGACTTTTATTTATATACATGTACTGTATACAAGGAAATATTCGTCCCCGTTTTATTTTCGCCCCCTTCGCCTTTGTTGTCAGTGGACGAATTTAAGACTGGGCGAACTCCACTGTTTAAAAACAACTGTTTCTGGGCATATTCAAAACGGGACGAAAATTTTATAAAATTTTCCCTTACTTTTAGAGACGTCGTGTGCGCACATGCATAAGGACGCTCATTCAAAAGGGATTCGGTCTGAGAAAAAAAGATCGGGACAAAAAAATGGCTTTGTTTGGACCTTAACAGAAAATATACGCGAAAGAGGATATAACAAACTTGGTCATGGGTGGCAGGTAAATTCTTGTTGGGGCAATAAATGTTATAAGGTCGATACCTAATTACTGGTATATTAATTTAATATCAATAAGATATGAATATGTTAATCTACTGTCAGCTGACTGCTTACTGCTTACAGCTTACTGTCATCTGCTTACTGCCGAAATGCATTTGCGCATGTGCTAAAATGTTTTGTTATACTTTCATGTTAAATACTGAAATCTGATTGGTTAAGACGCAGTTAATAATATTTACTATTACCCTCAGCGTTAGCAACGCACTTGGCAACGGGTAACATTAAAAAATATTACATGCGCGAAAATTATGCGCGTACGGTTCGCTGTAGAATTCACGTTATTCCTATATAAAAGCAGTAAAATTTTCTTCAAAAATTTTAAAAAAGACATTCAGTATAACAAAATAAATAGTGCCTGTTTGGGAGGATAACAGTTGAAATTGACACCCCTCGAAAACCATTGTCAACCTCCGCTTCGCGTCGGTTGACAATAGTTTTCTCGGGGTGTCAATTTCAACTGTTACCCTCCCAAACAGGCACTATTTATATAATATATAAGCATTAACATCGAATATTTAGTCACTTGACTAGCAACATGTCTTGGTTTAAGATTGGGACAGCTGATAAACTTAGAATACACTGTGACTGGAAACAGCTCATTTCAGCAGTAAGCAGATGACAGTTGGCTATCGTATAATCATGGAATTCCATAATTTACAGAAACAATAAAATTAAAACACCTTTGCAAATATTTTGCGCAGTCCTTTCGCAAATTATAATTAAGTCATAATAACAACAAGTCTGTAAGTGCCATACAGGCTCAGAAAACTGAAATATCACAGTACTGCATTCGTTGTTCTTGTCCGGAAAAGCCATTGGGTATATTGGCAAGACCACAAAACTACATCCGGATCTACTAGTATTTGTAATAATAAACACACCCATATTATTATGATAACTAATACATTGTATTTGTACATCATTCGTCAATTCGACAATCGCTATGGATGTCAAATGTTTGCTGGAAGGAGCCAAGATATTTTCATTTGAAATTAAAAATTTTTAATGAAATATTTTACACAAATATATTTTAGAAAAAAAAAGAGTTTTTGTGAATGTTGCAGAATAACATATGAGGTCGAGAAAAGTTGTTTTGATTTCGTTACGTTTTAAGTAATGCTTGAATAATTTTGCGAGGCTGGTGAATATTTCTGATCTGAGAATTAACATTTTATTTATGTCTATTTGTATGCAAAGTTTTGGAAAGATTTGTACTGACATTTGAAGCTACCAGTAAAAAAAGGCGTTTTTAAACTTTGACTTAAAATTACTTTAATATTCACTACGTGTGTTCATCTTCACACTGTATCATGGTTATAAATAACAGTTCAGACTAACCATTTGTTTGATTTCTTCAGTTAATCAATTTTTATGACAGATTTTAGAAACAAAATCAAGAACGTAATCATTTCTGTTTGGGGCTCCATATTTAAAAAAAACATGGCATGGAATGTCTATTGGCAACTGACTAAAATCAGCCGTTCTGATACGTTACTGCTAGCGAATCAGAACGGCTGATTTTAACCAGATTGGATCTATTAAACGCACATCTGTAAACATCCTGTTCGATCTTTAACTCACATCTTTAGTGAAAAATAATTAAAAAAAGAACAGGATTTCTCATTGCTCATGATATTGAAATAAAGTGTTTTCCTCTTCCATCAAAGAAACCGTATGCACAGTAAACAACCCCTAACGCGGGGGAGTCGACAAAAAGTGGGGGGGGGGGGGGGGTCGATTCCAACGCATTGGGAAGTCGATTTTCTTCGCTTCGGAGACGGAAGGAATTTAGGTCACGCCTTTTGTAGGTATTTATAAGAAGTACAGTATTTCCAAAAAATATATACCGCACGGAAGACAGCAATGGTCAAACTTTGTGTCGGTCACTGGTCCGAGTTCTCTATGCGTCTAGTAGTCTCCAAACACTCCGAAACTATTTGAAAGATTTCAAATTCACGGTAATCGGGTGGTCAGAATATGCATGATTTGTAAAATATACGACTTGCTTTGGGTTACAGACAGTTAAAAAAATCGAACAAATGATCAACCTTATAAGTGCAATAATCAAATCTAAACAAATCTCAGGGAATAATAAATAATCAAGACATGTTCTGTTCAGATGTAACGGTAACGTAGGGGGGAGTCGATTTTTGGAAAACAGAGCGCACGGGGGAGTAGTAAAATAAAATTTAATTCACTCTATAGGGAATGTTAACTTAAGCAATAAAGACAGATTACGAAAGCCCATTGAGCTCATTTTCGTAAGTAAAAAAAAATAAATAAACGCGACACTTTCGCGAATTAACGCGTAACTTTCGCGAATAAACGCAAAACTTTTGCGATATAACGCGTAACTTTCGCGAATAAACGCGAAACTTTCGCAAATAAACGCGAAACTTTCGCGAATAAAAGCGAAACTTTCGCGTTTATTCGCGTAACTTTCGCGAATAAACGCGTTACTTTTGCGAATACTTTTGCGAAAAGAGAAAAAGTCAAGTTATGAAAATATATCGTTTTATTTTAACACATATTTTGCATTTTTAGCTACTGGTTATAAAACCATTTGTAAACAGTGTTTAATATACTTTCTATATTGATAACTGATAGCAAATACGGTTTGCAAGATGATAAAAGTTCAATGTAAAATTAAACATACAATATTTTCTACTCCCCCGTGCGCTCTGTTTTCCAAAAATCGACTCCCCCCTGCGTTACCGTTACATCTGATCAGAAAATGTCTTGATTATTCATTTTTCCCTAAGATTTGTTTAGATTTGAATATTGCACTTATAAGGTTGATCATTTGTTCGAATTTTTCAACTGTCTGTAACCCAAAGCAAGTTTTACAGATCATGCATATTTTGACCACCCGATTACCGTGAATTTAAAATCTTTCAAATAGTTTCGAAGTGTTTGAGACTCCTAGACGCATAGAGAACTCGGTCCAGTGACCGACACAAAGTTTGACTATTGCTGTCTTCCGTGCGGTATATATTTTTTGGAAATACTTCTTATAAATACACACAAAAGGCGTGACCTAAATTCCTTCCGTCTCCGAAGCGAAAAAATCGACTCACCCATGCGTTGGAATCGACTCCCCCCTACTTTTTGTCGACTCCCCCGCGTTAGCGGTTGTTTACGGTGGTATGAATCACATTCCGTTGTGTGCAAAAGAGGAAGGCAGATACGTTCACAGTACACGATTAATGTAGCTCATGTTCTAAAGTTTAACCTGGAAACGCACAGATACCGCGGATATACGTATAATCAACTGTTTATTAATGCAAACTTTACACCCCAAAGTTTGTCTGACTAAACAAAATTATTCAATTGGATGATGTATCATCCAATTGTATCAATTACTTGAAGTAAATTTTAATTTTCGCTTTTGTTCATAAATTCATTTACAGGATGTGCAGATTCAAGAAGAAACAAGTTTTCATCTTTACTTATAGTGCATCTATACTGTACAGTTTGCAATTATATTACTAAAGGAAAGTATCCACGTTTATGCGATGACGCGTTAATTCAATGACGTAACGATGATTTTAAGAGATGATGCGATGACAATGAAGCGATGGTGCGACGACGCAACAATGCGATGACGATGGTGCGATGGCACGACGAAGCGATAGCAATTTTTAGCAAATTGCTATTTGTTTGCATTTTGTGAAAAAAGCCTACCAAAACAAGAAAATTATAAATAGAGTCTTACTTTTTGAAAACTCCATAACATTGGCAGGTATTTTCAGAAAAATTCAGGGCTTTTCAAAGCTGCGTGAGAGTTAAAAACATGTTATTTTTTTTTTGTTCTGACAATTTATATCAAAGTAATGCATTTCAAATACGAATGACACAATCAAAAATGTCTCGAAATATCCTAATTTTTCTTAATTTTCAGCTTGTTACCATAGAAACGGTTCTCAATTTCCATTTTTAAATTCTTTATTGCACAGTCATAATAGTGGGTAAAAATGTTTAAAAAGTATTCTGATTTTAAAGTTCATAAATGAAAAGCTCGAATTTTTAAGATTTCTCTTAAGTTTCCATGGTAACACTTTTCAAATGACTTATGCTCCATTTTTTGCTTTAGTTTGAAAATGACAATTTTTAAAGGTATTTTCTTCTCTAGAAAGACCATATTGTTTCTTTTACTCATAATCAGCCATCAAATAAACTTTAAAGTGTAATTTTCCCACCCGATCCTGTTACTATGGCAACAGGGCCACATAACAATATTTAAATGGTATTAAGCATTTTTACTGATTAAAAAATCTATCAAACAATAAAGTATGAATAAAATCAGTTACTGTAGGGCAACTAAATTTTTACTCTTATCTAAAACGTGAGATGATAGCAAAATCAGAGAAAAGAAAGAATCCTTCTCCATTTAAGAAATAATCTATGATACACAGAATAAAATGTGTGCGATAAGCCACCATTTGTTGCATGAAGAAAGATAACTTCTCTTGCCCTTCTTCCAATTACTAGTTCCTAAATCTTTCACCTGCAGTCCACATGACCAAAGTTTTACTCAGTACACCATCCAAGAAAAAATATCTTTATCAATTGATAATGATTTATTTACAACATATGTATATTGTACATGTATAGTTAATGAACATATGAAATATCACAGGACAAAAATGACATTAAGAATGATTATTATATTATTTAAAAAACAGTTTGTTTTCTCTTAGTTTGGCTCCTGAACAACCATTTGTCTGACTTTGGGTTTGTTGGGATTATTTTCAAGTAGCCAATCAGCCAACCAAATCTGAAAACAGAATAAATGTGATTCGTTATCTTAGATTTGATTTTCCCCCTAATTTTTATCAATGAAATGATAAACATTTGACACTTAACTATTCTCATATGTGAATAGTTAGCTTAAATATTTTATTTACATTGTATAAGTTGGGAAGTATTTACAGGTGACAAGTGAAATTCAAAAGAAGGCATTTTAATTAAAAGTTAATTGTCTCAGATTTCTTTTCATATGTGGTTAATTCACTTAACTATACTATTTGCATCAGGTAGAATAAATGAAAAAAAAATACTTATGAAAAGAAACTATAATAAAATGAAGTGTCTTTAATAAAATATTTTAAGAAAATAAATGATTTTTTTTTCATAAAAGTTGCTCACCACTGGATCAATGGGCTTCTGTTTGCAGAGTTCTGTGAGTCCCTTCAGCAGGCAGGGGTTGACAGATTTAGCCAGGTAATCTTTGGCTGCTTGTCCGACAGGAACTGGCTCAATAACACCTGTAGAAATAAGAGATATTCATTAAACGAGTCTTGGTCACAATTTAGGCTCAAAATTTGAGTGCCAGTTATCATGTTACAAGCAAGATGCATTTTTTTGCATTAACAAAGCTACATCAATATGTGTTTTTGTTCATACATGAATTATGGTTGGGTAAAATTTAAATTTACATGTAGACAAAAGTGATGTCAAATGATTTCATCTTTCATATTCAATCAATATATGTACATTTGTACTTAAAGTCATATACTTACTGTCAGGGAAGAAAAACCTGATTTCTTTCTCAGAGCTAGAGAAACTGTCACTGCCGTGAAGGGCATTGCGCTGATCATCTGTTCCATACACAGCTCTTAAACTGAAACACATTATATAAACAAATAAAAATGCGAAATAGTCAATGTACAATTCATGAATCAGGCTATTAAAATGTGCTTGAATATCAATGTCTCTAAATCAATACCAAATTATTAACCAAAATGATCTCATTAATGTCATTAACAAATATATTTTACTGATACTTTAAATCCAATAGTTTTCATTATGTTTTCTTGTCAATCATTTTATAATAACCTTTTTTTTTTACTCGTCACTGTACTGACAGTGACAGATCAATTCAACAAAAATGTTCTCTAACTTTAAAATGGCAATGCTATGCATAGTAGCATAAACTACATCTAGATTCAAATTTATGGACATACCAGTCAGGGTGAGTCTGTCTGGCTTTCAGAGCATTGGTTGGTCCAATTAATTCTCTCCAATATGAAATTGCCTGGTCTCTTGCTATCACTATGGCCAATACTGGTCCACTGCTCATGTAAGCAACCAGACTTGGAAAGAACATTTTTCCATAATGCTCGGCGTAAAAATCACTAGCTTGTTCTGGTGTTAAGTGTACACGCCTTTTCTGTAGATGAAAATATATCGTACATGATGATATTTATTTGTTTTGCATAATAAACATATTCTGTATAGAGAAAATTCGAGCTATTTTGTTTTACCAGTCTCTGGTTTTACCTGCAAAATGGCAAATCCTGATCTTAAGATGATATCTTCTATTTCTTCTGATTTGTGAATAGCATCGGGTTTTACAATAGCAAGAGTTCTTTCCACATATATCTGAGGAGCATCCATCGTAGCCTTTTCACCTGTCATTTTTCTGCTTGTCAATGGCGTCTTGTTGCTTAGCAAACGCAAGTCGCGCTAACTTCTCGGACTTTCTCACGTGACCTAAACAAACATGGCAGCTGCCATTTAAAAAAAGAGCGTCCATAGTCACTTGTTTTTTTCCTTACATTCTGCCACCTCAAGGGATAAATGATGGTTCTTTAAGCAAAATTTAGAAACATAACTTTACAATGGACAACGTAAGTACATAAAAAACGCAGGTGGCTGCATAAGAACTTAGCAAGCATCTGTAAAACTTTGAAACACAAGTTTGTACAAGAATTTGAAAGTGATGAGAGTCGATGTTATTACTCTGATGATTTGAAAGGGGGGGGGGGGGGTCTTTGCAGCTATTGAAATACCATTTTTTTAATTTTGCAAATGATGAAAAATCAGGGAAGCATTTACATCTCTGACTGAGAAAATGTTACCCGATATTCAGTTACCTTTTTTTTCTTTGTTTACAGCTGTGGACTCCAGGAGCAAAAAAGCAGTCAAGTATGAGTTTTTGATAAATCTTGAGCAGAGAACTGAAGAACAATTATTGTTTTTCAAATTTCACAGCAACTACAATAGTGAAGTGCAATCTATTAAAAGTCTTTCATTTGGATGGCATTTTAACTGGGAACTTTTTCATGCATACAATATAGGAAAAAAAATAAGTAGCTCCACAGGAAACTGAGGTTGACAGACCGTGGAGCTACAGTTACATCCATACAAAATCTGTATATTTATTGTGCACATAAAGATGCAGATGGTTTTGGACATATTAAACTAATATATTAATAGAAAATAATAATAGAAAACATTCTGTGAAAATTTTAATGTCAGATAATTCCTGAGACATTTTACTTTAGGTGTCACTCAGTAATTTGCATCTTAATATCTTTTAAACAATCCACCAGTCCCTTAAACCCAGTATAGCTAGTACTAAGCCTATTATACACTATCATAGTGTCACTATGTCGCAATAGAAAAAGGTAAATATATCTTTGAATGATATGTTTATTTGTTTTATTCAGAAGTTTCAACAGAGGGACTTGATGACCTCCTTGGAGATTTGCTGGTAGATGGTATGTACATATTTTGAGAACCAGCTAGGATACACTTATGTAATCCATCAATAGATGGCATTTAGGGGTGAAGAGTTAAATTTATATGAACAGCTTTTAATCAAGAAAAAAGTTCTATTCCAGAACTGGGGTCAATTACTTTGAATTCAAATGTAATGCATTGAATTACAATTACATTGGAAATCTTTTCATTACATAACCATTTATTTTATTGACAAATGTAATTAATTGCAGTTGATTTGATACATGTATGCACATTTAACTCATGTTTAAAGATTTTTACCAGCAATGATGGGAATTGATTAATTTATCAATTCATATGTTTATCAGAGTGCTTTGATACATCTAAGTATATGATAACACAGTCACATGGTTATGATTAAAAATTTGTGGTTTTTTTTTTCAGATGTTCCTGCAAAGAAAAAAACTCCCTCTCAGCCTGTAAGTGTTTTATCTTTAGCTTGCTATGGATGTGATGTGTTTTTTTTTTCTTGAAAGTTTTATTCAATGTTAAGTCTAATATTTTTTGGATGAAGCAGTTCGAGTTTCTTTCTCACTCTCAGTACAATTTTTTTTTTGAAATGTAAAGGCAAGATTTTCACAAAGTTTAGGCTAAAAATGTGATATATGGTCTCAAAATTGATGACTTTTACTGTACATCACACAGGTACAAATGTTGAGCCATATTTTCATTTCATCTGTACATATTTGTACTGTAATAATACATTCATGATATGATAAACATTAATGTCTATTGCATTTCTGTGCAATACCTATTGTAGGAATATTGTATAATAAATTTCAGCTTTGTGTGGATAATATCTTTGTTAGCCATCAGGGTTGTCTCTAAAAATTGAAGTAGAAGGGAGAAATAAGAAAGTAGAAGGGGATCTGAAGGTCTATCTTATAACTAGATTGTGTTTGAAATGCAATAATAGCCGGGTAATTACGTCACTTTAGGCGGGGGAATTCCCCGCCTCCCGGGTCTTAGAGACAACCCTGAGCCATGGGTTTTCACTCCACTCTGCTCCCCAAGGAGGGGTTTGGACCAAAACCCTTGGCTAGAAAAGATGTGTGTGGGTAATAATTTTTTCGTTTTCATTTTCAGGTTGGTGGTGTGAAACCTGGAACAAAAAAACAAGGGTAAGTCAGTACTTGTATCTGGGCTTTTTTTTTTTCTAATATGCATTTTAGCAGACTCAATTAAAACATACATGTAATTTTATCATGTAAAAAGGAACTTTAACAAAGAAAAAAGATACACCTTAATTGTCTTTTGTTTTAAGCAATTTTATTCGAAAAAGAAAAAAACAGGCCAGCTGTCTTATTGATTAATTATGATAACAGATTTAGGAAAAGATTTATGAATATTGAAACACATCTACAATTATTTCTCTTTGGTAGAATACCATATTTAATTTTTCGCTATTTCCTATTATATGTACTACGTGTAGTACAAACCTGTAGTCGAGTCAAAATAAATGAATAGGGTTATTTGGTCTCCTGACTTTCCATAAATTAAATGAGTCATCCACATCAAAATATTAATGGAAGTACATGTAATTATTTTGAGTCTCCATTATACCAATTGCAATCTCAGTTTCGTATGTGTGTATACATTTACGCCATATGAACAATAAATCTCTGGTAGTGTACATGAGATGTCTGATTGAACAAGTTAAAAACAACAGCAGAATGTCGAAACAAAATTTTTAATTTCTTACCTACAGACCCGTATTTGTTTTCAGGTAGGAATTAAATAATAACCACTTCTGTAAATTCCTTTTTTTAACACGTACAGGTCCTTAATTCTGCAATTCAACCATTTCGATCAAGTCATGAGAATTTAAAGTTGCGGACACCAATTTTTATAATAGTTTCATTTAGTTAACATTTGACCAAAAAATTAAAAAACGGGATTGAAAAATCCGCAAGATATGCTTTTCACAATTTTATGCAGATATTAATTCCTCACGTTTAATTAGAAATTTGCTGTATCGATATCTATATTTGCCTTATCAATTTGATCACTATAAGCTATAAGGAATATTTAATGTGTATTTATTATGAAATTCTTCTCTTTGCATGCAGACAAACTTCCCCTCCACCAGGGTAAGAAGGCTATTAACAAGGCTTTTATTTGTTTTCATGCATTTTGATTCCCAGCTTTGGTGAATTTTGTTTTTCAGGAAGTAGCAGATATATAATTACACAAGATCAGGGAGCACTTGCATTGTTTTTCATTTATAAAACATTGATAGCTGCCCTACTAAGTTCATTCTTTGGTTGAGAGTAACATTGTATGTAGCTCAACGGTTTGTTTGTCAATGCCTGCACATCCTTGGTTCAAGCTTTGAATATTGTTTTAATTGGGGCAATTCATTTTGCTGTCATCACTGGAAATATAAAGAAAGTTATTGTAGAGTTTTAATGGGTAATTATGCCTCACATATTGGTATGGTTTCATATTGCTTCATTCTCTTGCGATTTAATCTGTCATCTTCATCCATGGTCTAAGGTATTCATATAACTATTTCCTATTTCCATGTCTGCTTGATTATACATATGAAGTGTTGTAAAATTGAATATTCCCACATAATATGTGTTGTCGTGTTAAATCTATGACAAAGATAAGATTTTAATCATCATATCATGTGCAAAAAGCAATATATTGATATTTAAACTTATTTTATTGATTAACTCAATAGTATTGGGCAACATGCATGGCCTGGATAAACTCTCTCCCAAATTAAAATATTATCAAGTACAAAAATGGTATTTATGTACCGTTAAACCTTCATTTGATATTCAGATCTTGTATTAATATCTACCCCGAACTATGCTTTGCTTGCATAGGTCAGTATTTTAAATACTGAGTAGCTACAACATATTTTCTCCTCATTCAGTCAAGGTTGGGCAGTTCGTGACAACACATTTTCTCATACTGTATTTGCTTTCATATCCAAGTACGGAGGCGGGTTTTCTCAATATTATCACTGCCAGCTCACTACCTATAGTAATACTTGTGATTCTCAATTTTTTCAGGTCTAAAGATGAGGACTTTTACAGTAATCTAGCAGCCACTGCAGAAGATGATTTGTCGGACGTTTCGGAGGCAGATGTCAATCAAATGGCCAGAAGTCTGCAAGCAAGTGTTTAGTGTTACATAATGCATTTATTAAGTCTGCATTCTTACATGTATTTGTCATAGAATGTACACCTTCCCTTGGTAGACAAATAACATTATACCTATGTATTATTTAATATAGAGTAATACATACACATAAATATACAGATCTTCATTTGCTCAATGACTGTCATAAAATACAACTCTTTGAGGACATATGCCAATTTACTTTCTGCTGAAAATTCCTTTTATAAAGTACAGCGAATATGTAAAATACACGTATGTTATTTTCTTACTAGGACTTGGAGGATATGGATGCAGACTTGTTTGGAGGGAAGTTCAAAAAGAAAGGGAGTGTTAAAGGTGGAAGTGAGCGGTCCAGTAAACCTAACACCCCAAGGCGGACTGGCACCCCCCGCTCCAGAAGTACCACCCCCCGAGCATCCTCCCCCCAAACCAGGGTAACCTCACCCACAGCCAGGGTGACCTCCCCTGTTGGCAGAGTTAACTCCCCTGCAGGTAGGGGGACAGGGGGATCTCCCACTCCAGACCAGTCCCTCACCCCCAGGGGCGGGAGTCTCAAAAAGACCCCTGCTGCCAAGTCAACTTCCTTTCTGGATCAAAAACCAGGAACAGCCCCTGGGAAAATGACAGGTTTGGATATATATGTGTTGTTATAAAGTGAAGGGTGTAAGGTAAAAATGTATGTATATATTGAAAAAAGTAATTTTATGTTAATTACTGTTAAAAGTTGTTCTGCCCTTGGGTTTTATTGAAAATTGTGATTATTTTTGTCTTCTCACAGCATCAGGTATGATAAATGCTTCTTTTCTTGGCATGATTTTGTATTCCATTGTATATAGTTTATATTTGTATTTTAGAATATTCTCTTCTTGGCATGATTTTATTACAGTTGAATTGTTAGAATATACCGGTATGCTTAGATATCATGGCATGGAGCATTAGATTATGAATATTAGTACATGTAGTCAGAAATGGATTGGTGGTTGGAACTGACTTTATGTAAAAAAAAAAAAAAAAAAAAAAGAATTTAAGTTAAGAAGGATAATTAAATCATGAGGTAGTGTAATATAGGTAAGCTCATTTTAAAAATGTTTAATGCCAAAATAAAATTATTGTTTGTCTGGAATTGCCTCACGCCTCATTGAAATACCGCCCACTGATAAAATTTTATTAGTAAAAAAAATAAATAAATAAATAATGTGGGGATTTTTATTTGTTACCAATTTTTGATAAGTCAAACTTCAAATTTGAAAAATTATTAAAAAATTACCTCCCTCCCTCCTGGCTCTAGATACCTCCATGCGGCAATTCAAAGCATACATTTTTTAAGGATGGCCTGAATCTTAGGAGATTAAAAATATTTTTGAATAACACTTGAAAAAAGATAACAAAACAAAAGGGAAAGTGAGTGTCAGAATTTTTGTCTAAAATGTTTCTGTTAAATTTATATAATATATACTGCCTGCTTTTTATACATGAAAAATACAAATAATACATGCGTTGAAGTATTAAGCACACATACACTGGTACATGTTTATGAGCAGTACACTTGCACTAAGATATTTGCTTAAATGCCACATAATTTAGAAAAACAGTGTATAGCAGTAGTCAAATGTACTCCAATTATGATATATTGTTACTTGTACATTTACTTTCTTAATGGAAAAATGAAAACATTTTATCCAAACTTTAATGGAACATGAGCAGGTTTACTGTTGTTTATTTTTTCAAAACTTCAGAATATACGTGTAGCATTCATTCATTTCTACAATCAAGGAGGCATTACTTAATTTGTCTCTCTGTCCATTTCAGACATAGGTAATGCCTCAGAATCATTAAAACCAGGAGCGGCCCAGCCCCAGGAAAGACCAGGAACCGTCCCCAAGGCCAAGTCCAGGTTTGACTATGCAGGTCAGTTCTAATTTGCACTCTTCAGTAGTTCTAGATGTTGATTTATTTGAATTCTGACTGTAAGGGAGAAAAATGGAGTGGATATGGAAAAATGAAAAACACTGTTTGGATGCTGAAAATGATGAAAAAATAACAATATTGAAATTTTTATTGGCATACATATACCTTACAAAATATGAATTGTTAAACTGAAGGTGAATAGTCATGTGGTTTTGTAGCAATATCATTGAGTGGTTTTGTGGTATTGTAGAGATGAGTGGTTTTATGGTAAAGTTAAGGTTTTGTGGTATTGTAGAGATGGACATGGATG
This sequence comes from Magallana gigas, assembly GCF_963853765.1. Classification (NCBI taxonomy): domain Eukaryota; kingdom Metazoa; phylum Mollusca; class Bivalvia; order Ostreida; family Ostreidae; genus Magallana; species Magallana gigas. Next base: position 6,224,895 of record NC_088859.1, read on the forward strand.
ATTTGTTGGCTGATCTTACTGATGATGAGGAGGACTCAATGGCGGCAAAAGCCAAGAAGCCAGCTCCTAAGCAACAGAAGGAGGAGACAACTGTGAAAAAGCAGAGGTCAGCTGAGGACATCACCCCCCATAAGTCAATAGAGAATGAAGGTACAGCTTTACAATAATGTAGCAATTAATGGGAACTTATTAAAATTTTATATATGTATTAAAACACTCTCCAAATCTTTTGTAAACTTTATCTACTTTTTATTTATTGGTGATTGAGTAGTTTGAGTATGTCTTGTTTTCAGATTCCAAGAAGCGTAACATATTTGACCGACCGCCAACAAGGAGTGGAGGAAACACAGAGACTGAGGAACCAGTCAAACCAGGTCTGTCCAATCCTCATTCTAGAAATTAAGATTTACTAAAAAGCTTCATTTATTGATAGATGTACAGTGTATGTATTTCTCAGTATAGTGTAAATGTAAAGGTGTTATTAAATATATTGTGTCTGACCATTGTGCTTGTTACTTAACCCCTTCCCTTTAATCTATTATGTTCTTTTTGTAAATTGAATGTGTATGAAATCAGTGTAGTAACATTTTAAAACAACTCTTGCAGCTCAAACCAAAAAGAAAGAAGAGCCTGGAATCTTCAGTGATGATGACGATTTTCTCGGAGGACTCGGAATCGAGGAGAAAGGGCCGTCAGCCCCAAAAGCCAAGTTGACAGAGGAGGAGGATGACAAGCCAGCGCGGTCCGTAATGGACAAACTTCTGGCCAAGGACTCAGCGGTCAGTAAACACCTTGAGACCAAGAAAGAGCGGCGCGAGTTTGTCCTGGACAAGAAGTACACTCAACCAAATAATGGTAACCATTCTTATTCACAGAAAATTAAAGTGGTTCTTTACCCTTCTTGTAAAATCTTTCAATTTTTGTTAAAATGAGTTATAGTTTTAAAATTTCCTTTTAAAATAGATTTATTTTTATATATCTGTTAAAATGGTGTATACTTGTATCTGCTTTTTTTTCATTGTTATGATTGTGAATTTATATAATGATAATTTTAAGCTGAAATTGTACTGAATTATTTTGATATACTTTGTTTTTTTACCTCTTGCAGAAGAGGAGGATGAAGATTTCCAATTTGGGGGGTACCAGCCATCAGTGGTGTCAACTAGTTCCCGTCCCACATCAAGAAGATCTGTCAGGTATTTACTCATAAGAGCTAATTTAAAGTATCTTTAAAGTATTACCATTCTTTGAGCCTAATAATACTTATAGATTTTATTCCTTCTAAAAAAAAAATGATTTCAGATTTATTTTTGCTTTCTTATACCAAAGATGGATGACAAAATTTCTGATGAAGAATTATCTTTAAATGTAAATAAGTAGCTTTCATTGGTTCTTTTCCCCTGGATAGATTTCAGGATGAGGATGATATCTTTGGATTTGACCGCCCCCCTTCTCGTGGAAGATCCCCTGCCTCATCACTTACGAAGAAACCTGATGACATGGACTGGTTAAACGACATTACAACAGCTGTGAAGTCAGCCCCCTCTATCTCTTCCACCCCGCCAAAACAGGAAAATAAACCAACCCCACAAACTGACCCCAAACCAACCAGTGTTAAAACTGACAACATGCCTCAAACTGAGACTAAAACCCCCGAACCTAAACCATTGAAACCTCAAGACAAAGAAACAGAACCCAAGACCACCAGCAGCTCAGCGGCAAAACCAAAAGGAAGTGCCTCAGACTGGCTGGGACTAAATGATGCTGATGATGAAGATGATGAACCAGCATCTTGGATGAGAGCCAAGTCTCAGCAGAAGGTAACATCCTCCATTTTCATGTTTCATTAGAAAAAGCAAACACAAGTAAAAGTGTTCTGAAGTATATTTACCAGAGCTTTCAGTTGTTATGGTGTATATTGACTAGTGCATTTCTTGCTGAAAATTTTGGTATTGTTGAAAGAAAAACTTTATTGAAGTAGTTATTAAAGATTCTGTGATTTTGTAGACCACACCTCCAAGTAGTGCAGGAGAGAAGAGAAAAGATTGGCTGTCCAGCCATAAGTTAGAAGATTCAAAGCCTTCCCAGAAATCGGTTCCAAAGTCGGAGCCCAAGGGAAGCCCGGCTGACTGGCTGGGACTGACCAGTAGTAAGGAAGAAGAGGACGAATACTTGAAGATGGAGAATGACCTTGACCCCAACAGTCTGCTAAAGTCAAGGTATAAACAAGGTCAAAGCATTTAAAGGGAGATAAGTCAAGAGTTAAAAAACAAATGTACTATACATGTGACATTTCAAACATTCTTTGTTTATTTTCAACTTCTGTTTATTGGAAATGAGTATACAAACGTGGAATCTTGTTGTTTATAGATTGGAGTCCCCGGCCTTTGGAGGAAAGTCTGTGAGATCAGATGACACCGACTTGTTCAAAACACCCACCAGAAATACAGGGTAATTTTTGGTCTGGACTAACAATTTACATGATGTTTTTTGTAGACAAAGTTTCATAAGATTTGTTTATTTCTCAAAACTTTTAAAGGAATATTTGAAATGATTCCACAATATTTATATAATCAGTAAAGAGTAACCCTTACTTGTACACATATACCTTAATCAGCTTATTTGAAAAAAAAGATGACTACCATACTAACCCTGTATTCTCAATAATTTTTCTGAAATATAATTGAATTATGTTTTGTAGAGCATCTTCTATGCCATATCAGTCCTCAGGGAGAAAGCTTCAGACCATGGACACAATCGAGAAAACCCCCACACCCCAGAGAGCCCCCGACATTGGAGGGGTGGATGAACTGATGGGGTTACCCCTCACTGGGGGACAGACGGAAAGGTTTTACCCCCAGAGAGAGGACAGGAAACCAGCCCCAGCCGCTGATTTGTTTAATCTCAGTAACACAGACCAAGACATGATCACTTCACAGGCTGAAATACTGAAACAGGTGATGGAGGCTGAATGTTGTAATCCTAACTTGTATTCATTTAAAGTGGGATTTTAAACAAACCACAAGAACTGAATTACTTTTGGATAAGGATTTTTAGGTGTATTAAGCTAAAACTTGTATTATGTGCTTAACATGAAAAATAGGGATATTAAAATCATTTAAAATATACTGGTACGTTGGCCAATCAGTTGAAAGAACATGCAATTCTATTTTACAGCAACAACAACAGCAGGAGAATCTCTTGGCCCAGCAGGCAAAGATCGATGAGATGATGAGAAAACAGTATGAGCAGGCTGCCAAGGTAGACCTCATCCTCATACCGCCATAATTCTTATTACCTGTAGAGTTAGTTGCAGGTCTGTAGCTCCCGGTCTGAAAGAAATCGGATAGACAACCTTGGAGCTACATGTGTGTTAAGAAGCTGCAATTAAGGTGCACAAAAATTTACACTAGTTTTGGAATTTTAACCATTTCCACTCAAATTCTGTGGAAATAATTTAAACAGTTAAATTCTCCAGACAATTTACTATGGATGTTGTCACTTTACCAGCCCCAGGCTTTCTCATAAACATGCTTACCTACGTCAGAAAATGAAGTACCAATAATGTTAAGTTCATGTGCAGATCAAGAGTTATCATTTTTACATGTAAACAAACTACACTGCTTCACTTTACAAGGCTTGTGATGCTGTTTTAAAGAATATCAGAGGCAAGAAAGGTGACAATATCTGTAGTAAAATGTCCAAGGATTTTTTTGGAATCAAATATTTGCACAAAATATGTTCTAAAATAAGATTAATCTGTCCAAAATTAGCGTATTAGTGCTTTTGCACTGTAAATTGCAACTTTGTCACTTGCATGGAAGTTTAGCTCCAAGGTCCATCTGAAATTTTTCAGACTGTTAGCTACAGACCTGCAGCTACTCTTGGACTTCATATCTGAAAAACTACTTTGATTATGTTGCGTTTGGAATCTGGAAAAAATTGAGTGTTTAAATTTTTTATTTGCCTGAGCATACGTGTAATGTGATGCTTTGATGACCAGTTCCAGGTTCCACCACCCCCAGTTTTCACCCCAGAGGCTCGGACATCGGTCATGACAAACCCACCCCGCTCCTTGATAGAGGCTCAAACAAGGGTAGGTAACTCTGTGAACATGTAAAAGATTTCTCGAAAGTACATACTGTAATGTTTTATTTACATCAACTGATCTAGATTACAACCATTACCATGTAATGTTTTATTTACATCAACTGATCTAGATTACAACCATTACCTAACTGTTTCAGCTTTATAAAATGGAGATAGAGAGAGACTATGCCTATTCTGTTCTAGAAATGAACAAGAGAAGATTTGATGAGGAAAAGCAGACAATTGAAAATTCATACAAGTATGTAATTTTATTCCAATAACTTTTTCCCAGAGCTTGATATGTAGAATGGTATCTTTAACAATTTATTTAAATTAATTTATTTTTATGTATATTTACTATCATGTAAGATTGAAAAACTGATTTGTATGTATTTTATATCTTAATATTAACTTGTTTACAGTAGATAATAAAAATCAAATGGTTGTACTTTATAACTGTTTCAGGAGCCGGTTAGAGTTAATTGAGGATACACATAAAAACAAAGAAACCAGGCAAGTCTACATTAATGGCTATAGCCATTTACATCAATTTATACATATGTGTGTATAAAATACTTATCCAAGAAAGTTAAAAGATAATTTCAGTGTCATAACTCATGATTATTATTGACATGTTTTGTTTGAGAATCATATGATATCCATATACATGAAATTATGGTATAATAATAGCAATACAGTCCAAAAGTTACAGTATCTCTAGTTAATTTATATGGTAATATAATTCTAAGGACCATCAGGTTACAAAGCATATACATACTTCTAATTGATTTCAAAAAGGTTCTTGGCATTATACTATGAAATATGAATAATTTACATGGATGTAATTTTAAAACAAATACATGTATGTAGAAGAGATATTATTTGTCATTTTAAATGTCATTGTCATGAAATGTAATGTAATAAATTTCAAATGTAGCAAGATTTTTATTGGATAACTTGACCTTTCACAGATTACGAGAGGAGAATGAACTGTTGATGAATCAGTACTTGTCCAAGGTTCGACAGTTAGAGAACGACAAATCAGATCAGTCGTCGCAGTACCAGCGCCGCCTTGAGGAATTTCAGCGCGACAAGGACCAGGATATTGACCGACTCAAGTCTATTCACAGGTGCTTAATCATCAAACACTGTAATGATACATCACACAGTTATACAGATATGAATGAAAATTGGAATAGGAAATTTATTCAGACTTTATAGGATGTGGTTTGTAAGAGGTCTTTAACAGTTTATTTCTATTTTGCCATTTTGGCATGAATTTAGTCTTTAGAAGTTGTTTGATAAGTGTGATATATTTATGACCATTAGGAGAGCTATAGAGGATATGAAACGGGAATATGAAGAGGATCTAGAAAGGCTGAAGAAGGCTAAAGACCAGCAGATAGAGGCGGCCATGACCTCTAATGATACAACTAAGTAAGTACAAACTTCCACAAATAAATGATACATGTACCAAGCATGTACACTAGTTGTAAACTCTTACCTCAGTGGGACACTTGTCATTTTTCAGGCTGTCTTTATGAACTTTGCTTATTCTACAATATTTGATATTGTATCTGTGTTGTTATATAAGTCTCTAGTTCATGCAGTCTCTATGTTACAGAGCAATGTTAGTTGATATCTCTATAAATCTGTTGATAATTCCATAAATCTGTTGATATCTCTATAAAACTGTTGATATTTCATGATTCATGTGATATGGTATCTGTATGTTGTTATGTAGGTCTCTGGTTCAGGCAGTCTCTATCTTACAGTGTTAGTTGATATCTTTATAATCTGTTGATAATTCCATAAATCTGTTGATATCTCTATAAATCTGTTTACATCTCTATACATATGATATTGTATCTGTATGTTGTTATATAGTTCTCTGCTTCAGGCAGTCTCTATATTACACAACAATGTTAGTTGATATCTCTATAAATTGGTTGATATCTCTATAAATCTGTTGATATCTCTATACATTTGATATGTTATCTTTATGTTGTTATATAGGTCTCTGGTTCAGGCAGTTTCTATGATACAGAGCAATGCCAGGGACCTGGGAGAGCTTCAGAAGAAGGTAGACAGCTGGCACAACATGGGGCTGGATGAACGAGAAATCGCTATTCGATCTAAGGATGAGCAACTCAAAAGTAAGTTGTACAGTATTTACTTATTCGGTTGCTGCTCGCATGTTAATTTCCTTACTATCAGTTGATGGAATTTTCACTATTCATTTGTGTATATTTTTTTTCTTAATATGTTTTAGAAATATAAGTCTTAGGGAACAAGAAATTGTTTTAACTGATTTCTTAAACTGGTGTATGGGTATTTAGTTCTGCAGGAGCGATTGAACAGACAACAGGAGGAGAACGATTTAGAGCGTAAACGTCTTGAGGATTTGATCAGTCGACTGGAAACTCAGCTCCGAGAACAGACCAGAATGTTAGACGAGGTGAGTGAAATAGCTATAGAATAGAATAAACGAGGACAATCATTGTTTGAATTGTTTACTTATCCTGATATGAAGGTTTTAATATCAATTTTCTTTATTTTCAGAAATGATTAATGAACTTTATTTTTCTGTTTACTAATAGTATTCTGTTGAAGTTTAAATCTTTAACTTGTGTAATTTTTGAAAAATCCTTATACAAACAGCAGGTGCAGTAGTGATTACAATGACAATATGGTCATTTTATGAAGATGTTTCTCTTGTTTGTAGGAAAGATGGAAGGTGAAACAGGAACAGACAAGATTGCAGAGTTTGCAGTCTTCTTTGGAGGAAGAGAGAAGACTGTGGACAGAACAACAGGCCAGAGAGAGATCTAATATAGAGAAAACCAGGGTAAGTGAAGGGAGAGAGATCTAATATAGAGAACCCAGGGTAAGTGAAGGGAGAGAGATCTTATATAGAGAAAACCAGGTTAAGTGAAGGGAGAGAGATCTTATATAGAGAAAACCAGAGTAAGTGAAGGGAGAGAGATCTTATATAGAGAAAACCAGGGTAAGTGAAGGGAGAGAGATCTAATATAGAGAAAACCAGGGTAAGTGAAGGGAGAGAGATCTTATATAGAGAAAACCAGAGTAAGTGAAGGGAGAGAGATCTTTTATAGAGATAACCAGGGTAAGTGAAAGGAGAGAGATCTAATATAGAGAAACCAGGGTAAGTGAAGGGAGAGAGACCTTATATAGAGAAAACCAGGGTAAGTGAAGGGAGAGAGATCTAATATAGAGAAAACCAGGGTAAGTGATGGGAGAGAGATCTTTTATAGAGATAACCAGAGTAAGTGAAGGGAGAGAGATCTTTTATAGAGATAACCAGGGTAAGTGAAAGGAGAGAGATCTAATATCGAGAAACCAGAGTAAGTGAAGAGAGATAGAGATCTTATATAGAGAAAACCAGGGTAAGTGAAGGGAGAGAGATCTAATATAGAGAAAACCAGGGTAAGTGAAGGGAGAGAGATCTAATATAGAGAAAACCAGGGTAAGTGATGGGAGAGAGATCTAATATAGAGAAAACCAGAGTAAGTGAAGAGAGATAGAGATCTTATATAGAGAAAACCAGGGTAAGTGAAGGGAGAGAGATCTAATATAGAGAAAACAAGGGTAAGTGAAGGGAGGGAGATCTAATATAGAGAAAACCAGGGTAAGTGAAGGGAGAGAGATCTTATATAGAGATAACCAGGGTAAGTGAAGGGAGAGAGATCTTATATAGAGAAAACCAGGTTAAGTGAAGGGAGAGAGATCTTATATAGAGAAAACCAGGGTAAGTGAAGGGAGAGAGATCTTATATAGAGAAAACCAGGGTAAGTGAAGGGAGAGAGATCTTATATAGAGAAAACCAGGTTAAGTGAAGGGAGAGAGATCTAATATAGAGAAAACCAGAGTAAGTGAAGGGAGAGAGATCTAATACAGAGAAAACCAGGGTAAGTGAAGGGAGAGAGATCTTTTATAGAGATAACCAGAGTAAGTGAAGGGAGAGAGATCTTATATAGAGAAAACCAGGGTAAGTGGAGGGAGAGAGATCTAATATAGAGAAAACCAGGGTAAGTGAAGGGAGAGAGATCTAATATAGAGAAAACCAGAGTAAGTGAAGGGAGAGAGACCTAATATAGAGAAAACTATGGTAACTGGAGGGAGAGAGATCTAATATAGAGAAAACCAGAGTAAGTGAAGGGAGAGAGATCTAATATAGAGAAAACCAGGGTAAGTGAAAGGAGAGAGATCTAATATAGGGAAAACCAGGGTAAGTGGAGGGAGAGAGATCTAATATAGAGAATACCAGGTAAGTGAAAGGAGAGAGATCTTATATAGAGAAAACCAGGGTAAGTGAAAGGAGAGAGATCTAATATAGAGAAAACCAGGGTAAGTGAAGGGAGAGAGATCTAATATAGAGAAAACCAGGGTAAGTGAAGGGAGAGAGATCTTATATAGAGAAAACCAGGGTAAGTGGAGGGAGAGAGATCTAATATAGAGAAAACCAGGGTAAGTGAAGGGAGAGAGATCTAATATAGAGAAAACCAGGGTAAGTGAAGGGAGAGAGATCTTATATAGAGAAAACCAGGGTAAGTGGAGGGAGAGAGATCTAATATAGAGAAAACCAGGGTAAGTGAAGGGAGAGAGATCTAATATAGAGAAAACCAGGGTAAGTGAAAGGAGTGAGATCTAATATAGAGAAAACCAGGGTAAGTGAAGGGAGAGAGATCTAATATAGAGAACACCAGGGTAAGTGAAGGGAGAGAGATCTAATATAGAGAAAACCAGGGTAAGTGGAGGGAGAGAGATCTATTATAGAGAAAACCAGGGTAAGTGAAGGGAGAGAGACCTTATATAGAGAAAACCAGGGTAAGTGGAGGGAGAGAGATCTAATATAGAGAAAACCAGGGTAAGTGAAGGGAGAGAGATCTAATATAGAGAAAACCAGGGTAAGTGAAGGGAGAGAGACCTTATAGCGAGCGCAGCTCGCCGGCGCGCAGCGCCGGCGAGCGAAGCGAGCTCTAAGAACCAGTGTGCGCGGGAAAAAGAACAAGCTAAACCTACAGTTCATCAAACAAAATTTTTTGTCTACGTCCCATAATGCTCTCTAATGTTTTCACCCGTGGTGCTATGCCAAAAATGGCCGATTTTTAACTCGTAATTTACAGTGACTTAAAGTTTGAAGACACGTTTTGAGTACCGCATATGCTTTGGCGAGACTCAAAAGATTTGTTACATGCTTCCATACCTCCGTATTGAGTCGAGAAACGTAAACAAAGACGAACAAAGTCATCGATGACGTCACAGTGCACTCGCGCTATATTTCCCGCGATAAATTTAGAGGTGGATCAAACATCCTGTAATGCGTGTTTTAGCTATTTCAGTATAGACTGCGATACCTGCCTCATTGACATATGATTTGTTTTTAATTTTTTTTAATATAGAGATTTTATGTATATATATTAGCAAGAGCCATACTTTACTGTCACATCGATCCATTTTTAAGCTAATTGTGTATGCGTGAGTAGGGAGGAAATAAACAATAGGACATTTTGAACTAAATAAAAAGGAATAAAATGAAAAAATAAACAGTTAAAAAAATTATGTAGATATTGCATATAGTCAGAACATTAAATCTAAAAGTGGGAAATTACACACTTACAAACAGGTACTGGACTCTCTCTCTCTCTCTCTCTCTCTCTCTCTCTCTCTCTCTCTCTCTCTCTCTCTCTCTCTTTCTCTCTCTCTCTCTCTCTGGGAAGGGGGTTGCGCTGTATGTATCATAACCATTAAAATTAGTACCTTAGGCATACTTATTGTAGAGCAATACTCTCTCAAAAAAATTTTGACGTTCGTTGATACCTAAATAACACTAAGTTGACAATGATGCAAGGTATGTGAAATTCTTGCTGCGCTCGCCAGAACGGTAGCACCGTAAAACATATTATAGAGAAAACCAGGGTAAGTGAAGGGAGAGAGATCTAATACAGAGAAAACCAGGGTAAGTGAAGGGAGAGAGATCTAATATAGAGAAAACCAGGGTAAGTGAAGGGAGAGAGACCTATTATAGAGAAAACCAGGGTAAGTGAAGGGAGAGAGATCTAATATAGAGAAAACCAGGGTAAGTGAAGGGAGAGAGATCTTATATAGAGATAACCAAAGGAAATGAAGGAGAAAAAAAATAACAGGTTGACCACCGGACATGAACTACTTGATATTACAATAAACAATGATGTCTTTATTCACAGGAGACATTACTGGAGGAGCAGAAGTCTGTGTTGTCACAGCTCCACAAGGAGAGGCAGTCTGTGGCAGAGGAGAGAACCAAGCTCAACGTGTCCCTGACTGTACAGAGGGAGGAGTCGGAGGACGCAGCGGTCAAACTGGCTCAGGTATTACAAGTTCAGCTTATATAGCTTAGATATTATTACAGGTACAGCTTATACAGCTCTGATATTACCAGTACAGCTCAGGTAGACCAGTACAGCTCAGGTAGGAAAAGCACAGCTCAGGTAGGACAAGCACAGCTCATGTAGGACAAGTACAGCTCATGTAGGACAAGTACAGCTCAGGTAGGACAAGCACAGCTCAGGTATGACAAGCACAGCTTAGGTAGGACAAGCACAGCTCATGTAGGATAAGCACAGCTCAGGTAGGACAATTACAGCTCAGGTAGGACAGGTACAGCTCAGGTAGGACAAGCACAGCTCAGGTAGGACAGGTACAGCTCAGGTAGGACAGGTACAGCTCAGGTAGGACAGGTACAGCTGGTGTAGGATAAGCACAGCTCATGTAGGACAATTACAGCTCAGGTAGGACGAGCACAGCTCAGGTAGGACAGGTACAGCTCAGGTAGGACATGTACAACTCATGTAGGATAAGCTCAGGTACGACCCCTAATGAATAAAAATGATTCCACAGTATACCGGTATATTTGTACAACTCATGTAGGATAAGCTCAGGTACGACCCCTAATGAATAAAAATGATTCCACAGTATATATTTGCAAGATGAAAAAGGAATAAAGTAAATAATATATATGTACATTTGTAAGTAGATAATGTAGTGGATAAGATAATGAGATAAATAGGGCTTCTATAAAAAAGAAATGATCAGGACTTCTTGTCAATATAAACATCAAATTAAAAAAATCAATACTTTATTTATTGTTTCCTAAAGAATAAAGAAATGCTAATGCTAACCAATATTTGTTTCCCATGTTAGGCTAAGGCAGAATTTGAAGCCCTGATGAAGGCGATATCCGAGGAGAAGAGCAAACAGAACATAATTCGACAGGAACTTCAGCGTGAGGAGGACAGACTCGACAGTGAGCGGAGAAAGCTGGAGATGCAGCAAGCCAAGATGGCCGAGAAAGAGAAGGACTTCCTGCAGGCAGCCCAGACACTGAAGGAGAGGTCAGAGGAGATGGACCAGCTGTTTATTGTAAGTTCTTGTTCCCAGTACTACGCTGAAGAGAAAACTGGTAATTGGGGTGTACATAGGTGTCCTGTGTCGCCATGGAATTGAGAATTACTAATGTTCTGTATTTTCCCCCCTTTTGCTTTTGTAATGTCAGTGGGTGAATTTAAGACTTGGCAAATTCAAAACAATTTTTAACCTACTTTGTTAATGAGAAAAAAGTATCTTTCACACAACTTTGTCTAGGCAAATTCAGAACAAGGCAAAACTGTTTGTAAATGTAGAAGGGTGAAAAAAAACATGAAGCAAAATAAGTATGTACTGTAGATTCCCTATTTTACTCAAATACTTAATTCAATTGTTTTGCATCAATCGAGAGAATATGATATTGCGAATGCCAATTTTCATCATAGATTTACTTAGTTCACACCTGAAAAATAAAAGCGAGATTTTAAAATTCGCGAAATGAGCTTCACGCAATTTTACGCGGATATTAATTCCTTGCATTTGATTAGGAATATACAGTATGTATTTAGATTTTTTAAATCTCATAGAATAGAAGAGCTCTCTATAGAAAGGTTATAGGAAAATATCCTAATTATATTTTTAAGATTATCTTTTTACTTATAAATTATACTTTATGGCTAGAATGATCACATATGAAATTTTCAAGTAGATCTAATGGGTATTCTGTTGACTACCAAGCCTTTGGTTTTTTTACCAGCAGATTTGAAAGCTCTTGTCCAGATTGACTGACACTAATTAGTTATTCAATATTATGCATGTAGATAAACTGTATTTTGTTTTTTAAGGAATCCCAGTCCAAGGCAGAGGAGGGAAACACAGCATTAATGGAGGCGATGAAGATCGAGCGAGAGGAGTCAGAGAGGGCAGCGAATCTACAGCACCAAATACAGGTCCTCAGGCTGAAGGAGCGCGAGATCGCAGACGTAAGGCCCGCTCAAATATTTCCTTAAATCAAATACTCAATGCTTGCTTCTGGTGGTTCTCTGTTACATAAATTGTATCTGATCAGGCCCACTTGTTGTCAGTTGTCAGTAACATGTACATGTACCTGTATGAAATCGGGCCCACTTGTCAGTAATGTATATCTGTATTAGATCACCAATATAAAGCCCACTCAACTACAGTAAAACATTGACAGTTCCCAGTTACATGTATTTGTATGACAAAAACAAGGAGTTTTAGGACATTTCCTGTCTATCTGCAATATGGAGGCTGCCCCAATTTTTTTCAGCTAATGACTACTGGTACCTGCTGAAATCTCATCCATACTCACTTTATTTTTTTAAAATCCTTGAACGTTTAGTAATTATTCTTCTCATAAATTTTTCAACAACTGCCTTTAATTATCAAATTTATAGTAACTTTTATTTAAAATCTTTCTATTTCATTGCATAAACAGTGTATTTACTTTTTGTTTTGCTTTAAAATTCCAGGATCGACTTCGCCTCTCCAAGGAGAAAAAAGAAGTGGAGAATCTGAAGAGTGCCATGCTTTGTCCTAATTGTCGGACACCTGCAGGGGCCAAACCCCAGGGTAAGTATATTAAAATGGCTTGGTAAAATATTCTTAATTTCTTCGTCTGTCATATTAACTTCTGTTTTCAATGTTAATGCCACTATATTAAAGGGAGCCAATATTTGGTTTCAAAATGTGCCCCTTTTTCATGATAAATTCTATTTCTAAATTTCCATTTATGTTAATGCTAAATTGACAACAGTTTGGAAGAAGAAAAGGAAATTATCCACTCTCACTGAAATAAAACAAAATTAACTATGATAGAAATTTAAATTTGTATAATTTGCATGTTTTGAAATATCAGTGTAGACCTGGCTTGTGTACATTATTTCATGTTTTTATTTGAGATGATTTCTAATACCAGTTGAAGTATTTCATACACTGTATGTCTTATTTTTGAAAATCTATACAAAATAGTATCAAACATATCTTCAAAGAATTATGTTAAGTAAAATAAGGGTGATAACGTTAATGGCAGGGGACTAATCAAGTCTCTCTCTTGCTGACAGGTGGAGAACAGGTAATAGCAGGTCAGTACAACAATGCATCTACCTACCAAGTCTACAGCAGCCCTGCTGTGCAACAAAGCAACCCCGCCATGCAACACAACAACCCAGCCATGCAGCAATCCCTCAACTCAGTGGGCTCCATTACAGAAACCATCAAGGCTGACCGATCCATACGCATGTGGAAAATGGAGGCACTTAAGGTATGATGTAATTGGAGTTATATGTTTATGTCACATGGCCTCAAGAATTAATGGTATACATATCCTGGAGCATTTAGCTGCCAAAGATGTAGTAATGGTTATTTGAAAAAATCCTTTAAAAAAATGGTGGTCTTGCATGCATCAAAGTGATACCATCATATTAATAGTCCTTGCGAATGTTCAATTTGCCCAATCATAAGCTAGCATTGTTTCGACTTAATATGCAAATTGGACACAATGGAGGTTGGAGGGGGTTGAGTGTGAGGTGTGAAAACTGCTTTATTTGATACTATGATAAGTATTGATATGAATGATAAAATATTTCAGCAATTGTTACATACATAAAAAAGAAGCGAGGAGTAGACTCTTTAAAATGCAAGATCTTCCTTCAACATATGTTTCAATACCAAAGGTTTGAATTCCAGCCCAGTTGGTTCTTAGTATTGATACCAATTTATCTTGAATTCTGTAATTATTTCAGGATCAGAAGTACCTGGAGGAGCAGAGCATGTTCTTGTACACTCTGAAACACATGCCTTACAGTGGCTCCAACTCCAAGTCATGACCTTTGACCTTTCATCTGATAGACCAATCAGCTGTTGCCAGAATGTGTTGCTTCACCATGGTAGTGCAGTGGCCATTGTTTGAACTAATCATGGTTTCTATTTTCATTGTTGGTCAAAGGACCCTTTTTACGGTCCACTGGTCAGACTGCTGTTTTCAGCAACCAGGACATGTTTCATATGTAATAGCTAGTCTGTGATAAACTTTTTTACTCACATCTATGTACGGAACACTTTTTATTTTATATACATGATATAACAAAGGACATGTGAAGGATTTAGGTATTGCGTGTCAGTTTAGTACACCGCATTAATAAAATACATCAACAAGGTTCCCTCTGTTTTGTGTTTTATTTTCAGCGAATAGAGAAAATGAACCAGATAAGAAATATACATGCACTATAAACATATTTTATTAAGGTGGAATAACACATCATCACAAAATGGCTGATCTCTGATCGAAACGACATTTTGTTTTGTTAAAAGAATTTTATCGACGGAAACTTATAACTTACTCCATAGCTGAGTGGATAACGTGTCGGCCTTGTGATCCGTACATCCAAAGTTCGAATCCCGCAGGGGCTTTTGTTGTTTTTACCTACTGAATTGAATTTTTTAGATATTCATTTTTTATCCCCAAACTGCAAATTTTTCAATTATTTGACATATTTATAGTTTATTTATCATTATTTCTTTTATAATCAAATAATTTACTCTTAATCTGATCGAGTGACTTTTTCCAGGTGTGTTATTCCACCTTAAGGGTGTACAACATTTGACAGAAAATGATCTAAGCGTGGATATCTGAATGTTCCTTTTCCAATTCATTTATGCATTGCATTTAGCAATGTACTTGATTATGCAGATGTTGTTTCCACCATAACACTTACTGTAGTAGAATACACAGCCAAATATAATATGTTTACAGTATGTTATATAGTAACACAGGTCTTAAGGTGACAATGTGACTTAATCTGTCCCACATACTGCATAGAAAGAGGTGTCAAATTATGATGTGGTGGCTTCTTATATGACAGATTTTGACAGAAATCAGATACCTAAGGGAGAGTTATCTAAGCCAGATCATCTTGAAAGATTGACACCCGGGGATTGGTAATCCAACCCCGATACTGATACAGGAAAGGATTTAGGTGAAGAACTACCAATATCTGACAAAGAGGTATAGAGCCTTTGCTAGAATTCGCATTTAACTTTGGAAGAAATAATAAAGTTGCTGCAGTTATTTGTAATAAGGAACGTGCCAGAACTATGTCCTGGAAAGGATATACAGAACAAATCTTCTAAAACACTAACAATAAATAGGTTTATTTATATTTTTCCAGGACTGACTTCAGACTTTTTGTAATAAAAAAGACAACACAATAATATCTCAAATTTTAACATTTATTTGTTTATTACAACAATCAAAACTAGAGGTACTGTGAGCAAGCTCACAATTGATACCCCCCACTAAGAAAAAAATCATAACGCGTGTATTTTTGCTATTATAGAAAATATTGGATGAATCTATTTCACTGTCCATTTTCTATAAATAACAACTGCTTTATTTTTGAAAACTGTTAATTTTTAGCTTCTAATATTTCCATTAATACAAGACATGACACAGACAGAATTTAGCTTTTTTGAAACAATGGCCTTGAACTTTCTCAATTGACCTTGGGTCAAGGTCATGACACACCCTTTAATCATAAGCAATCTTTGTGTGAAGTAAGAACTTCCAATGTTTCCCCATAATAAAGATATGGACCGGACACAAATTTTGCATTTTTTCTGCCAGTGACCTTTACCTTGCCCGAATGACCTTGGGTCAAAGTCATGACAAACCCTTAGGTCATAAGCAATCTTTGTGTAAAGTAAGAACTTCTAATGTTTTCCCATAAGAAAGATATGGACCGGACACGAATTTTGCACTTTTTCTGCCAGTGACCTTGACCTTGCCTGAATGACCTTGTGTCAAGGTCATGACACACCCTTAGGTCATAGGCAATCTTTGTGTGAAGTAAGAACTTCCAATGTTTCCCCATAAGAAAGATATGGACCGGACATGAATTTTGCACTTTTTCTGCCAGTGACCTTGACCTTGCCCGAATGACCTTGGGTCAAGGTCATGACACACCCTTAGGTCATAAGCAATCTTTGTGTGAAGTAAGAACTTCCAATGTTTCTCCATAAGAAAGATATGGACCGGACACGAATTTTGCACTTTTTCTGCCAGTGACCTTGACCTTGCCCGAATGACCTTGGGTCAAGGTCATGACACACCCTTAGGTCATAAGCAATCTTTGTGTGAAGTAAGAACTTCCAATGTTTCCCCATAAGAAAGATATGGACCGGACACGATTGCACAGACAGACGGACAGACGGACGGACGGACAAGGTGATTCCTATATACCCCCCCAAACTTTGTTTGCGGGGGGTATAATAAGCCTTGCCTAGCTATGACAAACTTTATCCAGGTCTCGTTCTAAACATCATTCCAGAAAGCTGATCCAATTCAAACAA
Source organism: Magallana gigas (assembly GCF_963853765.1). NCBI lineage: Eukaryota > Metazoa > Mollusca > Bivalvia > Ostreida > Ostreidae > Magallana > Magallana gigas. Next base: position 6,241,719 of record NC_088859.1, read on the forward strand.
CAACAAAAACTAACTAATATTTTTATCAAAAATTGCAAGAAGTTGAGTGATAGAATTAAAATCAATCAATTTGGATTATACATGTACCATAATCATTGTTGTGAAATAACATTTCTTTAACAACAAAATAAAAGCATTTCATGCCTAATATAATACTTGATGTTAATAACAATACATCTGTTTGAAATAATTTTCTTAATAATAATTATTGTTTGACAATGGGACTATCCAACATGTGAACATTTTATTTTGAATTGTTTAAAAAAAATAATTAAAATAAACATTGTCACAAAAGGATATATAATAATTAATACTTTGTAATCCAAACTCAAAAAGTTTTTCTGAAGTACAGTGATCTTAAAACCCATTATTGGCTTGCAAAAACATTTATGCACCTTGTTTAGATTTTAAGAAAAGTTGGAGAAATAATGCAAAAATAAAAATCACTTATTTATGGTACCTTAATAAGCATGCAATTTTCCTCTCTAAAATTAAAATGCCTCAAAAAATAGAAATCAAAAAAATTATATCTGCAGAAACAGGATATACAAACGATACAGTCAGGGCCATTGCAGCAAAATACCAATGTATATATACTAGTATATTTCATTAGAATCAAATCAGTTTTAGCAGCTTCTGTTACTTAAATGTAACCCAGTTATCAAACTCAATTTTTACTAACAGTAAATTTATATAGAATCACTACCTATTTTATTTGCATAGAATTTGATAAAGGTGCTGAAAATAACAGCTAGGTGTCCCAAAGTAACATTCTGGGAGTGATATAAAAAGAAATATTTAGAGCTGTTAAAACATTTATTTACGGTATAAGGTGTTGTTTCAAAATACCAGTTCACAAGAATATTGACAAAAGAAATTGTTGTAGCACTATTCAACAGCTCATATGGTCTGGAATCCCTTTTGAAAAGACTTTTGGCACAGATAGACAGACAGACAAAGTACTACACATTTACAAGGATCATGAACAAATTTACATAAGAGCCACAGTACATGAACAGGTACTGAAAACCAACTTTTACTGGCATTCAATAAATATTCATGATCTCAATGTTTACATCCCCTTGTCAAGAATATTTTTTCATTGGGAACTACAGCTGTAGTCACAAATAAAAGTTGTTTAACAGTTATGAACAGTAGTTCAGTGTATAGTTCTCCATCACAGGGAAAGTATGAGTATTTGATAACAAGTTTTACATCCGATTCTATCGGATTATTATAGGAAATGTGGATGATAAAAGATAATACTATATGAGTACATGTATTCGTTGTGGATGCATGTTGAACAGTTGTGAAACTTTAAAATTATAATTACTGCCAAACCTATCAACATTTCTTGGTTGATTTTTAACAGGCTTTAATTAAGGTTCATCAACCATCAAAATACTAGCATCAAAATGCCTTGCCAAGACAATTTTTGGGCAGGAGCTGTTTTCTAATGTTTCAAAAAGAAATTGTAATATGAAAAATTATCTAGTTAAAAGGCTTACTGCTTTATAATTTTGTCAATCTGCTGTTAGTGTAATTAAGGACATATGATCAAATAAATTGAAGATCTAAAGATTGAGCTGCTACAGGAAATCTAGGAGGCAGAGGCAGAACTAATCAATACAGTGCAAAATTCACACACTTGACAACAATACAAAAATCTATCTACAGGTGTCCAAAGTACATGTACAAGGGTCAGCATCTGCCTTTTAAGCTGTATACACATATATATGTACATGTACTTCATTGTTTTTCTTGACTTGATATGATTTAGTTCACCATCTTTCCAAAATAATTACACTCATAAAAGCAGATGAAATCATTTTGAACTTTAACTTATTTTGCAATCACTTTTCCTCCTTTCCACATGACTGGCAACATATTCTATAATGCAGTCGCTAAAATTTGAAAAATATTTCAAGCATAAATCTATTCCAGTCGGTCATAAAAAATATCACATCAAACACAATAAGCTTTCATGCTTCAAGAACCACATTCACATGCACATCCATAAACTTTATGTATTATGAAACTGAATTAGGTTATTTAAATGCCCTAAATATGTTGACAGTAAGTAGCTACATTTGAACTATACATCCTTGAATTACCTGCTAGGTCTCGGAATGTTTATACATTTACATGTTTATTTAAAAAGTTGTTGTGAATTCTGATATTGTTATTTCACACATTCTGTCTTTATGCTCATGAATTCAGCCTTCTATAACTTCATAAAGATTGAAATGCCAATCCAAATATTTTGACAAAAAGGTTTCCTCTATTTTCAGTTTTCTAACAGTAAGGTTACTCGCAAAGGCAGAGCTTAGAGAGGATTTACTGTTTAATTGTATTTAATTTTTACTTCTAATACCAGAATTGAACTTCTGCTGAAAAATCTGTTTTCATTTTCATTTGCATTGTTGCATGAAGGATGCCTCACCACTGACATATAACTAAAAGCACACAGTTTATATACAATGCATTAACTACATAATATTCCAAAAAAATATGGAATAAAACTGATTTTTTTCTTATCACTATTCAATATGGTTCTGACAAAATGTACTGTACTCTACCTGATTATGGGACATATAAATGAAAAATTTGAAGGGATGGTGGGGAAATATACCATTATACCAAACTCATCTATATCTATCGATACTAGCACTTGTCCTCAAATTCATTGCACTTGCAAACAAAAATGCATTAAAGTAAAATACATTAGTGAAGTCCTCAATAATAAGTTTTTATCATCAAAAAACTTCTGCACCTTATGAAAAAAAATCCCTGCAAGTATAATACTGCTCATTACAGATGTTAATTAATTAAATCTCTATAAAAACAACAAAACAACAAAACAAAAACCCATATGGATTATTCATTGAACATAGAGCCGACATTTAAATGTTTAGAAATCTATCACAGTCCTTGGTGTGGAATTATCTCCATTAGCTACATTATACATGGAGACAAAAATATATGCCTGATTAATTGCTGTCACTTGATCATATTATGTCATGGAGGATTTTAATTGTGATTGATTTGTGCTAAGAGGCAAGATGACAAATGAACCAAATAGTTTTTACTTTTTTTTTTTGGGGGGGGGGGGGGGGGGTGTTGGGGGGTGTTAAGGAATCTCTCAAAAAAAAAAGAATTCAGTTATTCCTTTTCAGCTACCAAAACGTTGTTTGTTGAAAACTTTAAGACAAATCTTCATTTCAAAATGAGTGTGCAAATATCTTAACATATATATATTTCCTTCAATGAAAAATAAGTCCTCCATTTCGCTTTGTCTCAAATGGACCAATATCTTTAAACAACATATTTCTGTTGTTGAGATCATTTGCAAACTCTTGGTAAATAAATATAAATATAAATAAATAAATCATGATGATAACCAGTCTAATGGAGTGAAGGTCATCAAAATATACGATGATGCAATGATGTAAATATATTCCAATTTTTCTAAGTGTTAAATTTGTTACAACATTACATAACAACACTTGTATATTTCAACATATACACATGTACCAACATAACAAAATTTTCAATGCTCCCAACACTATCAAAAACAAAGTTGGTCCCCTATTAAAACATTCTTGAACATATCATAAGTTGCAGATTTTGTTATGGATGAATTTTTCTTCAAAATTTTATACAGTTTAAGGTAATAATTCTTCACACTCAATTGCCTCCCTTAACAATGCTTGAGGTACATGTACAATGTAACATAAAGTTAGAATGGCTCCACATAATCATTTAATGATTAGGTAGGTGCACAAGGTAAATAATTATCTGCATTTCAACAAAAAATGTTTGAAAAAATACAAATAATTCCACAAAAAACATGAAATTTGAAATGCAGTCTAAAAGCATGCCCCCTTTTTACATTACTGCAACAAGGGGACTGGTTTTTTTTTTAAAGAATAACAAAAAAGTGTTCAGATACCAATTTAAAATAAAAAAGAACACAAATATGTTTATCTGAACATTTCAAAAATTGCCATTGTGAAATCTCTTAAAAATCACTACAACTTTAAATATAACAACAACCTTGGACCACTGCATTGCAAAATCAAATCCAAAAGAAAAAAAAATTAAAATTTTGACTAATGAATCTGAACCTATTAAGTTATAGAAGCACAATCTGATGAAGTGACCTATATATCACAATTGCAGTAGAAAATTGGTCTCCCATAATTCTTGCTATAGAAAGAAATAGGTCACTGGACTCCCATGATCCTTGCTATCCCAGGTAGCACCTGGCCTTGGATTGGTCCATAATCAACATGCTCTCCATCCACCATAATGTTGCCCTCAGTTCCCGACGGCTCGAGGCGGAAGGCAAGTACCTTCACCATTTCTACGTATGGCGAATTAACATGGTCCCCTGTCTCAAAAGTCAAGAAAAGATTGACGAGCGCCGATTTCGGAATTCCAGATCGGATCATTAGCAGATGTATCTGTCCGTCATTCAGTCTGGATTCTGGGGAGGCCAGGTTGTCGGGGCCCAAATAGGGCTGGTAGAGGGCGCACGCTGTGATGAACTCATCCTCAATGGTGACCCAGTTAGAGGGGACCTCCTCCTCTAACGGGGATAAAAGACTAGCCTTGATTGGCTGACCATCATTGCTCAAAGTATGCACCATTTCTTCGAACGTATTGTCACTGCCTGTACTTGTACTGTCCTCTTTCACAGGGTTGCCATTTGGAAGACTAGAAGAAAAGCACTCATCTGTGTCGTCTACACTAAACATAACATTGTCATGCTCCTCGAATCCTGATATGTCTTCAGTAAGCTGGCTGTCGTGATCAATGTCTTTAACCGCCGGCATGGATTTGGACCTAAATCGTTGTATAGAGTGGGCAGTGCCATTTCTTCTGTACACGCCCTGTACCCCATTCTCACACACAGAGGAACTGAGGTTATTCTGTGTGGTGGAGTTTCTGATCATCGTAAATCGTCTGGGTTTGGAAAATTTCCTCACCCTCTCCTTTTGATTTTTAGCATCTGGGTCATATGGGGTTACTGGAAGGAAAGAAATTTTTGCCCTGTATTTCCTCAGACCTGCAAAAAAGTCCCCAAAATTAATCAAGAAAATGAAGGCATATTGATTTTTTTCTAGTGTCGTTTGGCATCTGGAATATTTGGTGAATTAATTTATTCTTCAACATCTGTCATATGAATTGATAATTTTCATTTATACAGAATAATGTTTCTGAAGAAAATGATCACAATGAAAAAGATGTTTACTGCAAATATTAAAAAAAAATTTATCCACAACAATAGCAAAGATTTCAAATGAACCAAATTATAAAACATACTGAAGTATAGTACATGAGTCATTGATTTATAGTCACAATTTTGATATTAGTCATCTGTTGAAACTAGAGAAGAAAAGCTTCAACACTGCTGTACAGTGTCGTTGATTATTTTCCATGTTCAAAACTTACTAAGAACACGTTTAATGAAATATAGAGTAAATCTGGAGGCTCCAAGGACTCTCATTCGCTCGCTCTCGAAGTCAATGTCCGCTATGAGACCCCAGGTAATGGACAGGAAGGAGAATAGCTGAGTCTTCTGAGTCTGCACCAAAACCAAGTCCATCGGAATCACTCTGTGCTTTATTAACACGAAGGTTGAGTGGAGTATTGGGTTCAAATCCACAGGTTCCCTTAATAAAGAAACATTGACTCAAAATTACAGTACAGTGAGAGCTTTTTTACACAGAGTTGATAAGGCTCTAAACCATGACTAGAGACAATGCTATATGATATAAGGTATATTTCTAATTCAAGGCGAAGAATTAATTTCCACGTATTCAAATAACGAAAAGCACATCTCGCAGAATTCAAAATCTTGCTTTTATTTTTAAACAGACATAAACTAAATGAAACTATGATAAAATTCTGCATTTGCAATTTCATATTCTAGCCATTTGAAGCAAACCAGTTGACTTGTGGAATTAAGTACTAGCATAAATAAGGAATATACAGTAGGCATTTCAAAGGATTCTACACAGTTATAGTACAAATTTTGCCAGTTTTTTAAAATAATTTATGTAGTCTAATCATTATACATTGTACTATTATCAAAGGAGTAGCCTTATATAGAAAAAATTCATTTTGCCCTCTATCTGTACATACCCTGCTAGGTAGTTTATATTTAGACATAGTGCATTCCCAGATCCACCAGGGATACAACCAATGGGGAAATTGATGGCCGTTTCCCAGTCACTCCGGCTCATCAGACCATTAATGACCTGCAAAATACAATTTTGGAAAACCCTATATATCGGTACCTCATATGTAAGTACATCTCTGGATACAATGACCATTCAATACCAGACAGATCTCTTTCTCTCTCTCTCTCTCTCTCTCCTCTCTCTCTCATAATCATAAATAAGATCCAGATACCAGGCAGATAGATCTCTTTCTCTCTCTTTCTCTTTCTCTCTCTCTCTCTCAGTACCTCATATATAAGTCCATCTCCAGATACAATGACCACTCCGTACCAGGCAGACAGATCTAAGCTTCTCATCACCTCTGTAGCATGGCCTGCATGCTCTTTTTAGAAGAAAAAAAATATGAGTTCATAATTACATGTTACAGGTTGTTTTTAAAAAAATCTACCCACACTCATTGTGACATAGCTATAAAATATGGAAAGATTAGATCAAATCCTATAATGATTGTAAAAGCAAGGTATGGAGTTGAACAACACGAACAAAACTGAAACGGAAGTATGCTTGTGCATTATGGGTAAACACTAGATGATACCACAGGGGTGGTCTCAAAAGTTCAGGCATGATCGTAGGCAGCTCGGGGAAAATGCAAAAAGTTGATGCAGGTAAGTATAGATATTGATGTAAACAGCAAGGTATGGAGTTGAACAACACTAACTCAGGGATTGCATACATATAGAATACCAAGTTCAAGTTCAGTTTATTCACTCAGACCAAATAATTTGGTACAAGAGGAACATATATATAATACATACAAATACAAATCGTCAGAGGTACAGACAAACAGGTACATTTTCATACAAGGAAAAAATATAAATAAAAAAGAACAGACTATAGAATCACTACTTATGTTAGATTTTAGTATAAAGGATCATAATAGGAAAACAACTAAGAGGAGCAGACAGCATCAAAAATTTTTGAAATAAATACACATAATTTTCTTAGCGATTTACAATTGCAATTAGTCATGAGTTCAGAAAACTTAAAGAAATTTGGTCTTTTCCAATATTTTGTGTTTATGTATTTTTTCCTTATTTCTTCTAGTGCCGAACATTCTAAAATATAATGAAATTCATCACCAATGAGACCTTTATTACACAAAAGACATAACCTCTCATTACCAGCAGTTTTTCATTTTTATCATTAAGAGATGTCATTAGCTAAACTACCAGTGCTTTTCTCTTAAATAACTATAACTTCAATTAAAGCATCAGGGAAATGGAGAAATACCCTATTACATCACATGCTGAGCCATTGCAAAGTTAATTAAGTATTGAGTTATGTAATTATAAAGTCTGCACTGGAGATTTAGAACGATAACTTGGATACACTCGTAACAACTGCATCAAAATCTTTATAATTCATCAAGGTACTAGATCACGACATAATTCCATGTATCCATGTTACCATAGCATCCTACTTGAACATTCAGCTTGTGTGCTGACAGTTTAATTCAGTTAAACAAATGCAGGCCTACTTGTAAATTGTTATGTTTTTCTTTTAAAAAAGTTTTCTTAATAAGAGGGTTTTTAAAGCATTTCCAAAATCTGAAAATATTTGTACCCGCTAAAAGCTTTTGTTACTTTATCAATTAATGAATTATCAAAAATAGTCAAATTTTTTCTTTGTTTTTTTTTTGGTTTGTACAGGAATATGCATTCACAGGAATAACAGTTGTGGTCATGGCAGAAATGATTAAAAGTCAGTTCCCAGATGACAGGTGCTTGTTTATTTATTATTTAAAAACAGCTACATATATGATTGAGTAACAGGATGGGGGTAATAAAGACGAGCCAGACCAGGAGACAAACTCGAATCTCTGGCTAGGTTCTCTTCCCACTGAGCTATCTGGTGCCCGTGATTGATAAAATATAGGGTGCTTTAGTTCATTACCTGTTTTAAGTTAGATTTATGCTCTTAAATTGAACAGGTAAAAAATAGCATATTTATGAAAAAAAAGAAAAAAAAACACCAAGGGTTCAAAACAAAAAGTAAGGCCATGCAGCACACTGAGGCCTGCATCCATTCTAGCTTACCTGTGACGACCAATTTGAAAGAAATGTCTGCCTCCTCCAGCATGTGGGAGACTCCATTTTGGAAGATCTGGAGGGCTTTCCCTGGGCCACTGAATGGGTTGATTAAAACTAGCAGCTTCCTCGGGAGGGGTACTTCACAACTCTCTATATCTTTAACAAAAAAAAACATAGCCTTTTAGATTCATACTTCTGTAAAAATCTTTATACATATTAATGAAGCATATTACTGACATCAAGTTGTGCAATTAAAAATTGTTATATATACTAATAATTGTATAATAATTCTTAATTCTTAATTGCACAATTTCATATCAGTAATAACCACACATCCAACATTACTTTTTACATGATATTTAATATCTATTTTTAAAAGTGTGAACACGATGAAATGTAAAATAACATCTGACATCTATAACAAAAAAAATTCTTGTACCTTTTCATTAGCTCAACACTTTTAATTGTAATACATGAACATGTAATACATATGTAGCTTCATATCATTTCGTATGTTTTTGGGTGTTTTGGGGGGTTGGGGAGTCACAGGTTCATATTTTTTCACTAATATGTAAAATAATTATGCATAATAATATATTCAGGTTCCATTAGGTATTAAAAATAAATTGGCCATCCTATAGTGATCAGACCTGTAGAACATTACATTTATTGAAACTTTTACCCCTGTCACAGGTTTGAACCCCCATCTCCAAGGAAGAGCTCCTAACACCCTACTAACTTTAGTATCCCGCACAGACTGGGGAAGAAGTGGAATAGAGAATTGTTCATTGTTATTGTCAACAATGTAGAGTAATAAATCTGGAAAATGATACAGCTCAGTTTAATGAATGGCCTCTTTCATCATCCTCCATAAAAAAAGGGAAAAAAAAAGGGATTTGTGAACATTGATGAATTAGGTCTCATCAAAAACCTTCACTTTAATCATAAATAGAAGATGGAAAATGAAGAACTACCAGTACCAGTGCTGTTAATTTTCCTTAAAAACTAATGTATCTTTATTTAATGAATATTAATTAACATAAGAAGAAACTGATGACTATATGCAAATCTGAAACTACCGGTATATACTAATCTGATTTAAATTAGGACTTTGAAAATCTTTAAACACTGGACCTACAGGAATAAGCATAAACATGTACAATCAAGATATAATATGCTGGTTTAATTGGGGTTTAATGATTTGTTCATCAGTATAATAACCACAACGACATAGCAAACTAACCTAATCCCAAGCAGCACACAGGCCAGGGTTCACTGAATTTCTAGATGATTACAAAATACCAGGCTTTTAAAATAGGAAAACAAAATGTGCAACAATTCTAAAGAGTACTTGTATCAATTGCTAACACTGTATATAATTTCTATCATTCTACAGGGACTTCTAAATATCATTACCTGTGTTAAATGTTATATCATTGTTATTTTCAGTGGACAAGCTAAGAATGATTTTTCTCCACTTTTCACAGACAGTTTTGTTAGAATTGTAATCGGCGTATTGAGATAGTCCAAGGGTTAATGTGCAATGTTGTCTTTGGTATGACCGGCTCAGCGAATTCTTTTTCTTCTTTGGACAAAAATAAACAGAAAGTAAACATTCTGACCGGTCCACAACAACAGAGGAATTCATACAGGTACATGAGGTAGATCGACCCTGTTTGTTTACACCAGCGTTAATACGACAGCCAATCACATCTCTAAAATCAATCACACCCCCAGCATCAGTGTCTCTCCCACAGCTCGCATCTTGGAATTTCAGGAACTGATTTGTCAATTCCACTACATAAACCTTCCCTGGCTTGGAGGAAACAGAAAATTTTCCTTGAAGAAGGACCTTATTCTGTTCCATGTTGAACCAGTGTGTGTGTGTATGTGTGTGAGAATGAAGTATAACTCCTGTAATTCATAGGAAGGAAATATATACACAATAGCACAATCAAGTCTTACGGAGATATCCAGTACTGTAATCACGCCTGCTTCCTGTTTTACTTGCTATCAATACTCAGAAAATGCACGTTTCCTACATAATACCGGTAACTTTCGACATAACACTGTCACTGGTAAACATGCAAAATAAACAGATCCAACTTCCAAAAGTCAGTAGTTGAAAACAAGGTTGTACAGATTCAGAAAATCAATTTTTAGATCGATGCAATTTTCACCTCCTATATTTCCACTACACACAACTCTGTGTCCCACATGTATCCGGCTTTTTGGTAAACATGTTACCCCAATCCACGACAAACTCAGGTATATAGCCAATCAAACTGTTCCCCTACTTTAAATTTCTGGCCTTCCCTTTAATCCGCAGGGTTGAATATCTATTACTCTAATGTTTTGTTGCGACATACATAGTTAATACCCAAAGACAACAATTCACCTGAAGGGTCCCAATAGTAATGGCAGTCAATAGTTACTGCTTCATTGACCATTTCCAGTAATTGGTATATCATGAATTTAATTCTGAACACATTTCAGCAACTTGTTCTTTCCAATCCTTGTGTTAAAAAAAAACCATGTATATTTCAGCCCGATGATGGATGATTTGACATGCAGTTAAAGCTATTGACAGATGCTTGTCAAAACGAGATTTGTGATGTCATGCTGTGAAATCAGCCCAGGTTACACACAGTTATTACCAGACCAATAAAGTTATCTCAAAATTATTCCCAGAGGGCTTTCTTTTCAATCATTGTACTGTTGACACCCCTCCAATCTCAAACATCTTATGTACATGTAATACTGGTACTAGTATATAACTACAAACACTTGACAAAATGTCGTCAGTGAAGTGGTTTCTCTATAAGGTCAGAGTTTGCCAATACATGATGGTTATCTTGGGTGATCAATACATCTCTGAACATCTCTATAGATCCTATATAAAAAGTGGATAATTATATTAAATCACATCTTTTTAAAGATACTATCTATATACCCAATCCTGACCCACAAGAAGGAAAACACTTCTTCGCAAAATTTCGATAATTACTTTTAACTCTCATTTTATCTTTCAACAGAAGTATATTTTCATTTAAAATTTCAACAGTAAAAATAACTTGCGTGAATAAATTGGATGCTCTATCCTTTGAGAACACATTTACTTTGAAGAATTACCATATAATGATATTTTAAGAACCCTTATCAGATTCTACTTATATATATCCTATCCATTAAAACTTTAACAGCACGTATTTGTGTACACACAATAATTTACATATAAATTTATTTAAGGAATGAATCCAACATTTATTAGTTTTATACCATATAAAATGGTTTGGGGCAGTTTACGCTTTATAAACTGTGAACCAGTTTATTAAAATGCATTAACTGTTCCAATTAAACCATTTTATATCATATAAAAACTAATAAATATTGAATTCATTTCTTATGATTTAATTTTTAGCTATCAATTGTAGATAATAACAGCCATTTGACCTTAAAGATATTTCATGAACCCTTATCAAATTCTGCTTATATATGTCCTATCCATTAAAAGCTTTCATTTGTGTACACACAATAATTTACATATAAATTTAATTTTAATCAATATTTATTAGTTTTATACCATATAAAATGGTTTGGGCCAATTTACGCGTATAAACCACTAAGCAGTTTATTAAAGTGCATAAACTGTTCCAAAGTTAAACCATTTTATATCATATAAAAACAAATAAATATTGAATTTATTCCTTATTGTCTAAATTTTAGCTATCAATTGAAGATAATAACAGTCATTTGACCTTAAAAATCACATTAACTAATAAAAATTTCAATTGTAATGTCAGGCGCGTTTCAGACGCTAGTCTTACTATGATGTAGGCAACATTCTTAATACAATATAAAAATTATTATAATTTTTAGCCGATCAGAAAGCGTGTTACAACCAGAATTAAATTATTTTTAAACAAATCAAAATAAAGCTTGATTTTTATCTTTTTTTTTTTTTTGGATTTTGCAATATATTGAAAAGATTTTAAAATTGCAAGCAGTAATATCTCTATCTTGATTTTAAATAACTTCTTCATTGAACATGTAGAATAAATTGTGTTACTGGTAAATAGTTATTTACATATGCCTGTAGTTTAATGGACTTTTTATTCCTGTACGGAATGTGGCTCTTCAGTTTTCAATAAATCAACTAGTACATGTACTTGAATTCAAAACATATTGTTACTAAATCAAAACTATAACAAGGACACAGTCTATCATCCATATTCCAGTTGTCAGCATTTTAAAAATATCCATCATTATCAAGTGCTTGAAAGATGTTTCCTGATAAATCCCTGGAAATATACAAAATTATTTTGAAATTGGACAGGAAACTTCAATAATGAAGTATTCTCTATTGATGCAATCTGTGTCACAGCATTTACTTTCATGATACAAATATAGCTTTCACAAGAGATTCCATGGGCGACATCGCTCATCTGCGCAACATGAGCCAGATTATTTCCTTAATTTCCATTTCATTTGAAACAAACTTCATTTTTCTTTTCAGTACCTTGCTTCAAAATAAATGTTTATGAATATTTTGACTTTATATATAATAGTATTATGCAGGAAGATTTTTTTCTTTCATTCACGATGTCTCTGTAAAATTTGGATCTTAATTTCTTGTATGTTTTAAACCCCATGGGGCCTTGCAAAAGTTTGATAATGGCATTTGTCTTCTATGTTCCTCAAATTAAAGTTTGTTCTTTTGATATTTACATGATTTACATGAATTGTAAAAGCGCTTTGAGAATGCATCAGCATTATAAAAGCGCTATATAAAAATTGCAATTATATTATTATTTAATAATTATAATATCTTTTTAATACACGGATCACTTATTTTTGACCACCACCTATAATTTTAGGCCAGGATTTTTATTAATAAAAAATAAATTGTATTGTACAAAAACAAGAACTTTATTCTTCATCTTATAAAATAAAAAAACAAGGTTACAAAAAAATAAGTTTAGCATCAAATCAGATGTTGAAATTACAAGCCACCCACCTCTCCTCCCCAAATTCATAGCATTTTTTAAGCAAAAGGAAAAGATTAATTAATTTTCATAAGATGGTAGGAATATATTTTGTATACCAAAAGAGACTGATAAAAAAATATCAACCCAGAGAAAATGAGCATCTGCCACCAACTAAAATCAGATTGCAGTGTTTGATCCTTTGTTAAAAAAAGTTAATGCTAGGGAGAATCATAGACTGAAATCAGTATGAAAACTGCCATATGATTCTTGAATCTTGGCCTAAAGACTGCCTCTACAAAACATTGAACAATTTTCCACCATAGTATGTTTAAATAGGTGTTGACACATATTGAAACAGTTTCAATGATTGAGGATTAAAACAATAAGATCTCAGGGGTTATTGAAATAATTCTGTAGCTTGATGGGTAATTGAACTCTGATGTCAACTGCTTATTATATCTACCTCTGCATGACTACCCAGGTTGATATATCCCCAGTTTATACATGTATTATCCCAAACTATACAGTACACTTAGTAGTATATATAGACATCACATTGTTTTTAAAAGTCAACATATCAACCTTGCTGCAATCATTCATGAATGTTATTAAATAAAATGATAAAAACCCTGAAGTCTAGCACTAAGCTCCTCACATTGATACATGTATATCTACATTTTATATTTATTATACTATTATCTAAATTTATAACAAATAAAATGCTCTCAATGGCACTGTACATACAAATAATAGATCTGTTGTACATGCTGATGCAGATGTTTAAAATGTCAAGGTATAATAAAAAGGCATCATATTATTTTAGCTGGGATGCTTGGATTTTTTTTTTATGTTAAAAACAAATTAAATCATAATTAACATGATGTTTTGGTAAATGGTAATCAACATATCTAGCAACAGGATTAAAATCACTGATCACAAATGAGTGAACATATTAGTTGAAATGACAGTTATGCAAATAAAAAATACAAATCGTGAACATCATCATGTGCCACCCCCTCCCCCATTTTGTCATTGTAATATCTTCTGGTCTATTTTTAAATGATATTCAATGCATGCTTACAAAATTACTAATTCCAGTGCATCAAATAAATGCACTGTTCATATTAAAGAATTTATATAATTCTGTCTGCACTCTGAAAAAAAAAACCAAAACTTAAAATCTCCTACAATATCTAGCTGCCATTATGTGTGACTTTATTTGTGTAGTGATAGCCTGATATAGGACCTCTACATGTTTAGATAGGGTACCGTTTAGATATGTACATGTTGGTCGATCTGATCGTGAATACAGACAGTGGTGGGAAGTATATTAAAAAATTGCAATTCATACAAAACACTGAAAATTTTTATACCAGTGTCCATTCTTAATCAAACTGTCCTTTATCATGATTATCATTCATAAGAGCACCTACCCTCTTTGTGAACTTTTGCACTGAGCGACAAGGACATTATCACATTCCTCCAACGCTGACATATTCTAAGATTTTCCTCGAAATTCTCTGAGCTATGAATGTCAAAAGTCACTGTTTGTTTTTCTCTGCTTCGTTTGCCCCCGTTTGACTTGATACATATGGGATAATGATACACAGTGAGAAAACACGACGACACGTCGTACGTTCTGGATTTCCGACACCGGCACCCTGTCACGTCCCCGAAAAGAATGTAATGTTTCTCATCATAGTCGTTTCTTGCATTTTCATATGAGATCCATTTCTGGGTAACTTCTACATCATAAACAGATTTTTTAAAGGGAAACAATAAAAATTCTCCTCTCAAAAGAACCTCGCACTTCCTCGCCATTTTGCATGATCATGTGACTTGTCACGTGATATTTATGATGTTAGAATTAGGGGGGGGGGGTGCTTAGACTATGATGGTTTTGGCCTATCATTTGAAGATCTGTAAAAATATCTCTATGATTTGAATAATCAACCCTTTCTTATCACTGTTAATTAAGTTCCATAGCAATCTTGAACTTATATAGGCCTATAATCTGATAATGATATGTTATATATTTTAATAGCATATGCATTTCTACGTAATTTTAAACAGTTAAATATTAATAGTTGAAAAATGGGTATACACTGTACGAACCTCGTAAGTGGTTAGAAGTTGTGTTCGAACCATATGTTTATGTTTATGCCATAAAATATGTTCAGACCAAAAACCATTTGCATGTATATGGAGCAGATATTCGGAAATGACTCTAGATTGTGAATTAATGTTCTATGTGCCGCGGTGACTTTCTTTCAGCTAGCTATATGTATTATATACTGTAATAGGTTCCATCATAATATAAATATTCATGCTTTGGTTCTAACATGTATGGGAATATAATGTATACATTTATTTACGTTAGTTACTACAGTTGTTTTTCTAATAATAGAAAAAAAGTATACAGAGTCAGTGAATAATATAGACTATAATTACAATTAGTATCTACATATCGTCTCAATCAACGGGTTTTGTGTCCATTCTATTGTGGAAATAGAATGGTCAACAAAACCCGTGGCTTGAGACAATGGTATCTACCATTTAATTCATTTGATTAAATCCATTTAATCAAAATTATTTTATTCAAATATAACAACATCTTTAAAAGCCGTTGTTTATGCTGTGCGTAAATTCAGTTTATTTCCTTACATGTAGTTGTACAATCCATCAGATTTAATGTACATTGTACAATTTACGAACATTTTATAAGTCACCAACAGTGATTGGACAGATAAGAGAAGACGAATAAAAATCATAATATATGTTTTACTTAATTTGTTAAACAATATAATGCTCTCTTTGGTGATTCATGCGGGATATCCGCGTTAACGTGTTACGTAAATTTTTTTCTGCAATGATCGCTTCCATCATAACCCACATGAATCAGTGGCCAAAGAAAGCATTTTATTGTTTATATTTGCATCTTTCTTGTAACAAATTAATAAATTAATTGTAAAAAGTAAGTTAATTAACTATATTACTTATATACATCAGTACATCAGCTAAAAGAATCGTCTCCCATGGGAATTTGAGTCTGACATCATCATCAACTTCTTAATTAATTTCAGAGATTTTACAGAAAATCACCCATATTATGGATCTTATTGTATTATTCACTCTAGGTAGCTATCTATTTCTTGCGTCAAAACAAGTTAAAAATGACGCTGTTACAGGCAAGCGAAATATGCACCGTTCTAATGTTCTGAATGTTGTTATACATTGTGCGTGTGTTTGTTATTTGTATAAATGAACCTCTTAAATTCGGGATCACGTTACTTCCTATAAGATGGATAACTGACACACCTGTGAACCAGTTACATGATAACAGCTCCTGCCTCGGGCATGCATGCAGTGCATGTGTCACCTGAGGCCACAGCCCATGGACAGTTGAACATTTCTCATAAAGATCGATCGGCTACTTTGATGATTATCACGGAAACATATACATGTATACACAGGCGCATGTATAAGCTTTTCATCACTTCATGCATTAGAAAGTAGTCTATGGAATATAAATGTAAAGTAAAACCATCATACGAATGTTTTCATACCCCCTAACCCCCCCCCCCCCCCCGCGCCTTAAACAACTGTTGACGGCACAGTCTATGTTATTCTATGAAACGTAGCCAGTTTGAGGTATAATAATTTTTTTTTTAATTTAAAAAATGTTTTTTATGTAAAAATATTACCGTGCATAATAAGGTTCGGGCAGTAGGCAATCTGTCTATTTGAGCCCTCTCCTTGAGGTATAATGCAGTGCATAAGTTTCATGAGTTTAAAAATTGCAGGGGCGTGTACGTGTACTTATAGTGAATATTGAACAATCATTTCCAGTTGCAAACTGAACATGGTTTATCTGATAATTTTTTAAAAATGTATATGCCCCCAGAGGGCCCTTGATTGGTGAATAAACTATTAACTATAGTAGATAAACTAGAACGGAGTATTATCGACTATTTAACCTGTGAATTGAACATATTTTATTGTGTAATTACACAAAAGGATTGGAAACAACTTATTACAACTTACGTGTTCCTCTCCTAATGATAATATATGCAATATACACAGTTGTCACTTTTTATATTACATGTTACTTATAAATAGTTATTGACCTTATAATAGTAATTAATATACATAGATATGCATTTACAAAGTATTTGCGAATATATAGTAAATAGTGTTGATATGCAGTATGAAATAGTAAAAACAAGAAAAATTAATTATCAAATCTTCCAGACTCTTTAATGAAGTTTTAAACTGATGAAAAAATAAAGCAGTTTGTATTATAAGACAAATTGTCACTACCCCAATATAAGCAAATGTGAATTAATTAAGATTGTGTCTTCCTGTTTACCGAAACCAATGATCAACAAGACTAAAACTTTGTTGTAAGTGATTAACGTAATATTGTGTCAGGATTTGTTTAGATGTGATAAACAAATCTCAAACTATAGATGAAAATGTAACATATTATTGCATATGTGGTTCTATTAATTTATCTGAAAAATATATTTTGTGCGGCATATTCACAGATACATTACATTCAAATTATGGTTTAATATAGTTTGCAACCGTTTAACATAGTTTCACACACAAAATCTATGGCTAACGAATTATTAGCTATAGTTTACGATCAATAAATAAATTGAAGTCTAAAACTTAGTTCATGAACTTTGAAACTTTGAGTAACCCAGTTTTGCGTGCCATTGATACATGTAAACCAGAGACATAAATAACGATAAATAATGTTATTTATTTCTCTGATGTACATGTACTGTCATTTGGATAGAAAAATGAAGATTACAAAGCATGAAAATAAAAATTATGCATTTGATTGAAAATAATAAAATATTTAAAAGTTAATAATTCTATGCATTAACTTTTTGCTTTAGAATAGAAAATCCGATCGGGATCGACATCGCAGAAATAGAAAGGTAACTTCCTTTTCCGTCAATTGTCAAAATGGTGAGCGTGAATATTCGATAGAAAGGCAAAACATCCACAAACATCGCACTGATATTGAAAGATATGTAGTTGATTTGCAAAAAATTGAGATGAAAAATTACTTTTTTCTTGATATTTGTGTTTTATAGGGCATTGACATCTGCCATAAAAACAAGAGGAAGGTGGTTCGGAAGGAACCAAGAAGCCAAGACATCTATCTTCGGCTTCTTGTTAAGGTAAATTTCTGCATTATGAAATGTGTATTTCTATCTTTCGTCCATTAAAATGTGTGCGACTGACTTGTAAGCTGATTGACGTTTCATTTGCACCTCTTTCAAGTCTCGTAAATTGGTCAATTAAATTTAACTATATTTAAGTACGGCCTAACTCCCCTTCCCTTGATCTATTGATACTGAACGAAACATTTGTTGCAGTTGTACAGGTTCCTAGCTAGAAGAACTAATGCCAAGTTCAACAAGATTATCCTGAAGCGTCTGTTTATGAGCAAGACCAACAGACCACCTCTGTCCGTTGCCAGACTGGTATGTAAAATAGTTATAACTTCTGTCCC
The DNA here is from genome assembly GCF_963853765.1 of Magallana gigas. NCBI lineage: Eukaryota > Metazoa > Mollusca > Bivalvia > Ostreida > Ostreidae > Magallana > Magallana gigas. Next base: position 6,260,515 of record NC_088859.1, read on the forward strand.
TGCGGGTTTTTTTTCCCAGTTCTTGTTTAAATTCTGTTTTGCAGCAAAGTTTTAACCACTGCTGTTGATGATTGCTATAATTTTGAACATTGTAATGTTAAGGTTCGTCTGATGAAGAGAACAGGCAGAGACAACAAAACTGCTGTGGTTGTTGGCACTGTGACTGATGATCTTCGACTTTTAGACGTTCCCAAGCTTAAGGTATATTCCATGAAACTTGGTGTATAAAGTTTCCAGACCAAATTATTATCATCATAAATTTCTTTGTTGTATTTGCTATGTTGAAGGAAAGTATCTTAACCATTTACGCATTAACACAGAAATATGTATGTATATATAAAAGAAGATTTGATAAAATCACTAAAACAAGAATTTGAAGGTAAAGTTTGGATGATTAATCTTTAAATTCTGTTCTTGTGTGTTTCAAGTTGTGTGCTCTCAATGTGACAGAGAGAGCCAGGGCTCGTATCCTGAAGTCTGGGGGACAGATCATCACTTTTGATCAGCTGGCTCTCAAGTCTCCCAAAGGACAAAATACAGTGCTGATGCAAGGTATGAAAACCCCTGAAACTGTATCATACTACATAGTTGTGGCAGTTCTCTTCAATGATGAAAATTTTGGAATTACCAATTGAAAAATGATGAAAATATCCATGCGGCTTATTTTTTTCTGAGAAGAGCAATATAATGTTATTGAATGAGTAATTAATCTTGTATACATGAAGGATTTGGAAAAAGCTGATTGCTTATTATTCATTTACTCCAAAAGTGGTTTAAAAACAAACCCAAGTTAGCTATGAAGGGATATAGTCTTTTTTTTTTTTTTATAAGACTTCAAAATGAATTTGCACATCACAAAAGTCTGGTAAATAATATTTCTTAGACTGGTACATATATGTGAAGCACCTATATCATAACATTGACATAACCCTTTTGTTTATTGGTGACTTTGTAGGACCCAGAAAGTCACGCAAGGCCTTCAGACACTTCGGAAGAGCACCTGGTGTTCCACACAGTAGTACTGCGTAAGTGGAGCCTCTTTTTCTATTGAAATAAATTATTTCATCACAATAGAAAATAGTAAAGATAAATTATAAATATTTATCAATTATAAAGTTGAGACTGGATATTACATGTATAAATAACAATGTGAGGTAAAACTGTAGTCCCAGATAATAATCCCAGTCAAGCAAAAAATGGCTTCAGTTCTTACATGTTGGTATTCTTCTATGATGAAAACTTTGGAATTACCAATTGATATACTATGAAAATATTCATGCGGCTATTTTCTACTGAGAAGAGCAACAAAGTACATGGATTCACTGTGCATTGAATGACTTGTCTAAGTGTTTCAGTACTTTAACAACAAATTTAGTAATTAATATATTAAAATTCACATTTGTTTGAAGTAGTGTTTGTAAAATTTCTATTCTTTTGCTTTTGAAATGAGCAAAGTGTTGTGATATTGCTGCTGTTTGTCTTTGGAAAGGAGGGGGTATACATTTTAACATTGATATTCTAGGAACATGATGAATTAGTATCACTCATTTGTCTTCAATTTTAATGGCAAATAAATGAATTTTTTATTACATTGATCGAAGCTTCTGTTTGATTGAATCATATGAAAAATAATTTGCTTTTAAATACTTGGTTTTATCCAACTGATCAGCATATAATTCATGGTTTAGTTAAGGTTTACTGTTTTCTGAAACTTGCCACAGATGTGATGGGTTACTGTTATGCATGAAAAAGAGTTTTAGAAGTAACCATGTAAAACTATTATGATGCAGTAAGTTTATTCCAAAATATAAACTTGTAAACTATAAATCTATAGATTAAAGGCTGTTCTCTTCTGTGATGAAAACTTTGGAATTACCAATTGATATTCAATGAAAATATCCAAGCGGCTATTTTCTACTGAGAAGAGCAACATATTATTACTAGGTCACCATGTATTGAATGAGTCAGAATGACTTTAGTTAGGAATTTAAAACATTCCAACAAAATAAGTACCCAATATTAATAAAAATTCTATATATTTTTATACAAATGTATTAAACATAGTAGGAAAATGTCTATTTGTACTCTTTTGTAATGAGCCAAGTATTTTGCATTTGTTGACAAGTCTATGGAAGAAGGGGGAGTCCTATTAAACACTAATACATGTATACTAGGGTTATGATCAATTAGTATGAGAATTATATTCTTAGCAGAGCTTCATTTTACACTGAGCAGTCCTTGCAACCTTCCTAAATATGCTGTTCATTGCAAAGTTTTTTTCGCAGCATAAATAACATTGTTTTAGTTGACCTTTTGGTGAATCACAAGAAAAATTACTTGTTTTACTTTGCCTTGATTGTCAGTCAACCTTGCCTGCACAATGAAATATAATACAAATATTGACTTAGTTGAGGGCAACATTGATTATATATTGATCATATTAGCCCGAGTGACAATATATTGCCCAATGGGAAGCTGAGGGCAATACATTGCCCCGTACAATATTGACCGCTCAACACTTTCTGGATGAACTAATATTTCAATTATTGATTATTTGTCTATATAAAGCTATACCATGAAAAAATGCTACTGAAAATTAAAAAAAACATGATCAATATATATTTCATGGTTCAAGCCAGGTTGACCATCTGTGCATATTTCAAGACAGAAGTGATGATTAATCTAACTACTCAATAGTATAAAAGAGAAATGAATTATTTATTCAAAAGTAGATAGCAGTAAACTATAAATCTATCAACAATATAGATTAAAGGCTGTTCTCTTCTATGATGAAAACTTTGGAATTACCAATTGATGATCGATGAAAATATCCAAGCGGCTATTTTTTTACTGAGAAGAGCAACACAATTATAAGGGTCAATATGTATATAATATTTTATTGGTATATACAGTTAACTTTCACAACAAAACTACAGTACTATCTTATACTTATTTGATATTTTCATAATTAACCATTAGATATCGTAGAAAAAAGGTTTGTTTTCACCTTTGAAATGGTGAATGTTTTAGAAACGTGCTGTAGCGGGTCCTTTGGTAGAAAGCAATGTGCTATTTAATACTGAAACTTTAGGATTGAAATAAATCCAGTTTCTCATTTCGGTATATATAGTCAGTGGTTCTTTTCATACTGTAAGCAGTCGATCTATCCTTGCAACCTCCTTGCTGTTTGTTCTTCAATTGCCAGTTCATGTTCATATTTGATAATAAAATTGTTTATGCTATAATAGATACATGTACTAGAAAAACATAAATCTTTAAGATTGTTCTCTTCTGTGATGAAAACTTTGGAATTACCAATTGATATTCAATGAAAATATCCATGCGGCTATTTTTTACTGAGAAGAGCAACATTGTCAATCGATTATTTAAATAAAGTAGGAATTAAAAAATGCAATTCAAAGTCTTCCAATGGCCAATAAATACAGAAAGCATTTGGTTATAGATAAATTGTATTTTTCACTGTCACAATAATGGGTGTCAGTTAGAACAAATTATTATTCCTGTTAGTTTATTTATGAATAGATTTTGCAGAGGATATGATATATACTAAGGGGAAAGAGTAGTGGTTATACACCAAAACATATATGAACTCTTTGATTGTTCTAAAGCAGTTTACTTTGATGTTTATTAAAGAATGAGTTTGAAGGTTATATGGTTAAAACATCTTTTTTATTTAGCATCATGAACTAACTCGGAAATAGGTGACAGTACGTTTCAAAATGATACAGTTGTGATGCTAATCTGACCACTGCAAATGTTTTAAATCTTTAAAAAATAAATTTGCGAGTACTGTGTTGCTATAGAGTTTCTCTTCTATGATGAAAACTTTGGAATTACCAATTGATGATCGATGAAAATATCCAAGCGGCTATTTTTTTACTGAGAAGAGCAACACAAATATAAGGGTCAATATGTATATGATATTTTATTGGTATATACAGTTAACTTTCACAACAAAAACTACAGTACTATCTTTAAATATAAAATGAAAATATTTATTGACTTAGATATTTTCATAATTAACCATTTAAAAAAAGGTTTGTTTTCACCTTTGAAATGGTGAATGTTTTTAAAACGTGCTGTAGCGGGTCCTTTGGTAGAAAGCAATGTGCTATTTAATACTGAAACTTTAGGATTGAAATAAATCCAGTTTCTCATTTCGGTATATATAGTCAGTGGTTCTTTTCATACTGTAAGCAGTCGATCTATCCTTGCAACCTCCTTGCTGTTTGTTCTTCAATTGCCAGTTCATGTTCATATTTAATAATAAAATTGTTTATGCTATAATAGATACATGTACTAGAAAAACATAAATCTTTAAGATTGTTCTCTTCTGTGATGAAAACTTTGGAATTACCAATTGATATTCAATGAAAATATCCATGCGGCTATTTTTTACTGAGAAGAGCAACATTGTCAATTGATAATTTAAATAAAGTAAGAATTAAAAAATGATATTCAAAGTCTTCCAATGGCCAATAAATACAGAAAGCATTTGGTTATAGATAAATTGTATTTTTCACAATAATGGGTGTCAGTTAGAACAAATTATTATTCCTGTTAGTTTATTTATGAATAGATTTTGCAGAGGATATAAGATATACTAAGGGGAAAGAGTAGTGGTTATACACCAAAACATATATGAACTCTTTGATTGTTCTAAAGCAGTTTACTTTGATGTTAATTAAAGAATGAGTTTGAAGGTTATATGGTTAAAACATCTTTTTTATTTTATGGTTAAAACTTCTTTTTTATTTTATGGTTAAAACATCTTTTTTATTTTATGGTTAAAACATCTTTTTTATTTAGCATCATTGAACTAACTCGGAAATAGGTAACAGTACGTTTCAAAATGATACAGTTTTGATGCTAATCTGACCACTTCAAATGTTTTAAATCTTTAAAAAATAAATTTGTGAGTACTGTGTTGCTATAGAGTTTCTCTTCTATGATGAAAACTTTGGAATTACCAATTGATGATCGATGAAAATATCCATGCGGCTTAATTTTTTCTGAGAAGAGAAGTTAATTTGTCCCTTTGAAAGTACATACCAGTTATATTTAGTTCAATTTAATACAGAGCTCTTCTTTTTAAAGATATTTATTTGGTCCAAAAATGGCCGCAACCATCCATCCCTCTTAAATTTGAAGAAAAAAAATATTGTTTACTGTGTGTTGATTGACTTGATGAAGAAGCTGTAATTTAATGCTTTTCTCATTACAGACCATACGTGCGCTCCAAGGGAAGGAAGTTTGAGAAGGGAAGAGGAAGGAGAGCAAGCAGAGGTTACAAGGTGTAATGTGTCCGACTCGTACAATAAAGAGTATGCCAGTCAACGCTTTGATTTGTTTTGTCTCCGTTTCTCCGTTTATGCACGGAATGATTACTGAGAGGGGTGGTTACTGAGGTTTCATCAGTAATCGTTGTATACCAGTTTGTGGGTTTCATTGTTGGGGTCCTCCAGAAAATTAAATGGTCATAGAAGTGCAATATCTAATATATGATTGATTAATTCCTAGCACTCTGATTGGCTGATATCTAACAATCTAGAAAAAATCAAACAATATATTCACCTGTACATGACCTAGGATTTCCTCCATTTGATTTTCTCTACATTGGACTACAAAAAGATCATCTAATGAAAATTTGCATTTCTCAATTTGTTTGGCTATGGCTCTTCAAACTAAAATCTTTGCTTGATAACACTCAATTTGATATGTCTATCAATTTGTCACTAAATAATATAATAAAACAATTAATGCTGTACTTTTCAATCAAATAAGATGATTTAGCTTAAAAACAGCAATAATTGTATAGACGTATTTATAGTATCAAATTAACAAATCTATAAAAATGATTTTCACTACATTTAAAAAATTGATGCCCTTGAATATTTATGAAACCACAGTGGATACCGAGTTATAGTGAGCAGTGCAACTCGAAGATGACTTCTGGGAGGCTTAGAAGAAAAAAACTGTATATAAAGGGTGAAACAGTAAATTATAGAATAGAAGTACAGTGTTCTTTGTCCAGATGTTAAAATCCGTACATCTAGTGCATGAACATGCTTATGACGAAAATAAAAGGAAATCTGGAGAATATTTTGAAGTCTCTTCCCAGTATCCAATTAGTGAAAAAACAACATCAAAACTATTATGCATTTAATTACATGTAGGTGTCAATGACGACTTTAATATAAAACATGCTCTGTTGGATAGTCATGAGAAGTTGTTATAGGTCAGCTTATGGAGTATACCATACGGTTAGAACTCCTTTGGATAACGATCGCAGCAAACCAACATTTCAACTACTCTCACATCTTTGTCCTTTTTGGCTCACCTTAGCTGAAAGTCAAGTGAGCTTTTCTGATCACATTTTGTCTGCCTTCCGTCTGGCCGTAAACTTTTCACATTTTCAACATCTTCTCAAGAACTACTGGGCCAATTTCAACCAAACTTGGCACAAATCATCCTTAGGCTATTTGGGATTGAAAGTTGTGAAAATTAAGGGCCACACCCCTTTTCAAGGGGAGATAATTAGAAATTAATTAAAAATTTTGAGAAATTTTCAAAAATCTTCATCTCAAGAACCATAAAGCCAGGAAAGCTGAAACTTGTATGGAAGCATCCTGAGGTAGTGTAGATTCAAAGTTCTGAAAATCATGACCCCCGGGAATAGGGTGGGGCCACAATGGGGGTCGAAGTTTTCATAGGAATATGTAGAGTAAATCTTTAAAAATCTTCTTCTCAGAAACTATTCAGCCAGGAAAGCTGAAACTTGTGTGGAAGAATCCTCAGGTAGTGTAGATTCAAAGTTGTGAAAATCACGACCCCTGGGGGTAGGGTGGGGCCTCATTTGGGGGGGGGGGGGGTGTTAAAGTTTTACATAGGAATAAATAGAGTAAATCTTTGAAAAACTTCTTCTCAGAAACTAATCAGCCAGATGATTCTTTATAATTGTTAAGACTTTGGCTCCAGGACAATTCTTTGGCCTCACAAGAAGGTTTAGAGTTTGATGTAGCTTTATATCCCATATATAAACAATTGTTAAGGATCTTTTTGAGAACATGTGATATGACTATAAAATCACCCTGTTAGAAAAGGGACTAATGACCATAAACATAAAAATATCCAGGGGGGAAATGGATTATATTTATACAGGATCTACATGTATTATTGTACACTGTCCAGATAGTTTGTATTATGACTCCATTAAGTTGGCTCTATACACCACTTTTTGATGACGCAGTACGCAAAAAAGTAAATCTGGAAGCATGCAATTCCGGTACTGGCTGATTTAAACTGAGGCGAATTGTATGGGGACCTCTCTTTTGAAAAATTTGTTAAATGAATAGATTTAATTTGATAATTGGAAAATTCATTACTTATCAGTAATGTGGTATGTGACACCTTCACGTTGTGTGGTATTATTTATCGAAATAAACAATAAAATCAAGTATACTTTTTTAAATAGTTTCTTTCCCATCATCGATATGTTACACCGTAGCGCAGTGGGTTAGTGGGTACACTACAAACTTGTAGGTCATGAGTTCGATTCCCTTTGAGAACAAGACATTTTTTAACTTTCCAAAATTTTCTAAAATGTATTTTTTGGTTGAATACTGTGAAAGAAAATTATAAATCGGTGAAAATATTTCAATTATAATATACTTTAATGCACATTAATATCGACACCTGAAGGGGATGGGAGTGTTGGTTTGAATTTCTCTCAGGTTGGGATACATAAATCCTATTAGCCTAGTCAATTTTCCCCTTTATTTGTTTGACTTAGTTTTGCATTGAAGCAAATATATTCACTTATAAAGGCATATAATGAAATATGTTTGTATTTATCTTTCCAACATTATTATTGGGAAATTTTCTTCAACTCAGAAATGAAAAGTCCCCAAGGTGTTTGGGCCTTGGGACTTAGGAACGATAACCCCTACCTCAGGAACTTTCATACCAAATAAAATTTAAAATATTTTTTGTGTTTATTTGCAATGATTTTCATTCAATTTTTTATGTCACATTTATTAAAATTCATTTTTCTTATAACATCACTCAACATTTTCAGATGATTTGTCAACAGAGTAAGAAAATATGAAAAATTATGTTTTGGGGAAATACTAAAAAAATTGCAATAATAACATTTTTGAATGATTAGAAGTGTTAATTTTTTTTTATGTGTCCGAAGGAAATATCCATCATATGATCAAAAATTTTCTCTCAATTTGTCAATAGCTGTCTTTTTAAAGTAATATTTTACAAAAACACGAAAAAACATTAAAAAATTCTTTAGAAATACCTATAGTATCCCTATCATCATTTTAATATTTGATAAGTATATGTTTTGTGGTCTTCTATTGAAAATTGGAATAAACTGTGGGTGTATAGAGCCACCTTAAAGCTGAACACCGCTCGTAAATAGGCACTGTCCGCCATATTTCTCTTTAATCACTGCTGTCCTTACAACCCTTATATAAGGGACAGACCTCTAAACAGTTCAAAGTACTTCGCTGTAGAGGTCTCACCTGTGTGGACGTACATTTTGCCTCGCCGTGTTACCCGGTCGCGATGAAATTATCAAATTTTACGCACTTTTTGAAGCCAGGAGAATACTAACATCATATAAATTGGTCAATGCATTATTTACAAACAGAAAATGAACATAAGATAAGAAAAAAATGCATAAAATCTAAAGACCACGAAAGGAATACTACATGTCGGCCACGAGGTTCAGGTGTGCAATCGGGTGTAACGAAATCGAAGGGTTTATATACCAGGTATCTGTGTGACGGTGCCTATTTACGAGCGGTGTTCAGCTTTAAGCTGATATTATCATACCTATTGTTCCACAGGTGAGCGATGTGGCCCATGGGCCTCTTGTTTTGTTTTTTTTAAACCAGTGAGCGCCCGTTACTGAAATACAGTGACATAGAATGAAGTGTCAAAGGTTAAGGTTAAATCAGTGTCCTGTCCAAATCCCTTTTTATTCCAGTCTCCTTAACTAAAAGCGAGGCCGTTTCAAGGATGTCTCACTTGTACAGCGGCAGTATCCGCGCCGAGGCCTCGTTTCGTAATTGACGTTGATATCGTGTATAAAAAGTATAAAATGTCTGAAATGATGTCCAATCATGATATGCACGAGTCGTATATAGGTTAGCTTAGACTGTTGTACTTATTATCCATAAAAAAAACTAAATCAGTGGCGTCGGAAGCAAATTAAAAGTGACAAGCAAGAAAAAAGGTCTTGTGGTATGTATAACCTTGCAAAAGAAGTAGGGAAGGGGGGGGAGGGCACCACCCCCCCCCCCCCCCCGGTTCCGACGCCTATGTAAATAACAAACACGAGATCGACTTTTTCTCGCAGGAGAGATTTTATACCCCCCCCCCCCCCCCAGATCAGGATTTTGGGAAATACCTTTTTTTTTCATTTTTTTTTTTGCTTTTCAAGATTTTTTGGATGAGTTTGCCCCCCCCCCCCCCACTTTCAAAACCGATGCTACGTGCCTGAGTAAAGAGTACCTAAATGATTGAAATTAATATACACCAATTTGTTAGCTATAAGGAACAGCCAAGTATTATAATATGAGAATTTGAGTCTGGCATCATATCATGATTATTTCGTGCAGTCACTGATTTTGTTAGGTTGCTGAAGCTTTCGACCGATCGATAAACTTGTTAGAACTGGATCATGTAGATTTCAGTCCTGCATGTCAGTTTCTATAGAGCCAAGTAGGACTAACGCCAGTCCCTACTATTTCATTTTGTTCCACAACGAAGTGAAATAGTAGGGGCTGGCTTTAGTTCTTTGGTGATTCGTGCACGGCAAGAAGGTGGCGACATTGCAGAAAAATATATAACCCGCGTTAAAATAACAGGAGGCCCATGGGCCACATCGCTCACGTTAACAGTTCCCTGTATCATTCTATTGCAGTTTAGCTCTTTAGAAGAAGATTCTAAAACATTTTCCCTATGTATCTACTGCAGTATATAGACCCCTCTTTGGGACCCAGTATTAGTCAAGGCGTCATGATTTAACAAATTAGAATCTACATTATTAGAGGAGGTTTACATAGTAATCTCACAAATTGTAGTTCTTGAGAAGAAGATTCAGAATATTTTACCTATATATATTATATATTTCTTTGAACCCCAGTATTAGTCCGTGCGTCACGATTTAACAAACTAAATTATTATATGAATAATGAATTCCTAGCTCTCTGATTGGCTCATTTCCAACTATCTCGAAAAAACAGAACGTTATATTCACCTGCACGTGACCTAGGAGGTCAATATAACATTTGATTTTCTCTACATTGGACTAAAAATAGATCGTCCAATGAAACGTCGCGTTTCTCAATTTGTTCGGCTATTGCTCCAAACGAAAACGTTGCGTGATAACACTCAATTTAATATATGTCTGTATCAATTCGTCGCTGAATCATATAATAAAATACTAGTAATTAGTGCTGTTTTTCGATTAATACGATGATTTAGCTACCCTCGAATTACAATATTCACCTCGCCTCCGGCTCGGTGAATATTGTAATTCTAGGGTAACTTAATCATCGTATTGACCTCAAAAACAGCATTAATTGTATAATATTTACTATGTACAAGCTTTGATGTGACGACGGACAGTAGGTGATCAGAAAAGCTCACCTTCGGTTCAGTTGAGCAAAAAAGTTGTTAGGGAGAGGTCATTTCAGCTGCTTTTGTAACATCTGAAGTACCCCAAATCACAGTGCTCGGTCAATTGCTGTTTCTGATTTGTATTAAAGACTTGCTGTCCTGTGTTAAATCAATAATACGGCTTTTTTTGCAGACGATTGCCTTCTGCATCGAAGGATAACTCTAACTAATGAGGAGAGTGCTACTTTCTTCAGCACGACCTGGACTTAGTATAGGAATGGGGTTCTGACTGGATGATCAGCTTCAATCCTGAATGTCCTGCATGTCAACATACTTGTAACTAAGTTGCATAAATATGTTGCATGTCAACATATTTATCTTGCATGTTAACATAACTAAGTTGCAGGTCGACATAAAGATGTTACCTGTTAACATAAATTAGTTGCAATTAAGTCAACATATTTATCTTGCATGTCAACATAACCAAGTTGCATGTTGACATAAATAAGTTGCATGTCAACATATTTATCTCGCATGTTAACATAAATAAGTTGCATGTCGACATTATATAAATAGTGCCTGTTTGGGAGGGTAACAGTTGAAATTGACACCCCGAGAAAACCATTGTCAACCGACGCGAAGCGGAGGTTGACATTGGTTTTCGAGGGGTGTCAATTTCAACTGTTATCCTCCCAAACAGGCACTATTTATTTTGTTATACTGAATGTCTTAATTTTAAGAAAATTTTACTGCTTTTATATAGGAATAACGTGAATTCTACAGCGAACCGTACGCGCATAATTTTCGCGCATGTAACATTTTTTAATGTTACCCGTTGTTAAGTGCGTTGCTAACGCTGAGGGTAATAGAAAATATTATTAACTGCGTCTTAACCAATCAGATTTCAGTATTTAACATGAAAGTATAACAATAAATAAATAGCATCTAACATCTCAGATGTCTCATGTAGGCGATATTTGAGATTTTTTATAATTCGTAATTGATTGCAATTTTCTTGCATGTAAACATAGTTTTGTTGCATGTTGACATAACTATCTTGCACGTCAGCATATTTATCTTGCATTTCGACATATTTGATAGAAAAATAACTTGCGCACAAGGGGCAGAGATATGCCACCATAGCAGAAATATGGCACCATAGATCTTGGTTCCAAATCGATTGCTCTCATTAACTTCACTTTTTAAAACACATGTAAATTGGTAAAATATATGGCTTTTTCTTTACTAAATAACAGTTTATTGCTAAACAAATCATATCTTATAATTTTAGGTGAATCTGACATCCAGTCTCCTTACATTTATACAGATATGAAAAAAATCGAATCGGATCAAGTCCTCATAATTATAATTATGGCAATTCGTGTTCATTGCAACTTTTCATTGGTGAGAGTGTATTGTCATCCATGGCTTACAACGATAATTTTAACCGACCCCTTTATGTTTTAAAGTTTAAGATATTTATCGATCATCTAACACGTATAAAACTTGACGGAAGTTAATTTTTAAAACCGGGCAAGGAAGTGGTTTCACAATATCCCCAGAGACAAAAAGATGCGATGAATTAAGAAAGTCAACTAAATATTAATGGACATTTAAAACAATTTCGCAATTCGGATAGTTTTCCACGAGAGACGGATTCAGACACGTTTTGTCACCGGTTCCATGTCAAATCGTCACAATTCCGGTGTAAACACTTGGATAGAGACGGTGTAAACTGTTCATAACACAGGTAGGTAGACGGCAGAGAAGTTAAGACAGATTCTGTTTTTCAGTGGTTCTCGCTTTAATAAGGTTATATCCCATTAATGTGAATCGAATAAAGGAAACGATACAATTTTTACCTGCACCATTCATTTTTTTCAAAACGCAATAGATATGACGACTTGGGGACCTTCCTGTATGGAAACACGTTACTGACATGATTAAATATCTCAGTGACATTGTGTCTTCACTTGATTTTAAATGCTCTAAAACTCACAAAAGAACCCCCATATATGTGGCAGTATACACTTGTAATGTTTCCATGTATATCATTTACTGATGTTCATTTTTTATGAATAATATATTTTTGTAATATTTCAATAAGTAGCATTTTCTGTTTATTTTGATCAAAGATGTATATTTCATTCTATCAATCAATATATAGTATTGCCAACCAATGTCTTATGAAAGTAAATCTCAGTGCGAGTTGTTTTAGAACAGTCTGACTAAAGCCAGCCCCTACTACTTCACTTGGCTTTAGTCAGTTTGATATTTAGAAACAATTCATATACACACGAGTATATACATAACGTTAATTAGTGTATAGGGTTGGAAGGACATAGGGAATTAATTTTCAGTAGACTGGGGTAGGGAAGGGGGTGGATTTTACTTTTTGTACATATAGGTTGTGTTCATTTGTAAACTCTCTGTGTCATGAGCGCTTACCATCTAAATCAACTTGTAAACCAACACTTTGAAAAATCAATATATATAGATAGTGTTTGTAGACGCAAAATTCTTTTGTGAACCTAATTATATACCGGAAGGGTTCCATCAAATTGAATGATGTGTGGCTTTTTTTGTGTGCAATGTTCATTAAACGTCTGGACAACGTTCATACCGATATTTTTTGTTTCATCGGCGTCACTATATTATATTTCCTTCTTGACTACAATAAACCATGCTGCATTGTAAGGCGAACAAAACGTAAAGTTTTTTGACATCGTATATTTCTAGTGCTTATGTTGGGTATGTATTTATCATACTTGCTCTGTACACATACAAAATGAATATTTGTAGAATTCTGTCTCTTGTCCAGAAAATGACGTCCGGAAATGGTGGAAGAAGAGAGAACGCCCCTAAATAAGAGCAACCTCTTGAGTGGGATTCTGCTCATTCTATTTGTCCTCGGGATCGGGGTGACACTTCTATTCATCGGAGTATTCGAGGACATCGAAGATTTTGTCATTCTAGGGACCCTTTTTCTAGTGTTTAGCATTCTTGTCTTCGGATGTGTCTTTTTCACGGTTTTACGCCCCTACTGTAGATCCGGTAAAGTAGCAGACGATGAACACGCCAAGTCGTACTCTCACGAGAATATCGGGTTTTCTCGGAGTGAGCAGGACTTCAAGTCGACAGCGGCTTCGTTTGAGCGTATCAAAATTGACAATGACGATGACTGCGAGTCTGTGAGCGGACAGAGACGCTCGGAGAGTGTTATTGTTGACCTCAAATCTCGTGCGGGTAGTGCTCACAGCTTACATCTACCGGAAGAACCAACCGGAAGAAACAAAAAGAAACGGGTGTCTTTCTTTTAATTCTTTTTTTTATAGTAAATCTAGCATACTGTCATCATGTTAACCCTTGTTGCATTGATTCATATATATATATATATATTTTAACATTTTCTAACTAAATGATATTTATGTACAAGTGCTTAACTTCAATTTTTGATCTATGTACCAAATATGGGATATTTATCACTTCATTTGTAGATACGTTTATTTGTTAACTTATTTTTGACAATTATTTGATGATATTCAGAATAAAGTTAGGTTTTGGTGCATGCTATTGAAAACACGTGCTGTGTTATTATGATTTTTTGGGGAAGTAATTGCTACGATTGTTAAGGTTGCTCACTACACTTTAAAACAGTGTCTCATATCAGCAGAAAATACTTGATATGATATAGATAGCATGATTGATCACAGGTGCTTGAGGACAGGACTGACACCCCCCCCCCCCCAAGACATTTCAGCAAATATTCCCCGGCAGTGCCTCTCGGCTGGCTGGCGAAGTTAGCAACCTTCTTGTAATATATGTAACGGGGATACGATTTTTTTTCAAAATGTTTATTTTAAGTAATTTTATGTAACGAATGTATACATAAGATTTTAAATGTGTCGTGAAAGGATAATTTTAAAAAAAAATAAGTAAAGTCCCGGGGGTCTAGATTCGGGGGGGGGGGGGGGGGGGTGTCAGTCCTGTCCTCAAGCACCTGTGTGATGGATAAGAAGTTTATAAGTCAAAGAGGCAAAATGTGCAATTTTGGTTTTTAAAAAAAATATATAATTTTAAACATTTCATTCGGTAAGCATGAACAAAAACCCCATGATCTGTGGTTCATAAGCCTGATACCTGAAGTACTGAGCAAGGACGATATTCAACCAAATAGATTGATACAAACAATTTAACAAAACATTTAAAAGTACATGTATAAGACTAAGTCTACGTGAAGTGAGGTATCTTAATTAAAATGCTTTCTTTATTAATTCTTTTCCAAACGAAGAAACTACATTTAACATCGATAAGATGCATGGTATATTTGCAAAATGATATAAGATTTGGGGAAGAAAAAGAAAATACAGTGTTTAAACAGAAGGATTTTGAAAGATTAACCATATAAATACTCAACACATTTCGTTTCAAATAAATCATTTTAACTACAGCGGTCACTTTACACAACCTTTATTGTAAAGATATCAAAATATAAAAAAATAAAACTTAAAATTAAATATTGGTCGTAAAAGTAGATTTGATATCATATTCAGATTAAAAATTTATACTCTCGTAGCTAGGTTCCTAATATTTTTGTTACCAAACCACAAAGTTTGAGATCTAGTAGAAAAATTTATTAAAGTTATCGCATTTGTCAAAAAAGGAATTGTACATTTATTATAAATAGTTAAGAACAGTTCGTATCGGACGTACCAGTATCCAAAGAGCTTTCGAAATCAAAAAATCTGACATCTCCTTGCTAACACAATTTCGGCAGATTTCTTTGGTTTGTCACATTGTGACAATATTTATAGTTTCGTATGTACTTATGATGAAATAGAAGAAAAAAAATTGTTGGCCTGACCTTTGTCATCACCAACAGGGTAGTTAACTCAGGAAAAAAAATTCCCGCCAAAATTAGAAATCATGCTATTGAGAAGGATTGCAAACAAGCCATCAAGCTGCTTTATTCTGAATTGACTGAAAAACGATAAGTTTATTCATGATATTATCCATTGCCGCTTTGAGGAGATAGGTAAATTTAAATGTCATGAAGATCACGGTATTCTGAACAAGAATTATATTTCGAAACACGTATTTTGAGATTGATGTATACCAACGGCGCATGTTTGCGAGATAAATATTTCTCCTTATCCAAGGTAAATAGGATAGACATGTTTTGGAGAGTTCGCCAATGGCGCAGTTATCCAACGTCTTGGCTGCTGGTGTTAGCTTTCTGATTGGATTAAGTATCGGGCTCGTTCTCCTTATTATCGGACTTGTGAAAAACATCGAGGATCTGATCATTCTAGGTGCTTTATTTCTAGGACTTTTACTGGTTTTAGTGGTGTTTGTTTTAATATCCATTAAAAAGAAGAAGGAGCAAGAGATTGCACCTTTTCCGAGGAAGCTATAGATCCAAAGGACATGTAGTATCATATATGTGCTCAAAACCCGTGACGTCATTGCTGTTTTTTCGAAGAGCTCTCTTAAATTGCTGGTTATCCGATGAATTGTCGAACAGACCTTCGGACATTTTTAAATGCCTTGTTGTGCAGGAGAATATTGCATTGGGAATTCGTCACGCTTTGAGATTTTCTATAGGCTTCTATAATGTCTACATAGGGAAATCGATTGATTTCAATGATCTGTTTTGAAATACCATTTTCTATTTCCAAATATGTAGAATTTTGTGATGATGACTTCGTTGGATCCGCCAAGCTATGCAAAGTTCCCCGGCCCCGGGGAGGGGAGGGGTAATGTGACAAAAATCAGAGTGACACCTGCTTCCAATGTATGGGAGGGACTTAAACGCGCGAACACTGTCAAGGAACGACAGAACCGACTGTATACCATCGTGTGTTTGTTGATTATAGGAGCTGTTGTTTTCGGTGGGGGGATCGCCTTGGTAGTGGTAGGCGACCTTGAGGACATTGAAGACTTCATCATTATTGGAGGGTTATTTCTCGGACTCGGTGCTTTGTTTCTTCTCTTAATCGCATTAACTTTGTTAAAACCAATCCGAGACAGAAAGAAAATAGCGAATAAAGAATCGACGAAAAAGAGCGTGAACGACAAGAAGGGGTACATAGACGAGCAAGATGCGCAGATCGATTCCCCGGACGATGTGAAGAGGCGGCCCAAACCCTCCTCTGATCAGCTTTACGGGTATGATAAGGTCAGAATCCATCTACCCGGCCCGGAAATAGTGCCACCATCAAAACACAAGACGACGCTCCCCAAACCCCCTCCTCCAGCCGTAGCCCATCCGAGTCAGGGGGCGTCTCAAGATCCGCTGATTCTGTCTTTACCGAGGGAATCCACTCTCGTAACAAGCAATATCTCAAACAATACTGTGTCACGTGACAGTGGAAAAGTAGTGTTTTATTAATCACTGGGTGTATTTACCACAAATGAACTCAGTGCCAAATATATGAGTATAATTTTATACCGTGTATAATATCAATTTTGTTATTCATCTCTGTTTGATGTTTTTGATACTGTTATATGTATTGTTTCGCCCTTTTCCTTTTAGCTAGTCATTTTGCCACAACTGAAGTTGGGGCGCACGTTTTATTTGTGGAAGTTCAATTTAGTTTTTCTAACCTAAGAATGTTTTATTTCTTGTTTTGCTCAAATACAGATTATGCCACGGCGATTGAATACAATTAATTTAAAACTAGACTTTCTAATCTTGCTCTTTGGTAGCTCTATTCACGAGCGACAGCCGAAAACAAAGAACGAACCTAATCTGGTCCTATTGCATTAATTTTTTATTCTAAATGATTTACATTTACATGTATATAAAATAACCGTGATTTAATCTTAAAAAAACAAGATGTATGAGCTGAAAATGTGTACATTAGTTGTTAAACTCTCAGACTTCATATACAAACTACAGCACTATATAAATAGTGCCTATTTTGGAGGGTAACGGTGTCAATTTCAACAGTTACCCTCCCAAACAGGCACTATTTATTTTATTATACTGAATGTCTTAATTTAAGAGAAACTTTTACTGCTTTTATATAGAAATAACCTGAATTTTACGGCGAACCGTACGCGCATAATTTACGCGCATGTAACAATTCGTTGTGCTACCCGTTGCTAAGTGTGTTGCTAACGCTGAGGGTAATAGAACGGATTATCAACTGCGTCCAAACCAATCATATTTCAGTATTTAACATTAAAGTATAATAACACTGATTGTTATACTTTCATGTTAAATACTGAAATCTGATTGGTTAAGACGCAGTTAATAATATTTTCTATTACCCTCAGCGTTAGCAACGCACTTAGCAACGGGTAACATTAAAAAATGTTACATGCGCGAAAATTATGCGCGTACGGTTCGCTGTAGAATTCACGTTATTCGTATATGAAAGCAGTAAAATTTTCTTAAAAATTAAGACATTCAGTATAACAAAATAAATAGTGCCTGTTTGGGAGGATAACAGTTGAAATTGACACCCCTCGAAAACCATTGTCAACCTCCGCTTCGCGTCGGTTGACAATGGTTTTCTCGGGGTGTCAATTTCAACTGTTACCCTCCCAAACAGGCACTATTTATATAATGGTACCTTCGTTATTTTAAAGTTATGCAGAAGATTGTTTTCTTGGACATTTTTTCAAATGATTTCGCATATCCTGAGTTTCGGATAAATTCTCCACGTATTATAGTCTGTCCCAAGTTATTGCTTCCATCGCTTACTGATGATTTTCATAAAAATACACATACCTGTGAAAGAAATGCTGTTGAAATCGATAATCGATATCTTCATCGACAACTTATCATTTTTCACTTATAAAAGTTCACAGGAACGAAACAAAATTTCTTTAATACTGAGATTTATAATGGGAAATGTTTGCATCTTTTTCCATTCGGAAGTACTCGGGACATCTCGCGCAATTTTTCAACATACATGTAATCATCCGGGCTTATTTAAAATGACTGATGCAATGCAAAATCCCTGTAGATTTTCTATTTTGGGAAATGTATTAAAACCGAAGCGGTAGAGGGGGCGTTTCAAAACAGATAATCTTGACATTTTTCATATTAGTGGATGAACGTTGTTTGAACTTAAAGGTATTTATGATTATCGAAATATCAAGCTAAAAGTGGTGGAAGCAAAAACTCGGAGTATAGCTTGTTTATTGTCTTTAACTTGCTTTTGTCCAAGGGTCAACTATAGTATACTATAGTAAATAAATGTGCAACTCTGACTGTGAAAACTCAGGATATGCGAAATCATTTGAAAAAATGTCCAAGAAAACAATCTTCTACATTACTTAAAATAATTAAGGTACCATTAAGTGTTATTATATTACTTTCATGTTAAATACTTAAATCTGATTGGTTTAGACGCACGAAATGCCCTGAAGATTTTCTTAATTTTCTGATTTTCTTAGAAACTACAAAGAGTTCTCGAGAAAAACTGTAAACTTGGATTTATTTTTTAATAATATGCTATAATTGCTAAACGTAACAGTTTTAGTTACTATAACTGGAAATACCTGCCTCAATGCTGGAAGACATATCAAATGTTGATCGACATTATGATATCTGATACCCATTTTGATCCACGTATTTTTTTTTTACGTTACATGTACTTGTGCGGATCCAGTAATAGAAGATAAGGCCAAAATTAAAAATATTTATGTTTCCCCTAACGCGACCGACCCAATTAAATCCCGCCGAGTGAATTGGTTTTTTTTCTCACCACATTGAAAACACATTTTTTTTTTAAAAAAGAAATCTTATTTTACCCAAAATCGTTTTTAGATGACCCACATCGTTTTCGTTTTCCAATCATTTTGAAAGCCTCGATCATTAACATGGGCGAAATACTCGCTTAATGATAGGTAACTTCGCCGGAATTTCCTCCGAAAGAGAATGTGTTCTGAGTTTACGATGGTGTAAACTAACCCCAGAGACATTAAAATGATAATAATTTAATTCAATAGACGTTTCCACAGCCTCAGTTAACCACTGTTGTGATTAATCGATTGTCTTATCTTTTATGTGTATAAATACGAGTGAGGCAACATGTGGTCTACTGTGCATTGAAAATTACAAACGATGTTTATTACTTTTAGTGTTGATATCAAAATTAGTTGGTAACTTGTAATTAGTTAATAAACCTACCAAATCAATGCTAAAATAATCATAAAACCATATGCCTACAGTTATCTTAAAATTAAAATGATCCTCTACACAATTGTTGGTCAAAAGGTTGGACTAATACCTCCAAAATACACAGAAGTACAGAGACTGATTTTATTTGTCATTTAGCTAACACAATTACAAAACATTTCATCTATAAAAGGTATGAGTACATCAAATAAATTAAATTTAATAGATTGAATAAGTTTTTTAAACTTTTAGAAGTTGTTTTATTTTTTATTAACTTGCTTATAAAGTTTAATCCAATTTTAATCAAGGTTGGATCAGTGTATATCATCATTCCTGTGGGTTATGCTGTATAAAATATTGACAGTCTTCCTGATGTCAAACTTAAATTCTTCCAACTTTTCTGTTAACACTGGTTAAGGAGAAATTAATCTCCCAAAAAATTAGGTTGGTACCTGTATGATGAAAGACTATTTACGTTTTGAAAAAAAATTAACAGTAAAATTTCAAATCAACAGATACAAAAGAGTTGGTTTTGGTTATGACTATAATTTAAATGAAATTACATGTAGGCTTTACAAACATCTTTAGTACCGTATCTAATTTGGGTTTAAAATTTCCTTGTCAAAGAAGAACATTCTCTGCAAGTGTAGTGATTTTGTGTAACCTCACTGTTGTAGAATCATTAAATATGACTTCACAAATATTTACATTTATTACATTACCTTCAGTTTATCAAATATTATTGTTTTAAAACTTTTAGACATTTTATATACCAAATTTTGAAAAATTAATCGATACTTTGAAGTAGGTACATTATGATCATTAAAATAATATTTAAACATAGGTTTACATGTACATCAACATACAACTGATAATGAATGTATTCAGGAACCTCTAGTCATTGAATCAAACATGTTAAAATTTAAGATGAACAATATCAAATTGTGAATCCGATATTAAATTTGTTGTACATTCCATCAGCACAAGTATAAAAATGTGTTTTACAACTGGTCATGTTATTTTTTTTACTTTTGTAATTAATTAAAGAATTGATTTATTCTTTTTCATTTATAATTTATAATGTATATTATATTGTGCCCTGACAGAAAAAAAAAATTATTTACCTTCCTACCTACCTACCCAACTTCAAAATGTAGGGTCGGGTTAGGGGAAACATAGATATTTTTAATGATGGCCTAAGGTAGCAAGATATCACTGGTTTATTATAGTTGGCAAACTGTTAGAACTCAATGCCTTTATTATTTACTGCAGTGGCGATAGGGGAGTGTCGGTACATGCATGATAAACAATTTGTGCAATTAGTATGAATTCGGGAATATTATATGATTATCCCCCCCCCCCCCCAAAAAAAAATGTTTTCGCAGAGCAATAGAGGGACACAGATAATTTTAACGTGTCTTCTGATGAAAAAAAAAATCGTAAGAATTATAAACAGAAGGGTGTAATGTGCATTGTGATTTGTAGAATTTTGGATTATTAATAATAGTGTGTTATTTAAGGAGGCTGGGGGTCAAAATATAAAGCAAAAGAATACCGATAGGGATATGGGCGTTTAGTTTCACAAAAAAGTAAATTTGGGTCAGCGTTCAGGTAAGCCGTTTCATTGTTCATGCAACTAGGGATAACACAAGTCAAATGCTGTATTAATTAGAGAACAGTGAAGCAAATCTCAAATCTCTTCACATACTTTTATTCTAGCATTAGTCAGAACTACATGTCAGTTAACTTTCACACACTTTTTCTGTTTTATCATACACTACATACCAGAATGAATCATGCAAATTTAGAAATATTACAGGTGTACACATGAAATTTTATCGATGAGTCGCTTTCAATATAGTCCTACAAAACCCATACCCACTAGGTGTTTTTATTTATAGTAGTTTCGTTTCCTAGTATTCAAGTTTCTTTCATTTCATTGGGTGAATCATTTATACAGTCATTTTGGGTATTTTGAATCACACTGTGTTTTGTGTTTTCGGAAGTTTGAGGTATCGCTATTGAATGTACGAAACATGCATCAACAAATGAATTTAAAACTACCCAACAGTCATCATAAACAAAGTTACATATAAAATCAAAGTACTGAAGAACTGACGGGAGTTGATTTTGTCGATGTTTTCAATGATATGTTATTTTGCATGACAAATACATGTATACGTAGTTTCTAATTTGAATTACGCATATTTTTATAATATGAATTTTTGAACTTTTTCGACTAGAATGTCGAGAAACCTCCATATGAATCATGTTAAATAATATTTAAAGATAAAATTAATTCAATCAAACTATGTATCAGTGGTAGAAATATTTCTCGAAAATTGTATGGATCCAAGCAATATTGAACTCTAGTCTCGTTCAACCAAACGCTCGGCTGACACCGTAAATCTCCGACAAGGGTTTACGGAGACAGCCGAGCGTCGAGTTGAACGAGACTATATTGAACTCTGGCGTAGGAATACATACGACTACAAAAAATATTTAAATTGTTCGTACCATTTAAAATCTGACTATTTTTAAGGTATTTGTAAATAAGTTTCCTTGAAAAACAATGCTTTAGCATTCATTACATCGAATTCATCAATTATTTTCAAGAACTAAGTATTGTCAGGAGCAATGATTTGTGCTGAGGTCCAAACACTGTTTCACTTTCGGTTTGTCCGAGTGACTGCATAGGAGAGTTGATTAAAAATCAACTCCCAAAAATTAAGGAAATAGCAAACATGAATAAGTTAATTAATGTACTCGCTATCCTCTCTGGAAAAAATAGATGATAAAACTGCTCATCAGTGTTACTCATTTATGCTGTATCTGTAATAATCAAAGGATATAATATTTACAAACTGCATATTGTTAGATCGGCAGTTTTATTGTAAAGGTTTACAAAACTTATCAAAAGTAGGTCCAATCTACGCATTTTCAGCCCCTTCAGTTTTGGGTATTTTGAATCTCAGGTGTACACATTGAGAGCACTCGGCATTGAGGGCTTACTCCACCTTTATATTGGATATTTTTCTATAAGTTGTTTTTTTTCCATGCAGTGTAGCTTATTTTACATCCGATTCTAAATCCTCAGAAGTGACCCGCAATACAGTGGCGAAGGTGTTATCAGGCATGAAGCATCGTTTTTGAAAGTGGGGGGGGGGGGGGGGGGCAGGGCAGACTCATCCAAAAAATCTTGACAAGCAAAAAATGGAAAAAGGTTACTTTCCAAAATCCTGAAAATCTTAATCCGTTGGGGCGGGGGGGGGGGGGGGGGGGGGAGCAAGTATACTTTCCAATTCAATTCCACTGTTTATTTCCTTATTTTCTATTCAATTTTTACATGGTCACAAAAAAGTGGGGGGGGGGGGGGGGGGCAACTCCATGTTAATTCAATTTTTTGTATGTAAATTTAAGAAAAATCTTTGCGCATGTGCCTGGTTATAGTGTTATAAGAACGGTATTTTAAAGACAGAGTTTTTGTGTGACACCGATCCGTTTCCTGACATACCAGTAATATTTTTTTCTGGGATACCAAACAACCAATTAAATACATGAATTTTACATATATTTTATTAAGTAATTACTCCCAGTCACTTTTTACAACTTAAATCGTAAAGAGTGATTTGTAGTACCCCGAATGACTGTATATATCTTCATCAAGCATACCTTTTTAGTCTAAGTTGTGTGTGTTTGATTTTTACCTTTATTCTATTAGATGAAAATGTTAGCAGTGTGTGGATCTGCGCAAATCTTTGGTAAATGAACTCATTTTTAAAAATGAGTGATATTTTCAGCTGTATATCACATGTCAATTGTTATATCGATCTTTTGAAAATATCCCAGGCGGTTAATTTAATCAATAATATTCATGCCCATTAAACACCAAGTTTTCATGTTGATTTTAATAAAATTCATTTAAAGTCACGAGCGTTTTTAAATTGTTTCAAACAGTTCGTAAAACAAAAGAAAACAATCATAAGACATCTCTTCTATATATTCACCTCTGTGATATAATCAAAAAGACAAGAAGAAAAAAAACCATGTCGATAAAGTGGTAGAAAACTTTCCAGCAGTTACATGAGTTAAATGCTCAACAGCTCAATAGAAATGTTTTTTATATTCGATCGGGTTCGGTGTACATTTAATTCCCGAAAATAACACGAGGTTGCAAAACGTGTTAAACTGTTTATAAAAAGATTTGAGATAAAAACGTTAATTTTGAGAGAAAATGGTCAAGGTAAAGGTAGAAGATACAAAAGAGGAACCGGTACCAAAAGTTAAAACGGTAAATTTTTGTTAGATATGTTAATTTGTTGATTTTACTTTTCATATGGCCATTGACCTGTCGACAGTGCATTGGTATGTGTACTGTGTAATCGGTGAAGTTCAATGGATTCACTCACAGATTTTACTTTTCAAAATATAATGAAGTCTTGTTTAGGTATAATGTCTGTTACCTGTATATTTTGGTATCATTGTATAACTGGTCAGTGGTCTGAATTAAACAGTTAAAGTAGACAGGTATACTCTACAGGTTGGGCACCAACCCCCGTTTGGTGGTTGGAGTTCCATTTGGTGGTTAAATGCCTGAACGGTATACCTATTTTACCTCCCAAATGGGACTCATTTTCGTTCAACTCGGATTACGTTTTTCTGGAGGAAAGGCGCATCATGTTTATTAGCGGGGCAAGTACTCTGACATGTTTGCTTCATAATTAAACATTCGTTTAAAAAATTTAATGTGTCGATTTTTCCGCACATGTGTTTAAAAAAAGGCCGAGATGAAATGCTCCCCGGAAGTCGCGTATAAACATAGTGTTTATGTCTTCTAAAAGATCCATTTTAATCAAAGAACGACATGGCCTCATTCCTTGAACTCTTTACTTTCAATTTCTATCATCCGGGCAAGTAAAAAACAATTGCATCCAATCAAATCAATGATCTTTAAGTGCGTGTCAGAAGCTAATTTAGGTATGGAAGCCCAATCGCGCTATATTAAATTTCTCAGTAAAACTTACTTAAAATTTTAACTAACGAAATTTGTTTTCTTATAACATAAATAATGACTTATTACCATGTACTTTCTATATTATTTTCATAATCTGACTTTACTTTTGTCACGGAATTTTACTGAAGTCATGGACGATTGGGCCTCCATACCTAAATTGAGCTTTCATCGTATATCACTCAAGATCACCGATTTCATTGGCTGCAATTGCTTTTCACTCGCCCCGATGATAGAAATTGAAAGTAAAGAGTTCAAGGAATGAGGCCATGTCGTTCTTTGATTAAAATGGATCTTTTAGAAGACATAAACACTATGTTTATACGCGACTTCCGGGGAGTGTTTCATCTCGGCCTTTTTTTAAACACATATGCGGAAAAATCGACACATAATTTTTTTTAAACGAATGTTTAATTATGAAGCAAACATGTCAGAGTACTTGCCTCGCTAATAAACATGATGCGCCTTTCCTCCAGAAAAACGTAATCCGAGTTGAACAAAAATGAGTCCCATTTGGTAGGTAAAATAGGTATACCGTTCAGGCATTTAACCACCAAATGGGACTCCAACCACCAAACGGGGGTTGGTGCCCAACCTGCTCTAGGCATTAACAAATACTGCAGGGTATGATATTAGATCAGTTTATTTGAGCATGATTAATTTCATACATAAACAAATCACTGATTATTTTTAGACTAAACTTTGTAATGAGAAAAAACTTCAAAAAGTATACTTACAAATGAATGTAATTTCACTGAGTCAGACATAAGAACTGTCAAACCAATAAAACTAAGGAGTTGAATGAATCTCAAATATTTCAAGCAGGGCAAAGGAAAGATTTCAAAAGACAAGAAGAAAAAGGACAAAACCAGTGTACAGGTGATGTATAATTATGGGTTAATTTGTCTTGTTAATTAGGCTTTAGGTTTGGATTGATAATCATATTATACTCACCAAATTCACCCAAACTTCCGTTGATTGTTGAGGAAACAAATTTATTTAAACCAAATGAGACAAGATAAATACAATTAGAGCTGCTAAGTGTTGCATAGAAAGTTAAGCACTGATAGGTTTTTTGCAGTCTTCTTTAAGACTGGATGAATTTATTAATTTACCTGATGTAATGCATGTGGCAGGTGTGTTTCATATTTTTTCCTCAACATCCCAGGGAAGCTTGATGCTGATGTATAAAAGTGCACATTGATGTAAAACTTTCAAATGTTTGTTAGAATTCTTTCCTGTAAGTAAGTGTCCTTAATATCAAGCCAAGAGGAATCTCAGTCAATATTTGATAAAGGCCTAAAATAAACTGGTTGTTTTGGTCTTAGACTATATCAATCATTTTCTTATTTAAACGACAATAAACTGTTTTGAAAGACAGTAATGCATTGTATAAGATGTTCTTTTATGAAAAATAACTTACATTGAATGGATTTATTATTTGGTATTATAGGATGACAAAAAGAAATCTAAGAAAGATCCGAAAGTCACAAAGAGTGAAGAAAATGAAGAAGCAACAGTAACCAAAGAGAAAAAGAAATCTAAAAAGAAACCTGAACTAGCAGAAAATGGAGAGAAAGAAAGAGCAACAGATATCAAAGAGAAAAAGAAATCTAAGAAGGACAAGACAAAAGCTGACAAATCTGAAGAAATGACAGACATATCAGAAGACAGTGTAGTTAAAGAGAAAAAGAAATCAAAGAAAGACAAAACATCATCGTCTAATGGCCACAGTGTGACAGAGGAAGCAGATACCACTGAAAATGTCAATGGTACAACTAAAAATCCGGAGGAGACCAAAAATGGTGCAGAGGTGTCTGAAAAAACAGAGGCAGAGATCCTGGGGGATTTCTCAAACTTCAGATTATCAGATGTCACTGTGGAAAAACTCAAGAGTAAGTGTGCAGCATTTTGAATTGGAAGCATTTATTTTCAGAATATAATTACTGTTCATTTTTTATAAGTGTTGAAAGAAGCAAGTTTATTTACTTATCTTTCTTCTGTTCAAATGATATGATTTTGAAAGAAAATTTGTGTTGAATATTGAATGTACTGCAGTTTTACCGTCTTGTTTTACAGAGCGAAATGTGAACTATTTGTTTCCCATACAATACAAGACATTTGATCAT